>NW_027556180.1:105531598-108141598 GCF_003287225.1 Phascolarctos cinereus
ATTTCCTCTTTACTTCTTTGCATGCCTCTTTTATGTGAGAAAAAATTTCCACATTCATCTTTCCCCTCCCCCTTCTCCCATTTATCCCTTTTCCTCACCCTTTCATTTTTTTGGAGATCATTCCAACATAATTGACTCACCCACAGTCTCTGTCTATGTAAAATGATTTTAATTGTCCTAATAATAATAATAATGCCCTTAAGACTTACTTGTCATATCTTCCCATATAGTAATATAAACAGTTTAAACTTATTATGTCCCTTATGATTCTTTCATATTTATTATGCTTCTCTTGAGTCTTGCATTTTAATGTTAAGTTTTCTATCTAGCTCTGGAATATCACATGCTAAACCCTCCACTCCTCTAACAAGGAACCTGCTAAATCTTATTTGTTCATGACTGTGGCTACAGGATATTTGTTTCATTTCAGCTGCTTGGAATATTTTCTCTTTAACCTAGGAGCTCTGGAATTTGATTGTAATATTCCTGGAAGGTTGCATTTGAGATTTCTTATAAGATATGATTGGTGGGTTCTTTCCATTTTTATTTTACCCACTAACATAATGGGGCTGTTTTCCTTGATAATTTTTTGAAAGATGTTGCCTTTGCTCAGTTTTTTTTGGTTTGCTTTTCATCATGATTTTCAGGTAGTCCAATAATTCTTAAATTATCTCTCCTTGATCTATTTCCCAGGCCAGTTGTCTTTCTGAAGAGGATTTTTGTATTTTCTTTTATTTTTTTTTTCATTTTTTTGTTGTTTCTTAATCTCTCCTGTAGTCATAAGCTTCCACTTGCCCAATTCTAATATTTAAGGAATCTTTTTTCTATGTGATATTGTACCTCTTTTTCCACTTGGCCAATTATGCTTTTTAAGCACTTCTTTTCTTTAATGAATTTTTGTATCTCTTGTCTTTTCTGTTTTGTAATAAGTTTTTTTTATGAATTATTGTGCTTCTTTTAACATTTGCACAATTGTGTTTTTTACAGTGTTATTTTCTTCAATAATTTTTGAAACTCTTCTACCAAGCAGCTAATTCTCTTTTCATAATTTTGTTGTATCACTCTCATTTTTCTCCAGTTTTTCCTCTTTCTTTAACTCTTCCAGGAATTCTTATTGTAGTGGATCCAATTAGCTTTTGTTCTTTGAATCTTTGATTGTAGACCGTAGTAGCTTTTTACTGTCAAATTCTTTGTTGTTGTTTGCCCATTTTTCCAGCCTATTTTTTTGTCTTTGAACTATATGCTAAAGTTGGGTTCTGCCCACCCAGGAATGAGAAAGCATTCTCACAAACTTAAGGTGTTTTTTTGTGCCATTATTTCCAGAATTAGTTATGCAGGTCTGCAAGTTTTTGGTACTGCTAAGGTGGTGTGATCTGGGTAGAGATGTGGTCCCTAATTTCTTTATCTGTTCTCTATACTCCATATCTTTACCCGGGAAGGGCTCCTGGTCCCCTACAGCCACAAGTACTAGCGCTCTTCTTCGCTTTAGAAGTAGGACCTGGGACCCTGTTTCTTTCTTACCATTCACAAATGCTTTATCCTGGAACTGCAGTTCAGGATTGCTTGTGAGCAATAGAATTGCCAATCAGTGCCAGCTACACCCAATGGCAGCAACAGGTCCCCCCATAATTTCTTTCTGACCAGTTGTTTGACTCTCTTACTGTCACTGAGCTGAGAGTCCCAAAAGGAGCATTTGCTTCTGCTGCCTCTATTACCACATTTGTGTGCTACAGAAAGGCCTCTCTACCCAGGTGTGACAGATATCATCTTCCAACCTCATAAGTTTTCTTAGGACAAAAAATTGTCTCATACTGACCTTTTGGGTCTCTGCCACTCCAAAATTTGATATGAGGTTCTATTTTAAAGTTTGGAGGGCAATGGTGAGCAAATTCCACTGGGTTGCTGCTTCTTCATACCACATTTACTTTGAAAGCTAATATTGACAAATAACATTATTTTGTGTTCTTATCTGCACGATATCAAATAAAAAGTTTGGCTATTTTTAAAATTTCCAACATGCTTTTCTTTTTTTTTTCTTTTTATAGTTGTAGCTTAAAAGTAACCAAGAAAGAACATAAATTTTCTTCCCAGTCATTGTTAGTATATGCAATGCCTACACAGTAGGTGTTTCATAGAAAAAAAATACATATATATATGTATATATATATATATATACATATATATATATATATATATATATATATATATATATATTTGTCTAACTTGAAAAGATATCCTTCTTCTTTAAAAGAAGTCTGCTGTTGAGACTATTTCCCCTCCCTCTTCCGAGCCCTTTAGAACCAAAGTTAATAAAAAGCTCTGTATCGTGATTTGGGTGAACATTATGTAGCGATAACATTTATCTACAGAAAATGTGTTACACTGTTCTAATTGAAAACAATATTCAGGAAAACCATTAAGGTAATTAGAATTTCTTTTGTAAATGAGCAACTTTAAGAAAACTCATTTTCAAGAAAGGGCTACTTGGATAATACATGAATATATTTAGCTAATAATTGTAATTTTAGAAGTACACTTGTCCTCTAATGTAACATTTTTAAAGTTTCACAGCTTTTTAAATGTTACGAGTTTTCCTTTAACAAACCAATAGTCGGAATAATGGGCTCTTTAAAAACTAATAGTACTATACTAAGTAGCCTATATTCTGTCCATTGCCAGTGCATAGGGATGAATATTTTCTTCCAAAAAACTATGACATCATGTATTCATTAAGATGTGTTTTCCTCTGAAGTAGTGACTTAAAAAAAATGATCAAAGGAAGAAAGGAATTGCACTTCCAGTACTATTCTATTCCATTCCATTTAACTAATTCACCATTACATGATTGTTTTTTTTAAGTAGGTAAGAATTTAAGAGATAGTAGATAAGAGTTTAAGAAAGGACAGAATTATGGGAATAAAGACAGCACTTAAGATGTTTTATAAGTAATAAGTGGAAATAAAATGTAATTTTATTCATATCGAATAATCAACCAAGGCTCCATGTGTTTATGCTATGTGTACAAGCTATACTCTGAAAACTAATTAATGTATTACAATAATTTTATGGAGTCTATTAACATGTTTTTCAAAATTCTTGTGTGTGAAAAACAAGACAGGTAAACAATCTTTGTGAGGTTTCCCTAAGAGATCAACTTAAAAGTGATAGTATTGTACTTAGAATTTATGCAATTTCAGGAATCATATTTAGAATATGTTGTGAAAGACTTTGAAGGTTCTAAAAACATTGAATTTTCATGCCATTCCATTTCACCCATATCTTCTATGAAAGACAGGGAGAGAGAGACAGATATATGTGTATATATATATATATATATATATATATATATATATATATATATATATATATATATATATATATATACAGAGAGAGAGAGAGAGAGAGAGAGAGAGAGAGAGAGAGAGAGAGAGAGAGAGAGAGAGAATTACTTACTAGGTGCAAAGTATTTATCTTTTTGAAAGTAAAAGACTCAAGCAAATTTGGTCTGTTGGGGAAAAATTGAAAGGAAACTTGAATTTCAATCAAGATAATTCCCCTATCAGTGCCTCAATTCTTCCTCTCTCTCTTCACTATTACTAAGCCTCAAGTAGTTCCTATGATATTTGGGAATCTAATGATGCTCTAACTTTTCAATGAAGCTACTTTCTGAAATTTGTGCTTTGAAAGAAGATATCTCTGGATTTCACTCAGCTTCCTAACTATAATTTCAATGTAGTTTTAAAATGGGAGCCTTCATAGAGTAGAAAGCTTAGTAACCTCTGTAGGTACTCATCTTCAAACTAAATTTTGAGGAAAAAAAAACTACCTTAGCCCAGAAATATAAATGTTATCCAACGTTTATTGAACTTCACTTTGATTCTACGTAATAGGGTGTATATGCAAAAACCATCCCATATCCACAAATTCAAGGCTATTGGAATTTTTCCCTCCATTGTGGTCATCACCTATTTAATTGCATAATTTGAAAGTGCTATCTGCTTTAAATTCTCTTTCAATAACCCAGTACAAACATCTAGATCTTAAAATCATATCATCTCAGACTGATAACTAAATCTAATCTTGATGTTATGTAGATTAAATACAATTATTTTCTACATTGAGTTTCAGCTCATGGAATCAGTCTCAATAGCTGGTATTCTGCAATGCTAATGCTAAAACCCATAGTTTCTGCAGCTCTTAATTATAGATGAACATTCCCTCTAGGTATCTTGTGTAGTTTAGTTAGCTGCATTTGGCCCACAGGCTGCTCTTTGGTCATTCTTACCTTGTGCTGTCATAGTGAGTGTCACATCACCCCAGTGTGGTTCATAGCTGTGAGTGTTTTGTTGTGTTGAACTGAAAGTCTTAATTTCAGCTGAGTTCCTGAGCTGGTTTGTTTGCTGGTTTTATCAGGAAGCTTCCTGGCAAGCTGAGCTGACAAGATAATGCAACATGGAATATTTGTTATCACTCTGCAAAGGCACAAACACACCACCAAAGTAAATCGTTGACATACCAAAGTTGACATAATACTCCCTAATGAACTGAAAAACATAAACACTTAGCTAATTAATTGAATAGAACATTGACTGGCTAAATTCATGGTAAAGAAAATTTAGCTAAGTATCTTTTCTCTGGGAAAAAAATGAATTTGACTCGTGACTAAAGGAGATTTAAGCTAAAAAGAACTATGTATTGTAAGCAAGGTCAGTTGCTACTATTACTATTTTTAACTGCTGCTGAACACCAAGAATTTATATAGAGCATTACCTGTCTTCTGATAACTTTATACCACTAGAAAAGACAGTAAGTGATATGTCTCATTGCTGCATTTATATATTTCTGTAAATAGTATCTCTACTATTATAATAATATTTCAAGGAAAAGAATAAAACTTGCTTAAGGAGCACATTTTAAAAATACTTAACTATACAAATGCTATAGAAGAAATAAATCTTAATGTAGTGTCAATTAGACAAATACCCATATGAACATACACATACATATGCATATATACCTATATACATGCAAATGATTTTTAAGATAGGGAAAAATCTGCTTCTGTTTAAGTTAATGCACATGCACACACATATAATCTATGAGCTCAAATTACATTTGATAATTGACAAAGCAGTATGGAATAGTGCATATAGCACAGATTTGGAATTAGGAAGACCTAAGGTCCTGCTCTGTCATTCACATTAGCTGTGTAATTATGGATGATTCATTTAACCTCTCTGAGGCTCAGGTAACATTCTAAGATTTAGCTACTCAGTTATAGATTCTTAACCATTTGATGATAATTAAGAAAAAAAAGATCACCCAATTTCATTTCAAACCAATGCAAGGCCAGAAAAGTTATGTCATATAGATTATGACAGTCATTTCTTCACAAACAATGTGATGAAATAGTTTTATTCCTTCTTTTAATTTCATGTTTTATTGATGCCCACAGCCTTATAGTCATCACAACAGAATTTAAAATCACCTAATGTATGCATAGTATGTATGTATAGTAATGTATGCATAGAATGTAAACTTTTAAAATAATTTCCAACTTGGCTTTTAAAGTCCAAAACATTTTCTTCCTCCCTCCACCCTACCCCCTGCCAGACTTCAAACTGCATTGCCATTGGTCTTATCAGGTGTCAGGTGCTAGGTTTCAGTGATACCCATTGCAGTCAAATACTTCTATCAGATCTAAGATTTCTTTAGATCACTTGGCTATGTGAGGAGGTTGATATATCTTGCTGGTTCCCCAGTTTCTATCCCTGATTCAGGTGGGTTGGTTGACAACCTCTGTGTTAATTCTATGGAGTCTGAAAACTCTGGTCTTTGGTAACTATTGTTCTTATGAGTAGTTGACAGGACTCTGACGGATTCCAGTGTGCCATTCTTTGTGTAACAATGTTTTCTACCTAGTTAAAGTTACATTAACTTAAACAAAAGTAGATATTTTTCCCCCGTCTTAAAAATCATTTTTTTTTTCAGGCAGAGGTTTTCCTCCCTCCATCTGAAATATTTGCGTTTTCTTCCTCGGCTTATTTCAAAATGTTTGCTTTTTCAACATTCTCATTCTGTTGGCCTCTATAACTGGATTTCTTAACATTAAGGTGGTAACCTCAATTAATACTCCATTAATTGAATTGCCCCTTCTAAAACAAAATGAGCATGGTCAGTTAAAACTCATTGTCTTCACTAAAGAGTTTTTCTAATCTAAACTACTATATCCTTTTTCCACCTAAACATTAAAAACTTTCTCCCCATAAACTCAGCCAGAATGACCTTGTATCCCAAAAAATTTTACATGTATTTAGTCAGTGAAAATGTCTGTATTTGGGAGGTGGAGTTGGGAGATGAGGAATTGCAAGGAGGCCTTTGTGAAGGGAAATAAAATGTACAAAAATGTAAGAAAAGTAGGAAGTGGCCAGGTCATAGGCGAGAGGGAGACATTGGTTTTTATTGAGTAGGAGACTGGTATATTGCATTTGCATTTTAGGAAGACCAATTTTACAAATGAATAGATTATGGATTGGAATGAGGAGAGGCTTGAGGCAAGCAGACCAGCCAACAACAATTCAGGAATGAGGTTATAAGAAACTGAACTAGGGAAGTGGAAAGGACATTAAAAATACTTAAAACTAATTTATCTACATGATTAAGTATTTTTCTATATGGGATTTTATTATATGCAAGTTTAATTATTACTTTTATTTTGGACCTTTTTCCAAATAGCTACCACTGTAATTTAGGCTCTACAATCCCTTGACTAGTTATATTATCAAAACTTCCCAATTATTCTCCTTGCTATAACTTTCTCACTGTTCCAGTCTGTCCACCATACAAGCCAAAGTGCTTTTCTTCAAGTTCATATGGCAATGTTGCTCCCCTCCATGATAAATTCTAATGACTTCTTTTTACTTCCAGGATGAAATGTCGACTTCTCTATTTTAATTTTAAAACCCTTCACAACATGGCTACACTATCTTTCCAGACTAATTGAACAATATTCTCCCTTCCACATAATCCAATCCAGTCCAATTTGCTTTCTCTTATTCCTCACATAAAGTGCTCCATGTGCCCACTCCATGGGCATATATGTATGTGTATCCATTTCCTAATTCTGAAATGCACACACTTCTTAAATCTCACACATAGAATCACTTATTTCAGGACACAATTCAACAAACAGGAAAGACTTTTCTTGATTCAACTGTGTTAGTGCTCTCCCACCCTAATTACTTTGTGTTGAACTACATTTTATTTATTCTCCTTATGTTTATTTTGCATATGCTTGAATATGCTTTTTATTTCACCATTAGTATGTATGCTCTTTAAGAATAATAGTTTTGGGGGCAACTAGATGGTGCAGTGGATAGAGCACCAGCTCTGGATTCAGGAGAACCTGAGTTCAAATCCGGCCTCAGACACATAACACTTACTTAGCTGTGTGACCTTGGGAAAGTCGCTTAACCCCATTGCCTAGCCCCCCCCCCAAAAAAAATTAAGAGTTTTTTAGCTCTTCGTAAATGCATCCACAGTACGTAGTATGGAGCATGGCATATTGTACGTTCTTATAAAAATGATTGATGACTGATTCAGTTATCTCTAAAGTCATGTAAAGCTCTAAATCTTTTAATTTTAATCATTTATTGTTGAGTTTATATATTCATTCAAATATCAATCTCTCTATTTATCTATTTACCTGCTGTTGGAGGCATGGCTTTAGAGCTGTACCCTTTTTGGTTAGGTGTGATGTTGGGATGAAATGTACATTCTCAAGTCACGCAACATTTAACAGAAAGGACACTTATTTTGTCCCAACACAGCAAGAATATTCAACCAGGATATACTGGTATTTAGCTTCTCTGGAGGCAGCCCCATCCCACCCTCTCCCATCTAGAAATGCCTTTAGTTAGTAAGTCATCAAGGTTTTGCAACTTGTGTGGTTTTGGACCCTCATCAAGTCTGAGAGGCATCAACTATAAGAGGTTGGGAACTTTTACACAGCCATACCAGGAAGCTGAACCAAGAAGCAGTAGTCAATCCTCATGTTGTGTGGTGGAAGGAAGTTATGTCAAAGTTAAGGAAGCTCCATAGGGAAACTGCTGTCCTGCCATGACTACTATGTATAGAACACTTTTTAAAGTACACTCTTTTTTAAAATGGAGGATAGACAAAGATAGAGAGATGGGGCCTGCCCTAAAATATGTACACATGTAACTACAATATAGATCTAATAGGTACCACCTAGATGCCATTATGAAAGTGCTCTAGGAGTTCAAAGGAAGAAGCAATTGCTTGAAGTAATAAAGGAATGAATTAGGGTAATGGTAATGTTAATATAAAAGAAGGAAAAAATGAATGGACATTTGTAAATAAATAATTGGCAGAACTCTAATTAATTGGAGGAGGTAAGATAAGGAATTGTCAGGACTCACATATTACTCCTAGGTTTTTAGCCTGGACAGCTACTTGAATGGTGGTTCCATACATAGAAATATGAAAGTCCAATTACAGTAAGTACATTAGTATAAATCTAATATCTTGTTGGATGAGTTTGTATTTTAAAGTCCTGACTTTTTGTTAAAATAAGTAGAAACAAAAAACTATCATTTCTTTATCCAACATATTAATTGCAGAGACTTTTCAGGACTCATCTTTCTTTGCTTAAGAACCTTTTTTGGTTTCTCCCTATAGGATAAAGTGCTGCTGAATGATGTTAAATTCTTTCATCCCTGGGAATTATATTCACTATGAATACATTTTATGAAGTCACAATTACTAAGTCAATTATTACTTTTCCAAGCATATAATCCTTACTAAAGATCCTTTGACCCCAATAAATAAATCTTGTCATAATTCTTTCTCAGTATAACTGTCCTATAATCTATACTCTCCTGGCATCCCTCCATTTCCTATGTTAGCACTACACTAAGGCAGTGCAACTGAGCTACTATGGCCTCAAGGAAGTAGTTGTAGCCTGTGGTGCCTTTACTAGAACAAATGAGCAGAAATAATAGCAATAACAACAAAATAATATTGTTATTGTTATAATAGCAGTATTAATATTGTTGTTATAATAAGCATTTATATAGTGTCTGCTATATGCCAGTACTAAGTGCTTTACAAATATTATCTCATTTGATCCTTACAACAACCCGGCAAGGTAGGCATTGTTATTATCCCCATTTACAGTTGAGGCAATTGAGGCAAACAGAGGTTAAGTGACTTGCCCAAGATCATACACCTAGGAAGTGTTTGAGGCTGGATTTGAACTAAGATCTCTCTGACTCCAGGTCCAGTTGTGTCACTGTATCCACAATGCCACAAAACTGCCTTCAGCCTGCCAATGTTTAAGAAACAAAAGAATGAAAAATGGGCATGATACTTCAAGGCAGTGTCTCCTATTCTTCCTTCTCCTCTCCATCTCCTTTCCTCTTCTCCATTTTTTTCTTTATTTCTACTCCTCTTTCTCTTCCTTTCCCTTCCTCTTTCTTCTTTTCATCCTCCTTCTCCTTATGTCCTGAGTCTGATGTACATTAGCAGCTGTACCCTGGGCAGGTCACAACTTGTCAGTGCCCCAAACAAGTCTCCAAGGTGTGCTTATCTGCATTAGTACAGGGAGAAAGAAAGAAAAAAGAGAGAAAGAAAGGAAGAAAGAAAGAAAAGAAGGAAGGAAGGAAGGAAGAAAAGAAGGAAGAAAGAAAGAATAGATTCATTTTAATGTTTTAATGTGGGGTACTTGCTTTCCTACCCCCCAGAGTCTATATAATCCTAGGTTACATAAATACTATCAATCATTATTTATCTCTTATTCTCAAAATATACGTCTACATGTGATGAGGTTTGAGAGGTTGGGACCCCTCAAAAAAACCAAAGTACAAAATGCGTTGTCTGGAATGAATTCATAAACTCAAGCAATCTTAAGCCAAGTTGCAAAAAGTTTATTGTTATGCTTTTCAGTGGGCAAGGATTCTTAAGGAACCAGCAATCTTAAAACAGTATAGCTAAAGTTTATATGGTATAAAATATGATAAGACATGTGTCAAATATGCTAACTAAGTAATTCAGGGTGGGATTAGGGAGTGGTTAAGGAGTGGTCAGTTCTTAAAGAAACATGCACTTGTTGTATCTACTGCGCAGGCATTTTATCCAGAGTTTACTGGGAAAAGCCCACAAGGGGGGCCACATGGAAGTGTGGTTTTAGGGCTGCTACATCACTAGGTCAACTAGAGTTCAGGGATAACTGAGAGTTGTCCAGTCTGCTGCCAATCAATGTCTTGTTTGACAAGATAGATGTAGGGAATATACATATGTCTTAAGTCTAGAATACAGTTAATGAGGAGCCCAGGATGTAGATAATGAGGTAGGGTGGTAGGAGATAGTCCAGTGGGTAAAAACGTCTTTATAATCCAGTACAAAGCCAGTTCAAACTAATAAATCCTTCAAGTGCTGTTTGGAAATGCACCAGGGAGAGAGATAATGGGCTTGCTGGGGCCCACTCATGAGTAATTGCTAGGCATGGGGTCCTTGGGCTGGGGAGAAACTCTCAGGGATAGTGCTTCTGAGGCTAGGGAGGAATTGGGGTCCAAGTACAAGCACCCAAACATAAGCAACCAAGCATAAGCACCCCAACACACGCATATGAGATAGGAAGACATTGTATGACTCCAATTTTATAGGTATGGAAATGGTAAAGAAAAGAGCTATAATGATAAGGTATTATTCAGATTCTTTAGAAAACTAAAATACAAAGACACAAAGTAACTATTAAACTTGAAATACTCCCATATATTAAATGTAGCTTAAAATCTAAAGTACTTTAACATTATTAATATAAATTTTATTTTAGATTTTGCTTTTCCTTTTAACATTCTATAAAAACAATTATAAATTTATTAAAGTTGTAATTTTGCTGGATATATACACATATACATGTCTAAAAGACTGCATGATCACCAATAATAACGTTCAAAATAAAGCTATTATGTACAAGAATTAAATTCCATCCTATAATTTAATCATTAAAATTTAAATAAATCTTGTTAGTTTTTCTTAAGCGATTCATATTATTTTTATAATGTGCTTAGCTTTTCATATTATAATAAAAATATCCATTATAATGCTTTCAGTTTTTGATTTATTCTTCCAATGGGGACAATTTCAACACATCAAATATTTAGAAAGAGCTTTGTAGATGACAATAACGTCAAAAAATAGTTCTGTGTCATTAAAGATTTGGGGCTCCTACCTCTCCTTTGAAATGATGTTCATAGAAACCCACCTCATTTAGAACTTTAATGTTTTCATCAGATTTGACAGACATCCTTCCCTTATCAGTAGAACTTCAAACTTGTCCTAAGATTTTTTTTTAAACCAATTTTTCCCCATTTACTTTAAATACTGTTAAAAGATATATAAAATTTGGCTTTTAAAAACTTTTTCCCCCCAGAGTTTAGTAACACAGAACATAGTGTATTTGAATTGAAATGTTTAGATGAACCATAATCCCTTGCAAGAGAAAACATGAATTTGTTGCTGATTTTTGCAAAATAGTTTACTACATCATTTATTAAGAGAGCACATTTCTGTACTATTTAAAGACTGCTTATTCATTGCATTTCTATTAAAGGGTAGTTGAACTCTGGGCCCTAAATTTTATTGTTGTTTTTCATGTAGTTTCAATACTTGTTTTCCATGAATTTACTGTGAATCTGTACAATAACAAACCTACATTTTGAAAGGAGTGCCAATCTATCAATCAACCAGCATTTATTAAGTGCCTTCTATCTACCTGGCTCTATGCTAAATGCTGGGGATACAAAAAAGGGCAAAAACTCACCCCCAAACCCATAATTCCTGCTCTCGTGGAGCTTACAATCTAATCAGAAGGTGAAACTTAGTGGAGTCTTGATGGAATCAAAGGAAACTAGGCAATGGATATGAGGAAGGACAGTATTCCAGGCATGTTGGGATAGTCATTGGAAATTCCTGTAGTTTGGAAGGTGTAATAAACCTAGGAGTATACATTTTGTTGTATTTAATGAACAGCTGTGTTTTTCTCTATTGAAGAGAACTTCTTGGTTAACTTTCAATAGTTGATTTTCATGTTACCTTATTTTTGAACACTCATTACTGAGAGAAAAATAATTTAAGGCCTTTATTAGATTTTTACTTTGTAAACTGAGCTATGAAGATCAATAGAATTTTAAAGAAATTTCATGGGAAGAATCTTCTCCAACATTACCCATTTGTGTACTACCTAATTAGTCTTTTTTTTTTGTTTTAAATACTTTTGTTCACGTATATTTACTGAATGTACCAAAAGAATTAATAATACTCCATAAAAGCCTAATAACCAGAAAGAGACTAATTGTACTGAAGTCAATAGTCAATTGTTTCCGGCCCTGTAGTTTGTTGGGTCCCCTTGATCAAAGACTTTTTTTTGACAGAACCTTAAGGCCTGTTTATTTTTTGTATAGGGAAGCACAAATAATAGAAAATAATTTGTAAAATCCTTACTATCTGAAGTCAGGAGGACCTGAGTTCAAATCCGGCTTCAGACCAAACAATTCATACTCACTAGCTTGTGACCCTGGGCAAGTCACTCAACCCCAATTGCCTAAAAAAAAAATCCTTACTATCATTCAAAAAATCGTTACTTTTTTAGCTCTTATTCTTTATTGCAAGAGATTGCTAACTCAATAAGGGAAGAGGGAGATACGTATTCAGAAACATAAAGTTATAAAATGAAAGATATCAATAATATTTCATCATTAAAACTCAAATATATTCAGTCAATAAATGTAAACACACATTTACTAACTTCTTATTATGTACTGGGCATTGTAAACACAGTCATATACATTTAAGGAAGCCCAACATAAGAAAACCTAAACCCCAAAATGGAAAATATTTGTTCGCATCTCAAAAAGTAGTTCTTCATATTATGAAAGATTTACTGAAAAGTTCTTTTAAATTATAATTGTAATCTCAATTTAAGTATTTTTGACAGATTACTGTTTCATTATTAAATATTTATTGAGCATCTCCAATGTGCTTGCCAAATAATAAAAGTATTTTATTTTATTGATAAGTGTATTACAGTTGTCCTATTAATATTAATATGTATATACAGTTGTCTTTTCCATGTCATTACTTTCCCCTTTATGGTTTCTATGTATCACAGGTTGACATAAGAAATTAAATGTCAATTTTGGGGGAGTTTTATGGAAGCCACAGACTAAGGCCAGCAGATGACACAGAAAAAAATTAGAAATGCATAAAATATATGTATAGTATTGTACAATATCAACTATTTTATCTTTTAAAACTATAACAATTTGGACTTTTTCTCTGGTAAAAAGGGAGGGCCAAAAAAATCTCACAGGAATCTTCCCGTTTGTGGTGGTGGTAGAGGGGCAAGGGAACTGTGCCCCTCACCCTTGTGATGTGGAAGGGATAACTGTAGTGCTTTTAACTGTGCAAAGTGTTTTCCTTACAATGACCATTTGAAGAAGGAAGTGCAAATATGACCATCCCATTTTTTTGGAGGAGGCTGAGGCTAAGTGATTTGCTTATCCATACATGCCTTGTAAATGACTTGGTTGACTTGCAACTATTCAGTATGAAATCGAAAAGAAGTATTAGGCACATTTTCCATTCTCAAGAAATTTATTGAGGAAGAGAGTGTGGAGTAAATTGGAAAGAACATTGCCTCTGTAGGCAGAGGAACTGGGTTAAAGCCTAACCTCTTGTCCTTGGGATAAATGCTAAACTGCAGCAGGCCCCATTCCCCTCAACTATAAATGAGGAGGTTGGACTAAGTGGCATCCAAAGTCCTTTCCAGCTCTATGATCTTATGAATAATTAACAATTAAAGACATTACATAATTAAGTACTAAATTGTATATCACATCTCAGAGGGTCAAAAAGAAAAGCAAAATGATTTAAGTTTTGAATCTTAGGACCCAATAAGAGTTTAATTTCAATAAGAAGCAAAATTTAAAATCTCTTAAATTATTCTCTTTTAAATAAAGTTACTCTTAAATTCTGCCTCCCAAATTTTCGTATCTCCCTTCTTTGAAGCCCATAGTCGGGGAAGAGTTAAATACAGAATTATCCCTATTTCTTATTTATTTTTCAGCATATCTTGAAATTTTTCTGTCCCACTCCAAATCTTAGTTTTGTGTGTGTGTGTGTGTGTGTGTGTGTGTATGTGTGTGTGTTCCCACACGTGCACATTTGTCTGTCTCTTGAATGCCAACCTCTGGATTCCACTCAGCTTGTTCAGAGCCTCTCATACCTACTAGAGCCAGAAGGATAAGACTCAAAGTAAATGGGAGGTCCTTAGTGAAATATCCAGATATCTGAGCCAGGCTCCTTCATTGTTCCTAAAAGCCCAGCTACTAGTGAAATATGGTGTTTGCAGTTCAGAGTTATGTAAAAGATAGCCAGCTGAGGAATCAATCAATCAACTAGCCTTGGTTGCCAGTCAATAATCATTTATTAAGTGCTTACTACATGCCAGGCACTAGATGAAGTATTATGGATAGAAAGAAAAAAAAATAAGACATGACACTATGTGCCAGGCACTGGACTTGGCTTTTGGGAGAAATAAAAGCCCCAAATGTCTGGCTTAAAAGCACTTACATGGGGGAAAAAACAAGATGGCAGAGAGAAGCCAGGAAGTTGCCTGAGCTCTCCCCAGTTTCCCTCAGAAAGAACATTAAATCAAGCCTCCAAACAGATTCTAGAACAACAAAACCCACGAAAAGGTCGAGTGAAAAATTTTTCCAGCTTAAGATAAGTTAGAAGGACTTCAAGTAAGGTCTGTCTCACTTAGGTAAAAAGGAAGTGCAGCCCAGTGCAGACTGTGTCCAGGCAAGCCAGTGGGAGGCTCTTAGCCACAGCACAGATTAGCAATCAAGGCCCCTTGGTGCTGGCTCAGCAGGCCAGCAGTGAGGGCTCCAGCCTCAGTGCAGAAAGCAAATTGTAAATCACAGAATCCCAGCACAAAAGGCACAACTAGGGCAGGCCACCCCCAGCACAGTGGGCAAGCCGCAAGCACCTGAGTGCCAGCATGGAAAGCCAGTGACCAGGCACTTGGCCCCCAGCATAAAACATTTAGGATAATTCCCCCTGTGCTTCAGGAACAGAGCTCAATTTTAAAAGTCATGAAATAGGATGAAAATGAGTCAGACACAGAAGGGAGTCCTGACCATAGAAAGCTACTATGGCAACAGGGAAGCTCAAAACACAAACTCAGAAAAGGCTGAAAATGTAAAATTGCCTACATGTGAAGCCTCAAATCAGAATATGAATTGGTCTCAAGCCCAAAAAGTCCCCTAGGAAAACTTCAAAATGGATCTTAAAAATAAAAAAGAGAGATAGAAGAAAAATTGGGAAAAGAAATGAGAGTTGTGTAAGAGCGTTATGAGAAAAGAACCAACAGCTTTGAAAAGGAAGTACAAAAATTGACTGAAGAAAACAGCTCCTTCAAAAGTAGAATAGGCCAAATGGAAAAGTAGGCATAACAGCTAGCTGAAGAAAATAATTCCTTAAAAATTGGAATTGGACAAGTGGAAACTAATGTCACTATGAGACATCAAGAATGAGTCAAACAAAATCCAAAGAATGAAAAAAAAAGAAGAAAATGTAAAATATGTCATTAGAAAAAAACTGACTTGGAAAATAGTTCCAGGAGAAATAATTTTAGAATTATTAGACTACCTGAAGGCCATGATTTTTTTTTAAATAGCCTTTATAGCATCTCTCAAGAAATTATCAAGGAAAACTGCCCTGATATACTGGAACCATAGGGTAAAAATAGTCATTGAAAGAATCCACTCATCACCTCCTGAAAGAGATCCCAAAATGAAAACTCCCAGTAATGTTATAGCCAAATTCCAGAATTACCAGGTCAAGAAGAAAATATTGCAAGCAGCTAGAAAGAAACAATTCAAATACTAAGGAGCCACAGTCAGGATTACACAGGATTTAGCAGCTCCTGCATGAAAGGATCATAGAGCTTGGAATATGACATTCTGGAAAGCAAAGGAGCTTGGAGCACAACCAAGAATCCACTACCCAGCAAAATTGAGCATAATCTTTCAGGGAAAAAAGATGGAAATTTAATGAAATAGGAGACTTCCAGAGTTTCATGATGAATAGACCAGAGCTAAACAGAAAATTCAATCTTCAAATGCAAGATTCAAGACAAGCATAAAGAGGTAAACAGGAAAGGAAAAGAAAACAACAACAACAACAACAACATGTTATTCAGTAAGATTAAACTGTTTTCCCTACATGGGAAGATGATACTTGTAACTCTTGAGAATTGTATCTTGTTAAGGCAGTTAGACAGAGGGTATGGGTTTAAGTTGATTTTGATGTAATGATGTGAAAAAAATAATTAAGGGGTGGAAAAGAGGATTGTATTGGGAGAAGGAGAAAAGGAGAGGGAATATAGGGTAAATTATATCGCATGATGTGGTATGAAAGACCTTTTATGGTAGAGGGAAAGAATGGAGGTGATTATTGTTGGTCAATTGTTGTTTCAGGGGAATTAACCTGGAGGTTTACACTTCACAGAGATCAAACCTGGTTCCTAGGATTTTTGTTCTGATCTTTTGTGATTTTTCCAAGGAGAACCATTGTTCTACCCCAGCTCTTGTTTATTTTTGGTGTTCTGCTGAGGCATTGTTTTGTCTTGTTTGTGGGGGAAATCTGGAGAGCTTTGAATTTTCTGACCTATTCTACCATCTTCCCAGAATCCTTGCCAGCATCTGTTTTATAGGAAGTTAGAGTGAAATGAGGGAAGATGATGTACAAAAGGAATCAGAAAATGAAGGGAGATTTGGTGCAAGGTACCTAGATTCCCTCCTAAAATGGAAGTTACAAGAGGAGAAGCTCCACCCTTCAAACAGAGGAAGGGGGAGGAACAGGCCAAGAGAATACTAACAAAGTATGAGTTTTAGGGATGAAGTAATCTTGTAGGGTGAAGTCCTTGGGCTATGATGGAGATGGACAGGGGAATGGGAGTCAGAGAAATCTGAGATAGGAAATGAAACATTCAGCAACTCATAAAGTTCCTTAGGATTAATTAATTTTTTCACTTCAGGTCTACAGCTTACTCAGTGCATGCTATATAAACTCCCTAGTTATGAACAAACTATTCTTTTATGGAAAACTGGATAAGGCTTAATTATAGTTGTTATATATCCAAGTTATATATCTTGGATTATTAATCCAAGAGCTTATTGTATCCTTTTGCTTTGACTTGGAATAAAGTTCCTATATTCCTAAATGTTCTTAATAGGCTGGTTATAGGAAAATCTTATTCTTCTTTTAAGCACACATTTTATCTTCTAAGAGAACTATATTTCTAACATTTTTTTATTCACCCATTCTCAACCAGTAATGAAATAGTGAGAGCCAGAAGAAGGAGAGAGTAAGACTTTCCAATTCCTTTACACTTATTTCGACAAATGGGATTTTCAACTCTCTTGTCCCCAGCTAGATCTGTGTGGAAGGAGATATGAACATGGCAAGCCAATCTCTAGAATTATTCCCACCAAACAAATATTAGAGATATATCTTATAGCTTCAGGAGTTCAGAAAGGGGGCAGCTCTGTGGTGCAGTGGAGTACTGGCCCTGAAATCAGAGGACCTGAGTTCAAATATAGCCTCAGATACTTGACCCTTAGTAGCTATGTGACCATGGGTAAGTCACTTAACCCCATTGCTGAGCCAAAAAAAAAAAAGTTTAGAAAATATGGACTGCCATAGGGTAGATTATCTTCACTATGGTGAAAGTTTCAGTGAAAAAGTTCTCTAACTCAATAAAATTTCCTCTTTTTGAATTTTAAAGCTGCTTCCAGGAAGGCACAAATTTACTTCCTGAAATTTGCAGAGTATCCTTTTTTTTTTTTTTAAATACATCGTTTGGGTTTATGTACAATTGGCTGAAGAAATAAACTCCTGGATGGCCCCACTATTAAGTGGGCAGAGCTACTTTGCCTGACTTTCTGATAGCCACCTTTGCTTACCACTTAGGGGAAGCATTTATTTAAACTTATTAGGGGGAGGTAGACAAAAGAGACTTCTAAAGCATCTCGGAGGGAAGAGACACCTAATCTTTATCTCCAAGCCTCCTTTCACCACTTAAAATTGCTTATGCTCAGTTTTGCAACGGTGGTAAGTCCAGATTTATATAGAATTATCTATCTAATTTCCCCCACCCCCAACTTCCCTAATACTGACAAAGGTCTGATGAGTTACAAATATCATCTTTCCATGTAGGAATGCAAACAGTTCAACCTTAGTAAGTCCCTTATGATTTCTCTTTCCTGTTTACCTTCTCATGCTTCTCCTGAGTCTTGTATTTCAAAGTCATATTTTCTATTCCGCTCCAGTCTTTTCATCAAGAATGCTTAAAAGTCCTCTTTTTCACTGAATGCCCATTTTCCCCCTGAAGGATTATACTTAGTTTTGCTGGGTAGGTGATTCTTGGCTGAAATCCTAACTCCTTTGCTTTCCAGAATATCATATTCCAAGCCCTGTGGTCCCTTCATGTAGAAGTGGCTAAATCATGTGTTATCCTGATTGTATTTCCACAGTACTTGAATTGTTTCTTTCTCGCTGCTTGCAATATTTTCCTCTTGACCTGGGAACTCTGGAGTTTTCCTTTGGGGATCTCTTTTAGGAGGAGATCTGTGGATTCTTTCAGTTTCTATTTTGCCCTCTGGTTCTAGAATATCAGGGCAGTTTTCATTGATAATTTCTTGATAGATGATGTCTAGGCCCTTTTTTCGGTAATAGCTTTCAGATACTACAATAATTTTTTTAAATTATCTCTCTTGGATCAATTTTCAAGGTCAGTTGTTTTTTCCAATGAGATATTTCACATTGTTTTCTATTTTTTCATTCTTTTGAATTTGTTTTATAGTGTCTTGGATTTCTCATAAAGTCACTGGCTTGCAATTCTTCCATTCTGATTTTTAAGGAAGCATTTTCTTCAGTGAGCTTTTGAACTTCCTTTTCCATTTCACTAATTCTGCTTTTTAAGGAATTCTCCTCATTGGCTTCTTCGATCTTTTTTAACATTTGGGTTGGGTTATTTTTTAAGGTGTTATTTTCTACAGTATTTTCTTTTCAGGTTTCCTTTAGCAAGCTTTTGATTTGTTTTTCATGATTTTCTTGCATCACTCTCATTTCTCTTCCTAGTTTTTCCTCCACTTCTCCTATTTGCTTCTCAAAATCCTTTTTGAGCTCTTTCATGGTCTGGGGCCAATTCATATTCTTCTTGGAGACTTTGGATGTAGGAGCTTTGACTTTGTTGTCTTCTTCTGGTTGTATGTTGTAATCTTCTTTGTCACCAAAGAAAGAGTCTATGGTGTGACTTTTTTTATACTGTTTGCTCATGTTCCCAGCCAATTACTTCAGTTTTAAACTCATTAGTAAGGTAGAGGTCTACTTCCAATGTGTAGAATGTACTGTCCCAAGCTTCCGGGGTTTTGTGCAACTGTTTTCAGAAATACTTCTAGGAACCTGTACATTTTCAGTTCTTCAAAGGTGCTATGATCAAGGGTGAGGTGTTTATTCCTTTCCTGGACTGGGCTCTGTTGTATGAGTGACCACAAACACTCTTTTCTCCCTTAGAACTGTGAAGAGGGTTCCGTCTATACTACTACTACAAGCTCCACCATGCCAGCACTCCTCTTTGCCCCAGGATCACCACCCAGAACTGTGACCCAGATCTAAGCACAAGCAAAGCAAGAAAATCCTGCCTTAGTGCTAGGAAAAAAGATCCTTGCAATCCTCTTCTAATCAGCCACTCAATTTCCCCTCAGTCTGTGGTCCAAGAGCTTCAGAAGCAGCTACTGCACCAGCCTGCACCAGGACTGAGTCTGGGTCCAATCTTCTCTCTCACTGCTGCCACAGATCTTTCCTATTGATCTTCTAAGTTGTCTTTGGTGTTTGTGGTTTGAGAAGTCAGGAAACTGCCACAGCTGCTCTGATTCAGTCCCCTGAGGCTCCAGGTTCACTGAGGCCTAGTTTTTTCCTGCACACCTATGCTGAACTGCCTTCCTTTCCCAGCCCAGTGTGATAGACCTGTCCAATCAACTATTCAGGTTGTCTTGGGCAGGAAATTTGTTTCTACCTGTCTTTTTGTGGGTGCTGCTGTTCTAGAATTTGTTTAGAGCCAATTTTTCCTTGTATTTGGAGGGATTGGGGGAGGTCAAGAAGTCACTGCTTTTTCTCCTCCATCTTGGCTTTACTGCTTTACAGAGTTTTCACCAACTAACTCACAAACATAAATTATAATCACTGATAATATACTATTATACATTAAATAGAATATCTTGACAGGTTCAATTAAAATGATGGTATCATTGAAAAACAAGGAAAATGTTAAAAGTTGTCTAAATACTATATACCATTATTTTTATTTGTTTTCTTTATTTTTGTTTCAGAGCTTTTCTCTTTCATCTGCCTTTCAGAGTTAAAATGCTTTTTTCACCGATTTACTATCCACTTGGTTTGAGTTGTAGCAAACAAGGATGGATGTGGAGGCAGGAGCTTCCCCCTAGAGCAGCAGTCCAGGAAATTGAAGCAGACAGGTTATTGGCAACAGCAGGATATGTGGTAGTAGTTTTTGTAATTGTTCTAAAATGGAAGTGATTTATAATGTTAGTAAATAAGTTAGAAGGCATATTTTACAACAGATGTTTGGCATGTGGCTTCAGTGTTTCCAAGATAGGATTCCGAACTCGCCTACTCAAACCGATGTATCGCCTTTCTAATGCTTTATCTGATTTCTCACACACGCATCATGAGTAAATCACTGTCTGCCATGTCAGGCTTGCTATGCTTTTATAGCTCCATCTACCCCTAGGAATTGGTCTTTAATGCAAACTATTATAACAAATAAATGAATAAACAAAGCCCCCAAAGTTTGCATTAAACATTTTCCATGAATTTCAATATTTATTTTTGGCCTCTAGGGCTTGTAAATGAACAATACAATTTTGACTAATTTTAAATATTTTTTAGCTAAGTTGGTTGTTGTATATATTTGAGATTAAATAGGGTCATTAATTTGTAAGTCTCCATGATTACTACATTAAACAAAATAAAAGTTTTAAAGTTTTCACATATTTTAATCTAACAACAAAAAAAGAACATCCTATTAACATGTTGAAAATAGTATTCTACAGTTAAAAGAAAAATGTCAGCATCAAAATCCTTAAGAGTTACTTTTAGACAATTTAATCTTAAATATAAGAATTTACTCTCACTGAAACAATAGTACTTACTTTTGTGAAATTCATGGACTGTTTCAGAAACAAACTATTTTTGCCTATTGTTATTACTTTCTTATATCATGAAATTGGAAGAGGTCTCATAACTTTGTACAACCTTACCCCATGCCTACAACAGTGCTCTACATACTTGACAGCATCTTTGAAATGATAGACACTTGATGTTTACTAGATCAAATTGGATTAAACCAAATTAAAGAGACTATAGGGATCCTCCCCATAACACCCTGGAGTAATACTCATTCAACTTATATTGAACATTGTTCAAGTATCTACTTGAACAAAGATTAACACCCACTTGAATAACTTTTTGCAATGTTTACTTCCTCACCACTCCTTCAATCCTCATACACTCATAAGTTAGATTGGCTTTTATTATCACTAATTTACTGAAAATATTTTCTGAAAGCTAATAATAACCTCTTAATTACCAAATTCAATGGCTACATACCAATCTTTATTCTCTTTGAACCTTCTAAAGTATTGTACTCTCTAGACAACATCCTAGATGAAATTATCTTTGAGCTTTCTCTCTTTCCCTGGCACTGTTCTCTCTTAGCTCTTTGCCTCCCTTTCTAACAGGTCTCTGTCATTCAGCTTTCCTGGGTTTTTTTTGTTTATTTGTTTGCTTGTTTTTAATTCCTCCCATTCTCTTACTGTGGGCATCTCCTAAAACCCTTTCTTTTCTCTTTGCATAGTGTGACTCAAATCCATATCCATATCCATATCATAATGTGAGTCATCTGTATTGAGATGATGGTTAGACCCACAGGAGTCACATGGATTCCTGAGAGGGAGTAGGGAAAGAGGAGAGTAATGGAAATGCAAGATAGAATTTCTTTTAGAATAACCACAGTTATGGGGAGTGATGAGGATGATTACCCCCCAAAAAGAGACTGAAAATGAATGATCAGACAGGTAAGGCAACCTGGAAGATAGTAGTGTCAGAGAGACACAGAGAGAAATGAATATCTGGGAAACAACAGTGGTCAACTATGTCAAATGCAGCAGATGATTTGAGATAGAATAGGCTTGAGAAAAGACTGTGAAATTTGGCAATTCAGTAACCATTAGTAATTTTGGAGAAATCAGTTTCAGTTGTGTGTTGAAAATAGGAGCCAGATTGCAAAGGTTTGAAGAATAAGAGGAAAGGAGAGATCGGTGCAGCTAGTGTTGACAGCTTTTTAAAAAAAAATTTGCTGATTGGATAGTCTGGTCTAGGGAAAAAGTTTTTGTTGCTATTGTCATTATTTTGTTTTATTTCAGTGTTTGTTTTCTTTTATTTTTCTTTGCTGGGATTATGGTTATGGTAATTTGGTCATCTTTGAACATAGCAGGAAAATAATCAGTTTACTCGGAGGAAAAAAAACCTGAAGAGAAAGGAATTAGGAGAGAAGAGAGGATGAGAATATACCCACATGTACAGGGGCCAATACTGGCAATGTTTGTCAAAGATTGGAAGAAAGGAGAGAATGGAAAGTGATAAAAAAAGAAGTTTTCAGATGAAGAGAATGGGGAAAAAGGTAATTTACAGTGGATAGCTTTTTTGTTTTTGTTTTGTTTTTCGGCAAAGCAAGATACAAGGAGTGAGAGGAGAGTAGTGTTTTTTTGTTTGTTTGTTTGTTTTTTGGTCAGGGGAGAATTACTTTCATGAGGGAAGAAAATGTCTGAAATAGTCTGTGTATAGTGAATGTATAGTAAGTAAGTATAGTAATTGTTTAGGAATGAATAAAATGGCTATCTTGTTGCAGTGAGGATCCTACCAAGGTTAAATAACGTGAATTTGTAAAGTATTCAGTCAATGAGATTTCCTTTTCTTTTAGCAACTAGTGAGTAGGAGCAGAGGAGGTGAAGAGTGAGGAGAGTGAGCATGAGGAGGAAAGGCAAGAGAAAAGTAGTAGCAGGACAAAAGATTAAGTCATTCAAGAGTAGAGGAAAGTGTAGAGTTTAAATAACTAACCATTGTGCTATGGAAGGAGAGGTAGGAAAACGAATCCAGAACAGAAATAATGGTCTGCGAAAGTACTAAAGGATGGAAGTTGATTTTGTGAAGGCAAAATAACAGGTATAGGAAGTATGAAGAATAGGGAGAGGTGGAATGTTAAAAAGTTATGGTCAGAAAAGAATTTTTTATTTTGGAGAATGGAAAACTTTTCATAAAGGTAAGATCTAGTCTGTGACCACCCCTATGTGTTGCTGAGGTGAAGTAAAGGAGTACTCTATTGGATTTAATGAAGTGGATCAAATGGGACGTCAGGAAGTTTGATGGAGAATCTAGAAAGATACTAAAGGAGGCAGTTGGTGGTACAGTAGGAAAAGCATTGGGACTGGAGACAGGAAGACCTGAATTCAAATCCATCGTCAAAGACTTACCAGCACTGTGACCCTGGGCAAGTCATTTAAATTGTTTGCCTCAATTTTTTCAACTGTAGAAACAATGATTGTAACAACACCTAACTTACAGAGTGTTGTGAGAATCAAAAAAATGCTTAGAAATATTTAAAAAAATAAAACTAAGGGATGATAAAGAGGGATGCAATGGGATAAGGTGAAAAGGAGAAGAATAGGGAAACATTTCATATAAAAGAAATGTGAAAGTGGAGGGTAAAATGGTGTTGATCAATGCTTGAAACTTATTTTCATTAGAATAGGCTTAAAGAGATAATGACATATACCTCAGTTGGGCATAGAAATCTATCTGATTATGAGAAAGTGCGGGGGTGGGGGGGTGAAGAGAGGAGAGTGCTGATGGAAGGCCAGAGTGTGTGTTAAAACAGGCAGTCATCAGAAGAAAAATAGATTTTCAAGGAGGGACAGGAAAAAAAGAAAAAGAGACAAAAGAATAAACAGGGTAAAAAAGAAATTAGATGGAGGGATATACACAGTTTGTAATCATAATTGTGAATGTGAATAGTATGAACTCATCAATAAAATGGAAGTGCATGTCACAATGGATTAAAAAAAGTAGAATCCATCAATATATTGTTTACAAGAAATGCATTTGAAACAAAGAGACAGAGAGAGTAAAAAGAAGGGTCTGGAGCACAATCTATTATGCTTCAGCTGAGGTTAAAAAAAAGGAAGGGTAGCAATCATGATCTCAGACAAAGCAAAAGCAAAAAATAGACTGACTTAGAAAAGATAGGAAGAAAAACCACATTTTGCTAAAAAATACCATAGACAATGAAGTAAAATCAATACTAAACATATATGCATCAAGTGGAATAGCATCCAAATTCTTAAAGGAAAAGTTAAATGAGTTATAGGAGGAAATAGTAAAGCTATACTAGTGGGTGACCTCACCCTTCTCCTCTCAAAACTAGATAAATATAACAAAAAACAAATAAAGTAGCTAAGAAGATGAATAGAATTTTAGAAAATTTTAATATGATAAAATGTTGGAGAAAATGAAATGGTAGTATAAAGGAGTGTACCTTTTTCTCCGCTGTACATGGCAACTTTATAAAAATTGACCATATATTAGGGCACAAAACTCTGACAACCAAATACAGAATAGCAGCAATACTAAATGTATTCTTTTCAGAACATAATGCGATAAAATTATATTCATTAAAGACTGTGAAAGCATAAACTACAAAATAATTGGAAACTAAATAAACTAATCCTAAAGAATGAGTGGGTCCATTAACGAATCAGAGAAATAATCCATTTCGTTAAAGATAATGACAACAATGAGACAACATACCAAAATTTGTGAAACACAGCCAAAGCAGTACTTAAGGGAAAAGTTATATCTCTAAACACTTACAACAAATCATAGAGAATGGGCAGATCAATGAATTGGACATGCAATTCAAAAAATAAACCCAGAAAAAGAACAATGTTAAAATACCCAATTAAATACCAATTGGGAAATCTTGAAAATCCAAAGAGAGTTTAATAAATTTAAAAGTAAGAAAACCATTGAACTAACAAATAAAAGTGGGAGCTTGTCTTATGAAACAAACTATAAAAATAGATAAGCAATTGGTTAATTTGATTTAAAAAAAAGAAAGTAGAAAACCAAATTGCTAGTATCAAAAATAAAAAGTGTGAATTCAACACCATGAACGAGGACAACTGCCCCTAGACTTGAAAAGTAAAGCAAAATTAAAAAAAAGGGATATTTTAAGTACATTCTGAGACTCAGGTAGTAATCACTGCAAACAATAGCTGTCTTCAATGGGCACACAGTAGCAGAATTTACACTGTGCACATGTTAATTTTAAATTACAATTGAGTTACTTGATCCGGATGTACAGCTGAATGAACACTGTATAACTTGATAAACAAATTCATCAATAAGATGACTCAGGTTTTCTGTGGGGAGTACCAATAATCCCTATAAAAGATTCTGTGATTTCAAGTCATTTATTTTCTACTTCATGGTTTCTATTGGAGAATGGGGGGAAAAAATAACATCATTGCAATTACCATATTTAAAGTTCTCTGAATTTGACTTTTTGACAGTTTTGATTACACATTTTTTTTAACACAATAGTAGTTGGAAATATATTTTAAACAATTTTAATGCAAGATTATATTTGAATCTTCATTGAAATCAATATGTATTAACATCCATACAGTTGAGCATTGTTGTTGTAGATTGCCAAAATTATACAAAATGAAATACATTTCATACTTACAAATTTATTCATGAAACAATCACAAATCATATTCATGGGTTTTCTGAGGGTTTGGCTCAGGCATTCCACCAGACATATTAAAATAAACGGATTTCTCTGTCAAAATGTCCATTCAGCTTTACACTGATTTTTCAGGGGGCATTACATATAATTCTTGGATTAAATAGGAGGTGACTGTGGATTGCTTAACTACTCTGAACATACACAAACATGCTAACCAATTGTGGTTGCCATTTTAATAATAATGAACAAGTAATGAAGGGAATGTAATTCAGGCCAACACGATGTAATTTAAAAGCATGTAATAGGATTACTTTTCTCCCTGGAATTCAGTGCTATTTAGAATAGCTGTATATGACCTTGATAACCACCCAAATTCATGTTCTGGTTCTAGTTATGCTCAAAATACATTTTAGTGCTTAGCTATGTATCACTAGATAGAGCAAAGTACCACATGACTCTCTGGTGTTTAAGGGTCTAAGCTGAATGAATGGATGTTATTCTAAATCTTTCATACCTTATATCTACTAAATCAAGGAAGGTAGGGTTGGATGATTTCAGTGAAATGCATTTTTTTCCCTCCAGAGTAAATTTAAGCAATTCCATTTATAGGTGTACCAGAAAGTCATGCTTAAAAATTATTTTAACACCATTACTGTATCATTATTATTCTAATATTAATATTATTGATTGGTCAATGTTAGTAATACAGAAGCAGCACAATACACAACAAATTCAGTGATTTATATTTCTTCTGAATTAATACACTTTACTTTTTATCCCAATTTTAATATACTTAATCATGGCTTATGACATACATGCCTTTTATTAGTGATTTTGTTTCAGTATTTCTTAACTTGCGTCTTATCTTGCTAGTTAAATTACATATGCACACATATATGATTATTATTATTATTTTGAAGACTGTGCTATACTTTTTTATAAGTCCAATAACATTGTAGTAAGAATATAATAGGTATTCAATAAATATTTGCTAAATTTACCAAGTCAGAATAATAAATATTCATTGAGTACTATATTGCTCAAATCTTGGCTAGCTGCTGTAGTTGATATACAGATGAGTAAGAAAGAATACTTACTGTCAAAGAGCTTATTTATAATCTAGTGGAGCATGTATGGGAGTGGGGATAAACAAAAAGAAGAATAAGACAATTATACAAATTACTGTAGGTCAAGATAGTGTGATGTGTCAGAAGAAAACAACAAATAAAATGGTTAAGTGGTTCCAAAAAAAGAAAGATCACACTTTCTTGGGAGCAATTAGAAATTTTGGGATGAAAATAGAATTTTAAAAATTAAAATATAAAGATATAGAATGTATTATTTCAGTGAAAATTACCCTGGAATCGTTTTATCACATACAGTTTACATTTATGATCACAAAAGGAAAAGAATTTCAGAAATACGTGATTCATCTCATTCAATCAGACAATCTCTTAGTCCTTCAACAAACAATGACTATTACATGATCAGTGTGGGAAAAGTGCTGTGGGGCTAGGGATGATGCAAAATATATATGTGTATACATACACACACATATATATTTACATATTTGTCTATGTTCTATATACACATACACATACAAATATGTATATATATACATGACATTTATCCACTAGGAGTTTACTCTATAGTAAGAGGAAAAGACACAAACACACTGAACAATGATATTATATGATAATTTCATTAAAGAATTGTCAAATACAGCACTTGCTGTGGTCTTGGATTGAAGGCTGCTACTAATCCTCAGGCACCAAACATGACAATATTAATATGAATTGAGTGTCTGAATATCTCAGACAGGATGCTATCTGCATTTGGTATGCATGATTTATTTAATATTGTGGTTTTCATAAATGTATATCATCATGCTATGAGACTTTTAAGTTTCAGGAAGGCAAAGAATATGTCTAATGAAGTTAGCACAATTATCTCTATATAGTAAATAGTTTTGAATTGAATTCTTAAGGAGAAGATTCTATGTTTAGAAGACTAAATAGAGTAAATGGATTCTCACTTCAATTTCTGTTACCTATTTCAGTGAGTTTGGAAGGTCACATATGCATTTTGTCTGTTTTCTTATCTTTATAGTTCTACCAGAAGTTTTGGCTGGCAACTTGGAAAACTTGTTTACCCTGGCTTTCCCCTACAAACTATACCTGTATATAAAAAGGTGTTACTACAAAAATATACCTACTCTAGTAAAATTTCAAAAAATAGCTTTAAAAAAAGAATAGATGATTTTTCTAGGAGTTATATCTACTGCTACCTTTATAATGACCTTTTTGGTTCATTTTTGCAAAACAGGTATAGAAGCAATTTTAGCTCAACAGAGCAGCCACATTAATGAGCCAATCTCGCTCCTGGTTCCATTTTTACCTTTGTACCAAATTTCCTTAGTAACTTGGATATTGCTTTATAGCTATTTCTTGTAATGATTGTATTTCCCCTCTGTATCCTTACTAGTAAATGAAATTCTGTTCTGAAGTCAATCTCATGATTAGATCCAGGTACATACTGTTAGATTTCCTTGCCATAGGCCACATGTTATCCTAGACTTCAGCTGTCAACTTGTCTTTTGACATCTTTCAATCACTTGCCTCACCTCAGCTTGACTAAACATCTTGCATGAGATACTTTGCATAGAATTTTGGTTACTCCCATCTCATCTTTCTTCTCAGTTAGCCAACATCCCAATTCCAAACTTGTCTTTAGTTTCAGACCCCCATGACCCATTACTAGAGTAACTGACTTCTGTCTTTGCTCCCATGATAAGACCACAGAAATCTACAAGTATACTTACCCTGCTCCCAGGCTTTCTTTCATCAATGATACCATTGTTTAAACAAAGATTCTGGGAACATTATTTTTTTAAATAGACATATTTAAGAATTTTATGAGCAGTTCTGCTACATTTACAACTTTCTGATTGCTTATATTAATTCAACATTTCATATTTTCTATTTGAAAAAATGAGATGATATAAATAACTTTTTAGCCATAAAGTTACATGTGTATATATGCATGTATGTAGTTATATGTATACACATATATACACATATAACATATATAATTACATAAAATATATTAATACATATGTATATATGATTATGAACAGTACCAGTTTACTATGATATATGTCTACATATATATATAATTTTGTAAGAATAGGTGATTAATATTATAAATTGAGATAGAGAACTAAATGATTATATAATATAAATTATTTATAAAGAACAATGTTATGTATCAATATATGAAATGATTTTACTGAGAATAGACAATCTTATTTTATAAAAGGTCTTTTAAAAGTATTATTATTAAGAGCACCAACTTGTAGCTGGTATTGCTAACAATAATACTTTTTAAAGCCTTTTCATAAAAATTGATTGCCTGTTCGTACTAAAAAATCATTTACAAGTGAGACAAAAGAGTATAAATCATTTGACCAAGTTAGATTCAATGAAGACATCCAGTACATTAAAAAAAAAATCACTCAGTGTCAGAGATCTTGGAGACACATCATTTAAAAATACATCTATTATTATTTTTGCTAATGGAACATAGAAAAAAAATCAACATTCATAATTTAGAATAGGTTTTCATAGTGACATTTTAATATGAGTGTGTTTACTATGGGACTTCACAGTACAGTAACATTTCATTTAAAGACAGTGTGGCTCAGTGAAATGATGACTGACTTGCTTTGGAGTCAGAGGCCCTGGTTCAAAGCCTTCCTTTGATACTTTCCCCTGTGTAACTTTGGATAAGTCACTTTGCATCTCTTCACATAATTTCTCATCTGTTAAATGAAATGATTAGATCAGATGTAGTCACTTCTAACTCTGATTGTGTGCTTCTGTGATCCAAATTCACTGATTTAGAATTTGGGATGATTGTGTTAGTATATAATTTCCTTTTCATTCACAGCAGCTTTTACTACCTTTCAGTAGTATGGGAAATTTAAAAAATATTCTAAATAAACCAAACCTGAAATTGGTGAGACTAGATAATGATGGGAGTATATAATGAAAATAGGGCAGCTAGGAAACACAGTGGGTAGAGCACGGGGCCTAGAATCAGGAAGACTAATCTTCCAGAGTTCAAGTCTGGCCTCAAACACTTCCTAGCTTTGTGACACTGGAGAGGTCATTTAACCTTGTTTGCCTCATTTCCTTAACTGTAAAATGAGCTGGAAGAGGCAAAAGCAAACCACTCCATTATCCTTGCCAAGAAAACACCAAATGGAGTCAAGAAGAATTGGACATGACTGAAAAAGAACCAAAAACCAAAACCAAAAACCAAAAACAAAAAACAGCTTAATGAAATAAGAACTTTTTCTTTAAAAAAATTAATGGAGTATCACTAACTGATAAAGCTATTGTTGAACATCTTTCAGTTTTGCCTTCAGCCTCATGGCTGGTATATAGTTTGCTTACAACTTGACTAGTCCTAAAAATAATCATCTCTGAAGACTGACTTGGGAATAAAAGGCCGAGGCTGGGTGAGTAGAATAGAGTACTTAATAAGCAAGATCCTTGTCAAATCTTTGATCTTTTATTCAAATTGAAAGTGGAATATCACTTGGTGGCAGCCTGTCTTTCAGGCCTTCACAGTAAATTTCACTTTTCAAACTCCACTGACAAGGTCCTTCCTATTAGTGTTGCTATTTCCACACAGAGGAATTCAACCTCCAGCTACTGTCCTTTACATACATAAAGATGGAGTTACCATCCAAAGTTACTTGGCAAGCTAGTGACAATTATGGCAATGTCATCTCATAACCTTATATAAAAATAAATCCTGCCACAATAAAAAAAGTTAGCAAGTGGACAGGAAAGCATTTTTTAAAAATTATAAATCTTTCCCAATACATTTGTTTATATTACGGTGATAATGTAGTAATCTTTAGTAATTTTATATTAAATAAATTTTGTGTGAAATACTACATATCATTTTGAAGGAAATATTTTTAAATTCACTGTGTTCTTTCTATAGCTCTGTTGTTTTTGTTGTTCAGTCTTTTTCATTCATGTCTTACTCTTTGTGATCCTATTTGAGGTTTTCCTGGAAAATATACTAGAGTGAGTTGCCCTTTCTTTTTCCAGCTCATTTTACAGATGAGGAAACTGAGGCAAACAAGGTTAAATGACTTGCCCAGTGTCACACAGCTAGTAAGTGTCTGAGGCCACCTTTGAAATCAGGAAGATGAATCTTTCTGATTCCAGGCCCAGCACCCACACTCTCTATCCACCATCTAGCTGCCCCTGTAACTGCTTCAATACCTTTCTAATTACTAGCAAATTAATTTTAAATAGGCATGTCATAATTGATAACTGTTTGAAAGAAACCTCTAAGGTATAACATCTTATTGGTTTCTCCATATAAAATATCATAGCTTCTTTCATTTTTTTAAGAAGCAAGTTTCCTCCTCAATTTCCGTTCTTATGACTTCTAACATCACGTTCTCTTCCAGTTCCCAAGTGTTCAAAAACACTTTTACTAACACAGTGAAATGACAGGAAGATGGCAGTCATTTTAACATTTTTGTCCCCTCATACATTTTTCACAGCTAATGACTAATAATTATTGCCAAATGTTGTCTCTGCAAGCTTCAGGCAGCAAAATTGGGCTGCCAGAATTGTAGGGAACTTTCCTACATAAAAAAATCAGAAATGTCTTGAATGATATGTAGTCAAATGATTCAAGGGAACACGTAAAGTCAGTAAGCAAGCATAAGCCTACCTCTTTTCTCAATAACCCAGGCCTATACAACAGCAAAAGCAGATTTTATTATCAAGAAAATTGAGCAACTTTTTGATAAAATTCATAATTTAAATGAGAATCATACATCCGTTGTTCATCTCATGTAATTTCATGGATGAGTTCCATGCTTTCAATTTGTTTGGTTCTTATCTCAAAAATGAAATAGACAGAGCCAGCAGACTCTGTTACATTATAGGGTATCTGATTTGTACAAATAGCTACAGTTTGTTACTGGTCCTACTGTTCAGTTTGGATAACAGGATATGTTTTTGCTGCTTTATTTTCTGATTTAATATCTTCCACCATTGTACTGTTTTCTGTTCCCCAATCCTAATTTGCACATCTTTTTGATAACCAAAAATAATTCCCAAGACTTTCCCTATTGCTTTATTGTGTCATTCACTTGGACAAATGATCATTTTTGGTATTTAAGCAATATAAAGGTCAATTTATAGACAAGATGACTTCTTACCCCTTACCTCTTTATCTATCTTGATCCTTAATATGAGAGCTAGACAGAGTGAAATATGAACTCTGTACGAGCTAACCACCTAGTCTTAAAGTACCAAAACATGAAACCATATATGAGCTACTCAGATTTTACACTTTTGTTTTCAGAGCATAAGCAATAATTCAATTTTAAAGCTTGAGTTAGAACTGTTGGGTGAAGGGGTAGGGTGATAATCATCATTGTAAGAAGATTACCAAGGTCAAAGTGATTAGTGGTAAGCCTCTAGATGATAAAAATCAGAACTACTACTAGACTAGAGTATTCCTAGAACTATTTGTGGCCACAGTTGTAATCACCACTTGTACTGATACAAATTCCAATAAACTCCTCTACTCCCAAGACATACATACACACACACACACACACCCCACAATAACTGCACAAGGAGAGGACAATTAAGCTCAAACATTACTTCTCAGTTTCTTTGCTTTCCCCTGCAAGAATTCCTTGTACTCTTGTTATAGTGTGTACATACATATGCTCACTAGAAGCTTTGCCAAGAATGCTCACTATCTTACCACCAAGGTGACTGTCTCCACCAAACTATTTGTACAATGGCTTTCATGTTCCATTCCATAACTGAGTTCTTATGCCAAGTGTCACAGGCCTCAGGTGTTTTACACACACACACACACACACACACACACACACACACACACACACACACACAGAGGGAGGGAGGGAAGGAAGGAGAGAGAGAGAGAGAGAGAGAGAGAGAGAGAGAGAGAGAGAGAGAGACAGAGACAGAGAGAGAGAGAGGTTTACTTCTTTCTCTTAGCCCCCAGAATTCTATTGTCTTTACTGTCATGGTCTCCATGCATTTGCCAAAGTGATTTCTTACATCTGAATAGTTCTCTCAGTTCATCTTTGCCCATGAAATCTCGGCCTATCCTTTAAAAGAAAAGTCAAATGTTCCTTCCTCCATGAGACCTTCTTAGACCACTGAATTTCATATTCATTTTTACCTCTTGCAAATTCATTATAATTATTTGCCAATCAGACATTGGGCCTCATGCCATTTTTCATGAAAACAATATTCTGGTGCCCCATCCCATGCAAATTACACTAGATTTGTTTTGTTTTGTTTTTTCTGAAAAATATGTTGGAATTGTCCTCGATAAAACTAAAGCTTGGATGATGGATGTGACTTCCTGGTCTCTTGAGTGGAAAAAAAAGGGAAAAAACAAAAACTTAAACATGTGGAGTTTGACCAGAGGATCACAATTTGCAGCAGAGAGATAGAGAAGTTGAATGTCTTTCCTCTGCTATAGCTAGGTTAATTTTCTTTTAATAAACGTACTATCTTTTATAAGTGTTTTCCAGTTACTACTTAGTTATGTCAGAGCAGACTGGTCAACCTTGATCTAAGCCACTATTGTTTGACTGTATCAGTATCTTATAATTTAAGTCTTTGAGATTACATTGAGGCAACTTGAGGTAAGATGTGTCATTTTTTTTTTGTTCTTCGCAGTGTATGGCATTAAATAACTGGAATGATATACGGCAAAAGTGATTTATTCTTGGTTTCATTACTTTGGCTGTGATCAAAAGCTCTATATGAGCAAAACTTATATTTCTGAGTAAAGGTATATGTGATACTATTGTCTTCTATATTTTATTTTATAAATGGCATTTTATAATCCGTGTCCAAGGTATTGATGGCATTTCTGAATGCTAGGTGAATATCACATTTTGTTTTTCATCTATTTCTGAAGTGTCCAAATTTTGAAGAGCAAAGTAGGAAAAAAATAAAGTCCTCTAGTTCTTCCCTTAGCTCAAAGATCCAAGGAAATATTAGTTTATATATTGGCTTATCAAAAATTATACTAAAGAATAAATTCATTATGTAGTAATTCAGTAACTATATGTACATGACATAATGAAAAATATGTTAAATAAGTCCCTGATTCTACAGTGTATGTCCTATTCTCAACAACTTATGGTAACATATTATCTATAATTATAAGATATATAGATTATTTTTATATTGTAAGTTAAATTTTATCTTTGAAAAGCAATAAAATAAATAGTAATTTGTGAAAAAATAAAAATAATTTTATAAAATTTTTCATGGTATTATCAAATTGTTAATCCACTTTCATTATCAGAAGAAATACATGTGATTTAGTTAGAAATGTAACTAAAGCAGAGAAGACATTATATAACTTTGTTGATACATAATTAAATTGTTTGATATAGACAGTGCTAAATAATATGAGAGAAAAGTAACATGAGAGAACAAGAAAGGGAAAGTTTGTAGCAGATTTAGGAATTGAAATAGATCTTTAAGATTGGGTAAGATTGTCTTAAAATTGTCTTACTTCAAAAGTATCAAATATTTTCCATTTAAAATGGAAATTACTGAAATTCAAGAACAATCTTTGAACATTAATATTTTACTTTGTATTTCAAATGTCATATTTTCCTGTATTTTCATAGTGCCATTAAATTTCAGAAAACTAATGGTGTCTTAAGGAAGTTTTTGCTGACTGAGAATAAACTTGCCTCTTTTTTTGTTTTCATTGTTTCACTGTTTATCATAGGCAATCATAATGGACAACTTCATTAAAATTCAATTTCTTCTCAACTTAGCTATAATACCATTTTAAAAGTAATATTCTCAACATGCTGGCTTAAAAATCTCCATTGAGATGTTCAAGAACTATGACCTTGGAGTGTTAATCTGAACAAAAAAACATTTATCTCTGTCTTGTCACCATTTCAGCCTGTGTCTTATGATCAAATCTTTTAGCTGGTTGGACATCCATCACTTGGCTGCCATTGGCCTGACTTGATTTATGGATGACATCTAGAAGCAATAGCTATTTTGAACAGTTTAATGCTTCATAAAATAAAGCAAAAAATATTCATAATATCCAGATGCTTTAGTAACTGCAACTATTCAATATTTTTCAGAGCAATTTATCATTCTATGAAATAATACTCACCCTGATGCATTTTATTATTTTTTTTACTGTTTGAAATTTGAACTGATAATAAGTTACCACTTACATGCTTTATGAATTGAAGTATGAATAAAGTCATAAAGTGAATTAGGGAAAAAAAGTTGCCTTTTGTTATTTGATGGTCTCACACACATATTATGCTATGTAATAATATGTAAAACATTTTAAAAACTATTTTCTATTGCAATAAAATATTTTTTTTCTTAGTTTGGGAGACATCAGTTACGTATTCAAGCAGGAGAGTCAAAGTTCTTAAATATTTGGAAATAAAATAGTCAAATTTGGATAGTGTTTGGAAATCTTTAGAAGATGAGGCACTTTTTAGTCTACCTTACCTACTTCATGGTTTCTTGATATAGAAAAATAAATTTCTAGAATACAAAAAATTTGTTGAAAAACTTCAATAATACTATTTACCAATCCAGTATTTTGTCCTGTTCTCCATCCTGTGTCCCATTGGAAGATAAATCCACTAAAAACATAGCTTTTGTTCCAATAATGATCTACTCAGAAACATATAATTGCTTCATATTGTCTGTCACTCCAAGTCTAAATGTCTTTTTGTGAATTTCAAGACCCTCCTCCCCATCATAACTATACCATAATTCCTATTACTTTAAAAAACGTTCTTTACATTTGGGAGCATCTCCTCATTGTTCTATATATAGCTAACACTGAAATTTTACTTGTTTCTACGCCTCATATGCTCTTTCCATTTTCCTCTGCCTATCCAAATTATACCCATATTTTTTTTTCAGTTGTTTGGTCATTTTCCAGTCATGTCCAAATCTTTGTGACCTCATTTGAGGTTCTCCTGGCAAAGATACTGGAGTGGTTTACCATTTCCTTCTCAAGCTCATTTTACTGGTGAAGAAATTGAGACAAACAGGATTAAGTAACTTGCCTGGGGTCACGCAGCTGACAAGTGTCTGAGGCCAGACTTGAACTCAAGAACATAAGTCTTGCTGATTCCAGGCTTGGTACTCTATCCACTGCATCATCTAGCTCCCCCGACCATATTTTATATCCTCCTTTAAAGATCATTGACTTCATGAAGCACACCTTACTTGCTGAGTTCATATGCAGATAATGCTTCTCTGAATTCCCCCAACACTACAGAAGTCAAACATTTACGTTATTTCTGTGAATACTATCCTATACTGTTTTCAAAAAGAGTGGCATAAAAAGGAAAGTTGGCTGGTTATTTGGTCAGAAAATCTGGATTCAAGACCTAGCTCCACATCTACTTATCCTCTTCCAATCAATCAGTCAGTCATTCAATCAGCACATGTGATAGGTGATTGGAATACAAAGAGGAAAACAGAAAAGTCCCTTCACTCAAAAAGCTAATATCATAATAATGTTGGAAAGGATGTGGAAAAATTGGGAAACTAAATTATTGGTGGAATTGTAAAGTTATCCAAGCATTTTGGAAAGTATTCTGGAATTATAACCAAAGAATTATTAACATGACTATTCCATTTGACCCAGCAACCTCTATTTGGTGTATTTCCAAAGATGATTAGGGAAAAAAGGAAAATAATCTATATGTTCTAAAATGTCTATAGCAGCTTTCTTTGTGGTGAAAACAACTAGAAGTTGCAGGGATGCCCATCAGTTGGGGAATGGTCGAACAAGTTGTGGTATATGATTTTGATGGGATACTATAAGAAAAGATGAGCTAAATGATTTTAGAAAAGGCATGGGAAAGACTTGCACAAGATAATGAAGTGCAAAATGAGCAGAAACAAGCAAACATTGTATGCAATAACAGCAATACTGTTTTAAGAATGACTTTGACTGAATAAGTTATTTTGCCTATTATAAATACCCAAATTAACTATAAAAGACATATGAAGAAAGACACTATCTCCATCCAGAGAAAGAACTGATAAATTGAAGTGTGTATAGAATAATTTTACACACACACACACACACACACACACACACACACACACACACATACACACACTTATTTGTGTTTAATGCTAGCCATCTCTAGATTAGGGGAGGGATGAAAGAAAAAAAGGAAAAAAATACATAATAATTTTGTTGTATATTTGAAAGGAATAGCAAATTGTGCATAGTAGATTTGCAGTTTCTTGAACAACTATCTTTTTATTGTATTATGTTACAGAGATGCTTGCTTTGTTCCATAAATTAAAAATAAAATTTAAAACAAGAGAAAGAGAAGAAAGGAAGTGGGGGAAGCTAATGTAGATGAGTTTCTCAAGAAGAATAAACACAAAGGAGAGAAAAGAAATGGGACAATGGCTAGTAGGGATGGATAAATCAAGTAAGGATCTTCAGAGAATGAGGGAGACGTGCGAATGTTGGTGGGCAGTAGGAAAGCAGTCAGCACACAGGGAAAGATTGAAAATAAATGAGAGGGCAGCTAGGCGGTGAGTGGAGAGAGCACCAGCCCTGAAGTCAGGAGGACCTGAGTTCAAATCCAGCCTCAGACCAAACACTTGACACTTACTAGCTGTGTGACCGTAGGCAAGTCATTTAACCTCAGTTGCCTAAAAATAAATAAAAAGAAAAAAAAGAAAATAAATGAGATACTAAGGATGATAAAGGACTCAATGTGTTAGAGAAGCAGAATAGAGTAGGATCACTTATGTATTTAAGACAGTTTGACTTGAGAAAAGAAAAGTCACTTTTTCATGTTATATGGGGGAAGGTAGAGCCAGTGGTAGAAGGCATTTGGGATAAATGAGTTGCAAATGAAGGGAGAAGAGGAAGCTTTAAGATGTGAAGATGCACATGTACACATGTATTAGCTATCAGTAAGACAAAAGAGGGGCCAAAAAGCTTAGGCCTACACTTGAAGTGTCAAGTCAGAGGTGGGGGGGGCAGATAACTTGAGGGGGAGACTAGATGGAGCTCAAATTTAGCACATAAAGAAACATCACTATTCAACTATAGGGTAGAGTATTTCGATATTTTTGTATGCTAAAAGTTAACTGTGATATAACCATATTGCAGTTATTTTTCCCTCAATAATTAAATTTGCCTAGAAAAAAGACTTATAAAGCCTAGGTGAAATATCAAAATTATGCTAAAATAAAATGTTAACATTATGAAAATCAAATAAAAAGAAGTTGATATCCTACCAGAGGAAACATGTGGTGTATGTGTAAACCTCTGGGAATACAAATAGAAGCAAAAAAAACCCTCTTCCCTCAGAGAGCTTACATTCCAATGAGAATTTGAGAAATGTTAACAGTGAACTGAAAATGGGAGAAGAGTGATAAATGGGTACAGGGAAGTACCCACGCACGTTGGTAAAGACCATGAAGTTGAAAATATGTCCAGAAGGATAATAAATCATGGCAGTTCTTGATTCATCACCAAAATTGAGGTGCTTTAAGGAACTCAGCAAAGAGAGAAGGGGACCAGCATAAGGGAGGGATGTTCCAGGATAAAAAAATCACAGGAACTGAGGGAAGTTCCAGGGTGAGAAGGCAGCTGACTCAGATATAAAATAACCTTATACGCAGGTATGTATTTTAATGGGAGACACTAGCAACTGAGAGGCATGAGCGAGGCATAGTGAAGATGATTCTTGAGCTGAGTCTTAAAGAAAGCTAGAGATTCCAAAAGGCAAAGTTGATGAGGAGCTACATTCCAGGTCTTAGGTACACATAGTACAAAGACAAGGAGATAATAAAAAATGTAAAGATAATAAAAATGTAAAGATAGCATGTTATATGTAAGACATAGCAAGAAGACAAATATGGTTGGATCATAGAGATAATAAAGACAATAATATGAAATAAGGAAAAGTAAAAAAAAATGTTCAGGTTGTAAAAAGCTTGACTGTTAAATAGAGTTAATAAGACTAATAAGGAGACATTGGAGTTTACTTAGTAAACTTTGCCTCTCTTTGTCTTCGCCCGTTAAATGAAGATAATAATAATAATTAATAATAATAATAATAATAATAATACACTACCTAACTCACAATGTTGTTATAAGGAGAGCACTATAGAAGATATAAAGAGCAACACAATAATAAGAGAACTTGTTAGAAACTGTTTGCATTATTCACTTTGTTTCCTAAATAGCATGTATTCATGCTTATTGAGGGCACAGATCATCTCAGATACTTTTCTATCCTTCACAGTGCTGGGTACATAGTACCTGCTGTATAAATAGGGATGCATTTATTGGTATTTTCAAGATTACTTTTTCTTTCAAATGTAGTTGGTATGTGCAGTAAGACGGAAAGTCTTCATTATTTTGCACTGATTACAGAAAATGCATTCATGAGACAATCTTTTTGTGATATTTATCCCTATATTGTCAATTTTTCAGACTCTACAGTCAAAAGTTGGAAACATGAACAAATTTGACATGACTTTGAATCCATTGTTCTTCTTTGGCACACCATGATGGATGATCTTACCTCCCTATACACTAGACCAATCATCCTGAAGTGCATCCTAGGCTAGGTCTAAAGGATGCTGAAATCATTGATCAATTCAGGTGAATGATGAAAATACATAGAAGCACAATTTAATCAATAAAATCAGTCATGTAACTTTCTTATTTGGCTAAATTGAATGATCATGCAAAAAGAAAAAATAATTTGGTAGGCCTGTGTAGACACAAATTTTTTTGTGTACACCTTTACCCATGTTACAGCTAATAACACTATTTTTGTTATTGTTGCATAATCAGTATGCCTGAATTATGACTCAATAATGATTGATATTTAACCATTAGCCAGGCTATCTAATTTTGCTTCCTTCTATGTATAACTTGTTCCATCATAATCTAAAGAAATAAAAAAAACACCCAAATAACTTTGTTATTTTGAAAATTATCTTTAGTGTTACCAAAGATGTTATATTCCTACACCAAAGCAAATTTTCTGTACTATTTTAAAGTTTCCAAAGTACTCCTTGACACAGACTGTGCCTTCTTAGTAGGTGGCAAAAGTGTTCTATTCATTTTGCAGATGATGAAACTAAAAATAAGAGGTATAGTGATTGGCCACAGTCACATGGCTAATTAGCATTATAAGCTTGAGGCAGCTAGGTAGATAGAGAACTGGACCTGAAGTCAGGAGGACCTGAGTCCAAATCCAATCTCAGACCAGATACTTGACACTTACTAGCCATGTGACCCTGGGCAAATCACTTAACCCCAATTGCAGAAGAAGAAGAAGAAGAAGAAGAAGAAGAAGAAGAAGAAGAAGAAGAAGAAGAAGAAGAAGAAGAAGAAGAAGAAGAAGAAGAAGAAATAGAAGAAGCATGTAAAACTGGAGTCTCCTGGTTCTGAGTCAAGAGTTCCTTTCATTAAAATATCCTACCTTGTTAATCAAAATGTAATGAAGAAGTGACCAATGAAAACCCACCTCTTATGAGCATGCACAGCATGTTCACCTTGAAAGCAATCTTCCACATGGACTTCAGAGAATATACTAGTGTCCTTTGACTGGTCTTGGTCTACTCTGCCTATGGTAAAGAAAATGAAAAGCATTTTGCCTCGGTTCTGAGCTGAAACTGAGCATGTGCTTCAAAGGCCTGACTTCGTTCAGCTTTCCTTTCCCTGGTGGTGAACTGTTATGCGTGTCTAGATAGGAGAAGGGTCTCAGGCCCTCTTTCACTCAGAGCCAGAACGAAGCTATGAACAAATGGCCCTTGGTATTTGGTGTGGGAAGGGAAGGAAATAAATATTTATATAGTACTTGCTATGAGCCAGGCATTGTTTTAAGCACTTTTACAAATATAATCTCACGGAAACCCTGTGAGATAGGTGCTATCATTAACTTTTATTATATAATTGAGGAAACTGAGGCAAACAGTTTAGTGACATGCCTATGGTCAGCTAGTGTCTGAAGCCAGATTTGAACTTGAGTCTTATCTCCAGGCCCAGTACTTTTATCACCTGCTTTCTTTGTTACTGACAGAGGGTATATCAGCACCAGCATCCTATTCTCTTTACCTAGGTTGACAGGAAGCCATGAGAACATTGTTGCCTTTCCTCTTTTATCTATCATTTCAATCCTTACATGAAGGAGTACTAGAGACAGAATGGAATAGGCCAAAATTTTGTACATTTCAAAAGACGGGGGGGAACCAGAGATCCAGAAGTTGTGGGCAGACTTTCCGAATGAAAAGCAAATCCCCAAGAGACCTATTTAATTAAGCTCAGGAGCAGATCAATAGTCAAACATTGGTTTCAGCAAGAAAAGGAGAGACTTTTATCTATTGGCTATGTTTCATTTGGAAATGAGCGTGTTGGGTGTAAATGCTCTGTAAGATTCAGTAAGTTTGTGGTCATTCCCTCAAGAGACTAAGATAGGAAGGGGGAACAGTGTTCTTTGATATGGTGATAAGTGTACTTCTGTTCTTGCTATATCTTCACATCAGATATACCTTTTCTGAAAGCTAAGTGATATTAATTGGCTAAATGATACTTGTGCAGTAATCACTGTACCAATTAATGACATAAGGATGATAGTGTAACTTGAAATTGATATTAGGAAGAAGATACTGGGACTGAGGCTAGAGCCAACAGAATTAGAAATAATCCAAACCCCTGAAGGTTAGTGTTAGGAATCTGAGGGGCAAATGTAACCTCGATCTGAAATCTTCACTCACCAGTGAGGCTGGAAATTGAATTGGGAGCTGTCTTTCTAACTAGAGTGAGAGTTAGGATAGGACTGCCAGATCTTATAAAGGTTTGTGGTGTTTAAAAGGTTTGAAAGACATAATTTCTGCATAATTTAATCATTTCATTAATAACACTAGCATTTAATAAAAGAATGATCATTTGGCCATCACTCATTAAACCAAAGATAATCATGGTGCTGCCTCACAGCTTATTTGCCCATTGGAAGAAGGGTGTACCCTAGGGTGGCTACAAATTTTGATTGGTTAACAATCTGTGAGAAAATAAATATTACAATGAGGGGCTGGACCTGAACTTTGATTATGCCATTTACTTCTAAGTTAGCCCTAGACTTGGGAAATTTATTCAAAGAATATATGCCTACCCAACCTGAGTAGAGCACAACAGCTGCCCCAACTGGCTGGGATCTGAATAGGGGAGAAAGTGACCTCAAACTTCAGAGACTGAACTTGGAAGGTGGATGAAAGAAAAAGGAGGAAATCTGAATCTCCCCAAATCATTGATTATTGATAATGATTCCTCTCAGGTTAAACAAAATATTTTATTATACATTTGTCATCTTAATAATTATCAAAATATTACTTCATTGTAATTTAAGAATCATTTAAAATCCTTCTTTTGCTTTTCTCCAATGTTGATTCCCAGTTTTCAAGATCATCCTGCCTCAATTTATTTCTTTGTACAACCTTTTTCCTTTCCTTTGAGTATTCATTCCCCTTGTCATGCTTCTCTAGTTGCCAGAGCAATTTTTAGGAATATGTATGCAGAGTTCAATTAATATCATCCTTTTAAAGTCCCTGTATTTTATCTTATATTTATTATAAAATTTGATATGTCATTATTGCAGGTACTTCTAATATCTCTTAAAAAAAGAACACACAAGACTCAATAAGCAATAATTTGACTAAATTCTGTTAGAAATTATACTGTCATTACAGACTAATATGCCTTCACATTTTGAAAGAGAGGAAATGTATTAGCAAATATCTAAAAGTATACTGTATAATTGTCAAAATCTGTTTTATGTCTGAGATGATGGAGGATCCTTAGAGAAAGAGGGCAAGTGTCAGATTTTACTGCAGAAGTAGGTAGCTCACAGCAATAATTTTGCAGAAGCAACTTCACAAATGGTATTCTGAATCTGTTCCACCAAAACAAACATTCAAGTGGGAAGGAAAAGCCATTTCTTTTTTTCATTGAGGAAACATTAAAAATAGCAGTTAAGTGATATGCAACTTATATGTCCCTTCTAACTAAGGCTTAGCTTCCTTTTAATTGTCAACATGTACTAATAATACAATCAATAAAGAGTATATTACTGAAGGAGAAAGAAGCAATTACAAACCAACATTTATGCTTTAAAAAAAACATGCTATGAAAATGTTACTTCTCTCTCATTAGCTTTTAGTACTGGAGTTTATTTAACAATTTTCTTCCCTCAGACTAAAAACATGTAGGTTTAGTATGTGAAGTCCTCCAACTTCACTTTATTATATATGTTATGAATCATAGAATCTTTTATCTAATCAGAGCTGATTTAGTCCATCCCTGCACTTTATATATGGAGAAACTGAGACCTAAAAAATAAAGGGATTTATTATGTTCACACAGTGACAGGAAGAGAAGCCAGACAACCTCACTAACAATCTAGTGCTTATTTTTTCCCATCTTATGCTCTTATTTCAACGTGGTTTAGCAGAAGAGTACTGAATTTGGAGCCAAATGGACCTTGATTTAAATTCTGAGTCCAGTATTTAATAAGTATATGACTCTGGTAAGGTCACTTAATTCCCTCAGGATCTCTTTCTATATCAATAACATGAGATCATTCGACTAAGAAATTGCCTTAGTCCTTTCTAGTTCTAAATCCTAGTGATACTGTTCCATCTTCTGGTATTTGTTATTACTAGGCCTCATCTTTTTTTTCTTTTCTCTTTTCTTTATTTTTGGTCTATTTTGACTATTGATAATTAAACAATTCTCTCGTACTTTCTATTTTTTTTTCAGTGTTACCTCATGAGTTTTTCTTTGTCTATTTCACACATATTTGATTTTCCTCTATGATGTGTTCACCCTTAATTTATTCCTTTCTGTAAGTCAATACTTGCTTCTGCTCTATGGTTCCTGTAACTGATTAGCTATAAATTTTGTTCTGGTTTTCATTTCTTGGTTTTCATTTAAATGGTTATTTGCACCTTTGATCTATTTTTCATTCTGCCTCATCATCAATAACAGGCTTTAATAGCCACTCCTTTGATGCGACTGCTGGGTTAGACTTCATAGAAAGTCACATAACTATGATTATAAATCATCACATATATGACCTCTGTTCCCCTTAAATTGTAGAAAATACAATGACAGAGACAAGCATAGAAAGTTTACATATGCAATAAGTAAGCTTAACTATAATATAAGACTTAAAGGCCTGGAAGGTACATTAGACACAAACCATTAATCTAATCCCCTCATTTTACAGATGAGAAAATAGAAGTCCACAGCGGTAAAGTTACTGATTGAAGTAATTTATCTGGATTTTCTCTTAAACTTAGATTATACATTATGTACAAAATAGAGATTTTTTTTCCCCCAAGCCATAGCACAGATGCACTTGCCTGTCATAGATACTCTCTAGAAGCAGAAATTATGATGACCCTGGACATTGCAAGCCTCAAATGATATTAAAAAAGAAGGCAAATAAGAGAGAGAAACTTATTATACTTTAATAGACAAGAGACAAATGTTTAACACCTTGAAAATGGTGTACAATGATAGAACAATTTTCTATTTACAATTACATCATTGACAGTTTTTTTTAAGATTCCTAGACATTGGTTAATTACTACAGAAGTCTAATGAATGCTAAACAATGATCACAATGAGGAGGCCAAAAGAGTGCAGAAAATCACCTCAAAAAGCAAATACTTGATCACTTGCAAAGCAGAGAGCATGGCTACAAAAATGTTGAATACAAATTTAGAATACAAACCAATGTCAAAAAGTCACAGGGAAGAATAGTAACAGATTATTAACCACATTCCATTATTTTAAAAAATAAAGTAGAGAGTAAAAAATAAGTTTCACAAAAAGCTTTGCAGGATACTTAAACCAAATGATCCCCAAAACTTTAAAGACGAAACTAGAATTAGCTACATGATGCAGCGGATATAGTGCTGGACCTGGATTCAAGAAGACCTGAGTTCAAATCGTGCTTCAGACACTTATTGATTGTGTTACATTTGGCAAGACACTCAACCTTCCTCTGTCTTTATTTCCTCATTTATAAAATAAGGGTAATAATAAACTTCTACTTACCAGGGTTGCTGTGAGGATAAGATGATATAATATTTGCAAATACCTTTGTAAACCATGGAGGTGTATAAACACAAATATATATTCATTCATATACACACATATATAGTTTTATATTTATATATAGTTTTATAGTTATTGTTATTCTTATTATGAAGGACCACAAACAGATAAAAATGAGACTCATCTGTAAGCATCTCTATATTAAATAATTGTCTTTACCACTGACAGTGTTTCCATTTAGCATAGGAGAATGTAGAAATAATCATAAAAATAATGAATTTGGGAGGAATTTCTATAGACCAAGTATTTATAGAGGAAATATGCAGTGGAAATAGTATCTCTTTCCAAGGTTGCAATGAACTCAAACTAAGGGAATTCACATCAGTATGGGGGTAGCTGAACAAATTATGGTATGTCAATTTATTGGAATATTGTAGTCTTCTTTGAAATGATGAAAGGCATAGTTTCAGAAAAACTTAGGAAGACTTGAATGAATTAAGGAAGAGTGAGGTGAACAGAACCAGATCAATTCATACACTAACAAAAATAACTGTAAAGAAATAAACAATTTTTAAAGAACAAAGACCTGTGATCAATGTAACAACCAACCATGATTCTAGAGGAATGATGATGATGATGCATGCTACCTACTACACATGACTTGACAAAGAGGTGACAAACTCAAAGTGTACAATGATTATTACTTCCTTCAGGGCAATATCAGAATTTTTTTTCTAGGCCATGCATATTTTTTCAAGTGTTTTGTTTGTCTGGAAGTAGGGAATAAATTTTGCTGAAAACAATATTAAAATTTCTCCCTCAACAAAATATCTTCCATTAATATAATAAAATCAATTTATGTTGTATTGTATATTGATATATACAATAGAGATTACATTGCTTAATCATCTATCAAGATTAAGCAAGGGTTAATAGAGTGAGACTGATACTTTTCAAATCTTCATCACTTTCACAGAGGATATCCAGTGCAAAATGCAAGTGAAAAGATTCCCTATAAATAGTGAGTGTCTGCAGATGCATCTCTTTGTAGATTATAGTATGTTGATTATATCAACACCTGAAATAATACAGAGGCTCCTAAATAAGAACCACAATACTCAAAGACAAACAATCAACATGTGAGGAAACAAATAGATAAAGAATCCCTGGTGTCCAAAAAATGATATACAGTTGGATGGACAACTCATTGAGCTACTTCATTAGAACACATATTTTAGAAATTCACTATATATGGATAATTAATTTGGCATAGAATAAATTAAAACAGAATTGAAACAAACAAGCAAACAAAAAATAGCCAAAATCCATTCAGAAAATTGGGCAACATTATCAATGATCTAAAACTGCTCTCTAAAAGAAAAAATATATTTTTAGCACAATTTTTCTTTCAGTGATAGTGTATGGTATGATTAATGTAATACCACAATAGCCATTTTTTAAAAATTGCTTATAAACCAAGGCATGTAGTATATTATCAGAAGTGGTATAAAATACCTTAACATCATGCAGATGTATGATTAAGCATGCAGACAATTGATAAACATTTATTAAGAAGACATTGCCTTCCAGGGATTATACTAGAAACTCTGGATACAGATGTAAAACTTAGACAGTTCCTGCTTTTAAAGATCTTACATACAAAATTTTACAGACAAGGAAATAACAGAGAACATTTTTTACTTAAATGACCACTGATCACTCATTACAAAACAGTGAATTAAATAGAAATGAAGGGGTAATAGTTGATGACAATAGTTGATTACCTCACAGTAAATTGCAGAGTCTTCTGGGCTAGGTCTGTTTCTGTTCCTTTTTTTTGGCAACCAGTAGAAGAGTGGAAATGGATGGATGAGGTAGTGTGTGTGTGTGTGTGTGTGTGTGTGTGTGTGTGTGTGTGTGTGTGTGTGTGTGTGTGCGTGTGTGTTAGTGGTGGTGGTGGAGGGAACTGGTCCTCCAGGCCAAAAGAGACCATGGATAGATGACTGACTTGGCCTGAATTCTAAACCCTGTCAGCTGCATCCTCCTCAAGGATGGCTACTGGAAGGTTTGGGGGAATCCTCTTGACAGGGAGAAGGTCGATTGGAGTGGTCCATCTAACTAGAAAAGAGTCTTGGTCAGTGTCTGAGTCTGAGTTTGTCTAATCTTGCTGATTGCCAGTAGCCAAAGGTGAATGTATTATTAGGGGCTTAGTGACCATTAGCTCCCTCCCTGAATCAGCAGACATTTTATACAGGAAGCCTAGCATCCAGTTTAGTCTCTGCTCTCTTTCTCAAGTTAGCTTTCCATGATATCTTTTATAGCATTCTTCTATAATTAGTGATAGCATGAAAATATTTAAGAAATAAAATTCAGATTTGAAGTGAGGTTGATTAAAACAAGGACCAATATAACACATGAATACAGTGAAGAAGGTAAAGCTAATAAGTAGCTGATGTGACTCACCTATCAGATTGGATCCAATAATAGTATCTGATGGTTACCAATAAAATCAATTATCCATACCTGTTACATTGTATCTAAGAAAATATTCATTGATGTTTAAAAAGTGGTCATTTGAGGCTGAACCATCACCTAAATGCATATGTATTGTTTTATTTATTTATTTAAAATTTATGGAATAAAATAAGCATTTTCATAACATAGTATAATAATAATAATAATAATAATAACAAAAGATTGCACATGAAATCTATTATATATATGTAAGTTAACAAGTGTTCTTTATTTTGAGTGTCCCTGAATCTCTTTTAAAAGACTCTGTAATGCTTAGTGACCAATGCAATCAATGCATCACCTGCAAATCTGTACAAGTGCTACTGCAGAACATTGTCATTTATAGGGAGTTCCTGTTATATTTGCACATTGCTCAAAAAAATCCTTCATGAGTTTATTGAGTACATCTCCCTGCTATATCCCTTCCTTGATGGATATTAACATAGACAATATAATTGTGTTAAAAACAACAACAGCAACATTTTGAATGAGATTACCTTTTTAGATATCCTGCCTTACTATCAGGTTAGAGGAAATAAATTGAACTCATTGAAACATTCATTTTTCATCCATCTAATTAATAATATTAATTTTATATTGATAATCAATCAAACAATAAATGCCTACTACATGCCAGCCACTGTGCTAATTGCTTGGGATACAAGAAGAGGCAAAAGATATTTCTTGCCCTCAAGATGCTTATAATCACATATGGAAGTCAAATGAAAATATATACAAAGCAAGCTATATACAGGATAAATAGAAAATAGTTAACAGAGGGAAGGCACTGGAATTAAGAGGGAAGAAGAGAGGCTTCCTGTAGAAGGTGGAATTTTAGTTGGGACTTAAAGGAAATTAAGGATATCAGTAGTTAGAACAGAGGAAGGAGAGCAATTCAGGCAAGGGGGTACAGACAGAGAAAATGCCCAGAGCTGAGAGATGGAGTGTTTTATTCATAGAATAGCCAGAAGGCTAGTATCACTAGATTGAACACCAGGGTAGGAGAGGATTAGCTTATGAAGAACTTTGAATGCCAGATAATTTTGCGTTTGATCCTGGAGGCAATAAGGAGCCACTAGGGTTTATTGAATGAGAGAATGACATAGTTGCACATGAGCTTTAGGAAAATCACTTTAGGGGCTGAATGGAGGATGGATTGAAATGGCGTGAGAGACTTAAGGTAGGCAGACCCATCAATAGGCTATTGCAATGCTCCAGGTGTGAAGTAAGTGAAGAGGGACTGAACTAGAATGGTGGCAGTGTCAGAGAAGAGAAAAGGGAGTATATAAGAGATGATGAAATGGTGAAATCAACAGGCCTTAGCTTATTAATCTATTTGGATAGGGGAGGGGGGAGCAGTGAGAGATAGTGGGAACAATCATTTAAATTTGACCTAAGAGTGGTGTCATTTCATTTATCATGCTTATGCCCAATGAGATTTTGAACATATTTTTGAAAAATTCATTTGTCCTCTAGTAAAGACTTGTTAGAAGTAAAGATATAAAAGAAGTTTTTATGGGTTTGCATTTTCAGATGCCAAAGAATAGCAAAAGAATATCCTATATGTAAATTTTCTTGTTTTGTTGTTTGTTTACTCTCCTGTAGAGTGAGGCTAATATATGCAAATGGCAGTTCTAAATTCTGTTCTACTCTTCCCCAAGGCCAACTATTTCCAAAGACTGTCATTTCTGTAGTGTTTTACAGTAAAGTAACTAAGAAGGGGGAAAGGGTTTACAAAGATCATTGTTTTGAGACTCCAAAAAAATCAATTAGAAAGTCCATTATCTTTGCCCATGCATGTCTCCCTTGTTTTCAGGCATGTTATTATTTTATGAAAGGTTTTTATGTGCTTGCTCACAACATCCTCCCTTCTTCTCTTGCATTCCTCCCCATCACCTGACTATTTCAGAATAAGGTAAAAGTAGAAAAAAGAATGACAATAAATTGTTAATCTTCCTTACATATCAATGATCTGAATCAATATACAAATTATGTTATGGAACGAAATATCACGTAATAAAATATGTTACCCTTTTACTACAGAGATAAACTCTTCAAAGAATTACTCTTTACCCCAGGCCAAGTATCAGCTCCTACATTAAATCTTACTTCCAGACAAATGTGACATATATTCTATGCAACAGATGAACTATTCTGCCTTTTTATGTATCTGTGAATTTCTTTTTAAAAAGCAAAGTGGAATTAATTATAATCTAATAATAAACAATTCAAAATTTGGAGAGGTTCATGTTTGGGGAGGGTAGTTATGGTAGCAGAGTCCCCATCATTAAAACACTTGTAAATCCAGAATTTAGTTTTATGATTCTAGCTTATGATAATTTGAAACTATTAAAGCTTATGATAGTTTGAAACTATTAAAGCACTGAGATTTTTTAAATAATGGTTTTAGATGAATTATTTAAAATGTGTTATTTTTCAAAAAAAATTATCAACTTCTTATGAACCTATGAACACCAAAGACAACTTAGAAGCTCAGTGGGAAAAGTCTGTGACTGAGGTGAGAGAGAGAGGCTCACTACCAGCTCCAGTCTCCAAGCGTGGCACTAGGGCAGTGGCTGCCTTCAGAGCTTCCGGCCCACAGACTGAGGGGGAGTCTGGTAACTGATCAGAGAGGGACTGCAGGGATCTCTGTGCTGGTGCAGGATTGTCTTGCTTTGCCCATGCTTAGATCTGGGTCACAGTTCTGAGTGGCAGTCCTGGGGCAAGGAAGAGTGCTAGTGACATGGAACTTGTAGTGACTGTACAGAAAGAATCCTCCTCACAGTTCCAAGACAGAAAAGAGTGCTTGTGATCACTCATAGACCAGAGCACAGGCCAGGAAAGAAGTAGACACCTCACCCTTGATCATACCACCTTAGAAGAACTGAAAATTTACAGGTCCCTAGAAGTATCTCTGAAAACAGCTTCACAAAACCCACAAAGCTAGGAACGTACCTTCTTCACACTGAAAGCAGACTGCTACCTTAATAAAGAGTTTATAACACAAGTAATTGTCTGGGATCATGTGCAAGAAGCACAAAAAGAGTCAGACCACAGAATCTTACTTTGGTGACAAAGAGATCAAAACATACAACCAGAAGAAAGCCACAAAATCAAAGGTCTTACATACTAAGCCTCCAAGAATAATATGAATTAATTCCAGGCCATGGAAGAGCTCAAAAAGGATTTTGAGAAGCAAATAAGAGAAGTAGAGGAAAAACTGAAAAAGCTGCAAGAAAATCATGAAAAACAAATCAACAGCTTGCTAAAGGAGACCCCCCCAAAAAAAATACGGAAAAAATAACACCTTAAAAAATAGCCTAACTCAAATGGCAAAAGAGGTCCAAAAAGCCAAAGAGGAGAAGAGTGCCTTCAAAAGCAAAATTAACCAAATAGAAAAGGAAGTCCAAAAGATTACTGAAGAAAATACTTCCTTAAAGATTAGAATGGAGCAATTGGAAGCTAGTGATTTTATGAGACATTAAGTCATTATAAAACAAATCCAAAATTATGAAAAAATAGAAAATAATGTGAAATATCTCATTGGAAAAGCAACTGACTTGGAAAATAGATCCAGGAGAGAGAATTTAAAAATTATCTGAAAAAAATATCTGAAAGACATGATCAAAAAAAAGAGCCTAGACATAATCTTTCAAGAAATTATCAAGGAAAACTACCCTGATATTTTAGAACCAGAGGGCAAAATAGAAATGGGAAGAATCCACTGATTGCCTCCTGAAAGAGATCCCCAAAGGAAAATTTCTAAGAATATTTTAGCCAAATTCCAGAGTTCGCAGGTCAAGGAAAAAAATATTGCAAGCAGCCAGAAAGAAATAATTCAAGTATTATGGAAACACAATCAGGATAACACAAGCTTTAACAGCTTCTACTTTAAGGGACTGGAGGGCTTGAAATACAATATTCCAGAGGTCAAAGGATGTAGGATTACAACCAAGAATCACCTACCCAGTAAAACTGAGCAAATCCTTCAGGGGAAAAAAATGGATATTCAGTGAAATACAGGACTTTCAAGCATTTTTGATGAAAAGACCAGAGCTGAAGAGAAAACTTGACTTTCACATACAAGACTCAAGAGAAACATGAAGAGGTAAACAGGAAAGAGCAATCATAAAAGACTTATTAAGGTTGAACTGTTTACATTCTTGCATGGAAAGATGATATTTGTAACTCATGAGTCCTTTTTCAGTATTAGAGTAGTTGGAGGGAAAAAAATTATATGTATGTATGCATGTATATAGATAGATTGGTAGATAGATAGATAGATAGATAGATAGATAGATAGATAGATAGATAGATAGATAGATAGACAGAGGGCACAGGGTGAGCTGAAGAGGAAGGGGTGATATCTGGAAAATAAAATATAGGGGTGAGAGAGGATTATATGGAGAGAAGGAGAAAGGGAAAGGTAGAATGGGGTAAATTACCTCACATAAAACAGAGAAGAAATGGCTTTTACAGTGGAGGGGAAATGGGGAAAGGTGAGAGAGAATGAGTGAATTTTATTCTGATTGGATTTGGCTTAAGGAGAGAATAACATACACCCTCATTTAGGTATGTAAATCTGTCTTACCCTACAGGAAAATAAGGGGCAGGGGAAAGGGGACAAAAGAGCAGAAGAATGATAGAGGGGAGGGCAGATTGCAGGAGGGGGTAATCAGAAGTAAGCACTTCTGAAGAGGGACAGGGTCAACAGAGAGAACAGAATAAATGAGGGGTGGCATAGGATGAAGGGAAATATACTTAGTTTTTCATAACATGACTACTATGGAAGTGTTTTGCATGACTACACATGTTTAAACTGTATCGAGTTGCCTTCTCAATGAGAGTGGATCGGGATGGAGGAAGGGAGAAAATTTGGAGCCCAAAGTTTTTAAAGCAAAAATTAAAAAAAAAATTGATTTCACATGGAACTGGGAAATAAGATATATAGGAAATGGGGTATAGAAATCTATCTGGCCCTACAGGAAAATTGAAGGGGAAGGGGATAAGAGAAGGGGAGAGAGATAGTAGGGAGGGCAGATTAGGAGAAGGGGTATTCAGAATGTATGCCATCTTGGGTGGGGGAGAAAATTTGGAACTCAAAATCTTGCAGAAGTTAATGTTGAAAACTAAAAATAAATTAATTAAAAAATAAACTTGAGTAATAGACTGGGTAAATGAGCAAACAACAGAAAAAAAATGTCTGACTATAGAAAGTTACTATTGTGAAAGGGAAAATCAAGACACACTCAGATGAAAACAAAGTCATAGCTTTTGTATTCAAAGCTTCCAAGAAAAATATGAAATGCTCTCAGGCAATGGAAGAGCTCAAAAAAGGAATTTGAAAAATCAATTAAGAGAGGTAGAGGAAAAATTGGGAAGAGAAATGAAAACAATGCAAGAAGATCATGAAAAATGTGTCAACAGCTTGGTAATACTGAAGAAAATAAGACCTAGGCCAACATGACTAGGCCAAATGTAAAAGAGGTCCCAAAAACCAATGAGGAGAGGAATGCCTCAAAAAGCAGAATTAGCCAAATGAAAAAGGAGGTCCAAAAGTTCACTGAAGAAAATAATTCCTTAAAAATTAGAATGGAGCAAATGGAAACTAGTGACTTCATGAGAAATCAAGAAACAATAAATCAAAACCAAAAAATGAAAAAAAAAAAGAAGACAATGTGGAATATCTCATTGGAAAAGCAGCTGACTTGGAAAATGGATCTAGGAGAGATAATTTAAAAATAATTGGAATACATTAAAATGATCATAAAAAAAAGAGCCTAAACATCATCTTTCAAGTTATCAAGTAAAAACTGTCCCGATATTCTAGAACCAGAGAGTAAAATAGAGATTGAAAGAATCCACTAATCACCCTTGAAAGAGATCACCAAATGAAAACTCCCAGGAATATTATAGCCAAATTCCAGAGTTCCTAAGTCAAGGAAACAATATTGGAAGGAACCAGAAAGAAACAATTCAAATATGTTGGAGTCAGGATAACACAATATTTAGCACCTTCTACATTAAAGGGTTTGGAATATAATATTCCTCAGGGCAAAGGAGCTAGGATTACAGCCAAGAATCATCTGCCCCACTAAACTGAGTATAATCCTTCAGGTGAAAACATGGATATTCAGTGAGATAGAAGAATATCAGGCATTCTTGATGAAAACAAACAAACACACAAACAGCTGAACAGACAATTCGACTTTCAAATAGAAGACTCAAGAGAAGCATAAAAAGGTAAACAGGAAAGAGAAATCATAAGGGACTTAATAAGGTTAAGTTGTTTACATTCTCACATTGGAAGGTGACATATGTAACTCATAATACCTTTTTCACAATTAGGGAAGTTAGAAGAAGTAGATAGATAGATAGATAGATAGATAGATAGATAGATAGATAGATAGATAGGTAAAAAGTGAAAAGGAAGGGATGATATAAAAAATACAGTTAAGGGGTGAAAGAGGAATGCACTATGAGAAAAAGAAAGAGTTGGTAGAATGGGGAAAATTATCTCACAAAAAAGAGGCAAGAAAATTTTTTACAGTAGAGTGGAAGAGGGAGGAAGTGAAGGGGGAGCGAGTGAACCTTACTCTTATCAGAATTGGCTCAAAGAGGGAATAACATATATGCTCAGTTAGGTAGAAATCTATCTTACTCTAAAGGAAAGTAGGAGAGGAAGGGGATAAGAGGGGGAGTGATAGAAGGAAGGGAACTTTGGAGGATGGCATAGTCAGAAACAAAACACTTTTAAGGAGGGACAGGGTAGAAGGAAAGATAGAATAGAATAAACAGGGTGGGGATAGGATGCAGGGAAATACAGTTAGCAACAGTTAACTGTGAAAAAAATTGAAGCAAGTTTCTCTGAATGAAGCAAGGCCTCATTTCTCAAAGATATAGAGAAATGAGTCAAATTTCTAAAAATAAGAGCCATTCCCCAACTGGTAAATGATCAATAAATATGAACAGTTTTCAGATGAAGTAATCAAAGCTATCTACAGCCACATGAAAAAATTCTCTAACTCTCTATTGATTTGAGAAATGCAAATTAAAACAATTCTGGGGTACTACCTCATACCTATTAGACTGAATAATAGGATAGAGGGAGTAAATGACAAATATGGGAGGGGATGTGGGTAAAATGAAACATTAATACACTATTGGTGGAGGTATGAACCACTTCAACCATTCCACAGAACAATTTTGAACTATACATTATGCACAAGGGGTTATAAAACCATGCATGCCCTTTGACCTTCCAGTACCACTACTATGTCTGTATACCAAGTGATAAAAAAAAAAAAGAAAAAAGAAAAGTACCTAGATGTACAAAAATATTTATAGCAGCTCATTTCTGGGGGCAAAGATTTAGAAATTGAGAGGATGCCCACCAACTGGGGAATGACTGAACAAGTTGTGGTATGTGATTGTGATGGAATACTATTATACTATAGGAAATGATGAGCTGGATGCTCTCAGAAATCTAGAAAGATTTGCACAGGCTGAGACAAAGTGAAATGTACTGTGTACAAACTAACAGCAATATTTTAAGATGATCAGCTGTGAATGACTTAGCTATTCTCAGCAACACAATGATCCAAGACCGCTCTGAAAGATGTATGATAAAAAAAACCTCTATCTGTCCCCAGAGGGGAAAAACAAAACAAAACAAAACAAACAACCATAGTGTCTGAATACAGATTGAAACATATTTTTTTCAACTTCATTTTTCTTGAATTTTTTTTGTCTATGTTTTCTATCACAACTTGACTATTATGGATAGGTATTGCATGACTACACATGTATAACCTATATTGAACTGATTAGCTTCTCAGTGAGAGAGGGTAGGGAAGGAAGGGAGAAAATTTTGAACTCCAAGTTTTAAAAAGAAATGTTAAAAATTGCTTCTACATGTAACTGGGTAAAATTTAAAATAAAATACTAAATTAAAAAAGAAAAATGTGTAGTACTCTGCCAGGGTATAAAAGGTATTCAAGAAGGACTAGTACCTATGTTGTGAGTGCCATGGAACCATTTTTAGGACTGCTTTCCACCTTTGGTGTCCAATTGATCCACCTAACTTTCACCTGTGACTCCATGAATCTATAGCATGCATTGTGGCCATATCCTGGTAAAAGACGGGCTACACCAGGTTGAAGGTAACCAACAGGTCTCAGACATGTTGGTGAGTTAGGAGAGTGTCTACCCCAAGCATTTGAAGACTTCACCTGGTATACTGGGTAGATGAGAACAATTTGTTTCAAGGCCCACAAATGCAGCTGAAGCAGGTACTGTGGAGTGCTTAGAGCTTGGTCAGACATCAGAGATGCCAAGGTCATCCACTGCATCTCAAGGCATCACAAGTCATCCTGACTTTTGTCTTATCACTGGACTTTCATGACCCTGGAAGACAGAGGGAAGCCAATGACTTTGTATAACTCTGCCTCACACACATCACCTTGTGATGTCATTAGTCTTCTTCAAAAACCAAGAACAAATAATATTACTCTGCCTATCTTTCCACAGTCCCTTCAACATAGACTATTTTAATTTGGTCCCATCTCTCCCCCTTTACAGGTTATAGATTCAAACCTCAGTGCAATTTTCATTTATATTGCTCATATTATGGGGGTCTTGTTCAAATACCCATTTTTGCTCATAATTCTTATGAAAACTTCGTGTACTTTCACCTCATCTATTCAACAATCTTGGTGATATGAGTTTGTTGTGCTTTCCTGTAAATCTTGGGTATTAGACTTTTATTAGTGACAATTACCTAGCCTTAATTACTGAATGGGCTATTCCTCAGTCATATTGAGACCTGAGAAAGACCCTAGCTTCAAAAGGCCATTTCTCACTGCATCCAGGGCCATCTCCAATTGCCCTGATCCACATCTGGCCACTGGACCCAGATGGCTCTAGAGGAGAAAGCGAGGCTGGTGACTTTGCACAGTCCTCCCTCACTTAAGTCAAATTCACTTACATGTCAAGGTATCACCTCCCTGATGTCCTGATCCACTTCAAAAACAAAGGACAAACAACCTCTGTGAGTAGTTGTAGGGACAGGGGACCCAAATGAAATTGGTCAGTTGGGCAACATAGCTTTCTTTTTCTTTCTTTCTTTCTCTTTCTTTCTTTCTTTCTTTCTTTCTTTCTTTCTTTCTTTCTTTCTTTCTTTCCTTTTTTCTTTGTTCCTTTCCTTTCCTTCCTTCCTTCCTTCCTTCCTTCCTTCCTTCCTTCCTTCCTTCCTTCCTTCCTTCCTTCCTTCCTTCCTTCCTTTCTCTTTCCTCTGTCCACATAGGGTATCATACTTTTACCTGCTAGTGCTATGCCCAAAGTAATGTAAATTTTGATCACTGAAACCTTGGAAGATATCTCAGGATTTAAGGGCTAGGTTTTTGTTTTGTTTTGTTTTGTTTTGTTTTTCTTAAGGACTATGTCTTAAACCCAAATCACTCATGCTCTTCATTGATTAACCAACAAGAGGCCCCAGCCCAAAGCCCACCTGGTTATTGTTTGGGCCCCAGTGGCTCAGGGCAAACATGAACAGAAACTGTTTCTGTTTTGGCCAGAAACTCTCAGGGTCTTCCCCTCTCAGATTGATGTTTATCTGTTTGTTTGTTTTTAAATTTTTACTGTGTAAAACAAGTCATGCTTTGCCTCATTTCTTACCTAGCCTTAATCACTGAATGGGAGTTGCTTTAGTCAAACTGAGACATAGGAAAGACCTTAGCTTAAAAAGGCCAAAGTCTCCCACTGCTTCCAGAGCTGTCTTCAGTTATCTTAATCTACATCTTGTCTCTGGAATCAGAAAACTCCAGAAGAGAAAGTAAGGCTGGTGACTTTGCACAGCCTTGCCTCACTTGCATGTCGTGTCGTCCCCTCACTGATATCATGATCCTCTTTGAGAAGGAAGGACAAAAACCAACAGTATCAATGACATCAATACACATATTTTAAATCAATAATTTTGAGTATATCACACAGATTTTATTTAAAAATAAATATTTTGTCTACAGGACTCTCTCTTTCCTTCTTGAGCTCAGCACCTGTATCACAGTCATTCTTTCCCGCAATTCTTCCCCCTATAATAGGGTACTTGAATAGACATGCTGCTATTCCTGCAAATATCCTGGTCTCCCAATTCCTGAACTTACTCATTGACCATAATCTACTCCTCCACCCCACCAAAGCTACACATGAAAATATTCAACCTTTAATTTTGCCATCACCACAAGTGTCTCACACCCATGTTTATTAGTCTGAAATTCCTTTATCTGATCATAATCTGTTGTCATTCCTACTCTACCTCTTGTTTGGCAAGTCTAAACTCTGTTCCTTCTCCTCCTCACCATGACTTTAAATACCTCCACCCTTCAATTCTTTCTCAGGCTATATCTACTAGCTACACTTTTTTTTTCCTTTTCCATCTTGACCCCTGGGTGAACCAGTTCAACTCTATGCTGTCCTCTTAGTCACTTGCTCCTTTTTCTTATCAAAGATTTTTTTGTTCTAAAGCTTAGCCTTGGATTATAACCATACAGATTTACCCCTACACAAGTGCTGGGGAACAGAGTTGGAGACAATAATGAAACTGTGCTGACAGGGTCCATTAAAAGTTATTTTGCATAATCTCAATTGGAACCTCACTGTAGCATACCCCATGTAGTCAATTCACTATGCCATTCATTACAGTGGCTTTTCCAAACTTTTTCATCACTCCTCAAACCTTCAACAACTCTTCCTCTTTCCTCCCTTGTCTGTTAAGAATCTTCTCTTATATTTGAATTAGTCACACACCTGCTTCCATGAGGAAAGTTGCAGCATCCAAACATGCTGATGCCTCTCATAAGGGCTGGGCTCACTGTTTAGTCCTTCATTACATTTATAACTCAAGCATTTAGCACAGTGCCTGGCACATAGTGAGCACTTAATAATTACTTATTGACTTGACTTACAACTCCATTTTTAGAATTCTAGTTTTATAACACAAGTTTTAATTATACATTAATTTTTTACATGGGATTCACTTGTAAATTCATTTGGTGAAGGTTAGCCTTCCCTTTGCTTTGGCAGTTCAACTTAATCATTTTACCCTGAAATTCATGAATTTAGAATTATATTTTTGCAGACACTAATTCAATTCCTTCATTTTTATTTCCTAATTTATTTATTTTGGAGGAGTGGTTCAGGCAATACTTGTGTATCAGAGGTTCTGCTAGTACACTTTCCCCCCTAATTATTTATTGTGAATTCATTTTTGTTCTTAATCTCTGGGTCTTTTCCCCCTTTGATTAGGTTACCTGTTATTTTGTCATTTGTTAGTCTCTTCCAAAAATGAAGGTATTAGTTTTGTTGATCAAATCTATGGTTTTAAAAATAAATTATTATGCCATATTTCTGTTCAAATCATTAAAATTTTTATAGCAATCTATTGCTTTCATATCTCCTTTATCTTAATATATTTGTCCCTCTCCCTTTCCTATCCAAAAAATAATCCTTTAAAAGAAAGTAAGTAGAAAAAGAGAGAAAAATCATTTCCACAAAAGCAAACAAAGTTGAGTAACATTATATTCATAATTCCACATGAAATGTCTTCCACCTTTGTGAAGAAGGGAGGGTGGTGAATTCTTCATCTTTTCTCCAGAGGCAATTCACCAACCTAATGTTGATTATAATAATTGCATAGGACTTAATTTATATTTTTTTCTCTCTGTTTATTTGTCTTTCTCTGTCTCTCTCTTTCTCTGCTCTTTTCCAATTACAATTTTATACTCATTTGTGTATATTTTTTCCCTGATTCTGAATAATTCATTGTACATTTTATCATATTAAGTATTTTTATGTTTCTCTAAATTCCTCATTTCTTTTTTCTTTATTAATTTATTTTGATTTATCAACAATCACTTCCAGTAAGCTTTTGAGTTTAAATTTTTCTCCCCCTCCCACCCCTCCTCCTTTCACAAGATGGCATGCAATCCGATATAGGCTATGCATATACATTCCTATTAAATATATTTTCACACTAGTGATGTTGTAAGGAAGAATTAGAACCAACAGGAGGAACCACAAGAAAGAGGAAACTAAACAAAACAGAAAAAAAAAATAGCAAATAGTATGCTTTGATCTGCATTCAAACTCCATAGTTCTCTCTTTGGATATGGATAACATTTTCCATCGTGAGACCTTTGGAGATATCTTAGATCCTTGCATTGCTAAGAAGGGCTAAGTCTATCAAAGTCAATCATCCCATAATGTGGCTGCTACTGTCTACAACGTTCTCCTGGTTCTGCTCACTTCACTCAGCATCAATCCATACAAGTCTTTCCAGGTTTTTCTGAAGTCTGCCTGCTCATGATTTCTTATAGCACAATAGTATTCCATTATATTCATATACCACAACTTGTTCAGGTATTCCCCAATTGATAGGCATCCCCTCAATTTCTGATTCTTTGCCGCCACAAAAAGAGCTGCTATAAATGTTTTTGCACATGTGGGTCATTTTCCCATTTTTATGATCTCTTTGGGATACAGCCCTAGCAGTGCCATGACTGGGTCAAAGGGTATGCAAATTTCTATAGCCCTTTCGGTGTAGTTACAAATTGCTCTCCAAAATGGTTTGATCATATATTTATCATTTTTTAAGATGAAATTTTATTCATATACCACATTATATTTAGTCATACTCCCAAAGATGGATATCTACTTTTCCATCAAATTAATAATAATAATAATAATAGTAATGGGAAAAACAAAACAAAACATGGATTGACTGAAAAGAATATATGTACCTATTTGCTTATTGATGTCAGGAAAATGTATTCTCTTAATTGATTTTACCAAAGTGTAAATCTGACCATGTTATTACCCTATTCAATAAGGTCCAATGGCTTCTACTTTTAAGGTGTAATCTGAAGTCCATTGTCTGGCATTTAAAACTCTTTACCATTTGTGCCCTTTCTAGTTTTGTATCCCCTTTTATTCTCATCCCTTCCACACAATTTATACTTCCTGTCTCTCACAAAGGACACTTCATATACTCTATATCTTTGCACTGGCTATCACATATGCCTAAAATACATTTTTCTTTTCCCTCTTCACTTTGACCTCTCAGAGTCTTTGGCTTCCTTGAAAATTCACCTCACTTGTTGACCCTTCTCCCTGAGGTGACCATCCATCTACTTGGTATGTATCATATAGATATTTATTTACATATTTTCCCCATTATGATATAAATTCCTAGAGGAAAGGTCTATTTTTTTTCTTCAGCACTTACCATAGTATTGACATATAGTAAGCACTTAATAAATACTTGAATTCCAAGCTCTAAATCAAAAGAAAAAAATAAAAGTCATTTAACAGCAAAGGCAGTGTCTCTGTAGTTGACTGGAACTGGGTACACAAATAATCTAGAAGGGAATGCACTGATAAAATGAAATGTTTGTTGCTGTAAGATCATTCATTGTCTTTTTACAATTTTACAGTATGCAATCCTTTAGAGATTATGACTTTTCATCTTAAAGTCTAATGAATAAAAACAGGGAGTAGGACATAAGGCATTTCAAGAAAGAGACAGAGCTATCAGATGCAATATGTTTTTATTCATCTTTTCTTCATGCTTTTTTTCACCACACAGTGCTACTTATTTGGCTCTGTCCTTTTCCTTTTTCAAAAATAAATCACAATGTATCTTCAACAAATATGTCTTCTTTGCTTCAGTCATCTTCCTTAACTTACTTCTTCTGCACATTATCCCTGTGTCAAAGAGCTCTGCCTGAGTTGTCTATTCAATCCTAATTTCCTCATTTGGGGCCACTCTCCCCAGTTCTCAAGTAGTTCACCAGGGTGAACAATTTATCTCACTCAGCTAAACTGCCTTATGATTTAAAAACCCTACTTTTCACCACTTCACTTTACAAGATCACTTGAAAGTTCCTTCTTCTGCAATGAGAATAAAATGAATCCTATTAACCTTTCTTAATCATTTTGATTCCAAAGATTAGATGTCACATTTGTTACCTTATGTAAGGTGCTCCCAGAGTATCAAATTTGGCCTTTAGAAATTCAGACACAATTCTTATTTCCTTCAATTTATTCAGCAAGCCAAAAAACATTCATTTTAGTTACAGTGGCTAATGTGTGATCGAGGGTTATGTCTGGCCCTTAACTCATGACCTGAAATGAATGGGAGATGTCTATGCATTTGATAGCACAGTTTGCCCTAGTGAGTTTAATAATCATAATATATAGCAACTGAATGGAATACTTTACTTTGAAAAACAACTTGAAAGATTGAAGTTTGAGAAAATTATCGTAACACAGAGACCATGTGAAGCTTTGAAACATAAAGCTGTCTGAATTTTTTCAGTTTTCATCCTGATATTTGACAAGTAAAAAAATTTGTAAAAAAATCAAAAGATTTATTTAATTATTTAGAATAACTGAGGATTATGTAGTCAGTCACTTAACAAGTATTTATTAAGTACTTACAATGCCCCAGACATTTTGATTTTGCTGGAATAATAATAATAAAAAAGGCAAAAGCAACACTCCCTCCTTAAGCAGCACACATCCTAATGAGGGAATTAATATGTAAATAAATAAGTCCATAAATGATATATACACAGTAGATAGAAGGTAATTTCAGAGAGAGGCACTAGCAATTGGTAGGGCTTGCAAAAGTCTCTTGCAGAAGGTGGGATTTTAGCTAAGTCTTGAAGGAAGCCAAGGCAACTAAAAAGTGGAGGTGTAGAGGTAGAACATTCCAATCATAAAATATACATAACATAAAAGCAGGAAAATGGGAGATGGAATCGTCTGTGTGATGAAAAGCGAGAAGGACTATGAAGCTGGATCATGGAGGTAAATAAATTGAAAGAAGACTAGAGAGGTAGTAGGGGCCAGATCATAAAGAGCTTTAAATGCCAAATGAAGGGCTTTTCATTTAACCTTGGAGGTGAAATAAATTGTTATTTTTCAATTAATTATTAAATTAGGATTGAAGTTTTATTTTCTTTTTCTTTTTCTGTTTCCTTTTTCAGGGATTGTCTCTAAAAGATAGAGTTTCCAATGAGATTGGTCTAATCCTCCAAGAACATTCTTCTCAATCTTGAGCAGGACTCCATTTAAAAAAGAGAGTTTATGTCTTATTAAAATATAAACAGAATGTAAACTAGGTGAATTTCAGACCTGAAGCATTAATTCTCCACCTGTAAGGGGCACTGACTTTTCCAAAAGGATTTAAGCTTTCAATGATCTCCATGGAGGTGTCTTTCATGACTGAGAGAGGCCACTGACCATCAATTGACTGATTATTTGATAGCCTAATTAATAAATTGATTATTAATTACCCAGAAATTTTATCTCTTGGGCTTTTCATTTGTCTCAAAGATAATAAGCAGGGAATGGAGTTTATTCAGCATGGCATTTTTTTGAGGTAAGAGAAATAACAGCATATTTGTAGATCAAAGAAATAGATTCATATGTCTCAAAGATTGAAAATGACTCAAAGAAAAGAACTTGATTGATGTAATGGAGGAGAGAAGGATGATAGAATAAGCATATAGATGGAGTTGTAAGCCTTGGAATGGGAAGAATATCACTCTATACTCTGTGACTTGTTGGTAGAAGGTGGAAGAGGCTACAAAGAAGTTGAAAGGAAGAGAGAAGAGAGTTTGGAGTTTGTCTCCAATATAATGGGGGGGAGGAGTCTGCTATTTTATACAGTATTCTATATTCATTTAGGCAATCAAGATTAAGTGACTTGCCCAGGGTCACATAGCTAGTGTCTGAAACTGGATTTGCATTCAGATTCTCCTGACTTCAGGTTGCTTGATGCCACTTAGCTGTCCCAGTGGGGACCCAAATTGTCAATTCCAGCTGGGCAATGCAACTGTCTTCTCCCCTCCTCTCCTTTTCCCTTCCCTTCTCTTTCCTCTTTCCACATATGGTATGATAACCTTATCTGCAGGTGCTGTGACCACTGAAATGTGAGTTTTGATGCTAAAGCCTTACAAAATATCTAGGGGTTTATAGGCTAGATTTATTTCTTAAGAACCATGCCTTCAACCCAAATCACTCTGGCTCTCATTGATTGGCCAATAATAGGTCCCAGCCCAGGTCCCATCTGGTCATTGTTTGGGCCCCAGTGGTTCAGGGTGAATGTAAATAGAAACTTTCTATTTTGGTCAGAAACCCTCAGGGTCTTCCCCTCCCAGATTGACTTTTTTTTAAATTTTGACTAGGTAAAACAGGCCATTTTTTGCCTCATTTCTTACCTAGCCTTAATGACTAAATGAGAATTGCCTCAGGCAAACTTAGACTTATAAAAGGCCTTAGCTCAAAATAGCCAAGGCTTCCCACTGCATCCAGGGCCATCTCCAGTTGTACTGATGTGTATCTTGCCAGTGGACCCAGATGGCTCTGGAGAAGAAAGTGAGGCTGGTGAGTTTGCACAGCCCTTCCTCACTTAAATCCAATTCACTTGCAAGTCATGGGATCACCTTCCTGACTTCATGGAAAGGCAAACAACAACAACTACTACCACTACTCCCATAGACACAGAATCTGTAGTATCCAATACAAAAAGTATCCAATGTTCTGCTTTGATGTAGATACGATAGGCTGTCCAAGATTGAGTTCCCTCCAAGTAAATAAGCCCCCTCCTCTATCCATCTTGATTTTCTTTGCAATCTTTTCCCAATGTTATCATGGAGACTTAACCCACCAACCTACTGCTAAAGTTTGGGAATTGAACTTTCCTCAGAGACTGATTTGTGACTTACCCAGACAATTGACTCAAATAACTCTGCAGGTCTATTAAAGTTTCTTTGACAAATATATATCTTTGTAAGAGGTCATTAATTGTTAATTAGATTTATGATAGCTGACAGTATGCATAATAGAGGGATGGGAAACTAATGAAAGGTATCAGATAAGAAGAAGATTTAATCACAAGGACCAAATCAACTCTCAATTTCTTAAAATGTCCAAGTTAGAGTTATTGGCTAGAAAATCAGTAACTGGAGAAGGAAAATGAAGATGAAAGCAAGAGGATCACTTTAGGATCTATCAGTCAACCAATCAGCAAGTAATGTGTTAGACCTCTCAGGGTACCAGTATAATGAATTAAATAGTCTCTACTTACAATGAATTTACATCTTCTGATTAGCCTAGACTCTAAGAGACATAACAAGAACCAAAGAATTGGATGGGATTGGACTTTCTAGATTAGTAACAGTTTAAAAGATGTTTGTTTTCTGAGAGCTGCTTTCTTTTTAAATATGCTTCATAGGCTTAGAGTTGATGAGCCTTACTTTAATCTTCAGAGGGAAAAAGTTTTCCCTCATCACCCAAGTGGGGAAAAAAAAATCATAGGACAATAGATTTAGAGCTGGAGGGGATTTCAGACCCATCAGTCCAACTCTTATTTTACTGATAAGAAAATTGAGTCCCAGGAAAGTTTTTTCCCTTGAGAACTATTTTATACCAATTTACACAGATGTCAGTGATAGAACTCAATTCTGCTTTCATAACTCATATTTTTAATTTATATTATGCTTCCTTCTTCCTTCTTTCTACGTCCCTGTTAACATAGTCTCTTATATATCCCTTTGTATCATTCTTACAATTGACTATTTTTGTCAAAGTTGCTCTTTTGTGAGCTTTATTCCAGAACAATCTTTGAAGTCCATGAGGGCAATGACAATATCTTATTTAAATGTAGAATCTCTAGGAGCTAGTAGAGTACTCTGGATTCAGTACATAGAATCTGCTAAGCTCCTTGAGGGCAGAGATTATTTATATTTCTTTTTTACTTTGTATCTCCTGTGTATTATTCAGTGCCTTTCTTATAGCAGGCACTAAATAAATGCTTGCTGAATTAAGTTATTGAATGCATAAATGTTTCTTGAATTGAATAGAATCAATAGTGTGTATATATATATATATATATATATATATATTATATATATATGTACATGCATATATATGTATAAATGCAAGTGTGTGTATACATATAATAGTCAAAGATATATACATTTACACAGAATAGCTACATCAAAAGGTATAATCACAAGTATGTAAAAATATTCCCTTAATAGTTGAGAGACATAATACCCTTCCCCTTTTTACATGACCTCAGTGTATGGGGAAAGGAAGGAAATTAGTTTCACAGCTTCCCACTGAGCACAGTCCAAGTTCCATATCCAAAACCCACTTCAAACTCAAGACTCAGGCACCCTGGTTTCTCAGGGCTTCCTGACAGGCCAGGCTGCACCTTTATGCCTAAAATCCTGGCCCCAAAGTTTACACAATTCAAACTCTCAGGTCCTGTGGAGAGTCACCTTGGGCACTACAAACAGAGGAGAAAACATTATAGCATAAAAACTGACACAACACACCTGCCCATCTCCCTGGTCCATTTCTTGGAGCTGATATTAAAGAGATATAAGCAGGGGAAGGCAAGTCCTTCCCCTTTCATCCTTTCAGTTCATGGCATCGATTTTGGGCACAGTAGATAGGAGAAATAGATAAGAGTGGAACTGAAAAGTAGAGATAGAGGGAGAGACAGATAGACAGGGAGATAGAGAGGCAGAGGGACAGAGAGAAATATGAGCTTGGTGTCACCAGTTTTAAATCTCTCTCTCTCTCTCTCTCTCTCTCTCTCTCTCTCTCTCTCTCTCTCTCTCTCTCTCTCTCGTTTCTACAAATTCTTGATTCAGCTTTCTTCCTGTAAGCTAGGCTTCTATGAATCAGTTTTCAATTATGAGATGTTATTTAAGTCTTTCAAGAATCAAATCTAGGGTTTACTAGTTTGGAAAATATCCCTTTTGTTGAATTTATAATAAAATCATACTCTGTAGTACTACTAGGTACTTTACCTTATATGAGGGAACTCATGACTGACAAGTCAAATTCACACTTCTGAAGTTAACATTTTTATTGATAAGCAGTTCTAGGCCCGTTATTCCTTTGGAGTGTACAGTGTGTTCAGGAAAGACTGGTACCTCTGGTGTGAAGGTTGCAGAGCCCTTTTCAAGGCTGCTTTCCACCCTTGGTGTCCACCTGGTCCACTTACTCTCACCTGTGGCTCCAAGATGCTATAACATGCACAGTAGCCACTCCTCGGTAAACCATTTGGGCAGACAGGCAAAACCAGGTCTCAAATCCGTTAATGAGTTAGTTAGGGGGATGTCTACTCCAAACATGTAAAGACTTCCCCTGGTGGAAGGGGTGGATGAAAAAAATTTATTCCAACAGCCATGAGGGCAGCTGAAGCAGGTACTGTGGAGTGCTTAGAGCTGAATAAGACATTGAAGACACCAAGGTCATCCACTGCATCTTGAGCCATCACCACTCATCTTGATTCTGTCCTGCCACTGGACTGTGATGACTCTGGAGGAGAGAGTGAGGCCAAGGACTTCATGCAACTCTGCCTCACTTAAATCCAATTTACACAGGAATCAAAAGACATCACACATACCATCAAATTCCTTTACTCTCAAAGGGAGAAAAAATGAACTGAAGTTGTAAAGGCAAAATTCTCCTATTACTGACATTTATAAATTGGATCTTGTTTTATAAAATACATATTTCCAAGTTGTATTTAACTCATTGTCTTATTCCCATAGTAATCCAGGAAGCTAAATCCTAAAGACTACTTATTTTACTCAATCTATGTAATATTAGATTCCATTGTAATACTCCCAACCCATTGAATCATTCTTGTATTTTTCTGAACATATTTGCTTTTTTATTTTAAAATATAGATAGGCAAAAAAAAGAAATCCAGCAATTTTTCCTCCTCTGGGCTTTCTCTTTTAAGTAAATGCCTTTGATATATTATTTAGATATAAAAAATGTTTATTATCACACCCACAAGCAAGGAAAGGAAGCTGAGTAACCAAATGTAGGCAGCTTTCTCAAGATGTTTAGCCATGAAAAGGAGAAAAGAAAAATAACTTGATTAAGTGAGGAATTATTATCATTATGGAAGAGGAAGTCATTAGATAAGGAGAAATTGAAAATTAGTGAGTAATTGCTGATGATGGAGGGGGCAATATGCTGGAGAAGATAGTATGGTACATGATTTTTGTAGAGAGGATTGCCTCGACAAGGAGAAAGGCCATCTATCCATTTGGTTGGTTGGCTGTTGTCCATTCTTGAAGAGGACTAAAGTGACATCCTTATGTTAGTATCAAGTTACAATGTATCCAACTGTGGCTGATCAGACCAATAAGAGCATGCAATGCCCTATCACAGGTTGGGCACAAATAGTCCCCTTGAACATTTGGGGGTGGATTCTCTAAATTTGCACATCTTGTGGTTCTTTTGAACTACTTCAGTTCTGCTTTGCTCATAGAACACAGCACTTTCTCTGATGAGGACATGCCATGTTGGGTGGTCCTGTGATACTGTTTCCCACATTATACAGTTCCGAAGTTCTTAAGAGAGACCTTGAGAGTTTCTTTGTATCACTTGTTCTGACCACCATATAAATGCTTGCCCTACATGAGTCCTCCATAAAATAGTCTTTTAGGTATGTGTAAGTTTTCATTTGAACAATATGGCCAGCCCATCATAGTTGTGTTCTATGCAGTAGAGTTTGAGTGTTTGGCAGTCAGAGAGAGAAGTGAAGGAGTTTTTAATGGAGTAAGACACATGAGTGATGTGAAATGAGGAAAGCAGCCAGGTCTGATGTAGGACATTTAGAGGCATATCTTGAAAATGTGAGGACAAGAATAAAGGACAAATTCTGCATGACTTGAGGGGTTACAAGATCAATAGCCTCAAAGATGTTAGCACATCAAGGAAGTTACTGCATCTGAGGTTTGATGAGGGAAAGGAAATAATATTGTCAGTAATAATGTTCTAGTTTTCTTCTACACTACAGATGCTTGAAAGCAGGTAAAATAGAGTAGAAGCAGGACTTTCCTTGCTATTGTTGTCTCTTCAACTGGTTCTTCTAACTCTATTATCAGTTAGATAGTCTGACAGGAAGGAGGAAATAGGAGCCTGGTAAGACAGCTAAATTATGTAGATATGATTATCCCCTTTATGCATCTATTTGTGCTTCATTTGAGTGCTCTTGGCCCTCCTTGGAAAGATCAATAGAAAGGTGTATCAAACGTGTTTTCTTTAGGGCTGCTTGTCAAAGTGTCAGAAGATCACAGAGCTAGATGGGGCCTCAGGACTCTTCTAATACAAACCCCTTATGTTTACAGATGAAGAAACTGAGACCCAGGAATTATAAGTTAATTGTCTAAGGTCATGGAATTTGTAATTGTCAAAGGCAGTATTTGACCCCAAGTTCCTTGACACATTAACCAGTGTTCTTTGCATGGTACAATTTTGTATGCCTAATCACCCCATAACAGTATTAGTGATTGGGCTACCAAGTAGATGAGTAGGTGGTTTACTGGATAAAGCACTGGACCTAGAATCTGTAAGACTCATCTTTATGAGTTCAGATCTGGCCTCAGACACTTACTAGCTGTATGAACCTGGGAAAATCACTGAACCCTATTTGACTTAGTTTCCTCATGTATGAAATGAACTGGAGAAGGAAAAGGCAAACCACTGCAGTATCTTTGCCAAGAAAATCCCAAATGGGGTTATGAAGAGATGGACAAGACTGAAAAATGTCAAAACAATCAACAAAAATAGAATGTTGAAGAGTAGTCACAAACTGACATGGTAAAATATGGTGCTGAAAGCTCAGCATGCTGCAAGCCTGAGCTTGCATTTATAAAATCATTCTGCTACTGAGGTTGAGGGCACTGCCAATTAGCTATCTTTATAGCTGTGGAGAAAGTTAAGGAGATAAGGAACAAAAGGAAAGAAAATAAATTGCTTCTTTGGTCTTCTGGCTGTCAAATGAAGATTTAAATTCATTGCAGTATGATTTCATATGTCAAAGAGAAAACAGCTTTCTTCTGTACTAAAACATTAAGTCAACAAGATCAAGCTATTACTTTGATAATTAATTTAAGTCAGCTAAACAAGTGAAAGACATCTTACCTGTCTTCTCTCTCTTATTGCTTGCCATCTAACACAGAGAAATGTAAACAGTCAAAGGAATATTAGGATGATGGGTTATGTCTGCAGAACATCCAACATCCATATGAAAACTAAAAATTAATTAAACATTCAAGAGTCCACACTTCTTAATAGCTGGAATTCTCAGGATAGTTTGCTATTAATCTAATTTTCATATACCTTGTTCAGTCTTAAAAAGATAGAGGCTAAGATGGTAGGACAGATTAATTCTTTGCATCATTTCACAGTAATGAAATGAAAGTGGAGGCCTAATTTTTATGGTTTTATTGATCCAAAATCTTGTCCTCAGCTTTCTGACAGTAAAAAAATAAATCATATGGTTGATTGACATAAGGATAATCAGGCTATGATGAATTGGTTCTCTCATTCTGTTCTTATAAGATGCCAATCTATGAATATACAACATGATTTTAACTACTCAAAGGATCAGAATACTCATATCAGTGGTCAGCCTTGATATTCTCTTGTCAGTGGAAATTCTTTAATGGTAAACCAAATTAAGATCAGAAGACTCTATGTTAGTGAATAGTTTGAGCAAAGGGATTCCTAAGATATTTTTACATTAAACTCTTATTAGTTCTCTGTAGGGAACACGTACACTAAGTAAACTAATGAAAGCTACAGGTTGCATAGTTAACACAAAAAATAAGCTTCTTGAAGCCTGGAATTCTATCCACATTGCCTAACACATTGCTTTTTGACTAACAAAATGCTCTCAGCATCATAGTAACCTTTTCATAGATATTTGTTAAATTGAAAAAAGTCATACTGGTTGCATCTTGGTGCTACCTAGAGAAATATTTTAATCTCATCAGTATTGTCTTCAATTCATAAGTTGTCAGATGATATGAAAAGTTTAGAAAAAGAGAATTACAAACTACATGTGACCATAATAAAACAGGCTCTGAATAACTAATTATAAGAGAAATGAAAACTACAACACCTTTATGGTTTCACCTTATATCCTGCTTATTGGCCAAAATGACAAAAAAAAATAGTAATCCATTCACATGGACTGTGAGAAGACAGACACACAAATAGACTCTATGTGAAACTGTTTATTGAGCAATTTATTATGGATATGAATTTGGAATTATGCAATAAAAATGAGTATCTGGCTATACTTTTTGACTCAGCAATACACTACTGGGTACAGAGCCCAAGAAAGTCAAACAGTCTTTGTGGTAGTAAAAACTAGAAATCAAATGTTGGACCATCAGATGGGGAATGGATATAAAATCTATGATTTATTAATGTGATGGAATAGTTCTGAGTGATAAAACACAAACATGAGGATTTCAGTAAAATATAGGAAGTTTTGGGTGAACTACAGAAGGGAATAAATGAGAACTAAGGAAACTGTTAAATTGATTGTAACAATGAAAATGAAATGATTACTGAAAGAAAGTTGAGTGTTGAGTAATTTTTAAAAAAAGACAATAGAAGCACTGGAGAACAGAGAATGAAACATCTTCCTTTTTCTAGACTGAAGCAAGGGCCTATGAGGGCTAGATGGTTTATACATTATCTGATATAGTTACTGCACTGGATGATATTATTTATTATTTTCCTTTTCTTTGTCATAAAGGTGAGTTCAGTGTGGATGGGGCCATTAAAATAAATAACTTGTAAGGAAGAATGACCTCATTTTTTTAAAAAAACTTTAATTTAAAAGCCTTTGTTTTTCAAAGTATTATATGATAAAATAAATTACAAAGAAGAAGTTTTGTGTTTCCCCTTCTCAATATTGCAATACATTTCATTTACTACTCCAATCCTAAGTAAAGCATCAGATTCAGGAATATTTGAAAATATATCCATTTACACATATTATAATCATTTTCAGTATCACTCATAGCTTTATCATTAGCATTTCTTGATGGAGGTCCATCATCTTGACACCAAGGAAACTCCTTCTATCAATATATTTTGATGACTGGTTTCTCTAGAACTAAACTGAACTGTCCAGTTCTAGAAATCTGAGTCACTGAAAGATTTAGCAACTTGTTCATGGCCCCATGGCTATCTTGTATCAGAAGTCAGACTTGAATCCAGAGTATCTTGAATCCAAGGATGAGCCTCTATTCCCTTTCATTCACCACATGCCTTTTTGCTGCTTGTGATTACACCAATAATCTTTAATATGTTAAATGTGAATCATTTGAGTATGTTCTGCCAGTGAACTCTGTGTCTCCTATTGACCTACTTCATTAAGAGTGTGTGGACCTCCTTCTTCTGCATGCTTAGTTTCCTTTAAACTTTTATCCTTGAACAGGATGAGCTCAACAAGGAGTGAATGCCTTATACAGGGAGGCTCCAGCTCACATGTTTTCTTTTTCTCATTGTTTCTTAGATTAAAGCATTCATTCATGTGAGGAGAATTAGTGGCCAAATGATCCATTCTGTGTTTGGTGCATTATCTCTTTAATCCCTTGAGGGAGCAGGTAGTACTCCCCCAACTCAACAGTTAATCATCATTTATTGAAATGAAAATTTACAAGTTTAAATCTTTGGTTAGTTAAACAACAACCACAACAACTCTTTAAGGAAGAAAGGCAATAACGATGTCTAGCAAGTCTTCACAGTGGCCTTTTTTACAACTGTTCTCAATCTTATTTCTGCTTTCCTTGTTAAATAGTTGTCTGGTATTTGGAAAGGCTCTATACAAACGTGTTTATCTCAGTAAAATAAACAAATAAACAAATAAAAATCCTCTGGTTGCTGAAAATGTCATCACACTGGAGCCAACATAATGAGTTTGTTTAGGTTTATTTATTTTTTCGGCCCCAAGATGTTACATCTCATTTCCAAAGCAGTCCTGGAATACCACAGATAGCAAACAGCATACATTAAAACAGTACTCCAATGCCAGAGATACAGCTCAGCCCACTGTGGGGCTTATATGTAAAGAATGTTACTTTTGAGAATTGTGAGTTTGATCCCTCGTATTGCAGAATAAGATTGCATTTTTTGGTGACTGGAACTGGGGCACTAGGGTGGCTTGCCAAAGCATTTCAGGGAAAGTCATTGGTCTGACTTGTTCTTGGTACAACAGACTACCTGAAAATATAAATACTCATATAAGAGCTATGTTTCACAATGTGTGGAATGCAATTCAAATTAAAAAACTGAGAGGCGTCTCAAGGTAGAAACAGAAAGTTAAAAGTTTATGTTATTTCAAATCTCAAGATTTGGGTGTCCCCCACCAGTATGCTCTGATGAGAGGAGACAAAGACACAGAAGCAGAAAGCCAGGTTAAATAGCCCTAACAGGCAAATTCCCCCTCCCACCAGCTGTCTGTCCCTTGGCTCACAATCTCAAATGCGAAACTCTACCATAGAACAAAGGAAATAGTATACATCTCTATATTTCTTAGTTTGTTGAGATAATGTCAAAGAAGTAATTAAAAATGTGCAGTCAAGCTAGACATTATACTGTGTAGCCAGGTCACCATGTCAAAAAGATAGTTTACAGATGTATTGGGAGGTCCGAGAGATTGAACAGACAATGGGAATAGAAAATGGAGGGAACTGGAAGGCATCCTTTCCAAGGGTGATAAGGGGAGTAGATAAGGAACCTGAAAGTTTAAGGGTTTTCTGGAGCCTGTAGACAAACGGGAGCCAGATTCTTTTAGTGCAAGGGGCAAAGGCACATCTGAATAAAGTTAAAAGGTAGGCTAAGGCTTAACAACTAGACAAAAAAAAAAAAACTTACACAAATCTATACTTAACCCTATCCTGCCTCCTGAACTTATTACCAGATTTAGGATAGTCTTATCCCAAACTTTAATTACACTGAGAAGTCTTCACAGGGACCTTCCATTCAATTACTTATTAAAATATATCATGTGAATATGGAACATTGCCCTATATTTATTTTTACATTTACAATCTTTTCAACTTCTTGGTAAATTTCAAGCTTAACTATAATAATCAGTTTTTTAAAAAATGTTTGCCAATGTTCATCAGAATGCCTCTCTGTGTTGGTTGTCTTTTCTATTGTTTCCCTAAGGTAATTACAAAGTAGTTTAGAATATGTGCCTTTTATTTAAAGTTAAAAGATGAATTATACCTGAAGCTTCTATATAAAATTGTTAGTCTCATTTTTAGTTAAGTTAGGCCATGGAACCATCATGAAGTAGCATCCTTGCCAATCTATCATTTTTGTTTTCAACTGACCATTACATAATTCCAGCTGTTATAAATCCCATTTAGCTTCTGAGCAGACACTATCTGTAGCTGACGAATAGGAATCCTGCATAAATTTGCCACTCAAATGTGGTTCAGTGAAAAGAGAATTGGTTTTAGAGTCAACATATGTAGGTTTGCAGCCTGACTCTACCACTTAGCAACTGTTTGAATATGGGTCAATTATTTTACCTCTCTCACACTCAGAAATTGTGTTTGTTTGAAAACAGGAGGGCAGGAAAAGGGATAAGCTTTTATTAAACACCTACAATATTCCAGGCACTATGCTTAATGCTTTATAAATTTAACTATTTTTATCCTCATAAAAAGGGGAGTTGGAACATGTGATCTCTAAGATCCCTTCTTGCTCTAAATCTAAGGTTATGATTAGTAGTAATTGAGATAGTTGAACCAATCATGTCAACATCCAACACTGATTACTGAAAACAAACAAACAAAAAAGAGGTTATAAAGGAACAATTAAAACCTCATCTAAGTTTGACTCTTATGTCAAGCTACTTTTTAGTTTGGAGACCAAATCAAATACCTCCAGACCACACATTCTACTTTTGTTGTTGTTAGAAGCCTTATCAATTAGAGTGAACAAATAATTCTTTCAGGAAAGGCATTTTATTCAACTGGTAATGTTGATTTGTCTGCACAACTGGGTCATCAAGTTGCAATATATCAAGGGGTGTCAGGAGAAAACAAAATAAATTTTCTCCCTGATAGTAAGTGGCAGCTGTTCCAAAGCATTTGGTTTTAGTAGGGGAAAAAAAAAACAGCAGATGGAGATAAGGATTCAAGAATTTCATTATATGCTTTTTCAATGAACCAGCTTTTATTTGTGATTTTTCATGTTTAAGAAGACATGGTTTGTAAATATAATTACTTCATGTTGTCTTAAGTAGTTTGTGTATTTAAGTAGAAACAAAGACCAAAAAGTTTTATAGAATGACTAGAGAATATACTCAGGGAATGAGTGTATTAACTCTTCAGATCATATGTTTGGGAGGTAGCAACATGTAGTGAGAAAACATTGGATTTGGAGTTCATAGAGTTAGACTCAAATTCGGGCTCTGTTACTTATTAATGTTTGATCTTGGTAAAAGCAGTTTCTCTCTCTCTGCTTGTGTCCATATGTAAAAGATGATCTTTAGGGTGTTTTCTAGTTCTAAATCTAAATTCTTTGTTGGCTGGTTATTCTGAAATCTTATAGATGAAAAATAGTGTGACCTAGTGAATAGAAAGGTAGCCTTGAAGACAAGAAGTTCTGCTTCTGACACATAGTTACTGTATGGAACTAACAAAGTCACTTAGCTTCTCTGAGACAGTAAGTACTGACTTCCGCTGGTAGAAGGAATTTCCTTATTCTGTAATTTCTTATATCAGTGAAATTACAAGTTTGGTATGTCTCCTGAGTATCCTGAATACAGAAAGGAAACACAATTTAGTGGAAATGGTACTAAACTAAGAATCAAAAGACCTATGTTGAATTAAGAGGCCTATGACTTATTAGTTGTGTGAGCATAGGGAAATAAAGATACTGTATGTATTCAAGATTTTCACAAATCCTACCCTATAATTTTGTTCTTCTGGTGAGTGACTGCCACTGTCAGACTCCACAATATTTCAGAAAAGCCCCAGTCTTTGCTTTACCTTATCTCTTCCACACAACCTCCTCCCTTCCCTTTTTCCTACAGATGGTTCCAGAGCCATGAACCATAAACCATGACCAAATATATTCTACCATTATTCCGGGAAGGGGGAATGCCAATCTACTTTCTTATTGCTCTATATACCATCCCTGTAACTTTAGAGACCACTGTGTATTTTGTCTCCTTTATTATAGCACGGTCTCCTTCAATATAGGAACTATCTTTGTTTTTGTTCTTGTATTGCCAATGCTTAGCCCAGAATCTGGCAGATAGAAAGCATTTAATTAATGTTTTTTTTTAAATTCATCCCCTCATCTATCTGTAAAGATGGCCTTCATAACATTTACATAACCTACTTCATAAAGTTGTTTTGGAGTTGAGTGACATAATTTATGTGAAAGCATTTTACAACCACACACAGTAGTATTGCTGGGAATAAGCATTTGCCAGATGGGAAACAAAATACACTAGTGCAGTTCAGAATCCACAACCCTGTTCTTACTAAAATAACCTAAGGATGAATGGGGAACAAGTTATTTAGCAATGTGTCTCAGTATCTGGGAATGGCCTAGTGCAATAAATGTATATTCTAGGGCTCAGCCAGTCACACAAGGTGAATTAGACATTGCAATAATTAGATTGTAGAAGCATAGAAGATAGAAGATAATCAGGGCACTAAATTCAAAGTTTGGAAAACAATAGGCAATCTCTTGAAATAGCTTGTATAGAGTTTCTAAGTGATGTATGTTAGGTCATCTGAAAGACCCAATAATGAGCATCTGCACAGAGAAGCTTTGAACAATTATCAGATAGGGGAACATGGGAGTAAAGCCAAGATGGCAACATACAGGAAGCACTACAGGCAAGCTTTCCTAACAACCCTCTCCAAACAACTTTAAAGTAATGCCAAGATAAGGTCAACATGGATACATGACCTGGATAGGAAGAGAGAGGTTACAAGAAAATTAGAATATGGAATGTGTTGCTTATTGGAATTATGGATAGGCAAACAACTTGTGAATAAACAAATATTGCCAATATTTAAAGGAAAACAGAAAATTGGGGGAGAAATATAGTTACTCAGATAAAGGTCTCATATCTAATATATATATATATGTATTGATAAATGGTCAAAACATATGAACAGTTTTCAGATGGAGTAATCAAAGCTACAGCCACATTAAAAAAAATGCTCTAAATCACTATTGATTGGAGAAATGCAAATTAAAACAATTTTGAGTTACTGCCTCACACTTATTAGATTGGCTAGTAGGACAGAAAAGGAAAATGGCAAATGGTGGAGGGGATATGGGAAAATTGAGATATTAATTCACTGTTGGTGGACCTGTGAACTGAGTTAACCATTATGTAGAGCAATTTGGAACTATATGCAAAGGGCTATAAAACCATGCATATCCTTTGACCCAGCAATACCACTACTAGGTTAATATCCCAAAAGAGATTTTAAAAAAAAAAGGAAAAGGACCTATACATACAAAAATATTTATAGCAGCTCTTTTTGTGGTTGCAAAGAATTGGAAATTGAGGGCATGCTTATTCAATTGGAGAAAGGTTGAATAAGTTGTGGTATATAATTGTGATGTAATACTATTGTGCTATAAGAAATGATGAGCAGGATGATCTCAGAAAAAAAAAACAACTTAGGAAGACCTACATGAACTGATGCAAAGTGAAATGAGTAGAACCAGAAGAACATTGTACATAGTAACAGCAATATTGTAAGATGATCAGCTATGAATGACTTAGCTATTCTCAGAAATACAATGCTCTAAGACATCTCTTAAAGACATAGGAAGAAAAATGCTATCCATGTCCAGAGAAAGAACTGATAGAGTCTGAATATAGAGTGAAGCATACTTTTCTTTTAAATTTTATTTATTTTTCTTGTTTTTTTTTTCTTTTTGGCCTGGTTTTTTTTTTTACAATATGACTAATATGGAAATATGTTTTGTATGTATACACATATATAACCTATATAAAATTATTTGCCTTCCCAATGAGTATGGTGGGGAGGAAGGGAGATAATTTGCAACTCAAAATTTTTAAAATGAATGTTAAAATTAATTTACATGTAATTAGGGAAAAACAAAATACTCAATAGGGAAAAATAAAATGAAGCAATCAAAAAGAAAATATTAGGTACACAATAAACAATAATTAATGAACATAGTAATCTAGTATTGATAAAACCCAAAGATCTAAGCTTTGGGTTAAGAACTCACCATTTGACAAAAATTGCTCAGAAAATTGGAACCAGTTTGATAGAAATGAGGCATAGACCAGCATCTTATATATTATGCCATGATAAAATAAAAATGGATGCATGATTTAGACTTAAAGCACAGTTACGCACAGCTGATAGAATGCACCAGTTATTTCTGTGTGATTTGTACCACATCGGGCTGTGTCTTGAAGTAGGTATGGAGGCATTGACTGGAGAGAAGTTGCTTGAGAAATTCTAACTTTTTAGAAGTTTCTAATCTGAGTTATCTGTCCATTATAACATCTTATACTTATAATTATAGACCTAACATGACAGAAAAGGAGAATGATAAGTGCTAAAAGGGATGTGGGAAAATAGGTATATTAATGTGTTTTTGTTGCAGTTATGAATTTGTTCATTGGGAGTTAATGGCATTTCCAGTGACTGTTAGGGTCTTTTGGCCACTCTGCCATGGTATTGTGGAAACTATTATCGTGAAAACATTTTTAGAACATATGCCTGGTAGCTGGAAGGTAGACAATTAGCATAAGTTGACAAAAGATATCTACTTTTTTCACTGAAAGTGACACCTCAAATTGGCCTTGAGTACTCCTAGTTCCATTTTAAACCTCTGATATAATGACAGCTGTGACATTGCAATTTGAGATTTTATAGATATTGCTACTATTACTAAAGTCTTATATTCCTACCCCATTGTGTTATAAAGATGACCATTAGCTCCTGAAGTCTTTGACAATAGAATGGGAACATTAGGAGTTTCTAATATACTGAAAAGGATTTGAGTATGATCTTTACAAGAGAAAATCTACTTCCCACAAACCAGCTTAGTTGAGTACAGAGAATATAGCTCATGGCAAGTAGTAGACATTTATTCAATCCTTTTCACTCATTAACTAATTTATTTACCAACAGGAGGCTGGCCAATTGATGATGACTTATTTGGCTATATTAACAAATAAAACAAAGGAAAAATATAAAATTGACATCAATTCATTGTGGGTCCTTTCTACAATAGTGATTGTGGCAGAGTGATGGAAATAAGTCATTTTGAAATTAAAAAATAATTTAAAAGAAAGGGCGTTAAAAATTATATAGGTGTTAGACTACTTATTAAATTAATTATTGGTGCTCTAAATGTAAGATCGGTTCCCAGGGAAGAATAAGTAGATATAGCACTGGGGAAATTGAATCATAACAATCTTCTTATTGTTTTCTAGAAATCAAACAAGAAGACAAAATAATATTGTATGTAAATGGAAGTATAACTTACTGTTTTTTTCATAGACATTCAAATGAAGAGAAATTCACAGATTTGGTTTTATAAGACATTCAAAGACAAGAACCAACTTATAGATTCACTTTCCCATCTCTCTAAAATATTCATAAGAATAATCTATACAAGCATCAAGGTCATTCTAGAGGAAGATTTGAGAAGGTAATGGGCAAACTATCAGAAGTGATATTCTGTAGCATATTATGTGTTTTGTGGCTAAATTCTTTTGAGTAATTATGCATCTATTTTAAAAGCCTCTGTAATATTATTGGATTAGATATAAATACCACAACATCATCAACAAGCATGAGTATTTTTAGGAACTTATCAATAGTGTGTCCCTATTCCATTTGGATTCTGTACTATGTATAATCAACAAATATATATCAACAATTATGTCAACAGTCAGGCAAGTGATTGAAGTGAAGATAATACAAGATTTGTCTTGTTGACTCAAACAAAATTGATTCAGTAAAGTGCCATTTTAAAGTCTTTTATCCACATATCAAAATCATAGAAAACCCCCTTCAAAATTCAGCTTAAATTTGACCTTGTACAGAAGGCCTTTCCTGACCATAACCTTTTCCTATACATCTCTTATATGTATCTTATGTTTATCTTATATGTACAATCTTTTTAATGTCTTCTCACTTCTTAGAATGTGAACTCCTTGAAGGCAGGGAGAATATTATTGATTTTGTTTGCCACAATGGCTGGCACAAAATGAGAGTATATAAATAATCACTTTCTGACTGAGTAAACAATGTCAGAAAAGTGGTAACTGACATATTTTCACTGACGGTTTTTGCTACATGCCATTAATGATAAGTAGTACAGAATCCCAATGGAAGAGGGACACACTGTTGATGATGAGTTCCTAAAAATACTCATGCTTGTTGATGGCATTGTGGTATTTTTATCGAATCCAATAATACTACAGAGCCTCTTAAATGAGATCCATAATTATTCAAAAGAATTTAGCCACAAAGAGAAAAAAATGAACAAATAAAATCAATTAATCAGACTACAATATAAAAAATTGGTTGGATTTCATCTATCAGCACATATATGTTGCATACCAGCTGAAAGAGATACCAGCTCAGCACAGAATTGAAAAAGAGAGGAAAAATAACTTTGATTACCTTTACATAATTGTACAGTACATGTGATCACTCTACTTATCACCCTGAAACAAAGACCAATTTTTGGACATCTAGTCTCCTGGTGATTATGTCTGTCTGCAAGTGTCATAGAATATCACAATATCTTAAGAATTAAAAGTTACTGGTCACAAAAATAGTTACCTGCTGAGCATGATCAAGCTACAATATATTGCAAATCAAGAATTACAGATTAGAAAGAGTGCAAAGGATTGGATCATTGAGATATCTGACTGAAAAATGTAGCTGTAGAGTCCAAGGGATACACCTATGTAATCCATTAGTATTCTTGTAATTTCAAGAACATGACCTTGCGAATATTGAGTGGAAGATTTGTGGGAGAACATAGATAAGACTCGAATGGGATGAGAAAGTATGGATGGGTTGCATTCTGCAGCAGTGGAATGCAGTGAGGGCCACAATAATTGTATTGCCAGAAAGGCAAGTAGAAAACACTCCAGATTAGGAGAGCAGTCTTAGTAAAGTCACTGCCATAGATCAATGCTTGTTATTGTTGCCTCATATATCTAAATAACACGTACTGTCATGGGTTGTTTTATCACCAAGGTTTGTCAGATTCCCAATGTCTACTGATACAAATCATATTGATTCCAAGTGGGATCTGGAGCACAAGACTGTGCCATTTATGAGTGACAGTCCAGAACAGTGAATGTTCACAAGTTATTTAATAGAGAATCTTTATGTATCTTTTTTCCCAAAGTAGTTCTTTTGATAGTTTTCCCACTACTTTTTATTGTCATAGCACAGTGGGAAAAACAAAACAGAACAAAGCAAAACAGGCTTTGTGTTTTTGTTTAGGGGAATTCCTAATCTCTGTCCCCCTCCCTATGCCCACTCCTGACCAGCTTATATAGCCATCTTCTTCCCTAACCCAGTCTACTCCTATTCTCCCTCATGATGGGGAAAATTATTCTCCTTTTTTCTCATTGTTCTTCTGTTCTCATTATTTCTCCCCCTTCACTGACCTCATTCCCCCCAACCTTATTATGATTAACTTAAAGAGAATTAATTAAATATGCCTGTGAACTCTATTTTAAAGTTTAACTAAGTAACTAGACAATATTTCACACTTTCGCAAGGTTCTAATTTTTAGATGGCTCATTTCTAAAAAAAAGTTTTATTGTTTAGGAATGATTTTTTTTAAGCTTGGAATAAAAAATGTAAGAAAAAAGGCTAAGTGGAATATAATGGGGTTTTTTGCTACATAAACACACACACACACACACACACACACACACACACACACACAAATACATACTTCTGAATAAGGCCAGTAAACCACCAAACCTACCATTGTTTCTTGGCCAATAATCTACCAAACTTTATCATGAGTTAACATTATATCTAACTTTGTCCTGTTTTCTTCAAAGGTTAGATATGTACCTGAAACATATCTAACTTCTCTTTGATAACCTACTAATACTAGTCAGTATACTCTATGAGAAGAAGGATAACATATCTCTGTTGATACATGCATTTGCCATGATGTCTAGAAAATATTTTGAACATTAAAATTACAATATGTGTATGTGTCTGTGCATGTGTGTGTGTGACATATAAAATCTTTAGAGACCCATGATAGCTGTCGTAGAAATATGCTAGTACTTAAAAGATTTTTCTTACCAAAGAATTTGGTAGGTAGTCATAATACCAATTCTGGTAAGCAAATTGGTTATCCTTAGAAGAACAGAAAATAGTTTTGATCATAACCCTGAAGTCCTTATATTTGTCTCTGTCATCAATATGATATCACAAAATATTTGAAAAAAAAAAGAAACTGGATTTTATATCAGTTGATGTAAGAAACGTGTGTCCTCCTTGAATGGCAAATCATTGAAATTCTGTGAGCCTCAGTGTCTTCATCATTAAAAGGAGGATACCCATGCTTCCCATGCCTACCACTTAGAAGTTTTATGGGAAAAAACATTCACTTAATGAGCAGAAAATAAAAGAAAGAAATAAAAAAATGGTTATAATTTTACCAAACACAGGGCAGGTAGATGATGCTGGACATTGACACATCCACTAGGATTTAGGGAAATTGATCAATAAATATTTATTAAGTAAACTTCTGTTATGGTTCATGCACTGTGCAAAAAGCTGGGGATACAAAAAAAAATTTAAATTTAAAAAAGTCCTGCTATTAAGGAGCTTACATTCCATCAAGAGAACAATTTATATAATCATAGGTACATAGACTGGAGAAGGAAATAGCAAATCAATTCAGTGTCTTTGCCAAGAAAACCCCAAATACGGTCAAAAAAATTGGACAGAACTAAAACATCAGAACAACAAAAAAAGTAGATTGGACATATACACTTATTTAAATAAATACAAGGTATTTAGAAAGAGGTAGTACAAGAGAAATCAGGCCTCAAGTAAGAGGTGGCATTTGAGATGGACAAATTACTTAACTAAAATTTTTTGATAGGCCTCTGTTTCCTGATTTGTAAAAATGATAAGGGTTAGGCCAAATGATATCTGGGATGCTGTTAGCCACATTAAAAAAAAAATAAAGTGATTACCTAAAGATATAAATGAGGGGGGATCCCAGTAGTGCTAAATCATTTCTCATTTAGAAATAACAATCATTTCAGTGCCTTTTGTTTGTCAGCACAGCATAGCACAGTGTTATGTGAAGCTTTTCTGATTGCTAGCATTTTGTCATAACTAGGAATCTGTTAAGAAAAGTGGCATCCATGTCGGTGTTAGACACAGAAGGGAGGACTCAGTATAATTGAAGTTAACACCAAGCTCTTCAATTTATTGCTCTAGAAATGGCCCAATATTGGCATATAGAAGCATGTTATCAAGCTAATGATCCTAGAAATCAGGCAAAATGAAGCTTTTTGTGGTAGAGGCCTACCCATCAATGGCTCATTTGGACTTTTTCTTCATATTCTGTTGTATTCTGGTGCTTGGTCATTTAGAACTGAGCCAATTACATCACTTTTGTGCAAAATGAGTATGTTTTACTTCAACTTTAAGGTTTTAATCTCTGGAGAAAATAAAGACCACTGAAATGCATTTCCTAATTAGGATAGATGGATTACTTGTCATTTAATCACCGAATTTGGATACTAAAGATATTCTGCCAAATTTGCCAAGTTAACTAATACTTGTCAACTCAAGTCTGACAGGACAGTAAGTACAAAATGTCCCTGATTATAATTATGGGATTCTGTGTGCCAATAGTCTTCAGAGAGAAACAAAAAGTTTTATAAAAAGGTAAGGTACACAGAAATAAAGACTTAAAGGGGATTGATACAGTATAGACATGTGTACAGTTGCACATGTAAATATGGCCTTGGCATCATATTAGCATCATATTTACAATCATAGAGAAAAGAGTTTTAATTTGAGGCAAATATCACATTAATTGAAACTAGAACTTCTTAATTCTGTTACCAATAAAAATGATATATGGTTCTTTCAGATTGACTTGTCCTTTAAATCATTAAAATATATGTTCTATTTCTTGAAAATAACTTAAAACCACATAGCTGGTAGGCGTGTGGGTGGAGTAATTTGTCTTTCGCCTCCTTTTTTTCCAGTTGCAGTACAGCTAGAATCCCTCTGAATCCATCTGTATAGCATAAAGGCTTTGTCTATCTGATGCCAGAATATCCTAGGGATTTCATAAAAAAAAATGCTGTCATCTTTCTGCTTTCTAAACTGTCCCAAATATTGGTGATTAGTTAATTTTGAGGACTTAATTGTCTTGTTTTCATCATATTGTAAATATCACCAAAGGAGTTAGCTAGGTGGCTCAGTGGGTATAGTGATGCGCCTGGAATCAGGAAGACCTGAATTCAAATCCATCCTTAAACACTTGCTACCTGCATGACTGTGGGCTAGTCACTTAATTTCTGTTTGCCTTAATCCACTGGAGAAGGAAATGACAAACTACTTCAGTATCCTTGCCAAGAAAACCCCGTGGACAATGGACCTGGTGTGCTATGCCCATGGAGTCACAGTCAGATGCAACTAAATAAAAACACCACCAAATTAAGAGGAGAGATGTGGTAAATCTAGCTTATGTGAATGGTTGATTAGCAGAGTAAATTAAGTTTTACAAAGCTTATTATTTTAACTGATAACATCCAACATCAAAAATATTTCTCCCTTATCTACATTGATTAAACTCACATTTTATTTTTTAAGTTATATTTTTTAAATTACAGAAGAAAATTTATTTAAAATTTAGTAAGCTGTTTTCTAAACAACTTTAACTTGTCACTTTCATTTCAAATTACTTTGAAACAATGACCTCAACAAAACAGTCTTCTCATTTTGAGATGTAATTCCACAGAAATGAAGATCACTTTTTGGGAGTAGAATGTTAGATACCTTGCTATTAAAAAAAATGAAGTGCAAATCATTATCTAGCTAGACTACACAGTGAAATAGAAAGTGCTCCGATTTCAATTAAAAGGCTATGGTTGGATTCTTCCTTATGCCAAATACTGCCTGTATGACATTAGAGCAGATAGGCAGCATAGTGAATAGAGTGTTGGCCTGGAATCAGGAAGACTCATCTTCCTGAGTTCAAATTTGACTTCAAACACTTACTAGTTGTTCCACCCGGAAGAAGTCACTTATGCCCCCACCTCCATTTACCTCAGTTTCCTTATCTGTAAGATGTGTTTGAGAAAGAAATGTCAAAACAATCCCATATCCTTGTCAAAAAAAGCCAGATGGGGTCATGAACTGTCAAACACAACTGAAATGAGTAAACAATAACAACAGCATAACATTGGGTAAATCATTTAACTTTTCTGGGCCTCAATTTACTCAACTCTTAAAATAAGGAGTTTGGACTAGATGATTTTAAGAGCTCTTCTAGTTCTAAAAGAGTATTAATACTAGCATTTAAAATTTATACAATCTTTTTTACTTCTTTTTACTTTTTTAAAATTTTATTATTATTAATTTATTTTAATTTATCAATAATCACTTCCATATGCTTTTGAGTTTAAAATTTTTCTCCCCATTCTTCCCCACCAGCCTCCCCAAGAAGGTGCACAATCTGATACAGGCTATACATTTACATTCCTATTAAACATTTTCACATTAGTGATGTTGTAAGTAAAAATTAAAACCAATATGAGGAGCCATCAGAAAGAGGAAACAAAACTCAACAGAAGAGAAAAAAAAAAGCAATTCAACTTCCATAGTTCTTTCTTTGGATGTGGACAGCATTTTCCGTCACAGGGCCTTTGGAGATGTCTTAGATCCTTGTATTCCTGGGAAGGGTTAAGTTTATCAATATTAGTCATCGCACAACGTGGCTGTTATTGTGTACAATGTTCTCTTGGTTGCATTCACTTCACTCAGCATCAGTCCCTACAAGTCTTTCTAGAAGTTTTTCTGAAGTCAGCCTGTTCATCATTTCTTACAGCAGAATAGTATTCCATTACATTCATATACCACAACTTGCTCAGCCATTCTCCAGTTGATTTGCATCCTCTCAATTTCCAATTCTTTGCCACCACAAAAAGAGCTGCTATGAATATTTTTGTACATGTGGGTCCTTTTCCTATTTGTATGATCTCTTTGAGATATAGCCCTAGAAGTGCTATTGCTGGGTCAAAGGGTAATGCATATTTTTATAGCCCTTTGGGCATAGTTCCAAACTGTTCTCCAAAATGGTTGGATCATTTCACAACTGCACCAACAATGCATTAGTTTTCCAATTTTCCCACATCTTCTCCATCATTTATCATTTTCCTGTTTTGTCATGTTGGCCAATCAAATAGGTGTGGTGTGTTACCTCAGAGTTGTTTTGATTTGCATTTCTCTAATCAATAATGATTTAGAGCATTTTTTCACATGACTATAGATGGCTTTAATTTCTCCATCTGGGAACTGTCTATTCATATCCTTTGACCATTTATCAATTGGGGAATGGCTTGTATTCTTATAAATTTGACTAAATTCTCTATATATTTTAGAAATGATGCCCTTATCAGAGATACTGTAAAAATTCTTTCCCGGTTCTCTACCTTCCTTCTAATCTTAGTTGCATTGGCTTTGTTTGTACAAAAACTTGTCAATTTAATGTAATCAAAATTATCCATTTTGCTTTTCATAATGTTCTCTATCTCCTGCTTGGTCATGAATTCTTCTGTGCTCCATAGATCTGTTAGGTAAACTATTCCTTCCCCAAATGGGGTCATGAACTGTCAAACACAACTGAAATGACACAACAACAACAACAGCATAACATTGGGTGAATCATTTAACTTTTCAGGGCCTCAATTTACTCAACTCTTAAAATAAGGAGTTTGGACTAGATGATTTTTAACAGCTCTTCCATTTCTAAAAGAATATTAATAGTAATATTTAAAATTCATATAATCTTTAAAGGCTTATTGTATTCATAAAGAGCTTGAAGGCTTCAAAATACTTTACAAATATTATCTCATTTGATCCTTACAACAACTCTGGGAGATGGGTGGCATTATTATTCCCATTTTATGAGGAAAGAAAATGACAAGTCACTCTAGTATCTTTGCCAAGAAAATCCCAAATGAGGTCATGAAGAATCAGACACAGACCTGACTGAAACAATTGAACAATAAGCTCCATGAGTCAAATGGACAATATGGCAGCCAGAAGAAGGAACATGATCTGAAACTGCATTAAAAGAAATGGAATTGGGGCAGCTAGGTGGCACAGTTGATAGAGCTCCAGCCTTGGAGTCAAGAGGATCTGAGTTCAAATCCCGCCTCAGACACTTGACACTTACTAGCTGTGTGACCCTAGGTAAGTCACTTAACCACATTACCTAGCCAAAAGAAATGGAATGTTCACAGAAAGAGCTGTGAGGAGGAGTGGTGGGTGGTGAGGGGGTTAATTTTACTACATCCTTTCATATTCAAACCATTTCTGAGGGTGACTACTCAGCTCTGGGCATTACATTTTAAATAAGATATTGAAAAGGCAGAGTGAGACAATGAAGTGAGTAATAGAGCTTAAAATCCTGGCATAAGAGTTTTAATTTTTGCCAGAGAATAAAAACTGTTACAGAAAGATGGTAAGGATGTGACAGTGAGCATCCATTATTTGAAAGATTGTCATGTGGGAGGACATAAAAAAATGTAGAAAAAAGGATCATTTGGAGTGAATCTTATTGTCCAAAATCCCTTAATCTCTGAGTATAATTTGATCCATTTTAATCTTGGGGCATATCCCTGAAAAATCACTTTATGTATATAATATGCTTATGCTGTCCCTACTCAAAATTTATTCTTAGACATCTAAGTTAGTTTTAATTAGCTCATATGTAGCTTTTCACAAAATTAAGTAACAGCACTCCTCGCAACAATAGGAAATACCAAACCTTTCCTAGTCTACTTCATAAACCAGGAAATTACAAAGGGGCATAGTTCAATTTGATATACAGAAAACCTTTCCGAGGGTGAGATGAGATAGCCAAGAAAGAGCTTTAAAAAGAAAGAAGATAATATGCTGAAGACAAAACCTTGGGGAATACCCTCATTTCAGAGTAAAGAAAAGGAAGAGAAGTAATTTTAAAGGCTCTATCTTCACTCCACTCTATGATTAACATGTAAGGTGACTACCTCTTAAAGACAGTTTTCATAAAAAGTCATCAATGATTAAAATAAAATAGGGAAAAGTGTTTCCATGTAAGCATATAAAGTTAGGAGATTTATGTTGATTGCCAAATGAAGTGAGGTATTACTTCTGATATAGATGAACATAATGATGCATAGTACAAGAATTAAAAAAAATAATTTCATTTTAATATAAACTGCTAAAGAAGCAGCTCTCCAACAGAAATTGGATGGTTTTGGAGAGAAAATGCTTTGTAGTGTAGATATGATGATTTCTATCTTTTTGTTAACAAGGTAGATTGAATTCCTGACTATGTGCGATCAGTTTAAAGTTACTAAGAGATAGAGGGAAAAATAACTTTTGTTTTTACTTATTAAAAACTACAGAAACGTGAGTACAAAGGAACATAATTTCAAGATCAAGAGATACATAGAGAACATTTTTAGAAACTTCAAAACAAAAACCAATATGTTTTATGACCAAAGACAATACATCTGAGAAAATCAGAAGTCATATGAACATGAGGAGACTGAGATGTCATTATGAAAGCATTATAGATTTGATAGGGGAAACTTGGGGAATTGTGACTATTTAAAGGAAAGATGAGTCACTGTGAATCAGGATGTTCCCATCTAAGCCACTGAGATAGCAAGAGCAAATATGGTAAAAATAGCGAGCAATAGCACGAAAGGAAGAGATATCTGAGAGGCAAAACAAGAAGACTGGGACACCTGAAAAGCTGATTAATTGGAGCTTTCACAATTAGAAGCACTTAGATAAGAGAAGGCTTCAGCTGAGCAATTCATTGGTCAAACACTCCAGTAATAGTTGTTGCCCATCACCAACACTTAGAGCTGGAGAAAAATGAGGTTTTTCCTTAAGGATTTATTTATCGCTGCTGCCACCTATGGCATAAAACAGAAAAGTGATGGGGACATTGTCCTGTGGCACAATAAAGAACAGGCTTGAGTTTCCTCAAGTATGTGGCCACTGTACAGCTTTTGGTAGCAGTTTGTCTCTGGTAAGCTAGATCTCTAAGAATGAGATGAAGCTGTATTACAAAACAGGCACATTTTCAGACTTTAAAATAAGCAAAACCCAGAGAATAATTGTGCCTAGATGTCAAGACGAAACTCCATTAGATAAGAACATATATATTTGCCTCATTACAGAGCAATCTGGGGAAATGATTTTAAATCAATTTTGTTGTTTTTTTTTATTTTTAAAAATGTTATTTTTCAATGGTCAAAAATCTATTTACTTTCCCCCTCCAATTGAAGAGTGAGGAACTAAACCCTTGTAACCATATAAATAATCATAGAATAATTAAGCAAAACAAATTCCTGTATTGACCATATCTAAGAAAATGATTCAAACTACTCTGAGTCCATTACTTCTCTATATGGTATTGAGTAGTATACTTCACAAATCCTCTGGAATTGCCATTGATTATTGTCTGTCTTTATATAGGTGTTGTCATCAATTTTTTTTCTCCTGGTTCTTCTGATTTCACTCTGTTATTTTATCAGATTTCCCTGAAACCATCTCCTTTATCAATACAATATTATTCCATTTCAGTCATATGCCATAATTTTTTCCAGCTTCCTCTCAACTGATGAGCTAACACTGTTTCCAATTCTTTGTCACCTAACAAAGAACTAATATAAATAATTTTGGACATGTTGTTCCTTTTCTGCTTTCTTCTCTCTCTCTCTCTCTCTCTCTCTCTCTCTCTCTCTCTCTCTCTCTCTCTCTCTCTCTCTCTCTCTCTTTTGGAGTATATAAGTCTAATAGAGTTATCTTCAGATCAAAGTGTCTGCCAGCTTAAAAGATGAGGGTGGGGTCAGACTCCAAAAATTTTTCCAGAATGACTGTTTCAGTTTAAAGCTTCATAAACAGTACATTAACAACTCTTTTTTCTCAGTGTTCTTTCAACATTTCTCTTTTGATTTTGACTATATGAACTAACAGATCTAAAAGTTAAACAAGGCTTATCTTAAGGTTTGGCCTTAAAATTACTCATTTTGAAGGTAGAACACTTTAGTCACATTAAACTATCAGCAAATAAACATTCAGTAACTGGGTAAGATATTCCACCAGTTATAGGCTAAAACAACTTGTAAATTTAAGAAGGTTATGGCTTACTTTTTAAAAATCATCTTATTTTGGCATAGTCTATGAAACATGGTCAATTTATATTAAAATTCTAAAACAATACAGTCCCAGGGAATGGAAATATCATTATACATATTCATGTTTATTGATGCATTAGCAAGAGATTGCATTGGAGAATCTAAAAAAAGTGGGAAATAGATAATCAAAAATACAATGGAACATTCTTAATGATTTTTTTCTACTCCTGAATGATAGGTGGCTCTAAATAAACTTAGAGAAACAGGAAATTTCAATTTTACTGTAGCATATAGTATACTAACTAATTTAAGAGGAAGCAATTGACATAAATGTGAAATCAGCCAGTCAGCAACATTTCTGGTTAGTAAATTAAATTTTTAAAAAATTGACAAGAATGCTTATTACTGTGGTGATAATGATGATCAATGAACTGACTAGATATAGCTAGATTTTGAAAAAAATAAAACTTTCTCAGAAAGATATAATTGATTTTCATTTAGGGTATAAAATTAGCAGTAATTAATTTTGTTTTTATTCAATATCATGAAAATAATTTGGGAAAAGATTTTATTTCTCCAAAACTTGATAAGTTAGCTAGAACTTTCTATTTTAATATTTGATATGCAAATAAGTGGATGTCAATATAGTGTTTTGTTTTGTTTTTTGAGCTAAATTGATTAATGATACTAACTAAATAAACATTTAAGTACAGAAGCATTGTTAGCTTGTTGTTTTCAAGACACAAAGCAGATGGAAGTAAGCATTACAGCCATTACTTTTCTTTCAAGGTTTTACCTTCTCTTTTTACACTTAATATTTTCTTCCTGGTTTTCTTTAACTGGGAGAAAACTCACTTGTGACTGTGTGAAAATTCTGGATAAACAGTCAAATGTCAGTACCTAACTGTATTTTCCCTTTCAATTCTTGAGCCTCAGTTTACACTATGCCAAAATAACTATTGAATTTAAAGGGGAAAAAATCATGGGAAGAGATCATTTACATCCTGCAGGTACAGGCTTGTTTCTACCTCCATGGTCGCATTTTGGTCATCATCATCATCATCATCATCATCATCATCATCATCATCATCATTATTTTGCACCAACACTGAAAGCAGCAAATCACCACTGGAGAATTCACTTGTCAGTTGTCCCTATTGCATGTAGTGTAACGCCAATTAATTTTCCTCAATGAGTAGGAAGAATTAAGGACTCTTGAGAGACATATAAACTAAATTTGGGTAGCAGTTTTGGCACAGGCTTTTCGTTCCCTCAATGTTTATTCATTCATTAAAAATAAATATGTATTAAACAGTATGATGTTTTATTTATTCACTATAAAGTTGAATTGCTTAGGTGTTCCATCTGAGATCCAAAAGAATAGATTCAATATGATTTATTTCTATTAATTTGATTGAATATTTAAAAAAAACCATTTAGGACTAGCTGTTCAAGCCGTTGTGTCAAGAGGTACCATTGTAATTGCTCTGACATAGTACTTATTTTTAAGGAATTTAATAAAGGAAAAGGAATGTACACAAATAACTATGATATAATATATAAGGCAGATAAAAGTTCAAATAAGAGGCTCAGATAAATCATCTGAGAAATTAGGAGAAAGATCCCACTTTCAAGTCAGGGATCATGAATGGGCAGCATTACAAAAGGCTTTGTGAAATGAGTGGTACCTGATTTGGGCCTAAAAGGAACAGATACACTACTTGAGAATTCAGCAACCTACATTGAAACTGTCCCATTATCAGAGATAGAACTGCTTTTGACAATTACCCAGAAAAAAAACATTGATCTGCAAAACTTTAACAATACTTTAATGGATGTGATCATATCAAATACTTGTAATTTCCAAACTATACAAATTAAATATTTAAAAATGTAGAGACTAAGCCAAAGAAATTAAAATAATATGAAAGTAAAGTATATATCATCCATGTGAACTTGTCTTCACCTGGAGATATCCTGATACTGTTTTTAGTGAGTCTACAAAAGATCAGCACTCATCTCAACATAAATCATAAAAAGTAGTTATTATTTTTGTACTAGATACTGCACAATTTGAAATGTAAAAGGATAACAAGGGATTTGTCCCAGGGCCATTTATATGTAACATTCATTATAAATGTAAAAAATGTAATAACTCATATGGTATACAACATGCTAAACCTAGAATAATACTATATAATATAATGATAAGATATGATTGATATGATGTGCTATATAATACAAAACAATGCAATGCAATATAATTGATATAATATAATGCAATATGGTAAAATATAATTAAACTCAATGCAAAATAATGTGATATAATGATAACTGTATATTGTTTTCAAGGTTTATGATTAGCTTAACATACATGGTATAATATGAACATTACAACAATATGAAGAAATAGGTTCTGCTACCCAATTTATTCATAGTCACAGGGCTAAAAACAGAAGTTGGCCTAGAATGTTTTACACACACATACACACACACATATAACAATCACTGTGCTTTATATCATAAGAACATATTGAAAAAAGAAGAACTTGAATGTACTATCTCTTTCTTAAGAGAACATAGAAACTGATTCTGGAGACCAGCTAAACAAACGGAAAATTAAATAAAATATAAGTCAATATTGGAAGAGAATTCAAGAAACTAAGTTGCAAAAATGTGACGCAAAAAATATATTGTTGTTCAGAGGAGGCAAATATTACTGTAGGCTGGATTCAAGAAGAATGTGATAAAGCAGTTAGAAATTTATGAAGAGTGACTATTTCAATAATAGAAGAATTTGAAGAAATCAATTCCAGTCAAGAAAAAGAAAAGGTAATATTTAAGTTTTCAGTAATGGCTATAAGAAAAAGGTATTAAGGAAGCAGTGAAATGATTACTTAGATTGACTGGTTGAAGACTCATCACATGAAGGAGAGACAATATAGAGAGTCATTACGGAATAAGATTGTAAAAGCAGGATGCAACTATGTCATGGAAAGCCTTAGTGGCATCATAAAGGTTTCATACTTTAATCAGTTGTCAATGAAGATCCATTGAAGGATTTCAGCGAGGAAAGTGAGATGACCAAAATAACACTTCAGCGAGTCTAACCTGTGGTTGCTTCTGCTGCTGTTGTCCTTCATTCTCGAAAAGGATCATGACATCAGGGAGGTGAAGCCATGACATGAAAATGAATTTGATTTAAGTGAGGGAGAGCTGTGCATAGTCACCAGCCTCACTTTCTCATCAGGAGTCATCAGGAGATCCAGCGGCTAGATATAGATCAGGACAACTGGAGATGGCCCAGGACGCAGTGGGGTACCTTGACTTTTTCAATCTAAGGTCTTTAATAGGTCTTTTGAAGTTTGACTGAATCATCACCCATTTATTGGTTAAGGCTTAATAAAAAATAAACGAAGAAAGGCCTCTTTAAATAAAATATATCTTAGAGGGGAAGACCCTCAGGGTTTCTGGTGAAAACAGAAACAATTATTATTTGCTTTCACTCTGAGCCAATCGATATCCAAACAATGACCAAGTACAGATTGGTCTGGGACCAGAGTGATTTGGGGTTAAGGCTAGTGTTTAAGAGAAAAAACAAAAATAAGAATATAGAAAAAAAGTTCAGAGATTAAATTTTACATTCCCTTTGGGCAGAGTACCTGCAGGTAAGGGTGTGATACCCTATGTGGAGAGAGAGGAAAGAAAGAAAGAAAGAAAGAAAGAAAGAAAGAAGAAAGAAAGAAGAAAAAGAAAGAAAGAAAGAAAGAAAGAAGAAAAAAAAAAAAGAAGAAAAAAGAAAGAAAGAAAGAAAGAGAAAGAAAGAAAGAAAGAAAGAAAGAAAGAAAGAAAGAAAGAAAAAAAAAAAAGAAGAAAGAAAGAAAGAAAGAAAGAAAGAAAGAAAGAAAGAAAGAAAGAAAGAAAGAAAGAAAGAAAGAAAGAAAGAAAGAGAGAGAGAAAGAGAGAGAGAGAGGAAGAGAGAGAGAGAGGAAGGAAGGAAGGAAGGAAGGAAGGAAGGAAGGAAGGGAGGAAGGAAGGAAGGAAGGACCTTAGTGAGCAGCTCCTTCTCTACTCACAGAGGTTGCTATTCCAAGGTAACACAGCGCAACCTGGGCCATCTCCGGTTGTCCTGATCTATATCTGTCCACTGGACCCAGATGTCTCCAGAGGAGAAAGTGAGGCTGGTGACTTTGCACAGCCCTCCATCACTTAAATGCAATTCACTAAAGAAAGACAAACAGCAACTTCTGTTAGTAGAGAAGGAGCTGCCCACTAGGGTCTTTCTTTCTTTCTTTCTTTCTTTCTTTCTTTCTTTCTTTCTTTCTTTCTTTCTTTCTTTCTTTCTTTCTTTCTTTCTTTCTTTCTTTCTTTCTTTCTTTCTTTCTTTCTTTCTTTCCTTATTTCTTTCTAACTTTAGGGAATATGTTGGACAAGAGGCTGAAGTCAATGAGGATAAATGTCTGTTAAAATAATTCATTCTGATGTGATAAGGGTCTGAACTATGGTATCTAGAAAGAAAAGGGAGGATTTGGGAAGTCAAGTCAAAAAGTATTTATTTAGGGCCTACTATATACCAACTACTATGTTAAGCACTGGAAACATTAAAAAATAAAGAATTGACATATTCCACTAATTTCTCGACTGTTACATTCCTGATCATAATGTGAAAATTGAATAAATATTTTTTGAGTAATTGATTATTTAAACTCAATTTTGTACTGGAATATTTAATCTCAGTTTAAAAATTTTTACCCTGGGGTCTGCATTGACCTAATTGATAAGTATATCAAATGGCCTGTTATATCTAGCCTGCCTTAACCATATTCACAAGCCACTTGTCTATTTATTTTTTTTAATTAATTAATTTATTTTTAGTTACCAACATTCACTTCCATATGATTTTGAGTTTTAAATTTTCTCCCCATCCCTTCCCATCTCCCACCCCAAGATGGTGGGCAATCTGATATAGACTCTACATATACATTCCTATTAACATATTGTCACATTGGTCATGTTTTAAAGAAGAATTAGAACCAATAGGAAAAGCCACAAGAATGAAGAAATAAAAAGAATAAAAAAAGAGCAAATAGTATGCTTCAATCTGTATTCAGACTCCATAGTTCTTTTTCAGGATGTGGATAACATTTTACATCATGAGACTTTTGGAGATGTCTTAGATCCTTTCATTGCAGAGAAGAGCTAAGTCCATCAAAGTTAGTCATTAGTGTCACCTGGTTCTCCTGGTTCTGCTCACTTCACTCAGAATCAGTATATGGAAGTCTTTCCAGGTTTTTCTAAAATATGCTTGCTCATCATTTTTTGTAGCACAATAGTATTCCAATACATTCATATACCAAAACTTGTTCAGCCATTCCCCAATTAATGGGCATCCCCTCAATTTCCAATTCTTTGCCACCACAGAAAGAGCTGCTATAAATATTTTTGTATATGTGGGTCCTTTTCCCATTTGTATGATCTCTTTCAGATACTGCCCTAGAAGTGCTATTACTGGGTCAAAGGGTATACATGTTTTTATTCCATTTTGGCAAAATTCCATTTTGCTCTCCAGAATGGTTGGATCAGCTCACAACTCCACCAACAATGCATTATTGTTTCAATTTTCTCACAACTCCAACATTTATAATTTTCCTGTTTTGTCATGTTAGCCAATCTGATGGGTGTGATGTGGTATGTCAGAATTGTTTTGATTTGCGTTTCTCTAATCAATAGTGATTTAGAACATTTTTTCATATGACTATAGATGGCCTTAATTTCTTCATCTGAGAACTGCCTGTTCATATCCTTTGGCCATTTATCAATTGGGGAATGACTTGTATTCTTATAAATTTGACTTAATTCTCTCTACATTTTAGAAATGAGGCCCTTATCAGAGAGACTGGTTGTAGAAATGGTTTCCCAGTTTTCTGCTTCCTTCCTAATCCTGGCTGCATGGGTTTGTTTGTGCAAAAACTTTTCAATTTAATGTAATCAAAATTATCTATTTTGCATTTCATAATGTTCTCTAACTCTCATTTGGTCATAAATTCTCCTGTTCTCGATGAATCTGACAGGTTAACTATTCCTTGCTCTCCCAGTTTGCTTAGAGTATCAGCATTTATGTCTAAATGATATAGCTACTTTAACTTTATTTTCATATATTGTGTAAGATTTTGGTCTATGCCTAGCTTTTGCCATATTCTTTGCTAGTTTTCCAATACTTTTTGTTAAATAGTGAGTTCTTATCTCAGAAGCTGAGGTCTTTGGGTTTATCAAATAGTAGATTACTAAAGTCATTGACTGCTGTGTCTTGTGTACCTGACCTATTCCACTGATTTAACATTCTATTTCTTAGCCAGTACCGAGCAGTTTTGATAATTGCTACTTTATAATACAATTTAAAATCTGGTATGGCTAGGCTACCTTCTCTAGCATTTCTTTTCATTAGTTCCCTTGATGTTATGAACATTTTGTTCTTCCAGATGAATTTTGTTATTATTTTTCCTAGCTGTATATGGTAGTCTGGTATGCCACTGAACAAGTAAATTAATTTAGGCAGAATTGTCATTTTTATTATACTAGGTTGGCCTGCCTATGAACAACTGATGTTTTTTCCAAGTATTTGGATCTGACTTTATTTGTGTGAAAAGTGTTTTGTAATTGTGTTCATATAGTTCCTGGAGTTTTTTTCAGGAGGTAGATTCCTAAATATTTTATAATGTCTGCAGTAACTTTAAATGGAATTTCTCTTTCTATCTCTTGCTGTTGGGTTTTGTTGGTAATATATAGAAATGTCAATGATTTATGTGGGTTTGTTTCATATCTTGCAACTTTGTGAAAGTTATTTATTATTTCAAGTAGGTTTTTAATTGATTCTCTGGGATTCCCTATGTATATCATCATACCATCTGCAAAGAGTGATAGCTTTGTTTCTTTTTTGCCTATTCTAATAACTTCAATTTCTTTTTCTTCTCTTTTCACTAAAGCTGGTGTTTCTGGTACCATATTGAGCAACAGTGGTGATACTGGACATCCTCGTTTCACCCCCAATCTTATTGGAAATGCTTCTAACTTATCCACATTACATATAATGCTTGCTGATGGTTTTCAGTAAATGCTACCTATCATTTTAAGGAAGGCTCCATTTATTCCTATGCTCTCTAGTGTTTTTAGTAGCAATGGGTGTTGTATTTTGTCACAATCTTTTTCTGGATCTATTGAGTTAATCATGTGGTTTCTGTTAGTTTTCTTGCTGAAATGATCAATTATGCTGATAGATTTCCTAATATTGAATCAGCCCTGCATTCCTGGTATAAATCTTACCATGTCATAGTGTATTATTCTTGTGATAAGTTGCTACAATCTACTTGCTAGTATTTTATTTATTTTTTTATCTATGTTTATTAGAGAAATTAATTTTTAATTTTCTTTCTCTGTTTTGACTCTTCTTGGTTTGGGTATCAGCATCATATTTGCATTATAAAAATAATTTGGTAGGTCTCCTTCTTCACCTGTTTTCCCAAATACTTTATATAGTATTGGAATTAAATGTTTTTTAAATGTTTGATAGAATTTGCTTGCAAATCCATCTGGCCCTGGAGATTTTTTCCTAGGGATGGCTTGTTTAATTTCTTTTCCTGAGATGGGGTTATTTAAGTATTTTACTTCCTCTTCTGTTAATCTGGCCAATTTATATTTTTGTAAATATTCATCCATTTCACTAATATTGTCAAATTTATTGGTATACAGTTGGGCAAAATAGTTCCTAATTATTGTTTTAATTTCCCCTTTAATGGTGGTGAATTCACCCTTTTCTTTTTTGATACTGATAAATTTGTTATCTTCTTTTTTAAAATTAAATTTACCAAAGTTTTATGTTTTTTTTCAGAAAACCAGCTCTTAGTTTTATTTATCAGTTCAGTAGTTTTCTTAATTTCAATTTTATTAATCTGTGCTTTGCTTTCCAGTATTTCTAATTTGGTATTTAATTGAAGATTTTTAATTAGTTCTTTTTCTATTTTTTTTATTTTCATGTCCAAGTCATTATCTCCTCTTTCTCTATTTTATTCATATAAGCATTTAGAGTTATAAAACTTACCATAAGAACTACTTTTGCTGTATCTCATAAGGAGGTGATTGATGGATGCTTTCAATGACTATTTTACCCTCTGATTCTAGGTCCTCAGAGCGGTTTTCCTTGATGATCTCCTGAAAGATGCTGTCCAGGTTTTTTTCTTTTAAATCATGGTTTTTGGGTAGACCAATGATTCTTTTTTATTATTAATTAATTTATTTTTAGTTTTCATCAATCACTTCCATAAGCTTTTGAGTTTTAAATTTTCTCCCCTTCCTCCCTGTATCCCTCCCAAAGATGGCATGCAATCTGATATAGGCTCTACATATGCATCCTATTAAACATATTTTCACATTAATTATGTTGTAAAGAAGAATTAGAATCAATAAAAGGAACCACAAGAAAGAAGAAACAAAACAAAACAGAAGGGGGGAAAAAAGAGCAAATAGTGTGCTTTGATCTGCATTCAAACTCCATTGTTCTTTCTCTGGATGTCAATAGCATTATCCACAATGAGATTTTTGGAGATTAGAGAAATAATTCTTAAGTTTTCTCTCCTGGATCAATTTGCAAGGTTAGTTTTTTTTTCAATGAGGTATTTTACATTTTCTTCTACTTTTTCATTCTTTTGATTTTGTTTTACTTATTCTTGATGTTTCATAGAGTCATTAGCTTCCAATTGCCCAATTCTAATTTTTAATGAATTATTGCCTTCAGTTAGCTTTTACACCTCTTTTTCCATTTCGCTCATTTTTCTTTTGAGAGAGTTGTTTTCTTCAGTATACTGTTTTCTCCCTTTTGCCAACTGTATTTTTAAAGGAATTGTTCAATTTTTCTTATACCTACCTCATTTGATTTTTAAAACCCTTCTTGAGCTTTTCCAAGAAAGCTTTTGGGTCTTGATACCAGTTCATATTCCCCTCTGAGGTTTCAGATATGGGGATATTGACAATGTTAGCCTCTCCTGAATCTGCATTTTGATCTTCCCTGTCACAACATACTTCTGTACGGTCATCATTTTTCTATGTTGCTTTTTGCTCATGTTTTTGTTTTGTTTTGTTTTTTGTGTTTTGCCTTTTTTCCTGGTTTTAAAGTTGATCTGTGCTTCTGGGACACAGAAGGTACTGTCCCAGGCTTCTTGTACTGGGGTTAGGGTCTCATTACTGGTTTGCTCAGGTGAGGCTTGCTGCAATGTCTTCCTTCCTGTACTGATCCCCTTTAGACACAGCAAGAGGGATGTTTCCCTTTAAACCCCTTAGCCTCACGAGCTAAAAACTGCTGTATGTAGTCTTTCTGCTGACTCCACTATTTCAGGATTTTTCCTGGGGCAATATTCTTCGGGTTTTTTCAAGGTCAATAAGGGAGGGTAAGAGTGACTTACTGCTTACTCTGCCATCTTGGCTCCTGGAAGTTGAAGAAGGTGACTTTTGAGCTTTCTGTCTGTGTGCTAATAGCTCCAGGAGCATCTGCTACTACTGCCACCACTACAGTTGCTGATTCAGTCACTCCCAAGGCCTGCTTCTGGTTTGCTAGGGACATGGCCTATATTGGCACACCTTGCAGGTCTGCACTGGACTGAGCTTCTCTCTTACCCAGTTCTGATGGACTCTTCCCATTGACCTTCTAAGCTGTCTCTGTTGTCTGTGGGCTGAGAAGACTGGAAACTGCCACTGCTCCTGGTGATTGTCCCCTAAAACCTCCTCTGGCTTTCCTTAGGCTAGGTCTGCACTGAGCCCTGTGTGCTAAATGATCCTCTCTCAGGCAGGTGCGGTACACTTTTCCTGTTAAAGTTCCAGGTTGTCTTATAATGGAAATCTGCCTTACTCTGTCTCTTTGTGGGTTATGCTGCTGTAGAATTTGTTTCCAGTCACTTTTTAAATGTATTTGAAGAGATTTTTGGAAGAGCTCAGGCAAGTCCATGCTTTCACTCCACCTTCTTGGCTCCACCTCCCACCTGTCTGTTTCTTAACATGTGTCTTGCTGTAGGTTACTGTCTATCCCTTTCTCCCTAACACCCTCTTCCTTCAGGTTCAACTCTGGAAACTGTAATCAATTCCATATTGCCATTATTACTGGAAAGGGCACACCAATGAATTACTCTCTCAATCCTTCACAGTCCTTGTGACTTTGAAAACCAAAACATCTCTCCCAAGACACAACTTTCCTATGAGCACTATCTTCCCCCTTTAGAATGTAAGTTCCTTGAGGTCAAGAACTGTTTTACTGTAATATATGTATCCCTGGATATTGAGTGCCAAGTACAGTATGTGACACAAGGTAAGTGCTTTTTCATTCATCCTTTCATTTAATTCATTCATAATATATTTTAAGGCATTCAGAATAATAGGTACTCAATTTGTCCTCATGATGATATTATTAAGTCCAATTTAGTTGCCTCATCAATAATTTATTAACCATCTAATATGTGTCAAGAACTATGTTAAGTGTGGAGGTAAATGTTGCCTCATGAAAACCATACCAGTAGAATACAGTATTTTGTCTTGCAGGTCTTATCATACTATAGAGGCTATACTATGATGGGCTTATGAATAATTGTATTTGTGTCATCTTAATTCTGGAGAGACTCATCACTAAGATAGTAGGCAGCATTTGGTCCATTTCTTGCTTAACTGCCACAATTCAAGGGGAGAGTATAATAATTGAAAGAAATGTTCAGATCTACAATGGAGAATAAAATACCTCTACCAATGAGCACATAGCTACGTGAAGTACTGAATTACTTTACTGTTGCAAAAATGTAATGATGACCCTACTAATTTTTTTTTTCCTTGAAGGACCAGAATTTAAATGTTATTACTGATTTATGTAGGTTTTTTTTAAGAAACATATTAAATGTAAATGTATTCTCTAAATTTAATTCATTAGTAGAACATTTGTTCTTGCCAAACCATTGTATTAGCAGGAAGCAAGGACTAAACAGTTTTTCATGTTCACATATTTAATTGCAAATCAGAAACCCAATTTATGTAATAGTAGTAATAAAAGATAATATTGCTTAGTAGTTTCACAGCATTATTTTGCAATTGCCCCTTTTTTCCCAGTGAGTTCAAAATAATTTGGAAGGCCTAGAGAAAAAAGATTTTAAAAATTACTATAATATATCATTAAAGTATAAATATATAGATATAGATATGTATGTATACATATATGCAGTATATATAATATGTAATATATGATTTTTATATGTATAATATATATGCAAGTTTTCTAAATTATAATATTTACATTACCCATATATACATGTAATAAATATAACCTAAAATCCATAGTACTATGCATCCACACAAAGTTCATCCCTAAGGTGTAGGGTTGAGGGAAAGTCAGTCAAACCTTTCTTAAAATGTGAATTTTCTCCTCTGGGGGAAATTCATTAAATTTCCAGTGGAGCTTGACTACTAAATCATAATCAACCTGGGTGACAGTGAGAAAGGAAGAGATGTAAAGAAGCAGGAAAGAAACTGTGAACTTTGCTTACACATATGTTTCTACATTTATGTGTCTTATATCTTCCTTCTTTTAATTATTTCCTATTTATCCTGCACATAGCTTCCTTTGCATATATTTATTTGCATGTTGTCTCCCACTTTAGATTGTAAGCTTCTTGAGGGCAGTGACTGGTTTTTGCCTCTTTTGTATAGCCTCAGTATTCAGCACAGTGTCTGGCACATAGTACATGGTCAATGTTTATTGATTGATTAACTGCATGTTTAAATGTTCTGTGAGCTGGAATCTCTTTGTAAATATCGGTATCTTTTTTTAAGTTTAAATCAATTGAGTTGAAATACTCCTCTGTCATCCCTTTTTGAGCCTTGGTCTTTTTGTCTTTCCCAGGCTGAAATTGCAACAGCCATACAAGGAACCAAGCCCACTGCTTATCAGCAAGAAAACTTTGATCTAGGGGGCAGCTAGGTGGCGAAGTGGATACAGCACCAGCCCTGAAGTCAGGAGGACCTGAGTTCAAATCCTCAGACCAAACACTTGACACTTACTAGCTGTGTGACCCTGGGCAAGTCACTTAACCCCAATTTCCTAAAAAGCAAAAAACAAAAAAACAAAAACAAAAAATAAATAAAAAAGCAAGCTTTGATCTGTGCCATTTCCAACCTGGGATAGTTTAGTCCTCCTTCAGTAACCTATTGGCCCTGCTCTCCTACACTCACCATACTGGTGCCCAACAATGATTAAAATTGAACCTTGTCTTTAGCTAAAGAAAGATAAGTGCTAGTCTTTAGATTGTCAGAAAAACACAAATCTTTCATTAAAGGACAGAGAGTGGTAAAGGCATACAACTTAAATGGGCCCAAACTGTAGCTAATTAGGTATGGGTTCTTCAGAAACAATGGTCAGTAACTTACTGATACACAAAATGTTAAAGCTAAAAGAGTCCTTAGGGATAGTTTATCCCAAACACCACATTTTTCAGGTAAGGCATCTGAGTTAGTGGAAGAACCTGGGTCTTCCTAAGATGACTCTTGACTACACTCTCATTTGTAAGTCTCTGTAATTATTACAAATAACTAGATTACACAACCTCAGTGATGAGGAAAAGAAAGTTCATAGTGGTAGAAAGAATTCTCTAACAAGTTGGAAAATTTTAGAACTATGAAAATGTATATTTGGATAAAGCATAAACTTGGTTTCAAGGTTTTAATAAGAGTGATATAAATAGTTTTGTAGGTAGCTGTCATGACTAGAAGATTCTATTTCATGTATAAGATAAACTAATGAAAACATGATAGGAACTCACTCAATTATCTAACTCTAAAACAGAACTTTTAGTGAATTTGAAAAACAGTAAACACAATACATTTTACATTATAAACAATTAAACATATGAGTAAATTAAAGTCCAAAATGTATTTTCTTTAATGTGCAAATCAATGAATTGTGAGCTCATTGTAGGACAGGGGATATCTTCAAAGCATTTTTGCAGCAATGTAACATCTCTTGGTTTTGTTCTGCCTGCTTGCCTACATGACAGAGTGTCATTATGTAGAACCAAGCTATCTTCAAAAGAGGAAAGCAATGGAGATTTTCCCTTATGTGATTTTTTTTTCCTCTTTGGGGGGTACTCTGAAAACTCTATCTATCACTCCATCTTTATATTTCTCAACGTTATCCTCCTCCTCTTCCTCCCCATCATCATTATTATCATCTATTTATGAATCTATCCTTCTACATATACACACATAGACATTGTAAAAATGGAGTCATAATTTTAGTGCTGGAAAGGACATCAGAGACCATTTAGTCCAACTCCTTCATTTTACATATGAGGAAACTAAGAGTGAGGGAGATAAAATGACCTAGTCAAGGTCCCAGGCAGTAAGTATTAGAGGAAGGATTTAATGGTTCTCTTATCCTCAGCCTATTGATCTTTCCATTATGCTACACCGTCTCATCTATGTACATGCACATACAAAATGAAATCAATTCTAGACTATATTTTGCTTTTACTTCCTTCAAGATTTTAGCAATAATACATTTCCTGATGTTTTTTCCCCTTAAAGAAACAACATTTCATCCTTCCCCAAAATGCTGAAATTATAACTTTAAAATAATTCACTAATATTAGGATTCATCTAATGCTATGCCAAAAGGAACATATCAGGGCATTTGTCTTTTAAGCCATTATGGTTTGTCCTTCATTCTTGAAGAGGACCATGACATCAGGGAGATGATGACATGACTTGCAATTGACTTTTATTTGATGGAGGGAGGGCTGTGTAAAGTCACCAGCCTCATTTTCTCGTCCAAAGCCATCTGGGCCCAGTGGCCTAATATGGATTAGGATGACTGGAAAGGGCTCAGGATGTTGTGGGAGCCCTTGTACCTTTCAAGCTAGCGTCTTTTCAGGCTCACTTTGAGTGAATCAATGCCCATTCAGTGAATAGGCCTCTTTAAAGAAGTGAGTCAAGGAATGATCCCTTTAATAATATAAAAAAAAATCAAACTGGGAGAAGACCTTCAAGATTGCTGTCAAAAAGAGAAACAGTGACTATTTACATTCACTCTGAGCCAGGAGGGCCCCCAAAATAACCATTAATTGGTCCTTGGGTAGGGGCTTATTGTTGTCCAATCTATGACATTCAGAGTTTCCCACATGAAGAACTTTTAAAAATATTGTAGTCTCTTTATTTACACTACCATCAATGTCCCTTGACCTTTCTCATCATGAACTTCTCCTTATGACAAAGAAAAATATTTAATTAATAGTAACTACTGTATCTAACATGTCTAGCAGTGTATACTGTATGCCATATACAGAATCCCTACTTTTCAATTAAGTGATATTTATATTTTGGTGCCATTTCTCTAGGACCAAGAGTTTCCTTCCAATTCATCAGTTTGAAGGTTGTTTCTTTTACCATAGGGTTATTTTTATTACCATAATAATTGTACATTGTTTTCCTAGCTACCCTTTTTTCTATTTTATGGAGAGCTCACACAAGGCAAATATTCACATAGAGGTAAGAAGAAGCAAATATGGTGACATTCTCAAAGTCTCTCTGAAGAATTTTGGAACCAGTTGTGGGACATGGGAGATACTGGCACAGAAACATCCAACATGCATGTCTGCATTAAAGAAGGTGCTCTGCTTTATGAGCAAAGCAGAATTACAGTAACTCAAAAGAAATGGAGACATTTCCATTGTAGATGTTTATATGAAGTATTTGTGCCCTTCGGTAGAAGCTTCACACCATATATTGGTTTGATCAGCCACAGTCAGATATACAGTCAGTATGACCCTGACATACTGATGTCATTTTGGTCTTCTTAAGTTATGAAGGCCAACAACCAACTTTCTTCACTCAGCATAATTTGATATAGCTGGGTCTCTCTGAATTCCTCATAAGTATTGATTTTATTAGTCTATGAACTCCTTGAAAGCCAGTTCTGTCTTTTAACTTTTGTTGTATCCCAAGCACTTAGCACAGTGCCTGGAATGTAGTAGGAGGTTAATAAAAGTATATTGACTGACTGACTGTAGTGCAATAATATCGAATCAAATTGATTCTTCACAATTTGATCAGTCATTCTCTAATTGGTGGACAGACACTTTGTTTCCTGTGTTTTGCTGTTACTATGAGGGCTACTCTATTTAGTTATATAAGACCTTTCCTTTTGATCATTAGTTAGAAGGTTCAGTCAAAAAGCTTAGTTATTTCTCCTGTATAATTTCATGTTGTTGGTTTTTTTTTCAGAAAAATTGAATCAATTCGGGGTTCCATCAACCATGTACTAGTGTATCTCTTTTTTCAAAGCTCTTCCAATCTTTAATATTTCTATTTCTTTTTTATCTTCATCAATTTGATAGCTGTGAAGTAAACTAGAGGGTTTTTTTTACTTATTTTTCTCATCCTTAGTGATTTGTAACAATTTTAAAGATAGTTATTTACAACTTCTCATGTTTTCTTAAAACCATACATACATTCTTCTTTTATTTGATAAAGATTCCAGGTATTAATGTCAATTTCCTATATGTCTTGGATATATCAATCTTTTATCACAAATCTTTTTCCAATTTTTCTTTAAGAGATTAATTTTGATCTTGCAAAAATTTTTAAATTTTATATAACTGAAAATTTCTATTTGATCTTTTATTGTTATTAATCTCTTATTTAATTAATATTTTTCATTAAAATATATCTAGAAGGTACTTCCTACCATTCTCCTCTATTTTGTTTTGTTATAACTTAGGTTGAGGAGATCAATTTGGATTAAAAAAAAGTGTTATCTTCTGAAAGCATCTTCATCATTAACTTTAAATATCTCATGTTTAAAATTAAGAGATTAATTTAGAAGCTCACCACATTTCAAAATGTCTGTCTTTTGAAGGAATTTGTTACAACTTATTTTTTTCCTTCATACTACCCTTCAAAATCAAAACTTTTCCCAATAATAACCTATTAAAATTTAAATTTAAATAATTTTCAAATTTCTGTGTAATTTTGTATAAAATTATTCATCATGAAGTTAATTTTATAGATCTTCTAAGTCAAACAATGTGTAAAAGAAGTTTACAGAGGATCATTGCACTTGCTGTGCCAGCTGTGTATTCAAGAGAGAATTGTATGTTTAATTAAAACAATAAGCAACAAGAGAAGGTAAGGTCATATAACCAACGAGCCATGAAGGCACTGTGGAAAAATAAGTTCTTCATAGCTTAAGGCTTAGTAATGTATTCTGAGTGTCAGATTTTTTTTTTCCAGTTAATAATGTAAAGCTCTAGTTGCTAATTTGGGTGATATTCCCCCACAAAGTCAACAAAACAATGGGTCACAAATGGATTAAGAAAGAAAGTTGAACAGATGTCAAGAAACATTTGTTCATACAGAGATCCATAAACAAGGAGAATGACCTACCAAGCAAAACTATAGAGTCAGAACCATTAGAGCCATTCAGGAAATAATTAAAAACCACCACTAGGGACCAAATAAGGTTTTATAAAAGGAATGAACTTGATAGGTTGAGTGGTCTGTAGTTATTGCATCATTATTTTCCATATTTTGTGTTCTCTTTTCCCTAGGTTTTATTCAGAAGTGTCTTTCTTCCCATCTGCTATACACTGTATGGGGACACTATATAATGAATTAGAGCCTTCAGTTAGAAAAAAAACACCAGAGCATTCTTCCTGTTTAACAGTGGAAATAATTTCCAGATTTGTATAATTTATACACAGTATTATAAACTCATATTAAAATGGAGGAGCAAAAGTACTAACACCTTTTAAACATTTTTTCATACTTAAAAAGAAAAAGGAATCAAAGCTAAGGAATTCCTTGAAAAATTTCAATTTGTTTAGAATGTCTGATACTGGCTACCTGTGTGCAAGTTCCCTAGCCTACTTGGGGCTCTGTTTCTTCATCTGTAAAATGAAGCAGTTCAATAAATTGGCCTCTGATAATAGCCTTCACCTCTAAAGCAATTCTATTATGCTATAATTGTACAACACTTGGATCAAAGATATGAAATTCATAAGCCAGAAAAGGAGATCTTTGTACTTATCATGACCTTTTTCTGAATATGTGTATCTGAGTGAAGGAAGCTATGACTATTTCTATAAACAACATGGATATAATAATTTAATCAAGACTGTAAAATACACCTAGTCATATAAACTTCTACTTATGACAATGGTGGAGCTGTGTAATAAACATATTGATGAGATGGTACTCTTTTAGAAATAAGTGAGGCTTAGTAATAATCAATTGAATTGGTTAGTCTGAATTCTAGTTCTCCTATGATTATGTATATTTTATTTCAAGTTGTTATAATGTTTTGATATCAAGTTATTGATCTCTAACTTATAATATAAGTGAAAAGGTAAAAAGTATCATTATGCACCTATTGAAATAATTATTATTTTTTCTACATCATGTCATGTAACTCTTTGGTTAATAGTTCATTAAAGTAGTCAGTTGTTTGAGTCAATGAAATCAAAATGCCTGAACCTGCTGGTGGCTTTTATAGAACCATGAATACTAAGAGCTGGAGTTGGAAAAGTTCTCAGAGGCCATATAGCAGAGAGTCCTGTCCATAGCATCCTTGATAAATGGTAATTTTAACTTTGCTTGCAGACCTTCAGTGAGGAAGATCTCTCTATTTACCCAAGTAGCTTATTCCACTTTGAAATAGTTCAAATAGTTAGAAAGGTTATTTCTTTATCATGTATAAATTTCTTTCTTTTCAAGTTTCATTCAAGGTTCCTAATTCTGTCCTTTGGAACCAAGCAGAATGAATCTAATCCATGTGACACCAATTAAAATACTTAAAGACAACAACTGTGCTTTCAATTCTCCATGTTACAGTATTCTCTGTTCCTTCCAAAGTTATTTACATAACATGAACTCAAGGCCATTCATTGCCTTAGTTGTGAAAATGGTATTTGGTGTGAAAAGGGTCAGGCCATGAATATAAAGCTTGAGATCCTGCTTCCCTCTAATAATGAACAGGAATAAAATGTTAGCTTGAACTTGATCACAACTCCTACTCTAATAATATTTAAGGAAGCAGATAATAATTCTAGCCCACTACCCCATCTCTCTGATCAGATTAGAGTGGCAGCCTCTGGCCCCTTCCCTCCTGCTTTCCTTCTTGGCAAAGAATAAAGTCTCCTTTAAAAAAGATTACAGGGAGAAGAGGTTAAAGATTTCTATATTTTTTTTTCCATTGGGACTACACAAAGTCATTCCCATGGCACATGCACTGTCACTATATGTAGGACCTTGATAACATTTTTTAATATCTCTCCAAATGACATTATACTTGTAAAACACTAGTAAAAGCATGACACCTGGTATAGAATATGCATTATGTTTCTCTTCCCCTTTATTACCCTTAGTCATCATATAATGTGAACTATATTTTTTCAAATGAAATTCATCTTATTTAAGAGATTATAAACTCTATTAAGTCACAGAGTGGCCATTCATCCTTATTCCACTAGCACCTGACCTAGTGATTTTTATATAATAGGAGCTTGTTCAGTAAAAAAAACAAACAAAACTGTGAAATCATCAATTTCTTTGTCAGGTATGGAGTGAATTATTATTGATGGATTGTTCCCATGACCTACTGTTATCCACCCAATGTCAAGACAGCAAGCAGAAAAGTGAGCACTTTAGATGGACCACCTGAGGACGATATATCAGAGAACATAGTGAAGACCTATACAGAATAGGTAGGGGAAAAATAGGTTGGGATCCTCATAGTTGGCACATAAATTAGATAATAAAACCATTGTAATATCAAAGCAGAGTGGGCATAATTTTTTTTTCTTTTCATGGACTTCATCAAAAAAGTTTTCCATGAAACTAGATTATTCTCCTTTAAAAAGTCAAATATAGCTTGATAGATGGATCAATAGCAATCTAGACTTCTTTCATTTAATAACTAATGACTGATGCAGAAAAGGCATGACAAATAAATTTTATTCAAAATCATCTTTGTAAATACAATTAATGGGTAGACAAGAATGATATTTTTTCCCTAAGTCCTATAGTTTACCTAACACTAGGGCAATTCCCTACAGTTTCCAGAGAAACTCAAAGAACCTGGACATTGAACCTTTTTTTTTTTTGGTCACGTAAAAAAATATCCTCACAAAAATGTTCTTTTGCCCTTTGATACACATCAAGGCTGAAATGTAAGCAGCTGCCAAGGTTTTTATTGATGTTTTGGACTCAGCAACCCTGTGAAGGCACGGTCATATTTTCAATAACTTCCCAACTCCACTTCAACCATGTGCATGCTTTAAAAAAATAATTCACCTCTAATATATGAGATAGGAATTGAAAAAAAAATAATGTTATGGATGAAGCTGGGATTAACCAATTTTCAGACATGTTATGGCAGGCAACAACTAGCTTTTGTAAAAATCATTATTTATTTTGACATAATTTGGTATAATTTGCTGTTTTCAACATAACAGATACATGGAAATGACTCACATATGATGTATTAAATTAAATATTATTTATGGAAGTTATCCAGAAGCCTAAGCGGTAGTGATGTTTATATAATTATGAAAGCTATCAGGACAATTTTTTAAAATCAGGGAAAGGAAGTACTGTTTTAATTTGGGGTGCATAATGAGAGATATTTTCAGGCACAAACTCTTCACCTTTTTTTTTCCATGTGCTACTTAATATCCAGTATTTGAGTATATTAATAAACTAAGGAAAATTGACAAAATGAAGAGTTGTTGTTTGAAGATAGTAAGGGGAAAAACTCATGGTAAGCTTAGTACTATTAATAATATTTCTATTTACATGTTTATTTATTATATTCTGATAACATTTCACTTCATCCTTTTCCATTGATGAAAGGTTTGAAAGTTATAATTATTCAAAATACTTATACATATAGATGTTGATATAGGTATTTACAATTATTTTCGAGGCACGAATTTGGGGGAGTTAGTTGGTGCAGTGCGTAGATGAGATCTGTGGTCAGGAAGACGAGTTTAAATCTGACCTCAGAATATTTACTTCCTAGCTTTGTGACCCTGGTCATGTCACTTAGCCGCAGTTTTCTCATCTCTAAAATGGGGATAATATTAACATCTACCTTACAGAGTTGTTGTGAGTATCAAATTATATGCTATTTGTGAAGGTCTTAGCTCAGTGCTGAGGCAGATAAGAGGTACTATAGAAAGGTTAGCAGTGATGATGATGATGTTAATGATAATGATAATGATGAGCGCAATGATGATGTTGGCATGTTGATTTAAAATTATGAAAAAGATCCTTAATTGCTTAGTAACAAACTTTGATCCCTATTTTCCATTATTTTAACCTTCAATTTTATATGTAAATAGCATTTAATTTGAAGCTTTGCATAGAAAAATGGATTTTTCAGTGTTTTGAATCACTGTACTTTACAGAAGCTTTATTTTCTCTATAAATAGTGATATTTTTGATAATATTAGTTAAGATTGCATTAGTATGAACATAGCATAACTGAATATGACTCAAAGATGAGGTCATTTCAATTCTAGTTCATTGCAAGTAAATGAGAAATCCTAACAAACAGCAAGACATTTCCCCCTCCCCCCTCCCTAAATATCCCTACCACCTGCAAAGCTAGTCAACACAGAATGTCCAATTATTTTATATTTGAATAGACACTGCCTAAAAATGAAATTGCATGTGAAAAGTCTCCATGCTGCCCAACATTCACTTTTTGTCTTTCTTCTTTTCCTTATACTTTCTCTCTTGATGATTTTCAACACTGGCTCCGATTATCACCTTTATACAGAAAAGATTTATAACTGCCTACTGCCTGCTGGATTTCTTGCCAGTACCTCAAAGTAAATGTATCAAAAATTCAATACTTTTTTTTTTTTTTGCTAAAGCCTGGCAATTTTTTCTCCAATTATTCTATTTTGGTTGATGGCACTACCATCTCTATAGTTGCTCAAGTTCATTGCCTTAAATTAATCTTTGACTCTTCTCTGTCCAATACCTCCCATACAAGTTGTCAAGTCATATCCCTTTTACCTCTTCTATATACCTCAATCTCCCTTCTCCATACCTTCAATTCCCACTGCAACCACCTTAGCTAAGTCCTTCATTTTCTCTCACTTCGATTATTCAATTTTTGAAAATTTTTCATTCTTTAAAGTTCATGGTGGTTGTTATGTACTAGGTCCAAAGTTATTCTCCACCTTTATTAAGTTCAGAATCTGATTCACTATCTTCTTTTAGGTGACTTCCATAATAATTCTGAGGCTTCTTCAAAATTCCTAGCCTCTGTCTTCCTCCTGTCATAGATCAAAAAGTCATGCCTTCTTCTTTCTAACCACAACCAATCATCATTCAGTCTCTCCAGTCCTAAATCCATTTTTATACTCATCATTACCTCCAACCCCTCAATTTCTTACAATATTCTCAGGCTTTTTTCCTGAATTTACTTTTTTCCCTTCCCCATTTCAACCAAATTGGCAAGCAATTAATCTCTATGTTATCCTCTATTCCCAAACCCTTCATCCCTTTGTCATATGATTACTCATTCTTTGTCAGACTCTGTCTTGCGTTACTTACACCATCTACCTGTTCTGTTTTTACTTGTGTGCTGTCAAATGGAAGAAATCACACATCCGTGAAGATAAGTGCATTAAATATTTCTACTATTCAATATGAACTGTATACTCACAAAAGCAAGGCAATTTTTTTAGTGACCTCTAATTTATTCCTCCAGTTTTCCTACATCTTTTAAATATAAAACAAAACCAAACTCATGTTGGAGCCTATCATCCCTTCATTCCATACCTCTCTTCCCTTTCTTGCCAAGACCCTTGAAAACAGTTGTCTATACTAACATCTGACCCCTATTTTCTCTCTCACTCATCTCTCAAAACAATGAAATTTTACACAATTGAAATTTGTCTCTCCAATAGTCTCTCATTTATTAACCTTAATGATATTTCTTAGTCTTCTTAGTCCTTGACCTCTTCATATCATTGGTCACTGTTGGCCACCATCTCCTCCTGGATACTCTCTCTTGTCTAGGATTACATGACACTATTCTCTCTTGGTTCCACTCCTACCTGTCTTTATCTTTCAACTCAATTTCTCTAGATCTTTTCATTCCTTACCACTATAGCAATTTGTGTTTTTAAATGCATTTAAAATGAGTCTTATGTGGTAATGGAAATTCCTCCTTTCAATTTTTACATATTTTAAGCTCACTGACTCATTTAGGTCACCAGGTTGTTTTGGTGACATAAGCAAGACTTTATCTATGGCTTATTGATTATTGTAATATCTAAAAAACAAACTATATCAAAATCAGAATCATCAATCTGTTATGCATATTGACAATGAATATTTCATAATTATTCTATAATTCAAATTTGTGGACGATTCATGATAATAATGATACCTCACATTTCTCTCATAGTTTCAGTTTTTCCATCTAATTATTTTGATTATCTCAGTAAAAAAGATTGAATCCATAGATCTGTAGTTAAACCCATAGTTCAAAAAATGCATTTGATGTTTTTATTCTCATGCACATCTGTTACATGAAAAATAATTTGAAGATTGAATGGACAAACTCAGTATGATTTAAAAATGACTAAATGTGTGCCATTGGTCCTATTTCCAATCTTGTCCCATGGCCATCAGCCCAGCAATCAACCCCTGTGAAGATGTAACCTGACAACTCTCTTTGAGAGTGCTACATCTTTGTCTCCTCTCTATCACTGTCTGGACAAAACCTCCAGTAATAGCAGCACTGCCTAGACTGTCAACCATGCTTCTAGTTTAGTCTCCACAGCAATCATCCAGGGAATAATTACTTGTAGACTTGCTAACTGTCTTCTGCCAGTTCTGAAGCCTGCATTTCCTCGGTAGCAAGAAACACTGATGATCAGAAAAGTAAATTTTGCCCTTAAATGCCTTGGCATTGTCAAATAACAGCACAAGAAATGGATATGGTTTTTTTGGTAGAATTAACATTAATAGTATTGCCTTAACATCTTATTTGGTGTTGTATCTCAAGGATCATGAGAATTTTCCTTCTGGCATGCCTTAAAACCTCTGATATGCTCTGTTTCCCTCATTAGAATGTGAGATTTTTTTTGAAAACAGGTTTCTTGCTTTTGTATTTGTCTCCAGCACTTAGCATGTTGTTTTTCACATAAGTAATTGCTTAATCATTTAATAATTCATTCATTTATTCATGCATTCAAGAGAATCCAATGCTATTCTATCCTATATTAAAAGAGACATACTATCAAGAATGAGAGAAATGACAGTCTCAATATAATCTCTTTTAAGACAACATCTAGAATTGTACTATGTAATTCTGGGCACCATATTTAATGAAGATTACATTGAATGAACTAGAGATGTTTAAACGTGAAGAAGAAAAAACCTTGGGAGGGATCCTGGATAGCTAGGGGGTAAAAGACATAGAATGCTTGGCCTGGAGTCAGGAATACCTGAGTTCAAATCCAGCCTCAGACACTCACTAGCTGTGTGATCCTGGGCAATGCAGTTAATGCTACTTGCTTCAGTTTCCTCATCTGTAAAATGAGGTGGAGAATGAAATGACAAATCACTCTATTTTTTTTTTTGCCAAGAAAACCCCAAATGGGGTCATGGAGAGTTTTATACCACTGAAATGACAGAACAAGAGGGACCTTGATATCTACCTTTATGTATCTGATGGGCTATAGTTTGGAATAAGGATTATATGTAGTCTGCTTACCCATAAAAGGAAATATTGAATAATTGGTAGCAACATCATAAAGATAAATTAAAGTTTGAGGTTAAGACAAATTTTCTGTAATTAGACCTGTCCAGAAAAAGAATGGATTGCATTGGGAAGTATTGGATCATGTAGAAAGGATTAAATGCCCACTTTTCAAGTGTGTTATTGAAGGCTCAGTCATTTGGGAATAGAATAAGGTGGCTTCTAGATCCCATCCAACTTGGATTTAAATTTTTTTAATTTAATTTGATATTTATCTTAACACAGTATAGTAAGCATCAAACTTCATTTGTGAGTATTTGGCTAATTTCTCTAGGATTTTTCTTATCCAAAAAGCAGTGGTAGATCATAGGATCTTGGGGTTAGACCTTGAAACTTTTATATGTTTTCTAGATTAACCACCTTCATTTTATGCATTAGGAAAACAAAAGCCACAGAGATTATGTAATTTATGTAAAGTTAATATCAGAAATAGGATTAACCACAGTGTCTTTGATTTTAAATCTAATTCATTTCCCCACTGTAGCACATTGTATTATCAGCTTGTAACAGGAGTAGCTTATTTGTAATCAGTTAATAAATGCATGTGTGAATACAGAGCATATCTGTGTATATAAAATGTGTAGCAGTGCAATACTTTATAATGGAAAGAGAAGGGCAGCCAGAACCTAAATTTTAATCATAAAATACTAATTCCTGTGTGATGTTGGGTAAGTCAATAAACCAGTTTCTTGATCTATAAAGTGTTCTACAAACATGTCTCTAATTTCTCTTCAGATTCAGAAAAACTTAAGAATTATAAGCTAATGTGTGCAACAATAGAGGTTTAGGTGAAAATTTTTCATATAATATGCATATTTGTCCCAAATTCCTCATTATTTTGCAACATTAGACAATCATTATGGTAAAGTAATATTTTGAGGTGTACACACATACCATGAACTTCTGGAAATAATCTATTTCATTTCAAAGCTCTAAATATTTTGAAAGTCAGTAAAAGAATGCATTTGTGGGGCAGCTAGGATAGCACGGCCCTGGATTGAGGAGCACCTGAGTTCAAATCCGGTCTCAGACACATAACACTTACTAGTTGTGTAACTTAACCCCAATTGCCTAGCCTTCCCCCTCCCCCCCAAAAAAAGAATGCATTTACATAAAAATATAGAGGCTATATGTTATTTGTAAGTATATATGTTTTCTTTTCTGAACATATAATGAAACTAAGAATGAATACTTTTGGCATAATGGAGAGCAAAAATGTATTTAAAGCTCCTGTACACCATCTATACCTCAGCCTATCCAACGTTCTGATGCAGCTAGCACAAGCAACCTTTTTTCAGGATATGGTTGAAGTGTTTCTGTGTCTACTTACCCTAAGGAAGTAGTGAATAAACCTGACCCTTCTACATCCCACAAGAGGCAGAAGACATTAATCTCCCTGAGTCATATTGAGTCATATGATGAAAGGAAACACAACTAGGTTAGAAAGTGTACAAAAAAAGTCAAAAGAAGAGAAACATAAGAAAAGTAAATACTTAGATAAATAGACCATTTGTTCAGCATTTACTCTGTGCTGTGATTGAAGATTCAAATACAAGAAAGCAAGCCTTTAAAGATTTTACAATCTGATGGGGAAGATAATTCACAAAGTTGAATTGGGAAGGCTAGAGGAGGTATATACTCACAGCTTGTCCTTGAAAGAAATGCTAAGGTGGCTTAGATCTGCCAAGATAAGGTAAAAAACTGACAAAACTAGACACAAAGAAGAGATATGAGAAGGTATAGTATATTCTCTGCAGAGGTGAGGAACTATGGACTTAGACCATTGCTATAAGACTTCTTTAATCAATTGGTTAGTTTTGCTAGGCTTATTTTTTTCTCTTCTATATTCTAAGGGATAGCTCTCTGTGAAAGCTTAGAGGAAGGGAACAAGGGAATGATAGGGAAAGAAATATATATATATATATAAATTGTATTTTCAGAAGGGTTTATAAATATCCAATAGTAGAAAATATAATTATAAAATGCATTTATACATACATATATATGTATATATTTTATATGCAGAAAAATTAAGACCATAGATTAGCTCGAACAGTGGCATACTGTAGCTAATTTTGAGTTACTAGATATAATTAATAATAAAATTTAGCATTTTTATTTTCAGTATTTTCATTATTTGAAATTTCCTCAAGTTCTTTGTTGCTTTTGGTATTGTCATATAAATGTGTGTGTATGTACATGTGTGTGAATTGATTATTTGTAAACTCATATAAAGAAATAATCTGTTTTGCAGAATTAAATTATCACTTGTGGTTTGAAATAAGGCATGCAACTAAATTAATGTTAATGAAGATATCTCTTCCATTCTTTTTCTTTCATAAATAATTGTAATTTTTTCTAAGAATACAAAATTATTAAGTACATCTGTGTTTTTGGTTAAGGTTTTTAATCAGAAAATTTTATGACAAAAGACAGAAATTGGAAATCTCTTGTGTTGGACTCATTTTATATTCTTGGGTTTTCCTTAAGTATGCCTTTTGAAGCAATTTACTACAGTTGTCTTGCATTTGAAATAACATTACAGAAGAACTAGAGAAGGAGATTGAACTATTTTTTTTCTGGTGAAAATTATGAAATTATTTTGTTGACTTAAATGAAAATGAAATGAAAGCTTATCTCTTAAATAGCATTATTGCTCCTGAGAAACTATACAGGGACACTACATTCTCTGATTTATTTTGAATATCACCCACAGGGCAATGGAGAAATTCATGGTTGGTGTGAATAGGATGCAACTCATCACAAACAAGAATTATGATGGTAAAGTGGTTATAAAGGATGTCATCAAAGATCTATTTGAAAATTAGAATGGTAAAATAAAAAGCATGAGGAATAACTGATGGATAGCTCTTGTGCTCCACTGGTGTTTTTAAAATGTTAAGAGTCTTCAAAAACTAGTCCAATATCTAGGCTTAACACCCTATAGTGAAATGATGGTAGAATATGGAGAAGAATCATATGGATCAACAGACATAAATAGTTTGCAATCTGTATCCCACAATAGAATAGCTTCACTGATGAAATTACTAATGTATTTTAGTATTGTAAGATGTTATAGATTTCTAATTTTTAATTATTTCTCTCTCTCTCTCTCTCTCTCTCTCTCTCTCTCTCTCTCTCTCTCTCTCTCTCTCTTTTTAATCTATTTCATATACCTTTACTTTCCCACGAAGACGAAAGCTTAGGAGAGGAGAGACATTCTTCATTGCTGCTTTGAAGGAAAGCTGGACACAGAATTCTAGACTCTCTTTGGGACTGACTACAGAAAGGAGGGGGCAAAAGGCCCTCCTGCAGACATTTAAGGGAAGACAGTTTCTCTTCATATCCTTGATTTCTATTTTAATTCACTAGAGACAAGAAAATTTTCCCTTATGTGAGATCAGAAATTCTTTCTTATTTGAGCATGATCATAGCTCACTCCCATCTAAAGCCCTCATTTATTCTCATGCATGTTCTGGTATAGTTTAATCAACACAACTCTGAGTTCTGTTTGCTGCCATTCATGATGGTCTTTTGAGTAACTAGTATTTAGTGGAATGGATTCAAGACTGCAAGAAAGAGCGAGAATTATCCTCCACTTTTAAGTGAAACCAGAGAAGCTAGCTACTTTCTTGTTCCGAAACTTAAAAAAATGTACTCCTAGACCAGCAATACTTAGGGAATAGCTAAACATAATTTTAGATGAGTACCCTGCCCCCTTCTGAGAAGAAAAGAATGATCAAACTTATGGTCCTTTCTCATGTGTCTCTCCAAGCAGGAATCAAAGTATCTCTTGGATAGGAGTTGGCAAGATTATAGATATATTAACTTATTATGCCCAATGACTAACATTTAGATGGCTTGGGAGAACCTACATGTATTGCATGGGATATATATATATACCTACATACTCTTGCATGTGAATTCCATATTCTCTCTTGCCTTATAATAGGTAGACTCCCTATGGCATCAAATGTGATGTCCTACTAATAACTATGCTATACTTTGTAAACTTTAAAGTGCTTTATAAATATTCTTATAATTATTTATAGTGTTATCATATATCTATGTTAGTACATTTATATATCTCACCCCACTCACCTAATTCTCACTACTCTTTATCTATGTGAATGTGTGTGTATAAACAGACATAAACATACAAAAAACATATTTGTGTAAAAAGACATTAATAAAGATTTATTAAGTCCCTACTATGTGCTAAGCACTGAGTATACAAAAAGAGGCAAATGGCGGGCCCTGCTGTTAAAGAACTTAAAATGTAATGGGGAAATGATAATAGCAAGTGTTTATATAGGGTTTACTATATTCCAAGGAATGCTTAGTTCTTTATAAATGTTATCTCATTTTATCTTCACAACCCTTGGAAGTAGGTGCTTTTATTTTCTCCATTTTACAGAGGAGGAAACTGAGATAGACAGCACATAGTTAGTAAGTGTCTGAAGCCAGATTTGAACTCTAGTCTTTCTTATTCCAGGCCCAGCTCTCTATCTCTATCTGTCTGCTTTCCACATGCACACACATTTATGTGTATGTATGTATGCATGTGCGTATATATCTCTATCAATTATCTCTCATATGTCAAATAGCCTTTCTAATATTATAATTATGAAGAGATACTTTGTTACTTTATAGCTATTTAGAATGGGGAGAGTGCAAAGTAACTTACACATCTCCAAATCCAGCTAGGGCTAGAAACATTGATTAAGAAAGTGGGTGGAGAGAAGTCTGGGAAGATGGTTGAGTAGGCCAGAAATTTCCAGGATCTCCAAATTTCCCTCACTAGAAAAGAGAAGTTATCCTTGAAGTAAACATAGAGTGCCAGAAATAAATATAAGTTGGAGTAAATCAACAGTCCTCCTAAGACAATTTGAGAGGACCTTAGGAAAGACCCTACTTCCAGGGGTGGAGGTTCTGCTTGAGTAAAGAGCAAACACCTCTCAGCAGACTCTGCTGGAACCAACAAACACTAAGCTCTAGGGGCAGCTGGACTGTGTTTCAGGAACTTTCACCTCATAGGCACCTGAGGAGGGGAAGATTGAAGAATCCTGTACTGTCTCAGGATGTCACGCCCACCTCTGCTGACCAGACTGAATCCCTGGCTGGGACTGTGGGTGAGAAGGAGCAAGCACACACTTGATGAGTGTGGTAGTAGAGGTGTGGGAACCCTGCTGACTGTGGGAACTTGCAAGAGAGTAGAGTCCCTGGTTTTCATTTCAGAGCAGAGGAGAGAACTGAAGTTTGCAGCTTCGGGAGGGATCACAGGGAGCAAGAGCATTTTTAGGACAGTGTGGCTGGGGGCCCTAACCATGGTCTTAGGATTGAGAAGAGTGCCTGTGGTTGGGCCACTAGACTGAGCTCAGAAAATAACAATAAGAAGTACCTGAGGCTTGGGACACCATTCCCCACACCCAGGACTATAGCTGATTACCATAATAAGCTGCCAATAAAATAAAACACTATTAAAATGAGTAAGCAAAGGAGGAAGAACCTGACCATAGACAGCTAATATGGGGATAAAGGAGATCTTGTTTTATATTCAGAGGAAGATAGTGAAATTAAAAACCCACTCCAGACTCAAAGAGAAATGTCAAATAGTCACGAGCTCTGAGAGATTTCTTAGAAGAACTTAAGAAAGATTTATAAAATCAAATAAGAGAGATTGAGGGGGGAAAAGGGGGAAAAATAAGGGCAATCCAAGAAAATCAAGAAAATTATGAGAAGAAAATCAACTAATTGGAAAAAAGAGATCTAAAAACTTAAGGAAGAAAATAACTCCTTTAAAACTATAATTGGGCAAGCAGAAGCTAATGACTTTAGAAGACACTGAGAAATAATAAAATTAAATCAAAAGAATAAAAAAAGAAGAGAATGTAAAACATCTTATTAGAAAAACAACAAATATAGAGAATAGGTTGAGGAGAAACAATATAAGAATTATTTGAATACCTAAAAGTCACAACCAAAAAAAAAAGAATCAATACAATAACACAAGAAATTAATAAGGAAAATTTCCCTGAAGTTTTAGAAGAAGACGTAAAGCAGGAAAAAAACTGATTACCATATGAAATAAATTCCAGAATAAAAACTTATAAGAATATCAGAGTCAATTTTCAAAGCTCCAAGACTAAGGAGAAAATACTACAAGCAAAAAGAAAAAAAAAGACATTTAAATACCATGGAACTAAAATCAGGATCATAGAAGATCATATAAGCTACTATGTTAAAAGACCATAGCTTTTAGAACATAAGATTTCAAAGAGCGATAGAGTTGACGTTGAGATAAAAAAAAAATAACATGGGGACAGCTAGGTGGCACAGTGGATAGAGCACTGGCCCTGAAGTCAGGAAGACCTGAGTTCAAATCCGGCCTCAGACCAAACACTTGACACTTACTAGCTATGTGTCTCTGGGCAAGTCACTTAACCCCAATTGCCTAAAAGAAAGTAAATTAAAAAAATGTTTAAAAGAAATAACATGCCCAGCAAAGTTGAGTATAATACTAACTGAAAAAAAAAAAAGACATTGAGTGAATTGAAGACTTTAAGGTTTTTGTGATAAAAAAAACTAAAACTCAAAAATTTGACATATAAGGTTCAGGAGTAATGTAAGATAAACATTAAATGCCAATTGTAAGGATTTAATAAGGTCAAACTGTTTAATTCTTATATGTGAAAATATTTTCAGTATTCTTAAGTGTGTCATCATTACTTGGATAGTTTGAAAGAAAGGCTTGGACAGAGCTGAGTAAGATGGTTTGATTCTAAAACAAAATAAAACTGAGCAGATAGAGGGGGAAAAGAGCAATTATCTCATACAGATGAGAGGTGAATTAAGTACTGTTACAGTAGGAGTAAGTTGGGGTGGAGGGCCGGTTGTGCTGGAACTTTACTCTCATTGGAACTGGGTTAAAGAAAGAACAAAATATACATCTACATAGGTAGAAGAGTCTTCTAAAATCATAAAGAAATAAGAGAGGAAGGGGATAGGATAAGGAAAAAAACTTTTAGAAGGGTATGTAGATTAACAATTAGGAAAGGAGAGGGAAAGGATAAGGGAAGAAATCTTAAATGGGTGGTAGATTAAAGAATAGGAGAGCAAGTTAGTGGTTAGAAGTAAATTATATGTGTAAATAGGGATACGGGAAATAGGGAAAGAGATAAATAGTGAGGAAAAAAGAGGATGAAGAGAAATATACAACTAGTAATTGCAATTTTGAATGTTAATGGGATAAATTTACCCATACAATGGAAATGTATAGCAGAATAAATTAAAAATCAGAATCCAAAATACATTCTTGACAAGAAAAATATTAAAAATGAGAGATACACATAGAATTAACATAAAGGGCTGAAGTAAAATTTATTATGTTTCAGATGATGTAAACAAAAGGAGGAGTGGCAATCATGATCTTAAACAAAGTTAAAGCTAAAGTAGATTTAATTAAAAGAGAAAAAACAGGAAAAATACACTGTTTTACTGATATTATTCAATATGCTTTTAGAAATGCTAGCAGTAACAATAACAGAAGAAAAAGAAATAGAAGGAATCAGTATGGGAAATGAGTTAACAAGCTATGTCTTTTTGCAGATGATATGGTGGCATATTTGGAAAATCCTTAAGATTTAACTAAAAAATTAGTTAACATAATTTTAGCAAAGAAGTTGGATGTGAAATAAACCCTCATAAATCATCAGCATTTTTATATATCACCAACAAAACCCTGTAAGAAGAGATAGAAAGAAATATTCCATTTAAAATAATTATAGATGGTATACAATACATGAGAATATGCATGACAAAAGAGACCCAGGAACTACATGACCATAATTACATAATTACATTCTTTATGGAAACAAAGTCAGATTTTAAATGAAACATATTAGTTGTTCATTGGGAGGAAAAGCCAATATAATAAAAATGAAATTTTTACCTCACTAATCTATTTAATGCCATTCCAGTCAAATTATTTAAAAAATAGATTTTGCTGAGTTAATAAAAATAATAAAATTTATTTGTGAAAACAAAAAATCAAGAATGTCAAGGAAAGTAATGGAAAAAAAAATTAAAGGGAAAAGGTTTAGCAGTACCAGACCTCAAACTATATTTTAAAGTCAGTAAATATCAAAATTATCTGATACTGACTAAGAAATAGAAAGGTAGATCAGAAGAATAGAGTAGACATATAATACACAGCAATAAAGGATTATAGTAACCTTATGTCTTACAAATGTAGAGATTTATCTTTTTGGGATAATAATTAATTATTTGGTAAAAAAAGTTAGGAAAGTTGGAAAGAGTTTCTCAGAAATTGAGCATAGACCAATGTCTTAAACCAAGATAAGGTCAAAATGATACATGACCTAGATATAAAGGGACATAGCAGAAGAAAATTAGAAGGACATGGAACACATGACCTAGCAGATTCATGGAGAGGAGAATATTTTATAAATAAACAAGAGATAGTATTATGAGAATAAAATAGGTGGCTTTGATTATATTTAGTTTGAAAGTTCTTGTACAAATAAAAGCAACTTAGCCAAGATTAGAAAGAAAGCAGAAAATTTGATGGGAAACATTCTAAAGATAGTCTCTTAGATAAAGGTCTCATTTTTTCATATGTATGTGTGTGTGTGTGTGTGTGTATGAAACTTTGTCAAAATTCTAAGAATATGAGTCATTCCCCAATTGATAAGTAGTCAAAGAATATGAATAGGCAGTTTTTTGATGAAGAAATTAAAACTATTCTTACTAATATGAAAAAATGCTCTAAATCATTATTGATAAGAGAAATGCAAATTAATACAACTTTGAGATATCCTCTTACACTATTGGATTGGTTAAAATGATAGATTGGGCAATGGCTAAACAAATTGTGGCATATGATTGTCATGGAATACCACTATGTTATATGAAGTAATGAAGACAGGATCCTGGGAAGATGGCAGAGTAGGTCAGAAAATTCTAAGCTCTCCAGATTTCCCCCCACAAACATGACAGAATAGCTTTTCAGGGTGAACATAGAGTAATAAAAATAAACAAGAGTTGGAGCAGAACAGTAGTCTTCCTGAGAAAATTGGAGAAGATTCAGAGAAAAATCCCAGGAATGAGGTTTGGTCCCTGTTTAGTGTAAACACTTCCAGGATAGTTCTGCTGAAATAGCAACGGACAAGCCCTGGGTCTATCTGTGTTGGGAGGTAACTTGGCCCCAACCACAGGAATTTTCAACTTCCAGTCAATGAGGGAAGTTGGGCATCTGAGCAGGGGAAGATTGAGGCAACTTTTGCTGATGAGCGAGGCCTGGTGCAGCTGTGGTACCAACACATGGCCCTGGGTAAGAAAGAAGCAGCACAAGCCCAGTGAGTGCAGATGCAATGAGGTGGGGACACCTCTGACTGCTGGTACTTCCAGGAGGGCAGAGTTCTTGGTTTTGATTCCAGACCAAAGTGGAGAACTGAAGGAGGATCTGAGGGTAGAGGCACCATCTCCCATACCGTAGTCTAGGAGTGATTATAATAATAACATAGTGCAAAAAAAAAAAGATCAGGCAAAGGAGAAAGAATCTGACTATAGAAAATGGGAAGAGAGAAGACTAGGGTTAATCTTCAGATGAGAATAATGAAGCAAAAACAAACAAACAAACAAAACCTTTCCTACCCCAAAGAGTAACATCAAATAGTCCAAAAAAACCTTGTGCAAAAAGAATTCATAGAACTAAAAAATATTTCAAAAAAGCAAATGAGTAAAATTAATGAAATTTTAAAAAAAATAAGAACAATCCCAGAAAAAAAACAAGATTATGAGAAGAAAGTCAGCCAACTAGATTAGGAGATACAAAATTTTAAGGAAGAAAATCAATCCTTGGGCAATGGGAAGTCACAAAACTTATAAGAGACCAAGAAATAATAAAACAAAATATAAAGAATGAAAAAATAGAAAAGAATGTGAAACATCTCATGAGAAAAATGACTGATCTGGAGAACAGATATGGAAGAGAAAACATAAGAATAATTGAACTACCTAAAAGCAATGATAAAAGAAAAAGAATCTTAATACAATAATACAAGAAATAAATAAGGAAAATTTTCCTGAAGTGTTTTAGAACAAGAGAGGAAACTGGAAATAAGAAAAATAAAATCCACCAGTTGCCACCTGGAAGAGATCCTAATAAGAAAACCCATAGGAATATCATAGTCAAATTTTGAAACCTCCAGCTCAAGGAGAGATTACTATGAGCAACAAGAAAAAAAAATCAAATATCGCAGCATTTCTGATAAAGGGAATTTGGTTATAGTTTTAAAGAGATGGAGAGGAATGATTTGAAACAGAATTGGTAGAAATGAGAGTGCTGTTTCCATTGAAATCCATGTACTTCCTCTTCTCAGGTCTGCGGCCTTACTAAAGATGGACTCGGAGAAAAATTACGAAGTTAGGAAAGTTGATCTTTTCCCATTCACAAATAGTGAATATACAGGGATTTCTTGAATGCTTTCTACACAGTATGTTTTTGACATAGTATTAGAAGTACAACACAATCTCTACCATCAACAGGATTTAGGACATGACAGAAATGACAAAGACAGGAAACAATTAGTGAACACCACAGTGAAATTCTCATATACATTTAAATGTTAGATTCAGAGTATAGATTTTGTTGTATGAATAGGTTAAGTTTTGCAGAATCCCAAGAATTTAGAAAAACTCAAAAGGGACGAGACCTGACCAAGTCAAAAAGCATTTATTATGAGCCCAATTACATTCCAGGCCCCATACTAAGCACTGGGGATGCACCAAAAGGCAAAAGCAAAACAAAACAAAAAAACAGTTTCTGCTCTCAAGAGGCTTTCAATCTAATAGGGGAGACAGCATGCAAACAATTTGGGGAAATTATCTATCCATATATCTCCCCAAATTGTTTATTACATACATATTATATGTGTGTGTGTGATAAATTGTGTATAATCTCAGAGGAGCAGTAGGAGTAATTATAAGAATAAGGAGTAATACTAATACTAATAATAGCTAGTAGAGAAACCAAAAGTTTGTGAAGCACTTTACATATTAGCACACACACACACACACACACACACACACACACACACACATGCACATAGACACACTTGCACAGCTCTCTGTAATAGATGAAGAGATAGAGTGAGAGAAGTTAAATTATTTGCCCAAGGATCTCACAATTACTAAACATCTGAGGAAAGATTCAAATTCAGGTCAATTTCAGTATTCTATCTATTATGTTACCTGTATTTTCTTGGTGATGGTTCACTGGAGCATTCCCCTGTACTTGTCATTCAGATAATCACAGAATTGAAAGAGATGCTAGTTGTCACTAATCCAATTTATAGTTGAAGTTTTAATCCTTCCAAAACTGTCTGACAGGTGGTCATTCAGACTTTATTTGAGGACCTTAAGTGAAGAAAAAGCTACTATATCCTAAGATAGCTCATGTCATATTTCAAAATGTTTATAAGTATTTCCTTATAACAGTTTTACATTTACCTTTTTGAAACCTCCACCTGTCTGAAACTGGAATTGAAGTTACTATTTGTGAATTCTGTGAACATTGGATAGTTACTGACAAATTAATTAGTACTATTAGCTACTAACCAGAATGTCATTTTCTTCAAATGTTTGAATTTCAAATGAGAGCTATAGAATCATTATATGGTTGTTATTTATAAATGTAAAAATGGGCTCTTATTTTTATTTAATAAATATAAATATAGCATGATATAATTTTATGATGTTTTCAAATCAAAATTTTTTATCCAACTGTAATCCATCACTATTGGGGTTATCTATTGATAGCTTATATTTTCCTTTTTAATATTTGGGTCATGAGAGAAAAAAGTTGTATCAGCTATTTGCCTATTTCTCCTTTAATATAATTTTCTGCTTTCTTACACTAAATTTGATATCTCAAAACTTGCATTATGAATTTTTATGACTTTAAATACTAAAACAATACCTACTCATTCTAAAATTATCAATATTTTCCTAGTCAATCTCTTAGCACTAAGAAAAACTTACTCTAGCTATTTTCGAAGTCTTAGAAATTTTACCTGATTCTTCTGAACTTTTGAAAATGCCATTTAAAATATCATTCTTTTAGTTTTCCTCACGTTCTTAAAAACCCAGTTAGAACTTGAGTCTGATGCTTTATTTTATTTACTTTTATTTTTGTCATTTCTAACTCTGTATAACCAGTTTTAGGATATTCAACACTTCAGGAGATTCCTCTATTGACATGTCAAGAATGCTAGTCACCTTTATAATAAATTAATGCAATTTGTGCTCTTTTTGTGAGGAATCCAGACATTTTCTTTAACAAAAGCTTCAAATTTAAAGTTTAGAGTAAGGAGAGAGTGTGAAGCAATCCAAGAGATTTTTTTCCTCTTCCATGTTCTTCTATAAGGCACACATAGACTAATTCATTGAGGGCTACCTTGTTTAATAATTTGTTTTTAAGGAAATAAAATACATTTGAGTTATCATTTCATAGGAGCCCATAGGGACAACTTAAATACATAAGACTAATGCTGGTTGAAACCTTTAGAAATTTTGTTTTCTCTCTTAGTGATTTTTTGGGATGTATTGTAAATACCTAATATCCACATGCCAGAGTGCTGAACCAATTATATGATCATATCATTAGTGTCAAATTTTTCCTAAGTTTATCATAAACTTTCGTATTGATTTTGATGTATTATATAATGATGAAGATGATGATAGTTAGACTTTATATAGCACTTTAAAGTTTTCAAAAATAGTTTACATATGTTGTCTCCTATGAGGTAGATACTAACATTTCAATCAGGAAACAGGTTGATTGACTTATCTAGGTTTACAAACTAGTAAGTGCAAAAATGAGATTCTTTTAGACTCAAAATCCAACACTTTGTCCACTGTGACACCTAGCTGTATATACAAAGCCTATATTTTTATCTATCTGTTTATGAAAAAATAACTTCAGTTTTTCCTACAGGGCAGGCTCAGGCTCTTTTTATTTTCCTACCTCTCAATCTGGCATTTTTTGTCTTGTGCTATGTGGTTCTCAACATTCTTGCAGTGAAAACCAGTTTCCTTTTTGTGACTTCTATCTCTGGGATATAGAGATTCCATCATTCCCTGTCCATGTATGAACACCCTCAATTCAAGTGGTTCTCTAAGGAGGAGTTCATGACTAAGAAGACTCCCTCCCTACCGCTATTTAGTTCCCTTTTCTGATTTTATATGTCTACCTATGCTCAGGGCTCTCTCCCTTTTTACTGACCTTTACCTCCCTTTTGTGGACCCAAATATTAAGATGAGCTTCAGATCCACAGTAACTTTAAACCAGTTAAATCATCCATCCATGTCATAACTCTCAAAATTATCCTGAATTTAGTGTTAATAGGCAAACAAGTGCCAAAACCTCACCCCCATTAAGGTGCTTTGCGTTCTAAATATCAGATGTGTTCTCATTATTCTTAAGCACAGCTTATAATCTTGACTTTCTTTAGATGTCTAGTCTTAATCCCTGTTAGACTACTTGATTTGACAAGCATTTATTAAGCACTTACTCTGTGCCAGAGGTTGTTCTATACAATGAGAATACAAAAAATAATGTAAAAAATAGTCCTATTTCTCAAGGAGCTCACAATCTAATGAAGACAAAACAAGGATAGAAACACAGATGTATGTAATACACATGCACACATATGCATTTGTATATTCATGTGCATATATATATATATATGTATATATATATATAAATGCATGTACACATATGCACATGTGGATTTGTATTGTATGCACCTATGCATAGGCATGTGTGCAAGTGTGTATGTATACATATATGTATATGTGGTTTATGGATACCTATTTATATGAAACACATATTTGCATGCATGCATGCATAGATACATACATATACACCTTTATGGTTAAATGGTTTCTGCAAATGACTAAAGGTAGTTTATACAATTGGTAATTATCTGATGATACTATATTGGCTACATCAACTTGCATAAGGCTAACAGAATAAAAGAGAGGAGGGCATAGTAATCATAAATTATATACCAGTGACATAAGAATCCAGAGAAGTTAAAGAAGAAAAGGTACTAGGGTCAAATGAATAACCAGATAGAATCACATAGTCTGGCTTTAAGTGAACCATAAATTATTTATATGTATACCTAACTTATTGCAGCAATATGCAATGCCTGTCATGTACATATGCCAATAATTTACAATAGGAATACACACATATACATACTAGCAATTCAAAATGTGTTTAATCTGTGTATACACGTGTATATGTATGTGTTATATATGTGTTTCTACTTTTATATGTATGCATATACATATCTGTATTGCATACAGATGTCTCTCTGTCTTGTTCTTTCTGTCTCTCTCTGTCTTTCTGTCTCCCATTGTGTGTGTGAGTGTGTGTGTGTGTGTGTGTGTGTGTGTGTGTATGAAATCTCTATCTATTTATCTATCTTTTTCTTCATATGTATAGATGTCATTTCTACACAGGTTATGTCTACCTGAATGAATATTTGAAATGAATTGACTTGCTGAATTGATTTTAAAGATAGGCATGGAGAAAGAAAAACAGAGAGAGAGAGAGAGAGAGAGACAGAGACAGAGACAGAGAGACAGAGATAGAGAGACAGAAAGAAAGACAGAGACAGAGCAGACTGAAAGAGACAGAGACAGACTAACAGAGACAGAGAGAGTTCTAATCAGCTGAGGAACTGCCATATTAGTTCCCATCTTCATCCTCTTCAGGAAACTTTAAATTTCAGGACTCAAGAACATCTACAAATAATATCAGTTCATGTCATTCTCTGTTTAGACAAAATTGTCCTGTGCTGAAGGTTTTCCACAAAGTTGCTAAAGATCTTTGTGGCTCCAGAGGTAAAGGTGAGGAATTTTTTAGCCTTAGTTTTGCTTAACGAGTTACATGCCAAGTGCTTTGAGTCATCTTTTGTTCTAGTAGCAGCATTCTGGTGTGCATCGTAATAACAACAGACTTCTCTGGGCAATTTTCAAATATCATGGTTCGGCAAGTACAACACAATACACACTGGATGCTCAATTAATTCTCACTTTTACTCAAGCATGCTAGGCAAACAACTTCTTGGGCATGAAGGAGAGATATTTCTGACCCTTTTTCTCATTCTGTGTTCCAAAGCAGCTTACATCAATTTCCTGAGGAGACTCAATAAATACCAGCTGACTATAGCATTCTGGTATACAAATGTGCACACACACACACACACACACACACACACACACACACACACACACACACACACACACAATTTCTGAGAGATGTATGTATCGACATTTCATAGTGGGGAATTAGTGATCATTATTTTGTAACAGAAATTCACAGAGATTGCAAATGCTTACTATTAGGCAACAGAATTATAAAGAAGGAAAGGTGTTTTAAAATTCTACTCTAATTTCTAAACCTTGGAAAATTCCTTCCCTTAATTTAATCAAGCCTAAACTCTTAACCCAGGGATCAAATACTAGGGCTCATTATCTTTCAAACTTTGCTTAAATAGATAATTTATATATTAAAAAAAATAGGATGAGGAGAATAACTATATGAACATTTCTGTACTCTTACATTCTCAAACTATTAAAATTTTATTTTGCTATTTTAGTTGGTTAATCGTATATCAAATCTATTTTGGTCTTATTCTACTTAGTGTTATATAAAAATAAATGATTATTAGGAATTATTGCAATAAATCCTGATATAAAAGGAATCGATACACTGTAATGTATCACCTTTCTCAAATTATGGGTATAGCCAATCTAATTTATCAAGTAAATTACATGCAGTATAATGTAGCATATGAATCTTTCTGGTAGATAAGTTTTACAATGTTTAAAAATCAACTATAAAATTCATGAAACTAAAAAAAATTAACAAAGAAACTGCAAAATCAAAAGTTTATCATTCTTACAAGGAATCAGTGAATTCTTAAATATGACATAATGTGGAAGGTAGGGAGATAAGCAAGAATCTGGTAGACTGCAAGAAAAGAAAATTGAAGAAAAATGTATTCATCCATCTATTCATTCATTCATGCATGCATTCACCAATCACTTATTAAGTGCCTATGATCAAAGCATTGTGTATCTAGATTTTTTTTCCCCTATCTGAGATGTCATGCCAAAATAAAGAGTAAATTTTCAAATTCAATACATTATCCATTATTGGTCATGATCACATAAGAAGCTTGTAACTGTACAAACACTGTAAGTGAGGCACTAGCAAGGAAGATGATTAGCATTCTGTTGGATAATAATCCATTATGCTGTGTTCTTCATTTTTGTTTCTCAGGGAATTATGAAGACACTTAATAAAAATAATATCCACACTAGAATATTCATAATACATTTTCAATTATGTGATATACGGAAAAGTTCTACCTTTAAATCTCTAAGCATGCCAAATATCACGTTCACAAATACATAATAACATATTTTAATTAATTCTAGCTGAGACTTGAACCTAGTTGGGAAAAAAAGACAGTCTAATTTGAACAAATTATTTATGGGTAAACTCTAAATGATTTCTAGATAAATTAAGCTTAGTCATATAACTAGAAAATGTGACAAAAACACATAACTTGGGACTTGTATTTTAAATTAATTTGTGTGTTCAAAGCTGATAGATAAAGAACTACTGGACACTCTACTGAACTCAGAAGATTTGAAAATGTTAAACTGCTCTAGAGCTATGGTGAATAACAAGACTTAGGCAAGAACCAGCTTGAATCCAAGGAAACTACTTCTAAGAGTACACATGATGCTTAAAGGAGATTTATGACAAGTGTTCCTTTTATATGCTGCTCCTAATTCCTGTTTGGTAAAGAGGGTGACAACATTCTCAGATTTTTATTCAGAACCAAGTTTACACTATAGAAAAGGGTACAAAGATGTTTTGGAAGATGTTGATTAACATTTCTAAGGGAGAAATGAGGTTTATAATCCGTAGGGCTGGCTGCAAAACCTGCAGGGTTGAGAATCAGAATCCAAAAATATTTTAATATCCTAGAATATTGGGCTAAATTAAATAACATTAAATTTGCTATGGATAAGTATTTTTAACAGCTAGAGAAGATTCAAAATGCATCATACTTCCTATTTTTATAAAAGTTAATTTCACACAAGGAGATAGAGATATATTTAAGTCATACAAATAAAATTGTGAGTAACAAAAAGAGAACTTGAAACTAGGTCCTTAGACTCAAAACCTGGTACTCTTTCCATCATGCTACATTGTTCCTCTAGGTTATGTAAAGGCTTTGACTCAGGTTAATAGAAAATTAGCTGGAGGAAGGATATTAGTAAACAGTAATTTGAAAAAAGCAAACAAACCAGAATTTGAGTGGATTGTAAATTCATTATGAGTTAATGTTGTTAAATGTCATTAAAAAAAACACATTTATTATTCTGGTACTGTGAGAGTTTTAATGTCCAGGGATAGGAAGTACAGGAGATTGTGGTCCTCAAGTGGAAGCCAGAAGCCCACTTATTAGTCATGTTGTAGAGGAGATTTTTTTCACATACAATTTAAATGATATGTCCTCTGAGGTCCTCTCTAACTCTGACCTTCCATGATTCACTGCACAATGAGCCCAATATGTGATTCCCTGAATTAGGGTAGTGATCTGGAAACAGGGAAATTTTGAGGTAGGACACAAAGATTTCACACAAAGTAGCTGAACTGGACATCTGAATAAATCACAGGACAGTAGAAATGGCATGGGAGGAAACATGATTTTTTTCTGCTTCCATAGGGGGCTTCTGCTTAGACATCTGTTAACTGTAATTCTTTGAAATAATTAGGATAGCTGGGGTCTACTTATAATAAATGGTCATGGGTAGTGATGTGAGGGCAAAACAAACAAACAAACAAAAAACATTAGCTCACTATTTAAGTCTAGTGCACTCTCCCTACTCAAATGATCATGTAAAATCTTATCTGCTTTTCTCTCTTTTTAAAAATTTCCTCAACTTCTAGCTTAGCATTTGGAACATAATTGTTGAATAATTATTTTATTAAATATGTTAATAGACCAGAGTGGCTTGGTAAAGGTTTAACTACATAATCTACGAAGAAAAAACAGATCTATGATTAAGTTTATATGAATTATAAACACTTGTCTTAATCACTTTTTTTAAGACTAGACAATCAAAAAAATAATAAATGAAATAGAATTTGCCTGACTTGTAGCACCTGCCAATTCCCATGGGATAAATGCCCACACAGAATATTTATTTTATTAATTAATCAATTAATTAGTTAATTATTTAATTGATTAATTAATTAATTAATTAATTTTTTGTTTGTAGCATTCACTTCCCCAAGATTTTGAGTTCTAAATTTTCTCCCCATCTCTTCCTTCCCACACTCCAAGACAGCATACATTCTGAATATCCCTTCCACCAATTTCCCCTCCCTTCTATCACTACACTCCTCTTATCCCCTTCCTCTCCTATTTTCCTGTAAGTCAGGATAGATTTATAAACCCATTTGCTTGTATATCTTATTTCCCAGTTGCGTGTAAAAACATTTTTTTAACATTTGTTTTATTTTAAATTTTGTGTTCCAAATTCTCTCTCTTCCTCCCTCCCCATGCACCCTCATTGAGAAGGCAAACAATTCAATATAGGTAATACATGTGTAGGCATGCAAAATACTTCCATAATAGTAATGTTGTGAAAGACTAACACTATATATATCCCTATATCCTATCCCACCCCCTAGTTTTTTTTCTATTCTCTCCTTTGACCCTGTTGCTCCTGAAACATATTTGTTTCTGATTACCCCCTCACTCAATCTTTCCTCCCTTTTATCATCCCCCATCTATTATTCCCTTCCCCCCTCTTTTCCTGTAGCATAAGATAGATTTCCATACTCAAATGGGAGTGAGATTTACTCATTCCCTCTCATCTCCCCTCCTTACCCTTCACTGTAAAAATATTTTACTTCCCTCTTTTATGTGAGATAATTTACCCCATTTTATATCTCCTTTTGTCCTTCTCCCAGTACAATCCTTTCTTACCCCTTAATTTTATTTTTAGATATCATTTAGATATTTATATATATATATTATTAGATATTATTACCTCATATTCAACTCTTCTTGTGCCCTCTATATAAATAAATAAGTATGTATGTATATATTCCCTCAAACTATCGATATACTGAGAAAGGTCTCATGACTTACATATATCATCTTTTCATGTAGGAATGCAAACACTTCAATCTTAATAAGTCCCTTATGATTTCTCTTTCCTGTTTACCTCTTCATGCTTCTCTTGAGTCTTCAATTTGAAAGTCAAATTTTCTATTCAGCTCTGGTCTTTTCATCAAGAATGCTTGAAAGTCATCTATTTCACTGAATGTCTATTTTTACCCCAGTTTTGCTGGATAGGTGATTCTTGGTTTTAATCCTAGCTCCTTTGAACTCTGGAATATCATATTGCAAGCCCTCCAGGCCCTTAATGTAGAAGCTGCTATATGTCGTGTCATCCTGATTGTGTTGCCAAAACATTTAGTTCTTTCTTTTAGGCTGCTTCCAATATTTTCTCCTTGACCTGAGAACTCTAGAATTTGGCTATAATATTTTCTTTTTGATCTCTTTTAGGAGGTGATTAGTGGATTCTTTCAATTTCTATTTTGCCTTCTGGTTCTAGAGCAGCAGTGCAATTTTCCCTGGTAACTTCTGCTCTTTTTTTGATCATGGCTTTCAGGTAGTCCAATAATTTTTAAATTATCTCTCCTGGATCCATTTTCCAGGACAGTTGTTTTTTCAATGAGATATTTCACATTGTCTTCTATTTTTTTATGCTTTTGGTTTTCTTATTTTTTTTTCATTTCTCATAATGTTATTAGCTTATATTTGTTTGATTCTAATTTTTAAGAGAGCATTTTTTTTTCCCGTAAGCTTTTGGACCTTCTTTTCCATTTGGCCAATTCTGCTTTTTAAGGCATTCTTCTCCTCATTGGCTTTTTGGACCTTTTTTGCCATTCAAGTTCTATTTTCAAGGTGTTATTTTCTCCAGTATTTTTGGATCTCCATTAGGAAGCTGTTGACTCATTTTTCATGATTTTGTTCTATCACTCTCATTTGTCTTCCCAATTTTTCCTCTACTTCTCTTACTTATTTTTCAAAATCCTTTTTGAGCTCTTCCATGGCCTGAGACCAACTCTTATTTTTTATTGGGTGCTTTGGATGTAGAAATTTTGACCTTTTTTCTTCTGGTTGTATGTTTTGATCTTCCTTGTCACGAAAGTAAGATTCTATATTCTGAGGGTTTTTTTACCCCACTGTTTGTTCGTGTTCCCTGACGATTACTTCACTTTTTAACTACTTGTTAAGGTAGGGCTCTTCTTCCAGTGTGGAGGGTATACTGTCCCAAGCTTCAGGGGCTTTGTACTGTTTTACAAGATACTGCTAGGGATCTGTAATTTTTCAGTTCTTCCAAGGTGGTATGATCAAAGGAGAGGTGGCTATTCCTTTCTTGACCTGTGTTCTGGTCTATGAGTGACCAGAACACTCTTTTCTGCCTTGGAACAGTGAGGAGGATTCTGTCTCCGTGCTGCCACAAGCTCCATCACACTAGCACTATTCCTCACCCCAGTACACAACCCAGGGGTGGGAATCAGTTCCAACACAGGCAAAGCAAGATAATCCTGCCTCAGCACCAGCAAACAGATCCCTACACACCCCCTCTGATCAGCCACTGGATCCCCCCTGTTTTCTGTGGGCCAAGAGCTCTGGAAGACTACTCCTGCTGTGACTGCCACCCCAGAATTGTGCTAGGGTGAAGGTTGGACCACACTCCTCTCTCACCCAGGTCTAGCAGAACTTTACCACTGACCTTCTAAGTTGCTTTTGGCTTTTGTCATTTGAGAAGTATGGAAACCACCAAGACTGCCCATGATTGAGTCTCCTGAGACCTGCTCCTCGTTTCCTCTAGCCCTTTTTTTGCCTGTGCAGCCTGTGCTAAATTGAACTTTCCCAGCCCAGCACAACACACCTTTCCTATCAACCATCCAAGTTGTCTTGGGCTGGAAATATGTTTCAGTCTGTATTTTTGTGGATTCTGCTACTCTAGAATTTGTTTAGTGTCCTTTTTTGTAGGTATTTGGGGGGATTTGGGGGAGAGCTTAAGCAAGTCACTGCCTTTACTTACCCATATATAATATTTAACAATTAGTTCTTGAGAGTTGGTTCTAGCACATTCTTGCTTATGGGTCTCAACCGTGTGGCCATTCAATTGAAGTTTAGGCACTGAAACTAATTCTGTTTAATTTATCAGTATTTCATTATATAGCCAGTTATATAACTTTTAAATTAAAAAAAATCCCTATTTGCAATATGCAAAGAGAAACTATGACTTGTTAATTGTGGCATCAAATAATATGTATTTCATTGCTTATTCTGTTTGACCTTCCTGTAGTATGAGAAAGAATTGACTATTCCTACTTTATTGAAGCTTTTTCTTCGATTGGCCTCTGGCAATGCCTTTCTCTTAGTTTGTATCCTTTCTGACAACTTTTTTTTCCTTCTTGAAATACTTTTCTTCCTCCCACTACCTTACAGAATCCAGAAATAGAAGGGTTCAGTTAAATTGACTTTTTTTTCCTTTTTGGATAGGAATTAAGGAGGCAATGTAAGCATCTTGATTTCCTTCTTCACTCAAATAAGAGCATCATTTTATTTCATTTAAAAATATTCTTCATTGAATATTTACAAATTATATGTAAATGTTTGAGAAATTTTAAAAAAATTGTCCTTCCCTTCTGTCCTTCCTCCTTGACAAGGCAAGCAATTTGATATTGATTATACATGTAAAGTAATGCAAGACATAATTCCATATTTGTCATAATGCAAAAGAAAACACAAACACAATTAAAAAAATAAACTTTATAAAAGTATGCTTTCATCTGCATTCAAAGTTCATCAGTCCTCTGTCTGTAGGTAGATAGCATTGCTCATAATGGGTGCTGTGTAATTCTCTTGGTCTCTTAGTTGATCATCCTTACAATGCTGCTATTACTGAATACAACATTCTTCTGATTCTGCTCACTTCTCTTTACAAGGATATTCTTGAAAGCGTCCTACTCATCACTTCTTATAGCACAATAGTATTCCATTACAATCCTACACACCTACTTGTTCAGCCATTCCCCATCTGATGGGTTTCTCTTCCATTTCTAATTTTTGCAACCACAAAAGAGCTATTATAAACATTTTTTTCTACAAATAGTTCTCTTTCCCTTTCCTTTGATCTCTTTGGGAAACAAATGTATTAGTGGCAGAGCTGAATAAAAGGATATGCACAACTTTATAATCCTTTAGGCATAGTTCCAAATTGTACTTTGGACTGATTGGACTAGTCCACAACTAGACCAACAGGGTATTGGTGTCATAATTTTTCCACATCCTTTCTGACATTCATCATTTTATTTTCTGTTGTGTTAGCTAATTTGGCAGGCATGATGTAGTATCTGAGTGTTTTTAGTTCATGTGTATCTAATGAGTAGTGCTTAGAGCATTTTTTCATGTAAATGTCAATAGTTTTGATATTCTCTGAAAGGTTCCTGTTCATATCCTTTGACCATTTATCAACTGACCCTCATTTTTAATAACTTGATCCAGTACTCTATGTGTTTTAGAAATGGGTATTTAATTAGAGAAACTTGCTATAATTTCCCCCAGATTCCTGTTTTCCTTTTAATTTTGGCTACGTAAGTTCTGTTTCTACAATAACTTTTTAATTTAATGTAATCAAAATTACTTTTTTACTTCCCATAATCCTTTATATCTCTTGTTTGTTCATAAATGTTTCCCTTATCTATGGATCTGACAGGTATATTTTTCCATTTTTCTCATTTCCTTATGATACTACCCTTCATGTCTAAGTCATTTATCCATTTTGACCTTATCTTTGTATATGGTGTGAGATGTTGATCTATGCTTAGCTTCTACCAAACTGCATTCCTATTTTCTCAGCAAATATTGTCAAATGTTGTGTTCTTACAGCAAAAGTTTGGAACTTTGAGCTTATCAAACACTAGATTGCTACTGGGGTAGGTAGATGTATCATTGGATAGAGAATTGCATTCCTAATATAAATCCCACCTGCTTATAGTATGATCTTTATGATATATTTTGATCTCCTTACTAGTATTTTATATAACATTCTTGGCATTGATATTCATTAAAGGTCTATTTTTTCTCTGCTTTTGTTATTTTTCTAAATTAGCATTGTTTAGGTATTGTATTTTCTCTTCTGTTAATCTGTGCAGATATAAACCAATATAAATGGTGTAAATATTCATCCATTTTATTTGGATCATCATTTTTACTGGCATATAATTAGGAGAATTACTCCAAATAATTACTTTAATTTCCTCTTTCTTTGTGGTTTGTTCAACCTTTTCATTTTATATACCAATTTGATTGTCTTCTTTCTCTTTTTTAATCAAATTAAACAACAATTTATCTATTTTCTTGAACTTTTTCATAAAAGCAGCTCCTAGTTTTATTTATTAGTTAAATGATTATCTTACTTTCAATTTTATTAATCTCTCCTTTGATTTTCAGCATTTCTAACTTGCTGTTTAATTGGGTATCTTTAATTTGTTCTTTTTTTGTTTTTTCAAGTGTATGCTATTTCTTTCTTTTAGTGATGTATGTATTCAGAGATATATAATTTCCCTTATGTACTGCTTTGGCTGAATCACACAAATTTTGGAAAGTTGTCTCACTGTTCTCTTTAATAAAATTCTTGATAGTTTCTATTATTTGTTCTTTGATTATATTCTTTAAGGTTAGATTATTTGCTTACCAATTAACTTTAATCTATGATTCCATGGCCCTTAATTAAATGTAATTTTTATTGCATTGTGATCTGAAAAGGGTGCACTTAATATTCTAGATTTTCTGCAATTGGTAGTGAGGTTTTTGTGCCCTAATACATGGTCAATTTTTGTGGAGGTGAGATGTACAGCTGAGAAAAAGGTATACTTCTTTCTGTTCCCGTTCAGTTTTCTCCAGAGATCATATTTAATTTTTCTTTGATTCTACTCATCTACTTGAGTTTTTTCTTATTGATTTCATTTTTAAATTCATCTATCTCTAAAAGCATAAATTGAGGTTCCCCCATTAGTATAGTTTTATTGTCCATTTCCTCCTATAATTCACTTAACTTTTCCTTTAAATATGTGGATGCTATGTTGTTTGGTGTATGTATGTTTTGTATTGATATTACTTCATTGTCTATGATTCCTTTTAACAAGATGTAGTTTCCTTGTTTATATTTTTAATTAGGTTTATTTTTGCTTTTGCTTTTTCTCAGATCATGATTGATACCTATATCTTTTTCACTTCAGTTGAAGTATAGGAGATCATGCTCCAGCCTCTTATTTTTAACAAGAGGTGTCTCTCTGTTTCAAGTGTGTTTCTTCTAAACACTGTGTTGTTGGATTCTGGTTTATTATCCATTATTCTATCTGCTTCTGTTTTATAGGTGACTTCATCAATTCACAATCACAGTTATGATGATTAACATTGCATTTCCCTCTATCCTATTTTATTTTTCTGTTTATCCTTCTCTCTCTCTTTTTTATCTTGTCTCTCATCTAAAGTCTGTTTTGCTTCCGGCTAGACACATCTTTTAACTGCCCTCTTTTTTATCACCCTACTCGAAACCTTTTTTTTTCTTTTTCCCCTCCTACTTCCCAGTTTGGTAAGATAGATTTCTATTACCAATTGAGTATGTACATATATTTTCCATCTTTGAAATAATTTAGATGTAGGTGTGGTTCAATCATGGTCTGCCCCTCACCATTTACTTTTTCCACTGAAAAAGCTTTTCCCAGAGTACCTCTTTCATGTAATATAATTATCCCTGTTCTTCCTTTCCCTCATCCATGTTCCCAGAACGTTCCTCTTTCTCACCTATTCTTTTTTTTAATACTATCACTGCATAATTGACTCACTCTCTCTATCTCTTCTTGTACAGAGTCCTTCTAACTGCCATTATAATCATAAAGTTCTTAGAATGTATATGTAGGTATGTGTATATGTATGTGTATATGTACACACATATATCTACATGTAATATATACATATACACATATAAATATATGTATGTACACATGTGTGTGTATCACATCTTTTTACATAGAAAAGTGAATGTCCCTTTTGCTTTCTCTTTTATTTTTAGCTTTTTATGCTTCTCTTGAGTCTTGTATTTGAAAGTAAAATTTTCTATTCAGCTCATGTGTATTCTTTAGGAATACTTGAAAATCCTGTATTCAATCAAATATATTTTACCCCTCAAAGAATTATACTTATTTTTCTGGATAGATTATTCTTTATTTTAGTACCACCTTTTTTTCCCTTCTGAAATATCGTATCCTCAAGCCCTGTGCCCTTTTAATGTAGAAGCTGCTAAATTTTGTGTTATCCTGACTGTTGCTCCATGATATTTGAATTGTTTCTTTCTGGCTGCTTATAATATTTTCTTCTTGGCTTGGGAACTTCGGAATTGGGGTACAAGGTTCCTAAGAGCTTTCATTTTGAGATCTCTTTTAGGAGATGATTGGACTGGATTCTTTCAATTTCTATTTTGCCCTCTGGTTCTAGAATATTGGGACAATTTTACTTGATAATTTCTTGAAATATAACTTCTAGCCTCTTTCTTTGATTATGGCTTTCAGGAAATATAATTTTTAAATTATCTCTCCTTGATTTACTTTTTCAGGTCAGTTGTGTTCCCTATGATACATTTCACATTTTCTTCTATTTTTTTTCCCTTATTATTTTGGCATTTTTGTGCTTGTTTCTTGATGTCTCATGGAACCATTAGATGTCAATTTCTCAATTCTGATTTTTAAATATTTTCTCCAGTTAACTTTAGTACATGCTTTTCCATTTGGAAAAATCTGTTTTTTAAACAGTTATTTTCGTTAACTAATTTCATGCCTCTTTTTTGTATTTGACCAATTAATTCTGTTTTTTAAGGTATTTTCTTCAGTATTTTTGTCTGCAAATTATCTTTTCATGATTTTCTTCCTTTGCTTTTATTTATTTACCTGATTTTTTTCCTACTACTCTTACTTGAATTTGAAAATCATTTTTACCTCTTCCAGGAATTTTTGTTGGTCTTGTATTTGATTTCCTTTTTTTTTTTTTTGCGGCTTTGCTTGTAATTGTATTCTTCTGAGTTTGTGGCTTATTCTCCACTGTCACCATAGTAGATTTTTATGGTCATGTTCTTTGTTGTTTTTTACTCATTTTTTCACCTTATTTCTTGATTTGGCACTTTATGTTAATACTGGGCTGTTTTCAGTATGGGGCAGGGGAGGGACACTGTCTCAAGCCTCATGCTTTTTCACACTGCTGTTTTCAGAGCTAGTTCTGAGGGTTTGGGCATTTTTAGTGATTCCAAAATGGTGTGATATTGTGAAAGAGGTGATCACCTCTCTCTTTGTGGTCCTTTCAGAGGAAAGGTTCCTGATCCCTTGGGATTGCAATTTATAAGGTTCCTTGGAGCCCCTCCTCCCTTGCTTCCTCAAGATGCCAGATTTCTTGAGACCAAAAGTGATTCTGAACCTTAATACTTCCACTTTCTCAACAGAAAGTACTCCTCTCTGACCTTGAATTATAACCTCAAAGTCGGTAAATGCAATTGATGTGTCATATTGAACCAACTTATCCAGTGCTAACACAGGCATCTCCTCTAATCTCCTTCTGACCAGTTACTACATTTCCTTATCATCTCTGCCTTAATACAGCCTGAAGCTGCTGTTCCTTTAGTCACTAACACCTAATCCCATCACAGGTGTTTCATCTATGTGGACCCTGGGCCAGCCTCCATGCCTATTTCAAAGACCTTTCCCCTTCAAAATTTGTCTTGGGCTAGAAGAATATATCACTCTGAAATTTTGTTGGCTTTGCCACTCAATAATTCAATAGAAGGCATTATTTTAAATTTTTTTGTAGGGTAATGTTGGGAGTCCTCAGCTATGTGCTTTCTGCACAATGCCATTTTGGCTTTTCCACTGGAAGTCGTTACAAGCATCATTTTAGAGAATTTCAGAGTCTATCTAAAAATCATCTTATCTAACTTCCTTTCTTTATTGATAATACAACTGAGACCCAAAGAAATAAAATGTCTTATCCAAGAGTGAGTTAAGTAGCAGCCTTCCAGAGGTTATAGACTATATCTTTTTTTCTCTTTGAGTACTTTACCACTGATCACAGTACATTTCAGCTAACAGTTCATAATGGTCTATTGAAATGAGGTGAACTGAATTGAATTGAATAAAATAAATTCAACAATATCCTACTTCTACATGCAAGATTATTCCTTTAGAACCTATGTTCATTTTAAGTTATGTGGCCATGGGTCCCATATTCTTTCTTCATTTGAGTTCCAAGGTATATCTATATCACTACATTTCATATTTTTGAATTACTTTTGTTTATGTTTTTCTTATTTTCTGACATTTTTTGCTTGCTATATGTTAATATCCTTAATTTTAGCATTCAAATGTTTTGAGACACATTGCAATAAGTACAGAACAGATATTTTTACAGTGAATATGATTATGCCAGAGATCAGGACATAATCTTCAATTCTATCTCTATCTCCCTGTGAAGTTAAAATTGCAAAGAATTCTGGTTTATATTATACCAGAAGACACATGGATTCCCTGTCACTAAGATCTGTCACCAAGACATCTTAAAAAGGCCTTTTTTTTGAATGTGCCATTTAAATCAACTTTCCTATCAATTCTGAAGCTATTTGTAGTCAAAAGTAATGAATGTCTCAGCTGCTACTTCATAGGTTTCAAAGAAATATATTAGAAAATCAAAGCAAAGGTGCAATGAATAGAAACCTCACTGAACTTTGCATACCAATATTGCTGAAGCAATTACATCAAATAATAAATACTTTTTTCATGTTATTAGCTGTTGCCAACTTAATTATTTTAAAGGATGTTCAAGATTGTTCAATAAAGGCCACTGAAATAGGACAGCAATACAGTCTTCTAATAACGTGTCATGGATTGCAATTACATTACTTTAGGCTGTGAAATATGCAAGCTTCTAAAAGTTCTTTCCTGTAGGAAAATACAGTATTCATGCCATTCAGGCTCTACTAATAGAAGTACGTCACAGTTTATTCATCAATCATTTCTTTCAGTTACCTAAACAAAGTCATGTAACACTTGGCTGGGCCTGAAGAGGCCATTCACCATCTTCCAGGAAGCTGCACAGGCTACCTCAGTAGGAGGCAAGCCCCTTCTTAAAGACAAGTAGAAAATGGATGAATGTCAATGACATTACTCAGATTCAGAGGGCAGCTCATTGTAAGAGATAATAAGAACAATAATCTAATATTTCACAATTACATTATTCTGTTTTAATTCTTATTTGTGATGTGTTATGAGATTCTTGGAAGTAAAAACCCCATGAAAACACTGGAGAAATAGCCTACTGTTCCAGTCTGAATACTTACCTAATTTTCCTGGGTGACTTCAGAGGGTATAAAGAGGAGCAGGGATTGAAAGAGCAGTTCAGTTTTATTACCATCTTATTTATTCTTAATGGAAACAAATTAAATCAAGACTCTATCATGGTTATCAAAACTGAACCTTCAGCAAATTTTCGTGGTGGTAGAATAATGTTTAAGTAAATAGCAAATGTCTTCAAACAGTGCAAGGTAAATGAACCAAGGACAAGGCTCTCTTCCAATTCAGTAATTACTTTACACCTGGAGAATGAAGGAAGGTGAATTAGTTGGCCTGATTTACTCTTAATTAGATTTCAAATGTGTTTTTTTTGGAAATTTGCTGTATTTGCAGTAGAGACCATTTGGAAAAATAATCTCTGTGAAGGTTGGTTGAACTTGACCTAGAAAGGTTAATCACAATCAAAAAGCAGCCACTGTGGAGATTTACTGACATCATATTCATTCAAACCATCATGACTAAGGACACAAATAAGTCACAAAAAGGAGGTTTAAACTTCTATTGCAAAAAAAAAAAGAAAGAGACATTTGATAAATGGTCAAAGAATGTCATCATTGGGTTTGGAGCATATCACTTTTTTTTTAAGTGATAGCTCCTCATATAAGCTGAGGATGGAATAATATTGTGCCTAATAATATTTTCAAACATTGACTCAGAGAATCAGGGAATGTCAGATCAAGTGTGGCCCTGACAATAAAAACTAGACTGGTGGTTTTGATTAAATTAAGAAGTCAATTCAGAAGAACAACTAGCAATTTCAGGTAAAAAATGTGATATATCGTGGGGTGAAGATAAATCCATGATTCAAAAATCAGGGTTCCAATATGAATAAGTTTATGTCAAAAGCAGAGTTTCTGAGAGAATGAGTAATTTTGTACATCTGTATTCCACTTTTCCAGTTCTAATCTGAATACTCAAAAGTCTATTTATTATTAATGTTACTTTTTTCAAAGGTTTAGATTTTTATGGAATGCCTCAAGAGTCTATAAGAAGATTTAAAATATATTATGTGTACTATGTGGGGTACAAATTCCACTTTGATTTTGTCAATTCCTTGCCATCATCAATCATTAACTTCAGCACTAGTCAGCCTGGCTATTCGTGACATATTGGCATTCATAAAAGTTTGTTGTGGACAATTTTCTGCTCAGCAACCATATTTTTGTCAGGTAGATGCTACATAGAGTTTCTGGTTCCACAATGATAGATGAGCAAACGAACCCAAAATAACCAGTATTAATTAGTTTTCTCTCTGTGTGTGTTTGTTTTTGTTTTCATTGGTTTTAAAGACTATGACCCTGTAAAACATGCTGCTCAACTATATGAGAGGGAAAATGAGGAAACAAAAATAACTAAATGATAAATTTTGAGCCATGTTATTGGAGGAACCAAAAGCTTTCCAAAAATTATCCTCCTGAACAAAATTATTTTACAGCTTTGAAACAAAATTAAGAAATGATACCTAGAACTAAATTACTAATTTTCACTATTTGATATCCTTTTAGGAATTTGAATAATCAATATTAGAATATCTTACAGGTTACTTTAGGTTATAAGTTTTCTTTTTTTTTCTTATTTTAATATTTGTTAACTTTTTTTTCATTCATTCATTCATTTTTAAAGCTACATCTTCCCATATTGCTAAGGCTAGAAGTAAAGTGATCACTCTACTGATACCATTTTTGATAATGTTTCTGATCAAGCCAACTGCAGCTCAGAATTTCCTAGCTCTAGAGACCTATTCCACCTCAATCTCCCAAGTATACATAAAGTTATAATTGTATGGCAGTATTCTGGGATTGATTTTTTTATTCCATTGGAAGGTAAACTATTTGAGGTCAGTGACTATTTCATTACTGTCTTTTAAAATTCATTATACAGCATAGTGCTTCTGCCCCATTGCAGACACTTAATAAATGCTAGTTGACTGATTTATTTATTGAACTCTATATTTTTTAGTTTTTCTTTGAGATCTATGCAAAAAATGATCGTTGTCTTATTAGTATTATCAAATGTCATCAATAACTTTTAAAAAATATTCATAGAATTCAGTTATCCCTAATATTAAGTTGAATTCTTCGGGGAAAAAAAAAACTCCTTACTTGTTCTAGAAATCATTTGTTTCATTAGTAATAAATTATTTAAATATATTGATAAGATTATTTTATTTGAGAACTACAAAGTACTATTGAAGTCCTATTTGCCAGTTAATCTTACATTTTTTGAAGTCATGTCTCCAGTTTTGATCTCTTAGTTATAAAATACACTTATTTTTTTTTAAGTTTTTATTAATTTATCCATTTCTAGTTTTCAACATTCACTTCCATAAGATTTTGGGTTCTAAATTTTCTCTCCATCTCACTCATCCCCCCACCGTAAGATGGCACACATTCTGAATACCTCTTCCCATAATCTTCCCTCCCCTCTATCTCTTCCCCACTTCTCTCATCCCCTTCCCCTTCAATTTCCCTGTAGGGCAGAATAGATTTCTATACTCCACTTCCTGTATACCTTATTTCCCAGTCGCATGTGAAAACAATTTTTTTTTAATTTATTTTTAAGACTTCGGGTTCCAAATTTTCTCCCTCCCTTCCTCCCCACACACCCTCACTGAGAAGGCAAACAACTTGATTCAGGTTATAGATGTGTAGTGATGCAAAATACTTCCATAGGAATCACGTTATATAGAACTAAGTATATTTCTCTTAATCCTATCCTGCCCCCCCATTTATTCTCTTTTCTCTTTTGACCGTATCCCTCCTTAGAAGTGTTTGCTTCTGATTACCCCCTTATACAATCTGCCCTCCTTCCTATCATCCCCTAGCTCTCCTATCTCTTTCACTGGTATTTTCCTTTGAGTATGTATGTTATTCATTCCTTAAGTCAGATCTGATGAGAGTAAGATTCACTCATTCCCTTTCACCTTCCCCCACTCTGCCTCCACTGTAAAAGCCTTTTCTTGTCTGTTTTATGTGAGATAATTTACCCCATTCTACCTCTCCCTTTCTCCTTCTCCCAGTATAACCCTCTCGCATTCCTTAACTTTATTCTCCAGATATCAACCCTTGATCCTCAACTCATCCTGTGCCCTCTCTCTCTCTCTTTCTCTCTCTCTCTTTCTCTCTCTCTCTCTCTCTCTCTCTCTCTTTCTACCCATCTATCCAGATGTATATGTATATATATAATTTTTTCCCTCCAACTACACTAATACTGATGAAGGTTTCATGATTTACAAATATCATCTTTCCATACAGGAATGCAAACAGTTCAATCCTAATAAGTCCCTTATGATTTCTCTTTCCTGTTTACCTCTTCATGTTTCTCTTGAGTCTTGTATTTGAAAGTCAAATTTTCTATTCAGCTCTGGTCTTTTTATCAAGAATGCTTGAAAGTCCTCTATTTCACTGAATGGCCATTTTTCTTGGGTTATCCTGATTGTGTTTCTACAATAATTGAATTGTTTCTTTCTGGCTGCTTGCAATATTTTCTCCTTGACCTGGGAACTCTGGAATTTGGCTACAATATTCCTAGAAATTTTTCTTCAGGGATCATTTTCAGGAGGTGATTGGTAGATTCTTTCAATTTCCATTTTGCCCCCTGGTTCTAAAATACCAATGCAGTTTTCCTTGATAATTTCTTGAAAGATGATGTCTAGGCTCTTTTTTTGATCATGGCTTTCAGATAGTCCAATAATTTTTAAATTCTTTCTCCTATATCTATTTTCCAAGTAATTGTTTTTCCAATGAGATATTTCACATTCTCTTCTATTTTTTCATTATTTTGTATTAATGTTACTGGGCCTTGATTTCTCAAATTGTCACTAGCTTCCAATTGCTCTATTCTAATTTTTAAGGAAGTATTTTCTTTAGTAAGCTTTTGGACTTCCTTTTCCATTTGGCCAATTTTTCTTTTTAAGGCATTCTTCTCCTCATTGCCTTTTTGGACCTCTTTTGCCATTTGAGTTAGGCTACTTTTTAAAGTGTTATTTCCTTCCGTATTTTTTTGGGTCTCCTTTAACAAGCTGTTGACTTGGTTTTCCTGATTTTCTTGCATCACTCTCATTTCTCTTCAAATTTTTCCTCTACTTCTCTTATTTGCTTCTCAAATCCTTTTTGAGCTCTTCCACGGCCTGGGACCAATTCATATTTTTATTGGAGGCTTTGGATGTAGGAGCTTTGACTTTGTTTTCTTCTGGTTGTATATTTTTGATCTTCTTTGTCACCAAGGAAAGATTCTATGGTCTGACTTTTTTTGTTAGGTTTGTTCATGATCCCAGCCAAGTACTTGGGTTATAAACTCTTTGTTAAGGTCGGAGTGTGCTTCAAATGTGGAGAATGTACTGTCCCAAGCTTCTGGGGTTTTATGCAGCTGTTTTCAGAGACACTTTTTGGGACCTGTAAATTTTCAGTTCTTCCAAGGTGGTATGATCAAAAGTGAGGTGTTTATTCCTTTCCTGGCCTGTGCTCTGTTCTATGAGTGATCACAAGTACTCTTTTCTGCCTTGGAACTGTGAGGAAGATTTTTCTCTTCACCACCACTACAAGCTTCATCATGCCAGTATTCTTCCTTGCCCCAGAACCACCACCCAGAATTGTGACCCAGATCCAAACATGGGCAAAGCAAGAGAATCCTGCACCAGCAAAGAGATCCCTGCAATTCCCCTCTAATCAGCCACTTGAATCCCACTCAGTCTGTGAACCAGAAGGTCTAGAAGCAGCTGCCACTCCTGGGCTGTGCTGAGGGACGGGAGCTGGGACCGAGCTTCTCTCTCATTACAGTCACAGACTTTTCCTACTGACCTTCTGAGTTGTCTTTGGCGTACATGGGTTGAGAAGCCTGGAAACCACCACAGCTGTCTATGATTCAGTCCTCTGAGGGCTTCTCCACCTTCACTGAGGCCTGTTTTGCTCGCAAGCCCATGTTGAACTGCGTTCCTCTCCCTGCCTGGCACAATATACCTTTCTGATCAACCACACAGGTTGCTTGGGCTGGAAATTTGTTTCACTCTGTCTCTTTCTGGGTTATGCTGCTTTAGAATTTGTTTAGAGCCATTTTTACAGGTATATGGAGGGGTTTGGGGATACAGCTCATATAAGACACTGCTTTTTTCTCTGCTATCTTGGCTCCACCCCCTTAAAATACATTTAATTGAAAAAATCCAAATAAGACTACAAGATATTTAAATAGATGAAAACAAAAAAAAAGAGGACTGAATAGGAGTGATCAACAGCCCTTTTTTAAAATCTGTATAAAAAATGGCTCATGTTTATAACTTTCTTTAAGTGAACCATAAGGACTTCTATATTTAGTCCCAGAACATAGGTCTGACTCTTTGGCTCTAAAAATACACTAAAGGATTAGTATGAGATAAGAAATATGCTGTGACACAGAAAATCCAGAGATATCATAAGTTAAGTGGATTGATCATAATTATATAATATGGGGCTTTCCAAATAAAAGTATAAATCTTTTATTTTTCAGATATCTTGAAAGATTGGGAGCACATTTTAACATTATAAGCAAGCCCACCAGAATATGTAAATTATAGTTTAAAATATGGGAAAGAAATTTAGGAATAAGAGAGAGAATTGCATGGACTAAAATTCCATAGAGACAACTGATGCTAGAAAGACTAAAAATATGAATTGTATCATTTAAAAAAATTAAAAAAACAATTTTACCATAATTTATTATACTTGCCCCTCTCTGTACAAATGTGCTTCATATGTAAATCGTTATGATTATATATTATACTTTTACTTTGAAAACTTCTTCATGTACTATGAGCAAATGGACTGCATCAATTGATGTGGCTTTGCCCTTCAAGGTATTCTTATATTCCAATGCTCCTTTAAACCAATAAAAGATGAGATGGTCACAAGAATGAAATTGTGAGGATATAATGACAACCAAAAATAGTTTGAACAAAAAGGAATAATAATAGATAATAGAGAGAAGGAAAGTATGATATGTATTACTTTGTTACAATTTTCTTCATCAAGAAGGCTGGTATTAAGAATGAATATGTAGTTTTAGTAGTCATGTACATAGAAACAATGAACTCATGAGAGCTGAGAATCACAAAGAGAAGACAGGAGAGGAACAGAGAACACAGAAGTAAAAAGAAGAGAAGAGATGAGATGAGATGAGGTGAGATTAAATGGGAAGGAAAGGGGAAGGAAGAGAAGAGAGGAGGGTTTCAGACAAAGTCCTGGTGTTATACAAGTGAATAAGTGTGGTGAACTTGGAGAACAATCCTAAAAAGGAGAAAGAGAAAGAGTCAAATGAATAATAGTAGAACCAGGTATGATGGTAAGTGTTGAACAATAGGCTCTCCAGAAGAAAAAAAAAGTATACATGACACATTTTAAAGTTTGATATGTATGAGTATCCTTTTCTCCAACTATCCTTAAGGTTAGATACTCAACAACATAATAACTTTTTTGCCAATTTCTGGGGTGTAAGTGCTAGTACTGAAAATTTAACAATCAGCTCTTGCAAGCTGGTACAAGGTAGAATCAATACATCATGTATATAGAATAAAGGGAGTACAGTGTCACAAAAATCCAGGGAAGAGAGAATATTCATGATGAGTGGATGGTCAGCAGTGTCAAACACAGCAGAGAAGTCAGGAAGAGTAAAGCCTGAGGGGGAAAAAAACCATTAGATTAATAATTTAGAAATCATTAGTAAAGTTCCAGTGGGGTGGTAGTTTTGGAAGTCAGCTTGCAATAGGTTCACAAGTGAGCAGAAAATGACCAAGTAGAGCCGTAATTACACACTGATTTTTCTGCAAGTTTGGTTCAGGAAAGATACAGGATGCTAACTTGAAGGGATGGTAGGGTCAAGTGACAGAATTAAAGATGGAAAATATTTAGCCATGTTTGTCAATAAAGGAGCCACTGTATAAAGACATGTTGACAATTATAGAGAATATGAATGATTAAAGTAGCAAATTCCCAGAGGAGAAGAAGTGGTAGGCCCATGTAAAAGGGCTGATCTTCACAAAAGATGGAATACTTCTTCCCAAGAGCCTAGAACACCTGAATAAAGAATTAAGCATGAAGATGAATGATTAGAAATGTAGAATTAGAGGAAAGAGGGAACACATAGTGCTGGGAGGGGTGTGCAAAATGAAACATTTTTTTCTAGTTCTCTGTATTATAAAGAGCTGAAGCATAATTCATTCATTCACTTTTGACTTTAATATTTGTATAAACTGCAATCCTTGGCATTTATCTAAGTGTTATAAATAATTCTATTAGAAATTATCATCCAGAAGTTTCCCTATTCCCATTTTCATTTTTGTTCATCATCCTTAGACCTTCCTAAGACCCTTGTTTGTCTAAAATGGAACATAGAACTATACATAAGTCAACTGAAAATGCAGCATGGCTTTTTCTAATGGTAGAAAAAAAAAAGTGTGGTTTTTTTAAGAATTGCATATGTAATAGCAAGAATAAAAATGTTTGATAATAGTAGAAATCTATGATTTGCAAACAATAACTCAGATGTGACAATGAATTAATGTGTTCAACAGGCAAAGCTCTGACTATGCTATTTGCTTTCTTGAGCACCTTCAATAGGTCACTATTACTATTTGAATAAAATATAGTTCCATCTGTATGGCATGTCAGTCCTTTTACAATCTGGCTCCATACTATAGTTCCAGGATAATTACAAATTATTCCCTTTCTGCACTCTACATTCAAACCAAATTGGACTCTTTGTGTCTTCTCATCCACCATAATCCATCTTATGTATCATTGATTTAGCATATTCTACCCCCCTGCCTGGAATTTTTTTAATATATTTTGTTTACTTTTCAAACAAAATATTTTTTAAAAATTTTTTTCTTTTTAAATTTTGAGTTCCAAATTTTCATTATGAACCCTTTGGAATTGTCTTGGATCATTGTATTAATCAGAGTGGCCAAGTGTTTCACAGTTGATGATCATTACAACATTACTGTTACTATATACAATGATATCCCAGATTTTCTCATTTAACTTTGCCTTAGTTCATATAGATCTTCTTGCCTGGATATTTTCCCTCCTTATTTCTACCTTCTGAAACCACTACCTGTATCAGAGTTTCCTCCCCAGAGATATCTCCTTCAACAGGCCCTTTGTGATTTTTCCAATTGTTGTCCCTCAATCACTTTGTAATTTGTATGTATCTTATATTTACTTATCTGCATACATCTTAGATTAGACCAGTAAAATAAAACCTCCTCAAAAGTAGTGCTTTCTCACTTTTCATTTTGTATGATAGAGCAGATACTTAGTACAGTAGGTAGGGATATAGTAAACACTTAACAAAAATACTGATTTATTGCGTGGTATAAGGAACCAATTATGCTTATCCCAAACAGAAGATTTGGGTAGGCTGTTCTTCAAAATGCAAGACATGGGGTGATGAATTTTGGCCTTACATAAACAAATGTTTTCCAGTAATACACAGAATCCAACAATGGAATGAGGTATCTCATAAAATAATGAACCCTCCTTCCTTGAAATGTTCAAGTAGAATGCTTGAATAATCATTTGTTAGGAATAATGCAGAAAGTATTCTGGTAGATATTTACTGTAGTCCCTTCCAACTCAAAAATTCTTTGATTCTGTATTATGTAAAATTTGGATTTGATGCTGTGATTTCTATCTTCTCACTATAAAGGGCAGAGCAGAAAGCTATTCTGGGTAAGTTATGCTGGCCTTCAGCTATTTTATCCCATCCTCTACTGGCTTCTGAAACTGAATATATTTTTGAGGCAGTAACTCAGATTTATATCCCTTTGAGGGTATTTGAAGCTGAAACTAGACAACATGAGAAATGAAGATCTCATTGTACAGGCTCAATTTGGTATGTGTATGTGTATGTGTCTGTGTGTGTGTGTGTGGTGTCTGTGTGTGTGTGTGTGTGTGTGTGTGTGTGTGTGAGAGAGAGAGAGAGAGAGAGAGAGAGAGAGAGAGAGAGAGACAGAGACAGAGACAGAGAGACAGAGAGAGATCAGAGAGAGACATGCACAGAGAATTTCTCTGTCTAATTTCACATATAGATAGAGTTGCTTCCAAGTTGATAAAAAGCTGTACTAGTGACAGCAATGGACAGGGCAACTCTATAGGAGCACAGCAAGGATACCTTTCCTTCTGACCATGATCAGTGACATTTGGCAAAATAGCTGGTATGTTATCAGTGACTCTTTAGGATCAATAAATCTAATGACATTGTTTTTGAGACCCCTTAACTGTTCTTTGAACCAAAAATTATATTTTCTCCTTATTAGCTGATCTGCAGTTATGAAAATAAATGTATTTTTCTCCACTAGTGTTACCTTCCTGCTCCACTGCTTTTGCTGTATGAGGTCCTTCTTGTTACCTGCTAGCCCTACTCTACTTCTTTTTGAGTTTAAATAATAAGAGAGATTTAAGATAAGATTTGTCTTTTAAAATCAACAGCAAGCACAAAAAAGAAGGAAATTTCTTTCCTGGATCTTTTCATTCTGAGTTCAGCTTATAGGGCAGGGGATAACTAGAGTGAAGATATTTTGATCATTTTCATAACAACAGTAAGATTGATGTGGCTGCTAAATGTCCTAATTACCCTTAATTTGGTCTGCTCAGGTGGCTGAAAAGTCCTTGAAGATGCCAGAAGACACCTTACAGAGAAATTCATTACATTTTATTGGACAGAGCACTGAGTAAATAATTGTTTGTTTGTTTTTTTGAAGAACTTGTTGATAATGATATTACTACTTAAGGACCAAAGATGACTTAATTACAGCAAAATATTTGCACACTTGAATCCATTTTTCTATTTGTTGTTCTCAGTATGAAATTAACATTTTATATGACCATGTGCTTTGATACAAGATCTGTATTTTCTAACCTCCACCCCATAAATGCTATCTCCTGAACTATTTCAGAAAGACTACATAAAATTTAAAAAGTTGGAAAACTGGCACAATCAGTATTTGATAGTATCTACTTACACAAAGACAAAAACAAACAAACACATATTTGAAGAAGGATACACCAGGGCATATGAACACAAGTTTCTAACATGAATGATTGCCAAAGATCTAAATTATATTTCTGGTTTCCATTCAAACTTTAGTAAATAGTACATTAAACCTCTATCAATTTTATAACTGCAATGTTCAACAAAGAGAGGAATCCTCTTTTCATCAGCTATGTCATTGTTATACACATTTGTAGTCATTAAATTGTATGAGAAAAGTATTCAACTATCAAGTAAATGAAGTTGCTGTTAAGAGAATAAATGGTGTGTGTGTGTGTGTGTGTGTGTGTGTGTGTGTGTGTGTGTGTGTGTGGTTACATAGTTATACATTCTATACCATAATTATCAGAGGATACTTACAATGTTTCCTTAGGTGACAATAGCTCATTTTAAATAACTGTGGCTTTTTAGTGAATAATGACATAGCTGTATATAAGATGATGTGCTGATAGCTCAGTGGATATCATGTTGGCTTTGAGTCAGGAAAATTTAGTTCAAAGCCCAGTTGAGACATTTACTGGCTGTATAACACAGGACAAGTCACTCCACCAACCTTTGCTTCAGTTTCATCATCTGTAAAATGGGGATAATAATAGGACCTAACTCCTAGGGTTGTTGTGAGGATCAAATGTAAAACACATTGCAAATCTTAAAGTGCTGTATAAATACTAGCTATTATAATAAGAAAAAAAGTGGTACTATCTGGTCATGTAAATTCATGACTAAAATAATTCAATTGAGAGAGACAGAGTAAAGGCAGGGACTCACCTGAACTCTCCCCTAAACCCATCCAAATACTTTTAAATAATGACTCTAAACAAATTCTAGAGTGGCAGAAGCCACAAAAAGACAGAGTGAAACAATTCTTTGGCTCAAGACAGCTTACAAGGTCATCAGAAAAGGTCTATTGCACCAGGGTAAGAGAAGAGCACAATCCAGTTCAGGCAGCACTAGTGCAAACCAGGCCCCAGCAAATCAGGATCAGGCCTCAGAGCAACTGAATCAGTGGCAGCAGTGGCAGTTTCCAGACCTCTCAGATGGTAATAGGAATGGGCAATGGGTCAGAAAAAAAGATTTACAGGGGTCCTTTTGCCGGTATCAGGGGCAGAACTGTATTACTTCACCTATAATTGTATCTGGGTAACAGTCCTGGGTCTTAGTCCCTGTATTAGGAGGAGTGCTAGCATTGCAAAGCTTGAGGCTGTAGGTGAGCAAGGATCCTGGTCACAGTTCCAGGGTGGAAAAGAGTGCTTGTGGGAGCTCACAACCCAGTGCAAAGTACAGGAGAGTAGTAAATACACCTCTCCCTAGATCATATCACCTTGGAAGAGCCAAAAATTTACGAGTCGCAAGAATTATCTGAAGTTGTATGCTGATTCAACCATTATCGAGAGTAATTTGGAACTATGCCCAAAGGGCTATACAACTACACATACCCTTCAATCAAGCAATACCAGTACCAGGATTGTCTGCATCCCAAAGAGATTAAAAAAAAGCCAAAAGATCTGTGTGTACAAAAATATTTAAAGCAGCTCTTTTAGTCATAGCAAAGAATTGAGGGGATGTCCATCAATTTGAGAATGGCTGAACAAGTTGTTGTATATGATTGTGATGGAATACTACGGTGCTTTAAGAAATAATGAGTAGATGGGGCAGCTAGATTTTGCAGTGGTTAGAGCACCGGCCCTGAAGTCAGGAGGAGGACCTGAGTTCAAATCTGCCCTCAGACACATAACACTCACTGGCGGTGTGACTCTGGGTAAGTCACTGAACCCCAATTGCCACACACACACACACACACACACACACACACACACACACACACACATGAAAAAGAAAAGGAAAAGGAAAAAAGAAAAAAGAAATGATGAGTGGGATGCTCTCAGAAAAAACATGGAAAAACTTACATAAACTGATACAAAGTAACATGGGCAGAACTAGGAGAATACTGAACACAGTAACAGCAAAATTGTATGATGATCTACTCTGAACAAAATAGCTATTGTCAGCAATACAATGATCCAATACAATTATGTAGGACTTATGATGAAAGGTTCTGTCCATCTGCAGAGAAGCTTAGATGCAGATCAAAGATCCTTTTTTCATTTTTTTCCCTTTTATCTGTTTTCTTTCATAGAATGAAAGCGTGTTTTGCATGACTACACATTCATAATCTATGTCAAATTGCTTGCCCTCAAAATGGGTGAGGAGAGAATTTGGAATTCAAAATTTGAATAAAAAAAGAATGTTAAAAGTATTTTTACATGTAATTGGGAAAATAAAATATTAGAAAAGATCTTTTAAAATTCAGTTGAAATGACTCATTTTATATCACCTGAAATCTTACTGTGGTACAGATACTAAAAGGGAGCAAAAGATATTGAAAAGGTAATGTATTTTGTTTCAAAATTTCTTGGTTCTAATTGTATTATGCTTAATTATTCCCTGTGTAACCTTGCACAGGTCATTTCTCTCTCTCTCTCTCTCTTTTTTTAAACTAATTTCCTTTTCCTTTTCCACTTAATCATATAATTTGGAGCTTAGAAGAACCTTAATGATTATTAGTACAAATTCTTCCCCCCCCTTTTTTTTCTATGGATGATTAAAGTAAGGCCAGAAAGAGGTTAAGTGACTTATCCAAGGTCATATGAGTAGAAAATAGCAGAGACAGGATACAGTGAGAGAGATAACTGATCCCTAAGTTCCTTTCCAGGGAAGCTAAGTAGCACAGTAGATAGATTCTTCAGGAGCTAAAATCTGACTTCAGAAACTTAACAGTTGTGTGGCCCCAAGCAAGTCACTTAATCTTGTTTGCCTCAGTTTCCTCATATGTAAAATGTGCTGGAGAAGGCAATGGCAAACCATTCCAGTGTCTTTGCCAAGAAAACCCCAAATGGGGTCAGGAAGAGACAGATATGACTGAATAAATGACTGAATAAGAAACAACAAAGTTCCTTTCCAGCTTGAAATTTTGTGAATGACATCTAAAATTGAGAACAAACTAGACCTCACTCTCTATATATTAAAAAAAAAAGCCATAAGCCAAATTAGGGAGTAAAGGTGACAGTATAGAACTTGTGGGTTTCTTCTCTTTTTACTTCATTCCTTAAATGCCTTCTTGTGAAATCTTCCTTGCAGTGTTGTTGTAAAGATCAAATATACTAATATTTGTAAAGCCCTTAACATGGTGCCTGGAACATAGTAAGCTCTTAATTATTGCTTGTTAATGATCCCTTCCCATGTTCTCTTTATAACGTTCTTCTTCCTTCCTATAGAACATTTCTTTTCTTTGTTCCATACATTTTAATTTTTTACTCCTGCATTCCAAGTGTTAGTAACCAGTTGTTTATATGTGGTCTATGAATTTTTTTTTTATGATTCTCATCCCTAACCTCTCTTACCACCAACTAAAACTAGAAATGATTTATCTTTAAAGTAAGAATTCTAAAACATGTGTCTGTGTGTCATAGACACTACTGACAATCTGGGAAGCCTATGGATCACTTCTCAGAACATTGTCTTTAAATGCATAAAATAAAGAGCATAGTATTGCAAATGATCCCAATTGTGTTAAGGTTCAGAGGTCAAAATATATGGGAAAAAAATTCACAGTCCCCAGGTTAGGAACCCCTGCAATATCTCCCATAATTCTGGACTTTCCCCTCACTTTTAATCAAATTATTCTATCTACTTTTGAATTTAACAAATTAGGAGGAAGGGAAGAAAGACAAATTGAGGGAGGTGGCATAACCCACAACAAGGAGTTGTTTCAAATTAAAGATTAAATCAGTAAACATTATTGAATACTTACTGTGTGAAAAAATGTTGCACTACATACTGAGAGAATTACTGAAGATAAGACATTGTACCTATCCTCAAGGAGACCAATGTCTCCCAGTCTGAACAGTATAATAATATTTTCTTTCATATGCATAGATTTTTGACCTAGCATTAAGATATTACCTTTGAAACAAATGTGGCCCAAAATCTTAAAGAGATTTTAGGAGATAGAGATAATATGAAGCAGGATGGAAGGAAGTCAAAGAAGGTTTCATTGATGAGATGTAAAAGCACAGTCTCATTCATTAGACATATCAATAAAATAATTAAGCTTGAAGTATATCAAGGGGCATAAGCTATATACAAAATAAATATTTAATATAAAGTATATAATCATACATCTAGATTTTGAAGACATCTCAGAAAACACCTAGCACTCCTCTCACCATTTATAAAAATGAAGAAACTGAGACCAAGAGTTTTCCAAGGCCACAGAGTAGTGAGAAGTGAAGCAAATTTGAGTAGTAACCAGAAAGTTGTCATCAGAATCAAGAAATGCTGTATTTGAGTTATCCATCAATACATACTGATTGTATGACCTTTAGTAATTCACCACACACTACTTCTCTAATTAGAGATGTTTACTTTAGAGAAGGCTTGAGGAATGGAGAGGATGAATGACATTTAGCAATTTGAAGAAAAAAGTATTTTTGCCCAATCTAGGGGAGAGAAAATTTTACTAATTAGAGAAATCCAAAATTGGAATGCTTGGCCAAGGATTTGTCAGCAATGTTGTAGAGAGTCTTCTTGTTCAAGTATAGATTGAATTAGATGATCTCTAAAGTACTTTTCAATTCTGAGATTTTATGGCTGACTGAATTTTGGTTTGTGGTCTGTGACTAAGAAAGGTTTCCCTTCAATCACATGCTGCTTTTTTCCCCCTTTAGACCTGGTACAATTTCCTACTACCATGGTATGATTATCCTGAAGCTCCCTTGTTTAGATCCATCATTCCTATTGTCAACCATGACAAACACATGAATCTCCCTTTTACTTCTCTGAGTCTTCTAATGAATTCCTAACAGGACGTACAAGGACAGGACAATATCCTGACTTGACCCACTATAGATCTTTACTTTGGACATTCTGTTTAATCTCCTGGAAGATAGTAACAGCTTCTGTTAGAACATTTGACTTATGACCTAGAGAAGACAATAGATTTCTTTTGTTGCCCTCCAGGGCCATCAGACTTACAGTGAAAATTCATGGCATAATACAGCTAGAAGATTTATGGCAAGAAAGGATCCTAAAGTTCATCTCTAATAAAAGTCTTGCCCTCCAGTAATTAGGGGAACATCGTTGCACTGTACTCTTTGAAGATCAGACTTTGGGTGGGACATCATACCAAGTGTGAGGTACTATGGTTTGAGAAGAAAATCAGTAAACTGAAGAGTGCTTAGAAGAGGCCATCCAGGATGTGTGAATGGCCTTGTGTTTATGTCTCATTGAAGATTGGAGAAAAGACCCAGGGATGCTTACAGTACAGAAGAATTTCCTGAGGAAAGGCATATGTCTTCAAGTACTTTAAAGGCCATCATTTAGAAATGGAATTGGCTTTGTTTTGTTTGGCCTAAGAGGAACAAATCAGAAGCAATGGGAATAATAAAAACAAATTTATACTTGATTTCGGGGGAAAAAAAACAAAAAAATTTTCCTTAAAATCAGAGTTATTTAAAAGTTGAATGAGCTGTCAGTCTTCCTCATCAGAGATATTTTTTTTAGCTGAGGCATGTTAGGGTGTATTAGACTAAATGGCTAATGAAAACTTTAAACTTTATGTGATCCTATGATGCGATTCAAACTCCTTTTGTATTGATTAGAAAATTAAGCTCTAGGGACAGTGAGTAATAGAACAGATGATGTCAACTTATTCAGGTCACAGAAATAATCCAGGAGGAAATCAAGGTTGAGGCAATGATACATTTTAAACCCTAGTAGTTGAAATGTTTTTCTCACAATACTAATTAAATTATGATATTTCTGTGGGCAAGTTGAATTATGATGCAATAGAAATAATTTTAGATTCTGACATAGAGTTCACAGGACTTTTAGGAGACTATAGAAAAGACAAGTAAGGTAGCTGAGGTCAGGAAAGGCAGGGAGAATTGTATACTATATATGTATGCATATAAATGTATATAGCTATATATACTAATATGTATTAACATATATATGTGCATCTATTTATCTGTATATATACATGAATATATATGTATATATATCCACATACCTACTCATATATGTATAGGTACATATAAATACCAATTTGCATATGTTCAGGGCACATGTGTACACACATGCCTGCAAACAAACCATATTGAATGTATTATACATGCACATGTTTTGTGTACATTTGCAGAAGTGTTTGTCTATATATGCATGAAATATGTGTATTTTATATATGTGTACGTATGTATGCATGTATGCATGTGCTTAAAATACCTTTTAGGCTTCAACAATGAAAAAGTAAAACTTGGTATTAAATAAAGGAGAATCAGATAGGGATAAGTAATTGTGGCCAGTTAACCCTTACAGAACTAGTATTGCCTAAACTCCTCACACTTTGTCTGGATGAAAGCTACTTAGAATATCACTGACCCTGACCTTGGGAAATGGCTTGTGAGAAGTAGTACACTCAAGCAAGAGCAAAACAATAAGATGGCTCTAATATATAATAATTAGATACAATTCAAAGATAAGCCATGAGAAATTGTAGGGGTAGACGTAAGGTGAAAATGATCCTGTTTTCTAAGTAGGCACCAGGAAGATCTGCACCAGGGATTATTAGACCTGGGACAGTGATAACTGACCCCTTCACATCCCAGCAAATCTATTTTGCAGTTACTAGCCAAATTAGCTGGATATGCAAACTAGTTTGTTGCTTTGTGTTACTTTCAACTTAGATTTTATTTACCTACCAAAGAGACTGTCAGCATACAGAAATTCTAAGCAATGTGTATGCTTTATCTTATGTTTATAAAGATGTTTATATGAGAGAGAGAGAGAGAGAGAGAGAGAGAGAGAGAGAGAGAGAGATTGATTCTGCTTTAGAGGGATGAAAATGTTTAGGTTAAACAAGGTTGCTAACCTTAGGGGAGGAGGGGAAAATGGGCAGAGAGGATAATTTCTCTATTAAAAGCTTGGTGAAAAAAAAATCTTTACAAACTTCTTGTTTAAAATGATGCACTGTTAGTAAGCCCAAGCTGTGAATGAGTAAAAAAAAAAAATTCTTCCCCTTTTTTCCAGGTTTCAATCATTTGGTGCACTGGATTTAAAAGATGGCTGTGTTTCTATGGAGGAAAGGGAGTGAGTTGTTTGGAAAGGTAAAGCCATGCTCTCTGAAGGTGAGAGTTTCAAAGGTAACTCCATCCACAGGAAGGGAATGGAGAGTGAGTTGTCAAAGGATGTTCAGAAATGTCCTCTGGTTCAGGTGACAATTAATGGTTTAGCCCACACCACTTATTGTGTTACATATAGAAAGCCTAGCCACACCTATCTTTCTGTCTCAATAAGCAAGTGGGTTAAGTCAGTCAAAATGATCACACCAAACAAACTATCTTAAAAATAACCAAACAATTCTATTTGAAGACTTGAACTGCTAGCTTCCATTATTTTTTCATCCTATCCTGAACGTGAGCCTTTAGTTTTTAGTAATTTGCTAAAAAAAAAAAAAGGGGGGGAGGGAAGTACAGTCTAAAATCAGTGCAAAATAGTAAACTTTCCAAAGGTTGAATTAAATTTCCTAAGATTCCAGAACTTTTGTTATAGCACTTTATTTGACTGAAAATGGAGCAAGATTGGGGGTGCGGAGTGAGGTGGGAATGATTGCTGTGAATTCAATCTAAATGCAAAATACTAAGGATTGTCTTGCTATCTGTTGTCCCCCTTGAAAATGTAGTGTTCCCCCCCCACACCCAATACTGTAAGCAATGATGACATGTAATCACCATCCTTCAGTTTTCGTGGCTTTTAACTAAATTTTGCCTCTATTGCAAGTTGTGCAATAAACTCCATTACTGCATAGAATTTTCTAGGAATCGTTGTTGCAAACTCTAGTTATACCCTCTTGTATATCATTTTCCATTCAGTGATACTTCCTCCCACTTAAATTAATTATTTGCCTCTCTAGTTACGCTGCCTCTATAACATTGCCATCATTTCTTGGCAGCTGTAACCGCCTCATTCAGAAGCCAGACCATACCAATTTGTCACTATCAAGTGGATTTTACCACTGCTATAGAAACATACATTTTCCTTTTATCACCAAGCCTGTTAAGTGAATAGAGAGAGATGTTCTGTTGACATATCATATGGTGTCTGTTCACTTAGGGACTGTTAATGAAAAATTTGAGTCAGAAAATAGTACCATCACAAAAAAAAAATTACCTAATTGCCTGCTTAATGGTAAACAAGGCTGAAAAGAAAGGAGTGAAAGTAAAGATCAAATCAGCATACACAATCATAAGCATTGTGGAAGTTGTCTTATATAAGATGGGTATGTACGGTTTCATATTTCCCTGTAAAGTCATCTTCTGTTTACTATGATGAATTCAGAAATATGAGAAATGCATATACACAGATGATAGATAATATACTGAGACTCATTTTTAGCATTAAAGAAGTACTTGACAAATATGTTTGAAGCATTAATTTGACAGTTTTGCTATGTTCTGATGCTTCAAATTTGAATTGAGCCACAAATAAGCATTGCCACAATGATACCATGAAAATTCATTAGTATAGGTATCATCAGATCACTAATACCAATGGATTATTAATATTTTGTATACTGTTTGTACGTGTATATTTGTGTATGTGCATTCATACACACACACACACACATTTATGTATACCTTTACACAAACAGAGCATGCTGCTTTGAAGAATTATTTATACCATCAGGAGGCTACTTCAGAACACATACAGCTTCTGAATGAAAGTATTACTAAATGTTCATAAAGGTATGTTCTATCTGGTACCAAAGAAGTAAGTCTGCATAGATTTATGAAGAGACACAACATTAGATTTAATTTTGTGTTGTTTGAATGGTGTTGTTTGTTTTTCAATTATTGAAGGATTTAAACTGATCAATCAGTCTAGAGTCATTTAACTACATTTCTTTGTTATCAACAAACCTTTGCTGGATGAGTCATTCTAGAGTCAGAGATTCAGATTCTGCCCATGAAACAAAATATGTTTAATGGGTGCACTCCTGGATTAAAACCAAGGTCTAATTTTTTTTGTGTGTGCTCAATGAAGTAACTGACCAGTCACAGTTAACGTATATAAATTAGCATGAGTCACTGAGCACATTATGTCAATGACCAATAATTTCCACTGGCTATCAGTTTGGTTTCCAAGTATAATCCAAAGTGCTGCATTTGATTTGTAAATCTGTACATTGTTTGGATTGTGTCTATTTGAGAGTCTGTTTCTTCTTTTCTTCCTTCTTTTTTTTTTAATTTCTTCATGGCAATTAAGCTAAAGTACTGCTAGATTTACACATTAGAAACAGAACATTTAACAGATCTAAAGAAGACTTGAGAATATAAGCTTCTTCAAAGCTCTTGATTCAAAAATGATAGATTATTTTCTATGATTTAGAACATATATAATTCCTGAAGGATGAAAGCTTTTTGTGTACTAATAATAAAAGTATGGGAGGAAGGTAATATTTATTCCTAATATCATAAGTTAATTATTTTTGTTTATACAATATTTCCCAGAAAATATTCAATGATAGCCAAAATTTAAATATTATTTTCAACATTAGAGTATAATAATAATAATCTTTTATATGAAAATTACATACTTTATTTGGAAATTAGACATTTACTTGGTTCACATCTATGACCTGATTCTATGAATCCTATTTAAATTTTATGATTCCATATTGTTAATAGTAACAGAAGTGATAAAAATAGCAATTGCAGTGTTGATGAAGTGAACTTATCTTTTGAAAAGAAAGAACAAACTGTTTTTATTTAAAAAAATGGGCTTGCAGATGAAAAGTTATATTTATTGTTATTCATGGCAAAGTACAAGGTTAGGAAAGATCATGTAGGAGAGTCATGGTTTGGGAAAAATAAATCAGTTCCTCAGGATTGGTGATTTCTTAAGTTTTGGAATCTACATTGCCTTCCACATTGAGGCACATTAAGTATTAGATGGTTAACTAAATCTCAGGCTCAGAGATTTTAAGTGACTTACATTTCATCGCACAGGCAACTTTGTATATAAATAATGGAAAGTAAAAATGGTCCTTTTAATGGTGTAAAAATAAAAATGGCATATATGTTTCAAATATTCTAAATATGTAATGTGATGCAGTGGAAAGAACTTTCAATTTCAAGTCAGAGAATCCAGATACAAATCCTGGTTCTTTCAGTATAGGTCACTTAATTATTCTGGATCTCTGTTTCCTCTTAGGTAAAGTAAGGGAGTTGGACTAGATAAAGTCAAAAGTCCCTTGAAGCTCTAAATTTATGACAATACTGTTATACCTCACATTGGTAACAGAGGGGTTCCAGGAATGCTGCCAACTTAGTTTTAGGCCAGATTAATTAGTTCATTCTGCTAAATAGTGCTTAAATCCTTAAAGTCCAGAAGTCCTTAAAATTTAGTAATTGTGCCAGCACTTTGTCCTTTCCAAAATGTGTGGTTGGGATGGCTCTACATCCTCAGCCAGGACTTTTTTACTCATTGACCGTGGAGAGTACTATATGATTACAAGATTACTAATGATCACATGCAGAGAAAAGAGCCTTTGAGAGTGATCTCATGCTATCTATATAGAATGGAAAATTGTCAGCCTCTGAATTAACCCTGAAGGGCCTCAGGTTCCAGAATCAATGCAGAATGAACACTCAGATGTCAACAGTATTAATTTTTATCTTTTTTGAGAATTATTGAAGGATTCAAGAATCAAGGATCTATTTTACACGGTCAGAACCAATAGTTGCTGCCCTCAGTAGCTGTCTCATCCCTAGTTTCCATAACAGAATTTTGCATAAGGTAAAATTCTCTCTGTATCAGAGAGCAATGACCTCCCTCCATTCAACTGTTTGTCCCTATGCTATTTGGTCTTTAATATTGCCAGACTATTGCCAAAATAGTGACTGTGTTACTTAAGTCCTAGATGTCTTCCACAATCTGTATTTTACAACCTTGCTTTTCTGGACCACACACACATGCACATCACTCAACCCTGTCCTGCTCCATGTTATAACCTTGCACTTTTTTTTTCTATATTTGTCCCTATTTTTCAACTTTGTTTTCCTGCTTTCTGCCACCCAATTTAATTATTATTAGGTCCAAAACACTTACGATACTTCCTTATTCTAGAGTTATTTATAGTAATCTGCATTTGGTGGGGATAATAAAAAGACCCAGTCAAAGCCCACCCTATTCTCATCTGACCATAAGCAAAGCACTTCCTGGATTCCTTGAGACTATCAAGCAATACCAGGAACAAATCATGACAACACTAGTCAAATTCTGTGCCCAGGGATAACATTCACATTTATTTTAAGTAACTCTTCTTATCTCTGCTACCTGTTCAACTTTCTTCAGTGTAAAGCCACTTGAATACATACATTCCTTGTCTGATAAGTTACATAAAACTAACTAGGGTTCAAGTAGTATTTTTTAATAGAAATAAAAAGGATAATTTATTTCATAGTTTCAATTTCTTACCTAAGTGGAAGTCACCAGTCTGTTGATAAATTCTGTGGAGCCATGAAGTATATCAAGCATGTCATACACTCATTGAGATTTGACATACAGAAGCACTTAAGAAAATTTAGAAAGCATGGTGCATTTAAAAAGATTCTGAGTGATCTTGGGAAAGTGACTTTAACTTCATGAAATCTTCCCCTTTTTCTATTAGATTTTGTACCTCCTTTTCCATTCGGCCCATTTTATATTTTAAGTTCTTCTCTTCAGTGAAGTTTTGTGTCTCTTTTTTTCTGTTTGACCAATTCTTCTTTTTAAGGAGATTTTTTTCTTCAGTGTACTTTTTTTTTCCATTTCCCAATTGTATTTTTTAAGGACTTGTTTTCTACAGTTAATTTTTGTCCTTCCTTTTCCAAGCTATTGACTATCTGTTGCATACCTCTCATTTATTTTCCCAATTTTTCTTCTACCTCTCTTATTTGATTTTTAAAATTCTTCTTGACCTCTTCCAAGAAGGTGTTTGGGCTTCACACCAGTTCATATTCCCTTTTGGGGTTCCAGATATGGGTTTATTGACAATGTTGTACTCTTCAGAATTTCTGCCTTGCTCTTCACTGTTCCCACAATAAGAATCTATAGTATATTTCTTTCTTTTGCTCCTGGTGTTTGCTTATTTCCTGGTCTTTAAAAAAAAAAAACTTGAGCTCTCCTGCTTGGGAGCAGGGGGCACTGTCACAAGCTTCTTGTGCTGGGAGCACAGGGCCTGGTCATTGGCTTTGTGTGCTGAGGCTTCAACTGCTGGCAGTTGGAGGCTGTAGGGTTCTGGCAGGTTACCTGGTGTTGGGCTAGAATCAGTAACACTGGAACTCTAGAGATAGGCTTCAGTAGTCTGGCCCCTTGAGGTTGCCTGCTCATCCAGGCCTTTCCTTTCCTTCCTTTCAATTTCTTCAGCTCCTTTCAGATGGATGTTTCTCTGCCTGGAGCTTTCCCCTTTTGGAGCATTTCCCAGACTTTGCTGAGGCACTGGGAGACTTTACTGGTGTAGAATACTGAGGCACATGGTGATTTTCTGAGTCAGTTTCCACTGATTCCCTTGCCCCTACTGAGGTACTTGGGGGTCCTGGGGTTGGTGTTTGCCTGCTCCACCACCTGGGGTCCAAGATTTCCTGCTGGTATGCTGAGGTGGGGCTTTCAGCTAGCTTGCTGGGACACCTTCGTTCTGTACCACTCCCCTTCCCCCAGGGCAAGAGGGGCCTTTTGCATCAATCCCTCAAGCTTCCTGAGCTACTGGACTGCTGTACCCCAATCTTTCTTCTGGTTCATCTATTCCAGGTTTTTTCCTGGGGTGATATTTTCTGAGCTTTCAGAAGTTAATAAGGGACAGTAAGAGTGACTTACTTCGTACTCCACCATCTTGTCTCCTGGAAGTGGCTTGAATCTTCCCCTTCCAAAAAATTCAAAAGATTATTTCTCCTTTTCCATTCCAATTTGTTTATGATTTAACCATATTATCTTAAAGCATGGAATAGTTGGAGACATGCATGCCTGTTAACCTAGTGAAACACTAAGGACAAACAAGGAGAAAGCATTTTCAAGGATCATTACCCTTTGCATCAGAGAACAATGTCACATATATACTAAAAATAGTCTTCCAGACCAGAAAACATTATGAATTGTAATTTACCATTTTGCCACATCTTACCTGTATGTAGCCATGTATCCTAAAGTTGTCTCTCACTACCATGAAGGGGTAAGCCCAGGTTGTTGTTGTTGTTGTTGTTGTTGTTTTTTGGGGAATGTACCAGCTGAGAGATGAAGTGACTTTCCTAGGGTCATGCAGCAAGTATTTTTCAAAGGCACAATTGAAACCACGTCTTCCTGGCTGGGAGGCCTGTTCTTTAGCAATTATACCAAATTTCTTCCTAGCTTCTTAGATAGCTATCTTTATCTCTCTCTCTCTCTCTCTCTCTCTCTCTCTCTCTCTCTCTCTCTCTCTCTCTCTCTCTTTCTCTCTCCCTCTCTAACACACACACATATTATTGATAGATAGATAGATAGATAGATAGATAGATAGATAGATAGATATAGATATAGATATTTTTATAGTACTTGTTAGGTACTTATTATCTGCCACACACTATGCAAGGGATATAAGGACAAAGAATAAAACAATTCCTACTCACTATATGACTATGTCATGTATTATTCTATCTGTATCATCTTTTTATATATGTAAATACATACATAAGTGCTAATATTTTCATGTACACGTAGCATAAGGATATATAGAAGAATGAAACCTTTCATGTGTGGGTCGGGATTTTTCCTTGTTATTCACTTTGAAAATCTGTCCTAATCAAAACACTTTGCCATTTGATTTACACTTAGTGGTTTCTTAGTGGAGGATACATTGGATGGGGAACCAAGGCATATTTGTATAAAAGCAACTATGCAAAAAACTCCATTCTGAACTTAAGGTTAGTAAGGGCTGTGGGCCAGGTTGTATGGGATCTGTCCTATGCTAGTTATCAACAACAACAAAAAAGGAAAATAATAAAACTGATTAAGAAGTATGTATTTTTAATTTACCTTACATATCAAATGTAAAGTCATCTCTGTCATCTGTATAATCACCTCTGAGTAGTTTTGCTTGAGCTTGAGTTACTTAACAAATATTTCCATCAATGACTTAGAAAAAGGTTTATATGACATGCTTATCCAATCTGTAGGTGAAAAAAACCTGGGATCAGAGGTGGGCAACTAACATACAGGATGACAGAGGTATGATTCCAAAAGACCTTGAGAGGAAAGAATATTTGACCAAATCTAAGATGAATTTTAGTAGGAATACATGCCAAATGTTATACTTGAGTCAAAAATCAATTAAGCAAATGCAAGATGAGGGGGTATGATTAGACAACAGTTCATCTGAAAAATTGAGACTTTTAGTGGATTACAAGAGTGGCATGGCAGTCACTCTCTCCATAACACCCCTCCCCCCAAGAAAGCTAATGTAATTCTAAGTGAATTAAGTAAAACATAGCTTCCATAAGTGGGAGTGGATTGTAACTTTATGAGTATGTATACACATACATATATGCATGCATAAATACATACATATTCCTTTGTACATATCGTTGTACATCTTTGTATTCTTCACTGTTCGGAATATTTTGTGACTAAGTTGTTCAATTCTAGATACAAAGATTCAGGAAGAATGTTGAAAAGCTAGACGCTTTCCAACAAAAATACGGGAAAGTGTCTTATATTCATAGAAGATAAGAATCAGTTGGAGGAACTAGTGCAATTTAGTTCATGGGAGAGATGACTTGGAGTTGGGGAAGCAGAGAGGCAGACATTTTAACTATATACTAGGATTTGAAGGGCTGTTGAACTGTCGTGAGGAAGAAGAAATACATTTTGTTGTTGTTGTTGTTTTTCTGTTTGTCCTCATAGGGAAGCGTTGAGAACAATGAGTGGAAGTTGAGAAAGGCCAATATAAATTTAATATTAGGAAAAGCCTCCTAACAATTGAAAGTATCCAAAAGTGAATTGGAGAGAATACATGTGCTTTCACTGAAAGTTTTAACTGAATGAACGCTTTTGAAAGATATTATATAAAAACTTATTTTTCAGGTATGGTTAAAAAAGATGGCCATAAAAGTCCTTTCCAGCCCAGAACATTTGCCATTCTGTGAGTGGATTAATAACTCAACATTGCATTGATGGAATATATGGTAAAAGAATCGAAGGGAGTCCCGTCACACATGTGGCCAAAGGACAGAGTAAGAATAAAATCTGCACCACCAGAATCATCAAAGTATCTTGTACAGTTGGTGTTTAGCAAATGAATATTAATTAATAAAGAAGATGGAGGCAAATGGAAAGTTATAGATATTATGGAGGAGATACTGGCATTATTAAGGAATTTAAAGCATTATGCCACTAGTTCTTTTTGTATGTATCTAATGTCTCTTTATTATGTGTTTCCTTTTTAGTTGTATATTTATTTGATTTTTATACTGATTTAAAAAATTTTGAAAACTTCAAAATATTTCTAACTCAGGAGATTATTAACATTCCATACCTCAAAAGGTTGTCTTCAGGATTTTCTCTGTCCAAAATACCAATTATCATTTCATAATTTACTTTCTTTTTAATTGACCTATTTATTTGATACAACACAAACTTCCTTTCAAAAATCAAACAAAATTCCCACAAAATTTACCCCCTCCTGAAATCAAACAAAACAGTTAAATAACATGTTTGCAACAGGTGTTATACATAATTTCTCACTTTTGTGGCACGCTGCTTTCTAATAGAAGGAAAACTTTTTTTTCCCTCCCCTAATTGCATATCAATATTGTTCATTGTATTTGATTTTTAATTTCTTTGCTTTTCAATGTTGTGCCTATTTTCATTAACATAACTATTATATGTATGGATTCTTTTTCTTTGTATTTTTATCTACTAAGTTTCTGGTGATGAGGCACTCTGAACTTATTTAAAGTTATCTTTACAAGACCTTTACTTGAATCCGTTCAATAGTCATATAAATTGCTATAGATTGGTCTTCACTAGTATAGCTTTTAAGAGTCTAAAGTCATTATTATGAGGCACAAAATTGTGTCTTTGGTAAATGAACAGCCATAATTAAATGTCTTTGGGTTTTTTGTTTGTTTTTGATTCTAGAAATCATAGAGTATTAATTGAGTGGTGGGGGCTGATGGTAATGTTAACCTGTGCAACTTTATGTTTTAGGAACATGTTTTTGCCAGAAAAGTGAAAGATGGAGTGAGAAGAGACTAGAAGAATGGAGACTAATTAGGAGGTTGTTGCAATAATATGAATGATAGGTAATCATATCCTGAACTAGGTTGGTAAATGTGTGAGTAACAGGAAGGAGGGCTATCCAAGGGATGTTGTGAAGGTAAAACAAAACAAGTTTTGAAAGTTAATTGGATATGTACATGGACATGTCAATTTAGTGTGAGGAGTTGAAAATAATGACAAAAATTGTGAACCTGGATAACTTACCAGTAATTGGAAGAAGGAAAAAAAAAGTTGATGGAGGCTTGTGCAAGATAATAAATTCTGTTATGAACATTTTGAGTTTAAAATGCTTATTGGATATCCAGTTTAAAAATGTCCAATAGGGGGGCAGAGCCAAGATGGCAGAGTAAAAGCAGTAACTTGCTTGAGGTCTCCCCCAAACCCCTACAAATACCTATAAAAAAATGGCTCTAAATAAATTCTAAAGCAGCAGAACCCACAAAAAGGCAGAGTGAAACAAATTTCCAACCAAAGACAGCCTGGGTGGTTGATCAGAAAGGTATATCTCTCCGGGCAGTAAGAGGAGCACAGTTCGGCATGGGCACAGAGGCTGCAGCAAACCTGGAGCAGGCCTCAGAGGACTGAACTGCAGGCAGCTGTGGTGGTTTCCTGGCTTCTCAACCCATGAATGCCAAAGACAACTTAGAAGGTCAGTGGAAAAGTCTGTGTCTGTAATGAGAGAGAGAAGTGAGGTGGTCTCAGCTCCAGTTCCCAAGCTTGGCCCCTCCTGTGGTGTCTGCCTCCTGAGCTTTCTGCCACAGACTAAGGGGGAATTGAGTGGCTGATAAGAGAAGGATTGAAGTGATCTCTCTGCTGGTGCAGAAATCTCTAGCTTTGCCCATGCTTGGATCTGGGTCACAGTTCTAGGTGGCGGTCCTGGGGCAAGGAGGAACACAGGCATGGTGGAGCTTTAGTGGCTGAAGAAAGAAAATCCTCACAGTTCCAAGACAGAAAAAAGTGCTTGTGGTCGCTCATAGACAAGAGTACAGGCCAGGAAAGGAGTAAACACCTCATCTTGATCATAGCACCTTTGAAGAACTGAAAATTTAGAAGTCCCTAGAAGAATCTCTGAAAACAGCTGCACAAAATCCCTGAAGCTTGGGACAGCATTTTCTCCACACTGGAAACAGACTCCTACCTTAACAAAGATTTTATAACTCAAGTAATTGGCTGGAATCATGAGCAAACAGTGCAAAAAGAGTCAGACTATATTATCTTACTTTGGCGACTAAGAAGATCAAAACATACAACCAGAAGAAGGCAATGAAGCCAAAGCTCCTACATCCAAAGCCTCCAAAAAAAAATGTGGATTGGTCTCAGGCAATAGAAGGGCTCAGAAAGGATTTTGAGAAGCAAGTAAAAAAAGTGGAGAAAAAACTGGGAGTGATGCTAAAGGAGACCACCCCAAAAAAAATACTGAAGAAAATAACACCTTAAAAAATAGCCTGATCCAAATGACAAAAGAGATCCAAAAAGCCAATGAGGAGAAGAATGCCCTAAAAAGCAAAACTGGCCAAGTGGAAAAGGAAATCCAAAAGCTTACTGAAGAAAATATTTCCTTAAAAATTAGAATGGAGAAATTAGAAGCTAGTAACAATTTGAGAAATCAAGGCACTGTAATATTAATCAAAAAGAATGAAAAAATAGAAGAGCATGTGAAATATCTCATTGGAAAAACAGCTGAACTGGAAAATAGGTCCAGGAGAGAGAACTTAAAAATTATTGGACTACAAGCAGCTAGGTGGTGCAGGAGATAGAGCACCAGCCCTGGATTCAGGAGGACCTGAGATCAAATCTGACCTCAGACAAGTAACACTTACTAGCTGTGTGACCTTGGGCAAGTCACTTGACCCCATTGCCTAGCCAAAAAAAAAAATTATTGGACTATATAAAAGCCATGATCAAAAAAAAATCCTACACATCATTTTTCAAGAAATTATCAAGGAAAACTGCCCTGACATATTAGAACCAGAGGGCAAAATAGAAATTCAAAGAATCCACAGATCTCCTCCTGAAAGAGATCCCCAAAGGAAAACTCCTAGGAATATTGTAGCCAAATTCCAGGATTCCCAGGTCAAGGAGAAAATATTGCAAGCAGCCAGAAAGAAACAATTCAAGTATAGTGGAAACAGAATCAGGATAACACAAGATTTAGCAGCTTCTACATTAAGGGTCTGGAGGGCATGAAGTATGATATTCCAGAGGGCAAAGGGCTACAACCAAGAATCACCTACCCAGCAAAACTTAGTATAATCCTTCAGGGTAAAAAGTGGTCATTCAATGAAATAGGGGAACTTTCAAGCATTCCTGAGGGAAAGACCAGAGCTGAATAAAAATTTGACTTTCCAATACAGGACTCAAGTGAAATATGGAAGAGGTGAAGAGGAAAGAGAAATCATAAGATCGTTATTAAGGTTGAACTGCTTATATTCCTGAAGGAAAGATGATATTTGTAACTCATGAGTCTTTGTCAGTATTAAGGTTGTGGGAGGGAAAAAAAATTATATGTATGTATGTATGTATACATAAAGAGAGAGAGGGCATCAGGTTGAATTAAAGATGAAGGGGTGATATCTGGAAAATAAAATTAAGGGGTGAGAGAGGATTATACTGTGAGAAGGTGAAAGGGAGAAGTAGAATGGGGTAAATTATCTCACATGGAACAGACAAGGAAAGGCTTTTACAGTGGATTGGAAATGGGGGAATGTGAGAGGGAATGAATGAATCTCATTCTCACAGGATTTGGCTTAAGGAGGGAATAGCATACACAATGGGGTATGGAAATCTATCTTACAGGAAAATAAGGGGGGAAGGGGATGAGACAGCAGGGGGTTGATAGAGGGAAGGGCAGATTGGGGGAGGCGATAATCAAAAGCAAACAGTTCTGAAGAGGGACAGGATCAAAAAAGAGAACTGAACAAATGGGGAGTAGGATAGGATGAAGGGAAATATACTTAGTTTGTCACAACAGGACTACTATGGAAGTGTTTTACATGACCACACGTCTATAACCTGTATCAAGATGCTTGCCTTTTCAATGAGGGTGGATGGGGAGGGAGGAAGGGAGAAAATTTGTAACCCAAAGCTTTAAAAACATATGTTAAAAAGTAAAAAAAAAAATAATAATAATAAAAGAAAAAAATGAAATGAAAGACTAACTCAGAAAACAAAATGTGCAATAGGAAGATGGAGATGTAAGGCTGCATCTCAGAAGAGATTATGGATAAATATATAAATATGTAATTCAGTAGCAGAGCTAATTGAAGGCAATGGATTAAATAGGAGCCCTGAATGAGAAATTATACATAAAGAAAAGAGTGACCAGGACAGAGCCTTGAAGCACATCCATGATTGGGGTTTAAATAATTCAGCAACAGAGACCAAAAAGTCATCAGACATGAGAAGAAACAAGAAAAAAGTAGCATTACAAAAACTTAGAGAAGAGAGATTATTCAGGAAAAGAGGTGATGAATAATGTCAAGATCTGTAGAGAGGCCAAGAATGATGATTAAAAAAAAGATCATTGTATTTGGCAATTAAGAAGTCAATACTAATTTTGAGAAGAATAGTTTCAACTGAATGATGGGATTAGAAGCCTGATTACAGAGAGTTTATAAGAAAGTGAGAAAAGAAAATGTTGAGACACAAAGTACAGATGACTTTTTCAAGAATTTTAGCATAGAAGGGAGGAAATTATAAGGAGAATGGTAGCTAGCATGGATGCTGGAATGAAATGAATGATGGGGGCAAATCAGTATTGTTTCATCTATAGCAGGGAAGTGGCCAATTGATAGTCAGAGATTAAGGATTTGATTGTGTTGGGGACTATATGCTGAAGGAAATGGAATCAAATCAAGGACTACCTCTTTGTCAGAGACTGGAGTTTAGGAGATAATGGGGAATGTCAAAGAAATATGAGATGAGGAGATCATGAAATTAAATTTTCAGTGAAATGTGAGCTTGACTTCTCAGTGAGAAATTGGAGAGGGGGTTCTATGGGAGACTTGAGGATAGGAGAAGTTGGAACAATTGTGTTGGTGAATCTGATAATCAATTTGAGAGGAATGAAAGATTTGTTTTGTTGCTTTAAGGGTTCAATGAGATTAGATAATATAAATGTATGGTAAACCCAATTAGAGTACTTTCATGACTGTCTCCAGCTTTGGTCAGCAGCACATGAATAGGAGTGGAGAAGACAGGTGGTCATCCACAGTAGGAGTTTGGAAATGCATGAACTATAATTAGAAAAAAGGGAAAGAGATTCAAAAATAGTGGATAGTGTAGCTTTGAACTTTTTCATGAAGAGGCCAAGATTAGGAATGAAATATAGTGAAACCAGCTTGGGGGTGACATCATGGGAAAGTGTTGAAGGGTAGAAAGATTTGAAGTACTGATAAAGGTGAAGAACTGCATCAGGAGTTGTAAGGTATAAGGAAATATAGAGTAAAAAAATATTGCAATCAGATAAAGAAATTGCAGAGGTCATAGAAAGTGAAACATTCATAAGGGGAGGATAAAGAGTATGTAGCTAAGTGGGAGACATCATGGAAACTGAGTACATTGAGAAACTGAGAGTATATAAAGTTGAGGGAATATCAGTATGCATTGACATTCCGATTAGCATGGCAGGAAAATGAGGTGGGGAGTAAACCAGTGAGCCAGACACTAAGAATGGAGGGAAAACAATTTTTAGGTCAGTAGATAACAGCTCCTCAAGATTTGTATTGGATGATAAACTTGGATAGTGTAAACCACAAAGGAGAAGAGGTTGCTGGGTAATGATAAAAGCAGGAAGGTATGGAAATGTCAGAGGGGAGCAAAGGATAGTCTGAATACCACAGCCAGTGGATGGAGAATATGAGAAAAAAGTATAGACTGTCCTGGAAAGTGTGTTCAGGGAAGCAATTCATCAGGAGGGATCTAGGTCTTAGTGAATTCCAGAAGATAGAAGATGAGAGAAAGGGGGGAAAAGGTAAGATAAATAGAAATTACTTCATTATGGAATAATAATATCAGAACAAACATAGAAGAGGTGGCAAGAATTGTAGAGCAATATTGATGTTGAATTCAATGGGCAGGTAACTGGGGAAAGGGAAAGATATTTGTTTTTTGTTGTTGAGTCATTTCAGTTTGGGCCAACTCTTTGTGACCCCTTTTGGGGATTTCTTGACAGAGATTTTGGAGTGTTTTGCCATTTCCTCATTTTATTTCTTCTATCTCATTTTATAGCTGAGAAACTGAGGCAAATAGTGTTAGGTGACTTACCCAGGGTCACACAGCTATTAAGCATCTGAGGCCAGTCTTGAATTCAGGAGGAAGGGGGTCCTGACTCCAGGGCCACCTATGTGCCCTATTCTTTGTTCTTTGGTAGCCCCATTATCAGTATCACAGTAGTAGTGAGTAAAAGAGTAGGAAAGTATGCTCGCCATTCAGAAATAGTTCCATGTAAATTATCAATAGAGAGAAAAAGGTCTGTTGAGGGAATCAGACCATTAGAAAGTTCCAGACTTATCCTTGAGACCTGATATAATAGAATGTGGCACTCTGTCCAGTGAGGTATTACACAGGGCCTTGTCAGGATACAGGAGGTGGCAATGGGAGCTTTGTTCTGGAAGCAGTTGTAGAGTTGGGAAAGGTACCCTTCAAGACAAGGCCTATTTCATTTTTATTAATTTAACCCAGTGGACTATTGCCAGTCGTCTTGACTTATATCTTGCCACTGGACTCTGATGGCTCTTGAGGAATGAGTGAGGCTGATGACTTTGCACAGCTCTGCCTCAGTTAAAGCCAATTCACTTACAAGTCAAGACAACTTTCAGCACCTGGTGTGGTACCTGGCATGGAATAAATGCTTTGTGAATTTAATTAAATTAAATGTGAAAACCAGAGTTAAAAACTCAGGTTTCTTACTTAATATTTGAACACACACACACACACACACACACACACACACACACACACACACACACACTGCCTCTTATACATGCACAAGCCATAGTCAGCCTGACTCAGGTGATTTCTCATATCTAGTTCTAGAAATATTATCTCTATATATAGCTTACTAGTTGGGCTTGCAAATTCTCACTACGCAACCTTCTGATTTAACTTCCTGAGAATATACCCAAGTAAAGAGAAGTGAGGCTTCCTTTCACTGTTGTCCTGGATTATATCATCATATGACTCTAAAAAAGTAAAATTTCAGGCTGGTGGAAGGGAAATTTTTTTGGAGGAGGCAGCACACTTCAAATCATAACTATGTAAGCAGCTACTTATCCTGAAACTTGGACTTGGTCTTTAGACAAGCTATCACTAATTGGACCTACCAAGTTTTTTTAACTGGCCCAGTTCAGTCATCCTTATGGAGAGATGCATAATAAGGTACCAGAGAGATCATTCATTAAATGAAAAATCTGTAAAGAATCAGTAGTTCACTATATAGAATGATAATGAAATTTGCTTCCAAAAATTATGTAGAAATAATTTATCATTTTGGGAAAGGCCTGTTGCATAAAATCATTCTCTGTGACCCTCTAGAAAGGAAGGATGGAACATGTGTAAAAGGTCATGTGCAGAGTAGAAGAACTGTTCACCTCAGTTAAGTTGCTATGTAATCATAACTTGAACATTAAATATTTAACAATAAAAGGAAAATAAATTCTCTAAGTTCTTTAGCTTTACAAAAAAAATGAGGTGAAAAGATATGATTTTCTGATTGATTTGAGTAATATGAATAAATTATTAGCCCTTACAGTTGCAGAGAAAATTAATCTTTTGAGCACAATGAAATTAAAAGGTTTTGGCTTGCCTGATTTGAATAAAGTAAGATGAATTTTTAATACAGTGAATTAATTAGGCACGTAATGAGGAATGGGATGCATAATGGATCTAATTCAGATAAATAGCAAAATAGCCCAGATCCTAAAGGAAATAAATACCATCTATCACAGACACACCTTAAATTCTGTTCACTGTGTAATATTAATGGTAACTGAATTTTCATAAAGGAGTTAGATGAATTCTATTTGCTGATTTTGTTCAGTGCAATTACATTACATGTTGACCCTCATCTGTAACTTTTTGTGGAGTTGATCTTAGGACATTACTCATTTCTGAAGGTGTTAATGTACCATAAAGGATTTGTATTATCGTTAGACATACTGTCTATGCCAGGTGTTACATGTTATTTGCATCTGCCCCGAAGATCATTTAACAGCTTATAAATCTTTATGGTCCCATGATATTTTGCCACTGTCATCTGTATCCTTAAAAAGTTTCTGAAGCATGTTATAAAAAAAAAAAGGTGATTTTCAACTTTTTGGATGAATTCAAGTCTATTCCCTAAATCAGAAGTTGCTTTTATCAGTGTTCACTTAAATCATGTTCAATACATTATTAGTTGAATAAAGAAAAAAAATATAGCATATTTTAGCACTTCCAATGTATTGCAAAACAATTAAAAATTACTGAAATACTGATTGGGATGTGTATAATTGTACATGAATACATATTTATAACATACATATATGCAGATATTTGTGTATACATATATGTATTTATTCACACAGCATTTCAAAATTATTTTTATGGTGCTGAAAAATAATCCATCAAATCATTTTGTCGTTCAAAGAGTTTGGCTTCAAGCAACTTTGTTACTAATCTGTTCAAAAAAGTCTGCCTATTATTTTTAGTGATTTTGGCATTGTTTCTTATAACAGGAGAGAGTTGAGCCAAATGATTCCTGAGGCATTTTCTAAGGTGTATTCCTGAATGATCATCTTTAACTCATGTTGATTGCTATAGTAACAATGCTATATTATATCATAACTAGTAGGATTCCTAAAATGAATACTTCTGATACAGTAAGATTAGCTTTAGGTACTCTCCACTCTATTTATATACACTTTGGCTCCAAAACATAATTTAAATGACTGTTTTATATATTATCTCTGTATTCCTAAAACCAAGTGTAATGTCTTACACAATGTGGATTCTTAATAAGCATTTATTTTATATGCTTGGATAATTAATTTGCTGAATATTTCAAAATATTAGACCAGGTCTACTTAAAACATTATGAATACTGACAAATTTGTGAACTATTACATTTTCCATGATGGCAATTTATTTTTATTTGCATAAAAATAAAATATTCACAGATACTATTTTTTTAAAAAAATAAATTATAATAATTCTAAGGAGACATTCTAGGATTTAAAAAAACTTCTACATATCATAACTTATAGAGGTAACATAACCATATTTTACTGTAGTTGATATGTTTATGAAATAAAGTATTTCCAAATCAAAATATATTGTTTCAAAATTTATAGTAAATGGAATTTTTAGTAATGCTTTGTATATATCCATTGCCCCACAAATCAGATATAAGAAATATCTCCCATAATAGATGTTATATCTTTTTCTTGAGACATATGACTCAAAGTTTAGAAAATCCAACTTTTGTCTCTCTTTCTACTCCCTTGTAATATCTCTCTTCATGCCTTATTAATTGTATTATAACAATTATATAATAATATATAATATAATAATTATATAATAATTATGTTATAATGAAACTAACTTTAAGTTAAGTTCTATCAACCCATTTTTAAAATGACAACCATTTTTGAGTAAATTTTCCCTATTTAGTTTCTTGCTTGGACATAATTTAGGCACAACTTTCTTTTGTTGTTGTCATTGTTGTTTGTTTGTTTTTTAATGGCCTATGTTGTATATGGCTGGTCATTAAGTTAACACATGCATGTTTTTCTCATTCATTTTTCACTCATTCATTTGGTAAATTGTTCAATTCAATTATACAAAGATACACAGAGTCTACTATACATGGAGCACTTACTACGTAGAATGCATTCTAATACATTCTGCTCAACTGCACAAGCACTGTGGAAGTGACAAAAGTTTTCAATGAGGGGGACCCAGAATTTCTCAGATATTCAATAGAACAAAAAATACTGATCACGCTCATATATTTCTTTGCTAATCATAGAATCACATGGAAAGTAGGCCAGATGTTCATGCTATGAGAGCATTCCCAGTTTCCATTCTCCAAAGGCCTCCTCAAGCTTACTTGAACTCTTTCTCAACTTTCCAAAAATAAACCTGCAGAATAGAATTTATATCTCTATCAGTTTTTTTTCAACTGTAAAATTAAAGTGTGTGTTTGTATGTGTGTGTGTGTGTGTGTGTGTGTGTGTGTGTGTGTGTGTGTGTATGGGAGGGGGATAGTGAATGATCTTTAAGACGAGTTATGACTCTGAAGTTCTATGATTCTTCAACTGGCTTGCACATATTTATGAATCTAGTATCAGAGGTGATTGTCTATAAACAGTTACTCTGTCAACTATTTTGACTAAATCAATGATTATTAATAGGATATAATGGGAACCAAACATAGACAATATTTGACCTTAACTTCTTAGAGCTGTCTTAATACTAAATAGACCTTACTGTAATCTGTGAATGGTATGAACAAATAATTAGTTTGCTTGATTTCTGAGTTCACTTCAGGTGTTCATGTTCATTAGGCATTATGGTCTGTGACACTACAGACTTCTAGAAATTTTAATTCATGTCAGGTTGACCCTATCCAAAGAGGCAAGATTAACACTACAAATGAGGGGGGAAGTAGGTAAGTTTCATTCTCTCGCCCATTACTAGTCTTCTTCCTAAGAAGATATTAGCCTCAACAATGTAAACAATATTTAAACATTAATTATTTTAGTTATGTCTCTTCAGCATGCTAGTAGGACTAATGTTATATATAGGAACTGTAGTCTGTTATCCATGGTGTAGAACGTGAAGAGTACAGAAAAGATATCACCCAACCCTGCACAGCCCATCAAAGTGCCTGAGTTTCCTCCTCAGTCTTTATACCATCCAAAGGTTTATTGAATGCCTACTCTGTCCAAAGAACTGCAAACTGCATTTCATAGTGTAATGGATAGATTGCTGGCTTGGAGTCAGAAAGAGCTAAGTTTAACTCTTGCTTCTGATGTTTAATAGCTGTATGAATAAGGGCAAATAACTTTACATTTCTTGGCCTTGATTTCTTTATTTGTAAATTTGGTTAATGAGGTCACCTGGCTCAGAAGTTTGTGGTGGTGATTAAATAAGATAATGAGTGCAAAATTCTTTAAAAACCTTCAATTGTTTTATATGTTTCATCATCATCATCATCATCATTATCTTTGTCATTCTCATACTTCCCTACTCTCTCCTCATCTTGTTTATTGGAGAAAGCATTTAATTGGAAATAGATTTTGATTCTATTTTTGGATCTGACACTTTTTATTTGGTTATATTGCAGAAGATCATGGAACCTTTCTGAGGCTTATTTCCTCAATCATTAAATATGAGGAATTTGGACAGATTGCTGAAGCAAGGGTCTATGAATCTAGGGGTTATTGAGGATATAAAATTTATTTTCTTATGATTCCTGCCCACCTCCTCTACTTCCCCTTCTCCAAGGAACACACAATCAATTTTGAGAGAGAGAGAACATAGAAGTATGAAATTTTAAATAACATAAAAGTGTATAAAAACAGTGCAATAATATGTTATCACAAGGTAATATCAATTATCAGAGAAACAATTTATACAAAAATTTAAATCAATCAATGGACAGGAATTTGAATGAATCAGGGCTTATAGAAGGAAGAGATCTTTTTGAGTTGTAATGGGCTTCATAACGGAGGATTAGTTTGAGATAGGACTTAAAAGAAGAGGAACATTTGGAGGTGGTAACAAAATGTAGCATTTTACATGGCATAATTACAAAAAAAAAATTTCTTATCTACAAAATGCATTTTGGTTTATTTTAACATGATACACAATATTTATTCATGTTATGTATGATAATATGATTATATGTATGTGGTCTTCTATTATAATTGATTCATCTTTCAGATTCTGATTCAGATTTCTTTAAGCAATAAAGTTTGGAACAAATTAAATTGATATTAAATATTTCTTTTCTACTCAAAATAGAAAATAACTTTTAAAGTCAAGTTGATATCCTGCATTGGGCTACTTTTGCTTTAAACTCCTTAACTAGCATGCACTTGACCAATAATAATAACTAATTCCACCAAAAAAATCATCTGGAGCATGACATTATAATATAAAGGATAGGAACTAGGGTTACAGTTTAATTGGCAATAGCAAACTCTCAGGTGAGGAAGCTTCTTTCAATGCAGGTCAGCACCATTTCTACAAGTTATAGTTTTATAAAGTTGCCTAGAGTTCTGAAAGTTTAAGTGACTTCTCAAGGGTCACATAGCCAATGTTTCAGAGTCAGAACTTGAACTCAGGCGTTCCTCACTCCAAAAGCAGCTCCTATACACACGCACACACATACACACACACGTACATATAAAATATACATATTACATATATATATGTATATGCATATTCACTACTTAAAAATATAGTTATTGGCTGATTACAGATGCTTTTTCAGGCCTCACTAAGAGCATCAGGCCACCATGATAGATTTAGAGCCATAAGGGAACCTAGACACTAACCAGTCCAATATTCTCATTTGTGGAGGTTGGGAGGGTTCAAAAACCTGAGACTTAGATGAATGAAAAGACTTCTCCTTGATAATAAAAACAATTGTTCATCTCATTCCATCTAGTTCTCTTCAGTTCTTTGCCTAAATGTTATTTGACAACTGTGATTAATATTCTCATTAATTTATGCTTTTCTACTGCCATATTTTCCAAAGATGGCTTTCTAAATAGCTTATTCATTTTTTGTTTTCATAATTATATTCACAGTCCATAGCTATAAGAATTTTTTCAGATATCCATGTACAAAAAATCTTGAATGAGTCTCATCTACACTGTTTACTACTTGTGTGACAATGGGCAAATCACAATCTTTCTGATAATTAATTTCCTCAACATTTGTAAAATGGAATAATAATTTTTTTTCCAAGTCCAGGGGCCATAGTGAGAATCAAAAGATGTAACGTATATAAATGTGCTTTAAAATATTCTACCATTATATAACAATATAAAAGATATATATATATGTATATATATATATATATATATAAAACAATATATAAAACATCACAATAATGATGATGATTATTCCTCTTCCACAGCTTCAATCTCAAATTCCTCATTGTAATATAAAGAGGACTCTAAGTTCCCTAACATTATGTCTGTGGGGTTCAAACTTTGACAGGTTCTATCAACTTGAATGGGCTTCATATATAGACTAGTTTAATTCAGAAAGACTCATTACTAGAAATTTGTCAACCAACTCTGTGTGTGTGTGTGTGTGTGTGTGTGTGTGTGTATGTGTGTGCTAGCGCTCAGCAAGCAATCCATCAAGTATTAGGAAAGGCTTTGTTGAACCAGTCCAAAAAAACAAAAAAACAATAAAATTCTACAAAGATGCACACAAACTGAGAAGCAGGCAACATAAATCTCCCTCCTTATTTCTTACATGGTTGCACTACTTTGGGATTTCTCTGATTTTTCCATCATGCCCCAGGAAGTTCATTTGAGAAAACCTCATTATCCTCAAAGATCCTATCAACTATTGAAGTCTGCATCATCACCATCCTCTGTCCCACACTGAATGAACTCTGAAACTCAATGTAGGGAAGGAATTTACCTCAGAACATCTCATTTATCATCTGGTTGCACTACTTTGGGAGTTTTCTATCATCTCTCCACAATGAGTTCCTTCTCTGTTCACCCCTATTTATACTACTCCCATTATGCTCCCTTTTCAGTATCCTTTTGTATATTGCCTTTGTCCATTAGATTGTAAGTTCCTTGAGGACAAGGGCTGTCTTTTTTTGTTTTTTATTTGTATCGCCAGTGCTTAGCACAATGCCTAGCACAGAATAAGTGCTTAGTAAATCTTTACTATCAATGATTTTTGCTGAACCCTACTCTCCCAAGGGATACATTTTCTCCAGAGATAGAGAACTATGTTGGGTTTGAAGCTACTATCCTAGGCAAAACATTCAGATTGATATGGAGTTGAACCCTCTCTTTGAACCTTCAGTATATGTCACTCACCATGCCAGGAGAGGGAAAAAGTCTAAATTTGCTTCTTTTTAGCATGACTCTTTCATTTTCTTAGCTTCAATTCCCATTTTCCAGAGAACTTTTCCACCTGGTCCAAAAAAGCTCAACTGAGTAATTCATCTGTCACCAGTGCTCTTTCATTGGATCCACCAAATTTCTGTCATGGCCTAGGGATAATTCCCTGTTGCTACATACTGTCTTTATTGTAATCTCTGGGATCAAATGGATCTCTGTAGAACATAGTTCTTTGGAAGTGGCAGATGTTTCTGGGAGCTTCCCTTCAGGGAAACAATTATACTTGGACAAAACTTCTCTCCATCTAACTTCAAATCTCTTCTGCCCTCTCTTTGAATGTTTGCCCTTCTGTTTGAAGGCCAAGTCCAAGGGAACATCAAAACACAAACTCAGAAGAAGACTACCTACATGTGAAGCCTCAAAGGAGAATATGAATTGATCTCAAGCCCAAAAAAACTTCTTGAAAGAGCTCAAAAATGATTTTAAAAATGAAATAAGAGAGGTAGAAGAAAAATTGAGAAAAGAAAGGAGAGTTATATAAGAGAGTCAGCAGCTTGGAGAAGTAAGGACAAAAATTGACTGAAAATAAATCAATTCCTGAAAAAATTCAATTTTCCAAGTACAAAATAAAAATATCCACTAAACAACTCCTTGAGAACTAGAATTGGCCAAACGGAAAAGGAAGCACAGAAGCTAACTGAGGAAAATAATTCCTTAAAAACTAGAACAGGGAGGGGCAGCTAGGTGGCGCAGTGGATACAGCACTGGCCCTGGAATAATGAGGATCTGAGTTCAAATCAAGCCTGAAACACTTGATACTTAATTAGCTGTGTGACACTGGGCAAGTCACTTAATCCCATTGCCTAGTCAAAAAAAAAGAATTGAGCAAATGGAAGCTAATGAGTCTATGAGATCTCAAGAATCAATCCAAAAACAATCAAAAGAAGAAGAAAAAAAAGAAAATGTAAAATACCTCATTTGAAAAACAATTGACCTGGAAAATACATCCAGGAGAGATAATTTAAGAACTATTGGACTACATGTAAGCCAAAAAAAAAAGAGCCTGCACAGCATCTTTCAATAAATTATCAAGGAAAACTGTCCTGAAATCCTACAACCAGAAGGTAAAATAGTCATTGAAATAATCCACTGATCACCCACTGAAAGAGATCCCAAAATGAAAAACCCAAGGAATATTATACCCAAATTCTAGAATTATCAAGTAGAGGAGAAAATACTACACACAGCCAGAAAGAAACAATGAAAATATAAAGGAGCCACAGTGAGAATTACACAAGACTTAGCAGCTTCTACATTAAAGGATAGGAGGGCTTTGAATATGATATTCCATAAGGCAAAGGAGCTTGGATTACCACCAAGAATCAACTATTGAGCAAAACTGAGCATAATCTTTAATAGCAAAAGATGGGTGTTTAATGAAATAGGGGACTTCAAAACCTTCCTGATGAAAAGACCAGAGCTGAAGAGAAAATTCCATCTTCAAATATAAGACTCCAGAGAAGCATAAAAAGGTAAAAAGAAAAGAAAAAAAAATACAACATGCTATTCAATAATATTCTTTACATTGGAAGATGAAACTTGTAACTCTTGAAAACTGTATCTCTATTAGGGCAGTTAGAAGGAGAATACATAGAGTGCATGGGTATAATTTGACTTTTATGTGATGACATAAAATAAAGAGTGAAAAAAGGATTGTACTGGGAGAACAGCACAGGGGGAGGCAGAATAAGGTAAATTATATCACACAAGGAGGTAAAAAAGAACAATTACAGTAGAGGGAAAGAAGGGAGGGGGTGAGCATTGTTCAAACCTTACTCTGAATTCATTTGGCTCAAAAAGGGAATGGCATACACACTAAGTTAAGTATAGAAATTTATATTACCATATAGGGAAGTAAGAGGGGAAATAAAAGGGAGGAGGATGATAAAATGGAGAGCAGATTGAGGGAGGTGGTAGTCAGAAACAAAACACTAGTGAAGATAGGGTGAAAGGAGAGAGAAAAGTATAAACGGGGGTAAATAAGACAGGGGAATACACAATTAGTAATCATAGCTATGAATGCGAATGGGATGGACTCTCACATAAAATGGAAGAAAATAGCAGAGTGGATAAAAAAAACAGAATCCTGCAATATGTTGTTTAAAGCTCATTTGAAGCAGAGAGATACACAGACAGCAAAGGTAAAAGGCTAGAGGAATATATATTATGCTTCAGCTGAAGAAAAAAAGCAGGTGTAGCAGTACTGATCTCAGATAAGACAAAAGCAAAACTAAATTTCATTAAAACAAATAAGGAAGGAAACTACATACTACTAAAGTTACCAAAGACAATGAAGCAAAATCAATACTAAACATATATGCAGCAAGTGGTATAGTATCCAGATTCTTAGTGGAGAACTTAAGTGAGTTATAGGAAGAAATAGAGATTAAAACTATATTAGTGGGGCACATCAACCTCTTCCCCTTAGCACTTGATAAATCTAACCACAAAATAAGTAAGAAAGAAGTTAAGGAGTTGAATATAATTTTATAAAAGGTAGATATAATAGACCTCAAGAGAAAATTGAATGGGGATACAAAGGAATATATCTTTTTTTCTCAGTTGTATATGACACCTACACAAAAATTGACTATGTATCAGGGCATAAAAACCTCACAATCCAATGCAAAAAGCTAGAAATATTAAATTCATCATTTTCAGATCAGAATACAATAAAAATTATGTGTAACAGATGACCATGGAAAGATAAGCTAAAAACTAATTGGGAAATAAAAAAGTCTAATCCTGAAGAATGAATGACATTTCTAAAATATATAGAGAATTAAGACAAATTTACAAGAATACAAGCCATTCCCCAATTGATAAATAGTCAAAGGATATGAACAGACAGTTCTCAGATGAAGAAATTAAAGCCATCTATAGTCATATGAAAAAAATGTTCTAAATCATTATTGATTGGAGAAATGCAAATCAAAACAACTCTGAGGTACCACATCACACCTATCAGATTGGCCAACATGACAAAACAGGAAAATGATAAATGTTGGAGAGGATGTGGGAAAATTGGAATACTAGTGCATTGTTGGTAGAGTTGTGAAGTGATGAACCATTTTGGAGAACAACTTGGAACTATGCCCAAAGGGCTATAAAAATATGCATTACCCTTTGACCCAGCAAAATCACTTCTACAGCTATATCCCAAAAAGATCATACAAATGGAAAAAGGACCCACACGTACAAAAATATTCATAGCAGTTCTTTTTGTGAAGGCAAAGAATTGGAAATTGAGAGGATGCTCATCAATTGGGGAGTGGCTGAGAAAGTTGTGGAATATAAATGTAATGGAATACTATTGTGCTATAAGAAATGATGAACAGGCTGACTTCAGAAAAACCTGGAAGACTTGTGTGGTGCGATGCTAAGTGAAGTGAGCAGAACCAAGAGAACGTTTTACACAATAACAGCCACATTGTGCGATGACTAATATTGATAAACTTAACCCTTCCCAGCAATACAAAGATCTAATACATCTCCAGAGGCCTTGTGATGGAAAATGCTATCCACATCCAAAGAAAGAACCATGGAAGTTGAATTTTTATTTTTTTAAATTCTGTTGTTTTGTGTCCTCTTCCTGATGGCTCCTCCTATTGGTTTTAATTTTTACTTAAAACACCACTAATGGGAAAATATGTTTAATAGGAATGTAAATGTATAGCCTATATTAGATTGTGCATCGTCTTGGGGAGGGTGGTGGGGAGAAAGGGGGAGAAAAATTTTAAACTCAAAAGCATATGGAAGTGATTATTGATAAAACAAAATAAATATTAAAAAAGAATGAGTGAGTCAAAAAATCATAGAAACAATAATTTAATCAAATAGAATGATAAAGTTTATGCGATGCAGTCAAAGTGGCTCTTAGAGGAAATTTTATATCTCTAAATGCTTACATGATAAAATAGAGAAAGAGGAGATCAGTGAATTGAGTATGTAACTACAAAATGTAGAAAAGAACAAATTAAAAATCCCCAATTAAATAGAAAAAATTTCTGAAAATCAAAGGAGAAATAACTTAAATTGAAAGTAAGAAAACTATTGAACTAAGTAATAGAACTAAGAACAGCTTTTATGAAAAAAAAACAAAATAGATAAACTTTTAGTTAGTTTGATTAAAAAAATACTAAAACCAAATTACCAGTATCAAAAATAAAAAGGGTGAATTCACTGCCAATGAAGAGGAAATGAAAGCAATAATTAGGAGCTATTTTGCCCAAATATATGCAAACAAAACTGACAATCCAAGTGAAATGGATGAATATTCACAAAATTATAAATTGCACAGATTAAAAGAAGAGGAAATAAATTACTTAAGTAACCCAATCTTAGAAAAAGAAATTAAACATGCTATCCATGAGCTCCATAAGAAAAATATCCAGGGCCAGGTTTATTTACAAGTTAATTCTACCAAACATTTAAAGGATAATAAATTTAATATCATATAAATTATTTGGAAAAATAGTCAAAGAAGAACACAAATATAGTGCTGATACCTAAACCAATAAGAGTCAAAATAGAAAGAAAATTATAGACCAAATTTCCCTGATGGGTATTGATGCAAAAGATTTAAGTAAAATATTAACAAAGAGATAACATCAATTTATCACCAGGATAATATACTATGACCAGGTGGGATTTGTACCAGGAATGCAGGACTGGTTCAATATTAAGAAAACATGGTTGGTTGGTTGATTGTTGTCCTTTGTTCTTGAAGAGTACCAAAATGACATCACTGTGCTAGAGTCAAGTAATGTGTCTGACTGTGGCTGATCAGACCAATACAAGCTTAGAATGCTCTACCATAGGGTAGGCATAAATAGTCCATGTGAACATTTGCAGTGGATTCTCTAAATTTGTGCATTTGGCTTTTCCTTTGAGCTGTTTCAGTTCTGTTTTGCTCATAGAACACAACACCTTCTCTCATTTGGTCATGCCGTGCTGAGTGGTCCTGTGCTAGTGTCTCCCATGTCACACTCAATTCCAAAGTTCTTAAGAGAGATCTTGAGAATGTCCTTGTATCTCTTCTTCTGACCACCACGTGACCATTTGCCCTGTGTGAGTTCTCCATACAACAGACTTTTGGGCAATAATACGTTTTGCATTCAAACAACATGTCTGATCTTCAGAATCTTCTTAAGACAGTTCAAATGGAAGTGATTCAGTTTCCTGGCATGGCAGTGGTATACTGTCTAGGTTTCACAGGCATACAACAAGGAGGTTAGCACAATGGCTCTGTAGACCTTCAATTTGGTAGTCAGTCTAATACCACTTCTTTCCCATACTTTCCTTCAGAGCCTCCCAAACACTGAGCTAGCTCTGGCAATGCATGTGTCAACCTCATCATCAATGTACATCCTTGGAAAGTACACTATCAAGGTAAGTGAACTTATCCACAGTATTCAAAACTGCTCCATTTGCTGTAACTGATGGTTCCACGTATGGATAGTGTGGTGGTGTCTGGTGGGACACCTGTGTTTTCTTGGGGTTAATTGTTAGGCCAAAATTAGCACCAGCAGCAGAGAATCAATCCATACTTTGTTGCATCTCAGCTTCAGAGGCTGCATTGAGTGCACAATCATCTGCAAATAGAAAATCATGCACCAACACTCCCTCCACTTTGGTCTTGGCTTCAAGTTGAAGAATTTGCCATCAATGTGGTAGGTGACCTTGGTGCCTTGTTCATCCTCATCGAAGGCATTTGACAACACGGCTGAACACATCATGCTAAAAAGTATGGTAGCAATCACATAGCCTTGTTTCACTCTAATGGTGACTGGGAAAGCACGAGAGCATTATCCATTATCCAGAACCCAGGCAAGCATGCTGTCATGAAATTGATGCAGAATGCTAATGAACTTCTCTAGGCAACCAAATTTTGACATAATTTCCATAAGCCTCACAACTGACATAAAGGGTGATATCATAAGCACATTAAAAGAGCAAGGAATAGTTTACCTGTCAGATCTATGGAGAAGGGAATAATTTATGACCAAATGAAATAGAGAACATTGTGAAATGCAAAATGGATACTTTGTATTAAATGCACAACAAAACAAATTCATCCAAGTTTAGATGGAAAGCAGAAATCTGGGGAAAAAATTGTACAGCCAGCATTTCTGATAAATGCCTCATTTCTCAAATGTATAGAGAACTTAATTAAATTTATAAAAATACAAGTCATTCTCCATTTGATAAATGGTCATGGGGTATGAATAGGAAGTTTTCAGATGAAGAACTTAAAGCTATCTATAGTCATATGAAAAATAAATCTCTAAATCACTATTGATTAGAGAAATTAAAATTAAAGCAACTCTGATGTGCCGCTTCATACCTGATTGACTAATATGACAGAATAGGAAATTTGTAAATGTTGGAAAACATGTGGGAAAATTGGAAAACTAATGCAATGTTAGTGGAATTATGAATTGATCCAACCATTCTCTAGAGCATTTTGGAACTATGCCCAAAGGACAATAAAGCTTTGTATACTTCCTGATTCAGAAGTACCATTACTACCTCTGTAAACCAAAGAGATCATAAAAAAGGGAAAAAGGCCCACATGTACAAAAAAGTATTTATAGCAGCTGTTTTTGTGGTGGCAAAGAATTAGAAATTGAGGGGATGCCCATCAATTGGGGAATGGATGAACAAATTTTAGTATATGAATGTAATGGAATACTATTGCATTATAAAGAATGATGAGCAGATAGTTTTCAGAAAAAATCAGGAAAGACATACAAGTACTGATGCTGAGTGAATCGAGCAGAATCAGGAGAGCATTGCACATAGTAACAGCAACAGTATTCAATGATCAGCTATGATAGACTTAGCTGTTCTCAGCAAAACAATGATCTACAATAATTCCAAAAGGCTCATGATGGAAAATGCTGTCCTCATCCAGAGAAAGAACTATGGGGTCTGAATGTAGACAGAAACATACAATTTTACCTTTTTTTAAATCTTTCTTACAGTTTTTCCCTTTTGTTCTGATTCTTCTTTCACAATGTGGCTAATGTGGAAATACGTTTTAGATATATGTATAACCTAAACAAAAAAATATAAAGAGAATTCAATAAAAAAGACTGATATCACCAAAATTGGAAAACAAAAGTGTTTTTGCGTTTTATGTACAATCACTATCTATTGCCTTATCAAGCTAGAGTAAGCTAAAACACAAAGTAGTATTTTCTGTTTGACCCTAAGGCAAACAGTGGCTTTAAGAAATTCAACATAACTTAATACCTCTGACAGATAAATCCATTTCCTTTCCTCAAGTTGAAAATATGTCTTTTCTTTTATAAATTAATGAAATTCACTTAAGGCATTTTATTCAGAAACTTAGCTTGCAACATATATGAATATGAACGTTTAAAGCAGCCCTGTATCAGTGAAATTCATTTCAGTTCACAATTTTAGGAACGAATGAATCCCACCATTATGAACGTTTCAAAATGAAAACATATCCTTACAATATGCAAAAGATAAGCATGTTTCACATGTTTCACGTGTCCTTTGACCCTTTAGTCTCCTGATATTTTCACATTGTTGATCCTCAAATGTGTTTAATCATCCTCTCTCATGTTTCTCAGAGGCAGTGTGTTATAATGAAGACCAAAAACTTGGCTTGGGAGTCTCAATATCTGAATTTTCTTCTTAGCTCTTCCACTGACTTGTGTTCTCCTATGCAGAACTTTTTGAACTCTCTGGTCTTCAGTGGTCTCATCTATTCATTGAAAGGGTTCAATTAAAATAGGGATTTTTAACCTGGAATTCATGAACCATTTTTTTAAAATGCAAATCGTATTTCAATGTATTTAGATTCTATTTTAATCCTATGGATGTTATTGAATTCATTTGCATGCATTATTCTGGGTAGGGGCCCATATACTTAACCAGGATCCATAACAAAGAAATTGTTGAGAATTTGATTCCACAACAATCAATGCATTGAATATTATAGGAAAGAGCCTGGCAATTAACCTGTGTTCATTCACTGCGAAATTATTTTGCATTGTACTCATTTGAGTCTTCACAACTTCTTGGTAATGCTTTCATTGTGCTTTCCCTATATTTGGATATTCGGTTTTATGTCCTTTGTAAGTATGGCCAAATCCATTAACCATTCTGGCCCTTACTTTCCTCATTTGAAAAAAGTTAAAGTCAGAGTCAACTGTCATTTGTTAAGACTGGGCACAGTGCTGAAAGCTGGAGATAAAAACAAAAACAAAAAGTAAAACAAAAGCACATAAGATAGCCTCTGCCCTCAAAAAGCTCACAGTCTAATAGGGTATGACTAAATATAGAAAGAAGCTGAAAATCATAAGAAAAAGTTACCTATTGCTGAAGGGGGTGGGACAGGTGGGAGGGAGATGATCTGAGGAGAAGGGAGTTTCAGAGTTGATTTCATCATGCACAGTGATGAATTTCTGGAAAACTTAGACTCCAGGAGAGCAGGGAAAATATAAGGTGAATTCTCAAAGAGCCCTCCTTGTATGGTGAAGGATCAGGGAGGAAGTCTACAAAGTTTACTCTCTACTCACTCCAATAAGAGGTAGAGAAGGTCTCCAGGGACAGAAGGTGATCAGAATTAAGTTTTGGAGTTGATTTCTTCTTGCAAAATGATAAATTTCAATAGATCATGAAGTCTAAAAGAAAATCAGATTGGACTAGATGATCTCTAAGTTTCCTTCAAACTCTAGAACCATGATGCTATGATGCTATGAATATTTAAGGAAAGCAGTTGACAAAGCCTTTCATTCCATTTTTTATGAGTGAGATAAAGCTGTATGGGCTTGCCAATTATACAATTAAATACAATGAGAACTGGGGAATGAATGGACACTGAAAATAGTCATTATTGCGTTGACAATTATTAGTTCAATTTAACAGACATTATTTTAGCACTTACTACCTGCCAGAACTAGGTACTATAAAGACAGACATAAAATCATCAAGCAATCAATGATTTTCATTCTGTGACTGGAAAAGTGGAAGGAGAAAAGATAGAATATGTGCACAGATAAATACCAGCCAAGGTATGGATTGATAGGGCCAAGGACGATTTCCAGGCAAAGCAGTCTAGGAATAAATGACAAGGGAAAGAATATTCTGAGCCAAGGAGCTGGAGAAAAGCTACAAAAAAAAAAAAGAAGCGGAAACTAACATAAAGCTTAAAGAAAGAGGAGAATTGTGAATGCTAGAGAAAAGAAAGGAATATATCATAGGTACTCTGGCCTTTGACAATTCACAGAGCTGGAGATGGCAAGCTGGCTTCAAGAAAGAGCTTAGCCACAAATTTAAGTGGAACTTGGAGCATGTGAATGGAAGCAATGAGAAAAAATGCTAGAAAGAAGTACTGAAACCAGACTGTGAAGAACGTGAAAGAAAATGTAAGACTGACCTGTTTCTATTTTCATCTAAGATATATCTGAGGTTATAAAGGCCCTAAAGAAAAATTGAGTTTTTTAAAAATAATATTGTGTCTTAATCAGTCCTATGCCTTAAGAAGATTATTTTGTCAATTGTGTGAAGTATGCCTGGGAGAGGAGAGAAACTGAATACAGGGAGACCAATTAGAAAATTATTATAATATTTGAGAAATGATAACAGCTTGAACTACAGTAATGGTGCAATTAGTAGAGAGAAGAGTACAGGGGCAGTGATTGTCATGGCTATACAATTTGGAGAATTTGGTAGCTAAGTAAGTTGGATGTTGAAAGAGGGGAAACACAAAGATGATTCAAAATTTGAACCAATGCTACTGGGAGTCTGGTAGTCTCTTCAGCAGAATTAGGAGAATTTTTTTTTTTTGGAATGAATACTTTAGTGGGAAAAGATGCTCTGTATTATTTTGAAAGTATTGTGTTTCAAATTCTGATGGGACATATATGTGGAGATATCCTATAGACAGTTTTTTATGTGAAACTGAAAATTACACATATAGATTTGGACTGGAAAGTCTACATATAGGTAATTGTTTAATCCATGAGAATAGATGTGATCACCAAACAGGATTCAGTTAAAGGCTGTACTTGAAGATCTGGAGTATCACATATGGCCTCAAGGCCACAGGTTCTCCAATCCTGGATAGCCTAACATAAGAGTTCTTAACTTTTTGCATGGCCTCTTTGAAAGTCTGGTAAAATAAATGGACTTCCAAGGATAATAGGTAAAGTTCATGGACCCCAGGTTAAGAAATTTAGTTTAGAGAGATAACAGAAGAAATTTAAGGGTAATGTATTTGGGGGTATCCATAACTAACATGTAGAAAATGGATGCTATAAAAAAAAAGGATGCAAAAATACAATAACAGGCAACAGAAGAACCAAAAGAGAACTGTGTCATGGAAGTCATTGGAGAAGAATCCAGGAGTTATGAGTGATCAACAGTGGCAAAGACAATGGAATCATACAGATTCATAATTCCAGTAATAGTGACTTCCCTCCCTGTCATAAGACCAACAATAAGTGTTACTGCTTTAGTTATTTTATTTAAATGATGATATTCTGCTTCTCTCATTTTGATGGTATTGGTCAAAGCAGGGTATTTCAAGCATGGTCCTTTGATAACCTATTAACAACTACATCAGAACGAGATGCATCCCAATAATTGTTTTTATAGATTCTTTTTCATCATCTCTATTACATATCTCAAATACAATCCAAATAATTACTTGAAAATACATGTACAGAATTCTCCAAACTGATAATTGTCACTTCTAACTTTCTTCTACTAAATATGTAAATTTATAGCCACATTTATTTTTTCCTATGAGGAATACATTTATTGTCTGATGTAATATGTATTAAGGTGATAGGAAAGCATAAAGGGTGAAGAACATTTTCATCTTTTTGAAAAATCTAAATTTATCTTCTCACATATGGTATGATAGACACCGGTAAGAAAAAATTACATCAAGATAAAATGATTTGTTTTTTTTAATTGCATATATTTCCCAGATGTATACTAATATATTATTTCTCCTAGGGGGAGAAAAATGTAATATTTAAACTTTGTAAGAAGTAGCTTTTAGCTGAAGACAATAGTAACATTCCTTCCTTGATGTTAAGCACTAAAGCATCCCTTCTTAATTTTACTTCTACAGTTATTTGAGTGTAAATATCATTCTGCTGACCTTTTAATTATCTATTTTAAAGATTAGCATTTTTTCTCATGTAAATAATGGGATAGTAGCACATTTTGTGGTAGTAAATGACTAGAGATGATAGATGCTCATCAATTTGGGATTGCTACACAATGAGACATTACATAATTATATATACACACCAATGTATATTTACATATACATACATAGGCGCATATATATATATACCATCTTCATATATATACATATATACACATATATGTTAGAAATTCAGATTAGCATGGAAAGACATATGCACTTGTAAGAATAAAATAAGCAGAATCAGGAAAACTTACAAAAACAAAACAACAACAACACAAATGAATATGTTGTAATTATAGTGACCAAATCTGTCCATAGGAAAGAGAGGTGAAGATGAAAAAAATGTATTTGTTTCCTAATGTGCAGCTGTGGGGAAATTGTGGAGGTGGAACATTTCATAAATTGTCAGATATGTTGGTTAGCTTTTCTCCTGAATTATTTTTCCCCTGTATTTTCTTTTATTCTTTATTCAAAGAGATGGATTGTTGGGTACAGAGGGTGAATAATATAATCAGAAAGGAGGAAGATGTATACTTTAAATCTTATCTCTTTTTGGCAGAGATTCAGGATCTAAGAATGAACATTTGATGCAATGTTAGCTTCCAGTGGAAGAAAAGTGATAGGGGAAAATCATTAAGAAAAGAAGGATCAACTATGTTACTGATACTATAGCTCATGTGCATGACACATCCAAAGTTTCTGAGCATGAATTTCAATCTCTGTAAAATGGGTATAATATAAACTCCTTCATTTGGTTTTGAGAAATGCTTTTGTAAAGTGTCATATAAGTGCAATACATCAAGAATCTGTGCAAACTCCAATGGTCCTTTTTGTATAAAACTTTATTTTAAGTACTTATGATCTTGCCTTCTCAGATGTATGCATATATGCACACACACGTATATATGTATATATGTGCATATGTATATATATTTGTGTGTATGTGTGTATGTGTGTATATGTACATATGAATACTTGTGTATATATGTATAAATACATGCATATCTACAAATGCAAATTTATATGTATATACATATGTTCATTTGTATGCATATGTGTAAATATGCGATGTTATAAATATCAATCAACACTTTGATATTTTCTAATAAGTTGGAATAAAGAAAATAATGATTCATAACTCTCATACTTATCCTCAATCAAAAGAAGAAGTTATATGTGTGGATTAACGAGGCAACTTTCCGTTGCTAACAGGGTTGCACATTCTGGATTCAAAGCTAATCAGTCTGTAACAAAAAGTTAATTATTCCCCTCCCTTTCCCATCACCTTTCTTCATCCCCTTCTCCCAACTACATGGTCTATGGAGCTGACACAGACTTTAGAATATTGGTGTATTTTATCATTCCACCTTCAGCAGTTATTGAAGAGAAAGCTATAGAGACTCCAACAGGAAAAACAAAACAAAAAAATAAAATAAAAAAAGTGAGTTGATTGTAAATGATGGGAAGAACACAAGAATATACAGATTTTCTCCTTCTCCAACCTAGAACTCTCTTTTTAGTTTTCTCTATTGATAATGTAGGGCTGTGTTGTGTGTTCAAAGAGGACTAGCACCTCTGGTGTGAAGGCTACTTATCCACCTTTGGTCTCCACCTATCACCCAACTCTCATCTGTTTCTCCAACAAGTAGACACATGCTGCTAAAACCTTCTCAGCAGGTTGGCTTAATCAGGTATGATTAATTAGTAGATTAGTTAATGAGAGTAACCTAATTAATTAGTAGATTAATTAATTAAGGAGGGTAACCTAGAAGCCTCAAACCCATGGTGAGTTAGGTGGCTGTCTACCCCAAACATGTGAAGACTTCCCCTAGGGGAATTGGAAGATGAAAACAATTTTTTCCAGTGACACTGAGGGCAGTTGAAGCAGGTGCTAGGGAGTACTTAGAGATGGGTCAGACATTGAAGACACCAAGGTCACCCCATTGCATTACCTGCCATGGCCTATTGTCTTGATTTTTATCCTGCTACTGGAATTTGATGATTCTAGAAGAGAGAGGGTAGCTGATGACTTTGTACAACTATACCCCACTTAAATCCAAATCCTGTAAGTCAAGACATTATCCTATAATTTCATTGGTCTTGTTTGAAAATGAAGAATGAGCAACAGTGGTGTATCAAAGTGTCAACTATCGGTTTATTTTCTCCTTTCTTTTTACTTGATCAGAAGATAAAAAGCTGTGAAAAATGTCTGATGCATTAAAGTATGTTCTAATGAAGGCAGCCAGGTGGCTTAGTGAATAGAGCACTGGACTTAAAATCACAGAGACCTAAATTCTTATTTGGCCTTAGATACTTAATAGCTGTGACGCAGGATGTCATTTAACCTGTCTGCCTCCAGTGTTTCAACTGTAAAATGGGAATACTAATAATAATACCTACTTCCCAGGGTTGTTGTAAGGATCAAATGAAGTAACATTTGAAAAAAAAATGCTTAACGTAGTGGCTGGCTTAAAAGAGCTGCTATGTAAATACTTCTTCCCTTCCCCCTTCCTTAATAGAAGAAAAAGCTGAGACCCATTGAGATTAAGTGACACATGGATGAAACGGTAGAGTTGAGATTCAAATCTAGGTCCTCTAGCTCTAAACCCAGTTCTCATTTTGCATCTAGCCTATTTGTTTGAATGTCTTGCATAATTTGGTTTGCTTTAAAAATTACGTTCTTAATTTATTGAAATCACTTTTTAATGTATTTGAAAATTTATGTCAAGCCAGACATTTCTGGCTTGCCACAAAACCCATGTGCTTGCTCACTTGCTCAAGGTCTCTCTCTCTCTCTCTCTCTCTCTCTCTCTCTCTCTCTCTCTCTCTCTCTCCCTTCTCCCTCCCCACATCCTTCCCTCCCTCTTGAAAAAGTTTTATTTTTATTCAGTAGGATTAATTTTATTGCTTTCTTCCCAAACCCCTTCCTGAAATAATACCCTTAAAAATCTGTCAAGGTTTTTTTTTCAGGGTTATATAGAAGATAAGTGTTAGTATAGTAATAGTATTTAATGATGAACAAAATCAGTCACTTTTAGTTGTATAGGTCTCTGCAATCTAATTTGATTCTAAAATCTTTAAGCTATTTAGAGATTCCACTAAAATTAGCTTAGCGTTATTAGCTCCCACCTAGCACAGAACAAGTGTGAGGGAGTCAGGCAAGCACAAATTAGTTGGAGACCAAGGAGATGGGAAAGAAACCAAGAACTGAATACTTTCAAGGGAGGAAAGACCTATGCCTATGTGTGTTTACCTGTGTGTAGTTAAGGAATAGCTTGAAGAAGTAAACTGAGTAATGAAGAGCAGTCTGAGGAAAAATCCTCATAAAGATGAATAAGGACATAGGAGAATGTCCCTGCATAATAGGGGCTGGGGGTGGGGGAAGGAGAGGGAAGTTGGACAACATGAAGGAAAAGTACTGGATAATTCAGAGAAAGCCTCATGGAAGGACTCTATCATGGTTCAGTGGAAGATTTCTGGGACTGAAATCCAAGGATTTAGCTTCATAACCTGCCCATTAGTTATTTGTATGACCTTGGTCAAATTGTATAACTTCCATAGACCTCAGTTTTCTCATCTAAAATATTTTTGGGGAGAGAGTTGAATCTTATATCCTATGGGATTCCTTCAATCTATATATATATATATATATATATATATATATATATATATATATATATATATATGCCCATATGATCATAAGTGCCCTGGAGAGCTAGAGATGAAGTGAGAGGATTCTGTAGGAAGCAGTAAAATTGGAGCAGGGGCAGTGAAAATAAATTGTACTAACAATTTTTCCTAGAGTTATCCCTGTGCTATGCACTCCAAGACACATAGGTTTAAGTAATTTTGGTCAGACATGGCAGAAATGCCAAAACAGGGACTCTAATCATTGAAGAATAAATGATTTGAAAGTTACACGCTTTGATTATACATCAGTATGTGGGCACATCTGTCTGCTGAAAGTACTCTAGTAGATGTCATTAATGTATTTGCTTTTAAGCTAGCACTGTCAAAAGGGAGAAACAGTGAATGAACAGAAGTACTGAGAATTTCTTAACCAAGGGAATGTAAAAATATCCTCTGGTGAGTAAAAAAATAAAAGTATAAAAACAATTCCTCAAAGGTGGCTCTTTCATAGTGTTTGCATATTTTATGAATATTCCCTGCTTTTCTTTTTTTATCAGTAAGATCATCTCATAATTATTGAAAATTACATCATATAGAGATAAGATTCTAATACTGAACAAAAAGGACCATGGAACTCTCACCTGAGATATCATGATGTGGTGACTAAACTTCTGGACTTGAGATCAAGAACAGTAAGATCAAATTCTGTCTGAGATATTTACTAGCTGTGTGAGCCTGGTGAAGATGCTTCATATCTGTGACTCAGTTTCCTCATTTTTGCACTGGAAATATTAATAGATTCTTCCCTACAAGGTAGTTGTGGGTCAAATGAGCTAGTGTGTTGAAAGCATTTTCCAAACTTTAAAGCACTATATTAATATCAGTTATTAAATAAGTGAACTTATAATGGCTGAACGGGAGGCATTCAGGCACAGACTTGACAAAGGGGTGATGAAGGAAAATAATAAAGAATGACATGCATACATACATATACACACATATTTATGTGTGTGATTAGCATTATAATCAGGAAGTAAAAAATTGTCAAAATTGGGATCATGACAGAGGGTCATTTAATAGTACATTTCCTAGTGGCAGCTGAAATATTGGGAAATAAAGTATGGAGCAGAAATGCAGTGAAGAAATATCAAGCATTGCCTGGGCCCATAACTAATTTATTTCCTCTGCGCTCAAATACCTTCCTTGCAGCTGATGTGCTAATGTTCCAATTAACCTCTTGGAAGACAGGGCTTTAAGTTTCCCTTTACCAGAGATCATTAAGCAGAAACTAGATTATCAAATGACAGGTGTGTCATAAAGTGGACTTTCATTTATGTAGTTGTTGGAATAGACAGCCTTTAAGATGCAACACTGAAATTCAATGACTTGTTGGTTTTGGGGGAAAAAGTTTTAGCAAAGGTACCTCATTGGTAAGATATTAATATTTTTTTCCAAGTATTCATTCAGTTCTATTCATTTCAAAGTATCCATTAGGGTTCCAAAACTTAAATTATAGGCATAAATCACATACTTCAGGAAGCTTCATTAACTCTTTTTGACCACTAACATGCATGTACGAACAGAACATATAATTTATTAATTGTGTATCCTAATACTATTTCCCCTAAAATGAGCTGGGAAGGGACTTTCCCTGCTCATATAAATCATTTAAATAAGATAATTTATCAACAATTAATAATGGAAACTCTCCTGTTAGTGAAAAGTACAAAAATCCAGGGTGATAATGACATAAGATCCTGTCCCAGCACCTGTCTTTATCAAAACAAAAGCAATCCTTTAACATCCTTATTTTAAAAATGATCCATGCCCTAATGTTTGTAAGCTGTCCTTCACTTAAGCCTAGAAACCATCTTTTCTGTGTCAACATGACTGAATCCACAAATTAAAATGGATCTCACAGACAATTTTCAAGATAAGATTGAAATTTTGAAACGTCAACTATTGGCATGCCAAGGTCTACCAAGCTTAGTGGTCAACAGGGATTAATGGAGTTATCAGTGTTTTCAAGTTAAACTGGCAGGAAATACAATATGACCTTTAAATAACCCTGGCATGATGGAAAAATGGTTTAAAGAGAAATAGAAATTCAGCTCAATATCTGTTTTGATGGGATGCTAGAGAAAATGGAGTGATTGGATTTAAGCAGGGAAGACTTTCAGAAAGTGTCACCCTTTAAGGTATTAGAAAGGAAAGGAACTTGACTTGGAGGAAAGAAAGAAAGTGGGTCTAGTGGGGGGTGATTATGGCTTAGACAGTATGTGCTGGGGAGGCAAAGATAGGAAGCACAGCCCAGATTATTTCACTCCAATGCTCTAACATCTTCATGGTTCATATGATTATAGGAACAATGAAACAGTCCCTACTGTCAGAAATTTTATATTGTTTGAGTAAAATGGAAAATTCAGAGATAAGTAAATAAAACCATATATGCAAAGTAATCTTGGAGAGGTATATGGCAGCAGATGGGGATAAAGGCAGTTGTCTTATGGGATGTAACCTTTGAAAATTTTTAATAAAAGCTTTCTCCAAGCAACAGGCCTCTTTTTCCTTCCCTACCCTTCCCTTCCCTTCTCTTTCCTCCTTCTTCTCCCTCTGTCCACACCCTTACCTGTGGGTGCTCTGCCTAAAGGAATGTTTGATTACTGGTTATGGAAAGCTCACAATTTTATGGGCATAGAAGAATCCTGCATAAGGAAACTCCCTTTACCAAATAAGTAATTATTTGCTGCAATCTCTCCAGGATTTGTGAATCCATTACTGCTTTCATCAGTGTAAATTGCAACCTTTCACATCTTAGGTCTCTCAAGTTGCTGTGGCTGTGGCTGGGAATAAACCATCTTTTTGTTGCTAAATTTCTGATGAGGAGACTCTCCAAAGTAATATGGCTGTTCTCAGACTCTAGATGTCCAATTGGTTGTAGGCCCTTTATTGGAAATCTTTCTAGCTTGATATTATTTTGTAGCATCTGTACTCAACAGGCATTAATGTTGAGAATCCAGATATTTCTCATATACCAAAATGAGGCCTCAGAAAAGGACTAAAGGGGAGGATTTTTTTTTTTACATATTCACCAAATATAACATCATTCTGTTTTTCTTAATCCTTATCCTTCTTGATCTGTGTACAGCCGTTGATACTGTCTAAACTTCTCTTTGATATTCTCTTCTCTCTAGTTTTTCATAACAGTTTTCTACTTGTCTGACTGCTGTTTCTCAGTCTTCTTTTCTGGATTTTCATGAAGATTTTACCCACTCTAAGTATTCTCCAAAACTCTTCCCTGGGCCTTTTTCTTTTCTAACTCTACATTATTTTGCTTCAGTTATCATCTCTATGAAGATGATTCCCAGATTTATTTAAACATTCTAACCTCTCTCCTTACCTTCAGTTTCATATAGCCAACTCCTATTAGATGTTTCTCTTTCTCATCTCATCTGTAGCCAAATTCAGTTGATTCTACTTGGTCAAGGGAAAATGGAGTCTAAATAGGATTAAGGGTGGGAAGTGGCTGGGGGCCATAGGCAGGTAAAACAATGGAGGGCTAGCCTAGATTAAGGGTAACAGAAAATTGGGAGATTGGGCATAGGCCAAAATGAAAGGCCAGTTGATAGGATTATAGCCTTAGGTGAATTAGATTTGGCCATGTGGGAAGTCCTTGGCTTTTTTTTTTTGATCCAGATGCCAAAGACACGGTCTTTTCCTGGGTTCAGACTCCATTCCCATCAATACTATGTTGCAGAGAAACTGGGAATGATTAAATGGATCTGGAATCTTTGAGGCATTCTTCAAGAATTCCTGGAGGAAATCAAGTAGATCTGGAACTCTTTGAGGTATTGAGAATCTTTAATGATTTACTGTCACCTCTAGAGTAAATATAAATAAGTCCACAGGAAAAGTTACCCATAATCTGTCTCTCAGCTGCTTTTCTAGGCTTATTTTCTATTACTCTCTTTAATTATTCAATTTCAGTCAAGTGGAAATACTAGATACCTGCTATTCAAATTCAACACTTCAGGCTTCCTTACACGTATCTACCATGACAAGAACACACTTTGTCCTCATAGCTACATCACAGAATCCTTGTCTTCTTTCCAAACTTTTGTGCCATTCTTCCAAGAAGTCTTAATTTATCTTTCCTCACATACCTTGTTATAATTCTCTTTCTTTTCAATTTTCCTTATAGTATCTAATTTCTTAACTTGTTGCTCCCTTGAAATAGAAAGTAACTTTCTTTATAGCAGGTACTGTTTCTTTTTTGTCTTTCTGTCTCCACTACTTAGAATAATGTCATGCATTTAATTGAACTGAATGAATTGAATCCCCTAAGTTTCTTTGACACAAAAATTTTGTATTCCTATGACAATCACTTTCTTTGCTGGCACAAAATCCCATATAAAATGCTATTTTTCAATATCTTTCTTTTTTTCCAGGTCCAATTTTGTAGTGAACAATTTTAGTAGCCTCTTAATCTCAATTCTAATCAGAGTTAGCCACCACTAAATGGCATTCTATTTAACATATAATTGCTAGAAAAGTATGTTGGGGTTTTTTTTGGAGACTTCATCATATCAAGTCTTTCCTTAAGTGGATGTATTGCTTACTTCACTGTTTGGATTAAATATGCGATTTTATTGGTATTGACTTTTTTTTTTGGTGAGAAACTACCAATGCAGATGGGTATTTTTCTCTACATCTTATATACTTGAAGAATTTCCTAAAATATTCAGAGTTTAAGGGATCTATTCAGTGACACTAAGCTGTGCCTGAGATGGTACTTGATCCTGTTTTCTAGCTTCAAGATTTACTCTCTAGCCCTTATGCTGATAGGGTATGGGCCTAAGCCAAGACTTTTGCCAGTTACCCAAAAAAGAATTTGGGTCCTATTTATCTGCTGGCCCTAGGGTTTTGGATCTCCTTGAACTCTCTCACTTGGTGAAGGAAGTCTCTAGCATACATCTGAGGCTATAATCCTATCAATTGGCCTTTCACTATTGTCTATGCCCAATCTCCCAATTCTCTGCTACCTTTAACCTAGCCCGGTCCTTCATAGTCTATACCTCCAGATGGTCCTCATCACCTCCTACCCTTGATCCTATCTAGACCCCATTCTACCTCCCAGTTACTGCCACCATGATCCTCCCTACATCCCCTTTTCACAGTCCCCTCCTCCAGTCATCCCAAACTACTTGTCTACTGCAGATCCCTCCTACCATCTTTTTATATGTAGGATCCATGTTGTTTCCATTAAAAGGCTCAGATTCCTTAAATGTCTAGCCAAGTGCTCAGATTCTTAAAATCTGGCCCACTTGCATTAGTGATAAAAATGCTCAGATTCTTATAATCTAGCCAGTTGCAGAGACTTGCTCAAGCCCGCTTGTCATTAGGACTGTCACAAATGTTTAGATTCCTTAAGAATCTGGCCAATATGGAGTATCTTTAATAAACTTTGTCTTTGGCTAAAAGAAGGCTTGGATCAAATTCATTCATTCATCCACATTTCATGATTGTGGGGTTCCAGCACCCCTAAACCTCTAAACAATGCCACATAGCATATTGTGAGAGATTTTCCATCTAGCTGGGTTTTAATGATATTTATCAATTTCCATACATGTTTCCCATTTAAATCTCAAATCAATATGATATAGTAAAAGGAAAAGGAAATTCAAAGTCAGGATTTAATGTTTCATTCTATATGTGTGACATTTGGCAAATTACTTAAGTACTTTAGACCTCAGTTTCCCCATCTATAAAATGTGAGTGAAAAAGATGAATTTTTAGGTTCCTTTCAGATGTGAATTTGTGATCCTGAAACAACCTCAGTTACATAGCTCTCTCAATCTTAGATAATCTATACTACCTCCCATTGTCAGATTAATGCTTACTTCCATCTAAAAATACATATTATTCTCCCAACCTTTCCACAGATTTATATCCATAATTTCATTCAAGACAAAATACCAAAGCTCAATTTTTCCAGAAGCCTTAAACACTCTAATAACTCATTTACTCTTGCTGAATAAATCACTTTCCCCTTTGAGGCAAAAATAGGCAAATAGTAAAAATTATATAATAAACGTGTATAGGAAATATAATAATATATAGTTGGGTTATTCTTCCTTAAGTAGATTTAATAATCCAAAATAGATTACATTCAGTCAATAAATCAACATCTATTAAGTACCTTCTATATTCCAAAATTGTACTAAGCACAGGGGATACAAAAAGAGACAAAAGACTATCCTTTGCCCTGCAGGAGTATACATGGGGGAGTCAACAAGCAAACAAATATGTGGAAGCAAGAAATAAGTGATGAATAGGAAATAATTAAAAGAGGATAGCACTAAAATTAAGAGGGCTTGTGAAACTTCTTATAGAAGATAGGATTATAGTTAAGACTTGAAGAAAATCAGGGAATCCAGGAGGAGGTAACGAGAATGAAAAGCATTCCAGGAATAGTGATCAATCGGAAGGGGGAAAATAGAGCCAAGAGACAGAGTATCTTATTTGGGGAACAGCAAGGAGGCCAGTGTAACTGAATCTCATAGAATGTGGTAGGGATTAAAATATCAGAAGACTGGAAGATTAAGAAGAGTCTAGGTTTTGAAGGTCTTTGAATGTCAAAGGATTTTGGTTTTGATCCTGGAGGTTATAGGGAACCACTGATATTTATTGAGGAGTGGGTAACATGATCAGATCTATGTGTTAGTGGCTGAAGAGAGGTTGAATTGGAGTGGGCAAAGACTTGACACAGGCAGAACTACCCACAGGCTATTGCTGTATTTCAAGCTTGAGGTGATGAGAGCCTATTTCAGGGTGATGGGAGTATCAGAGGAGAAAAATGGGGCATATTCAAAAGATGTTACAAAGGTGTATTTATTATATCATTATGACTTTGAACCAATAATAGAATTCTCCTTTGTTAAGATCTCAAGTGATTTTTAATACTATGAACATATTTTGGAAATTTATTTCAGTAGCCTAAAAAAAAGAATGACCTTGACTATCCATGAATGACAAAAAGTTTACACATACATGTACATACATACATACATACATACATATAAATATGTATGTATGTATGTATGTATGTATGTATGTATGCATATATCCACACACACACGATAGGTTTGTAAGCACTGGGAGTTAAGGAATTGAAATAATTAAATTATTCTAGTGTCAACATCAGAACCTAGCCCAGTTCTTCACTATATAGCTGGTATTTAATAAATGGTCATTGACTTACTGATTGACTGTAGAAAGGAAGGATGACAGGAAAATAGGAAGGAAAGAACAAAGGAAGGAAGGAAAGAAAAAATGACACAAGGAAAGGGAAAAAAAGGAAAAGGGAAAAAAGGGAAAGATTACCTTGTTTCTACCTAAGCTCAAGAGTAAGATGTTCTCTATCATGAGGTACCCATCTTTATTAAGAATTCAGAAAGAAATTAATACTAAAAGAAAAAGTTACCAGCAAAAATGATCAAAACACTCCAACCTGTAGTTAGAAATCTGATAAAGTGACATGTTTCTTTAGTTCAAAATTTATTTGCTCTTCTTTGCTACACTTTATTGGTCTTTTAACACATACTTTAAGTTATAAACAGGAAATGATTGATTGAACCTGTCCATTTTAAAAGACATACTGCATCATCTCACTGCAATACTCAGTTATTCGTGATATATTGTTTCCTTTTAAAGTATAACATATATTGGCAACTGTGCTTTTAATCTATAGAATAATTGTATATTAAAATGTATTACTTTAGGCTATTTATTTTTAATTCAATTTTTTACCCATTCTTATTTTAAAAACTTGAAGTGTTTACCAAGGTTGAGATGATAGCGCAATTGAAAATTTTGAGGATATTTTATATAAAATAAAAACTTATGAATATTCACTTCAAGGAAACTTTATATGGGAATTATAAAATATGAAAACATCAATTAAAAGTGTGGCAAATGGACTCATCTTTGAGCTCTTTGCATTTTGCCTTTAGGTATATTTATGTATTTTTATTTTTATTGATAATGTGTTCCTTTCTTTTATAGAACTTTGACTTCTCAATATATTCTCCCCTGTTCCCCACATAGGGAGACAACAAGTATAATTGACAAGAAAAAAAGGAAAAAAAAGTTCAGCAAAATTAGCCCCACTGATCAATTATGACATTATATGCATTTTTCATAACCCATTTTATCCTCTTCTTTGGAACAAAGTTTGGTCCTTATAATTACACAGAATTCAGTTTATTTGCTTTTATTCTTTTTGTGTGTAATTTTCATAGTTCTATTTCACTGTAGTGCAGCCTTCCAGTGGTTCTCTTTCTTCTCTCTTAATATTCATCATTGCTTACAGATCAGATAAAATCTGTTCCGTTCACATACTACCATTTGTTTAGTAATGATCTTCTATTTAGCTTTCAGTTCTCTGCTACTACAGATAGGTGCTGCTATAAATACTTTGGTACCTGTGGTATCTTCCTTCCTTTCTTCCTTCAGTCAGTCGGTTAGTAATTATTAAGTACTTAATATGTGCTAGATTCTGTGTTAAGTAGTAGGCAAAAAAATATATTAAGTTCTACTGGAATACTTGTTTTGATAATGTGAGTTTGTTTCAATGCAATTGATTAATTAGAGAATACTTTGAGTAAAACCAAATTTTGAGTTTGCCTATGCATGATTTCTTTTTTAAGAAATAGTAAGAATGCAGAAAAATGTACCATTTCACAATAATTCCCCAACTGCAAACCTCTTGAACCCTACTTCTAAAAGGAAACTTTAATTTTTTTTTTTTTTGGTATACTTATTGTATAGCTTGTAAAATAGGAATCATGGGCTGAGGAGGTCAGGTCTGCAACTCCTACCCTCTACCACCTTCTGACATGGTTTTCTGCACCAGTACCTGATGCTAATTTTGCAGCCTACCCATCTTACTCAAGAATTGGCCATTCTGAATGTGGGAACAGGTGCACAGGCCAGGTTTGGAACCAGAAGCAGCCTGAAGCCATGGAAGATGACACCATTTATTGAAGTATAGGGTGTGGTGCACAGGTTAGAATGCTGGGCCTAGAGTGTGGAAGACTGTTCAAATCTGGCCTCAGACTCTTATTAACTGTGTGATCCTGGGCAAGTCACTTAACGTTTCTTTGCTTCTTTTTCCTTATATGTAAAATGGGTATAATAATACACCTACCTCCCAGCTTATTTTAGATCAAATGTCATAATAATTCTGAAGTGCTTAGCACAGTATCTGGTATGTAGTAAATGCTATGTAAACATTAGCTGTTATTTTTGGTTATTATTATGATTTCTTAAACATTTGATGTTTACAAAATTGTACTGTTGGTTTTATTTTTATGATTAAGTTCCTCTATTTTTTTCACATCACTGAAAAAGTTTATAAGCAATGTGCTCCTTAATCCATTTTCTTCGTAATCACTGTGCCTTTTTTTTCTATTGCACATTTTACCATAGTGGAAAATTTTGAAGAGTGTATATGTCAAGTTATGGCAGGACTGACTACATAAGATGAAAGTCCTATTCCTCAAAAAGCTTACATTCTAAAAAAGGAAGACAACATATAAGAAGAAGCTAAAAAGCTGGGAGTTGGAGCGAGGAAAGGTTGTACCTAGCTCTGGGGCATAAGTATACCCAGGGGTGCACAGTTTTTGTGGGAAATGGAGAGGTTACTGGCCTGAGCTTTGGGGAAGAGCCCTACCCCCAACCTCAATCGAAGAAGGTGGCACTGGGGCACAGAGGATACTTTGAACGTGTGAGTTCAGGGCTGAAAGAATTGTTTAACATGAAGAGATTTCTGAACATGAACAAGTTCAGGAGGGCATTCTGATAGGAAATGCCTTGAGATGGTATCTTTGGGTCAAAAGGCAGGCATATTTTAATCACTTTCCTAGCTCAATTCTGAAGTAAAATCCAGAATTGGATGAATTAATATCTCTAGCAACAGTTTATTAATGTGCCTGTCTTTTCAGAATCCTTCTAACATCAACTATTACCTTTTTATTTGCCATCTTTATGGATTTAATAAGTGTGAAGTGAAACCTCAAAATTGTTTTGATTTTCATTCTTATTATTAATGATTTCGACCTATTTATCATACGGGTCTTTGCAATTTTTCTTTTGAAAACTTCGTATCCTTTGGACTTTTATTTACTATAGCTTCTTTGTTTGTTTGTTTGTTTGTTTGTTTGTTTGTTTCTTTTTTTGCAATTAGGGTTAAGTGACTTGCCCAGGGTCACACAGCCAGTAAGTCTCAAGTGTTTGGTCTGAGGCCGGATTTGAAATCAGGTCCTCCTGACTTCAGGACCAGTGCTGTATCCATTGTGCTACTAGCTGCCCCCACCATAGTTTCTTTAAGGAATGCATTAAATAAATGATATATACATTTTCTTTACTCTTGGACTTCACTAAAATTTTTTGGATATATTTATTTTAACACTAAAATCTCATATAACACCTACCACACTAGCTTTCTTCACTGACAACATAACTTAAAAACAATGAAACCTAGTTGACATACTAAATGAACAAACCATGTATCAAATTCATTTCATAAAGGAGTTATAATAAATCATTCTCCAATGGACAAATGATCAGAGGATAAAAAAAAGATTCTTAAAAGAATAATTATAAAATATTAAGTGTAGTTAATAGTATTAACTGCATAAAGTACTTCCATATTGATGTATAAATATTGATAGGCATAGTACTCCCTGATGTGTTGGAGTTGTCTTTCTAAAGCAGCAGCTCATCAGCTCACATTCATATCTTCACCCCATATTATACATTGATATCAATTAGTTATCCAGACTCATAGATTTTAGGAAAAAATATATTTACCAAGGAGGCATAATAAGAACACTTGCATAAAAATATTATTTTGAACTCTATGAAATACTTTTGTACTAGTATATATAGAATTCTGGAAGGAAAGAAGGGAAAAAATGAAAGAAGGAAGAAATAAATATCTATTAAGCATCTACTATGTGCCAGGCACTGTGCTAAGTACTGGGGATACAAAAAGAGGTAAAATACAATCCCAAGCCTCAAAGAGTTTACAATTTAATGAGATGGAAGAAACAGCATTCAAACACGCATATACAAAGGAAGATTATATCTATCTATCTATCTATCTATCTATCTATCTATCTATCTATCTGATAAATAAGAAATAAAAGAGAGAAAGCACTGGAATTAAGAGGGCTTAGAGAAGGCTTCCTAAAGAAAATGGGATTTTACTTGGTATTTAAAGGATTCCAGGGACATTAGTAGGTGGAACAGAAGAGGGAGAGCATTTCAGGCATGGAAGCAGTCAAAGAAAATGCCCACAGCAAAAAGCTGGAGTATCTTTTGGATGTCAGTGGATTGGTGAGTATGTGTTGAGGAGTAAGGTGTAAGTTAACTGCCAGGGTAGAATGGGGCTAGGTTATAAAAGTCTTTGAATTTCAAAGAGACCATTTTGAATTTGCTTCTGGAGGTAATAGGAAGCCACTGGAGATGAGTGGGGGAAAACATAATTGATTCTGTTTTTTAGAATAATAACTTTATAGTTGAATGGAGGATGAACTGGAGTAGCAAGAGACATGAAACAGGCAGACTCACCACCAGGCTACTGTAATAATCAAAAAGTAAGGTGATAAGCTTATACCAGAGTAGCGACAGTGTCAGGAGAAGGGGGCATATTCAAGAAATATTTCAAAGTTTAAATAGTCAAGCCTTGACAATAGCTTGATTATGAGAGATGAGAGAGAGTGAGGAATCCAAAATGACTCCACAGCTTAGAGCCTGAAGACCTGGGATGTTGGTGTTGCCCCCTTAGTAATTAAGAAGGCAGGAGGGGGTAGGATTTAGGGGGAAAGATAATGAGTTCTGTTTTGGACATATTGAGTTTTAGCTATATACTTGACATCTAGTCTGAGAAGTCTGAAAGGCAGGTAAAGATCAGCAGAAAGATTGGGACAGGAAAGATAGTTTTGATAATCATCATTGTAGATATAGTCACTAAATCCATGGGAGCTGATGAGATCACTAAGTGAAACAGCATAAAGGGAGAAGAGAACAGGGCCTGGGACCTATAGTTAAAAAATATATTCTGGAGAAGGATTCATCAAAGAAGACAGAGGAACAATCAGGTAGTAGGAAAACCCAAGGAGAGTGGCATCTAGAAAGTATGGAGAAAAGAGAGTATCAAAGACAAGAGAGTGACCCACAATGCCAAAACCTGCAAAAAGCTCAAGAAGAATGAGCATTGAAAAAAAGGCCATTGGATTTGATAACTAAGACATCATTAGAAATTTTGGAACCAGCTGTTTCTTAGAATGATAAGATTGAAAGCCACATTGTAAGGAGTTAAGAAGAGAGTGAGAAGAAAGAAAATGGAGGCACCTACTGTAGAGGAACTTTTTTTGAGGAGTTTAGCTACAAAGGGCAAAAGAGATACAGAGTGATACCTAGCAGGGATAAAACTATTAAGTGATAGGTTTTTTTTGTTTTTGTTTTTGTTTTTTTTTTCCTGATGGGGAGACATGAGTATGTTTTTAGGCAATAGGAAAATAGTAAACAGAGAGGGAAAGATGGAAAATACATGAAAGATTGAGGGGATGTTCATCAATTTGAGAAAGACTGAATAAGTTGTAGTATATGATTGTGATGGATGTGGTATAAGAAAGACAAACAGGATGTTTTCAGACAAAACCTGGAAAGACTTACCTGAACTGATAAAAAGTGAAATGAGCAGAACCAGGAGAACAATGTATACATTAACTGCAGTACTGTATGATGATAAACTGTGGCTGACTTAGCTATTCTCAACAATACAAGGATCCAAGACAATACCAAAGGACTTATGATGAAAAAGCCTGTCCACCTCCAAAGAAAGAACTGAATAGAATCTGAATAGAGATCAAAGCATACTTTTTAAAAATAGAAAAACTTTCTTTATTTTTCTCATTGTTTTCTTTTGGGGGGTCTGTGTTTTCTTATCCAACATGGACAATATAGAGAAAATGTTTTATATGACTTTTTTGTATAATTTTTATTTAATTGCTTGCCATCTCAGGAAAGCAAGGGTGGGGGAGGAAGAGAATTTGGAACTCAACATTTAAAAAAAATTGTTTTACATGTAATTTTTAAAAATATAGGAAAATAAAAATAAATAAAATAGTAGGACTGACAGAAGGGTCAATATTTTGGAGGGGTCAGGATGGAATGAGATCACTTGAATAAATAGTGGTGTTAGCCTTGGTAAGGAGTAAAGCCACTTCATCATATGAAACAGGGGGTGCAAGAGGAGAACATGACAGAAGATGCCTGAGTGACAGGAAAGGGGGAGGAGAAGAGGGAGTTCATACCAAATAGCCTCATTTTTTCTATAAAATATGAGACAAAGTTCTTAGCTATAAGAGTAAGAGGGAGTGGGGGTAGGGGAAGAAGCCATGAGAAGTTTGAGCTAGGATGAAAGGGCTTTGAAGAGTCATTGAAGAGAATAGGGTAATGATTAAATAAGGGCAGTATAGTAGATTGCTTAACAACCTTTAGGACCCAGTTGAGGTTATGTAACATAAATTTGTAATGAACCCATTTGTAATGAAATGTGTAACTCATACAATGGTTGTGTGATTTTTCTCCACCCTCATTCAGCAGCATGTATGTAAGTTGCGAAAATGAGGAATGATGGGAGTGATCGGAGGCTGAAGCTTAGCTGGACATGATCAGCAATATGAAAAGGGAGCCATGGATTCAAGACAGGAGATCTGTAAGGTTGAACTGGCTTACCAAGGAGTCAAGATGGAGAGAAGAGAAGAGTGGTTAATACAGGGAGATGGCCTGAGAAAGAACTGAGAGGTAAAGGGAATAGAGTAGAGTTGTGGAAGGGAAGGAGAAGGAAAGATGAAAAGCGAACGGATTATGGGAATTTCAGAATTTTGAACATGGAGATGGTACATTTGGGGATGATGGCAAGATTGAGGATATGACCATCTAGGTACGTGAATGAGGTAGAGTAGGGGAGTAGTTCATGGGAGGTGAGTAGGATGAGGAGCTGAATGGTTAGAGTATTTGAGGAAGGAAAAAATATGTAAGTTGAATTCAAGGGCAGGAGATGGGGAGGAGAGAAAACAAACAAACAAACATGTAAATCTGGTGTGGAATTCAGTAATAAAGGAAGGAGAGTAACTTGAGGTTCTGTTGCCCACTATTATCAAGATATTAATTGGGAGGTAGATAAGAATAGCATGAGCTTTAAATGAAAAAGGGTTCCTGAGAGGTGGAGGAAGGGGAAGGACATGAAGTTGGCAACGGAAAGATGTATTCCAAGTCTCCTGCCTTGATCAGTGAGCTGAGGAGTGTGAGTTAAGGTACAGCCAGCACTGGAAAGAGTGGCCAAGCATACTGTGGCATCTAAAAAAAACAAGGTTTCAATAAGAGGTAGAGATGGAAGGAAAGAAAGAGAAATAGATTTAAGATGAAGGGGAGTTTGTTGCCAATGGAACAGGCATTTTAGAGAGCACAATGGAAGAGTTGAGTAAAGTTCTCACTTTGGGGTGAGGATATTGAAGAGATGAGAATAAAGAATCAGCTTGTAGGGGGTATGGAATACTGTTTGGATGATAATCTACAGAAGTTCAGAATCACTGAGATGTAAAGGATAGGATCAGGTATAAGAATGTTCATCATTGGGGCCGTGGATAGAGGTGGTGCAGTGGATACAGAACCGGTGCTGAAGTCAGGAGGACCTGAGTTCAAATAAGGCCTCAGATCAAACACTTGACAAGTACTAGCTGTGTGACCCTGGGCAAGTCACTTAACCTCAATTGCCTCACAAACAACAACAGCAACAACAACAAAGAGTGTTCAACACTGAGTGGAAGGTGTCACTTCTCTGTCCTAAAAGTCAGGCACAGCAGGAGATTGGAGATCTGAAGTTAATGCCACAATTGCTCTTCTTTGCACTAGAGTTTCTCCATATCTCAGTGGGAAGATTGGGCTGTCAGCAGGATGGGGAAGATACCTTGTGGTGGTAGAGATGGAAGTGGTTGCTTTATGGCAGAAGGAAAATGCCTGGCCTAGGTCCTAGCAGTCTTTCCTCAGGGGATACCCTATGCCCTATTACATCCATGGTCTTAGGTCTTCTCACCTCAAGGTATCTAAATACCTGGAACATTATTCTATGTTCAGGGCCATGTCATAGCAAAATAATATTTTAAAACAAGATATTACCTAGATTATTCCATACATATAATTATATATGTGTATACATATGTAATTATATATATATATAATAAACAATTTTGATAGAACTAAGAAAAAATAACACTATTCTTCTTTGGATGAGAAGACTGTCAGGAAATTCAACGGAAATATGAATGAAGCAGATTAAATAACTTACTCAAGGACACACTGTAATAAGTGTCAAAGACAAGATTTGAACACAAGTCTTCCTTATGCTGATTATCACAAAATGTAATTGATTATTGATTGTTCTACTAGCCATTTTTTTGAAGGTGAGGTTACTTTGATGTCTTCTTCAAAGGCTACTCATTCTTACACAGGGAGAAAGGAATTTAGAGATAGAAATTTAAGTGTGTACCCCTTGAATATCAAAGGAACTTTACTAATTCTTATTCTAATCCTAGTTTATCCTTATCTAGCCTATACATGATCTGTTTATCAATGGCCTGAGGTTGGCTTATCTTAGAGCAGCATAGTAGTAAAGCTTCTGCATCAGTTGGCAGTTCTGTTGAGGGCTGGATGTGTATGTTTTCTTCTCCCAGCAACAGAAAAAAGCACTGAGATCCAGGTGGTAATGAAGCAGAATAAGCTTTTATCATTTATCATTTCTGTGTGTGTGTGTGTGTGTGTGTGTGTGTGTGCATGTGTGTGTGTGAATGTGCTATTGGTCAATTGTTACCCATCAGTAAACCATAATGTTAAATCAATTGGTTGTGAAATTCTAGATTCCTTGATATCCCTGACTATCCTGGTATACATTAACTGCAATTATTAGCTGTGTATATGCATGTGGTGGTTTAAAGAGCACAGTCCAGAAGAATAGTATGCTCCACGTTGGACAAGGATTATTCATCATATTACTGATGCAATCACTATTCACAGATATCTTTGCTTTTGATTACTGTTTCTTATATAAACTTGGTTAACTGTGTATTTCCTTGATTATAAATGTGTAGAATTGGTGCATAACACAGTGTCCATTAAATAGCACTTGCTTAATAAGTTTTTGTTGAATGATTGACTGATCAAGCTATTGACCTTGGAGGGCACCTAGTCCAAATGCCTATTGAATGTGCAAGTTAGTTTCTATTTTATCATCATCCTCATCATCCTCATCATCATCCTCATCATCATTATGATCATCATCACTATGTAGTTGTGTAACATTGCACAAGTGACAACCTCAGTGTCTACATAGTAAGCACTTCATAAATTGTTTTAAATTAAATTGCATGATCCCTAAGCTCCTTTCCAATCCTAAAATTATATTCCTGTTAAATAAAATGTTTTTTTTCAAAGAAGACAGAAACAGGTTATTTCAACTACAAAAGAATGATTTAATTTCCGGGAAAATTTTCTGAACCTAGAACATTAGCAGATCCTAGGGAATAGAATAAATATGGAAAATAGAATTGTTTATCAAAGGCATTTATTTAGGGTTTTCTGGGTAACTAGATGAGAACACTGCTGAGAATCTTATTATTTCAATATCGAATTTGGTTATTGTTTGATTGGGCTTTTTTTATTGCTCTTTTCTTATTTCTCAAGTACTTCTACATTTTCTATAAACTACTTGGCATATATCCAATCAAGTCTTTATTAGACATTCGGTTTCTAATTTCCTAGTACTTAAAGAACTCCTAAGGAAAATCCTTAGTAGAAGCATTTAAATATCATCACAAAGAATGTCAGAGACATGAATAAAGCTAGAGAGGATAAGACTACTGATGTAGAGAAAGAGCTGCTTTAAACTTTTCTTTGTTAAGGATCACATTTTATTTCATTTTAGATTCATTAATTAATTAATTTTTAGTTTTCAATATTCACACCCACAAGATTTTGAGTTCCCCATCTCATTGCTCTTCCAACCCTAAGACAGAATGCATTTTGAATACCCTTTCCCCTAATCTGCCCTCCCTTCTCTCTCTCCCCCCACTTCTCTTATCCTCTTCCTCTTCTATTTTCCTGTAGAGCAGGATAGATTTCTATACCCCATTGCCTGTATATCCTATTTCCCAGTTGCATGTGAAAACAATTGCTCAACATCTGTTTTTAAAACCCTGGGTTTCAAATTCTACCCCTTCCTCTCCCCCTGCCACCCCCCACCAAGAGGGCAAGCAACTTGACACAGCCCATACTTGTATAGTCATGTAAAACACCCCCATAGCAGTCATGCTGTAGAAAACTAAGTATATTTCCCTTCATCTATCCTGTCCCCCATTTATTCTATTTTCTCTTTTGACCCTGTCCCTTATCAGAAGTGTTTGCTTCTGATTACCCCTCCCACAATCTGCCCTCTCCTCTATCATCCCCCTGCTGTCCTATTCCCTTCCCCTCATTTTCCTACAGTGTAAGATAGCTTTCCAAACCTAATTGAGTGTGTACATTATTCTCTCCTTAAACCAGATCCAATGAGAATAAGATTCACTCATTCTCTCTCACGTTCCCCCACTTCCCCTCCACTGTAAAAGACTTTTTTGTCTGTTTTACGTGAGATAATTTGCCCCATTCTACTTATCCCTTTCTCTTTCTCCCAGTATAATCCTCTTTCACCCTTTAATTTTATTCTCCAGATATCACCCATTCATGTTCAACTCACTCTTTGCCCTCTGTGCATCGATCTATCTATACATATATGTATATGTGTGTGTATATATATATATATTTTTTTTTTCCCCTCCAACTACCCTAATACTGACAAAGGTCTTATGAATTACAAGTATCTCTCCATGCAGGAATGTAGATAGTTCAACCTTAATAAGTCCCTTGTGATTTCTCTTTCTTGTTTACCTCTTCATGCTTTTCTTGAGTCTTATATTTGAAATTCTAATTTTTTATTTACCTATGGTCTTTGCATCAAGAATATTTGATGCTCTATTTCACTGAATATCCATTTTTTCCCCTGAAGAATTATGCTCAGTTTTGCTGGGTAGGTTATTCTTGGTTGTAATCCTGTCTCCTTTCCCCCCAAAATATCATATTCCAAGGCCTATGGTCACCTAATGTAGAAGCTACAAAATCCTGTGTTATCCTGATTATGTTTCCACTATACTTGAATTGTTTCTTTCTGGCTTCTTGCAATATTTTCTCCTTGACCTGGGAACTCTGGAATTTGGCTACAATATTCCTAGGAATTTTCCATTGAGGATCTCTTTCAGGGGGTGATCTGTGCATTCTTTCAATTTCTATTTTGCCCTCTGCTTCTAGAATATCAGGGCAGTTTTCCTTGATAATTTCTTGAAAGATGATGTCTAGGCTATTTTTTAGTTCATGGCTTTCAAATAGTCCAATAATTTTTAAATTCTCTCTCCTGGATCTATTTTCCAGGTCAGTTATTTTTCCCATGAGACATTTCACATTGTCTTCTATTTTTTTTTTCATTCTTTTGGTTTTGTTTTACAATGTCTTGATTTCTCATAAAATCACTAGCTTCCAAATGCTCCATTGTAGTTTTTAAGGAAGTATTTTCTTAGTGAGCTCTTGGACTTCCTTTTCCATTTGGCAAATTCTGCTTTTGAAGGCATTCTTCTCATTGGCTTTTTGGACCTCTTTTGCCATTTGGGTTAGGCTATTTTTTTAAGGTGTTATTTTCTTCAGTTTTTTTTGGTCTCCTTTAGCAAGCTGTTGACTTGTTTTTCATGATTTTCTTGCAACACTCTCATTTCTCTTCCCAGTTTTTCCTCTACTTCACTTATTTGCTTCTCAAAATCCTTTTTGAGCTCTTCCATGGCCTGGGACCAACTCATATTTTTCTTGGAGACTTTAGATGTAGGACCTTTGACTTTTTTGACTTCTTCTGGTTGTATGTTTCGATCTTCTTTGTCACCAAAAAGAGATTCGATGGTCTGACTTTTTTGCGAGGTTTACTCATGATTCCAGCCAATTATTTGAGTTTTAAAATCTTTCTTAAGGTATGATGAAGGGCAAAGTGTTTACTCCTTTGCTGGCCTGTGATCTGGTCTATGAGTGACCACAAGCATTCTTTTCTGTCTTGGAACTGTGAGGAAGATTCTCTCTGTACCACCACCACTAGCTTCACTACACCAGTGCTCCTCCTTGCCTCAGGATTGCCACCCAGAACTGTGACCCAGATACAAGAGAATCCTTCCTCAGACCAGAAAAGAGATCCCTGCAGTCTCCTTCTGATCAGCCTCTCAATTCCCCCTCAGTCTGTGAGTCAGAAGCTCTGGAAGCACCCACTGCCCTGGTACTGGGCAAGTACTGGGGCTGGGACAGAACTTCTTTCTCACCACAGTACAGACTTTTCCTAATGACTTTCTAAGTTGTCTTTGGTGTTTGTGTGTTGAGAAGTCTGGAAACTATCACAGCTGCCCCTGATTCTGTCCCTTGAGGCCTGCTCTAGGTTTACTGAGGCCTGTTTTGCCTGAGCATCCATGCTGAACTATGTTCCTCTTCCAGCCTGGTGTGAGAGACCTTTCTGATGAACAATCCAGGTTGTCTTGGGCTGGAAATTTGTCTCACTCTGTCTTTTTGTGGGTTATACTGCTCTAGAATTTATATAGGACAATTTTTTATAGGTACCTGGAGGGGTTTGGCGGACAGTTCAAGCAAGTCACTGCTTTTACTCTGCCATCTTAGCTCTGACCCCCCAAGATTATATTTTATTAATTCAAAGAAAATCTGACTTTGTCTCTGTGGGTACTCTTTTCAGCTAGGTATAGCACAGCTTCTAAATGCCTTGGTAGATACTTGCTTGGGGGAAAACATCTTTACCTGGTGAAAATGGCCATGACTTTCTTATGATGAACCTCTTGTCTGAAAGCAGACTAGGGGAGGTTCAGAATGCTAAAGTCTTGTAGAGGTAAAGGTGACGATCTCCCTTATCTCACTCCCTTAATCTCACTCTAGACAGAACTTTGGTTGAGAGTCAAGTTAAAAAAATACTTCCTTTTTCTTGTATCAGGGAACAATGTTGACTTAACAAATTCTAATTATTTTCTGAATTATTTATTGTTTTTGGAGTCCACATTCTTGAATTTTTATTCTTTGGACATAAGGATATATTGGTTGACTAGTTTCCTGATCACAAAGGCCTGTTATGCCTTCTTTTTGCCTCTGCCTTCTTTTCCTAAGTCAATTGTAGCCTTAATAAAAGAAAATAGTGTTTGCAGGTAACAGATTTTGTCCTAGCTCTTCTGAAGGAGCTAAATCTGACCTGCTTTCTTAGAACATTTAGCTACCAAGACTTACCTTCGACCAGAGTTTGTTTAGTATTCTGTTCCAAATACTATATCCTGTTCTTTCTTTTGATGGTCCTACTCCCAATCTTTCCCCATTTTTCAGTGTTCCTATTCTTACCTTTACTAAAATTAGTTATTATCCTGTATTCTGGAAGCTTGCGTTTTCTCTTCTATCTTTCCCATCCATCCAATAAAATTTTGTCTTATGTCTCACTTGCTTGGAACCTATCATTTTCTGGGACACTAATAGATTAATTAGAGCTATGTCTTACTTTCTGATATCAACTGAAGGTATCATTCCTCCAAGATAACATTCATATTTACAACATGAAAGTTTCCATTTATGTCGTAAGAGGAAAGAATTCTTCCTGGCAATTTCAGTCAATAACAGCAGGAAGAATATATGTTTTAAAGGCTTCTTTACAAGGAATTATTCAATATATTACAAATTATTCAATGTAAATATCAGAATAACCCAGGATTTTGCCATGCATTTGATTGACCTATTCTTTTCTAAAAGGTGGCAACAAGATTAAGTCCACTGAATTACTTTCCACTCACTTAAAGTAGCCTCCTCTCCTGCATGAGGAAGGGGGAAATCAGGATCTTTAGAACTTGCTGTATTTGTCTATTATGTATCCCAAGGAACAAAAACACAATTATACCCACCTATAATCTAACTTCAGGATTCATTCAGATCACGTAAACTGTGATAGGACATTGTCTCTTTGACTCCCTGACTCTCTTTCTCTGTCTCTCTCTGTCTTTGTTCTTTCTCTGTCTCTGTCTCTCTTTCATACATACACACACACACACACACACACACACACACACACACACACACACACACACACACACATGATATAAGAAGAAAGTTATGCTTCCATTTCATCACCATCCAAATAGGTGCCATTCTTTTTTACTTCTAAGAAATGAAGCTACATATTTATCCAATAGAACAGGGACTTGTTTTAGTTAATCTTTGTATTTTTATTGCATAATAAGTTCTTTAAAAAGATTTGTTGATTGACCAATGTAAACTACAACCTAGGAAATCATCTCACTCAAAACTAATTAATGTTGCCTTGTCTAGGGAAACTGGGGTCTGGGTAGATTCTGGGAATTTACTTCATTCTGAGGTAGACAAAGGAAATAGGAGATATTAATAAATACATTTATTTAGAATGAGCAATACAATACCTTTTGAATAAACACAAGGGTTGGTAAGACTCCTTTGTTGTTAGAGCCTATAACCATGGATTCATCAGTCATTTTAGCTCTTTCTGTCTATTCCCCCTACTCCCCCTGCAGTGAGGGCTTCTAAATACCCTTAGATGTATTCAGTATGTTGTTAATTTGATTGAAAATCTATATTTTAACAATGTATGACATTAATTCAAAAGACTGTTCATGAGTGAGAAAATGGGTTGGGGGGAGTGAGGCTAATCATTCAAAAAGAAAATTTCTAGTTATGAAAAAACAAATAGCAATTTGACTAGAACAGTGTTGCCAACAAAATTTTTATACTGTGTGTGTATCTGGCAGTAGCAGAATTTTATTTTCTAAGCCTCTAGGCAAAAATGTCAGCAATGGGTCTATTGGGAAATATGTATTCTGATTTGTTCAAATTTGTGGTATATGGTTTCCATAGGATTTTAGGGAATAGTAGTTTCACCTCTCCACTCAGGCAGGAGTGGAATCTGTTGAGCAAATTGGGTGATGTTTATAGTAGGACACATAGGAATTATCCATACATAGAGGAATTGGAGTAGAATTATAGCAGAAGCAGCTAGATCAATTAAATTGATGGGAGGAGGAAGAGAAATCAGTGAAGGAGAACAAAAAAAACCACACAATGGAGTAGAAGAACTAGAAGATAGCTAACAGGAATAGAATGGATGGGTTTCACAGATCATATTCCAACTACAGAATGACTGCCACAGAAAAATAGATAAGACCAAGATTATTCCTCAACTTCCACAACAGCCACCATGAAGTGGACAATCCTTTTGGAGAAGTGGCTAGACATCCCCATATTCACCAACCTTATCTGTTACCACTAGGACAGGCAAGCTTGCCTAGAGGAAGCACCACTGTCCCGTGTGGGAGAGAAAAGAGATAGAATGTGCTAATGCTGCTGAACCACAGTGACTACCATAAGCATGGGAAAACAGTCCAGAGCCCTGGAAAGAGCAGAACCTTCCCACCCCCCCACCACCAGCAACCATGATTCTATCCTAGGCACCATAGTTATCACACAGGGAAACAATTCTTGTGAAGATAAAACCAATATGAGAGCTTCCTCAGCCTAATTCCCACCTTTTCAAGTAGCCACACCTACTGAAGACACATAAAAGAAATTTCTCACCACTATTTTCCTGATGCTTTCAAATGATTCAATGTCAGAAAGAGAAGTGATTTTTGTAATGGAAATAAGCCTAAATAAAATGCATTACCATTTCACTTGCAGATGTGTAATGCCTGGAGTCAGGAAGGCTGATCTTCCCAAGTTCAAATCCCAGATACTTATTAGCTGTGACACTGAACAAGTCACTTAATCATGTTTGCCTCAGTTTACTCATCTGTAAAATGAGCTGAAGAAGGAAATGCCAAACCACTCTAGTATCTTTGCTAAGAAATCCCAAATGGGGTTATGAAAAGTCAAATATGAGTGAAACAACTGAACAACAACATGTGTGATATGTTCTATTGGAACTCTTTGAGAACAGGGCCTGTTTTTTCTGTTTATATTTCTAGCACTTAACACTGTGCTTTGCAAGAAGTTAGCTCTTACTAAGAGCTTTTCATTTGTTAATATATTTATGCATACATATATACCATACATATATGCATGAGGGAACACATGTATACATATATACATATATGTATATTTGTGTGTATACATATATATACCTTAATTCATACATGGAAACATATTTTGGCCAGTAAATATTGAAAAGCTAGAGGTAAATAAAGCCATGGCTAAATATTATTTTTCTAATTGTAATAGTCAGGTGAAAAATAATTTAATATTTATGCTTTACAGTCACTTTCCTGTGAAACAAGAGGGACGAATGTCAGTAAGGAAATCACCGTCAAAATAACAAGCAATTATTTAGCATCTATTTTATTCAAGGCTAGCATTTTTCCCACTTTATGTTTTTACAGTCAGATTTGAGAAATCATTTCTATGGAGTTGGAACATTCCTATTCTCTAGATCTCCCAAGTTTGAAATCTGGATGTTTTTTGTTGATTCTTTCTTTTCCTTTATAACATAAATCCAATCAGTTACCAAGTGCTAATTACACTCCTTCTGTGAGAGTTTGCTCATCTGTCTTCTGTTTCCTCTTTAGCTGTCAATACTCTAGTCCCTTCTCTCCTTTCAAAGCATCTAGACTACTGGAATATTTTTTTGCCTCTTCTTGCTTCTGCTTTCAAATCTCTGATTTTCACTCAACATTACTCTGAATTCTATGATCGTTATAACTCCATATTGCAAGTGCAAGCTCTATGAAGTAAAGGACTGAATTTTATGGAAACTTCATATATTCTTCAAGTACCTTCTATTCCAAACACAATGTTTTGCACACAGTAGAAGTTAAATTAAATATGTTTCGAATTTATATGAATTTAAGTTGATTCTCTGTCCTCAATACTTCAACAACATAAAAAAAAGATGCATTCCTCATGCATAATTTGTATGCATGTCTTTCTCTTAGACAATAAATAGGACAACAGAAGTAAAGTAAGACTAATCTTGAGGTGAACAAAGGAGAAAGAGAAGAGAGAGAAAGAAAGACAGAGAGAGAGAGAGAGAAAGAGAGAGAGAGACAATGAGAGACATAGAGACAGAGAGAGAGGTTAGGTTATTCAAACAATCATTTACTGGATAGAGATACATACAAGACAAGAAAGAAGCTTGAACTGATAGATAATGTACTTACCTTTGAAAGCAAGAGATGGGGTAACTATTGATAGCCTACTAAGTAAATAAGTCAGTTTAAGTCGTTCTAAGACATTGAATACCAACTGGATTATCCTGCTTAACTAATCACCACCTCCACTAAAATTATACTATTATTGTCTCCTTGTTATGGGAGAAAAATTAGACATAATGGGTAAATCAAGACTTGTTTATTTTTAAACCTAGAATGGCATTTCACTGTTAATATTATACTAACTCTCAATAATGAATTTGATTTTGCCAAATTGATGAGGAAATTGCTGATTATGTGGAGTTTCCGTTTTTAGTAAAAATGAATATTAATATTTTAAAATGATGAATTGCTAATATGGGACATTGAGCTTGCAATCAACCATAAAACATCCCTCCTTTAAAAGGAAAGAATTATAGTAACAATTTTAGAGCTTAACTCCAGTTCCACTGCTGTGCATGACAAAGGATGATAGAACTAAGACAATTAAGGGTCAGAGATGCAATTAATGTATTTTGATTGAATATATATTTTGTAAAGTTTTAGTTTGTGGTTTTGATTCCAATATTAATGTATTGATATTATTCCACATTTTTAATTAAACAAAACGCTATAAAAGAAGAAAATGTTAAAAATTACCTCATTTATGTCACAATTTGCTCATCTTGAATAATCATGTTCAATTGCATGAGAACAACTTTTGGAAATGATGTTAACTAATGGTTAGTCATTATTGAAAGTGTTCTAGTCATTAGTTAACATTATTACAAAAGGTGATCTTGTAGTGTTGAACATGATTGTTCATGGAAAACTTCATCATTTTAGTTCCATTTGATTCAAGAATAATTATTTTGGTTTGTTTTACTTTAATCATAGAAAAAGGATCATTGCTAGAAATTAATTTGTTAGAGGAGGGCAAAAACATATTAAACTATGTAAAATAGTATCTTTCCCAGGGAAAGTCATTTTCCATATCTTAAATAATATGATTATTTAAACACATGTGAACCAACATGCTAAGTCTTTTTAAGAGTATTTTTTCATGTTTTCACTCTATGGTCTCTTTCTTTAGTCATTTCCTCGTATCATTGTTGGCTGTTTCAGACAAGCTTCTACAGACTAACTATTATTTATATTTACTTTTGTATGTAGAGTACCTAGCATAAGCACAAAATCATAAGTTATTAGAGAAATGATGACATAAAATATTTTCTAAGTTTCTAGTAAATAACTTGGCTATATAGGAGTTAAGTTTTTTTTAAATGTCTTTGAATTGAAAGCTTTGTCATTTCCAGAACTAAGAGAACTATTGTTCTATTATTTACTTGAAGATGAAAAAATATCATGCAAAAAATATCAGTAATCAAGTACAAGATTACACATATACTTATATAACTGTACATATAAATAAGTGCATTTTAATTTCAAAGTAACACAAATAATTAATATTAAGAATTTCATTTATTTATATTTTTTCTTTCATGTATGTATTCTTCTATTACTTTTATTTTCTTTTAGAGGTAATAACAAAGTCTTTATTCAATGATACCTTTTTTTGTGTACCAAAAATAATTTAGAAATTAATGTTATAATTTCCTGAGATGGGGAGTTTTGAACATCTGATTCAATTATATGATTGACTATCAAAACAATTCTGAATTTCTTGGATTAGTAGATAATCCTGTTATACTTTTTTGATCAGGAAGATGCAAAGTAAGTACCTTCTGATTTTTTTCCTACTCCCAAAGACATGTGTAATAAGCATTAGAACAGGAAAGGCACTGTGATGACTGATAGAGGCAGTTTTCTTAGGGCCTACCAAATGCAATCTTTTGATGAAAAAGTATTGTTACTAAAAAAATAATAATTCATCACTAACATAATAACAATTATAAATGTATTCTAGAACAATGAAATGGTTGTGTAGGCAGACATAATGAAAAGAGTTGATACAGAGATGTTCCCTTATAATGTTATTATTTCAATAGCTTAACCTAACCATCTATCCACTATGGAGCACCCATAGATAGATACTAAGTACTGTGCTAAACACTAGAGATACAAAGGTAAATGAGCAAGGAAAGTGAAGCCTCAAAGAGCTTACATTCTAATGAGTGAAGACAATACCCCAAGGGGAGCTGACAGTGGGGTACTTATGAAGATGGGAGGAAAGTGTCATAGAGATCTAGTTTAGGACAGCACATTCTGAATGCTCTGTCATCTGATCCTGATTTCCCAGGACTTCATCCAAAATTCTGGTGAAAGAGATATAAGAACTATGATTAGAGTACAGGCAGAGTAGGAATTAATAAGGATACTTTGTTTAAGGCAACATAAAGTGAAAGCTCAACCATCAGCATATAGCTTCTGAGGAAAGAGTGAAAGGTTTCATTAGGAAGAAGATAATAATCATGAAAGTGGGCATAGTACCCTACTACAGTTTATTTGAATGGAAATATTAATGGTGTTTAAGATAAACTACACTGCAGTGGCATAAATGTAGGCTCTCCCTGAACATATGCAACACACTTAAAATTTTAAGAATTTAATTTAAGAATTCTGTGAAAGGAAAATTTATTTTAGTGTTCATGTTCTCATACCTGGACTATTGATCTTTCCATTATATGATAGAGACATTATTAATAGGATAGGTGATTGCATATGCATTAGAATACACCAAGGATACATGTGATAATTTTGAAAATTACAATTAAGAAAAAAAATTGTTTTTTTCTTTCTTATAACATTTGAGTAAAAGCTGATTTAAATATAACTTTAATATGTGTGTATATTTTAAAATTTATTCCTATAATTTCAGTAGTTGTGAGCCTCTCATAAGGCAGCATGATTTACATGAGTAAAACAAAATGAAATGCTAGACTTCCATTTGTTGTATTCAGTATTTATTGATTATATAAAAATCAAAGTTAAGTGCATAGGTCAGTTGAAGCAAAACATCTTCAGGTCAACTTTTATTGATTGCCTTATTTTATCTTAATATAAGAACTAAATTAAAGTGTTGGAGAAGATTATCAAGTTACTTTTTTTCTTCTCTGAAATGTGTTTTATAGGTCAGATTAACATAAATAAAAATTATAAAAAAAAGCTCTTATGATGTGGAGAACTCACTTCCTTCCTAGGATTTTTATCTATCTTTTGAATTTTCACTTGTTTTCTGACAGGTTAAAACAATTTACAAAGAGAGATATAAGCTGACTTTATCATTAAAATAAAAATGAGTGAATGGGTGAATGCTTTCCTTTACAACATTTGACTGAGAATATAATTCTCATTAATTTCTTTCATATTAGTTAATTTTTCTCAGGTTTTTAGTAGAAGCAATTTGTATACATATTTATGGTTACAGAGTCAGCATGCTCATAGATGAGAGTGTGATTGATTTTTAGACTATTTTATAGGAAATTAAGCACTGCAAGTTTGAAAGAACCTAAAAAATTATTGTGATCATTAATATCAGGGAGGTTTAGCATCATCTTGTTTAATCAGCTCACTTAATAGATGATATATTAGAGGCCTTGAAAAGGAAAGTGAATTGTCCAAAACAAAAAAGGTAGTAAATGATAAACAAAATTAAAACTCAAATCCTTTGATGCTAAGGTCTTGTGATCTTTCTACCACTCCATGTTGTTACATATGAAAAGCAGAAAGAAATTTGTTGATTGAAAATAATCATGGTATGATCACACATGTATAAGCTACATCAAATTCCTTGTCTCCTTAATGAGGGGGGAGAAGGAGGAAGGGAGTAAAAAAAAGAAAGTATTCATTATATTGGAGAAATATGTATATAGAGTAAGACAACATTTGGGAACAGTGAAATTATTATCCGTACGTAACAGATAAGGAAACAGGGGCAGACCTAGGTTAGGTGACTTGCCCAGGGTCACACAGGTAGAAGTTTCTGAGAAGGATTTGAATTCAGATCTTCCTGACTCCAAGTCTGCTATACTATCAAACTGCAATGGGATATGAGACATTATTTTCCAAAAAGAAATTACAGATGTAGGGAAAAAAAACACAGAACTATTTATGTGAATTGATAGTAAAAATAAAAAGCAGAACCATAGACATTAATGACCATAGACATTTATGACTAAAAGTTGTGGAAAACTAGGAGACAATTCAGAGAAGAATAATTAAGATGTTTAGATGTAAAGAAACTAGCTTAATTTAATCTCAAACATGTCAATTAGAAAAAAGTTCTTTGTCTTCATGTATAGGAAAGCTTATTAATGGAAAAAAATATAATGTTCCCCTTCCCTATTCATGAGAAAAAACAAACAAAAAAAGCAATCTATATAAAGAGAAGGAATTCAGAGCAGCTAACAATGGGAAGTTTTCTTTAATTTTCTCTCTTTTTTTTCCCTGAAACAATGGTGCTGTGTGCTTCACAGAATTTTAAAAGAGTCTTTCCCTGCTTTACTTGAGCAAATTAGTTAACCATAACCCCAATGCAAACTATGTGTTTAAGATTTCCTTTTCTGTCTTTAGATTTATTTTCCAAAGTGGCTTTTTCCAAACAACACCTGCCTTTTGTTAGTCTATTTGTACAACTCAGAATCAAGAGTAACAACTGTAAATTAGCATAATTTTCTTTACTAAGATTTATACCAATTAAACAGGATTCTAGCATTAGAGTGAAAAGAAGCCTTAGAAATCATAAACCCCTTGTGTATGCACACTATGACTGGGTACAAAATATAATGGTTTTTGTAAGAAGGAATTAATCATTACTTTGAATGTTTCATATTTTCCCCATAAATCATCAGTTATCAATTATTCACTAGATCAGCAAAATTGTGTAGAGTCACACTTTTTAAAAACATGGATCCTATGGCAGGCACTTCTTGTTAAAAACAAAAGCAATAAAACTCCTAAAAGTCATTAAGTAGATCATCCTCTTTGACCCAACCATCTGAATTGAGATATTGATATAGATATATACACATACATAATATGTATACACCTTAAGTAGGTCAATGACAAAAAATAAAATATTATCTACATATGCACATAGACACACACACACATAGACACATCCATACATATATTCATAGCAGTTTTTGTGGTAGCAATATATAAATAAATGAATAGATGAACAAAGAATCAGGAAACAAGGAGGGTGTCCACTGATTAGGGAATGAACAAGTTGCAGTAGTAGCAGCAGTCACTAGTATTTATATAGTATTTTAAGGCTTGAAAGTGCTTTATTATCTCATTTTTATCCTCACAACAACCATGAAAGGTAGGTGAAATTATTATCCCTACTTAACAGATAAGGAAACTGGGGCAGACCTAGTTTAGGTAACTTGCCCAGGGTCACATAGGTAGAAAGTTTCTGAGGAAGTATTTGAATTCAGATCTTCCTGACTCCAAGTCTAGTGCTGTATCTGCTACACTACCAAGCTGCAATGGGATATGAGACATTACTGTCTAAAAAGAAATGACAGATGTAAGAAAGGAAAAGAAAACAAAACATAGGACTATTTATGTGAATTGATAGTAAAAATAAAAAGCAGAACCATACACTTTAAGTCTGTATGATACCTATGTTTATATGGTTTTAATAATAAATTCAAATTTTGTTTTATATAATACACATATTTCTATAATAATATAAATTAAACATTCAAAAAGCATAAAATAGCAGAAAGTCCCATATTAAGTGGGGGAGGGGAGTGGTAATCTTGGTACTGAAGGACAAATTAAATATACTTTCTTATATATGACATTTAAAAAGATCTGAGAGACATAATTTCTGGGTAATTTTATTAAGAATGCCAGCATGTTTATTAATAAAAGCATGGTGGTTTAGCTGTCTCTCTTAGACCAAAGACATCTCTTGGAAATGGGCTCACAGCTTATAAGCCTGGGGAAGAGCAGGTATTCCTGAGAGTGGCAATCAACTGTGATGGGTTAAAAATTAATTAGAGAATGAATATTACATTGAGAGAGTGGACTATATTACAATGAGGATCTGGGGGCACTTGACTTAGATCACCCAAACCTTGGTCAAAGAGACTTATTAATTTCTATATCACTGCTTTGACAAAATGGAGGATTAACATTTTACCAGACCTGTCAAAGTAAACACAATAAGCAGGAATGTACTCATTGGGCTAAATGTAGAATTTATTCTATGATATTTGATTAGATCTTAGCAATTCTGGCTGGGTAAGTATTTCAGAAAGATTTCCTACACTGGGTGATTTCTGGATGAGGAAGAAGAAGGGGGGGAACTTGGTCATAATACAAAAATTAATAATTAATACAAGAAAGAAATTATTATTTCTCTCATATAGTAGAGAGATTAGGGTTTACATGTGCAGAATGTAATGTGCATTGTCAGATGGTAGTTATTATGTTATTTGTCTTTTGTTCAAGTATTCCTAGTTAAAGGGATACTTCTGTTGCAGAGGGGTTCAATAGAACAAGGATGCCATATGAAAAATGAAGGACATCAATGTACTTAAAAGAATTATATTTGCCTCCATAGCTACTTTGTTACTAAAAAAGCTTTCTAGAGACTCCATTTCCTATGCCACAGGAACTAGAATTCTAAGTGCTTTGTTGAATGGTTAAGAAGTCTTTTCAGTAGCATTATTCTAACAAAAGAAAAGTAACAACTCACATCTTTATTGCTTTAAAATTTCCTCCTTTAAAGCACATTTTCCTAACAACCACCTTACCAGATCAGGAATATAAATATTACTGTTGTTTTACATATGAAAAAAAACAAAACAAAACAAAGTGAACTGACTAGTTCATAGTCACATAGAAATTAGCATTATAACTTGAATAAAAAGTCAGGTCTTTTCATTTTGAGTCTGACATTCTTTCCACTATACCATATCATAACTAAGTGGCTTTAAAAACAACCAAAAAGTCAAAAAAGACTTGGTTTGTGGCATGATTGATCAATATGTGAGGAACATAAAAAAAAAGGAAAAAACCAGAACATCTGTGGGAAGGCAGATGATTAGAAATCCAAGGACCAGAAAATTGGTAGAGAGGCTGCTGATCACAAAATGTATGGAGGTACAGCCAGGTGAATAACCAGTATCAGAGAAGTCTGGCAACCAGTAGTTAGCACCTAATCATGGAAACTAGGGTTTCAAAGTCATATTTACAATCAAAAAGGTCCTGGAGTAATAAGGCAGGAGCCCAGTTTCATAGAAATTGGAGTATCCTGTAAGAATCCAAAGCAAGAACTCAAGCAGTGGGGGATACAGAAAGGGAACCATTTACTAGAATTAGACCACAAAACTTTGGTTTACTCACAAAAGAAAATGGGAAGAAGGACACAGTTAATGAAATTGGATTATAAGGCCAAAACAAGAACAGAAAGAGACTTAAATTGAGACTTAGCTGTTAGTTCAGAGATCTTTATATTTCTCCTTCATAGGTACAAAAATTTTCCCCAGAAAGTAGAACAGACAGAAGCCACAGCTGGGACTAAAATTGATTCAGAGGTATATGGACAAGGTCTAAGGTATTCATTATGATTTGGTGTTTCAGTCATTTTAATGTTTTACAGGATTATGTTCACTTATATCTGATTAAAAATCAACTGGTGGTGGCAGCTAGGTGATGCAGTGGATAGAGCACAGGCCCTGGATTCAGGAGGACCTGAGTTCAAATCTGACCTCAAACACATAACACTTACTAGCTGTGTGACCCTGGGCAAGTCACTTAACCCCATTGCCTAGCCAAATGAAAAAAAATCACCTGGCATTTACAAGGCCCTTTAAAATATCCAGCAGCTAAGTGGCACAGTAAATGAAGCATGGGGTCTAGAAACAGGAAGACCTCAGTTCAAGTCTAGCATCTACTTCTTATAAGCTAAATGACTTGGCCAATCACATAACTTCTATCTGCCTCAGTTTCATCACCTAATAAATGGAGATAACAATTGCACCTACCACACAGAGTTGTTGGGAAGATGAGTTAATATTTAAAGCATTGTAGAAACCTTAAAGTGCTATATAAATGCTGGCTATTGTTATTTGCAACATTGACTGATCCCCTTCCTTCAAATAAATGTTCTTTTTATTTTAGTTATTTTATCTTTGTAACCTAGAAACTATTTCATTTATTTCTCAGCTTTAATTTCTCAATTCTCCCTTAGGGAAACATTTGTAGAACAAAAGACTATAAACTATTATGACTTTACTGGAAAATAAAATTAGGACTATGTCTTCCAGGATTAATGAAGTAGATAAGAGTGTATGACAACAACAGAAGGGACTTAGAAAAGAAAAACTGCTATCCTTAATGATTTTTTTTGTCCCAATATATTGTTCATTTCATAAAATAATTGCTGAAAAGAGCATTCATCAGTACTAGTAGAAAACTATGGAGTCTTCTTTGGAGGGCTTATATAGTTATCCTGTTATTGATATTCATGGACTTGATCCTTTTATTTACATTTAATTTTATTTATTTTTATTCATTATGTTATTTGTTTTGCTATGTTAATTGAGAAGGCAAAACTCATGTATTTGGGGGAAGAAGAGGTTTTCTGAATAATATAATAGCAAAGACATTTTGGTGAGCAAACTATCTAGGAAAAATATGTGGATAATTGTGTGATAAAACATATACTATATTGATGCAACTGATCACATTTTAATGGGAAGATGATTTTCTGGTCCAATGAAGAAATTAATCAATTCCTCAGAGTGGCTTTCTCCTACCTTACTCTTTGTGGAACCTCAGTTGCAATAAGCTGGTATATATGACTCTGTACAGTGTGATTTTAGCTGCTCTAGAATGGTATTCCTCATCTACCCCCATTGCCTCTAGTACTCCCTTCTTCACTGATGTTTGAAATTCCTTTAAATGTTTCATTCTACTATGAGAAAAAAGGATTGAAGTACAAATGTTCCTTAGAGAGATCTGCTTTCTCAAGAGAAGATAGTGAAGCCAGAAGGAGGAAAGGTAGGGGATAAAGATGAGGCTACTGGCTGCCTTAAAAACACAGCAATATGAAATAGGTAAAAAAAAAAAGGTAAAGAAACAGTAGTCTTCAGGTGCCACAGACAAGACAAACTTCACCCACATAAAACTAGGATGGTCCAGATCTCAGTATATTATGAGAGAAAAGTAGTTTACCTTTTTTTATAGCTGAAGTTTTTCTTGATTTTGTCTGTAAAACACCAGCAGCTCCCAATGATTTTCATCATCTGTGGGGGTTAAGAAAGAAATGGATAGGAAGGATGTTGCAAGTGGACAGAACATCCAGAAAGGAACCTCAAAAGAGCTATAGCAACCAGGACAGGGAGGAAGCTGAATTTCTATAGCTGTAAGGGTATTGTTATTATATGTTTCTGTGTAAAATATTAAGGTTTGCCTCTGTGTGTAAGCAGAAATGATGGTAAGTGTTTAACTTATTTAGACATTTCAAGCTTACTTCCTTGCATATATATAGACTAATCAAAATATATTTAGTTTGTAGGTAATTGACTCCCACACTGTGTGTTTTTTTGTTTATTTGTTTGTTTGTATGTAATCATGGTTGCTCTCTTGGTAAACTGAAAATCAACAACTATAAAGTCAAAAATTGTTGGGGGGCATTCAGAGAGTTGCTGTACAGATACTCCATTTTTAATAGCTTTTAAAAAAAGCCTTGTAATTGAGCATATCGCATGGATACTTTCAAAGTGTCAAATTATCTGAAAGCAACAAATATTTGGCAAACAGGTTTTTAAAAAATAATCTTTGTGCATTCTCTTATTTGCCCATATTTTCCACCTAATTACCATTTTTGCTCCTTCACCTTTGTCTGTAAATATTTTTAGTCTCATTTTCCCAATCATTTACCTATTAGATTGAACATCTTTGGATTTATGTTTGGTGAGCTTCCAGATTTGTTCCTTCTCCAAATATTAAAGCTATTGATTGGCTTTTGTTTAGGGATACTGTTATGAATTGTTGTCTGCTCACTAATCATGAGACTAGCTTATCCTCTATTTCATCCTTCTTTGAGTTTATTGATTGCTTTATCGATCTTCCTATTTGTTGTGTGTCTGCTCTTTCAGACTAGTTTTCACCATTAGTAGAAATGCAGTTTATATTTTTGTCATCCTGCTCAAATGCCTGTTCCAGAATGAGGTGCAGAAAGATAGTTGTATACTTACCTTGAAAACAAATCCTCTAAATTTTGCAGTATGTAACTGATCCTCAGTGAAGGATGAGTTTTGTTTGTACTCTCACAAAGAATATAGAATAGAGAGAGAACAATGATTGTCAAGACTAATGAGAAAGCCAGTGTGAAGATAATATATCACTCATCAATATATATACGTACATATATTAAGATTGTACAAACAGAGACTGCCTTTTCCTTCCACACACAAACACATTTGGGAATCTGTTGATTAAATGAAAACATATAAGGTCACCTTGATATGCTTGGCAAAACTGGTAAACCAACTATACCTTATACATGTTATTCCATCCTCTACCTCTTTTCTTGTGCAGAAGGAGTCCACCATGTCTGGAATGTACTCACTTCTTATCTTTTCCTTATGATATTCTTAGACACTTAATATGTTCTTAATAGAACATTTCAGGTTTCACCCTCTACATGAAGTCTTTCCTGACCCTTCCTCTTATAAGCCATCTCTTTCCCTTGAAATAACTTTGTATTATTTTATATGTGCTTTAAGTACATGAATGCATGTTTCATCACACACCTCCTTCTTCACCCTACCCTACCCCCAATAGAATTTAAGTGACCAGAGCAAGGACTATTTCATTTCTGAGTTTGTATGTCTGGTGGGTAGAACAGAACTTTGTAGCACAATAGGTATTTCATTAATTTTGGTTGAATTGATTGAATATGGATCATCTCTTCATGCTTCAAATTTAATTTTTCATCTTTGCTAGACTCTCTTCTGTGTTAGAATTGAATTATTTCACTTTTCTTCAACCATTTGGTCAAAAAATAATTTTTGCCTTGATAGAGAAATTGGAAAATTTTTGACACAAAACAAGAAAATTAAGCCATTTTACTGAAATTGTTTCATATAGAAACATTTTGATACATTTTACATATAATTTAGATAGAAAATAACCATGCAACTCAAATTTTCTCATAAAATTCTTATTTATATCAAATGGGACATTAGAGTTCTCCATAACACAGTTTAACATAGACCACACTATTTAATTGTGACAAGGCAAAACCAAAACCAAAACATCTCTCTCTCTCTCTCTCTCTCTCTCTCTCTCTCTCTCTCTCTCTCTCTCTCTCTCTCTCTCTCTCTCTCTCTCTCTCTCTCTCTCTCTCTCTCTCTCTCTCTCCCTCTCTCTCTCTCTGTTTCTTTCTCTCTCTCTCTCTCCCTCCCTCTCTCAAAGATTTTTCAAATTTCTAATCCTACTCCATCTAAATAAATATTTCTGTGTATAATCCATAGGGAAAGCCATAACTCCTCTGACCAAAGGCTGCATTGTTTTCTCTTGGGGAGTTAATCTTAGTACCATTACCTTCATCACTGATCAAACAAATTAAAGTAAAAACAATCCTTAGGTTATATTGTTTTGTGTATTTATATAATTTTTAACATTTTGTCTTATGCCCTGTGAACATGGACTCTGTAATGCTTGTACTACCTAGTTAAATATGCTAGAACTTCTTTTTTTCACAGGGAAATCAGAAGATGGAATAGCACAACAACTAGTCAATCAGAAAGACTTCTGATGCCCAAGGCAGCTTGACATATCAATAATCGTTTGCAGTGAAACCCACCTGGAAGCTCATATCAACTTTGAAACAGATCCTGAGCCATTTAGTGATTTATGGATCTTCAAGAGACATCCCTAACTTCAAAGACTTTTCTGTCTATAGATTATGAGACCATAGATAAAACCTGTTTATGATTTTCTTTTTGGAGACACCTTTATCTCCAGAAACACCCCTAACTTTGGTTATGTGGCTTTTGGAATATCCTGTTTTTGGAGACATATCCTTATCAAGCTTTGACCTATGACCTGTTTATCAAGAAGAGTGCCTTCTGTTTTGTGTATCAAAGGTCCTCAACTCTAACACCTGAAATTCCTCATTTCCCTTGTTTCCTGGGACTTTCTTCCTAACATCCACCCAAATTCCTACACTTTTTCCTTTCTTTGTTCAAAAATTGTATAAATGTCTCATTCTTTACAACTGGTCTTTGAACATGTCAGAATACTCATTGTTCCAACTTGCAAGCTTTTCCTTCTCAAGCAATAAAACTTGTCTATAATCTGTGTAAACTGTGATCAGACTGTGATTCATTCCAGATTCCTTTTTTTGGGCCTGGGGTTTCTTCCATTAAACAAACAGTCCCAGGGGTTTTTTTCTAACAGCCCCTGAACCATTAGGAACTTTTTGCCTTTTTCTCAAGATTGTGGTTTAGACTGGTACAGGATTGGTAGCCTAGATGTTAAAAAAAAATAAGAAGTCCTATGGTCAATTAATTAGTCATGCATGGATTATTTATTAAAGATTGTAGAAAAAAATTGTACAAGATCCCTGGCTTGCCAGAGTTTTAACATCTTTATCTGCCATAAATGTTGTTTCCATACTCTCCCTGCCAGAAAATAGTGTGGCCTGGGACCTCATCATTATTTAAACCAGTTTTCACATCTAAGGTCTTAAATTCAAAAATTCATTATTTGTATAAACCTTTCTTCCTTCCATCTCTCCCACTCCCCTACTCCCTACTGAACCTATTCCTCATCCTTACTGTGGTCTCCACTGTGTCCATCTTTCCCAATTCTCTTATGCTATTATCTCTCATTGTGTTTTCACTTGTTTAGCTACCCAATCTGCATCTCATGGTCAGATATTTTCATGCTCATATCTTCTAAAATCCCTTACCCCTCCTCATGTCAAAAAAAAAGTAAAATCTGTATTATCCATTATCTCTTCTCTTAGACTAAACATGCCATTAGACAAGATCAAAAAACCCATTCTGACTATATCCACAAACCCATTCAGTGGGCCAAACTTTGTTTTATCAAAGCCCACTTATTTATAGGATTCTAGGATCAGAGAATTAGAGCTAGAAATGACATTGGAAGTCTGCAAATCAAACTGCATAATCTTACAGATGAGGAAACTAAGGCAAAGAGGTTAATTGACTTGTCTAGTGTCAGACAGCTGTTGAGTTACTAAGGCAAGATTTACTGTCTTGCTGACTACAAATCCAGTGTTCTACCCATTGTGTCACCCAGCTATCTTTTTATCTGTTAATGCCACCTACCCACATTCCCACAGAAGCTCCTCCATAATTTCTCCATTTTCCTCAAGGCTCTTAGTAGATAACTTTGCTTCTTGTGTTCCTAAAAATATTGAAGCCATCCAACATGAATTTCATTATCTTCTCTCCTCTTCATTTTTCTTTTTCTTTACTCACTTTCTTTCCCTTCCCTGTTGTCTCACAGGAGAGGACAGGATGAGGAAATTGTTATAGGAGTAGAATACAAAATAGTTTTGTGACAAATTTGTCAGCTTCGAGTAGGTGATAGTCATGAATTTCCTTAAGAACCCAAAACTTCTGTTTGCAGAATTTCTGAGAACTTCCTACTCTAGCTAAGGTGGATTCTTAAAGATGGAAAGGGGAGAAAATCTAAGTATTTTAAGGGTTAGAATAGCTGGGCTATCTTCTAAACCTGGAAAAGTACATAGCTTCCACTTAAAATTTAAAAATGAGGAATTTTCTATTATCACAGAAAACGCTAGGGCAAATAGTAGGAGAAGGTCAAAAGTAATTTTTTGTGTTCCATTAAAACATGCTTCTATTTGAAAGACAGTGTCTTTAATAACTTTTACTTCACTAGCCTGAGGACTAGTTAAAACCATGTCTTATTTTTTTTCTCTAAATCAATGCATGTCTACACTAACAGACTAATTTATGCTTCATATAAACTTAAAACATATTCTGTTTCATAAGGGGTTTAGCTCTGTGTTGTAGATTTTCAGTATGCTTCTCATAATGATTTTTATTGCTAGGTATGGGCATAAGGGCAATATATGAATACAGTTATATATTAGCACTGCATTATTTAATGAATGTCAGCAGTATTTTTGAGACATCTCCTGCCTCATCAATGTACTTTTTTCTTTTAACTGTAACTCCCCTTATGTGCTTCACATGAATAGCTGCTCCTGACAGGAGCTGCTATTCAGCAGCTCATTAAGATGCCATATCAGGTGAGAATTAACCTTCTAGCCTATAAAGAGTATTTTCACACAAATAATGTTAACCATCATTAAAAATAAAAACAGAGGCATAGGAAGCTTCCTGCTTACCATAAACTTAGCTGAGAATCAAAGCTCAGAATAATGTCTTTGGGAATTTAGAGAGGGTAGGACCTATGTAGCACCTTAAATTATATGAAATATGTTCCTAAAATAAATTGATGCTTTCCACCTTGCTCTCAAAAAATTATCATAGCAAAAAACACAAGACAAAGTTATTTCTTTAATTACCTAACAAAGCTCACTCTTTTATAATCATAATAAGGCACCCCAGGGCATGAATTGTGTGGCATTAATTCCCGCTTAGGTGCACTGATGATACTCAAGCCTTCATCCTCATGCTTAGCAATACACTAGGTGTGAAATATTATAACACAATTCACACCCTGTCATGTCTTAGGGCTTAATTAGAGATGTTTATGATCTTGTTATTCATACTCTACCAGTAACAGATGACTGAAAAAGAGGCAAGGGACCATTATATGCAGAATGGCATCATAACAGCAAAAATTAAGAGTTTAAACTGTGCCTTAATCCAAGCTGAGGCTCAACCACTGGGAAAATGATGAAAATAAATTTTTCATAGGTGACTCTCAAAAGCTCTTCCAAGCAACTTGTTTTAGTGGGACATTCTTTTCATATTGGTGAGAATGACCATACATAGATGCTGTTTGATTTTTTCTAAGGTGGGGTTGAAATCTGCACAGAACGTAAATGATAACGAATAATAAAATGGGAAATATGGCAAAGTCCATAGAGAGGCACTGTGGAAAGACTGCTGACTTGGTATTCAGATGAGTGAGTCCATACCACAGAAATGGCATTTGCCAGCTATATAACTCTGGGAAAGTATCTTTACCTGCCTGAGCTTTTGTTTCTTTATTTTTGAATGAGAAAGTTGGCCTAGATGAATACTAAGGTCCTTTCCACATCTAAATTGCTGATTCTATAATCATTTGTCACACCTCTTTATGAATAGAGGTTTAAACAAGTGAAGTGACTTATATAGCGAATAAGTGGTACAGCCAAAATATAACAGATCTGATTTTTGATTATTAATATGTAACAATATACATATGTGTGTGTGTGTGTTTGGACCCACCATATGATACAAGACCTATGTGAAACCATATATAGTATACAGCAGTATTCAAGTTCATATAAATTTTACTGTAGTGTCCAAATGATCACATTTGACCATAATTTTTAATTGTATTAACACAGTCATAGCTCTAGTTCTTCCATATAGACATTACTTCTAGATTCAGTCATTTGTAAGCTTTTCCTGGTAGCAAGTTGAGCCTTTGGGTTTTGACTTTAGTATAATTTGAGAAGCAAGTGATATATTTAGAATATTCTGGCTATTTGAATGAATGAATGAAAGAAAGTATTCACCACTTATTACATATCAGGAGCTGGGCCAAACACTGTTGATACAAATATAAGCATGCAAGATTTCCCCTGTTATCAAGGAGATTACATTGAGGGGAAGACAATCACCTTTCTGCCTGAGATTTAGCTTCATTTTTTCTTTAATTTTTGCAAATTGATTTCTTTTGGTTTTATATCAATTTCACTTTTAATACATAGCACATCCTCCCTACCCACCACTTTTCAACAAAAAAATAAATAAGAACAAGAAAATAAAAATCAGCTAGAAAAATCAATCAACATATCAGCCAAGTGTGCCAGTATTCACAATGTAGAACACTACATGTATGGTGTTGCTCAGTTGTGTCTGACTCTTCATGACCCCGTTTGGGATTTTCTTAGCAAAGATACTAGAGTGGTTTGCCGTTTCCTTCTCCAGCTCATTTTACAGATGAGGAAATTGAAACAAATAAATTTAAGTGACTTGCTCAGGATCACACAGCTAGTGAATGTCTGAGGTTGGAGTTGACCTTAGGTCTTCCTGGCTCCAGGTCCAGTACTACTTCCACTGTGCCACTTACTTACTCTGTTACACACATGCCCCAAACTAATGCCCTCTCCAGGGTTCTGGCTTTCTCTGCTCTCATAATACTGTTTACCTCCATCCTATACACAAACACTTGACCATGGGCCTCTTCATTATTCTGGCCTTAGTACTTAACCAGCAATTACTCTGTGTCCCAACTTGATCATTGGCTCTTGCATGTTTTCTGATTTGAAACCAATTTTTCCCTCATACCACTTCAACTTAGAACATTGCTTTATGCTGAGTTTTTGTTTAATTTCTTCTAGTCATAAGTGCTTAGAAATTAGGTTCACAGACCCAGATTTTAAAGTCTTATTTTAACATTATTAGTATAGTTTCAACATATTTTTCAAGGGACTATAACCATTTTCTGTAAAACAATAACACTACCCAGACTACAAGCTTTGCTTCCAGCTTACTTATTAATTGCTTATTCTGGGCCAAGTATGGTGATAAACGCTGGAGGTACAAAGAAATGTGAAACTGTGGTCACTGCCCTCAAGAAGCTCACATTCCAATGGCTGAGATAATACTTAAAGAACTATGGACATATAAGATATGTGCATAATATGTGAAAGGTAATGTTGGAGAGGACGGAGAAACGCGATTTTGCAGAAGGTAGGATTTGAGCTGAATCCTGAAAGGTGTCAGAGAAAACAGAGTGTAAGGGGAAAAACATTCCAGGCATGAGGCACCACCAATGCAAAGGTATAGAGGCAGAAGATTGAGTGTCATGTGAGAACAAAAACAAGAAGGACAGTGTAAATCAGTCATAGTAAATATGAGTACAGGTAAAAGTGTAAGAAAACTAGAAAAGTAGGAATGGATCAGGGTATTAGGGCCTTTTGAAATATTTTTCTTTCATAGGTAAAGCATTTGTCATTTGTATGCATTATTTGGTGTTATCAGAAAATTAATTGGAGGAATGGAGTAAGCTGACTGTTGAAGTCTCCTAAAACTGAAAGTAATTCTGTTTTTCTGGGTTGAATCAGTTGCCCAATTAATAGTTTGTTTTTATTCTATGTACCCCTCCTCACTCTTGAGAATAGAGTTGCTCTATCTTTCCCTTACACAAAATTCTGCTTTGTTTCTTTCTCCTATAATCAGATAACATATATAGCTCTTTGCAAAATTTAAAGTGTGCTATAAAATTTTAGTTATTATAATTGCTAGCAACTATTGAGCTTGACTTTGTGTATTAGTAGATCTTACTTTCCAGAAGCATTCTAATCTCAGCAGTGCTTCTCTTGTAGATAAAGGAAGAAAAACAGTAGTGAACAGAAGTCACTGGATGACAGAAACTAGAGAGAGAGGAAATGTTTAAAACAAAACACCTTTCTGCCCAATATGAGAATGGGGAGAACTGAGAAGGTGGGCAATCGTGCTTACAAATGGAGTAACCATTTGTTTAGCATAGGCCATCTGCTTTAGAAAGCCATTTTCTTCAGGATGTATTAGAGGGAAATGGGAAATGGGGAAAACTGCTTTTTACCACTTGGGGTTGTGTTTTTTAGAATAGAAATACTACAGACTTTCAGGACATTCTTTGCATTCTACTCCAAAATTTATCCTGAGTTACCATTATGATTAGTGATTTCCTCACAGTCATCCTTCACATTTATACAACATATAGCAATATAATGATATGGTTGCCAATGATGAAGCTGTAGCAGTAAATTTTCCATAGACCAGGTAACATTCCTGTGTCACCAATGGGACTAGAGCTCATTTCCTCAGAGTTTTCAGGAAACAAAAGAGGTTTTCTTCATCACACTAGTTTTTTCTATACTTTACTATGGTTCATTTTCTTTCAAAATTAGTTCTCAGTGTACTTTTGAAGAAAATGAGTAATGTGAGAATGCTAAGGGACAATATGATTCATAATAAAATCCTAGTGAGATCATGATGATGGGTGAATCTATTTTTGTCAACATGTAAATTTTGAAACTTTTAAGTATTGTGACAAAGTCCATTTGAGTTCTCTCAAAAAAAAAAATCCAGTGAATGCTGTTATGTGTTCTGTCAGGTTTACACACTTTGCTTTATCCCCATAGGAAGAAGAAAGCAGTGTTATGGTCAGATGACAGTGTGAACAGTGGGAAAACAGATTCCTAGACTATTTCTCTTTCTTTTATACAGATATCCTCTAGGGCAAAGTCTTGATGGGGGGAAATGCATATAACTCCTAACTTTCTAGCCAGATATGATCCTTGAAAGATATGTACCATCTCCCCACTATGCTCAAGGCACATAATACTGTACCAAACCAACTAGTAACTCTCTATTTTGTGTAATCACATATTGACACCTCTCACTGCGGCAGAGTAGTTAAGGATTTCTAAATTCTTTTTATAATATCCTTTGAATGTTTTCAAATAAAGCAACAGCAACCAGAGAGGGTGATCTTTTCCATTGCACAAACCAGGCCATCAAACCAGTCCATTGCCAATAGCCAGTAAAACTGATTGCTCCCATGAATTTGGGATGGGAGCAGAATAGGTAAAAATTCCATAGTTTCATAAGTTTAGAGTAGCAGAGGATGTCAGAGATCACAAAGTACAACACTCTTATTTGTAAAGGGGTATAAACTGAGGTCTGGAGAGGCAAAGTGACTTGCTCAAGGACACACAATAGAAAGAAACAGATTTAGAATTTCATAGGATCTGGTGTCATAGATTTTTATCTAGAAGAAATTGACAAAGCCAGGGAGTCCAACCTCCTTAAAAAAACACACATAATGAAAGTAAAACCTCAAGAAATTGTCACTGCCCAATGTCGTATAGATAGATATTGACAGACATAGCTAGGATTTGAACTAAGGTATTCTGACACAAAATTCAGACCTCTCCTACAACTTGCTACCAATCTAGTATGTTCAGTTTCACTTGCCAATGTTGGTGTGAAACACACTCTTAGCTAGCTCATAATATCTTATATGAAGAGTAGACTGAGAGTAAAAATGTAGAATAAATATCCCACATTACATCAAACTTGTAAATTTGAAATAGTTATTGCCATAGAAATGTACTGAAAATGGGAATTCAAAATTTTATTATTCATGACATAACAATAAGATAACAATATATTTTCTTTAATAATTTTAAAATATTCACTTGAAAAGTAAGCTTTATAACATTAATCAACCCTTGACTGTAGAAAAAAAAATAATTCTTTTCAACACATCACCCAACACTCCATCTAAACCTATGATTCCATTGATGTAGGAAATGCTAAAAGAGGAAATTTCCTAAAACAGAAAGGTCTGCAAATCATCCAAAGCTTATAATCTTAGACAATTGTCTCAGAAATAGAGATATTAAAATAACCAAATAGCATGAGTAAGAAGCAAGATGTGTATGCACATCATCCTGATTGTAGGCTAGTTCTCTATATGCTATACCATGCCAGTTTTTTAAATTGACAATATGTTAATTTAATAATTATGTAGTTAGGCATTTGTAAAGAGTATAGTGAATAGGGCTTTTAACTAGGAGTCCAGGCTAGATTTTAGGGGACTGAGGCCTGAACTTAGTTGGAGATAATACATATTTATTTCAAGTTAGATGTTTTCCTTTGTATTTCTCTGTATTTTTTTTCATACACTTGAAAATATTATTCTGAGAAGAAATCCATAGGCTTCACTGGCCTCCCAAGGAAGCCATGACAAAAAGAAAAAAGTTAAAGAACCAAGATATAGTGAAACTTTCCAAAAAATATCACTTCACATTTTGTAATTTCAAATTTCTGTACTAGGTTTAGTAAAATATTAAATGTCCCTTTCAGAGGTGATAAATGTTTGTTTTATTTTTATGTCTCTGGAGCTTTGGGGAAACAAAAAAAAAAGCATGCAATTATAGATGCCTCTTCCTTGCTCTTTCATAGAAAACCACTAAAACAAACACTGGCATATTTAATGAATATAGGCTTTTTAATACACTATAATCTTTTGAGATTTACTGCACCTGCTAAGTATTCATCAAAAAGTCCCTTCCTTCCATTCTCTGGTGGGTTTCTCATAAATATTATTAAGTAGACAGTCTCATTAACAAGTTTAGGAAACAATTTATTACTTTCACTTCATATTTAAATGTTTTCTGTTTTGTAGTTATGATGTGTAACTTTTGCTAGATTGGTTTTGTAGTCACAAAAGGACCCAGATCTTTTCATTGTCCAATTTATTTATGTCCTAAGCCTTTAATGATACATCTTAGAATGAAGAGATTAGTCTCTTATTTAGGCTATTTTAATGACTAATGGAGACTTCCCTCATAGTGATTTGGGTGAGACAATTGATGTTAATGAAGAATATAGCTTAAGTGAGTGGAATAACTATGAGGTTCATGTTCAAGTAGAGGAGGCCACAAATTCATTTGTGAAACAGTTTAATAACCTGAAAAATATGTATGTGAACATATGCCTTTTTACCTGTCTCTCACAGAATTTAGACCTCTCAGAGCTCTAGAAACATCAAGAAACTTTACAAGTCATTTCATCTATACCTTTTATTTATTTCAGATGATAAAATTGAAGCCAGAGAAATTAGGGAAATTGTTCAACCTTGAACAGGCAACAGATGAAGATTTTTATGTCAAAGCCACTACTCTTTCCTTTAGGCCAAAGCTGTCTCTAATTAGTCACTGTGAAAAATAAAACCCCATTATTTTGGCTATAAATTATTGCATTATGATTTTGAAGTCATACCTTGTTCATGTTTCCTTCTATTTGTTTTTCTTCTGGATTTGGCCTCAAATACTTTATGGATACCTTTGTTCAGTTGGATTTCCTACCATGCCTTCTTTGAGCTTGTTTTTCTCTGTTTTACATTGTATCAGGGGCCAATATGTTCAATAATCTTCCACCATCATTCTACATAAGATTTTGTAAATCAATTTATTCTAAAAGAGTGTTGCCCTTGGAGATCATATCTTCCTACTTAATATATATATATTTTTTGTTCTCCCATTATGTACACTGAATTACAATGGTTAAAATTATTTAAGGAAAGGTTATAATCAGTCAAGGTTTTTTTCCAATGAAGGATGTTTTCTGTTTTTTTTTTTTTTCCAGGACATGACTTTTTGAGTAGGTTAGATTAGAGTTATAATCATAGATCTTATATTTCATCTCATTTTTATTGTAATTTTGTATTAATTTTGATCTTTGCCCTAAAAAGTCTGTGGTATGATTTGTTTCTCAATAATCTGCCAGACAGAATACCTATTGTAAAGCGTATCATTTATAGTTAGATGGTCAAATTATAGAATTAATCCATAATTACATATGCCTTAGATTGACAGTGAAAATGGGAAATGAACTAGACTCAGAAATAAACAAGAGAAAACATTTAGGAATCTGCTCTGTTCTTTTAATGCAATCATAAAAAAAATCCACTTGACCCTGAAAAAAGGGCCAATTTTAAAAATACTAACACTCATCGATTGATATTATATGGCTGTGAGTCATGGCATACTTCAGTCTCTGAAGAAATGAAGATAGAGCTAGCCCAGGGGTGGGGAATATGTGGCCTCAAGGTCACATGTGGCCTTAAGGTCCTCAAGTGTGACCCTTTGACTGAATTCAAACTTCATAGAACAAATACTTACGGATTGATTAATTTTTTGCATCATTGGATTAGAAATAAAAGAGACCTCATAGATCATCTAATCTAGGGCTTCTCAGCCTACGGTTCATGAACTTTTTTTTTTGTTGTTTGGTAAGGTATTTCAACATAATTGGTTTTCATTATAAGCCAATCTATCTTACTTTATGCATTTGAAAACATGATTCTGAGAAGGGATCTTTAGTCTTCACCAGATAGCCAAAGGGTTCTAGAACACAAATGAAGTTTGAGGAGTTTGAGGTTGTCCAACTTTGCCTTACCCCACACTGCCAGTCCCAACTCTTGAGAGTATTCAAAGTCTTACTATCCATTGATTTAATGTGGTTCTGAGATTTCAACTTTTATTTCCTTGCAGTATATGTTTGACTATGCCATCCATCCCTGAACTCACCAAAAAGTCTTCAATGGCCCCTTGTTACCTCATGAATAAAATTCAGACACCTCAGTCTAGTATTTAGCATTTTGTATAACATGGAACCGGCTTACCTTTCTGGTCTTATAAATTACTTTCCATTACATAGTGGCCTCTCCAGTTACTGGCCTGCTATTTATTCCCAATATACAACATTATAGTAAGCTGGTGAAAAACACTTTGATTGGTGAGACTCCAGCCCTGACAATGCATGTCTGCTTAGGCTAAGAAGGCCAAGAAATCTGGCATTTCCTCCTTCCCAAGCCATTTACAGTGGCCCTGTTAGAGGGAGGTTTCTCTGGGGCCTTGGCCCTTATCCCTTGTTCTTTATTAGATAATTAAGCAATATTCCCAGTCAAGTGGTTTAGATTAGCCCACTGTCCTGCCTCAGGAGTGATGATGGAGTATGTCATGAGTGCCATGTCAACCCTTTGCCTTGAATGACACATACATACATACATACATACATACACATATACATATTTATATATTTATATGTATATATGTACACACACATACATATATGTGTGTGCACACACACGTATGTTACATATGCCTGGTATATGCGTGTGTGGGTATATTTACTTATGTATATATGTTTGCATTCAAATGGCTTGAAGTCTTTGAGTAGAGTGTATATCTTGCTCCAATCAACCAATAAATCAATAAACATTTATTATGCACCTACTATGTGTCAGTCTGTGTGCTAGGTTCTGGAGATACAAAGAGGAAAAAGACTTTCCCTGCCCTCAAGGAGTCAAAGGCCTGCACTTGAGGACCTAGAGGGCTGTATGTAGTTTCAAAGCCACAGGTTCCCTACCCCTGGGCTAGCCCAAATAAAAATGGAAAGATGCTTGTTAGTCATAAACAGACTGAAATGAATGATAAATGAGGAATTATATGAGAGGGCAAATGGAAAGTTTGTCACAGGAGAAATCTTTGACTAGAAGGACAAAAAGAAAAAAAAATGGGAAGGCTAACCCATATAACAGCATAATGTGAGGAAGGGCATAAAAATCTCACAATACAATGCAGAAAGGCAGAAATATTAAATGCATCCTTTTCAGATCATGATGCAATAAAAATTATATGTAATAAAGTGCCATGGAAAGATAGAATAAAAAATAATTGGAAACTAAAATAATCTAATCCTAAAAAATGATTGGGTCAAACAACAAATCATAGAAACAATAAGTAACTTCATTCAAGAGAATGACAATAATGAGAACATACTAAAACTTATGGGATGCAGTGAAAGCAGTTCTTAGGGGAAGTTTTATGTTCTAAATGCTTACATGAATAAAATAGAAAAAGAGGAGATTAATGAATTGGGCATACAAGTAAAAAAAATAGAAAAAGAAAATAATGTGAGGAGAATGAAAGTTCTATTAATGGCTCCTTCTACTGGGTTTACCAGAATATTGGGAGTAGGTTACACAGGATGGCAGGCATGGATAGAGTATGATTATTACTAGAAAAAGTAGCAATATTAATTAAATCAAAGATTCAAGGTCTCAGATTCATTGAAGTATTGAAATTATGAAATTAGAACCAAAGCATCTTATATTTGGAAGAGAAGTTATAATTTAGCAAGCTCAACCTCTACATAAATCATTGACTCCTACAATTTCCTGGATAATTGCTTATCCACACTTCCCTTGAATATTTGTGAAAGACAAAATTCAAAAATATATTTTTACATTTTTAATGGTTAAGAATTTTTTTTTTGCCTTGAGCTAAAAATTTATCTCATGGAAACATCCTGCAATTCTTCTTAGTCTGTCCTCTAGAGACCAGCAGTAGAGGCCTAATTTCTCCCCTAAATGAAGTTTCTTCTAGTATTTTTTCCCTTTGTTTTGAAGGAAGATACAACAGAAAGCCATGGTAATTATGGCAATTTATGATATTTTTCATTTTTAAATTGATTGCCCTTCTTTTAATGACTTGTTCATAGATAGATAGATAGATAGATAGATAGATAGATCTATCTATCTATATATATATAGATATATATATATATATATATATATATATATATATAGATGTATACACACACACACATACATATACATACACACACACATGCATATATATTATGGGTATATATGTATACATATATCTATGTACATATGTATATGCATACACATGTGTATATAGATATATATGTAAATATTCCTCAATTGTCTTTAAATACTGCAAATTGTGGAACACTGTGATCTAAGAAGAAGCAAAATTACAGGTAACTCCTAGGGCAATTGAAGAAATATGATGGGTATAAATAATCTGTAGCACATTGACAGTGGTGAATGAGGTTTAAAAATTATGTTAAAAGACATTATATTGGATATGTACGACATTAAAACAAATAGTCTTGACATAGGACAAGTGTCTGGCAAGAGACAGTCCAAGTGATATACTGGTATATATTAAATAGTAAAATAATCAGAGGACAGACTAAAGCATCATGGATAAATCTTCTATATGACATCTATAGAAAAACAAAACAAATGAAACATGTAGTATAAGGATATATAGTTGAAGCAGGATTAAAAGCTGTTAAGTGATCTTTGAGTTCTCCTGTTTTCAGGATGAGGAAACTGATCTTCCTAGAAATGAAATGATCTTCCAATATTACTTATAGCAATAACAAGACTCCAATTCTTATGCCCTGAATTCAAATTGAATGCACTTTATATAGCGCCAGATTATCTGTTAGGGTTTCTAGTTGCAGAAACAGGAAAACGTGTTTCTACCAATGAAATCACTAATCCATTGAGGTAATATATTGCAGCATGTATCAGAGATGAGTGGAATTAAAAAGGTCATTCTAATATCAATTCTTGTACAGACTTTTTTCCCCTTGTTTTAGGAAAAAAAATAAACAAAACAAAAGAACTGGGAAAAAAAAGGTTATCTCATTCTCTTTATTTAACATCCATAAAGAAATGCAGTTATTGGGTATGATTCAAATCAGGTCAGAATTGTATTTATATATTTATTTTTAGCCAAAAGCCATTGTAAGATGTATAGAATGAGTACCAAAAACAATATGATCTTTAAAGTGTAAAGGTCAAAGAAGAAGTCAAATTTTGCACAAAATAATTGCTAAACATTTTATAGTTATTATAGTGCATTAAAAACCACGACCTATACACGAAAGCAATTAGAAGACCGTCACATTTATTCATGAGAAATTTGATTTTGAATCTTGTCTCTGTACTCCAGCTTTTTTTTTTACCTTGAAGCAGCATAATTTCTCTGAGCTTTAGTTTGCTCATCTGTGAGGATAATAATAACTAAAGTACTTATATCATATGGTTGTTTCACAGATTTTGTATATATAGAGATATATATAGATATAAATATAGATAGATGATAGATGGATAGATACATAAGTATATACATTAATGTACATCTATGTATTTTATATATAGTCTTTTTTACTATAATAGTGTTATATGAATCAGTTATATTTAACATTTAGATAAAAATTTTGAGTGACCAGCACAGACTTATACAAACATGATCACAAATATCATTATTATTGTCATGTATATCTGTGTTGGATAGAAAAATACCTTTTATACTGGGATTTGGGAAGAGGAATCACTTTAAATGACCCTACCTGACATGATGATTCACAATACAGAATTTATTAAAAAGTAATATGAATGAATATCTTCAGCTTGAAGCTTCATATAGGTTAAAAGTTAATATCAATACCTAATTCATTCTTTGCTTAGTACATAGTTTAAAAGCACATCCAAGAGAAGGTATGTATAAATATTGGAAATGTAAACCTAAATAGGTAAAGTTATCTATTGATTTTTGTTATGGTTAAGCCTGATTCCTGATATAAAACAGTGGATTGGTGGCATCTCAAGTGCCCATCTGGTTAAACTAGAAAATTCACTGATATGAGCAATAGAGAAGGGAACATGAATGAGAAATACCAAAAAAGGAGCAAAGTTAAACACTAGCAATTTCAAACAAGACTTCTTTTGCTGGCATTATATCTGTAGTGTCTGAAGAATAGGAGTAGGGAAAAGAATGCAGTGTACTAATAAAATCAAATCAGGACAATCAATTTATAGCAGACTAAGGCCAAGGAATCATGGCTGATACCATAGAATCAGAGGGAATCAAGGGAATTAACAATGCATAAGACACCTGCATTTTTGCAAAGGATTTATGGAGAAAATCTTTGAAAGTCTGCTTTTTCCATAAAAAGCCTATGAGCTTCAACTGGTGCTGACAATTGTACATAATATAGAAACGAAAAATTTGCGCCCCAAAGAGCTGGTGTATCATATGAATTGGTAACTACATGAAAAATGACCTCTTAGTCTGAGGAGCTGAAATAAATATGAGATATTCTAATATTCCAACAAAACCATGTTGGATCTTGCTTATTTAGCCAAAGTTAGAAATGTCAAAATTATCACTGGACACTCAATTACTTTCTACAGCAGTGTTTGGGAGAACACTACTGTAGTTACTTTGGAAATAATTGGAAAGAGGATATAATGATGCACTGCAGCACCACTTGACTGCCCCAGACTAATGGATCTCAGGAAAGTGGAACTCAGGTTTAGTCATGTGACTGGACTGAGGCAGTGGCTTGTACATTTTTAATTGGGCAAGATCTTCTTTATTACAAACTGACTTGATCTTTAGGGGCAAAAAACCACTTCACTGACCTTTAAATATGGTAGTCTTAAGACCTGAAAAGGCAGTGGTGCTCCCAGCCCTCTGAGGGAAGAGCCAAAGAATAGTCAAAATCATTCTACCATACAATCTGACCAGAGTATTATCAGGGGGCAGAGCTTAATAATAGCGTCCTTAAGATTCTTCTGTCTCTGTCCCTGGTGGAAACAACAACTGAAGGGAAAGATTTCTATACTTCCCCTGATTCTTTCTAACTTCTTTCTCATAAGCAAAGAAAAACAGAATTGGGGCTCCAGAATAAGCAAGGTTGACTACAGAATAAATTAATGTAACCTTTAAGGTTTAAACTGAATTTATGTATGTGGGAAATTGTCCTCCTCATTGTTATAGAGGCCTCCAGGCAAAAGGCTTGTGGGGGTGGGGTGAATAGAGGGCTAGAACAGAAAAGGGCTGAATGGAAAAATGCCTATGATCATCATACATTTTGGACATGGACAATGTTAGATTTTTTGTTGTTGTTGTTGTTGTTGAGGGGCAACTACATAGGATGGTGGGTAGAGTAACAGCCCTGGAGTTAGGAGGACCTGAGTTCAAATCCAGCCTCAGACACTTACTAGCTGTGTGACCCCAGAAAAATCACATCCCTGATTGTCTCCAAAATTAAAAACAAACAACAGAATTTGTTTTCTGAACTATGCTTATTTCGTTACAAGTATTTTATTTTTCTTTTTTCTTCCTCAATGGAGATGGGGAAGGAAGAACAGGAGCAATAGAATTGAATGAAGGAGGAGGAGGAGAAAGGAAAGAAGAAAAAAAGGAAGAAGGAAGAAGGAAGAGAGAGTCAATGAATCACTGTTTTTTTCATTTTAATGCACATAAAATATAGTGAGGATCACCACTAGTTTAGGAGAAATGCTAGCTTCTATATACCTATTATAGCAAAACTTCTAACAGCACCAGACAGAACAAAAACTAAGAAATCCAATGAGAAATGAAAATAACTTATTTGAGAACCGCACAAAATATCAGCTAATAACCCACAGATAAGAGCAGAAAACCGTGAAGTGATGCTTACTAATCAAATAAGAACTGGATTTTTTTTTATTCACCACTGTCAGAGGATGAACTTCAGTCCAGGTCTTCCTGATTTTTCATTATTCCAAGCTACCTCATAGATAATAATTACTTTCAATTATGTTACCGATTTTCATACTATCAAGCACAAGCACACAAGAGAAAAGAAGTATAATGTAACCTGTGTCTGTAGGAAAGTAAATAAACATAATTTTCACTTACAGATACAATTTATATAGAATTCCCTCATTACTGTTTGCTAATCATCATACATGAAGAGGTAGTGTCTATAGATTCTATTATATTAAATTGGTGCCATTTTGTTTATCCTAAAATAAAATTTTTGTAGTTATGCTAATTTTGTCTTAGTTCTTGACCTGTATGTATTTCAATATATTAAGGAGATCTACATGACTTTGTGGAAGAAATAATGAGTCACCTCAAGTTACAATATTGCAAGATACAGCAACACAAATAACGAGAGTTTTGAACTTCATGTGATAGGTGATAGAGACTACCTTAGCAGGGCTCATTGTGACTTGGAAGGGAAAAGAGAGTTTGAACATATGCAACCAAAAAGAGTTATGGTTGTGGTCTGGACATGTAAGCACCCTTTCCAGCCAGAAGTAAATATTACCTATACCAAGATCTGATTTGCACATAGATTTGAGCATGATTACATGCCCATCATAACCAGAACTATTTGCATTTGTTGAAGGTCTCTTATCTTATGACCTGTTGCCTTCATAGTAATGAGACCAGATTATCCTGACAATACATTTCAGAAGAGTTAGTAATTGGAATGATTGTCCTCTTAATAAGGATTTCCACAGGTCATCCATGTAGGATTTCTAATAGGTAAAAAGATAGAACTTGTTATATCTTAAATCTGTGCTTGTGACTGGTTTCATCCAATTCTGACTGCTAATTTCGATTATCTCTAAAACTTCCTGGTAAAGTTAGGGAATGGACTAGAATTAAACAATCTGTGCCTAGGGGTACCATAAGTCAAAAACATTGAAAGAGACAAAAGAAGGGGACATACCACTAGGGTTACTATAACAACAACAATAATAACAATAGCAAAAATTAACATTGTCTCTTTTAAAATTCAAAAAAAATTGTGCTGAAATAGATCTTTTTATTACATTTCTCACAAACTGTCTTTTTCCTTTCCCTTTTGTTATTCTCAGTATGCATTGTATCTACAATTCAAAATATCTTATAGTAGTTCCTATCCTTGGGGTTCTTTTATACAATTTGACTGACTCTAAATTACTTGGACAGTATGATAAACCATAGAATCTATCTTAAAGTTATATTCATCTTCAGAGGCCATCTTGGTCAATCTCTACTTGTCCAAGAATATCATTGTCTACAAATTCTCGTCTAACATTCACTTGAAAACCATCAGTGAGATATACCCACCACCTGCCATTGCAAATCCATTCCATCTTGAATAATTTTAAATTATTAGGAAATATTTCCCCACCTCATACCAGCATCTCCCTCTTTGTCAACTTTCCCATTGCCTTCTTCTACTCTCAAGATTAAAAAGGACAAGATGAATCTGTCTTCAATGTGACAGCCCTTCGACTGCTTGAAGAATTATATATCTCCCTAAAATCAGCTTCTTTAATATGAATATGTCTAGTCCCTTCAACAAGTCTTCTTGTATACTTATCTCTAATACCCTTACCATCTTGGTTTTCTTCCTTTTTCTGTGTCTATCCAAAATATGATGTCTAGATGAAAACATAAAACTCCAAATTTGTTTAATTTAGGCAGAATGCAGCATGATTATCACTTTCTTTTACTAACATTATACTTCTCTTGTTGTAGCCCAAAATATTGTCAGATTCTTTTTAATCTGCTATGTCTTACTGTTAAAATGCTAGTTTATTTTAATAGGAGCTATTGTCAAGTATGACTGGGCTTCTATACCATACTTGTGAATTTGAAATTTTAACTTAAGTATAAATATGTATACACTCCCTCCCTTCTGCTACAACTTCATCCAAGTCATTAATAAGAATGTTCAACAGAATAAGGACAAAGACTAATCAGCATGATATTCCACAGGCTATACTCCTTTCCTTTTCTAATTTCCAACCAAGAGTTGCCAAATCAATTCAACTCTACACCATCTTCTACTTGGTCTCTTATTTTATCCCATTTATGCTTTGTAAAACAGCCTCCATCTCCTTTCTTCCTACTCACATACTGTTATATGGAGCTGGAGAAAGTCCGGCAAACACATTGGCTGAGTGTACTATCAATTTGTTAGCTAATCTCATTCAGGCCCCCTATAAAGCAAGGCAATGCTTCTACTAATCTCTGACTCTCCCCCTCCCCACAGCAATTGTCTTGTAATTTCTGTTCTTTCCTGTAATTGTTCACAGCACCACATACCTCATTCAGCTGAAGAAGCTTTCAAGTCATCAGTCATAAGCTAGTTTCTTCCCTCTCTCTTCTCATGCTTCATTCCCCTGACATTGTTCCCAATGCTACATCCTCCTTTGCTCTAGTCTCTAACTGAAGTGGGCCTTCTCCTTGCCTATGCCTTCTAACCCTCACTTTCTATATTCCATCCCTTCACATTTTCTCCAGCAGATTTCCCCTACTATCAGCTTTTCTCTCTAATATTTAACCTTTCTGGGGGCAGTGGGGTGGTGCAGTGGATAAAGCACTGGCCCTGAAATCAGGAGGACCTGAGTTCTAATCCAGCCTCAGACCAAACAGTTGACACTTACTAGCTGTGTGACCCTGGGCAAGTCACTTAACCCCAATTTCCTAAAAAGAAAAAAAAATTAATCTTTCCTACTTAATTAGTTCCTTCCCTGCTGGCTATAGAGCTTCCCTCATCCTTAAAACACACTCACTCTATCCTACTAAGACCACTAATTTTTGCCCTATACTTCTCCCTGTCTCAATTATCTATCCTTAATGCTTCCACTTTCTTTTTGTTTTATTTTACTTTCTTGTTAATCACCATAAATCTATGCTTAATATTATCTTCCTTCTCCAAAGTTATCAACCTAATGGACTTTTCTCAATCCCCTTTTTCTTTTTACCTTTCTGTAGCATTTGATACTGGTTACCACTCTCTTTATCCTGGATACTCTGTCTTTTCTAGGTTTTTGTGACACTGATTTATCTTGGTTTTCACCTACACTGACCACTCCCCTTAGTTTCATTTGCTTAATTTTCATCCATGCCATGTCTATTACCTGAGAATATACCTAAACACTCTGTCCCTGTGGCCACTTCTCTTTTCTGTCTATAGTCTCTTGTTTTGTGATCTCATCAGCTCCCATGGATTGAATTGTCATCTCTATGCATGAAATTCTCTGATCTCTATACCCAACCCTAGTCTGTCTCCTGACCTCAAGGTAGCACAAACTGCCTATCAGATATTTCAAACTGGATATTTCATAGGCTCACTATGTCCAGAATAGACCATCCTCTACATTTTATCCCAACAGATAGCAATATCTTGTCAAATACTTTGCTGAAAACCAAGTATACCATGTCTTCAGCAGTACCTTGATCTACTGCTGTCAAAATCAAGCCATAAAAACAAATGAGATGGGGCAGCTAGATGATGCAGTGGATAAAGCACTGACCTTGGAGTCAGGATGACCTGAGTTCAAATCCAGCCTCAGACTCATAGCACTTACAATCTGTGTAACTCTGGGCAAGCCACTTAACCCCAATTGCCTCAGCAAAAAAAAAAGAGAGAGAGAGAGAGACTAGTCTAAGATGACACTAATCTTTAGAGGTTAAGTGAAATGTTAAGCAACTGTTAAAGACAATTTAGGGGGGAAATGTGTATCGTATTAGAGAAAGGATGTTTCATTTTTTTGTCTCAGAAAGGATTGGCTATCTACAATGCACATATTTGAAATACGACTGATTTGCTTTCAATCCATATTTGTAAACTCATCTGTAAGATTCAATGAGAAAACAATGAATGTTTTAAGTAGATAGTCCAAGGGGAAAAAAGGTCCAACACACTATAATTTTCCCCTTTCATGCCCATTGTTATAATTTTCTCAATGTGCTGCTTCTTGGTTGTTTGAAGCAAAGGAAAACTAACCCCTTTTAAGAAAACATAAAACTCTTTTGCAATCAATTGAAAGGAAAAAAAAAGGAATTTGTTTACTTCCATTCACATGAGCAATTCATATGTTTAGAAACCCAAGAAGAATTAAAGGTGCTATATGAGAATTTTTAAAGAGAAGAATAAAGCCAGAAGCATGGGATCATATTAAGGAAATAATTCATAGATATTTCAGTATCATCTCATATGTTTCAAGGAGGAATGAAAAACAGCATCTTTTCTCCATTCCATCCTCATCTCTGGTATAGCTAACAGTATTACCATCTGCAAAGCTTTTCAAAAACCAAATAAGAAGTGTTAGCACTCCTTATCTTCTCTGGACTCAATGAGTAAATTGTGTCACAGTGTTGATTTGCAGTTTACCAATATACTTTTGGATAGGGATAACTGAAAGGTTTCAAAATAAAATTGAAGTGGTTTCCTGGACACCAGAGACACACAATCATTTTTTTTTTTTGTACTTTCCTAGTCTCTTTGTCTCTTATTTTGCTTCATCTTTGTTGTTGTTATTGTTGATATCAACCTATTTCCTGGGCATTTTCAGTCATTAAGCCTAAGCTTGCATCAATACAAAGATAAATTAAGAGAAGATCTAGGTTGTTATCATATGCATTCAGTGTCGACAACAGATTATTTTGTCCTCAAAACAAGAGTTAATCGTAAAAAGATATTATATGTAATAGAATTATCTAGATCTGATTCTGTATCTTTTGGAATGTAGGAACCTCAACATTAACATTTTTATATTACATCTTATAGATAAGTTATCTCTTCACAATCCCACTTCCATTTCATAAGGTTTTATGATTAATTCTAATCTTAAGACAAGAGGGAAATCTACTAAAAGTCTTACTGTACTGAGATGTAAGAAATTTAATGCAGTTATTTTAAAAATAATTATTTTAGGCTCCTGAAGTTTAATTTAATAAAAATGATCACCACAGCAGTTATAATTATGTACTTCTGAAAATAACATATATGGCTGGGCTGTTGTTATTGTTTTAAACACTGCATGAAGAAAGTTAAGTATACAACTCCAATTAATAATAATTGCAATTGTGTTTCCTCTTCTTTGAAAATTATACTAAAATCTCCCCTCCCATTTACTTGAGAACCATAGGAAAAAAATCTATAGTTTTGTACATTTTTTGTGATCATCTGATATGATTGTGACTTAGCAAGACCCGATGGAAATAATCTTATTAAAGACTTATAAACTTTAAAATTAAAACAGAAAAATCTCAAATGTTAACCCATGAGGACTCATGAAATTTCCAGTCCTTTTATTTTATTTTATCAGAGTTGGGGGTGGAAAGATTATAGGATGTATGCAGATGAGTATGTAGGCCTCTGTTATACTTTTAAAATTTCTTTTCAAGAGTAAAAGGTGTTTGATTAATTAAATTATTTTGCATAAAAATCACATTGAGAAAGTTATAAATACATTGAGTAGATTGAGTTCAACAAAGCTCCATGGAGTTTTAAGAAGGATATGAATTCTGTTTTATTAGCTAATATTACATATTTTGCATACACAAAGCTAGAAAGTTTTATTGCTTGGCATTTCAATATTATTTCCACAGTTACATGCATATGTAAACAGAATTCTTTGTTATTGAAAAGTACTACACTGCCTTGTAAATACTACAAAAAATAAGTGCTTGCTAAGGATTTAACAAGGGGATATAATCCCAGGGTTTATTTTCTATTTACTTCAAACCAGCAAATATCTGGTGTTGAAAAAAGGCTAACAATGGAAATAAGCCTAAATGCTGTTTCCAATTATATCAAAGCCTTAATTTATTCACTATTTATTAGCCAAACATATACAATGTACATTGCATCTACAACTACTTGTCAGGGATACATAGTGATCCATTTAACAATAGTATTGGAATTGCAGAATGTTCCACCCTTCCCTAAAATTCTGGGTACAGTACTGAAGTGGGGTTGTACACCAGTCTTACAGCAGCAGAATCATATTGGTTACCTGAGGCAGGCAAAGAAAAGATACAGAAAGAGGAGGTTCCAAAGAAGGATTCCAAAGCAAAGTTCATCATTTAGTCTCAGCCTGGATTTATGTGTCCTGTTTATTTTGGCTAACCCCATTTATCAACCCTAACATGCAAACCTGGATAAGGAGTACTTGAGGTAATTAATTCAAATAGCAATGTCGTATTTATATAATAATGATAGCAATAAAAGACTAGCTGACATCTATATAGCACTTTAATGCTAGCAAAATTCTGTAAATACATTTCTTATTTACAATTTACAAAGCAGTTTCCTCCTGCCTACCCTGGGATGTAGTTGACCCAAATACTGTCCATTGTTCATGTGAAGAAACTAGGGATCATGATTAAATGATTTGTTTAATATCTTGTTACTAATAGATAGTAGAACTGAAACTTGGACCATGATCTCTTGACTTCAGATCTAGTGCTAAAAGACAGCTACGTAGTGCCACAGATAAAGCACTCTGCCTGGAGGCAGAAAGAACTAAGTTCAAATATGACTTTAGACAGTGAGTAGCTATATAACATTGGGTAAGACGTAAACCCTCAGTTTTCTCAACTGTAAAATGGGGATAATAACAGCACCTAATTCCCAGGGTTACGAGGAGCAAATGAGATAATATTTGCAAAGCACTTACCACAGTGCCTAGTGTGTACAAGGCATTTAATAATTCTTTCCTTTCTTAAAATGGGAGAAATACTAGGAATTAAGACAAGTAAGGCAAATCTGTTACGTGGTGATAACCTTTTGACAGTTAAATCTCAAATCAAAAACAGGGGTGGTAATGTTGTATGGTAGATTGAGAATCATGGATTTTTAGAATCATCTAATTTCAGAGCTGAAAAGAACCACAGTGGCCATCTAGTCCAATCCCTCTATAACATAACTGATAAGGGCCTTTGCTTGAATATCTCCAGTATGGGGAATCCCATTGCCTCTTATGGAAATTCATTCCACCTTTGTATAGCTCCAATTATTAGGAAGCTTTTCCTAATATTGAACTCAAATCTGCCTCTTTTCAATGTGTTTCTATTGATCCTTGAGCAAGTAGTGATTCAGTGGATACAGCGCCGGACCTGGAGTCAGGAAGACCTGAGTTCAAATTTGGCCTCAGACGCTTACTAGTTCTGGGACCCCTGGAAAGTCACTTAACCTTGTTTGCCTCAGTTTCCTTATCTGCAAAATAAGTTAGAGAAGGAAAACCACTCCAGTATCTTTGCCAACAAAACCTCAGACAAGGTTATGAAGTCAGACACTTCTGAAACAATGGAACAACATTGTTTCTAACTCTACTGTCTGTGGCACTTAGAAGTAATCTATTTCCTCTTCTGCATCACAGACTTTCAAATCTTCATAGAGAGCTCACATATCTCCACAACCTCTGACTGCAAATATTCTCTTCTTCAGGCTATGCATTCTCAGGTCTTTCAGCTGATGAGTGCACAGCAGAATCTCTAGGTCATTTATACCTCTCTGGTTTACCAATGTTTCTATTCTCCAACGTATCTGCAGTCTCACTGACACAGAGCCCCCAACTAATGATTTAGATCTCAACCATGTTATCTAGCCATACTTCCCATATATAGTACTTGTGAAGTTTTTGTTCTCAGATTTGAGATTTTGTTTTCACTCTCATTACAATCTATCCTATTAGTTTATCATTATCTTGCCTAAATTTGACTCAGACATTACTTCAGATGTAATAGAATACAAGAACAAAATATTGCACAGCTATCATCTCCCTGGTTTGGGCTACAATGTCTATCTTAATTTAACATAATAATATGCTAGGATTGTTTGTTTTCATCTCTAGGTCATAGTGAACTTTCAGTCCATTAAAACTGCTATCTATTTATAAATCTAGTGCCTAGCCACACATCCTTCAACTTATACTTGTGAAGCTTTTGAACCCAAGCACAAAATTTTTAAATTTGTCTCTGTTAAATTTTATCTCATTGGATTAGGACCAATGTTCTAGTCTATCAAGTTCTTTTCTTTTTCCTTTTTGGATTCTGATGCTGACATTTGTTTTAATTATGCCTTCCAGGGCCATCTGCCAAGTTCTTGTGTGCCATTTTCATCTTTATCCAAGTCAGTGATATATGGAAAATGGAATTCAAAGTCTCTGAGAAGTTGACTAGGGGTAATACATTAAGACCATAAAAAAATAGGACATATTTGCAGTCCTACATTCCCCAATATCCTTCAGTTTCCATTTCCTTTGCTTTTGAAGTTCTGATATACAACAGAGAGAAGGGCATAGGAAGAGTCTTCTGCCTTTTGGGCCAAGCTAGTCACAGAGAGACCTGTGTCCAAAATGACATTTTGGGGTGTTCCCACTGCCTCAATCATGATCCAAATCTCTACCACTTATGAGAAAACCTGAGAATGGAGACGTAGACCCAGAGTTTCAAGCTACCTTTTGGAATTATGGGGAGTTACCTCAACTACTAATTTGAGGCAAATTGAAACAGAGACAGAGTCCAGGGTTTCTGTGCTAGTAACTTCAGGCAGTCATACCAAGTAATGAGAAAGATATATACCCATTCACTTTCCCCATAATTCTCCTTTGCTTCAATTGGTTGAAGTCCCATTCTCTAAGAAAAGGCTCCAGGATCATGAGTCCTGTCATCTAAGAAAAGGCTCCAGGATCATGAGTCTGTCCTTTATCCTTTCCTCAGCTCTGGGTAGCAGGAAGTGCTCAAAAGAAAGTTCTCAGTATATGGAAATGGCAAGCAGAATGGGGAGGAATGTGAAACTAGTCCAAACACTTACCAGTGGTCAGTCAGGTTAAAAGAAATTTCCCAAGCACAGGAGAAGGGTGTTGAAGCCATATTGAAATCTCCATAATTCTCATAAGTTAGAGTAATATTCTTTTTCCATTCCTATCCATCAGACGCTCTTAAATTCTCTCTCTCTCTCTCTCTCTCTCTCTCTCTCTCTCTCTCTCTCTCTCTCTCGTCTCTCATCTCATATAAAATCTGATGCTACATTTTATTGGTTTTACCTGTGCAATATCTCTCCCATCAATATATTAGTTTCCATTACTATATAGCTATATAGCAGGTGGGGTAGACATGAGAATTTTCAATCCCACATTGCACTTTCAAAAACAGACTGAAAGACCTTCCTTTTGCCATACAGGTAAATCTGAAGTGGAATTCCATATTGTATCACAATGTTGCTTTTTGGTTATGACACTGAGGAATGTGACTCTTGTGAATGTTAAGATAAAAAACCAAGTTATGTTTGACTTTCCTAATCCCATCCACTAAGCAGCAGTTATTAACCATCTACCATGTAGAGACAATTCCCAGAGATAAAAGATAAAGTGTCTTATTCATAGAAAAACAAGAACAGCATCACTGTAGTGAAGAATGTATGATGGGTAGTAAAGAATAAGAAGACTAGAAAGGTAGGAGGGGTGAAAAGTTATAAAGGTTTTGAAAACCAAGCAGATGATTGTGGTTTTTGTAACCAAGATGCAATAGGAAATTATTGGAGTTTATTGAATAGCGAGGTAACATGGTTGGACCTGAGCTTTAAGGAAAAGAAATACACTTCAGCAATAGAATTTAGAAAGGACTATAGTGGGGAACAAAATTTAGCAGCTGTAGCAAATAATAACATATTGCAATAGTACAGGCATGAAATAATAAGGGTCCTGCAGCAGAGTGATTTTAATATCACAGGAGAGAAGGAGGCATCTTCAAGAGCTATTGAAGAGGTGAAATTGATAATACTCAGCAAGAGACTGAATGTGGGGTTGGGGAAAATGAGAGATAGTAAAGAGTCTCTAGGGCTCTGGAAAAGATAGAGCTCATGGTGAATGATCCTATTTTTTTCTATAAAGTATGAGGCAAGGTTCTTAATTGAGAGAGTGAGGAAAGGAATACTCATAAGAGATCTGAGGAGGGATTAAAAGGTTCAAAAGAGTCATTGTAAAGAGTAAGATTATGAGTTGGTGGAGGTGTAGTAGGATTGCCTAGCAACAACAAGGGCCCAGTTAAGGTTGTGTAACATACCTTTTTAGTTGTCTCAATCAGATTAGTTGTATGTTTTTCTTCACTTTCATTTAGCCACACATGTGTGGAGTACAGGAAGTAAACAGTGGGAGGCAATGTGGAATTGACCAAAGGTCAAGATGGGGAAAAGAATAAAGAGTGGCAAGTAAAAGGGTGATGTTCTAGGAGAAAACTGAGGATGTAGGGTTGATGGATATAGTGTGGACATAGAACAGGTTTGTAAGAGAAAGCAGAGGGACAGGTGGTTACTACTTTGTTCTTGCCACCACCTACAATAAGCACCACCTCCATATAGTCAGAAAAGAGGATTTCAGGATTTTTTAATGTGGAGATGCATTTTTGGATGATGACAAGATCAAAAGTTTCATCATCTTTATGTGTGACTGAAGAGCGGTAAAAGATTACATTTTGAGAAGTGAGTAGATTGAGGAACTGAGTAATTAGAGTGTGAAGGAGATTCAATACTTATGTTTCCCTGTCTGTCCCCAATACCTGCAATATTCTCCTACCTTATCTCCATACCCTGGATTCCCTGGCTTTGTTTAATTTTCAAATAAAATCCCAACTTCTTTAACAGAATTCTTCCTGGTACTGATTAATGCTAATGCCTTGCCTCTGACATTATCTCCTATTTATCTTGAATATGTTGTTTCTATTTGTTTGTTTATTATTTTCCCCATTAGATTGTGAACTCTTTGAAGGCAAGACTGCTTTGGGGCTTTCTTCCCCCCCCCCATTACATTGCACAATTCCTGCCTGACAAATGATAAATCCTTAACAAATGCTTTTTTTTACTTAAATTATGAGAATCCCTTATTTACCGAATATTTCATATACTTCATCTTCTGAATTCTTTTGTTGCAGTATGAGAGGCTGAGAGGTTGTGACCATTCAAAGACTGAAGTACACGATGGGGTTGTCTGGAATGAATACACAGACTCAAGCATTCTTCAAGTCAAGGTGGCAAAAAATTTATTGTTACACTTTTCAGCAGGCATTCTTAAAGGTTCCTGCAATCTTGGAGTGGTACAGTTAAAGTTTATATAGGATAAAATACAATAAAACGTGTGCCAAATATGCTAACTAGGTGATTCAGGGTGGGATTAGGGAGTGGCTAAAGAGTGGTCAGTTCTTAAAAGAACATGGACATTTATCCCAGAGTTCACTGGGAAAAGCCCAGAAGGGGGGCCACATGGAGGTGTGGTTTTAGGCCTGCTATGTCACTAAGTTAACTAGAGTTCAGGGGTAGCTAAGAATTGTCCAGTCTGCCACCAATCAATGTCTTGTTTGACAAGATAGATACAGGGAGTATACATATATCTTAAGTCTACAATATAGTTAATGAGGAGCCCAGGATGTAGAGAATGAGGTAGGGTGGTAGTATGTCTTTATGACCCAGTGCAAAGCCAGTTCAAATTAATAATTCCTTCAGGTGCTGTTTGTAACTGCACCAAGAAAAGAGATAAGGGTCTTGCTGGGGCCCACTCATGACTGATTGCTAGGCACAGTATCCTTGGGCTGGGAAGAAACTGTCAGAGATAGTGTTTCTGAGGCTAGGGAGAAATTAAGGTCCAACTACAAGCACCCAAACACAAGCACTCAAGCACCCCATCACTTTTATTTTGAAAGAAAAAAGTAGGCATATATAAATTTATGCATAACACTATTATAGAGCCTTGGGTATGAAATACTTGAAGTAGAATTAAAATATTATGAATATTTGAGAGTAAATACTGACTTTTTTTTTAGTGTTGTTTGTGTTCACTTTTAATATCTCCCTTTTCTAGGTCTCATTTTGATTTGAAGATGGAAAGTTTTCAAATTTGTGTCAGAAAAGCACACATTCTGTTAAGACCCAGTCAGTTGGATGAGTTTAGAATTTGCCTGTATTCTATCATCAGAAGCCTAATCCTACTTTAGTAGCTGAAGACAAAGAAACTTGTCATCAGAGGATTAGCCAGTAAGTGAGTAACAACTTTATTTTTAGTCATCATAAATAATGAAGCCATCAGGTAACCATAAAGTATGGACAGAGTTGCAATGCACATTTACGTAGGTAGTACCCACATGGATGTAATCAGGTACACTAGAAGTTCTGAAATAATAATGGAAAGAACAGTGTAAAAGGTAAATTTTCACTCTTCATCTTCCTAGGAACTCATTGTATTGATGTACTCATTTTAAAGATATATAAATAATTGCCAATACTCCAGCAATGTAGTCATTGATTCCTTACTTCAAATAAATATTTTGAGTGACTTATTTCTGTAAAATAATTTTTTTTACAAAAAAAAAGAAAACTTTAACAAGAAAGGACAAAAAAGGAGGGCATGGTATTGTTTACTTTCAACAACAATAAAAGACAACGATTTATTCCTCCCCAAAGTTTAAATGTTTCGAGGACAACTCTGATAAATTTCACCCTGGGAAAAGCTCTGCTAAATTTTGTTCCTTTATCTATCAGCACAGTGATAATTTGAAAGTAGATGTTAAAAAGCTTAGATATTTTCCTCAGAGAACGATAGGAAATCTATTGTGGTACAAGGTATTTTTCCTGTGTTTACTGAGGGAATATTAGTACACAGGTTTTATGGGTAGGGCATTTCAGCTGTTGAAAAGGAAAAGAACCAGTCAAGAGAACATTTATCCCTCCTTTGTGGGAATGGAATACAAATATCCTGTTTACTGCGATTGATATCAAAGTTCAAAAATAAAAGAACACCAGATTATTCTAGGTGCTGCCTTTTATTGTGCTAACAACAACAAAAAAACACAAAAGCTAGCATCTGAAAGTATAGAAAAATAGCACTCAGTCCATCTTTATTACGAAAAGTATTCCCATTCACAATGGAAGGGAGATGAAAATATTTCTCACAATAGAAGGAACAGGAACACAGCAACAAGGCTACAGACTGGGCAATTCTGATGTTTTCTAAAGCAGTGATATAAAATGTGTCTTTTTAAAGGTTTTACCCTTTTTAGGAAGGCTCTTTCACATCATTTTCTTAAGTTCTCTAAAAGTAAATCATACAAAACAATAGAGGAAATGTTTCTACTGGTAAAGAACTGAAATAAATTGTCAGGTGGGCTTTTTTATCTTTAAATTAAATCACAATTCATAAAGATACTGAAAGTTATGAAAATGTTTACAAGGCATATACTATTGAATAATACACACATGAATATATACACAGGTATTTATATTTATCAAATCAACCAGCTCATTTCCAAAGGTTCACTTTGATTCATGTTGCAAAGGGAAAGGCCATCCTTCAGTTGAATATTTCTTTAAAAACATCCTATGAATTTATTCATTTACCCTGCTTTGATCACTTAAGAGGAAAGAAATCTAAAAAATTCAGGTGAGCCTGAGGGGCTTTTATGCAGTACAACCTGAGCAGTCTTTGCCATAAATAGAATTCCCTAAGGTATGATTTCTTAGTATCTTTAGTAGTGTTAGAGCTGATCCAATGGATATAGGGGGGGGCTGCTAAGAGAGGCAGCTAGGTGGTATAGTGGAATGAGTGCCAGACCTGAAGTTAGGAAGACCTGAGTTCAAATTTGTCCTGAGACTCTTACTAGGTGTATGACCCTGAGCAAGTCACTTAACCCTGTTTGTCTCAGTTTCCTCATCTATAAAATAATCTGGAGAAGGAAATGCCAAAACAATCCAGTATCCTTACCAAGAAAACTCCAAATGGGGTCACGAGGAGTCAGACATGACTGAAATGATTGAACAGCAACAAGTTGCTAAGAAATATGATTTTGCATCAGACTCAAGGGAAACCTGAAAGACAACTGAAATAGTAGGCAGACTGATTTTCAGATGTCATGAACATGATATTAATACTAGACTCTAAATATAATAGCAAACACAAATTTATTTTGAAATATACTTTGTAATTTACCAAATCTTTTGGGCAGTGATGTAAATAGGTCACAAAAGCAAGATTGAAACAGGGCACCAGAATGATTATGCTGGTGGCAGATAGTAAACAGACCCTCCTGAGAGAGTATGTGAAACCATTTAGGCCATAAAGGCAACTTCAATGACTATAATTGTAGGACTAACTCATGTATTATCATAGGACTCTTTTACAAATGATATTGAAGAGTGTTTCTGGAGAATTTTTAGATCATAAAATGTTAGATTAATGTAATTCATGTCTTCAGGATATGTAGATCTTGACATTTCTTAAATTATTTCAACTCTCAAAATATATGATAATGCACAAAATGTTAGGTCAGCATATAGTATCATAGAAGGAAATTTCTTATAAAATGCCCTTCTGTTTTATGGTTGCCATCCTGCCTGTAAGTTGGTGTCAGTCTCCTTGGTTTTCCAGTGCCACAGGCATTTCTTGTCACAAGGATTACATGTATATCTGAAAGTATCATTAAAAAAAAGTTTTATCCTCTCATCAGAGTTTTACCATATAAATTATCTTTTGTCTAATGATTGTATATATTCTTTATCTCAAAATCCCCCTTATGAGCATAAATGATAACAGATGCAAAATTATTATTTGTCGAGGATACTATGGCCAGAGAATAACTACCAATTGTTTGTTGTTGTTGTTATTTTTTTTTCCTAGGTACAGTTTAATTGTGAACTTCCAGGTCAAGGAATAAGGGAGGAAGGAATACATTTACCAGCAAATGTGTAATTCACAGATTATATAGGAAATCTAATAATAAAAATGCAGAAACTAAAAAAATCAGGTAACTTGTAATTAGCACTTACACTCCTGAACATAAAGGGATTATAAATTGAATCAGAAAACCTTAGGTAATCTAACACAAAGATAAAGCCAAGAAAGAAAGCTACTAGTAAATAATTAGTGAAATAAATGACCTAATTTTGTCAATTAACTGACATGTCAATGGTTATATGATCTTATCAATGTAGGTAACTTCTCCGTGCTCTTTCACCTAGTACAATTCTTACACAATATCTTTCCATAACTCTCCAGATAATGTCCATTCAACAGGCTAGAAACATTTATTGGTATTTTTTAATTTGGAGGGGATCCCACAGCAGAATTTCAAGCTGTGCCCTCACTCTTGATAAATGGTCAGTGAACCTTTTTTTGCACTCGTATGTACCCTTAATATCCTTTTTCCCACATTTCATACAATACATATGATCACTATTACACATAATGCACTATAGATTATTTGTATGTACTGTGACTTTTTGGTGTCCTTTAGGCACAATTCAATATACATCTTTTTTGAATGCTTAGTGGTTTATATTTTGCAAGCATTTAGCACCAGTAGGAGGATATAGATGTTTAAAGATGAGATTTTAGGGCAATAAGTCCTTCAGATCAGTTTAAGTATTGTATAATTTCCCAAACAATGTAAAGTCTAAGTTTACTAATATCTAGGGTCATTTACTTCTTCATCAACTGTTCAGCAACACCTATCCCATGTATAGAGATACTTGCATGGTAGAGATATATAGGTATATAGATGTATAGAGAAACAATCATATGTAGATATTTATATCTATATATAGACATTTATATCTATATAGAGAGGAGATAAATGATAGATGGATAGATAGATAGATAGATAGATAGATAGATAATTATAAGTCTCAGTATTTCATTGGATTATAGAAATTCTCTGAGTATTTCCTTTATCAATGCATATAGGTACCTTCTCTACAATTTGTAGTCTTTGAGATTTGCCTGGTGACCTTAGAGGTTATGACTGACCCAGGATTACATAGCCAGTATATGTCAAGTAGATAGTTGCCATCAGATTCAGCAATACCTAGTTTCAAATCTTTAATCTGAAACCATTTTATGTAGCCTGAGGGCAAGCCACTTGAGTTCTCAATAGATACTCTCTAGGTAACCATCTAAGTCTTTAAATTCTACAGAAGGTACCAATTGCATTACTAGGTAAAGTTCCTTACAGGGAGCTCCCTACTCTGATGAAAGCAGAATTTAAAACTCCCTTTTTCTAACTCTAAATAGAACAGCTATAAAAGATGATGTTGAATAATGAGATGGACCCAGAATTAAAGAGAAAGAGGAGAAGAGAAAACTGTTCAGTGTTTTCAATGCTCCCAAGGGATCCTTTCCACAAAAATCACATCCTTCAAATAACAATACCCTCCAGGTGATGTTATATGGATATAAATTTTAATGGCTATGAACTCAGGAAAAACTAAATTGTTACCTCACACAAAGGTGAAAAGATACAGTGTGGTTATAATTAAATTCTCTATGTGTATATATGTGTGTATGTGTGTGTATGTGTGTGTGTATATACACACAAACACATGATAACATGTAAATGCAACACATATATGCATGTATATTAATAGATGTATATTTAGAAATAAATGTGGAGAATATATATGAACATATATATAGACTACATGTACATTCATATACAGATTTCTATGAATGAATATATGAATATACATACACAATATGTATTTTATATGAGTGAAAATGGAAAAAAGCAGTTATCAACAAGTAAAATAATTTTAAGAGGTCTGATATCATGCAATTGTTGGTATCATCTGTGCTCCTTTGATGTCACTTAACTGCTTCTGCAGTTAAAGAAAGGAATATCACATCATTGAGCTTTATTTTGTACTTTTGTCTCTTTCTTGAAAAATCATGACTACAGCATTCACCATATAAATCCATCAACTTTGTGATGATATCCTCAGTAATAATAAAATCTAATCCTTAGGCTGCAGATACAGACTCTCACTGAGGCCCTGTTCTTGAAGCCTTCCTATCTTTCAAGGACCAGCTGAGAGCATGTACTGATGGAACAGCTTTCAGGAACTCATGTATGAGTGCCAAACTTTTGGGAACACTACTCAATTTTTTAAAAGAATGTGTCCAAATAACTCCTCATACTAATTATGTAGATTAAAAATATCATATGACATTTGTGTTTATTTTTGGCATTGCCTGTAGTAATATCCTGAAACCAACTTGACTATATGACTTAATTCCTTTCTAATCTAAATATTTTTTTTTCTGCAGAGATTATAGTCATTGCCAGCAGTAGTATAATAGTAAAAAAGACACTCTTTTTTGGACGGGTTTGAGAATATGGACAAAAAAATTACTCTCAGAGATGTTTTAATTTCACTGGACATGGGCTATAGGGTCTCACTTCTCAGTGTGTCCCTTCCTCTTTTTTTTTCTTACAAAGACATTCTTCTATTCTCTATTTGGCTCACAGAACAATTCCTAGCACCTTTCTAAAATCATATGAGTTGGGAATCCAAATAGATAATCCTGGGAAAAATGAAATCCTTACCTAATTTAGACCCAATAAAGCCCAAGCTACACTTGTGAGCTGGCTTGCTGTGAAGGAGACAATAGTATCTACAGAGCGTTCTGGTAGTTTTTTTTCTTGCGGGGGGGTAGTGAGTCATAAGATTACAAATATAACCAAGATATATTCTCTTCTCTCAATGAACTTAATAATGGTGAAGTATCCACAGTGTCTTTCCTATGAGGCTGACTTCCAGCCACCATATATTTGTCTTGTATTAACTGATTTGTGTTTGTTATCTCTACCACCCTGAGGTCAGGGACTATTGTTTCCCCCTTTTCTTTGTAACCAGAACTTAGCATAGTGCCTGTTAACATTTTAAGTGTAATAAAAACCATTATGTGCTAAGAACCAGAAGAGAAACATAGACAGATATCTGCGAAGTTAAAAGGAGACATCTTTTTTCAGGAATATGATCAGTTTAGATTTTTATATTGCTTCCTTAGCTGGAGATGAGCTCATTACCAGATAAACAGAATGGATTGGAATCTTCTGTGATGTAAGTTGTGATATCAGATCAGTCTGCTTTGAATGCAGAGTCCCCAGTGAAATCTTAGTAAGAAACAAGAATCTGAGACAACCATGAAACACAGAGCACAAATAGATACCATGGCATAGTGGATAGTCACGAATTTGGAGTCAGGAAGGCATGTTTTTAAATCTAATTTCTAAAACTTGGTCTCTGGGTCACTATTGGTAACATATTTAACATCTCTGAGCCTCAGTTGTCTTCATCATTAAAATAGAAGTAATAATACCTAAGATATCTAGATTCTAGAATTCTTATGAGACTCAGGAGATTGGATGTGGAAATGCTTTGAAAATTTTGAAGTAGTACATAAATTTCAAATTGTTAAATATCCCAGATCTACAGCATAAGTCAGCAACATGGCAGCTTTTACATATAAAGTATAAAATGTAAAAGCATGAACTAAATTCAGGACAGAAACTGGATACTTTTATTGAACTGGACTTAAACCGAGTCATTTCCAACGTGACTTACTGAATACAGTAATGCCAGCATCCTTTAAACCACTAGCAATGGTGGATAGAACTTCCTAACTGTATAAACTTAACAAGTTATTTAACATTTCCTAGCCCTTGGTTATCTCATCTCTAAAATAGAGGTTGTTGGATGAAATGATCACCAAGATCTCTTCTCAGACTAAATCTATGATCTTCTGAATTTCAGCTGTTGGCAACTCTCATATGCTTCTACTATTTTCTATATGAGAAACAATAGTTTGTGGAGGTTCAGATACCTTTATGAATACTTAATTTTTCTTCGAGTAAAATGCCAGGTTTATAAACTCATAGCATCATGACATTTTACAGCTATAAAAGACTTTAGATGTGATCTAGTAGTCCAACCTCCTCATTTAATAGATGAGGAAACTGCTCACAAAGTAACTAATAATTACTAGACTTCCTCTGATTTTTTTCATTGCATTGAGCCTTTAAATACATTTTAGCAACCAAATAAATTAGTGGTTACAAGAAGTCAAGTCAAACCATAATTGAATCATTACATGATTTAAATATGCAGCATTGTTCTTTGTCCCCCAACAACATTTCATTGCTATCAATGGCTGGAAAACATGCTTATCATAAAAAAAGAATGGATTCTTTCACAACTGGATAGCTTCAACTTCTGAATGGAAACACCTGGATCATTGCCTTAAAATTATATTTTGCTCCTTGAATAAATAGAATGTGAAGAGCTTCTGTTATCCACTGGATTCAGGGGAAACATTATGCACTCAGTAACTTTGTGTGCAATGCCGAGAAAGTCTATTACAGCAATTCAGTAGTACAAAGAACTTTTAAAAAATCACTGGCAGATAAAGCAGTTCATTTGTGAAAAGGACATTATCATCTAGTGAATAATGGAATTTAATATCATTTATCATTCTCAGTCATTGACATCTTATGCACAATGAAAGAGATGTTTGATTACTGAATCATTTCGAATAATTTAGAAATACAACTTTACCAAACCTTTTAAATATGCCATTATATTTATGTTAATAATGGAGAACATTATTTGGGCTCCAAACTGACTTCAGTTATGTCTTTTTCTAGTTTAAATGATGGTGATTTTAAAAAACATCTGACAATTCGCATAGCACTATCTGCTTGGTTTCCTATTAAGAGAATTATCTGTTCATCATGGTCTGGAGCAAAACCTAAAGAAGAAGTTTCTAAGAACAAGAGACAATTATAAAAAAAATTTTTTTTAAAAGCCAAAACCCAAACAAATAAAGACAGCTCCAACTATAGTTTTTGTTTCTAATTCTCAGGAACCTATTCCCAAAAGATTCTCCTTACACTTCAACATCTTAGGTCATTTTGGTTTAATGATCTCAAAAATCTAAGTCATAATTGCAAAGTAAGAATAAATAAGTCCAGTTTTTGGTATTGTTGATGATTATTAAGTTTACAATAAAAAAAGAAAGATTAAAGTCATCAGTCAACTAGCATAAATAAGCATCTACTATGTACATTGTGCTAAGTACTGCACAGGAGAATAAGCCTTTGTGAATTCACCACAGAGTAGGACCATCAAATGTCCATTTCAGTGGGAAGGACAAAATACTTTCCATAAAGTGCCAATTCATTTTCAACAGTATACTTTTCTTAGGAATATATAAGTTCATGATATATTATAAAAGAGTCTTCTGAAGATTTATGTAAGTTAAAATGTTTGATGCATTAACGATTGGCTACAAAATAAACTCTAAATTACACATGCATCATCAAACAAACATGAATTTATTTTACCTTGAAACATTCAGTGTTTTAAATACTGAAAGCTACCAAGCAAAAAAAATGTATTTTAATATGTTAATAAGACTGTTCAGATTTTGCTGGATGTGTCTGATCTCAAAATTTGACCTCAAGTTCCTTTTCAGATCCATTCAGACTAAATCTAGAATCATGATGATGGCCATAGGACAATTTACAGAACCACCATCATTATTCTTACCATGAGTTTCATATATAGAGGGGCCATAGCAAAAGAAGAGATGTTATTTAACGGAAATGAGACTGGAATGTCCTTTGTTCACTTTGGGGAACAATTTGCTGATCTAGTAAATAACTTCTATTCAAGGGAAATTTGTTTTTTCAATACAGATCATGAAAATTCACACACAAAATAATTGAACTGGATTAGGTAACTCTTCCATATCCAGAGAGATGCTAGAATCTCTAAAACATGAGGTGGCAGGTCTACTGAGACCTACAGGTCCACAGTAGTGTTATGTGTTGTAGACTTCACCAAAAAAAAACTATAGATCTAGGAGATGAGATCACAAGGTAATATACAACTAGCTTTTTTATTTTTGCTTGCCTACTGAAAGGCCTCACTCTATATATTGCATCTTATTCCTACTCAGAGACTTTCCTGTGACCTGTGACTATTCCCCAACTCCTTTTAAAAGGAAGAGATAGGGGTGTAACCTGTATTTTTAAGTGAATTATCCTTTAAAAGAACATGATTAAACAAGTCTAGGAAAAAGCAAACAAACAAGCATTCTGCTCTGCAGAAAAACATTTCCCAAATTTAATCACTTTGCCCAGAATTGACCCTGCCTAGAGTCTTTCTTGACTTTATTTAACCTCATTAAAAAGGCTACCAAATTCAGGATTAATCCTTTATGCAAGAATCATTTCCTAGTGTTTTCACTCTCTTTTCTCCACTCCCCTACCCCAACCCCTCCCATCTGTCCTGCCCAACCCAATAATAAACACAAGTATAAGCCTTTCCTCTGAGGTTATCTCCAGCTTACTGTGGCTCTCTGTGGCTCTCTCTCTGTATCTCTATCTCATTTTCTCTCTCTGTCTCTGTTTCTATATGTCTCTCTGTCTGTCTGTCTCTCTTGCTTTCTTTCTACCTGATTCAATAAGACCACATACTAAAACCACATGCTTCATGAATCAACTATCAAAATAATATCTTAAAAGTACTAAAATAGGGGTGCACCCAAGATGGTGAAGTAAAATCAGTAACTTGTTTGAGCTGTCCCCAAAACCCCTACAAATACCTGTAAAAAATGGCTCTAAACAAATTCTAAATCAGCAGAACCCACAAAAAGACAAAGTGAAACAAATTTCAAGCCCAAGACAGCCTGGATGGTTGACCAGAAAGGTATATCGCACAGGGTGGGAAGAGGAGCTCAGTTCAGTATGGGTACACAGGCTTTAGTGAACCTGGAGCAGGCCTCAGAGGACTGAATCATAGGCAGCTGTGGCAGTTTCCTGACTTCTCAGCTCATGAACACTGAAGACAACTTAGAAGGTCAAAGGGAAAAGTCTATGTCTATAGTGTCCCTGAGTGCAGCCTCTAGGCGGTGGCTGTCTCCTGAGCTTCTGGTCCACAGACTGAGGGAGAATGAAGTGGCTGATCAGAGGGGGATTGCAGGGATCTCTTTGCTAGTGCAGGATTCTCTTGCTTTGCCCATGGTAGGATCTGGGTCACAGTTCTGGGTGACAGTCCTGGAGTGAGGAGGAGTATGGCATGGTAGAGCTTGGAGTAGCAGTAAAGAAAAAATCCTCCTCACATTTCCAAGATAGAAAAGAGTACTTTTGGTCACTCATAGACCTGAGCACAGGCCAGGAAAAGAATATACACCTCACCCTTCTTCATAGCACCTTGGAAGAACTGAAAATTTACAGGTCCCCAGAAGTATCTCTGAAAACAGCTGCACAAAGCCCCTGAAGCTTGGGACGGTACATTCTCTACATTGGAAGCAGACCTCTACCTTAACAAAGACTTTAAAACTTTAGTAACTGTCTGGGATCATGAGCAAGCAGGGCAAAAAGAGTCAGACCATAGAATCTTACTTTGGTAACAAAGAAGATAAAATATGCAACCAGAAGTAGACAACAATATCAAAGCTCCTACATACAAAGGTTCCAAGAAAAATATGAATTGGTCACAGGTCATGGAAGATCTAAAAAAGGATTTTGAGAAGCAAGTAAGAGAAGTAGAGGAAAAACTGAGAGTGATGCAAGAAAATCATGAAAAACAAGTCAACAGCTTGCTAAAGGAGACCCAAAAACATACTTAAGAAAATAACACCTTAAAAAATAGCCCAACCCAAATGGCAAAAGAGGTCCAAAAAGCCAACAAGGAGAAGAATGCTTTCAAAAGCAAAATTGGCCAATGGAAAAGGAAGTCCAAAAGCTTACTGAAGAAAATATTTCCTTAAAAATTAGAATGGAGCAATTGGAAGGTAGTGACTTTATGAGAAATGAAGAAACTGTAAAACGTATTTAAAAGAATGAAAAAAATAGAAAAGAATGTAAATATCTCATTGGAGAAACAACTGACCTGAAAATAGATCCAGGAGGAGAATTTAAAAACTATTGGACTATCTGAAAGCCATGGTCAAAAAAAGAGCCTAGACATCATCTTTCAAGAAATTATCGAGGAAAACTTCCCTGATATTTTAGAAGCAGAGGGCAAATAAAATTAAAAGAATCCACCAATCTCCTACTAAAAGGGATCCCGAAAGGAAAACTCCTAGGAATAGGGTAGCCAAATTCCAGAATTCCCAGGTCAAGGAAAAAATGTTGCAAGCAGCCAGAAAGAAAAATCAAGTATTGTGGAAACACAATCAGAACAACACAAGATTTAGCAGCTTCTATGGTAAGAGACTGGAGGGCATGGAATATAATATTCTGGAGGGCAAAGGATGTAGGATTACAACCAAGAATCACCTACCCAGCAGAACTGAGCATAATCCTTCAGGAGAAAAAATGGACATTCAGTGAAATAGAGAACTTTCAAGCATTCTTGATGAAAGAGCAGAGCTGAATAGAAAATCTGACTTGCAGATACAAGACTCAAGAGAAACATGAAGAGGTAAACAAGAAATAGAAATCATATAAGACTTATTAAGGTTGAACTGTTTACATTCTGCATGGAAAGATATTTGCAACTCATGAGTCCTTTTTCAGTATTAGAGTAATTGGAGGGAAAAATTACATCAATCTATCTATGTGCATATGTATATACATATATACATATATATATATATACATATATATATACATATATATATATATACACACACATACACACACACAGACATATATACATATATATATATATATATATATATATATATATATATATATATATATATATATACATATAGATGGATAGATAGATAGATAGATAGATAGAGGGCACAGGGTGAGTTGAAGATGAAGGGGTGATATCTGGAGAATAAAATTAAAGAGTGAGAAAGGATTATATGAGGAGAAAGAGAAAGAAAGGGATAGAATGGGGTAAACTATCTCACATAAGACAGACAAGAAAAGGCTTTTACAGTGGAAGGGAAATGGGAGAAGGTGAGAGGGAATGAGTGAATCTTATTCTCATTGAATTTGGCTTAAGGAGAGAATAAAATACACACTCAACTGGGTATGGAAATCTATCTTACTCTATAGGAAAATCTGGGTGGGGATAAGGGGACAAGAGAGCAGAAAGATGATAGAGGGGAGAATAGATTATGGGAGGAGGTAATCAGAAGCAAACACTTCTAAGGAGGGACAGGGTCAAAAGAGAGAACAGAATAAATGGGGTGTGGGATAGGATTAAGGGAAATATACTTAGTTATTCACAACATGACTACTGTGGAAGTGTTTTGCATGACTACACATGTATAACTTGGATCAAGTTGCTTGCCTTCTCAATGAGGGTGGGTGGGGAGGGAGGAAGGGAGAAAATTTGGAACCCAAAGTTTAAAAAAAAAGTTTAAAAAAATTGTTTTCACACACAACTGGAAAATAAGATATGCAGGAAATGGGGTATAGAAATATATCCTGCCCTACAGGAAAATTGAAGCGGAATGGGATAAGAGAAGGGGGGGAGAGATAGAAGGGAAGGCAGATTAGGAGAAGGGGTATTTAGAATGCATGCCATCTTGGGGGGAGGGATGAGATGGGGAGAAAATTTGGAACTCAAAATCTTGTGGAAGTGAATGCTGAAAATTAAAAATAAATAAATTTAAAAATACTAAAATAATCTTTTTGACTACTCTGTCTCTATTCTTTCCACTCTCCATATAGACAGCAAAGCTTTTCACACTTTCCCTATTAATCTTCCTTATTTGATCATATCACTACCCTGTTCTACATACTTTAATGACCACCTTTGCTGTTAATACTCTTGCTTGAATATCCAAATTTAGAGTTGTGTCAAGTGCTAAGTTACAAAGAAATCCCTCAAGGGACTCACATTGAAATGATGAAGACAATACAAACAACTATGTGTGTGTGTGTGTGTGCATTAAAAATACATATATGTATGTATATACACCCAGTATCTGGTTATCTGAAACATCTTAAGCACTTAATTGCTTGTTGACTGACTGATTAAACAGCTAGAATGCAATTACCCTTTGTTCCGAATTTAGATATCCAAGCAGGCTTTTTAACAGGGCAGGTAGTTATTAAAGTGTATTGAACAGAGTAATGATAAGATCAAATTAGAAAGATTAATATGGAGAATCTGAAAAGTTTTCATCTCTGTATAGAGAGTGGAAAGCATACATATAGAGGAATCAAATAGATTACTTTTGTATTTTAAGAGATTATTTTAATAGTTGAGTCATAAAGAATGTAGTTTTAATATTCAGTCTTATAAGAGGAAACTTCACATATGGAGGCTGCTGGAAAACTTAGTTTTAGGTTTTACTTTTAACATCTTACTTTCTATTTCTCATCAGACTGAGACCAATTAATACAGAGGCACAGCAAATGATAACTTCTAATTTTTTGTTTAAGGTTTACAAACAAACCCTCTTTCTCATAGTAATCCTACGCAGTAAATAGTTTAAATATTTCTCATATTTATGGGTGAGGAAGAAGGCCCAATATCATTACAGATAGACATGTTCTCATGGCAAGACGATGCAGAATCATTCTCCCTGGATATATCAAGAAAATAATTATTTTACAAAATCAGCCACTGGTGCAGAGTCAGTCTGAGTGACTTCATGATTTTAGACTTTGGTTACCTGGCAAGCAGCTGGCAGGAAAGGGTGGCCCATATGCACAATGATACCATCTCTTTATTTATTTATTTTTTTTGCTAGGTAATGGGGTTAAGTGACTTGCCCAGGGTCACACAGCTAGTGTTATATGTCTGGATACCATCTCTTTAGCACCAATCTCATCTCCTATAGATTCAATAACAGGAGAGGAGCTGAGATGGCACTAACCCCACTTCTTCATTTAAAAAATGTGCCAGCAAGGGCTGAGGCAGCACTAACCCCATCTCCTCATTTGAAACATATACAATCAAGATTGTATTTCTGTTATACGGAGGTTGCTTACTCCTATCTATAGAAAGTGGGGCACAAATTGAATCAAGGCTGGCCCACCCAATGCTTATTGCCTTGGCCTGTTGAATAAAATCCTTTAAACTTTCTGTTTGCCTCGTTACTTTGAAAGAGGACCAAACATATCTATATCTAATCTATATCTACATCTATATCTATATCTATATCTATATCTATATCTATATCTATATCTATATCTATATCTATATCTATATCTATATCTATATCTATATCTATATCTATATCTATATCTATATCTATATCTATATCTATATCTATATCTATATCTATATCTATACCTATCTCTATATCTATCTCTATACCTATACCTATCTCTATATCTATCTCTATATCTATATTTAAATCTATGCCTATGTATATGTTTCTTTTTAACATTATGATAAGGGTGATGTTCAATGTTTCTGCCAAACTTCACCACAGGATGATGGCAAGGCAGGTAGAGAAGGAGACATTCCATCATGGATGATTGAATTATATAGTCTTGAGAATGGTGTAGCAACAGCTGGCAGATTCTCTTAATCCACCTGGAAAGTGACTGAACTTGGTCTATGGTTTTCATGGAAGAAACAGTAGAGAAGGAGACTAGAGGCCTTCAGCCTGCCAATTATTCCCATAGAAAGCATAATTCTTGGCAAATTGCCTTCAGAAGACAAAAATGTATTGAGCATGGTAAGATAAAGTCCAGTTTTAGCTGAATATAGGTTTAGCAAAGCAGAGTTCTTTATCATTTGCAAGTAATTTATAAGGCTAGACGGTATGACCCTTGAAAAAGGCAAATGGCTGGAACTTGTTTAGGCAACCCTCATAGTGATCTTTGTCATTGAATTTGGAACGGAAACTCTGGGGAATTAGGGACTACAATAATGATGAAGCTATTCCTGATGCAAGAAGATGTGTAATATACAAAGTGAAGAAAATTAATAAGAGAGGGAGGAGAAATTAGAAAGAATTTACAAAGAGAAATCCCTAGAATTAGAAACATCATAAAAGCTTCCTGTAGAAAGTGGGTTTTGTTTTGTTATCTTTTTAAACTGAATATAATATAAAATCATGAATCTAGGGCTAGAGGCCATCTAGTTCAACCCTTCATTTTATAGATGAGGGAACTGCGGTTTAGAGAAATTAAGTAACTTACCCAAGATCACACAAAGAGTAATTGTTAGATGCAAGATTCAAAATCAGGTCCTCTGTCTCTAGAGCACTATACCAAGGTACTTCCCTGTGTTCCTCCATTCCTCTATTGGTCTGCTCTACTATTTTTCAAGCTTCTTAATGCAGGGACTATTAAATTCAAGTATAATAGAGAATTGTACATAATGAGTGTAGATCATCAAAAATTTGTTATGCTTGTATCATGGTGGGACACATTTCTAGTTCCTAGACAGCGGTGATAGATAGCCTTCCATAAACTTCTAAGGAATGTAAACCATAGAATCTTAGGCTAAAAATGGAAGAATACATGACTACATTTTTAAAAGTGATTTTGTATTAAGAAGTAAGGGAAATAGGAGTAAAGAAAATAATTTGTTCTTTGCAAGAAAAAAAGAGACAAGGTACTTCAGTGTTTCAGGTACATGATTATAGTCACATTTATTCACAAATTATTATTTAACTGGAGATGGGATATTAATATAGTAATCATTTATTGCCTATCTGTACTGGTAGATGTATTAAGCTGATTATCTCAAGTATAGCTGTTCTTGGCCTAGGTTCAAACAAGAAAGATACTCCTTAGAAACCACCATCTTCTTGCAACTGTAACTAATCTCAAAAGCAAGATTATGTGTTCAGGTGATAATGTGAGAGAGGAGGAATCAATAAAAGTAGAATTGACTGAACTTAGCAACTGATTTGATGTGTGCAAAGTAGGAGAAAATCAACAGAACCTCTGAAGATGGTGGTACTATCAAAACAAATGGGAAATTTAGGATGAGAATCAAATTTTTAGGGAAAGATGTTGAATTGAGTCTTGGAAGTGTGTTTAAATATATCAGATGAAGAAGAGTGTGAATTGTCTGGCAGGCTCTTAAAAATTTGGAAATATAAGGGAGTTTGAACCAGGATGTATAACTTTAGGAGTAATCTACATGAATGTGATATTAATTAAAAACATTGGAGTAATGAAGTCATCAAGAGAAAGCATGTAGATAGTGGTGAGAAAAGAAATTGTTTAAGATAGCCACACAGTGAGTAAGAGGAGGATAAAAAAATAACCTAGAATAACCAAGGAGAGATCAGAGACATAGAGAAAAAAATCGGGGAAGAACTCCTTCATGTAAGCCTACGTTACTATGTCAAATACTGAGAAACTTTAAAGGACGAAAACTGACCAAAGGGCATAGGATTTAACAATTAAGAAATCTACTTGCTATATGCTGTCGGGCAGGTCATAGTCTCTCTGAAATTCAGGGCAGGGACTATGAACTCTTCAGCATTCCCCAATGGTTTATTCATCTGTATTTTTCCTCAATCAGGGAGAATTTGTTATTATATGACTCATATTTTTATATCATTTTAAGGCAATGTGTTTCATATTTAGGTAATGCTTTAAGGTTTCCAGATCATCTTTTTTTTTTTTCAAAAACCTTGTGAAGTATTTCTACAATGAAGGAAAGAGTAATAATCTTGGACCTAAGATAGCTGTCTTGAACCATGATTGTTTCCCTTCCTCTCTGAGTAATTCAGGACATGCTCCCTAGGGTCACAAAAGTTCCAGGGTTAATAATGGACCTAATAATGGAAAATTCTGTTTGATTTCTCGCTCAATTTTTTCCCTCAATAAAGGTTAAAATAAATATCAGTCAATCCTTTTCTTCCAAAGTAGAAGAAAAGGATTATTTTTTTTCTTCCTCTGAAGTAGCAAGGACTTTCTTTTGCTAAAGGGAGAAAAAAGGTAGAACAAGGTGAGCAGCTTAGATAACATGTAAAGAGAAATAAAAGCAGTGCCTTTGTTTCAAGAGATGTGAGTTCAAACTCTACTTCTGATAATTACTGGCTACATAACTGTGTTTATTCTCATCTGCCCATTCTGCTGGAGGAAGTCTTCCCATACTTGGGGTAGATAACCCCCTAACTTACTATGGGTTTGAGGCCTGTTGATTTACCTCAACCTGGTTTAGCCCATCTGCTGAGACAGTTTTACCAGCTTGTGGCCACTGCACATGGTGCACCTTCTTGGAGCCACAGGTGGGAGTTAAGTGCAAGGTAGACATTAAAGGTGGATAAGAACAATTTGTTCAAATGGCCATGAAGGCAGGTGAAGCAGGTGTTTTGGAGCACTTTGAGCTTGGTTGGGTATCAGAGATGCCAAGGTAATCCACTTCATCCCAGCACATTGCCAGTCATCTTAATTTTTTCTTGCCAATGTACTTCTATGACCCCAGAAGAGAGAATGAGGCTGAAGACTTTGTGCAATTCTGCCTCACTTAAACCCAATTCATGTGAGTCAAGACACCAACCTATGATGAAATTTTCTTTTGCAAATAAAAATAAACAACAAAAATATGAACATGAGCAAAATCACTTAATCACTCTGAGTCTCCATTTCCTTATGTGAAAAATAAGAATAAATCATATCTGTAATTTATATCAATACATTTATATGTAAATATGGGTATATATACACACACACACACACATATGAACATATAAATATATATGTGAATATACTCAATAGTACTATTATTTTGCTGGAGTTATTATATGGGTGAGATGGGGAAGAAGTTGTGGATTCATGGGCTTACTGTATGTGTGTGTGTATATATATATATATATATATATATATATATATATATATCAAGTCAATTTTTATTTTTTAGTACCAGTTAGGAGAACAACAGACTTGTTCATAGTTTCATGGCATCAATAGCTTGAGTTTGCCTTAGACTAGGGATGATAGAAGCAATCTGTTCTGGTGGATTGAGTACTAGGTTAGGAGCTAGAAACCCTGGGTTCAAATCTCAGTTTGGTTATGTATTTCCTAAATAACCATGTAAGACTATCACATATAATCAGGCTGCTAGGCAGCTAAGTGGAAATGATACTGAATTTGGAATTAAAGCTCTATATTAGTTACTGTCCTCAGCTTTGCCTACCTTCATAGAGAAGACATGGAGGTTAAACTAGGTGATTTCTGAGGTTCTTCCCTGCGTTAATAATTTTTGTTCCTCTGACTTGGAATAACTTTTTCTAATAACTGTAACCTTGAAGACTCACTGCTGAATTCACAGGTGATGAGTTACTGATACCCACTCTCTTTTCTATAACAAGGTATATGGTTTGGTCTCAGTTCAGTCCTGAGGAACCTGACCTCTATGGAGAGGCAGCCTGTTGTCACACTCTTTAACTCATTTACCTCCTCTCACTCTGGCAATATGCAAGGAATTTTACTTATAGCTTAAATTATGACTCATGTACTACTGCTCTGCTGCTGCTGCTACCACTACTACTACTATTACTACTGCTAAGAGGTAGCATTTATCTAGTAACACAGTGTGTCAGGTACTGTGCTAAGTATTTTTGTTTGTTCCTCCCTTGTTTGTCCTGTGTTCTTAAAGAGGAACCTGTCTTCAGGATTTTGATGTCATGACTTACAAGTGAATTGAATTTAAGTGAGGGAGGGCTATGCAAAGCCACCAGCTTCAATCTCTCCTCCTGAGCCATCAGGAAGCTAGATGGCTAGAGGTGGTTCCTGATACAGTGGGAGACCTTGGCCTTTTTAAGCTAAGGTCTTTCCCAGGTCTCATTTTGACTGAGGCAATGCCCATTCAGTTATTAAGGCTAGGTAAGAAACAAGGCAAAGAATGGACTCTTTTACCTAACTAAAAAAAAAGTCAGTCGTTGAGGGGAAGACCTTTAGAATGTTTGGCCAAAAAACAGAAACAATTCATATTTATACTCACTCTGAGCCATCAGACCCCAATTAATGACCAAGTAAAACTTGGGCTGGGTCCTATAGTTGGCCAATGAATAAAAGCCAGAGTGATTTGGGTTTAGGGCCTGGTGCTAAAAAATAAATCTAGCTGGCAAACCTTAAGATTTCTTGTGACATTTCAGTGAGCAAAATTTGTATTCCTTTGGGCAGAGCACCTGCAGGTGAGGGTATGATTCCTTATGTGGACCAAGGAAGAAGAAGGAGGGAAAGAAAGAAGGAAGGAAGGAAGGAAGGAAGGAAGGAAGGAAGGAAGGAAGGAAGGAAGGAAGGAAGGAAGGAAGGAAGAAGGAGGTGTGTTGTGAACTGGAACTGGCTAGTTGGGTCCCCAGTGGGCAGGTACTGCTACTCATAGATATTTGTTTGTCCTTAGTTCCCAAAGAGGACCATATCATCAGAAAGGTGATGTCATGACTTGCAAGCACTTTATAATCATTAACTTATTTGATCTATGAAATAAACCTGTGAGGTTAAGTGCTTTTATTATCCCCAGTTTATAGATGAGCAAAACTGTGACAAGACTTTCCCCCAAAAAAGGGTGAGTAAAAACATACCCAGTAAACAATTGGAATCAGGTCCAGAACAACAAATACTTTATTACTATAACAAAAGAAATGCTAAAATACAAAGTAACACATTTAACAAAAAAACCCCTCATAATAATATTTAGAAACTTAACTCTTAACTACTACTACAATCAGCTAGAAGTTTGTTAAAACCAAACATAGAAGTTTGTGAGGATGCTAATCAGGCTTTTTACATTTCACCTGGCTCTGTACTATCCAAACAACTAATACGTGCCTGCTGGTTAAACACACACACACACACACACACAAAAATAAAAATAGATAACCTTGAGTCAATCCTCTCCTTAATGGTCAATCTTCCCAAGAATTCTGAAGCATTTGCTAGAGATTACTCCCCTGCCACCATTCCTTTATTCAGCGTTGGCACAATGGACCCTTCACACTTCTCTTAAACATAAGGCTTCACCTTTGGATGAATACTCATTAAATGATCATGAAAGGACAAACACAAAAGAGGTAGTCCAAATGCAACCTTGGGTTCACCTAGGCAGGCAGGACCTATGCTTTTTGGATGCCATGTGATTTCAACCACATGGAGGGAAAGGTAAAGATTTAAGAAAAACTAAGCTTTTCCCCAAACTGTCTTTCAGAAAGAAGCTTCAAGCAGTCTGGATAAGATTCACAGTTGGAAACAAAGAGAATAGCTGAGGGCTTAATTGCTTAGTCATTGACAAGTCAGTAAGCATTTCTTAAGCATTTATTAAGTACCAGGCACTTTGCTGATGCTGGGAATACAAAGAAAGGCAAAATCAAGCTCAATGTTCCCAAGATCCTCACATTCTTATGAGGTAGAAAACATGCAAATTACTATGTACATTCAAGATATTTACATATGTACAAAATAAGTAAATGAGTTGTAATAACAAAAGGAAATTGGGAGTAGGGAGAGACTTCTTTTTTTAATTTTTAAATGTATTTATTTTTAGTTTTCAACATTCCCTTCCACAAGGTTTTGAGTTTTAAATTTTCTCCACCTCCTTCCCTTTCTCCCTTCCCCAAGATGGTATGCAATGTGATATAGGCTTTTTCACATTAGTCATATTGTAAAGAAGAATTAGAATGAATGGGAGGAATCACAGGAAAGAAGGAAAAAAAAGAATGAGAGATAGAGAGCAAATAGTATGCTTTGATATGCATTCAGACTCTACAATTCTCTCTCTGGGTGTGCATCATATTTTCCATCATGAGTCTTTTGGAGTTGTCTTAGATTTCTGAGAAGCGCTAAGTCTAGCAACGTTAGTCATCACACAATGTGGCTATTACTTTGTACAATGTTCTCCTGGTTCTGCTCACTTCACTTAGCATCAGTCCATATATGTCCTTCCAGGTTTTTTTTGATGTCCTCCTAATCATCATTTCTTATTGCACAATAGTATTCCATTACATTCATATACCACAATTTGTTCAGCCATTACCCAATTGATGGGCATCCCCTCAATGTCCAATTCTTTGCTACCACAGAAAGAGCTGCTATAAATATTTTTGTACATGTGGGTCCTTTTTCCCATTTTTATGATCTCTTTGGGATATAGTCTTAGAAGTGGTATTGCTGGGTCAAAGTCTATGCACATTTTTATAGCACCTTGGCCATAGTACCAAAATGCTCTCCAGAATAGTTGGGTCAGTTCACAACTCCACCAACAATACATTAGTGTTACAATTTTCCCACATCTTCTCCAGCATTTATAATTTTCCTGTTTTATCATGTTAGCCAATCTGATGGTAGTTGTGTGGTACCTCAGAGTTGTTTTGATTTGCATTTCTCTAATCAATAGTGATTTAGATCATTTTTTCACATAATTATGGATAGCTTTAATTTCTTCATCTGAAAGCTGCCTATTCCTTTGACCGTTTATCAATTGGGGAATGACTTGTGATATTATAAATTTGATAACATTCTCTATATATTTTAGATAGGAGGCCTTTGTCAGAGACACTGGTTTCAAAAAATCCAAATTTTCTGCTTCACTCCTAATCTTGATTGCATTGGCTTTGTTTCTGCAAAACCTTTCCATTTTAATACATATGAAAGACTTTTTGCAAAAGATGTAATTTCATTTCAATCTGGAAAGAAAGTAGAGATACTGAGAGGAAGAGACAAGAAAGAAGAGAGCATTCAAGGTATAAGACAAATAGTGAAAAGGCAGAAAATCAGCAGGAGTGTCATGAGAGAGGAACAGCAAGAAGACCAGAGTTATAATATAAGAAGGCTGAAAAGAAAGAGTCTAGATTTTGAGGGCTTTTGTTGTTTTTCATCTTTTGTTCTTGAAGAGGACCAAAGACATAAAGAGGGTGACATATTGACTTGCAGGTGAATTGTATTTAAGTGAGGCAGAGCTGTGCAAGGTGATCAATCTTATTCTCTCCTCAGTTAAATAAAGTATTGTATACTTTATCACTGTGCTGTAGAGAGCCACTTGCATTTACTGAGTCAGGATTAAAATAGTCATGCCTGTGTTTTAGGATATTCATTTTGGTAGCTGGCAAGAAGAACAACCATCAAGCTACTCTTGGAATTGTGACAATGGATACACTACCTACCTGGATTAGCTTGAGCCCTACAATTCTCCAGGTAACTTAAGGGAGCTGTATGAGATTGATTTGACCAATCAGCATACATAATGGCTTGACATACCAAAAATCTTTTGTGGTGATGAAGATTGAAACTTAGCTGGAGGTGCAGAATTAGAGAATTTGTAGTTGGCTTAGTTTAAGCCAGCTTTGAGCAGCCTCTGGAGATAAGCTGTCAGCCAGCCTTGGATTCCTGGAGCCATCCTGACACATCCAACTTCTTTTTTTTATTTTTTTATTTTTTTAATTTTAGGCAATTGGGGTTAAGTGACTTGCACAGTCACACAGCTAGTAAGTGTGAAGTGTTTGGTCTGAGGCTGGATTTGAACTCAAGTCCTCCTGACTTCAGGGCCAATGTTCTATCACTGCACCACCTAGCTGCCCCAATTCAGCTTCTTTTTATTTGTACTAAAACTTTGGACTGTGCCAGTGCCTCCATCACTGGAATTCTCCATCGCCCTGCTTCCTAGATCTGCCTCTCTTTTCAGGCCTGGCAATCAGTCCATAACAGGCCCCCTCCTCTCAGAACAGCCCATTCTTCACCTCCTTTTGTTTGAAAAATATATATGCCATCTTCATCCATTACTTAGTTGAGCTTTTCAACATTAGGCTAGCTGCTGTCATGAGCATGTGTTACTTCTCTGCTTAATAAAAACCTTCTTTAATTTCATAGGCATCATCTTCCTTTCTTTTTCCCCCCTTTATTTTGATCTTGAAGACTGACCTTTGATTTATCTGGATTTCTTACCCTTTTGGGGGAAAAGAAGAACCCAATTCCCTAGAGACAGTTCCTCAGGTTACAGAGTTCCCTTGCGAGGTCATAAAAGCTCATACTTTGATATATCAGTAGAATATTCAGCTCTGTTGTCTAGTAGGAAATAATGGGCCTCTTTTTCATCTCAGAGCACATGTCCTGTAGCCTTGATTTACTATTGTTGACCAGAACCAAGGAATGACAACCTTGAGCATGTTCCAGGGGAAGACCCTTATAGGTCAATTCAATCTCACTACATAAGGAAAAATAATGTTTTGTATTTTATACTGTGTCATAAGATTTTAATAGTTTGTTTCATACTCACTCTGATGCCAGTAAAGTAAATTACTTCAAACCCAAATGACCACTCTTGTTTTAAGTATGGAATAAGAGGGCCTATATAGAGAAAGTGCTTACTTTCTAGGAACTCTTGATCTTCTCCCATTTTGTTTTTGAAAGACTATTTTTCTATTGCCCAGATCTCTATCAATACTTTACTTACATGGACTCAAAATTCACTAGGGATTAATTTTATGTGTGAAATAATGACCTGTGCCAAGCCTATCATCACCTATTTAGCAGAGGGAAAATGTGGCAAGATAAACAGTTATCAGAGAATTTTGACTTATCCAAATTAGAGCAGGACATTTTAAAACACACCTGAAACCCTCTTTTTTTTTTTTTTTGGTTTGTAGATGGTGGACTGATACTGAATATAAAATGTGTCCACAAAGATTTTATAACATCATTAGCAAAGTAATCAGCAGTCTTCTCATCTCATTGTCTACTAGCATCTCATAACAATGCAGATAATTGATCAGGCATTAAATGCTCAATTACCTTTCAGACAGAAATGTATGTGATGAGCATAAGTCTCAACTTATTCTCTTTTAGAAGAAATTGACATTCTTGAAACTGATGCTTTCTTTATAACATGATTTGGGGGTTAGCATTAAAAAAATTCCTTCAAAACCCCCATTTCCTTTGGTTCTTACACTGAAAATAAAATGTTCATCTTTTGCCTATGTAACTTGGTTTTACAACATTCTAAAATGGATTCCAGGCAAATCCTATTTGAAATTGAAGGACATCTTCCAATTAATTCAGATGGTATAAAACAATTTGATTTGGGGGTAAATGAAAGCAGTAAGAATTTATGGGATTAACTCTGAGTGAATGTGCAATAAATCTGTCACAATTTTACTCAATAAGCATGCTCAAATTGTCCACAGAGGTTGAAAACAGACATCACTTAAGAAGCACGTTATATGGATAAGGGTTTTGAAGAATTAAGAGCCTAGTGATCCACCAGTTCTTTGGCTATTCATAAATAGATGCCTCACCTGTCTCCCCTTGAAATGTAGGCCTTATTTAAACATATTGATCTGTATTTCAGCTGTTTTGCAATTATAATGTACTAGGCTCTAGCATATCCATTCTAATAGAGAGGAAAAAGGGTAGAGAAGTGAAATCCATAGATCATTTAAAATCTCAAATCAGTTTTGGTTTACATTGGTGAGACCCAAGACCCAGGAAAAATACTGTGAGAAAAGATGTTTACTCCATTCTTCAGTCTGCAGAGTAAGGAAAATCTCTTTGACCCTGATCTCAGTTGTACTAAGGAAATCCAATGTATTTTTCAAAGCCAATCTTACATATTTCCCAATTAATTCATTCCTTCCCTCATTTACCAGAAGTTTACTGAAAGCCAAGATTTCTAAGATCCTGTCCTTAATTCTTTGAAAAAAGCAACATTTATTATGCACCTAGTATTTCAAGGAAATGTTATGGGTGCTTAGAATTAAAAAAAAATGAAACAAAAACAAGTGTTCTCTGTACTCAAGTGGTTTATAGTATATTAAATGTGTGTGCTCTCAATTATCTTATATGCATTTGAAAAGAAAAGCTTTATATCTTTTATTCAATATATTTCTTTTGGATCTTGTATGTCAAATTTTCTGTTAAGTTCAGGTTTTGTTACAAGAAAATCCTGAAAGCTAGCAATTCACTGAATGTCCTTTTCTTTACATTCAGGTTTATGCTTAACTTTGCTCAGTATGATATTTTCAGCTGCAACCACAGTTCTTTTGCTTTTAATATATATACTGTTCCAAGATCTGCACTCTTTTAGTTATTAGTAATTAAGTAATTTGAAAGAAAGATTGGGGTAGACTTGAGTATGGTGTGATTCTAAAAAGTTGAACCATTTAGAAAAAAGATAAAAAGAGTAATTATACAAATGAGATGGGAGAGGAAGAAATGACACAGATGAATTAGATGGAGGAGGAGGGCTAGTAGTTTTGGAACTCTATTCTTATAGGAAATGGGTTCAAGAGGGAACAATACATACATACATACATATATATATATATATATATATATGTATATATACACATACGTATATATATATATATGTATGTATATGTATATCTAGAAGAGTATAAAAGTAATCTAAATTCAGAAAGAAATAAAAGCCTAAGGGGAAATGGAAAGGGGAGAGGACAAGGGAGTAATTTTTAGAGGCAACCCTACCACATCAGATCTGGGTTAAAGAGAGAACAACGCATATATTTAGAAGGGAATAAAAGTCTTTTTAAATTTAAAAAGAAAAGATGAAGGAAAAGGATAAGGGGGGTATAAGAGGGTATCTAGATTAATGGGAATGGGATAAAGAAAATACATTATACACACACACACATACATATATATATACACACATATATACATACATATATACATGTACACACACATATACATATATATCTGCATGTGTGTATTACTTCGTAAAACTTTAAGGGCTATATAAAGACTAGCCATTATTATTATTTCCAAGAAATTAGATTTTGAATCAGAGGACTAGAGTTTAAAATCTGGATTCGTGACTTATTGCATGAATGACCTTGGGCAACTCATTTTCCTTCTCTGGGTTTAGTTTGGTATTCAGACTAAATACTAATTTTCATCTGCACACATCATTTTGATTTGACCTTTCCTATTTCTTTTTGGAAGCATGACAGAAATGTGATTAGAAATCACTGTGGAAGTCTCAGAATTACTTTGTGGGGTTTTAAAAATTAGATTATTACTTTCCCACTATTTATGCTGCATCCAAGTTCTATTAGTCTACAAGACAATGAGCAGGCAGCAACAGGAATGGCTGGTATAGAGCAGCTTGCCCAGTATACTATATCCTTGGAAGTCAGACATAAATATGTATGTACCTAAGCTAAACGTACATTTTGGTAACAATGAGTACTTACAGACAAAAAAAGATATGGGGAATTCTCTCTGATATTTAGTTGAAGATGATTGCTGTTATATAATCTACTGCTTTTGCTTAATCATTCAGTCATGTCTAAATCTTTTTGACCTTATTTGGGGTTTTCTCAGCAAAGATATTGGAGAGGTTTCCTATTTTCTTTTGTAGCTCGTTTTACAGAAGAATAAACTGAGGCTCACACAGCAAGTAACTCTCTGAGGCTGGACTTAATTTCAGATTCTCTGGAATCCAGGCCTGTCAATGTATCCATTTTGCCATTTTGATGTCCCATACAAACTATTATTCCTCACCAAAGAAAAACCTCAATGATTTTACCAAAAGAATTCAGTCATAGTTTCAGTGTTGAATAGCTCTTTCTAAGTCAACTTGTTTATGGATTATCTTTATTCTACATTATTTGAAAAAAAAACAACTACCACTTACTCTTCCAAACCTTACTTGATATTGCCTGCTACAATTTTATATAAATCAAAGGTTCTTTCTCCCAGTACCGGCAATTGGAATGTATATCATTCTTTTGACTATTAGAAAAGTTTTTTTTAAACAAACGTGACCTATGAATGTTCTCCCATGACTGTCTCATAATTTTCATTTAATGTGCTCTGTGTTTATGTTTAGAAAAGAATCACCTTCCACCAGCAGGACCTTAGAAAAAATGGCTTTCAAAACAGTTAGCTAACTGATTGCTTTTGCTGGACTAGCTCAGAGTTCAACGTCGTTCACAGTAATAACTCCGGCTTTTGATAAGCTGTTTTAACATGAATCAAGGAAGCTGTCAATGACTCAAAGAGCAGCAGGCTGGTTTTTAACTACAAATGAGCTGTCCAGAAAGGCCTGTTGATGTCTGCAGACTGCCAGAAGTGACTGCCAGTTCATGTCATCACTGCTGGAAGCGCTGTGTCTGGGAAATTTTGCTTCAAGGAACACTAGCTGACAATAGAAATGCTATCAAGGGTAGAGTTGAGGGAAGGACTCTTCATAGAGTTACAGGGACAGAAAACAAATTAAATACATTTCTGTCATGGATGAGTAAATGCTTGCTATAGAAATAGGTGCATATTAAACTCTGGGTGTAATCAAGAAGCCAAGTACAGAAAATTGTTATAAGGTAATACACTGCTATGGTTATTTTATTATCATCATCATCACCATCACCACCATCACCATCATCATCATCGTTATTGTCATCATTATTAAAACTTACATTTATATAGTGCTTTAAGGTTTACAAAGTGCCTTACAAGTATCATCACATTCTATCCTCACTACAACCCTAGAGGGTAAGTGCTATTATTAATCACATTTTAAAGATGAGGAAACAGACACAGAGAAAATAAGTGACTTGCCCACAGCCACATGGCTAGTCAGTGTCTAAGGCTGCATTTAATCAGCCTTTCCTGATTTTAGTCCCAGTACTCTCTTCATCCACTGTTACACTGCCAAGAGTAATGTAATGTAATCTCCATGGTAGCAGCAACAGTTAACTTCTCCCAAGTGAAAAGCGAAAACACACTGGCCTAAAGTAATGGTAGAAGAAAATAATAAAAATAGAATGTAAGGTAATTAAGAAAGAAAGATAGTTAGAAGGGACCTTAGAAGTCCATCTAGTGCATCATTTTTTCCTATATATTTTGTATGGACATACATGTACATGCTACCTCTCCCTATAAAATGGAATCTCACCGAAGGCAGGGACTGCCTCATTTTTGTCTTTATATCCTTAGTCTCCAACACAGGATCTGGCATGTGGTAGGTGCTTAATAAAGGCTTATTGCTAGAGAAAAGTGAGAGACTATCTTAGAGATGAGCAGATGACAATAATAAGAATATGGCCAACATGTTTCTTCATAGTATGAACTTCAAGGGAGGAAATGTTGCTTAGATATGTTGGCAGAGAAGATATTGGAAGTAGTTTAATGATTCAAAGAACATGTTTGTTCCTCCACCAGAATTCATTGGAAAGAAAGGCAAGAAGAGAAAAGTTCTATTTCTTTTAATGCAAAGAGGAGGTATATAGAGCACAAGAGAAAGAGATTAAGGTTAAATTCTGTTAACAAAGAAAATGGGGATTCCTAGGGGAACAGTACGATGTAGATGTTAAGGTGTGGATAGAGATAGTGCCTGGGGAAAATCAGTTTGGGGTGAATAGAGATGAAAATGTAAAAAAGCGGCAAGAAGATGTAACACACTGGAGCAGAATGTCTGGAACTTAGCGTTTAGTGAAGTAGAAAGTGGTCTGGTGCTGTATTTTAGTCATGTTAATCATAGTCGAAGGAAGTAGTAAATCTCAAAGTTCCCTTTAGAATGTTGGAATGAGTGTTTTAACATTCTAAACTACTACAAATGAATTGCTCTCCTTATAATCAATTAACCGGAAGCTCCTGATGCTCCTAAGAAGGCTCCAGTGGATGAGAAACATAATGAGAACTTCTATGTAATTTTAGTAAGCGCTTTGCCATTCACATATTTGCCTAAGTGGTGGAGCTAATAGGGCTTCCATTTTCCAAAGGCAAACATGGGGATGGTCCAGATTTCCAATCACCTCCAGGCTGTATCTACCCAGTGGCCCAAACAGCATCTCATGTTAAATATGGCTGAAACTGAAACCATCAACTTCCCTTTCCATTCCTCCAACCAGAACCTTGTTTTCTCCCAACTTTCCTGATTTTGTTGATGGAGCCAGCAATCTCTATATCTTACATTCAAAGCCTCAAAGTCATCTTTAACTTTTGTCTGTCCTTTACTCTCCTCAGTAGCCAAATTCTTCCCATTATACCTCCAAGATATCACTTACATTTGCCCTTTCTATCCACTCAAAATGGTACCACACTGTTTCAGGCTTTCATTACTTTTATGCCTGATTAGTGTCATAGCCTCTTAACTGATCTCCGTGTCTCTATTCATACTTCTCCATCTTTTTTTTCCTGAAAACTTGTAATAAAACAATAAAATACTCTTGGTGTGGAAGCTTTGCACTGCTATTCCCAACTCAAAAATCTTCATGACTCTAGAAGACAAAATAAAAACTCTCTGAACTAGCATTTAAGGCTCTCCAAAACGTATCTGAAAGATTTATTTCAAACTCCTCAACTTTATGCATGTTACATTGCAGCTAAATAAGATTGTTTTGTGCTTGCTAATCTTAACAAGTACTCTCTTTCCACTTGACATGCACAAAGATTGTGATTCATGCCTGGAATACTCTCTCCACATAATTTTCTGTTGAAATATTTTTATTCCTTTAAAATCCAGCTCAGGTGTTACCTCCTCCATGAAATATCATTCTTTTAATGCCTTTTCATTTGGACACCGGGACAGAGTAAATAAAATTCCTCAAATAAGAATATATTTACACACACAAACATTTTGATTCAGTTCAGCAAACATTCCCTTACTTACTGGGAATGCCAAGACGAAAATTATATGGTCTCTTTATGCAAGAAACTTACAACACAATGGTTGTATATGGATGGGAGCGAGGGGAAAAAGAAATACACAAATCATGCTAATCCAATATTGATTTTGATGGGGGAAGAAAAGAGACCTGAAAAAAAATGCTCTCTAATAAAAATTGAAGATACCAAAAAAAAACCAAAAACAGTTTTTAGCAATGGGGCTCCAGAAAGTGTTGAAGAGATGACATCTGAGCTTACCCTTGAAGGAAAATAATATTTTCAGCAGGTAATAAAATGGAAGTATTCTATTCATTCTATTCATCTAAAGGATGAAGCTTAACAAATACAAAGGGATGGTGAGAGCTGAACTAGAAGAACAAATAATTATTAATAATTTAGATTGTAAGAATTAGAGGACATTTCTAAGAGGCAGGTTGAATCATTCTGTAAGGGAAAATGTCTTAATAATTAATGTTCTCCCAAAGTGCAATGTGGTAGGGGTCCTGGATTTCTTCTTAGATATCTTTAAGAAAAGGCAAAATGGATACTTTGAAATTATTCTGCAAAGCAAATTTTTATTTTATTTTATTGGAATAGGATGTACTAGATGGCCACTGAGGTTGCTTTTTTTTTATTTTAAATATTCCAATATTTTATTTTTCCCAATTGCATGTAAAAATAAATTTGAACATTCATTTCTTTTAAAATGTTGAGTAACAAATTATTTCTCCCTCCCTCCCCTACTCTTTCCCTGAGGCAGTGAGTAATTTGATATAGGTTATAAATGTGTAATCATGCAAAACATATTTCCATATTAGTAATGTTCTAAAAGAAGACACAGAGGGGAAAAAAAAGAATGAAAACAATGGAAATAGTGTGATTCGATCTTCATTCTACATTAGTTATTTTTTTCTGGGCGTGGATAGCATTTTTCAAAATGAATCCTTTTGAATTTTCTTGGATCGTTGTATTGATGAGAATAGTTGTCATTCACAGTTGCTCATCATTCAATATCTCTGTTACTGTGTATAATGTGCTCCTGGTTCTCCTCACTTCACTTTACTTCAGTTCATGTAAGTCTTTTCAGATTGTTTTTAAATCATCCTGCTCATCATTTCTTATAGCACAATAGTATTTCATTACAATTAGATACCATGACTTGTTCAGCAATTCCATAACTGATAGGCATCCCCTCAATTACCAGGTCTTTGCCACAACACAAAAAAGAGTGGGGAGATATATATATCTATATATATATATATAGATATATATATCTATATATATATATATATCTATATATCTATATAGATATATATATATAGATATATATATATATCTATATCTATCTATCTATCTATAGATAGATATAGATAGATAGATAGATATACACATACATATATATATACACATACACATATATACATATATATGTATATATGTATATGTATGTATGTACATATGTGTATGTGTGTATATATGAGTTTGTATGCGTGTGTGTGTGTGTGTTTATAGCAGATTATGGAAGGTTTTCAATGTCCAGTTAGTGAGTTTTATTTTATTCTTCAGGCATTAGAGAACAAGTAAAGTTTGTTTTCTTTTTTTTTAAAGCATGATAGTAGCATCAACAGAACTGTGCCATTTGCAAGATTATTTTGTCAGCATTGTGAAGGATGGATTGGCCAAGGGAGAAACCAGTAAGGAGACTATTATTAGAATATTTCTGATGAGAGGTAATGATCTGAACAGGGGAGGTATCAGCATGAATGGAGAGAATGAGATTGTTAGGAGAGGTGTCAGTTCAGTAGCTGTTCACTGGTCAGATGTAGAGGGTGAAGAAGAATACAAGAAAAGATACTTCCAAGGTTTTGTATTGGCAGGAGAGGAAGGGAAAAAAAAACACTTAGGAAAAGGGATAATATGAAGTAGAAAAAGCATTGTATATTTTACTTAAATTAAAACTTCATGCTGATTCTTTTAATTTGCAAATTCAGTTACATTAGACTCTGTAATCCTGTGACAATGTGACTTGATTCAAATAACTTTATTATCCCCTCTCCATCTTCTTTAGACTTTATTTAATGTATTCCCCAAAGTGCCAAACATCTGATGGATGAACAAAGTACACAGTTTCAAACTTTGTATCACCTAAAAAGCCAAATAATTTCAGGTTGGCTTCTTTCCTAGATTCCAGAGCTAACTAAAAGCATTTTTTCCTCTCACTAACACATAGAATACAAATGTTGATTTTGAACTGACAGCATTTCCCTCTAATTCAAAAAGACACTGATTTCAGTTAGAAGAAATGAGCCAAAATGACACATAAGATGCTAAAAATATCACCTTAAAAACTAAATTCCTTTTTATAAAATGTGCTTTGCCCATAACATAAATAGATTTTGTCTTAGTATAGTACCAACTTAATTTTTTGTCATTAAGGCTGTTTTGTATAAGTAATAATAGCAAATATATTACATTTATATAGACATGTACATCATGTAGTGTGTTTTTTTTTCTGAAGGATATTTTTTACTAAGAAGTATATTTATTATATATTTGACATGTATTTATTAATAATCATAACTAAGATATATATGTATATATGTGTATGTATGTATGTATATATATATGTGTGTGTGTGTGTGTGTGTGTGTGTGTGTGTGTATGTATGTATATAGTACTTACCCTACACCAGGGACTGTAGTAAGCACTGCATAATTATTGTCTCTTTTGGTTCTCATAACCATCCTGGAAATTAGGTGCTATCATTATTCCCATTTTAGAAATGAGAAAACTGAGGCAAAAGGGGTCATGTGACTTCCACAGTCTCATGTAGTAACAAGCATCCAAAGCCAATTTTAACTCATGTCTTCCTGATTTCAAGCCCAAGCAGTACTCTTAGCCACTGCACCACCTAGCTGCCCCAAACTCTGTCACATTGCATGTCACTAGCTTAATTAAATAATCTACCTCCATTTTGTTAAGCTTAAGGCCATTTGAGGACTACCACTCACATTAATAATTACTGGAAAGTTGTTAGTTTGTTTTTAATAAAGTCTTGTATTTAACTGAATTGCATTGAATTGTTTGGGCAGAATTGCATTGGACTAGATTGGATATCAGCTGCTATTAGATGAAGCTAAACCAATCTACCTAATGACATATAGACACTGGATTTTAGTTCTTCAGTTTCTGCTCTTATGCATGCATTTCAACCACATGGCGAACATAAAATCTTTTGTATATTTTTTGAGATAAGTGAATTTGTGTGGATTATTAACAGAATTGCATTTGCATTCTGGATAAGTTTAGTTCAAAGCCTCTCTTACATTTAATAGTTATGTGATCTTTTACAAATCATTTCACCTCTCTTTTTTTAAGTGCCAACTAAAATTTTACCTGCTGAGGATGCCTTCCCCAAACCTTTTTAATTCAAGGGTCTTTTCTCTTTTAATTATTTCCATTTATCTTGTATGTTACTTGCTTTGTATATATTTGTTTCCATGCTATCTCTCCCATTAGACTGTAAGCTCCTCAAGTTCAGGGACTGTCTTTTGACTCTTTTTGTATCCACTTAGCACAGTGCCTGGCACACAACAGGCAATTAATAAATGTGAATTGATTGATTAATTGATAATAACACTAACACCTTCCCTACAGGGTTGTGGTCAAGTTCAAATGAAATAATGTATGTAAATTGCCTTGAAAAACTTAAAGCACTATACAAAATCAGGGATGATTATTAATTCTTAGCTCATTAGAGAATCCCTTGTATTTTTTTTAGATGTAGCTTATTTTAATTTTTCAGAGGTTTCATGTACCTGTAATATGCACTTAATGAGGCTTTATGAGTATTTGTTCTCAGAATGTTGTATCCTAATATAAGATGATCGGTTTAGAGCTGGAATGCATCTTAAAGCCCATCAAGTCCAACACTTACCCCATTTTGCTGATGAGAAAACTGAGGCACAGGAAGATAAATTGACTTAATTGTGGTCACACAATTAGAAGTGTCAAAGTTTTATTTGAACCCAAGTCCTCCTGACTCCAAGTCTAGAGCCCTGTCTGCTAGGCCATTACCTCTAAGAAAATAGCTTGATTTTCTCCCAAAGTTCCCACCACTGTGACTTCAATATTCTGCCCCATTGATAGATGAAGACAGATATGTTTTGGTAACTATTTAACAACTTGTTTCTAGGAGGAGGGGAGGAGGCAGGAAGGAGATGAAAGTAGAGACAACACACTTTTAAACTTAATATACATTATTAATATCTTCACTATGATTTCTTTAAGTCTACATAATCAACAAAATAATAAATCAAGTCCTGTTTGTAGCATTTGACAATTGTGAGGTGTAAATCATGCTGAACATTTAATAGTTGGATCATAGGAAATGGCTCTAGTTTGCCTCTGGATCAAATTGTTCAATAAAGACAAGTCAAAAAAGACGGTCCCTGCACTTATTATTATTCATCTGTTGCCCTACTTTTTAGCACAATGGAAAAGATAAGCAGATAAGAAGTCTGCTCCCTCCCCCTTCACTACTATACCTCACCCTTATATTAGTGATGTAGTCTGTATTAGGAAAACACCATTCAAATCTCGACAATATTATCCCTTCCCTATCTCTTTTCAGATATCCATCTCCTCATATAAATCAACCATTCTGCATGATATCAACACTACTCATTTTATATTTTAATTTAAAAAAATTAAATGTGAACTGATCATTTCAGCATACAAAAAAGCCCAAAAAACTAAAACAAGAAAGAATATTGCATAGCAACCTAAACTGCTGATATTCACTATATATATACAGATGAATATACAAGTTTTACAAAGTTTTATAAATTCACTGTGTCCTAATTTGCTTTTCTCTGTTTTCTTCTATGCCTTTTTTGGAAACATTTTATTGGTGCTCCTTTTAATTTTTTTCTTGTCCATTACTAACCACTTTCAATCCTCATTTATGTGGAAATTCTCCTTTGTAACAGATGTCTCTAGTCAAGTAAAACAAAGCAGTATATTGATCATGTCTGGAAGTGCATGTATTATTTTTTTCCCTTTCTTCTAGAGGTCCCTGACATGCCTCTGTGTGTGGTTATATGTCACAGAACTATTTGGCAACTTGTTGAAGCCAGTGGATCACTCTTAAGGATATATTTTTAAGTAATTAAAGTAAATATTCTGTTTCAATTTGGAATTAATGAGAATAAAAGCTTTCCCCTTCATTCATACTCACAGACTCTATGAAATCAAAGTACATGGACCCTGGGTTAAGAATCTTTGCTTTAATCCATTCATCAGTATTTGGTTTTTCTACCATTCTACATTTAACTCTGGATTGATATGACCTATGGAAATGCTAAAGATATTACAACTGTTTTATGTCGAACTAAAGAAAAAAATAGCTTCAGTTAGGCAATTTGTAGAAACAAAATCTTAGAGCTAATTTATTTGACCTAGTGAAATGGATGCTTAAAGAGGGCACTGCCTTATATTTTTCCTTATTTAAAGAATGTTCTAAACTGGAAGCAACAGAAAGTGCTAAATCCTGAGTGAGAATAGGAAACTTGGGGCCGCAATGAGCATGATTTCTTGAGGGCAGAGGCAAAGAAATTCACCCGAGACTTGGACACTTTTTTAATATTTTATTTTTTTCCAATTATATGAACAAGTGAATTAACATTCATTCTTTTTTAAGTTTTGACTTCCAAATCCTCTTCCTCCTTCCCTCCCCAACCTCCTCATTGAGAAGGATAACAATGTGCGATGGATTATACGCGTTCAGTCATGAAAAGATATTTCCACATTAGTCACATTGTGAAAGAAACAGAACAGCATCAACATCAGCAAAAACTAGGAAAAAAAAGTAAAAAAAAGTTTGCTTAAATTTGCATTCAGACTTCATCAATTCTTTCCCTAGTAGTGGATAGCATTTTTCATCATAAGTCCTTTAGGATAGTCTTGGGTCATTGCATTGTTGTGAATAACTAAGTCATTCAGTTGATCACGGTACAATATTGCTGTTATTATATACTATGTTCTCTTGGTTCTGCTCACTTCACTTTTTTTTTCAATCTATTTGGGATACAGATATAGTGGTGCTATTGCTAAATCAAAGGGTATGCACAGTTATATAGGTCTTTGGGCATAGTTCCAAATTACCCTCCAGGGTTGCTGGATCATTTCACAACTCCACCAACAGTCCTTTGGTGTCCCAATTTTCTCACATTTCCTTGAACATTTGTGATTTTCCTTTTCTATCATATTAGCAAATCTAATAGGTATGAGATGGTACTTCAGTATTATTTTAATTCACATTTTCCTAATTGATAGTAATTAAATCTGTATGTTGTATCCTTTGACCATTTATCAATTGGGGAATGACTTGTATTCTTATAAATTTGACTCAATTCCCTATGTTTTTGAGATATAAGGCCTTTTTCAAATAAACTCTTTGTAAAAAAAAATTAATGTTTATGGTTACTGTGCATTTTCTTCCATCCAATCTTCTCCACTTTATCCTCTCTCTGTGTCCCTCTCTTCCATCACCTGCCACCCTCTTTCTCTTATCCTATTTCCCTATAGGGCAAAATAAATCTTTATACTCAACTGAGTGTATATGATATTACCTCTTTGAGCTAATTCTGATGAGATTAAAGTTTAGATATTGTCTGACATCCCCATGATTTCTAGACTGGTTTTTTTTTTCTGATCATGGCTTTCATGTAGTCCAATAATTCTTAAATTATCTCTCCTTCCCTTTTTTTTTCATTCTTTTGATTTTGTTTTATTGCTTCTTGATATCTCATGGAGTCATTAGCTTCCACTTGCCCAGTTCTAATTCTTAAGAAATGTTTTTCTTTACAGAGCTTTTGTATCTCCTTTTCTATTTGGTCAATTCTACTTTTTAAATAATTCTTTTCTTCAGTTATTTTTGGTAAACTTTTTCCATTTGGCCAATTTTACTTTTGGAGCATTTTTTCTCTTCAGTGGATTTATATGCCTCTTTTACCATTTGGCTTATTCTCTCTCTCTCTCTTGTGTGTGTGTGTGTGTGTGTGTGTTAACATGCCATACTTTTTAGTATTTTTTGTGCCTCCTTTCCCAAGCTGTTGACTTTTTCCCCAAATTTTTCTTGTATCACCAATTTTTTTTCCAAAATTTTTACCTCTATCTCTCTTATTTGATTGAAAAAATGAGGTCTTCTTGGGATTATTTTTGTGCCTGAGACAAAATCAGGTTTTTTAAAAGTTTTAGATGTTGTTCTTTTCAGTTCATTGTCTTATTCTGAGTTAGCATTTTGATCTTCCCTATCAGCATGTTATCTTTGTATGGTCGGGTTCTTTTTTGTTATTGTTTGCTCATTTTTTATATATTATTGGTTGACTTTTAACCTGATATTAAAGTTTGGTCTTCTCTGGGAGAGAAGGGGTTACTGTCCCAATCTTCAGGTTTTTTGGTGTGGCTCTTTCCAGAGCTAGTTATGGAGGTCTGTAAATTTTCGGGTTTTTTTTCCCAGGTGGCCCAACTGCTTAGAAGGTTGGCAGTGAGAGTCTGTATCACTGGGTTAAGAGTGGAATGCAATCTAGCACAGGTCTCATTCTGGCAAGTTAAGATCCACTCTTAACCCAGTGATAAAGGCTATCACTGCCAACCTTCTAAGTAGTTGGACTAGAAAATTGTTTCACCCCATACTTTTGTCTTGTTCTTGTTCTGCAACTGTAGAATTTATTTTGAGGCAGTATTTTAAAGTTGTTTAGGGGGGAATATGGGAGAGCTCAGACAAGTCTCTGCCTTTACTTTGCCATTATAACTCTATCCCACAACTTGGACAATTATTAAACAGAGAGATTAAGTGATTAATGGGTCATGTTTAGAGAAGACAAAAATTACAGATTTATAAATTCATAACTCTAATGGTCTTTAGAAGTCATGTCTTTGGGCTTTTTTTTTTTGGTGAGGCAACTGGGGTCAAGTGATTGAGCCAGAGTCACACAGCTAATAAGTGTTATGTGTCTGAGACCAGTTTTGAACTCAGGTCCTCCTGACTCCAGGGCTTGTGCTGTATCCACTGCACCACCTAACTGCCCCCTGGGCTCTCAGTTTTGAGATGAGTAAATTGAACCACAGGGAAGATAAATGATTTGACCAAGATTATATAGATGATGGCAAAGCCATGATTTAAATTCTTGCCTTCTCACTCCAAATCTGGCACCATTTCCCATAAGTCACATTTATCTGATATCAGGATAGTATAAATTGGAAAGCGTTCGATTTGGAATCAGAGAGTCTTAGTTTGAATTCTGGCTGTGACATTCATTCTGTGTCAGGTATAAGACACATTATTTCATGTTCTAGAACCTCAATTTCTTTAATTTAAAAGTTAGAATGTTAAAGTATATCATCTTCAAAGTCATTTCCAGTTATACTATAATAAATGAAAACAAAAGTGAGACTCAGTAGGAGATTAATAAAATAATTTAGATGTAATATAATAAAGATCTGGATTATAATTGTGGCCTTAGGAATGAAGAAAAAAAGACAAAATTTTGAATAAAGAATTCTGAGAAAAGACTCAATAAGACTTGATGAAAATTATTGTATTTAAGGGATAAGAGAATTAAAATTGTCAAAGATGATTCCAAGTTTTTTTAAGCTTATCCCTGACAGTCATTTACATGGTTGACAAAGGGTGGGGAGCTAGTTTTATGCCACTTTCTTTAATACATAGAATCATGTTCTAAAACAAATAGAATTCACAGATATCATTGACTTTATTCTGAAATCAATTCTCTATCAACTGATATGAATAATAATAATGTATCAGCTTTAGTTTTAACCTTAACTTGAGAACTGGATTAAAGAACCTCACATTATTTAATAACAGAGACTCAGGCTACAAGCACAAAAGCTGGCTATATGGCTATGATCAATGCAGGGACTTTTTCATTAATGACTCTGAGATTTCCTTATCATTTCCAGTTGCATTAATGTTAAGTCCAATCATCAAACCCCTTTAAGGTAACTGAATAGACAGACTTTGAGCCATCCAGGAATATAAATTAATCAAATGCATTAAAATTGCTATGAAGCTTTGAATTGCTTTACTCAGAGAGTAGTTTTTGCTTCCATAATTAACTGTGACCTGCAAGACATGGCCACCATCATTTTATAATTCTACTGCTAGATTTCTATCTTATTGTTCTTGTGGAAAATTAATTAAAGAGGAAAGTAGATTCCTAAAGGTAATACAATTGTCACTACCAAGGACTATAGGGGTGTTTATTATCCTCTTTATGACTCATTTTAATTGTCACTGTATTTATGTAAGAAAATTGACTGGAGTGAAGACTTACTGGTTACAGCAATCCCGAAAACATTTTGAGCTGGTAAACATTTAAGATTGTAAAATCACTAGCATCCCCATTTTCAAAACCATAAGGGACTTTAGTACAATTTGTAAAACCCTCTGCTCTTAATTGGAACTGCAAAAATGACCTAAAATACCCAGTTTTCAATTACCAAAGTGTACTTATAAATAAGAAAATTGCAAATGAGCAAATGCAATAAGATTCAATACCCTTGTAAACTAGATTTTTTTTTTCCTGGTCACTTATGTGCTGTTAAAGGAACAATTTGTTATCTTAGCTTACCATGCTGTTCTTTGAATGCCTTCATTGTATTATTAATTAAAACAATAGTATGTGCAAGTCTTTAAGACATATATATGTACATATATACAAATATTTGTGTATGTATATGTAGTAATACATATAAGTATAATGTTCTACTCATATATACATCTGTATAAATATATGCTTGGAGATAGATATAAAATTAATAAGCATACATTTATAGTATTTTATGAATATGTATTTGTGTATATGTATGAATGCATATACACCATATATAAATATATATGGATACATACATGTACATATACATATGTATTATGTATTACACTGTCACAAAAGTAAGTGTGGTTTTAAACATTAATAGCTTAAAACTACACTAAGACTTTGGGGATACTTTATATATAGTGATGAAAATACAGCTAAAGAAGGACAGGGTTGTTTCTTAGTTCTAATGAGATACTTTGAAAACATTAAATTGTTAATGAATAATGGAGGCAATGTGCCATGATATTTTAAGAATTTAAAGCTTCAGAATCCCCAATGTTCAATATAGATAATGAGATGTTTGCTTGTAGACATGGTTGAAAAAATTTTTGGAAATGGGTAGCTTTTAAAAAATTGGAAGGACAATTGTAGAAAAAAGTTCAGGTGAAAAATACATTCCAACAAATTCTTAGCTAATTTGAAAATGCCGGAAAGATTCCAAAAGCTGTCTTTGACTCATCTATATCTAGATTTCTCTTAAAATTAGAAATCTGAATGAATAAATGTTTGTTATGCTTGACTATGTGTTAATCACGGGAAAGTAGTAACAAATATTGGAAGGGCTGTCTAGAGTCCATCTAAGAGTAAGAATATTAAGTGATTGTTTATTTTTTAATTTTATTAATTTATTTTGATTTATCAACAATCACTTCCATATGCTTTTGAGTTTAAAATTTTTCTCTCCCTTCCTCCCCACCACCCTCCCCAAGACGGTGCACAATCTAATATAAACTATACATTTACATTCCTAGTAAACATATTTTCACATTAGTGAAGTTGTAAGTAAAAATTAAAAACAATGGGAGGAACCATCAGAAAGAGGAAACAAAACTCAACAGAAGAGAAAAAAAAGAGAGTGATTCAACTTCACATTTATGATTACTATCTGTGTCTTTTTCTCCATCCTTTTTTCCCCTGTTTATGCTTTTCTTTCTCCTCTCTCCCTTCCCCCTCACCAGTACTTTGCTTTTGACCACTGCCACCTTCAGTCTCTCCTCCCTTGTATTATCTCCCTCCCCCCTCTTCCCCTTCACCCCCACCACTTCCTCCCTCCCTTCCATCCCTGCTCCTTTTTCTTTTCCCTTTTCCCTCCTACTGCCCAAAGGGCAAGTTAGATTTCCATACCTAACTGGTTATGTTATTCCCTTCTTGAGCCAAATCTGATGAGAACAAGGTTCAAACAATGTTCACCACCTCCCTTCTTTCCCTCTGCTGTAATAGGATTTTCTTTTTTCCTGTAATGTAATTTACCCTTGTCTGCCTCCTCCTTTCTCAGTACATTTTCTAAGATCAGACTAATCCACTTACTTGGATCCATTTAACCCACTTGATTAGATTTTTTTTTATCATTACATCAAAGTCAACTAATATCCACCCCCTTTATGTATACTCCTTTAACATGGTGTAATAACAATACAGTTCTCAAGAGCTGCAAGCGTCATCTCCCCTTGTAGGGATGTAAACAGTCTGCCCTTATTAACAACATTTTGTATCTTTCTGTCCCATTTACCTTTTTATGTCTTTCTTGAATCTTGTACTTGAAGATCAAATTTTTTTGTTGAGCTCTGGTCTTTTTATCAGAAGGTTTGGAAGTCCCCTATTTCTTGAATATCCATCTCCTCCCTTGAAAAATCATGCTCATTTTTCCAGGATAGTTGATCCTTGGCTGTAATCCAAGCTCCTTTGCCTCACAGGATATCATGTTTCACAGACTGCGGTCCTTTAATATAGAAGCTACAAGCTTCAGTGTAATTCTGACTGTGGTTCCATGATATTGAAATTGTTTCTTACTGGTTGCTTGCAGCACCTTCTCTTTCATCTGGTAATTTTGGAATTTTGCTATTATATTCCTTGGCATTGTCAATTTGGGATCTCTTTGAGTTGGTGACTGGTGTATTCTTTTTTACCTTCTGGTTCTAGGACTTCAGGCAGTTTTCCTTTATGATTTCCTGAAAGATACTGTCCATGCTCTTTTTTTCATCATGATTTTCAGGTAGTCCAACAATTTTTAAATTGTCTGTCCTGGATAGATTTTCTGGGTCGGTTGTTTTACCAATGAGGTATTTTATATTTTCATATATTTTTTCATTTTTTTGTTTCTGTTTGATTGATTCTCTCTCATAGAGTCATTACTTTCCATTTGTCCAATTATAGTTTTTAACAGATTTTTTCTTCTGTATATTTTTGTACTTCCTTCTTCAATTGGCCAATTGTATTTTGTAGGGACTTGTTTTCTTCAGTGTACTTTTTTTCCAGTTTGCCAATTGTGTTTTTTAGGGACTCTTCTACCTCTCTCATTAGACTTTTAAAATCCTCCTTCAGCTCTTCTAAGAAGGCTTTTTGGGCTTCAGACCAGTTCATATTCCCTTTTGATGTTGCAGATATGGGTTTGTTGACAATGTTGTCCTCTTCAGAATTTCTGTCTTGATCTCCACTCTTGTCATGGTATGAATCTATGGTACATTTCTTTTTACTCATGATGTTTCTTTATTCCCTGGCCTTTAAAGAGATTGAGCTCTCCTGCTGGGGAGCAGAGGGCACTGATCCAAGCTTCTTGTGTTGGGAGCCTAGGTCTTGGTCATTGGCTTTGTGTGCCGGAGCCTCTTATGTTGGCAATTGGAGGCTGTAGGGTTTTGGCAGCTTACCTCGTGTTGGGCTGGAATCAGCAAGGCTGGAACTTTCAGGCAGTTCTTGGTTGCCTGCTTTTCTTTTCCTTTAGCTTTCTTCAGATCCTTTTAGATGGGTGCTATGGGGTGTTTATCTGTCTGGGGCCCCTTGCCATGCTGCCTCCCTCCTTTCTGCTAATGGACTGGGAGATTCCTTTGTGGTAGAGTGCAGAGGCACCTGGTAGTTTTCTGAGCTGGTTTCCACTGGTTCCACTGCCCTCACTGAGGCACTTGGAGGCCCAGGTGTTGGTGTTTGCCTGCTCTACCACCTGGGCTTCAGGATCTCTTCCTGGGGTTCTGACAGCTTACCTGGTGTTGGGTTGGAATCAGCAAGGCTGGGCATTGGGAAGACTTTAGGTTGCTTTCTTTGACTCCTTTCAGGTGAACGCTGCAGGGTGCTTATCTTCCTGGGGCCCTTTGTCGTACTGCTTCCCTTATTTTTGCTAAGGCACTGGGACACCTGTTTGCTGGGCTGCTGCACTGCTGTTCCTCATCTTTCTTCTAGTTCAGCTGTTCCAGGGTTATTTTTTTTTCCCTAGGGTGATATTTTCTGGGTTTTCAGAGGTTTATAGGGGAGGGTGAGAGTGACTACCTTTTTACTCCACCATCCTGGCTCCCGGAAGCAGAAACAAGTTATTGTTTAGAATGAGCTCAGATGCACACAAGAAATGAGATCAACAAATTCTATGGTGCAGGGGTGCCTTGGTAAATATTTGACAACTGGCTCTTGGGAGGGGGATCAATGCAGGAAACACTTCAATTTTAGTTTGTATAATTAAAAACATATTCATCACTTTCTTTATTCTAAACAATAAAAAAAAATTCAATAAACCAAGCTCTTATTTGCGCCCTTTGCTGATTTCTAAGAGGTAAATGCTAACACTAAAAATTTAATAATTGGTTCTCACAAGGTGATGTAAGCTGAATAGCATACCCCTGGCTATGAGTCAGATCAAGGTGCATTGACTAGAACTGATAGCCAAGTTCTGAGAACATAGTTTTAAAGAATATCGTGGCCACTGTTGTTCAGAAGTCATTCAGAGAGTCAGGAGCCTGGACACCACCTCCTTGATTGGAAGGGTCAGGGAAAGAACAAATATGGAGACAGATAGGCACATGGATCAGCTACCCTGGCCAGATATGATGACAGAGTCTGAAGTCTTGGTAAATATGTAATTGTCCTAAGCTTTTCAGGTGGACAAAAGAAGTAATAAAAGGCTGGAAACAGGGATAGCACAGAAAGGAGAGGTTTCTGATAATAACACTTTCTAACATTTTCCTTGCAAGATCAGCATTTCAACTTAGGTCACTGATCTATTTATTGATGGACATACATCAATTTGTAACATTATTATATGTTAAAGTTATTATTTCCTAAATTTAAAGTCATAGAATCTAGCTGAACTCTCAACCTGATCTTGGTTTATTATTCAAAATGGTTAGATATAATTTTTTTTTTTTGCTTTAGCATTTTAAAGTATTTCCTGGAAAGAACATAATAGTTAGTTTGGATGAGAATTGCCATTAAAACTTCTCCATGCATTTTCTTGTTAGCTAAATAAGATAATTTAATAGGCATCTCTCCATTTTTCCTCATACAGTTTGTTGGCATATTGTGAAAGAATTTAATGGCAATTTTACTTGTGCGCTCATTATTAGCATGCTATAGTCATTTTCTACTTTTCAATGACTTTGAAAATGATCTTGTACAGTACCTTCTTATTATCCTGAGTGAAACTAGGGATAGGTGTAATCTCATTATGCCCACAACTACTGAATAGAAAAATATATGATATTCATGTGACTATCTGTGAGGTAGTAGGATATAGTGAAATGGCCTCATTTTCTCTGCTATATGTTATACAATTACATTTATTTTTTAAATGACAAACTAATAAAATTATACAGTGACAATCACTGCAAATGCAGAGTTGCCATTTTCCCAGGAGAAATGGGTTATGGAATATGCCTCTAATTTAGCTAATGTTATTTTGAAATAGGGTGTATAACCAAAGAGAAATCAAATACAATGGTTGTACCTTGGCCTATTTTATAATCACTTGCATTTTTTTTTTCTAATTCACCTAATTGAAGTCAGGAGTAAACATAGAATTAACCCTTGGGGACTTAGGGGAGGTTTGAATCTTAGTGTTATAAAGGATATGCAAATCTTTGTGCAGAACAGTCTCATGCCAAAGAAAAAAAAGTGAAATTAAAACACAGGAGCTTATTATAATGATTTCTTTTATAATAGTGAGAATGGTTAAAAAGGGAAATAGGTTACTGAAAAAAAAAGTTGTTTGCCTCTTTTAGATGTCTCTTACATCACAGAATCTGAGTTGAAAGGAATTTCAGAGGACGCCTAGTCCAGCCTATAATTAATCAACTCTACTCTCAAATCAGGAGTCACAGAGCCTCTACTTAAAGAACTTCAGTGTAGAGGGATCAGCTGTGTCCTGAGGCAAGTCATTTGACTTTTGGATGCCTAGTTAGGTAGCTTTCCTTTACACCAAGCCTTGCACAGCTTCCACGGATTGTTTCTAGTTCTACCACTTGTGTCAATTAGAATAAGTAGAAATTTTCTTTCTTGTGACGTCAAGGCTGCCCTAAATCTTTTCTGTATCCTAAATTGGCACACTGAATTCTTAAGTCAATATGATATGGTGGCAATCCTCACCATCCTAATAGTCCTTACTTGGATACTTCAGTTTGTCTATGCTCTAATATATACATTATCTATCTATCTATCTATCTATCTATCTATCTATCTATCTATCTATCTGTCTCTCTGTCTGTCTGTCTGTCTGTATATGTATATATGTGTGTATGTATACGTATATAATAACTATAACTGAATATATCACTTTAAATGTGACATTCACAGGAGGAAATAAAAAGGCAGAACTATCCCTGTCTCCCCTTATTCTGGACGTTATGCTTCTGAATACGGACCAGGTAAGCATTCTCTTTTCTTTGCTGTTGCATCACATTGTAAACTTATATGAAGCTTTCAGTCCACTAAAACCCCCAGCTATTTTTTCCCTCAGAAACAGATAACTGACTGGCCTTATTCATCCTATATTCGTGAACCTGATATTTTTTTAACCCAATGATAGAACTACACATTTATTCCTTTAACATGTCATTGTTTACGTTTGTTATTCTCACTATTCATGATCTTTTGGAATCCTGACCATGCAAGGTTAGCCATGTATCCTAACTTTCTGTCTCTGGATATTTGGCAAGCATGTCTTCTGTGGCTTTATCCAAGTCTTTGGCACATATTTTGACCATAATAAAACTAAAAACATATTTCTGTGCAGCTGGTTTATAGCAGAAACTCAGAGTAATATTGCTTGTGATTATTTCTCCTTTGATCCTCATCCAGATGTTTCCCACTATGCATAACTCTCAGGCTCCTGAATTGCTTCACAACAGTATATTTTAATAACAGAGAGAAGCTCTTAACATTTTCTGCCTATTTTCTGCCAGTTGGGCCACTGATTGGCCAATAATAGGTCCCAGACCAAGCCTCAATTCCTCATTCTTTAGGTGTCGATGGCTCAGAGTGAGTGTAAATAGCAATTATTTCTGTTCTGGCCTGAAACCCTGAGTGTCTTTCCCTTCCAGATTGATTGCATGAGAAGGAAAACTAGGCCATGTTTTGCCTCAACTCATACCTATCCTTTAATCACTGAATGGGTGTTGCCTCAGACAAACCGAGATCTGGGAAAGATCTTAGCTTACAAAGGCCAAGGTCTCCCACTGCATCCTGGGCCATGGCCATTCATCCTGACCTTTGTCTTGCCACTGGACTTGGAATGACTCTGGAGAAGATAGTGAGGCTGATGACTTGGCACAACCATGCCTCACTTAAATCCAATTCACTTGCAAGTCAATACATCCCTTCTGATGTCATTGGTCATCTTTGAGAACAAAGGAACAACAACAACAACAATTGGGCACATAATGAAAAGTAGATTCAGGCTGCCTAGGCTAAGAACTACATTATATTTGTCTTTTTTCATGGATTGTCATGGCCAAAAATTGTCACCCACTGGTCAGCTTATTAATGATGATTCTCCATCTATTAAGACTGATTCCTTAAAGTCAGATACAATGTGTTGTTGGGAACATGCCTTAGCAGCATAGTAAAAGATATTAAATCTTGAATTCTTCTGGCATAGCTTCCAGAACCCAAGGTCACCTTTGTGCCATGAGGCTATTCTATCTATGGCATTTCTTTTGAATAAGTTATACATTTCTAAAGATATAAGGATTTCCATCTTATCAAATCTTAATAACATCTATAAGGTTAAATATGTCTTCTTAAATTATTAGGATCCCTAGTTAATCCTGTTTAACTTCCAATCTCTTAGTCAGCCAAACATTAAGAGCCCCCCATAGTCTCTGAAAACTGAAAATAGAAACAGGATACATTCACATTCTACAGAAAGTGCTTTCAGTGCGCACTAGACAATGACTTAAGTCCTATGATTTCATCACTTTGAGAAGTCTTCAAATTGGTCAAGACTCCCTAGATAACTTGCCTACTCTTCTTCCCCTTCCACGTATATAGATATTTAAAGTCATAGGTGAGGTTTTGTTGTTGTCTGTTATCTTGAATATATTTTTAAATAACCAGTGCTCCAGCTAGGTGGCAGAGTGGATAGAGCTCCAGCCTCAGAGTCAGGAGGACCTGAGTTCAAATCTGGCCTCAGAAACTTGACACTTACTACCTATGTGACCTTGGACAAGTCACTTAACCCGATTGCCTGACCAAAACAAATAATAACAATAATAATAATAATCAGTCCTCACTTATGATGATCTACTTATGAGATACCTGCTATATGTTTTTGGTATCAATGAACAAGTATTTAAGTCATTGTGCTGTTGCTGATGATATGAAGACAAAAATGAAACAGACCATGCTCTCAAGGAGCATTCTATTGGCAGAGACAACATATACAAATATAAGTACACATTGAATAAAAATAAAATAAATATAAGGTCATTTAGAGAAAGGGAGGTCAGTAGAAAACAAGTAAATATATAAATGTATTCAGGAAATGCAAAGAAATACAATAGTTAATATATGATAATTTGGGAGGAAGGGTACTACCAATTGGGGGGATCAGGAAAGGCTTCTAATAAAGTTACTGTTTAATCTCTGTCTAGAAGGAAGGCAGGATTTCTGTGAGGTAAAGGTGGGGGGGAATCCATTCCAGGTTTTTGGGTCAGTTAGTATACAGATAAGGAAGTAGGATAGGGATATACACAATTGTGTGTAAGGAATAGAAAGAGCAATGGATGGAGTTGAGAACATGGGAGAAAGAGTACAGCCCAATGAAGATAGAAGAAGATTTTGGGGACAATTTAAAATCTAAGCAGAGGTATTTATATTTTGTCTCAGAAGCCATAGGAAATCAATAGAATTAAGGTATGAATAGAGTCAAGATTTCAATATCTAAGCTAAAGGACTCAAGGCAGGGAACTGGTTAAGAGGCTGTTCCCTCTTAGAAGAGATGTGATAAGGGCCTGACCTCAGGCTTACTGGTAACTATGTGCTTAAGTGACTTAAATGATTGGGAAAGTAAAATGGCAAGTTCTAACAAGTGATTAGATATGTGGGATCAGTAAAAGTGGAGATGAAAAGATAATATTGGGGTAGCTAGGTGGCTACAGTGGATAGAGCACTGGCCCTGGGGTCAGGAGGACCTGAGTTCAAATCCGTCCTCAGACACTTAGCTCTGTGACCTTGGGCAAGTCATTTAACCCCATTGCCTAGCCAAAAAAAAAAAGATAATACAGAAGTTACTGACTGACTGGAAGAATGGTAGAAACTTTGACAGAAATAGAGACATTTGAAAGAAGGAAGGGTTTGGAGACAATATAATTTTAGTGTTGCTTATGTTCAGTTAGAAATGTATGTAAGATATACAGCTGGAAATGTCTATTAGGCATCATATGATATGGGACTAAAGCTCAGGGGACATTCTAGGGCTGTATATAGAGATTTGTGAGCTATATGCAGAGGGATGATGGATTTACCTCTAAGCTAATAGGTCTCTAAGAGAGTGTATCGGAATAGGGGAGTGTCTAGCAAGAGAAGAAATGAGGGCCTAGACAGAACCTTGAATTCCTAATCTTTCATTAATGAAAAGGTAGTTAAACTAACACATCTGAAAAGTCTTCAAGGAGTTTTGTGATTTTGTCATTGCCAAGGATTTCATAATCTTTAGTAATACTTTTAAGTTCCCTTTTCTTGGTATATTTTTTCCAACATGAATCACTAGAAGTGCTTTAAAGAAGTCAGGTTTGACAATAAATCCATCAATCAACTAGCAGGCATTTATTAATCACCTTCTATGTGTCAAATACTGAGGGTACAACCATTCTTTCTATCACCCAGGTTTACAACCTCAGAATTATTTTTATTCCCTCACTCTCAATCAAATATCTAGTCAGCTACCAAATGTTCTTGACTCTCTCTCCACAACACAACTTGCATATGTTCTTTCTCTCTATTCATAGGCACTATACTAGTTCAGTCTCACTTGAATTATTGTAATAGACCATTAGTCTTACTTCTTCACTCATCTCTTCCCTCTCCAAATCCATCCTCCATACAGCTGCCAAAATGATATTCCTAAAATGCTGTTCTAATGAAACTTCCCTAGTTACTTGACTCCTGAACAAACATAAATTCTTCTGTTTGCCATTTAAAGCATTTCATACTGATGACCCACCCTATCTTTACTCAGTATTCCAGTTAATATATACTATGGCTTAGTTAAACAATGTCCTTACATTGAATTTCACAAAGATCTCCCCGTCTTGTCTTTGTGTCTTTGACCTGTTTGTCTGTCATGTCTGGAATATATTCCCTCCTCATTTCCATGTCTTACAACCCCTACTTCAATAGCAAGCTCAAGAATAGCCTTCTGTATATGGCTTTTTTCTGATACCTCTCTCCAACCTCAAGCTTACCAAGTATGTATATGTATGTATATATATATATGTATATATATATATATATATACATATATATATATATATATATATATATACATGTGTCCATATGTATGTATATGTGCGCATACACATATATGTGTACACATGTATATACACTCAGATATATACATACAAACATATTTTATATATACACACATCTGTGTGTGTATATGCAGTCTGTCTACTCCATTAGAAAAATAGCTTCTTGAGGGTAAGAACTGTTTCATATTTATTTTTGATTCTGCAATGGCTAATAGAATGCTTGGCACATAGTAGGTTCTTAATAAATGAATTCTGATTGATTTATTAATTTAGGGGAGAGTCATTAGCGGGCACTTGGAATATGAAAAAAAAAAGCAATCAGAAAAAGACCTCAATTTAGGAAGTGGTTTCTGGAATTAAGGTTTGAAAGAAGCTAAAGTATCTAACAGGCAGAGGTGATGAGGAGTCTACTTCAGGCACAAAGTATGGAATTGGTTATGGAAAGAAAGTAAAAAAAGCAAATTATCTGAAACACAAACTATGAGGGGAATAAAATATAGTTGGAAACACAAATCATAGTCAAACTGTGAAGGCTTCTAAACATCAAATACTTTGTTTTCACTTGACCATAAAGGTGATAAGGAGCCACTATAATTTACTGAAGAAGTGCATGATATACCCAGACTTGTGTTTCAAGAATATCATTTTGACCATATTAGTATACTATTAGAATTGCCCAGGCAAAATGTGATGAGTTAGGGCAGCTAGATGGCTCAGCGGTTACAGCACTGGCCCTGAATTCAGGAAGACCTGAGTTTAAATCCAGCGTCAGACCAAACACTTGACCTTTACTAGCTGTGTGACCCTGAGCAAGTCACTTAACCTCAATTGCCTAAAGAAAAAGGAAAAAGAAATAAAATGTGATGAGCTAGTGAGCTGCAGTGATGATCCTGTCACTGGCAAGAAGGGAACAGATGCAAGAGATGGTATGGAGGCAGAATCAAGACTTAGGAGCTAAATAAATATATAGGGTGAAGGAAAGTGTGTATGAAGGATGCCTTTAAAGTTCTGAACTTTGGTGACTGGAAGAATGGTGGTATCTTTGACACAAATTGGGAACTTTGTAATAAAGGGTCAGTTTTAGAAGAAAGAGGGTGGGTTTTGTTTTGGCTATGCTGAGTTTGAGATGCCTCTATGACATTGTTTGAAATGTTCAATAGGTAATGGGTAGTGCAGTGGATAGAGTACTGGGTCTGAATTCAGTAACACTTATCTTCTTGAGTTCAAATCTGGCCTCAGACACTTAGTAGCTGTGGAACCTTGGGCAAGCCACTTAATCCTCAGATCCTTATTTGTAAAATGATCTGGAGAACGAAATGGCAAACCACTCTAATATCTTTTTCAAGAAAATCCCAAGAGTTGGACACAACTGAAATGACTCAACAATAACGATAACAGTTTGTAGTTAGTGGTGTCATGCTAGAGCTCAGAAAGGAGACAAAGGCTGGATATATAGATGTAGGAATTAAAATAATAATTGTGATAATGAGGAAGAAGAAGAAGAAGAAATAGAAGGAGGAGGAGGAGGGGAAGAGGGAGAAGGCAGCAAGAAAGAAGGAAAGAAAGAAAGAAAGAAAGAAAGAAAGAAAGAAAGAAAGAAAGAGGAAGGAAGGAAGGAAGAGAGGAAGAAAGAAAGAAAGAAAAGAAAGAAAAAGAAAAAAAGAAAGAAAATATTTAATTATTTACAAATATCTAATTGTCCTCACAACCGCCTTGGGGTGGGGTATTATCCCCATTTTAAAGGTGAAGAAACTGAGACACAGAGATTTATCCAGGGTCATACATTTAGTAAGTGTCTAAGTCTCAATGTAAACTCAGGTCTTCTTGATTCCAGGTCCAACATGCTATTCACTTTTCTCCTTTGCTGCCTAATTATTTGTGTAGATATGATAATAATATACATGGGAGCTTAGATCATTAAGAAAGATAACAGACAGTTTTCTACAATGTCCCATAATGCTATGGGAAGACCTCAAACTTCTCTTATTGATGGCAGGTTGATAAATAACTATCATGTGCCTCAATAGAATCAATAGCACTATTCATCACTTCTTTCTATCAGCAAAGTATGGAGTATGAACACAGTACACTAAGAATGTCAGGTCCCCCAAAGATAAGAAATAGCAAAGGCTATATAGTTTCAGGGTTATTGAGTCCATGATTACTACCTCTGTGTGACAGCAGAGTATGAAGGGGATAAGTAAAATGCTGAACCCAGGAGGTTATATGATCTAGCTACAGCAGAAAAATGTTTTCCTAAAAGCCAAAGGAGTCATGGATAGCAAGGGTAGTGGGAGGTTCCTGTTTGCTGTAAATGACCATTCTATCTCATATAAAATGAGCTTTCTGTAACCAGAAGAGATCAGAGAATCCCATTAGTGACAAAAGTCAAAGTCATGATTGAGTAGAGAACTTACTGTGAGAGCATTTTCTTCCCTTGACCCTACTCAGATTTAGAGTCTATCCCTGTGTCTATTCTTTGTTCTGTAGGGATGGGAAACCTGTGGCCTCAAGGCCATATATGGCCCTGTAAGTCCTCAAATGGGGACCTTTGACTAAATCCAAACTTCACAGAATAGCAACGTCTCCAGGTCACAGGTTCCCTACTCCTGTAATCAGACCGTCCAATGTTTCTAACACTTTCTGTGATAGCCAGCCAAATTGCAAATATAAAGTCAAACATATTATCTTTTTTTTTCTACTCACAATGGAGGAAGGGGAAGGAGTAATTAAACTTAAACTGTGCATTTCCCAGAAGTCCTGGGTTCAAATTACACCTATATCTGAAGAATTCTAGGAATATGGAGGACTTGCAACTGATTAGAAGGTTTTTATTATGCATTTTCTAATTACTATGTATTGTTAATATGTATGTCAATTCTATTCTGATGGTAAAGGCATTCTCTACAGTTAAGCATGTTTTTCTCCTCCATGGTCATGTGAATAGAGTTCCATGAAATACAGCAAGTTTTAAAAGAATCAAAGATTTAAGAGAAGGATGAGGTTTTAAGTACTGCATAGATTGGGTAAATCTGCAAATTCATACCTCATGATAAGGAGATGGGAAATGGGCTGTCCTACAGATAGGTGGAGATGAGAACTAGAAGATCCCTGATTCCCAGAGAACCAGAGGGCTTGATAGCCTTTCAGTCCATGGGGGGTGTGCATAACTACAAGAAGTAAAAATTTTTCCCCCTGAGGTAGTCCAGCCTTCCAGGCTTCATGAAGAGTCTCATACTGACGAAGTCTAGAGGGTCCTGGAATCCCAAAATCATGATATGCAGATGCTGCTTGAAAGAATTCAACCCAAGCCTTCTTTCAGCCAAAAACAAAGTTTATTGAAGATTTGCCATATTAGCTAGACTCTTAAGGAATCTGAGCATCTATGGGCTGTTGTCTACATTGTGAAAATCTGCACCATGGTAGATTTTAGGAATCAGAGCACCTTAATGGAGATGAGATGGACCTTATATACAGAAAGACTGTGGGAGGTATCTAGGAGTAGCCAAGTAGTCTATGAGATCCAGGTAAATGGAGGATCTAGGAGTGACTAAGTAGTCTATGAGGTAATAGAATTCCACGGAAATGGAGCCTAGATAGGACCAAGGGTGGGAAGTGGCCTGGGGCCATAGGGAGGCAAGACAATGGAGCACCAGGCTAGGTCAAGGATAATAGAATTGGGGGATTGGGTGTAGTCAAAAGGAAAGGCCAATTGATGGAATCATGGCCTCAGGGGAATGCCACAGATCTCCTTGACCAAGTGGGAGAATTCAAGGACAATCCAAAGGTTTTCTAGGGCCCATAGAAAAATGGGGCCTAAATTGGGAGAAACGTCTCACTTTGGCCCATACCCCATCACTACCTGTTACTTAGCTCCAAATATTCAGTGTTCCTTCTTCCTTTGTTTCTATGTATCATAGATTCCAGATGGTACTTAGAGTCTTACTTATCTCTTCTCCATGATTACATGGAATTTGTGGAAGAGATGTCAATAAGATCATTCACTTTTTTTTTTACTTTTACTTATAGAAAAGAGACTAACTGGTACCTTGTATATCACTATAGCTATAGATAGATATAGATATAGATACAGATAAATGAAAGTATCATCCCCAGACTCTGGAGGTCAATATGCAGCTCTTTATTCTTTCCATACTTGGTTACAGTAAAATCTATTGTACTCTTTTCTTTTTTTTTGGAGCTCTGTAGGTAAATTCTGACAGTTAATTAGTGTGGAAACATTTTCTCCTTTACTGACACTGTGCAAACACTTGGTTTAGATTCATCCCCCTTTCATGCATTACTGAAATCACCTGCAAACTGATCCTAGCCCTCCTGTCTCTTTCCTCTCTAATCCCTCTCTCATACAACTATCAAAATAGTTTTCCTAAAACCCAAGTCTGATTATGTCCAAGGAGAGTAGCACAGTAAAAATAGATACTTCTCCTTCCTCAAAATCCCTTTTACTTCTAGGTCAAATATAAATGTCTCATATACTTTATAAAGACCTACTTGATCTGGTGCCAACTTATGTTTCCAATATTATTATTTCATATTAATCACAGTTAAACACTGTTTTCAAGCCAAACCACACTGATAGCATTCCAGCATTCCATGTCCTGCTTGCAAGCATTTGGACAAGCTTTCTCTCCATTTCTGGGAAACACTCCTTCAACAACCACTTTACATCATCTTTATCTTTCTTCAAGGCTTAGCTCCCAAACTCTTGTCCTCCAAGTAGCCTACCTTGATCTTCACAGTTGTTACTCTTCTCTTTTCAAATGGGAAGAGAGATTTATTATTTACTCAGCTTGGGAAGCTATCCATGTAGGAAATCCTTCTGCAAATACAGACTGTACCTCATCTATAATTAAATAGACAAATCTCAGAAAATCATTCTCCAACCCCTTCCTCAATGTCAATATTTCTAGTTCACCCACAGAAGCTGTCATCCTAGGAACAAACTTGACTTCTGAAGGTGCTTAATCTCAGGGAGCTTTCCCAGGCATGGAAAGTTTAAGTGACCTGCACAATTATCCAAAAATATTTTTAAAGTAGATTTCTAGACATCTCCCTATGAAGAGGTCTATATGTTTGGGGTGCTGGGGACCCCAAGATCATGATGCCGGACCCTGTCTGAAAGAATTCAACACAAATCTTCTTCCAGCTAGAGGAAAAGTTTATTAGTGATAAAACACTTAGGCCAGATGATGTCCATAAGGATGAGCGGGCATGAGAAAGTTTCAGCCTTTTGGGCGTCAGATTCTCAGCCCTGAATAGGGGCCAGGGTAGATCTTATATACTAAAGTGACTTTGGGTGACCAGGGAAGGGTCTGGTAAAATGGTCTGGGAAAAGGGTCTGGGTGAGAATTCAGATTGGAATGTCTAAGAGATTGAATAGATAATGAAGGAACTGAAAGATATCTGAATGAGATCAAAAAGGTGGGGCTAGGGCTTTCAAAGGGAAATGAGGGTAGTTGATAAGGGGAGTCAATAAGGAAACTAAAATGGGAGCCAGATTCCTTTTTAAGGAGAGGGGCAAAGGTGAATCTCAATAAGATTAAAAGGTAGACTAAGGCTTTCAAAGGGAGATGAAATGCTGGGGACTGTAGACAAATGGGAGTCAGATGCCCCCATCACCTATTTCCCAGGCTGCTAAAATCTTATTCCCACTGGGAAAATGAAGCTTCTTTTATTTAAAAAAGAGAAGCTGACATGTCCATAAGACATACAGAATCAAAAGAGGAAAGTATAACTCTACAAATAGCATCTAGATAGTATGAAAGTGGTAAAGTAAGAGGAAGAGGTAATGAAAACTAAGGTACACCAAATCCCTGAATTCAGAGAGCTAAACAGACTCAGAGTAAAAGAACATTCAGGAGCCTCAGGGCCTCAGATTTAAGGAAAGAAAGGAATATTTATTGGCTAAGGGCAAAAGGTGAAAGAAATGCAGACAAAGCAGCAACCCCTGGCTGACAAAACAAGGGTAGATATTTGGTAATCTGAGAGTCAGTAAGGCTGCATAAATATTGACTATTATTATTATTACCAAGACCCAGGGATGAATCACAGCCTACTTTAGAACATCATCCCTCCTATAAGGTCACCTGAAATTCCTACTGTTCCAGCTACTTTTTTGGATTGGGTAACTCAAACAGGGGCATTGGTATAGGTGACTATAGTACACATTACCAAGGAGAAAGGGAAGAACTGTGTGGTTCTGGTCCTTTACCTTTTGTATATTTGAATGAATTATACTTTCAAATTAATTAATCATTACTTTGGGAGATACAGTTTCTCTTGAGTTAAAGAATAGTTATGTTTTTATGTAGAGGTATTGGACATGGCTGCCATAACCATCAAGTGGCTAAGCTTCAGAGTTGGCTAAAGAATGATGGGCAGCTAAAGGTACAGGTTGCTATAAAATGAGGGTAGAGGGTAGAAGATAAATTTCACCTGTTTTGCAGTTTTGCCTAGGGCTAGACCTGCTTGACAAATGTCCTTGCTTTCTCTTGAGTATTGTAACATTTCAGGAATGGTGATAGACCCAAATGCAAACACAGGAAATTTAATAACCTAGAAATATATATAAGGAGTGGAATGGATTCCTTCTGAAATGAAAAAACAAACTAAATCAATATTTGCTTCCTCTATTCACTGGCTGCCTATTATTTCACTGAATCTCCTTTTTCTCCTTACCATCAATTATTCGGTCCATTCTGTCTGTTTCTGGTTTCTTTCTTCTTGTATTCTATCTAATGCAGAAATTGTGACTACAAGTCTCTTGTCGAATATGCACCTTATCCCAAGTCTCTCACTTCCCACAAGTAGATTTAATAGATTTTTTTTAGTTTAACTAAAACTTTAATTTCATAACTCTAATAGTCTACAAAACTTTTAATACTATAAACATTTTAAAATAGCAAGGCTATCAAAAACAATTATAGAAGCAGATTTAAAGACACCTCTTCATTTAAAAGAAAAAATCAGATATCTACAAATCATTTCTAAACCGTTTAATTGAGCTAGTTTCTCCAAGGAGGAAATGTTATTCCCTGAGAGTAAAATCATGTTAGCAACTGCTGTTTCCTGCAAGTATAGCTGTGTGTAATTTACAAAGCAGATTCATGCTCAAAAATAGATTGAACTATATAGATTCTGAAGCTCTTTGCTTTTTCTGAAATTTGTGAACTAAAAGGACAGCACAAGACAAATTCAGCACTGTGATAGTAATACGTATATCTTAATTCCAAAATTACTAATTATGGCACTAACCATATTGATAAGATCATATAGACAAGAGAACTTTGTGACTATTAGGCAACAAATGTATAACAATGCCAGATCTATACAATATTATATATCCAGTTGTTTTGACTATCAATGATTAAATCAGATCACTGGTTGATTTGCCACATAATCAGTCAAAAAGACAACTAAAATGATTTCACAGACAAATGTGCAACTAATTCATCATGCTGTATAAAAAAGACACTTCAATTGCTATCTCTACATGAAGACTTGAAAAGAAGACACAGAAACAGAAAACCCCAGAATGAAACATTCAAGTTTAGTAAACATTCTGGTTAATAGAAAGGTCCCATGCACAGATTATTAATTTCCAAATAATCACCTGGTCTTTAAATGACACTGAGCACTAAAATTATTTGGAACATAACATAATCCTCTTTTGCAGTTAAAAAGATCCCTCAGAGGACCTTAAATGTGAATATAAAAGACACCAGTTTTGGAATATCACATATACAAAAGGTTACGGTATTTAATTCAATTCCAAGGTTCACTGATATTGCAACTTTAAGGATAATAAAAGTTGCCCAACTTTAACACACTCTTAAATGTAAGGTGATTAAAAATCCAACCCCCAGGGTTGCAAATAAAAGCTTTCTTAAAATCCTATCTACTATTTTCTTTATTTTTTGACACATGTATGCTCACACACACACACACACACACACACACACACACACACACACACCCCTTGTCAAAGCTCTAGGTATAGACATGAATGTTAAGTAAGAACCAGTTTTGCAGTAATTCAAAATAATTTAGCATATCAATTATATAACTATGTACTTAATGAACAATCTGAGGAGAGCTAAAAGTCATGTCATCTCCCCTTTTGACTGATTATTATCATCATATCAACTGGCTAATTTCTTGTGAATCAAAAAAAAGAGAAAGTACTATACCTATTTTACTTTATTGATGACTTTTGTTTTTATACCATATTCATTTCCAAATATAGTTCTCACTCTAGTGATTTAATGATTTGTAGTAATCTGTTCAACTTTTAGTCATTTCTGATTTTTCATTTGAGAATGAAATACCCTTCCCATGTACAACTTTTGAGATCCTAGCATCAAATCCTCATCACAAAAATTCACAGACCTTACTTTTTAACCAAAAAAGATGACCAAGTTAATATTAAAGCCAACATAGATAGATAGATAGATAGGTAGGGAGAGAGAGAGAGAGAGAGAGAGGGAGAGAGAGAGAGAGAGAGAGAGAGATGTCCTTTAAAGGATTCTAGGGTATACTAATTAGGCAGCTAAGTAGTAGAGTGGTTAGAGCACCAGGCCTGGAGTTAGGAAGACCTGAGGTAAAACCCAGACATGGATACTTACTAGCTGTGTGAACCTGGGCAAGTCACATAACTCTGTTTCCTTTGGTTTCTTCATCTGTATAATGAGCTGGAGAAGGCAATGTCAAATCACTCTGGTATTTTTACCAAGAAAATTCCAAATGCAGTAACAGCTAGGTGCTATAGTGGATAGAGTACCAGGACTGAAGTCAGGAAGCCTTATCTTTCTAAATTAAAATCTTGCCTCTGATACTTACTAGCTATGTGACCCTGGGCAAGTCACTTAATCCTGTCTGCCCCAAGTCTCTCAACTTGTAAAAATTAGCCAGAGAAGAATGAGTCCAGTATCTTTGCCAAGAAATCCCTAAATGGGGTCACGAAGAGTTGGACATGAGTAAAATGAATGAACAACAAATGGTATACTGAGAAGTGGAGCTGAGGAGGGATGTCAGTCTTGACATGGGTGATGGATGTCACAAAGGCACACCAAAAATAGAGTACCACATGCAAAGAGCAGCAAGTTTGGCTGGATTGTAAAGGGCATGAAGGAAAAAAATGGAAAATAAGGCTAGAATGATAAATAAGAGTCAGATTGGAAAAACTTTCAATGCCATTCTAAGAGTTTGTGCTTAATCCTCCAATTGATAGTTATACACTGGAGTTTAATAAAAAGGAAGTACTATAACAACACATTTGTTTTAGAAATACTGCTTTTGGAATGATGTTGAGGATGGATTTAGAGAACAGTGATTTGAAGCAAGGAGACCAATTATGAAGCTATTGTAATATTCAAGGCTAGAAGTTATATGAGCTTGAACTAGGACTATGACTTTGTGAACGGAGAATAAATGACAGATGGGAGAGATTTTGTTGTTGTTTTTTGGTTGTTTCAGTTGTGTCCAACTCTTTATGAATCCACTGGTGGTTTTCTTGGCAAAGATATTGGAGTGGTTTTCCATTTCTTTTTCCAGCTCATTTTTACAGATGAGGAAACTGAGGCAAAGAGAGTTTTGACTTGCCTAGGATCACATAACTAGTAAGTGTCTGAGAAAGATGAATCTTCCTGACTTCTGGCCTGGCACTCTATCCACTATACCACCTAGGTGCCTCTAGAGATATTTAGTGATGGTAAAATCAACACAGCTTGGAAACTCATTAGCTATATGAGATAGGAGATTCAGGAATCAAGGATAACCCTGTCATTTTGAATTTGGGTGACTGAATGATGGAAGTGCCCTAAGATCACACACATATGTATATGTGTGTGTGTGTGTGTGTGTGTGTGTGTGTGTGTGTGTGTGTATGTATATGCAGGAATTGTTCAGGAGAAGTGGGAATATATGAAGAATTTTGTCAGAGACACATGAACAGAAAAGAAGGTGGGCTAGTAAGGAGATAAGAGTAAGGTCTTAAAGTTAAAAGCCTATAAACTCCACCAATCTTCAAAGAACATTTGAAATCTAGAATAAAATGGCCAGAACACTGGGTGGCTCTTTCTGGTGAATTTATGAGAGAATATGGACAAGAATTATAATAAATCAGAGGGCATAAAGAGCTTGTGACTTTTATTATTGGGAGGAATATCAGAGGTCCACTAAATGATTGAAGATGGAATGAAATGAAGCTTGGAATCTCTCTGTGTCTCTCTCTGTCTCTCTCTGTCTCTCTCTCTCTGTCTCTCTGTCTCTCTCTCTCTCTCTCTCTCTCTCTCTCTCTCTCTCTCTCTTCTTTTTTATAAACTTATCCTTTTCCTGTACTTTGCCTCCAACCTTATTTTCTTGCACCTACCTAGTTAGTGCCTTACTATGCCCAAATGTTTAAGGTATGTTCTCATTCATTCTAAATATATGTGTAATGATTAAGAACCCATTGAAAACACATCCTAACCAAACACTACCTCGGTACTATACTACCTTTATCAGTAAATCAATAAATATTTATTGAGTACCTAGTGTGCCATGCACTAGGGATGAAAGCACAAAAAAAGAAACAATCCCTACTTGCAAATACCTTACATTCCAAAGACAAGCATCTCATAAACAGGTATATACTTATAATAAATACAAATTAGTTAGCTATAAGGTAATTTGGAAGGGAGAGAAGATTTGGGTGTGGAGAAGGAAAGGATTTTGGAGAATATAAATACAAATACTGTAATGAAATAATCTCTATTTGAAAGGCATTTATATCATCAGAGACTGCAATCATACATATAGAATATATAAAGTGTAATGATAAAATGAATAAATACAAGTATCCAAAGTAGACAAATACAAATGCAAATTAGGAAGGATTATATTATTAGTTGTGAAAAATGAGGAAAAGTTTCCTGCAGGAAAAGGTTCTTGAATAAAGTATGGAGGAAATAGATTCTAGGCATGATAAGCTGGCAAAGGAGAATGTTTCGATAAAAAGTAGTATAATATGTCTGTATAGTATAATAAATGATATTAAATTGTCATCTATAAGTTCAATTATTTTTCTCCAATTAATCTTAGAGAAAGTGAGAAGTAATTTACTTATGATTTAGATCTCTAATGTGAATATTAGTTTAGTGGGGATTGGAGAGGTAGATCCAGATCTTGGGATGAAAATAAATGTACAGATCCATATAGCCCTGGGAAATCTAACCAAGGTTTCTATTAAATGTTAGAGTAGCAGATGAAGGATGAAAGGTTCACGTTGACATGTCTCTTTATAGAAAAAAATGATGTTTTTCCAGAAATTATTGTCTATAAATTAAAAATAAAATGTTTTAGATATCTGAGTTGGACTGGTTCTGGTCATGTCACATAAGCTCACTTTTGGACTATTCTGCCTCAAAATCAGCAGCATGTATGGACATAATAATTCCAGACTATAACTGGAAAACTCCTGATCCTGATAATGGTCACTGGACAGTAGAGTTGATTTCTGATCAGTTGATAACTGATATCAGTTATGCCAAGTACTCAGAGGTGTGGTAATTTGGAGGGCTTGTAGTGAATTACAATTAAGACCACTGTAGAGTTGTCAAATGTATGTTTAAAAACAATGACAATTTCATTGATACTGAGATTGACAGTGCTTTGCATATACTATAATTTTTTTGTTTTATTCATTCAGTGATTTATTGATTTATTCATTCATGTCCAATTAAAACTTCTAACTCACCACCCTCATTATTTGAAAAGACAAAATTCTATTTTGTTGCAGATACAATAATTTTTGTAAAGATTTTGGCTAAATGGCTCTTATTCTATGATGTTTAAAGTAAGATTAAATAAGTGTTAGTTTTACAGATCATTTGAATCTATATGACCTTATGATTTCTTAAGATTTTTGTGACCTACACAGTGAGATGTTTCCATTTTTAGCCACATAAACCAGTAGGAATATATTTCCTTCAAAATCACATAAGTAGCAAAATGATGGCCTTGAAGAATGTCTAAAAACATTAGTTTTTTTAGAGCTATATTTGTTAGATTATATATTTACCATAAAGCAGGAAAATGGATGATTCGCAGCTGAAAATTTAGAAAATATTGTTATATTTATACGTGTACATGTATGTATGTATGGATATATGTACGACTATAAACTAAGATTTTTATTAAAATATATAATTTTTATTCAAGTGAGGTTAAATACTAAAAAAAATTGACTTACAAAGATTTTTTAAAATATTTTCCTAGTAAAAGGGAAGCAAGATGATTGTACTTTGCTTCAATTATTCTTAGACTTTCAGTACTTAGAGCAAGAAAAACAATTCTAAAACAAAAAAGTAACAATAAATGCAAATCATTTCCTTGATAGTATTCATTCAGAGTCAGTGTAGTATAGAGGATAAATGGTTAGACTTTTAATTAGGAAGATGCAGTTTCAAGCCTGACCTCTGACAAATATTGGATTGGTTACCATGATCAAGTCCCTAAAGTTTTCATTGCTTCCACACAGCTTTGATCATAAATTACATAGGAACTGCAAATTATTTGAGGGAGTTTCCGCATCAAGGGCTCCCCAAACTGATGAAATCACTTGCTCCACCACTGACTCTGCAACTGAAGAGATAACTTTTGTATCACAAATTATTAGGCCAGAAGGGGGGGGGAACAAAACAAAACTGTTGAAACATGCTAATCTGGCTTTGGATTTTTACCATTATTCAATTTTTAAAAATGGATATTATTCATTATCAATCTCTGGGAAAGTTTAATTATAATTCCTGGGGCTGGCTTCCAGGACCTGAGACTATAGTATACATGTATATATGTATGTATGTATGTATGTATGTATGTATGTATGTATGTATGTATGTATTTATCTACCTATCCTCTGTTTATCTAGTTGTCTAATAAAACCCAGAACATATTGTTTTTGGCTTTTTCTGGGAAAATTCTCTTAGCAGGAGTCAAACATCTAACAAAGATAAAATCTCTCACTATATATCTCTATTAAAAATTCTGGATGGTTTATTTCTATTACCTATTTAATTTTCTCATTTAAATAAGAGCAATTATAGATGAGTTATTTTCCCCATTTCAGAAACAGCATATCTGTATTCATGTATCTAAAAACAAAAACATAAACAAATTCTAACAATTCACATAGCTTTTAGGCATTCCTATAGAATCTATTCAATTAAGGTAACAGAGCATTTGAATTATTATTTACTGATTAGATTCACAGTTTGCTGTTCATTGATTAACTCAACACTAGTTTCCTGCCAAGTGTTCAAAAAGTGCAGAATACTGTACTGTATCAGAAATCAGGGGAAAATTTTCTTTTTCAGAGTATATCAGACCTTAATGTATTTTTCTGACAGTTTGTCTATATTTAAGTATACCATGATTTATTGAACTCTATTTACAAATCCATTATTTATAAATCTATTATTACATGAGATTTTGCCTATATTTACACAGTCTTACAGAGATTTTATGTGTATACATGTAAGCTTAAGCAAGCATATGAATAAGGATAAGCAAATATGCATATTATATGCACACTCATGTGTACATACAAATAGAGATTTCTATTATTCCATAAGTGTGGTTGTTATCTCTACAAATGTATTTTGTATCTTTTTAGCAAAACTGAGGAGTTATGCCTTTGAGTTTTTGTGGTCAAAGAAATATATCATGAGATGGCCAAACCTTTGACTCAAGAGTTTCTCCAAGCTTAAACCCTCTATCAATCAAGGACAAGTCTAGATATAGTGTGCTTATGCTCAAAGACACTTCACTTAGTAAAACTTTTGAGAGAGTATATTTTAGAGACTCATGATCAGTCAGTCAATAAATACACATTTATTGCAAATGAAATGGAAAAGAGTCAATATAAAAACAAATATTTACAAATAAGATAGGTACAGGATTCAGGCAAAACTGATCAGACATCAGAGTAGATATGTATATCTAAATATAATTATTGCTTGTGTTAAAATAGGAAATCAAACATAAGATAAAAATAAGCATCTATATCTCACTCTGCTCTTTAAACTAAAATAAACTGCATAATATTTCCTCATAAATATATTGATATAGCTATAGACAGATGTATTGCTATAGCTATAGATAGATGTATTGATATATCTCTATATAGATATGGGGTTTATATGTGTGTGTGTGTGTGTGTGTGTGCATGTGTGTGTTTAGGTCTCCCAACCACACTTCCCTTTATATTCAGAAGAGTAAGTTTATAAGTAGCCAGTATAAAGAGGGCAATAACAGGAAATTAGATTACAGAAGGAAACCTGGAAGTCATGTACAAACCATTCTAAAAATCAAAGGAGCATAATTTACAAATTATATTACATGTTAACAAAAATTAATATCCTAGTAATATATGATATATTAGCAAAAGCCATCTGCATACTGTTGTCAGACTTCTTGTTCTAATGATATGTTAATTCCAGATAAAATCCAAACCTCCACAGCTCCAGACTGACAATATTTCAAAAAAGGTGGTGATAACTTTGGAATGATGTCTTTTTGATGATTTAGATGTGTTAATGAATTAACACCAAATGACATAGATAGGAGTTGTCTCTTTCCCCAAAAAACCTATAAAAATGAAATCTTAAACTTCTGTCCCTTGCTCCGGACCTCTTTCATCTCCATCGGGTCCATTCCGTTTAGTGCCCCCAACTCTAGTCCATGGTTACATGAGTAATATTCTCTGCCTTTTCCCCTCCTAAATTTTTTCCTCACATTTCCTGCTTTCTTTAACCATCCCATTCCTTAGTTCCTGAGCCACGCCATCTGCCTCTATACCTCTTTCCCCCTTTGTCTCTGCTATCATGGGCTTTTTGCCCCCATATCTTCTATGCCATATTAAAGTATCATTGTCATCCCCTTTGCCACTACCAATTATGGTCTCTCCCAGAGAGCTCCTAAAAAACCAAAATACACAATGTTTCCGTTTCATAATTATGTGTATATATATGTATATACACACACACACATATACATACACATACATACATACATGCATACATATACATACATATACATACATACATACATACACACATACATACATATATGTGTATATATAACACACATATATATATGCTGTGGGTGGGTGTGTATCCATGATGAAATATCATTGCCAACATACAGATAGATATAGAAATAGATAAATATATCTATAGAGACAGGTAGATCTATCTATAGATAAACATCTATCTATTGAGGTAGATAGATAGATAGATAGACAGACAGAGACAGACAGACAGACAGACAGACAGATAGATAGATAGATAGATAGAGAGTGAGTGAGTGAGTGAGTGAGTGAGTGAGTGAGTCTGGCTTTTTATTAGAATTTTAAAAAAGAAAAAAATAAGGAAAAAAGCTTTAGAAAAGTTGTACACAAATTTCATGGTTACATCACTACATGTTCATGATACTACATATGCAAAAAAGCAAATTAAAATAGCACAAAATTCAATTAAATAATACAAATATTCTCTATTTTTAAGTCACAAGTGTTAAAATGTCACAAGTGAATTAAAAGGTTGTATTGCTCATTAATCATGGGCTTCTATTTCTTTAAATAAAGGATAAATGTACTTATTTAGAGTGAAGTTTATTTAACTACTATTCAAGCACCCTGCTTCTAGATTTTATTGTTGGATGGAGATGATGCCAGTCTCTTAATAGCTATGCCAGTAGAATACATGAGATGAAGATTTCTGGAAGATTCCACCAAACTGAAAAGATTTGATGTGCAAGAAAGGAAAAGAATATCTGTTACATCGGACCATTTATAATGGGTAGACTTATCACTCTTTGGGTTGGACAGTAATGAAACATTCTTAGTAAATAACACAAGCAAGAAAAAAATAGAATGACTGTAACTCCTGTGCTGCCTCTGCCACTGTGTTAGTACAGCAGAGGTAGAAAAGGGTACAGAAGATGCTAAAAATGACAATTTTTAGATTATTTGTAAACAACCATAAATGTGAGCTTTGTCCAATAACCAATGAATTCATAACAGTACCGAATGGACTGAAGAAGATTCATATTTGTATTTGTATTCTTAATGATATCAAATATAACACTTAAAACATATTTGAAGTAATTTGATGTGATAGATAATTGGATCTTTATGAAAAGACAAATAAGTGTATTAAGAGATTTGGTATGGCAGTAAGAAATATAATTTCACTGGATACCTGGTCAGTTCCAATTTATTTCCCATTACTGCCTTTGACCATATTCTTATGATATAGCAACATTGACCATCTCCCTGTTCTTCAAACACAATATTTTGCCTTTTCACTGACTGTCCTCCACGTCTCTGCTCTCACCTCACCTCTACCTTGTTGCTTCTCTGACTTAGCTCAAATTTTCCGTTATGTAAGAGGTTTACCCTAGTCTCTCACTTGCCTTACTACAAATGCTCTTCCTCTAAAATTCCCTTCCATTTACACTATATACATCTCCTGTGTATTTTTTTATGCAAACTCCTTGAAGGTAGAGTCTATTTTTTAACTTTCTTCTACTCCCCAGAACTTAGCACATTGCCTGATAATAACAAACACTTCACAAGTTCTTGTTGACTGTTCACTAGCAGATATTATAGTGCTCATGATAGTCCAAAATGCCAGAAGTATGTTTCAGCTCATGCATCAACATTTGTTGCAACTATTGGAGAAAATCTATTAAATTTGCCAAAATCCTGCAGACCAAATCCATATATAACTTGATCCTTAGTCACTTTAAAATGAAGTTAGCCATAGGAAAATATGGTTTAAAAAAAGTTAAAAAGTGTGGCTTTGGGAAAAAGTAATAACAGAAGTGATATTTTTAGACTACTCAGAAATCTTATATATGTATGTTATAAATATTTTTTTTATTTAGAATGTTAGAAAGCTCTGGACGTAGTGATAACTAAAATGTGCCCCAAATTAAATTTATGAAGTATTAAAAAGAAAGGAAATATTTTGTTATTGATATGAGTTATATCTGTATCTTCCAGCTGGTTACATTCAGATCACCAACTAGTTAGAAAATCCCAAATCCATATAAAATTAGAAAAAAAAAGTTTAAGATGAGAAGCACTTAGTGTAGATACACTGACAGCAGCTTCAGCCTATTTATTTAAATAAGTTATTGAATTCAAAATATTATCAAATGGATAACAACAAAGAAGCTGCTTTTCATTATCACAATTTCTTAGGGAAGCTTAATACATTTGAAGCAATCCCAACAGTCTAATTAGGGCCTCTCATTGCAACAATTGGAATGAGGGATCCTTGAGTCTAAGGAGTTTAAAAATGAAGAAATTTGATCCTTTTGACTATTAAAATTCCTTTGTGGTGATGTTAAACTCCTCTCCTAATAAGTGATTGCATGCTAACCTAAAAGTCCACAGTAAAAAAGGGAGAAGAAACCAATATACTAATCTGCATAAATGGCTTAATTAAATTAACAGGTTGAATCTTCTAATTTTCATTAATGTTGTTTTTTTTCTAACTAGTTTATGATGTGAAAGCTCCTAATATGGCGTTCCAGCTCTCTGATGTGTGTACAAGGGTAAGTGACAAGATTACAGACAGTAGGTGCCAGAGGAGAAACTTGAATCTAGAAGTCATGGGCAACTCTCTATCCATGAGGTCACACTGTTTCTTATAGCAAGCAAAATTAAATCATTTAAATTCCTTAGAATGAGGAAGTATAGTACCTGCAGTTAAAAAATTATAAGAAGCAAAGCATATTTGTACCCATAAATAAATGGATATAAAATCATAGAGACCAGACATCATAGAAAGCTTTTGGCCAAGGCACAAAAATAAAGACTCCAGAGAAACCTAGAAACTACTTCAGTCAATAAATATTTGATCTATTTGCAAAGTACAGAAATATATCAGCCAAGGTCAAAGGCAATATATAGTACAAACCATTTTGCACAACTTTCAAGTTGCACATTACTTCTTTATATTGAATATGTATATGTATATCTGTGTACATATTTTTTCCTGTTTTAGCACAGAAGAGGACTGTAAAATATAGTAAAGGCTTTCTAATTTAAATTAAATGTGGGGAAAGAAAAGCATTAGTAAATAAAAAGTAAATATCAATGGGATACTTAAGTAAGAAAATTAGAGAAATATCTATTAAAAAACTCAAAAAAAAGAAATTATTATAGGTCTTTCTTAACTTGAAGTGTCTCTTTTTTTTATATTTGTGTTCTAAGATGCCAGTACAGAGCTTGAGAAATACGAATTAGTTAAAAAAAAATCCTCTGTTCATTGAATTATTGAATTACTGGGTTTCTTTAACATAAGGAGATGATTCATTCATTTATGCTGGGGATTGAAAAATGCCAAGCTTTATAACACTTTTGAAGGTAGTGATTTCCATAAAAAATGAAACACTGTGCCAAAATTATAAAAAAGTTGTAAAAAATCCTTGAAATATTATTTACTCTAATAACCTGTTTAGAAACTCCTATGTTCCTTCATTTTCCCATAGATGTTCCATTGCTATGATTTAAAGGAGATTCACAGAAGAATAAGATTCAAAGCTGACACTAATAGGCTCTTTTCTCTAATCTTACATGGTTTTATTGGAGGCACTCGAGACTAGAAACACAGAAGAGGAAGTAGAATCAATAAAGAGAGGGCACCAGCATACCATGTGCTCCTCAAGTAAGGATGTAACTGACACTTCTAAAACTCAAACAGCACCCCTTCAGTCCTTTAATTCAGCTGCAACTGTACGTGATTCCTCTATGAAAAGATTGGGAAGTGAAGAAATAAGAGGAAGATGAAGGGAAATGCAAAGAAGAAGGAGAATGAGGAGAGGAGAAACAAAGAAAGGAAGAAATTACTATGTAAAGTTATACACTAACAAAATTGAGAACACTAAAGACAGGAATATCTTAAAAAATACAAAATACCCAAACTAACAGAAGATCAAAGACGTATTTTAAAATAAAAACCAGAAAAAATAGAACTAGCTACAAAAACAAAAATAAAAGTAACAATAAAAACTACCAAGGGGAAAGATTCACAGGATAATTCCATCAAAATTTAATGAAAAATTAATTCTAATTCTGCACAAATTATTTTAAAATTTGAGAAAGAAAACATTCTATACACTCTTCATATAAGACAAATATTGTTCTAACAGCTAAAACATGAAAAGACAATACAAACAAGAATAATAGACCAATATCATCTCAAAAAACTTTAAATAATAAAATCCTAAAAGTCTATAGCAATTGATCCAAGAATATCGTACTCCAGTATTGGGTTACTCTTTTATTTAATGTCCTCTGCTGAGATGAGTAATTGCTGTGCCAATGAGAATGCCTGGCAATGTGATGAATGAAAACCCTGAGAGTTTCTGGATAGGTATCAATTTATTAATTAGGCTAGCTAGCAATAAATAAATTGCTGGTCAGTCATTTCAGTAACCACAGATGCCAAGGGAGAGACTGAAATGTCTTACATCCCTTCTGAAAGGGAACTCTTCTGACAACTGAAACCCAATGCTAGCTGGTGAACATTTAATGAGGAGGTGGGGTAAAGTCTTCAGTTCCTCTTGCTGAGTAGGTGGCTTGATGACGAGACTCTGAAGCCTCAAGACATCTGGGCAGGGGAAAGCATTTCTATCTGTACCTTTCTGGCTAGTCTTCTTCATGAGCTGGGTTGCTCTAAATTTTAATGGAGGGGATCAAGAACTGGAGGTTCTTCCCCTAGCCAAAGGCTCACCCAGACAGGACTCTGTTTATGCTTTAAGCAGAAATTAGATCTCCCAGCTGGGTGGGGTCCTGCCCAATCTAGTCAGCAAACATGTTCCCAGAGGGCTAGGACCAATCAGTGGGTCATGCCTTCAGCTGGATTTTAACAGAAGTAAAAGGAAAAGGGTAGCTCACTGATTAGTAATTAGTTATTAAAATAATAGTATAACATTAATTTCAGCAAGAACCACTTTTTTAGGCAATTGGGGTTAAGTGACTTGCCCAGGGTCACACAGCTAGTAAGGGTCCAGGGTTTGGTCTGAGGTCAGATTTGAACTCAGGTCCTCCTGACTTCAGGTCTGGTGCTCTATTATGCCACCTAGCTGCCCCAGTAAGAACCATTTTCCAACACACATGTGGTATGTATATCTACACACACACACATATATGGGGGCCATCTCCAGTTGTTCTGATCTATATTTGCCACTGCATCCAGATGGCTCTGGAAGAGTAAGTGAAGCTAATGACTTTGCACAGACATCCCTCACTTAAATCCAATTCACTTGCAAGTCATGACATCACCTTCCTTATGGCATGGTCTTCTTCAAGAATGAAGGACAAACAACAACATACATGCATATGTGTTTGTCTCCTACCTCTGTGACACATTGGCCAAGTCACTTTAGCTCCTTTTAATTCAATTTAGTCATTTATGAAAAGAGGTGATGGTTGCACTCCATGGCCATGTATGACCTCTGTAGGTCCTTCCCACTTTAGATCAATGATTCTATAATTCCATATCTGTGCTATTCTAACATTTATTATTTTATACTTGAAGTCACCCTATGTAAAGGGCATGGAGGAATTTTAGAATACAAGAATTTTTTTTTACAATCCAATTATCTATTTTACTAAATTATATAAGTAAATATTTAGCCAAAAAGGAAGTATAATTCCTTTCTCCACCCCTCTCCCACCCTTAACATCTAATAGTAAAGCAGTAAGATGGGAGACATCAGAAAGTTGCTGGACTTATCAAGCAGAAGTATGATAATTCTCTTATCTTTGGAGGGAAGATGGTATATAAGTTCAGTATTCAATCATATTTTTCAAAATACATTTCTTGAAAAAAAGTTCTAAATCACTATTGATTAGAGAAATGCAAATTAAAGAAATTCTGAGCGACCACCTCAGACCCCTCTCAGATTGGCTAATGTGACAGAAAAGGAGATATGGGAAAATTGGGTCACTAATACATTGTTCATGGAGCTGTGAACTGATCCAACGTTCTGGAGAGCAATTTGGAACTATGCCCAAAGTACTATAGAACTGTGTACTCTTTGATCCAGGAATAACACTACTAAGTCTATATCCCAAAGTGATAGTTAAAAAAAAAGAAAAGGACTTGCATGTACAAAATACTCAAAGCAGCTCTTTTTGTGATGGCAAAAAATTGGAAATTGAGGGAATGCCCGTCAATTGGGGAATGACTGAACAAGTTGGGGCATACGAATGTAATGGAATACAATAGTGCTATAAGACATGATGAGCAGGTGGATTTTAGAAAAAAACCTGGAATGGTTTACATGAATTGATGCTGGGTAAAGTGAGCAGAACCATGAGAACATTGTACACAGTAACAGTAACACTGTGCAATGATCAATTATGATAGACTTATAAAATAAGTTCACCAGTTAGTGCAATACAATAATCCAAGAAATTTTTTAAAAAATGACAGAAAATGCTACCCACATCCAGAGAAGTAACTATGGAGTCTGAATGCAGATATAACCATGCTATTTTCACCTTTTTTGTGGCTTTTCCCTTTTGTTCTCTATTTCTTCTTTCACAACATGACTAATGAGGAAATATGTTTCCATGATTGCACACATGTAACCTATATCAGATTTCTTGCTGTCTTGGGGAGGTAGGAGGGAAGGAGAAAAATTTGGAGCTCAAACTCTTATAGAAATGAATGTTTAAAACTATCTTTAAATTTAATTGGAAAAAAATAAAATACTATTTACAAAAAATGCATTTCTACATATTAAAGACATCTTGAAGACAAATAATCAGAACTCATGACTTACTTAACAATGCCTCAATTTGCGGTAATTTGTCCTCCACTACAGTGACTTGCCTAAGATCACAATTGGCATATATAGGATTAGAATATAGGTCCTGTGGCTCCAGTTCTAACACTCTTTCCACTGTAGCATGCAACTCTCATTTATGTTGTCACTTGTGTTGATAAAGCTTGCCCACTGCCCTTTAACTTCCATCCATCATTGCCAATGTTTACTTTACCACATTCTAAGTTTAATATATTTCACTAATTCCACTTCTCTCTCTCCCTCTGTGTTCTTCCCCTCCTAGCCTCCACCAAAGAATAAAACTTAGCTGTCAAGCAGGCCAAAGTGGGAAATAACCCCAATTGCCTTCTTACCTAATTTCTATCTTCTACTTGACAGGCAATGAGCAGAATGAGGGCATATTTCTCTGGTACATCTTGTCAGAGCTATCCAATTTTATTAGAGCAGCCTCTGTGTTTGCTCTATTGCAACCAGTATGGTTGAGTCATATGCTAGTTAATTGAGAGTAATGGTACATATCATATATGGTTTGCCTCTTTTTAATTAATACCATAAAATATACTCTGGAATGCTAAAATTATACTGAACATAATTTCTTTTGTTTTCTGATGTTTTAGAAGTCACATTGCTATTTTGAAATGCCATTTGAATACCAGTGGATGTGAACCACAGAAGTGACATTTTATTCAGATTTTCTTTTAACATAACTTCAGGTAACATCCTTTGTTGTATTGGTATTAACCTGGTTAGTTGCTCACTTCCATATAATAAAGATGTGTTGGCTTGAATGGACATGAATGCTAAAGAGTAATACAAGGTGAGAATTATATTCTCTATGTCTTCAAAACCATTTGTATACATATAGCAGGTTACCATCCCTAGTACAAAGCTGTATTCTCAGTGCCACAATCCTAGATTATTTAGCATAATTTTAAATAACAAGTAAGGAACATGTTATTGAATATATAATTTGTTGAAATGCATTAAAGAATGCTTTAACAAAAAAATTATCTTATAATTTTATTTTTATTTTTTCTCCATATGGAAACACTGATATCTCTTTGGTTGATGAGGCCTTATTTGTTTAGAAATGAACAATGGCACCCCCACAGGGTCACAAAGAAGCCTTTTGTCAGTAACAGCCTTTAGACCACAGTTTGCAATCAGTGAATATTTATATTAGTAGCAATTGCACCAGACAGTAATTATCTTATCACAGAGGAAAAGGTTAGAAAGAAGCTTCTCCATTGGCCACCTACTGTGTGGATAATTAAGTATCTCCATGGCTTCTTTCATTACTGCATTCAATAATAGTTAAATACCAGGGATCCAGCCGTAATCAGACATGATTTGATGAGACATAGAGAAAGACAGAAAAAAAAATCACTCTCAAGTTTTACTCTTTAATTTAAAAGGCAATAGCAAACATTTCTAAAACACGCTCCAGCCAACCTGTGAGGTCCAATGAAATAAGTTATTAAAAAGGAGTACTTCATAGAATCTTGTAAATTCCTAGAAAACAAATTAAACAAATATGCACAAAAAAGATAACTGTTAAAAAAGTATATTAAAATATGATTCAGGGAGAAGATAATCACTGAAAAATATCAGTATTCAATGCTTAGATTAATTTTAGACACACTTTTTTTCATAAACACTGTCAACAATTTTATTTCTTTGCATAAGAAAGAGTTTCTTGGGGTACACATTAAATCTTTCATGTGTCAGAGGTACTTTCTGGTAAATTGATTTTCACATTGTATGACATGGAACCCTAGAGATCCAAAAAGATTTGTATGGATAAGCTGCTTTATATTTTAATTAAAAAAAAGGATGATTATCAATAACATTATGGCATGGCACAAAGTTTCCCCAAGTTAATGATATTGAACCCTGTTCTTCAGTTTCATATACCTACAGAACAGGTAGACCCATAACTCCATAGCTTTCTGTAAGGGATGGAAAGAAGATGAATGCTGATAGCCAAAACATGTCCTTCTAGGAACCCTCAAGCAGGGAGTGGAGTCTGCATCATAGTGAAGCTGAAGAGAGGATTAGGGAGCCATCAGCCTTTCCTTTAATCTCATCCTGCCCGAGGACACTATTTTATAATATAATACGGCCTTAGTTCTCTAGAAATTAGAAAATAATGTTCTCCAACTGGGCTGCTGAGAATATCCTATTTTTTAATAAAGCTCCTTCATAATGTTATAAAAGCAGCTAAAGAACTAGGAAGAGTGTTAAAGTATAATACCTGTAGGGTGGTCTTCCCTGCATAATTTCAGTTCTACGAGTAGAAACTAGGAGATATCTCGGGGTCAGTGTTTTTACTTGGCTCCACTAGAATCACAATGTCACCACATTGTGCTCACTAAAAGTTCAGAAGGGTGAAAGAACAGTTTCAAGAAAACTAACTGACTACCAAGAGTAATGTAAGCATTGCTTGTGTGGCTAGAAGGGAATCCAATTGGATATATTACTGAGATACTTCGAACGATACATGTTTCTTGCCTTTTAAATGCATGTCCAGTGGCACAAGATTATTACTCTATATTACTCTATATGCTCACACTTATCTTATTCATTTAATGTCTGTATTTCACCATAACTCTTTTTTTTAGTATGTGCTCCATTGTACACTCAAGGAAAATGCGGATGCACTAATCAAATAACTTGCAGAGAATTTTCAGAAAAGCCAATTCAAAAAATAGGAATGCTTCTATGCTGATGCTAGAGAGATTGAGAGTCTGTTACAAGGCAGGAAAATCTGGATTCAAATTCTGCCTGTGATACATACTGGCTGTGAGACCCTTGGAGAGTAAATTAACTTCTCAGTGCTATGGGTAACTCTATAATAATAAATATTTTATGATATAATTAGTATAAATAATAAATAAAAATAATAAACTTGTAAGTTTGCAAAGAAAGTGCTTACTTCTCTTGGTAGAGTGAATTACCTCCTTTGGTTGTTCTCTAGAAAAATAAAATCACAGATCCAATCCTTATTCCTAGCCTGATGTTGGTGCTATAACACTTAAAAGTAAAATAAATCTCAATTCTAATAGATTCAATAAATATTTTGTAATTGGCTAGTAGGTTCAAAGCACTGATCCAGGCACAGTTAACATAAATACAAAAGCACAATAGACCTTGCTTTCAAGTTTATAGTTTGTTAGGGAGAAATTTTTTTTAAAAGTAACAATAAAACAATAACTAGCATATATAACACTCCAACATTTGCAAAACACTTTATGTATAATATGAAGTACTAATATTGTAAAATTAATATCAAAATATAGTAGCTTCAATAATAAATATTATAATTAATATTAACAATGTGGAATTATATGTGTATATGTGTATATCTATTTATCTAATTTCATTTGATCCTCACAATAACCCTGTGAGTTAGGTACTATTATTATCCACATTTTACAGAGGAGGATAAAGGCTTTTTTAATCCCCTCCTCTCAATTTTGTTCTGTGGGCTAGCCTTACCTCCACATCTCATTCCATTCTGTATTCCTTGAAGGATGATTACCCTCATTTCTAAGCACCCTGTGAGTCCATATTCCTAAAAATGTAACTAACAAATGGGCCCCCTCCTATGTGGGTTTCATTGCTTCACTAGCTCATAGAGGATTTACACTGGGTAAAGCTAACTCATAGTCTCACAAATACTACAAATATATACCCAATCAGTGGGGAGAAGCAAGAAGAGATAACGTTCATGAAAGCTCACAAGTGGAGAACACATATACATAAGTGGAATGGCGATTTACAACTCTGAACGACTAGATCACTGATGTCATCTTATGATGTCACCCACACTGCTTCTTGATAGTAAAATTGTCCTGGCTGGACTTGTTACTCAGCTGGACTCACTTGTCAGGCTTTCTCTTGGGTGCGTCATTCAATCAGTTGACCATAGTCTCCACTGATTCCAGCTTCTGCCTTCACTGAAATCCTTGCTCAGGGAACTGTTAGAAACTTTACAAAAGAACAAATCTTTATCCCATGATTAGAAAAAAAGGCTCCTCAGTTTTGCTTCCCTGGAGTTTTGGCTGCAAGCCTTGCTTTCTCTAATATGCAGGTGCTAATCTCTTTCTATCACCAACTTCCTACACTTTAGATGGAGTCAGGAAAAAAAAAATTCTCAATTCATGTAGTAGGCAAATACTATCTCCAAAGGCCATCTTCTTCTGTTGAAGACCGTGGTGCTGTTTGGTTTTGTGTTATTCTATTTCATTTTGTTTTGGGTGGAGAAACATCTCCTCATATCCCAGATGCACTCCACAAAATTCATAAGTGAATTATCCAAAGGCAAAGACCAAAGCATCCTGTCTATCTGGATTTTTCCTCCATAGTTGTATCTCATCTACATTAACATTCCAGGGTCCATTTATTCATATAAAACCCCTCAATTTACCCATATAAATAGAACAGAGAAAATGCACTGAGACAATCCACAGCCAGGGAAGGGCAAGTCTACTTTCTCTATCAGTTCTCAGATGACTTTCTTGATCATTTCACATTTAAATCAGCCACTAAAAAGCAAATGTCCTTGCAAACTAAAAATGGTCCAGTCAAGGTTTGATTGTTAATTCTGTGAAGTGAATGGGGGGCTTTAATTGATCTGGAAATTCCCTGAATACTCTCCATTGTTAAAAAAAAATCATATCAGAAAAAATGTGAATAAGTATATTTGAATATTGTCTTAATGTAGTTTGAGTAAGATTCCCACCATATTCCAAAGTACAGAGTTAAATACACTATAAGGTATACATTACATTACTTTGACACAGTGATTCAGGAATTTTGAAATCTCCTCTTCAGCTGGGTACAGAGAGGCTAGTGAAATCCATTAAAATACTGATGCTTATTTGCTTCTTGTCAAAGTCTTTTGCAGTTCTCAATACCAACCATGACCAAGTTCACTTTTTTTTAAAGCAGTGGGGGATTAGGAAAGAGGGATGGCATGTGTTGGAGTAGGTAAGATGATGATGATGATGATGATGACGATGATGGCATAATGATTGTAATGAATACATAAATTGTTGAAAATTAAGATTACTGAATAGGTAAAAGACAACCTACATCCTCAAGGCACTGAAAGATCCAGTTAATATCTCTGAGTCACTGTCAGATCTTTGAAAAACTGTGGATAAAGGGATATGTACCACAATATTAGAGACAGGTGTGTCCTAAGTTTTAAGTCAAGTATCACCAGACATAATACATTAAGAGCTTTCCATCTTAATCTATTCCTGGCAATATCATTTTAAAAAAATCAATTTTAGTGAGACATTTTATTTTACATTGCCTTGGTTTCCCTTTTATTCTGCTCTCTCCCCTTCCCAGAAATTTATATATTAGATAAAAGGTATGAAAAAATAGGAAATAAAATTAAGAAAAAAAATTCAGCAAAACTGATAAATACCTCAGAGAAATTTGACAGTATATGCACTATCCCGTACTCTACCCCTAATGCCACCCAAAGTCAGGCCTTGGGAGACACTGAATCAGCAACAGCAGCATCTGTGTCCAGAGCTCTCAGCCCACTGATGGCAAGGGGGTCAAACAATGGATGAGGAGATTATGGGGTGTTTTTGCAGCTGCAGTGGAGCAGGGACCCTCCTCAAATTTCCAGGGCAGAAAAGAATGCTTTTGATCACTCACAGGCCAGTAGAGTTGTAAACACACCTCTTCTTATATCATACCACATTGGAAGAACTGAGAACTAACAGATCCCTAGAAGTATCTCTGAAAACAGCTGCACAAAACTTCTGAAGTTTGGGTTAGATATTCCCCACCCTGGAAACAAAGCCTCATTTTAATAAAGAGTTAAAAGTCAAAAAACAAACAGGAAAAATAAGCAAAAAGTAGGAAAAAAAATTCTGACCATAGGAAGCTACTATGGTGATAAGGCAGATCAAAACACAGACTCAGAAGAAGAAAACAAAGTCAAAGCTCCAGCATCGAAAGCCTTCAAGAAGACATGAATTGATCTCAGGCCATGGAAGAGCTCAAAAATTATTTTGAAAATCAAGTAAAGGAGGTAGAAGAAAAATTGGGAAGGGAAATGAGAGTGATGCAAAAAAATCATGAAAAAAAAAAAGAGTCAACAGCTTGGTAAAGGGGATTGTAAAAGAGATACAAAAAGCCAATGAAAAGAACTCCTTAAAAAGCCAAATCAGCCAAATGGAAAAAGAGACACAAAAATTTGCTGAAAAAAAATCCTTAAAAGTAGCATTATCCAAATGGAAAAGGAGGTAGAAAAGCTCACTGGAGAAACTAATTCCTTAAAAATTAGAATAGAGAAAACAGAAGCTAATGACTGTATGAGAAATCAAGAAATTATAAAAGAAAACCAAAAGAATTTTTTTAAAAAGAAAACAATATGAACTATCTCAGTGGAAAAAATCTGACCTAGAAAAAAGGTCCAGGAGAGATAATTTAAAATTTATTGGACTACTTGAAAGGGATGATCAGAAAAGAGCCTACAAACCAAAACAACTCTGAGGTACCACATCACACCTAACAGAATGGTCAACATGACAAAACAGAAAAATGTTAAATGTTGGAGAAAATGTGGGAAAATTGGAGCACTAATGCATTGTTGGTGGAGCTGTGAAATGATCCAACCATTTTGGAGAACAATTTTGAACTATTCCCAAAGGGCTATAAAAATGTGCATACTTTTAGACCCAGCAATAGCACTTCTAGGGTTGTTTCTCAAAGAGATCACAAAAATGGGAAAAGGACCTACATGTACAAAAATATTTATAACAGTTCTTTTTGTGGTGGCAAAGAATTGGAAATTGAGGGAATGCCCACCAATTGGGGAATGACTGAACAAGTTGTGGTATATGAATGTAATGGGATGCTATTGTGCTATAAGAAATGATAAGCAAGCAGACTTCAGAAAAAACCTAGAAAGACTTGTAGGGACTGATGCTGAGTGAAGTGAGCTGAACAGGGAAATTGTTGTACACAGTAACAGGCACATTGTGAAAAGACTAGTGTTGATCGACTTAGCCCTTCTCAGCAACGCAAAGATCTAAGATATTTCCAAAGATCTCATGATGGAAAATGCTATCCACATCCAAAGAAAGAACTATGTAGTTTGAATACAAATTGAAACATACTGTTCGCTATTTTTTTCTTCTGTTTTGTTTCCTCTTTCTGTTGGTTCCTCCTATTGGTTCTAATTCTTCCTTACAACATCACTAATGTGAAAATGTGTTCAATAGGAATTTAAATATATAGCCTACATCAGATTGCAGCCATCTTGGAGAGGGAGGTGAAGAGGGAGGGGTGAAAAATTTAAAACTCAAAAACTTACGGAAGTGATTGTCGGTAAACCAAAATAAATTAATAAAAAAGAGCCTAGGTCTCATCTTTCAAGAACTTATCAAGAAAAGCTGTCCTGATATTCTAGAACCAGAAGAAAAGATAGAAATAGAAAGAATCCACCTATCACCTCCTGAAAGAGGTCCCAAAATGAAAACTCCTGGGAAAATTCTAGCCAAATTCCAGAGTTCCCAGGCCAAGGAGAGAATATTGCAAGCAACCAGAAAGAAATAATTCAAGTATGGTGGAGCCACAGACAGGATAACAAGATTTGGCAGTTTCTACATGGAAAGATCACAGGGCTTAGAATATGACATTCCAGAGAACAAAGGAGCTAGGATTATGACATTCAATGAAATAGAGGAGTTTCAAGCATTCTTGATGAAAAGATCAGATTTGAATAGAAAATATGACTTTCAAATACAAGATTCAAGTGAAGCATTAAAAGGTAATTGGGAAAGGGAAATCATAAGGCACTTAATAAGGTTAAACTGTTTACATTCCTACATGGGAACATGTTGCTTGTAACTCATAAAAACTTTCTCATTGTTAGGAGAGTTAGAAGGAGTATATATATATATACAGACAGAAGGCATAAGTATGAGTTGAATATGAAGAGATGATAATCTAAAAAAATAAAGTTAAGGGATGAGAGAGGAATTCACTGGGAGAAAGGGAAAGGGAGATGTAGAATGGGGTAAATCATCTCATATAAATGAGGCAGGAAAAAACTTTCACAGTGGAGGGGAGGATGGGGTAGGTGGTGGGGATGAGTGAACCTTATTTTCATCAGAATTGACTCAAAGAGGGAATAACATGCAAAATCAATTGGGTACAAAAATTTATCTTGCTCTGTAGGAAAGTAGAAAGGGAAAAGACTAGGAGGGGTGGGGTGTGATGGAAAAGAGGATAAATTGGGGGAGGTGGCAGCCAGAAGCAAAACACTTTTGAGGACAGACAGGGTGAAAAGAGAGAGAGAATAGAATAAACAAGGAGGGAGGCAGAAGATGGAGGGAAATACATTTAGTATTAATTGTGAAAAAAAGTTGAAACAAGTTTCTCTGATGAAGTCCTCATTTCTCAACTATATAGAGAATTGAATCAAATTTCTAAGAGTGAACATCATTACCCAAATGATAAATGATCAAAAGATGTGAACAGCTTTCACAGAAAGTAATCAAAGCTCTCTATAACCATATTTTACAAATGCTCTAAATAACTATCAATCAGAGAAATGCAAATTAAAATAATTCTGAGATACTATCTCATACCTATTAGATTGCCTAATAGGGCAGTAAAGGTAAATGAGAAATGTTGGAGGGGATGTAGGAAAAATGAGCCATTAATTCACTGTTGGTAGGGTTACGAACTGAATCAACCATTCCATAGAGCTATTTGAAACTATGCCCAAAGGGCTGTAAAACCGTGCTTGCCATTTGACCTAGCAATACCACTACTAGCTCTGTATCACAAAAGATATAAAAAATTAAAAGGAAAAATATCTATATGTACAAAAATGTTTATAACAGTACTTTTCTGGTGGCAAAGAACTGAAAATTGAGGGGATGCCTATCAACTGGGGAATGGATGAAAAATCACAGTACGTGATTGTAATGGAATACTGTTGTGCTTTAAGAAATGATGAGTAGGATGCTTTCAGAAAAACCTGGAAAGACTTGCATGACCTGATGCACAGTGAAATGTACTGTGGGGGCAGCTAGGTGGAGCAATAGATAGAGCTCCGGCCTTGGAGTCAGAAGGACATGAGTTCAAATCCAGCCTCAGACACTTGACACTTACTAGCTATGTGACCCTGGGCAAGTAACTTAACCCAGACTGCCTCACCAAAAAAAAAAAAAGAAAAGAAAAAAGAAATACCCTATGTACAAGTAACATCAATATTGTAAGATTATCAGCCGTGAATGACTTAGCTATTTTCAGCAGTACAATGATCCAAGACAACTCTGAATGATTTGTGATGAAAAATTCTATCCATCTGGGAGGGATGGCAGGCGTAGGGGGAACAAAAAAACAAACAAAAAAAAATCTGATGATGTCTGAATACAGATTGAAGCATATTTTTATTTAAAAAAACTATATATATAGTCATGCAAAACATATTTCCATATTAGTCATGTTGTGAAAGAAAACAGACAAAAAAAACCCTCAAGAAAAATAGTTGATCTATAAGATATAAAGAATAGAATTTTTTTTCTGATTCCTTAGGTTTTTTTTTTAATTTGCTTTTTTAATTACTACCATAAGCTCAGGTCCAGGGTTACATTCTTTCCGTTCCTTGCCTTCTTAATTGAGGGGTGGCTAGGGAGGGAGAAAGGGAAAGAATTTGCAATTCATAGTTTTCAAAATGAATACTAAAATTTGTTTTTACATGAGAATGGGGAAAAGTAAAATACTAAATATTTTTTTTAAAAAAAAGGAACGGAAAGAATGTAACCCTGGACCTGAGCTTATGGTAGTAATTAAAAAAGCAAATTAAAAAAAAAAACCTAAGGAATCAGAAAAAAAATTCTATTCTTTATATCTTATAGATCAATGTGTTTTGGTTATATTGTAACCATATGTTGCTTAATATTGTTGCTTTTGGATTCTCTTCTTACAGAAGTCCTTCCTCTCAGTATATTCATATTCAAAATCCATTATTCTCTCATTTGCTTCTTTGGAGAGACTCACTATTCTTGATTTTCTGCCAATTACTTCTTTAGTGCCATCGTATAAATCCACCATTGGTATCTATCTAACATCTTCTCTCATGATTTTGATTTCTCTCTTGAATTATTTTGGAATGTCTTTTTGTAGTTCCATGATGTCCTGAGAATGTATAATGTTCTGTAGGTCTTCAAGTTCCAGTTACATTTGCTTTGGTAATATGTACATTCTCAAATTCTGGTTAAATTTGCTTTATCTGGAATATTGGAGACACTTAGATGATTTTATTAAACTTATCTTCTTATTTTCATATTTTCTGTGTTAATTTATCTGCATGTACCCTGAGTTTTTAATTGATTTCTCTTTCTCCTGAAGTCTTCAGTGATTTTTGTGTGTTTTTCTTATATTCCCCCATCATCCACTTTTTTAAAAAATTGCCTCTTTAATGTTTGGGATATCTCGGGGACTACACCTCCAAGATGTCTCCAATTTTTCTTTTGCTAGATTACTTTTACCAGCCTTTGTCCCCCAAGTAACTTCTGGGTTGAAAGTATTAACTCCAGTTGGATTCCAGTTCCTTTTCTTTTATGGTTCATCATGGCCTTATTTCCCCCCATTCTTTAGTTCTCTAGGTGATCTGAGCAAGTATTTATCTCTTTACTTCAGGTTTGGAGGTGAGTGGGGTGTGTGTGTTCTTGACAATTTCTGATATCTTTGTATTTCCCAACATAGGGGCCATTCCAGGAAGATCACACACTTTCTTTTTAAGGCTCCTTTTCCTCCACATGGGGCTTAACATACTTGAGTTCCCCTGCTTGTTGCAACAGGATTCTAACAAAAAGGTGAGATGCAGATTGTGTGGGTGGAAACTGCAGCAGGAGGGAAATCCCAGAGTGGATCTCAAAGCAGGAGCCTGTAGGTAGAGCTGTGTTCCCTGAATGATTTTGGAGGGGGGTGGTGGAATAGGGATGCTAAATCATTGTCTTAGTTTTTAGCATTCTTCACTATTATATACTACAGTGTTACTAGACTTCTTGCTTTCTTGTTCTGAAAGAATAGCTATATTGCTACTTCATCTGATGCAAAGTTCCATTTGTGTGCATTTGAGGTAATAGAAACTGGAAAAAAAAAGTCACTTGACCCAGAAGTCACTATCATATTTATTAACTGACATCTATGTTACTTTTTACTTGTTTGTAGTGGTGAAAGAGGAGGGGTCATAATGATTTATCTCTCTTCCATTTTATTCCTTCCCTAAATCCAGTCAAATTTGAACAATAGGTCCTGAAAAGAGTAAGTATCCAAGCAATGGATTATATGACCAGATTCAGGAGGCCATCTGTTGTTAATAAGCTTCAACCTCTTCATCAAAATGGGCTGTGATTCCTTTGTTCTACACATATTTCATAGAGCCCGAAAGGAAGAAGAGAGTGTAGAGGAGCAATAGATAATCTTAGCAAGAAGGAAATTATATCGACTAACTAAACTGAAATTATTGACCAATAACTTAAAGATGCATTGGCCTTGTGAGCTTATTCTCTCTATCTCCTTCATGAAGAGCAGCCTGGCAGGCAGCAGCTCTTTCTTCAATTGGCCTGGTAAATGACAGGACAAGTCTTTGTCTTTCAGTCTCTCTCTGATTCTGTTGCTGGTTTTCTGCCTCTGTCTGTCTCTCTCCATCTCTCCCTCTTTTTCTATCTCACTCCATCTCTCCCTCTTTTTCTGTCTCCTCAAAATTTTATTAGCAGTGACTTGAATGGAGGTATAGAATGCAAGCTTACCAAATGCAGATGACATGAAGCTAGGAAAGTTGGCTAACACATTAGACGAAAGAACAATGATCCAAAGAGGTCTTGAAAGCTGAAAATAATGGGCCAAATGCAAAGTCATACAATTTTACTTGGACAGTTTGCTTTTAATCTTCATGAATTGAGGCATAGCATCCAGAATATGGGAGATGGTCTTTCAGTTGTATTCTGCCTTGATTATGTCAGATCAGGAGCATAACATTCAGTTCCTGGTGCTCACTTTTTTAAGAAGATTATTTTTTTTAACATGAAACTGACTTTTTATAATGTGCAACATACTGGCCCTTTAAATATATAGTACCTTCAACAAGTAACTTTTGAAATTAGCCTGCATGTTTGTGTCTTCTTCTGGCTTGCTTTGTATTCTAATTTTTTTCTTCATAAAACACTTCAATGATTTATAGACAGCACAGACAAAGGAAATGTTATCAGGTGGTATGTGACTACGATAGCAATAAGATTAGAAACTATGCTATATGATAGAGGAAATGGATTATTTTGGTCTGATGAAAAGAAGACTTAGGAGAACATGATTTGATAATTGCCTTCTAGAGTTTGAAAAGCTATCACATTAAGAGGGTTTAGCATTGTCACAATTGGTCCAAGCAGACATAATTAGGATCAATGAAGAGATGTTACAGAGAGGCAGATTTTTTTCCCAATATAAGGAAAAAAAGAAAGGAAAAGATTAACTAAAAATATTAATAAAAAAACTTTATGAAAATGAGATGATCTTTCCCTTAATACTGGTTCCTGCAGTGGTGGTCCCTGAAAGACATAATTGTCTTCTTCATTAGTCTTTCTCTCCATCTAATTGCTACCTTAGTCTTCCCTTATATGCCCCAGTTCCATCAAATTCCTTTGCACTAATTATCTTTCATATTACTTTTTTTTTAAATCCCAGAGAAGATAAAGTGGAAAGTATAGTAACATATGACTTCTATGATCATAAAATCAGCTCAGGGTGACACAGATAATTAGAGGTCATATTTGAAAATAGGTCCTATGTCTCCAAATCTAGTGCCCTTTCTACTGTTCTTATTGCTCACATTTTTGTAGGTTCTTAAGATTTTTTAAATACTTTCCTCAAAACAATTTTATGAAGCAGGTAGCACATGTATTTTTATTCCCATTTTAGATATGAAAAACTAAGGCTATGACAGGTTATGATTTACTTAGTCATGCAACTGGAGCAACTAGGTAACACAATAGATAGTGTGTTCTGGGTCTGTAGTAAAGAGGACTCACATACAGTCTCAGACACATTGTAGCTGTGTGACCCTTGGCAAGGCACTTAACCCAATTTGCCTCACTTTCCTCATTTGTAAAATGAGCTAGAGAAGGAAATGGCAAACCACTCCAATATCTCTGCCTAGAAAACCTCAAATGGACACATGGAGACCAGGACATACCTGAAAATGACTTAACAATAGCAATAACAAAGTCATAGAAATAGGTAGGTGACACGGTGAAGAGAGAGCAGGGTTTAGAGCTTGGAAAAGCTAACTTTCAAATCTGCTTCAGATTCTTTTTAGAATTGTCTATTTCTGGACAAGTCATTGAACCTCTCTGTATTTCATTTTCCTCATCTGTTAAGTGGGAATAGTAATAGCATATATCTCCAAAAGTTGTTATGAAAAAAAAATGAGATGACATTTGTAAAGTTCATTGCTACTAGCTAGTAGTAGAAGCGATGGCAGTAGTAGTAGACTGCAGAAGCATTAGCAGCAGCTTCAGCAGTGGCAACAATCTGTAAGGTCTGATTCAAAGCCAGGTCTTCTAAGTCAAAATCCAACTTCCCATCTACTATAAAACATTTCACCTCTTCTTTTCCCCTAAGGAAGAAGAAAATTGTTAAATATTAATAGAGTCTAAAGGCTTAACCTTATTAAGTACTTACAGTTAAGGGAGTGAGATGCGAGTAAGAAGAGAAGCCAGAAAACAGCCAATCAAACATTAAAAAAAATACCTGGAAGAAAATGGGGTAGAGTTATGTATGTCAAGAAAAAATTCTGAAGGGCGAGATGTCAGCCATGTCAAATATAGTTCAGAAGAATAAAAAGAGTGTGAAAACCACTAAATTTGGCAAGATCATCTTTAGTTATTCAGATTGAGTTTCCCATTGACACTGAACTCTATTACTGATGGGAATGGACTTCAGATTGTTTTTGATCCATGGCATTCTTATTTATTTTTTTTTTACTTATTTGAAGCTACTTCAGGTTGTTTTGGTATAAACATAGAAGACAATAGATCAGTTATGCATTCACTTTTGTAAGGAAGGAGATATAAGAATAGGAAGACTACTGAATTTGGTCTCAAAAAAACCTGGATGTGAATCATTATGATTTGGTATTCAGTAATCTTTTATATGCCCCCCCCAAAAATCTTTCATTACCTATTTCAGAAAATTAATGTAAAGAAAGTATTTTATAACTTTATTATTATAAAATTATTATTATTACAAAATATTATTATTATAAAATACCCCCCTCCCATTACATTGTTAGTTACATAAGGAAAGGAACCATGCATATCTCATAAACTGTATATTTTCCCTTTAATGTGATTTTGGACAAAGTAGGTGCTTTATCAATCCACCGAATGGAAGTTTTACTTCATTGTTACTCTTTCATGTATGGATAATTGAAAATACTTTTTTTAAGAAGTTGTTGTTGTTGTTACATCATTTCAATTGTATTCTACATTTGGGATTTTCTTGGGAAAGATACTGGAATAGTTTGCCATTTCCTTCTCCAGTGCATTTTACAGGTGAGGAAACCAAGGCAAAAAGGGTTAATTGACTTACCCAGGATCACATACCTAGTAAATATCTGAGGCCACATTTGAGCTCAGGTGTTCCTGACTCCAGGCCCAGGGCTTTAGCAGCTGTACCATCTAACTGTCCTCTTTTAAGAAGACACATGCAAAATTATCACAGCTTTCTGTAAGCAAGAGGCTGATTTTTTTTTCATTCTTTTCCTTTCCTTTTTTTTTCAAATTGGGGGCAAAGTTCAATCAGACAGGGATCTTTCCATAGATATTTTGAAGGATAAAATGATGTTATCACATTCATATGTTACCAAGGAAAATCTATTCCATATAAACTGTGAGTAGGAGAGGCAATCATTAAGAGATAATATAACTACTAATTTTTTATTCATTTACCTGACCAGATAAATTGTAAGCTTACCTTTTAATGGAGCTTAATGGGATTTTTCACTGTTTATGAGCTTCAGCTATACCGTGGTAATTAGCATGGAGGTGTTATTCACTTTTGTCCTAATAAGGATTTCATTTTAACCTTTGTAAGAGGTCCTGCTATTTTTTGCTTCATTGCTTTGCTTTATTGAACATTATACTACATGGCAAGCAATTAAGTATGATTGTGGAGGAAATTAAATCAGCAAAAGTGCATTAATGGTCAGGCTTAAATACATAAAAGCAACAAAATTGAAGTTAAGGTTGCAGTTCTATACTTAACTCTCCTCATTGTGCCCAGGTACTGTAGCATGTAAGATGTGTTAAATCATTCATGCTTTGAAGCCCTCAACAATACTTTCACACAATGGATTTAGTTGAAGACAGGATTTAAGTCTTGTCAGGGCAGAACTGAAAGCATCCTCTATTAATAGGATACCTGGGATTTAGGAGAATTAGTCTCTACTCATTGCTTACGTGTTGGCAGATGGGAGTTCTCTCTAACACAGGCAAAGTCCGCTCATGTTTGCTTTATGGTCAGAGTGCAAAGGATTATCTCAATCTTTCAGATTCAGTGATTAATGCTTATGTGAAGATACATTATTCTGCAATGCACTTATAAGTACTGCATATTTTTCTTGTACCATTTAGTGTGGTATAGCAGAAACCAAAAAGAAATACTAAAAGCAGAGGTAGGAGATTTTTGGATCCATGATTTACTCAAGCTCTAAGGCAATTCCTTCACTGGTTAACTGAAAATAGTGATCTGTAATGTCTAATTAATTATTTTGAAGGACTCTTCACTAGAATGTAAGTTTCTTAGAAGGTAGGTAATGCAATTTATGTATATTTGTATCTTTCTCAGTATTTAGCACAACATATTTTACCTAATAGGTGTATAATAAATGCAACTGAAAGCACACAAACCTGAATGAGAATTTAACGGATTAAATATGTGACATCATTTGAAAATATAAAATATATGAAAGAGAAAGAGGAGGAGGACAAGTAGGATGACAATGTAAATAAATACAACTCTTCATATATTCAAAATACTAATGAAAAGATAATGAAGTAAATAGAGAGAATTTGATTTAGGGGATACTATGATTTAGTGGGGAAAAATTGGATTACAACTCAAGAATGTCAGATTCTCGTTCCAAATATGTAAGGTAATATTTGGAATGTCAATTACCCTCTCTGACAATGTGTTTCATCATATCTAAACTGAGAAAATGGCTCAAAATATTCTCATTCCTGGACTTGGTATCTAGCTTACATTCTGCTATAATAGCTGACATTTACATAATAAATCAAGTAATAAGCATTTAATGAATATTCACTGTGCTGGAGACTGTGCTAGGCATTGGTACTGCTAGCAGAAAAATGAAGCTGCCATTGTTTTCTAGAGGCTCTTATTCTATAGAACGATAAAACATATATACATACATATGTATATATTGGGGGCAGGATTCAAATGGAAGAGTTGGGAAGATTGCTTCTGGATGATACAATGGAAGTGTCCTATCCCTTGATTAGAAAAATGAAAGCATTTTGCACCCATTCTGGTCTGATAACTACATGGGGAAGAGAAGTTTTTTTTTAATTGGCTGTGGAGCTGGAACTGGGGTTGCATTCAAACATCACTAGCAAACAGGTGTGCACTGGAGCCATTTTGCTGCACACATAAGAGCAGATTATTAAATTTCAAGAGTGAGCATTTATATCTCAACAAAATGATTATTAATAACCAATGATTTGGGGAAATCCAGAGATTCCCCTTTTTCTATAATCCTCATATGAAAGTTCAGTCTTTTGAAGGACATTACTGATAATGAGATTGGATTAACTTTCTTATCAATCTTGTTTAGACAACACCCAGGTGGGGAAGCCATTGTGCCCTACTCAGGTTTGTGTAGGGATAAATTCTTTGAATATGTTGCCAAAAGCTGGGTGTGACTTAGATGAAAATGAAATAATCAGAGTTCATCAGCATAAGTCTACCCCTCATTGTAGTATTCATTCTCTCCTTAATTGTTAACCAATCAGAGTTGATTGCCACACTCAGGAACACCCCTCTTCCAAAAAGATGTAAACTGAGAGCCCTCCACTGTCATGATTGTCTTGGTATTCAAAAGTGCCACTAACCTCTTTTTTATTAAAATGCTGGCATTAATAATAAAATGACTAATTACCTAGAAATTATCTCTGGAACTTTTTAAACACCACACATCTCAGAAAATGCTACAAACTCAAACTTGATTTATTATTTGTTTAATTGTCTAAACTTTGGAAAGTGGTGGAGAAAATGTTAGTAATGAAGATTTCATTTAGACATAATATACATTAATCCTGCATTTTTTTTTCTTTTAAGAGAATCATCATTTAAAATATATCAGAATACTAGTGCTAGCAAGCCAGGTCAAGAGTTTTGGATCTGGTTCTTTCTACCCTCCCTAGGATGGAAGGAGGACAAGCTTCCTAGCTGAGAGTGAGGCCTCAGGTCCTCTCCCACCCAGAACTGGCTTGAAGCTAAGAATGAATAGCCCTGTTATTGCTTCTGTCTTTTTTTTCCTACTATTCTTCCTTTTGTCTATTCTTTCTCATTTTTAGATGAAGGACTTTGGAAATGGCTAAGATTCCATGAACTTCAATAAGTCAAAAGAGAAAGCTATCAAAATTCCAAAAGTTGGAATCCATACTATGATTTTTCACAGGCTACATTATGAGGAGCAAAGTCCTAAGTGATCTGTTACACCCATTCCAGGAGTAGGAGAGAGTCACATAGAAAGTGAATTGTGCAAGCCTACTATCCACTGGACCAAGGAATCTTAGGGAAAAATGTGCCCCACATGTTCAGGAGAATTTTGGGGTGGGAATTTTTATACCTTTGTCTAGGTGTTCAAAATTAATATCCCTTTATAAAAAGAAAATTGATGCTAATTGGTTAAATTGAGTTGATGGTGAGGTAGGAGGCAAGAACACACGTGAAAAGGGGCTTGAGCCAATTACATTAGAGAACAATCATTCCCAATGCTTTAGAGGTACCCAAGAACCATAAGGGAGAAATGTAGCCGACCTTGTGCTGGGAATGAACACCAAGTGCAGCTACATAAAAATATATAAAGCAAGTTTTTACAAAATATTGAGTAGTGCAGCATAGAGAACTGGCTTCAAAGCCAAGAAGACCTGAATTCACTTCATGTTTCTTGACACTTACTGACTGTGTGATCCTGGGTAGGCAATTGGTGGTGAAAATTTCTCCTTCAGAAATCCCCTATACCAATGAAATCATGCAACCAACCCCTATTCAAATACAAAATAATACAGATCTGTTTTAGGGGGGGAATTATTGACCTGATATAGTTCTAGAGGTCTAAAAGACTAGTAATACGTTCTAGGGGAAGTTATATGATACAGTGGGACCCGGAGTGAAGAAGATATGTTTGGGTGCTGCACTATATACTTATTAGATGCATGGTCCTGTGCAAGTCACTTGCCCTCTCTGTGTCTCAGTTTCTCCGTCTGTAAAATGGAGATAACAGTTCCTTTCTCACAGAATTGCATAACTTAAAGCATTATATAAATACTAGTTATTATTAGTACTACTTTTGAATGCTACGATTCAATTACTCTTAATGCTGTAAAAATTTGCCAGAAATGGAACTAATGTTTCCCATCCTTTGACATATTCTTTTTGGCTTTCCCTTACCTGTTCTTTTACAGAACCCTCCCCCTTCCCCTCCTTCCCTACTGATCATCCTTTATAACTATGGCTATCAGATATACTAGTCAGCTTGAACTCAATTTTTTTTTTTTGCTAACTGCATTCAGCCTTGTTCCTAATTCTGGGTTTTCCTCTTATCCCTTTACTATCAATGAAAATCTTTGTTTTGTAAGGGATCTTGGTAGTTGTCTTTTAACAGAAGGTAAGAGTACTGACTGTATTCAGAAGACCTGAATAGAAATCTTGCCTTGATACTTGCTACCTGTGTAATCACATGTGGGTGGACAGAATCACATAACTTCATTGCTACTTCTTAGTTCTTTTGTTTTGTTTTGTTGTGTTTTGTTTTTTATTGTCTGTAAAGTGAGTTAATTAGGCTAGATCAGGGGTGGGGAACCTGTAACCTCCAGACCTCCAGGCTGCAGGTTTCCCACCCCTAGATAGTCTCTGTAGTTCATTGCAACTCCTACTGCAATCCTTATAAAAATAACCAAACCTTACCAATAACATCTCCAGCAAGCCATAAGAAGTCATTCAGCTCCTACTTAAGGGCCTTTACTTTTCATTTTGCACCATTCCTTTGCTAAGAATCTCATTCGTCTTCTGAACAGCTCTCGAATTGTGGAATGTGTGGCTTTGTGGGTTAGAGAGTTCTCCATCATTAGAAGTCTTAAAAAAAATCTAGGTGGCCACTTGTTAGAGTTACTGTAGACATGATTTATCATTTAGTTTAGAATTACATTGGATGACCTCTAAGGTTTCTTCTAATGCTCTATGATACTATGATTCTTTTATCAGATTATAAAATTAAGGTTTTAGTTTAGATTTAGGTAACATAGATGTTAATGGACTGTATCTTTTGTTCATCTAGCTCATTGTGACAAACTTAAATTGCTTTAAAACTGTTGAGGTTGATTTTCTCCATTTCATGGCACTAATAACAAAATTTATTGTAATTCACTTGTAAATGTGAGTGATTATTATAACATTTTAGAGATTTCAGTTCCTGAGTTGCATTCTATTATGTCTTTATATATAATTAAAATGCATCCTCTTCAGTGATTCATAAAAAATCTTACAACTTTTCTATCAACTGCTGAGTCAAATTATTATCTGAAGTTGTATCATGCATTCTGTATAACAATTCAAATTTCTTTAAATACTGTTTTTGATTAATCAGAAAAAAAAAGTTGAAAATTTCTACTTCTTGTAATGAAAGCAGAAAATTCATGTTCTTGAGCACTTGGCTAAGATAGTTTGAAACTTAGTTCAACCACAGAGGGTTCAAACTATTTTTCTGAAAGATGTTACTTCTTATATCAATTGCTGAGGGCTCATGGGAATACCTGCCTGTGCTCCCAGAGGGAGAAAAAATAATCTATTGTCTTCAGGCAAACAGTAAGTAACATTGAAGTTTGAGTTCACCCTATACTTTTGTAGGTTGTTAACATGGAGCGTGGATAGGCATGAAAGTATGGTGTTCTAAATCAACTCATTCACCAATTTTGCAGTCATCTTGTATTATTTGGTGGAAGCTAAGAAATTATCAATACAACTTTTTTTTTTTAATACCCAGAACTTATACTCAAATACCCATTTTATTTTGAGGTCTAGTTTGTATTTGTCTGCACCATACTAAGTATATTTATTTGAAGCTTGCTGCACTTGCAAAGTTGTTTGTAGACTGCAAAGTCACATAGAAGCTCTGTAATACTCTGGATGGCCAATGGTTGTCTCTTGAATTAGAAACCTTCTCTCAAAGTCTGGTATGAGTTTTGTGTGTTCTGGAATGGGCTGGTGATAAAATGATAACAATGGGTGTTCCTCAGAGCTTTGATTCAAGTAAACATTCTGGATGTTGTTCATGCAAAATAAATTATGTTACTGTCTTCTCTGTTCAACTTTTTGAGTGAAATTCTGTTTTAAAACATAGTTATGAATAAATGTGTAATATTTCATTCAAATAACTTTCTTTTTCAACTTGTTCACACTCCTATTAATTCTAGGGAGCTTTCTATAATGTTACTTCAAAATCAGTGCACTTTGTCTCTAAATTATAGAGATTCCAATTCTTTGTTGTGTCCTTAACCTTTTTGAACAAGGTAATAGACCCTTTTGTCCTGCTCCATATTAAAGGTGTTGCCCTCTCTTTATTACATCATTAGATTGATTCATTCTTTAAAACATAGATTATAATATTTTATCTTAAGAAGTCAAGGATTTGGGTGAGGGATTTAAAATAGTCCTTTTTCTCATCAGCATCAATTAGTATTTTTAGAACACCCACTGGGTGCATTATGCTACCCATCACCTTTCTTAGTAGTGCAGCTCCTTATAGATCCCTCTAGTTTGTTAGTTTTTCTGTTGAGAGGATAAGCAGTGAAAAGAAGAGACAATGAAAACACAAATCAGTCAAGTGAGATTACTGTACTTGTGATTTGAAGAAGATTAAAAATTTGGTCAAGCTTAATTCTCTCTCTCTCTCTCTCACACATACACATCTTGGCATGTGTGTGTGTGAATGTGTTGTGTAAATTTCCTGTATTCAACATTTCTTTCAACTCAAGAGAAAGAAATGAAATATATCTAAGATTGAATAGGAATTGGGCCAGATTCCTACTGAAAGTACTATATGAATGGACAATGGATAAGCTTCCCTTTCTGTATTTTATTCTTGGCTGGGCATAAAGATGAAATTGTCTGTTCCTTAACTCTGGAAATCTGGATACCAAATGTTAAGCTAGAGTGTGTCTAGAAGAAGGCAATAAAAATGCTGAAGAAACTGTCTCATGAAGACTGCCTGTAGTCATTAGGGATAGTTTTTGTTTGCTTGATTTTGGTCAATTTTATGATTTCACCGCTTTCGGGAATTCCCATTGAGAAAACATTTTCTGCTCATGGAAATGGGCACTTCTTTACAACTTAGGATCATAGTACCAGAGATTCAAAGCAGGAGAAGACCTTAATCTTAGAGATTTGTATGAGCCACTGAAAGGTTAAGTGTTTGTCATGGATTTGATAGCCAGTATATGTCAAAAGTATACTTAAACTCAGACTGTTCTGATTTTGAAGCTAACTCTCCATCCACTACATTGTACTGAATAAAAGCATATTAAGGATAGACAAATAGATTGGGAGGAGGAAGGAGGAGTAAAATAGTTTTTTTAAAGTGAAATGGAAAGTTGTTATTTGGAAGAGAGAACCCTCCCTCACTTCCCACTTGGCCTCAGAGGAAAGAATTAGAAGCAGTGCTTAGAAGTTGCAAAGAGGGGGCAGCTAGGTGGTGAGTACTCTGGCCTTGGAGTCAGGAGAACCTGAGTTAAAATCCAGCCTCAGATTCTAGTTGTCTGACTCTGAGCCAGTCACTTAACCCCAACTGCCAAGAAGAAGAAGAAGAAGAAGAAGAAGTAGAAGAAGAAATTTTTAAAAGTTGCAAAGAGGCAAATATAGTCTTCATGTGAGGAAAACTTGCAAACAAATAGAGCCATTCAAAGCTACAAGCAGAGAGTAGGTTCCTCATTATGGAAGATCTTAAAATGGAGATAATCAATTAACAAGCATTTATTAAGTGCTTACCATGTGCTGATGCAAAGACACAGTTATGGGAAGTGGAGCAACATGTAGTAAGTTGATAATATCTAAATCTCAGAGTGTGTGGAGGGAAGGAATTTAAAAGAGAATAGAAAACTAGATGATCACTTGTCAAAGATGTTACACAGAGCATGTCTATTTCATTACTGTTTGAGTTCTCCAGTTCAAAGATTCTGTGAAATTTTATTCAATGTGTTGAGATATAAGAAGTTGTAAAGTATACTTTGCCAAATATACTTTAGCAATTTTTGGTAAGGAATCTCTACTGCTTTTGTTATCTAATTTCTCATAGCACTCTGTCTATGAACATCAACTGATAGAAAAATTAAAAGAAATAAAAATAATAGTGATTTAAACTTACAATTGTTTTGAAAACAATGGGTAATATTTGTTGTATTTGTAATAGTATTCAATCCCTCCCCAACAATTAAAACCTAAACCAAGCAGTGATTTGGTTAGAATACAATCTTGTTTTGGAAACTGTGTTGCATGAGAACATAGTGTTTAGGTCTCATACAGTATATAGGAAGTATAAAGAAGCATTTACACTTCTTTGCTCCTTGAAATGTCACAAACAAACTTACTTGAATTACTGGCAGGCTAGCTTTTAGATAACACACCCTTGTTAGCCTTTGGAAAGCCAGAGAGCTCTTCAGATCACAAACTCTCATTCAAAAAACAGGAGAACCTTTTTTTTTTTTCTGTCAGGAGCTATGTCTGTTAAGTGTGCAGAACCAGGATAATGTTGTGGAAAGTAACATTAATATTTTGATGACAATCAACTGCGAAAGACTTAGTTGCTCTGATCAAGACAATTATCCACAACAATTCCGAAGGACTATTGATTGAAAATGCTATCACCTCCAGAAAGAGGACAGATCAATTCCTAGTACAGACTGCAACAGATTATTTTTCCCACTTTCTTTATTGTTCCAGCTTTCCCCCCACCCCCACAAGGCTAACATGAAAATATATTTTTATATCTTCATACATGTAATGGGTATCTAATTTCTTGACCTCTCAATAGGTAGGGATAGAAGGAGGGAGGGAGAGAGGTGTGACATCACTCCCTTAACTTACTTGTTCATAGATTTAATCACAGCTTGCAATTCACTGGCTTAGCTTTTGAACATCCAAATTCATTTCCATATCAATATGAGATTTTAGAATAAGATTTTGGCATAGGGCTCTTGTCACTGCGTTTTGTATTTTAAAAAAGTAATATTATTTTGAAATGAAATATTCCAAAAATCTTTATAGATTTTCATTTGTATAACCTCAATATTAGGATGAATCTGTTATCTCATCAATTCTCTCTCAGGAATTAAGATCTTAACCTATCATAGCTTATCTTTTTTTTTAAATTTTAATCTATGTTCTCCCATAAAACCTACCATAGCATTGCTACCCAATCAAATAGAAGATTTTGACTTAAATTGTTAGAATTTGATGGACAGCACTCAGATTACTACTATCTGATAAGAATTATTTTTCAAGTCAAACATTTACTGAATCATACACTTTAATACTTATTTGTTTGAAGTAATCATTAGTAATATGCTTTATCATACTTATACCATGTTATGTTATTCCATTCACTTTTGGTACACCCATAATTTTGCTTCTTTGGAGATCATAACTTTGCATATATAATCACTAGAAGAAAAACTGTGTTAAAAATAAAGATAGGTTATTATATCAGGGAGCAATTTGGGATCATTGAAAATACTGTACTTGCTCATCAATTGAAGAATGGATAAACAAATTGTGTTACATAAATGTAGTGGTATATCATTGTGCCATAAGGAATGATGAAAGTAATGAATACAGAGAAGCATGGAAATACACATGAGCTTATGCATAGTAGAATAAGCAGAGTCAAGAAAACAATATACACATTAACAATATAATCAGAAAGAACCACCAAAACAGTGAATGTTAAAAATTTATCAAAAACAGTTTAAAAGAAGAGATATGAGAAGATACTCCCAACTCATGCCATAAAAAATTGAGAGGTCCTTGAATGCTGTTCATTGCACATATTTTAAGACTTTTTTGGATTTATTTATCATTTTTTTCTGCTTTGTTTTTTTGTTTTTATGATTTGTGACTTGTTATGACTCTCTCAGAAGGGAAAAGATTACTGAGAGGTACTGTTATGATATTTTAAAAAAGAGACATTAAGGGGCAGCTAGGTGGCACAGTGGATAGAGCACCGGCCCTGAAGTCAGGAGGACCTGAGTTCAAATTTGGCCTCAGACCAAACACTTGACACTTAACTAGCTGTGTGACCCAGGGCAAGTCACTTAACCCCAATTACCTAAAAATGAAAAAAAAAGGGAGACACTAATAAAAAATTACAGAAAATAATATGCTGTGCATTTTCCCAGATATAATGCAGCCTCCTCAATTCTAGGGTCAGTTTTGTGACCATCTGAAGTATCTGTGCAAAATAAATACAGTGATAGACTAATTTGATTTTATGTTCATTCAACATGCTATGGTCTAGAAAACAGGCATTCTTCAACTGTTATTTAATTTTTTTACATAGGTCATTAAATATAATTTTTTGAGTGTTCATTAATTTCCTTAGAGAAGCCAGAGGTAAATGGGACAGAAAGATAAAATATGTTGTTAATCAGGGCAGATTGTTTACATCCCTACAAGGGAAGATGACACTTGCAGCTCTTGAGAACTGTATTGTTATTTCACCATGTTAAAGTAGTATGCATAAAGGGGGTGGATATTAGCTGACTTTGATATAATGATAAAAAAAAAATCTAATCGAGAAGCCAGAGTATTCTAGTGCTTATAGCAATCAACCCATAGTCATCTGAAAGGAGGAGAATGAGGAGAATCATGAGTCCTTTAGCATATTCCTTTTCCATTTTTAGTCCAAGCACAATACTCTCTATGACAGTGGCAATTACCTTTAGGAAACATATTTATCCCTTTTTTCTCCCTTGCTTGCTATGCACAGTTGGAGGATCATTGAACCAAATTATCTCTGCACTTGCAGCTATCAAAGCATGTTGACAATATTAACACACATATATGTGTATATATAAATATGAGAGAGAGAGAGAGAGAGAGAGAGAGAGAGAGAGAGAGAGAGAGAGAGAGAGAGAGAAATGTTGGTATTGAATAAATATTAAGACAGTATATTGGTCGACTGAGTCAAATCTCTTATTATTGTTCTATATAAATTATCACTATAAATAGTGAGATCTCTACAACTTTCAGTCATTTTTTCTGACTGTGAAGATATGGTCTGCTGCAGAATGTCATTTATAAAAGTCTGTTTGTTCCCTTTTCAGACTTTCATTGAGGAAACCCTTGAGAGAAATCATTCTCTTAATGATTTTATAGAAATGATAAAAGAGGCATCATTCTGTAGTTGCTGATATTTTCTCAATTGATTTTATCTATAATAGCCACAAAATTTGTTTCCTTTGTAACCTTTAACCTTAAAGATCTATATAAATGCTTGCCATTATTACTATTGTTTCTGTCTTTCAAATATCCTGAAAATTTGCTTTTCCAATGTTCTCAAAATTATTTCATTTTCAGTGTGGATTTCCATTGCATAATCTATAATATGATCTGTTCTTCCCATCCTTGTTGTCTTTAGTGATTTTTTTCAACTTAATGTATTGTTTTCCAGTTAAAAAAATCTTCCTTCCCTTCCTTGAACTTCCCTGAAAGAGGGGAAAAAATAAATCCTTGTAGAAAATATGCCTAGTGAAGCAAAGTGAATTCTTCTGCTGGCCATGTCAAAAAAAAAGTCTCAATGTGCATTGTGAGTCTGTAACATCTCTGCCGTAAAGTGAATGGCATATTTCATCATGAGTTTTCTGGAATTGTGATTGGTTATTGCATTGAACAGAGTTTTCAAATCTTTCAAAATTGTTTGTTTTTATAATGCTGTTGTATAAATTCTTCTCATGGTTCTGCTCACTTCACTTTACATCAGTTCATATTAATCTTCAGATTTTTCTCTGAAACTATCTCTTTCATCCTTTCTTCTAACATAATATTCTAACAAAATGCCACTCTTTAAGTGGCATTTCTAGTTAATCTTTTGTCATAATCAGTGACTAAGCTTTTTAGATTCCAGATATCTTTATCTAGAGATATATTGATGTAGATATCCACTATATTGATTATAAAAATAATTTTTTTCAGTTATAAAACAACTGAAAATCTGTTGATTCGTTTATTTTTCTTCAGATTTTTAATCTATAAATGCTTTTCTTTTTTTTCTTTTTCTTTTTTTGGCTAGGCAATGGGTTAAGTGACTTGCCCAGGGTCACACAGCTAGTTAACTGTTATGTATCTGAGGCCGGATTTGTACTCAGGTCCTCCTGAATTCAGGGCTGGTGCTCTATCCACTGTGCCACCTAGCTGCCCCCTATAAATGCTTTTAAGATGATATGACTTATTATAATAGGTTTTCTTCGAACAAACTAATTTTCCTCCATAGAAGCCTTGCTTCTATTCCTCAGGGTGGCATAGAGGTGAATTTGATTTATTTAAGTCTATCTATGCCAGCAGGGCACAAGATCTTCTAGGTTCTGTTAGGTAACAAGGTTTTATAGTTCAATGCCAATATTACTTGCTGTACCAGAATCGGTACTGGTAGTATGGAGACACATAACCAGATTCATTCACTATGTGACTGAATATTTGGCCGTGACAATCTATGAAACAAAATAAATATATGAATAAATAAAATTACTTATGACTAATGAAATGTGATTAATTGTTGAACAGTAGCATTATCACATGCTATTTTTTTTCTGAGAAATTTGAATTCATGAGCTATAGAATCCTCATAGTTAGGAAGTGTTGCAAATATCACTATATAATAAGAAGTCATTATCATATCTCTTCAGAGGGAAAAAAAAACTGAGCCCACCTAAAATTTCCTTCAATGGCCAAAAAGAAGCAGAAGTAAAACCAGCTGAGGGAGATCAATACATTATTTGCCTACATTCCAATGTTCCATACATTCATTTAGCAATTCTTTATTTTGTGCCTATTGTGTAATAATGCAAATCACTGATTTCTGTGTGTGGTTAATATATATTTCTAAATTAATTTCTCTATGTCAAGACTGATATTTTGGTTGATGTCTCAACTATGTTAAGCTTTAAGTACTTTACTATGAGGCACAATTTTATATTAATAAGTCTGATGTACTGAAGTTGAGTTAGTACATACATATATATATATGATTAAGCTTTTAATGCAATTGCAAATAAAATGAAGAGCTGGGTTTGTGCCATCTCATTGAATTCTGGGAGTTGATAACCCACACATAACTGAAGATTTTTTAACCAAGTGTTTGTTGATAAATCTATATCAAAAGGGTAGATGTATACTTATAATTGACACAGTTAAAATAGATGTCACAGAGATCTGAACATTGGCTTCAATCAGCAGCTGCTCTCATCTTCCCACACAATTTTCTACAAGCCAGGAAGTCTTAATCAGTTACTAGAAATTTCCATAACAACCACATATTTAGGATGAGCAGCATCTCAAATTCTTTCTTCACCCAAATCATTGTATTGTCAGTTAAAGAGAGGAGGGGAAAACGACTTTAATGCCATGTACTTTCAGCAATGTTAAATAACACTTTGTTTCTAATACAGTAAGCTAAGAGGAGGAGATGGCATCTTCTTTACCCATGCTGGCACTTTAGGACACTCCTTCTACTACCCGTTACTCGATGACTTCTCTTTATTTGATGTTCGTTCCATCTGTCTATATTATCCAGGACATATCCTAGTTCTTATAATATATGGTAATAAGGTCATTTTCTCTACTTTCTAAAGGAGTTGACTCACTAGCTCATAATCTTCCCCTACATCTTGTTATCTCCTCTAACCATAACTGTAAACATCAGTATCATTTTGAACTTTGAAATTCACCACTTTAATGATAATTTCCTGACAATCCCTTTCCTTCTGAATCCTTTCTCCTAAAGCTATTCTTTGTCCTGAGCATAATTTCTAGCATCTTTATCACTGTTTTTCCCAGGTTTCCTAATCTATTAATCTAACTGCACTTTCTTCTTTTTCAAAGACTCAACTCTTTAGTTAACCATTTCAGATGTACACTATCTGCCACTCTTCACTGCCTTTATATAATGGTGCTAATGCCATTCACACACACAGTTTTCAAACATGAGTCATCCTAGAATGGCCACTTATATTCCCAGGATGCTTTTGGAACTCATGAAAAACCAATGATGACTTGTTTCACTCTAAATTTGTGTTATCTAATTTTAACTGTGTGTTTAACAAGAGTAGTTTGGCTGGTCTGTCATGTGCATGAAGGTCAGCCAGCTATAGAACAAAAGCAGGTGATCACAGGATACACCTATTTTGTACTTCAATCTATCAAAAGACCCAGGGAAAGGTATCCACTGAATTGTGTAGAAGAGTTACAAAAAGAAACATGGACAAAAATCACATAATACAGGAAGTCATTAGTTACCACTGTTGTGAGAAGGCCCAGACATAGTTTATTCTATTTTACCATCTGACCTGCTCCACCACTACTTCCTAATTACTGTCAGGCTTCTTTCACCTCCACACTGGTTACCTGGTCTGTTGGGGACAGTAATATTCTTGAACTCATTGTTAATTGGTTAATATATTCCCAACCCATTTTACTCTACCAATCCCAATGATTAAAAATCCGTAGTTATTATTCTGCAAATTCATTCAAAATCTTCCTCTGCTTGCTAACTTGCTCCCATACCTCTCAACATGATCCTTTCAATATTCCATTCCAAATCTGCTCATCTCTTCCACTAGGTTCTCTGGAATATGTGTCCAATAATTAGCTGATTTGCTTTCATCTTAAAATATTTCCTTTCCTGATCTTTCCGTCTTCTATATTCACTAATACCTGACTCTCTAATGAAGAGACAGTATCTCTGGCTACTTTCCAGCAATGGTTGCATTTTTTTACTTATACCCCAACTCACTGGTCATGGTTGAGAAATCAAAATATACTTTTCCCCCCACCAACACTTCTTTGTTTGCCATTGTCACTCATAACCCCTCTTCCATTGAGGTTTATCCAATCCATATACATCACAGAACCAAGATTCTAGTAGCTATTATCTACTGACCCCCATAACTTCTTCCTTCCTTCTCAGCAAGTTCAATGCCTACCTCAAGGCTTTTCTTTCCTTCTAAGTCCTGTACTCACAGTAGAGGAATTCAACATAAAGCTTGATATTTCCTCAAATAATTTCACTTCTTAGTTTTTCAATTTACTAATTTCCCTATAACTTCTTCTTCTACCCTACATTTGCTTCACACAGAGACAGTCATACTATGGACCACCCACAAGTTTTCTACTTCTATATTAATGAACTGTGAAATTCCTGTATCTGATTATAATCTATTACCATTCTACCTTTGCTTTCTGCTTTATGTTGATTATCAACATAAGCTCTAATCCTTCTATTCCCTCAGTTTTTTCTAAGGTCATCACCCTTTTACTGGCTACATTCTCCTTCCTTTAACATCTTGATTTCTTGGTGAACCAGTTCAATTGTACAGTATTCTCTGCTCTCTGGTACCTTATCTCTTGTTGCCTATCACCAATCTTGTCATGAGAAATCCTACCCTTGGATAACTCCCACCATCCATTGCCTTTATCGTATTCTGCCTCTCTATTGACTGTCCGCTGTTCAACTTTTATTATTTCTTAATCCTTCCTTAATCACTCTCAGAAAATGTTAAAGATCTTTATTTTCTCCTTTAACCCCCAAAGCCACCATTATTTCTTTCTCTGTCTTTTCACCTGCTTTAATGAGAAAACTGATGAAATCTACTATGAATTCCTTCTCTTCTCCTACTCCACATTTCAAAACCTTATTAAATGTTTCTACATTCTCTAGTTATTTAATCCAGTCATCTAGCTTTTACCCACTATCATTATAACCCCACTATTTTTTCTGTACAGTTTTTTTTGTTAACATCCTCTCTTCCCTATGCTATCTGTCTCTGTCTTTCTTCATCTCTGTCTCTCTGTCTCTGTCTCTCTCTCTCTTTCCCCCACCCCCAGTAAGCTACTCTTATTTCATCTTCACATTATATTGCCACACATAAGTATGATTTGTCTTTCCTCAGACAAAAAACAAACTAAAAATGCCCTTCAGTAGACTAGTGCAGAATACATTCAAGCTATCATCTCTTCTCTCTTCATTAAATGAGCACTGCCCTAGGAAATTTGAGACTTATTAAAAACTTTAGCTTGAAAACATTAAGGTCCTCCACTGCATCCAGGGCCATCTCCAGTTGTCCTGATCTGACCACTGGACCCAGAAGACTCAGGAGGAGAAAATGAGGCTGGTGAATTTCTATAGCCCTTCCTCATTTAAATCCAATTCACTGTCATGTCATGGTATTACCTCCTGGGTGTCATGGTCCTTTTCAAGAATGAAGGACAAACAACAGCATCTGTTACTAGAAAAGGAATTGCCCACAAGAATCCAAACTGGAACTGGCCAGTTGGGCAACACAGTTTTCTTTCTTTCTTTCTTTCTTTCTTTCTTTCTTTCTTTCTTTCTTTCTTTCTTTCTTTCTTTCTTTCTTTCTTTCTTTCTCTCTCTCTCTCTCTGTCTCTCTCTCTCTCTCTCTCTCCTTCTCTCCTTCATCCTTCCTTCTTTCTTTCCTTCCTTTTTCTTTTTCTTTCCCTTCCCTTTGTCCCCATGGGGTATCACACCCTTACCTGCAGGTGCTCTGTCTAAAGGGAACACAAATTGTAATCTCTGCATTTTTTTTTTCTTAAAGACCAGCCTTAACCCCAAATCGCTCTGGCTCTAATTCATTTGCCAACAATAGGTCCCAAGCCAAGCCCTACTTTACCATTTTTTGGACCCTAATTAGCTCAGAATGAATGTAAAATAGCAATTTTTTCTGTTGTTGCCAGAAAGCCTGAGGGTCTTCCAATCCCAGATCAAATATTTTTAAATTTTATTTTTGTCTCCCCCCCCTTTTTTTTGACTAGGTAAAGAGGCCATTCTTTGCCTCAATTTTTTTTATTAAGCCTTAAATACTGAATGGGCTCTGCCTCAACCAAACTAAGACCTGTTAAAGACCTTAGCTTGAAAACGACCAAGATCCTCCATTGTATCCTGAGCCATCTCCAGTTTTCCTGATCTATATCTGGCCACTGGACCCAGATAGTTCAGGAGCAGAAAGTGAGGCTGGTGAATTTGTACAGACCTAACTGACTTGAATCCAATTCACTCGCATATCATGACATCACCTCCCTAATGTCATAGTCCTCTTTAAGAATTAAGGACAAACAACAACAACAACAACCTTCCACAGTACAACCAATTTAGGAACTATCCCAGCCATTATCACTGGGATGGTCTCTGAATTCTACTTTCACCTTTTCACATATCAAATTATCTCTGGACAGGTAATATGCTTTTCTAGTCCCTTTTTATGTGTTATTTCCCCAATTAGAATATCATCCTTGAGAATAGGGACTATTTTCCTTGCCTGTATTTGTATACACTGCACTTAGCAAATTATCTAGCACAAAGTGTATTGCATTCTCGCTTTCAACCCTACTACTCTTGCTGCTCTCCACAAGTTTACTATTGGTCCCTTAAGTGCTGAATCATTTGACATTGTTTTTTCATAGCATATGACAATGTTGATCATCCTCTCCTGTTGGATACCAACTCCCCCCTCAGTTTTATGCCAACGTTGTCTCTTGTTTCTTTTGCTACCTCTCTGAAAATTCCTTGTCACCCTCCTTTGTGGGATCACAATCCATTTCCTCAGTGTCTCTCTCTCTCTTTTGTCATACCCCTATCCTTAGGCATCTCTTCTCCCTCTCCTTAGTCTTCTTCTCCCAGCATGGATTCAGTTATAGTCCTTATATACATGACTCCCAGAATTTTCTTCCAAAATACATCCCTACAACTGTCTGTTAAATTTTCTGTCTTGCCTGTTCCAAGAGGATTTATCTTCTATCCCAAGCCTTCCTTTGCCCACAATATTCATTTCTGTTGAGGACATCATTAGCCTCCTAGTTTCCCAAATTTATAACCTTGAGTCATTCTTAACTCTTCCATTTCCCTCAGCCCCTCTATTCAATCTATATTCAAATCTTTTCAGTTCTTCATCAACAACACTTCTTACACCTTTCTCATTCACCACCCACATTCACACCCTTATTATCTCTTACTTGGATTAGTGTAATAGCATCCTAATTGGTTTTACTGCTTCCACTCTTGTCTCATCAATTCTTCACCAGCCACCAAAATAATTACTATGTCCTTGCTCAGATCCCTCAGTTGCTTTCCATTGTCTCTAGGATAAAATGAAAACTATTTAGATGGGTATTTAAGGCTCTCAAATCTATTCCTTACCTTCTTTACCAGCCTAATTTCCCTTTCATATGCTATATAATCTAGTCAACCTGAGGGGGGAAAATACTGAATTCCATGTTCACCTTCACACAAGCCATCCTTCCTCTTAGTAGGAAGGGGAAAAAAAACCACACTCTTTCCTTGTCACCACCTTGTCACCACCTCTCAGAATCCTTCTTTTCCTTCAAGAGTCAGATCCAGCGCCACCTCCTGTGCCCTACTGACACCTACCAGTTGTGAATTGTTCTCTCCTCCCTAAATTTTCCTTGTATGTACCTGTCTTGTCCCTGCATTGACATATAATTTCCTTCAAGGCAGGGATTTTTTTTTTTACCTTTGTATCTCTGGCACTTAGAATATGTCTTATACTTAGGTAATTATTTTAATAAATGTTAGTCTAAACTATTTGTCATTTTATGTATGAGAAATGTGAAGCTCAGGCAGAATAAGTTACTTGCTGAAGGTTATAAAATTGATAAGAATAGAAGTTGGCAGATAATAGAAAAATATACATAAACCTACTACAGCTGAATTCAGGCATATCTCTATGATGGCATGATTTATGTGTTTCCTTCTTGAAATTTTAATGTTTAAAAAATTCAAAATTCCTAGCATCATGGACCTATAGCTGGAAGGGACCTCACACCCATTGAGTCCAAACCCATAATTTTACAGATTAGGAAACAGATAAGGATCAGGAAGATTAAGTGACTTGCCCAAAGTTTCAGATTCATTAAAGCATCAAAAGTAAGATTAAACCAAGGCCCTTGAACTCCCTAACCCAGACTCTTTCCATGTGGGGAAATTTGAAGAAATTTTTTAGGGAAAATTTAAATTTATCATTGGATCTGTTGAGGTGCTGGGACCCCAAATTCACAACATGCAGATCCTGTCTAAAAGAATTCAACCCAAGCCTTCTTTCAGCCAAAGACAATGTTTATTAGCATATCTGTCATATTGGGCAGACTCTTAAGGAGCCTGAACATTAGTGAGCTATTGGCTAGATTATAAGAATCTGAGCATCTAAATGGAGACAAGAAGGACCTTACATACAGAAAGACTATGGGAGGAATCCAGGAGGGGACAAGTAGTCTATGAGGTAATAGAACTCCAGGGACCTGGACCAGGTGACCAAGGGAGAATGGAGCCTACATAGGATTAAGGTGAGAAGTGGCCTGGGGCCATAGGGATGTAAGATGATGGAGGGCTAGGCTAGGGTATCAGAATTGGGAGATTGGGTGTAGCCACAATGAAAGGACAGTTGATAGGATTATAGCCTCAGGTGAATGCCAATTTGGCTATGTGGGAAAGTCCAGGGTTTTTCCTTTTTGGAGTGTAGATCCATCCTCATCAGATCTATATAATATCAAGTTTAGTTACATTTCATTCTTTCCTTAATTCATTAAGGATGAGGGGGTGAAGAGAGCACCTCCTACTGGTTCATACCTGTTCTATTTTCACAGTTTTCATTTCATGCTACTCTTCCATATCCTATCCGAGAGACACAAGGATGATTTTCTGAAAGTGTAGCTTTAAGGTCATGTTTAGGATCTCATCAAAATGAGGAAGTTGGAAGTTACTCAATGTATGATTTAAATCAAGTATCATGCAAGTATTTATTTCCTACACACACACACACACACACACACACACACACACACACACACACACACAGAGCTAATCCTAAAACACTTATGGGAATACAGTAACCTGAAGACTTAAACAAGAGGTAATAATAACTCCTATAATAGTCTTCCATTTTTATGCACAGTTCCCAGTCAGATATGTTTGTTGTGACTTCTTTGCTCTAATGGCGGTACTTCTGAATTTTGTAGAATTAGTGATGCCTTTTTTAAAACAAAAAAAAATGATTTCTCACACTTTTCATTTAAAAAAAAGAGCAATTACAAAAATAATTTTCTTTGTTCTTTGTTTATTTTTGCTTTATTCAAATAAAATTAAGAATTTATTATGATTTTATAACAATAAGTAAATCTTAAATGTATGATAAAAATTTTCTAAGTTATTGGTTCTTAACCTTTTGGTTTGTCATGGACTCATTTTGCAGTCTGGTCAAACCTAGGGACTATTCAGAATGATGATTTTTAAGTGCATCAAAAAAAAAATCTAGAGAATTTCAAAGAAACCAGGGGGGAAAATATATATATATAAATGTAACAGATTCATCAGTATCAGACATTAAATTATAAGGTAAAAGCATTGTTGAAGTGCAAAATGGATAATTTCAATTACGTTAAATGAACATTTTCTTGAATAAATAAAACCTATGTAGCCAAGAATAGAAGGAATGTAGAAAATTGGGAAAAATACTTTCATAGACAATCTCTCAGATAGGATATAATTGGGCTGGAATATTGCTGTGGTTTAGGAAATGATGAGCTGATTGATTTTGTTGCTTCTTCTTCATTCCTGAAGGTGACCATGACATCAAGAAGGTGGAGTCATGACTTGCAAATGAAGTAGAGCTAAGTGAGAGAGGGCTGTGCAAAGTCATCAGTCTCATTTTCTCCTCTGGAGCCAACTGGGTCCAGTGGTAAGATGTAGATCAAGACTCAGCATCCCACTGGATGCAGTGCGAGACCTTGGCCTTTTCAAGCTAAGCCTTTCTCAGATCTCAGTTTATCTGAGGCAATGCCCATTCAATGATTAAGACTAGGTAAGAAATAAGGCAAAGAATGACTTTTTTTAACAAAAAAAAATAATTGCTCACAGCAAATGTAAATAGCAATTGTTTCTGTTTCATCCACAAACCTTCTAGATGGCATTACCTTCTTGACTACATGGTCCCCTTCAAAAATGATGGACAAGCAACAAAATCAACCAGGTCATCATTTCCTAAACCACAGCAATATTCCAACCCCATTATATCCTATCTGAGAGATTGTCTATGAAAGTATTTTTCCCAATTTTCTGCATTCCTTCTATTCTTGGCTACATAGGTTTTATTTATACAAGAAAATATTCATTTAAAGTAATTGAAATTATCCATTTTGCACTTCAACCAAGAAACATTATATAAAAATACAGTTATCAAATTAAAAAAGAATTATGGATTCTCCTACCCCCAGATTAAGATCCTCTGATGTAAAATACAGTGATTACTGCATATGATCATAGGTGTAAGTGATAGATTTAGAGACTGGTCAAGCCTGTAGGGTCATTTAGTCCACCCATTAAATTTTAGAATGAAGGAAATAAAGACTTAGAGAGATAAAAATTACTTTCCCATTTATAAAGGTAAGTGGAAGAACCAGGATTTCAATCCATGTCCTCTGACTACACACAGACACATGCACACACACACACACACACACACACACACACACACACACACACGCAGAGCTTTTCATAGACAAAGGGAAAGATGTGAATTTAATACCAGACTGTCTCAGGAACCTTAGACAAAGGATAGAAGAAATAATAGAGTGGTAACCCTGTTTCATCAGAATGGGCCAATTCACCAAGGAAAAGTAGACCATCATCAGAGGGATTCCCAGGAGCCAGATCTAGGAACTTCTTTTGACTCTTGATATTTAAGTATACCTTTGACTTAAGCCAAAACTTACCTCTTCCTTCTGGTGGATGGTTCAGGCCCTTTGCAAACTTTTCCCCTGAAACTAGGCCTTCTCAGAGAGGAAGAGATGTGTACCCATTCCATACAGCTATTCATGACTTAAAAAGAGGCAAGGGGGTTTTTGAGACCAGTTTGTGCTTTGTATGCTCCTTTTCTGAATTCCTATTCCTTGTAGAAATAATTCACCCTGAGAGTCTCATTCTTGTTGACTTTCATTTCAATGTCAGTGAAAAAAGTGTTTTTATTCATGTGGGAACTGTAGGATAGATATATCTATATACAATAATTGTGTTTGTTGCTTTGGGGGGAGGGGGACCACAGCACACATTTGGACAGCTCTGTACTGCAGCCACTAGGCAGGTTCTGCCTATTAGTCCTCATATGAGGCTCACCACATCCTGAACAAGTTCAGCTTAGGTGTGTGGGGTGAGGTGAGGGAGTTCTCCTTTAATCTCCCAGGGCTCTTCTGAGGGCTATTCTTCTCTTTTCCCACACCACTACATTTAGGGAATGGGTTCTTATGTGGAATAAAAGAAAAGTCAAACGGTGTTAGAATTGTAGGAATAATATTGGGTATTTTTATTTCCAAGTATAAAATTTCAAAATTGAGGCCTGGAGGGTTAAAGTGACTTGGTTTGGTCACACAGGTAAGTTCCATTTGGGGGTATACAGATTCTTAAATTCAGTACTCTTTCTATTATATCAGGCTATCTAAATTTTATATCAGACATACACAGATGCTAATTAAATAATTTCTGATTTGTCATTGTAAAACATAGGCCATTTATTGAAAACATCTACCACCTGAGGCTAGGTTCTTACAGCCTCCTGTTTTTTTTGTGGGGGGGAGGATTAATATTCTGTTTCCTTAGCTTTTTTCTTGTTGTTGTTAGCCAACTATTTAATCTTACGGCTTTCTTGGAAGCCATCTACATTATTTGATTTTCCTGAGAAGTATAGTCATATAATTGTATAAGGACAAAAGAAAAATGACAGCATCTTGGGATTTAGAAGTAAGACTTGAGACATGATGTTCCCATTTCAAGACTTTAGATTTTTAAAGAAAATTTCTAAAGTTACAAAGATTTAAGAATATCATGAAAAGATTATAAAACTACAGAGCATTTGTATTACAAATGAATTCCTCTTGAGATATAATTTCCTAAGTAAAAGAGGAATGCCTATGGGAGAATGACCAGGCTACTGTCTTTTTCACTTGATTGTTCTAAGCTTTATGAATAATGAAATCATAGCTCCAGTATTCTCATGGGAGATTCTCTGTTTTTCTGTAGTGCTTATTAATCACTACCTTATACAACATAAACTTCCCTGCTTAATTTACTCAATTCATTATTAAGAGAGAAGAGCCCTGAGGGTCCTACTTTCTCTTTATACAATGTAACTCAGGCCTAAAACTGGTTTTGCCAGTTTTAACATTCTGATAAAAAGTGTGCCACATAAAATAGTATTCTTAACCTTTAGAGTAAATTTTCATGAATTATGATAAAAACAATCTCCTGAAGGAAAAATGTACTCTCATTGTATATGTGCGTGAGAACCATGACATGTCGACATAAGTAATCTCTAAAATCATGTTTATTAATTATTAACCACAGTTTCACCAGCAATTTAAGTGGCATTGATAATATGATATAGGTATTGAGGAACCAATTGATTGTACTCATTATCTTTGGAAATAATAACAACAACAAAAACCTAGCTGCCATAGAAATAAATAACATGATAGAGGATTCTGGAAAGATGGTGGAGTAGGTCAGAAAACTTTTCATTTGACAGATTTCCTCCAAAACAACACACACACACACACACACACACACACACACACACACACACACAGAGAAAGAGAGAGAGAGAGAATGAGAGAGAGTGACAGGAGTTACCTGTGATAAATAAACAAAAGTTGGATAAAGCTGTTGTTTTAAGACAGTTTGAGAAGACCTCCTGCCTCAGAGGTTAGGCTTGAATGAAGTGCAAACACCTCCAGGCCAACTTTGTAGAATCAACAAACAACAAGCCCTGGGGGCAGTTGGGGTTGGGAGTCTGCCTCAGACTTGGAAACTTTCAACTCATGGACAGTGTTGGAGTCTGATGGCTTAGTAGGAGAAGATTGAAGTTCCTTCTACTGTCCAGGGTTGCCAAGCACAGCTGTGCTGACCAGATACATACAGGGCTGTGCTGTTGTTGCTGGGGGTAGGCGGGGGAGTGGAGGAGAAGGGGAGGTGGATGAAGGAAGAGTGAGAGGGGGAAGGAGCTAGCACACACCTGGTGAATGAAGTAGCAGAGGGGTGGGGTTAAATAGGAAACTCGTGTGTGTGTGTGTGTGTGTGTGTGTGTGTGTGTGTGTGTGTGTGTGTACAAAAGTCTTGTAAATTCTGAAAGAAATAACAGGGCAAGGGGAATAGGGCAGGGGTGCGTAGGTTAAGGAATAAGAGGGCAAGGTAGCGGGGAGTAGTAAAACAGAGGAATAGGGTGAGAAGATAGTGAGGAAAACTGGGAAGGAGGAAAATACACAGCAAATATTTATAGCTTAGAATGTGAATAGGATGAATTTATCCATAAAATGGAAACTGATAGCAAATTAAAAATTTGAATTGAACAATATGTTGCTTTCAGGAAATGCTATAAAAATGAGAGATAGACAAAAAGATAAAACAAATATCAGGAGTAGAATTTAGTATGTAAAAAAAGTAGGGGTACTAATCATAAAAGAAAGTTAAAGCTAAAATATATTTAATCAAGAGAAAAATAGGGAAACTATACAGTGCGTCAGCAAGAGTATTAGATATTGTTTTAGATCATTTAAAATAACTAGACAGTATAAAATTTCTGAGTATATACTTACTAAAACAGGCAAAGCAACTCTGTGAACAAAAATATAAAACACCTTTTATACAAATTAAGTTAAATACATATAATTGACATAATATTTGTTATTCATGGGGAGGTAAAGCCAATTTTTTTTAAAAATTAAAATTTTACCTAACAAAATCTATTTAGTTAATGCCACCCTAATGAAATTATTAACAAGTTATCTTACTGAGTCAGAAAAAAGTAATAACAAAGTTCATTTGGAAGAAGAAAAGGACAGAAATTTTAAAGAAACCAAGGAAAATCAATGTAAAGAAAATGGGAATTTATTGTTTATATTGAATCCTCTCTTATGTTCTGCTATGTACATGGCAATTTTTTTTCTCATTTTCTATTTAAATTTTTAAAAAACATCACAAAATTTAGGATGACTAAGAGACATTATGTAGCAATATACATCTACATATATATGGAAATTTCTCATTTTCTATTTAAAAATAAATAAAAATATTTACAAAAAATAAATTAGTACCATGATTTTTGTTTTATTCTGGGAAAATGTGCTTTTTTGAAATGTTACCATTGGCAAGTAAGGGAATCATCTATCTTTTCTTTTCCTTTACCTTCCTTTCTTTCTCTTCTTTCATTCTTTTTCTCATTCCTTTTGTTTTCTTTTTTCTATCTCCCTTTCTTCCTTCCATTCTTCCCTTTCTGTCTTTTTTAAAAATCTTTCCCCCCCTTTCTTTCTAAACTAAAAATTAAATGTTTATTGACAGGGCTGCAAAATTTTCCAAATATTGACCAGTACCCATTTGCCTCAAATTCTAAAGAAAATTTGCTTTTAGTTGTTGTTCCAAGTGAAAATTAACTGCTTTTGTTTCCTTGAAAGCTGACTAATTTCTTTACATGAAAATTCTTTTTTTTGTTTTTTCCCAATTAATAGTATTTTTCCCAATTACATGGAAACATAGCTTTAAAAGTTCACTTTTATAAAATTTTGAATTCAAATTTTTTTTTCTCCCTCCCTCTCTCTCTGTTCCCTCCCCAAGATGGCAAGCAGTCTGATATAGGTTACACATGTACACTCATATTAAACTTATTCCTACATTTGTCATGTTTGAAAGAAGGATCAAAACAAAAAGGAAAGACCATAAAAAAAAAGTGAAAATAAAAAGCTTTAATGTGCATTCAGACTCCACATTTCTTTCTCTGGATATGGAAAGCATCTTCTGTCTTGAGTCTTTTGGAATTATTGTAGGTCATTGTATTGCTAAGAGCTAAGTCTATTATAGTTGCACAATGTAGCTGTTACTGTATACAATGCTCTCCTCGTTCTGCTCACTTCAATCAGCATCAATTCATGTAAATCATTCCAGTTTTTTTTCCTGAAATTTGCCTGCTTATAATTTCTTATTAGCAAAAATAATATTTCATTACATTCATATACAACACTTGCTTAGCCATTCCCCAACTCATCACTTCAATTTCCTATACTTAGCCACCACAAAAAGAGCTGCTACAAATATTTTTGTATTTTTCCCTTTTTTATGATGTTTGAGATACAGACCTAAGAGCGGTTTTCCTGGATTAAAAGGTAGATACAGTTTTATAGCCTTTGGGCATAGTTCCAAATTTCTCTCCAGAATGATTGGATTAGTTCACAACTTCAACTATAAAGCATTAGTTTTCCAATTTCCCCACATCTTCTCCAACATTTATCATTTTCTTTTCCTGTCATATTGTCCAATCTGATAAGTGTGAGGTGGTACCTCAGAGTTTTAATTTGCTTTTCTTTAATCAGTAGTGATTTAGAGCATTTTCATATGACTATAGATAGTTTAATTTCTTCATCTGAAACCTACCTGTTCATATTTTTGACCATATAGCAATTGGGAAATGGGAAATGATTTGTATTCTTATAAATTTGACTGAGTTCTCTATGTATTTTAGAAATGAATATTTCATCAGAAAAAGAACTTACTGTAAAAATTGTTTCTCAGCTTTCTGCTTTCCTTTTTATCTTGGCTGCACTGGTTTTGTTCATGCAAATTTTTTTTAACTTAATGTAATAAAAATAATTAATTTTGCATTTCATAATGTTTTCTGTCACTTGTTTGGTCATAAATTCTTCCCTTCTCCTTAGATCTGACAGGTAAACTATTCCATGCTCTCATAATTTGCTTATGGTACCACTCTTTTTGTCTAAATCACATACTTAATTTTACCTTATCTTGGTATATAGTGAGATGTTGGTCTATGCCTAGTTTGTCCCACACTATTTTCCAGTTTTCCCAGAAGCTTCTGTCACATAATGAGTTCTTATCATAGAAACTGCCATCTTTGGGTTTATAAAACAGTAAATTGCTATAGTCATTGACTATTGTGTCTTGTGTACTTAACTTATTCCACTGATCCACCACTCTATTTCTTGACCAGTAACAGATAGTTTTGATTGCCACTTACTAATGTAGTTTTAGTTCAGGTATAGCTATGCCACCTTCCTTTGCAATTTTTCCTAAATTCTTCCCCTTGATATTCTGGAGCATTTGTTCTTTAAGATGAATTTTGTTATTTTTTTTCTAGCTCTAAAAATAATTTTTGGCAGTTTGATTGGAATGGTACTGAATAAGTAAATTATTTTAGGTAAAATGGTCATTTTTATTACATCTGCTTGGCTTACCCATGAGCAATTAATATTTTTCCAGTTGTTTAGATCTAACTTTGTGTGAAAAGTATTTTGTAATTATATTCATACAATTTATGTTGTGTTGCAGGTAGACTCCCAACTGTTTTATATCACCTACAGTTATTTTAAATGGAATTTCTCTATCTCTTGCTGCTGGACTTTGTTAGTATTTTCTAGAAATGCTGATGATTTATGAGGGTTTATTTCATACACTGCAACTTTGCTAAAATTGTTAATTATTTCAAGTAGTTTTTCAGTTGATTCTCTAGGATTCTCTAAGTATACCATCATATCATCTGAAAAGAGTGATAGTTTTGTTTCCTTATTGTCTATTCTAATTCCTTCAATTTTTTTTCTTCTCTTATTGCTAAAACTAGCATTTGTAGTACAATATTAAATAATAGTCATGCTAATAAGCATTCTTGTTTCATCCCTGATCTTACTGGGAAAGATTCTAGCTTATTCCTTTTACATATAATGCTTGCTGGTGGTTTTAGATAGATCCTACTTATCATTTTAAGGAAAACTCCATTCATTTCTGTATTCTCAAGGGTTTTTAAGAGGAATGGATGCTATATTTTGCCAAAAGTTTTTCTGCATCAATTGAGATAATCACATGATTTCTCTTAGTGTTGTTATTGATACAGTCAGTTATGCTGATAGTTTCTCTAATATTGAAACAGTCCTGAATTCCTGGCGTAAATCCCACCTGGTCATAGCATATTATCCTTGTGACAAGTTCCTGTAATTCTTTGTTAATATTTCATTTAAAATTTTTGCATCAATAATCATTAGCAAAATTGGTCTATAATTTTCTTTTTCTGTTTTGCCTTTTCCAGTTTTAGGTATCAGTACCATATTTGTATCATAAAAACAGTTTTGTAGGACTCTTTCTTCACCTATTTTTTCAAGTGGTTTATATAGTATTTAATTGTTCTTTAAAAGTTTGGTACAATTCACTTGCAAACCCATCTAGCCCAGGGTTCTTTTTCTTTTTTTTTTTCTTCTGGTTTTGTTTCTGTCTTTGTTTTTTGTTTTCGTTTTGGTGAGGCAATTGGAGTTATGACTTGCTCAGATTCACACAGCTAGTGAGTACTATATGTCTGAGACCAGATTTGAACTCGGGTCCTCCTGATTCCAAGGCTGGAGCTCTATCCAGTATGCCACCTAGCTGCCTCCAAGGAGGTTTTTTCTTAAGCAGTTCACTTATGGTTTGTTGATGTTTTTTTTCTAATACAGGGTTCAATATTTTATTTCCCTTTCTGTTAATCTGGGCAATTTATATTTTTTGCAAATCTTTATCCATTTCACTTAGATTTTCAGATTTATTGGCATACACTAGGCCAAAATGGCTCCTAATTATTTTTCCAATTTACCCTTCATTGGTAGTGAATTAACCTTTTTCATTTTTGATACAGATGACTTGGTTTTCTTTCTTTTTTAAACATCATATTAACAAAAGTTTTTCTAACTTTTCTAAAATTCTTTTCACCTCCTTAACTTCTTTCTTTTTTATTTTATGGTTAGATGTATATAGTTCTGACTAGAAGAGTTTGAGGTGCTACACTGGTATAATTTTTCTGTCTCTATCTTCCTGTAACTCACCTAACTTATCCTCTAAGAATCTGGATGCTATTCCACTTGGTACATGTTTGCTTAGTATTGATATTACTTCATTGTTTATGGTACCTTTTAGCAAGATGTAGTTTCCTTCCATATCTCTTTTAATTAGATCTATTTTTTTTGTTTGTTTTGCCTTGTCTGAGTTAAGGACTGCTGCACTTGCTTTTTTTCTTTTTTAACTTTAGTTGAAGATCAATATATTCTGCTTCAGTCTTTTACTTTTACTCTGTGTGTATTTCTCTGCTTCAAATGAGTTTCTTGTCAACAACATATTAGGATTCTGGCTTTTTATCTGCTCTGCTACCACTTCCATTGTATGGGAGAATTTATGCAATTCAAATTCACAGTTATGATTACTATGTATTTTCCTCTATTTAATAAACTTTCCATTCATACTTTTCTCTCTCTTTTCACCCTGTCTATCCTCACCAGTGTCTTGCTTCATACCATTGACTCCACCAATCTGCCCTCCCTATCCATGCCCTCTTTTTTCTCCACTCTCCCCTCTTACTTCTGCCCTCCCCTCTGTCCTCCCTTTTATCCACCTTCCTTACTTTCCCTTTCCCTTTTCCCTCTTGCTTCTCTATAGGCTAACATAAATTTTTATGTTATTGAGTGTGTATGTTATTCCCTCTTTGAGCTGAGTCTGAAGAGATTCAAACAGTACTCACCCCTTACCTTCTTTCCCTCTGCTGTAATAGGCCTTTTGTGCCTCTTCATGTGATATAATTTACCCTATCCTTCCTCCCCCTTTCCTCTTCTCCCAGTAAAAGAATTTTTTACCCCTTAGTTTTTTTAATACCATCAAATTGAAGTCAACTTATACCCACAACCTCTATCTGTGTATTACCTTTCTAAATGCCCTAATAAAGATACCATTCTAAAGAAGTGAAAGTACCATCTTCTTGTGTAGTGATGTAAACAGATTATCCTTACTGAATAACACCGTGTTTTTTTTCCTCTCCTGTTTACCATTTTATGCTTCTCTTGAGTCTTGTATTTGAAGGTAGAGTTTTCTTTTCAACTCTGGTCTTTTGAAAAGAAAAATTTGAAAGTCCCATATTTTGTTGAATGTCCATCTTTTCCCCTGAAAGATTATGCTCAATTGTGCTGGGTAGCTGATTCTTGGTTGTAATACCAGCTTCTTCGCCTTCTGGAATATCATATTGCAAGTCCTCTGCTTCTTTAATATAGAAGTGCTAAGTGCTAAATAATCTTGACTGTGGCTCCTTCATATTTGAATTGTTTATTTCTGGCAGCTTACAGTATGTAACCTGAAAATTCTGGAATTTGACTACAATATTCCTTGGAGTTTTCATTTTTGTATCTTTTTCACTAGGTTATCGGTGGATTTTTCAATTTCTATTTTAACCTCTGGTTCTAGGATATGAGGGCAGTTTTCCTTGATAATTTTTTGAACAATGCTGTCCAGGCTCTTTTTTTGAATGTGCTTCTCAGGTAGTCCAATAATTCCTAAATTATTTCTCCTGCATCTGTTTTCCAGGTCAGTTCCCCCCCTCCCCCAACAGTGAAGTATTTTACATTTATTTTTATTTTTCATTATCTTGATTTTGTTTGACTGATTCTTGATATCTTGTAGAAGCATTAGCTTCTACTTGCCCACTTCTAATTTTTAAGGAATTATTTTGTTGAGTTAGCTTTTCCTTTTTCCTGTGGCCAATTCTACTTTTTTTAAGGACTTATTTCCTTTAATGGATTCTTTTTTTTCCCATTTCACCAATTGTATCTCGTTTAGGAATTATTTTCTTCAGTCATTTTTTTCCTTTCTTTTCCAAGCTTTTGACTCTTTCTTTATACCTCTCATTTCTTTTCCCATTTTTTCTTCTACCATTCTTATTGGACTTCTAAAATTCTTTTTGAGCTCTTCTAAGGAGGCTTTTTAGGCTGGAGACCCATTCATATTCCCCTTTGAAATTTCACATGTAGTAATTTTGACAATGTTGCCCTCTTCTAAATTTGTGTTTTGATCTTCCCTATCACCATAGTAGCTTTCTATAGCCAGGGTTCTTTGTTGATATTGGTGGTTTTTGCTCATTTTTTTCTTTTTTGCCTAATGCATGGCTTTTAAAAGTGAGCTTTGCTCCTGGGACACAGTGGGCACTGTCCCAAGCTTCTCGTGCTGGGTGTCAGGTGCTAAGTCATTGGCTTTATACACAGGGCTTTAGGTGCTGGCAGCTTGCTTACTGGGCTGAGTGGCCCAGCTTAGTTGCACCTATTGTTGCCTGGGTTCTGGGCCTGACAATCACCTTCTCTGCTAGGGCTGGAGGTCTCACAGTTTGGCCTGCTATGTCATTAGTCTGCTGAGCCAGGACCAAGGGGCTGTAGCTGCTGATCTGTGCTGTGACTAAGAGCCTCCCACTAGCTTCCCTAGGCCCTGTCTGTGTTAGGTTCCACTCTCCTTTTACCCAAGTGAGACACACCTTTCCTGAAGTTCTTCTAAGTTATCTTCAGGTAGAAAATTGTTTCACTCTAACTTTTGCTAGGTTCTTTTCCTCCAGAATCTGCTTACAGGCTTGATTTAATGTTGTTTCTGAGGGAAACTGGGGAGAGCACAGGCAATGCCCTGGCTTCTCACTGCCATCTTGAAAGTCCATTTTTAAAGGACAGTTAGTTACTAGGTAGGTAGGTAGACTTCAATACTACATCAGAGCCATAATTTATTTCAAAAGATTATGAGTCTTGATGGGTTTTTAGTTTGCGATATTATCCCCTATATCTGCACAACATGTTTGAGGCTTCCTTTTGTTTTTTTTGTTTTTTTTGTTTTATTTTTTTAAAAGCTGTCATGCAACAAAACTAGCCTAAAATATCATGAGTTCTTGAAAATTACTTTATTACAGAGATGGAAAATAGTTTTGTTCTGATGTCCTGGGCTAGATAGGTAAAATGTGAGCTCCTTAAGTGTAGGCAAAAATTTTATTTTTTAATTGCATTTACATTGTCACATTTTAAGCAAAATTTTGACACATAACAATCAACTTTAAGGAATATTATTAAAGGCTCTGTGTTGAGTTATACCTTTTCTAGCTCTTGTCTCTAACTTATATAGTTTCTCATCATTGCTCTTCTCATACTACTCCTTATCCTCCTCCTCCTCCTTTTTCTTTTTCTCCTTTTTTCTTCCTCCAAGATTATTATCTTTCTTTTTTTTCATTATATAATAGAAAGAACAATAGTCACAGGACCTGAGTTCAAATTCTAGTTGTGTTATTTACTCATTTTATAACCTTGATTAAATCATTTTACCTTCCTGGACATCAGTTTTCTCATCTCTGTTGAATTGGTGACCTCTAAGATCTATTCCATCTCCAAATCTATAATTCCCATCAATGTGTAATTAACATTTCATGAGAATTACTAAATATACTACATTGAAGTCCAATCTGTTGGTCACAGATGTTAAGCTTTAGTTAGATAGTTTGATAGTTATAATGCTTCAGTTTTAATGTGAACTGACAGTTTGATTATTACCAAAGTACTATTTGCATCCCTCTCTCATTTTAGTAATGGTGAAAGTATAGAACCCAATACAATAAAATAAATATAATTTTCCTTTCTATTTTCAAATTGTGTATTCTTATTAGGTGTGGTCTTTATAATAGCCATCTTTTATTTTGTTCTAAGCTTAAGGGTTTTTTTTGTGTTTTTTTTTTTTTGCTTTTTGGTGAGGCAATAGGGGTTAAGTGACTTGCCCAAAGTCACACAACTAATAAGTATCCGAAGCCAGATTTGAACTCAGATCCTCCTGATTCCAAGACCAGAGCTCTATCCACTGTGTCACCTAGCTGCCCCCCATTTTCTTTATTAATAACAAACCTACAAATGAATTCAGTACATCAAACATGCCCTTTCCACAAAAAACATTTGTGCTATTCCTCATGAAAGAAGCCAAAAGAGAATCAGTTTTATTAGTTTCAAGTTGCAACCATAGAGCCATTTATAAATGATGATATCATGAAGGTTGCTAAATTGAAGAAGTTAATAAATTAATATATACGTGATGTTTTGACTTCATTAGAAAATGAGGGAGAATGTAAATGCAGCTACTATTCTTCACATGTTTTCTTTACTCCACAAGGCAAATCAGGTCCTTTGGGATTCTATTAACTCTACAAAGAACTATTAATGTGTACTAAATACTCTCTGGATAGCTGAAAGTGACAAAAGATATATCTGGTTCAAAATAATATCAATTAAATACATTTCTATAAGTGATTAAAATAATTTGAATGTATAATAGAGGATGGGGAAATAGAAAGGATAATAGAGAGAATTATAGAGAAATAGTAGTTTGACAGCATCTTTTTGCTCATGTGACTCTATATATTTAGACATTTAAGTGTATGCATATATGTATATAAATGCATATATAAATTATACATACACACATGTTTGTGTTTGCTTATACACACACACATATAATCAAATACATCTTCTTTCTTCCAAATAAATTTATATCTCTGCTTGGGCCAGTTAGAGATTTATTTAACCTTGTTTTCTGTGAATTATTTTTATTTATACTTTAGAGATGACAATTATTTCCTTATTGAATTATATCAAAGCTTAATGCTTTCATCTAAACTCTCATGAGGTAAAATTACTTTGCATTATATTTTCAATTTTCTAAGCAAATAGTGCTTATTTCTTTGTTATACAAAAAAGGTTTACAATAACAGCTCCAAAATAATTCGCATGACTGAAGATCATTTTATATTTATGCTCAAAGCATTTAATCATTTGGCTAAATCAATTTATTTTATGGAAACTTGTGGTCTATTGTCAATGAAAGGTGGCCACACACTGTATCTTATAACTAAGCTATATTCTTTAATTTTTCACATATTTGCATTGTATGAATGGATTTTTAGTCAGCAAATAGTGTGTATTTTTGTGTAAGCCGAATGTTCTAATGTGACAATTGCTGTTATTCTGAAAGTCTGGTTTATGTTAAATGATGATTCATTATTTTCATTATTATCAATGGTAATAAATGGCATAAATTTAGCAATACAAATATGTGGCACTTTTAATTCTCTTACAACATGATATTTACATGAAACGTACAAATTTTATAATTAGAACAAATTGGAATAGTACAATTTTTCAAAGCAAAAACTCAGATACAATTGTAAGTGACTTAGAAATGATAACACAGTTATAACATATGGTATGCTAATGGTAGATCACAGAAATAATAGCTTTTTTCCCCAAAAAATCTTAGAAAGATACATCAAAGCCCTTTCCAAATGGTAATTCAGTAGGCCTCATGTCATGTTTGAGACAAGTCAATTTTACTTTCTAGTTTACTCAAGGAGTGAAACTCAGGCATAAGACAATTAAATATCTGAATGAAAGTCTGAAAACAAAACAATGACTACTACCACTCACAAAAAAGAAAAACAAACAAAAAAGCAAATAACACTAAACCTTTGATAAGTGATCACTCCCTTAATATCAGCACAGTGAAATAATATTTCATTTCCCCCAACTCAGTTACAGATTTAAGTGGCTCTCATTTAGCTTTCAGACTGTTGAGGGTAGGCCTGATACCCCTTTCAATTCTTTGATAATTATGTCAAAATAAAAAAAATCTTGAATTTTTATATTTCTAAAACCACATAAAATAATTTCTTCAATTAGATTACTAGTCAAATTTGTCTTTTATTCATAAAAATGTGTATAACATTGCTAAAACTGATTTTTTTTCCTTTTCATCCATTTTCTTCCATAATGTTTTTGAGGGTTGGAGTAGTTCTCAACATAGCAGGTGTGAAATGACAGGATGTTATATGAGTAGGTATGACAATACATTCTAAAACTTAAAGATGAGAGTGTAACTATGATCTGGCTCTCACTTTCCTTTGAACTCATAATACTTATTATATATGCCATTCATTTTTCACTTAAAATCATTTAAAATATTATCACCAAACTGCTTTTTTTGGGAGTAGAAAATAGACTTTCTTTAAATCTATTAGTAGAATATTTTCCTAAATGAAAATTAAAGTTGTAGTATTTGATCTTACTCTGTGGTCTCAGGGGCATCCCTTTCCCTATCGCTTATTTTTAGGACAGGTAGCTAAAATGTAGCTGAGTTTTAAGACTTTTTTTTTATGAAAATCGTTACATTTCATTGATTCTGCCTGCAAGAGAATGAAGAAATTGAACATTAAAATCATGTGGTCACACTTAAAACAGAATAGTGATTCATACATTCAACAAAAACTCATTAAGTTCCTACTATGTGCAAGGCATCATGCTAGAACCTGGAATCATAAAAATGAAAAATAGCACCCCTATCCTCAACAAGTTTATCATGGGTGAATGAAAAATGTACAAGTAAATAAAATAGAATTTTAAAAATTCTATTATGTAAGTGATACATATATATGTATATATATATATACACACACACACACACGGACACATGCACATATATATATATATATATATGAAATGCAAATTTGAACTTCTAGCTTAGACAATGAGAGAAGTATTAGATATGAGGAAGCACTTGGATTAGGAAGCTGTCAATAGGCAGAGCCTGGGAAAATATTTTGCAGTGATGAAATAAATAAACAGTTAGGAGGGAGCTGAATGAAATTGGGCAGTAGTGAGTAGTATTGATTACATAAAAACGATTAACGTGAAGACTAATGTCATGGGACCAATGTCTAAAAGGGCTCCCCTGCCACAATGTATGTGAGGAAAAGGTGACCAAGCCAAGATTTAATTGGCTAGGGAAGTGGACAAGTTTCCAGCTACCTGGTGGCCTTTGGCTATGTTGAAGGTAGCTTCCTCATCACCTAAGAGCATGACAGTTCCCACTTACATTAGAGTCTGTAAGCCTGCAACTTGGTGAATGTCTGAAGAACTCACAAGTCACCTCACCCTGATCTGCTGACTAGAAGATGGTCTCCATATGAAGACAAGTCAGGCTACCTAAGTTAAGTGATACTGTATCCTTGTTGTATACCCTTGCTATATTAGGGCTAATGCCTTCTTTTGTCAGCTGCCCAATTACTTGAGTGCCTCATTTCATTACAATTTTGAACCTGAATTAAAAGGGGTATCAGGCCTACCCTCAACAGTCTGAAAGCTAAATGAGAGCCACTCAAATCTGAAACTGAGTTGGGGGAAATGAAATATTATCTCACTGTGCTGATATTAAGGGAGTGATCACTTTCTATCACACATAACGAATCATCACTTGACTTTTCTGCCTTGTACACCCCCAGGTCACTCTCCTCACACTGTACCTCCAGCATGATTCAAGGTCTACCTTCAAATTCAACTGAGCAGAGGGTGGGGTCAAATGTGGAAAAAGGTTAATAAGGTAATAGATTTGGAGCTGGAAGGAATCTTGGAGCTTAGTAAGCCCATTAATTTATATTTGAGGAAAGTAAGGCTCAGAGCAATTAAGTGGCTTGGCCAAGGTCATGCATCCAGTAACTATCTGATTCAGAATCTGAACACTAGCTTTACTGACTCCATGTCATTCTGACCACTATCTCATGATGCTGAAAACCATAGCCTGGTAAGATAGGTAATTTATTAATCTTACGTAAGAGTCTTACATATTTGAAAATCTGGAATGAATTTCCCATTAGGTAGAGATTTTATATGATATCTTTTTAGTGTGGACGATAACCCCTCAAAAAAAAAAGCTTCATGGCACATTGGTTAGAATGATGAGCCTATAGCCAAGAACATGAGTTGAAATCCAGCCTCTGGCACTTAACTTCCTGAATGACCCTGGGCAAGTCACATAACCTGAGTCTACCTCATACACAGGAATAATAATGGCACTTACCTCACAGAGCTGTTGTGAGGACCAAACAAGAAAATAATTGCAAATCACTTAGAACATTTTCTGGCATGGAGTAAATACTTAATAAATACCTGTTCTTTCTCTTCCTCCAGACCTCTCTATATAATTGGCACTTAAATACTTTGATGTTTAGATTCTTATTATCTGCCAGTGTTTGTTTTGTAATCACACTCTTCCCCACCCACACCCCACATGTACCCCTCTAATTTTCCAAACTCATTTTGCCCCAGACCACAAGAATTTCATCTGTGATCCTGGAGCAAACTGCAGAAAGTTTTATAAACCAGATTAAAAAGTGTTCAGCTCCTTTCATAGGTAATGGGAAGCCAAGGCAAGATATAGAGCAGGACAGCATTATGTACACAAGTTTCTTGAACAATAGAAAGACTACTTTGACAGTGATTTAGAGAACTGATTACAGGAGCTAGAGGCACAGGAACCAGAGAGAAAGTTTTTACAATCATCCAGCAATGATGAATTTTGATTCTTTAACTTGCCTTCATATTCTTAGATCTATCATAGATACAGTCTTTGGTTCTTCTTTGGTTATTGTTGTCATTGCTAAGTGAAAGACAAATTTTTTTTAAATGAAATTGTTGTTTCAAAGAACATATTGTAACCAAACTAATGAAGTCTATAATTTCTTGGAAAGACAAAGTAAATTAAGGATTTCTTCCTCATATAATGAACCAAAATGTTTAATTTGCTGTACTTAGGGAAACCTGGGTGATGCAGATTCCCCCCAGTGGAGTTTTTAAAAATTCTGTAAGCATGCCAACTTGTTCTCTTTACCATCAAACAGAACCTTCCCAATAGTGAAGTTTAGGAGTTCTTTAAAGTTTACTTCACGCTCAGTAAATACCTTGAAGATGAATTTGGAATCATTTACTTACTTTCAGCCTTTGCACAGAAACAGATTGACACAGCTGTAGATAATAATTATGAGACTAAAACTGCTACCCTGCATTGTAATTCACCCTTAAGTGCTATTCCCCAAGATATCAATAGTAACATAATGTACAAATGAGGAGTAAATTTAGTTCAAAGTCACAGGAAGCCTTTTATGAACTGTCAGGGAAAAAAACCTCTATACATTCACTAGGAGTGAATGTAAAATGTTAATGGGAATTTATCACAAGGTAGATTTCCATATAAACATGAAAAATCATGAGTCTTCCATAGCAAAAGGCAACAATAAATTATGAGACAAAAGGAGCTAGATTAAGAAAAAAAACAACTTAGGAGAAAACAAAATTGAACTTCATATGCTAGTTGGCAGGTGGATCATATAGCTGTCATTTTTTAAAATTTAATGACCTTTTGCTTAAAATATTTGCTATAGAAAGTGAGCTTTGACATAGTAACAATAACAATAATAACATAGTGCTAATTTATCATAGTGAACTTTTATCATACATTATTAAAAGATAGATGTTGAGACACTTAATCACGAAATGCAATGTCACAGTTTAATATTGTCCTTTTAATGCTTATTTGTTCATTTGAAACTTAATTGTCAAAAGTATGTGGTTTGATAATGTTTTCCAAGTAGAGATTTTAAGGGAAATCTTAGACTATGTATCTTTCTATAAATGTACTAATTTCCTATATGTGACTTTTCTTTTAGAGTATTTAGACTATTCATTCCCTCAGATTCTTGATGATTCTAATAGCTGCTAGCAAATGAATGTGAACGTTCATATGTATGTTTTTTTATGTATTATAATATATAATTCATTAAAGACTTTTTCTTTTAATCTGGTCTTGTTTCTATTAATCAATATATAAATGAAATATATTATAGTTTAAAATTTCTTGTTCTCAATTTCCCCCCTTGTAAAACAAGCAGATTAAATTATACACTGTGTAAGACTCTTTATAACTCTCAATGTTATCCTATGAACTGGCCTCTAACTTTCACTGTCTCTACTGCACTGTTTTCAGGATCTGAGTATATTTTAGGTTTTTTTATGGAAGTATTATTTCTTTTACTAAATATTTCATGTATGCTATATTTATACAATGTTTAGTCACAGGGAAATGACCATAAAGATCAAGGAGGATTATCTTTTTTCCTAATGCTATTCATATAGATCTACAATTAGAGTTCTGACCTATGAGATATTATGACTAGAGAATTATGAAAAAAAAACCCAACATGTCAGGGTAAGAGCAATATTAAAAACCTTTCAATTTGACCACATAATAAATGAGGACAATATAGATGGCTGTTACAAGCTAGCATACAAGTCCTGCACTCTTTTGCTCAAAATGACACTTATTTTTACCTTCCCAAAGATCCCAAGGAGCTAAGTTGTTATCCAACTGTGTGAGGTAGGGTTCCTCCTCATGACCAAAGAATACTGCTGTCATCTCATAACTAGAACTCAGACCAGAGCCCAATACCTCGTCCCACTGCTTCTCTTGTACTGAGTCCTAGACAAACTTACAAAAATATAAATCCCTGTCTTGAGAGTATGGTCTAACCCTAAACTCAGAGGTTATAAGCATACAATACACAATTGCATTCATACTTAGCTTCTGCTGATAAAATTCTTTCTTACTTTCATGAAGTCATCAAGACTCTATCATCCTTATATTTCCTCAGAAACTTTTCTTATGAAAACTCTTCTCATTACAAAAATAATTACAGTTTCTTTGCATTGAAGGCCAGTGTTATCTCTTCTATTAGTATGTTCACACCTATCATTTTTCCACCTGCAACAATTTCTTTTAATATAACATCTAATCCTGGGGGAGAGAGAGAGAGAGAGAGAGAGAGAGAGAGAGAGAGAGAGAGAGAGAGAGAGAAACTCATTGAAATTTCTTAAATAGGTCCACAGCAAATAGAAGAGGGGATGTAATCCATCATATGGAAAGACATCTGACAGATCAAGATGGTGTAAAACGATTAACTAAAGATGTGTCACTGAATGAGACATTGAATCTCATAGTATTAAAAATGTCAGGATCAAATGGACACATTTTATGAAAGCAAATCAATGGTGAGAATATTTGGAGAAAGAGAAGTTAATTGTGTTATTCAGTATATTTGAACTTTCATCATGATTAGGGACAGCAAAATCAAGAATGAATATGAATTCTAATTTGTACTTAGAGAGGATCAAATGAACATTCATTCAGAAAAATGAGTTTATTTAAGACTTCCAGGAGCCAAGATTGTGGAGTAAGTAGTAAATTGCTGTAACTCTCCCATACTCACCTCCAAGCAACCATACAGTAGAGTCCCCAAATAAATCCTAAAACATCAGAACCAGAAAAAAAGGAGTGAAGCAATCTTTTAGCCCAAGAAACTTAGAGGATCAGCAAAAAATGCTCCATCTCACTGCAGTGAAAGTGGAGCACAGTCCAGGATAGGAAGTATCCTAGTAAGTGAGCAACAAGCCCCACCTCAATGAATCAGTGGGAGATCCTGAGCCCAAGTATGGTGGAGCAGGCAAATGCCAATACCAGGACCCCACATGCCTTAGCATATCCAGGGCAACCAGCAGACTGCAGCCCCAAGAACCACTATGTGCTTCAGTGTAGCCCAGCCAAACAGGCATCCTCCAACAGCCAGACCTCTACTTGCTTCAGTGCAGTTCCAGGCAAACAAACATCCTCCAATGGTCAGACCTCCATGTGCTCAGCACAGCTCCAGGTAAACAGCTATCCACCAGTGGCCAGACCTCCACATATTCATTACAGTTCTGGACAAAGAAGCAGCCTCTGGAGGCCAGACCACCATGTGCTTCAGCATAGCCCTGGGAAAATGCAGAAAAAGTCCAACTCAGCATGCTTCAGACACCCCAATAGGACCTTTAGTCAGCACTAGGTAAGCTATCAGGCCCCTAAAACCTCTAGCAGTGCCAGCCAACTCCCACCCCACCCCTTAGCATAGCACCAGATACAAGGGTCCCCCAGGATCCTCAGGGCAACATCAGCCAGGGCTTACAGCCACTAGCATAAAAAGCCAGAGACAATGCCCTTCCACCCTGGGAGCAGAGCACAAATTCAAAAGAAAGAGGAAAAGGCCAAAAAAAAAAACAAAACAAAAGATGAACAAAAACAAACAAAGAATCTGATGAAAGAAAGTTTTTATGGTAACAGGGAAGACCAAGACATAAAAACAGAAGAGTAGAATGATATCAAAATACCTATGGGCAAAACCTCAAAGAAAAATGGGAAGTGGTCTCAAGCCCAGAAATAATTTAAGGAAGAACTCAAGAAGGTGCTTAAAATCATATAAGAAGGTAGAAGAAAATTGGAAAATGAAATAAGAGTGATGCAAGAGTTATGAAAAAAGAGTTAATGGTTTGTAAAATTGCTTAAAGGTAGAATTACCAAATAGAAAAGAAGATACAAAATTCACTGAAGAAAACAACTCCTTAAAGGGTACAATTGGCCAAATGGAAAACAAAGTACAAAAAGTAGTTGAGGAAAGCAAAACCTTAAAAGCTAGAATTGTGCAAGTGGAATCTAATCCTATGGGACATCAAGAATCAATCAAAAAAGTTGAAAAGTATGAACAAATGGAAGATAATATAAAATACCTCATAGGAAAAATAGCTGACCTGGAAAATAGATCCAGGAGAGACAATACCAGACTACCTGAAGGCTATAATCAAAGGGAAGACCTGGACAGCATCTTTCAAGAACTTACCAAGGAACACTGCCCTGATGTCCTGGAACCAGAGGGCAAAATAGGCACTGAAAGAATCCACTGATTACCTCAGGAACAAGATTCCAAAATAAAAACTCCAAGGAAGATTATAACCACATTTCAGAATTATCAGGTCAAGGAAAAAGTACTGCAAGTGGCCACAAAGAAACAATTCAAATATCAAGGTATCACAATCATAATTACACAAGACTTGGCAGCTTCAACATTAAAGGATCAGAGGTCATGAAACATGATATTCCAGAGGGCAAAGAGCTAGGACTACAAGCAAGAATCACCTACCCAGCAAAATCAAGCATAATATATCAAAGGAAAAAATTATCATTCAACAAAATGGAAGGATTTCAAGACTTCATAAGGAGAAAAACAGAACTAAAACAAAAATTTGACCTCCAATATCAAGACCAAGGAGAAGAATAAATAGGTAAATAGGGAAAAGAAAATATAAGGGATTCAATAGAGCTAAACTGCTTACATCCCTACACAAGAACATGATACTCATAACTCTTAAAAATTGTAGGAATATAAATAGACAGAGGGTATGAGTAAAAGGTGAATTTAAGGGAATGACATAAAAAATGGATGAGAAAGAAGAGTACAATGAGTGCAGAAGGAAGGGAGAGCTAGAATAGATTAAATTATCTCACATGATGAGGTGAGAAAGACCTATTACAGTAGAGGAGAAGACAGGAGGGTGATGGGCATAGCTTGAACCTTACTCTCATCAGTATTGGTTTAAAGAAGGAACAATACACACAATCTATTGAATATAGAAATCTATCTTACCCAATAAAGAAGTAGGAGGAGAGGACATTAAGAAAAGAAGTGGGGGTGGGGACTGACAGAAGGGAGTGCAGATGAGGGGAGGTGTTTGACAGAATCAAAACACTACTGAGAAGAGAAAGGGTAGAAGAAGAGAAATGATGAAATGGAGTGAGAATAGGACAGGGGGAAATACACAGTAATCATAATTGTGAATGTGAATGGGATGAACTCTCTAATAAAACTAGGAAGCAGATATTAGAGTAGTTCAAAAACTAGAATCCTATGGTGTGTTGCTTACAAGAAACACACTGAAGCAGAGAGACACACACAGAATTAAGGTAAGGGGCTGGAGCAGAATCTATTATGCTTCAGCTGAAGTTAAAAAAAAACAGGGGTAGCAATCCTGATCTTATACAGAGTAAAAGCAAAAACAGAATTAATTCAAAGAGATAAGGAAGGAAACCACATCATATTAAAAGGTACCATAGACAAAGAAGCAATCAAATTAGAAGATCAAGAAATAGTTTAGCCATTATATCTAAGAGGAGGGAAAGAATTCATGACCAAATAAGATATAGAAATCATCACAAAATATGTAATAGATAATTTCGAACATATTAAATTTTTACAAAAAGGTTTTGTACAAACAAAATCAATGAAAGCAGGATTAGAAGGAAAGGAAAAAGATGGGAAACAATCTTTACAGCAAATGCCTCTGATAAAGCCTTTATTTCTCAAATATATTGAGAACTGAGTCAAATTTATAATAATACAAGTCAAACTGGTAAATGATCAAAGAATATTAACAGGAAGTTTTCAGGTGAAGAAATCAAAGCTATCTCTAGGTATATAAAGAAGTGCTCTAAATCACTTTTGATTAGAGAAATGCAAATCAAAACAACTTTTGAAATACAACCTCATACCAATCAGATTGACTAATATGGCAAAAAAACCAAAATGATAAATGTTGGCTAGAATGAGGGAAAATTGGGACACTAATGCACTGTTGGTGAACTTGCAAACGGATACAACCATTCTGGAGAGCAATTTGGAACTATGCCCAAAGGGCAATCAAACTGTGCATACCCTTAGATCCAGCAATACCACTACTAGGTCTGTGTCCCGAAGAGATCATAGAAAAGGGGAAATGACCTATATGTGTAAAAAATATTTATAGCAGCCCTATTTATGGCAGCAAAATATTGGAAACTGAGGATATGTCCATCAATTGATGGATGTCTTTTTCAGACATCTGGTATGAATATAACGTAATACTGTTATGCAATAACAAACGATTAACTGTCAGATTTCAGAAAAAAAAAACCTTTGAAAGACTTGTACAAAGTAATGCAAAGTGAAATGAACAGAACCAAGAAAGCATTGTAGACAGTATCATTAACTATGAATTACTTACCTCTTCTCACAAACAAAATGATCCAAAACAAGTACAAAGGACTCATGATCAAAAAGCTATTAACATTCAGATAAAGAACTGATGGACTCTGAATTCATTTTGAAGCATATTTTCATCACTTACTTAATTCTTTCTCATGGTTTTATTTCCTTTTCATCTATTTCTTCTTATACAGTTGTGATGAATATGGAAATATGTTTTACATGATAGCACATGTATAAATTATATCAACCTCTCTACCATTTTCAGAAGGTTGGAGAAGAGGAAAGGAGGAAGAAAAATTTGGAATTCAAAATCTTGTAAAAATGAATTCTAAAAATTGTCTCTATGTTTAATTGGGGGAAGTTAAATAATATTTAAAAGAAAGAACAAAAGAATTATTTAAAGCATAAAAAAAAGAAACTACTCAATATCAAAGCCCTAATTTTCACACATTCAGTATTAGGGGTATGAAATCAAATGCCAAAAAAATGTGTTACAGTAACAATTTTCTCAAGATCTGTTTCCCTTTCCCAGCATTGTTTTTTCCTTGAAAAATTTTTAATTAATCCAAAAATATATTGACTGACACATGCATGTGCATATTTATATACATGCGCATTTTAATGACTATGCTACAAAGTCACATCCAAATTGTCATACTTGATATTTCTTAATCTATGAATTCCAGCTTCTGCTTCCATGCCTTTGTATAATTAGGGGTAGGAAACCTATGGCCTAGAGGCCACATGTGGCCCTCTAGTTCTTCAAGTGTGACCCTTTAACTGAATCCAAATTTCACAGAACAAATCCCCTCAATAAAGGGATTTGTTCTGTAAAACTTGATTCAGTCAAAGGTCCACACTTGAGGACCTAGAGAGCCACATGTGGTCTCAAGGACACAGGTTCCCACCCTGGAAGGTTGTCCCACATGCCTAGAATTCACTGCCTCCTCACCTTGACCTCTTAAAATAAAGTTTCCCTTAAGATATGCTGTGTTTTCCTACAAAAAGCCTTTCTTAATCCCCTTAGTTGTTTGAGATTTTTTTCTTCCCCAAATTAGCTTGTATTTACTTATCTATTACTTATTTCATATTTTCCTTATTGGTACAGCCTCTTCCTCTTCTATTTGTGGTCCTTTAGCCAGTTACCCCAGTTTTAATGTACTTTGTCAGAATCCACCATAAATCATAGATCTCAAGTCCTTAGCAAGGCTTACTTTTATTATCTGGATAAACATCACACTTAATTCAAAGATAAGACATATAATATTATAGAAATATAACAAAATAGCAAAAGGGCAGTTACCCTCCTCCCCTAAAAATCCTTAAAACTCACTCACCCACAGATACGTATATATTCTCTGAGCAAAATTAGCTACCTAGGAATCATTCACAAGGAAAGCACAATCATGGAATGTATGTGGCCAAAATATACAAAGTAAAGGGCAATTTGTGCCTCCGGCACTGCAAACATATGTTGGTATATCCTTACAAATGCTTTATGCTGCTCCTGCCCTTCTCAAGGGTTGCTTGTGTTACAGCAGTCCTTAATGCCCATATGCACTGATCTCACAGCTGCTCCCTGCTGGATGTTTTCCTCTTCTCCATCTGGTTTTCAGTTTTTCATCTTTCTCCAAGGTCATCCAAAATCTTGTCCTACATCCAATAAAGATACTGTGTAGTAAGAACTACAACTACTTCAGCCTGCTTTTTTATCCTTGTATAGCACCTTTACTACAATCCTCAGCCAAAGTGCTCTTTTTAGGTCCAACTGATACCCAGTCCTCTACCAGATGATGTTAGGATTAGTAAACCTTTCCCCTATCAAGGAAGGCTTAAATTTTCTATAATCATCCTTATCAGCAAAAAGTCTATGAAGATCTCTTCAGTTCTTTTCACTTATAACTGTCTAAGCCAGTAGATAAAGAAACATTTAGACAAAACTACAGCATAAGATAAAACTAGCTAACATAATGTCAAGTTAGTGTTTTTAAACTCTTCTTAGAATTCTTCTATTTTACTTTTCTAAGAACTGCACTCTTCTGTAAAAATATTTGGCATCTACTACATTCCCCAAGGCTCTCGGTTCAACTGTTACCTAATTTATGTCCAGAAACCCATTTTAGTTCATAGATATTTTATTTCCCATCTGATCAGGGCCCTCATTCCTCAAAAAAAAAAATGGAGTTGATTAATAATTTTCTGATACCTTCCCCCCCATACCAATAATATTCCTCTTTCCTATATAAGTAGCAACAACTTGCCTGGCTAGAGAAAGCTGAAAAGGCTGGTGAATTTTGTCTGCTATATCTCCAGCAATACAGCTCAGACTAGTTTCTCTTAATTCATTCTCTATATCTTTTTATTGTCAGTGCATATCATGGCACATTGTACATGAGATAAAAAAAATATTTTTCAATTCAATATTTTAACTCATTTAGCTATAAAAATATTCATTTTGTTTAATTATAAAATAGTCTATTTTTATTTAAATATTTAGTTATAAAATATTCCTTTTCCATTGTTGTTTCTCAATATTAACATAGTATCAGGTAAAAAGTTTATAGAAGTTTATAGAAGCAGACATTGAAATGATAAATGAGACATAGTCCTCATATGCAAATAAATCATTCTTGCCAGAGTGTTTAGAGGATAGGGAGGAGTTCAACAATGTGTTATTATCTGAGAAAAATTTTGACTACTTCCTGAGACCACTGCATAGCTGTTTAGTTTCCATTCTAGTGTAAATTTTACAAAAGTTAAGTTACATGTGCATATGCGTTTAGTGATTTTGATTCAGAATAGGACTTGCATATGTGTGTATGTGTGTTTCCCCCGCTGCATTCAAAGCATTACAGTAGATATGCAGATACTGTATATGACAATGCTTTAGCAACTTTTAAACTGGCCAGTAAACATTAACATAGGAAAGTAAATCCATTAACTTCTATAGAAACAACCTTGACCCATGGTCTTTAATTCCTTTTCAATCTGTCCACTCACTAGAAGTTTGTATGGCACTTCCCCACCCATCTGTTCAGTAACATTAGACCAAATACCCCAAAGAGTGGATTGAAAATATTGCAAAGCATATGGTGAGTCGTATTGCTGATGTTCAAAAAGTTAATGGGTTTGGGGATTAATTTTCTCTTCATCCATTTGGCATGCAGGAGAAGTAGATGAGTTCAGAAAAATGTTGTCATTTTATTGAAAAGTAGTAGGAGGTAAGGCAGAAGGAAAGAGATTCAGTTTGTCCTTATAAAGTTACTTCTTCAGTTGTATAATGAAGGGAATCTCAAGCAAAATATGCATGTATGTGTGTACCCAGACACATAAGGCACGTATGTAAATAACTAAATTCTTTGTGATGGTTGATTATGGACGACTGATAGCTATCTAGAGGTATTCTCTAGTATGTAGAGGAGTGATTAGCTTTTTGTTCATTGTTTCTTCATGGACAGATTTTTGGTTGATTTCTATTAGATCTAAAGTATAGAGGCCTTTTGTTGATTCCAATCTTGAAAATTAGTCATACCATAGGTCCAATCTGAAGGTTAAAAAAATGTAGCTACATTTGAATAACAATAATAATAATTTAATAATGTATGTTATTATAGCATTTTATCTCTTCTGAACTCAGGCTTCTTGGCTTTGGGGGAGATTCTTTACAATGCAAAAAACGAGATACATCAAAACAAATGTATATGTTTTACAATATTTAACTTTTCACAAAGAAGACAATTTTAGTATTTTTTTAAAAAATCATAACTACAATTTGAAAAAAGACAATATATGATATTGTATTTATTTGGAAATTAATATTAATGATTGGCACCAACCTTCTTATTGCACAAAGATATATGAGTGAGCATAATCATAAAATAAGAAAAATTATTTTTTGAGCACTATTTCTCTGTAGTATACAAATCAGTGATGATGGAACTCATAAACAATGAAGGTCTCTTGAGCAACTCTGGCACCATTTGTCTGCAAGCTCTGCTCTTTTGTTTTCCCTCCAGTGTGCCTGCTTATCTCTTATTTGACAACCTTTATCTACTTAAGCATTTTGCACTACATTCTAAACATTAATTAATCTGCCTAAATAAATTTTGACTGGAATCCCCTGTGTTTCTAGCTTTTCAGCTTAAGTCCAGACATTCTTGATTTTGAGCTTATCACACTCAAAAAAAAAACCCATTTCATTTTGTAACAGCCACCTTTATTGCACCCTTCAGAACTTGAAACACCTCAATTAATTCTCTGCTTTATTGCTTTTTTAAATTTAATACAAAATCAGCACAATAATGTGCAATGCTTTTTTATTTAGCATTTAATTCCAAATTCACTAAATACCTCTTAGGAGTATATCCATATTTTGCAACCCACATTATATTTTAGAAAATGGAAGTACTAAGCAGACAGTTTACTTGTTAGCCTACTTTGAGATTATTAAGAGACTTTAATTATATAGAACAATCAAATTAAATCAACAGTTCTTTCTAAAGTGCAAATATACAATAAGAATTCAGAGTATCAGAATTGGAAGGAACCTCACAGCTATCCAATCCAATTCATAGTGGAACAAGAATTCCCTGCACATCCCCAACAAATCATCATACAACTTTTCCTTGAAGAGATCAAGTCTGGAGAAATTCACTACTTCCTGAGGGAATCATAAAAAATTTAGACAATTTTTCTTTATCTTTCTTCTTCAATGGATGTATAACTTCTTTGTTGTGTGCGCTACCTCTAACATTGTACATCTACACAATCCCATCCTGTGGGAATCTTGTATACATCTTCCCTGAAATATTTCAGAGAAGATCCATGCAACATGCTTGGAGTTTCTTATAGAACTCTTGACATTATATGGAATCATTAACTCTCACTCATTCAAAGATTTTCCTTGAGAAAAAAATCTGAGCTTATCACCCTTCCACTTCATTTTCTGTCATATATTTCCCTAATATACTGTATGACAATTTCCCTGTTCCATCTTTCACTAGTAAGGTACTGCCATCTACATATGTCCTTCTAGCACAACTTTAATCTCTCTCTCTCTCTCTCTCTCTCTCTCTCTCTCTCTCTCTCTCTCTCTCTCATCTATCTATCTATATGTGTGTGTGTATAAATTCTGTGACATAAAACCATCCAATAATTTTAATACCAAAGAATACCAAAATTAAATAGTTAAACCTTAAACCATCATTTCAGGGAGAAACTTACCATGTGTATTTGTGGAAGGTTAGAGGTGGAAAGCATTAAAAGCACTGCATAACCTTCTAAATGTAGTTTAACTTGCTCTCTTCATATTGAATTCTTGGTCAATTAAAATATAAACATATCTATCCAAAGTGATTTTCATGCATCACAGATCTAATCTTGTAACACTCTTATTCAGCAAGCACCTTTGGCTCCTACTTCCATCTTTGATAAAATATAAACTTTTTTTTTGTTTAAATTTTAAAACCCTTAACAATTTAGCATTGAAATATCTTTTCACCTTAATTTAACATTACTCTTCTTCTTGTACTTGATGGTCCAACTAAGCTAGTCTTCTCTCTGTTTATTACTTATGATACTTAATCTGTCTTCTTCCTGACTTTGCAATGTCTGTGTGCCACATATGGAGTGAGCCACCCCTTCTCTTACGCTTGCTTCACAGTGTCCCTCAATTCCTATAATATATAGTGTCACATTTCACAGGAAGACTTTCCTGTTACTCTCACCTTCCTTCCCTTCATTTGCACCTTGTAATTGTTTTGTTTTTAGCCTTTCTGCATGTATATGCATGTATGTGTGTATATTCATTTAAATATATCCAAACATGTATACATACAAATATAAACATATTCAAATGTGTGCATGTGTAGGTTGTCTCCCATGATACACTATTAGCTCCATGAAGCAAGAACTATTTCTTTTTTTTCTTTTATGCCAAATACCTAAGATGTATTAAATGATTGAAAAATGCTTGTTGCTTGCTTTATTGGATCCAATTCATTGTCCATCAAATATGTTTACTGCTGGACCAGTTCTGTCGGTTGTCTATTTGATTGTGCAGCAAAGTCTTGACAATAGGCATTCCTCATATTTTCTTATGCCAAACTTTTTTGGATGATTATGCCTTTCATTTACCATGCTTTGCAACATCCTAGATTTTTATGCCATTTGTATGTTGCAAAGATTAGATAGAGGACTTTATCATTTATTGGGTATTAATCTTCAATTTGTACTCTGTGTTAAACATCCTCCATAATATAGCAAACTCCTTCTTCTTCTTTTTTGGGAGGGGGATTAGGCAATGGGGTTAAGTGACTTGCCCAGGGTCACACAGCTAGTAAATGTTATATTTCTGAGGCTGAATTTGAACTCAAGTCCTCCTGAATCCAGGTCCTGTGCTCTATCCACTGCACCACCTACCTGCCCTAAGCAAAATCCTTCTTGAAGCATATGTCTCCCTATTTTGTACCTTGACTGGTATCAAGAAACAGGACATTGATAAACAAAACTATGTCTGTTGTTACATCATTTGAGGAATATTGTTTGATCTTGACATGTGTGTGGGAGCCACCTTGTTGAATAAGAGCTTTTAAAGCACTATTTTGCACTATATAGCAAATACATTTTCATAGTCAGAAACAATTGTCATATTTGCAACCTGTATTTTCTGCAGCTTTCAGCCAATTATGTGGATGTAAAGACGTAAATTGCTATTTATGCAAGCCTATCTGTTTCCTTCTCATAACTTTATCAAAGGTATTCTTTATGCATGTATGCTATTTTCACATATTTTTAGAAAAAGAAACATATGGGTCAGTAATTATTGATATTTTCTGAGTCACCTTTTCCAGTAAAACTGAGGTATAGATTCTTTTCTAAGTATTATTTTTCTTTCATTTTTTTCCAGATCTTATCCAGTCATAATTAGTCTGTTTGAAAATTTTTAAAATTAAGTTTATTTTTTTTTCCAATCAATGAATATTTTCCTCTCTTTGAAACTGCTCCTAAATCCATTGCTTCTAGATCTAGTATCTTGTGGTACAGGTTTTTTTTTTTCTTCTTTTTTCACTCTTCCAAATGATAGCCTTTGAAGTACTTGAAGGTTATCAAGTCTTTTCTTTTCCAGATTAATGTTTCACAATTTCTTCAAAATATTCTCCTCTGCCATGATCTCATTTAATTTTCCTGTTCTATTCAATTCCACTATGAATATTCTCTACTTTGTCCTTGTCTACTGAATCATCATATACAGGATTAATTATGATATTCCACATGTGATATTGTCTCTGAATACAGTGGTACTTTCACCTGCCTAGTCTTGTGTCTCTCAATATAGCCTTAGATTACATTTGATGCTCTATCATACTATTACCTGGCATTGAATTCACAGCCCAATAAAATCTCCATTTTCTTCACATGAGCTATATTGTAATCATTTTGCCATCACTTTAGAATTTTGAATTTTTTTTAATTCAAGTGTAAAACTTCATACTTATTACTAATAATTTTCTAATTAGATCTGTCCTATATTTTTAGTCCTCTGAAATTTTCTTGGATCTTGTCTCTATTATCTAATAAATTAAATATCCCTCCTACTTTTGTGCTATCTGAAAATTTGGTCACTGTACCATCTAAACCTTCATCTAACACTTGGTTGAAAATGTTGAACTAGAAAAGGTCAAGGTTGAATGGCACAGGGACATCCCCATAAACTGTCTTTTTCCACACTGAAGTCAACTCATTAATCATTAATCTTTGTTCCAGTCGTTTGATCGTTTCTAGTTCTACCTGAATCTCAAAAGAAAAATAAATTACAAAATGTCTGTACCACATGGTTAGATAATATCTGTAGCCAGGAAGTCACATTTCTGATTGATTCTTGTTTTTATAAGGGGACTACCATGAAATCTTATATGTTGAACATGATACACAAGTTCAGAGAACAAACATAAAGAAAGATTTTTTTTAAATAATCATGAAAACAGAAAATTAAGATTTAGTTTTACTAATTAGGATTGAAAGCTTAACTTTCCATTTCATGCATAATAGTAGCAGGGTCCAATAGAGGAAAACAAAACTGAACAGAAAACCAGAAGCTTTGAGGTCTATGGGAAAGGGAAGCTTTCTATAGAGAATATCTTCAAAGAGATGTCATATGCAGTAAATACTAACTGAGGTAAGTAGTAATCATCATTGACATGGAAGAATATTTGGTTTTCATGTGTAAAGTCAACAAAAAGCAACATTATTGGTGATTATTAGTCATCTTATACTGTAACAAATATGGCAAATTTTTGGAAAATTCTGACCATGGAAGTAATTGTAGCTTATTTACCAATATTTATTACTAATTTTGGAGTAGAGAAATTGTAGCTAAACATTATAAAACCCTCTAGGTAAAGTCAAAATATAATTTGATATTAACTATAACTGAGGTTTATAAAAAAAAGCTTGGAGCATTTTGCTCTTCGAATTGGTGGAGAAAATGCTAATAAGAAATTGTGTGACTGCATGAAGGGTAAAATTGGTATGGACGCTTTCAAGAGGAGAAGCATTTTTCATTCCCTCCTGAAGAGAGACACTCATAATTAGAGACTCTCATAGAAAGAAAGACAAAAATTCTTATGTAGAGGACCTGACTTTCCCATTCTTCTTGGGCCAATTTCAAATAAAGAATTTTAGGGCCTTGGATTCTTTTTCTCCCCCTGAACTCATTGAAATGTGCACTCTCCAACTCAAGGGTGAATGTCATTCCATGCTTGTCTTTGCTCTCTTTATCTTAGAATATCCACAATGAAGTAACTACCTTCCTCAAAGCTTCCCATCAATTTAACTGTTAGTAATTGTCTCCTCATTATTCAGAATCAGATGAAGAAAATTAGCTCTCTCTTTTTAAGAATGACATCACTTAGAGAAGTAGGTAATTTATTAACTTCTCTACTTTCAGAAGAGAGGAACCTTCGTAGATGTCTAGGTAATGGAACTTTCCTATCATTTTTGGACTTGTTATGTCTTGAACTCCTTCTCTACTTCCTCCTCCCTCCATCTTTCTTCCCTCTTGATGCTCTTTTATCTACTGCCATAGTAATATCGCTTCTATTTCTTTCTTGACTGATATTTATCCAAATGATCTCTGCTATCCTCCTCAACCCACCTTGCCATTTCATGTATTTCTTCATCTCATTATTTCTTTTGAATGTGTGATGTAATACTGGCTTCTTGCTATTAGTTCTGTCCCTTTTGACTACAGTATGAAAGCTAGCATTATGGGTTCCACACATTAAATCTAAGTGAGTCCTGTGAGGTCAAAATTATTTTTCCTTCCTTTAGAACTCTGTTTCACCTATTAATACTTTAAATATTTGCGTATAGACATCTATGTCCAAAAGTTTTATTCTTGGCCTCTTTCTTGGGTTTTTATTTTTGTGAAATACTATACATCTCTGACACTACTCTTCTATATTGTATCAGCTACAGTTTATGGCATATGGCACAGTCAATAAACATTGATACCACTCCCTCCAAAACCCATTAACTTTAACTTCAATGATCACTTATTTACAACTTTTTATATAGAACTAACTCTTCCCTTTAACACATTTTTAAATCTATATTTTTGCTAGCTCAATTAATGACATTAGGTAAGATATGCTTGTAATTTCAAAAGCAATATTTATATAGGAAAAATCAAACATATACTCATCCATCCATCCATCTAATTATCTTTTTGAAGAACACACTTAAAATTTCCTGTTCTGTTTCAAGGAGGCAATCTAACATTAATTTCACAGAGAAAATTAACATTTATAATGAGTAATTCTATACTTTAGTGTTATACTTCGATTTTTTTTAAATGCACAAAGGGAGTACAGGGAAGGCAAAACTTCAGAGTAAGTAGTTTGTGTGAAAAAAGATTTGGGTGTTTTAGTGGACTTCAATCTCCATTATGAATAAACAGTGTGACACACCAGCAACAAATTTAATGGGATCATAGATTGCTTTAATATAAGAATAGTTTCTTTTAAAAATAGTGATCTTATTAATTTATTTTACCAGGCTACTTAGACCACTTTTAGAATGTAGCATTCATTCAATTCTGATCACCATGAACTGTGTTGAGCTGGATTGTGCTGATAGAAGGACAATTGGAATGTAGAGGGGACATTAAATCATGGCATATGAGTATCATTTGAAGAACAGAAATGCTTAACTTGGGCAAGAGAAAACATAGGGGGGCATGATAATTACTTTCTAGTATTTCAAAAGCAGTCATTTGTAGGAGGGATTATTGCAATTTTAAGAGAGGCAGTGCTTAGCACAGTGCCAGGCACAAAGAAGATGCTTAATGAATGGTAATTGAATTACTGATTATGGCAAAAATCATGTTTTTATAAGAGAAACTATTAAAAATTGGAGATATGCAAATGTAAAATAAACTACTTTTAAGTATAATAAATTTTGAGTCATTACAGGTCTTTGAATGAAAGTTGGATTAACTCCCACCTGTTATGTTATTATAAGTTCAATGATAAAATGTGGGTTATACATGATGACCACTGTGGTTTTCCCCAAATATGAGAGCTTATAATTGTATTATTTTGATCATATATGGCTTATTTAATTTTATGAGTTATTTAAAGCTATTTTGTCATTGCTTGACTTATCCCATTTCTCTATTATTTAACATGATTTCTCTAGAATGAAACCATATTCCATAAAGTAGGTTTCATCATATGTAATGCTGTGGGAAATTTCTGTATGAAATGGTTATCTTATAGTATGGACACCTTTTATAGCTATAATTAGTGGCTAACTCCCCAAAATGTACATTGATTGTAACTAAGCATCTGTCCTACATTAAAGATACATTATTTTTCTGAATGATGATACCAAATAAAACCATTTAGATAAATTTTAATTCAGTTATTTTAAGCATTTTTTTAAATTTCACTAAATGAGAATTCTCAGTTTTTGTTCTTTCTGTGACAACCAACTTGTTCTTTCAGTGACAATGTGTTTACTTCATTTTCTCTATCTCTAAAATGGATTGTTACAATTTAACATATTTATTTTCAGATTTTTAATTTTGTAGGGACTTCATGTTTCTAAATACATAATTTACAGACTAAAGCATGGCAATAATTTTTTTTCAGAAGGCAATACAAGTTCTATAGATATAAAGACAGCTATGTGGCACAACACAGAATATGAAACAATAGGAAAATCTGAATTCCAATCTGGACTCAGACACTTACTATATGTGCGACATTGGGCAAGTCACTTAATCTTTGTATGCATCACTTTCTTCATTTGTAGAATGGGGATAATGATAGCATACATTTCACAGGGTTGTTGAGAGGATCAAATAAGTTAATATTTGTGAAGTGCTTTTCAAAACTTAAAGTGTTATATTGTATAAGTGGTATTTTATGATTATTTTTTTCCATCAAAACAATTTGAAGTTATTCTGAGAAAATAACTAAAATGGCCACATCCTTTGATTCTGAGATGCCACTGCTAGGGATGTATCCCAAGGAGGTCAATAATAAAAATAAAATTTCCATGTCAACTATAACATTTTATCAGCACATCTTGCAATTACAAAGACATGGAAATAAGGTACATAATGATCAATTGGATAACCCTATGCAAATTGGGTTAATAAATATGAGATTGTGCTGTAAGAAACTATTAATGCAATAATTAAAAAGAAATCTGGGAAGACATATGAATTGATGCAACATGAACTATGGGGAACCAGCAAAACAATATATACTATGGCCCCAATAGTGGAAAATGAAAGAAGAATGAAAAAAAATGGAAACTGAATGCTATGAAGTTATAATGAATAAGCTAGACCCAAATAAGCACTGCCAGAATGCGGACAGACAAGTAGTATATCCCAGAGACAGACAACTAGTATATATCAGAGATAGGACTTAGACCCAGAAGTTGACTCTATCCATTATAAAACACTTTTCTTATTAGTAAATATTTATTAGGTGACTAATATAAGCAAAGCAACATAAGCCTTATATTGCACTGAATGAAGTTGGGCTGGCATATACAGTATAAACCGTGGAAAACAAAGAAAATCTAATTTCAGGGAGAAGGGAGGACTAATGATAGAAAGTATGAGAAAATGATACAAGTAACAGCATTACTAAAGTCACACAGAATATAATACTCTACTTAGGAATATGGGTATATTAAGGCCCCATTAGACTGAATTTTGTTTGCCTATCCATAAACATAAGGACATGACCCACTGCTACCTGATTTTTGTTGCCACCACCTCTCTTTTCTTCACTTGGGCCATATGAAAGTTGGCATTCTGTATTGCATAGATTGTGAGTTCTGGGGTCAGGAATATGTGTCTAAATCTTCCATCTAGCAATTAAAGAATTGTGTGACAGTGGGCACATTATTTAACATGTGCATGCCTCAAACATCTGCACAGTAGAAATGCTTATAGAATTTACATTATTGTTATTGCATTGTTTAGAATGTTAGTGTATGTAAAGTTCCACATAAATGTCATTTATTTTTATTATTAATCACTTTTTTTCCTACAGAATTTAGCTAGTGTAGCTGGATCAGGACTTTGCCTTCCCATTCCCAACTACGTCTTTCAAATAATATTTATTTTGTTGTTTTAATTTTAAAATTGCTTTGCTACTATGGGAATAAAAAAATAGAAGTAAGGAATAGCAAATACAAAGGCTCAGACATGAAAAATCAGAGAGTGCTTGCAAAGAAGTTGTATGAGATAAATTTGGGAAAAAATAAAGCGATATTGGATTTTGGAGGATTTCCTTGAAGACTAAGTAAAGGAATTAGAACTTTAGCCAGAGGAAAATTGAGTGAATAAAGGGCCATCAACTATGGCCTTATTGACTCTGATCTATTAAAAACAAAATAAAACAAAGCAAGTCTGGAAGCAGTATTAAGATGTATTATAGGAAGTGGAGGTAGGAAGAACAATAAGAAGGATACTGTAGTCTTATTGGCAGTTGGTATTGAACACCTTTGTTGTTTTGGTGGTGGAGGGAGGAAAGAAAATGAGAGAAATTTTATACAGGTAGAATGAGTAGACTTAGCTACAATGTAACAGGAGAGGTGAATTTTTAAATATAATAATAATAATATTTAAATATTGTAGACAGAGAATTGTGATTCTGCTAACAGAAATAATTAAGGCACAAGGAATAATGAGGTCTGAGAGAAGTGTAAATATAATAACAAATCTATTGAGTATGAGTGGACAGTGTGACAGCTAGCCAATGAAGATTTAAGATGTCTTTATCAAGGCACTCTGCTAAATACTGAGGATATGAAGAAATATTACAACATTGTCACTCCCCTCAGGGAGCTCACAGTCTAATAGGAAGACAACATGCAAATAGTTATGTACATAGACAATACATACAGAGGAGATGGAAGATAATATTGAAAGAATTCAATAGCATTGTGTCTGTGATGGGGTTGGGGTTTGGGGGTGGGAAGGGAAGGGACTGTGAAACACCACTTGAAGAAGATGGAATTTAAACTGAATATTGAAAGAAGTTAGGATATGAAAATGAGGACTGTGACCATTCCAGGTCTAGGAAAAAGTTGGGAAAAATGCATAGACTTGGCTATGGAGTACCATGTGCAAGGAATAGTTGTAGATAATGTAGATTTGAGTCACCTATAAAAAGACCAGAAAGATAGGAAGGAGTCAGGTTGTGAAAGGCTTTAAAAGTCAAACAGAAGATAAGCTTTTCTCCTCTCCAAAGATTGGAAAAAGAGACAGAATATAAAATAGTGAAGATTAAGCCTTGAAATGCAGAGTGGATACAACCACATAATTGTTCTGTGATACTAGACAAGATACTTCTCAATGCTCTAGGCAACTCTTGAAGATTCTAAGTTGTAGAAATGGGAGGAGCTTGCATTCAAAGACAGAAATTTCCTCACTGGGAACTCTCTATCAGTGAAATCATAGGTCTAGCCTCGATTCCTATCCCTATCCAAAATAAAGAAAATTTTAAGGTATATGAAATCCTATTTTTCATTAAGCTCATATATGATTTTTGCCAATTTAAAAAAATTGAATGGTAGTTTTTTCCCTAGTGTTTTGTGTTATGTCAGATTTATCAAACATTAGTCTACTTTGTCTACTGTCATAATTATTTACTCTTTTGAGCTGATCTACTTTCCTATTTTTTAAAAAAATCCGGTATAGAATGTATTTGATAATTAATAATTTATACTACAGTCTGAGACCTGGCAGGACAGTTTTCATTCTTTTTTTTCCCCTTTCCTTCTTTTCTTTCTCTTTCTTTTTTCCCTTTCTTTCCATAATTAACCTTGATTTTTTTTTTACCTTTTTCCATATGATTAGTATAATGTTGTTGCTTTGGATATTTGTTGTTATTGTTGTTGTTATTAGCTACAATAACTCTCAAAGCCCATCTACTAAATTATAAAGAATCTGCAATTTACAGTGGGGGAATTATAAATCTTGAATTACTGAAGTAGTAAATTGAAAGTTAAAGCAACATTGTAGGCATGGTACATTTGGATTTTAATGAAGCATTTTAGAAAATCTCTTACCATATGCTTTTGGATAAAGGAGATATATGTAGGGTAAAATACTGTAGCATTGGGCAGAACCAGAATTATTTTTAATAACTGAACTGAAAGAGTAGTGATTAAATAATCTATACTTAGTGTATGGTGGTTTATGGTTTCAGAGTGCCTAGGGGCTCTGCCTTTGTCTTTGATGTTTTCAACATTTTTATTAATGATTTGGGTGAAGGCATGAAGATTGTGCTTATAAAATTTATGAATGACAGAACTATAAGGCAAAGATAGTTCATAGGATGACAGAATTAGGATCCAAGGGAAACTTGGCAGGCTGCAATAATGGAATGAATGAAAGAACAAATTGTGAAAGGAAATGATTTGGTTTAAAAAAAAGTATAAAAGGAATAAGGGCTAGTATAGCTAGAAAGTTGTTCAGAAAAGGTCTGGAATTTTGAACTGTTAGCTCAATGCCTAAGTAAGCTTAGGTGATTTCAGGTTTTAAGGACAAAAATTCGTCAAGAAAGAGGAAGATGATAATGCTGCAACATATCCCCTTCATTGGACCACATATAGATTTTTCTTTTCAGCTCTAGATACTGCATTTTAGCAAGGTCACTAGAATGTGTTCACAAAGGGATCAACGGGATAACATGAAGTACAACAGAACATGCTATGTAAGGACAGTTTGATGGAAATGAAGATACATAGCTTAGAGAAGAGAAAAGTTGGTGGATGGAATGGTAATTGCCTTTAAGCATTTGAAGGATTCATGTGGAAAAAAGATTAGATTTGCTTTTGAGATTAAAACTTTTTTGGCATTACATTGCAGGGAAGCATTGAACTTAACAACAGAGGAAAATGTTGACAACTAGAGTGATCCAAAAGTAGCATGGATAATGTTGGGAGGTAATAACTTTCTCCTCTATTGTAGATATCCAAGTAAGATGAGGACTTATTAAGAGTCATAGAGGAGATTTCTCTTTAGGTATGGACTGTTAAATATATTTCTTTGAAAGTCTGTTAATAATTTGCTCAATTTTTTCTTTTGAAATTAGGTTCTTTAAATTCTTTATTTCATTGTATAATAATTTGGACAATTTGTATTGCTGGTAATATATAAGCATTATGATAATATATTTGGAATTATATGAAACATGTCATGTCCTTTGATCCAAGTATACAACACCTAGTCTTATAAACAAGAGTTTTTAAAAAGAAATGGGACCTGTATATATATGAAAGCTATTTATAGAAGTCCCTATTGTGGTGGGGAAAATACTAATGGGATGCCCATCAGCTGGGGAATTTCTGAATAATTTGTGTTATACAAATGTGTTTGAGTGCTATTGAATTGTTAGAAATGAGGAAATAGATTATTTCAAAAGACCTGGCAAGGTTTATACTTATTCAGAGACAAATGAGTGGAATCAGAAGAACAATATATATTGTAACATCTATATTATAAAATTAATGAATAATGTTAAGTACATAAAACCTGAAGAAGTGAGAACTAGGAGAAGAATTTTACAATAACAAAAGTGTAAAAATAACTTTGAGGGTTGTAAGAACTATGATCAATACAATGACCATTCACGATTCTGGAAGATCAATGATGAAACATACTATCCAATATGGAAAAGAAATCAATTTAAGATGCAGAATGAGACTATATATTTCTGTTTATAGTGATATGATTTGTTTTGTTTGATAAGGCATATTTGTTATATGACAATTATTTTTCTTTTTTTTTTCTTTCAGGGCCTTTGGTAGTGGGAGAGAAAGAAATATATTTGATTAGAGAGATGAGAGGATGCTAAAAATATTGTATATACTTGCAGGTGAGGTCACTATTATTACTTTCACCATTTTTGAGACCTTTTTTATGGAGACTTCTTTCATGAATGGAAATAATGCTTAAATGTTCATGACACACAAAAAAAAACATCTAAAAAACTTAAAATATGCATTTGTTATATCCACCTATTAATGTTATTTCTATTTTCATGATTTTTTTATTTTATTAGAAAAAAAGAATATTGGTATCTGGATTGGCAAGGGAAGAACATCAAAGAAGAACAGCTAATAGCTTTTCTTCCACCCAAAAAACACAAAGTTATTTTTCCCTATCCAAAGAATTTCATTTTATTCAAACTTAAGAGAATCTTAGAATTTTACTCCTCCTAGGAGTCCGTAGTTTATACTAAGTAACTAAGTTAGAACACAGAAGATGCCGCTGTGTATTTTGTAAGACAATGAAGCTATAGATTTGGTTTTTTATGGTATTTGATTTGCAACTACAACATAAATGTTAAAAAACTAAACCCAGGAGGGCCTAGTAAATTTCCATTTTATAGTTCCCTTTCTAAAACTTGGAGGTTTGATGTTTTTATGAATATTTGCAAGGATTTGGGCCATAAATGTCAACATTAAATTTTATTGCAATCAATAAACAAGCAAAAAGAAAGCACATGTTATTCCCATGGATGACAAACACTTATTTATATATAGTGACAAGTTATTTCAAGGAAATTCTGAAATCTTTAGAAGAACAAAAATACAGCTATTGCAAATTAATTAATGAACTTGTCATGAAAATATAATTTAATATTTATATGGAGTTACTAGTATTTCTTTTAATAACATTGAAATACTGTACCTTAACTTTGAGGATACAAATGATAAAGATACTAACAAAATATAACTGGTATCATTATTCAATTAAAATATGACCTTGGTGATGATGAAGCATTTTGATAATCTATGCCTTCCTAATGTGACTGCATTTTTAAGAGGAGTCACTCATGTGTGCTAAGAGTATCTCAAGTCAAAGTCCCATTCTTCCTAAATGAAGTGTCCTGTAACAGATTGACATAATCAAGGTAAGCAGCATAACAATGCATCCAGTGTATCCCAGAAGATATAACTCCAATTATTTGTAATTACTAGAACAGGCAACTATTCATAGTGGAAATAAATGAAAAACATAGGAAACTAAATAACCTGCTGTTGTTTGTACAGTTGTGGAATAAAACAAATAGCTAAAAAATAATTACTTTGTGTATACCTCTACTGGGGGTTGATCATAAGCCATACTACAAAAAAGATTCAGGTATGTGAGAAATGCAAACAGCAAAATATATGCTTTGGTTTTTGCTGAAGATTATGGATAATAAAGCATCTGCTGCTAATGTTGGAACAAGTCAAGTTAACCTTGACATAGTTGTGACCACTTTCCTATTTCTATTAGTAACTTTGCTTGGAGTGTGCAAAATAGCTCCTTTTATAATGACTATTCTGTGAGATTAAAACTACACTTCTAAGATTTGACTACCACTTATACATACATACATACGTACATACATACATACATACATGTATATATATATATATACATACATACATACATACATGTATATATATATATATATACATATATATATACATATATATCAGCAACTGATATAAGTAAAAATTTTAAAAAAAATGTAATTTAGGGGGTGCCCTCTGCTGAAATACAAATCTTTTTTTTTAGTGCTTACAGTAGACAAATTAAGATTCTAGTGGAAGGAAGGAAGAAAGAAAGTAATCTAGGAAGAAAGGAAGATTGGACACACATTCATTCTAAAATGATAAAGATTTGATATAGATGGTGATGTAATGAAAGACAGTTATATTAAGCACCACAAGGAGTACAGTGTATATACTTAACTTGTAATCATGAGTTGCAGCCTATTAGTGTCACAAAGGAGTCTCGTTAGTGTGGTAACTGGCACAGAACTTTACAATGTAAACTTTAAGTCATGAAAAGTAAAATTGAAAAGCGTCAGGTTTTCAGATAGTTTTCCTTCAATTCAATAAATATTTCTTTTTAAAAATTTATTTATTTTTAGTTTTCAACATTCACTTCCACAAGATTTTGAGTTCCAAATTTTCTCCCCATCTCATCTCTCCCCTCAACCCCAAGATGGCATGCATGCTGATACCCCTTCCCCTAATCTTCCCTCCCTTCTATCTCTCCCCCCTTCTCTTATCTCTTTCCTCTTCTATTTTCCTGTGGAGTAGGATAGATTTCTATGCCTCATTTCCTGTATTTCCTATTTCCCAGTTGCATGTGAAAACAATGTTTTTTAGCCTATGTTTTTAAAACTTTGGGTTCCAAATTTTCTCCCTTCCTCCTTCCCCACCCACCCTCATTGAAAAGACAAGCAACTTGATACAGGTTATACATGTTTAGTTATGCAAAACATTTCCATAGTAGTTATATTGTGAAAAACTAAATACATTTCCTTTAGTCCTATCCCATCCCCCATTTATTCTATTCTGTCTTTTGATCCTGTCCCTTCTCAGAAGTGTGTGCTTCTGATTACCCCTTCCTCCAATCTGCCCTCCCCTCTATCATCCCCTTGTTCTCTTGTTCCTTTCTCCCCTATTTTTCCAACCACAATTGACTGTGTGTGTTATTCCCTCTTTATGCCCAAATCCTATAAGAACAAGATTTACTCATTCCCTCTCACCATCCACCACTTCCCCACCACTGTAAAAGCCTTTTTTTGTCTGTTTTATGTGAGGTAATTTATCCCATTCTACTTCTCCCTTTTTCCTTCTCCCAGTATAATCCTCTTTCACCCCTTAATTTATTCTCCAGATGTCACCCCTTCATCTTCAATTCACCCTGTGCCCTCTGTCTATCTATCTCTCTATCTTTACTTACATATAATTTTTTCTCTCCAATTACCCTAATGCTGACAAAGTCTCATGAGTTTCAAATATCATCTTTCCATGCAGGAATGTAAACAGTTCAAACTTAATAAGTCTCTTATGTTTTCTCTTTCCTGTTTACCTCTTCATTTTCCACTTAAGTCTTGTATTTGAAAGTCAAATTTCCTATTCAGCTCCGGTCTTTTCATCGAGAATGCTTGTTAGTCCTCTATTTCACTGAATATCCATTTCCCCCCTGAAGGGTTGTACTCAGTTTTTCTGGGTAGGTGATTCTTGATTGCAATCCTGTCTCCTTTGTCCTCCAGAATATTATATTCCATGCCCACAGGTCCTTTAATGTAGAAGCTGTTAAATCTTGTGCTATCCTGATTGTGTTTCCACAATACTTGAATTGTTTCTTTCTGGCTGCTTGTAATATTTTCTCCTTGACCTGGGAACTCTGGAATTTGGCTACAATATTCCTAGGAGTTTTCCTTTGGGGATCTCTTTCAGGAGGTGATTGGTGGATTCTTTCCATTTCTATTTCCCCCTCTGGTTCTAAAATATCAGGGCAGTTTTTCTTGATCATTTTTTGAAACATGATGTCTAGGCTCTTTTTTTGATTTTGGCTTTCAGGTAGTCCAATAACTTTAAAATTATCTCTCCTGGATCTATTTTCCAAGTCAGTTGTTTTTCTAATAAGATATTTCACATTTTCTTCTATTTTTTTCATTATTTTGGATTGATGTTACTGTGCCTTGATTTCTCAAATTGTGACTAGCTTCCAATTGCTCCATTCTAATTTTTAAGGAAGCATTTTCTTCAGTAAGCTTTTGGACTTCCTTTTCCATTTGGCCGTTCTGCTTTTGAAGGCATTCTTCTCCTCTTTGGTTTTTTGAACCTCTTTTGCCATTTGGATTAGTCTATTTTTTAAGGTATTTTCTTCTGTATATTTGTGGTTCTCCTTTAGCAAGCTGTTGACTTGGTTTTCATGATTTTCTTGCTTCACTCTCATTTCTCTTCCCAGTTTTTTCTCTACTTCTCTTACCTGTTTCTCAAAATACTTTTTGAGCTCTCATGGACTGGAACTAATTCATATTTTTCTTGGAGGCTTTGGATGTAGGAACTTTGACTTTATTGTCTTCTTCTGGTTGTATGTTTTGATCTTCTTTGTTACCAAAGAAAGATTCCATGGTCAGACTTTTTTTGTGCCTTTGTTTGCTCATGATCCCAGCCAATTACTTGAATTTTAAACTCTTTATTAAGGTAGTGGTCTGCTTCCAGTGTGGAGAATGTACTGTCCCAAACTTCAGGGGATTAGTGCAGCTGTTTGCAGAGATACATCTAGGTAGCTGCAAATTTTCAGCTCTTCCAAGTTGCAATGATCAAGGGTGAGGTATTTACTCCTTTCCTGCACCATGCTCTGGTCTATGATTAACTGCAAGCACTCTTTTTTGTCTTGGAACTTTGAGGAGGATTTTCTCTGTACTACCACTACAAGCTACACCGCATTAGCACTCCTCCTCACTCAGGACCACCACCCAAAACTGTGATCCAGATCCAAGCATGAGCAAAGCAAGAGAATCCTGCACCAGCAGAGAAATCCCTGCTCCCCGTTTGATAAGCCACTGGATTCCCCCTCAGTCTGTGGGCCAGAAATTCTGGAAGCAGCCTCCTCACTAGCCAGTGCTCAGGGACTGGATCTGGCACAGAGCTTCTCTCTCACCTGCAGTTACAGACTTTTCCTACTGAACTTCTAAGTTGTGTTTGGTGTTTGTGGGTTAAGAAGTCTGTGAATGACCACAGCTGCCTGTGATTCAGTCCTCTGAGGCCTGCTCTAGGTTCACTGAGGTCTCTTTTGCCTGCACACTCAAGCCCAACTGCACTCCTCTCCCCACCTGGAGTGATATACCTTTCACATTAACCATCCAGACTGTCTTGGGCTGGATATGTGTTTCATTCTGTCTTTTTGTGGGTTCTGCTGCTTTAGAATTTGTTTAGAGGTATTTTTCACAGGTATTTGGAGGGGTTTAGGGGAGAGCTCAAGCAAGTCAATGCTTTGACTCTGCCATCTTGGTTCTGCCTCCCTTCAATAAATATTTCTTAAGAGCATACCATGAGAATGTTCCAAGGTAAGATTCAGGACTATAGCTCAAGTCTCACCTCTGATTCTTCCTACTTCTGTGATCTTGGGCAAGTCACTCTGGGAGGTTGCTTTCTGAGCCTTAGTGTCCCTATCTATAAAATAAAACAATTAACTTACATGTGTGATCTTTTGAGAATTCAAATCAAAATAACCCTGAAGTTTCATCTCATATTCCACATGCTATCAAAATCATAAAATATGAGAATATTGTTGGAAGGATTATAATAAGATAGGCATCCTGGTAACAGGTATTGATGGCAGAGTCGTAAAATTAATACAACTATTTTGGAAAGCAATTTGTAAGTATGCAAATAAAATTAATGTATTGTCAATAACTTTGGACCTCATGATTCCACTACTAAGGTTATACCCTAAGGTGGCCACAGATAAGAAGAAAAGTGTCTACTAATTACCCAAATTGTCTATTTGATGAGTAATTATTTTGTACTGTCAGAATGTAATAATAATGACAACAACAATAATATAATAATAATTAACATTTATAAAGAGCTTACTATTTGGCAAACTATATATGTGCTAAGTACTTTACAAATATCATGTCATTTGATCCTCACAACAACTCTAATGATAGGTACTTTTATTATCACTATTTTATATGTGAAGAAACTGAGACAAAGAGATGATAAATAACAATTCCAGAGACACACAACTAACAAGTGTCTGGGGCCGTATTTGAACTCAGATCTTGCTGACTCTGCATCTGCTGCTGTCTTTACTACTCCATCTATCTCTCTCTGTACTGAGAGGAACACATAGTCAACACATTTAGAAAAATGAGCATACTATTTTCTATTTCTTATCTAGCTTTTAAAGATAAGTTGCACAAGTTTCTTTTCAAGGCAACTTCTAAATTACAGTTATTACATTTGCAAATTAACATTTCATATTAAATTAGTATTACATTTAAACTTTCAAGTTAAATATGTTATGCTTCTTAGAGTGGAAATATTACATATCATTGATCAGCCCTTCAGAACAAAATAATCAAGTATATTTCCTAAAGATCCATATCTGTTGCTGGCATTGTAACACCACCAAGCATAAAGAGAATATTTTTAATTCTAAAAGCTGACATAATTTAAGATTATCACTTCTAATTACTTCAGTAAGGAAAAAAATAAATTTCTGATCACTGGGAATACACAACTTTACCCTAGCTAAACAGATTAATAAACAAAGAACTAAGGGGCAGCTAGGTGACACAGTGAGTAAAGTGCTTGAACTAGAGTCAGGAAGTATCATCTGCCTGTGTTCCAATCTGGCTGCAACATTTACTGGCTGTGTGAACCTGTGTATTTCACTTAACCCTATTTGCTTCAGTTTTCTTTTTCTGTAAAATGAGCTGGACAAAGAAATGAAAAAAACCCTCCAGTATCTTTGTCAAGAAAATCCCAATTTCAGTGCAAAGAGTCAGACACAACTGAAATGACTGAACAAAAACAACAAAAAGAATTTCTAAGGATGTAAAACACTGATTCTTGCATATAATTAATATCAAAATGAACAAATTTGAACTATTCACATAGCTAAAAAAAGCCTTGGAGAACTAAATCCTTTCAGCTCAGTAAATCTTACCATGGGATTAACAAAAACTGGATTGGTAGATTCTTCAAATGCTGTCCATTATATCAATCACTATATGGCTACTCCATCTGTGTTTTATTTTACTTTACTGGAAGTAGTTTTCACAGCTTCTTTCACTGGAAGTAGTTTCTTTCCATACAATTAAATCACTTAATGTTTCCGTATCTCAAATTTTTTAATCTTTTTTTTGTTTGTTTGATTTTTGTTTGTTTGGTTTTAGGCAATTGAGATTAAATGACTTGCCCAGGGTCACACATCTAGTAAGTGTCAAGTATTTGGTCTGAGGCCGGATTTGAACTCAGGTCCTCCTGACTTCAAGGTAGGTTCTCTATCCACTGTGCCACCTAGCTGCCCCTAATTTTTTCTAATCTTTAAAAAACATGTTGTTCTATTCTAGTACAGCTCTGAATCTATTTTGTATGGCTCCACTCACCACATTCAGAACTTGCCAGACTGAAATAGCCCTATTTGGCTACCACTAACCTACATGTATTATTTCCAGTAATTAGAATATGTTAGTTACATAATAAATATCAATTAAGCCCTTACTATATGCTAGATATGGTGCAAGGTACTAGGGATACAAATTACAAAGAAGCACCTAGTCGCAATAAGCTAGTATGTGTGTATACACACTGATACATAGATATCTACATATATACCCTATGCTTATATGTGTATAATATATATGTATGAAAATAAAAGTCTAATATCTGCTCCTTCAAGGAAGGAACTGGGTTAACAAACTTTGCGTAATTCCTAATCCATTATTGTTGTTCAATCATTCAGTCATATCTGACTCTTCACGAACCCATATGAAGTATGCTTTGCAAAGATACTGTAGAGATTTGCCATTTCCTTCTCCAGCAGATTAAGGCAAATAAAACCTAAGTGATTTGGCCAGAGTCACAGAGATAATAAATATCTAAGGCCAGATTTGAACTCAGATCTTCCTGACTCCAGGCCCAGCACTATAACCACTGAGTCATGTAAGTCTCTCCTCAGCACACAGCAAGTTCTTAACAAAACATTTTTCATTCATTCATTTGGTAGCAGTATTATAAAATGAGATGATCATGGTAAGCTTGAATAAAACATACATACATAAACATTAACATTTAGTCCTATATTATACAATTTCTGTTATATCTGAGTAAGCACAAGTTTAAATTACTAATGAGAGTGATAACCAAGTAACTTGCATATTGGGCAGCAATTTTCTCCAAGCATGTAGATCTTTCACCCAGAGAAAAGCTGGATATAGTGATTCACAGATCCATTAGGCTTGTTGTCAGAGTGTGAGGAGGAGGAGGAGAAAAAGGAGGATCTTGTCTAGATAATATTTTCACAAAAATGTAGATTCCTTTTCCTTCTCAGTTTGGCTTTATAGTTGCTTTATACCATCATAACACTTCTTTTCCCAAGGGGACAGAGGAATGTATAGAACTTTTAGTCACAGTCTATTTTTTTGTTACTTCCATCTTCTGTTGCTTGACAGCCTTCATATTATACAGCCTTTTGTCATGCAATCAAATCTTCATTCCCCTTCACTACTTATCAGAGCAGCAAAGTGCTAAACTCAGAGAAGGGTCAGCTGCAACCCAAGGCTTTCAACAAGAAGCTCTCAAATGAAGTGTTCTGTCTGGAAGAATGCACTTCCAAAAAAAATACAAGAAAGCAATGGCCTGGAACTGATTTTAACAATTACTCTCCCTATAGAATTTGTATTTCAACAGACAAATGATGCTCACCAAGAGAAATCTTCATTTTCAGAGCTTTAAGTTTTTACTTTAAATATTCTAAAAGTTCTTAAAACATAATTGTTTCCCTTTAATTTACTATGCACTGCACATTTTCAATTTGAGTAAATGTAATGAGGCAGTATTTTAAATGCATGTCTCTTTGTCCATTTACCTCTTAACAGTGGATTAATCTATTTCATGTTAATGCCATCTATTGGTGGATATTGCTTCAATTTCTGTTGGTAAGTGAATGAAGCTGGTAATTTATTTAATTTTCTAATTAGTGGTGCATTACAGTAAAACAAGGTAAGCTAGGCATGTAGAAAGAGTAAAGGATAAGTGATAGACAGCCTATGTGCTTTCTTGGTATTCATGTAATGGCAAGAGATCTAGGCGAAGATACTGGGTGGATCAATTGTGCAGGATTTGTAGGGGAGGCGGACAGAATCAGTAAGAGTCATTTTGGATGCCAAGGTAAGTATGGGTTGTGACCTATGCTTTAGAAAAAGTACCCACACAAATGACATAATAGCTCTACTAAAGTTTTGAACTAAGAAAAAAATGAAACATCTTGAGTTGCAACACCATAGTTTATTTAAAGGTTTAATTTCCACATTGAGGTAAATTCTCAATAAATTTTTTCAAACTCCTTTTCTTTACCAACATACTAACTAAAGTAAACTTCTTCTAATGTCCTTGATCAAGCTGGAGTACTATTTGTCAGTTATGTTACAGTGGGGATTCTTTTCATGTTTGAAATCACTTCCTACTCTTAAATTCTATGCTTTTGCTGTTCTTAATCTATGTTTTTGCTATTCCTACTCCACCTCTCATCATGCCTTGGAGGAGACTCTCAATTTTTGAAGATTGTACATATAAGTATAAATTCCTTAGGTCTTTTTAAGCGGGAAAAGCCTTAAATAAAAGACTACTTCCACCAACCACCGCCACCATCAACAACAACAACAATAAGAGTAATAAGGAAACTCTTTTGGAGTCACAGTGATCCTTTCCTTTTGTCTTCCTTGTTTTTCCTCATTAAGATTATTCATGGCACTATTATTAGATTTTTTTTTAGAGTTTCTTCTTTTTAACTATTTTTCCTCTTTAAGCAAAATACTCAAGTTCCAAGCATAAATTATACTTTTTTCCATGGATGAACCCTCCATACTCAAAGCAGTGCTATAACTTGAAATTATTTTTTTCATCCTTGGTAGCTTTACCATGTGTCTGTATTCATTATGATACCAAATTTCCTTTTGAATGAAATACTTCACTGTAACAACTCCCAAGACTGCTTATCTAATAGGACATTCCCAACAGCTATCATGCATGTACATTGAGCTGACCCAATGAAAGTGTCCTTACTGATATGTTTGAGCAATTTAGGAAAAGAAAAACAAAACAAAGCATTGCCCAAGTAAACTGGCTGACTATTTTATTGAATTAATTGTTCATTTACATTGAGAAAAAAGATATGCGTATTGACAGGGCCAGACATTGTATGGGTCAATTTTGCCTCCAAAGAAATTTTTGAAGTTAACTGCTAGAAACATTAACAGACACTATGAGGATTGTCAGTTAGGATAATTATTCCCTGGTGGAGACATTAACATCCACTACTAGGTTTCTTAGAAAACTGGTAAAAAATTATCTGACAAATCAACATATAGACAGTGTTCTATTTAGAGCACCTTGTTACTGATACTATAATTTTCACACTAATGATTCTCCTATTTAATAAATTAAAAGAAATAGAGCCTCAATTTGGAATAATTCTATTTAATCTTATAATAAGCTATTTTGTATAATAGGAAATGGTATAATCATTTTATATCCAATATATATTTCTCTTCTACTAACACTAACCTTTAATAATATAATTTTTAATAAAAAAATGAGCCTCATTTCCATGCATATCTACCTAAATAATCCTTATTATTTTATTATAAATGTTCTAAAGCAACACAGCTTTTCATTCACCTTTCCCCTTATTTATTTGTTCAATGGTAATTTACCAGGTACTCACTTCATAGAACATCATCCTTGGGCATGAGAATAGAGGTTTGTTAAAAGGGAAAGCTTTGTTTTGCTTTTTTTTTCCTCAACTTTTTTTGTCCCTTTCCTTTCTTTTAAATTTGAACTCTACTCTCAGGGTGGAAGGGGCACTGTCTCAGGCTTCTTCTCTCCATGGCTGCAGGCCCTGACTTTTACCTGGTGCTGCACTGATGTTGCCCTGAAGTTCACAGGAAACCCTCATGTCTGGTGCTATGCTAAGGGGATGGGGTGGAGGTGTCTGGTACTTCTGAAGGCTGTAGGGTTCTGGCAGCTTACCTGGTGCTGAGCTGGGATCCTAGTGCTGGTGGCTAACATGTGCTGAGGTCAGTGGGGTGTTTCTGCTTCTCCCCAAGCTATGCTGAGGCACATGGTGGTCTGGCCTCTGAAGGCTGCCTGTTTGCCAGGGACTGCTGAAGCAAGTGGTAGTTCTCATAGCTCGAGTCTGCCAGTTCCCTTGGCTATGCTGAGATACATTGGTGTTCCTGATGTTGGTGTTTGCTTGCTACACCACGTTGGGGCTCAGGATTTCTCCTTGGTTTGATGAGGTGGAGATTGCTGCTGGCTTACTGGAAGTTTCTTTCCTGACTGCACTCCCCTTTATCTTGAATGAGACAGAACTTTCTTGCTGATCTTCCAAGTTTCTTCAGCTAAAAGATTATTTCACCTTATCTTTTTGCTGGTTCAGCTGTTCCAGGATTAGTTTTGAGATGCTGTTTTATAGTTGTTTGGAGGTGAATATGGGAGAATTACAGCAATTTAATACTTACTCTGCCATGTGGGCTCCTGGAACTTGGTTGTTTTGTTTTCTTTCCTTTTTAACAGAAGACAAGTACAGACCTTTTCCCATGATGGATTTTGCAAGCATACGAAAGAACTAAAGATAATAACCAATTACATTTTATTTTATTTTAATTTAGGCAATTGGAGTTAAGTGACTTGCTTAGGGCCACACAGCTAGTAAGTGTCAAATGTTTTGTCTGAAGTTCAATTTTAACTCAGATCCTCCTGACTTCAAGCCCAGTGCTCTATCCACTGTACCACCTAACTGCCCCAACCAATCACATTTTAAATATTACCACATATTATACACAGATTCTGAGGAGTACAGATCAAAGGGGATGACTAATACCATGAGACAAGTCTAAAAAGACTTCTTAGAGAAGGAGTGTTTTGAATCATGGATTTTAGAAACTGTTAGATGTGAATTTGAAGACAAAGTGAGCAGGCTAGCCCAAAGGGGACATTTCATGAGTTCGATAGCAAAATTACGAATGAGCAGGCATTTTTAAGGGAAACAGTAAAGGACTTGTTCTGACTGGTTATGATGGAAAATTAAAAAATGCTTTATTGTTTGCAGAACATGTTCTTCACAGCAAAGCTCTGAAGTATACGTTGTAAATAGTATTATTTTTATTTTGCAAATGTGGAAAATGAGATTCTTTGAGAGGAAACCACATATCTATGAAAGCACAGTGAACCAGCAAAGGAGCATGATCTGAATGCAGATATTCTGCACATCTCTTAATTAAAGCAGAAATTAATAAATATGGATTTTTAAATTACACAAATGACCTAATCAACTCCCTTGCCAATGGAAAAAAAAATATTGACAAAAAACAGAAAAGTTCTAGCATACTGGTTTTGAAAACTGCTAATTAAATTCTTCCAGATAATAGAGAATATGAATATAGTGAATTCTTAATTACTTCTAGTCTCTCTCTCTCTCTCTCTCTCTCTCTCTCTCTCTCTCTCTCTTCTATCATCATTATCATCATTATCTCAGTGTATTGCACAAAACAATATTTCTTTTTAAAACTTGGAAACCCATTAGTGGAAACAAAATGTCTTTAACTTCCTCCTCTATCCACACAAACACATAACTGTAGCCTAAATTTTCATTATTAGAGCAAGTAAAATATTTTGTTCTACAATGAACAGATTTGTTTGTTTTGGGCAGGACCAGTGATTTACTCTTCAACTTACAAATCAATCAATCCAAAAATATTTAACTATCAATCATGTTTCAGGCTCCCTGCTAGACATTCCAGATATAATTACAATAACAGAATAAATCTTTGCTAATAAGAGCTTATATATTAATGTAAAATGTCTGGTCCTAAGCCTTGTCTGAGGCACAAAAAAGTTATGTGACTTGCCCAGAGAGCATACAGGCAGGTTATTTTATTTTATTTTATTTTATGCTATTTTTTTTTACATGGGCAAATATTTTATTATTTGAAATATATATATAGACACACATATATAAGTTCTGTGTTTTATTGCTAATCTTTTTCCATGTCCAGAGTTCTTTTCATTTTATTAATTTATTTTGATTTATCAGCAATCACTTCCATATGCTTTTGAGTTTAAAATTTTTCTCCCCCTTCCTCACCACCACCTTCCCCAAGACAGAGCACAATCTGATGTAGGCTATACATTTGCATTCCTATTAAACATATTTTCACACTAGTGAAGTTCTAAGTTAGAATTACTCATTAGTGTTTTGCTTTTGACCACCGCCTCCCTCCCTCCCTCCCTCACTTTCCTTTTTCTAACGCTTTAGCCTTACTACTTCTTCCCTCCCTTCTGTCCCCCCTCCCTTTTCTTTCCCCTTTTCCCTCCTACTGCCTATAGGGCAAGTTAGATTTCTATACCTAACTGATTATGTTATTCCATTCTTGAGCCAAATCTGATGAGAGTAAGGTTCAAAATGCTCACACCACTCCCTTCTTTCCCTCTGCTGTAATAGGATTTTGTGTCTTTTCCTGTAATGTAATTTACTCTTGTCTACCTCCTTTCTCAGTATATTTTCTAAAATTAGACTAATCCGCTTACTTGGATCCATTTAATCCACTTGATTAGATTTTTTTTAATCATTACATCAAAATCAACTATTATCCTCCCCCTTTATGTATACTCCTTTAACATGGTGTAATAACAATACAGTTCTCAAGAGCTGCAAGTGTCATCTTCCTTTGTAGGGATACAAACAGTCCACCCTTACTAACAACATATTGTATCTTTTGTTCCATTTACCTTTATATGTCTTTCTTGAATCTTGTACTTGAAGATGAAATTTTTTGTTGAGGTCTGGTCTTTTTATGAGGAAGGTTTGGGAGTCCCCTATTTCATTGATTATCCATCTCCTCATTGTAAAATCATGCTCATTTTTGCAGGGTAGTTGATCCTTGGCTGCAATCCAACCTCCTTTGGGGTATGGAATATCATCTTCCACACCCTGCAGTCTTAATGTAGAAATTGCAAGGTCCTGTGTAATCCTGACTATGGTTCCATGATATTTAAATTGTTTCTTTCTGGCTGCTTGCAGCACCTTCTATTTCATCTGGTAATTTTGGAATTTTGCTATTATATTCCTTGGCGTTATCAATTTGGGACCTCTTTGAGGTGGTGACTGGTGTATTCTTTCTATGGTTATTTTATCTTCTGGTTCTAGGACTTCCAGGCAGTTTTCCTTTATGATTTCCTGAAAGATACTGTCCATTTTTTTTTTCATCATGATTTTCAGGTAGTCCAATGATTTTTAAATTGTCTCTCCTGGATCGATTTTCCAGGTCAGTTGTTTTACCGATGAGATATTTTTTTTTTCATTTTTTTGTTTCTGTTTGACTGATTCTTGCTCTCTCATAGAGTCATTAGTTTCCATTTGTCCAATTCTAGTTTTTAACAGATTGTTTTCTTCTGTTAGTTTTTGTACTTCCTTCTCCAACTGGCCAATTGGGATTTGTCTTCTTCAGTGTACTTTTTTTCCAATTGGCCGATTGTATTTTTTAAGAACTCTTCTACCTCTCCCATCAGACTTTTAAAATCCTTCTTCAGCACTTCTAAGAAGGATTTTTGGCCTTTAGGCCAGTTCATATTCCCTTTCAATGTTGCAAATGTGGGTTATGTGGCAATGTTGTCCTCTTCAGAATTTCTGTCTTGATCTTCACTCTTCTCATAATATGAATCTATGGTACATTTCTTTTTACTCATGGTGTTTCTTTATTCCCTGGCCTTTAAAGAGATTGAGATCTCCTGCTGGGGAACAGAGGGCACTGACCCAAGCTTCTTGTGTTGGTAGCCTAGGTCTTGGTCACTGACTTTGTGTTCTGGGGCCTCTCATGTTGGCAATTGGAAGCTGTAGGGTTCTGGTAGTTTACCTTGTGTTGGGCTGGAATCAGCAAGGCTAGAACTTTCAGGCAGCTCTAGGTTGCCTGTTTTTTCTTTCCTTTAGCTTTCTTCAGCTCCTTTTAGATGGGTGCTGCAGGGTGTTTGTCTACCTGGGGCCCCTTGTAATGCTGCCTGCCTCGATTCTGCTAATGCATTGGAAGATTCCCCTTGTGTTAGAGTGCCGAGGCATTTGGTGGTTTTCTGAGCTTGTTTCCACTGGTTCCCCCACCCTCACTAAGGTGTTGGTGTTTGCCTGCTCTACCACCTGGGCTTCAGGATCTCTTCCTGGGGTTCTGACAGCTTACCTGGTGTTAGGTTGGAATCAACAAGGCTGGGGCTTTAGGAAGACTTTAGGTTGCTTTCTCTGGCTCCTTTCAGATGAATGCTGCAGGGTACTTATCTGCCTGGGGCCCCTTGTAGTTCTGCCTCCCTTATTTTTGCTGAGGCACTGGGAGACCCATTTGCTGGGCAGCTACACTGGTGTTACCCATCTTTCTTCTAATTCAGCTGTTCCATTTTTTTTTTCTGGGGTATATTTTCTGGGTTTTTAGAGGTTGATAGGGGAGGGTGAAAGAATACCTTTTTACTCTGTCATTTTGGCTCCCAGAAGCACCAGACAGCATATTTTAAATGCAAGATTTGAACCCAGGTTATCTTGACTCTAAAGCTGGCCCTTTATCTGCACTGACAAGCTACCTCTCAGTTAACATATTAGAGAAAAAATACATCAATTGTTAAAAGCAAACATTTAACTTCATATTTATAGTTATTCTTTTCAAACTTCTTTCACTCTAGGTTTCACTTTGCTGTCAATGAATGGAGTAGTCTCTAATTTGATTTAATATTTTACTTTATTATTTTAACGTATTACTATAGTCATGTCTCAAGCAACACATTTATTGTGACTCAAATTAACTTTCAGGGATTTTTCATTTTTTGAAAGGCTTTCCTATAGACCTGAGTAATTTGTAATTCCTCAATTTTCCTAGTTACCACTATTCTCAATCTGATTTTCAATAAATGTGTGATCAATTGCCTTTCTTTGGGGAAACCATCTTTGATTTCCATATCAGGATAAAGTTTATTCAATAGTTAGATACATTTTATGCAGCTGGGATATAATAAGTTTGAAAAGCATAAAGTGAGAACAATCAATTCTTTTTTATGTTAATTGATTTCTAGTATCCCAAGTATCTGTGTAATCTTTAGAAAAGGAATTACATTCAAAATACATTCTTATATTTATATATGTGATTCAACTTCCAGTTCTTGCTGTTGAAATGATTTCCATTTTTTCTCATAATCCTGAAGACTGGCTGTTAATAGCTTGAATGGAATGGCAAGTTTAATATAATACTATTTTCTTAAAAAAAGATGAACTTGCCTTTTGAGATTTTTGATGATTATTCTGAGATTTTTCAAAAAATTATCCTGAAAAAGAAAGATAGCACAGAGAGATTATATATATATATATATACACACATATATATACATATACATATATATACATATATGTATATGTATGTATATATGTATATATATGTATGTATGTATGTATACATATATATATGTATACATGTGTATATATATTATATATCTTCTCATCCCCTTTCTTGGCCAAGAGTAGATTGCAATGTATTATCAACAAAGAATTATAGAGCACTAATAGTATAAATGATGGTATTTTAAAAAGAAAAAGGAAATGGGCTAGATATGTGCAGAGCAAGAGACAACCTATATTTAGTTCTTGTGCCCAAATGGTATTTTCATTATCTCAGGAGAACTTTTTGAAGGTCCCCAATATGTTGAGCAGATTTCCCTGAGCTAATCTTATGAAGGACATGGACAAGCCTCAACTAGTTCAGGCAGACCTGATTGGGTTTAATTTTCAGTGCTGAAGGGAATACATCAGCAATTAATTACATAGTATTGACTCTCTAAATCATGGCAAAATACCTTCTGCAAAGTACAGAACAGTAAGGAGTTGTCGAATAAATGACTGCGTGTAAAATGAATGAATGATTTTAAGATACAGTCCATGATTATTTAAACAGATACTTAGATAAACATTTTGAGATCAACCAAGAAAAAAATATTTCCACAAATTTATTCCAGGGAAAGAGTTTACAACTTTCATTTTTGTGAGCAAAATGACCTTCTTCATGTCTGTTCTCCTGCCTTCCCAAGTGAATGGGAGTGCAACAGGTAATAGCAACCATACATTCCTGCATATTTTTCTAGCCAGTGCAGGTACTTTATAAAAACTTGAATACATCCAGCAACCCTAAGGGTATATTGTAAATGTTTAATAACAAGCTCTCTGGGGAAAAATAAAGCATTACAACTTTTCTTTTTAGTTTAATCTATAATATTATCATTTCTTCTGTCATTTCCTTATGGCTAGAAATCAACAAAACAATAATTCAAGCCTTCATATGTAGCATTTGCTGGCTTCCAAAGTGTAAATGCTCACATTGAAAATGTAATTGTTAGCACTTAAGAACCAATATGAGCTAGTTCCAGCACACTCCTGGAACACCCTAAACTTTTAAGTTCCTTTTAATAAAAGACTTTGGTGCCCTAAGAAATAAAATGCTAGAAAGCAAGTCAGAGTCAGGTATGAGTTGCCCTATTCCTAGCCCAAAATGTATTAATAGTTAGCATCTATTGATACAAAAGGAAGTGGAGATTACTATTGAACTTCCAGCTTGAAAAGTTTTAAAGTGAAGGAAAGTATCAATTTATTCTTATTCTTCCAATTTTGCAACTCCGTTGTGTATACTTTGAGGCAATTGATTTAACCAAGCAGTCAGTTCACCCACTGCCAAAATAGCCAGCAGAAAAATTAAAAATTTATTTAACCAGCTAGATGTTTTATTTACTAGATGTCTCATCAGACAAGAATATATTTGCATGGCTCCTATGTGCAATGTACATAGAAATGATAAAAAGACAAAATGGAAAAATCTCCCTGTTCTCAAGAAACTTATATTCTAAGGAGGTGGGGGAGGAAAGATGGGGCACAACATTTAAATAACTTGTATGTAATAATTTGGAAGGCATATTCACTACTAGAAGGGTCACGAAAATTTTCAAAAAGGAAATGGCAACATAGTTGGGCAATGAAAGGAGCTAAGGATTCTAAGAGGTTGAAGTTAGGAAGGAATAATTTCAGGTATAAAGGCTAACCCACAGCAAATATGGAACTGAGTGACAGAATTCCAGTTTTATAATATGTGATTTTGAAGGGAATGTAAAGACAAAAAGGGCAGTAATAAAAAAATAAGGCTGCAGTGGTGTTTTGTAGTCAGATTATGAAGAGCATTAAATGTCAATCTAAGGATTTTGTAGTTTATCCTTGGTGGATTGGAAAGGTATTAGAGGTAGTTAGGTGGCTCAATGCATAGAGGGCTGGACCTAGAGTTAGGGAAACCTGAATTCAAATCCAGTATCAGACACTTACTAGTTGTACAAACCCGGGCAAGTCACTGAACCTCCATTCACTTTAATTCACTGGAAAAGGAATTGGCAAACCACTCCTGCATCCTTGCCAAGAAAACCCCATGGAAAGTATGGTCTGTGGGGTGATGAAGAATTGGATATGGCTGAATGAGTGAACAACAACAAGAGGTTCTTCAGAAATTTATGTTACCAGTATCTATTAAGTGCTTACTATATGGTAGATAATATGCTATGGCCTGGAGATAGAGAAAACAAAAAACAAAGCAACACAACAAGAACAAACAAACAAACAAACAAAACCACATCCCTGTCCTCAAAGAGCTCATATTCCATAGGTTAAGTTGTAACTTGGTCATTTGATCTTTAAGATGTCAACCAAGTTGTTGGAATTCTATGTTGTCGTCTTCTCATTGAATTCCCTCATATTTTGACTGAATTGCTTGCTTGTTTTGTCACATGATGCACAGAGTATCAGTCACATGGGCATCTTTGGTTGTTAGCTCTAATCCAGGTTGGCCTAAAATCTGATTACCATTGATGGAATACAGAGAATCTTACTATCATGCTCCACTTCAAATATTCATATTCAACACCAGCAAACTATTTTGTCTGGAAATTATTTATATGACTTTAACATACTGGATCAAACAATATACTTCATTAAAACAGCTCACAGTGGGACTCTGATTTTGTTAGAAACCAAGACCTGTGCCCAGATCAATATATTTTACTCTCTGAAATGTAAGTTCCTAGAAATACTCATAACTGCAATATAAGAATTATGAAACTTCTACCAGTATCAGAAAATTCCCCTTTCCCTTACATCATAAAAAGCTTAAATCTAAGTATGAAAATTATTAATGGCAATATGGAAATAACTTTAGAAATCTGTTCACATAGTCAAGCAGCAGTTAACCCACACAAAGATAGAAAAGTTACTTGACTATATGAACAGACTTTTTAAAGTCTGATTTTACTCTGTGTGTGTGTGTGTGTGTGTGTGTGTGTGTGTGTGTGTGTGTGTGTGTATCTTTGGAGGGGTAGTTTGATTTGATTTATTATGGAAACAAGCATTTTTGAAGAAGTTCTTTAAATAATTTTTGGAGAAATCTGTGAAGTTGCTATCATTTGTTTCTCATCCTCTTCTGGATGGAAAAATAAATGGAAGTTTCAGTTTAAATATGTTGTATGCAATTCCTGAATTGGCAAATTTTCACAGCTACAATAAGACATGATTCTGTATTCATTCTCATGTGTCTTTCAATAAAGACTAATATCCCAGGTTCCAAAAACTTTGCAGAACATATTTATTGTCTCCTCAACATAGTTTTACCTTCTTTCCTTGTTGACATTTCTTTAACTTGTATGATCCTCTCTTAATTTCCTAAAGGTAATATGTTTTATTTCTGTTTCATCAAATTAATAGTGATTTTCATGACACCTAGGTCCCAAATGAATCCCCTTAAGTGGCCACAAATATTCACATTAGCACTATTCTATGTAAGGATTATGTAAAATATGGTGATAGTTTACAGCCCAATGGAAATACATAATACCTATTTGAATAATTCAACTGCAACTAAAGATTCATTGTCCACACTAATTGGACTTAGCTGTACAGTATAATGGTAGGAGATGGATGACAAGGTGTGCAGATGAAGAGCTGAGAGAGATACTAAATAATATAGACTAAGAGAAATTTACCTTTCAAGTAAAGTCAGATAAAAGTGAAATGTAAATTTTATTAAACTATGGTAAAACTATTAAAAAACTGAATAATAAAAATCTGAATGGATGATTGCATCATTTTCATTATCAGAAATCAGTTGTTATCTATTATGAGTATTCAAATAAGAAGCAGAAGTCATAATCACAAAACTAAACTAAAGGTTTTTTTTTAAATGTGGATTCTTGACTTAGAGCTTCTCTGAGTCCCTTCCTTGCCTTGTGTTGCATACATATATTTTTTTAATATCGTATAAAAGTTAAACAAACTAGATAATTCTGGAAATTAGAGCTGCTTAAGTTTTCTCCTACCAACTGTAATTGCTGGGATTTACAGTTTTACTATGTTTTGTCCTTTCAGATTTCAGAAGCAGTAAGCACCTTATTTCTAGTATTTGATTAAGTTGATACAAAAAAAAAAAACAACCCAAACATTTAGCCCTCTTGGCTCAGAGTGAATGTGAATAGTAATTGTTTCTCTTTTTGCCAGCAACCCTGAGGGTCTTCCTCTTCCAGCTTGATTTTTTTTTTATTAAAGGGGCCATCCCTTGACTCCTTGAATGGGTATCGCATCACTCAAAGTGTGAACCTGGAAAGACCTTAGCTTAAAAGGGCCAATGTTTCCCATTGCATCTTGGGCCATCTCCAGTTGTCCTGACCAATATCTGGCCACTGGAGCAGATGGTTCTGGAGCAGAAAGTGAGGCTGGTAACTGCACAGTCCCCCCACTGAAATCAAAGTCAATAGCAAGTCATGTCATCATCTCACTGATATCATGGTCCTTTTGAGAATGAAGGACAAACCACACAATCACAAGTTGATACAAAAACACAAAAAACAATCTTGCAGTTTGTAAATGTCTTTTAACTGAGAAAATCTACCTGTCCCTCATCATGTTGATCAATGCCTTCTAATCTTGTACCTTACATTCTTATGCTGTCACTGAGCATATAAAGCACACATTATTTCCATGGCAATAGTAGATGGACTTCTGAAAGAGAAACCTGGTATAGAAATTATTTTAGAAATTTACATAGAGCTGCCAACATATCAAAACCTCAGTGATTTTCAGTCTCTATGGCTCCTTTTATCTGTTGGTCTATGACCTATATTCATGTAGTCATGACCATCCTTATTTGATTGCCCATAAGAGTTACAGAGACAACATACCAATATTTTCTATCCAAGCTGTTCCTCTAGAGCATTTAGATATTTGAAATGCTGGTATCCTTACCTTGCCCTGCTTCCAGATTGTTAGTATTTCAGATATTTGTGGGGCATTATCAGTCAATGGTCAGTGTACATTTATTAAGCACCTGTTAAATGCCAGACACTGTGCTAAGTGCTAAGAATATAAGAAAAGCGAAAGATTTTCTCTTTCTCAAGCAGCTTATTTGAAAGACAATATACAATTATGTACATACTAGCTTCATACAGGATAAACTAGAGATAATTAACAAAGGGAAGGCACTAGAATTCAGAGGGATTGGGAAAGGTGTCCTGTAGAAGATGGGATTTTAATTTGGGACTTGAAGGCAAAAGGAAAATCCATGAGACAGAGATAAGAAGGGAAAGGATTCCAGGCATGGGGTACTTCTAATGAAAATACCTTGAGAGAGGACTATGGTCCTTTCTTTCAGGTGAACAGCCTGACAATATTATTGCACAATTTTTGTTAACCTTTCTTTTCAACTATAGAAATTGTAAAAAAAAATGAATTTGGAATCTTTTCCCTATTATTATGAATATTTTCTGCTTTGTTTATCTTGTTTGTAGGTACATAAATCTTAAAACCATTATTTGGAGAAGATTTTATTTTCTTTCTTTCCTTACTCATGGAACTGGGGGACTGATAAATGAGTGCCCATGCCTGGTACACAGATATGCATTGCCTGTTGCCAGATCATATGTTTTGTTTAGGATTTTTATTTTTATTTTTATTTTTTTTTGGTCAGGCAATGGAGTTAAGTGACTTACTCAGGGTCACACAGATAGTAAGTGTTATGTGTCTGAGGCCGGATTTGAACTCAGGTCCTCCTGAATCCAGGGCCGGTGCTCTATCTACTGCACCACCTAGCTGCCCCCTCATTGCCAGATCATATGGAAGAAGGTGAACAGCTTCTGGAAATGTACAAAAAAATAATGCATTAGAAGAACCTTGATTCTAGATTCAGAGAATGCATAGGTTTTCTGGTTGTTTCTTGTCATATAAAGAAGAAAAAGTTGACAGTTGTGCTATAATTGAGAATGCTTCAAAAGTCTAAGAAAAGCCTCTGTGTTGCACTGTTGCTTACTCTTCCCACCCAGGCTCACAGTTGGCTATGAATAGAGCTCGTTATTCTTTGCCCCTTTGAATTTCTCCTTTCCTGTTTTTAGGTGAGGGTATAGGATTTGGCTGTAACATTACGTGCATCAAAAGATGAAGAAAGCTACCAGAAGTGCAAAAGTCAAATTTTCTGAACAGCCAATCTGAGTTGTGACCAATCATAGACTTGTGTGATCTAACAAAGAAGTGGATTAAAAGATGAAAAGAAGGAAGGATAGCAATTCTTCCCTTGGCTGTGCCACATTCAGAAATAAGCCTTGGACTGGTGTTACTTTAAGTTTGAGTCCACCTGTCAGGGACTAATTAGTTACTGTGGAGAGAATAGCTCTGGGCATTTAGTGGAAATGTTTGTAATTTTGGTTTTGCTGTATTTGCTCAGTAAAAGCAAATCCCTTTGTAAAATCAGATTTATTTGAATTGGTTATATGAAAGTGTGACACTAATCACTGCTTGTTAACATTGGGAAAAACATGCCAGAATGGGGGCTGTGTCTCATCGCATTTGGAATAGTTCACCCTGGCCCCTCAGGTGAACATATAGAAACCTGAGGCAAACCTAGTACTTTTCTCTGGGGGATCAGATTCATCTTTTTGAGTGATATGTGCTAAGAATACTCAGAGGTTTATATGCTCTAAACTTGGGTCTGGTTTTACAAATATAGATTCTAATTATAGATTCTTTGATGATCTTGATGCATAGAATCCTTGCCTTTGCAAGCATTCTCACTCTTAAAAAATGACATAGCTTAACATGTGAAACTTAATTACAAGCAAAGACCAGACAGCATCTTCAATAGACCAGTTGCATTTGGCTGGAATCAAATCTTGAGGGGGGTCACCTACAGATACAACATTGGAACAATTAGATCTAGGGTAACAAATAATGAACCATGAAGGATGCTAATTCCTTCAAAAGATTTGCAAGCATTAATAGATACAGTTAGGTTGGAACTGAAAAGCCATTCTCATTGATGAAAAAAGAAATAGGATTGTAATGCCTTCCTCCTTTCACCCCATTCCACCACCAAGGATTGGCCATTGAATCATCAGTTCTCTCAATTGTACATTTCTTGAGATATTTATGTAGAATAAAATTGTAAAAATTCATATATTGGCTAAACTTTATTTGACACACACATTGTTTAATGGGAAAATCATAACTGCCATTTTCCTGCAGACTTTTTCCCTTTATCCCTACCAGATAAAATATTTGTAAGTCAAATATTTGAAAAAAATTTATGCTGTCAATTTGTAAAACTCAGACATAAAAGTCAGTCCATTCATTCATTTTCTTCTTCATGAGTTTATAATTTCATTGAAATAAAACTTTCAGTTATAATATATAAAATGTCCCAGACAAATTTGTGCTTTAGGCTTTAAAAAGACATGATATTCCTTTTCTAATATGACTTCATCATCTCATTAGTTTGTTGTCCTCACTACGTATTTCAATTTTATTTATATTACATTATTGAATGTTTTAAAAATCATCCTTTATTTAACACCCCTCCCATTTCATTGGAAAATTTAATTTATTTCAAGGCATAAATATAGATTGTGAAATAATTAGCTGAAACTACAAAGATTATTTTTTTTAAATTATCACTTTAATGTTTGTCATATTCACAAAAAAAATATAAAAATGTTTTGACCTGAGACAACTATTGTTGCTCACTTCAATTCCTATTCCTGATTCAGTTTTAATTATAATTTCTCTGTTATTACAACCTCAATCCCTTTGATTGACTTCTAGAGAATGAATAAATCCTTTGAAAAATGCAGCTCACATTTTAAATGTAATTTTCTTGAAGGTAAATGTCTAAATTTCATCAAAGCAAGCAAATATCTTTTGCTTTGAAGATGTTGCTACTGCTGTGGTTTTGTCATCTATCTGTAAAAGCTCAGTTTTATCCTTTTCCTGGATAAATTTCCCTTATTTTTCTAACCCCCCCCAAATGTTGGTGCCTCAGTGGATTTATCACCAACCCTATCAATACCTACCAAAGGCATATCAAGCTAACAAATCTTTCTTCCTTTCTATTTCCCAAAAGAAGAATCCTTAAAGCTTCTATGACCTTTGAGAGACCTATAGGACATGGAAAGATTTTGGAGAACTGGAGATTATAGTTTAATTTTGAAGATTTTGTATCACAGAGCTAGAAAGGACCTAGAGACCTAGAGACAGTTTGAGATGTGAGATGGAAGTCAGGACAAAGGTTAGGGATAAGCAAGGGGAAACAAGAATCATTTACACAGAGATAATAAATTAATCCATGGGAACTGAATTCCCCAAGTAAAATGGTATAAATGGAGAAGAGAAGAGGAGGGAAGGGAACAGAAAGGAAGGGAAGGGGAGGGAAGGGAAGGGAAAGACAGGAAGGGAAGGGTCAGAGAGAGAGCCTTGGGGGACATCCACTATTGATGGACATGATGTTGATGAAGATCCATGAAAGGGGTTGTCTGATATGTTGAAGTAGACTGAGAATAGTGTCATGGAAACCTAGAGGAATCATCAGTAAAACCACAAGGTCTTATAAGTTTAGCAATACAAGAGTATAGAAGGAAGAGATCGACCTAGCACAAAATCTGGGGTAATATATGTGATTAAGAAATGTGAGGTTAGTGGTTATGAATCAATAAGAAACTGAGAAATGGTAGCCAGAAAGATAGAAAGTGAATCATGAGATAATAGTGTCATGAAACCTAGAGATGAAAGACTGTCCAGCAGAAGGTAGTCAACAGTGTCAGGTCAGGTCAACAGGTGTCAAACAGTGTCAAATGCAAATACATTGAAAGGGTTAAGATTGAGAATAGAGCATCAGATTTGGCACTTTAGATGTCATTGTTAGTTTTGGAAAGAGCAGTTTTGGCTGAGTTATGAAATAGAAATCTGGATTACAAAGCTTTTAGGAGTGAGTGAGAAATAGAACCAGCAAGTTCAGGCAGTCTCTTCAGAAACTTTAAAGAGTTTACTTTAAAGAGTAAAGAGAAGAAACATAGGACCTTACATAGGTGTTGGGGTTTATTGATGTTATTATTGTTATTTTGATGAGTGAGGATTTGAATATGCTGGAAAGTGGTAGGGAAAAGAGAGAGAGAGAGAGAGAGAGAGAGAGAGAGAGAGAGAGAGAGAGAGAGAGAGAGAGAGAGAATGAATGAATGAATTCAATCTTTTGGAGAAGACTAAAGAGGATGGGATCAAGTGCACATGTATGGGGTTTCTCCTTAGCAAGAAAAAATTTTGTCAGATAGTGGGGGATAGAAGTGTGGAATGGGAGACAAGGGATATTGATGAGAATGGGAGAAACATTAATTGTTAATGTACCCAGCACCCTTGTGAGTTTTCTTTCAGCTTTGTTCAGTGCTTCAAAAGTAGGAGGGGAAGAGGCTGAAGGTGGAAGTGATCAAGATCTAAGGTTTGTTAAGAGAATGAGCAAAAAGAATAAAGGTGAGGGATTCAAGAATAGAGGACAGTGGTTTTAATGAGAGTCTCCTATATTCTTGATACTCTTCCAATTATTGTGAAGCCTACAGAAATGAGCAAGAGGCAGTTCCCATTCTCAAGAAGTTTGTAATCTGGCAAGGATAATAAGTCAAATATATAAGAAACTACATCACAAAACAATAAACAAAAATATAAAACCATAATTGAGTTCCAAGAAAGGAGAGATTTCAAGTAGAAAGGAATGTATTTCTATGACCTTCATTATCCTCATCTGGAAAATGGAGATGTTGAGTATAACAATTTCCAAGATTCTTTTAGCCTTACTTTTATTTCTAAAATACTATTTTATATTATAATCATACATATATGATTATCATATCATATGTTATTATCATCATAGGCATCAACTAACTGTATATATAACAGCTCTACTTAGATGTATCATAGATTTGTACAAATAAACATGTCTAAAACAGACTTTGTTATCTTGACCTCAAAACCCTCTTGTAAATGGTCCTATTTCTATTAAGATTGACAACATCCCTCCAGATATCCAAATTCATAATCTTCGAATCAAACTAAACTTTTTACTCTACTCGACCTCTCACATTCAATCAATTGCTAAATCTCATTGATTTTCCCTCCACTATATATTTCATGTCTTATTCTTTCACTTCACTCTACTTGATCTCTTCATCAGCTCTTGCCTGTATTTCAAAAATAGTCTATTAATTAATTTCCTTGAATTGGTCTCTTTCCCTTCCAGACACCCTCAATAACAGTCAACTTGATACTTCTAAGGTAAAGATTTGTCCATGTCAGTCTTCTGCTCAAGAAGATGCAGTGTTTCTCTTTTGCCACCATGATGGAATGCAAAGTCTCATCCTTGGCTTTTAAAACCCCTCACAAGTTGGTCCTACCAACCCATTTAGGTTTATTGCACATTATTCTCATCACACCTTTTGTTTCAGCCAAACTATTCTGTTAGGTTTCCTCAATACTGAATATTCCATCCTTACTCTCTGTGCCAGTACATTTTAGTTGCATCATCATAGGATCACAGATTTTGATGAGGAAGGGTTCTCAATAGTCATTTAATTCAATGCGCTAATTTTATAGGTTAGGAGATTGAAAACCAGAGAAGTTAAGTGACTTGTAGAAGGTCACAAGTGTATCAAATGGCCACACATAGAACCCAGGTTCTCTGAATCTAAACCAAGTCCTTTTTGCACTGTACCATATCACCTTCCAGGAATTCTATCATTCTGGTGGGGATGTTGAAGAATAGACTCATACTTCAAGAGGTTGTATATAATGACCTTTGAAGTTCCTTCAAATCACTACTTATTGTATTTTTTAAGAAAGTACAAGGACTATTTGTTATACTTATTTAATTTCAATATATATAATGGAAGAGTGGAAGATGAGGTTGAGATAGAAAGCATAGTGTAGAGGACATTGAGTGACAGGTTGACTAATTTCTGCCTTAATTTAGTCAGTGGAAACATATGGAAAGTTTAGAAAAGGGACACAACATTATGACAGCTATCCTTTGGGAAGATTACAATTTGGATAATTTTTAGGATGGATTAATATACATTAAGGAAAAGAAATTAGAAACAGAGAAAGTAGTTCAATCATGAGTTGTAAAGTCCTGTATCTACACTGACAGTTCAAATATAACAGAGGAAATTGATGAGACATTACTGACATAAAATCAGAGTCAACATGATATAAAGAATCATTTAATATAGTGGAAGGGAGTCATAATGGAATTTACTCCATGGTTTCAATCCACTATGTCTAGAAGAATGATGGTGTCATTTATAAAACTAATTTAGGACAAACAGAAATTTTTAAAACAAGGTTAATTTTGTGTAAGAAGATGATGAGTTCTATGTTGGAAAGGTTGAGTTTGAGGTAAGTGAATAATGGAGACATCCAAGACAACTGGAAATGAAGGACTGGAGTTTAGGAAACACAAGGAACCTAGGGATATGCTAAGCACTTATTTAGAAAGTACAGGTCTTTGAAGTTTTGGGGGTAGATGAGATTGGAGAAGAAAAGATTATAGCAAAGGAAAGAGGAAGGTAGAGTGCAAAAGCTTTAGGAATACCTATAATAAGGGATATTAGGAAAAAGGAGCAGTCAACAATGAAGAAAGGAATAGTCCTGGAAGTAGGATCACCAGGAAACTACAGGATCAATGAAAGCTTTTGGAGTGATTTTCAAAGAGAAGGGTGCTGGGGAATGGTCAGTAATGTCAAGAGTTCCACACTGGATGAGAACCAAAAAAATGCCATTATTTTGCAAGTAGGAGGGTATTGGTTTAAAGAATAGAATTAGTAGAGGAATAGTAGAGCTAACCTTGAGGGACAACATTTAAGAAAATAAATGTTTTGTTTTTGGTGTTGTTGTTTTAGACACTTTCTTGAGGAAATTATATAATCAGTCACTGCCTACATAATACTTACATGTAGAACCTGTATCTTAGTTTTGGGTTATACATATTTGAGAAATCTATAATTGTTCCTTCCTTTCATTTGGCCTCATGCTGAAAGAGACTGGTGGGGTAGTTCAAGCATGATCATATTTCACTATGTGTAATGAAATTTATAAAGCCTTGCAAAATTATCTCATATAAAAGATGCATTCAAGGAAGAGCTTTCATATATTCATATGTTTAGTTGGGTATATGTATGTATATATACATATATATATACATATATACATATACACATATATATACACATCTATTATACAAACACACACATACACACCACACACATATACATAATATAAGAGGAAATGAGAGGGGAAGGAGATAAGAGAAAGCAGGGAGATAATAAAATGGAAGGCAGATGAAGGTGGACAGTAGTCAGAAGCAAAATAAACTTTTGAGGATGGACAAGATAAAAAGATAGAAGGATAAACAGAAGGAAATAGGACGGGAGGAAATATACAGTCATTTTAACTGTGAATGTGAATGTGATGAACTCAAGCATAAAATCAAAGCAGAGAGCAGAATATATTAGAAATCACAATCCAGCAATATATTGCTTACAAGAGGCAAACTTGAAATAGAAAGACACACACAGAGTTAAAATAAAGAGATGGAGTAGAACCTTTTATGCCTCAGCAGAAGTAAAAAAGGCAGGGGTAGCAATCATAAATTCAGATCTAATTAAAGTAATCAGGGAAACTACATTCTGATAGAAGGTACCATAGAAAAAGAGGTAATATCAATTTTTTTTAATTGCAGGTTTCTCTCATAAAGGCCTCTTTTCTCAGAGAGGGAACTGAGTCAAATTTATAAAAATAAAAGTCATTCACCAATTGGTAAATTGTCAATTTATACAAACAGGCAGTTTTCAGAAGAACACATCCAAACTATTTGTAATCATATGAAAAAAAAAATGCTCTAAATCACCACTGATAGGAGAAAAGCCAATTAAAACCATTCTGAGATGCCACTTCACACCCATAAGAAATGACAAATGCTGGAAGGGGTGAGGGAAAATATCAACACTTATGAACTACTGGTGCAGCTATGAATTAGTCTGGTCATTCTAGAAAACAATTTAGAACTATGCCCAAAAGGCTATGTATTCCCTTTTACCCAGTGATGCAACCACTAGGTCTGTATCTCAAAGAGATTAAAGAAAAAAGAAAAAGAAAAAGGACTTACACTTACACTTACACTTTTTGTAGTGTCAAAGAATTGGAAATTGAGCAAATTGGGGTATGGTTGAACAAGTTAAGCCATGTGAATGTGATGGAGTAATATTGTGCAGGTTTCAGAAAAAATATGCACTGATGCAGAAAGAAGTGAGTAGAACCATGAGATCATTGTACATATTGACAAAAAATATTGTAATGATTACTAAGATAGTTAAGTATACCAATCAATACAATGATCCATGAAAATTCAAAAGGACTCATGATGAAAAAAAATTGAAAGTAGATCAGGAATAAGACAGATACACAATTTACAGTAGCAAATAAACATAATAATCTTGAATTTGACAAGTATATAGACCTAAGATTTTGGGACAAGAATCAATTATTTGGTTAAAAAAAATTGGGAAAACTGGAAAGCAGCATGGCAGAAACTGGGCATAAACCAAAATTTTATACCATTTACCAAGATGAGGTCAAAATGGACACATGACTTTGATATAAGGAAAGATTTTACAAGAAAATTAGAAGAACACAGAACATATTACTTATCAGACTTAGGGACAGGCAAACCATTTATGAAGGAACAAGAGATAGACAGCAAAGTTACATCTAAAATGGATAATTTGATTGCATGAAATTAAAAATAGTTTTTGTACAAATAAAACAAATAAAGCCAAGATCAGAAGAAAAGCAGAAAATTGGGGGGAAATCTATAAATAATTTCTCAGGTAATGGTCTCATATCTAAAATATATAGAGAATTTTGTCAAATCATAAGAATACTAGTCATTCCCCAACTGATGAATAGTTGAAGTCTATGCATAGGAAGTTTTCTGATGAAGAAATTGAAACAATTTATAGTCATATGAAAAAATGCTCTAAATCATTATTGATTATAAAAATGCAAATTAAAACAACCTTGAAATATTATTTCACACCTACCAGATTGGCTAAAAGGATAGGAGGGGAAAGTGACAAACGTTGGAGGGGATGCGGAAAAATTATGATATTCATTGTCAGTGGAATTGTGAAATGATCTAATCATTTTGGAGAGAAATCGGGAATTATACCCAAAGAGTTATTAAACTACCTATACCCTTTGATTCAGCAATACTATTACTTTGTCTGTTCCCAAAGATGATTGGGGTAAAGGAAGAGAACCTCTACATTTTAAATGTTTATGGCAGCTTTCTTTGTGGTGGCAAAGAACAGGAAATTACAGGGATGCCCACTAATTGGAGAATGGCTAAACAAGTTGTGGTTTATGATTTTGATGGAATACTACTGCAATATAAGAAATTATGCGTGAAATGATTTTAGTAAAACATGGAAAGACTTGCATGAAATAACGAAGAGGGAAATGAGCAGAACCAAGAGAACATGATAATATGGTAACAACAATATTCCTTTAAGAATATTTTTGAGGGAATAAGTTATTTTGACAATTATAAATACTGAAATTTACTATGAAGGACATATGAAGAAAGATACTATCTGTATCCAGAGAAAGAACTTATAAGTAGAAGCAAGTATAGAACAATTTTACACATGCGCTTATTTGTGTCTAATGGTACACATATCTAGAGTGGGTGGGAGGGAAGAAAACAATTTACATGATAATTTTGTTGCATGATTGTATGAAAGGAATAGCAAGTTATGGATAGCAAATTTGCAGTTTCATGTGCAATCATCTTTTCATTGTACTGTTATGAAAATCCTTGTTTTATTTCATAAATTAAAAATAAAATAAAATTTAAAAATACTATTCACCTCCAGTGAAAGAACTAATGAACTCTAGTTGCAAATTGAACTATATTTTTCTCATTTTCTTTATTTCTCTTGCCTTTTTTTGCTAACATAGAAATACGTTTCACATGATTTTGCATATTGAATTGATATCATAGTGCTTATTTCTCCTTGAGTGGGGAAGGTGTGGGAAGGAGGAAGAGAATTTGGAACTCCAATTAAAAAAAAGAATAAAAAAAGGTTAGAGATATACTATAGGGTTAAAATTGATAAGACTTAGCACTAGTTTAGATAGAGGGGGTAAGAGAGAAGAGTGGAGGATATCTATAAAATAAGGATGTTGGTCTACAATCTCTCTGAGTTTCCATAAAACTATATTCCATTCCTTCCACAAATCTAAACTTCTACTTACAATAATGAAATTTCCAAAGCTGCAGTCATAAGTGAATATGTCATGAAAGGTCAAGATAATGGAGTGAATAACACCAAAGTTCATTAAATAAGGATAATTCCATACAACAAAAGCAAAACAAACAATGATTTGCTTTGTCAGAAAAAGGGGTTGCAAACATTATTGAATATGTTGGCAAAAAGCATCTGATGTTTATTTTAGTGTAGATAGATATTGACTTTATTATGTGAATGGAAATAACCCTTGTCATTCTTTGATCCTTTAAAACAACAGAAGCTTATATAGAACTTGTCATTGCTTTGTTCCTATAATTCCTCAAGTATTTTTAAGCTTTGAAAAATATTTGGAATAAAAGCTTTCACATTTGAAAATAATCAATAGCATATCATATTATCCAGCTTTAAAGAATCATAAACTTAAAAAAAAATAACTGCTATCAAAGAAGCAGTAGGAGCCAATATTGACATACCCCTTCATGCTTGCAAAGCATATTGCATGAATTATCTGATTGAATTCTCACAACAACAACCCTGTGTTAGGTGCTATTCTTATCCCTATTTCTCAGTTAAAGAGATTGAGAATGAGAAAGTTGAAATGACTCACCTGGGCTCATACGTCTTCTTAGTGTCTAAGAAAGAATTCAAACCCAAGTCTTCCTGACTTCAAGTACTCTCTTCCATATGCTCAACCATGCTACCTCTTAATTTACTAAATAAATAAATTAGAGGAGGGTAGGAATACATATCCAAATGTATATTAGGTGGCCTTTATCTCTGATGTCCCCATATCTCATTCATTAGCAGCTATTCCTAACTTATAGATTTATACTTATTCTACCAACCAGGAAAGTATTCATGCTACTTCATGCCAAACCACACCTAAATTGCCAGGTTATTAAGTGTCTTGTTAGTACTTGCCTGGATTCTTGATTAAATTGATCTGTCAAGTCTCTCTGTTTTAACGATAATACTGCCATATGTTATCATTCTGTGAAATTATTAGTTATCTTTTCATCAATCCTCCATAGAAGATCTGCTCAATTCATTAAAAGCATTCCTTTTATTCTTTCACTATCTTGAAGATAGCACTTTGACTATTCAACTGTTTACTCTCATTTTTAATATACAACTGGGCCTGTTCTTTTTCTAATCTGGTATATTTTTGAAAATGTTTTTATGCCATTTTTCATGTGTAAATATAATGCAATGTGATAACAAACAACAGTTTGTTTCTACCTTCTATGTCTTTTTCCATTTTATTCTGGATTATTTGAATTTGGATTCTTCTAAAATCATATAAAGTATAGGACATGAAGTCAGGAAAACCAATGTTCAAATTCTCCCTTTTTCATTCATTAAGAATGTTATGATGGTCTTACCACTTAAATTCACTGAGCCACAATTATGTCATTTTAAAATTGGTGATCCATATGCCTCTAGTACATACTAGTAGTTATAAGATTAGTATTGTGTGCACTCTTTTCTACAGGAATTATTTTTTTTTAGGAAACTATTTATTATATTGTTTGAGGAAAATTATTATACCATTTAAATCCAATTCTATGTGATTAAAGATTGTCCACACCCAGAATGTTGTGGAACCCCAGTAACTCTTTAGACATGCTGGAGATGGTAATGAGATATTTCTCTTTTCCCTAGGCTCCAGATCTACCCAAACCATTCTTGTTTTGGATTACCACACCCAGAAATTCCTGATCAGTCCACCCTAAGCTGGAGTTTGGGGTTAAAATTACTCATATCTAACACGAGCTACCTTGCTTTCAAGCTGCCCCCTTGGCAAAACAAAACAAAACAAAACAAAATTCAGTTGTATGGTGGGGTTCCTGTGTCAGAAACCTTTGTTAACATACTATATAATATAAATCTTGCAGAATTTGAGAAGAGGGAGCCACACCTCCTTTAGGGATCACTTGCCTCTACCAAATGACATAATAAATTTATTTCTAAAATTATTTCAAGTTTTGAGGCTTGTTCTCAGGAACAATAATCCCCATGATACAAATGAGGTAACTGAGGCTCAGAAAGATTAAAAAGAAGGAAATAATTATGGAACCATAGAATGTGGATGTCAGATGTGACCTTTGTCCACCTACTCCTGCCTATACCTGAAAAGTATTCTCACTATAACATACCTGATGCATTGTCAAAAAGTGTCTGTTAGAACACTTCTAAGGTGGCTGAACCCATATCAAGTTAGGATTTTCCACTTTCTGACATAAAGCCTATCTATCTATATCTATTCGTCTATCTATCTATCTATCTATCTATCTATCTATCCTCCTAAATTCTACTAATTGCTCTTTATCTTGCCTTCTTGTATCAAAGAGGATAAGTCTAAATTCGGTTTCATGTAACTGTCATTAAAATACTTGAAAAGAGTTTTCATACACTCACTAATACTTCTCTTCACTAGTAAACATAACTGAAGGGATTATTTTATTTCATCTGTATCCCCAACTAGAATAGTGTCCAAAACATAGTAGGTTTTTAATAAATGTTCACTAACTGATTGATAGTAATTTTCAAGTTTAAGATGAAGTAACTTGTAGAATAACTGTATAGAATCACTGAAAGAATATGGTAATTAAATAGACAAACTCATGTAAATGGGCAGATTGAGAACTGAAAGTACTGTGTAATATCACAAATGTAAAATAGCCATCAATCTGGAATTATTTTTTGAACTCATGCCATTTACCATGACTTGTCAATTCTCTAAAATTTGATGAGCCTTAGTTTTTTAATTTGTCAAAGGGAGAAAGTAATGTTTGTGAAATACATATTTTATGATTTTGTAAGAAAAGGAAAGTTATCTTCTATTTAAATATTTTTGAATTTGTAAGAAAGAAGTTGGATTTAAGATCTCTTATTAATTAGTAGAAGAGTTATGACTTCCAACTCATTATTCATTCCATCACACATACTGTCTTCTTCTAATTAATGTAACTGCTTTTCTCATGTTAATTCTGTTTCTGACCAGTTTCTATATCTGATGTAGGAGCTAAAATGAAAAAAAAATTTATATAAATGATATATGTTCTTTATTGATATCCCTTATTTGGGGAGATTTTAAAGTACCTTTTTAATAAATGCACTGTCTGATAAGTATTTTAAAACATGAGGTTTGTCAATTTTAGATCCCTATTATGTCTCTAAGTTGAATCATTTTTGAAGAGATTTTACTGAAGACTCTGGTTAGCTATGTAAAAGTTCATGAGCTTAATATAAGACAGATTTTTTTTATATTTTCAAATATATTTTGTGGTTAATTTTGATAAAGCCTGACTATTCCTATTTGCCTATAAAGTTGAGATTCTATTGTTGTTGGTAATGTGGAACAGGGTTCACATTGATAATTGAAAAACAAATACATTCCAAAGACCAAATTATCATAAAAACTTGTCAACTTCCTCATGCTATTAAAATATGTAAATTATAAAATAGGCAGATGGGAATTTCTTCTCTTCATATGTAAAATGATGAATGGCCTAGAATTTATTAAGTATCAGGTATGTGTCAGTCATAGGCTAGATATTACAGGTAAAAATATAAAAGATGCCATGCCTAAAGGAACTTAAATTCTAATAGTGCAAAATACACTTATAATAAAGTAGGGCAAAGGGATATAAAGTAAAGTCTGGAATGTTAGGCTTGTATTTTTTGCTCCATTGGGTATAAAGCTTTTTGCTGTGCAATATACTAAAAGAGGCCTTTGTTCATTTAAATCACATTCCTGTTTTAAAGATGATATTAGATTTATCAAGGCTATTTACACAAACCAATGCTGTCCCACTATCAATCAGGAGAAGTTTTAGGTTAGGCTTTCTAATATATTACATGTGAGGTTTAGCTAAGCAAACTATGAAGAATCTAAACAAAATGAAGCTAAGGTCCCTGTACTCTCAAGGGTTTATATGACAAGCATCTACATTGGGGAGGACAACAGCAGATCAAAGAAAATTGGTAGATTGGTTCTCAAGTTATTAGAAGCAGCATGCCACACAGCTCTATTTATGATGCTGGCCTTGGAGTCAAGAAATTGGTGTGCCACCACAAACTGGATTTGTGACCCTGGACAAGTCACTAAATCTCTTAATGACCTACATACCCCTTTAATAATTAATATATAATTTTACAAAGAAGGTGAGAATCTGCATTGGTAAAGGTATGCTATCATAAAGTAATTCCCAACAGTACTAAAATTACATACCCAGTCCTTATCCTTATTCAATCATTATTATAACATCCAACATGCCATAGGACTGCCATCATTTTAATACTCAACAGAAATGTCAGAATCAATTTATTGTGTTTTTTTAATGGGATGCATTTGCAATTTTCCCCCTATAATAATAATCAATAGAAAAAGAGAATTGATTTCTAATTCATTTTGCGAATTTACTTAAATGTCATAAAGAAGACAATTATTCAATACTTAGTTTTTTTGTTTTTGTTTTTTGTTTCTTTTTTTTAATGAAAGAAAGGCTTATTTTCATGAGATAATTTCTCTAGGCAGTGGCCTTTGTTAGTCAGGTCCATTCTACTTCTCATAAGTTATTATTCAAATTATTTTATTTCCTTTCCACAAAAGGCGTTATAATGTGCTGGTAACCAGTTTTATTGCAAACCATTTCTTCCACTTCTATACTATTATACAGAACAACCAGAGCAGCTGTAGTGCTAAAAACACAATTAGCATAATACCCTTCAAATCCTGTGTCTTTTATAGAGCCTCCCCAAAGTCTTACTCAATTGATTAACTACAACTGATTTACCACTAAACTATTCATTTAATACAGCAATCCACAAAACACTTTGGATCAAATGCTTCACAATTGAAGGAGTAACAATATCAAGCCAATAAATGACATAATAGGACAGCTTTGGGAGTAATGAAAAATAACCTTCAGTATAGCAGTCAAAATGTTATAACATCAGATATCTGTGTCTTTTGAAATATATGTGTTGTGTGTGTGTGTGTGTGTGTGTGTGTATGTATGTGTGTGTGTATATATATATATGTATATGTGTATGTGTACGAGCAAAGAAATATCTAGATGAACATTTCTGTATATAGTAATGGATGAGGCTAATATACTTTACCATTGATTTCAGTACATTATTTATGTATGTATGTGTCCAATCAGATTAACCAGAAAGTTGAAAATTCACATACAGAATATCATTCCTAATAGGCAGTGCCTAAGGAAATTCTCAATTATTAGAATAAATGTGGAGCTTAAGTTGTCTGAGGGACTTTTAAAAATATTTATTACTTACCCAAGTTCTTAGAATGTAATACATAGATAACAATCTAGGGCATAGTTAAAATCATTCCTAGGGACTTTCACATGCTTCCGGAAATCAGGTTCACTTAGCATTTTTAAAGCCTGACTAATTAATGTGACAGTCTATCATAGTTGTGAGGATTTAAAATTTTGGAGAAATTTATGATAACTTGTGACAATGATAGACTCATAAACCCTTGAAAATGACAAGCTTTGTGGAAAGGATAGCATTTCCTCAAATTGTCAGCTTTAATGAGTTGGTTGATGAACAAGATAAGGACAATTTCTTCCTATCAGGTTGGTTGTGCCCTGAAGAACGGTACTGTGACCATGCTGGGCATGGGTAAATGGATGTGACTACTCATTGGCTGACAGAACTCTTAGTTTTTGACATTGCATACAGTTCATATAAAAAGATGTGATTTCAGATGGTGGGAGAACTTTGAGAGTGTGTTGAGTTTGTAAGTCAATATTTTTTTTTTAATGGGACAGACAATTTCCCTGGAATAACGTACGTATGGGGAGCCAGGTACCAACATGTAACTTTATTCTCAACATTTGCAAAGCTACAGATAGCTAAGAGCAATCCTCCCAATCCTTCACTGTTTTCTAGTTGAATTTAGATATTCTCTAACTCTCAAAGAGTTAATTTACTGTTGGATTTTTTTTTTTGGTATATTCTCATATGTATTAGTTCTCCAATTTCTGTTCACTGCTTACTTTGATAAGTAATCTTACTAGTTACTCGTAATGGTCTTTTGTATCACCAGAATTTGATGGAAGGGAGCTAAATAGGTGATAGTAAATTAAATATTGCCCAGCACTTGAGAGTCACCAAAGTTAATGGTTTGTTTGTTTTGCTTCCCCGCCCCCTCTTAGCATAGTAGCATAGCTCTAGGCTACAAATGTTTCAGATGTGTTAGATGTAATGCCAGTTCAATACCCTTCTTGGAAATAGGCAAATGAAGGAGTAACCATGACCTTTCTAGCCCTTACAGATGTAGAAATTCCAATCTTCCTTATACGTAGTGTGAGTCAGATTTCAGATCAGCTATCTAACCTTGACAAATGTCATCTTTATGTACGTCTGCGTGCGAATATCCTACATAACCATTAGTTTTCTAAGATAATGGAGAGAATTGCATTCTCTATTTTTAATCCTTTTAATCAATCAACTAGGACTGAAGACATAAAGAAATGCATTCTTTGTAATTTAACTTACTCATATTCAAGTCTTTTTTTCTTCCTTCTCTTCCTTCTTTCCTTTTCCCCTCTCCCCTCTTCTTCTTTTTCACCTAAAACACATGGATGATTTATTGGAATGTGTTTACAAGAAAAAAAAATTGTCTTTCAAAACTTCTTTCAACTTTTTTAAGTATGAAATTTAGACCCAAGACGGTGTTGGGCTTTACTGTATTAAGTGAAATAAACTATTAATTCAATATCTGTTTTGAAATGAACATTTTTCTGTGTACTTTTTCAAAGTAATAACATAAATTCGAAAATAACTATAGTTATTTGATTTCATTAGGCAACCTCCTAGTCTTTACCATCCCATCAGCAGCTACACTGCATTGTCTTATCCTCAAGTAAGAGACATCAACTCATAGTACACCCCTGATTAATTCTTAGGAGTAAAAAATTGCCATTTTTCCATGCCCAGAGCTATTAATCAAGGACATGCTTTCTATACACTGGTAGTGTCATAGCAGACTCCCTAACAGTACAGAAGTCATGCTCAAGTGACAGCTGGGAGACAAGTAGTAATTGAACATATTTAAAAATCCACCCCATGTACTGAACAGATTTCAATGTCTGCTTTGTTTAAGGTCCACTGAGTTGTGAAATGGCTGCTTCATTCACACAGATGTTAATATCTCCAGGATCTTCTCTAGCTTTGTGGCTTCTCATTTACATATTTGCAGTAAGTTTGCTGTTCATGAAGTGAGACACAGTTCCTTGTCACTCTCTTTGTTCTAATAATGCATGTTCGGGATTAAATACGAGCAACTGTAATTACACCTCATTAAGGCTTAAGAAGAAAAATAATAAGGAACATAGCAATAGGTGTTCAGTCACCAGTGCTTCATTAGTTCCTTTACTGTTTAAATACCTGGAGCTGATGAATATACATTACTCATTAAAAAAAAAAAACAGTTTTAAAAGTTTTTACCTAGTTCCTTGCCTTTCTGGGAGGGAAAACGTAACAGTTAATGTAGTGAAATAGTGTGATCTTATATATTTTAGTGCTATGTATACATGTATTTTCTTTAATAACAAATTGATTGTGGACTTTTGTCAAACTATTATAAAAATGCATTTTTAATAATTGTAACAGAAAATGATAAAGTAGATTCTAAATAGGAAAGTACCTAAAGATCTATGATATAGCTAATATCCAGACATGATATTGTTTGCTGATGGACTTTCTTTTATGCACCTTCTTAGGAGGTAGAAAATGCTTGTACAATCCACCCTGCTCTATTCAGTTGTTTTGCTGTGTTTTCCCATGACTCCACTGAAGATATATCTGTCATGCTTATCAAATTTGTAGATGACGAGAACAAGTCAGGAGGGATAGCTACCATATTTAATGAAAAAGTAGATTCCCCAAAATTATTCAACTGATTATAATGATACACTGAACTGAAAAAGATAAAATTTAATAAACATAAAATGTTGGTTCAAAGAATCAACTGTTCCACATTTTGGAAAGGACATTTTTACATTGGAAAACCTCTATAGCAAAGACCAGAGGGGACTGAAGACCATACCATTTCAGGTTTAAAACAAGGAAACTGATCATGGCTAGCTTAATGATCAACTTAGCTGGGAACATTAATTGGTTTAAAGCATGTGAAGCATTTATGGAACATGGATTAGAGTGTCCTGCTTTGCTCAGGAGGGCAAAACTAGGAGCAATGTGTGGCTATTACAAAGAAGGACATTTTAATTCTATTTGAGGAAAAGTAAACAAAGAAACAAATCTTCCTAATTATAATATTGGTCCAAAAGTGAAATGAGCTGCCTCCAGAGGTAGTGATTTCCTGATCAATTGGTTTTATGATAAAGGCGAAATTGACCCTCAGATCATAACGTCATAGATTTATAATAGGAAGGCTGGAAGAGATCTCAGAGGCCAGGTAGAGTATAGATTGGATCAAGTTATCTCTGAGGTTTCTTCCAAAGTAGGCCATTTTGTGCCCTATTTTGGTCTTGTGTCTACTTACTTGTAAAACACATGATCTACAGTATTCATGGCTTGGATTGACTTGTTTTGTTACTAGACTGATGCTGTGTAGGTGAAATTTCCAGGTAAACCGCCTTATGTACTTAATGGTACCAAGATTTCTACCAAGATTTTTGTAGTCAAGTAGTGGTATTGATCTGAATTTTTTTTTTCTGAAGGATGGTTAGAAATTTAAAAAAAATCGTCTTCTGGGGTGCAGTCTTCCTGACTCAGTCCAAATAGATGAATTAAGCTGTGTAGAGGAAAGTATGCTAAAATTTGTGAGGTATTTTCAGGTCTGTAACTATGTAGCTCCATGACCTTAGGCAAGAAAGTAGATCTCCTTTTCTCTGTTAACTCATAACTCACAGAATAATTGTTAGAATTAAATGAAATGCTATTTGTGTATATGTACCTTGAGAAATACTAATAAAAATATTTTTCTTCAGTCTTCTGAAGACCATAAAGTGCTACCAAATTTAACGTTTTTAAATGTGATATGATCTCATGAAGCAAATCAACATTTTCCTCAGAAAATTTATGACACAAAATCATACCTGGTGGCTTTTTCTTACCTTTAACACATTATATTTTAGGACTAATCCATACCAAAAAAAATTTCTATGTGAAATGCTTTCTTTAATCCCCTCCATACTTATTCATTTATCTTTTAAAGCAAAATGCAATTCAGTCCTTTTGGTAATTAATTCCACTTAATTTTTTTTAAATCCATAGTATTCATTTTGTACTATAACTGTCACTTTTTTTATAAATTGGTTTTAAATTTTACTTGCCTGCAAATGATTCTATCATATTCCTTATTTATATGATTTTGATTAGATTGAAAGCTCTTTGAAAGCAAAAATCCTTGTCTATTATGTTTCGTATCATCAAATACTTATAAACTTAGAACCCAGATATCATTTTGCAGATGAGAAACCTGAGACTCATAGATATCAAGTTACTTGCCCAAGTGTCACACAAAATGGCTGGGGCAGTGCCAGGACATGAATTTTAATGCATATCTTATAATGTTAAATCAACAACTATTTCCACTGACCCATGACATTTCACTGTGCCTAGGACAGTGCTAAATAAATGGTATTGCTGGTTACAAATAGACATGATAATGCAGCTCCTCAAAGGGTCACATAAGATCTGAGAACTCTATTAACCAATCAATAAGCATCTATTAAGCATTTACTATGTACCACATAATGTGTTAGGCCTTCCTGATTCAAAGACAGAAGTGAAATAATTCCCACATTCAAAGACCTATTGAAATTAGAGCCTGAAGGAATTTAAAGCTCATCTAATCAAAACCCTTTTCATTTTATAGATTGGGAAAGGCCTAGAGATAAGGTCACTTTCCCTAGGGCACACAAATAGTTTGAAACAAAGCTAGAATTCTTCTGATAACAACTCCCAGACTCTTGACACTCCATTGCTTCTCACTTACTTAATTAACCCATCATGGTTAATATAGAAAAAAAAAATAGTGGGGCCATTTTTCTTTTTGTTTCAGAATCGTTATATAAATTTCCTTTTTTTTTCCCCTAGGAAATGGGGTTAAGTGACTTGCCCAGGGTCACAGCTAGTGTCGGAGGCCATATTTGAACTCAGGTCCTCCTGACTCCAGGGTCAGTGCTCTATCCACTGCGCCATCTGGCTACCCCATAAAGTATATTTCTATGGATTCCTATTGCATCTTTTCCTCAAAATTGCAAGTAAAAATGTAAAATTAGATTTCTTTACTTTTAGGATGAGCTTGTGATTTTGCTACTAAGGGAATAAAATGATTTTGGGTTTGATTCATTATTTGAAGTCTTTTCCTCAGCCAGTTTATGTAACAAGGTTTTGGATGTATGAACACCTGGGGAAAAATATATAACAATGACCAAACTTAGCTCAAAACATACATTTAGACACATGTGTTTGCTCAATTCTTTCAGTAAAATTGCCTACTAAGTTGAGCCAGATTCTCTGATGGGGGAAAAGATGAGAATTTTTTTGTTAGGATCAAGAATTTTTCTTTGAATAGTAAGATTATATATTTTTGTTTAATAAAAATATAATATACTATTATTTATATAATAGGTTACTATTCTTGATGTTCATTCAAGTTGAAAGTTTTTATTATGTTTTTAAACAAATCACATTGTAAAAAAAAATGATTGCTTTCAGTTCCAAAGTTTTTTATTTTTGTTTAGAGCAGTAGGTATACAATATTCAGTAGAATGGAATACATACTCACTTTTATCTCATGTTGTGAGCACTCCCAATCAATTTGGATTTTCCTCTTTTTCTTCTCTTTTTAAACCATAACTAAAATTTTTCAAACTTACTCATTTTCATTGAGTTTTTTTTACTCTCTCTGTAATTATAATGGCATCATTTAATCTACTTTTTTCACTTTTTTTTAGTTCCCATCAATAAACTGCTAAAGTTTTATCTGAACAAAAATATGAAAATCCACAAACAGAAACAGAATGGACAGGAAAGCAAACAACATCTGCCCCTAATTTTGAGGCTTCATTTTATGTAACCTGCATTTAAACAAAAATGAAGTTGATAGCAAAAGGAACTCTGTCAAAACCACACTGTGTCTTGGCTATGCAGCATAAATACATAATGTGTTGGTCTGTATGTCTGTCTTTGAGAAAGATGCTTTCAGCATTGAGTGCATTTTGATAATAGCTCTGTGACAAGTTGGCTCTTTATTCCCTCACTTTATAGGCCTACAATGCCTGGAATACAATCAGGGACTTAACAGTGCTTAATTTTCAGATTTATATATCTTCTCAAAGAATATTAAATTTGATATAGAAAACATTTTTCAAATGTCTGTTATGTACAAGACACTATACTGGGCTTTGGAGACATAAAAAGCAAACAAACAAACAAACCCAAAACAACAGTCAGTGCCATTAAGGCTGTTTTACATTCTTCTGGAGGATGCACTATGTATGCAGGTAGGAAAATACAAACTTATATAAAGTATTTCGAAAGGAGAACATTAACAACTAGGAGGAGAGACAAAAAGAAAAAAAAGCTTCATTTCAGAGGTATCTTCAGGACTGTCTTTTGAAAAAAGGTACAGATTCTAAGAAGAAGATTTGAGGAGGAAGAGTATATATTGTGTATCTGGATAATTGCAAGGAAACATTTCACTCATTTCACCCATTATCAGAGAAAAAAATATTATACTTATCATCTTGTTATTCTCATCTTTTGATGAAAATAATGATGATAATCAATTATAATTGAAGAAGCTTTCCTAACTGCATTTTAAAGGGACAAAAACAAAACCTTGGGTAAAATTCGAACAAGCGTTTTAAAAAAATAAGTATTCAGCTAATTACAAATTCTAGCCCAGTACTATGACAAAGCTTATTGGTAAATCAGTCCCTCTGTAACAGTTGGGTTTATCTGAAAAGACCTATCAGCAATCTCTAATCAAATGAGGCAGCTATGTGCTACAGTGGGTAAAGTGTTGGATCAGGAGTAAGGAAGACAAGTTCAAAGTTTGGTATCAAACACTTACTGAGTAAGTCACTTTTCTCTTTTTTAAAGTAAGCATAATAATAATACTTTCCATAGTTTTTGAAAGGATCACATGACACAACATTAATAAAGGTCTTTGCAAACATTAAAACATTATGTAAGTGATAGTTATTATTGATTGGCATGAATGTATTACTCCTTTTTGGAAGTCATGCTAAATCAACTAATAAATTTAATCATGAATCCAATTAAATCAATAAAAGCAATTCAAATAAATAATTTGCTATAGAGGAGATGTTTTAAGAGTTACACTTACAGTCCTAACAATGGAAGTTCTTTATGCTGGAATTTTAATAATTTCATTAGTCAAATACATCATTACTTAATGATTTGCAAAAAGTAGTATCTTAGTGGTCAAGATCCTATAATCCTAGGCATCCATTTTACGTGTGAAAATGTTCACTTCCTGTGCAAAACCCTTTGCTAAAAATGTATTACCCTTTCTGAAAATCACAATTCCTTCTAAAATCAGGCCCTTGGATGCAATCTTCTTACTAAAACAGATGCTAAATATTGTATATATATATATATACATATATATATATACATACATATAATTACATCTTTTTTTAAATACCAAAAATTCATTATGAATGTCAGAGTACACTGTCACACACGATTGTGATGAAGACACAGGTAAACCTTTCTTCTTAGGAAATAAGAAAATGAGAAGTGTTCTTAAATACTTTATTTCTATTTTTAACTTATATTTCAATACAATAATATCACATCACACAAGTCAAAAATGTTAAAGGAGTCTGATTTATACAAGAAACATCTTAGCTGTTGGAATGTCATGTTTGTCAGCCTTGTTAAGAAAGGTAACAATTACAGATAATATATATGTGTGTATGCTTATGTAAAGTCTACAAAATATGAATAGATCACATTATTTTTTCTGTTTTACTGATCATGACTTTGAAACTTTCAAAGACCAAAAGATCCCCCCAACTGTCAAAAAGCTAGTAGGTATTAGACTCATGACTTGAATAAAATCTTCTATTTTTAAGATCACTGCATTTTCTTTTCCTTCCTTCACTTTTTTCCTTATTCCTCTCTTCCTTCTTTTCTTCTTTTTTATTTCTCCTCCTCCTTTTTTTTCTTCCTTTCTTCCTTTCCTTCTCTAATGAATTTGTAATTTCGTTAGTTTCAAGACAGCTGGGTTAATAACTTACTCTTACCAATGGTGATAGATATCTTAGTCTTAATGAGTTGTCTGGTTTACTGAAAAGTTCAAGTTCACACTATTAATATGTGCTGAAGATGAACTTGAATCCAGGTTTTCTTGACTCCAAGAGTCCTCTATATCCTATACAAAATTACTTCTTTCATTACTCTTGAGATTAAAGCAAATTACCAATCATTCTTTCACAAGCACCCTCTCAGTGTCAAAAGGGAGATACCAAGTAAATACACTGATTTTTGAGAATATTAAGATCAAATATGCAAATATAATTGATATCATTTTACTGGTAGTCCTTATATTCCAAAATTGAAAGTAGCAGTAACAAAGATTTCTAATGTTGCTGTCCTTCTGGGATAATTTTTTAAAATGTGCATTCTTTTCAGGTAGATGGATAGGGATGGTCATAGAAAACCGATAATTTCTTCCTATCCTCTTATCCTATATATTCTTACTATGTAATGTCTTATTGGCTGTATAACATTTAACCCATTACTCTCTTAGGGAAAATCTTCTTTGTTTCTGGATGTCATATTAACTGTAAGAAAAAGAGGCTAAGGTCTTAAAATTAAAAACCACCTCCCCAAATTTCATAATAGTTGGTTCTAGAGGAATGGAATCTATGGTTTCACAGCTAATCACATTTCAACTTATTTAATGAGTGTCAAAAACTACTTATTACTTATAATCAATGTGAGTCATTATGTTGTCAAGTTAATGCAGTGACTTTTTAAAAGACTAACATTTTATCAGAAACTTTCTTGGAGAAGTTTGTCAGCCATTTTGCTAAAAAAGAATTCTTCTTAACCTAAGTCTATGGCTTGTACATATAGACTTCAGAAAACTTCATGTGGCGTGACATTTTAATTGCCAACATTTATATCAAATTCATTTTAGGAACAAGGATAGGATAGTTTAATAATTCACCAATTTGAAGAACAAAAAAGAATCCACATAGTCTCTATTGTGCTAGTTAAATACCTTTAATTTTACTGTATAAACTCTGAAAAAAAAACCTTAAGCATTCTTCTCTGTGCTTTGGGTAAAAACAATGAGAGGAATAAAAAGAGCATTCTAATCCTTGCTTTCCTGGGAAGAAACCAGTTTCTGCCCTACACTTTGGCATATAAGGAACTTTCTCCCTTCTTTTAGAACCATTATTGAGTGTGAAGACTGACTGATAAACTCAATGACCTGGAAGAGATTTTTCCTAACAAATTTGCTTTGTTTCAAATGTTCAATCACTATTTGAATATTTTTCTTTGATCAGTGGATAGAGTGCTGGACTCGGAGTTCAAATCTGGCCTTAGATACTTACTAGCTGTGTGACAACTCACAACAACACTATTTGCTTAAGTTTCTTCATCTGTAAAACAAGATGGAGAAAGAAATGACAAACTACTAAAGTATCTTTACCAAGAAAACCCCAAATGGGGTCATAAAGAGTCAGACACAACTAAACAACAAAAAACAACAGGAGAAAATCAAATAACAACTGAAGATTTGAAACAGATAATATTCTCCAGAAATTCTACAGGTACATGGCAGATGTGAGCAGGATGAAACATTAAAGAAAACAAGACTGAAAAGAAGCAGGAGCAAAGGATGTTATCAGGATAATGTAAAATACAAAAAGAAGATGGTTTGGTTATGTATTGAGGGTGAGGGATGAAAGGCTGAAAGTCCCAGTGCATCCTTCATATCTCACAGTGACATCAAAATTCAAGGAAGTTCTCTGAGACATTGGGTAGACCTCTTGAACTGTCTTTTTGATTGGGCTTGGATAAGAATCATCTAAGATTCATTGTGATTTGCATCATTGCAGAGTATGCCCAAATTGATAAAGTCAGACTCATTTGAGTTTTTGTGATTTGTGAAATTTGATTATTATCATTTCCTACAAAAAGGAAAAAAAAGCAATAATGAAAACTAATAATAAAATGACATATATATATATGTGTATATATATATGCATGTACATATATACATGTACACATTTATATGTGTACATACATAAGATTTGCAAATCAAATTTAAAATATTCTGTCATATTTTCCTCAAAACAACCCTGGGAGGTATGTGTTAATATTATCCCCATTTTACAGAGGAGAAAATTGCAACAAGCAGAGTTTAAATCAGGGGTGGAGAAACTGCAGCCTTGAGGCCACATGTGGCCTACTAGGTGCTTGGTTGAAGCCTTTTGACTGAGTCCAAGTTTTACAGAACAAATCCTTTTATTAAGGGGATTTGTGCTGTGATGTTTGGATTCAGTCAAAGTGCCATACTTGAGGACACAGAAGGCTACATGTGGCCTCAAGGCTGGAGGTTCCCTACCCTTGGTTTAAATTAATTGCTCAGCTCATAAGTATCTAAGTCTAGATTTGAATTTGTACCTTCCTGACTCCATGTCCAGCCATTACCCACCACTTGGAAAGATGAACAATTTTACTAGAACACTGAGATTTGTATTTGAAGTCAACTTATAAATATTATTGCTTCATAGATAGTTGGTTTTCATGCTAGTCCACTTCATTATTTTTTAATTTATTTTATTCTTCATCATTAAAGAAGCTTTAATGAGCTTCTTTCTATGAGTTGAACTGATCTTCAGATGACAGATACACAGTTCCTTAATGGATCTTTACTTGAAGGTCTTCTAACTTCTTATTTTAATTCTTATTTATATGTCTTTATTTATTTATTTCTATGCTTTTACATAGTGTTTTATAGTGGGAAAAAAACAGTGGAATTGGAATTTGAGGAAATTTCATCATCTCATTGGGCTTCCTCAGTTTCCTCAGTACAAGGATTTAACATAGATGATTTCTAATGCCAATTCTGCCTCTATTTGCTAATTGTTCATCGTAGATAGTACAGCCTTCATTTCTTGATAAGGCAATGGTTTAATACTTCATTTGGTGCAAATACAAAGTATATAGATTTAAGGGCTTTAATTTTTAATGGTTGTGCTTATTCAACATTTTTTTTTACTGGAACTGTGATTTAATTCCTACAGAGATTTTCTAGTTACTTTTTCTACCAGTGCACAATGACATATTCTATGTGATTTAAAGTCTTGGAGATTTGTTTAAAATATTAAGTTAAATGAGTTTTCCAGAATCAAAAAATCAATGGGTCAGAAGATTAATTTCAACTTAAATTTCTTTTTTAAAATTAACTTATTTTAAAATTAAATGCTAAAACTTAACTACACAATAAGAATAAGAGAATAAAATAGAAAAAAGAATAAAAAGAAAAAGAATAAAATACACAAAAGAATAAAAAAAGGCATTGCCATGTGCACAGCAGAATGCAAAGAGGATTCAAAATACAGAGCAATAAATTTTCAGTTCAAGAAAGCCCATATAATACCACACATTTTGTTTAGAACTGTCCATCTTTTCTTTCTTTCCCTGTAAGCTTTCTTTTGTTCTCTGCTGCACATTTTTAAACTTTTTGCTTTTTTCTTCCTTTCTACCTCCCCCCACAAGAAGGCTACAATTAAGCACAGATACACACACACACACACACATATATAATATATACACACATACACACACATATATACACACATATACACATATACATATATAGGAACGTATATACTTATATACACATACATACACACACTTGTATACACACATATGCTTAGATAACTATAATCATACTCATATATAGATATAAATGTTCATATGCATCTATGTAAGACCATAGTATGATTGTTTCTTTTTTGTTTCTCTGAGGGTAGATTATATCTTCCTTCATAAGTCCTAGTCTTTCCATATCTTTCTAAGTCCACCAACTCATCATTTCCTACAACACAGCAACATTCCCTCTTGGAACACCATTAATCTAGACACCATTCTATCCCCCTTATTTTATTCTCTCACCTTATTATTTTTTAAATAAATTTAGATTTTTATTCTCTTCTAAATGTATACATTGTTCTCTCTTCAATACAAATCTGATGTGAGTAGGCTTCCCTCTAAAATCCCCCACTAATCCTCTCCCCCCCCTATGCCATTAGACTTTTTTTCTCTGTGAATTTAGAAGACTTTTAGACCCTTCTGGATCTATCTATCTATCTATCTATCTATCTATCTATCTATCTATGTATTATTTCCTCTTTCACCCATTCCCAATGACAGAAGGGTTCTTCTAGAACCATCTAATTACTCTGTGTCAGTTCTTCTTCTCACACCTCTTTTATTTAAGATTATTAGTCTTTTTATCTTTTCCTAAATGGTTTTACTTTTTAGAATTATATCATAGTCTGGTCTACTCCAATCTTTCTTTCGAACAACTTAATTACTAATCACAATTTTAGACATATGTTTTAAATTTCCATATGTAAAAAGTAAACAGTCTACCCTTATTGAGTACCTTATATTTAGTCTCTGATATTTACCTTTTATGTCTCTTGGATCTTATATGTCAAATTTTATATTAAGCTCAGGTCTTTTTGCAACAAAATCCCGAAAGTCTGGCAATTCATTGAATTTCCTTTCATTAAGATCTTTTTTTTTTCAAGATTATGCTTAACTTCACTCAATACAATATTTTCCTCTGCAATCCCAGTTCTTTTGCTGTGCTATATATAGGGTTCCAAAACCTGTAGCCTTTTAATGTTGCCACTGCTAGGTCTTCTGAGAGTCTAATTGTGGCTCCACCATATCTGAATTGTATTTTTTTCTTGTTGCTTTTTACACTTTCTCTTTGAGCTGGAGGATTCAGAATTTGACTATCATGTTTCTGTAGGTTTTCCTTGTAGGATCTCTTTCAAGTGATGATTGGTGGGTTCTTCTCTATTTCTATTTTCCCCTCCTCTTCTAATACTTCAAGACAATAATTATTTCTTGTATTATTACATCATAATTCTTTTTTTTTTGGTCATAGATTTCAGGTAGTCTAACTATTCTTATGTTTAGACTTAAATTTCTTTGGATTTAAGTCCAGGCCTCCATCTACTCTGCAATACTGTCTGTTTATCTTTTCTTTTCTATTACTTTATATAGGATGTCAACATCAGAAAGAGCTTCTGGGACTCATTTGTCTAATCCTTACCTAATTAAAGAAAAATCTTTTATAATCTCCATGTGATCATACAACTTTCTCTGAAGACTTCAATATGGAAATCTCTCAAGGCAATATTCATTGTTCAGCTAGTCATAATTATTACAATATTGTCCATACATTGGGTCTAAACCTTACTATTTATAATATCTGACTATTGTGCCTATGTTTTCCTCTGGGGACAGACAGCATAAGACCTTCTCCTTAACATTTGAAAGAAGCTCCTTTATCTTGCCTAATTCTTCTTTTAGGCAGGTCAACAATCTACTTTTCCTTTAACTAATACTAACATAGTTTGGATTGCTATATTCCATTACAATTCTCATATTGCTCCTCTAGATGCTTTCTAGTTTATCAGTATCTTTCTTAAATTGTGTTGCCCTGAATACAATACTCCAGATATGTTCTCTCTGAAATATAGTTTATTGGAGACTATCATCCTTCCTCATAACACTACACCTCCTTTAATGAATAGCAAGATTATGAAACCTTGTCTGCTATATTACATTATTATCTAATATTCAGTCTGAAGTCTGCTAAATGCCATAACCTCCTCATATAAAATTTTATGATGCAGTTAGTTTCCATTATTTCGGGGTCCCGTAACTCTGTAAATTTTCTTGGCTTTTCTTTATTTATCTATTTGTCCTTTGGATATATATTTATTTTATTTATTATGGCCCCTCCAAGACCAACCCCAGGAAAGAATAAGACATATCACAAATCATTTTTATGTGAAGGTATGATTCTAATTTAGAAAATAAAATTTATTTGATTTAATAAAATCATTGATTATTTTTAAGGAAATCAAGTAGAGTTGTTAAATGTAAACTGAGAAGGCAAAATTCTTTAGGGAAGCTGTGTAGATAGAAACCACTGTGCCTGAAGATGGTGGAGTAAAAGAAGTGAATTGCTTGAGCTCTCCCCCTAACCTCTCCAAATACCTGTAAAATGGCTCTAAATAAATTCTAGAGCAGTAGAGCCCACAAAAAGACAGAAGGAAGCAAATTTCTAGCACAAGACAACCTGGATGGTTGATTGGAAAGTTCTGTTATGCTAGGCTAAGAGAGGAGCACAGTTCAGCATGGGTCATGCAAACAAAGACCAGGTTTTAGGGAACTTGAAGCATTGCTCAGGAGACTGAATCAAGGTGTGGCAGTTTCCAGACTTCTCAACCACAAATACCCAAGATAATTTAGAAGGTCAGTAGGAAAGGTCTGTTGGACCATGGTGAGAGGAGCTTAATCTCACACCAGTCATGGTGCAACCCTGGGGTGGCAGCTGCTTTCAGAGCCCTCGGCCCACAGACAGAGGGGTGATCAAGTAGCTGATCAGAGGGGAATTGCAGGGACCTCTTTGCTGGCATTGAGGCAGGGTTCTTTTGCTTTGTCCATGTTTGGATCTGGGTTGCAGTTCTGAGTGGTGGTCCTGGGGATAGGGGCAGTGGTAGTGTGGTGTAGCTTGTGGTAGTGATGAGGAAAGAATCCTCCTCACAGTTCCAAGGCAGAAAAGAGTGCTTGTGGTCACTCAAAGATCAAAGCCCAGGACAGGAAAGAAGTAAACACCTCACCTTTGATTGTACCACCTTGGAAGAATGGAAAATTTACAGGTCCCTACAAGTATCTCTTAAAACATCTGTACAAGTCCCTGAAGCTTAGGACAGTACATTTTCCACATTGGAGCAAGACTCTTACCTTAATAAAGTGTTTAAAACTCAAGTAATTGGCCAAGATCATAAGAAAGCAGCACAAAAAGAGTCAGACTATACTATCTTACTTTGGTGACAAGATCAAAACATACAACCAGAAGAAGACAACAAAATCAAAGCTCCAACATCCAAAGCCTCCAAGAAAAATATGAATCAGACCCAGGCCATTGAAGAGCTCAAAAAGGATTATGAGAAGGAAGTAAGAGAAGTAGAGGAAAAACTTGGAAGGGAAATGAGAGTAATGCAAGAAAATCATGAAAAACCAGTCAACAGCTTGCTAAAGCAGACCCACAAATATACAGAAGAAAATAATATCTTAAAAAATAGACTAATCCAAATGGCAAAAGAGGTTCAAAAAGCCAAAGAGAAGAAGAATGCCTTCAAAAGCAGAACCGGCCAAATGGAAAAGGAAGTCCAAAGGCTCACTGAAGAAAATACTTCCTTAAAAATTAGAATGGAGCAAATGGAAGCTAATGACTTTATGAGAAATTAAGAAATTACAAAAGAAAACCAAAAGAATGAAAAAATAGAAGATGATGTGAAATATTTCATTGGAAAAACAACTGACCTGGAAAATAGATCCAGGAGAGATAATTTAAAAATTATTGGACTACCTGAAAGCCATGATTAAAAAAATAAAAAAGATCCTAGATATCACCTTTCAAGAAATTATCAAGGAAAACTGTACTGATATTTTAGAAACAGAAGTTAAAATACAAATTAAAAGAAAGCACAGTGCATCTCCCTTTTGTGAAAATGAAAAGAGTTATCAAATGACAGATAAAACAGAATTAGGAAAAAATGTTCAAGTTACTGTTGGTATTAACTGATTTAAAATAATTGGATTTGGTAGAAGTTGAGTCATCTCTAAAAGAGGATAGAAGATGGCAGAGCCAAGGTGATGGAGTAAAGCAGGGACTTGCCTGAACTTTCCTCTAAAACCCTCCAAATGGCTTTAAAAATAACTCTAAACAAATTCTGGAGCAACAGAATCCATAAAAAGACAGAGTGAAACAAATTTCCAGCCCACAACATCTTCTAAGTCTGGCAAGAAAGATCTGTTTCAGCAGGCTGAAAGAGAAGTGCAGTGTAGCACAGACTGTACCAGCACAGACCAGACCCCAGAAAACCCAGAGCAAGCCTCAGGGTTACTGAATAGCTGGCAGCTGTGGCCATTTCTGGACCACTTGGCTCACAGACAATGGACAACCTAGTTCCTCAGGGAAGAGTCTGTTGCACCAGGGTGGGAGTGGAGATAGTGTAGTGCAGGCCTCACAAGCACAGCCAGGACCCAGCAGGCCAGGAACAAGCCTTGGGAGTGACTGAATCATCACTGGCAATGGCTGAAACTGATTCTGGGGCTCCCAGCCCATACAGAGTAAGGGGGTCAAACAACTGATCAGAAGGAGATTATAAGAATCTCTTTTCTAGCACTGAGACAGGACTCTGCTTTGCCCACACTCAGATCTGGGTACCTGTCCTAGGGGGCACTCTCAGGGCAGGGAGCAGCACTGGTATAGCAGAGCTTATGGTAGCAGTGCAGAGGGCACTCTCCTCACAATTCCAGGGCAGAAAAGGGTGCTTGTGGTTGATCACAGAACAGGGCACAGGCCATGAGAGTAGAAAACATCTCTACTTAGATCATACCACCTTGGAAGAACTGAAAACGTACAGGTCCCTAGGAGTATCGCTGAAAACAGCTGCACAAACCCCTGAAATTTGGGACAGTTTGCCCTCCACACTGGAAGCAGAACCCTGCTTTAACAAATAGTAAAAAGTCAAGTAATAGGCAGGGAATATGTTCAAATAACAGGAAAAATAAACACTGACTATAGAAAGCATTATGGTGACAAGGAAGACAAGGAAGATCAAAATATACACTTAGATGAAAATAGCAAAGTCAAAGCTCCTACCATCCAAAGCCTCCAAGAAAAAAAAAATTAATTAGTCTCTGGCCATGGAAAAGCTCAAAAAGGATTTTGAAAATCAAGAAAGAGCGATAAAGGAAAAATTGGGAAGATAAAAGATGGTCATGCAAGAAAATAATGAGAAAATAGTCAACTGTTCAGTGAAGACATACAGGAAAAACACCTTAAAAAACAGACCAGGCCAAATGTCAAAAGAGGTCCAAAAAGCCAACAAGGAGAATGCCTTAAAAAGCAAAGTTGGCCAAATAGAAAAGGAGGTCCAGAAGTTCACTGAAGAAAATAAATATTTAAAAATTAGAATGGAACAAATGAAGCTAACGACTTTATGAGAAACCAAGAAGCAACAAAACAAAGCCAAAAGAATGAAAAAAAAAATAGAAGACTATGTGAAATATCTCATTGGAAAAACAACTGATCTGGAAAATAGATCCAGGAGAGATAATTTGAAACTTATTGGATTGCCTGAAAGCCATGATCAAAAAAAAAAAAGACCGTAGACATCATCTTTCAAGTAATTACTAGGGGAAAGTATCCTGATATTCTAAAACCAGAGGGTAAAATGGAAATTGAAAGATGCACCAATCACCACCTGAATAAGATTCCACAATGAAAACTGACAGGAATATTATAGTCAAATTCCAGAGTTCCCAGGGCAAGGAGAAAATTTGCAAGCAGCCAGAAAGAAACAATTGTGGAACTACAGTCAGGATAATACAATACTTAGCAGCTTCTACATAAAGGATCTGAGGGCTTGGAATAAGGCATTCAAGAGAGCAAACAAGCTAGAATTATGAGCAAGAATCACCTATTCAGCAAAACTGAGTATTGTGCTTCAGGAGAAAAAATAGTCATTTCATGAGATAAAGTACTTTTAAGCATTCTTGATGAAAAAATCAAAAGCTGAATAGAAAATTTGACTTTCAAATACAAGACCCAAGGGAAGCATAAACGGGATGAGGAAATCATGAGGGACTTAAAAAGGTCAATTTTTTTTATTCCTAAATAAGAAGGTGATTCTTGTAACTCATAGGAACTTTCTCATTATTAGGGTAGTTAGAAGAAGTATATATATAGACAAAGGGCACAGGTGTGGTTTGCATATGAAGTGATGATATCTTAAAAAAATAAAATTAAATTAATGGGAGAGAAAGGAATGTACTGGAAGAAAGAGAAAAAAAGGTAGAGTGGGGTAAATTATAAGACATAAAAGAGGCAAGAAAAATGATTTTACAACAGAGGAGAATGGGGGAAGTGAAGGTGAGTGAGTGAACCTTATTATTATCATAATTGGCTCAAAGAGGGAATAAGATACACAGGCAATGGGATATAGAAAAATATCTTACCCTACAGCAAAGTAGAAGGTGAGGGGGATAAGAGAAGGGGGAGGGGTGATAGAAAGGTTAGCAGATTGGGGGAAGGGATAGTCAGAAGCAAAACACTTTTTAGGAGGGACAGGGTGAAAGGAAAGAGAGAATAGAATAAACGGGAGTAGAGGGAATAGGATACAGGGAAATACAGTTAGAAATAGTAACTATGGGGGGGAAATTGGAGCAAGTTTCTTTGATAGAGGCCTCATTTCTCTAACATATAGAGAACTGTGTCAAATTTGTAAAAAACAGAGCCATTCCCCAATTGATAAATGATCAAAATATATAAGCAGTTTTCCAATGAAATAATTAAAGCTATCTATAGCTATATGAAAAAATATTCTAACACTATTGATTGGAGAAATGAAAATTAAACCAATTCTGAGGTACTACCTCATACATATTATTCTGGCTACCAGGAAATAAAAGGTAAATGACAAATGTTTGAGGGGATATGGGGAAAATGAGACATTAATTCACTGTTGACAGAGCTTTGAATTGATTAAACCATTGTACATGGCAATTTTGGACTATGTCCAAAGGGCTATGAAACCATGCATACCCTTTGACCTAGTAATGCCACCACTATGTCTGTATCCAGAGAGAGAAAGGAAAAGGATCTATATGTACAAAAATATTTACAGCAGCTCTTTTCTAGGGGTGAAGAATTAGAAATTGAGGGGTTGCCCACCGATTGGGGAATGGCTGAACAAGTTGTGGCATGTAATTATGATGGAATACTATTGTACTCTCAGAAATGATGAGCAAGATGCTCTCAGAAAAACCTAGAAAGACTCGCATGGATTGATGAAAAGTGAAATGTACTGGGTACAAAGTAGCAGCCATATTGTAAGATGACCAGCAATGAATGACTTAGCTATTCTCACAATACAACAATCCAAAACAACTCTGAAGGACTTAGGACGAAAAATGCTATCCATCCCCAGAGGAAGATCTGATGGTGTCTGAATACACATTGAAGCATACATTTTTTTTAACCTTATTTTTTCTTGAGGTTTTTTTTGTCTGTTTTCTTTCATGACATGACTACTATGGATATATTTTGCATGATTACACATATATAATCTATGTGGACTTACTTGCCTTCTCAATGAGGGAAAGGGTGCTGTGTGATAAAGGGAGAAAATTTGGAACTCAATGTTTTAAAATAAATGTTAAAATTGTTTTTATATGTAACTGAGGAAAAATTAAATACTAAATAAACACAAATATTAAAAAAAAAAGAGGATACAAGAATAAACTAGGAAGACTTGGGTCAAGCATAAAGTCATTTCCCTCAGTTATTCTTTCTAGACTTATTACTCATTGTTTCTCAAGCAAACTTTCTTACTTGTTTTTCATCTGTACTATATTCCATTTCCCATCTCTGAATATTTACATAGATTGGGTTTTATTCTTTCAACACTCTCTGTCTTCATCTCTATCTCTTGAAACCCCTAGCTCTTTTCAAGGTTCAGTTCAAGTTCCAAGTACTGCAAGAAAGCTTTCCAGATGCCCTTAGTCCTTCCCATCTCCCCATATAACTTCATCACATAACACATAATACACAAATGTGCTTTTGATAAACAAATATTTATATTCCCAGTAGAATATAAGCTCCTTTCGGTCAAAATGAATTTATTGCCACACTGATCAATCAACTAAACAACAATAACAATGGCAATAGTAGCAACAAGTACAATTAAATTTACAGGCAAGAAAAATGAGCTAAAATAGAGACAATAAAATAACTGGAATAGACAGTGGATTCACTTAATCAAGAATTCATGATATGAAGACTCCTCAAGGTCTTAGCCTCTTAATTGAGGGTGTTTGTGGGAAAACCTTTTGCCTTCCTTGACTTTGTTTTTCTGGATTAAAGTCAATGAAACACAATTCATAAACATACATACATATGTATGCATATATATATATATATATATATATATATATATATATGTATATACATACACACATATATGCCTACATATATATGTATTAGATATTTCCTTGCTACAATGTCCAAAAAATCACTACATTATGAAAATGTAGGGTAAAAGAGGTAAAGACAAATTGTATGGCCTTGTAAGATACTTGATATTTTTCTAGTGATATATGTGATTTAGTTTTTTATCTTGACATAATTTATCATTATTATTAATTAGGTGGTAGCAATATAAAAGTATATTACTCTGTATTTTAGTTTAGGGAAGATTAAAAAAAAACCCACTTATCTGAGCCTCAGTTTCCATAACCACATGGTCTTTTATTCTTTGATCCTTCAATGTTTCTCAGACTTGTCACGGAAGAGAAGCTTGCTCCCTAGAATAACTACCTCTTTTCTGATTACTGTTTACCAGGTTGGTCTATTCTTCAGAAGTTCACTGCTATGCCACATTACTTGAACTTGTGTTCTAGTATAATTAAGAGTTAAATACCTACCTAATTGAGACAAAATTGAGGACAGAGAAGATTTATGACTCAAATTATCCACAGAATTCTACCTCTGTCAACTTAGCCTTTGTAATGTTTGTATTATGAAATATTAAGACTTTCTCTACATACCCCAACATGAAGGCTTGGGCAGTTTTCTGAATAATTCAGATGAAAAACCAGCTCTGCTTCAATTATCAGAGCAATTAATGCCAAAGTGGCATTTCCTCTTGAGTTAGTCAGGTAATTGCAGCTCTGTAGATTTGACTTAATAATTCAAACAGCTTTCCCGTGTTAATATTAAGAAGGCATTTTCGTTGAAATGGTTAGAGATGCATTTAGCATGAAACTTACTCTCTCAATACATTGTTGTGTTATGACATGTTACAATTCTTTATAGTACCTCATATCATATTATGTGCCATCTATCATATATAAATTTTCAGTAAGTTCATTGAAAAGAAGAAAAAGAAAAAAAAGACCTAAAATAAATGTTTCTTTAATATTAGCACCAATTTTTTGTATGTTCTTTTAAAAGTTCTAATTTTAAGAGCAGCTAGGTGGAACAGTGGATATAGCACCAGCCCTAGAGTCAGAAGGTCCTGAGTTCAAGTCCAGTCTCAGACACATAACACTCACTAGCTGTGTGACTCTAGGCAAGTCACTTAACTCCAATTGCCTCACCAAAAAAAAAAAAGTTCTAATTCTGTAAATAACATCTAAATGAAAAATAAACATTTATATGCTTGAGTTGAAATGTATGTATTTTTTATAGTTCTTCATTGCCCTTACAATGATTTATCTAGAAGTGAGAGCCTTTTTTTTTTAAATTTTAACTCCAGATTCAGAATTGTTCTCATCTTAATTTCAGTTGAAATGCCTGTGGCATAACCTTAACACTGTACCTGTGACTTGTTTTGAAATAAAAAAGGTAAGGTATAAAAACACAGGCTAATGAGGGATTTCTAAAGTTATTATTTTAACAGTTATAAATGTCCAAAACATTTGCAACAAAGTTTATGATCAATAGCAAATCATTTCAGAGGTTCCCCAAGATGTCATAACACTTTAAAAATTTAAGTAGGTGTAGTTATTACTTTTTTTGGGGGAATTTGAGAAAGAAAACTTTCCTTTTAATCTTCATGTAGTATGAATGGCTCATCTTCCCACCCCACTCCCCAAAAACTTTTAAAAAGAAAGTTAGCTGCTCAGCAGAGAGCACATTTAATTTACCATTTTTTTTTCTCTCCTGGAAGATGCTTTTCTGGACATTCTTTTTTCTTAAAATGCAAATAGAAATAAAAATATTTTTAAATTAGTCTATGAACTTTTAAGAAAGATTAGAAATTTATATCAAGGAAAAGCTGGGTTCACTTAAATGTCCTTAGTCAGCTTTGGAATGTCAAAGGGCAGCTACACTGAACAATGAATGTGACATTCTCAAGAAGACCTGGGTTCAGATTTCAGACTTTCACTCTTACTAGTTGTGTGACCCTGGGTAAGTCATTAAACTTTTATCTTTTTCATTTTCACCTTATGTGAAATGGAGATAATAATGACACTTACGTCCCAGGGTTATTTTGAGGATAAATGAAATATTTGATGCTAGCAATCAGTGCCCCATTTGTATCATTTTTTAAAAAATTTGGGTCAATTTCCAAAAAAGGAAAATAAAATCTGTTATTTGAGTCTTTTAAAGAATTTGTTTGTATCTTTTCCATTAGACTGAGAACAGTGTTTATGGTTGTCTTGGGTTTCAATAACTCATGTTTCAAGTTGATGAGATATCCTACTTCTCAGAGTGATTGCAGTGACTGACGTTTAACAACCTTCTTCTATAGACCAGTGACACATAATAATCATGCTTTATCTAAATGCCTTGTCATTATATCCTTCCCATCCCCCTCCTCATCTTCTTCAAACATCTTTGAAGTATAGACATGACATGCAGGGATTCAAACTGAATACAAGGAGACTGATACTTGGCTTTAATTATCTTCCTTTGAGGGCCTAAAGAATTCTTTCTAAGAAAAGTATAACATTTCCTATGCCAATCACAAATCACATTAATTTCCTTGCCTGTGCCTTCCTTTCCTAAGTGTTGTGGAATTTCAATATCCAGAACATCTATTATGTACCATAATAATTTTGAATTATTTTTTAATATGTAGTTTCATTATTTTCCACCCTACATGACATTAAGTAGAAAATATATAGACTAAATTGAATTTAATATATGTGCTATGACTTGTCATTTATACCTTAAGCACCATGATATAGTGGGAAAATGACATTAGAGTAGAGATCAGGAGTCACTTATTATTATTCCACTTTTTATTATTCTGGATTTGGCACTAATTTGCTATGTGATCTTGAGAAATTCATTTAGCTTCTCTTGGCCTTCATTGTTCTTGTAAAGGAATAATGATAATGGACAAAATTACCTCTAGCTCTAAAGCTTCATGATTCTTTAAAAGATTCTTCCACCATGCACCATATAGTCTAATTTCAAAGTGTTTCACAGGAAATTAACACCTTCAAAGTGAGGCAGTCATGTGGATAGTTTTGGAAATGGTATCAGATTTGTTTGAATTCTGTGTCTAAAAGTATCTAAGTGACTTAGGGCAAGTCACTTTTTTTTCCCTTTGTCTCATATAAGTCATCTCTAAACTGAGAAGGTTGAATTTGAAAATTTTTATGATATTATCACTGATCTGTAGGAAATAGAAATGAAATATATAAAAATTTACAATGTTTTATAATGTAATATATACAATAATATAAATGTAACTGATATACATATATATTTACATACATATGCATACATACATACACACACACACATATAAAGCTAGGAAACATAAATCCCCTAAATTACAGTAACAAAATATTCTGACATGAATTTTTGAAACAATCTTATACAAATTTCCTTCATTCAGATTCACAGAATCATTTACTGTAAGGGAAAACTATAGGAAAGAATAATGGATTTATTGTCTAGACTGTGTAACTTCAAGTCCTATTTTTTGTCATTTATTAGCTGTGGGGCCACTGGCAAATAACTTAGCCCTTCTCTGCCTCATTTTTCTTATCTGTAAAAGAGGCACAATATTTGTGTTTCCTATTTTATAAGATTACTTTGAGGATCGAATGAAATATCCTAGTTAAAGTCATTTGTAGGTTATAAAATGTGAGAGGCAGCACTGTGCTGTGGGTAGTAGGCCACCCTTGCAAGCAGAATGAATTTGGTTCAAATTCTGCCTCTCATATGTATTAGCTATGTTACCAGAGGCAAGTTAAGCAATTTTTCACTCCCAGATAAAGTTCTTCAAGGATTTAAGTGACAGATGAGTCTACCCTCTGTATTGGTGGAGGAAATTTCCAGATTGGGAGTCATCAATACAAATGATATCATAGACATAACCAGTCCAGACAGACTCAATTAATCACTCAATTGAATGCTGTAAAATGTAAGTAATGCTAAATTCTAGCAGTATCATTTATTCCCAAACATCAGATTTGTGAATGTTCAATTGAATATTCAGTAATAGCTAAGCATCTCAGTTTTTGGAGACTTTCAATTTCCAGGTGAGTCATTAGTAGTCTTTTCCTACAATATTCATGAACAAATTTAACACAGGAAGAAGACAATATAAATAGGTGTAGCAAAACATGATGATGAAATGTATTTTTTTCAAGCCTACAAGAAAAGGCTGTTTCCCTGATTGCATTTTTGATCTTCGTATACCCCTACATTTTCATCTTCTTTTATGTCACCATGATATATGGCAATGTCTTTCAATTAATATTTGCCTTAGTACTGTGCCTCTGTTCTTCACAGTACCACATGTATTCATACAGTCTACAAAGAATTCTAGCTTTAGCCACTCACTCCCAGTTAACATTCATTGTGTTTTATTTTCTGGCATTTTTTTTTTTGCTTTAGATGTATCTTCATTTTATTATAATGGGATAGTCATCTTTAATGTGGAAATTTAGTTAAGTTCTTACTTAACAAAAGCATATACCTGTTATAGTGTCCTTTCCCCAACAATGTGTTTTGTTTCCTGATCTCAGGGAGCTTCCCAGCTAAGGAAGCTGGCAATATTCAGGTGGTATCTCCCTGATGCCACATTTCTGTGTTAAAAAATGGAAAATTCTTTGCAGTTTTTTTTAATAGAGAAGACCAAAGTTCATGGCTACTTATCAAATTAGTGATTTTTCTCAGTACTCCTCTATACACAGTTCTTCAAGGACTCCTTCTTCTGAATGTATCTTTAATTCAAATTTCAACAGAACCACTATCAAGTATTACCCAGCTGTCCTGTGGCTATCCTGGACATGCATTGTAGTACCCCAGGAAGGCTGCATTTTCAGGTGTTACACTTTATTCTACTACAGATTTCCCACTCTCTGGGATTAGTTTTTTTATTCCAAGATGAAGTAAATTAAAACAACAATATCCCTTACAACCTAGAGCAGACATTTGTTTTAGTATCAAATGTCTTCCCTGGAGAAGAAAAAAAAATTCTCCATCAGATATTATAGCCAGAAAGACCTAAAATCCAAGGTAGCTCTGACAAGAGCAGTACGGAATTAAATACCTTTGTAGAGTAGATACACTGTCAGTCTCAGGGATGCTATTTAAAGTTTAAATGTTCCATTTTCAAATTATGTGGGGAAAAAATCAGTATTTGATACAGAATGAAAGAGAAGGATAAAAGTATTAGTGACTGAAAATAAGTTCATAAAAATGAAACATAACAGATCAATTATCAACTAACTCATATCTTAAAATTTAGTTTAATCACAGAGAAGGAAGAAACCTTAATAGACGATAGTAAAGTTTGAGCATGATTGTAACAGCCTCTTTCATATGGCAACTATGCAGAGAAATTTATTTTCCTCTAAATTGACATTTTTGACCCTCCTTTCCCAGAAGGAAACAAAACTCAAAGTAGGATATCGGATCATAAGTTTAGACAGATAACAGATTTTTAGCTAATAGATAATTCTATTATACTACCACAACATGTTTGATATGGTAGAAGCCTTTGAGATCATCAAGACCAATTGGACTCCTTTTTAATTTATATTGGAAATGTGATTGATGTTTTTGTATAAAGTCTGGGCCTGACAGAATGAGGGCCAAAACCAGAGATTTCCTGTCTTACTTCAATAAGGTTATGGTAGTTAGATTCCCAGTAAAAACAAGGCTTTTTGTTTGTTTGTTTGCTTTTGTTCCAAAGCTGTAATTTCATGTAAATAAGGAATTAGTGATATAGTATCTCCCTTCATAAATGATGCACACTAGCAATTAAAATCTACCTCATATTCTTAGGTATAGCCTGTGGCAATGAAAGGTCAATTGACCTAACCATGGCTACAGAGCTAATATGCATCAGATGTCAATGTAGGACTAGAACTGATTTTATTCTTCCAGAACCAGCCCTCTATCCACTGTGCCCATGTTTGCTCTCAAGAGAAAAACCTTACCCTCTGAATTTCTGGTTAGATTAAGTACGTGTGTAAGATTAAATATGCCCCATTGTCAAGAAATTGAAATTCAAAAATATCTATTAAGCATTGAAAATGTGCAAATCAATACACTAAGCACTGGGGATACAAACACCAGCATTACTTTTTTTAATTTTTGTCAATAAACATACTATTGTGGACTAGAACATATAATGGATAAGTATACCAATAATTTGAAGAAGGAGACCACTAACAACCATGGGGAACAAGGAAGGTATTCAGTAGGCAGTGGTACTTCAGTTCTTCTTTGAAGAAAGCTAAGAATTCTAAGAGAAAATGATTAGTGTGTTCTAGGCATTCTGGATTATTAGTATAAAAACATGAAGATATTTTAAAATAATTTCACAATAAGGTAAAAGCAGTCTAGTTTGTTTGGAACTGGAGTACATAAAGGGAAGAAATGTAAAATAAGTTTATAAAAGTTATTTGAGCTATGTTGTGCAAGATTTTCCATGTCAAGCAAAGGAATTTGTATTTTATCTTAGAAGGGGTAAGATTCTAATACAGATTCTTTACCAGAATAATAACATGGTCAAATCTGTGATTTAGGAAGATTATTTTGTCAGTTGTGTCACAGATGAATCAGAGAGGAGATATGTTAAATACAGGCAAACATCATTGGATAAGTGAGGAAACACACAAGCTAAATGATTTGCTCCTGGTCACACAGTATTAGCACAATACTGAAAGAGCTACACTATTCATCCATTAAAGTGAGAGAGGAGTCAAAAGGAGGTGCTATTCCCCATAGAGTTAGCAAAAATCAACCAAGTATCATTATGCTTGTCATAGTGCTTAATACTGTCAATGCACATGGTTCCTTGCCCTCAAATAGCCTAGGATTTTCCTGTAGACAATTCCTTTGATGAAATGTAAATGTTAAAATTTTCTTTGATGGTGAAACTAAGTCTGTGAGTTCTCCTTAAGGCGTACCACAGTTCCTGAAGAGAAAAGTATAATAAAGACAAGTGACTCTTCTTTGCTTAAGATCATAAATACATAAGTAGTAACCACTTTGTGATAGAAGAGATTAAACTGCTGAAAAAAAGAACATCCTTATTTTAACAAGATATATATACACATATATGTATGTATGTATGCATATACTATACTCTACCTTATATTTATGTGCTATATAAAATCTGTGAAGTAATGGCAATGCCTAATCCACTTCATAAACAAAGCATTATTGTTCTAAGAATATCCAGCCACTCTTTCTGGAAAGGATAGCACATCATCTCAATAGACTCCAGGGAATCATTTTTGACAAATATGTAGCAGCGAGGGCAAATGTTGATGTGAACTTTGCTAATGGAGCTTCATTTTCTGATGGATAGCAAATTTGGGAGGTCAGCAACATGTTCTCAGTTGAAGGAGAACATAAGGACACACCATTTATCCACATTCAAAATTCATGAACAGAAGATAGTTTCAATCATGATAAACTGTCAAGGCAAAAATCAGTGATGATTGTTCCTGGCTCATTCTGTTTCATAGCAGTCATGAAACTGACATGCTCATCATTTCAGGTTTGGCATTTGAAGTACTTGTACCATCCATAAACTAGAGAGTAATGAGCTATAAGTCATTAGCTTATGGTCAAAGTATATTTTGCCTGATTCACCATCCTGAAGATGAACAATTGAGTCAGACAACCATGGCCATAACATCTCTCCTCTAGAAAAATAACTTTCCTGATATCCAGAGTCCTTCTGTATAATCTCAACAGTCTGCAGCGGTGCAGTCTTTAGAAGTAAAATCCAGAATAATCTTGTTTCAAGTTAGCATTCAGATTTGGTCAGCAGCACATATGCCCCATATTATATGAAATAAAATCTGATCTCCATTCTAATCCATCAAAGCATCCCAACAAATATAAATAAATTATTAAGAGTAACCTCTTCTTTCTGCCAATGAGAGTAGAAGTACAGACCCTTTGTGGAGGCTCATTCTTTTGTATAAATAAGCTAGAAAAAAAAAGTCAGAGTAGAGAGTAATGGGAGAGGTCATGTACATATAGCACTTCTCTACTGTAATGGCTAAAGATGGCAGGAATGGGTTTTCATTGTGATATGACTTTCACTTTTTTTTTCATCAAAAAGTTTGGCCAATGCTTTGAGAATGTAACTACAGTATGTATTACAAATTCTTCAAACAAATAAACAGATTTGATTCAAAGGAAGGGCAGATTTCACACAGTGGATCCCATCTGTTTATGTGCAGTGATAAAGCAACATGCACTGAGAAAATGGAGTGATTAAAGTGAAGTGATGCATAGTAATACATAATGATGAGCAAATTAAGAACATAGAGGAGGTTTGCTTTGCTGCAATAAGAATACTCACATTTGCATTGTCTCTTTTTTTTTTTTTGAAAAACAGGAAGGTGAACATGATGATTGAAGTGAAAAATAAAATAATGCAACAGAATTTAGATTTTGCATGCCCTGAAACTAGCTAATTCATTGTTAGAAGTGTCCTTGACTAGTCTTATCTTGTTTATGATCTTTCACAGCTTTGGTCTCCTTTGGCCACTCCTGAACTCATGTTTAATAAATGGTAGAATGCAGAAGAATCTCCAAGACTCAATTCAACAAATATTTATTATCTATTATGTTCAAGGTACTTTGTAGGGATACAAAGATGATTAAGACACAGTCCTGTCTCTCATATTTATGAGAAAAAGCAACTGGTTATCAAAAATAAGTAATAAAAAGTTGATATTATTATGCACTGCACTTAGATTTGCAATATGTGCTCATGCATATATACATGTTACGAGAATGTTGTAAACACATTTTTGAACTTAACAACTAAGCAATAATTCACACACATTTATGCCTCAGACAACCCGAAATATTTGCAAACCTTCCCATTTTTAATCCACTACTGGTATAGATAGGAAGCAATTAGCAAATGCTGGACCACTTTTAGGAATGTGGAAGAAGTCTTTCATACTGATAGATTTACATGATTTTTTTTGTTTGTTTGGTTTTTGGGTGAGGCAATTGGGGTTAAATGACTTACCCAGAGTCACCCAGCTAGTGAGTGTTATGTGTCTGAGGCAGGATTTTAACTCAGGTCTTGCTGACCTCAGGACAGGTGCTTTATCTACTTCACCACCTAGCTGCCCCTGCTATTTTTTTTAACATGATAATTATTTGTGAATATCCCAATCTCTTTAGGCCACAACAAAAATGTGCACAGAGATTAGCCAAGGACATTTATGGGAAATCATACCATATAATCTATCACTGAATTCTAAAGAATATTAAAATTTAGCTCACTGTTTCTCAAGCAGAGCATCAAAAAACTTCAAAGAGTTTCAAAGATGCCTTTAAGTATATTGTGATATTTGAGTTTTTTCTCATTTTCCCCTAGAGAGTAGAGAGCATAGCATGAGTCAATCAAAAAAGTAAACATCTAATAATTGCTTACTACATGATGGGCATTGTAATATGTCTTAAAGATATAAAGATGGAAAAAAAAACCTGAAATGATCCCTGAATACTGGGACCTTACATGCTTTGGAGGGAAACATATATGTAGTATGGTGGCACAGCAGACAAAGCACTAAACCTGTAGTCAGGAACAGTTGAGTCCAAATATGGCCTCAGAAAGTTATTAGCAAAAAAATGGTTACTAGCTATGTAACCCTAAACAAATCACATAACTTCTATCTCAGTTTATTCACCCTAACAATGAAGATAATAGTACCTATCTCCTAGAATTGTTATGAGGATAAAATGAGTTAGTATTTATAAAGCACTTTGAAAACCTTAAAGAACTAAAAAGCTAGTTATTATTACTATTATTGCTGTTCTATAGCTATTTACAGAATAAAGACAAAAAATTCAGAAAGCTAAGGAAGGGTGACACTAGGAATTGGTGGTGGTGCTGAAAACATCTGGTGGTCGGAATATATACATAAAAATACCTAAATTTGAGTGGGGTGTCATGGGAAAAAATAAATGACTAGACTGATGGATGTCTGGACTTGAGTTATTCCGTAACCTGAAAAAGTTGAGAACTAGTTACCTCTTACTGCTTTATTGCATGACCACATCTTTAATATCCCAAGACAGATGAGATTCTTGTCTGTTATCTGTACACCTTGTCATCTAGAGACTTCTTAGAATCATGGGCTTTCTCTACATTTCACAAAAATGTCCAGGTGATAAATACACTGGATTTTTTTTCCTTTTTAGTCACAAGAATGCAGATACTTGAAAAAAACTAGGCATTTGATAGACAAAGGTGCGTGATTAAAATGTTAGCTAACGATGCTTAGGAGATGAGATAATAAATACTTGTTAAATTGGATTTTACTGAATGTTCACTTCCATTAAATTGTGTATACATCTTTTTCCCTCTCTCCCTCCTCTGTGTATATGAAATGTATGTATATGTGAATAGTTATGTATAGATAGGTGCATATATATATATTATATATATATACATAATATATATATATTATATGTATATATAATATATATATATATATATATAGACAGGAATAGTGGCATGTATATACATATATACATGTATACATAAAAATAAGCATATATGTATGTATAGGGATACACATATGTATATCTATATCTATCTCTCTGCACACACACACAAATCTAGTATGAAGGAGGACCTTCTTTTGGGGGGGAGTCACATATCTATTTTTTCAAAATCTTCTTTAATTCTGCAGATGATGTGGATATCACATAGGACTAGAAAAAAATGCTGCATCATGTTAAGGTATGAAAAGTAATGGGGAGAGAAAAAATAAGAGAATAAGGATTTATATAGCATCTGCTATGTTCCAGGCATTGTGACAAATGCTTTTACAAATATGATCACATTTCAGCTTCACAAGATCCCTGTGATATAAGTGCTGTTATTATCCTCATTAGACAGTTGAGGAAACTGAGGCCAACAGAGACTTGCCATGTAGATTCCTCTGAATAAATAATAACATTAATGAGCCTTGTTCAAGTCAACAATATTCAACCAATGTTTTGACTTCATCTAAAAATACTAAGATATCTATGGGATAGAAAATAATGATATTTGTGATAGAATTTAAGGTCCTTATAAGGTACCATTTCCCTGTATATCACTCCCTCTTACCTATCACCTTCTAACTCCGGCAAAATCTTTCTTTTACCTGATATACTGTCATCATCTATTTATATGGCCTCCCTGCCTTTACTCAATAAGAATTTGAGACACCCCTATTTTGATAATGAAATCATTATCAGAAATTTTAATCCTGTAGTTGATCTGTGACCTGATTGGCATAATTATTCCCTCCAGTGATGCAGATTCATGCTTGCCTGGGCTATATAATTCTTGTCCATGTCTCTGACTTTACCCTGAATTATCACCCAATTACCTGGGACTGGATCTTTCCCTCACATCCTTTTAACATCAGGGAGATAAAAATGGAGCATATGATTTTTAATCTTTGTTCCTATTGTGTGGTCAGATTATTATGTTCTATTTTTATACATTTCTTAGATTACATATTTTACTCCACTAATCATGTGTAATTTTCTGTTTTCAATGTGTTGTGCATGCCTTCCATGTGATTCTCCTTTGCTATAATGGCAATTTTTAACTTAAAATCTTCAGAGAGATCTTAAGCTTCAATTGATCAGATACCATAGTATTCCATGATTTTGTCATGTACTTAAAAATTGTTCTGTATTAGGTTTGTCTTGGTCTTCTTTTCCCATAAGTGATGGTCAAGTTCTTCAGTGTCATGAACTATGTCTTTAAGCTCTTTTCATCCTTTCAAATACCTAATGCAGCACTTGACAATCAGCAGGTGTCTAATAAATGTTAATCAAATGAAATTGATTCAACTGACTCAGTACAGGATTTTAAATCTAGTACCTCTGTGTTTTTAATGTCCTATTTTCTCCTTTTGATGGACATGAGGAAAGAAAGAAGAAAGAAGAAAAGATGTCTACATATTTAAAATTTCAAAATATAGAAAGCTTTGATTTCATTTTATTTAAGATGAAATGAGACGTTCAAAAGCATAAGAAATAATGATGCTATATAATAAAGATTATTTTCTAAAGATTATCAACATGAAAGCCAATTTAATTGAATGAAAATTTCTTTGGAAAATTATTAAATATTGTTTGCAATGTATTGTACTAGAGAAGCAATAAAGGCACTCCTCTCAAAAACATTATAAATCTTTTTTAAAACTTCTCTTTTTACTTTAAAAATGCTCACTTAAAAAACATTAGGTGTGGTCATTCAGGTTTATCCTATTAAGCTTTCATTTCCTTCAGTCTGAAATGAAACAACTCTTCCTATAACTGACAAGAGCCACATTTCTTGTGTGACAGGTTCCTTTCATCTCAGTCTTTGGCTTGTTTTTTTGTTCCTTTCATTCTTGTTCTCCTTTCTATTATTTAAGTTTCATGGTTCCAATATATAATTTTACTTCTGTTTTTCTGTTATCATTTGTAATTAACTTACTTAATCTTTTTTATATGAAAATTAGCACAATTCTTCTATCTTTTATTAAGTCTGGCAATTTCCATAATATTTTCTGACATTTTCAACATTTAAAAAAATCAAATGCTAAATAGTAGTGCATTATTGTTATTTTTACATAATTGGAAACAGCAAATTCTCATTTAAGATTCTGAAAAGGTAACAAAAAAATAAAGATTCCTGACTTTTGAATATACTGTATCATGAAATACCAAACAAAAGTCAATATAATTTGTTCATTTTTCTTTACAAAATTACAGCTAAGTTATATGAAAGAACCATGTTAATAATGAAGATACCACATATGTTGTTGAATATACATCTTATGTGCTCAAATGTTACATCTTGTACCTTGAAACACCATCAGTTGAGAGCTAAACCAAGTTAATTTAGGCTCATCACTCCTCACTTTTTTGAAAAAAAAAATTGGAAACTTTCTTGTTATGTTTGACATATTCAGTTGAATGACTTTCTGCTAATTCATGGCAATGGACTCCACTACTCATTTAAAGAGTTGCCTTCTTTGTTGGCAGTATAAAATTTTGGCTAATATCAAAATGCTGGTGAAGTACGAAGTTGAAGGCATTTTCTACTGACTAGTGTATGCATACATTACTCACAGGGGTGCTGAGGGAGTATGAGTGTATAGCTTAGATTTCACATTAAGTTTCTGCTGACCTTTTTTCAAAACAAAGCTCAACTATAAGGTAAGCAAAAATCACCCCCACGGCATTCTGGTGAATTTTCATTTGGCCATCTTTTCTGGGCAAACCTCAAGATTGTAATCTTAAGTAAAAACTCTCAACCATTTTGTACATGTACAGAGAGAGGGCATGGGCTGAAAGGCCATATAAACATGAACTAACAATAGGACTTTTCCTAGTTCAGAATCCCTAATTTCAATGTTGATCTTCACTAAAACATCTCCTTTTTGTGCTATTGTAACAACTACAATCAGCATAAAGAACACTGTATTTACTCAAATGATTAAATTGTAAAGTTAGCAAATTTAAGTCTCCATTATGCACTAGTGCTTCTGTTCTGGGGTACTTAATTAAAGAGGAATTCACTTCTACAGTATTACATCTTGCTGAATTCCTTAGCATTGGTCCACACTTGAATTCCCTTTTTGCATATACTGATCCACATAACTACATAGCCTATGAGAGCCTCCTTTAAATCATGGTTCTTTTGCTCTTTGAAATATTCAATATCAGCCCAAGCAGCTTTCACAAATTCTCTGCCTTCCAGATTTTTAGACTTCAGTTGTTCTCCTTCTTCCTTTATTTGTTCTTCTAGCACTTTTGTTCTGGTGTCTCTTTGGAGTTTCTCAACCAAACAGTTTACTAGTCGTTCTTTTTAGGGCAAATGTCCTCACAGAGCCTGTCTTGAGTTCTTTACACTGCTGCTTTTTGGATGCTAGATCCTCAACAGCCATCTCCAAGTCATGCTGCTTTAGTTCATGTTTTTTCCAAACCATGCTTACTGCTTTTGAAAAGAAAATTATTCCTTTAGCTGATCTGCATAATGCTGCTCTTCTAAAATATCATCAATAGAAACTGCATATACATCTATATGATGTCCTTCACTCTGTAGTCTTTTCTTTTTAATAATTTTTTTCTATGGCACTCCATATGGTATTCTAAGGCATTCACTGAAAACTCTTCCATAATTTCCATGAACTGATGCCATAGAGTTTGTCTGCCACTCTGGCTCTGACTCAAAGGTGTAAGAGGATAATCTGTAGCTTGTCACCATAGTGTTTTAGTTCAGTAAATCTGTCTGGGTTTTTCATTCTGAATGTTGCATTAAGAACATTTAACCTGGTCTGCCTTTAGCTGAAACCCTGTTTCATTCATTGTCTCCTTCCAGTTGTTTTCCTGAATTAAAAAGAAATGCAATATTTTGTCTCCAGAAAAGAGAGAATGTGAAGCCACTCTTAAAAGAAAGTTTTCTAAACCAATTCTTCATCATTCCACAAAAATCAGAATCCATATTGTCTTCAGAGAGTGTACGTCAAATGAATTCTGCCCCTCTTTTCAGGCACTGATGTGACAGCAATATGTGTATCGTAAATGAGCAAATCATTTCTCAATAATTCAAATTTTCCATACCATCTCCAAAACTGTATGAACACCCCAGCCATCACTTGGTTTAACTGATCTTGTCCCAATGAGTTAAGTTGTGTAAATTTATTGCATGTTCATGGCATTTCTTCCAGTCCTTTATTCTGCTTCTGAAATACAAATTTCAATTGTCTTCAACCAAAAAACTACTTCTGTCATCTGGCTCCACTACTTTAGGATTTCTTTGACTTCTCTGCCATGCCCCCCAAGTTGAGTTAAGCATCTCTATTCATTCTTAGCTCCCTTTTCTGTGTTGACTTCTGCCATTAGAATGTAAGGTCCTTGAGGGCAAAGACTCTGTCTCTCTTTTTCTTATTTGTGTCCCCAGCTCTTTGTGTGTGGCATATAGTAGGTGCACTGTGGAAATGGTCACGGTCTGCTTAGAGCCTCGAGCTGGCTTTCAGCCCCTGCTTCCAATCCAGGTCACTTTCTTATCTGCCTCCACCACCAGGTTGATGTCCAGGCCCTTCATGGCTTGGCCAGAAGCCCAGTGCCAGTGTGGGTGCTCCCTGCTCCATGGTAACAGTCTCCCTTTCTCTTCTTAATATATTAACAATGTTCTCATTTTTCCATTTAAATTGCTTTGTCACCTTTTTTCCCCTACTTCCCTGGTCTTTTTTTTCTTTGCATACTTACTTCTATTGCCAATTCTTCAGCTTTAGCCTTTTAGTTATATTTAGTTACATTTGTATAAAATAATAGCTATAGACTTAAAGACCTCAGAAACCATATAATCCAAAAACCTTTACTTTACAGTTGAGGAAACAAAGGCCCATAAATGTTATGTTACTTGCTTACGGCCAAATAGGTAACATCAGTTAAAGAGACAGAACGTGAAGTCAGGTATTACAACTCTGAATTCAACCAACTTTACAAAACATCACTTTATTTTGAGGTTACCCTAGTCACTTTCTTTCTTTATACTCCCTCTTTTTCTATGCTCTTTCCAATTTTCCTCTCTTAGCTTATTTCAGAAAGTCCCAAAATGAAATAAATATTTTTCCATCCACCCATGTGTACACTCTTAATTACCATAACACTTAATTTATTACTGTTTTAACCACCAGTATTCACTATTGAGTTCAATGTTTCGACATAGATACTAATTTGCTATACTATCACCATGTGGTGAACTAAATAATGAAAACACAGGTTGAATAAGGCAGTATATTATATTATGTAGTATGTAAATGAAGAGTGTACAAACAATTATGTGATATAGTTATATATATATATCACATAAATTAATGAATTCCTATGAAATATATAGCTATAGATAGACATTATTTCCAATGAGACATATAGATACATATTTATCTTTCTATTTATATTTATATTACCTTCCTTTTATTCTCAAAATGTTATGTTTCAATATGTGTGTATAAAGTTGTGAAGTTTTGAAAATGGTGTGTAATATTATCTCATTTGATCCGTACAGCCCTTGTAGATATATACATATATATCTCACAGCAGTATACATACATATACATATACACATGTACATAAACAGAAATTCATTAATATATGTGATAGAAATAGATCCATATCCATATGTATCTATCTATATCTATTATACACACACCTGTAATATACACATATATGTATATGTTTACAACACAGAAATTAATATTGCAGGGGGGAACATATAGAGCTCATTCGTGTACCTATGTATGCATGTCTTAGCTAAACATATAGCTAGATGGCATCATGAATAGTGTTGGATCTGATCAAGATGACTTGAATTCAAATCCAGCCTTAGTAACTTAACATGTGAGCCAAGACAAATTACTTAACCTCTATTTGCCTCAGTTTTCTCATCTGAAAAGTGAGGATAATAGTAGCACCTATCTACAAGGACTATTTTGAAGATCAAATGAGATAATGTAAGGCAGTTTGCAAACTATAAAACTATATGCATAAAATCTATAATTACAACTGGAATGAATTTACTTCAAGAATAAATGTCAAGCATATACGTATTTTTATTATCTTCCTTTTATTCTTGAAAGTTATGTCTAGATGCTCTTCTCATTTACTTATTCATTTCCATTTAAATATTTATTTGTTACAAAGAATTGGTAACATTCAGAAAAAAAAGCTATAGCATCTTCATGCACATATTTCCTATTATACCAACTAACTATACAATAAGATATCACAGAAAATAAAATTGAATCACATGTTATTTTAGGCTCAGGATGGATCTCATACAATGAAGTTGACCCAGAGTAAAGAAGTAAACAATTATTTGACAGAGGTAAATACATATTTTTCGAGTAGTACTACAATTGAACACAACTTCTTCAGGTTTTCTTATTTCCCCATGAAGATGATCTTCATAACTCCCTTTGTGAAAGTGTATTCCATAGAATGACAGGTACTGCCACATATGTGATGCCACCAATTAGTAGGTTTTGTTTTGTTTTGTTTTTTACCCCATATTTGCCCCACTTCATCTAACCACTTCCTATAACACACCAAAGCGCACCTTTCCCTTGGTCATACATTAGAGAAAGTTTGTTCAGTCAATCAATTGTGCCATGCTTGTTATCTGACCCCCAGTCTCCTTCATAGACTGATCCAATTACTGGGCTACCATACACTTTGAGTGACTTGTCCAAGGTTATAGAAGCAATGAGAGCTCTTGGATTCCGTGTCATGTTTTGTGATTGCTCTAAAATATTGCCTCTCAGAAAAAGTGATTGCATATTTTTATATGATATTTTCAAATATACAATTTTCCCAAAGCCTATTTAATTGACTCTTGTGGAGAATGCAAGAAGCAAAGGAAATATATCAAAACAGACACAAACTGCTCCCCTCAAGGACCTTATATTGTATGGAGTGAGGTGCATCATGTTCATAAATAAGTATAGTACAAGTTGAGATACAATGAAATTAAAGTGTGATTCTATGCAGTGCAAATTATAACAATTACATATCAGTCTCAGGAGACCTGAATCTAGTACTTCAAACAAAAGAGATTATTTTTTTTTAATCACAAAACATCTATATTAACCATTTACCTATATTTTCTGTTGTTTATACCTGACTTTAGAATATTAACTTCTCTACTGATTGCTGTGCTCATATCTGCAAATGCCTTGAACTTGATATTTTGAACTAGATGTCCTATAGACATTTTAAACTCAATAAGCACAACCTGAATTCAAAATCTTTCACCCAAAACTTCCCCACTCCAATCATGTTTATAACTGTCAAGGTCACCTCAATCCTCCTAATCACCCAGGTTCACAACCTTGGTGTTATGTTTCTCACACTGTCTCATCACCAATATCCAATCTATTGCCAAGACATGTTGATTTTATCTTTGAACATGTTATATATGACATCTCTTTTTCTCCTTTGTTAAAGCCACTGCCATAGCACAGGCCCATATCACCTTAAACCTGGATTCTTGGAATAGTCTGATTATTGATCTGCCTGAAATTGCTAAAAAAAAAAAAAAAAGGATTTTTTATAAGTGCAAGTTTGGCCACATTACCTCTCTACTCAAAAAGTTCCAGTGGTTTTCTATTACTCAGATTGAGGGCCACTTCTAGTTATCTTGCCACTGGACCCAGATGGCTTTTGAGGAGAAAGTGAGGCTGGTAACTTTGCAAAGCCTCCCTCACTTAAATCCAATTTGCTCATTTATTCTTCTATTCAGTGACAATAGTTTCCTTGTTATTCCTCACACAGGACCCTACATCTTCTGTTTCTGGACATTTTTACTGGCTCTCCTCCTTGAATAGAATGTTTTCTTTCCTCATTTTACTTCCCGGCTTCCATTTCTCCTCTCAAATTCCAGCTAAAATCCCACCTTCCATAGAAGCTTTTTCAATCCCTCTTTATTTTGGTGACTTCTCTCTATTTATTATTTCCTACTTAGCTTGTCATCCTCAATTTCTCTTTCAGAATCATTGAAGTTCAGTGGCAAGACAAAAGTCACAATGTCTGGCAATGGCTTGGGATTCATTGGATGATGTTGGCAACTTGTCTATACATACATAATGGTATTTTGTTTCCCTCATCAGATTGTAAGCTCATTAAGGATGGGAACTTTTATCATTCTTTATATCCCTAGCATTTAGCATAGGGCTGGGCACATAGTAGATGCTTAACGGTGGTTTTCTTTCCTACTTGAAGAGCACCAAAATGATATTACATATCAAAGTCATGGTAAAGTGCACTTTACTATGGCTGATCAGGCAAATATGAACATGGAAGGCTCTACCACAGGTCATGCATAAGTTGTCAGTATGAACGTTTGGAGTGGAAATGTCTCTAAGTTTGTGAATCTGATGTTTCTTTTGAGCTACTGCAATTCTGATTTGCTCATAGAGCATCTTCTTTGATGCTGTTATGCTATGCCAAGAGGTCCTGTGTCTCCCATGTCTCATGATTGATTCAAAAGTCCTTCAAAGAGACCTTGAAAGTGTCTTTGTATTGTTTTCTCTGACCTCTATATGAGTCCTTATCCTGTGTGAGTTATCTATAAAATAGTCTTTTGAGCAATTGTACATTTGGCATTCCAGCTATGTGGCCAGTCACATCAGAGTTGTGGTCTTTATAGTAGAGTTTGAATGCCTGGAAGTTCAGGTTAAGAAAAGACCTCAGTGTCTCTTCTAGTACCTTATCTTGCCTTGTGATCTTCAGAATCTTCCTAAGATAATTCAAATGGAGTCAATTCAGTTTTCTGATATGGCAATAGAAGAATGTCCAGGTTTCATCAGCATACAATGAGGTCAACATAACAACTCTGTAGACCTTCAGTTGGGTAGATGGCCTAATACTTTTCTCCCACACTTTCCTTCAGAGCCTCCCAAATACTGAGATACATCTGGCAATACATGTATCAACTGTATAATCTATTTGTACATCACTGGAAAGTATACTGCCAAGGTAAGTGAACTTATCTACAATATTAAAAATTTCTCTATTTACTGTAATTTATGGTTCTACATATGTATAGTGTGATGCTGGCTATGGAGAACCTCTGCTTTCTTGGCATTAACTGTTGGGTCAAATTAGCACAAACAGCAAAGAATCAATCTATATGCTGTTGCATGTCAGCCTCAGGCTGCACTGAGTACACAATCACATGCAAACAAAAACTTGTGTACAGACTCTCCTTCCAGTTTAGTTTTGGCTTGCAGCTTTTTTAAGTTAAATAATCTACCATCAGTGTGACAGCTGATCTTAAGCCCATTTTCATTCTCACTGAAGGAATCCAACAACATGAATGAAGACATAATGCTAAAAATCATGGGAGTAAGCACACAACCATGCTTCACTCCATTGGTGACTGGGAAAGTGTAAGAGCATCATCTAATATCTAGAACCAATGGAAGCATATCATCATGGAACTAGCATACAACACTGATGAACTTCCCTGGGTGAACAAGTTTTTACATGATGTTTCAGAAGCCCTCACAACTGGCCTGAGTCAGATTGATAAACATTGTGTACAAACCTCACTTCTATTCCTGGCATTTATCCTGGCCAGGCAGCAAACACTATATTAACTGTTCTTTGGCCCTTTCTGAAGCCACACTGACCTTCAGTTAGATGACCATCATTCAGGTGAAGAATCAACCTATTAAGGAGGATTCTGACAAGAATCTTGCCAGTAATGACTAAGAAAGTGTCTGCCCTGTGATTGTCTCAGCACAACATATTTCCTTTTCCAAAATATTTCATCAATTTTTTTTTTTTAGTTTTCACCATGTGCTAGAATCCCTTCTTGCGCTGGTAATTACTCCAGGGTTAGGTTAGGTGAAGCAGATCTTTTTTGGAGGGGCACCTTTTCTAGCCCTTTCCTCTTGCCAGGAAGTGAACAGTGAAGTCCTTAAAAAAGGCTGCTCAGTACACCCAGGTGGTTGCTGAATCTCAATGCTGTTTCAATCCAGAAGAAGATTTTATGTTCCAGGGCACTGGAGTGTGTAGGGTTGTGACCACAGTTCCCAGTATAACTGTTCTTGCTGCTTCATCACTAACCCATTGCCACGGGACTTTGAAGTAGGTAAAAATGGTAAAATGATATGGGTGATGTCTTTTGACTCACATATAAATTGAATTAAAGTGAGAGGAAGTTGCACAAAGTTGTCAGCCTCAGTCTCTTTTTCATAATCATTGAAGTCCAGTGGCAACACAAAAGTCAAGATGTCCGGCAATGGCTTGGGATGCAGTGATTGATATTGGCATCTTTGATGTCTAACTTATCTTTAAGCACTCCACAGGAACTGTTACAATCGTGTTTATGGCTGTTGGAACACATTGTTCTCATCTGCTCATTCTACCATGGGAAATCTTCACATGCTTGGGATAGAGACACTCCCCTACCTTCTCACTGATGGGTTTGAGGCCCATTGGTTACCCTCAACTTGGTTTAGCTCATCTACCAAAATGCTTTACTGGAGTAAGGCTATTGGATATACTGTAGCTTCTTGAAGCCACAAGTGAGGGTTGAATAACTGGTTGGACACCAAAAGTAGAAAGCAACCCTGAAAAGGGCTTGGCAGCCCCAGACCCCACTCTTCCCTGACCATCCATATATTCCAGGTGTTTAATAAAGATTTATTGATTGACTAACACTAGCCAATAGGAGGAAAAGGACAAGCAAAAGAAAAATACATCGTATACAGGTTTCCATAATCATTACTGGAGAGACTATCTATATTGATTGGATCATAAAAATTAGCAGTATTTCAGTTTTCTCCAATTCCATAAGACATAACTTAGCCCTTATTCAGCTACATAACAGCTGAATAATAATACATCATAAAATAAAGCTGATTTGAAGGATAGGAAACAGGTAAAAGGCAGAAGAGAAATATAAGGACACCAAAAAAAGTAGACATTAAACTAATTTATATAGACTTCATGCAATACTATCAAATTTAGCACACTTAATCAAGAATGTAATGAATTAGAATATATGAATGATATTTTTATATGACATCATTACAGTACTTTTAGGCTCTGTAATCCCATAGGTGTAGGGTAGCAAAATTGGCTTCCTGCTTATTTCATTTCACAAATGAGTATAAGTAAAAGTGTGATAAGGACATAGGCTGAGGAAGTAGGGAACATGTATAGGGATTAATTAATTATAATTGAAGTGAATCAAGAAAGAAAAATAAACTGAGAGAAGAGGGGACATCTGACTAGAACTTTGAAAGACAGGAAAGATTCCAATAGAATAACATGAGGGAAGTATTATTTAGTCAAGAAGGGTGGCATATGCACATGGAGGCAGGGAAAAAAATAAGATGTGGAAGAACAACTAATAATCTTGCTTGATTAGAATATAGCATAAAGATGGAATGTTTTAAAGATTGATTGGAGCCAAACTCAAAGTTGATCCACTGGAGAAGAAAATTGCAAATCACTCCAATATTTTTGCCAAGAAAACCCTATGAGTATTGTTAAAATATAAAAATATGACACAGAAAATAAGCCCCTCAGGTCAGAAGGTGTTCAACACTCTACTGGGGAAGAGCAGAGAACATCTACAAGTAGCTCCAGTACTAATGAAGCAACTTGGCCAAAGCCAAAAGTACACTTATCTGTGGATGTGTTTGATGAGGATCCATATTGCATAAGAATCTGAAATATTAGATCTAAGAACCAAGGTAAGCTGGATGTGGTCAAATATTAAATAGAGAGATTAAATATTGATGTATTGACTGTCAGTGAACTTAAATGAATGGAAATGGGTGAATGTAATTCGTGTGATCATTATTTGTACTACAGCGGGCAAGAATCTCTTAGAAGAAATGCAATAGGCCTCATCGTCAATAAAAGGGTACAAAAAGCAATACTGGGTTATAATCTTGAAAAATGACATAATGTTATGCGTTCATATCCAAAGCAAACCATTCAATATCACAGTAACACAAATCTATACTCCAAACACTGATGACAAGGAGGCCAAAACTGATCACTTCTATGAAGAACTAGAAATAACACCATAGGGTATTGGAATGCTAAAGTATAGAATCAAAAGATAATTGAGATAACAAGCAAGTTTTACCCTGAAGTATCAAAGGGTCAAGGTAAGTGAGAGAATAATATATTTTTTCTCAAAATAACTGTTCATAGCAAACATACTTTTTCAGGAAATACTCTTTTTCAACCTGCCAAAAGGTGACTCTACACACAGATATAACCCAATGGAGAATATTAAAATCTGATTGATTATATAATTTGCAGTCAAAGGTAAGGAAGCTTTATGCAGTTAACTAAAACAAGACCTAGAGCTGACTGTGGCTCAGATCATGAGCTTCTTATTATAAAATTCAGATCTAAAGTCAGAAGTCCTGAATAATGAAGTCAAGAGGGCTTTAAGAAGCATTGCTTACTATAAGCATAGTGAAGGTCACAGTAATGTAGCTGAGCTATTTAAAATCCTAAAAGGTGATGTTGTTAAAGTTCCGCTTTCAATGTGCCAGCAAATTTTAAAAACTCAACCATAGCCATTGGATTGACAAAGTTGTTTATGTTCCAATCTTAAAGAAAGACAAGACCAAAGAATGTTCAAATTACTGAATATTTATCCTCATTTCACACATTCATGCTTAAGATTCTGCAACTAGGCTTCAGCAATATATGAACTGAGAATTACTAGGAAAATAGGCTGGTTTTTGAAGAGGTAATGGAACTAGAGACCAAATTGCCATCATTTGCCAGATTATGAAACAAAGCAAGAGAGTTTCAGAAGAAAACAACAACAACAACAACAACACCTACATCTGCTTCACTGATTACACTAAAGATGTTGACTGTGTGGATCACAAAAAAATGTGGCACAACTTCAAAGAAAAAGAATACCAAATCATATTACTTCTCTTCTGAGGAACCTTTATGGAAGGCAAGAAGCAACAGTTAAAACTAAACATGGAACAAATTGTTTTAAGATTGGAAAAGGAATATGTCAAAGCTGTACATTGTCACCTTATTTATTTAACTTGATATGCAGAATACATCATGTAAAATGCCAGCCTGTACAAATCAAGAGCCAAAATTCTGCTGAGAGGAATATCAAGAATCTTAGTAGACAGATGATAGCAGTCTGGTGGCAGAAAATGTAGAAGAATTAAGAAACCTCTTGGTAAGGGTGAAAAAGGAGAGTGTGAAAGCTGTCTTAAAGCTTAAAATACAAACAAAAATAAAACCTGAGATTTGGCGACTGGTACCATTGCTTCCTGGAAAAAAGAGGGAGAAGAAATGGAAGCAGTGCCAGATTTTATATTCTTGTACTCAAATATTATTTCAAACAGTGACCACAGCCATGAAATTAAAAGACACTTGGTCTTTAGAAGGAAAGCTTTGGCAAATGTGCACTGTAAACTAAGAAATCAGAGATATCACCTTTCCAACAGAAGTTTGTATAGTCAAAAGTATGTTTTTTTTCCAGTAGCAATATATAACTGTGTGAGTTGGACTATAAGTGAAAGTGAGCACTTCATAATTGATGCTTTCAAATGTTGGTATTGGAGAAGACTTTTGAGAATCCCTCAAACATCAAAGAAATCAAATCAGTCAATACTTATATTAATTCTGACTATGCACTGAGAGGTAAAATACTGAAGGTGAAGCTTATTTTGTTCAAATAATGAAAAGACAGGACTTATTAGAAACCATCCTAATGTTGGGAAAGATTGAAAGAAAAAATAAAAAAAGATAGAAGAGGATGAGAGGGATAGATAATGTCGTGGAAGTAATAAACATGAGCTTGGACAGACTGGGAAATAGTGGAGAATAGAAGAGCTTGGTGTGCTATGGTCCATGGGATCATGACTGAACAGCTGAAAAACAACAAGAATTGGAGCCAAATTGTGTAGGCCTCCCAAATGTTCTCTTGCATTAGAGAAGGAAAGACTGTTATGTCCTTTGGAAGGGCTTTTCCTATGAATAATTTATTGACTGAGAGATTATGAAGTGCATAAGTCTTATTATATTTTCAAAAATTGTACATCTAATAATTCACTGAGCCCTGAATTATTCCCTCCTTACTCTTCAACTGCATTTTTTCAAAATAAAAAGTGGACATTTTATTTTTATTCCCAAATCTATCTGGCTTAAACAGAACCCCAAGGGGGACTATGATAAATCATTTAGTACTAGTGAAGTATAGGTGAAGACTGACAAAAAGGAAGACAACAAAAGCCAAAAAGAAAAATAGATTAGGAATGATAGAAATAAGTAAAATATTTATTTAAATTGAAAAAGCAATTCTATTTTTTTCCAGTATAATTTACAAAGTATTTTCTCCTAGAAACTGTTGAGGATATTTTGTGCAACAATATTTTACCCATTTTTGTATGAATACACTGAGAATCTGAGCATTTCAGTGACTTGTCCATGGCAATAAAATTGGTTAGTGTTAGGGTCAAGATCTTAACTTGCCCCAGTTCTCTTGACTTTTAGTACAATGTTCTTTCAACTAATGTAAAAAATGTGTTTTTTCCTCGAACTCAATATATACATATATTAATGTAATCATGCATTATTGTTTGTTCAATGTATAATTAATTTTTACTTTCAAAGCTATGTAATTTGGGGAACACAGCCTATATTATGTTAGGAATCAAGGTACTGAAGTGCTAAGCTAATTAAAAGGCTGGTGAAGGAATTAATTTTGTTAGTTGTTGAACTGATAGATATTTATAAATTATTTTATTTAATGATCCAACATGGTACAGTGGGAAGAGGATGGAATATCTAGTCATAAGACTTAAGTTTATAAATTGTGGCTCTTTAGTAATATAACCTAGGGCCTCTCTAGCCCTTCATTTCCCTATCTTTCAACTGATAAATTCAGCCTAGAAGAACTCTAAGATCTTCTTGAGTAATAAAAGTCTATAATACATAACAGGCTTTTTGACTGAATCCAAACTTCACAGAGTAAATCCTCTTAATAAAAAGTTTTGTTCTTTAAAACTTGGACTCAGTCAAAAGGTTGCACCAAAGGACTTAGAAGGTTACATGTGGCCTCTAGGCCACAGATTCCTCACCTATGATCTAGAAATATTTCTAATTGGTTCCTCCAAGCTTGTTATTTTCTGAAATTTTGAAGAATTTGTCAATTACTTATGTTTCAGAATAATAAGTTGGCAATATGACATTTTAATCCACAGTTACATATTAATAGCCTGAAATACGTGGTTTACATGTTTCATGAAGATTTATGCAGAGATGATCTAAAAAAAATGAGGAAAGTTGATACTAAAATCATACCTGACTTCAAAATGAGGTGAGTCACTTCAAATTTATTTATTACTTGTGTATTTCAGTAGAGAAAAATGGGAAAATGTCTTGGAAGTCACCAGCATCAGGATAAAAATAAAAAGATGACTTAACCTTGCAGATCATGAGTTACTTGCCCCTGTTGTCTATATGGCATTCCATCTGCTTGCTTGTACACAGCATGATATTGCCAACAGGGGGAGCTACAGACAGAAGAAAAATGAGATGGGTTTTGTTTAGAAGTATAATTTGGCTAAAGTGACAATATATTATATGTTAATGGCTCCTCAGAGTGAATCTAATTGATGATCCAACTTGAATATTCTCTGAGAGTCTCTTTGTATTGGATCAGAGGCAGGCTGGGTGGTTAATCTTGCTTTCCTGCTGCTAATAGAGAAACTGCCATCTGGAGAAGATTTCTGCTACAAGAATATTCTCTATTGTTGGAACTTCTGTGGAGACTCTGAGAAAGTTTCTCATGAGCTAAGAGAAAAAGAAAAAGCACTTATATTTGTAAAATCTAAGAAGATTTTAGTGCACAAGAAGCCACCAGTTAGGTGGTGCTGTGGATAAAGCACCGGCCCTCAAGTCAGGGGGACCCAAGTTTAAATCTGGCCTCTGACACATAATACTTTCTACCTGTGTAACTCCGGGCAAGTCACTTTACCCCAATTGCCTCACTTAAAACCAAACCAAACAAAAAAAACATCAGCAACATTTTTTCCCACCTCCTAAAAATGAATATACAGTATTAAAAGATATCTGGCTATTAGGGCTATATTTTCATGAGAAAATAGTAATTCAGTTTAAAGTAACTGTAAACATCATAAAATATTTAGAAGTCTACTTGCCAAGACAAACCCAGGAACTTTATGAACGCAATCACAAAACACTTTTCAAAAGAAGTCAGATCTAAATAATTGGGAAACTGCCAATTGCTCATGGGTAGGTTGAGCTAATATAATAAAAATGACAATTATATCTAAATTAATTTACTTGTTTAGTATCCTACCAACCAAACTACCAACAATTATTTTATAGAGCTAGGAAAAATAATAACAAAATTCATCTGGAAGAACAAAAAGTCTAGAATATCAAGGGAAAGAATGAAAAGAAATGTAAGGGAAGGTGGCCTCACCCATACCAGATATTAAATTGTGTTATAAAGCAGCAATCATTTGATCTACTTGGTGCTGGCTAAGAAATAGAGTGGTGCATCAGTGGAATAGGTTAGGTACATAAGACATAGTAGTGAATGACTATAGTAATCTACTGTTTGATAAACCCAAAGACTCCAGCTTCTGGGATAAGAACACATTATTTACCAAAAACTGTTAGGAAAACTGGAAAATAGCATGGCAGAAACTAGGCATAGACCAACATCTTACAGTGCATACCAAGATAAGGCCAAAATGGGTACACGATTTAGACAGAAAAGGTAAGGCTATAAGCAAATTAGGACAGCAATGAACATTTTACCTCTCATTTCTGAGGAGAATGGAAGAATTCATGACCAAATAAAAGAAAGGGACCATTATTAAACACAAAAAAGATAATTTTGATCACATTAAATTAAAAAGCATTTGCACAAAACCAATGCAACCAAGATTGGAAGGGAAACAGAAAACTGAGAAACAATTTTTATAGCCAGTATCTCGATAAAGGCCTAATTTCTAAGATAATATGAAGAACTGAGTCAAATTTGTAAGAATACGAATCATTCCTCAGTTGATAAATGGTCAAAGCATATGAACAGGCAGTTTTCACATGAAGAAATTAAGGCTACCTCTAGTCATATGAAAAATGCTCTAAATGGCTACTGATTAGAGAAATGCAAATTAAAACAACTCTGAGGTGTCACATCATACCTATCAGAATGACCCCATGATAAAACAGGAAAATTATGAATGCTACAGAAGATGTGGGAAAATAGGAACACTAATGCATTGTTGGTGGAGTTGTGAACTGATCCAACCATTCTGGGGAGCAATTTGGAACTATACTCAAAGGGCTATAAAACTGTGCATAGCCTTTGACCCAGCATTCTACTACTTCTAGATCTGTATCCCAAAGAGATCATATGAATGGAAAAAGGACCCACATGTATAAAAATATTTATAGCAGTTCTGTTCTTTTTTAAAAAAAAAATATTCAATTATAGTTTTCAACATTCACTTGCATAAGATTTCTCCCCATCCCTCCCCTCCCCTCACCCTTTGATGGCATGCAATTTTATATAGGCTTTACATATACATTCATATTTAACATATTTTTACATTAGTAATGTTGTAAAGAAGAATTAGAATCAATAGGAGAAATCATGAGGAAAAAGAAACAAACAAAAAAGAAGACAGACAGACAGACACAGACACAAACACAGAGAAACAGAGAGAGACAGAGAGAGAGAGAGCAAATAATATACTTTGATCTGCATTCAGACTCCTTAGTTATTTTTCTGGATGTGGAGAACATTTTCCATCATGAGTCCTTTAGAGTTGTCTTGCTAAGAAGAGGTGAATCTATCAAAGTTAGTCAGGATACATTGTGGCTGTTACTATATACAATGTTCTTCTGGTTCTGCTCACTTCACTCAGCATCAGTTCATTCAAGTCTTTCCAGGTTTTTCTGAAGTCTGTCTGCTAATCATTTCTTATAGCACAATAGTATTCCATTACATTCATATACCACAACTTGCTCAGGCATTCCCCAATTGATGGACATCCTCTCAATTTCTAATTCTTGGCCACCACAAAAAATTGCTGCTACAAATATTTTTGTACACATGATCCTTTTCCCATTCATATGATATCTTTGGGATACAGACCTAGAAGTGGTATTGCTGAGTCACAGTTTTACATCCCTTTGGGGATAGTTACAAATTGCTCTCCAGGATGGTTTAATCAGTTCACAACTCCACCAGTACATTAGCATTCCAATTTTTCCACATCTTCTCCAGCATTTATAATTTCCCTGTTTTGTCATATAAGCAAGTCTAATAGGTACTGTTTGGTACTTCAGAGTTGTTTTGATTTGCATTTGTCTAATCAATAGGGATTTGGAGCATTTTTATATAACTATAGATAACTTTAATTCCTTCATCTGAAAATTAGAGCAGTTCTTTTTTGGTGGCAAAGAATTGGAAATTGAGGGGATGACCATCAATTGGGGAATGGCTGAAAAAGTTGTATTATATTAATGGAATGGAATAATATTGTTCCATAAGAAATGATGAGCAGGTGGACTTTAGAAAAACCTGAAAAGACTTATGAGCTGATGCTGAGTGAAGTGAACAGAACTAGGAGAACATTGTACACAGTACAAGCAATGTTCTGCAATGACCAACTTTGATAGATTTAACTCTTCTCATTAATACAACTATCTAAAACCATTCCAAAAGACTTGTGATAGAAAATGCTACTCACATCCAGAGAAAGAACTATGGAGTCTGACTGCAGATGGATGCACACTCTTCTCTTTTTTGTGCTTTTCTCATGCTTTTCCTCTTTTGTTATAATTCTTTACAACATGGCTAATGTGGAAATATGCTTAATATGATTGTACATGTAGAGCCTATATCAGATTGCATTCCTTCTTGGGGAGATGGGAGAGAAAGAAGAGGGAGAAAATTTAGAACTTAAAATCTTATAAAAGTGATAATATTAAACTTAGCCCCTTTGAACTCCTTTACAGGAGGTCTTTCTTAACATCTGACATTCTTGTAGACCAGGAACAGTGTTTAATCACCCAGTTTGCAACACAGCTTGGAGCAGCCCAGAAGGCCCTAACTAAATATGCTAATGAACACCTCCCCAAACCAGCAGACCATTGAGGAAAAGTTTCCACCCCTGTGCACCTAGAAAACATGGTATACTTAAAGTCCTAGAAGGCCCATGGGAGTGAACACCTGGATACCAAGTGGAAGGGACCCTATGGTCCCTGCTATTCCCACTGCAGTAAAACCTGAGGGCCACTCCAGCTGGACTCATATGTCCCATATTAAACCTACACACCCCTTTACTTCCTCAGGTGTCCCAGGCATTCCAGGCATTTCAGACACCCCTGGATATACCTGTGAGCCTCTTGAAGACCTGAAATTACTGTTTGGGAAGGATCAGCCCAGGAGTGTTGTGCAAGGAAAAGGGTGACACACTCTGGGTGTCTCTGCTCTTTTTACTCATTATTTTGTTCCTTGAATCATTTACTCTTTTCCTTGAAAATGTTAATTCTTTTACTGTACTCCCCATGTTTGTTATTCTCTTCCCAGGGTTGGACTGATCACAATTCCTTTGAAGAAAGTGAACCATGGACAAGGAGTTCCCTGGCCTGGATAGGTGAGGCTGTGGGATATAGGGGCATTCAAGATTGCTCCGTCTGCCACCCACACCCCATAGGAGCCAACTTCAGTACCTGCACAACCACCCTTCCCACAAGCCACACAACATCCACCCAAGAAGATCACCCCTTTTGTTTTGGTGACCTCCTTTAAAACTTTGTCAATGTCCACTTCTCCCTGTTTCTCATCTGGTCAGGACTTCCCATGCTTGACGCTGATGAATAACCCTAACTTTATTCATGGAGTTTGTACCAAGTATTCTGCCCCAACTTGTTGCATATATATATTATATTGCCCCTTACCCACTACAGCTCCTCTTTAAGCCCTACTCACCTAATCTACCTCCCCTCCTAAGTAACCTTCTCTAGGCAATCAACTGGCCAGGGACCTTACCAGGATGGGATCAAACTCACACCTGGGGTAAGAAAATCCAAGCTGTCATTAACAAATCTCTGACTGCTTGCACCCCCGGGGTTACACTTTCATTGATGGTATGAAAAAGACCCAAAGGACACACTGGAGTTCTACTCCTTACTTCTCAGTGCCTAACACCCTATATACACTATGGAGAGTGTACTCTAGGATATCTTCATCTTGCTATCATTATTTTCAAATGCCTCTAAACTCTGCCATGTCAAGTGATGGCTTTTTGAAAATATTCCACTTTTCTTAAAGGCCTTGCAGTTTTCTTTGATCCTATAACTGGTTACTTTGATCATGAGGCTGGCTTCACAGTATTACCCAGACATTTGTGGACCTGGCCACAGAAACTTCACTGTTACTGTTTGAACTTCAGGAATCTCTTAATTCTCTAGCCAAAGTGGTCCTGAATAATCAAGTGGCTCTAGATTATCTCTTAGCCTCTGAAAGAGGAATCTGTGCTGTTGCCAATTCATATTGCTGTATGGACATTAATAATTCACATCAGGTTGAGCTTAGGGTTGGGAAAATATGGGATAGGTAGGGTAGGTGAAAGAATCACACCATGATCCAATCCCTAGTGGTTCCACCTCCACTTGGGGCTCCTGGTTATTCTCCCTTCTTTCTTTCTCTCTTTTTTTTTTGGGCGGGTGGGAAATGGGGTTAAGTGACTTGCCCAGGGTCACACAGCTAGTAAGTATTATGTGTCTGAGTCTGGATTTGAACTCAGGTCCTTCTGAATCCAGGGCCAGAGCTCTATCCACTGCACCACCTAGCTTCCTGTATTATCCCTTCTTTCCCCCATGATAATCCGCCTTCTCATTATTTTCCTCTTTTCGCTATTTGGGTTTTGTTTATTAAACCTCTTAGCCCGCTTTGTCTCCTCCAGACTGGCTTCTATCAATTCCCAGATGATCCAATGGACAAACAACAACAGAAATCTGAGTGCCCAATTATGATAGTCCATCCCCTGGACGTGGTTTACTTCCATCCTTCCTCTCCCCTCTGGGACCCATTGAGGTAGGGACAGTTCTACACCCCTTGTCAGCCTGAAGAAACAACAGAAGCAGAGACCTTCATCCCTTTCCCCAAATGATTTTTGGTTCCAGTTCTTTGAGGAGGGAATGATGGAATCCTAAAGCTGCCCCCAGCCCAATATTTTAGCTTCCTTATGGGCCACACTGAACAGCATAGCCATTGCCCCTAGCTGGCCACTGCCAATCCACATATGTGAACAAGTGTGTTCTTGTACCCAACCACAATCACACCACGCATTTAGCCTGACAGGACCTCAGTACCTAACTATCCATCAGGACCAGATAGGACCACAATAGCTAACCAATCAGAAAGCAGCATGACCAGGATGTTTGATCACTGAACCATGGAAGGGACCCCCTCTTCTATTACCTAATCCCATCCTCCTTTTCTAATATCAATCATATTCCTGTACTCTATGTAAATCTGATGGTGTGATCAGCATCATATATCCTACAGAATTCTCTGTCTTAACCTTATTTAAATTTTTAGTCCATCTAAGCCACTCACCAGAGCATGAAAGAGCAAATCCACAATAAATCTCTCTAATTGGCTTGGAGTTAGCTTGAGTCTTTGAAATTCTTTGAGACATCCTACCACATCGCAACCTGACCCTCATCACAAAGAGGGATGATTTCTATTTTTGATTCTGGAATAATCTTGTGGATTTACATGAACACAGTCACATTTTCCCACTGGTGTGTTTCCATTAAAAATCAGTCAATTTGCTTTCAGTAAAGCCACTTTCTAAGATAGTATAGTAAAATGCTAACACTCTTCTTAAAAGCCTGGAGCATACTCTTCTTCAAATGCAAACTGATCTGTGGGAAGAGTGGGTTCAGGCTTAGAATATAATGGTAAAGAAGTAACTAGGTAATGAACATGTGGCAAAACAGTTAAGTCACAATTTCTCATATTGGAAGTCCTTTCTCCTCTTGTAGAATCCACATACAATTACCCTTGTTTACAACTCTCTGATAAGTAGTCTCCTCAGATGAGGTCTCAAGGTCTACACTGTTTTCAACATCATAATCAGCACTTCTCTCCATAGCAAGAGGTCATTTCTGAAGTTGCCTATTCCCTCGGGTGTCTTTCTCTGTTTCTTTGCATGTATCTATCCTTGGAATGCCCCTATGATCCTAAATACATATTGTCTCCTACTTTTCTAATAATTCTGATAATGAGAGGATTGTTGAGAGGAGGGTGAGAATGAGTTGCCTTCTTCCAACTTGCAGTCCTTTGCCACAAGCAAATGGATCTTTGATAAATTTGATAAAATTCATCTTTTATAAATCATACCCAAGCATAAGATCCTCATCTCTGTGATTATAATCCTACAACTTTGTACAAGCAAACTGCTGAACTGCCATGATGTTCTCATGCATAGGCTCAAGGGATGTGTCTGATTCTCTCAGCCAATAAAAAAGAAGAAAGAAAGAAAGAAAGAAAGAAAGAAAGAAAGAAAGAAAGAAAGAAAGAAAGAAAGAAAGAAAGAAGAAAGAAAAGAAAGAAAGAAGAAAGAAAGAAAGAAAGAAAGAAAGAAAGAGAGAAAGAAAGAAAGAAAGAAAGAAAGAAAAGAAAACAACATTTCCTGTGTGATACCCTTTGCCTTTTTCCAATGACCTCCATAATCTTCCCAGATTAAAGAGTTATGCATATATTGTGGTGACATTTAAGAAAATTACTTAAGACATACTTTACACTTTGTGATTATGTCACTGGTCAATTTATTGATTCTGTAACTATACTAATTGAGATGAAGAGTAAAGTCTTTTCTTACCTTGACTATGTTCTGAGCCCTGCATCCCCCTCGTTATAGAGGTACATCATTTAGTTTGCAATGTTAGAAATGAATGAAACCTTCCTTAAGGGTTAAATAATTTTGTTTTTTACAAATAGGGGCTACTATCATTATTAGATGTTTTCTTCCATATGTCATAGAATAAAATTAAAAAAAAGTGAGCATAAGACTTTTTTCAGTTGTTGTTTGGCTAAATACATAAGACATATAAGTATGGATAAAAAATCTTCTGTGCATTTATCATACTTCCATTGTAATTATTTTTGTGCATGATTACTTGTCTCATCTATCTACTATGTAAGAAGATCCTTGAAGGACTGTGAGTCATTTTTTCTTCTTTATACCCCTAACATCTAATACAGCAAGCTGTGCACACTAGCTTCTTAATAACTATTTCCTAAATTCCATTGAATATTGAATGGCAAAGGGTATCAGCAGCTTCTCACTCTTGTCTCAGCCCAGTTTTGCATGTAGTAATATTCTGCTAACTAGGACCCAGTCATCATTATGGGCCACATGAAAATGTGAGTAACTGGTAGAGGTGAAAGAGAAATATCTAGCTATAGCCTTTCACTTTCTCAAATTGAATACTATCTCTAAATGTTCTAGTCTGCTTTTGGCCCTGTCTTTGTCCAACAAAGAACACTTTCATGTACCATAAAATGCATAAAAATGACATCACAAATAACAAAGGATAAAATGGATGGAGTTTGTCAAAAAGTTCCTAAGCCTAAAAAGGACACTAAATTGAGTAAAACTACTTCTCTCCACCTATTTATTCACCAGAACAATAAAAAATGCTAGGTCACAAGGCATCTACAGAGAACTTACTAGTTCCACTAAAAACTCATAAGTACCAGTGTCCTAGAAGTCATGATTTTTATATCTCTAGATAAAAGGAATCCAAGCCAATAATTCAAGCTTCATTTTCCCTGGTCCAAACAGATCTTGATGATGGCTTGGTAAATGAACCCAAACTACATAAAACATGTGCCATTCCCCCCTGCCACATATTTGCAAGTTCCAATTAAATGCCACCAAGGCCAAAACACTACAACATCCATTGATAACAGCCTGACAGGGAGTAATATTAGTCTTGATGAATAAGCTTCAGCATTTCCCCCAGCCCACCCAATGCTCTATTACCATTTTCTTCTAATATCCTCACAATTGCTCACTTAGAAGGAAATCTCTTTCAATAGTTCCATTCTTGACACTTAATTATTGCATGTAGTTCCAGTTCCTTGGGTTGGTCAATATCTCTTTTACATAAAAATGACAAATTTTGTAATTCTGTATTCCCATACCATGGCTGAATTGGATAACAGTCAAACAAAAAGATGGAGAACTAATCTGTTTCTGACCTGTTGGCCTATTTTACTCTCTCTTTTTCTACTTAGAAAGATAAAGGAATGAAAATATAACTCTTTACTAATGGGTTATGATGCACCTCTTATGAGAAAGTAATTATTGAAATCTAATTATCCCTTTTTAGGAATTCCTTGTCTGATTCATATAGCTCTCAATTCTAAAACTATTTTCATTTGCTTTTTATTATGCATTAACTTATACATATACATGGCCATAAAAAATTAAAATGAAGAAAGACTGCTTTTTCATGGAACAACGCTGAAATGTAACTACTGAACAATTTTTTATTTTGGTACTGATGAAATGACAAGAGAACTAGAGGAAGACACCATGTTACAAGATGAACTACTTTTGGATCATAAAAACAAGGGCTACAAATGCAGGACCATAATGAATGGATTGAGATCTATATTGTAGAGACTATACACATTTATGATATCATAGATAGGTTGATATGTCAATATAAACATTTGTTTTGTTTATTTTCCAGAAAAAATCATGGCTTTTTTTGTAAGTTCATATATTATCTCATCTCATGGTGGGTATACAAAGCAGGGCAACCAGAAGAGTGAAAAGATAAAAAAAAGAAACTTCAGAAGTATTGGATAGGGAAATATTGGATTTTTGGCCCAGAGGAAAGAAAATTTTGAAAGGATAGGACAGCTGCCTTCAATTATTTGAGGTGTTGTCCTGTAGAAGAATACTTGACTTGTTCTATTTGGCCCCACGGTGAAAAGCTAGGAGCAAAGGTTGGAAATTAATCTGAAGGCATATTTAAATTTGGTGTCAGGAAGTTCTTAACATGATAGTTGGTATAGATATAGTTAGTATAGATAGTATAGCATGATAGTTGAATAGGCTCCCACCTGAATAGTGGATACCCTTTCACTGGATATCTTCAAGCAATAGCCAGATAAGCAAGTGTATTGCTCATGTATATTGTAGAGAGTTATTACTTTTCAGATATGGATTTTATTAGATTGCCTTTGAGGCCCTTTTCAAATATGAGACTTTATGAATCTGTGGTACTGATGGGGAATCCACCAGAAAATTACTTATTTATCCCTATAGAATTTGTGTTGTTTCTTCTTTGTTGCACATGGAAGCCAAAAAGAAAAAGTTTTGATCCAAATATTTAGCTCACTGAATACTTAATTCAATATGTGAAATAGTGCTGTCCAATAATACAATAGGCTTCCCAATAAGAAAGCAATCAATGTGGACATTCAATTAAGAGGGTTATTTTTGAGAGCATCAATCAAAAGGTTAAAATTGGAATAGTTAAGTAACCTAAAGTTAATTTTAAATCTCAGATTTTTCGATAATGTTATTCTAAACTGTGAAAAACCAATATTATTCTGTATCATTTGTTAATTATCATTACTTTGTAAGCCATCCTTTTCCCTATTTTATCAAAACCCCATCTCTTAGCATAGCTCAAAAGGGAACATTTCCCAGTCTAAAGCTTGGTTGAGGAATGTGATTACTGCTAGCCCCTAGAGCATCTGCATATTTAACAGTTTAAATTGGGAATCTGGCTTTTGTTTACCCCCAATAAACAAAGAACCAGTTTGGGTTAGGCCCTCCCCAGGGGAGGACCCTTTGGTCTTTTCTTTATCAAAATTGAAGGTAACTTGGTCCTTAATAGGGAAGTAGGTGGGGGAAGACTCTGCTGAGATTTTGTTTTGTTTTGTTTTTAGCTAAGATTACTAGAAATAGAAATAAAACAAGTAACATTCCTCAAGAATCTGAGAAGGGTATATAATCAGCCACATTTGAAGGTCAGTCCACTTCCCTATCTTCAGACTAATCTCATCATTTGAGAACTAGTCTGCCCCCACCTCCCAACATTGAAGTAATAGGGAAGAACTGTGAACTCTTAATGTACCTCCTCATTAAAATGCCTACCAATCAGGGTTGCCTTGACTTTGTCTTGGGAGGTTCAAATGATGTACCCTCAGTCCAATCAGAAAAAAAAAGACACACTTAAGCTTAAAAGGACCTGTTAGCCCTCATTCTTGGTCTTTGGTCATTGAGATGAGCCACTGGCTCAGTTTCTTGGTTACTGGTTGTTGTTCAGTTGATTTCAGTTGTGCCTTATCCCCTCATAATTCCATTTGGTATTTTCTTGGCAAAGATACTGGAGCAGTTTGTCATTTTCTTCTCCAGCTCATTTTAGAGACAAGGAAACTGAGGCAAACAGGTGAAGTGATTTACCCAGGGTCACACAGCTAGTAAGTATCTGAGGCCAGATTTGAACTGCACAAGGTAAGCCTTTCTGACTCTGAGGTCTACACTGGGCCACCTAGCTGTTTAACTAATACTGCTAGCCTGATCAATACCTTGACCGCACTCAGATCAGTGTCCTTTGCTGAGGTGTCAGTGTGACCTATTTACCTACAGCTTACATGTTGCTGTTAATAAATGGCATCTTACTCTGGAGAACACTGTACTTTAGTTCATTTTAATTTGCTACAAAACTCAATTATGCTTCTGGAAATTTCATTAGAAATCACATTTGTTCTGCTGAATTACATTTGATTCCCAGAATCATATACTCTTAGAGAAGGTACTTCAACTTCCTTATTTTACAATGCAGGGATACTACCTGGAGACATTAAATTACTTGCCTGAAGTGATGAAGTTAGCCAAGTCAAAATTAGAATCCAATTCTCCTTTTTCTATTTTCCAATATAGTATTCTTTCAACAGAAATTATACATACTTTTACATAAATCTATAGTCCTGCTTATAAACACTCTGCAAATTGATTTTCCCACAGACTTGTGAATAAAATTCATAGTGTTTAAAGTGTCCTCCATAGCACCATAAAGCAAACTTACATAACTCAAAATGCATCGAGAAATTTTATTTCAAGTTCAGAAATATAATAGAATAATTGGCATAAATATGGATTTCTAGAATATACTGCATGCAGAGAAAAAGAAAACATTTTAATTGAATTGAATTTTAACCTAGGAGAAAACTGTTCTTTCTTTTCTTTCTTCACAGATTTTTTAAAATATTCTGGCAAAACTGCAACACTTTGAAAAGTTTTGAAGCCATTTTAAATTTTACATTGAGAATGTTTAAATATTCTACATCTATATTTTTGGTTTCTTTATGTAAACTGCTTTGCAGTATCAAATCTATTGAGATGAAATAGCAATTACTCTTAGGAGAAAAACATTAAAAAAAAAAACCTCCAAGAAAATAAGCATGCAAATAAAAGCTTTTAATAATGTCCACGTATGGAGTTGGTAAAAAGCTAAAGGGCAACTTGGAAGCACTTATTATTTTTCAGATCAATTTCTGATGCACTGTATTAAAAACAGAGGAGGCTTTGCTTATCTGAATGTAAATAGTTCTTGAGTATTATTGTCAGATATATTAAAGTGTAATCTTAGAAAATTAGAGCATGAGATAATGATCATAACAATAGAGAGATGCATTGGTGAAGATATTATATAGTTTTTGTTTCTTATCACTGTCACATTAGTCACAAAAAATGATAAAATCAATAACAAAGAAATTTGGAATTCTAATTTTGCTAATATATTTGAATTCAGAAAAAAACAGTTTTCATAGTTCTAAAAAGTCTTCTTTTTAATAAATCTCCCAAAAAATTAGTGGAGTAGTGAGATACTGGATAAGTTTGGATAAAAAGATAAAATCTATCTCCATTAATTGAGAAAGCTTTCAAAGCCTATCTTAATAGTGATGAGTCAAAGCCATCATTTTCGTATATGAAGGATGGTATTCACATGATTGCATCAATTTTTTCCTTATTTTTTTATAAATATATGATTTAGAAACAATCCTTAAAAAGCACCCACATGTACAGAAATCTTTATGAAAAGTTTTTTTGTGGTGGCAAAGAATTGGAAGTTGAGGAGATGTCCATCCTGGGGAATGGCTTAACAAATTGTGGTATATGAATGCAACGGTATACTACTGTGCTATGAGAAATAATGAGCAGCCAGACTTCAAAAAAACCTGGAAAAACTTACCTGAACTGATACTGAGTGAAATGATCAGAGCCAGAAGAACACTGTACATAGTAACAGCCATATTGTGCGATGAATAACTTTGATAGACTTGGCTCTTCATAGCAATGCAAGAATCTAAGAAAACTTGAAAAGACTCACAGTGGAAAATGCTATCCACTACCCAGAGGAAGAAGTATGTAGTCTGAATGGAGATGGAACATTCTATTTGCTCTCCTTTTCCTTTGCTGTTTTGTTTTATTGCTTCATTCCTCCTATTAATTCTAATTGTTGTTTATATCATGACTAATGGTAAAATATGCTTAATATGAATGTATAAGTAGAGCCTATATAAGATTGCATTTCATCTTTGGGGGAATTCAAAACTCAAAATCTTATGGAAGTGAATGTTGAAAACTAAAAATAAATAAATTATCAAGGAAAAAAATAATCCCTAGATCTTGACCCTCCTCAGTCAACTTTTGGTGACCTCGTTTCCAGATCAATTCATAATTAGCTATTTCTATTTATTCTATTTCTATTTTTTCTCATATATTTGTATGTACACATTGTCTTTGCCCTTAAAATATGTTTTTTGTATGTAGTGAATGCTTTATTCATTACCGCATTATAAACATCTAATACAATATCTAATGTATACTAGGAATTTATTAAAAGTTTATCAATTGTTTGATTCTGTAGTAGGAACTATAAGCCAAAAAGTTTCCTTCAATCTCTTTATGTCGTTGACTCTAACATATTTGATTTTCATTTTCATGTGTATTTGAAGAATGTACTATCAGTGTAATTCTAGATGAATCCGTATTTTAAGCAGATTCCAAAAGGATATTCTACCCGATCCTCTTTCCCTTCTTCTGCATTTTTAGTGTTCAATGTAATTAAAGAAAATTCTACTTTACTATGATAGCTGCGAGGATGTTTCAGAATTCAACTTAACTTCCTCTGCTTCCTTTTTGCATATTATTTAGCTTCACTGAATTGGGTCCACGTACTACTGCTGTCAGTTTAATAGATTGCTGACATTGTGTGACAACTTGGAATTCACAAATCTAAAGTGGAAAGGGATCAAATGAAAGATGAGTCCTGAGACTATTTGTTGCCAGAATTGGGCCAATCTATAAATGAATCTGATCTGTTTTCAAAGGTATTGAATTGATGTCTTATCAAAATTAGGTCATTAGGGGAAAAGTCAAATCATTACTGGCGCTGACACTTCTATTCTTTTGTTATTCTAAGAGTATCTACAGAGGGAATTTATAAAGGAAAGCTATTCTCTAGACTTTGAATTGTGAACATTTAAGAGTTATTCAAATATGTGAAAACAGAGCATGAATTACTGTGGCATGATTAAAGTACAAAATGAGTGTTATGTAGTTAAGCAAGGTCATGATAAAAATGTTCAGAAGATAATCTACTCTGTAGTTCTATTAAACTCATGGGTATTTGGAGCTCTGTCAAAATGTATATTTTATCTACAAGATTATACAGAATATCAGGCATAATGATAACTTGTTCATTTATTCATTTATTGATTTATAAAGTACATTCACTCGCTAATCATATCTGGAAATAATGAGCCTGACTCTACAACCACAGATGAAGGGTAGAGAATGAGTATATGAAACCACAGAGGGCTACTCTCATTAGATTTCTGTTGGGAGAGTCCTTTTTTCTCCCTCGTATTCTACAGCTACTTTCATGTGGGGGGATCTCTAAGCCAATGAATAGTCTCTCTCTCTGTCTCTGCATCTCTGTCTGTCTGTCTGTCTGTCTGTCTCTTTCCTTATCTACTCATCAACATAAGGAGAAACTTAAACTACTCTAAAAAGTAATACCCACAGTTTGTGTATGTGTATGTGTGTGTGTGTGTGTGTGCATGCACCTTTCTTATGGCACATCATAAGTTTCAATGAATACTTGTTGAATTCAGGATTAAAATTCTATGATCCTAGATGCCACTCCTTGTTGTTTTCATTTAGTTCTACATGAAGAGCAATTGGATGGAATGTGGAAGAAAAGCTTTCATATCTTCAGGAAGATAAGAGAATTCAATCTTTAAGTTAATATACCTTTCCCTATAAAATACCTCATGGAATCCAGTAACAACAGATAAACACTTAGAGTCTTAGGTATTTTGACCTTGGAAACTTATAAAATGTGATTCTCTAAATTAGCTAATTTTCTCAGACTCAGGTGTCCTCTGTATCATTGGTTATTAATTAATGATTTCCCAATAAATAAAAATTGTTTAATGATGGCCATATTTATATCTGGCAGTTGCACTGGATAGTAGAAAGCCAATTCATTCTTTTGTCCATCTGAATGATCAATTCCTGTTGCCCCGGCCAAATTGATCCAAAAGCCATTACACCAATTGTTAAGGTAGATGCTATGAATTCATACAGTGCAGTGTGTTCACTTGGGACATGTGCACATGTCCTATGTAGCTTTCTGAGACACATCTTGGTATAGTAACTTTATTCTGAAAGTCTTTTAAGCAAAAAACAGACCATTTGTTTTAGTTCTCCCAAAATCTGTCACATATCTTCATCAAGGAATCTGTTATGTGCTTTCTAATACAATACAGCTTGTTTCAAATACCATGCTTTATCAATTTATTTTTATATCTCATTTTAAATGAAATAAATTAACCTTCCTGTAAGCAATCATTGGTATAGAAATAACATTGGGAAACATATTGGAAATTAACATAATTATATCAAAAGTTCCCTAGTGGTCAAATGCATTAGTACTCAAATTATATTATGCATATGCAAATCATGTAGTTCTGATTTAGACTATTTTTCATTGCTATCAGGAATCACAAGACACTGCTGTTTAAAATTTTGATGGAAGAACTTGAGTTGATGTTGGACATTTAATTCAGGAGAGTCTTCAGGCTTGCCTGCAGTTTATCTTAATTATATGAATGTTTTTATTAGGCACACTTTATTCCTTCTATCTTCTGTAAGCCAGTGAAATAAGCCAAGAAGAAGTTTTTGGATACAGTCTAGAAATTAAAGGAAACAAGACTGAGCAGTGTCATAGAAGCTGATGGAATAGAGGACTTATAAAACAAGGGTTCTAAGCTTAAAGTGCATGGAAAGATATTTTGAGGGGTAGTGGAGGAAGAAGTTTCAATGCAAAAAAGAACCACATTTCATTTCATTAACCTGTAACTGAAATTAACATTTTCTTCATTCACGATATTTTTAAAATATGCATTCTCAGGTGTCCATAAATTTGACCATACTGCCAAAAGGTTGTTGACCAAAAGAAATAAAGAATAACATCCCACAACGTAGAAGAAATGGAAAAGCAAAAAGATCAAATATTCTGTAGAGGTCTAAGAGTCTGAAGACTGAAATTAAACAAAAAAAACTATGTCTGATGAACTTGTAGAAAGGGCTAGAAATCAGATTCCAAGGTTTTAAAAGGAAGGAAAGTAGAAAGGAAATTTATTTCATGACAACAGATTATTTTTTTTCTAGAGTTTATATTTCAGTAAAATGTGAGCACAGATTTAAAGTTATATTTAGGTGACTTACCTTCCCTAGTATATTCAGTTGGGATGAATAGAATCAACAATTAGTCAAAATCTATTGGAAAATAGATACATCTGTCTGTAAATTAGTTAATACTACATTAGAAAATTGAACATGGGAACATACATTTGTTTAGGCTTATCAACAGGTGGTTCCTTAACCACATACAAAGTTCATCATGGTATTACTTGGTTTTGTGACTATCACATGAACAAAGAGTTGAATCACAAAAATTGGGTTCACCAAGTATTACAATAATATCAAATATGATTTCACATATTGATTCATTTTCACCTCTTTTTCACTTAATAAGTTCTATTTAATTCATTTTCTGTATTATTATGGAGGCAAGATCATTTGATCACATATCTAAAATAAATTTATGATTTATTATCAGTTTTTGATTTGTATACCTATTTTATATACTCATATACCTGAGGTTACATAAAAATTTCTCTGGTGAAAAAGGAGTCACTAGTGGAAAAAAAGTTTAAGAAGCCCTTAATTAAACTATGTGTCCTGTGCCATACCAATCAAACTAGAAAAAAATATATTATGGAGCTAGAAAAAATAATAACTATATTAATCTGGAAGAACAAAATGTCAAGAATATCATGGGAATAAATTTTTAAAAATGTGAAGGAAGGTGTCCTAGCCAGATCAGATACCAAACTGTATCACAAAGCAGTAAGTATTAAATAATTTGATACTAGCTAATAAATAGAATGGTAGATCAGTGGAATAGATTAAGTTATGTACACAATACAGAGTAGTAAATGACCATCATAATCTAGTGTTTGATTTTGGAACAAGAACTCACTATTTGAAAAAAAACCCTGGGAAAACAAGAATGCAGTTTGGCAGAAAGTAGATATAGTTGAACATCTCACACTGTATATCAAGAAAAGGTTAAAATGGATAAATTATTTAGACATAAGAGGTGATACCACAAGCAAATTAAAGAGCATAAAATAGTTCATCTATCAGATCTATATATAAGGGTAAAATTTATGACCAAACAAGAGATAAAGAGCATTACTAGATATAAAATGGATAATTTTGATTATGTTAAATTTTTTAAAAAGTTTTTGCACAAATAAAACCAATGCAACCAAGATTATAAGGAAAGCACTAAACTGGAGAAAAATTTATTTACAAGTATCTCTAATAAAGGCCTCATTTCTCAAATATATAGAGAACTGAGTCAAATTTATAAGAATGCAAGTCATTCCCCAATTGATAAATGGTCAAAGGATATGAACAGGCAGCTTTCAGATGAAGAAATCACAGCTATCTATACTTACATAAAATCCTTTAAATAACTATTGATTAAAGAAATGTAAATTAAAATAACTCCGTGGCATTATCTCACACATCAGAATGGCTAATATGACAGAAAAAAAAATGTTGGCAGGGTATGTGAAAATTGGTACACTACTATACTGTTGGTAGAATTGCAAACTTATCCAACTATTCTGGAGAGCAATTCAGAACTATGCCCAAAGGGCTATAAAGGTATGCATACCCTTTGACCTAGCAGCACCATTACTAGGTTTTCATCCCAAAGAGATTTTTAAAAAGAAGCACCTATTTTTTACAAAAAAAATATTTATAGCAGCTCTTTTTGTGGTTGCAAAGAGTTGGAAATTGAAGGGATGCCCATCCATTGGGAAGTGGCTAAACAAGTTGTTGTATATGATTGTAATGGAAGAGTATTGTGGTATAAGAAATGATGAGTAGCATGCTTTCAGAAAAACCTGGAAATATATGAACTAATGCAGAGTTTAGTGAGCAGAATCAGGAGAACATTGTACACAGAAGCAGTAGTATTGTATGATAATCAACTGTGAATGACTTAGGTATTTTCAGCAATGCAGTCATCTAAGATAATTCCAAAAGACTCATGAAAAATTTTATCTGCCTCCAGAGGAAGAACCAATGGAGTCTGAATGCAGATCTAAGCATGCTGTTTTTCACTTTATTTTTAGAGGTTGGGTTTTTTTTTTGCCTGTGTTTTCTTTCATAACATAATTAATATGGAAATATGTTTTTCATAGCCTATATCAAATTGCTTGCTCTCTCAGGAGGGGTGAGGGCAGAGAGAAAGGGAGAGAAGTTGTAACTCAAATTTTTTTAAATGATATGAATTGGTTTTACATAGTATTAAAAATATTATCCCAAAATAGAGAAAGTATAGCTTCCAGAAGGAGGAAATATTTTCTTCTGCAAGCCTGCAACAGATATAATGGACAGAAAATAAACTGGGCACATTTGAGTTGTTAAACTCACCCTCTCCATTCATCTCAGAAGTGCAAGCCATAGAGAAAATTGTGAGCAGTACTGATCCAGAGGAAGCAGGATGTACACACATGAAAGGAAAAGTACCAAAGATGACAATTCAATTTTGACAGGTTTTTGTCAACTGAGACAAAAATTAAATTAAATTAAAGATGATCACCCTCAGATATAGAGACTGTAACTAAGGATGCTGTAGTATTCTTTCTCTGATCTTGATCTGATGCCTCAAGATCTACAATAAAACAAGAGGTAACTAGGAAGTCCTATGTTTTGGTGGCAGGAATTTATTCAAGGATAAGCATCTTGGGGAAGCATTCCACCTGTATTAGTATAAGAATTCAATGCTTCATATTGCTTCCACTGCATATTATTTTTGTATGTCATCACCTGAGTTCCACTTTTTTTGGTTGTGATTCCTAATGAAATATGTCTTAGTGCTTAGTGAGAAGATTTGCAAGTTCTCCCCTGGTCTATGTTTGCCTGTGAGCAGTGAGAAGATATGAGGATATGGTCTGAAAGTTTAAAATTCCCAAGGGAGTAATTGGGGATAAATTATGGCCCCAAGTTATGGTAATTAAACATCTATCATATTAGAAGCTTCTGAAATTTCTTGTATCTCCACTTCCAAGAAACTATGGAGAGGGAAAAAAAGAGGTAAATTCCATTTAATCTCTTTACTTCCTGTAATGCGTGTATAGACCACACATGTTCAAAGGATCCTTATTCCAATTCTCATTCTCATTCTCAGAGCAAGTTTATATCTCTGCTACTAGTTTCTAGGTGTATCCCTTGAGAGTCAGGGGTTGTTCTCTAATAACTTTATTCAAGCTTCTATCCCCCCATCCTATTTGAAATTATTTAGGCAGTCAGCCTTAAATAGCTTTTAGAAAGGAATATTTACTGAGAGATTATAGCAAAAAATTGTTCAGACAAAATATCACCCCAAAAGTTTTTGACACATTCTTACACAAGTACATAAAGAATCCAGGGGAAAATTCGATCAAACATACATATGGCAAAGGGAAAACTCATATCTCTTTGTTGATAAAATTTCTTTCTATTTATGAGGCGCTCAAGAATTTTTCCTTAAGCATTACTAATCTACATTCAGTCTATCCTTGTCTCCTGATGTGAATGTGGCAACTGGTTAGCATCTTTTCAGGGGATTATATTGTGATATGAAGATGGGAAGTAAAAAATCCACTGGACTGTCAAAAGCTCAGCATGTCTTCCTCTGTCCAAAGTGGGGAAAAGAGGAGATCCAGAATGAAAATCACTCCATGAAAAGGCTTTCAAAAGCTTTTCACACTTAATCTAAGGTCTGTCATTAGTTAAGACAAATTCTCACGTAATATATATGAGCTAAAATGCTGTTGAGTTCATAGAAAAACTTGTTTCTCTAATCTATTTTTAGATTAATCTTATAAATTCACAATCAAGAACTAAGTTCAAATACCAGCTATACTAATTTATTATCTATGTCACTTTGAACAAGTCATTTAACTTGTCTAGGTTTTCATTTCCATATCTGTTAGATATGCACATTGGATCACATTATTTATAAGGTACTAATCTTCTACCTCTAAATCCTATAATTTATGTTTCTCCCTTATGTAAAATCATTCAGATGTTCCTCTATTGCACTCCTGGTAAGGTCTAAAGTCTGAAGTCAGCCATTTTCACATTTTGGCTCCAAACTACTAAAACAGAAATGGTTAACAGTAAACAGAAAAACAAGGACAACAGGAAAAAAAAAATGAGAGCACTTGAATCTAATGAAATCGCAGGCTGAATTAAGAAAGGCCTCATGTCCCCTTGGTAAAATGCAATCTCCTTTAGGGAAAAGGCTGCTGCTTATATTCACCAACATTTAAAGACTTTGAATAAAGAAGTGATTATCAGCCAGAGCACAGTAATCTGAAATTCTCCTTTCTTGAGGTGGTGTGACAAGATTTCTTTTAACATGCAAACATGAGAGATACCAAATCACTTGAATTATTAAATCTTAATAAAAATGAATCCTACAAAACCGGTAAATATTTTTTATGAATACATCTTTTAAAAATATGTTCAAAAATGAAATTGGCCATAGAAGTTTTGTATTCCAAGATGAGAAAACTTTAGTCAAGGGAGATTAAATGATTTGCCCATGCTCATAAAGGTTACAGAACTGGATATGAACTCAGGTCCTAGGAAATTAAATCCAGTAGTTGTACTAATATATGGTCCTGCTTCATGGCATGAAAACCCTCTCTATTTGAAAGTCTGAGAAAACAAATATCATCAAACAATGTTTTTAATCTATGTAATATAACTCTATGAATAGTTTTTGATGCACTATATTGGCTTTATACCAGTACTTCTCATTATAATGGCATGTCATTATTTATTGCAACAACTAAAAAAAATGGTCACATTCTCCTTAGTCATAACTGAGCTTAGTTCAGACTTGTACAACTTGTAAACTTCTTTGGGTTGCAGATAGGTTAGACTAGAGATAGACTGATGATGCTTGGTTGTCTTGGGTCACATGACAAATAGTAGAGTGAGCAATGGCAACCTTACATTTTTCTCGGGCCATCAAATCCTTTGGCCGGCCACAAAGCCACATGCAGGTCCTAGTTGTGAGGGCGTGGTTTAATTAATTTATTCTCTTTTAAAAATACCATTTAAAAGAAGAGGTGGGGCTGAAGGATAATCACAGACTCCTTAGAGGGGCAGCTATAGGAGCAGTATCTGTGGGAGATATGCATTATTATGTGTATATTATGCATAATAATAATTGTTATTATTTATGCATTATTAGCTAATCTGCAGAGTGCCAACATGGGAAAGAAATGTACAAAGGATAAAACTGTACTGGCTGAGGATGCTGTTGAAATTTTAGAGCCTCTGTGTGGACATATTTGAAAAAGACTGGAACAAAGTAATTTGAAAAAGTCTTTGATGAATGTGAAATGGAGCATTTGCCAAGAAACTAAGACTGAAAACAGAGCAAAAGATAAACCTGAGGGGAGAATGAAGCAAACTCTTCAATCTGGCTGTGTTGTAAACATGGCCATCAGGATTGTGGCAGAGATCCCTTAAGAACAGTATGCTTTGCAGCATTATACCACAACAAGATCAGAACCCCATTGTTTAGCGCTTAGTGTGTACAACTGCAGTGGGTGGTGTTACTTGTGTAATGAGGAGGTCCAATATAGGAACTCAAGTTGATTGGGTCAACTTGTGGGTTATATTAAAAGACAAACTAGTGCCAAAACTACAAGACCAGCATCAGAATATCAAGGAAAAGCTGAAATTGAAAACAAAGAATTAGAAAAAGAAAGCAAAAAATGAACAGGAGAGAGAGAAAAAGGAAAACATGACTGAAGAAAATTCTCCATTGAATTCTACTATTCAAGTGATTGTAAAAGGACTCAGTAATTTGGGAAATACATATTTCTTTAATGCAGTTATGTAGAATTTGTCACAAACTGTAGTACTAAGAAATTATTGAAGGAAGTAAAAATGTCTGGAACAACACGGAAAATTGAACTACTTGATTTATCTCTAACAGAACCTCTATAAATAACCTTTGAACCTCCAAGTGCTCTTACTTCAGCCATGTACCAATTTCTTAATGAGATGACTGAAACCAAAAGGAGAATTATGACACCTAAAGATCTAATTTCTTAGATCAGTGAGATTTAAAGGTTTTCAGCATCAAGATAATCAGGAACTGCTTTGATGTCTGCCGGATGGAATGAGAGCAGAAGAAATCCAGAGAGTAAACACTGGCATTTTAAAGCATTTAGCTATTCTACTGAAAAATTAGATGAAGAACTTAGACAAATTAAAGAAAATTAAAGAGCACCAAAAAAAAAAAAAGGAAATACCAGGCCTTGTAGATTGAATATTTGGTGGAGAACTAACTACTGCAATTGCATGTGCAGAATGCAAAACTGTCTCTTCAGTTCATGAATCTTTCCTATTTTGTGTGAGAAAAACATAAATGACCAAAATATCAAAAAAAATGAAAGTCAAGGTAAAGATGATGAGGAAGAGAAAGATAATAACAGTTATATGACAAAGAAGACTAATATTCCTTCTTATACAAGTAAGCACTTGCAGGGGAAAAAAAAAAACAAAGAAGAAGCCAAAAAGCAAGCAAAGAACCAATGAGGCAACAAAAAAAATCGAGAAAAAAGTAATCAGTTAAATAATATGTGTACTACTGAGTATCCTGAAGAACATTAAAACATTAATGAAACTTTACCACAAGAAGAAGTGGATGATGAATTCAATGGATTTTCACAATAGAAAGAAAAACCTGAAGATTGTTGCTTAAGTCAAAAAGATAGAAGACAAAGAGAATGTCATAAAAGCTTCGCCAGAAAATCCAAATTATACAAAAGAGGAAAATGTAAAAAATTGTAAATTAAGCAGGTGACACTCTGAGTGTTTCTTTTTCCATTAACTATGCTAGTAAGTTAAATGGTACATATCTCAAGAGAGTGATGAGGAAGAAGACCTTGCCAGTGATTTTAAAAATCTCAAGATTGATGCACTTCTTCAGACTGATGAAATTAATATACAGATTTTGGATGACACTTATCCTGTCGGGACAAAGATCTATGAAGTAGTAAATGAAATTGAAGAAACTATTTTTTATACCTTAGCAAACAAGGCAACTATGAATATTGAGAATGTCCAATCTATCATTGTTTATGTCAATTTACAAGTAACGAGAAACTCCAAGGTTCAAGCAAACTACTTTGTGATGTTTGTAACAGGGGCAGGGCTATGGACTAAAGACAGATATTAAAAGTTACACCAATGCCAAAAAGCAAATGCCGATTTCTCTGGCTCCTCCCATTCTAACTCTTTATTTAAAGAGATTTCAGCAGGCTAATCTTAATCTGTGCAAAGTTAACAAGCACATAAAATTTCCAGATGTGATGGATTTGGCTCCTTTTTGTACCAAAAAGTGTAAGATCACTGCCTAAGGAAATACAAAAGTTTAGCATTCTTTATACATAATTGTTGAAAGCCATGAGGTGGGGTCATTATACTGACTATGTAAAAAAAAAAGAATTTCACATAGTCATCTTTATGATCTTGTTCTTGATGCAACTAGTCCACAAGAATTTCAAAATGAATTCATGAAGGAGAAGTGGTTTCATGACAATGATACAAATATACAAGCTTTGCCTTCAAGTAAGGTTCTAAATTCACAACCTTACCTCCTGTTTTATGAGTAAATGAATTAATCTGAAAAAAAAAATTCCACCCCACATGTTTGTTTAGTTTTTAATTAAAAAAAGATACAGCAGAAGACAACTTGAATCATGTTCATGTAAATTTGAATATTCCATAAAAGATCATGTGTCCTGGAATGTTGCAGGGAAAATGCTAAACAGAATCACAAGTAGCAAATGTTTTGTTTATGTGTGTGATTGAGAGGAAAAGTAAAGATACCATCTACCAGCTTAATAATTTTTGAAGTGCCGCTTAAATCAATATAATGGATTATGCATTAAATGAAATGTTATTTGTTAGAATTTGAAAAACATTTGAAGAAATATCATAAAGTATCCTAATTAAAAGGAGACCTTTTTTGTTACTTCTCAGGAGCTTCTTTATTTTTAAACTCAGGTTGCCTAGTCCTTAAATGTTAGACTCCTGATGGTATCCAGGATTTTAAAAAATACACAAATATATATATATAGATAGATAGATAGATAGACAGATAGATAGATAGATATACATATACATATACATACACACACTATATATATATATATATATATATATATATATATATATATATATATATATATATATATATATTCTTTCTTGCTATTGCATAATTTTAATGTTACTGCCTTTCAGATATTTCTAACTGGATACCCAGTACACATCTTGAACTCAAAGTGTCCAAAACAGAACTCATCATTCCCCCCCGCCCAAACCCTCACCACCTCATGTCTCCCTTATTACTGCAGAGGATAATACCATTCTCCCAGTCCTTCAGAATCACAACCAAGGAGTTATCCTGGATTCTTCACTACCTCTCACCTTCCATATGCACACTGCTGACAAGGCCTGCCTATTTCACCTTTGCAACATCTCTCTAATATGCCACCTCCTCTCCTCTAATATTGCCACCACTCTAGAACAGGCCCACATTATCTAACATCTTGACTAATGCAGTAGCCTGCAGGTGGGTCTACCTGCTTCAAGTCTCTCTCCACTTTAGATCATTCTCCTTTCATCAATTACAATGATTTTCCTAAATCGTAGATATGATTACATCATGTGGCACCTTCACACATATGAACTGACTCAAGAAACTCCAGTGTTTTCCCATTTCCCCCAAGATCAAATAAAAAATGTTGTGTTTGGAATTCAAAGTCCTTCCTAACCTAGATCCCTCCCACCTTCCAAGCTTTATACCTTACTCCTCAACATTTAGTCTTCAATTCAGTACAATGAAACTTCTGGATGTTGAATGAACAAAACATTCCACCTCTGGGTTTTCAATATTTCCTCAGACTATCCCCTATTAATGACAGATTCTTCATCTTCCACTTCAACTACTGATCTCCCTGGCTTCCTTAAAATCCCAACTGAAATCTTATCTTCTAGAGCAAGACTTTCCTAATCCTTCATAATTCCAGTACTTTCCCTCTTTTAATTGTTTTCTATTTATCCTGTTTATGGTTTGATTGGTACATATTATTTGCTTGTTATCTCTCCCATTAAATTGTTAGCTTCTTGAAGACAGGGACTTCTCTTAGCCTCTTTTTATTTTCCCCAATGCTTAGCCTATTGTCTAATTCCTTGTAAGCACTTAGTAAATGTTGATTAGTTAATTAATTAATGCTTAGTATGTGGTATGCAATTTATGGTATATATGCTTAGGAATTCTCCTGGAGAAACTCTCTCCACAATGATGATGAATCTTAGAAAGCTGTCAAAGGTCACTAAGAGTTATTTTGGCTTGTAACCGCACAGTCATACATCCATTAATGATTAAACTTTAGCTCTCTCCATTCTACTTCTTCTAAATTCAGCTAAACATACTATCTTCTGCAGACCATACACACACAGACACAGACACAGACACGCACATTTGTGTGTGTATACATATATTTGAAGCATAAAAGCTATGTATCATCATCATCTTCTTTTTCTTCATCAAAGAAAACTTATATAGAGCTTACCATCTGCCACACATTTTGCCAAGTGCTTTACAATTTTTATTTCATTTGATCCTCACAACAACCCTGGGAGGTAAGTACTACTATTATCCCCATTTTATAGATGAGAAAACTGAGGTTAAAATGTTAAGTGACTCACCCAGAGTCACACAACTAGTAAGTTTCTGAGGACAAATTTCAGCTGAGTTATTCCTGGCTGTAGGCCCAGTGCTTTATCTACTGAGCCATGTGGCTGCCTCTTTTAGCAATTTATATTAAAACAATTTTTTTCTATTTTATTAGGTATCAAAATATTCGTATGTGGTACTAACAATATTTAATATCATTTAGGAATCAATATAAATTGTCTCCTTTACCTCAAACTGCTTTTTCTCTTCCTTTCATCATTGAACTTTCCCACTTACTTTAAAGAGACAGTTTACGATACATGCATATACTACATATTATATACAAGGTTTTAACACTTGGAGAATATTGCTAAGTCACTTGAATGAAAGAAGATGCATTTGCTGTTCCTCTGATCTAATGAATAAACTGGATGTATAAACTAGAAACCTGGGTACAAAATATTAGGTTTTGTCAAATGACACATAAGATAGTTTTAAGCATTTTTTTTTGGTATGTTATCTGATAAATTATCAAACAGCACATAACAATGGGGTAGACTAATTTATTGCCAAAGAACTGTTCAGCAGCAATTTTATTCACTTAGGAACAAAAATTCCTTCTTCACTGAAGCGCTGCTTTTCCTGCCATTTGATAGATTCAGTAGGAACCTTCATTAGATTTCCTGCCCAAACTTAATTATTGGCAAGAGGTTTGAGGCAGACCAACTAGACAATGTGCTGGTGTAGTCTGACATCTATCCAAAGTGGAGGTGACTTTGGACATCAGAGATAAGCAAAAGATTTTGTTGGGTGAAATCTGATGTCTTCTATCTTGCTGCCTTTACTGTTTTATATGCCTGTGGAAGCAGCAGGTTTGGAAGCTGCTTCTCCACTTTGCCAATGCTCAAATGGTCATAGGTCTTGGGTTGTCTCACAAAAAAAGATCAACTATAGAGGAATATTACAAGTGAGTTTATTAAATTTAAAAGTTGCCCCCTGAAAGTATATCATTAGACAATTGTTAAGATGGCATTTGATTCAAACGGACTCAAAAACTACTTGTTAATTCAAGTATCAGGGGATTATGGAAAAAAAAACCTGATAGAATGCATACTGTTTATAGTGATGCATTCTGTATTTTGACATATAAAAGCTCCAACACATAAAAATTGATTTCTTCAGTGTGACTCTTCTTTCCCCTGGCATATAATGCCATTCCTTCCATGATATTGTAGACAGTCTTTATGAGTTTTGTGGTTAAAAATAATCATTACCTGGGGTCAACCTGATAGTGGGCCTCTTTCAACATTTTGTTCAGCTAATTAAAGGATAGTTTATCACTAGCCTTATAAATCAAATATTAATAGTTGTGTTCAACTGGCATGACCTTTGAAAACCTTAGGATAGTTCCCCACCAAGGTGAGGGGTTGGAATATATGCTCCATAAGTACACCTATTATTAGACCTATGCTTACACCTATACCTATACAATGCCTACACCTATAACTTTACCTATACCTACAAAGTTATATAAAATATGATAATTTAACCTGTGATTCCATTGCTACAGTGAACCTTTAGATGGGGAAATTTCCTCAATCAATTCAAGTTAACATTATTTCTTAGAATCATCAAAAAAAACCCAAAAACTTCGACTTAAAGAGAAGCTCAGAGTCCAATCTCCCACGCAGTGCAGGAATCCTTTCCCCATTATTTTCATTAAATGGTGATCCTTTTTTGAATAAGTCCAACATACAAAAAGTGTACATTATTTTGTGAGGTACTCTATTATACAGTTGGGCAGCTTAATGATATAAGAGAAGAATGATGAGATAATATATGGAAATATTGGTTTTTTTACAGAACTGCATGTTATCTATTGAGGTGATAAGGAAAAGAGCAAAGGGAAGGGAAGGGCAGAACAGAAAAGAATAGGAAAGAAAAGGAAGGAAACTAATTATTTATTGCCTGGCTTACTAGTGATGATTTCTGTTATTATTTAGGTAGCCCATTGACAATGACAAATAAAGGAGCCTTATTTGAAACCAATTTTATCCAGCTTGGAAATAGTTGCCAGAGTTTGTGTTCCATTGGCATAGTCCTGAGAAACATTTAATAATGGACAGATTGCTAAATTTGAAATCAGGAAGAAGCTTCTTGTGTTGTTGGCAAATCATTTGTACTGTCTGAACTTTGATTTCCTCATGTGCAAAAATGATATTATACTAGCTATAATATCTACCTGAAAGAACTATTGTCAGGCTCAAATGATATAATGTATACACTGTGTTTTGCAAAATTTTAAGGGTTATAAAAACATTGACTATCACCATTTACTGCAGCTAGCATAAGGCATTATATTTTTTTCAAATACTTTGAGAGTTACTGACTGCAACGACAAATGTTTATCTTTTCCTAAGGAGCTAACTTACTATTAAAGACTAATTCTGTTACTGGTTAGAAAACAGTAAATTAATTCACAAAGCTATTTCCAATTTGACAGACATTGATTGAATATCTCCTCAGTACAAGGTACCACCCTATATGCTGGAGTTTAAAGGATAAATAAGAGTTTGACCTTGTACCCAAGGGGCTTAGCCATGAGACATGTACACAATACTGATGACACTAAGGAAATTTTATCTACAAAAGAAGGATGTACACATTTTTACAATATTACAGATAAGGGAAATATTATTTCTCTCTGAGGAATCAGGGATGGCTTCATGAAGCATGTGCATGTGAATATGACTTTGAATGCTGGATTTTAATAGGCAAATAGAGAAGGTATAGAAAAGCAATTTGAGATGGAGAGAATATTATGAGCAATCAGAAAAATGCCAGCAGGAAAGCACAGAGCTTGTTTGAGAAATTGCTTGGTTGAAAAATTGAGTGTGGCAGGGGCACCTGTATGAAATAAGACCAGAAAGGTTAATAGTAGTCAGGTTATTTTGGAGACTGGAGTTTCTTTTGAAGGCAATAGAGAATCATTGATGGATTGGGAACTGAAAAGTAGCAATTTCAGAGCTCTGCTTTATAATTATTACTCTAGCAGAAGTATATAGAATAGATTGAGATACTTGATGAAGAATATCTGTTAAAATGGTTAACATGAGAAGGTCATAAGGACCTGCATTACTGAATCTCATATCAAAAGAAAAAAAAGAATAACCATACATTTACATGATTTGATTTCTAATTGGACAGAATCGAGGAAGACTGAGGAAAAGTCTGAAATTGTGAGGAAAATGATAGCATCATTAATATTAAAATTTCTCTTGAGGAAAGGGAGGAGGATAAATAATCAGTGTAAAGACCTATGTCCCATGTCAGAATGGTCCCATATTATTTTACCTTCTGGAATCTACAATACTCCTGATTGCAGAAAATTTTGTATTAACTGATAACTGCGTCAATATGTGGTATTTTATCAGAAAAAGTTGTTTTCTTCTCTCATTCTAATTTGTAAATTGAAATTCTGAATTCCAAATTCTCTCCCTTTATTCCAACCCCTTCATTGAGACAGCAAGAAATTTGACACAGCTTATACAGGTATGGTCATGAAAAATACATTTCCATGTAACTCATTCTGTGAAAGAAAATACAGACAAAAGAGAAGAAGATGCAGTACAAAATTAAAAACAATAAGATACAGTAAAGAAGAAGTATTTCTGATCTTCATTCAGACTCTACCAGTTCTTTCTCTGGACATAGATAGCACCTTTGATCCTAAGTCCTTCACAGTCATCTTGGAATATTGCATTACTGAGAATTGCTAAATTATTCATAGTAGGTCATCAAATAATATTTGTGTTACCGTGTACAATGTTCCCCTGGTTCTTCTCATTTCACTTTGCATTGATTTATTTTCCTTTTCCTCTCTTCCTAAATCTCTATAGTATAGTTTTGACCTCATCAATCAAAACTTCTCTCTAAAATTATTAATGATCTCTCGATTTCCAAATCCATGGGCTTTTCTTAATCTTAATGTCCTTGATCCTTGTTGACTCTTTTGATCACCTTGTTCTCCTTGATACTCTCTCTAGGTTTTCCTCACAGTACTCTCTCCTAGTTGTTCTCCTGCATATCTGACTGTTCCTTCTCAATCTACTTTGTTGAAAGTCAACTGAGTCACATCTGCTGATCATAGGTGTCCCATGGGGCTCTGTTGTGGACCCTTTTCCTTTTTGTTTCTATACTATTTTCACATAATGATCTCATCAGCTGCCATGAATTTAACGATCATTTTTATGGTAATTATGTCATGTTATTCCATTTTCTTTTTTAAAAATTTTTAACTTTATTAATTAATTTTGATTTATCAACAATCACTTCCATAAGCTTTTGAGTTTTAAATTTTTCTCCCCCTCACTCTCCATCTCTGTCTCCAAGAGGGCATGTAGTCTGATATAGGCTAAACATATACATTCTTACTAAATATATTTTCACATTAGTGATGTTGTAAGGAAGAACAGAAGAAAAAAATAGCAAATACTATGCTTCCATCTGCATTTAAACTCCATATTTCTTTCTTTGGATGTGAATAGCATTTTCCATCATGAGGTCTTTGGAGATGTCTTAGATCTTTGCATTGCTAAGAAGGGTTAATCTATTAATATTAGTCATTGTGCAACATGGCTGTTATTGTGTACAATGTTCTCCTGGTTCTGCTTACTTCAGTTCACATCAGACTATACAAGTCTTTCCAGGTTTTTCTGAAATCTAAATGCTTATCATTTCTCGTAGCATAATAGTATTCCATTACATTCATATACCACAATTTGTTCAGCCATTCCCCAATTGATGGGCATCCTCTCAATTTCCAACTCTTTGCCAACACAGAAAGAGCTGCTATAAATATTTTTGTATCTGTGGGTGCTTTTCCTATGTGTGTGATCTCTTTGGGATGTAGCCCTAGAGGTGCTATTGATGGGTCAAAGGGTATGCACATTTTTATAGCCCTTTGGGCATAATTCCAAATTGCTTTCCATAACTTCACCAACAATACATTAGTATACCAATTTTACCACATCTTCTCCAACATTTATCATTTTCCTGTTTTGTCATATTGGCTAATCTGATAGGTGTAATGTGGTACCTCAGAATTGTTTTGATTTGCATTTCTCATATTTGCACTTTTTCATATGACTCTAGACGGCGTTAATTTCTTCATCTGAGAACTGCCTGTTCATATCCTTTGACCATTTATCAATTGGGGGATGACTTGTATTCTTATAAATGTGACTTAATTCTCTATATATTTTAGAAATAAGGCCCTTATTAGAGAGACTGGTTGTAAAAATTCTTTCCCAATTTTCTACTTTCCTTCCTTCTAATCTTGGTTGCATCGGCTTTGTTTGTGCAAAATCTTTTCAATTTAATGTAATCAAAGTTATTTATTTTGCATTTCATAATGTTCTTCTCTTCTATTTGGTCATGAATTCTTCTGTTCTCCATAAGTCTGATAGGTAAACTATTTCTTGCTCTCCCAATTTGCTTATAGTATCAGCCTTTATATCTAAATCATGAACCCATTTTGACTTTATTTTGGTACATGGTGTGAGGTTTTGGTCTGTTCCTAGTTTCTGCCATAGTCTTTTCCAGTTTTCCCAGCAGTTTTTATCAAAGAGTGGGTTCTTATCCCAGAAGTTGGGGTCTTTGGGTTTATCAAATAATAGATTACTATAGTCATTGACTATAGTGTCTTGCATTATGATCCACCACTCTATTTCTTAGCCAGTACCAAGCAGTTTTGATGATTGCCTCTTTAGAATACAATTTAAGATCTGGAATGGCTAGGCCACCTTCCACTACATTCCTTTTCATTAGTTCCCTTGATATTCTGGACCTTTTGTTATTCCAAATGAATCTTGTTATTATTTTTTCTAACTCTATAAAATAATTTTTGGTAGTTTGATTGGTATTGCACTGAATAAGTAAATTAGCTTAGGTAGAATTGTCACTTTTATTATATTAGCTCAGCCTACCCATGAGCAACTGATGTTTCTTCCAATTATTTAGATCTGACTTTATTTGTGTGAAATGTATTTTTTCTACCCAGATGACCTCTGGAATTCACTTAATACTTTATTGCAATGAAATTTCTTCATCTATAAAAGGAGAGTGATATCTAATCTTGTTCAATCTGAAATCTGTGATGCTTATGAATTAGTCATTCTAACTAGAGTGTTTTCATTTCTAATCCACCCTTCACACCAAAGATATAGAAGCATAGTACCTATTAACCTTCACCTGGGCTATTAACTCAGCATATATTCTGTAGAAAAAAAGGAAATAGGTCTGTTTAAAGACCTTTCTTCTTGAATCTCATAGAGATTAAGAAGGAAAAATATTGTTGGTTGCTCTCTCTTCTCACTTTCTCCAAGGTGAAATCCTGGTAGGAGAGGAGATGTTGGATAAGGACACAGGATAAAATATAGAGAACCTTTCTTTGAAGCCCATTAAATTTTATATTTTCTAAAGACATTATTAGTAAGTATCATCCTGATTCTCTCAATTATGTAAAACAATTTCTTCAAATATGATGTGACATTTATGTAATTTTTCTTCATCCATTATGTGATTCTCATAAATATGAAACCTTGCTAAATGCTTTTTCACCTGTGAGCCTGATATTGTCTGTTGAGACCTCTATTAAGTGTCATCTTTTTCAATGACCTGTAATATAAATATTATGCATAATCACATTTAATTTTTACACATATAGCAAATTCATACTCATTCATGATGAACAAATAATCATTATTATTTACTCAAATGCTTATTTTCTTGAACATTAATTGTTTTTCAATTATAAAACCATTAATCAAGAAGACAATATTTCATTTCCTCTGTCCAACTGACTCCAGTTCTTTTTCCAATCCCACCCTCTGCACATACTCAATGCATTAATTTTGATTTGCTACTTGAAAACAATAATTTGGAATGAGTACAAATCACCTGTGCTGATCCTTTGAGTTTCAGGTGGCCTCAGATAATTTTCTCATTTTTCTTCAGTGTGTTAGATCTAATTTTCAATAAAGGGATTATTGAAGAAGGATCATATTTCATCTATAGTCTTATTCAAATAGTATCAAGTGAATTTTTAAATTAAGAATATAAATGAAATTACTTATTTGAAAGGCAATAATCATTTACTCATGTACCAAGAATAAGCAGGATTTCCAGGCTTTACTAAGCACATTTTAATTAATTCTTCTGTAGTTATAACAGTTTTTAGACTTGCATTGTTTGGTCTATGATGGAGATTGAGCTTCTTCAAAAATTATATGAGTTATTTACTAAAAAATAAAGTAGCAGGAGTAGCACATAGCTTTTCTTGATTAATGTTATGGCCTATGGCCATACAAAACTGTTTTGTGCACAATGATTATCTTAATAATACTGATGCCTGAGCAATAATTTCTAAAACTTTATCAATTGCTTTTTTTTTTAATGTGGCACATCACTCACTGCATTTTACAAGGCTAATGTACTGAAAGTACCAATCAGTAGTTCTACTTTTTTTTTTTACCTAGCAGATAGAAATATTTATAAAATAAACTTATATAGCCAAAACAACAGGAAAAAAAACATTTAAGCATATGAGAGGCTAGAGGAGAAAGATTAAGAAAGAGGAGAAGAGTTGGAGTACCTGTTACTAGGGCATGAATTGCCTGGACATAGGAAAAAAAATAAGAATGGTATCAAAACCACTGTGTTTTAGGTGGCATGACAAAGGACACTTCAGACTGGGCAATATAAGGAGTTGAAGGTGGGATGGTTTCTGAATCAAAAGATTATTCATAATATAACTTCTTATTTAGAATTTTTTTATCTATAACTTTTTTTGTTTATACTTTTGGATTAACCTCTACCTTTGGTAGAGGGATGACAGACTGGAGGTCACGACTGAGAATACAAATTCCAGAAATGACAATTACAACAACAAATTGTTTTTTTTTAATCTATCTGGAGGTGGGAACCTGTGTCCTAGAGGCTACATGTGATCCTCTAGGTTCTCAAATATGGCCCTTTGACTGAATCCAAACTTCACATAACAAATCCCCTTAATAAAAGGGACATATAAAAGGCATGTAGCTATGGGAGGAAGTTAACTAAAAATAGGACTGGAGGAGAGAGTGAGATAAGGGTCTATTATGCAAATCAGCAACCAAAATATCAGTTTGGTAGCAGTTGATGGTAGAAGATGAATGACAATAGCAATTCAATTCAACTCAATATCAATAGCAACTGTTAAGAAAGTGCAGTATAAAGGAAGCTCTTCTATACCTTTTGAGGCATTGATACCACTTCCAGGCCTCAAGAGTCAAGAAAGAAGGAAAGAATGCATATATAACAATGTAATTATAGAAGCATTTCTTGTTATTGAAAAAGACTGAAAACAATGTGGTGCTCATAAATTAATGACCAGCTAAACATTGTGATACCTTAATTAAATAAAATATGCCACAAAAATGATGAATGTGGGATGCACTTAGCAATCTTGTGAAAATTTGTATGAGATAGCAGAGAGTCAAGGGAATGAAACCAGAATAACTATTTAGATAATGACTACATAATAAAGAAAAATATACTTAAGAAATCTGTTCTAACATAACTTTATAAAAATGATGATGAAATGTGTGGCCTGTGGCCTCAAAACCATATGTGGCCCCCTAGGTCCTCAAATGTAGCCCTTTGACTGAATCCAAACTTCACATAACAAATCCCCTTAATAAAAGGATTTGACCTGTAAAATTTGGATTCAGTCAAAAGGACCTAGAAGGCCATATGTGGCCTCAAGGCCATGTGTTCCTCAGCCCTGGACTTTATACATTTGTTATAAGTATATTTTATCTGGAATAGGAAAGAAATTTGAAGAAGTCATAATAATCTAAAAAACAAAGAAAGAGAAAAAAGAGAAGGAAAATCCATGAAACACTTAAAACAAAACAAAGAGACAACCAGAGCCATTTTCAAAGGAAGATACAGTCAAACATTACAATATTTGGACAAACCTGCTATGTTTAATGAATATTAAAAGGAACTGCTCAGATATATGTGGTGGACTGATATTTTCATGTACAATGTCCCTTTTCTGGACATATTTTTATATGTAATACTTGCCACTAATATTTTTTGCCTATAATATTCATTAATAATAGCAAAGTGTCCCATGGAAAAAAGAATAAAGGAGGAAAAAATACTGACTGCAAGTTTTTGAATCTGTGTGATGAGGATGTTTAAAGGAAGATATAAAAATGTGGGTTTCTAGGGAATTTCTCTGTGTTCAGCTAAGAGACTTGCAGATGAGAGAAAACTGCAAAAAGATCACTTTATCCTTACTTTTTTATTAATCATTTTTCTCTTCTTACTGAAATACTCCAATTTTCTTAATATTACAAGTCCTTAGCACTGTAGTGTCCAATAAGAAGGCTTTCCTTATCATTAAGGGGAAATTTATCCCAATCACAACAGAAGCTATGAGACGCTTTGGCACACTAGAGCAGGTCAATGGTAATCCTATCTCTTATCCTCTCCCTTAATCCTCTCCCCTCCAGATATTTTTTTTCTCCTCCACCTTTACATCTACTTTTTTTTTAATAGAGAAGCAGAAATTCTAACTTTACCTGATTGTGAAAAAAGATACTATTCAGCCACAATAAAGTAAGGATGCTTGAAGATCACAGTAACTAACTGTGGTTTAGCTAAAGCCTGAGTATCAGGTCACCTTCTGTATCTTCTGTTAGTTATCATCTGGTCAAGGTGCTAAAGAGAAATGGCATAACTAAAAGATGACAAAAGACAGAAAACTTCTAGCAAGAGATCCGGCAGACCCACCTCATAGATATTTTAAAGTTTCTCCTAAAAACTTCCAGAGAATGTCATTTCACTGCTGAAACTGATATCGCGATTTCTCAGGAGCATGCTGAATTTGTATTTCTTCCACCAAATGAACTTCTTGAATTTGCATTCATCAACTACATAATAAAAATTCAGTACTTAGAAAGCTATAAGTTAAGGTACATTTTAAATTCTCAAACTCAGACATTGTACAAAAATATGAACAGATGGTAAATGCAACTCTCAGTTAATTGGGAAACTTATGAGAAAGTAAATAAGCAGGAAATATTAGGTTTTAGTAGCTTTAGGAATTACTACTTTTATACATTAACATATGAAAGCATCTTAACATACATGAGAATTTATTATGTTCACTTTTTAGTATTCAATTTTTGAACTACCTTTTCGTATTTAAAAAAAATCAATACTAATGTAATAATAAAGCACATTTCATAACATTTGAGATTTACAAGTCTTTTCAACACAACAACCTTGTAAGGTAGATAATGTAAGTGTCATCATGTCTTTAACTTTTCTCCAAGAGATATAACTATGGAGACTTTGTAAGGATTGGGGTGGAGTGACCGTATGGTTTTACATGAAATCGCTATCCAGAACGCCTGAAGTTTTTTGAGATTTTTGTCCATGGAAGGAAATTCCTTTCTGGAAAAAGAAAAATCTAAATGAAAAGCATGATATTAGGGACCTGTGAGGTGACTTTCATTTGAAAATTAATTAATTTGAAAATCTAGAATAATGGCAAATTACTTGATTTTTTAAAAGAGATATAATAAGATATTTTTATCAACTTCTTTGTAGAAGTGGGTTACTGTGGGTGTGGAATATTTCATATATTACCAGACTATTTGGATATCAGGTTTAATTTTGCTGAACCATTGCCTTTCCCCTGTTGTTTATTCAATATGGAGGATTCCTCTTTGGAAGAGAAAAAGGATACATTATTAATAGATAAAAATAGCAAAACCACTAGTATTTGGAACAAGATGACCTAGTTTTAAAATTCCCCTACTCTCATTTCTGACCTGTATATTATTTGACAAATCACTTAAACTCTCTAATCTATAAAAAGAGGAGATTGGACCAGATGGTTTCAAAAATCACTTCAAATTGTAAATCTGTGCCTCCATGACCTCAAAGAGAACTTTGTCCAATCTAAACAAGAATTGTCTCTAGGAAAAGTCTAAAGAGTGGTCAGCCACATTTAGTGGTAGCATGTTCCTCCTTTTTGATAGGAAAACAATCTTCAATCTCTAATTTTTTCTAAATAACTAAGTAACTCAAGCTTGTCTGGGAATGTCCAGTTTGTCTAACATGAAATCACCTTTGAGGAACCTTTGGAGCATTTCCAGATTGCCTAAGGTACAGGCCTAATCATCATCATCAAGCTAAAATTTATGTAGTGCTTACTATATATCTGCCACTTTGCTCAGCACTTTATAATTACTATTTCATTTGATCCTCACAACAAGTCTAGTAGGGAAATGCTATTATAATCCCCACGTTACAGATAAGGAAATGAAGGTAAAAAAGAGGTTAAGTGACTTGCTCATAGTCATACAGCTCGTAAGTGTCTAAAGCTGAATTTGAATTCAAGTCTTCCTGACTTCCAACACTTCCAACACCCAGCATTCACTGGTCATCTAGTGGCTCATACTACATGAGTGGATGCAGCCTTCTTTAACTGGCTGTTTGCATCTTTAAGATGTGAGACTGAATTAATTAGAGTTGAATGACTTCTCTGAGAAATAGGCCTGAAGGAATTTGGTTGTGTTCTGTATTGTTTGTCATCTTCATTTTCTTTATTTTTATTCTTTGTTATAAGTCCTCAGTTTCAGATGTAGGAGCTGATCCGCAGGACCTGGGATTTTTGAAGCAACATGATAACCTTGGAGCCAGAATCTCAGGCAGGATGTGCAGTCAAATACCCAAGCATGGAACCCCTGAGAAGCCAGGATGCCTGGGACTTGAGCCTGAAGAGGAATTTGACTTGTAACTTGGGTGTGCTCAATGCAAACCCAGTTAAGCAATGAATCTGATCCCTTTCTGTTTCCCTGAGACTGAGGTGATACAAAGTGTGTATGGGGGGAACTATGTCACACATTTTGAAAGAGTAAGTTTGTGTGTTTGTGATTATAACTATTTAAGTAAATATTTCTGTGTAAGAGCTGATTTGAGTGCAGTTAAATGGAACCAGGGCACAGTGGAGCCTTCTACAGTTGTGGGATATATCATTGATGGGGACTGGAGTCATTGACAAAAAAAAAACATAGATCCTAAATTCCCCGTAATGAGACTGACAATCCCTTGTAAGAAATGCTGTAAATGTAGTATACCTGTATTAAGGAAGCAGAAGCCAAGGTGTCAGTATTATATATTAGGAATTATTTCTTATGTTCAGCTGTAATACACTTTTATAAAACTCCCATCCCTTGTTCATAAGGGTGCTTTTGGGTGCCAAGCAAATCAAAATTAAATCTCCATCAACCAGAGGCCCTTAAGATATTTAAAGACTACACTCAGAGTACTCTCTTCTCTTAGGTGAATATTCTTAGTTACTTCAATCTATCCTTGTTTGATGTAATTTTGAGTTTCCTTGCATTGCTAGTAGTCTTATAATGGATGCTTTCTTACTTACAAATGCCCCATGCCTTCTCTCCTGAAACCTAGTCCATCATCTAGATATATCTTCAAATGTTGACTGACCTTTCCAGAGTACACAAACTAAGTAAGATCATTTTAAATCAGAAATTTATTATGACTTTGGAAATAATTGTATTGTTTTAATTTTTGTCTCTAACTGGATGTGAAGGCAAGTTTACAGGAGGAAGTTCTGAAATAGCTTAAACAGTATTGGAATAAAAATGCTTCTCAGGTTCCCCACTTTGGAGGAGGACATTGATTAAGTGTAGCGGTTCTGCTGCAGTTATTCAAAACCCGGTCTCACTATTTAATAGCCACACCTCATACTGAACTCACTGTTATCAAAACTCAAAGCATGTCATCAGAAAGAAGCCAAATAATAAAATCCGGGATAATTAATGTTTTCCACCTTCCTCTGAACACTAAAGTATTACTTATCATAGGTTTTATTAGCCCACCTTCCTGAAAAAAATTAATGGGTTTGCTTGCAGCAAAACTTAGCTTTATATTGCAAATCATCTGTCACTAAGTATGAAAAGTTTGTTTATCATCATCATCTTTTTTATTTTGTTGTTGTTTTTCCTAATTTCATCCTTACTAATCTCAAGACTTATTCTTTTCAAGGTTTACAACTTCTGAAGTTCCCATTCCCCTAGGCATGTTTCATTAAAATAGCATAACCTCAGAGATACTGACCATCCTGGGAACACAAAGTCTTCTTCTTAACCTCCTTTCTTTTCTTCAATACACACCCATTCCATAGTGACAGGTAATTCGCAGAGGTCAGATCTGAAAATATGACAGCCATACCCATCCTTCCACACACCACAAAATTGCTTCTCAAACATCTATACATGGGGAATCCTGACCTACTCTCACTTCTTCCGTCACATGCATTTAACTACAACTTTAGGTTGAATCAAGTGTTTCTTGATCTTTCCACCAATTCTGTTCCCCTAGGTTTCTTTATCTTGTTTTGTTGGCAACTTGACTTACTAATTTTCAATTATAGTCATAAATTCCCTACTTGTTAAGAGTAAAGATCGTACAACTTTTGACTATCTTTAGGACTCCAATTATTCAGAAATGAAGTGACTCATTGGGGTAAGAACACTCATAAGAAACCATTCCAGATAAGGGTAAAAAGACTGGGTCCACACACTGCCCAAAACATCTGAAACAATTCTGTTCTACTACAATGATATTAAACTTTAAAAATCAGACAATTTGTTTTGAAAAATGTCAGATTTCATTTGCATGGCTGTGATTATTAGCAGCCCCTCTTGGCCTTTTCATCCTTTGCAATTCCAAGAAACACTTTCTCATAAATACCTTATAGGATATTTATCTTCTAAGTAATAGAAGCAATATATAAAGCATTAGTCGATTCAGGAAAATGAAAGAAAGAAAGAAAGAAAGAAAGAAAGAAAGAAAGAAAGAAAGAAAGAAAGAGAGAGAGAGAGAGAGAGAGAGAGAGAGAGAGAGAGAGAGAGAGAGAGGGAGGGAGGGAGGGAGGGAGGGAGGGAGGAAGAAGAAAGAAAGAAGAAAGAAAGAAAGAAAGAAAGAAAGAAAGAAAGAAAGAAAGAAAGAAAGAAAGAAAGAAAGAAAGAAAGAAAGAAAGAAGAAGAAAGAAAGAAAGAAGAAAGAAAGAAAGAAAAGAAAGAAAGAAAGAAAGAAAGAAAGAAAGAAAGAAAGAAAGAAAGAAAGAAAGAAAAAAGGATGAAAGGAAGGAAGGAAAGAAGGAAGGAAAGAAAGAAGGGAAAGAGAGAGAAAGAAAGAAATATTTTGGCAACATGGAGACAAAATAATTGTTTTTAAAATATTCTAATTGAATTGCTAGTTGTGCACAGACATCACATATTTAGAGTGTAAATAGTTCTTAAGATCATCTAGTCCAAAGATGTCACCTCACAGATAAGAACACTTAGGTTTTGTGCTAAGTAAAGTACTCAGTCATACAGGTACCAGAGGAAGGATTTGACTAAAAGGCCTCTGCCTCCAAATCCAGCAATTTCCACTGCCTTACACTGCCTCTCTATTAAGTAATTTCAGTTTTTAAAAGTATTTATGATCCATCTACCATAGTTTACAGGAGGTATGAAGATGTGTGGGATACAATAAGGCTAAGAGAAATAAGGCAAGTATAGTTATTCTACAAAGCAGAGTAGTTTGTTTTTTTATTAAGCATAGAAGAGCTGTTCCTAGACCAGGGGTACGTAAACTAGGTCCCACAGGCCACATGTTGTAGTCTCCCATTTTCATATAGTCCTAGCTCAAATGACCTTTACATTTTAAAATTTAGTTTTATTGTATTTGAAAATATGAAACCCATTAAAGATGAGGCACTACAAAAAAATTAGTGTCTTAAAAACTCTGGATTTGCAATCTCTGTCCTAGATAATATCCTGACAACAATTTCCTATGCTATGGGTTGTCAGTAATACTATGCCTATTTTGTAAAGTGAAAAGAGTAATTTAGAATTTGTTGGCATCTTACAGTTAGGAGCTGTGGGACCTTGGACAAAGTCACTTAATCTTTTTGATCCTTAATTTGTTCATTTGTTAATTGGGAACAATAGTTTTTGTGTAAATTTTAAGGATAGCATACCTAAATGCATATAAAATTCTTTGTAAACAGGTAGACCTATGTAAATGTGCTCTATTATACAGGGTGCCCCAAAAGTTAGAGTAGTTTTCAGTGTTTGGGGGTACCTTGCATTATTATTTTGTAAATGAGTAAATTTAAGATCACAGAGCTGAAGTGACTTGAACAGGGTCATTTAGTAAAAAGTTGGGAATGAGAAGGGTATTTTTTTAGGCTCCTTATATACATCACAATAGAAATCATTCCTAAAGGAATTCAGTAATCTAAACTCTCAGGCATTTTATTTTTCGAATGTTGTATGAATAAAACATACCTTTAGAGCAAAAGTGATTAGTATTAAGAATGTCCTTTTGCTTTCTGAAAGGCATAGTTAAACACAATGCATGTATCAAAGGACCTGCTACAATAAATGTTTCGAAACTTTTAAACCAATCTACCTTTTAAAATGTATCAGTGCTCCCCTAATAACTTCAGTCTGTGCACAATTTCTGTGAATTGGCCTTGGCAATATTAAAGGATTTGGATTGTCAGGCTGTTTTACATGCCTTTCTATGATTTACCAGTCAAGTCAACAGCCATTTCAGTTTTCTCTAGCTGTAAAATAGGAAGTGTGTGTCCAGGGAACATAAATCTGCTGCAGCTTTTCTATCCAATTTCAGTTGCTCTACTGCCCATCGATTCCAGTTGTGTCAAACTGTGCAAGAACAATAGAAATGAGTATTAAGTTGGGACTGCCAAACTCATTTCACACAACAGTAATCACAATAGTAATCAAAATAATATATAAGCATCCATGAAAATAGGCAGAGTCTCATGTACCAGAACTCTAAAGAAATCAGACTGGGCCTTAGTGAAATCAGGCAACAGTTCCTAAAAGACATCTATTATACTGTGCCTTTGAACTTGAATTTTATTTTGATGAGCAATTATGTATTTCATGGGAATAAGTACTTTAGCTTCAAATGTTTGTTTCCTCAAACTAATCATTTGGGGAATAACTAAAGAGGATGAGGCAGAATGCCATAAGGGCAAGATTGAATAGAGGCCAGAGGAAAGGGTGGAGAAAATTCCTACTGAAAATTTTGTGAGTTGAGTGGTTGTGCTTATTTTTTAAGTAACTGGGAATAAAATTTTACTCTATTTATTCAAGACAATTAATGGATAAGACTCTATTATCAGTCTAGACCTCTACTGTAACTGTTATCGAATGTCACTAGGGAAATAGAGGAAAGTGCTATCATGCCAACAGAGCTCCATGTAACAACTTGTTACAGGCAAAATAATGTACTAGCCAAAATGAGACAGGACAATTTCATTTTTATTTCTGTTCCCCCCATTTTTCAATGGCCCTACCTAAAAGGTACTCAGTGCTTTGATGCTGTCCCTATGGCTCCATAGAGCTTATCTGCCCCAATCCCAATATTGTTTCATTTCTTTTCCCATGCTCTAAAGAAAATATCCCTATTCTTGATGCCACTTGCCAAGGCACCTATTTAGGTTACTGACCTAGGATGATCATTGCATTGTTTCAACTATTTCATGAATAAAGTGGAAATTCAAGGGATATTTGAGTTGTTACTCATCTTGTAGATGCTTGCATAACCTACATAAGTTGTCTGGCCAAGGCCAGAGGATGGGACAGGGATAGATTTGTTTCATTTGAATCAAGCAAATATTTTCTAAGCAACTATTGGGATAGGTATTGAATTAAAATATAACTTTTACAAAATGTGGGATCCCTGCTATTATGGAGATTAAGTCTGGTCAAGGGCTAAGACACATGGATAACTATAAAATCAATAATATGTTTGTGCATTTAAAAAAAAACAAAGCAAGGTTATTGCTTTCATTTCATCCATATCTCCTTTTTCCTAGGAGCCCAACATGACTCAAGATGGGGAGAAAGCAGAAGTTATGTTAGAAATCTCCTACATCATCTTTAGAAAGAAGCAACAGTGACTCCCAAAGGGCCAAAAACTCTTCTCATCAATGGAAAGGGTAATCCCCATAGGCTAGAGGACACTGACCACAACACTGCTCTACATACCAGCCGAAATATTGAAAGCATATTGTCCAAGTGAGAAATTCCACAATATACCACAAGTTGGTACAAATCAAAGGTCAGATCTTTCTAGTCTGATTCTTATATTGAGTAGGACACCATGTTTGGAAAAGTATGGAATGAATGTTGGCACTGTTGTTGATTATCTAGGTCACCTTTATGCTCCTATACATATACCCATCACCACTGGAAGTTGAGTGGCCCAAGAGGTTTAACAGAGGACTTTAGCGAAAAGTGATTGATGGTGCCCCAGGGAAATTTTTTTTTCTTCTATGGAACAAGCAATAAAAGAGTCCAGTGGATGAGGTCCTAGGCAAAAAGTTTTTATCTTCTAGAGTGTGAATTCCTGAAAACTTTTCTAGAATGGGGTCTATGAATGTAGGTAAGATAGTTCTGTGAAAATAGAACTATTCTATTACAAAGATGTTAAAATACCGATGTCATAAATTTGTATTAAAATGAATGTTAACTAATGCAATAATGATTCATATACTACTATTGTATTCACATGGTGTAAAAATTATGTCAAAGAGATAACACATCCTCAAGGTCAGAGTACTTGACATGAATTTGAGGATATCATGGGAAATATGATGTGACAAAAATTGTGCAAGGATCCATTGATAGATACTGCTGCTAATCATAGAAATTAATAATGCAGAAATATGTAAAAAATCATTTATTGTGCTTGGAGCACAGGCATCACTATATACAAAAGTTAGTGAGCCCTGAGCAGCAGTTTTAAGCAATTTTATATGGATTTCATTTAGGTAGGCAGGATGGGTACAATGGAATTTTCAGGCAGCAGAAGGGACAGATAATGAATTATATAACAAAGAACAGGTGGCAGAAGGGGAATATCTGTATTAGGTAAACCAGTATACACCAGAACTATAGCTGTTACATCAAGCTGGAATTTGTAAACTGACAGAGCAAAACCTAACACATTGAAGCAAGGATTATAGTCAGTGTCTCATTTGATTTTGTTGGCTCTAGCTAATTATGTGACCTGCTCATCTTAAGCAAATGGTGGTAAGAGAGTTAAGACAAAAACTCCCTTATTATATAAGCCTGTGTTTTGGTGAGAAATGCTGTAGTACACTGTAAGAAAGACAGTAAATATATGTGGTAATGATGACCTATTAATGTGAAAGGAAGACACAGATAGGTGTGCCACTACTGAAATGCCACAGTCCTAAGGTTTTGTTTTGTAGCTATGAATATAATATGGATATGGCTATAGATATTGATTGCTATTATTTGGATTGGACATAAGACTTCATTGGCATGGGGACTTTTGTTAAGGAAACTTCCTCTATCAATGCAAGTAATCATCTCCTTTGCAATTTAAAGTCCTGGAGAATGTGATTTTCACCTCTATCTCACAAACAAAATGTAAGTTCCTTTGCAATTTAAAGTCTTGGAGAATGTGATTTTCAGCTCTACCTCACAAACAGCATGTAAGTTCCTTGCAGGCATCTTTTTTTTTTGTTTCAGTTTTGTCTTTGTATCCCAAATGCCTGGCACATAGTAGACCAATTTTTTAAAAAAATACTTATTTTTGTTGCTTGACGGGAATAGCTTCAGAGTTAAAAATCTATACAGGTTCTCAGAAGAGTGACTTCAGGAGGAGGATATAGGGTATTTGCCTTCCTTTCAATTCCTTTCCTCTTGCTTCTAATTAACAAGTATTTATTAAGCCCTTATGATGGGCCAGGTGAAACCAGCCCCTCCCCAGAAAGAACTTATATTTTAATGGTGGACTCAATATATAAACATCTTTTTTCAAGATCACTCAAGAATAAATTGGAAGTAATCTTGAGCTTTAGTTTATTATATTTTTGTTGTTGTTGTTGCTTCTTATTTTAGGAGTAACTCCCCTGGTTCTTAATATTTATGACTTATCCACCAAATTATTTTAACATTTCTATACACAGAAATGTTGGAAAAACTCTCTTGGTCACATGTCCCTGTGAGTCCCAGAAAGTTCGTTTCAAGGCCTAAGCTAACTACCCCAACAAATATTTAACTCCATTCTCTCTCCTGTTCTCAATTGTTTTGTTTATCTCTATATATTTGGACAATGTATTTAAAATCATTTCTGCACTACAGAATTCTAATATTTACTAGCATTCTCTCAGGATGAAAGAAAATAAATACAAAAGAAAGAACACAGGAGTTGTCAATTCTGTTTTGCCTTTATAATAATTAATAATAAATGTTTTTCTCCTTCCAGTCCCTGGTTATGCCCTCCTCCCTTTCTGTTGCTTGCTGTTGCTGCAATGTTGAATGTAAATGAGACATATTTTAGTAGACTGCGTGTCACCTTGACAATCTCTATGTAAGGAAATGTGGGGGCTTTTATGCACTTAATTACTCCAGACATTCAATAATATTTTAGATATTTCTCTAGAAATCAAGGGGTTTATGTATTTCCATACTAGCCCATCTCTGATTTAAAACAATATATACTTTAAATTACGCTCATTATTGCCAGTGGTGTTGTATCTGAAGTTGAATTTTCCCAATTTCTCAGAAATGACAGTTAAGTTATATTCTCAGCATGTTCAGCATGCTTAATGAACTCCTTGGGGAAGCCAGGATATCTGTAACACAATTAACTTCCCATTCTTATGTAAATGAGGAGTTTCAGGGTCCCTGATGGAAGCCTGTTTTTTGGCTACAGTTGGCAAATATATGCTATTAAATGACACATGGAGCCTTGAGCTGAAATTTAGACTTCACTAATTTGTGCTATGACATGTGCAAAGTTGCTTTGGAGGGGATGTGAAACACAGTTGTTTAAATGTATCTGATGAAATAGGGATTATCACCCTTGGCTAAACTGTCATCAGCTGTCTGATTATCTTGGCCAATTTTTGCTCCTAACAGAAGGAACACGTTGATGCCTTGTTGGCGGGCAATATTTTCTTTAATATTACATTTTGTCACAATGTAGTAGAGCTTATTTATTCCCATAGGAATGAGTTCAATGGAGAAAAAATATTTCCTTCTATATCAATTTAGGCATTTTTTTTTCCCCTCCTAACCTCTCTGCAAAAGAACACACAGGAAAAAAATATCCAAGGCTTGCAGGTAAGGATCATGGCACTATGAAAAGAGAAATAAAAAAGGAAGAAAAATAAAGGAAAGCAACATTAAAGCCTAAGAGTCTGAAAACATTGAACACTAAATCACTTATTTTGGGAATAATATTTTTTTTTCAAGTGTAGGAGCCAATTTAAAAAATATGTGAAATTTAAAAATCAAACCAAAGAGAAACTTGTGATTTGAGTTCTATTTCTTTCAGATTCCAGCAAAGAAAGGAACAAACAAAACTCTTTCCCAGTTTAGAGAAGGGGAAAAAAAAGTAAAACCACCTAGCAGACAAATTAAACTTAAAAGTCTTTAGACATCAAATAACTCTTACACAGCAGGCCCTTTCAATCAATTAAAAGCAAATGAATCAGAAGTGTGTGGATTGCATTTCCCTTAGTATAAATGTGCACTTTAAAATTAAAGGAAAATGCCTGGCTAAGTGTTTTTTGAGTGTTCTTGAAATCAAAATACTTGGAAGAAAACATTCAAATTATTTCCTTAAAATAAATACTTTGATGGGTCCCATGAGAAGTTAGTTTGTGACAGTTAATTTGACCCTGGCCTACCCAAGCTAGCTTTTAGGTCCTCTGTATTTAACAGAAATTAGAGGTCACCTGGATTCCAAGTCCAATGGGTTTCCCAAGTATTACCTACATGCTTCCATACCTAGGTCCTTGCACCTCGGGAGCTAAGCAAAACCTTGAAGGGTTAAAGACATATAGAACTTCTTTAGTTCTCTATTTTCTATATTCCTTGAATGAAACTTTCAATACTTAGGGTCCTAGTTCTATTTGGAGAAAAGAAAAAAAAATCTGCCTGAAATGTAAAACTAATGTGTATTCTACAATCTACCCCCCTATATGTTGCTTATTCTTTGGTCCAGTCCTACCCTAGGTGTCTTTCCTATGCTTTCAACAGGTAGTTAGTTAATCAGACATAGTTAGCTAACTGTTATGGCATGGCAGCAGGGATATAAGTTAATTGGTGAGAAGCTTTTGTATGAGACACAGTATCCTTTTTCTCCCAATCTTAAAAGTAACCCTTACTCCCTATATGTGATCACTCATTCATCAAGAAAATATAAAATTCCTGTTATGTAGATTACTGTTCTATATGTGACATTGACCTCATGAAACATATACTCTAGTAGGATTTTATTTTTTGATCCTTATGGCCAAGGGCTAGATGTGTGTAAACATTCCCAGGCCATAAGTATCGGCAAAGAAGCCTAGATAAAAATGTTATTATATAGAATGGCAAACCTACAGAGAACATGATGGGTTACTGTAATAAGCTCTGTAAAGGAAGGAGTATTTTTAAATAATTATCTTATTTCCTGAACTGATTTTAACCAAGCTAGGCAGATTACATGTTCCCAATAAATACTATTATTTAGAAATAGAGGTAAAAATATGAAGCCATTTATATACAATTATATTTGAAGTTCTGTATTGAATTGTTAGGTTTCTAATTCAGACACTGAATGTGAGTAATCAAACTTAATGACAAACTGGTCCTATTTCATTTCAAATCTTGCCCCTTGCTCTTTTTCTTCAAACATTTGTTTCTGCAATTTTAATGTGATTTTTTAAAAAACTGAATCAATAAGATTCTTCAGTGCTTTGTGTTAACCTTGAAAATTATTTCCCGATACTTCCCTCCATGCATTCTAAATTCTAGCTAGACTGACCTACTTATTATTTTCTGAACTCAGCATTGCATCTTTGTCTTTGCTTAGGTGACACTGTCTACCATACTCTTCCACTACCCAAAGACCAAGCATGTTACATTTTACCCTTCCCCCAAGATTTTCAGGTACCTACCTCAAAGGATTTGAGATTGTCAACATTCTGCCTCTAGTTTCTGTTCCCACTGATGAATTCCTTCAAGTGTGAAGGATCTCTTCCATTGGTTTCATTTAAGCACTTAAAAGTTAGATTTACTTTTAAAAAGACATATTTACCTCAAAATTATAATAATAAATATGCCAACATGTTCCATATTAAGTGTGGCATAATTTTCCCTATATATCATGTCAGTCTTTGGGAAGCAGAAGGAAATTAGGTCAATAGCTTAGCTCATTTCTGACACAGCCCCATCCCAGTTGCAAAACCAATCCACCCTCTCCACTTGGTCTCAGCTACCAGGCATGCTGGCTTCTGAGAACTTCCCTGTCAGGTTAGATGACAGCAACATAAAACCTGGAATTCTGGTTCTGAAGTCACCACAATTCAACTCTGGGTGCTGTGGAGATAATCACCTGTACCTGAAACTGAGAAGTTAAAATAAAATAGAGCAAGGAGAAATCTCAGTCCTGTTTCTCAGAGCTTATGGGTAAAACGGAAGCAGGGAAAGGAAGCTCCTTGTCTCTCAGTAGTTCAACTGATGGTGTCTCTACCTTCTGGAAGGGAAAGTACACAGAGGAAAGGAATGAATAGGATTTTCCCAGTACGGCAGTTTTAAAGACACAGCCTGTTCTAGTTATACAGGCAACAGAAGAAGGCCACTTATACTGATGAAGGGTACTTAGATATTAAGTGATCTGTTGGCTAACTACATTTATATTGTCTTCACCCTACTCCATACACACATATATATGCCACCCTAGCCCTCCAATCCCTTGAAGGCCCTCTTTCTTTACCTCCACCTTGGCATCTCTAGCTGTGTTCAAGGTTCAACTCACATGTCACTTCCTATGGGAATCCTTTCCAGTTTGGCTCCTTGTTAGTGTATTCTGTCTCTTAACATTATCATGTATATACTTATCTATTTACATATTATATCATTCCATTAGAAGATAGATTCCTTGAAGGCAGAGAATGATTTTCACTTTATTTTTACATTGTTAGTGGCTGAAGAGGAGCAGAATAGATAGTGAATAAAACAGCCAGTTTCAGTCAGGAAGACGGGTTCAAATATTGCCCTCATTCCTGGGTCACAAAGCCCACATTATTCATATTAACTCTAGGTGGTTCCAGGGAGCTATCATTGCAGGTTCTGATCAGCATCAGTTGAGATAGTTTCCTCATTGAAAGCTGACTATGTCAATGATATCACAAGACAATAACAAATTTTTAAAAATCTCTGGCATTATGCTTTCTACATAATAGGAACCTAATAAATGTTACTTAAATTGGTCAAATATTTTAAAATAATTACCATAATGTCCAAATGTGCTTGTGTGTGTTTCACCAAACTGGTTAATATAAACATAAGTATTATATATAATTACATTTTTCCTTTTCTTGCTATTACAATTGATATTTGTCAAGGGACTTGCCATCAGACCATAACAGTCAGAAACATTAAATAGGCAACATTGCATCCTTTGTGCATCAGGATTATAACTGTGTGGAAAGGAGTATCTCTTGAATAAAATATTAATGGCTTCAAAAATTGATGCCTTTGCAATACAGTATATCGTAGTATAACTGACATTATAGAAAGACTGCTAAAGGAATGATAAGAAAGTAAAGAGATAGAAAGCCCCGATGATAGATATGAATAAAACATCTTTAATTGAAAAATTGTTTATATGCATATGTATATTTTGTGGCAAATGTATTATAAAATGCTTTATTTTTATAATTACTATCAATTTATATTTATTTATATTTATATCATAATGTTCATTAGGAAAACAATGCAAAAATTTTCCTTTATAGATATAGATAGGAAACTCATCTTTGTCATGTTTTCTTAGTGACTTGACAGGGGAAATGAGAAGTGAGTGATTAGCCCATGGTAACACACCTAGTTTATTTCACAGGAGTGGCAAGATTTTAATTCAAGTCCTTTCTGTTTTCAAAGTGATGTTCATATTCATCATGTTATACTGTCTCTGTTATGTACATATATACATAAGTACATATACATGTGTATATATGATTTACTTATTTTGCTTCTCCTTTTCAAAGTAATCTAATCTTAGGTGTTTCTATATATAAAAAAGCCCATTTGGAAAATTATGGTTCATCATGCTAATTCAGACCAATTTTGTTTTATCTATTAAAAAAAAGTGCTTCGTTAATATTTTCTTATAGATTATATGGACACAAAAACATTTATATTTACCAATAAAATTTCAATCATGTTAAATAGGCATGAGATTTTCCAAGCAAATTTTAGGCATTCTCTTACCTCAACCCAAATGACCAATGTCCTTTATGCTAGAAACACTACAAGTAAAGCTTTCCAAGTATCAGGGCAGGTTCTCCTCAGAATACCAAGCAATGAAGAGTCATCCTTCTTCTACCCTTCTTAACATAAGAAAGGACCTAAAAGTGGGGGAAAGGAGGGAATATATGCACACACACACACACGCACACACACACACACACACACATGCACACGCACACACAATGCATTTTGGTTGCACAACTGCTATATGGTAAGACAGGTTTTTTTTGCCTCAATTGTTATTGTGCTATGAAAGAAAGAGCTAAGACACTTAGCTTAGGATTGGTAGAAGCTTCTCCAGTTCAACTCCTGTGAGGCCTCAGCTATGAGGTTTTCTACTTCTTAAATATGAGGTGAGAGATGTACAACTTTTCTTCTTCAACACTTTTTCCTAAAAATGGTTCTTCATTAAAACTCCCTCTCACCTCTGTTGTTTCATCCATGTGGGCTCTAGGCTAGCCACCACGGCCATTACACAGATCTCTCTTTTTGACCTCTTGCATTGTCTTGGGCTTGAAGAATGTCTCACATTAATCTTATTTTGGCTCTGCTACTCCAGAACTTGGTTTGAGTTGTTATTTTAAAGTGGATTGGAGGGGAATGTTGGGAGAGCTCAGTTAAGTCCATTTTCTACTTTGCCATCTTAGCTCTAACCCCATAATGTTATTTAAAAGAAAATGAAAATAGTGGCAGTACCTTAATAAGGTAGTAATGCCAGAGATAGGTTAGATGACCAAACATACTTGATAGTATGTGGGAGTAAGGATGGTATAGCTTGTTCTCTGGGTTAGGAAATGATTGGGCTAGATGACATCTAATGTCTATTTCTAAGATTCAATGACTCTTTGATTTGTCTTCAGTCAAACACAAAAACCAGTGACCAAAGTATATCCATAATGAACTTCTGTCAGGACTTTAACTTTGACATGAACCTTTTTTATGTCTACCATCTTTTTGTTATGGACTACTAATATGACAGAAATCTGACACTGCAAGGCCCTAAGGTAGAAGGAGACATAGAGACTCTTCTCCTGGGTTGGGGAGGGAACTATGAGGAACAACAGTTTGGAGCAATGGATTTTTATAAGTACTTCTATCAGCTAACCTAGAGAATGAGAATAAGATAATGTGTCATTAATCAGACTGAACTATATATGATAATGAGCAGAGTATGTGTGTTGTAAGTTATTGACAAGAATAGAAATGAGGACCTAAAAATAGCATAGTTGTGAGTAAAACTTTTTTGTGTGCGTGTGGGAAATCATGTGAGTATCTGTTTATCTGTTGTCATGGCTTATAGTGTTACAGGGGCCTCATATATTACACTATAAAAATGCTAGCCATAGAGTCAGTGAGCATTTATTAACATTTTACTATATGTCAAACATTGTCATAAGTGCTGGGGATCTGAAGAAAGTTCAAAAAAGTAACTGCCCCAAATGAGCTTACACTCTAAAGGGAGAAAGAACCTCTAAATGAGCAGGCACATGAAAGCATAGTGATCTTAGTGAGAAGCAACTTCAGAAGGTGGAGTGGGGTTTGGGATAGGGAAACCAGGAAAAGCCTGCAGAAGGTAGCATTTGAGCTGAATTCTAAAGGAATCCAAATATTCCAAGAGGTGAGAGTGATGAAAATCATTCCAGGCATGGGAGACTTCCAATGCAGAGAGAGGGAGAGAGAGAAAGAGAGAGAGAGAGAGAGAGAGAGAGAGAGAGAGAGAGAGAGAGAGAGAGAGAGAGAGAGAGAGAATTGTGTTTGAAGAACAGCAAGTAGAAATGCACAGCTAGAATATAGAGTGGATAACATGAACAATGGGTAAGAAGAAGACTGGAAAAGTTAGAAAGCAGTAGTTCAGGAAAATCTCTGAATTCCAAAAATAAGACTGGAGTAAGAAATGATAATGACATTTTCAGGTACATACTGGACCTGCTTCTCTGAAATGTATTAATGGGCTATTTCAATAGTACAGGCAGGAGGTCTATGAAGTCTGTTCCAGGGTGGTGGCAGTGTGGGAGGAGAGAAAGTGGTATATAGAAGAGATGCTTAGAAGGTAGAAATGACAGTAAATGAAAACTGATTGGATATAGTGGGGGTAGAAGGAACAGGTACAAGAGAATGAGGGCTTATGGTAGATTCAGACATAAAGATTTCAGAGATGTCTAAAATGTAGTGTGACTCCTGAAGAGAATGGATGGTTAGATTAGATCCAAGTTTTTAAGAACACATCAATAGCTCCTCCACTATAAAAAAAAATGGTAATCAGTTGTTAATTCTAGGCCTCAGTAATACAGTATTCAATGCTTACCATCAGAAAGGAAGATAATGTTTAAAATAATTTCTTAAATGCTACTACATATAGACATATAAGGTGCTATCCTGAGTTAAGTATATAGACATGCATATAATAAAAATTGAACAATGAAATCAACAAAAAGACAATTATCCAGATTCCATGTCTGTATTAATGAATGCAATAAAAACTCTTTTTGTTCAGTGTTGTAGAATTGAGTAATAGTTGTGGGCATGAACAGGATTGTAGCGATTGTAGTTCAGAGAAGTAAATTTCTAGATATTGAAGGATATTCAGCTCTGCTCCCAATTCAATCCTTTTAGGGCCCATTGTAGGCTATCTCTCGGACCATTCCTTCCCCTTTAGCTTTTCTTACTGGCTTGCATCTCTCTCCTCTCTTCTTCTCCATAATATATCCACTCTATACCTCTTCCCTCTCTTCCCTCCATTCCCACCATACACCCCCACAAAAGACTAATCAATTGTTAACTGGCAGTCAATGTGAAATAGAGGAAAGATGTCTCCTATTTGGAGTTAGACATGAGTTCAAATCTTATTTCTTTTACTTACAATTTGTGGGACTTTGGACAAGTCATAACACTTCTGTGAGCCTCTGATTCCTCAGGTAAAAGATGAAGAGGTTGGACCAGGACATCTCCAAGTTTACTTCTAAATCTATGATGTTATTTTATTTGGTCAAAGTAGCGACATATGAAGACAGATCAATATAAGATGAAATATATTTTAAAGTGTGAGTTACTGACAGAGAGGAGAAGAAGCCAGAGGGCATGAGAATAAGACTTTTTAAAATTTCCATTCTTTTTTGTATCCTTTTATAACACTATGAGCTTCTTGGAAGGTTTTATACTTCTTCAAAAAGACTAAAAAATTTCAAAATTAAAATCCATTTGAAACTGTTCTTAGCAATCTAGAGGGAACATGGGTTTGGCAGAGTCTCAGGTGCTAGTGGCATTAAATGTAAAAGAATTAATTGTGGCTGAGGAACAAACTATGAAATTACCTGTAAGAGCCATAAATCTGTCCAATTTTTTTTCCTTTGAGTTAGTTATGTTCATACCTGTGCACTTCTAAGTTAATACAGCTATTCCATACATATTATACTTTCTACAAGAGAAAGGAAAACATTTAGTCCAATACAAAAAGCTAACTAGTTTTCCATGTCCTTAACATTTAAATGAGTTCCCTGCAAGGGGACGATATTGGCATGATTTTTCTTTTTATATCAGAAAATACCTTTTTTTCTTAAGTGGGTTAGCTGAGCCCTTTAATATTTAAAATTATTTATTGCCCAACTCAGATTATGAAATATATCTTAATATCTTATAAAAAGTATTCTCCAATTATATAGTCTTAAGCCATAAAAGCCTTTGTTAATGAAGTAAAATAACACCAGAGGAACCCTTCACTGCAATTCTAAAAAGTAAGCATTACCTTCAAATAAGACTCTCTTCCTTGAATTGCTCTTTCTATCAAAGGCAACACTATGCTGTAAGTCACCCAATAAGCTATATACTTAATCTATCTATCTCTGTCTGTCTCTGTCTCTGTGTCTCTGTCTCTGTTTCTCTCTGTGTGTCTCTTTGTCTCTGTCTTTCTCTATCTCATCTCATATAAAACCTGATATCACATTTTATTGGTTTTATTTGTGCAATATCTCTCCTATCAAAATATTAGTTTCCATTAAAACTGACTATATAACACGTGGGGTAGATATAAGAATTATCAATCCCACATTGTATTTTCAAAAACAGACTGAAAGACCTTCCTTTTGTCATACAGGTAAATCTGAAGTGGAATTCCATATTGTATCCCAATGTTTCTTTTTTTGCTATGACACTGAGGAATGTGACTCGTGTAAACGTAAAGATAAAAAACTGAGTCATGTTTGACTTTCCTCATCCCATCCACTAAGCAGCAGTTATTAAACATCTACCATGTAGAAGGTATCCTGCTGAGTGAAAACAATTCAAAGAGAAATTCAATGACAACACCAAAGTGTTTGCCTTCAGGAAACTTAACATTGTCTATTTTCTTTGCTTTCTATATTCAATCAGGGGCCAAATCTTATGAATTCTTTCCTTATAATATCTCTCCAATGCACTGCTTTTATTCTATTCCCATTCCTAGCATCAAGTTCAAGTCATTATAACTGGACTACTACAATAGTTTCCTAATTGGTCTCCTTGCCTCCCAATTTTTCCTCCCCTTTCAATCGAGGTTGTATAATGTTGCCACATAAATCTTATTAATTGCCCTTTTAATCATGTCACTCCCTGCTCTAAAGCCTTCAGTGATTATTAACTGCCTATCACTTAAAGTTCCAACTCCTTAGCCATGTATTAAACCTTATCTTTCACAACTCTACTACATAAAAATTCCATTCCAAATACAAACAAAAAATTAGCAAAATAAAAGCCCACATTGTATTGACTATCCCACATATTAATGTTTCTTCAAAATTTGACTATCAGTTGTCAGAAATGTACTTCTGCCTAAGCGCAGGCACAACCACCTTTATGAAACTGCCTTCCCTAAGTCCCCGTGCCAACCTCATTCATATGTCTAGCTGAATGTCTTTCCTTCCTCAATATTTTTTCCCCTTCAGAATACTTTGGAACTATATTTGACTCCTAAACAATACTGTCTTGTAGCAAAGGCCTTATCCTCCCTTAGTAGACTATAAACTCCACAGGGGCAGAGATTTTATAATCTCCAATACCTACATAGCACCTGCATTAAATAAATATTTTTTAAAAGTTTGAATTTAATTCTGAACTTTTGCTCATATAGAGTGCAACAGGGGAAAAAAGCTATATTTGAACTTGGTACCTATGTTTAAATTTTAACTCTGTACTAATTCCCTATGAGACACTGGGCAAGCCATGCAACTTCTATAGATCTCAGTTTCTCATTTGTAAAATAAAGAAGTTGGACTAATCTCTTTGACTTTTAATTCTCTGATTCTCTGGCATGTTAGGTATTATTTCTTGTATTGTATTTTCATTTCTATCCCCCTGTAAGGTACTGGGTTTGTAGTAAGCACATAATAAATGATTATTGATAGATTCTAAAAGGTTCCCTCTTGTTTTTCTACAGCTGTACAAATTCCATCCATACTCCAAGGCCACAATAAATCATAGTTCCTCAATTAAGCTTTGTCTACCCATTATGGTCAAAATGATCTCTCCTACTTCTTGGCACTCACAGCATTTATTATTAGTGCTACTCATTTGGCATTTACCTCCTTTTAAAAAAATGTTACCTTACTGTGTATGGCTTGTCTCCCTAACTAGATCATAATCAACTTGAGAAAGAAGACTTTGTGAATTATTACTATACTTTTTCCACTGTTCACAACTTTTAATCTCTCTCTCTGCCTCTCTTTCTCTGTGTCTCTGCCTCTGCCTGTCTTTGTCTCTGTATCTCTGTCTCTGCCTTTCTCCTGTTGGAGTTAAAAATGGAATAAGTACTTGCTAAAGAGCTTTGATTTAAGAATATGCAAGCATTTACTGAACTACGTGTAACTATTTTTTTTCCACCACCATTCACAGGAATACATGATGTATATATGAACAAATTGTTAAACAAATTACTATTATGCAAATAAAGCTTTTCAATAAATTGAAATATATCTATACACACATATATGTATATAGGATGACCATTTGTAAAGAATCCTATCCGGACCATGCTGACAGACTAACAGCTATTATTTAAGGACAATCTAGTGAGTGATGACATGCATTAAAAATGCCCAGTCTTATGTAACTCTTCATCAAACAATCTCAATATTACAGAAATCATTCCAAGGCCATAGCTCTTGAATGCAAATGATTACACACCTCAATATTTAGGTTCAATATTCAATTTCAATTTGAAATTGAAACCTCTATGCCAAGCACTGTCAGGCTCAATATTCATTTTAGTACTTAATTCCAAGAAATAATGCAATCCATGAATCTGTCTTTGTCTTCTGGAATGGAAATCAGGGAAAATCTTACTTCGACATATCCATAATGGGTTCAGCTAATCACACACATTTAAGAACATACTGATCAATTTAAAATGGGATGGGGAACTGGTGTGAAATCTCCATCTACAGATGAAAATGGCAACTCCTTCATAACTTGAGGTCTGAGAAATTTGTCCACAGTATTGAGAGCTTAAATGACTTGGCAAAGTCACCATGGCTTATATGTATCAGAACTTGAATACAGAACTTCCTGACTCTTAAATCAAATTCTGTTATGTTATGGTACTTCTATACATCTGCCATATAGAAAGAAAGCCAATATTTTTGAATGCATTTTTTCAACATCAAGGAGAGAATATTTTAAAACTGCAAGGTATTATTCCTCTCATTACCAGATTTTATAACATTATTCTACTACTTTCATTTTGAGATATACAATTATAAGAAGTTTTAAGGAAGTCAAAGAAATTCAAAAGTGATAAATGATTTAATGAAATATTTTGTAGGAAAATGTTTAAAGAATTGAGATAAAAGAGAATGGGGTATGAACAGATAAAGAAGCTGGAAATTGGACTAAGAAGAATTTCCTCATTTCCTTTCATTTACACTTTTCCAGCCCTATCCAATCAAATATTTTATTGTATTTTTTAAACTACACATTGCAAAGGTAGCATATATGTACCTGTCCATATGTATGTGTACACAAAACCCTATATAATATACTGTATATGCATATTGCATATGTAAGTATATAGAGATAGTTATAGCTAGATAGGGATATACACACATATGGATAATAGTATTTAAAATCATAAAGAACTTTAGAGATTTCAATGCACAGAGTCCTCTTTTTCACAGATGAAGAAATTAGGACTCGGACAGGTAAATGATTTTCCAAGAGTCACATTGTGTTCAGACATTTTTAGTTCAGCTACTTGTGACCCTTTCTTGGAAAGTTTTCTGGACCAACATACCGGAGTACTTTGCCATTTCTTTCTCCAGCTTATTTTATAAATGAGGAAACTGAGACAAACAAGGTTAAGTGACTTGCCCAGGGTCAACACAACTACTAAATCTGAGGCCAGATTTAAACTCATCTTCTTGTCTCTGTGCCCAGTGTTCTATCCACTGTGCCACCTAGCTGCCTAGAATCACATTAGTAGTCAGCAAAGCCAAGATTTAAAGTCAAGTGTTCAAAACTTTAATCCAAGTCTTTCAGAGAAATTTTGTTTGTAGCTTTCCATCATATCATTTTATCCCATAAGCAGAAAAAATGAGAGATATTCTCCATATAATAAACCTGTAAATAGTAAATATCATATAATTACTAACCCATCCATTAAAAACTTCTTGTATCAATAACAATGAATATATGAAACTAATGATTCAGTGTTTCTGAGGTAAAATTAACTTATATAAGGACTCTCCTATCCAAAATGAGTCAATATATGTGCACATTTTAATGGACATAAAGCATTCTAAGATTACTTTAACCTAAAATAAAGCCATTAGGTGTATGGTGGCAGGGGAGGGAGAAGTGTATTTCTGTTATACATGATCCCTTTAAGAATAGATATTGTAATGGCACAGCAATTGTGGGAGAAACAATAATCAACTCTTGGTCTCTATTCCCCAACATAAAACATTTGAATCAAGTAAAATACACTGTTGTTGTTGTTGCTGTTATTTTTTTTAGAATGATTTGGTATGGTCATCAAAAATAATCCTGAAATCTTCCAATTAAACATTCAGAAATAGCAGGAACCAAAAGCATTTGTCATATCCCATGTTATGTACCTTATTGATAATTTAAATAAGGGAGACTATCAAGTTTAATACTTTCAAATCCTTAAAAAAAACTATTTTGTAACAACTGTTATTAGAAGAATCTTAAGAGCTCACAAATAGAGTTTCTTTTTAAAGCTAAATTGCATCTTTTAAAATAATAATGCTTGCCTCCATGCTTGGCATCTTTCATCTGAGCTACATAAATTTTTTTGTGCATTTGTACTTCTGAGTTAGAAAATGAAGAGGCTTGCTATTAAGTCATGTACTCTAGAAGAAAAGTTACTGGATAGTTACTGTAATATGCACACTGTAATAGGTATGAGGAATTGACTGAGGATTAAAGAACTTGAGAGAATGAAAAGTTTATTTGATATTTTATTGGAAGCATTTTGTCTGTTGACCGAGATCCCGTAGAAAGACAGAATTTTGAGTTGGAAAAGACCTATGAGTCCATTTTAGTCCAAACCAAAACTGAAAAAGAATCTCATCCACTCTGTGCCTAAATGGTTTTCCCACATGTGAGTTGAATGTTGAAAATCACAGAATAAAAATTCAGAAGAGAAATAGGTCAGGTAATATTCATAGTTATAGCTAGAGGGAGAGTTTTTACCCAATAGCAGAAAGAGGCAACAGCATATGCACACACAGGCACATACACACAAATTGATAATTCCATACTTTAAAAAGAGTATGCATAAAAAGTTGGAGTGCAATAAGGTAAGAAGGGGAGTTGTTAAGGAAAACAGCTTTGTATCAAATATCTTTGATAAGGGTCTCATATTCAAAATTTGTAATGAATTAATAAATATCTAAAACCAACTGCAATTTCACAATGGATACATTATTAAAGTATATTAATAAGAAATAATCAAAGGAAAAATTCCAAAGTATTAATTACTTTGTGAAAGATTGCTCCAAATCTATAACTGTAAAAGAAAGGTAAATCAAAACAACTGGAATATTTCATCTTACACTCAGTAATCTGGCAAAATTAACAAAGTGAGAATAGGCAATGTTGGAAGACCTACAAAAGGCAGATACTATTGTTGGCAGAATTCTTGGACTCATGCTAAAGAAGTGACTAAAATCTCAGACTTGACTGATATCTTACTTCATTTTTCTGAGTTACTTTCTCCTCCAACTCCTCTTTTCTATTCTGTCTTATGAGGTATATAGCTGGCTTGGTAGTAGAGAGGGTAATGATAGATCTGGAAATTAAGCAGATGCAAAAGCAAAAAAATCTGTGTGACTTTAACCTTTCAAAGCTAGGGAACTTTTTAAGAATGTAAGTTGCACAGAAGATGTTAACATACAGTGAAAAAAGGAATTCCCTCAAGTGGGATATTCCTCTACCAATAAAATTACAGGTCGAGATTCTATCCCCTACAAACAAATAACTCATCTTTTAGAAAGTTGTCATCTCTCTGATCATTACTCGATGATGGCTGCTGAAAGACTTCATTTTTTTTCCCTTTTCACTCCATTCTCAGGTCCAGGCAATCCATTTCATTTTTGGACAGTTCTATTCGGATGTTTTCTTACATCAGGACACAATCCATTCTTTTGCTCCTACTTTTGTTTCTTCTAGAACTTAGAAGAATGAGTCTAATCAATCTTTTATGACAACCATTAAAGTACTTGAATGTGACTAACATTTTCACCTTATATTCTCCTCTTCTGGTGTAAGAATTTCTACTTTCTTCAACTGAACTACATATGGCATAATCTTAAGGCCTTTCAAAAGTCACTTTCTTTTGTACGCTCACCAACTTATCAACCTTCTGCCTCAAATATACCAGCCAAGACTGAAAATAATGCTTCACATAAAGTTTTTCATTTATTTATTTATTTTTAACCAGCAGAGTTATCAATTTCCTAGCCCCAGGCACTTTGTCTCCTTTAATGTGGGCTATGACTATGCTAGCTCTTTTTTTTTTATTTCCATATAGCACCATTAATTTATTTTTAGCTTACATTCCATTTAAAGTCCAAGATTATTTTCACACACAAAAGACCATATTCTTTTTTTTAATTTTTAAGATCCTCCTAAAATCTCACTTAAATTTGATTTTGGGGCATTGATGAAAGGCACTTGGTAAAACTAAGATAATTTACTATTATTGTTAGCTAGTATTTATTGTTGTTCAGTCTTTTAGTCACATCCCTTTCTTCAAGATACCATTTGGGGCTTTCTTGGTGAATATACTGGAGTGGTTTGCCATTTTCTTCTATAACTTATTTTAAAAATGAGGACCTGAGGCAAACAGGGTTAATTGACTTGCTCGGGATCATAGCTAGTACGTTTCTGATTTACATAAGACTTTAATTTGGAAATATTATTTCATTTATCCTCACAACAATCATGGGAAGTAGATGTTTTTATTTCCCCATCTTTATAGATGAGGAAAGTGAGGATACCAGTGAAAGTCTTCCTGACTCCAGGTCCACAATTCTAGCTACTCTACATATTTTGGCTGCAGCCCAACTGGATAAACACATTTCAAAAATAGGTGCTAAAGCAGTAAGAGTATTGAGACAGATGTAGCAGAACCTATTTATTTATTAAGATAAAGAAACTGAAGCCCAAAGTCTGTAAATGATGTGTCCCAGATCATACAGCATGTAAATAGTATAGCTCGCTCTAGAACCAAGTGCCTGTATCTCAGTATATTTCCACAGACTTTGAATTTAAAAGTGGATGATTGAGGCAGGTGTTTACAAAATTCAGGCTGTATTAATTTCCAAAGTCTATTTATATCAGGTATGAGCATTTCTGTTCCAAATTTGTTGTTGTTGTTGTTGTTGTTAACAAGCTACTGAATGTGATTATTAGAAAGTCAATTAATTACTAGAACTTAATTTCTCTGTTCTGAAGTGATAGCCATTAATATAAAAAGATTTTTTTTTCTTTTTCTATACTTGGTACCCGGATTACACAATGTATTTCCAGTTTTCCTAGACTTTACTTGCCATCATGTCAGTAGCTAAAGGATAATTATCCTCCTTTGATTTTGATAATTCAATTTGTGTTACTTGAAGAAATCTGATTGGAGGAGGAGCTATGATGGCAGAGAGAAGCCAGGAAGTTTCCTTTACTCTCCCCAGTTTCCTTCAGAAATAACATTAATTCAAGCTTCTAAATGTATTCTGGAGTGACAGAACCTACAAAAAAGTGGAGCAAAAAAATTTGCCTGCTGAAAATTACTTAGAAGGACTTCAGTAAAGGGCTGTCTCATTTGGGTAAAAGGAAAAACACAGATCAAGTCTGCGAAACACAGAAGGAAGCTCTTTGCCATACCACAGAACAGCAATGAGGCCCCTTGGTCCTCGCTCAGCAGGCCAGTGGCCCAGCAGACCAGCTGTGAGGCCTCAAGCCCCAGGAGAGAAGGTAAATTGCCAGCCGAAGAGCCCAGGAAATAACAGAAATGATTAGGCTGGGCCACCACAGTGAAGTAAGCAAGCCACTAGCAGCTCAGTTCCCAGCACACAAAGCCAGAGGCCAGGCCCCTGGACCAAAGCACAAGAAGCTTGGGACAGTGGCCACCTGTGCTCCAGGAGAATACCTCAACCTTAAAAGCCATGGAATAGAAAAAAATATGAGTAAGAAGGAAAAAAAAAGAACAGTAACCATAGAGAGCTTCTGTGATGACATGGACGATTGAAACACAAACTCAGAAGAGGAAAATGATGTTATGATGCTTACATACAAAACCTCAAAGGGGAATATGAATTGGACTCAAGCCCAAAAGGCCTTCTTGCAAAAGCTCAAAAAGGATTTTAAAAGTCAAATAAGAGAGGAAGAAGAAAAATTGGGAAGAGAAATGAGAGGTTTGCAAGAAAGAGTCAACAGTTTTGAAAAAGAAGCACAAAAATTGACTTAAAAAAACACCTTAAAATAGAAGTGACCAAATGGGAAAAAAATCCACTGGAGAAAACAACTCCTTTTAAAGTATAAGTGGCCAAAGGGGAAATGATGTAGAAAAGCTACCTGAAGAAAATGATCCCTTAAAAATTCAAATTGGGCATGTAGAAGTTAATGACTCCATGACATGTCAAGAATCAGTCAAACAAAATCAAAAGAATGAAAAAAGAAATGAAAAAGTATAAAATACCTCCTTGGAAAAATAACTGACCTAAAAAATAGATCCAGGAGAGATCATTTAAGAATTATTGGACACCTGAAAGCCATGATCAAAAAAAAAAAAAGTCTTGACAGCATCTTTAAAGAAATTATCAAGGAAAACAGTGCTGATATTCTAAAACCAGAGGGTAAAATAGTCATTGAAAGAATCCATGATCACCTCTTGAAAGATATCCCAAAATGAAAACTCCATTAAATATTGTAGCCAAATTTCAGAATTATCAGATTAAGGAGAAAATACTGCAAGCAGCCATAAAGAAACAATTCAAATATCTTGAAACCACCGTCAGGATCAAATAAGACTTAGAAGCATCTACATTAAAGGATCAGAGATATAGGAATATGATATTCCAGAAGGCAAAGGAGCTTGGATTACAACTAAGAACCAACTATACAGCAAAATCAAGCATAATCTTTCAGGGGAAAAGATGGATATTCAATGAAATAGAGGACTTTCAATTATTACTCATGAAACCCCAAAGCTGAACAGATAATTTGATCTTCAAATACAAGACTCAAGAGTAACATAAAAAGGTAAACAGGAAAGAAAAAAAAATAATATTATTCAATAAGGTTTAAGTGTTTACATTCCTATGCAATAAGATCATACTAGTAACTGTAATATTAGCCAATCTGATAGGTGTGATAGGATACCTCAGAGTTGTTTTAATCTGTATTTCTATAACTAATAGGGATTTAGAGCACTTTTTCATATGACTATAGAAAGTCTTAATTTCTTCATCTGAACACTGTCTGCTCATATCCTTTGACCATTTATCAATTGGGGTATGACTTGTATTCTCATTATTCTCTATACATTTTAGAAATAAGGCCTTTATCAGAGATGCTGTTTGTAAAAATTGTTTCCCATGTTTCTGCTTACCTTCTAATCTTGGTGGCATTGGCTTTGTTTGTAGAAAAACTTTTCAACTTAATGTAATCAAAATTATTCATTTTGCATTTTATAATGTTCTCTGTCTTTTGTTTGGTCATAGTTTCTTCCCTTCTCCATAGATATGACAAGTAAACTATTGCTTACTTTTTAAAAATTTGCTTATGGTATCACTCTTTCTGTCCACATCATATGCCCATATGAACTGATCCAATCATTCTGGAGAACAATTTAGAACTATGCCCAAAGGGCTATAAAAATGTGCATGCTCTTTGACCCAGCAATACCACTTCTAGGGTTATATACCAAAGAGATCCAACAAATGGGAAAAGGACCCACATGTACAAAAATATTTAGAGCAGCTCTTTTTTGTTGTGGCAAAGAATTAGAAATTGAGGGAATGCCCACCAATTGGTGAATGGTTGAACAACTTGTGGTTTATGAATGTAATGGAATACTATTATGCTGTAAGAAATGATGAAAAGGTAGATTACAGAAAAATGTGGAAAGACTAACATATACTAATGTTGAGTGAAGTGAGCTGAACCAGGAGAAGATTGTATGCAGTAACAGCAACATTGTGAGATGATCAACTTTGATAGACTTAGCCCTTCTCAGCAATGCATATCTTGTGAATGGCAGAATTAATGAGGGGAGGATAGAATTAGAGTGTCTAGAGGCCAAGATTTTCCATTGAGGGGTAGAGAAGTCTTCTCTGATCTCTTCAGGGATCCTTTCAGTGAAGTCTTCTCTGATCCCTTCCCATTTGAAGAATATTCTTTCATTTTTATATATCCCTGGCACTATGCATTCTCCATCACTTATATTGTTCAGTAATTATTTGTTCATTAAGTATAATCCTCTAGTAGATTGTTAACTATAGGGAGTAGAGACAATACCTTATTTATCATGAAGTCCCCTTAGTGACTAGCACTTTGCACGTTGTAGTGCTTAATAAATGTTTAAATGAATTAAAAAGAACCTAATAGAATAATCATCACAATCATTCTTTACACTTATGTAGCACTTGCAAATATGTCATTGTAGTTGATTCTCAGCAATCACTGTATTGCAAAGAATAAGCATTAACATTTCCATTTGATAGATTAAAGCACAAGTAATCAGAGATGTAAGGTTTGATCAACATCACAAAGTTAATCTGAGGCAGAGCCTGGACTCTAATCCATAATTTTAGATTCTTGCTGGGCAGACATTCTGCTAAACTTCAAGAAAAGAAAGGATTACTCCCCTGAAAGTCCCAACTCAACAGGAAAGAAGGCATGTAGCTGATAAATGTTTCTAAATACTTTCCCCCCCTAGTCTTAGATTGTCTGGCTTTGAGTATAAAAATCATTTTTTGGTAAAAGATCAAATACTAGAGTTCAGGGTCCATTTTGATTTTGTTTTGGTGATCTAGGTCTATGGAACACAGTGTCTTACAAATCTCAGGCCTTTATTAAGTGCTTGTAAATTAATATGTTGATTAATACAAAACTTGACTCAGTAAGCAAACATGAATCAATGCTGCTATCCTGAAACACACATGGTTTGTATAAAGTGAGGTTGCCTGAAATCACTCTTAGACAATTTTTTTTGTGAAAACGCAGAAGAATATATTTACATTTGAAAACATTCTATGTCAAAATTTCTATGATCTTTAACACAAAATACCACGAATAGCATGATTATTCATGTGCAAATGAGGATCATTTGTAGAACTCTCCTTTTTACTTTCATATATACCTGGACTTACATTTAGATATTTTTAGAATGTAAGAGACAAACTTAATAAAGAGCTTGCAATCTTAATGAATTATTTTAGGCAACTAGCAGCCATAATAACATGACTGCCATAATAGACTAAATGGTTAATGCACATTCAAAACTAAATATTATGCTTCTTAAAGTCTAAATTTGTTATAGCCTATCATTTGATATAGCAATTATGAGCATGAAGTGCAGAGCTCTATGAAAGGAGTGTTTAAAATATTTAGTGATAAGAATCATTCTTTTGAGAAGACATTTTAAATGCTTGTTTCATTGCTATAGATAATTCTTGATTATTTGGGATAATGGGTGACATGGATATCATGGATATATTAAAAACTAAAGTCATGGTTCATTTTAGCCTAGAGTTTCTGCCTCCTTTAGCACAAAGGCTTTAATAAAGATTTAAAAGTAGTCAAGTGAACTGGTTTGAGTTTTGACTCCTTTTTGTTGGTCCTGTCCATCCAGTGGATGAATAGATTACAAGCAGTGAATGGTTGGTTAATTTGCAAACTGAATAATAAGTCTTGAGTGATTGAGAGTTGACCATATTCACCAGGGGAAGATATTTGAAAACTAAGTTATATCTTCATCTCATAGAGATATTGCTTTTGTAATAACTTTTGAAATCTTCTGTCGCCTTTTTGTCTGAATGGTGCTTGATTTAAAAAATAAAGAATCAAATGCAGATTTAATCATTTGAAGTACCCATTAAGTTCTACATGTCAGATTTCCAAGGAATAATTATTTTGCTTGGATAAAAAATGATTACGACTAAAAATTTTGAATGTTTTAACAAAATGCAACCTTTGTGAATTCTAAGATACCAGTTTGTTTCTAAGCAGATGTGCATTTTGTTGTCTTGTACAATCAGCACTCAATACACATATTTGGTTTCTTTTCAAAATCTAAGTAGTGCTCCATAGCTCACAGAAAAAAACTTTAATATTATAATTCAGAGCTTTCATAATATTAGATGAATTTTGAATATATAAGGAAATATGTTACATTCACAACAAATTATCCTTTAACTTGCATATATATATATATATACACATTATATATTATATACATATATATACATATATGTATATACATATACTATATATATATACACACATATATATATACACACACATATATATATACATATATATATATACATATATATATGTATATATGGCTGTCTTCCTGTATAAATATCATAGAAATAAGAAACCTAGCTAATCTCAGCATAATGCATAATTACGTTACTCAGCAGAATTTTTCAAGGCATTTATAGATTAATTTTTTTTCCCCAAGCATCACACCCTAAATAAGAAATAACAGTTCTGAAACAAGATGAAAAATACATATAGATTTTTATTAAGAAGAGTAGGTTTAAATGCAATCTTAGACACTTACTATGTTTCCCTGAGCAATTCACTTGACACACTTCCCTCAGTTTTCTCTTCTGCAAAATGGAGATAATAAAAGCACTTATTTTCCATGTTTGTTGTGAGGATAAATGGAGAAAAAGTTAGTAAAGCACTATCAAGATATTAGGAGACATCCTGTTTTCAAAAGCTAATGCCCAGCAAGCAGGCTATGCCTTGAGCTTGATGAAACAACAATCATTTGTACTTACCTTCTTGATGATCTCAGCCACAGCAAAGCCCCTGGAATTGGGATTTATGATTTCCCTATCTCCCAAGGGATGCTGACCTGAGAGCTTGAACTACAGCTGACATACTTCAGCAGAAAGTCATCAATCACATTTCTTGACACTCTGAACAACATCTGCACTTGTAACTGTTAAATGAACCAAATCAGTTGCTGCACTCTTGTTTCCATGATGCTAACTTTGGTTCTGTACCCCACTGCATGATCTCAAGGTTCAATGACCTTTAAAACTTGAGAAAATTGTAAGGCTCAATGATTGTAATAACTTGGAGACTGTCACCACAGAAACAGAGAATGCCTCTATTGTCCCCAAAATGCCTGCACATGTGGGCCTGACATGGAATCTGTTTATTCAAGATCTATGAAAGACTGTGTGGATTCTCATCTCTTTGTGGTTTTTATGCTTGCAAACCCTACCGCTACCACAAATAAGCACACCCTTCTTCTTTGGAAGGTGGACTTCCACTTGCAAGCATTTTCTTCCCTCTGGAATTAAATAATTATTTGATTTTTTACTCACTTGCCTCTGGCTTGCTTTCCTTGGCTTTGGCCACCCACAGGTTAGAGACCAGTACAGGCCACACTGCATTTAAAATTATTTTGAGAGTACCATGTAGAAATGAAAGTGCATATAACTGCAAACTGTTTATTATAATTGTTATCATTATCATCAGTATTAACATTATGATATCTATTTTATCAAAAAGTGACAAAATCACCTAAGACATTGGAATATGCCTGGCAAGCTACTAAACTAGTTTTAAAAGAAAGTTAAAAAAAAATTACCATCCCTGACCTCAAGACTGCACATTCTAATGAGGAAGACAACATATAAACAATAATGTACAAACAAGACAATAAAGTCTAAAGGGAAGGTAATGTTGGCAAAAAAAAAAAAACACTGTAAATTGTGGGGGATGTAGGGGGCAGAAAGTCTTGGAAGAAACCAGGGAATCCATATGGTAAAGGAAAGAGACTATTTCCAACATGGAGACAATCACTAAAAAGGAGCAAAGTAAGGAAATGGAGTGATGTGTTTGAAGAAGCTGTTGTTAATAGATCGTAGAGTTTATGGAGGGCTTAAAGTGTAAGGAAACTCAAAAGGTAGAAAGGGATTGAGCAGTAAAGGGCTTTAAAAGCCAAACAGAATATTTTACATTTGATCCTCAATGTAACAGGGATCCATTGTAGTTTACTGTAGGAGGGCAAAGGTGTGCAGTGTGTGTGGTGGGGGAGAGTTGGAATATTTGCTTCTTTTCTGAATATCACTTTGGTAGCTAAATGGAGGATCAATTGGAGTAGTGAAACATTTGAGGTAGGGAGAAAAACAGAAGACAATCATGATGTCCTAGTATTAAAGTGATACAAACTTGGACCAGGGTGATGGCTATTTCAGTGGGGGCAGGGTGTAGTGAATGTAGAAATGAAAAGACTTGGCAAGAGATTGCACATGTGGAGTGAGTGTAAAAGAGGAGTTGAGGATAACATTGAGGTTTTAAGAGTGCATTTGCACAAATGAGGTCTCTGAGAAAAGGAAAGATGTTTTCAAATGAAATCAAATATAGGCATAATTAGAACATCCCAGGAAGATAAATCCTCCCAAATTGAGCTTCTATTCATCAACCTAGAGAGTAATCTGGATGCTGGGTAAGAGAAATTATGGTATATAAACTGAACAAAGTGTTCTTTATTCTGTATCCTAGCCTCATCCCATCAAGAATTCTTTGAAATTGACAAATCATGAAGGGGAAGAGGAAAGACTAGCATGAAAATGAGACCACCTCAGACTGGGGATATAAATGAGAATGTGATTTCTATCTGGATGAATCTTCTCTTTATTAACCATTGCAATCAGACTTGTATATTCTTGATTCTGTTCTGTTAAAGGATAATGTAATCACAAAATTCAATTACTTAAAAAGTTAATATTGTTGACAAAAGGTTTTCCAAACAACCTCTCAAAGCCACCATGATGAGGAACCCACTTCCACCTAATATAATCAATTCCACTATTAGACAGTTTTAATTGGTAGGATACTTTTTCTCACATTGCAGATTAGATGGAAAGATGAGTTGCAGATGACAGTAGAGATAGGGGGATTCAGAAGTACTTGAATTATGAGACAAACAATACAAATATTTAGAGCTTAATGTCAACTTACAGATAGATCTCTAGGGGAGGATTAACAATTTTTCCTTGGTCCTCTGTATTCAATATCTTTGAAAATTATTTGAATGCAGTCATGAACATTATGGGCCTCAAATTTGAAGATGATTTGATGCTCAGATGGACCACTACCACATTCAATGATAGAATTAATATCTAATAAGTTTTTACCATCATATAACAAGTCGAGTCATCAAGCAATTTATAAGCATTTGCTATGAACTGTGCTAAGCACTGTAAATGCAAATGCAAAAAGAAAGACAGTTCCAACCCTAAAGGAGATTAGAATCTAATGGACAAAGATATCAAAGAAAAGAAAGGTGAAAAGCCATGGGGTGTGTTGGGAATAATTAGGCATGAGGACATGATAAAGATGTCCAGGTGTTCAGCAATGTAAGAAATGAAGAGGTGACTGGCCAGGGCACCTTCCTTAATTAGAGACTCTAGTAGGAGCCTTCTACCTTTCAATCAGAGGGAGATGCCCCAGGTTCAGAACATATTCATTAAGTGTGAGTTTCAGGACAGACATGATCTTGAAGGATAAAGGTAACAAAATGACATGTATTTTAAAAAAGAAATATGATTTCCCATGTCAATTTAAAAAAAATCAAAGGCATAAGCAAAGTTTTGGGGAGACATGGCTAGAAAAGAATTCATATGGAAAAGACTTCAGGGTTTCAGGGCACTGAATGAATCAAAAGTGTGAAATGGCAACCAAAAAAGTTAACATGAACTTAAATTTCCATAAGGGAAGAATAGAGTATAGGGAAAAGTCAGACAATATCTAAAATAATGATTTCACTCATGGTTTCCACATTTTTGGAGAATAGAGCTTATGGAATAGGGTGACTAAGATAATGAGGGGACTGCTAAGCATGTCATAAAGGACTGGATGAAGAATGTTAGTCTTAAAATGAGAATGCATAGAGGAAAAATGATAGCTACCTGAAGTTTTTGAAAATAAATCACATGGTCCAAGTATAGACAGTTCCTGATTTACATAAGCTCACTTCATACAATTTGGACTTTACTTGAAGAATATGAAAGAAATCATCATTCCAAAAAAAAAAAAACACATGGAAAGACTTATATGAACTGATGCTGAATGAAGTAAGCAGAACTAAGAGAACATTGTACACAGTAACAACCACACTGTGTGATGACTGACTTTGATAGACTAAGCTCTTCTCAGCAATTCAAGGATCTAAGACAACTCCAAAAGATTCATTATGGAAAAAGCTATCCACATCCAAAGAAATAATTATGGAATCTGAATGCAGATGGAAGCATACTGTTTGCACTTCTTTTCTTTTATTGCATTGTTTTGATTTTTCTTTCTTGTGGTTCCTCCCATTGGTTCTAATTCTTCTCTGCATCATGATCAATGTGAAAATATGCTTAATATGAACATATAAGTAGAGCCCATATCACATTTTCCACTATCTTGGGCAGGGAAGAGAAGAGGGAGGGGGAGAAAATTTGAAACTCAAAATCTTATGGAAGTGAATGTTGAAAACTGAAAATGAATAAATTATTTAATTTAAAAAAAGAAAACTTAGGTTAACTGTACTGTATAGTACAGTTGGTGAACTAGGTGTTCTGTGCCCCCCAACACCTAAATACTAAAAAACTGAAAACACAAAACAAAACATGCCTCACTGTGAAAGCGGGACAGATAGACTAGAAGAGACACCAACACTTCTGTCACTGCTGAATCTCCCAGCTTGGCTTGAGACCTCTGGAGCAGAGAAAGGAAACTTGTGCCTCTCTCCATCCACTTACATGTTGCCTGCTCCTCCCATCTTCTGTCTGTGCTCAGTTACCTGTGTCAGTTACTCAGCCCCCACCTATCACTAATCCTCTCCTGTCTGTATCTGTGTCCTTCTGCTACATGTCTGCCCTTTGGAGGTCCTGGCCAGGCCCTCATAAGATTAGTCCTTCATGTTCCTTCTCCTGTGCTCATTTATTTTTCCCCAGTCCTACATGTCCTTGAACTGTATGATGACCATCTCCCTTTACAGGCCTCTGCAGTCACCTTACTGCCTCCCTCCTTCTCTGTCTCCTTTTTCTACATTGGGACAAATTCATATTATGTTAAAATCACTTCGAATAGAAGTCTGAGGAAAGGTGCACTTTTGTAAGTGAGAACGGTCTGTATTAGACTTATTTGGTGTCGCTTCATGGCACAGAAGGAGGAGAAATGGGTAAAAATTACAGAAAATAAGAAAATATGAGTATGAGGAAAGTCTTCCTACTATAGCTCCTAGTGGGTAGCTATTTTTTTTTCTTCTTCATTGGATATCGTCTAGGAAAGAAGGGATGAGTTTTAGAGATTTTGGGGGAAAGGATCTTTTTATGTTTTGCATTGGGCAGGAGAATCTCTGAGGCTTCATTCAACTATGTTTCTTTTTTTTTAATTCTAGGATTAAATGTCCTTATCTGCAACTTCCAACTTTTGCAAACAAATTCAATTTCTTTCACTCTTTCTCCCTGCAGTTATCTACTGATTTATGTACTACCACACTGTATGGACTTTGTTCTATCTATCTAAAAAATTCTTCCCTCCATTGTTCTCATTCTGCACACAAGATTAGTCCCATCTAAGCTTTCTTTGCCTGGAAGATCTGTTTTAACTTTAGTTTAGGTTTAACATTCACCTCTGTTCAGGCCACCCTAATCTTAAATTCTGGATCTCAAATCTCTTCCAAATCCTATTCCCTCATTAACAAATTCCTAATAAACATTTCCTTCTATATTAATTTTCAGATTTTGGTCAAAGTCAAATGTGTCTATGTCTAAGTTCATTATCCTTGCACTCAATCAGAACTAGAATGTTCAAAATCACCTTTCACTCTTATCCATACTTTCTCCTCCTGTCTGTCATTCGTTTTGTTATTCCTCCTAGCTTTGTGTCATCTGCAAATTTACTAAGCACATCATCAATATCTATAGGATAAAAATATTGAACAATGGGAATCTTAACCCTAATATTCTTGCCATTCCTTTAGCATTCTTTGTAATGCACTTTGCCTATCTAGTTCTTTAATTACGTTTGTCTTTCAATCTTGCCTGCTGTTGTTCCAATTTCTTTTTGTTACCTTGACACTTACATTTTCTTGAAGAACAAATTGAAGTACTGATTTCTCCATTAAAAATTCTTTGGCCATTCTCAATGGAAGTAATCTTTCCCCACTCTAAACTCTTCTCTCAGTTATTAGATAGATATTGTATATGACACATTCTATGACATGTATTTGAATTTCTATTACCTTGTTTTCAACAAAATGTATCTTTTATATCATTGGATCGTCTTCTGTGGCTGTCAATTGTTCTTCCATACAGAAAGCACTTAGTATATATTTGTTTGAATAAAAGTATTAATGAATGTAAATGACTTATTCTCTCTGGGCATCAGTTTATCTATAAAATAAAGGAATTGGATCAACTTATCATTGTTACTTTCAATATTATGATTTTATAAACAAATGATGAAGGCAGGACTTGAGTACTAAAGTTTGCTCACATTAATGTAATATATACACTTCTTTAAGGACCAAATATGTGCCTACCACTATGCATATATGGATAGCTACCAGGAAATTGACAGATGCTGACATAACCAAAGTCATCTTATTTACCTAGCACATTTATATTCTCTGATATGTACTTTGATTTCCTCAATAAACTAAGTAACTTTTTATTTTATAGGGTCAGTACAGCGCATAATAAAGTATGTATGAGGAAGGGAAAGTGTGGCTGTTTTGCAATTTGAATTTTGCATGAATTGGAAGTAGTTTAGAAATTTGAATTTCCAGAACAACCTGGATTGTTGATTTAGGATGTCCTGTGTTTATAGAAATATCACATACTCTTGTTGTGCTTTGTCATCATAAACCTGGACATAATTTGTTTTCACAAATGTTTTCTAAAATCTGTTATTAATATCTAATGTGGATTTTTCCTAGGTATCACTATATAACATTTGTTTCATGATGTGAGCTTAATATTCTCTTTTGAAATTTCTTTTCCAGATTTTTAAACAGATGACAATTCTTCGTTATCCATACCAATTCTAGATAGATTTCAAGACAGTTGCCCTATATTTTAAACATATGTTCATATATAATTACAGTCATATTTACATATATAATAGTTTATATATATATATATATATATATATATAATACATATACATATATATATGCATATGTGTAACTTCTCAGTGTTTCATATAATCTTTATCATCTTGCTGGAATTTTTAAATGATAATTATAGTAATAATTTTAATTTTCTATTTGATTTTTATAACCTTTCTCTAAGACAAAAATACTAAGAAATGAGGAGTCATCATACGACTATAAAAATTAATCATAAATGTTTGATGTCTTTTTACCCAAGTAGTTCTGTCACCAAACTTTTAAAGTTTTTTCATTGACTTTAGTATAAAGTGGTTTAAATTAAAAAAGAAAACAAAAGCATAGCATATTAACCTAAAGAATTAATTAACATATATTTCTAAAAAATGTAAGTTTCTCAATGATTTAAGAAAAAAAAGATTTTTCAAGCAGCAATTCCAAAAATATATATTGAAGAAAAATGTATTTCTCCTGTAGACTGCTGAGGTAAGCAGAGCTTTTAGGCAGATATAAAAAGATCAGTTTGTCAATGAAAATGCTGACAATTGCATTGCAAATAAGAAAAATTTTCTTCGCTCCAAAGCAAATGGAAGCAGCCTCTGATTACTGGGGAACAGCATTACTTAGAGTGCTGTGATTAAAAAAAATGGGACAACTAGACTATATAATAAATAAATAAATGTACATTGATAAGAGAGAGAGAACTGATAACCTCAAAAATGGAACTTAAGTGACTAGTAGGAAGGAAAACTTGAAGCCTAAAGCTTAACTCCACAAAATTCCAATGGGACTATTCTATTCTTGACATTGGTGTAAAATTCCCGTTAAAGTCAGTGAAAGTTCCGATCATATATGTAGATAACTTTGCATGTAAACATCAACTTTTTTAGCTGCATTTTTTTCCTAAGAACACTCTTCTGCTTTCTCCTCATAAAATCAAGGAAACCAAAGTAAATAAAGATAAAATTAGAATCATATTTTTGAGCCTTTAAAAATATTATCCAGATTAGAAAAAAAAATGAGCCTTGATTGGTTAAAAATTTTAAAACAGCATTCTTGTGAACAGTATTTCACAAAGTATCAAAAAACAATTACTAGCTTTTCATGCTAATGCTTAGAATTCTTGAAATGCCCCTCTCTCTACTAAGTTTTGTTAACCAGAACATGATGGAGGTGTATATAAAGAAATCTAATAATCTTCGACTATCTTGCTCTATCTAATACTAAGATTAACTCATTGTTAAACTTGGTGTCAAAAGAGCCATGATTAGTGAAACATAATTATAATATGTGTGAAGTTTTCTATTAACTCATCTAAGATTATGGTTAAAGCATGGCAATTGGAAAAGAGAGCAGAGATAGGGCTAGATTGGAGATTTCATCTACATAGGTTGGGAACTTAAGGTGAAGAACTTCTTGTATAAACGTTGGTCAGCACATGATATACAATTTATAGTTTTAGAAATTTGTCTAAAGAACAGAGAAATTTAGCAGTTTGACCAGTATGACACAGCCAAAATGTTTGAGATGTTGGATTTGATTCCAAGTCTTCCTAGCTGTGCCTCTCTATATACTATGCCACACAATTTCTGTATCATGATAAACATTTGAATTTGGTTATATTTTGCATTCAATAAAGAAAATAAAAATGGGGGGGTAAATCCCTAATAATTACATCTAGGAATGAAAACAAGGGGATAGGAAGAGCCATCTAGTCTACCTTTATCTTTTACTCACCTTGTTTTAGAATCACAGATCCAGAGGTAAAAGGAAACTTAAAGGCCCATGTATTCCAACCTTAATCATTGTAGAGATGAAGAAACTAAGGGTCATGGATGTTAAATTATCTGTCCAATATCATGGAGGGAGTAAGTATCCCAGGAAGTATTTGAACCCAGGATTTCTGACTCCAGATCCATTACTCCTGATGTGCTGTTGAAGAAGTATAAGGAAGAGTTTAACAAACTGAAGTAACAAACAGTAATAACTCACAATTATGTAACACCTTGTAATTTACTAGGATTTTGTTTTGCTTCATTTTTTTTTCCCACAGCAAGCCCAGAATGAGTGAAGTACGATTACCTCTGTTTTATAGATGAGGAAAATGAGGATCAGGTTAAGACTTATGTCAGGCTATAGAGCTAGTATGTCAGAACTAGAAGTCAATTCCAAGGCTTCTGATCATCATTTAGAGCTCCCTCTATCTACTATACCTCAGGGGTTAATTGGATTGGGGAGAAATGAATGCTAGTTTTGGGACCTGGAATCATCCAGCTTAAACAAAGTTGAATGCCTACTGAATACAAAAATAGCTGTAAAGAAGTAGAAAAAATTTTAAAGTAAAATTCTATTAAGTTACCCATTGGGTACAAAGTCAATAATCTTTGTTTTATACTCAACTAGTTTACCTCAATGGTCTCTGGTTAACACAGGCTAGCAAACCTTTTTTGTTTCTTTTTCCTCAGGCAAGTCACTACAGAGAACATATGCTGCTTGCAAGGTATTTAAAATCTGTGAATGATGCGCTGTAATCCTGGCTAACCCATATGACTGAAGTAACAACATGGGACATTTTTTCCCCTTCTGGGGAAGTAGAATTTTTTCCTGGCATTTAAGTAGGGTAAATAGTCTGTTGTAAGTTATCAACAATAAAGCTCTCAATATTGGTTCCGATATAAATAGATGGATAGATGGATAGATGGATAGATAAATAGATAGATAGATAGTTACATACATACATACACACATATAGTTTATTTGAATTGTGTGCATATATATGCATGTGTGTGTGTGTGTGTGTGTGTGTGTGTGCATACACACATACAATTCAAACATAGGCTTAGAACATTAGGAAAAATTATATCATCTTCACTGAAAGATGGGTAATAATGGGTAAGAAAATGTATCTGTTACTCATAGGTATATTTACCTAGCTCTAACCTCCTGTCATATCTCCAAATGCTTATTAGATATCTCAAACTAAATAACTCATATTTATATAAGTCTAAAAATTTACCCATATTTCTGTCCAAACCCTTCTCTTTTTATGAATTTCCTACTATTGTTAAGGACATCACCATATTCCCAGTCACGTAGATATGCAATCTAGATGTCATCTTTGATTCCTCACACTCAACATCCACATCCAATCCATTGCCAAATACTTTTGAATGTACCTTGTCCACATCTCTCTTGTTTACATTGTCTTCTTTCATCTGACTCCACCATCACCCTAGAGCAGCCCCTCACCACCACAGGCCTATACTACTGCAATCTCCAGGCTTGTTCTCCTGTCTTAGATTTTTCCTCACTCCAGTCAAGCCACCACTCAGCTATCAAAATGATCTTCCTAAAGTGCTTGTCTTTCCCCATTCAATAAACATTAGGTGGCCCCTAATACCTTCAGCATCAAATGTAAAATAGGGTTTAACTTTCAAAACCTTTTGAAACCTTCCTACTTCTCCAGTTTTAATATTCCTTGTTAACCTTTTCTTACTTTCCCATCCAATGGCCTTCAATGACCTCTTTCTTTTCCATCCAATATCCTCTGTGATGTTTGTTTCCCAAGATACTTCATGTGTGCATTCCAGTGGCTGTTCCACATGAGTCACAATTTTTTTTTCCTCTCCTGGTTTTCAATTCCTGTCTTCTCTGGCTTACTTCAAATATCAGTTAAGATTTGATATTTTAGGGGGAAGCTAGATGGTGCAGTGGATGGAGCATTGGCCCTGAAGTCAGGAGGACCTGAGTTCAAATGAGGCCTCAGACTAAACACTTGACACTGACTATCTGTGTGACCTTGGGCAAGTCACTTAATCCCAATTGCTTAAAAAAAAGAAAAAAAATTGACCTTTTGGATCCCCTCCCAGTCACTCTTAATTCTCTTGCTTTCTTTCTGGAATTATTTCTTCTTCTTCTTCTTCTTCTTCTTCTTTCTTCTTCTTCTTCTTCTTCTTCTTCTTCTTCTTCTTCTTATATTTTTTTTGCACATGCAAGTTTTTGTGTTCTCTCCCTGATGAAATCATAAGGTTCTCAATATCACTGACAGTTCTTTTCTGCCTTTCTTTGTATTCACAGAGCTTGTCTCCAACATTTTTCAAATAGCAAGCAATAAATGCATGTTTACTTGTTGACTTAAGAGTTTTGGGAGACAGAAGATATTTATTCCATTCAAACCAGACTTGAACAGAAGATCTCCTAAACATGCCCCTAAACAGACACTTTACTTCAAGTCCTCCAATGATGGACTCACTTTTTTTCCCCTTTTCTCTCCCCACCCCACAATGCCCCCCACACAAATATATGTGTAAAAATAATTCTATTCATCTATTTATCAGTTCTTTCTTGGGAGGCAGATAGCTTCTTCCTTCACATGTCTTTTGTAGTTAATTTGGGTATTTATAATTGTCAAAATGACTTAGTCACTCAAAGTTGTTCTTAAAACAATATTGTTACTGTATACAACATTCTTGGTTCTGCTCATTTTGATCTTCATTATCATTTTTTAACATCATGTTGGGTTATATTTTTATTCATTTTTAAAAAAAAAATTCCCAATTAAATTTTTTTCTGAGGCAGAGTTCAGTGACTTGCCCAGGGTCACACAGTTACTAAGTGTCAAGTGTCTGAGGCCAGGTTTGAACTCAGGTCTTTCTGACTCCAGGGCCAGAGTTCCATTCGCTGCACCACCTAGCTGTCCCATCCCAATTAAATTTTAATCTGTTTTCTCCCTCCTCCTCAAATACTCAGGATGCATATAGTTGAGAGTTTGATACCTCTGTTTCAAGCACTAACACTATAAACTATCTGGTACCAACCTGCACTGGTCCAGTGAGTTTTCTCATCCAAAGGATCCCTGTTTCAATTAAATTGTGTTCATCCCTTTTCCATTCTCCATCTTTACTTTCCCTAGTACGCAGCTTGGTAGATATATGTAGGGTTAATTTTTCTCTATCTCTCACTCATCTGCTTTAACCTTCTTAAATTTACAAGACTGTAGCCAAATAGGAACTTGGAAGAACTTATGAGTGCACCACCTTCCTGTCCAAAAGCCCATCATTCCTCTCTTTGATGTCCTGATCTATCTACTCATACCCTGTTCTCAAATAACATGATTTTGTTTCCTTTCTAAGCCTCTATTTCTTTTTCTGAAGTTTTTGCTCTTAATCAGAGGCAGTGGTGAAAGTGCCAACTGTGCCCCTAAGGATCTCATAATCCTTAGTATTATTTCATAATTACTTTTTATTGGTATTTTTCCCCAGTTGCATGTAAAATACAACTTTTAACATTTATTTTTAAAACTCTGAGTTCCAAATTCTTTCCCTTCCTCCCTTATTGAAAAGGCAAGCAATTTGAAATAGGTTATACATACATAGTCACAAAAAACACTTCTATAATACTCATGTTGTGAAGGACAAACTATATTTCCCTCCATCCTATTCTGTACCCCCATTTATTTTATGCTCTCCTTTCACCTGTCTCTCCTCAAAACTGTTTGCTTCTCATTATCTACTCCCCCAATTTCCCCCCCTTTCTGTCAAACCCCCTTCTTGTATCCCCTTCCCCCCTACTTTCCTGTAGGGTAAGATAGATTTTTATACGCAATTGAGTGTGTATGTTTTTCCCTCTTTAAGCCAATTCTGATGAAAGTTCATTCATTCCCTCTCACCTCCCCCCTCTTCCCTTCCACTGTGAAAGTTTTTTTTCCTTGCCTCACTTATGTGAGATAATTTACCCCATTATACCTCTCTCTTTCTCTTTCTCCCAGTACATTCCTCTCTCACCCCTTAATTTTATTTTTAATATCATCCCTTCCTATTCAACTCACACCTGTACCCTCTGTCTATATATGCTCCTTCTAACTATCATAATAATAAGAAAGGTCTTATGAATTGTAAAGGTCATCTTTCCATGTAGGAATGCAAACAATTTAACTTTAATAAGTCCCTTATGATTTCTCTTTCCTGTTTACCTTTCCATGCTTCTCTTGAATCTTGTATTTGAAAGTCAAATTTTCTATTTAGCTCTGGTCTTTTCTCAAGATTACATGAAATTCCTCTATCTCATTGAATATCACTTTTCCCCCCTCATGGATTATGCTCAGTTTTGCTGGGTAGATGATTCTTGGTTTTAATCCTAGCTCCTTTGATCTCCAGAATATCATATTCCAAGCCCTTTGGTCCTTTAATGTAGCATCTGTCTTGTGTTATACTGATTGTGGTTCTACAATTCTTGACTTGCTTTTTTTCTGGCCGCTTGCAATATTTTCTCCTTGATTTGGGGACTCTGGAATTTGGATATAACTTTCCTGGCAGTTTTCATTTTGGGATCTCTTTCAGGAGATGATCTATGAATTCTTTCAATTTCTATTTTACCCTCAGTTTCTAGAATATTAGGGCAGTTTTCCTTGATAATTTCTTGAAAGATGATGTCTAGGTTCTATTTTTTATTATGGCTTTCAGGTAGTCCAATAATTTTAAAATTATCTTCCTGGATCTATTTTCCAGGTCAATTGTCTTTCTAATAAGATATTTCACATGCTTTTCTAATTTTCATTCTTTTGGTTTTGTCTTTATAATTTCTTGATTTCTTATAGAGTCATTAACTTCCATTTGCTCCATTCTAATTTTTAAGGATTATTTTCTTCAATGAGCTTCAGGATTTACTTTTCCATTTGGCCAATTTTGCTTTTAAGTCATTTTTCTCCTCATTGTATTTTTGGATCTTTTGGATCTCTTTTGTCTTTTGTGATGCAGTCTCAGTGCTAGCAAAGACACCCGTGTAATTTCCTTCTGACCAGTTGTTGGATATCCTTACTATCTGTGGGCTGAGAGCTCCAGAAGCAGCCACTGCCACTGCCACTGCTGTTGCTAATTCAGTCACTCCCAAGGCCTGCTCCTGATTTGTTAGGGCCAGGGTTGTTCTTGTGCAGCCTGCGCTGGATTGTTCTCCTCTCTAAGCCTGGGGCAAAAGACCTTTCCTGTTGAGCTTCCAGGCTTTCTTGGGCTGGACATTTATTTCACTCTGTCTTTTTGTGTGTTGTGTTTCCTTAAAATTTGTGTAGAGACATTTTTACAGGTCTTTGGAAGGGAATGGGGGGGAGGTCAGGTGCATCCCTACCTTCACTCCATCATCTTGGTTATGCCATTCCTCACTCTTCATTATTTCACGCAAGTCTATCCAAGTTTTTCTAAGATCATCTTCTGAGACATCTCATTCCATTTTTGTTTTGTTCTTAATATTGGAAAATTTCTCCTTACATAAAACTAAAAATGGTCTTTCTTCAATCCAACCTATACACATTGCTTCTACTATTGGCCTCTGGGACTAAGCCAAAGCAAACAAAAAAAAATGTTTAAGGCCTTTCAATCACATAACCCTTTCAATATAGTCAGAAAAATTTTATCCACAAAAAACGCTATTTGGGGAGTCTGACCTTCTATAAGATATACTTCTATTTGGATTCTGCTAATCATTTACATAGCAGTGTGAAATGGTTTTGGCAGGTATATGTCTCTTTATTTTCTTCTTATTTGTCAAATAAAATCAAAGGACCATTTGAAAAAATATTGATGGCTTCTTCAGTATCTGTAAAATGTTCAATTACTTAACCTTTGCACAGAAGATACCTTGCTAGAAGAAAGACAAATAATCTTTAGAGAAATAATGAAACACAATTTAAAAAATCAGTGTCAAATTGGTCTGTGCCAATATAATAAAGAAGATGAAACTATCTGAAATGATTTATTATTTAACTACATATCAATTATCTTATCAAAGAAATATTTTATGAACTTGACAAAATAATAATAAAATTAATTTGAACACCTATAAGGTCTTTTTAAAGTAGAAATAAAGGGGTCCTAGCACCACCAGACAAGAAACTATATTACAAACAGCTAAACATTGAAAATATTTGATATTGTTTAAAAAATAAATGATTTTGTCTCTGGCATAGATTAGGTAGGTAAGAAGAGGAGTGACCTTAGTAGCCTACAATGAAATCCATTTAATGACATAAACCATTGGAGTAATATCGTTACATTAAAAAAAATTTCTAGGGAAACTGAAAAGCAGCTCGGCAAAAACAAAAATAGGTTTTGATGACTAGCTTATGATATACTAGCAAATACTTCCAATAGATGTATGATTAAGATAAATTGTCACATCATTTAAAAAGTGGAGATTGAAAAAAATGCAACTTTCACAAATCTGATAAGGGAGAAACCTTAACTAAATAAAGAGTAAACAAGATCATAGAAGAAAAATGACTTTTTCAATTGTGTATAATTGAAAATATTTTGTATAAAGGAAATAAATTCAGTAAAATAATAAAAAAAAAACAGTCAATTGGGGAAAATACAAGTATCTCTTAGAAAAATGTAATGTCCAAGATATAGTATATAAAGAACTGGTATAAACGTGTAAACACATGATATATTCCTGACAAATATTTGGTCACATGATATATACAGATAATTTCCTTTAAAAAAGGTTGAACGATGCCCTTTGTCTTTACTTCTGTTATTTTTTATACACACAATTTCTCCAGATTCAGTCCTTCTTTTATACTAGGAAAAACAATTACATGAAAACAAATAGAATCCATATCTAACAACATATATGATATTCTCCAAGGTATTTCCTCATCTATTTGCTGATCTTGAAAAGAAATAGTTTGTTATCTCTTTTCCAGGATATTCATTAGTTTTTTGTTTGTTTGTTTTTGTTTGTTTTACTCAGAGTTAATTATTCTTTAAGGAATCATTTCATTTATTATTATTTATTTTTCCTAGGTTCTCTTTATTTAAATTTGCATCCATTCATGAAATTCCATGCTTTTATGAATATATTGTTTTTGTTTAATGCATTCTTTTTTTTAAAAAATTATTTATTTTTAGTTTTCAACATTCACTTCCATAAGATTTTGAGTTTTAAATTTTCTCCCCTCCCATTTCTTCCTCCCTCTGCCCCACCCTGAGATGGTGTACAATCCAATGTAGGTTATACATATACATTCATGTTAAGCATATTTTCCTGTTAGTCATGATGTAAAAAAACAATGAAAACAAATGGGAGGATCCATGAGAATGATACAATAAAACAAAACAACAAAGGAAAGAAGAGCAAATAATATGCTTCCATTTGCATTTTTCTTTCTCTCGGTGTGGATTACAATTTCCATCATGAATCTTTTGGAGTTGTCTTACATTCTTGTATTATTATGAAGAACCAAGTGTCTCAAAGTCAGTCACCCCATAATGTAGCTGTTACTGTGTACAATGTTCTCTTGGTTCTTCTCATTTCACTCTTCATCAGTTCATGTAAGTCTTTCCAAGTTTTTAATCTTTTTTAAAATTCTGTCTGCTCATCATTTCTTGTAGCATAATAGTATTGCATTACATTCATATACCACAACTTGTTCAGCCATTCCTCAATTGATGGGCATCCCCTCAATTTCTAATTCTTTGCCACCATAAAAAAGAGCTGCTATAAATATTTTGTATAAATATAAATATTTCCCATTTGTATGATCTCTTTAGGATCCAGCACTAGAAGTGCTATTGTTTGGTCAAAGGGTAGGTATAATTTTACAGCCCTTCAGGCATAGTTCCAATTTGCTCTCCAAAATAGTTGGATCATTTCATAATTCCACCAACCACGTATTAGTGTTCCAATTTTCCCACATCTTCTCCAACATTTATCATTGTCCTGATTTATCATGTTAGCTAATCTGCTAGGTGTAATGTGGTACATCAGAGGCACAGTATTTTTCTGTGGGGCAAATGAGATAATATTTGTAAAAGACTTAGCACATTGCCTGGCCCATTGTAGATGCTATGTAAATGCTTTTCCCTCCTTTCCTTCTCTATTGGTCATAAAAATCTAATTATATCTTTGACTTCCTTGCTAGTAATGGTTTTGCTATATCCAAAGTGTGTGGGAAGTACATTCACTCTTCTTACAAGATTCTAAATTGAAATTGAGAACAAAAGAACTATTTCATAGGTCCATCAACAGTGTATTATCATGACTATCTTCTCACAGTCCTACCAACATTGACTTTTTATTTTTTCTTTTTCTATTAGATAATTTTTATATGAGTTAAAATGTTTCTTTTGATTTTCATTTACCTTACTATTAGTGGTTTATAGCATTTTTTTCATGTGGTCACATAGTTTACAGATCTTTTGAAAACTATATATTCTTTGAAAATTAATGAATTATGGAGTACTTATTACATATTTTTATTTCTCTGTACATTTTGGGTACCAGTTTTTATTTTTTGATATTAACCATGAATATCAATTAAAATTCTTTAAACTAAATAAGACAGACATATATAATTAAAGAAACTCTTTCAAAGAAAAAATGAAGCTAGCCTAAAAAGAAAATAAATAATAAATTTGGAAAAAATATTTACTCAATACACAAACATATCAACAAATCTATCTCTCTATCTCTCTATATATGAATATGTACATACATATATGTGTATCTATATCGTTATATCTACAAATTCTATTGTTCAACATACAAAAAAAAATTATTGCAGCACTTTTAACACCAAATAAATGGCTGGAAAATAGGTGACCATCACTGAAAGAAAAGAATGTTTCTAACTTCATCTTTGTATTCCTCATACCTGCCAAAATATAGATGCTTAAAAATTTATTCTTACATATTAATTGTTTGGTGGTTTGGATAAATTGTTATGTGAATTCAATGGAATATTAATGTACTGTAAAAACACATGTAATTTAGAAAAATTTGGGAAATATTTCAATAAAGGGGCACAGCAGAATAATCAGAACAAGAATAATTTATAGGATGCCCAAAATAATATGAAGGGAAACAACACTAAAAGGCTTAAGGACTAGATCTTTACAGTGAATAGGTATGACTTCAAAAGAATGATGGAAAAGTAAATCTCTTGTTCATGCTTCTTGGGGAAAAGGTGATAAACTACTCCCATACAATGAAGTATACTTTTCAGAAATCACCATTATATTTTCATTTTGTTAACTAAGCTTCATTGATTTGAGAAATGTTTCTGTTGGTGGTGAGGGAAGTCATTGGAAAGTGACAGTGATATAAAAATAAGAAAAAAAATGACTCTGAAATAGTTAGGCTGCTATAGATTATCATCCATAAAAGCCTATGTATTTTCACTTTTAAATTTTCCTCAGGAATAAACTTAAGATTATTCTCATAAATATTTTTATAAAGGTGAAAATATTAAGATATATATTTTGGACAATTGTATTTTTTATTTTTTTTATAATTATACAACCCATGGTCTTTTTAATGTTCTTTTATTGTTCTCCCTTTTTGAAATATCTTTAAAAAAAAGATACCTATAGTTAAATATTAGGAATGTATAGTTTAAAAAATATATTTAAAATTGTTATCAACAATCATATATAACAATGTTAAATCTACCTTATAATTGGAATTTAAAAAAATTGTACTTTTCCTTCATACACATCAAATTAGAAAAATAAAACCCACTAAACCAAAAGAGTAAATGTTCCAGGGACTGCCAGAAGACATTCAAACCTATGTGTTGCTGGCAGAACTGGGAATTAGTTAAAATACTCTGAAAAAAATTTTTGGGATTCATAAAAATTCCTATATTCTTTGATCCAGTTATAACACTATTATGCATATAAACCCAAGGATTAATCAATCAATATGTAGATATTTATCAAGCCTTGTGCTAAGCAATGTGAATGCAGAAAAAAAATAAAACAATTTCTGCCTTTAAATGCCTGACATTCTTGAATTGTACTGTGGGCTGTAACATTTGGAATGTAAGTATATACAAAGACACAAGACAATTTGGGAAAGGTAACACTGGGAACTTGGGGAAAGATAGAGGGAATGGTCCCATACCAATAAAAAAACAAAAAACAAAAACCCAGCATGTATGACAGCAGCTTTTGTATTAGCAAAGAATTGGAAAGAAAATAAGTATTCATCAATTCAGAGGATGGTTAAGCAAAATGTGGTTTATGAATGTAATGGTACTTTAACATCAGAAAGTGTAAATATAAAGTGTTGGTAACAATGGTTGCAATGTAATGGATGACTGTCATCACTGAAAGGAAACCTCATTGAAGTCTTTGAGACTTTGATGATTGCAGACTACAGAAGGTTGAGGGTCATTTTTTTTCTCCTGCCTTGCATCAGAAAGCTTATGGACTAGAAGTGACAAACAAGGCTTGCATTTTCAGGTATAGTCAATGTGTTGTATATTTTCTTGAATAGACTTAAGTGTTTGTATGAGTGGTTTTATTTGAGGAGAAGGAGAGTCAACAGGAATTGTAAAAAAAAAAGAAAAGTAAAAGAACCACCACAAAACATTTTATAAAAGAAAAAACAATTGAAATGTAAGATTTTATAAAATTGTTTTCTTCATTATACTCTATGTCGGCTGAATGCAAATGGCCTTTCTTTTCAAAAATGCCTTTTGAAATTCCTCATGCTGACTCATCTTGTCTGTCATGAATATTTGTTGTCTTCTTTATTATTTAATCTATCAGTTTTCTTTGAATGATCTGGTATAATTGTAACTAATTGAGATTTCTACAAGGTCCTTCCCCACTACTTTTGTTATCTTATAACTATCCTTTACATTTGTGATTATTGTTTGAAAATGAGCTCTTATTAGACAATAGTATTCCATTATATTAATACACCACAAACTTTTTAGTCTATTTCCCAATTGACAGTCCTTTAATTACTAGTTCTCTGCCACCAACAAAAAATAAAGATATAAATATTGTTTCTACATATGTCTTTTTTCTTTGATCTTTTTGCATGTAAGTATAGTAATGGTAGTCTGGAGCTTTGAATATACACAGTTTAGCAACTGGAGGACATAGTTGCAAATTGTTTGACATAATGGCTAGACCAATTCTTAGCTTCACAAAAAAGTGATTTAATGGGCCAGTTTTCTCATAGCCCCTCCAACAGTTATCATTTTCATGTGTGTGTGTGTAACAGAGAAGTAATAGACTCAATATCACATACATTCCAGAAAAGGCAAGTGAGAGAATTTGTTTTACTTAATTATTCATATTTGTTATTAGGGTTTTGTTTTGTTTTCAATGGGGTGGCAAGGGGGAAAAATGTTTGATAATTGAAAAAAAATAATCTAGAAAATATGGAAAATGACAAAAATGGTAAGGTAATCATATATCAAATATTAAACTGATACTTTTTAGAGTATAAAACCCAGTAAATTTCCATGGGCTATAAATCATCATCTGAATATTTAAATATCTGTCTTTTCTAAAAAATGTGTTCCTGGATAGTGCACTCAAGATAGTAAAAACTACAAGTGAATATAAAATGATAGTTCACTAATTTTAAAAATAAAATAAAAAATAGTATCTAGAGCTATAGATAGATAGATAGATAGATAGATACATACATACATACATACATACATATTATACATTCTGGACAAAAATCCATCCAAATAAATTAATGGTTCAAATTATTTAGCTGAAATATGGGCTAAAGTTTCTTGCCACCTTCTCTCAAACTTAATAGCTCCCAGTGAAGAGCCAGGTATTATTGCTCTCTTTATTTTTTTTTCCTTTTGCAGTCAGTTCTCATTTAGTACCTACTATTTATGGCCTTTCTTCCACTACATTCTCTTTCCCTTACCTCCTGTTGCCAGGATTCATAGTTATATTGGTGTTACATATAAAAGTGTTAGGAAACTTTGCTTTTGGATTTTAGTATTGTTGTACATTTTATGGGATTTAATTATTTTGAATATATGATTTGGGTTATTTGAATTAAATGTTATACCTTCCAAATTCTTTTAGTTGTTTTCATAGCTAAACCTGTCAATTTTCTACCTTCCATAAACGTTTGGTTTTCTCATCACTGAAGCATATCTTATTAACATGTATTTTCTCTTAGACTAAAACTTCAGGAGGCAAATACTCTTACTTTTTCAAGCTGGGCAACTAACTGTATTAGCAAAATTTGAACCAAGACCTCCTGTCAGTTCCAAAGTGCCATAGGAATTGCTCCATAAAAATCTAACAAGTGGATATACTTGAAAGCAAACTTGTCACAAAATACATACCAAATTGCTAGAAGCAAAGAGAAATATCTTGAGGCATAGGATGAATTCATAAAATAATGTATAAAATTATAATTGGCATGAAATTATACAATATTGATATGGAATTCAAGATTCATAAAATATCAGACAATGGAGAAAAAATTATTTTTATCCCCAAGTCTTTCTTTCTGACATGCTGGGGGATCATGGTGGAAAGGTGACATTTCAAAGGTGACATTTTACCTAGTCTAAATGGCTTGCTATGTCAAAGGGCCCAAAATGCTGATATCACTATTGCTACTTTGCTGCTTCCTTCATTGTCCTTCATTAATCTCTGAAGAGCCTTCTACAGAGTTCTCTATGTGGCCACTAGCTGCACTGGATTGGGATAAAAGCCAGAATTATAGAGAGACATATCTAGTATGTGTGTGGGAGAGAGAGAGGGAGAGAACACAGAGAAGCATTGACAAGCACTAAAAAGTATGGAATAGGTCAGGATATTTTGGTTGCTTTTAATGAAATATTAAAAAACACTCCTTATTTAGGTTTGCAATTAGGTTAATTTAGTTTCTCTATAAAGAAATAATTTCATATTTAATTCCACAACAGCTCTAGAATCCATCATCCCCAAATCATACCTTCATTTTCATACTTTTAACAACTTGAGCATTAAATTCCTTTTTTTTGTGTGAATTTTAATTTTGTCACTTATATTTCTGTTCTATTTTTTGCTATAAGTAAAAATTAACCCTCAAAATTGGGAGAAAAAAGAAATTAAAACAAAAACATTATGAAATTACATGGTCAAGCAAACTAATTCCCAATTTGGCCATTTCTAAATATATATATATATATATATATATATATATATATATATATATATATATATATATATATATATACATATCTCATTTGGCATGAGACAATCACTTGTCTATTAGGAGGCCAACAGCATACTTCAACTTGGGTTCCTTAGAATAGTGGTTGGTCATTTCACTATTAAGAAATCTTAAGCCTTTGAAATGTATTTATCTTTACATTGTTTTTGCTATATACATTAATTTACTGGTTACACTCTTTTCTGTCTTTCTGTTGAAAATAATGTTCCTTCTTGCTGATAATCTGTGACTAAGCAATAGTAACTCCCAGTTATATGGCGCTAATAAGTTTGAAAAAGACTTTTTCTACACATTATCTCATTTGATAATCATGACTGCCCTGGGCATACAGTATTACCATAATCATTACCACCACTTTTAAATGAGGAAAAATGTTCAGAAAAGGAATTTTCCAGTGCTTACACTATCCATAAGAGCTGTGAGACACAGGATCTGAACTCAGATCTTCTTAATTCCATGTCCAGCATATTATCAGATATACAAAGCTGTTCTCCTTAATCAGTTTTTATGTGAGGTTGATTCTAATTAAAGTGTGTATTGTACTATATATACATACACACATGTAAGCTTATATATGTATATATCATTTATATATAAATCTTTATATATTATAAACTTATATGTAATTTATAATACATGGAGAATTATTTATTATATTTTCATATATATACTTTCCTCCCTACTCTCATTAATAGCAACTTAGCTTCCTCCCTCAGGACCTCTGACCCACACAATTCTATAGTTTTCCTTTAAAAAAGAAAAACTCAATTCTGTTTGCCCTCTACTCTATCCTCCACACTCCTATCAAAATAGTCTTCTTAATGCATAGACTATTCTCCTTCTACAAAACTTTCAGTGACATCCTAATGAATAAATAAAGTAATCTAAACTTAGCTTTAAATTCAAGGCTATCCATAGTTTGGTCTTTTCTAGCATAAGAGTCATCTGTTGCCCCCTTTCTCTTTCCCTTTGCCTCTACGACCAATTACTGCAATCCACATATTTCCGAAGTTGTCCCAACAGTGTTCTTTATATCATGTTGTTGCTTTTGCTTCAACACTTCCTCCCTGTACCAATTTGTCAAAAATCTATTCTCTCTTCCTGTCACAGTTCAGAGTCTACCTCCTCTGAAGTCCTCTGGAACTTCTTTATCTCCCCAAATTGAAGAAATCTTTCCTTTCTCTAATTCTTAGTAGAACTTTTTCAGTGTTTCTTTTATAGAGTGTTCTTTTACTTTACACTCTTACTTAACACTCACTTCCTCTTTTACTTGCCTGGTTTATTAATTTTTTTTATTGATCACAGATTTCCAAAGTTCATTCTTGATTAAAAAAAAAAACCTATGAGTCAGTGAAATATTAGAATCTCTATTATTATTAGAAAGCATTTAAGGGATGAATATAAGATCACCCACCTAGCACATGTCATAGTCAGAATTGCAACCAGCTTTTGATTCCAGATCCTATGTTATTCCCACTAAGTTAATATAAAAAAAAATTGCTAATTCACATTATAATTAAACTGCTACATAATTGTGTGACAAAGAAAAATTTGCTATATTCATATATTGATTTTGATACTGCTGCTACTGGTATCCTCTTCATGATGCCCCAAAGAAGTCTGATAAGCAATATCCCACAAAAACCCTTGGAATGAACATGGGCTCCAAATTATGTATACCTCAGTTTCTCAGTAGCATTTGTACAGAGCATAATATGCATTTGGATGGAGACACATAGATTTAGTCATCAGTATACATACCTTAAAGAAACCCAACTCATGTTTGAATATAGGATTTAATAAGCAGAAATAGTCTAGATCACACATAAGGGAATTTTATAGGGCTTTTAATGGCTACACATTTCTTTAAACATCAATTTTCTAGCATTGCTATAGGAATTGCTATAGAATACCATAATCTCTAAAGAATTAAAGTTGAAGACCATTCAAGGGACCATATAAGAGGTGATTTAAGTAAGGGAGATACAAGTAGAAGGTGCCATACAATTAAGCAAAAACTATAAAAGGGAAGAAGTGAAAAGAATGCCATGTAAGATATGTATGATGGGTGGGGGGAAATAGAGCTTAGTCCACTTTGGTGAGAGAAAAAAATCATTGATGGACAGTCCCGATGTTTCAGTAGTAGTCACGCAAAGTCAAGAGTTCTAGATGAAGACCTCTAGCATGCTGGGTAGACACCCTGTCAGGAATTTTGAGAAGACATGAAAAAGAGTCACAAATATAAATGAACAAATATACCTACAATAGAAAGACTGTATTAATAATGGCTAACATTCAGATTGCAAGCAATTTATGTACATTAACTCATTCTAATCTCACAAAAACATGGGTAGTACATAATATTATTATAACCATTTTACAGATGATCAAGGATTGAGGTTAAATGATTTGCCCAATGTTATTCAGCTTGTAAGTGTCTGAGATAGGGTTTAGATTCAGGTATTCTTGCCTACAGGTCCCATACTCTACCCATTGTCCACCGACCTGCCTGGCTATGATACTTATCTCTGAAAAGAATATGCATGATAATGAGGGAATAGGCTTGTAACTTGAAGGTGACGTTGGTAGAAGGTTGGACTATAGTAATTGTGGCTTTGGTTGAATGTATGAATAAATAGAAGTCAGACGTTTGTGATTTATGTATGACTTCAACTTTCTTTTCCTTGAAAGCATTCCTGACATTGTTCAATTTAGTGATGCTTGTGAATAGTGAAAATGCAAATTTGAAGGCTATTATCCAGACAATTCTACAATTACAAGAAGGGACATATTCCTGTTATTTCACAATCAATCAACAAGCATTTCTGCACCAGGCATTGTGATAGGTTCTTGAGATATGAAAGACATTAAGAACAGCAACAACAGCAACGAATAAGTACTCACAGTTCTCAAGCAACTTGCATTCCATGTGGAGAAATGACATGTCAACATATAAATTAGGCACAATGCAAATATAAGGAAAATATGAGGCAATTCCAGGGAGGGAGGAAGAAATAGCAGCTAGGAGGATCAGGAAAGGTCACATGTAAGAAGAAGTATTTGAAATGAGCTCTAAAGGAAGTTGAGTATTCTAAGAGAGACAGCTAGAAGGCTCAGTGGATAAGAATGCTGTACCTAGAGTCAGGAAGACCTCAATTCAAACCTAGTCTTTGTTACTTACTAGCTATGTGACCCTGGATTGGTCACTTAACCTGTGTTTGCCTTTATTCACTGGAGACAGAAATGACAAACCACTTCACTATCTTTCCCAAGAAAATCCCATGGATAGTATTAGTACTATATGGTCCATGGGATTGAAAATTGTGGGACATGACTGAACAACAATAAAGCAATTATAAGAGGCAGAGTGAGGTGGGAGAGAATTCTAGATATGAGGTTGACTATGACAATGCATGGAGATGTTAGATGGAATGTTGTATAGGAGGAACAATTAATAGGGCAGTTTGATTAGACCACAGAACACATGAAAGGGAGTAATGTGTAAAAAGTCTGGAAAAGTAGATTGGCATAAGACTGATCCTCTTCAAATGTCAAGCAGAGGAGTTTGTATTTGATTCTATAGGAAATATAAAGACATTTGAGCTTCATAAACAGGGAAATTACATAGTTTGACTTATTCTTCAGGAATATCGCGTTGGCAACTCTGGAGTAGGAAGGGAGAAAAAGAGGGAATAAGCATTTATTAAGCAACTAATATGAACCAGGAACTTTACTAAGAGCCTTACAAATACTGTTTCTTTTGATTTTCACAACCCTGGGAAGCAGGTGTTATACTTTCCATTTTACAGTTTAGGAAATTGAGGCAGCCAGAGGTTAAATGACTTACCTAGGGTCAAACAGCTAGTAAATATTTAAGGACACTTTTGAACTCAGGTAGTGGTAATAGAGGGAAGAAGAGATACCAATTAGGGACTATAAGTGTACAGGGAAGCAATAATTATACATCATGTCAGCTATATGATAAAGAAAAATGAGAAAGAAGTCAAAAATGTGTATTTGGGGTATATTTCTTTATTTCATGAATTTGGGCAAGTGACTTAAACTTCAGAGCCCTCAGCTTTCTCATCTGTAAAATAAAAAGGTTGAAATTGGGACCTCAGATTTCTCTTCCAACTTTAAACCTATGATCCTGTGATCTCAGAATAGAAAAAAAGTTGGCAAGTGATTGGATGTTTTTCTTTTTATGCCTCTTTTTTGAAGCAGTTTAAATAATTGTTTAGGGACTGGATCTATTATTTCTTTGATATAAATAAACTTTTCTACTGGTGTAGTTCAGCACTCTCTACAACTTAGAGTCAGAGTTGCTTACAACTCTGGGAATTTAAGGGGCTTGCTCAGAGTCACACAGTCCATGTGTATAAGAGATAAGATTGGGTCATAGGTCTTCCTAGCTTTGAGTCCAGCTGTCTATCTACTACACAATGCTACCTTTGTTCAATTCAAATAAAAATGATTAAAAGTATATAGTAATCATGAAAATTGTTCTGGAATAGAGGTTAAAACATATATCTCTAAACCAGGCATTCAAATGCTTCTCAATCAAATCTGAGATCATGAAGTTAATTTGGGAAGCAACAAATAGCTTGTCTCAATGTGGTTTAAGGACATGATCATTAACTATGGCACTAATCAGGGTACACATGTTACAACAATTTTATTTATTATTTTTACTTCTTCAGTAACCCAGCCCAAGATCTGCTTATTTACATTCATTTTGGACTTTCCAATTATCAAACTTTTCAAATGATTTGATTCATATATAATTTGATGGAATCAGCTATATTGGGTGTTCCCCTGCACCCCGCCCATGGCTCCACTCATTTGTAATGAATATGCTCCAGTGATGAAAATGCAATTGCAAGGTAAATAAAAATTTCTATGGATCAATGAATACATTATTAAAAGCATGTGCCATGTTGATGGATAGAATGACATAGCTTTTAGAAAAAAAGATGTCTCTTTTGGAGATAGACCAATAGACATTAAAAAAGGAGGACAGAAAAAATGTTTTGGGGCTGTTTGATCAGGAATGCTAAACTTGCATATTATGCAGTGGGCAGTAAGTGAAAAACAGGAAAAGCTATGTCGAATGGTTCTAAATTAATGTAGCCTTCAAGGATGGGGACAGCAGTGTAATAAAAATTGCCTTCTTGCCCTCCAACCTGCTTTGAATGATTCAGAAAGCAGTTACAAAATATATTTCTAATGCATTCCTATTTCAAACTGGCAAGAGTAATATGAAAAATAGAAGATAATTCAAACTATTCCCTTTATTAATTCCTTATAGTATTTTAGCTGTCTGGTTTCTTGCACAGCATTCAAGATGAGTGCTATACATCAAAATAAGAATACTTTACAGATTTCTTCTAGTTCCATTATAACGCCAGGAATAGATTAATCAAATGCCTACTCCAAATGAAGTTACTTAAAAAGAAAACATTAATTCAAAGCTTGTATACGAGGTTCAATGTGATGAAATTTTACATAGAAGCAAAAAAAAGTTCTTTAATGTTAATTTTTTTAAAATGATATATCAAATATTTTAAACCAAAAGGAATCAGAGCATAAAGGTGTGAATTAGAAAAAAAAAAGAATCTGTCAATTAAGAAGTATTTATCAGGGCTTTACTACATAGGAAGCATTTTGCTAAGCACTGGGAGAAAATGAAAGGGAATCACTGGTAACTTAGTTGCTCAGTGCTTCCTGTGTTCATGACATGATTCATCTTATTGAATTCTAACTGCTTTGGGGGAGCATCCAGAGGGGAGTGAACTGAAGCCCAAAGCACAAGCTCCCTGAATGGCACTAAAGGACAATGTGGCAGGATTGGAGAAAAGGCCATATGTGAAAATATGGGAAGACGTCTCTAATTTCTGTTAACTTTTGACCTCAAGGGTAACAGGACATCTCTGAAGCTGGCTGTATCATAAGTCCATGATAAGTCTGAAATGTTAGGAGAAGTGCAAAGTCACATTTCTACTGGCCCTGTAAATCTCTCTATTCATCCCTCTGGTGATGTGCAAAGTCCCTGACAATTTGTATTTCTAGGACAATGTTTCTGGTAGTTTTGTTTAAAAGGGAAATTCTTTAATAGTTTTCTTTGGGGGGGGCAGGGAGGTAGGTTGCTCTTATTGTTACTATTATTAAGATAATAATATGCTATTATTTTTAAGAACACCTCAATCCTATGTGCCACCCTTTTGCTGAATTTTTTTCCAATGGACAACCAGTGTACACATTTCTAGAAAGCTGAATACTAATAATCTTGACATTCTTGCTACAAATAAAACCATAAGAAAAGAGAGTTACAACTAAATGAAAGGATGGCTTCTAGTAATCCTCGGAGAAGCAAAGAAATGAGTTGGTAGAGTATGTTTAACTCATGCCCAAAGGCAACAAATAACATTATATTAATGGGATATCTTGTCATCACATATTACAGTAGTAGTGATAAGGATATGAAAAAAAGAATAACATGAAAATAATTTTAGTTTATGTACCAACACTGATTACAGAAAATGAAGCAGTACAGACATTTTATGCAGACTTTATGACAGTCCAAAATAAATCAATGCTTAATCTGATACTGGGAAATTAATGTAAAGGTGAGAAGAGTTGAGGAATGAGGAAAATGTATGTAAAAGTATGGATCAGGAAAAAGAAAGGAGGTCAAAGATGATTGCATTATACATAATATTCATGTTGCTAAACATTACATACTTTCTTCTAAAAAGAACTGGATGGGGTAGCTAGGTGGCACAGTGGATAGAGCACCGGCCCTGGAGTCAGGAGGACCTGAGTTCAAATCTGATGTTAGAGCAGATACTTGACACTTACTAGCTGTGTGACCATGGGCAAGTCACTTAACCCCAATTGCCATGCAAAGGAAAAAAAAAAGGAATTGGTAAAGTGCTAGATATGTTGATGATAAAATAGAATCATAAATAGCAGAGTTAATTTGACTATAATAGACAGGAAAATATTTGCTGCTGAAATGCCATTTATCCCTGAATCAACTGTTTATGTAGTCACATTATCACTTCTTCAGAGGCAAGATCAGAATTAGGTGGGGAAAGCAACCAAGAAAAATAATGGGAAAAAAAGATATGACACTTAATGGAAGCAACTTAAACCTTAGTAATTTTTAAAATTTATAACATTAAATGGATTTTAAGATTCTAAACATTCTAGTCCTGTGAAAATTCCAATAATCACAATTCTTTAAACAAGTAAACAACATTATACTTTATGAGTTAAAAAGGAAATGTTTAAGACTTACCTTAGGTCTTTCCGTGCTTAATATGAATTTTTATGCTCAGTTGTCTGTTGTACAATTAAAATCAAAGTTATTATAATGCTGAATAAAAATAAATTAAATATTTCCCCGTCAGTTATATACCTTTTTGTACAGGTATATACTAGTTAGCCAACCTCTTTTACATAGAATTGATCTATCTCTTTATCACCTATTCTTCACATTCCTTTAGCTGAAAGAAAAATAAAATTTCCACTGAGGACGCAGCTTTTTTTTACCTTTTCCTCCCAAGTAAAATAACAGGGAAAAAAATGTGGTTTCTTTATTAATTCTTTCCTTTCTGAAAGCCAAGATGATTGGAACAACCAGGCCAAAAAAAGCTGGACTTTAGAAAACTGTGCTTTTAGCTATCATTTACTAACTTATCAAAAACCCTCTTGTAAATGTACAGATACAGATCATCATCTTCCTGAAGAGATTTATTCTGCATCTCAATGACAAGGAAAAAAATAAGTTCAATGAGCTAAGGTATAAACAGCTGTTTAGCAGTTAAAAATAATTAATATAATTTCAAATGGTTGTAACTCATCCAATCCTGTAAACATATTCTATTTCTCTTGTATGTAATTTAGTTTTCTTTTTCTCTTTATTGGATCCCCAAGTTCTAATTTGTCTAGTAATTCAGAAACCTCTCCTAGCCTTTATCTTGTTTCCTCCTAATAGACTAAAAAAAAGAAAGAAAGAAAAACATGAGACAAGAATAGGCTGAATAAGAGGTCTGTACTAAAATAATTTTGGAAGGATGGAACTGACAGAAGGAACACCCAAAGGATATCGTGGGAGGGTGCGATTGGCTGAAAAAACAACCAGCTTGGAGATTAAGCCAAAAAAACCATAAAATGTTTGTAGCTAACTTTTTAAGGGCTCTTCTGCAGAAATATTGGTAAGGATAACAATAAAATATTCTTATTATACTGGAATAAAAGGAGAACCAGGAGCCAGAGATAGTGCAGTGTTTGACCCAGTCAGTACACAACAAGACTTGACAGGATAATATAATTGAGTAAATCAAATAAGATGAAATTTAATCAGGTCAAATCAAAAGTCCTCCAATCAAGTTTAAAACTATCTATACATGTATAGTATGGGGAAGCATGTCTAGAAAACACGTCAGAAGAAAAAAACTGAAGGTTTTAGTGAACTAAGTTCAATATGAGTCAATGGTTTCACTTTGTAATTCAGAAAAGACAATAAAATGTTTATGTTAATAAAAGCAGAACAAATAACATCCTAGTTCTGTATTTTGCTATTTTTGTATTTCATCTACTTTACAATGTTTATAACTAGGTAAACATTTCAAACAAAGACATTGGCTAGATGAAGTGTATCCAGAGGAGAAGGAGGGTGGCAATAGGCATATACGTAGCACTACTATGTGGCAGGCACTGTGATAAGCACTTTACAAATATCTCATTTGATCTCTTTTTGAGGAGAGTAAATAGGATTTAGGAAGGGAGGAAGGGATGGAATAACCATTTATTAAATGCTTACTATGTGCCAGGCATTGTGTTAAGTATTTTATGAATATCTCACTTGATGAGCTAGTATCATTTAATGATGGCAGGATTGGCCATTTTTTCACACAAGGACCATTTGGAGGAAATGGAAATATTTAGCTTGGAGAGATTTAGCTTCAGGGTCGGAGTGATACTCTTCTAGTATTTGAAGACCTGGATTGTGGGAAAGTAATTATTCTTGTTCTTTTTGATCCCAGAGAACAAAAATAGGAGCAGTGGGAGAAGATGGCATAACATGCAGAGTTTCAATCCATAGAGGAAAGAAAATTTTCCTTGTAGGCTTCTCCAAAATTGAGAATGGAATAATCAAGTGGAGAGGCAGTGGGGCCTTCATCAATAGAATACTTCAAGTAGAGGCTGAATGATGACTTATAATCAAGGATTCTTCTTTTTGACCTCTGGGATTATGCACTCTGAAAAGATGTGTTTCTCTTTCTGTAGTATTTCAATTTCAATTTTCTTCAAAAGGGATAGACGAAAATCAAAAGCATATAAAAATAAATTGCATATATCCTTCATGCTATTTGTGTCTTTGGAATTTTCTTTTCTTTTAACAAAAATTGATGTGACACATTAAACATATATGTAGCAACTCCATTTACAATGAGAAAAAAAATGTTGTAGCTATGGGCCATTTCGTACTGACTGACTACTTTGCATCATGACAAATATAAGTATATACACAAGATCAATCCATTTCATTTCTGGAACGTCAGTCATTTTGCAAAACTGGTTACATTTTCCAGAAAGAAAACACCAGATACATCTGATTCTAAGACACTTTTTAACTTCTACCAAAGCAAATGGCATATTCAAAAACATCAGTCAAAATCCAAATTCTTTAAACCCCTAGTGGTAAGAACAAATTCACTGCTACAACCATCTAATTCTTCATGTCAGTGCCATCACCCTGGTAAGTAAAATGCTTCCATCTGCTCTATTTCACAGCTAGGGAAAATGACTGTGTAGAAAGTTAAGTTGAATTAATGCATATAGAAGTTAAGAAATTATTTTATATATGTTGAAGTCTGTTTGGTTAAATACAACAAAGAGGGCATGATTTTAATGTATTATTTGTAATATATCATTTGGGTTATAGTCCAAAGCACAAATAAACAAAAGTTAACCAATGGAAACTAACGTGAAGAAAGCTAAAAGTAACTTAAATGGATCTACTTAGCTCTACGTCAATAGCTCAATGTAACAAGAAGACAGCCCTGGGTTTTTCACAATTAGGCTGACAGAATGGATCCTCTGCCAGGTTTAACCAAGTTGGCAAGGCTTCAAGAATTGGATCTTCTGCCAGGTTTAATCAAGCTGTCAAGACTTCAAGAATTGTCTGGGTGATGAACAGCTGGTTTGGAGATGCTCATTTCTAGTTTGCCACATTAGTATTACTGTTGTTTGTTATTCTTGTTAAATCACTAGTATCAACTGATAAAGACAGTCAACCAGGTCACAGAGGACTACCAGTCCACAATGGTTGAGAGATAATTCATACCAAAGAAATCACAGAGCTTTGACAGTAACCATGGCTATCTGAATGACACAATAAATTTTATATTCTGGTGGTAAAATGTACATGTAGAATTTATTTGGGTGAAATTGTAAATAGGTAGAGAAAGTGTTTTGGTTAATAGAAACAGTGAGAGTTTTTGAAACAGCAGAACTAGATTAAGACCTTATGTCAGATATTTGCTCGCTTGTGAATATGGTGTAGTCATTTTTTCATTCAGAGTCTTAGTTCTCTCATACAATAGGCATACAATGATGCTTATACTTATATTACTTACTTCTAAGGGTAAGGGTGTGAATGATAACTTAAAATCATAAAGCAAATTTTAATTTCTGAGAGAGTAGCTGCTATCTTGTTGGTCAACAGGAAGGTAATTCTTAAGAATAACAAAATGCTATTTAAAAATTTTTCAGTTATTTAATTTCTTTTTAGTTTTCAACATTCTCTTTTATAAAATTTTGAGTTCTAAATTTTCCCCTTCCCTATCCTCCTCCCTACCCAAAATGGCATGGAATCTGATACAAGCTATGTATGTACAATTATATTAAACATATATATGCACATAAGTCATGTTGTGAAAAAAAGAATCAGAACAAAAGGAAAAAACCACAAGAAACAAAAAAAAAAGAGAGAGAAAATAGTATGCTTCAATCTACTTTCAGTCTCCATAGTTCTTTCTCTGCATGTGGATAACATTTTTCAGCATGAGTCTTTTGGAATTGTCTTAGATCATTGTATTGTTGAGAAAAGGTAAGTCTATCAAAGTTGGTCATTGTACAATGTTGTTGCTATGTACAGTGTTTTCTTGGTTCTGCTCACTTCACTGAACATTAGTTCATGCAAGTCTTTCCAGGTTTTTCTGAAGTCTGCCTGCTCATCATTTTTTATGGAACAATAGTATTCCATTATATTTATATACCACAACTTGTTTTGGCCGTTCCCCAAATGATGAGCACCCTCTCAATTTCCAATTCTTTGCCACCACAAAAAGAGCTGCTATAAATATTTTTGTACATGTGGGTCCTTTTCCTTTTTTTAATGGTCTCTTTGGGATGCAGTATTGCTGGATGAAAGGGTATGCACAGTTTTATGTCCCTTTGCGAATATTTTCAAATTGCTCTCCAGAATGGTTGCATCAGTTCACAATTCCACCAACAGTGCATTAGTGTTCTAATTTTTCCACATCTTCTCCAACATTTATCATTTCCCTGTTTTGTCATGTTAGCCAATATGATATATGTGATGTGGTGAGTTATTTTAATTTACATTTCTCTAATCAATAGTGATTCAGAACATTTTTTTCATTTGATTATAGATCACCTTAATTTCTTTATCTAAAAACTGCCTGTTCATATCCTTTGACAGTTTGTCATTTGGCGAATGACTTGTAAGGAAACTTGTTTTTTTCTTCTAATTGGTGTCCAGGGATACAAACAAGGATTAGTGGAAACAGAGTTCTCTCCTAGAAAAAAAAATAATCTATGCTGATCTGCTGATTATTAGCAGTTAACACAGATTTGTATACCTAGGTTGAATAAGTTGAATTTCCCCAGTTGGAAAAGATTGCTGAGTGACCTCAAACTATGTTTTCAACTAGAAAGAATAGAATGAATAGCAGAATACATGGTTCATTCATGGAACATCTACTAGCCAAATTTGGTGGGAGATAAAATATAAGTACTGTGACCAGTCTGTTAAAAAGTGGTTATTATAGTTCTTGCAGGCAACAGTGGTTCTTGTCACAGTCAATATAGTCAAGACCTAAAAGAATCTTAAAAATTATAATAATGGAAAACATTAGTTATGATAAGAAATAACAGTAATGTACTCTTTGTGTCAAAGGCTTGCTTCTGACATAAGGGTCTTTGGTTATTTGGATTTTGTTACAAATGCCTCCTAATTTCCTCTGGTTCATTTGTTCCTGGGAAGATAATCCTGGGAACCTTAATGTCTGAATTGTTTTGCCTCCTATGAGAAGGAACTTGGTGTTTTTGAGTCATTCAGTTATGTCTAATTCTTTGTGACCCTCTATTTGGACCTTTCCTGGCAAAGACAGCAGAGTGGTTTGCCATTTCCTTCTCCAGCTCATTTTACAGATGAGGAAACCAAGGCAAACATGGTTAAGTGACTTGTCTAGAATCATGCACTTAGTAAATACTGTGGCTGCATTTGAATCATGTCTTCCTGATGTCAGGCCCTGTACTCTACTCACTATGCCACCTAGCTTGCAGATGAAACTTGGAATGTCAATATTTATGATTTCCCTAAATGTTGCCCATCTTCTTCCATACAACTTTAAAGTAAATGAAGTACCAAACATGAACTTTACATGACAAAGTGTGAAAAATTCTTACCTGAGTGCAGAGGGAATCAAAGGCCCCTGTTCCAGCTATATCCAGTCTTAATCCACATGGCTATAAATCCCTATAATTTCTGAGTTATTTCCCCTTGAGAACTCGTAACTATGACATTCTTTCAATTACCTTTCTGGCAATGATGCTAGACTAAACTGCAAGATAAATGCAAATAGTAAGGCCTATGACCAAACAACTTAGAAGATCTTTGTGAACACAAAGATGATATGTAGATAAGATGAAAATACTGCAGGTGAACATTATCTGAATAATATATCCCAATAGTGATGATTAGTGGATCAATAGCAACATGGATAAAAATACCTATTGTCACACCTCTGGTTTTTTGGCTCAGATGAAAGTATAGAAAATACTTATCAAATATAATAATTGGGAAGAATAACAAATATATATGACAATCAGTATTCAAAAACATTTCAATGTGCTAGAGGCATGTGTCAAACCCCAAAAGATGAAGTTCAATTCACTAAAATTCAACAAATATTTATTGATGGGCTACCACATGGAGAATACTATAATACATATCAAGGAAGACATATAGATAAATAAAATATAGTTATTTCCCTAAAAAAAGCTTTCAACCTGAGGCAGTTTATCCAATTTACTAGGGATAACTGAAAAGCCATGTATTTAGTTTAAAAAAAAATAACAAATCGTATTAGTCTAGCTTAGAACAAGTTTGACTTAGATCCATCCATATGAAGAAAACCTGGATTTTTTAGACAAAAAGGCAGCTCAGTATTGTTTAAAGCACACAGAACTTGGGTCCAATCAAAAACTAGCTTCAGTTCTTAACCTCTGATGCTTAGTAGTTATATAAATATGATTAAGTCCTTTAATATCTCTGAAATTTAAGCTCCTCATCTAACAAGTTGGGATAATAATAACTATTTGAGTGTATACTTCCTACAGTATTTTTAAGCTAAAATGTCATGTTATAGGTGAAGTGTCCAGAAAACATAAAAATGTTATCAGAGGATCTTAAACATTCTCAAATCATGGTGCCCTTTGTGAGTTAGCATTTTTTTTTTCATTGCTCCCCTAGGCCAGAAGAAAAACCTAACAACCTCATTTATTAAGTAGTTAACACCAACCAATTTAATGAGTGTTTGTGTGCTAAAAACTTAGTTATTTTTTAAATCCACATAAATTGAAAGAAAATGACACTTTTTAAAAATTCCTAAACAACCACAATTATTTAGTAATGGAATAAGTTCACCTGTTGGTACAACTTCTCAAACCTGTTACCAATTCTTCATTGATTTCCCTGTGCTGCTTTCTTTTTATTGCAGGGATTGTTCAAAACTCAAGCTTTCCATGATATGATGTAATAAAAAAATATTAAATGTGACTGACATAGATGAAAGTATAAGTAAATAAAAACATGTATCAAATATTCAAGACCTTCACCTAGGCATGTAGAATGCTTTAATGTTAAAAATTAAACTAGCAAGCTCATAATTTGTTCAGTGCCCCAAATTTTTAAATATTGCTGTTTCCTTTAAAAAATTTAGGCAGTTGGGGGGGGGGGAGGGCAGAGACAAGGTGGCCGAGTAAAAGCAGTGACTTTCTTGAGCTCTCCCCCAAATCACTTCAAATAATTATAAAAAATGGCTCTAAACAAATTCTAAAGCAGCAGAACCCACAAAAAGATAAGAGTGAAACAAATTTCCAGCCCAAGACAATCTGGATGGTTGATAAGAAAGGTATGTCGTGCAAGGCTGGGAGAGGAGGGCAGTTTGGTGTGGGAATGCATGGCACAGCAAACCTGGAACAGGTTTCAGAGGACTGAATCCTGGGCAGATGTGGCAGTTTCCAGACTTCTCAACCCATGCACACCAAAGACAACTTAGAAGGTCAGTAGAAAAAGTCTGTATATATAGTGATGAGAAAGAAGCACAGCATCTGAGCCCCATTCTCTGAGAATGGTCCTGGTGTGGCAGCTGCCTTGAGAGCTTCAGGCCCAAAGACTGAGGGGGAATCGAGTAGCTGATCTGAGGGGAATTGCAGGGATCTCTTTGCTGGTGCAGGATTCTCTTGCTTTTCCAGCACTTAGATCCGGGTCACAGTTCTGGGTAGCGATCCTGGGGCAAGGAGAAGTGCTGGCATGGTGGAGCTTGTAGTGGCTGTGGAAAAAGAATCCTCCTCACAGTTCCAAGACAGAAAACAGTGCTTGTGGTCACTTATATAGCAGAGCACAGGACAGGAAAGGAGTAAACACCTCATCCTTGATCACAGCACCTTGGAAGAATTGAAAATTTACAGGTCCCTAGAAGTGTCTCTGGAAAGAGCTGCACAAAGCCCCTGAAGTTTGGGACAGCACATTCTCCACACTGGAAGCAGACTCCTACCTTAACAAAGAGTTTATAATTCAAGTAATTGGCTGGGATCATGAGCAAGCAGTGAAAAAAGAGTCAGACCATACAATCTTTTTTGGTGACAAAGAAGATCAAAACATACAACCAGAAGAAGACAACACAGACAAATCTCCTACATACAAAGCCTCCATGAAAAATGTGAGTTGGTCCCAGGCCATAGAAGAGCTCAAAAGGATTTTGAGAAGAAGTAATAGAAGTAGAGGAAAAACTGAGAGTGATATAAAAAAACATGAAAAACAAAGCAGCTTGATAAAAGAGACCCCCCCCCAAAAAAAACTGAAGACAATAAACCTTAAAAATTTGCCTAACCCAAATGGCAAAAAGGTCCAAAAAGCCAATGAGGAGAAGAATTCCCTATAAGGCAAATTTGGCCAAATGGAAAAGGAAGTCCAAAAGCTCACTGAAGAAAATAATTCCTTAAAAATTAGAATGGAGCAATTGGAAGCTAGTGACTTTATGAGAAATCAAGACACTATAAAACAAATCCAAAAGAATGAAAAAATTGAAAACAATGTGAAATATCTCATTGGAAAAACAACTGACCTGGAGAATAAATCCAGGAGAGAGAACTTAAAAATTATTGGACTATCTGAAAGCCGTGATCAAAAAAAAAAGGCTAGACATCATCTTTCAATACATTAAGGAAAACTTCCCTGATATTTTAGAAGCAGAGGGCAAAATAGAAATGGAAAGTGCACCATTCAACCCCTGAAAGAGATCCCCAAAGGAAAACTCCTAGGAATATTGTAGCGAAATTCCAGAGTTTCCAGGTCAAAGAGAAAATATTGCAAGAAGCCAGAAAGAAACAATTCAAGCATTGTGGAAACACAATCAAGATAACACAAAATTTAGCAGCTTCTACATTAAGGCACCACTGAGCTTGGAATATAATATTCCAAAGGGCAAAGGAGATAGAATTACAACCAAGAATCACCTACCAAACAAAATTGAATATGATAATCCTTCAGAAGAAAAAATGACTATTCAGTGAAATAGAGGGTTTTCAAGCATTCTTGCTGAAAAGACCAGAGAAGAATAGAAAATTTGATTTTCAGATACAAGACTCAAGAGAAGCATTAAGAGGTGAACAGGAAAAAGAAATCATAAGAGACTTATTAAGGTTCAACTGTTTATATTCTCATGGAAAGATGATATTTGTAACTCTTAAGTCCTTTGTCATTATTAGAGTATTTGGAAGTAAAAAATTATATGTATGTATGTAGATAGATAGATAGATAGATAGATAGATAGATAGATAGGTAGTAGGTAGATAGAGGCACAGGGTGAGTTGAAGAGGAAGGGGTGATATCTGGAGAATAAAATTAAGGGGTGAGAGAGGAGTATACTTCAAGATGGAGAAAGGAGAGGTAGAATGGGGTAAATTATGTCACATAAAACAGACAACAAAGCCTTTTACAGTGAAGGGGAAATGGGGGAAGGTGAGAAGGAATAAGTGAATTTTATTCTCATCAGATTTGGCTTAAGGAGAGAGTAACATATACACTCATTTGGGCATGGAAATCTATCTTACCCTATAAAAAGGGGGGGGGGACAAGAGAGCAGGAAGATGATAGAGGGGAATGCAGACTGGGGGAGGGAGTAACCAGAAGTAAACACTTCTAAGGAGGGACAGAGTCAAAAGAGAGAATAGAATAAATGGGGGGGATAGGATGAAGGGAAATAAACTTAGTTTTTCACAACAACAGCAAAAAAAGTTAGGCAGTCCTGTGAGTTCACTGTGGGATTCCAGGGTGCCTTGACACAGAGTTGGTGAAACAATTTGTTATATAAATATCAGCCATAATTATCAACATTGGATGAAATATGATAAAAGAATGCTGAATAATGCAGAAAAATGCAAATTTGTTCTATTTGAATATAATTATGGTATTTGGGGCAAGAATAAGGCAGTGCAGTGGGCAAATCATTAGACTGGGAGTAAAGAATAACTGTTTCCATGGAAGGTGATTGGAAACCACATCATGGGAAGAACAGTTGAAAGAATGGGAAATAAACAGTGTAGAAAATTAAAAATAAAACTTAGAAGATTATGGAATCTGGCTTTAAATCTCTGAAATATTGTTACATGGAAGAGAGAGTGAACTTAGTCCATTTGCTCCAGAGCAGATAGCAAGGGCTAGTGGGTAAAATCTATACAGGAGTAGATTTTTGTTCATTAAAGGAAGAATTTTTTAGTGCTTGGTACTGTACAACAATGAAATGGACTAAAATGAAATGTGGTGAGCTTCTTGTCACTAGACATAGAGAGCCAGAGGTTAGATGATCATTTTTCAAGCATGTTGTACAAGGGTGAGAGTTTAGACTGTAGAGCCTCAAAGGTCCCTTCCAGTGCTAAACATTTAATAGAGGTCTGAGTAGGTCAAACACATAGCCATTATTTTAAAAGACTTTAAAGCTAGCACAGAACTGTGTAGAACAGAAATGGAGTAAATAAGTCTAAAATAGTAACTGGCTCACTAATTGCCATTGTCTATCCTATTCTAAGCTTAAGAATGAGGATAGGGATTCCTTTTCACTTACTGGTGGAGACACTTCAAAGTGAGAACCATTGCAACATAATTCATTTCTGTCTTCCTTCTTGAGAGGTGGTATTATCAGGAGGGCACCACTTCCTAGTATTCTCTTCTGGGTCTCCTTTCTCTTTCCCCTGAACCTCACTTCTCTAACTTATCTACTCCCAACCAGGAAGAAAGGTCTATGTAGGTCTATGACCCCAAGTAAGAATTAATTGAATATTGTAGCACCTCTACCTTTTCCTAATTGAATTTGCATGCCTGCTAGAATGTAAGAAAATTAAACTTATTGAACATAAAAACCCTTGAACAAGAAATCAATTATTTAAAAATAAACAAAATAAATTTAGAACACAATAAAAGAAGGCGGATTATTACTCTAAGTATGAAACAGAGCTCCACTTTTTCCATTCTTGCCATTCACATTTAGCTTGCATTTCTGATGGTTCCCCTAGAACCACCACAGGCCAAGGCCCCTAGTGGTATACATATTACAAATAAACACTGTAGTTATGTTTAAGAAATGTGGTCGTATATATCCATTCCTTGAGATCTAGAATTTTACTAGCTCAATGAAATTGAAGAAAGATTTACCTTCAAAATCTAGCATATTCTCTTTCATCAGAGTTTAAACTACAACTAAATGAATGAACTACTGTGGATTTACACCTAGGCCAACTTGAATAAGGGGTCAATATTCAAAAGATTGAAATATCTCTTTTTGTGTATGTGTGATCCAATGGAATTCTTCAAATAAATCAAACTATGATTCCAGGAATTTTTATTCTCAAATATGAGATTATGAAGTGTTATTCAAAATGTCAAACCATGCAACAAAGATTATTTTCCCTTTCTGGAAAAAAGAAAATATTCTCAAACTCTTCAATTTACGGGAAATTCACATTACAGGAATCTATTTAAGAAAATAGATTTTTAAAAACTAATTGAATATAAGTGTTTAAATTTAGAGTAATTAAAATTATTATATTAAAATTGAGATTTGTATATAAAAGGACTGGATTGCCATGAATTCAAAATATTGGGAATCACAATAAATAAGAATTAATGGTCAAAATAGAATAATCAATAAAATGCAAATATTTCTCAACTTTACATCTTTTCTTTGCTAAAATTTTGGGTTATTTTTCCATTTATAACCCATATGGTATATGTATGATAAAGCTTTTGGCAGACTACAGCCTCCTTAATAGCTCATACTTTAATCTCTCCCAACTGGTGATTCTGATCTTCCTGTTTAGCATGAACTCCAGTCCTTTGATTCCTCCCTAGTCTCCTAGTCCATTATTCTTTTTCTCAATTCATTTGATTCCCCATCCAGCCTAGTTGCCATGTTCAATCATTTCTACAATGCTATCACTTTCACCCTAGAATTCCTCACCTATTTGACCTTCTGTGATTTCTGCCATCCAAATCTCCAGTCCTGGAGAACCCTTGAAATCTGCTTTTCTGTACTTTGTCCTTCCCTGCTGTCAGATGTTGCCAGAAGAAGTCATGAAAAAGATGATTTCATTTACTACCAATTTGTGCTATTCTGACCTCAGATGGACCCTTACTGCTACTCAGAAATATTTTGTTCAAATTTCCTTTTATAGTAAACCATTTTATTCTCTCCTCTTTATTCTCTGAGGGAGAAGTGTTTCTTTTTCTCAACAAGGCTATACTATTTTCTAGTCCACAAATCCGCATCTCATCACAATGATAACATGAGAGACTTTGCCAAATGTTTTGCTGAAATTTCAGCAAACATTATCTATAGTATTCCCTTGATATATCTTCTTATCTAGTGACCCTGCCTGAAAAGGAAAAGTGGTTAAAATGGTAAGTCCTCTTGATAAATCTTGTTCTTTGGGATCACTATTTTCTTTGTCATGTAATATAACAATTCATTTTAGTATTCTTTTGAGAATCAAAGTCCACATCAGTGTCCTATACTTTGCATGATGAATTTTCTTCTCATTTGTTTTAACTAGAACATGTTTGCTTCAGATCTGTGATACCTTTCTTATTAAAGAAAAATACTCAGAGAATTAAAAAACAAACATATTATGTGTCTACCACGTACCAGGTGCTATTTTTGTTCTGAGTATACAAAGCAAAAAACAAAGCAGTCCCAGACTTCAAGGATTTCACCTTTTATTAGCAGAAGCAATACATACACACACACATACATACATACATACACACACATACACACACACACACTCACAATAAATACAGAATATATACCACATAATTTGTGTGTGAGGTATAGGATGTGCAGTGTACATGAGCAACTAAAGTGATTAGGCTAGGCCTAATGTATTGGGTAAAACTTGAGCTAAACTTTGAATAAAGTCAGAACTAAGGCAGAGATAAGGAAGTGCATTCTGAATGTGAGATAGGGCTGGGATACAGCAACATCATATGAAAAGGAACAAAGATTAGAAATGGAATGTCATATATGGAAGAAGGCACAGCAATTAGTCTTGTGTGTAATGTAGAGTACATAAATACATAATAGAATAGAATATAACATAACATAATGCAGTACAATATACTATAACACAATATAATATATAGAATAAATTTATTAGTAATAGATTCCAAAGAGCTTTAAATATTAAAGAGTTTATTTTTTCCTAGAAAAAAAAGAGAGAACAACTGGAATTCCTTGATTAGGGGAATGATGATGTAACCAGACCTGTGCTTGAGCAATATCACTTAGGCAGCTTCATGGAGGATGGTTGGGGCTTGGAGAGAGGTCAAATACAGGAAAAGCATGAGTACTGGTAAGAGGTAATGAGGACCTGAATGACTATGGGAAATGTTTAACTGGACAATTATAAGAGGTATAATGTATAGAATTGATAAGATTTGACAATTCGTTCAATAGGGAGATGTGAAGGAAGGGAAAGAATAAAAGATGACTCAAAAGTTGTAAACCTGGGCATTTAGAACAATGATAAGAGAAACAGAAAAACTTAAGATAATAAGAAAACTGAAGAAGGGAGAGTTTAGAGATAATGTGTTGTTGAATTCAAGATGTCTATAAGACATTCAATTGGAAATATCCAAAAGGCAATTGGCAATATAAAACTGAAAATCAAGAGAGAAACTAGTGTTTTATAGATCATTTGTTTAGCCCGGTACTATTACACACAAGAACTTAGTAAATACTTTTTCATTAATTCATTCATTAATTTGTTATTCCTTCATTCATATATAGTTCTTGGAGTTGTATGAATAGAGATGATAGTTGAACCCATGGAAGTTGAATCCGTGGTATCACAAATATTGAAGAGAGAATAGAAATGAGCACTAGGTAGACACAAGACATAAGGACACATAGGAGATGCATGATGGATGAGGAGCATGAATAATGATCCAGCAAATGATACTAAGAAGAAGCAGACAGGTAGCAGTAGACTCAAGGGAAAACAACAACAACAACAACAACAACATCTTCCTAAAACCTGAGCATGTTTTCATTACCCCCATATCTTCTCAAACTTTGCATCTAGCAGGGGAAAAATGGCTAATGGCATCAAATACAGTAGAGAACTATATAAAGGTACTGAGAAAAATGTCATCATATTTGGCCTTTCAAAGACTACTTGTAAGCTTGGAGAGGGAAGTTTAAGTTTAGTAATGAAGTCAAAAGCTTTGATTGAGAAAAGTATTCGTTTATTTTGCTCCTAGGATTTTGGTTATGAAAAAAGGAGAAATATAAAATAATACCTTGGGGTAGAGGAGGTAATGATCAGTTATATGGTGAGGCTTTGTTTTGTTTTTAGGAAAGGATAAATGGAGATTAAAATAAGGAAGGGAAGAATGATGATTGAAAGATAAGTTCCCAGAGGAGATGGGAAGTGAAAAAAAAATCAAGATTTGTATTATAGTATTTTTAATACTTGCAATGAGAAGGGATGACCTTGTTGTCTGAGACATGAACAGAAAAAGCTAAAGCAGGAGGATAATGATATTCATAATCTTTCTAAGATTACTGGTAATGTCTCATTGGTCTCATACTTTTGAGTGCTTTTTAATGTAGTCATTGGTATCTTACATTTATCAAGAGAATTTAGGTGGTTTCATACTTTATTCATCCTCAATGTCAATTGCTCATTACGTTATTTTGGTCATGGTTGCTCCTACTCAAGGCCACTTCTGCTTAGCAAAGAAAAGGAGAAAAAGGAGAGTTGTAAAATTCTCTCTATAGATTGGAAAAATAACTTCTCCTTTTCCCCTCTAAATTGTTTATGATGTGGCCTTTTATTTCTAGCTCTCATATTATTTTGGAGCTTATTTTGGTATAAAGAGTGAGCTGTTGGTCTAAACTAATTTCTGCAGGATATTTCTCTAGTTTTCCCATTAAGTTGAACTAATAGTGAATCTTTTCCCCAGTATCTGAGGCCTTTGAGTTTATCAAACACTAAGTCACTAGGTTCATTTGCTTCTAATATTATTAACCAGGTAATTGGTACCCAAATATGTTATTATTTTTTTAAATTTTAAATAGCCTCACTTTCATTTAACAGGTATAATGCAAAGAATGGCTTTCATTGCCAATTTCTCCCAGTGTCACTATGGAAAGTTTTGCCATCTTTCCCCATGGCCAAATTTATTCTCACAGTATTGGACTGGTATCACATTCCTCATTGTCCTTCATTATCTTTACTTCCTATATATATGTTTATCTTACACTTTTTTTTGTTCTTGCAAAATCTCTCTCCCAAATGCTTGGTCTTCATGGTTACTTCCCTGTGTCATTTCTGGCTTTCATGGCAGTAGATTAACATTTATTTTTCTGTGGCATACTAATGTTTCCTTGGATTATATTTCTTAACATTATTGCAATAAACATTTGTCATTAAAATTTAGAGTTTGTTTTAATTTAAAATATGCTTGGCTTATATGCCCTGCCTTCCCACCTTCCCTTTTCCAAATAATGAATTTGTAGTTAGGCAGATCCAAAAATATCTGCCAAGAAACTCCAGCAAAGCATTTCAACTTTGAGTATAGTGTTAACTTTGTAAAACTTCAAGGTTATTTCTCAGTTCAGGACTTTAAACTTCACTTGAGCAATTTTTGGCAAATTTACAAAATGAAGGTGGGGTTGGGGTGTGGGAGGTTAGGAATGACCTCACCAGGAATCTTATACAGACAATTTCTTTATAGACTCAGAAATTTAAAGGCATTTTGAATCAATAAAGGTAAGAATGAGAAAGTTCTAAAAATAACTAACCAATAACCAAACCAAGATCCTTAAATCACTTACTCAAGGATCAGATTGCTTCACAACATTGTAACATTAGTCAAGGGCCTTTTAATACAAGTGCAAGTACTCGAATAAAATTTAGAGGTCCATCATTCTATTCAAAATAGGAAGTAGACAGTCTGCTGACAGTGCTCACAAATTGAACCAAAGCAACATTTTTCAAAGTGGAAGGTTTGAATGGCTAGACAGGTCCCAGAGTCTGAAAAGCCCCAGTCGTGCTTTGAGTCATAAGGCCTGGACCATCTGAAAAAAGATTATCTGCTTGGCCTGCTTCCCAGATCCTCTTTCCCTCCCTCCTCCAAACAAAGTCACTTTGTTTCTTGCATTATTTTCTTCTTTCAAAATTTTTCAAGAGTCTTGTTAAAGCATCATCAATGTGAATTAGGCTAACACAAAAAAGATATAGCAGCTCTGTTTTTGGTGGTAGTCTAATTTATATTGATGATACTTTAATAGGAGCCCAATGTGTCCCTTTGGCCTTGCTTTCTACTCTAACTCTTCAGATTCAAGCACTTTTAAGGAGTTCTCTCAAGAAGAAATTTCCTCCTCTTTGGCCTTTAAAAATTAGAATAGTACAACAGCAATAGCTCTAATATATGAGCATGCCAAGTGGTTACAGAGAGATTTTGAGCACAAGTAAAAAAGTTATAACCAACATTCCCCTAATAATATCTTCACTGAACTGAGCAAACAGATCAGCTGGGAATTCCAGCTAGAAGGCAAATCCCTGTTCAGTCAAATTTAACAACACGTCCACAGGAGACATATGGAAGCTGAGGTAGAAAGTAACTTTTTTCTCCCTCAGAAAGGAACTCAGATTGGTTCTTTATCAGAACAAACTACTTAAGCTTTGAGTTACCACTGGAATGGTCATATAATTTATCTTATTAATGATGAAGAACTCACCCAAGAGAGCCAATTTTCTTGACACAGGCAGAAACGCTAATGCAAGATTAAATCAAAATCAATTTTAGAAATACATATTAAAAAATATTCAAAATAAACTGTGATGAAAGGCAGAAGCTACCTAAAACAACCTTAAGGGTGTCACACTGCAGATATACATTACATCTAAATAAACGGGCTAGCATGGTTGTATATTATATAAAAAACCAAGATACAAACAGTGAAACCATATGAAAAGAGATATTCTAAGTTATTATTCCATCATTTAATAAGGAGAAATTAACCTTACTCAGGGGAGGAATTATGGCCTTCTTGGCATTGTGGCCTTACTATATGAACTGCCAACTCAAGTGACTTGCCATTGTACCCTAAGGACCCTTGGGTCATGCTTCTGTCACTTAAAGACTTCTAGGCATTTCCAGTTATTCAGCAGCTGAAGCTTTATTTATGTGCTATACCCCACAATTAGAATGCGAGCTCCTTGAGAGAAGAGGCTAGTTTATGTTTTCATTTGTATCATCAGTACTAGAGAGTCAAGGTGGAGTCCAGGAGAATTGGCTTGGAAGACAAAAAAAAATTGGGGTATAAGACTGGCTTCTGGCACATACTGGTTTTGTGAGCCAGGCAAGTCATTTTGCCTCTTAGGCAACAATCTAAATTAGGAAATTTGCAGAGAACAAGCATTTTTAGAAGGAGTTTATGCTCTGGAGATTTTCTTATATTAAGACAGTCATAGGTTGAATCCTCATTCAGTGCTTAGAACATAGTTATTTTTTACTTTGTTTTTCATTCATTTATTATAGTATAGCAGTAAGTATCCTGGATTGGGAGTCAAAAGATCCAGCATTTATTTCCCTACAACTTTCACTCACAACCACTAGTGATACGAGTTTACGTCCCTAAATTCCTTGTCCTTCGATTTCCTCACCTTATGAAATGAATCTCTTTTAGAGAACAGATAAAAAAAAATATACCTCCCTCCTCTGACAGGATGGTAGGGAACTTTGGGTGCCAACTATTGGTCAGCTTTGCTTAACTATTTTTCTTTGTCCAAGAAAAAGATTCTGTGGTGGGAAGGAGATAGAGAAGGAAATGATGATGGGCAGAAAAACAAAAGAGTATCAATAAAACTTAAAAGAATTATAGTAGATAATTGCTAACATTTTTTCTGTCCTTTAAATTCACCAGTTAAAGTCAGTCAGTATGTTGTAGTCAAAAAGAGCAATTAGAGGGCGTTGGCCTAAGATTTATTTCTACCACTTACTATGAAATCTCAACTACTCACATAATATCTCCTAAACTCAATATCTTTATCTTTAAAATGTGGATAAGAAAATTTGCACTTTCTGTCTCAAAGAATTGTGAGGCTAAAATGGATTAATGTTTGCAATTTATAAATCTGAAATTTCTTTCATAAATGGGAGCTACTTTGAATGATTATAGGCCATATCTAGGTCTTCACAGAACTCTTTCATTCCCTATTGAATTTCTCCTATCTTTTTAATATAACTTAGAAGGAATCCATTCCCCTTTATAATCAATCAAATCTATGATCTGTTTTTCATGGTTTCACATGTATAATTGCTACCATATTGCTTGACTTCTCAATGGGTGGGAGGAGGGAATAGAATGAGGGAGAGAATTTAGATTTCAAAAAAAATTTTTGAAAAAAAATGGGGTGAAGTGGTTTGCCCAGGGTCGCCCAGCTAGTAGATGTCAAGTGTCTGAGGCCAGATTTGAACTCAGCTGTTCCTGAATCCAGCACCGATGCTCTATCCCCCGCACCATCTAGCTGCCCCTCAATATTTATTTTTTTAAATGAATGTTAAAAATAAATATTTTTTAAATCAAGTCTATGGGATAGGGCAATTTAGTGGTAGAAAAGAGGTGAAAAGGGGGTTATGTTCTAAACAGAAGGGTTTGTAGCACAGAATCAATAGAATGCAGTACTCAGAGCACTGGATATGTAAGCAAAGTACTTGGATTCCGATTCCTGATCTGCCACTCATTCTCTCTATGCCCTTGGACATGTAATTTACCTTCATTAGGCCTCTGTTTACTCATCTGTAAATGAAGAAGCCGGACTAGATAAATCTCTAAAATATCTTATAGAGCAAAATCTGTGACATATGATCCATAAACACAGTTTCTACTAAAACATGATTTAGAAAGTCAAGGGTCAAGGGCCAAGGAGATTAAAAACTGCAAATTGGGCAATTAATGCTTGTTTTCTAGAATCCCCTCAATAGGCACTCATGTCCTATTTTTACCTTGATTGCTTAGGGTCTCCTTACTGGGATTTTTCACTTCAGGGAACATGCCAAGCAACTGTTCTAAACTCCATCTCCTTCATAAATAAAAAAAAATTAGCTAATTTATTCTCCTTTCCATCTCATCAGGCAACATTGGAATGGAAGGAGAATAGAAAAAAAAGAAGGGAAGGGAATAAGGATTTGCAGAGCATTTACTACATTCCGGGCATTATGCTAAGAAGTTTACAAATATCATATCATTTGATCCTCACAGCAACCCTGCAAGATACGTGCTATTATTATCGCCCATTCTGCAGTTTAGAAAATTGAGGCATAGAGATTAAGTGAGTTGCCTAGGGTCACAGAGCTAGTAAATGTTTGAACTGAAGTCTTCTTAATTTTTTTTTGTTTGTTTGTTTTGCTTTTAGGCATTTGTGGTGAGGTAACTTGCCCAGGGTCACACAGATAGTGAGTATTATGTGTCTGAGGCCATATTTGAACTCTGGTTCCTCCTGACTTGAGGGCCAGGGCTCTATCCACTGCACCACCTAGCTGCCCTCCAAGTCTTCCTAATTCTAATACCAGCATTCTATATACTAAAAAACCTAATAACCAAGTAACTGATAAATTATTGTAAGCTAATAATATTAACATCAGTCAGTTGCATCATAGTGTAAATTCAAGTCAAAGATTTGCATTTTAAACATTATTTTTAAATGGAAAAGGCACAACTTTGTTTTCTTTCTCAGACATCAAAAAACTACTGCTGAGTTATATAGTGTGTGTGTGTGTGTGTGTGTGTGTGTGTGTGTGTGTATGATTTTCTGGCACAATGGAACCTTCTTAGTGCACCAAAAATTGTGACCCTTAAGTGTTTTTGTATTTCTGGTATGATGCATATTTAATTCACTTTTTTAAAATTTCATCTACCTAAGAATGGCAGCAAGGTGGCTCAGAGCGACAGGCCAGGAGGTAGGAAGACCTGAGTTCAAATCTGTCTTAAGACAGTTAGTAGCTGTGTGATCCTGGGCAAATCACTTAACCCTGTTTGCCTTAGTTTTCTCATGTTTAAAATAAACTGGAGAAGGAAATGGCAAACCACTCCATTATCTTTGCCAAGAAAACTCCAACTGGTCGCAAAAAGTCATACACTATTGAAACAACTGAACAACACCAAAAACCTAAGAGCATTGATGGCATAAAATACGGACCCTGAGTAAAAGATACTACAACTAAGCCATACCCCCTGAGGAAAAGGAGGAAGATGAATAGCAATGCTTCATATTTGGTGTGTCACCTGATGCTCTATTGTAACTTTACTATCAGGTAATCTTCTATTGATGGTCTTACTCACTGTCCATATCTATACCTGCTTCTCTGTGTAGATATTTTAATTGCTTTGGTTGTCAGTGCTTCTTTCTTGCCTAGACTAGATTATAAGGTGCTCAAGGCAGGAGAGATTCTTCATTGCCGAGGTACCTTGCAGACATTGAAATGTGCTTCTTTAACCAAAGTTATCTGGCAGTAGAATGACAGCTATCTATAAAGGAGAGGGCTATAGAATAAATAAGGAAGGATGCTGCTACATTTCTGTTGGGTTTCTCCTTGTGATTATATCACTTGACTGCAGCTATTATTCAATTGAGAAGTCCTTCAAATGTAATTGCAAAGTCAGGGACCTACAGGGAAATGGGGATCAAAAGCTCTCATCACTCCCAGATGCTACAAAGCCTTCACTTCCAGATGCTACTGAATTTACTCCCTAGGTATTTTTAAATTAGGAATCTGTCTTCACTGGGAGAGAAAGACAGGAGGTCAAGCTAAATCAGATGATTCATCTGAACCCATGAAAAAAAAGATAGTGTCCTAGGAGTCCTGTTGATATTGTAAAGGATTGTTTAGAGAATTTGAGGGCTAAATTTCTTTCTAAATATCACAGCAGTTTGATAAAAGTTGCTCTCTTGACTAGATCAGGCTGGAGCCTGCAAATAGTGAGTCCTTTTTCAGTGACTCAAACATCCCTGCTGTTTCTGCAGAACAGAATGGAAATAATGATTACCTTTTACAATGACAAAAGCAGCAACAATTGCACAGTCTCAGAAACACCACCACTGCAGTTTTCAGTTTTACCTTTTAGACAATAGCTGCAAGAACTCAGATGACAAACTTAGATGTTTGCCCATAAAGTAGGTTAGTGATCATCCATGGAGATGGCTGTAGAGTAGACATGAAGAATCTCTCTGTGAATAGTAACTAAAGGGATTAGGTAGGAATGGACTTTTGGATTTCTTAAAAAAAAGAAAAAAAAACCTTTCTGCCATTTCATCGTTTGTGAAAGGAGTCAAAATCTTTGAGAGTCTGTAAAATGAGGATGATTCTGTGAAAAGTCACTTTGTAGTATTTTCTGTGTTGTTTAAAGTACTTGTTTGTTTTCACCTAAGTACATTTCTTTTTCCTTGAGACCTGTATCACATTTCTATTTTTCTGGGAATCATAAGCAGTAAAGCCAGAAAAGAGAGAGTTCAAATATTGTAGACTTCAGCTTTCCACTGTCCAGAAATTTTTCATATTTCTGGAAGGTAAAGAAATTTCCAGAAGAAAAATTTCTCATCTATTTGTATTTCCAAAAGATGACTGTATCGTACCTGAAATTGAAAACAACTAGGACTATGTAATACAGAAGAACTGAAACATACATAAAATGTATTTTCCCATTAATGCATAACAATATCCATTTATAACTAGAAAGGTTCTCTGAAACCATCTTTTTCATTCCCTTTTAATGCAATTGATGGAGAATTCAGGCCCAGAAAAACATAGCTTGCCGAAGGTCACATAGATATTAACTATAGAGCCAAGATTCAAACTCAGCTTTTCTGATTGCAAATCTAGTGTAATTGACACTGTATTATAATACATTATGTCTTGTGATTAAATTAATTTGCCAAGTAAGAATGTTATAGTTAAAGAGAAATAATGGCATTACTACTACTAATTGACATTAAAGGTAACATTTATATACCACTTTGTGAAGTCAGAGCGTGTTCCACAGACTATAATCTGATCCTCACAGTAAGATAGCTACAGTTGTTATCCCTCATTTACAGATAACCAAGACCCTAAGAGATTAAATGAGTCAGACAGCTTGTTTCTGAGGCAGAATTTGAATTTAGGTGTTCTTGATTGCAAGTCCTGGACTGTATCCAATATCTAGATTAATTTTATGTTTAAAAAAAAAAGGTAAAATATTATATACAATATGCAGAAATGCTTGTTCCTTGGCATAGGGGAGAACTCCATTATTCAAAGGTCACATGACTAGGACATAGTGATCTGGGTAGTTCTTTCACCCAAAGCAATGGTTCAAAAATCTATGAGATCCATTAAGAATTTACCACTTTCCAAACACTATTCTTTAGTGGGTAGAAGGAGAGCATGGGACTTCTCAAAACCTGGTCCTTTTTGTGAATATCTTTAAAATAGTCACACACAGATATGTGGTAGACAAATGCATTATCCTAGAATGTGAGTTCATGGGAAAAAAAGCACAGAGCAGGCAGTATCAGCTAATCACATAGCCTTTCTGGCAACTAAAACATTTGTGCTTTAGCAGTAGTTTAGTAATGCTATGAGGCCATAAAGAATAATAAAAAGATATATAGTGCTGTGAGCAGGTTGTAACATGTAACCAATGAGGAACTCTAAAGAAGAGGAAAGAATAGTATGAGAGCAAAAGAAAATGGACTAGTTATGTGATGAGAAGTGGGTCTCCAGAGTGCTCTGCTGGTATCCTTGGGAGGTGGAAAAATATAGGAAAACCTTACAGGTGATCATCTTGTAAAATTTTGGCAAGGAGTGAATCAGAGTAACAACACAGGCAGGCTAGAATGAGTGGAATCTTGATAGTTCAAGGATATTTTTTCTCAATCTTTACCGTTCTTGGCTTTTCTGCTGCCTTTGCATTGTCAATTACCATCTTCTTCCTCTTCTTTCTAAGTTTTCATGACAGTGTTGTCTCTTGGCTCTCTTCCTGCTTGTTGGACCATTCTTCAATTTTCTTTGCTGGATCTTCATCTAGGTCACACACACTAACTGCGATGTGTCTCCCCCCACCCCCTTACCAATCCCCAGACTCTTTCTTGAGGACATCTCCTCTTTTTCTTCCATAATATTTCACTTGGTGATCTCATCAGTTCTCATGGTTTCACTTCTCAACAAAACCAATGATTCCCATATGTATTTGTCCAGTTTTCTTCTGATCTCAGTTTTCATCTCCAGATGCTTATGGGGCATTTCAAATTGGACATTTCCCAGATATTTTGATTTCAATATGCTCCAGACTGAGCCCATATTCTTCCTAAATCCTCTTCTCTTTCTAACTTGGCCATTACTGTCTGTTGATGGAATCACCATCATCTTAGTTACCATTCTTAGGTAGATAAAATGAATGAAAAATTCTTAATTGCTCATTGTGGGTTACTTACTCACAATGTAGGTGGCATTACTGACTCCTCATTCTCTCAGTCCATTTATAATTAGTTGCAAAGACCTATCATTTCTACCTTCATAACATCTTTCATATGCCCCCCTTCTCTACTCTGAAAATGCTACCACACTAGTTCAGGGCCTCATCACCTTATGCCTAGATTACTGCAATATCTTTGTGATTGGTCTTTCTGTCTCAAAACTCTTCCCATGCCAATCAATTCTCCATTCAGCTGTCATGATGCTCTATCCATAGAGCAAGTTGGATCACTTCAACTTTCTATTAAATCAACAACAGTGACTTCCTATCATAGTTAATTGGCTTTTAAAGACCTCTATAACCTAGATGCTTCCTGAGCTTTCAGTCTTCTCAATCTCTTCATCACCACCTCTTCACTCACATATTCTGAGATATAGTGACACTGGCCTCTTTGCTCCTACTTACACTAGACAGTCCATCCCAAATCCAAGTATTTTCACTTGTTGTTCAGTATGCCAGGAACATTATCCCTCTTCTTCTCTGTCTCCTAGCTTTCTTGATTTCCTTCAAATCTCATCTAAAAATCACACCTTCTACATGAATCCTTTCCCAATTCCCCTTAATGCTAATACCTACCCAATATTGATTATCTCCAATTTGTGTGTGTGCAAGTATGGGTATATATGCATAATATGTGTGTATACACATTGGCATATACATTATGCAGGCATACATATGCATTAGGTAGGTATAGATATATTATATATATATAATATTGTTTGTACATAGTTGTTTATGCATTTTCTACAGCATTAGACTATAAGCTCCTTAAGAGTAAGAACTGCTTTTTACCTTGCTTTGTATACCAATCACTTGGCATAGTTCTTAGCATAATGAGCATTTAACAAATACTTGCTTACTTGTAGATATTCCTCCTTTAGAAAAGTTATATATTTGGAAACTATGTCACTACTTTCACGTACTTTCACAAACACATGAAGGATTTAATTAGAAATTCATCAAATACAATACAGAAAATACAGGGGTGAGGAGAGAAGAGGCATAAAAGAAAGGATAACAAGACAAAGTTCCTGATCATAAAGGGGGGAAATGTAGGCAATAAAAGGAAAAGCAAAAAGCCAAAATCTATGAGGGTGTCTTACATTGCCACGCCAAAAATTGAGGAAATGGTTGAATAAATTTTACCATACTTTCATACTATTGTCCCATAGAAATGATGACAGAGATAATTTCAGAAAAGCCTGTGTATTACAAACAAAATTTAGCGAAGAGAGTTAGGAAAACAATTTCTATAAGAAAAACAATGTTGTCAAGGCAAAACTACAAGAGCAACAGCAATGATAAGTACAAACAGTGTTGAAATACTTAAGAACACTGATCAAAAAAATGACCAACCATTTCTCCAGAACACGTGATGAAATATCTCTACTGACAGAAGAAATGGACAATGAATGAAGAGACAACTCCTTTTGAATATGGTCACTGTGTGGATTCATTTTGTTTGCATATGCATATTTGTTATGCAGTTTAATTTTTTTCACTCAATGAGGACTGTTTCAGGAAGGGGATGAGCAGTAGGGATGGACAAAAAGAGGCCCTTGTAATATTTTTAAATGCCTAAGGGGGGAAAAAACTAAAATTTAGAACATAGCAAAGACAAGCAAAATACTTTCGAAAATAATGTTTAAAAATTATTATATAATTATGGAAAATAAGCAATATGAAATCAAAATTCAAAGTTTCACATGGAATCTTTTCTGTGTGTTCTGCTGTGAAAATGGATATGTTCTTTTTGATGTTTAATTCTAAAGTAAAAAAAATCTTTATTAAAATTAAATAGTAGGGTCAACTTTGAATTGCAGGGAAATAAATATCCTTATACTCCCTGCCTGTGACTTAATGTAAAGATTTCATTAGATTCCACTCTGTGAGGCTAGGTGTTTGGACATGAAAAAACATTCACTTCATTTGTTCCAGTCTCAAAGCAGCCTCATATGTGTGTATGCCCACATATACAAACATATGAGTGTATATATGTACATGTAGGTATATGTGTATGCATATACAATATATGCTTGTATGTGTGTATACATACATGTATATATACATGTATGTATATATGGAAAGAGGGAAAAAGAGAATTAGAGATAAAATTTAGAATTTTATTTTTGTAACCAATATCATAATGTCCTCAAATATTTAAATTCTAAGCTTGATTTTTGTTTGCTGTGATAGTTGGTAGTTTTATGCTCTTTCACACACGTTTTTCCTTTTCCCATGGAATTTCTGCCCTTCCAGTGTGGATAGGATTTTGACATCTGATGGAGTTCTTTTCATTGATCTTTATAACCCTAAGACCTGAGCCACCTGCTGGAAATTGCATGCTATTAATTATTCATTTTCACTTCTTTTCAATGGTATCTGTTAACACTTCTATAATCTTCTAAGTTCAGTTACCTGCTAATATGGTGCTATTTCATTAACACAGATTTGGGGGGGAAAGACCTAAGTAAATTCTATTTTTGAGTAAAAGTTATTTTTCCTAAAGAGAAGAACATTCCTCTCCCTTTCTCATTTGGAAAGGCTTGTGAAGCATGACCTTCTGGGTTCCGAGAAAACCTTCCTCCTTCTTTCCTTTTCTAATACTGCTCCAATTAATTTCAGGTTAAAAAAGATAATAATAATAGTAACTCATATTTATGTAAATCTTGAGGTTTGTAAATTATTTTTTCACATTAACAAGGTAAAATAAGTAGTACTGTGCCTATATTAAAGATAAAGTAACTGAGCTTCATCATGGCTAAATGACTTGCTCATTTTTAGCGTGTTTTATAATCTGGATGTTGAACCTATATCTTCTGACTCTACAATAAATATTTTCTCGAATATGCCACTCCCAGTCATGGAGGAAAATTAGTTTTTGAAAGTCCTGAGTTTTTGTACTACTTCAGTTTTTTGAATCAGCAAGGAGCAAAAAGGTTTGGAGAAAGGCCTAACAAATGATCATGGTATCTCCTTCTCCATACACAGGGCATTTTCTTACTTGGCATTATTATCTGTTTTCTTGGCAGACAACAAATGTGCTAGAACCCAGTGTGAGCTGTTCAGGACCTTGCATATTTGATCGACAGATATTTAGTGACTCTGACACCCAGTTGCATTTCCTTACTGAATCTATCCCTGTGTTCTTGGTATCTAAGAGAAAGCATACACCACTGGTAAGTGGTAATGTGACTAAGGAACTACTCTTGGTGTCAGAAAGCTCTGAATTCAAATCCCATCTCAGATATTTTCTAGCTGCATAACCTTGAACAAGTCAATTATACTCCTCTTAGCCTGTTTTTTTTTTCTATCTAAAACTGAGGTTAGAACCCATGGTCTCTAGGGTTCCTTCCAGCTTTAATTCTACAATCTTAATGCTAATCTTCTGTCCTTACTGAATGCTAGGGAATAGAATGCCAGGTGGCTGGTACTTCCTCTTTCCTTTGACTAATGAATTTCCATAAGAAACTCCTCAAGATCTTGTTGATTCATAGTCATTCCACACAAGGAAAAGCAAAATTCCTTCTGCTGCTATCAATTGCTGCTCTCTCTGATCATACACTGAAATTTATCTTTCCCCAATCCTTATGCTCCCCTAGTTTTTCACTGTGATTCACTGTGACCCCTAGTGTAGAATCTAGTTCTGTAGAATTAATGAGCTTCCTTCAAGTTAGACATTTTTTCTCACAGTCTTTCCATCTTCTTTTACCCCAAAAAAAGTCTTATTATAGAAGAAACATATCCCTTTCTAGTACTAAGATCTTGGGATAAAAGATTTAGAGTTCTAAGAGATCATCAAGATTAAATCTATTTTCATAAGATGGCTGATGTTATTCACCTACAAAGATAGTCTTCCTTTTCCCAACTACATATCTGTGTGAAAACATATGTTTTCTTCATATACTTAAATGAAAACAATATATAAAAACAGATTGAATGCAGGAGCAAATATGGTACTACAGCTGCCTTCTATGAAGCCAGGTATTAATGAGATTTGCGAAACATGTAGAATACATTCCACTCTTTCAACTATTTTTCTTTAGAAACTATAGTTGTTTATTTTTATTAAAATATATTTCTTATGATAATTGGTAAAGGGTTTATTATTATTTTTAAATTAATATTTTAAAATCATCAGTTTGTGTTTATAGTATGGTAAATATTGACAGCTATGACCCACATAAACAAAAGCTCTTTGGTTTCTTCAATAATTTTTAGAAGTGTAAAGGAGTCTAGAGATCATAAATTTGAGAAATGCTAATCTATGTTATCTATGTCAATCTCACTTGATCCTTGTTGCAATCATCTACTTCCTTTGAAGTCATTTTTCTTCTTTTCTCTCCATCCAAAATTCTGTTCTTATATTCAGGTGTGTGTGTATGTGTATGCATGTATGCATATGTATATGTATGTATCTATGTGTAGATCTAGCTATATATATATGTATGTATATACATGTGTTGATATGTGTGATGTCCCCTTAAATTTTTTGACTACTTAGATTATCAATCTCTTTAAATCTCCTGACCTATATCTTTAAAGTATCTCAACTACATACAGGCATGGTAATACCTAATAGTTCAGAATCACTCATAACTGTGCCAGCTTTATAAATATAATTTCTCATATACTCTATTCCTTTCACATCTCCTAAATCTATCTGATAATCCTGTAATGTAGATATTCATAGATATTCATAGCATGAATGGTGTGCTTTGGTCATTTTTTTTTCAATATCATTGAATTGGAATCCAGAGAACCCTGGTTCAACTCCTAACTCTGCCACTAACTATTAGTGTGACCACAGACAAATAACTTAAATGTTCTGTGCCATAATTTTCTCATTTTAGAAATAAAGGAGTTGGTTTAAATGATCCTAAAGGCTTTTTTCTAGCCCAAAAATCTGTTATGCATTCTCATTGTGATCTCTAGCCCCTCCACCCACCTTGACCACTTCAATTATATATTAACCTTTACCTTAGAATCTCTTATACCCTTGTCCTACCACTGATGATTCTGTGTCAAGGATCAAATTCTCTCCCATGTCTTCTAGTAGTATTTTGTATTTGGATCATTTTCTCATTTTGTCTAATCTTAAGTGTCTTATTATCTATTGTGTATTGCTATCCACAAAAAGAGAAAAAAAATACAAATTCTCACCCAACCTACTTCACTAGTCATTGATACCCCCCAAAGCTATTGCTCTATATTTCTTTTTTCTTTGACAACTCTGAAAGGAAAAAAAAAAAGCATCAATGTTATTTGCCACCACATCCTAACCTCTCAATGATGTATCACTGACTCTCTTAAATTTGGCTTCTAACTCTATTTTGTGAGTGAAGCTTCTGTCTTCATGGTAGTGACTGTCTCTTTATTGCCAAATGTAATGGCCTTTGTTCTATCCTTATCCCCTTTCATCCCTCTATAGCTTTCAACAGTATAAAAAAATCCCCTTCTCTTAGACACTCTCTTTTCCTTTCTCTCTGTGACACTGACGTGTCTTGATCCTTCTTCTACATGTTTGACCATTACCTTTTAATTCTCTTTACTGAATGATCATCTTCACTAAGCATGGACACTGTATAAGGCTCTTCTTTGACATTCAGTGATCTCATCCAGTCTCATGGATTAATTTGCTATCTTTATACAGATGGCTCTCAAATATTGAACTTCACATCCATATCATCAAATACTGGCTGGATATGGCTGCTGTTTGTCATTCATCCTCACAGGGACCAATGAGCTCACAAGTGTCATGTACTAACTTGTGCATGAATTGGATTTGAGTGAGGCAGAGCTATATGAAGTCATCAACCTTACTCTCTCCTGCAGAATCAGTGGAGTCCAGAGGCAATACAAATGTCAAGATGACTGACTATTGGCCAGAATCAAGGGGAGTGATCTTGGACTTTCTAAATTAAGATCTTCCTCAGGTTTGTTTGTCTAAGGCCATGCCCATTCAATGACTTAAAGACTAACTAGGAATTGAGACAAAAGATGTCTCAGAGTACACAGAGTATTTACCGTCCCAAAGTTATGAACCTTTAAGGGGAAGATCCACAGAGTTTTGGCCAGAACAGAAAACAATTGATAATCACACTCATTCTAACTTCTATTTCCAAAAAATCAGAAATGAAAAGGGCAGGACAAAAATAAATTGGAGGAGGAGGAAAAGAAAAGAAGGAGGAAGAGAACCTGGTTCATTCCTTCCTACAAATGTACACAGCACCCATGGAAGGAGTAGGCTTAAATTTAGACCATAATAGTAGTGAAGCACATTTGTTAGAAATATGTGTGACAAAGTTGAACTCACATAACCTGCTCTGAAAATCCTTCTCTCTGTGTAGAGGCTTCATGTTGTTGTTATTGTTGTTGTTTGTCCTCCATTTTCAAAGAGGACAGATGACATCACAAGTTTGATGTCTTGATTTGTACATAAATTGGATTTGAATGAGGCAGAGCTGTGCCAAATCATCACTCTCTCTCTTTCAGAATAATTGGAGTCCAGTGGCAAGACAAAGTTCAAGACAATTAGCGATGATCCTGCTGGCTGGGTAATTTCTAATTGGATCTCTAATAGGAAACCCATACTCAATAAACTCCCCCAAATAGTCCATTATTTATGTTCCATGATCAATCTGTTCCTTATTTATATTTGGTTATTTTTAATGAGGGTGCCAACCTCTTTCTGGTCATTAAGGTTTCACCTTCAAGATTTTCTTGAATATTCTTTATCCCTCAAGCCCTATATCAGAACAGTTACCAAAGTCTGGTGATTGGACTTCTTAACATTGCTACTGTCATTGACCTTTCTATTCAGGTCCTCCTCATATCTTGCCTGAATTATGTAAACTGACATCTTATCTTCCTATTTCTGGTCTCTTGTTTTTACAAGCCCTTTCTCCACAGTTGCCAAAATAGTCTTTCTTAAGCGTGGGACTGAAGGTGTCATACTCCTGCTCAAACACATTAGAGGGCTCCCTACTACCTCCAGAAACAGCTACAAATTCTTCAGCTTGCACTTTAAAACCCTTTTCAATCTGTCTACACTCTACCATTCTAAACTCATTTTATGCTATTTCCATTCCCATACTCTATGTTAGACACACTGACATGCTTTTTCTTGAACATGGCATTTGACATCCTAATTCAGTGTATAGGCTTTCCCTGTGTCTACAGTGTGCTTCCTTCTTTAAATTCACCTCTCAGAATCCTAAGAGATTCAGGTCATATGTCATTTCCATTAAGAAGTCCTTCCTGATCCATCTAATTGTTAATACTTTCATTTCAAATTACTTATTTATGTATATTTTATATCTTGCTTCCCTCAGTCATCAGTCAGAATTATATTGTAAATTCATTGACAGCAAGGACTGTGCTGTTTATGCCTGTAGCAGGAGGCAGCTTGGCTTAGTAGATGGAGAGCTGGTTTAGAATCGAGAAAACTTTGCTACAAATTCTGCCTCTGAAACAAGCTCAGGATGTGAATTTTACCAAGATTAAATTGACTCTTCACCTCTCAGACCCTCCAGACAACTCTCTAAGTTAGAGAAATTGCAAAACATTTGCTGATCCATCTAACATTAGTGATAGTTTCCTTACTGAAGAAATCATCATAATTAAATCACAGGGCTAGCCCCAAAGTCCTATACCACTCCCCAAAACAAACAACTAAATCTCAATACTTAGCTCATTCCTAGCACACAGTAGGCAATTAATAAATTTATTTAAATTTAATAAAATTTTGAAAAAGTTCATAATGTGTAAGCAAGTATGTTTTAACAACTTTGAAAAATATTCAGAAGCAGATTGCTCAGTAATTAACCCTGCCACTCATTCATTATCTTATTCATGTTTTATAAATGTAGAGATTAAATAGAACTAAAGAAGATACCATAAAGTAAAATGGCAATTTACTTCTCATGCCGCAAGATAATTGTAAATTAAGAGCAATTATTGTTTTTCTGGAGACATATATACAATTTGACATTTCAGTTTCTAAAATGTTCCATAAGAAATCTTTAATAACTGAGGTCACCCTGTCTTTGGTTTCCCTATGCATTTGTATAATCTTAAAGCAGTATGATTTGAAAGAAAGAAAAATGCATGCACAATGGAGAATCAAGGAATTGTGACTGACAGAGAAGGAATTGCTCATTGTTGACTATGACAATAATATCATTTTTGGATTGATGCTATGATAATCAAATGTTTTATCAAATTACAACATACATCTGAAAAGTTTAACTTATTTAAACAAATGATATTTAAAATAAAAAAAATATATATTTATTTTACTCTAAAAATCCCACATCACAAGATAAAGCTGGATATGGATAGATATAGATTTAAATATGTAAATATACATTAATTAATTGTTCATGAAAATATTTTGGCTCCCAGAAGTTTCAGAGCTACTGATCCTTGATTTCTCAGAAAGTTGGGCCTAACCTGCTGTAATTTTTAGTTAGGTGACAGTCATTGCTAGCCATGGGAGACATAGAGAAGGATTCATAGACACAGGTAAGGAAGCCTGGATGAAAGATCAAACAATTGCAAATGTGATTTAAATGGACCATAAACAAGGTAACTAAGTGGCTCAGTGGATAGCATGCTGGGTCTGGAGTCAGGAAGAAGTGAGTTCAAATCTAGCCTCAGACACTTACTAGCTATGTGACCTGTTACTTAACCTCTGTTTGCCTTAATCCACTAGAAAAAGAAATGGTGAACCATTCTGGTATCATTGCCAATAAAACCCCATGAATAGTATTTGTCCATGGGGTCCAGATGCATCAGACAGGACTGAATGATTGAACAACAACAAACAATACAGTTTAAATAGATCGAGTCAAGTTTTTCTTGATGTTATTTTGGTTAAAAAAAAAAAAAGGAAAAGTAAAGAATATAATACATTAGATTATTTTAGTCTTTTATTCAAAACACTCAGTCATGAAGTAATTAAATATATACTACATAGTGTAATTTTTTTGTATATTTCAAAATTAAGGTCAAAGAATAGTTATTTAAGATCCCTTATGAACTTCAATATTTACAGAATTTAAGAATTGCATATGATCATTCATGTGAAATGTTTAGAAATGGAAAGTGCTATATATATATATATATATGTAAACTATTGTACCATATAACTAAATCATATTATTATATATAATCCAAAATAAAAATGCTGACTTATAATGAATGTCTAGAAAGGATAAATTAAAATTATCCTCCAAACCTAGATTTTTTTTAGTACCAATTTGATGTGATTCCATACTAACTTAATTAAATCATGTTACTTTTCAATAACCTGGCAGCTGTGCTAATATTGCCATTTAAAAGAAACTTCAGATTGAATATCACTGAACTCAAAATTATTTTAAAAAATAATGTTCTCTGAACTTTCATTGCAGAGACTTCCTCCTGTGAAAAGTTTGAAAAATGTTATTTCTGTGGTTAGAAAAACTTACACAATGTGATTTTTGAAAATGTCATAAATTTATTTTAATTGTGAAAGAGAGAAAGTTTATCTTTTGAATGTCAAGGATTATTAATAGTCAATTTTAGGAGCTAAATGGCAAATTAATGCCTTCATAAATCAATATGGAATCTGTTGCAAAAGCCAATCTTCTTATGAATTTTTCTTACTCAACTTTCAGCTTTCTGTTCAAAAGCTATGATGTTCATTCTGAATGAATCATACAATATTGTACATAACGAACCATTTCAGGCATAAGCAGCAGCGAAGTTTGCACATATGAAAATTGCATTTTGTCCATAATCAAAATTCAACTCAACAAACTTGTACATTTGACCATAGTGCTTAGTAAATAATAAATTCCTAATTATTATAACAGTTCAGATATTCGAATGTTACCAAATCAAACTTCATTTAGCAAATCATTACAGTTTTCTTATACTCCCTTGAATCCCTACTAGTTTTAGGAATTCCTAATAAGCAGAATTTCTTAAGATAATTTTTATTATGAATGTGTATGCTTCACATACTTGGAGACGTGATTTGAAATTACGTATGAGTTACATATGAGTTACTGTAATGCGAGAAAATCTCTTAAATACAACAGCTCTTAGCAGAAGAAAAAGCCTCTTAATTTCAATTCAAGCTTTTTTCATTCTGTAAAGAAGCAATATGAGAAGGTAAGTACAATGGTAACCTTTACACTGCAAAGGTTAGACATGGGGACTAAGTTCCTATCCTATTGGCTAATGACAGTAATATGTTTTTTCCCTCTTCATAGCAACCTACAGACTTCCCTGGCTTTCATCAATTCTCAGTTGAAATCCTACCTTCTATAGGAAGGCTTTGCACATCTGTCTTAATTCTAGTTCCTTCCCTCTGTTTGTTATTTCCTATTTATCCTGTATATCTCTTGTTCATACATAGCTGTTTACATGTTATCAACATGATTAGATTGTGAGCTTCCCCAGAGCAAGAACTGTCATTTGCCTTTTTGTTTTTCTTGTATCTCCAGTGCTTAGCCTAGTGCCGGGCACATGGTAAATGCTTAATACATGCTTATTGACTGACTAGACCATCCTCAGAGAATACAATCTGACCTCAGAATATTAGGTAAAGTAACTGCTTTCTAGAGTCCCATTCTGTAATCTGTCAGTAGCAAATTGGAAGCGTAGCTTTTGGAATGGGCCTTACAGTTGGTTTGACTGCACTGCTTTTTTTCTGTTTTATTTTAGTTTTTTTTTTTTTTAATCTTTGCAAGGAGAAATGAATTAATGGGTAGGGTAGGAGAAAAAAGATATATTCAGAAATGACCATGATACATAAACAAAATTCTAATTTAAAACAAAACTACAGTTTCATAGGTACTATACTGTGATTAACAAGTTATACATTGTTCTCAGGTTTGAAAATAATTTTATCCATTTTGAGCTTCAAAATAGGCCAATACCTCTGTGATATAGACAGTGTACCCATCTTACAAATTAAGAACATTGGGTTTTGGTTGAATGACTTATCTGATATCATGCAGCCAGTGTCAGGATTTAAATTCCAGGTGTTCCTGAATCCAAATCCAGTAATCTGGAGTGTACAGCCCAGTATTCTCATTTGCTGTGATAGCTATTTTGAGGGACTCTGGAGAAACTTTTATTCTGGATGAACAATTATTTATTATGCCATAGATGAGTATATTACGGAGTAATTCGACTTTTTTTCCTTTTAGACTATTGCATAGCTCACATTATTTCCATTTTAGCTTTTATCTCCTCTCATAAAATAAGATATTTGTAGAGATTATAAATTGACTGATTTAGTTCTGCGGAGAACTAAGCAAATCTAGAGTGTTCTTTATGAATCCTTGCAGGCTTTAAAGAATCACCATTTTCCTTTACAAGTGCTCACAAACAATCCTTTAAGTAACCATGCTCTATGAATTTACTAGGAATTGAAGTCATAGTTACTGGTCTACAATTTCATGATCTTCCTATTTTTTTTTAATTGGTGCAATTGTCTTTCTGTATAGGTACAAGGGAAACAGTCCCAATTCTGGAGCATGAATATCTTTGTTCATTTCCTAACTCTAATGTCAGTCAATAAGTCAATAATCATGTATTAAGATCCTAATATGTGCCAAGCACTGTGCAGATTGCTGGTGATTAAAAAAAAAAGGCAAAAGACAAAAGTTTTCAGTTAACTCACAGTCTAATGGGGGAGAAAATAAGTAAACAAAAATGTACAAACATATATATGTACTATATGTATATATATATGTATATATATATATATATTTATGTATCACATAAAAATATTTATTAGTGGACTGGTACCAGAAAAGAGGGCTTGTGAAAGATTTCTTGTGAAAGAAGGTAGAAATTTAGCTGAGACTTGAAGGAAGTTAGGGAGGCCACGAAATGGAAATGAGGAAGGATAGCATTCCAGGCATGGGGGAAAGTGAGAGAAAATGCCCAGAGCAAGGTCTTACCCAAGGAACATCCAGGAAACAAGTGTTACTGAATCAAAGAGCAGGGAGTAGTTAGGAGCTAAGACTGGAAAGGTAGGAGGAGGCTAGGTTATGAAGGACTTTGAACGCCAGAATATTTTGTATTTGGTCCTAGAGTGATAAGAAAGCACTAGATTTTATTGAGAAGAGAATAACATGATCAGACCTGTGCTTTAGGAAAATCACTTTGGTGGCTGAATGAAGGATAGATTGGAATGAGGAGAGACATGAAGCAGAAAAACTCATGAGCTTCTACTTTTATTTCACTGCTTTGGAAATGTTCCTTAACCTCCCCAGGCTTCTGTTTCCTTGTCTATAAAAGGAAAGAGTTATACTTGATGGATTCTTAAGTGTCTTCTCTCTCTAAATCTATGCTCCATCCTTTATATACCTCAGCTATTCTCTGTGAATTTTCAAATATCACACAAAGCAGCATCTGTCAGCTCTTTTGGTACTCTGCATTTCCTCATTACTATGAATTTGAACTTACTGAAGGCAGTTCGTTCTTTTCAGACCATCATGTCCTTTAGTTTACTCTTTTACACAAATTTATTGTTTTTCACCCCATGAATCACAACATTCTATGTGATATGGAAACTGGAATTAAAATAAGATTTGAATAGTTCTTCTTTCTCCCAGACCTTTATTATCGATATATCTGATCTACTTGCTTTCACCATGAAAAAAGCAGTGCCATGAAACCAACTGTAAGCCCCCTCTGAAAGCTACACTTCCAATTTGGTATTGGAAGGTTACAGATGGGGACCCTAGAAAGAAGTTATTCTGAGGTCAGATTATAATCTCTGAGGATAGTCCAGTCAATAAATAAAGTCTTGCTTGAAATTTCCTTCTTCAAGTACATTATTAAACCTGTGATTCTTTCAATACTGTTGCTCTCAATGCTTTTTCAGAAGAAAATATCTGAGTAAACTGTTTTTTACTGACTGGTAATTTAATGTGTTAATTCTTCCAAGGCTATTTCCATTTAAAAGAATGGAAGGATTCCCTGATTACATCCATGTCATGCCTCCTGTGCTCCAGCTTCACATCATACCTAGAAGTGCAGGTGCCACCATTGTGACAGCACAGAATTCACTTTACCTTCTGCAACGTAGAACACCATGCATGAAAGAAAAAAATCTGAAAATTATTAACAACAGGAGATAATAGGACTCCACTTATCATAGTACTATGACAATTCATCACTTTCATTTTCTTATTTTGTTCCCTAAGGGTCTTGGCTTTTCTAAAAACAGCCTCCCCAATTTATATGCACTGACGCCAGGTGACAGTAGAGTGCCACAGTTACAGACTGAATCTTTCATTGGCTTTTCCCTAAGACTGCAGAGATGAAACTTCATGACATAAACTCATGAATGTGGACATCCAGATATTTACTTAACCTAAAGTTTCTTTCATAAATAACTAAAAGTAAGTGAACAAAAACAATTAAGTTGATACTTTAGCTTTTAAAGCAAATAAAGTCAGATAAAATTAAGCAGTCTATATTCCTAATATTTGCCTTTTATTGTTATTCCTAGTGACTTCCATTGGGGGGGCTGAGAAAAGAAAGGAAGGAGGGTAAAAGAGAGAGAGAGAGAGAGAGAGAGAGAGAGAGAGAGAGAGAGAGAGAGAGAGAGAGAGAGAGAGAGAGAAACTTATTTCACTTGCCTACTTAAAATTCCCCCCCAAAAAAAAAACCCTTCTTGGACATTTATCCTCAATAGCAGCTTTGGTCTGGCTGCTTGCTATCAAATCCCTTCTAGCTTTTCTCCTACGTCAAAGCTTTTTTCTTTATAATTCTGTCGTTCTCTCAGTTACCATGAAGACTGCCAGATGAAAAGAAAGACACAGAAACTTTGTAAAATCCTGGTGGTAAGAACTCCTTTCTTTGCTCATTGCAGGGGGAAAAAATGTAGGAATCACCCTTCCACTTGGGAAACTTGGAAAGTAGAACAGTCACAGGAATATGATCTTATTTCTTAAAAGGAGGCAGTTTCATATATGCTCATGAATATATCTTTCTCACCACCCACCTAGCCCAGGTACTGCCAATCTACAATACTTTGCAAGCTGTTTATTTGAAGTTGCCCTTAGTATCCATCAGATTCAAGCCGCCTCACAATTTGCTTCAGAAATTTTTTTCAATTGGAGGTAAAAATCTCAACTTACTATAGGACATTTAAAACAGGAAAATGCAGATTAAATAAATATTCTTATATTCCTTTCCCAGGTACTAAATCATTTTTCTTAGAGGATATATATTGCTAGGGAAGGAAATCCTTATCAAAGGATAGCAAGTTGTATATATTTTCCTCAATACAGAGTAGAAGAAAGCTAGGGAATCAGTACTCATCCTCAACGGTAGCCTATACATTTTCATTTATCTTCAACCTCTTTTTAAACATAGATACCTACTTTTACTAGACAGGTAATTTCAGTATCATAGAGAACTTTTGGCAAGGAAAATGCCCCCTAACAATCACATTGTCACCTTTTCTGTAACTTATAGTCTTAAATAGTAGCATGCAGTACTGAGAGGTTGAGTGACATTGCTGGTCATAGGCCCAGTGTGCAATAAGGACAGGACTTACACATTTTCCTTACTCTGATGCCAACTTCTCAAGTCTCTCAATATCATACTACCTTACCTCATTCAATAAATACCTAAAAAGTAAAAAAAAAACCAAGTCTGGTCTTTAGGGGGAGGGGAGAGGAGGGAATGAGCATTTATATAGCACCTACTATGTGCTCCTGCACAAAGTACTTTATATAAATATATAATTATATTTTTAATTTTATATTATATTCCAACAACCCTACAAGGTGATACTACTATTCTTGTTTTATAACTTAGGAAACTGAGGCCAACAGAAGTTAAATGACCTGACTAGGGTCACACAACTATTACATGTCTGAGGCCAGATCTGAACTCAGATGTTCCTGACTCTAGGCCCAATGCTCTACGTACTATACAACCTAGCAGCCTCTATGATTTTTAGGCTGAGCAAATCAACCCAGGAAACAAATTGTTTCTACTTCCAAGTTATTCTGTGTCCAGTGCATACAAAACACTGGAAGTAGCAAAAGCATTTGGCATTCAAGTAGACTAGAAAGAGTTGAAGAAGAATTGGGATATGCTTCTGTCTGGTCTCTCTCACTTCTGTCAGGCTCATTAACATCAAGTAACCACCATTCCCCACCAAGATTTGACCTAATTATGTGCACAAATTCCAATTGACAAAAAGTTTGGTTTTCTCCAATATAGCTGTTTTATACTCACTTCTTTATAGGACAATGTGTTCAGTAGTTACATTGTCCAAAGGGTTAGACGTCTTGTTTCAGGAGACTGGTCAGGAAATGCTTCTTTGGGCACCCAGTGTGAATTATCCCATTAATGAGGGGATTATTAAAGATTCCTTTGGAATGAAAAATGTTGAATGAAAAGGGTTGAAAGAGCCAATTGCAATATTATATATCCTGAACTTTCTTTTTAGAAGCACATAGAGTATGTTGCAGTCAGAACTGTTTATAAATTATAAGAAAGTATCAGAGGGCTTTTTAGCCAAGATTCAAGTTATCATTTTCAATTTGAGACAAGTTAATAGTATAGTTTGCTCCAGGGCATATAGAAAAGGGCTCACTGCCTACAAAATTTTCCCAGGAATTAAAAAAAAATCACATTTATTATACATTTTTGTAGGTTTCCTAGCCTGAGGGTCCTGTAGACCAGCTTACTAAAAGTATCCTTCAAGTGTCCGACCTTAAAATACTCATTTTAAAAAAATAACTTCAGAAAAATAATTGGCCATCAGTTTTAGCTACTATGTTAAATGTCTTTTATAAAATGATTGTGAAAATTCTAATTAACTTGGGAAAAAAGTATCAGTAAAAAATAAAATGAAGTATCTCATAATAACACAGTAAGTGGATAAGGGTCCACATTCCAAAATGAATAAAAGTAAGATTTTAGAAACAAGCTTAGTGAATATCATATTCTGAAACTGAAATCAACAGGACAAAATTTAAAAGAATATGTGAAATAACTGTAGAAGTAACCTATTCTAAATGATAGCTTTATGATGAGATCAGATGGATTGATATGTGGATCATAATGACGGAAAGGGCTTTGAGATCTTGCTACATTAGGATGTGTAAAAGGAAATGAGACTATTTGTTTTGGAAAAGAGAAATATTAAGAGAAACAATTAAAAGGCTGTTGATTAGAAGAGGAAGTAGACTTTTTTTGTGTGTGTGGTTGCAGAGGACCACATAACTAGAAGCCAATAATAGGTAAAAAGAAAAAATTGCAGGGGGTCGGTCAGTCAATTAGTATTTATTCAGTGCCTGTTTTGGGCATTATCTGGGATTGGAGATGAGGAGGAAAACAATTACAGTCCTGGGAGACAGCTACTGAAAAAGCCTGGAATTTGGAAATTCAGTGTTGTGTGTTATAAGAAATAGCAAGGAGGCCAGAGCCATTGGATGTCAGAGTATGTCAAGGGGAGTTAGATATGAGGAGACTTGGAATGATGGGAGGACTCTGGTTAGAGACAAATTGAAGTTTGATATGTATGGCAGAGTTGGAGGCAGGGAGATAGAAGACTTCTGGTTTTGTGGTATGCTGAATTAAAAGGAGGAAATGTACTGCAGGTCTTCTTCAAGCAGTGGTTATATGTTTCTTTGTTGAATTAGCAGTAATATTGGATGTCCTCTTAGGTCTCTTCCAACTCAGATTCTGTGATTCTGAGAGGTATGTAACCAAAAGAAAGAGATGACTCACAAATTTTCATCAAAGGACTAGCATAAATACACAAATTTCATGAGCTAGATATCGATTTAAAATTAACTAAGCTGAAATCCCCAAAATTATGTTATATTTAAGTTAATGTTTTTATATTCAATGGGTGGTGGTCTGCATAGGCTCAGAAAAATGAAACGGAATAGAAATTTGTGAATCTCCAGAATTATCCAGAGGAAATGATGCCCTTGGTGGATGACATAATTATTCGGTATGTTTGGCTGTTATGTACTTGTGGTGCTGATGGGTGCCTTAGGCTACAATGCTTTGTTGACTCTATCTATTAAGATCATACCAAGTCCAGGTAATCTGCTTTCATGCTCACCAAGCAAACTTTTATTATTAATCTGTTTTTCTAAGCATATTCTCCTACTGGGCATATAATACACTGACCAGCAGGCACAAATATCCCTTGAACTTGGCAGTTATAATAATTATCATACATAAATAAGTTAGCATTCTGTGTTTAGCTTGTGAGTCATTTCCCCGTAGCCTAGTCACTTCTGGGTGGGCTGATAAAGCAGAGTTCCTGAAGAATAAATACTTGGCTTCATGTGGCCACACCAGAACAGACCAGAAGTTAGCTAAGACTCTTTCCTAACCATCTTTATTAACTTTAATAAATACTCCATAGTAATTCCTAGTAAGGACACTTAGAAATTCCATTTTTGTGAATAAAAGTCTGGTGGAATATTCAAGGTTTGAAATGGGTTCTTACATTGCTGTAAAGAATATATGTATTTTATTTTATTCATTTTAAAACATAAATCTGAGAAGGGTTTTATAGCCTTCACTGAGATATCAGTAGATTCTATTACACAAAGAAGAATAAGAACCACTGGTCTAAAATACTTTGCAGCAGACCATACGTAGGAATTCTGTTATAGTCTATCAACCAGTAAATATCAGATAGGGAGATATAGTCTTTGTATAGGAAAACCTTTCCTAATAAGCAGGCCTTTTCCAATGTATACATACATACATGTATGTGATATATATAACCCTGATTCCAATCCAATCTAAGCAGCAAAGATAGTGTGTATGCATACGTATATAGGTGATATAGATATGTCTATGTCTATGTCTATATGTGTTTATATATACTATACATGCACAGTATGAAGTAGAGGGGTGAGACAGAGAGAGAGAGAGAGAGAGAGAGAGAGAGAGAGAGAGAGAGAGAGAGAAATACAGAAATAGAGGAAGAGATAGATCCAGAAGGAGAAATAGACAAACCTGAGTATGACCAATAAGGAACAATAGAAAGCTAAGAGCCCTCATATGAGGTCAGCTATATATGTTTAAAACCTACCACACACACTTATTAGCTGTATAATACTGGACAACTCACTTAACCTTTATGGGCCTAAAATTCCTTTATGATTTACTTCATGACTTCTAATATCTCTTCCAGCTAAAAATCTCTTATCCTATGATTGTAGAAAGTATGATATATACTGGCTTAACATGCTTAGCAGTCTGACATTCATTTGGAGAATGAATTTCAAAAAATTCAGAGAAAGAATAAACAGTATTCCTTATTCTAATGTTCATCAAAGAAAGACAATCAAAATAGAAAGAAAAGTTTTCATGAACAAGAGGATAGCACCTAAGTCTTTAAAACTAGGAAGGTAATACTTCTCCTATTTTGTGCACATCTAAAGTATTGTGTTCATTTTTGACCAATAAAACTTAGGAAGAACATTGATGAACTGAAGACCACTTAGATCAAAGATATCAAAATATCAAAAGGCTTCAAGGATCATGACCTAGAGATTGTTTAAAAGAATTAAGGATGTTTATCTAAAAACAACAAGAAAAAAATGGGTTAAATAAAACTCCTGGCTTTGAATATGTGAAAGAACATCATATATAAAAGAAATTAAACTTGTTCTTCTTGGAAATAATATGTAACAATGATTAAATATATCCATTAGGGAGATATAGTCTTTGTATAGAAAAAACTTTCCTAACAAGTAGAACTTTCTCAAAAATGAAAATTGGCCCTCACTAGAGAATATGAAGGAAAGGCTAGACCACCACATGTCAGGTATGTTGCAGTGGAAATTAATATTTAGTTATATATTGCACCAGATTGCTTCTAAGTTTCCTTCAGTTATTATTTTCCTCATTTTACAAATGATGTAATTGAAGCTTTAAAGGATTAAGGGACAGGCTCATGGTGACATAGTATATATCAAAAGTGGAATTTTAAACAAAGTTATTTTGATCCAAAGTCTACTACTTTACCACTATGGCATATTGTCTATCACTGAACACACCCACCCACACACATACACAAATGCACATATACATATCTGTGTATATGTATATATTTATATATATATATATATGTATATTTGCACATAAGTATGTATGTATATATATATATATGTGTGTGTATATATGTATGTATGTATGTGTATATATATATGAGTTCAACTTGAATTCAATCCATTACAGCCCACACTTATTAAACACCTACTTTGTGCTAGGCAATGAGCAGAGAAAGACAAAGTGATAAGTAGTCCATGTGCTCTAGAAAGTTACATGCTACTGTGTAGGGGAGAGGAAGATGGGTGTGTTAGAGAAGAGAGAGATACATGTAATCAAAAAAAGTATATAGAGGATAATTACCCTTCTACATACTTCTGGAAATATAATGACTCTCTATTATCTTCCAGATCAAATGTAAAATCCTCTGTTTTTTCAGTCCTCAGTAAACAATTCTCTAACATTTGAAACTTATTAAAACCTCTCCCTTTCCAGTCTTCTACTTTATCTCCCTCCACATATTCTACAATCCAGTGACAAAAGTCATCTTGTTGTTCCTTGAACACAATCCTACAGATCCTATGTCCAAAGCCTTTTTAACAGCTGTCCATGGCTAGAATGCTGTCTTCACCTTTCTGTTATACCTTCTTTAAATACCTTCAAGACTGAATGGAGATTCCACATTTTGCAAGAGAACTTTCCTGTCCCTTTCTTTCCCATCTCCTTTATTTCTCCTTTACTCTGTATATGTCTTCTGAAATGGATAAAATTATTTGAATGTTATCTTCCCCATTAGAAAGCAATTTTCTGGGGCAGAATTTGTTACCTTTCTTTTTATCCCCAGGACTCAGCACAGTGTTTTGAACATAGAAAGCTTTTAACAAATGTTTGTTGAATGCTCACTGAAGGAAAGAATGAAAATAACTAATATTTAAATTGAAAATAAGTTGTTACTTATGATGTAGACATTCCAGAGAGCACACTGGAAGGACTGGGTTACTTTGGAATGTCACATGGATGGGCAGAGAGGGATTAAGGAGAATGGTGATGAACATTTGGACAGTGGGAAATGAGGAATAGATTTGAGTGATGACTGCTGTGGCTTTATAATCACTGAAATTCAAAGGGTATTATGAAAGGGGAGCTTATTAATCATTAAGGAATGAGTTCAGATAGGTTTTCATTGTCCATAGGGATCTGGCCTCAGGGTAGAGTCCTTTCAATGTGTTAAGCACTTCAGGTGAGGGGACAGGTGTTTGGAATTGAAGTAATGCTCTTACTACCTTTTGCCCAGGACAGGAGACAAGGCTGAAGACCTGATGAAATGACTTTTTTCCTCTTTCCTGGAAGGGAATAAATTAGATGCTTGATGGGATTGTATGGAGGAAGGATTCTAGGCAAGAGATTATTGTAATAGAGAATGGTGATTTCTCCCTTTAACCCAACAGCAGATGATCGTTGTGATGGAATGGCTTTTTTTCTTATTCTTGCTAGAGGTTAGAGGTGAGGCTAGAGATTAGCTGGGAAATAGGTATGAGATGGAATAGTCTTTTCTGCTCCCACTAAAAAGGCAGGAGACTTGGCCATGATTGCATAACATTTCTTCTCTTCCTTTGGGATTTTGGAAATCAGGCAGGGGACTTAGTGTGATGGAAATAAATCACAAGTACAAGAGAACTATCTATAAAGGATTCATTCTTGGGCATGTGAACATTTTGTGAGCCTACTGAAATCAGACATCTGAATGTGCCAGATTATATGAAATGAATAATGACATGAACCCTGCTTTCCACTTCACAGTATGTGCAAGTATGATATTACTGTTTTTGATTATAGCTACCTGGTGAGGGAACAAACTTATGAGGGGCTTCTGAGATAACATTGAGCATACAAAAGTTATCAACAACTCAGTCTTCTTTATGAGCACATGAACCTGCTGTTTCTTCTGTCCCTGTTGTGACAACACATTCCTACTTCAGAGGAAGGAGTATTGGGGATTGATTAGACCACAATGCCACTTTTTAAGTTTTCAAAGGTCAGGAGGTGGAGGTGCCAGTGGTCCAGTTATGTATGGCTGTGCCTGGATTTGCCCCTTCTGCAGCCTGCAAGAACCAGGCCATCAGTGAATTGGATCTAGTAGTCAAGATTTTTTTGAGCATCAGTAATGCCACATTCAGAAGTTAATTTGGTGAGTAGCAATCGCATTAAGTTTAAGTCTGCTCTCTTTGTGAGGGGCATAAGGGAGAGTGTGACTCAAATTGTGCTTGTGCTTGTGTGTGTGTATGTGTGAGTGTGTTTGGTTGGGGCAGTTATGTTTGTATGTCTATGCTTTTTATATCTTCAGTAAGTATTATTTTCATAAAAGCTAGTTGATTCAATGGGCTAAATGTTACTGCATTTTGTGACAGATAGTACAGAAAAGAACAGAATACACCAGAATGAAGGCATGAGATAATTTGCTTGAGAACACCCCTGTGCCCCTCAGGGGGTACCTATAAAACACTGAAAAGGAGACACAGCCTTGTTCTGGGAACCTAATCTGCCAGTGAGAGTGAGAGTTGGGACAAGAAGCTCCCAGAGCTTATGCAGTCTAATATATCTTAGATACTGCCTACATATGATTACAATAATTACAATGAGATGTAAGTGATTTGTATTACTAAATTTTACCTGAAATTGAGTGTTACTAAAAGTGTCATACATAAAATTATTTTTTCCCCTTTGGAAAAAATGCACAACCTTTTTCTTCAAGGAGAAATAGGAATATTCTTATTTGCTTATATAATATGCTAAGTGTATTTTACAAAGAAAAGCAATGACCTTGATAAAAGGAGACGGGGGTGGGGGAAGGATGAAGGATGGGGCATTTTGTAATTCAGCTGACCTTAATTCAAAACTAGTTAACTGCATATTGAATTTTGGGGAAGAAATTAAGATACAGTACTGAGCTTTTGGATTAGCAGTGTTTGCCATCATTCATATCCAATAATTGAGGTCACAGGGATTATAAATTGTAATGTGTCAAATTGAATTTACCAGTAACACTTCTAAAATCCTTTAAGTATGAGATTGTTGGGGTTATGGATTAAGAAAACCCTGTCAATAATGAATAAGAACCTTTGTTTACCCTACCCCCACTATTCATTGATACTTTGCATTTTTTAACCAATCTAGATTCTTAATTTCTGAATGACATTGGGTGTTATTGTTCTCTGCTATTCAAAGTAGCAGTGGCCATTCCTTAGCAGATAATTACAAGAAATAAATTTTCAGTGACAACTTGAAAACTGATTATGATCATTTAAAAGCATTATGTTTAGTATAGGAGTGTAGCAGGGCATTCTTTCTATCCATCATCAGATAATTTATAGCTATAAGCAGAAAAAATTATTGTAGAGTTTTTGAGGACATATAGACCATATTCCTTTTTATTTTCTTTTCTAAAATGTTCCTAAAATTTGTGAACTATCTATAGTTAAATTAATATGCTAATAATTTTTACATAAAGGAAAAAAAATCTTAAGTATAGGAAAAACATTATAGAGGAATGATAGAGAGTTGGCCCCAGAACCAGGAAGAGCTAGTTCAAGTCCTTTTAACTCATTATTAGATAAGAACCTGGAAAAATCTCTGAACTTCTCAGTGCTCTCTCTAAGCAAGTCTCTAAAACTAAGTTTGAAAAAGTTGCAAACAAAATGCCTACATACATTAGCAAGGGCAGTTTCCTCATCCATGTTTTTGGTTTTGTCAATTAAGTCACAGATCCAATTCTGATTCTATAATGGGCATTGATTTTATTTACTAAAAATCAAATGTATCTGAGATTTCTTTGAATAACATTGCCACCTATATTTATTTTATTTAATATTTATTATGCTATTAATGAGTCCTGAATGCAGCCAGAAGATTTATGGTAGTAGTAATAATAATAATAATAATAATAATAATAATAATAATAATAATGCATGTAAATTGAACTATCACTTTGAGAATTCTGTGTACAATGGAAAATGGACACTTTGTTTTGAAGGTCAAGCTCAATTAAGTATTACAGTGTGATTGACAAGAGCCCCAATGAAAGTTTTCATGTGAACATGACTAATTCCATAGAATTTTAGCATTATAAAAGAGCCTTAAAGAGCAAAGAATTTCAACCCCCTAATTTTCTAATCAAACTATCTGAAACCACAAAAAGATCAAATGGCTTGACCAAAGGAACTTACTTAGAAATGACAGAACCTAGAATAAGCACTTAGATTCCCTGATGCTTTGTCTAACAGCAATGTGATGCTTTTAATCTATTTAACTATTTAAGCAAGGTAGTGTGGTGGATAGAGTGCTAGGTCTGGAAGCAGGATGACTCATCTTCCTGAGTTCAAATCTGGCCTCAGATGTTTACTAGCTATGTGACCCTGGGAAAGTCACTTAATACTGTTTACCTCAGTTTCCCCCTCTGTAAAATGAGCTGGAGAAGGAAATGGCAAAACATTATCTTTGCCAAGAAAACTTTGAATAAGATCATGAAGAGTCAGAAACAATGGTAAAATGACACAAGATCAAAAACTAATTTTTAAACTATGAAAATACAGTTATCGCCTATCATTTTAATGTAAAATAAAACCATTGAACCAAATACATACAAATATAGAAAAGGAACAGTTACGTATTTTATCAGTTACTTGCATTTTAGGTTTTACAATATTTTTCTTCAATATTATGAAATGATAGAGATATATAATATACAATCATTCCTCTGTTTTGCTGCTGAGAAATAAATATTTATTAGGAAAATATTGATATTTTGGGGAAAATATGAAGAAGAACCAAGTGAATGAAAACTACATACCACAAAGATTCTAGGGGCAGCTAAATGGCATAGTGGATAGAGCACTGGCCCTGGATTCAGGAGGACCCGAGTTCAAATCTGGTCTCAGACACATAACACTTAACTAGCTGTGTGACCCTGGGCAAGTCACTTAAGCCCATTGCTTAGCCAAAATAAAACAAAAAAAAAACCCACAAAGATTCTACACTCCTTTCTTTTTAGAATAGTTTACACTCCTTGTCAATGAGGTTTTGTTTACCAAGGCCACAGGACAGCACAAGACAGTATGCCCATCTATGACCATTAAGAGTAGTACTTTGCATTTACCTCACTATAAACCTTGGTTCATAAGATCGTGATCTTCAATAGTTAAGTCAAATTTTTGACCTCAAGCAGCTATCTCTTCTCTAACATCCTCCAGAGATGATCTTTTCATCCTTACTTGAAAATTTCTGGTACTGTGATTTCATTTCAATCATTTCAATGACGAACAATTCTAAAACAGTATGCGCCCTTCTATTAAAATCATTATTGATAGTTTGTCATTTCTAATTACTGGTAGAGCAGCCTTCCTTCAATGCTTCATTGTGGTATAGAGTGTTTCTGAAATTCCCTACAACTGAAGGCAAGCTGTAGATATTTCCAAAAAGCTTGAAAAAAAAACCCTATTTTGTTCCCAGCAATTGGCTGTTTTAAGACAAGTCTGACAAAGTATAAAATGACTCCAATAGGAGGTTGCCCATCAGGCAACAAATTTTTGGCAATAGCAAACTACGATACTGATTAAAAGCACCAAATATCTACCAGTCCTCACTTCCAAAGGAAACTCACTTCCAAGGCTACAGCAATGGGGTCAGAGTCATGAACATGGGAGCTAAGAAGCACAGACTTTTAGATAGCTGTTATGATAGCTTTGCCTACTGACCAATAAGTCAATAGGAGTTGATACAAAGAACTGAACAACATCTACATGATTATTTGTACTATCAACAAGCTCATAAAAATAAGCTTCTTGTTAATTGAAAGATAACTCTTCTCTCCTTGGAGAGAGGAGGAATAAAAGAATCAGGGGAGAAGACTGTGAGCTACTTGAGTGTAGGAAGTATTTTTGCTTTTATTTTTATCCCCAGCACACTGCTGGCCTCAGAATATTATTTAAATGCTTGTTGTCTTGATTTGACTTGAATTAAACTTCATAAATGGCCCAAATAAAAAAAGGAAACAACATTTAACAAGAAATCTTGCAGTGATCCTTATGATTTTTCATAAGGAAAATTATATATATTTGAATGAATTTTTTCTGTGCCTAACACCGTGCCTTGCACATTGTACATGTTCAATAAGTGTGCATTGAATTCAAGTAAATTGATTTTGCTGAAAAAATCACATCCATGCCTAATGCTTCAACCATTATCTCTATGTAGATTATTTCAAAACTCAAGTTTCTAATTCTCATCTTATGGCAATGCTTCAAGGCCCACGAGGGGATTTCTACTGCATCTCTCAAATCCTTTGTATTTCTGCTACAACCACATTAATTCACTTTTTTATGTCTTTTTGCTGAGATCTACGAAAACACACACACACACACACACACACACTAACTAGCCTCTTAAATTCATCCTTCACAAAGTATGCATAGTAATTTTCTTAACATGGAGATCAGAATGTAATACTCCTATCCAAAATCTTTCACTGGGGCACTTTAATGCCTACTGGATAAAAATATAAACTAATTCTGATATTCTAAGTGATCCACAATCTGTTTCCACCTAATCTTTCCAAACTTGTTGCATAATATTCCCCTCAGGCATTTAAACTTAAAGCCAAACTAGAATATTAGTCAAGAAGTCAATGATATATCAACATTTGCAAAAGTGGAGTCAATGCATAATTATATGACATGCTAGGAAGGGGCAAGCCAGAGTTGATCACTATCACCTTTTCTGTAATCACAATTGACCTGTATTTAAAGGCTCTTATCCAAAGGAGTTCAGTTTCTGATTTTCTATAGGGAATTTTAAGTTCCCAAATAATTGTGAAAGAATGATAAATACAAATAGTTGTATTAATGCTCTAGAGCAGATGAAAATTGTAATAAACACTTATCCCCCTTCCCTGTCTTCCTTACACATAGATTTATATTGAGATTTATCTATCATCTATCTGTGTATCCATCTATATCATGAGAAATCTATTACATACACATATCTGAGTCAGCATGTCAAATCTTGCCTCTGAAATATAATAGGTTAGTCCCTGAGCAAGTCACTTAACTACTCAGAGACCCAGGTAATTCTCTAAGATGGCAACTTGTGGATTTGCATTTATGGAGGAAATTTCCATAACTGAAGTTCCATTTGTGTGTGTGGATATTTATGTGTATATGCACACAGTGTATGTATATGTGTTATGGATGCATATGTACATACAGATGAATATGTGACATATACACAATGCACATATGTATGTGTGCATATTTAACTACTTATCTGAGGGTCAGTATATACATGTATGCACTTATGTATATGTATATTCATGTATATATGCATGTCAAAGAGCAAAGACATATTAGATACAGAACTATTAAGAAAGGGAGGAAGTCCTGGAGTTCAAGCCCCACATCTAAAACATACTTACTGGAAAATAGCTTCTCAGTGATCTAGGAAACTCTATAAGATTCAAAGTTGAAGAGTAGATTCTAAGTTGCATCAGTAGAGGGGGGAGGTTTATATCCTATGCCAATGAAATCATTGCTCCAGTTCTCCTTCCCTCCCTCCTTCCCTTTCTCTGTTTCCCTTCCTTTCTCCCTCATTCCCTTCATCCTTTAGCCTCCCTTCTATGTACGTGTGTATGTGTATGTGTATGTATATAAACATATGTATGTATGCACTACACCCCTGTTTTCACACATTTCATTTATATACAAATACATTTATAAATCACAAGTAGCATTTGCACAAATGTAAGTATGAATGCCATTCATGAAAATATTGATTGTACCAAGATACAATCTTTCTCTATTCTTTAAAAATAGTAAATGGAATATTACCACGTATGGTGAATTTTCAGAGTTATTCCAAGTGGAAAATAAACCTGACAACACAGAATGACTAATTTGGTTATCTCCAAAGTAAATCAAATCAGAGCTATACAAGTAACATGCTGTATGTAAAATGCTGTCTGTGGAATTGAGCACTTCAAAATTATGATACAGTACCTTAAAATAATGATAGATGAAGCATTGCCCTTTCAGTTACTTGACATTGGTTTACTGCTGCAATAACTGCTTCATTATTTAATGGAAAACAATCTCACTTTCAGAAGGCAAAGCTTCATTTTCTCATGACTTTATTACACAATTGAAAGGCCTGATTGATTTGACTGGATTTTGTCCCTAGGACACAGCAGTTTCCATAGGTCCTTAGATTTAACAGTCATTTTCACACAACTCAGGAAAATCATGATAGTTTTGGTTCATCCCTATTTATAAGGCAATTAAAAAAAAATTAACCGAGAGAATTAGTAAAGAATAGATTCCAGAGAGTAGAATCACACACACTAAAAGGGTCCTCACATAGATTTCTGTATACCTCTTCTCAACACTTGACATAAATAAAACAGGCCCTCTGTGCAAAGGCATAAATTTCCCTTTGCCTGGGGGAACTGAGCAGCCAAACTCAATAGGAATCCTACTCAAGGGATTGTTCTGAAAAGGTGGCAGACAAATCTTTTACAGCAGTAATGAAAAGTTCAGAGAGCTTATGCTTATGTATTCATACTCAATAAATCCAATTTTAGCAACATGCCTATTAAGATGAGAATGAATCCCCTGCAGCTCATAGGCCTCACCCTCCTCACATTATTATTACCTTTCCATTTTGTATTTGGAGTTTTTTAAATAAAGTTCACTTATTGGTAATTCAGCTGGCACTATTTACCAAAAATAAAAATAAAATAAAATCCCCCAGCACATCTACGCATAAAGGCATCAGGCTTTGCAAACTCGAACTGGCTAGACCTCAGTTGCTCTCTAGCCCCTGGGCACATGCACCAGCTATAAATTTTCTTTCCCAGGCAATACTGCAGGGAAACTTTTCTCATCTTGTAAATGGAAACATACTGCTGGTGTTCCTCCTGAGAAGCAATTGGTGGGGTGAGAATGAGGGGTGAACAGGATCAAATTATGAAATGTTATTACTCTGATAATCCAACTAGATTACAAAGCCAAGGGACCAACCATTTTGCATCTACCCTGGGGCACTGCTATTTGTGTCTCATAATGATTGTCTACATGATGTTTTTAGCTTCCAATTATGTAGCTTTCCATACTTTTTATAGAAGAGTTTTGTTTTCTGACTTTCTAATAGAGACAGAATATTGATCCTTATTTCATCCATTGATCTCCAAGAAGGAGGGGAAAGTGGGAGGAAAATCTTGAATATAAAGTATAACATTAATTTAACATCGCTTGAATATTTAAAGATTTGTCAGCTAACATAAAGCACACGAATAAACACTGGACCACTTACATGAGGCATGAAAAAAAAAAACATACCTAGGTTCAACTAGAAGGAAATCAGAATACAAATCTTTTCATTTACAACTTTTAAGTGTCTGTTTTGTGGAAGGCACCCAGTGTATAAGACAAAAAATGGCAAAGCCCAAACTTGGTAACCTAGTAGGGAAGAGGAAAGAAAAATGAATACAAGCAGCTTTGATTTAACTTAAAAAGAGATGACTGCATGGGAAAAGTCAAACAGAAGATTTTATATGGGAGGAAATACTTCTAGTAGGAGAGCAGACTAAAGAAGAGATTGATAAGGTGGCTACAGATATGAGCCTGGAATGAAGGAAAGGACTTTTCCTAGACTCTAAGCTTTTGTCCAGTCTTTTACTCTACTTCCAATACTATTCCATCTCTTCTTTACCTATAAAAATTATCTGTAGCTTTCAGGAGCTAGTTGAAGTGCCAACTATCTTATAAAGTCTTTCTTTCCTGTTAAGCTCATAAAAAAATAACTCTTTGAACTGTATTGCACTTTGTAGCACTTATTCTGGTATGCAGTTATACATATATTTCAGTATGTAATCATATAGTGAATTTTAACTTATCTGTCTTGATTGTGTTTTCCCTCACCAACTATGTTGTAAGTTTGCAGAGGGCCGTGATTGTACCTGAAATTTAACTCCTACCCCTCTTAGCAACTAAAGCACTAGTTGTAGTTGTAGGCACTCAGTAAGTACTTGAATGAATGAATATAATTGAATGACATGATAGAAATGTTTGTTTACTGACATATATTTGGTAAGCAGAAATATTTTGGCAGAAAAAATAAGTAAGTTGATGGATAAAGAGCTTCATCAGTGTGGATACTCCCTCTTCTTGGACAAATAACCCTTTCTACACCTCTCAGTTGTTTGAATGAATATGCAGATGTAGTATTTTGTAGAGAATTATTAGAAAGACTTCTCTGTGCCCTTCTCGTATTTCCATAAAGGATACACCCACATACCATTTATATTAAAATTTTAGAGATAGACAAAGTAGACATATGAGAGACTAGTTGCTTATGTGTTCTTCATTGTTTTGATTGTTTGTTTTATACATGAATCATCCATGATTGTTTCTATTATTTTGCAACCTTTTATTTGTTGTGTCTCTATTTCCCAAGCTTATGAAGAGTCTCTGGCTGATGCAGTTTCTAGGCTTTTTGACCTTTTTACTCATTTTAGTGACTATAACAGTCATTAAAACTTTTTATAAAATGTTGAGAGAATCTATATCTTTGCTTTTATATATTTCCCTTTCTGGTGAAGTTGATAGCTTGTTTAAGCAGTTTGGGGTAGAGTTGTATTTGCTAGTAGTGTCTTATCTTTTTGATTATTTCTATTAATATAATTTTCATTTATTTATTTTGGAGGCAACTGGGGTTAATTGACTTGCCCAGGGTCACACAGCTATAATATAATATTTATTTTGACTTCCATTGTATCATAGCTAACAAGTTTATTAGCCAAAGGAAATTGTTTTTGAAATGGCCTCTCTGTCTCTAAACAATTGCTTCCTGTCTCTCAGGATGTAAAATATAGTTATGCAGTTAAATTCTTTTAAAAAAGTAATATCTCTAGATACTTTCCATGTTTAACATTTTCTTATTCTCTTCTTGGGAAATGTGTGTGTGAGTGTGTTTTGTGTGCATATGTGTGTGTGCGTGTGTGGGTGTGGGTGGGAGGGCAGCTGTGGTGTACTGACAAGAACACTGGATTGAAAATCAGAAGATTCAATTAAAATTCCAGATCTACCACTGACTACCTATTTCTAATTGGCTAAGTTATTGCTTATTTACATACGGCCAAGTTACTTAAATTCGTGGACCTCAGTTGCATCATCTGGAAAATGAAGTGTTTGTTACTTTCTATTATTTCTAAATCCTATGATTGTGTATGTAGTTATGAGGCTTGTGAGTAGCTTACACACTTTTGACTTCTTTCATTTCCTGATCTGGCTTTATATACCTCAAGTGCATTTTTCCTTTCCTTCCTTTTACTTGCTTTTTTTTTTCATTTTACTGCTTACCAAGATATTATTTTGGTGGTTTGTCTCCAAACTAAGCTTTTCACAGAAAATATCTTCTATTTCACCTTCTGCAAAAATGTCAGAATTATCTTTCTGGTAAATTTATCATAAAGAATTCTCCATGATTATCATATGTCCTATGAAATGTTGCTTCATGCTGTCTTTGGGAACATGATGAAACTGACTACACACATACACATATATACACATATATGTGTACATATATGTACATATGCATATACGTGTATATATATACACATATATACACACACACATATATATATATATATATTAAAACTTTCTATTAATCTCTGGAAATGATTAATTAGTACTTCTTAAATATGACCTTTATGTCTAAGCACAAAATTTAGAAATTTGAGTTTTTCCAGAATGATTAAAATGGAGTTTTATTTTTAAAAACGTCAAATATACCAAAAAATCACTAAATACACTGTTTTCAAAAAGCAATAATAACAAAGTTATGTGGAAAGGTCACTTTTACTTCTAGGATAGACACTGAACAAAATATAAAAAGTATAGTAATTTAGGTAATGATAAATGAGGGATAGAAATAAATTCCGATGAAGAGAATCCTAAAAAGGAAGACAAGACAAGAAAACATTTTGAATGACAGGTTTGGGAATTTAAAATATTTTGGCAAAATAAACTTTTGCATTAAATCTCATGAAAAAATTATATAAGCACAAATAAAAACTCATACCTAGGTTTAAAAATAAAGTCAGCTTCATAAGTAAAGGACTGGTGAGGCATGACTAAATAAGCTTGTTTATAAAAAAGATTTTGGAGTCAACGAACTTCAAGGTCACTAAAAGTATACATTGGAATAAGAGATAATGAAAGATGTTGTGATCTTGTTTGAATACAGGGGCATTGTGTACTGGTTTAGTGAGGAGGTAATCATACTGTGTATTCTCCTGTTCATGCTAATGCATATTTTCATTCAGATGGAACCAATTACCATATTTTACATAATTATAACTTCTAATAATGTGAATTCAAATATGTATGACCATTTCAAAGAATCCAATACTTATACTAATCAGGATCTGGTTGTATTGTCTTCAGTTCTTGGTACCATAGATAGGTTTTATTATGAGTTAAGGGATAAAATGTAATGATTGAATCAAGCACACTTCACTGAAGATGTCAATAGATTTATGTCTGCTTTTTGATCTACAGGTTAATTATGCAGATTGAATGTGACTGGGAGTCTCTAGAATACCTTTCCAGAAAACTCTTTGCAAATAGGTTAGTTGCTATTCTCATATATTTTAGATACGGTGCTGCCTGGAGACTAAAACATAAAATTAGAAGGTTGTTAGATCACCTTCTAAGAATATGATTTTCATGAACTCAAAAAAACTGAATTAAACGTCTGATCTAGAAACATAGCAGAGAAGAATCTTCTTGAAGGTCATGTGCATAATTGCTTGTTGATTATTTATAACCACTTCATCTTGCCCACAGCCAGCTACTTCAAATAATTTCCTAAGTGGATTTCTAACATGCCATATGTTTTTGGTCATGAAGAAAAATATCAGAATTAAGGTTTCTTATGAACTTCATCATAATCCATCTCCTGGACCTCTGAATCATGTCTCCCAAAATATCTTCTAGATCTTTTGCTATCATGACGCTATGAAAACTATCAAATTCCTAATTGGATTAAATTAACCTTTATAAAAACCATATGCAATAAAATTTCAAATGAAAAACAACAGTTATTAGCCCACAACCATGAAGAACACAGTTCACTTTATGAGGGAATAGGGTACAGCTAAACTCTTCTGAGACACTCAAATACTCTATTTTACAGTTATGCTGGGTGGGAAAAATGCAATATACACTATTTTATTTCTATTGAGTGAGTAGTTCATAGTCTCTGCAGAAAACCAAACTGAGTCATGATATTTACTATGAGAGAATGGACAAAATTTTTGTAAGGCTGTTCTGGGAATAGTTGAAATTAAACTGACAGTGATGATGGAGAGAGGACAGTTGTACACACAAGTGTACAAGCAGAGCCTTGGACACAGCCTATACTCATTTTGAATTATATGGGAGAGACAGAATCACAGGAGAAAGAGTAATCACATTTAATGGGATGAAGCATATTAATGTCTTTTCTGCAGAGCTCACCACTTCTTCCAACATGCTTACTCCTACTCTTTTAGAGAAATTACTTTGTAGAAAGCACTTCAGAATACCCAAGGTTACTAGTATATCTTTATTAGTATTAACCAGCAGACAGAAAATGCTAAATCCCTTCATAGTACAGAAGACTGTGGTGGATACTATGGAGGATCACATCATAAGCAGAAGACTCTGTCCTCCAGGGAGCTCACAGAATAATTGTGAATAAGAAGAATTAATATAGGCATAGTTACGCAGAAACATATACATACTATAATATGACTAGAAGAAGAATGGATGACCAGTTAATAGAGAAGGATAAAGTTAATGGGGAATACATTCATAAAGGAACTAAATTTTGAGAAACTCAAAAATGGAAAGTCAATCATTGAATTAGAATTGCATGAGACTTTAGAAGTTATCTAGTCCAAATCTTCATAAAGTACAGAAAGACCATATGTCAAAGAAAAAGTCACTCCGCATCTGTTTGAGTAACTCTTGCTTTAGGGAACTCATTCTCTTTCAGGGAAACCTGTTTGATTACTGAATAGCTATATGTGTTAGAAAGGTTTTTTCTTTTCTTATGTTCTGCTGACTCTTTTTGTAACTACTACATAAGCACAAAAAAAGCAAATTTTGCTCTATTATTGTTTTCATCACATACTGATCAACCAATCAATCAACATTTATAAAGCACCCACTACGTTCCAGGCACTGTGCTGAGTGCTAGGGATACAAAAAGAAGCAAAAGAAATATTCTGCCCTCTAGAAGCTGACATTCTAATAAGGGTAACAACACACAAACAAATATATACAAAGCAAGCTATATAGAGATAGATAGGAAATAATTAAAAGAGGGAAAGTACTGGGATTGAGAAGATTTAGGTGAGGCTTCCTGTTAAAGACAAGATTTTAGTTAGGACTTAAAGGAAGCCAAAAGGAGGATGGAGAACATTTCAGGCCTGAGGCGCAACATGAGAAAATGCGCAGAGTGGAGAGGAGGTCTTGCTCATGGAACAGCCAAGAGGCCAGTGTCACAGGATCAAAGAATACATTATAGAGTAAGGTATAACACAAGTGCAAATGAAGGAGTGGGCTAGTTTAGGAAGAGTTTTGAAGGCTAAGCAGAGCATTTTGTACTTCAATATTTGAAAAATTCTCTTATTTTGTTGGTGGAATACCACAGAAGATGATCATTGAGAGACACGTATGGCCAACCTGAAGTAGACTGGTCCTTGGATTCCACATATGCAATATGCCATTTAGGTTCTTAACACTGGTAGGAACAACTAGAGCTTAGCCATTTTTGACATAATCATTAAGATTCTAAGTTTAATACAACACTAAAGTAATGAAACTGAACAGAATTTTTGGGAAGGCTTACTTACGATGGACCTTAAGTTATCCGAAACATCGAGAGTGCATTTTATTTTTTACAGTACAATACAAGCTCTTTAAGGGCAGAGGTTTTGTTTCATTTTCTCTTACCTTTTCTTTTTTCTCTTCTTCTTTCTTCCCTCTTTCCTTCCTTCCTTCTTTCTTTCATTCCTTACTTCTCCCTTTTTTCATTCCTTAAAACTCTGTGCAGTGGTGAGAAAGAAGAATATGATTATGAAAGTAAGTTGTTTTATTAAGTGAGAAAAAATTATAGCTTTTGAGATTTGGAGGATCAGTAACATAATAAAGATATAATTGATAATTATGCAAATATATGCATATATATTTTTTTCAGTTTACTAATCTATATTACCTCCTGACTACTTACCCCCATCATACTAAAATTAATAAAACAAGACCCTTGCAACAAATATGCACAGTTAAGCAAAATCAATTCCTACATTGTCCATGTACAAAAAATATTGCACATTGTGCTCACTGAGTCCATCACCTCTGTTCATTATTTCCAGTTTATCCTGTATCTGTCTTGTTTGTACATAGATTTTTCATGTTGTCACTCCATTAGGCTTTGAATTACTTGGAAGCGGTGTTTTATTTTGTCTTTCTATCCCCAGTGACAGGAACATTTTTGTTGTTCAGTCCTTTCAGTCATGTACAATTCTTCATGACTCCACTGTGGATCTTCTTGGAAGAGATACAAGAATGGTTCGCCATTCCCTTCTCCAACTCATTTTATAAATGTGGAAACTGAGGTAAATAGGTGACTTATCCAAGGTTACACAAGTAGTAAGTGTCTGAAACCAGATTTGAGCTTGGAAAGATGTCCTCCTGACTCCTGGCCCAGCACTCTATCCACTACACCACCTTGCTGTCCTGAGGGGTACATAGAAGGTATTTAAAATGCTTTTTGTTTGACTGACTGCCTTGGGGAGAATGCTTCATTGGTCCTCTATAATTAGGATGCCTATTTCTTTGAGCAGCATTCCAATGTCTTTGAAAGTTAGTTGTTTTACAAGACTGTTGTTAATTTACGTAATGTTCTCTACTCACTTTGTTTTTCAACACTTTGAACAAGTTTTCCCAGGTGTCTTTGAAACTCTTCTTGTCATTTGTTTTCTTATTCAACCATTCCTCTATTCATAGTCCTCCTCCCTTAGTTTCCATTTCTTCAGCAACACAAAAAGAAATTTATTACATGTTTGTATTGGTGTGTCTTTTATAATTTTTTTTTTGTATTTTGGGGTCAAAGAACATACACAGTTTAGTTAAATTTTAGTCATATTTCAAAATTGCTTTCTAGAATGGCTGGACCAGTGCTATTTTCATACAATTTCCCAACATACATCATTTTCTTTTTGAGTAATTTTGCTAATCTTATGGCAGAAAGCAGAATGTAATAATTGTTTTAATTTATATTTATGTAATTATTAATTATTTGGAGCATTTTTAATGATATTATTGATAGTTTGGATATCTCAGCTAAAGTCCCCTTCAGTAAGAAGCTTTTCTCCTCTTTTTTTGATTTTCATTTTTGTTGTTTTAGGCAATCATGGTTAAGTGACTTGTCCAGGATCACACATGTAGTAAGTGCCTGAGGCCACATTTGAACTCAGGTCCTCCTGACTCCAGGGCCAGAGCTGTAGCTACTGTGCCACTTAGCTGCCCCTTCTCAGTCCTTCTTAATGTCAAAACATTTTTTCATAGATTGCTACCAATGTAGTCTGTATTTATCTTGTTTGTACCTAGTTTTATTTTGACTGTGAGTGCCTTGAGAACAGAAACTATTTTTTGTTTCTTTGTTTCTTTTGTTTTGTTTTCTTTCTTTGTATCCTTCAGGCAGAGTATCTGACCTATGCCAGTTGCTCAATTTTTTTTAACTGATAGACTGAACATATCTTTAATGGCATGGACTGACTTAGAGGGTAATGGGTTTCCCCTCATGGTAGTCTTTAACTAAAGACCATATAAAAATTTATAAAATCATCCTATAGAGCGAGATCTTACTCCAGTATGAGCTATTTTAAAGTTTCTGATATTCCTTCCCATGTGAATTTCTTTTTAAATTCTATGAGTAGTGAGTTCAAATGCAGAAATTTATTTGGTAATGTGCCCCTTGTTGTCTTGTTCTATATTTTAATCAATGACTTTGTTGAAGCTGTAACAATTATTGTATCCCTCTCCCAAATCTGACTACATTTTGCCCTCAGGCTTACAGAAGTACTCCAACGAGGTGAATATACCTTTTTTCAAATGTCAACCCTCACAGTGTTGTCCCCATTGTTAGCTACCAGTGAATAGCAACCCAGTAACATTTAACCTTATCATCAATGAGCTTTTATAAAGGAATTATTACTCTTATGATAACCAATAACAAAAGAGCAAATGCTTTCCCCAAAAAAAGCTTGGGAGTAAGGTCACTCTTTCCTATTCCACCTTGTTTGTAGTGAAAGTTTGTAGAGAGGGTGAGATTGAATCACTGCTCATTCCACCATCTTGGTTCATCAAATGTTTGTGAGAGTTTGTAGTTTCCTATATAACATTGGTCCCAAGAAGTGCACGTCTAGATGTACTATAACTACTGGGAGTGTCCTTATCTTATTTGCTCAGATTAGACCTGAAGATTACTCATTACTTTTCTGGTCACTAATGCTGAACTACCTAGTAGCAAAACTCACATCCTAGGATACAGAGATTCTAGGATATCTAGAAACCTACCCACTCTCTAGTCTCACCTTTCAAAACTCATTAGATTGTTACCTCCATTCCCTTTTTTTTCAAATACAAAAGAACAAAAATCAATTACAAAACCCAATGTTCATTTCATGGAACCACAGGGCTTCAGAGGATTGTAGGCCTCCAAGACCACTACTTTTAGCAATGTATAGGAATCAAATTGTAATGCAGAACATTATTTTACCATTTCAGGTAGTAGGGCCCTTTAAGCCATGGAGAGCAGAAATTACTGTTTAATCTTGCCCCAGACCTCTCTCCTCCTAAATCTAAACAATAGTGAAATGTACTCTTGCATAGCTCAGCACAGCCCGTACCTCCAATGCAAATGGATAAGAAAGCTTGCAATATAATTGCTTTAGATAATTATGTTTATACCAGAGACCAGGATACCTGGTCTGGTTTGTGTGATCTCTGACCTGTAATGATGGGGTGCTCGGGTGCTTGTGCTTGTACTTGTGCCCCAATTTCTCCCTAGTCTCAGAAACACTGTCTCTGACAACCTCTCCCCAGCCCAAGGACACTGTGCCTAGCAGTTATTCACACATGGGCCTCAGTATGACCTTTATCTCTCTCCCTGGTACAGCTACACAGTGCTGGGCTGCTCAGGCCCCAGCCCTCAGATCATGTCTCTGGAAGCCTCCCAATTCCTAAGTAAGTTCCTGTCTTGTGAGAAAGCTTTCCCTTGTTGCAGAGCATTCTCTCATCAAGACAGAGGAGAGGGGTGCCTTGGCCAGCCCAAGGAGTTTTGTCCTTGGCCAGCCCAAGGACTTTTCCTCCTTCCAGACTCCAAAGATCCATACCTCTGTCATCTCCTTCCCTCTCTTGTATACTCTCTGTACTTTCCCATCCATAGCTTCCAAAGACACTTGCACCTTTGGATTACCTCATCAGTGTTCCTAGCATTTCTTTCCCATGCTCTTTTCCATATAAACCCTAGCTTGACCCCTGATTTGGGGGGGCTTGATTTGGGTGTGCACAACCTTTGCAGCCGCACGCTAATAAATCCACATTTTAAGTTATGTCTGGGTCTCACTTGCTGATTTCTCAATACAACAAAATCAAGAGAAGGCCATATAAGCAAATGACTGGAGTCAACTAAGGCACTTTTGAATATTCCCAATATGCACTCTTTTCTACAAAGACAGTTTAAAAAAGATCTCATCTATGGGACTTTAATGAATCAAGATGTGGAATAAACAGTAATTCAATCTCACTCTCTCATTCACTTTGAAAAATCCAGAAAATAGCACCCCAAGAAAAATCCTGGAACAGTGGAGCCAGCAGAAAGACAGGGTAGTCTTTTTGCTTGAGAGTCTTGGAAGATTAACAGGAAAGGTCTCTCGTGCTGTGGTTGAAGGGGACCAGTACAGGACAGGAGGCATCCCAGCAAGCCAATAGCAAGCCTCACCTCAGGAAAACTTGTGGGAGATCCTGGCCCTAGGGTGGTGGAACAGGCAAGCACCCACACCAGGATACCTTCCCCCATCACATGCCTTGGCACAGTCAGGGGAAATGGCAGACACCAGCCCATAGAACCACCAAGTGTACCAGAAGACAGATGTCCACCAGCAGCTGAAGCCATCCATGCTCTAGCAGAGCCCTGGGAGAAGAGGCAATCTCCACTGACCAGATGACCCCCACCTCCCACCCCATGAGCTTCAGTGTAACCCCAGGAAAACACAGAAAAACCCCACCTGGCCTCAGCACACAACAGCCACCCAATGAGCTCCAGCTCAGTACCAGGTAAGCTAGCAGATCCCTATACTATCCAGCTGCCAACTCCTGGGGCTCCAGTGCACAAAGCCAGTGACCAGGCCCCTTACCCCCAGCACAAGAAGCATGGGACAGTGCCCCCTGTGTTCCAGATGCAGAAATGAACTTAAAAGCCAGAAAAAAGGCAAACAACATGAGCAAAAAGCAACAAAAATAAACACTGACCATAAAGAATTACTATGGTGACATGGAAGACCAAAACACAAATCGAGAAGAGGACAACATTGTCAATATATCAATATCTGGAACCTAAAAGGGAATATGAATTGATCTCAAGCCCAAAAAGTCTTCTTGAAAGAGCTCAAGAAGGATGTTAAAGGTCAAATAATAGAGGTGGAAGAAAAATTGGGAAAAGAAATGAGAGCTATGCAAGAGAGAGTCAACAGCTTAGAAAATGAAGGAAAAAAATTGATTGTAGAAAAAAATTCCTTTAAAAATACAATTGGCAGGGCAGCCAGGTGGTGCAATGGATAGAGCTCTGGCCTTGAAGTCAGGAGGAGCTGAGTTCAAATCCAATCTCAAACACACAACACAACACGTACTGGCTGTGTGATCCTGGGCAAGTCACTTAACTCCAATTGCCTAGCAAAAAGCAAAAAAAAAAATACAATTGGCAAAATGGGGGAAAAGTACACTGAAGAAAACAACTCCTTAAAAAGTAAAATTGGCCAAATGGAAATGAAGGTACAAAAGCTGACTGAAGAAAACAATCCATTAAAAATTATAATTGGGCAAGTAGAAGGTAATGATTCTATGAGACATCAAGAATCAGTCAAAATCAAAAGAATGAAGAAAATAGAAGAAAATGTAAAATTCCTCATTGGAAAAACAACTGACCTGTAAAATATATCCAGGAAAGATAATTTAAGAATGACTGCTCTACATGAAGTAATGATTAAAAAAATTTAAAAAAAGAGCTTGCACAGCATCTTTGAATAAATTATCAAGGAAAACTGTCCTGAGATCTTAGAACCAGAGGGCAAAATAGTCATTGAAAGAATACACCAATGACCTCTTAAAAGAGATCTGAAAATGAAAACTCCAAAGAATATTGTAGCCAAATTCCAGAATTATCACATCAAGGAGAAAATACTGCAAGCAGCCAGAAAGAAACATTTTAAATATCATGGGACCACAGTCAGGATTACACAGGACCTGGAAGCCTCTTTGTTAAAGGACAGGAGGGCTTGGAATATGATATTTGATAAAGTAAAGGAGCTTGGATTGCAACCAAGGATCAACTATCCATCAAAACTGAACATAAATTTTTCAAGGGAGGAGATGGGCATTCAATGAAATAGAGAACTTCTAACCTTACTGATGAAAAGACCGGAGCTCAATGGAAAATGTGATCTCCAAATACAAGACTCAAGAGAGGTATAAAACAGGAAAGGAAAAATGTTATTCAATAAGGGCTAACTGTTTACATCCCTACCTAGGAAGATGATACTTGTAACTCTTGAGAACTGTATTTTTATGACAATATTTGAAGCATTATACACAGACAGAGAGTGTGGGTATAAGTTGACTTTGATGTGATGATAAAAAACCTAATTACATGATGAAAAGGAATTGTAATGGGAGAAGAAGAAGAAAGGAAGAGGCAGAAGAGGTTAAACTACATCACACAAAAATCATTCCCTAGTGGGAAAGAAGGGAGATGAGCATTGTTTGAACCTCACTCTCATTTGATTTGGCTCAAGGAGAGAATAACATACTTATTTAGGTAAAGAAATCTAACTTGCTCTGTAGGAAATAGGAGGGAAGAAGGGAAAGAAAAGGGAGGCAGTGGAGAGAAGGGAGGGAATGAATAGTAGGGGAAAAAGGAAAGAAAAAAGGGTGGGCAAACAGAAGGGAGGGCAGATTGGGCAGGCAGTGGTCAAAAGTAAAACTCTAGTGAGTAAGGAAAGGGAGAAAGGAGAGAGAAAGGCAGAAATGAGGGGATAGGATGGAGAGAAAGACACAGAAATTATAACAGTGAATGTGAATGGGATAAACTCTCCCATGAAATAGAAATGTTTAGAAAAATGGATTAAAAAGCATAATCCTAAAATATGTTGTTTACAAGAAACACATTTGAAACAGAGAGATACACACAGGGTAAAGGTAAAAGACTGGAGTAGAATAAATTGTGCTTCACCTGAAGCAAAAAACAAAAAACAAAAAACCAAACCAAACAAAACAGAGGTAGCAATCCTGATCTCAAAGCAAAAGCAAAAAAGTAAATCTAATTAAAAGAGATAAGGAGGGAAACTACACCCTGATAAAAGGCACCATGGAGAATGAAGTAATATCAGTACTAAAATATGTATATACTAAGTGGTATAGCATCCAAATTCTTAGAGGAAAAGTTAAAAGAGTTACAGGAAGAAATAGCAAAACTATACTAGTAGGGGACCTCAACTTCCCCCTTTCTTAACTAGGTAAATCTAACCACAAAATAAAAAGAAATAGAAGAACTTTTTTAGAAAAGTTAGATATGGTAGAACTCTGGAGGAAAGTGAATGGGGATAAAAAAGCATATATCTTTTTCCTCAGTGGTATATGACACCTATACAAAAATTGACCATTTTTAGGGCATAAAAACCTCACAATCCAATGCAGAAAGGCAGAAATATTAAATGCATCCTTTTCAGATCATGATGCAATAAAAATTACATGTAATAAAAGGCCATGGAAAGATAGACTAAAATTAATTGGAAACTAAATAATCTAATGCTAAAGAATGAGTGGGTCAAATAACTAATTAGAGAAACAAGAACTTCATCCAAGAGAATGACAATAATGAAACAATATACCAAAATTTGTGGGATGCAATGAAAGCAGTTCTTAGGGAAAGTTTTATTTCTTTAAGTGCTTACATGAATAAAATAGAGAAAGAGATCAATGAATTAGGCAAGCAACTAAAAAAGCAAGAAAAAGAACAAATTAAAAATCCCAAATTAAATACCAAACTAGAAGTACTGAAAATCAAAGACAGATTAATAAAATTGAAATTAAGAAAACTATTGAACTAATAAATAAAAGTAAAAGCTGGTTTTACGGAAAAAAGCAATCAAATAGATAAACCTTTGGTTAATTTAATTAAAAAAGAAAGAAGAAAACCCAATTACCAGCATCAAAAATGAAAAGGGTGAATTCCCCACCCAAGAAGAGGAAATTAAAACAATTATCAGAAGCTATTTTGCCCAACTGTATTCAAAAAATAATCGACAATCTTAGTGAGATGGATGAATACTTACAAAAATATAAATTGCCCAGATTAACAGAAGAAGAAATAAAATACTTAAACCCATTTCAGAAAAAAAGAAATTGAACAAGCCATTAATGAAATCCCTAGGATAAAATTTCCAGGGCCAGTTGTAATTACAAGCAATTCTATCAAACATTTAAAAAAACAATTAATTCCAATATTATATAGACTGGGAAAAGAGGTGAAAAATGGATCCTTCCAAATTATTTTTTTTGATACAAATATGGTACTGATACCTAAATCAGGAAGAGTCAAAACAAAGAAAGAAATTAAGGACCAATTTCCCTAATGAATATAGATGTAAAATTTTTAAATGAAATATTAGGAAAGAGATTACATCATCTTATCTAAAGGATAATACACTATAACCTGGTAGGATTTATATCAGGAATGCAAGACTGTTTCAATATTAGGAAAACTCTAAGTGTAATTGACCATATGAAAAGCAAAACTAAAAGAAATCACATGATTTTCTCAACAGATGAAAAAAAGATTTTGACAAAATACAAAACCTATTTCTATTAAAGAACACCAGAGGGCACAGGAATAAATGGAGTCTCTTAAAATGTTAAGTAGCATCTACCTAACACCATCAACAAGCTTTGTATGTAAAGGTTATAAGTTAGAAGCATTTCCAATAAGATTGGGGTAAAACAAGGATGTCCATTATCACCACTGTTATTCACTATGGTACTAGAAACTACTTTTGCAATGAGAAGAAAAATAAATTGAAGGTATTAGAATATGTAAAGAAGAAACAAAGCTTTTACCCTTTGCAAATGATATGATGATATACTTAAAGAATCCTAGAGAATCAAGTAAAAATAAAAACACATGAAATAATAAACAACTTTATCATATTTGCAGGATATAAAATAAACCTACATGTCTCATTGGCATTTCTAGATATTATTACCAAAGACAATAGTAAGAGATAGAAAAAGAAATTCCATTTAAAGTTATTGTAGACATTATAAAAGAGTTGGAATTCTACCTGCAAGAAAAACTGAATAACTATATGAACACAGTTAAAAAAACATTTTTCACACAAATAAAGTCAGATCTAAATAGTTGGAGAAACATCAGTTGTTCATGGGAGGCCAAGCTAATATAATAAATATCTAAATTATTTTACTTATTTTATCTAAATTAATTTACTTTTTCAGTGCCATAACAATCAAACTACCAAAAATTAATTTATATAGCTAGGGAAAATGATAACAAAATTCATCTGGAAAAACAAAATGTCCAGAATAGCAAGGGAATAAAAAAAAAAAAGTAATGCAAGAGAAGGTGGCCTAGCCATAACAGATCTTAAATTGTATTATAAAGAAGCAACCATTGTGTGATGATTAACTTTGATAACTTGTCTCTTCTTAGCAACACAAGGATTTAAGACAACTCTGAAAGACTCATGATGGAAAATGCTTTCCACATCCAGAAAACAACAACAACCACAGCAAAAACAACAACAACAAATTATGGATTCTAAATGCAGATTGAAGCATATTATTTGCTGAAAACTAAAAATAAATAAATAAATTTAACAAAAAAAGAAAAAAAAGATCTCACCTAAATACATGATTAGGAGATGGCAACAACTATTGATACTTTCCCATCTTCCCCTTCTCAGAGCAGCTTCCATTATGTATCTTCATGATTGGGAATCAAGTTCCCTAGCTTCCTTCATAAAAGGAATTTGTATTAACTAAGTCAAACAATGTACTTTACTCATGAATCAGTCCTCATTACAAAAGTAAAGAAGAAATGTTAATCAAATTTACTGAGAGAGATAGCTAATGGATTGGATGGCAAAAGTCATTTCAAAATGATATTCGCAATCTCTAATAATGGTCAACAAACAATAAGAGGAAATTCTATGTGGGTGCAGAGCCAAGAAGGAGGAGTAAAAGTAGTGACTTACTTGAGCTCTTCCCTAAATCTCTACAAATGCTTGTAAAAATGGCTCTAAACAAAATGTAGAGTAGCAGAATTCACAAAAATACAGAGTGAAAGAAATTTCCAGCCCAAGACTACCTGGATGATTGATAGGAAAGTTTTTTGTGCCTGACTAAGAGAGGAACACAGCTCAGCGTGGGCCACACAGGCAAAGACTAGGCCTCATCAAACCTAGAGCAGGCCTCAGGGGACTGAATCACAGTCAGCTGTGGCAGTTTCCAGACTTCTCAACTCACAAATGCAAAGGACAATTTAGAAGGTCAGTAGGGAAGGTTTGTCTGACCTGAGTGAGAGGGGAGCATGGTCCAGCCCCAATCCTGTCACAGTACAGAGGTGGTGGCTGCATCTGGAGCTCTTGACCCACAGATGATGGGGGTATCAAGAGGGGGACCAGAGGGAGATTGCAGGGATCTCTTTGTTAGCAGTAAGGCAGGATTGTCTTGCTTTGCCTGTGCTTGGATCAGGGTGCCAGTCCTGTGGTTAGGAGGAGTGCTGGTATGGTGGAGCTGGTGGTGGCAGAAGAAAGTGAATACTCCTCACAGTTCCAAGACAGAAAAGTGTGCTTGTGGTCATTCATAGACCATCACACAGGCTAGGAAATGAGTAAACACCTCCCTTTTGATCATATCACCTTGGAAGAACTGATAATTTACAGGTCCCTAGAAGTGTCTCTGGAAACAGCTGCACAAAACCCCTGAAGCTTTGGACAGTATATCTTCCACACTGGAAGAAGACCTCTACCTTAACAAAGAGTTTAAAACTCAAATAATTGGCTGGGAACATGAGCAAACAGTGCAAAGAAACTCAGAACATAAAATCTTACTTTGGTAACAAAAAATATCAAAACATACAACCAGAAGAAAACAAAGTCAAAGCTCCAACAAGAATGCCTCCAACAAATACGAATCAGTTCCAGGCCATGGAAGAGCTCAAAAGGATTCTAAGAAGCAAATAAGAGGAGTAGAGGAAAAACTGAGAAGAGAAATGAGAATGATGCAAGAAAATCATGAAAAATGAGTCAACAGTTTACTAAAGGACACCTAAAAATTACTGAAGAAAATAGCGCCTTAAAAAAATAGACTAACCCAAATGGCAAAAGAGGTCCAAAAAGCCAATGAGGAGAAGAATGCCTTAAAAAGCAGAATTGGTCAAATGGAAAAGAAGGTCCTGCCTTATAGGAAAATAGAAGGGGAAGATGATAAGAGAAGGGGGTGATAGAAGGGAGGGTAGATTGGGGGAAAGGGTATTCAGAATGCATGCCTTTATGGCATGTGGGAAGAGTTGAGATGGCAGAAAGTTTGGAACTCAAAATCTTATGAAAATGAATGTTGAAAACTAAAAATAAATTAATTAATAAAAAAAAAGAGAAAGAGACAGTCCCTACCCTCAAAGAGCCTACAGTCTGATTACGGAAGAGAATAAAAGCTGGAAAGGAGTGGGAAGACACCAGGGGATCACTAGCTCAGGAGAATCCTTTTCCATGGAGTTGAAACCAAGCAGAATTGTAGGTGGAAAGCAGAGAGTGAGCTGTAAAGTCCAGTTTCTGCCCACTATAATTTGGGAGGAAGTTAGTGCTTCCTTGCAGCTCTCAAATAAGCAGAAAAAAGAGTCTGAGGGAGTGAGGAAGGTGTCAAATATCCAAGGCTTTATTAGTCATCATGATGAAATTTTCAGTAATGATCTTATCCTGGGAAAGGGCAACTTGTTTCAAGGAGATGAAAGGGAACAGAGCTGCTATGGAAAATGAGATCAGAGATATGAACTAAGGTTAAATTTGATGTGATTCCTAAGTGGGATATATCATCTCTAGTTCCATTCATTCAAGCAAGTTGTCCTGTATACTTGGAATGCACTACTTTTTTCCTAATATCATTTTCTTTATTTTCTTACACTTCTTTATTTTCTTATATACTTAGAGGTCATGTCAAAGCATTTCTGATAGATATTTCTTTGTTTTTATTACTGTAGGGAAAGGGGAAGTCATCTACACTGAGGATGAAATGTTATGTAGTCACCATAGTAGTAGTCATAGCAATAGTAGTAATCGTAGTACTTGTAGTAGTAGCAGTAGCAGTAGTGGTAACAGAAGTAACAATGACAGCTTCCCATATTTAAATAATTTTCATTTTGAAACATGGTTGCCCATATGACAGTCCTGTGTTAGTACAAAGATTTTCCCCCATTTTCAGATGAGGAAATTGACTTTCAGAAAGGATTAGGTATTTGTCATTGGTCAATAATTGTCAATTTTTTTTAAACTTGTGTTCCTTAATTCCAATTATAGGATTTTTTCTAGTACATCATGCTTCTTATCTAGAAATATAATATCCCAATCAAGGGAAGTAATCATCTTTTTTTTTTTTTTACTGTAATGTACTGCACTTAGCATAGTGCTTGACACATAGTAAACAAATGCTGGTTGAATAATTGACTAATTATAACATCATACTGTATTTTTGGAGTATGATGTTCACTTCAGCTGTAAATGAGTATTGACAAGCTAGAGTAAATCCAGAGAAGCCAGAGAGGGTTTCAAAGGATCATAAAATGATGTCAAATTAAGATCATTTGAAAAGAAAAAAAAAGAAAACTGCGTATATTTAATCAGAAGAAAACAAAGGGGGCACATGATAGTTATCTTTACATGTTTGCAGGAATGTTAGGAACCACCAAACAGCAGAATGTTTATCCATGAAATTGATGCTAATCACCATATGAACTTTGCCCTAAGAAGTCCCATGTTCACTCACTCTGGCATTATGTAACACACTTCTCTGGAAGAAGTGATAAGTAACTACCAAGCTCCTCTCAAAGAACTGACAATCATTAATCTGAAGAAAAAACAAAAGTATGAAGGACACATATGCATCATTTACCCAACAATAAATCAGCAATACAGTACTGAAATTTAACAGTTGGGCTCCAGAGCTGGTACAATTTGGCTTGAACATGCCCTTGCCTCTATCGCTCAATTTTCCTCTATCTCATCATTCACATTACACTCATTAGTCTTAAAGCTTTGGCAAAGATAGATTTACCCATTAAGAACTTGAGCCCCTACCACCAGAAATCTCATCTCATCCCTAGATATATTTCACTTAGCCTCACACACATGACTTGGTGAAATGGAGGCAGTGCCTAAACAGATAGATCTGCTAAAATGCACACTCCAATTTAACTTATGGCATATGATTAATGAATGAGATAAGAAAGAAACTACTTAATAGAATATCTTCTGTGTACATCTAAAACTACAGCTTCTTATAGATTCAGGCAACCTCCAACCAAGATATTAATAATTTCTAAATCAATGCCATGGTTTTCTATTCAGTGGTCCTCTCATTAGAAAAACCTTATAACTGCTTCTCGCTGGCACTACTTCTCTATATTTTTTAATGATCCTAATTTGCCATCATTTTAAGATCTTTGCAATCCTCTCTGAACTCCTCTGCATTTATCCCAGCTTTTCAATTCTCATTTATACCACACTGAAATGATCACAATACTCAAAAAAATAATGCACGGTTTTAATGTGAATGTGCTCAAAGTTTCATCAAAGAGAATATATAACTTTCATTTAGCCCTTCTGTGTCTGACTTTCAAATCCCACAACATATTTCCCTTTGTTACCAGATCTTATTCCTTCCCCAGATTCCAAAATCTGAAGGCTCCATGCAATGGGAGAGGGGGTATAGAGTAAGAGCAGAGCTATGCATATAAGGTGAATTATATTATTTCATGTAGCTTCAAAGGACAGGCTGCAGTGAACTGATAGAAATTGTAGGAACTCCATATTTCATCTCAATATAACATATTTTTCCCCTACACATTATAGCTGTCCAACAATGGAATAAATTGTCTTATAAAATTTTGGGCTTACCACCCAGCACAGAAGGCTATGCATTAGAGAGGTTGCAGAAAATATCTCTGACTGGGTTAATTGAATTAGATGACTCTAGAATTTCAAAGAACTTAGAACTTCCCTACTCTCTGATTCTATTAAAGCACCAGACTCATAAAACCTGATTTGCAGTAAGATCATGTCATGTAATGTCCTATCATAAGTAGTCCGGATGGACTATTTATATGCTGCCCGTCTTGATCTAGTAACTATTCACTTTTTAACTGATAGATTTGGCTTATAAGTAGTTGGAAACAACCATGTTTTTGAAACTACTTTTTATAGTGGTATCATTTATTTTCTTTTCCCCCTCTCAAATCGCAGACATGTAGTACCTGTGCACACAGGCTTCAGGTGCATTATACAAAATCTCTTCTATAAGTCAGTTTTTTGAAAGGGCCAATGTAAGTGCATATTAAAGGTGGTAAGATGTGCAGAAAATTAGTATTCATCAGTTCACTAAATATGATTACCCTTTCTTCTTTTATTTTTTCTTCCTTACATCTTGATACTATAATGAACTGTTACCTGGTATTGCAGAAATGTATTAATGTAATCTTTGCTCTGTGGAGAAAAATGTTATTTAATAAGCTGATTCATTTTGAACTTATCTGGCAGAGATATCTTTCAATATAACAGCAGCAAATCTTATTTCAACAGAATATAGGGACATAATATAAAGACTATAAGCTATAATAAATATTATATCACAAATTTCATTTTTCTACACCATCTCTTAGCTACCAACTCAAAGGAAATTTAATTACATTCTCTTTTTTGTCCTGAATTATCCTAATTGCCTGTCTATGGTACCCTTGTTTTACAGATAATGATGATCTGTGACACAGCTGAAATAAAGCAACCTCTCTCTGATTACTCTGAGCCAAATTATTTTTCCCTCCTCCAAACTCTGGTTGCACTTACAGTCAAGAAATGACCAAATTTTAGAGTTGAAAGTGCCTAGCTTAAAGGTTGTCTTGTCCAACTGGCACATGACCAAGAATCCCCTCAAGAAATAACTAAGAAGAGGTCATTCTGCCTTTACTTGATTGAACTAGATGACTGAGTGCAAAGAGGTTGCAATTTACATTGTTGGAGTGTCTGTATTAAGGAATCAACATATGTGTCATTAGATCAAAGACTTAAGGTTAGAAAGAATATCAGAATTCATTAAATGACTGAATCACAAAATTATTAGAGTTGAAATAGACCCCTGTTGTCATCCATCCAATCTATATACAAAGACAAATTCCCACTACAGCATTCTGGCTTAGTGGTCATCTAGACTCTACCTGAAGACCTCCAATGATTGAGAATTACCTATTTTTGAAGACACTCCATTCAACTTTTAGGTAGCTTTCATTGCTAGGAAGTTTTTTCCCTAACATTCACCCCCATTGAGACTATATGAAAAAATTAAACAAGTCTAACATTCTTTTATGTCATAGATTTTAAAATATTTGAGCACAGATATTATATTTCCCCTCTCCCTAAGTCTTTTCTTGTCCAGGCTAAACATGCAGTATGAACACCAGGGGTTGAGGGTGGGGGGAGGGACCTCTTGGTTGCACTTCTCTAATTTCTGTGTGATTTATAGAGGTATTTTCTAAAACTAGGAAGAACTGAACTGAACATACTATTTTACTGGGCTATTAACCAATTGATACTTCAATGTCATTTAGAAATTGACTTAATTCTCTTTTATTTTTCTCTTTTTTATATGCTTCATGTACTAAATAGATTGAAACCTTATTGAATGTAAAGACTGTCACTTACAGTTCCCTTGTATTTTTCCACTTCCTGAAAATGTCCATCAAGTGATCAAGATTTGCAACTAGTTTGTAATTTGGTATATTATCTATTTAGTTCAATAGAAATGAAGTGATTTGTCCATTATCATATAGCTTATTGGTATCAGAGACAAGGATTGAACCCAAGTCTTCCTGACTGCAAGATCCACAGGCTGCCCCTTACTATTTATACACTTCATCTCTCTCCTATTTTCTCTGACTCTCAGCATTGTTAACTCTCTGCTTTCTTTTTGCATTTGCACGTAAATGTATTCACTTATACATGCATGTATGTATACATAGAAACTACACACACACAAATTTATATGTGTGTATAATTCATGTGAAACTAATTTTTATCTTCACATAGTGTTCATGTTCAAAATATTGAAAATATCTAATAGTCCTATTTTGAAAGACATTTTTTCAGTATTTGCTAATTTTGTATAGTAAGAAGTTAACTAAAATTTACATATTACCCTGTTAGCTCTTTTTAAGCTTAGGAAGCAAGATGATTGCCCCTAAATTCCACCTAGTTCCCTTCTCTTTGGCTTTGGGTAATTTATTTTAGATGAAAATTTTCAAATTCAATCACAATCACTTTGAGCCCTAGTTAAGAAAATTATTCACACCCTAGGAAGAAGCTGAACTCTCTTCTTAACCTTAAATTTATATTTATGTCTAATCCTCAGACTCCCTAAATTGCATATGAAATTCAGTTTACTGGAAAAACTTGAGTAAGATAAATAAAATTAAATTTTAAAAATGGTAATGAAACAACAGATTATATTATAGTTTTTGTTGCTAGATAGGCATCATGAGGGAAAGATGGAGAAAAGGCTGCTTTCCTTAAAACTTCTTTAACCTCTGGTCCTTTTCTCTACAAATGTCTGTAGAGAAAATTACTATTCTTGATCTTTCCGTATTCTGCCACAACTCAGTCCTTCTTTTGTTCCTTATCTGCTTCAGTCTCTCTAATCTAGACCATCAGGGTCTTTCTCCTTATTTTAAAATAGTTTCTCTCTCTTCTATACATTCTTTAGGGCATAGCCTGGTGCCTAACACAATTGCTTTGATTAATTTAAGGGAGGAGGTATACAGGCCCTGTTCAAACTCATTTCTGATTTTCTGTCAAGTAAAAAAGGTTCTCATTTAAGCCATCTGCGACAACTGGAATGGCTTCCGTGTCAACCTCAAAATTATGAACAATTATTTTTCACCTAATCATAAACAAAACATATAATTTAGAAGTAATTTATACTTGCTGGTAAAACAAATCAGCTTCTGTCGCAATCAATAATAATAAATATAACTATTAAATTATTTCATAATTGCATTTAATTATATATCTGCATCATGCTTTGATTAAGCAGCTGCACAGATATTGAGTATATAGAGGTTAATTATATTCATCTATATGATAGAGTCAGCTAATTTTAAATGCAAATGACATAGAAATAACATAAATATATTACACTTTTAAATTGTGAAATAATAATATGACAACCATGAATTGTCTTTTAAAGTGTAAAGTATTAACCATCAGATTCATCTATAATAATTCTATTGTAAACTAAGAGTGTATATGTAGTGTTTCTTTTAGGGCAGACAACAGGCTTAAGTGTATTTTGGAACACAATATAACTGAAAAATAACTTGACCTAAAAAATTACTCTATAAAATCTAATTTTATTCAGAAATTTTAATTTTTTTTATCCTCTGAAAATCAGTTACACATGTGTATACAGCCTAAGCCATATGTACGGTAACAGGAAAAAAATGGAAAATGACAAAAATAAAGATTCCTCTTCAACCATAGAGTATTCTGGAAAAACAAGCAAACAAACAAAACACTCGACCAAGTAAAATTCAACACAATATATTTCTAGTATTTCTTTTCTTTTTTTTACTGGGCAATTTTTGTATTTAAAAAAGTCTTATGGTGAATAAAACAGACTTTCTTGTAAGCTGAAATATTTTACGTTGTACATCTAGAAGTGGAATATAATTAAATTAATTTATGCTAATGTAACATCATAAAGTGATACAAACAGATAATGCAACTATTTTCTTTCTATTAATAATAGTTCAAAAATGTATTATATTTCATCACCAGATCCTGTGAGATCACCAATATAGGTGTGAAAATGATGTCAACCTTGTTGACATTTCCCACCATGAAAACAACATTGTTGAGACTTAAAAATCATTAACATGGAAAAATAAAAAAGGTATTCAACTTAATTTGTTCTTGGAAAGTTAAATGACTATTCTTATGGGAGGTTTGAAGTAGGAAGATGGAAAGGAAGAAGAGATGATGCCATCATCATAAGTGCAAAATAAATTATCAGAAATTTTGAGAGGGCATTAAAATCCATCACATGGAAATTGGAAAACTGAGCAATTAATGAAAATTCATCAACATTATTAACCAATTATATACATATTCAAATTATTACCATTTCCCTCCCTCTGATTAACATGTATTATTTGATTTTGTTGTTTTGTTTTTGTGTCTGAAGTGTCTTATTTTTGTAGCATTTCAAATCATGGAAAAACAGGCTAATTTTTTCTATTACTTTATTCTACAGACTAATTTTCAGTTCTAAACATAACCTGGATCTGCACAAGTATGAAGAATATATAACATAGATAATCTAGGCAAAATAAATTCACATATATGCCAGTGGTTGAAGTTACTACTTTTTTAAATTCCATTCCAATCAAGTCACTTATGTCTAGTTACCAAGGTGACTTTGTCTAATGAAATAAACTGGACAGGACAACTGTAATCAAATTACTGCTGCCAAAGAAATTTCCAAGCTGAGATCTTACCATGTCAGTCCCTTACTAAGTAAACCCAGTGACTAGCTATACCTCCTAAGACAAAATAAATAAAAACTCCTCTACTTAGTTTTTAAAGTTTTCTCAATCTGGCATTGATCTAGCTTTCTAGATACATTTGACATCCCAGCCAAACTAGCTTTTTCTTTGTTCCTCACATATGCCAATCCAATTCTGGTTTCTGATTCTTTGTCCTGTCTATCCCCCATGCATGTCATTCACATATTTGTCACATTTACTGCATAGAATTCCATTTTTCAAGATGCAGCTAATGCACTTTCTTTCCCCCCTCAATTTTGTTAGTGCCATAACCACTAAGTACCTTATATTTAACTGTTTTGTATTTATTATTTCACATTTATTTGCAATAATCTTATACATATATGGTTGTCTTCCCCATTAGAATATAAGCTCCTTCTTAGTAGGAATTATTTAATTCACAGAATTTACATCCCATTGCCTATGGCAATGCCTTGCTCACAGCCAGACCTTAATAAATGATTGTTAATTCATTTATTTTTCTGAGGTTCCCTGCCCCACTACAATTCACTACCTATTCATGGGAATCTGATTTGGTACTTGTTTGTGTCCCTATTTCTTCAATACTTCAAGGATCTGTGATTTTGTAAGTATGATAAGTCCCTCTGCTGAAACAAATTGAAATTTTTGAAATCTTGCAGGTTGTTACAAACAGACAACAATAACAACATATTATCATATGAAAGTCAACCCTGTTGTTAGCCTTGCATAGTCTTTGGGCAAATAATCTCTAATGCATCACCTGTACTGAAAGTCTTTATGGATTCATAGTAGCTGTGAGAGATTGTGTTATCTTGTTGCAAAGAGAACTTCAAGAATTCAAGGTCACCTTCCTTCCAAGATGAGGAATCAAGGCAGTAATTTGGTGGCAACATGCATATCTATAGGTATAAACATACCCAAAATTGTGTTAAAGGTTTCCTGGTTAATTGTGTTTCAGTATCATTTCTCATGGAATTCTGTAAATATTTAAAGATAACTATAGAGCTATATTTCTCATTTTCTGGCCTTCTGAGGGTTAAGTATTATCAGTAGTTTCTGTTCAAGCATATGCAACCTCCATTCATTATGTGCTACTTCCTGTTAAAGGACTCTATGAGTCTCTGATTTAGAGTTCTATCAAGGCATTGCTTTAATAATGGTAATTATCACTGATGGTAAAGTATCTTCTTGATAGAAGCTAAAGTAAATAGTTTTACTTGGAGAGTGTTAAGACAGAGCATAATGAGTCATATTAATGAAATAGCCTTATAATCCTGTCAGATGAACTGTAACACCTTATGGGACTATTAAAAACTGTTTTAACTTGATTCTTTTCTTATTTACTCAACAAGTTTTAATTTATGCCATGCAAATTTCAGAAGCTGATTTAGTCTTGGGTTAGCTATGGAGCTAACTCCCCATTATTCCAGTGGAAACCTGCTAGCACTGAGCATTCACTATGATTCCACAAAGGCCATTTGGTGGACATATTTCATTTTCTTTGGTTGTTCTCTCTTTGTTCTTTTTTTGTCTTCAGAGAGCCAAATAAGAAATAGAAACGAGTCTGACATTGAAGGTGGATACAGCAAAAGAAACAATTTATGGACAAGCTGACTTAGTGATTAAAAAACTGGTTTGTATAAAAGTTAAAGAAACTGAATTGCTTAAGAAAGATAACCAGTGGGAGTTCAGACATGAAGAATGGGCTGTTACGATTTCTAGGATCATTGGTATTCAAACTGGAAGAGATTTTAGTTATCATAGGAAGCTTCATAGTAGGGTAGAAAGAACAGTGGATTTGGAGTCAGAGGACCTAGGTTCAAATACCAAACTGAGATCTCTACTATGTAGGTTACTATGGGCAAATCATCTAGGATCGCTGGATCTCACTTTCCTTATCTGAAAAATGATAGGTTGAACTAAATTACCTCTAAGGTCCCATGTACCTTTAGCTCTATGATCAAGTTCAAATCTCTGATTTTATGGTTAACTGATTCCAAAAAAGGTAAAGAGATTTGCCTGAAGTAAAACAGGTAGAAAAAAATAGAGCTAGTACTCAAATCTAAGACTTATTTATTCCAAATGTATGTTCTGTTGCACATTCACTCCAAAATTCAAGAAACTTTTTCTGCATTATATTACATTACATGCAAGGAACTGTGCTGGGTAACAAGGGAGGAACAAGGCAGAATTCTTGACCTCAAGCAACACACAATGTAGTAGGATAAATAAGACTTTCCCTGCAATTCTAATGATTATGTATTAAGCAAATGCAGCAATATAAACTCAAAACTATTTTAGATCATTAAGGAGAGATATTTCTTGGTCAGTTTGAGTGAAAGCTGAATGGCAACAACCGAGTTGAAATCATAAAATATATACATTATGGAGGCTGGAGTGTAGGTGGGAGGCAGAGTAAACTTTATGGCAGCAGAGCATGGAATTAGGCCATGCAGACAAGAAAATGAGGATTAGTTTTGGATAATAGAGAATAATCCACTTATTAAAGCCTAGAATGTAGAAAAAAATGAGAAATGAGACTTGAAAAATAGTTTACAGTAAAATTGCAGAAAGTCTTAAATGCCAAGATTAGGGACCTAGAATTCAGTCAAAAGAGAATCATTTAAAGCTTTTGAGCAGAGGAGTGACATTTTCTGAGCAGAGTATTAGGATTAATATGGCAACTTGTAAGTTTGTTAAGTGCTTACATTCCATGAATCATTATATAGGGGAAATAAAAGTGAGGGGGGTAAATGCAGTTTTTGCTGTGATGAACTTCAATTCCAATAGAGAAAAAAATACTCTAGATAACTACATACAAAGAAGATATACATATATATATACATATATACATATGTATATATGTATGTATGTATGTATGTATGTATGTATGTATATATGTATGTATTAGACAAAAGGTATTCTGAAAAAGGAAGATCTTAATCAGAATGTAGGCGAGCCATTCTGGAGTAGAGAGGAATTGAGCTGAGTCATTAAATAAAATCAGGGGGATAGAAAGGATCATGGGAGGTAAAATGGGTAATTTTGAATTTTTGTTGTTGAGTCATTTTAGTTATGTCTAGCACTTTGTGACCCCATTTGGGTTTGGTTTTATTTTTGTTTTGGCAAAGATACTGGTGTGATTTGCCATTTCCTTCTAAAGCTCATTTTACAGATGAGGAATTTAAGCAAATAGGGTTAATTGACTTTCCCAGGGTCACACAACTAGTAAGTGTCTAAGCCCAGATTTGAACTCATCAGGATGAGTCTTCCTGATTCTAAGCCAAGTACTCTACATTGAATTAAAGGGTTTTTTGGACAAACAAAACAAACGTTCTCCAAAATTAGAAATATATCAGGAAATTGGGGAAATTTTACAGTAAGTTTCTCTGATAAAGGTCTCATTTCTCAAATATAGGGCAAACTTAACCCAATTTATTTTTTTAAAGTCATTCCCAACTGATAAATAGTCAAAAGAAATGAATTTTCAGAAGAAGAAATCGAAGCTGTCAATAGTTATATGGGAAAAAAATTCTCTAAATCACTAATAGAGACAAATTAATATAACTCTGAAGCACCACCTCTCATGTATCAGATTGACTAAGATGAAAGAAAAAAATGATGAATGCTGGAGGAAAAGAGGAAAGTAGGTATACTAATACATTGCTGGTAGAATTGTGAACTGGTCCAAACATTCTGGAGAAAACAGTTTGGAGCTCTAAGCAAGGCAATCAAGTAAGGAATGACTAAACAAGTTGTGATTTATAAACTTGATGTAATACTATAAGAAATGACAAAGGAAATTGTTTCAGAAAAAACCTGGTAAGACTTATATGAAATGGTGCAAAGTGAAGTGAGCAGAATCAGGAAAATATTGAACACAGTAAGAACAATATTGTAAATATTATCAGTTATGAAAGATTTGGCAATGTAAAAAAATTATTGAAAAGTATCCAAAAGAAGATGAACAACAGTACACAATGAAGTGGAGATCTCAAGGATTAGGAGTGAGAAAATGTCATTAGATTTGGCATTTCAGAGATCATTAGTAACTTTGAAAATGACAGTTTTAGTTAAATGACAGAAACAGCAGAAAAAATGGAGAGGGTTTAGGAAAAAAAGAATTAAGCAACCTTTCTAGGTTTTCTGACAGCTTTTCAAGTAGTTATCAATGAAGAGGAAGAGAGGTAGATTATTTAAAGTGAGTATGGTTTAATCAAGTGAAGGTTGTTTTATTTCAAAAGATTTTAGAGACATGGGACTATTTATAAGCAATAGGGAAGGAGTCGATACACAGTGAGAGATTGAAAATAATTGAGAATATGGGAATGATTACAATTATCTCTCCTTCCTAAATTTTTTTCTTAATAGCTTGTCTGGTCCCCTCCTTTGCATTTCACTGCATTGTACTTTGCATCATACTTACTTATATATGTGATTTATTCCATTCTTAGATTTTAAGTTCTTTGAGGTCGACTCATGAGATTCCACCCAATTAGAATCATTATATAACAAAAGTTTCAATTACTAAGTGGGTTAATGGGCAAAACCATGCATATATAGTGGGAGAGCCTATTCCCTACAATGTGATGAAAAGCTGCCTGAATAAGTATCATATGGGCATCCATTAAAATGCTTTTGTTTTCAAAAATGGAGTAATTTTGCTTTTTATGTTTTCCCAAAAAAATCTGTCAGTAGATGGCAATGTCTTGTAGGATTATAATATATGGTACCTAATGTTAAAATGATTGGGGTTGATCTAGAAGCATATGACAAATAATACAGAATAGAAAACTCTATAATGCATGTATTCCTTTTTGGTTAATGCTGACATGTATTCAGAAAAATGCTACATTTTTATTTGAGGCAATTCAAGGTAAATTTCTCTAAAAGATGACAAATTGTTTTAACTGGAAGGAGACTTGTAGCCCATCCATCCAACTCCTTTATTTTTCAGATAAGGAAAATGACAACAAAGACAGTAAGCAATATATCCAAGATCACAGCAAACCACTGAGAAAGTATGTATTAGAACCCATATTTTCAGGTTCCCAGTTTAATACTTACTCTATTGCACCATTTTTTCAAAGTCTTTCCTAGATTTGGGGTGTGACATATCAAGTCATGAAAATAAACAGATTATTACCAAAAACACAGAATTTAAAAGCGTTTGCATATTTCTAGAAACAGAAATGTCTGAGGGAAGAATGAAACATAGGACATGAAACACAATGTGTTAGAATGATTTCAAAAATTGTTTTAACTTTCAATAAGATATCTCTATTACTGTCTCAAATGTGCTTGTCAGGAAATTTCTTTCTGTGACTTAAAAAAAGTGATTTAGTTTTGACATTAAAAGTTATGTTTAGAGTCTGACAACTCTATGTCACAACCTCACATTCACTCTTCTCACATTTTGGAAATTCACCTTGATTAATTTTAATAATTCTTCTATTTGTGAAATGTACTTTTCTCATGCCAGCAGCATCTTTTCATGTTGGTTGCAGCTATTTTAAATAAAATCAAATCTTTGACTCTGTCATGACAACACGAAAGACTAATAATACTGGCATAGTATGGTTTATCCAAGCATACAAAGAAGGCAGTATACTGTGGGTGACCTCCAGAGAACTTGTGTTTCAAAAACTTTACTTTGATTTGTTAATGCATATTTATTCAGAACAGCATTGTGCCGAGCTGCAGTGTTGCTTGAATAGAAGTTAGACAGTAATAAGTCACCTTGAAAGAATGTGCCAGGTGGTGAAGGTGCTGATAGATAGGAGCACCAGTGGGTTAATGAAAAATGCATTGATGATGGTGAGTGTGTATCTGAATATTTAGAACTGGTTCAGGGACTACAAGCAAGAGAGAGACCTGACCTTGTCTAAGGATGTTCCTTTCTTTTTTTTTTCCCCAAGCTCTTACATCCATAGAGGAAAACATCTTGCCCTTCCTCCATTTTTGCAATTGAAAAATTAGAGGTGGATATTTTTAATTTTATTGAATTTGCAGAAAGCATAGTATTGAATACTAAGAATTCAGTGGCTGGACTGAATACTAAAGTATTTATATTAAATATGAGGCACCACATCTGACTTGCTGCAGGTATTTATGGCAGGGATTCATAATGTGAGATTCATAAATCACTTTTTCTTTTTAAAATATTTTGACAAATAAAATTTAACCTGATTTCTTCCTTTTTAGTCATATGTGCTTCATTGTATTTATTTGAAAAGATATTTATAGAGAGGTCTACAGGTTTCATCAGATTGACAAAGAGAAACTTGACCAAAAAAAAAGTTTCAGTTTTAGATAATTGGATTAATTTTTTCCCGGACTCTATATCGTGTTTTCCCATTGTAGTCATGTGATCAATGTATCATTCTTAGAATAGGATTGTTTTGTGTTCTTTTTGGTCAAAATTTGTATTTAAATATTCAATTTGTTCAGAATTAATTATGAAATTATGTCTCTATATATAGAGGCTGACAATGCTTGGTAGATGGCTCTAACGAATCAGAAATGAGAATGTAGTATAAAAAAAAGCAAAAGTTATTTTTAGTATGCAATTCTTTTGAAATTAGCAGTGCATTTTGTTTGATGAGCTGCTTAAGGTATCTATTATTTTCCTCTCAAGTTAACTCTATAAGACTATTGACAAATAAATGCCATAGAATTCCTAATGGCTTTCTCATAATATCTACATCTTGACTTTTTTTTTTACAGAATGTTCTAACATATCTCTTGAGGAATAGCTTTTTATTACAATTTAATTACTGCTTAAGTCCAAGGAACTTGACCCTTTTATTACTACTTTAAAAAAACATCAAAAGTAATAAAAAAGAAAAAAATTGTAAATGCATTCAATTATTTTAACACTTTTGAAATAACTTTTTTTTCAATTTTGCGCACAATATAGATGAAACATATATATGTTTTTATTATATTCATTTAAATCTCCAAATGATTTTTCCAACCCTGCCTGTATTTTCTTAGTTCTCTTTTTATATAGCCCAACTCATTAAGCATTTTCACCTCAAATTCCCTGTCATTTATTGTAGGGTTAAATCCCCTTTAGAGGAATTTGAGCTAATGAAATAAGATTTTTTAGTGCAGTTCCCTATGAAACTGATTGGAAGGGATGATCTCAGAGTTCCCATCTAATGCTGAGATTCAATAATTCTATTTAGCCTGTCAGCTTATTAATAATCCCTTTCTCTCTAATTAAAAATTAAGTACTGATCTCTTTTCCAGCCTCAGAAATCAGCCCCAAACAACCAGATTTCCTAAGTTCAGCTGTGCATTTTACATGGAACAATAGTGGAAGGGAGAGGAGAATGAAGAGAAGAAAGAATAACTCACCTCAAAATAAACTAAAATTTAAGCTTTAGGAAAAAAGTTACTTTAATCACAAGAGTTTTATTTAGTAGTTGCCAGAAATATCTTCACCCCCACTTTCTAGATGCCAAATCTAAGATTTGGAGTTCAATGACTTGCCCAAGGTCACATAGTTATTGACTTCCAGTGCTTTCAAGATTCTATCCAACTTCTGTTTTGAGAACCAATGCTCTTTCCATTATTATGCCATAATTCTTACCATAAAGAGAAAAACAGCAAGGCAGAAGGAAGGATAAGCATTACTGGTAAGGAATGAAAAGGGCAAACAGGTTACATTTTTTATGTATTTGCATCCTTTATAAACTATGCTGTAAAGCAGGGGTGGGGAACCTGTGGTCTTGAGGCCACATGGTGCCTTCTAGGTCCTTGGGTACAGCCTTTTGATAGAGTCCAAGTTTTATGGAACAAATTCTTTTATTAAGGGGATTTGTTCTGTGAAGTTTGGATTAGGTCAAAGGCCTGCACTTGAGGACCTGCACATGTGGCCTTGATGCCACAGGTTCCCCACTCCTGCTATTGAGGATAGAAACATGGTCTTAGAGCCTGGGAGATCTAGGTTTATGTCTCACTTTCAAAATATTATCTGTGTGGATCTGAGCAGAAATTTAACCTCTTGTAATACATAAAACTCTTTAAGACTATAAATTATATAGTAGATGAAAACCTCCTTTTATAGAATGAGTTTCCTCATTTTGGGGTTTCCTGTACAAATGAAATCACAAATCTAGCGCAGTGGCAAACATCAAGATTGGTTTGATGAACATGACAGGGAAACTCAGAAGCTACTAAACCAAAAATCAGAAATCTGCAGGGTTTGTTTGTCTCTAAGAAGGCAGCATTTAACACCATCAAAAGTAAAGCACAGGTGAAGCTTAGATAGATGAAGGATTCTAGGCTCAGTAAAAAGGCAGATGAAATTCAATTTTAAGCTCATAGTAACAAACCAAAGCACTTTTATGATGTCCTCAAGGCTATTTGTGAGCTAAAGACCTATAACGCATCTCAGCTCAGCACTGATGGGAGCACATTGATTAGTGATAAGAACATGACCCTGGAGAGTTGGGCTGAACACTTCTATAGCATTCTTAACAGAAAATCATCAACCGATGCTGATGCCATTGACTGTATACCTCAGGTTGAAGTCAATACCTCTCTGGCTGAACTTCCAACTGAATAGGTTTTCATCTTGCAAAACACTTGAAGACAATTCCATTCCAGCTGAGATTTACAAGGCATGGGGTCCACTGCTCATACAAAAGCTGACTGAAATCTTTTGGGTTACATGGCAAGAGGAGATTATCCCCATGAGTTCAATGATACCTCCACTGTACACCTCTATAAAGGAAAAGGAAATTGGTTGGCCCATGACAGTCACAGGGAAGGTCTTTCTCTAAGTCATTACTGGCAAAATTCTTGCCAGTTCTCCTTATTAGACTTATCCTTCACCTGGAAGATGGTCATCTACCCTAGAGCCAGTGTAGTTTTGCAGAGGTCTTAAGAATGGTTGATGTGGTGTTTGTTGCCAGACAACTCCAGTAGAAATGCCAGAAACACAAGAGAGGTCAGTATACAGTGTTCATTGATGTGACCAAGCCTTGATAGTGTCAGTCTTGAGGGCTTGTGGAAGATCATGGATAAATTTGGTTGCCCAGAGAAGTTCATCAGTATAGTACACTACTTCCATGAAGGCAAGCTTGCATAGGTTCTAGATAATGAATGATGCTCTTGAGCTTTGCCAGTCACTAACAGAATAAAACAAGGCTGTGTGCTTGTTCCCATGCTTTTTGGTATGATATTTTCAATGTTACTATCAGATGCCTTCAGTGAGTATGAAAATGGAATCAAAGTCATTCACCACACTAATGGTAAAGTTATTTAATATGAAATGGCTGCAAGCCAAAACTGATGTGTAAGGAGAGTGGAGGGAGCATGGGTTTTTGTTTACATATGATTGTGCATTCAATGTAGCCTCTAAGACTAAGATGCAAATAGATTAACTTATTATCTACCAGTTGTTTTAAATTTAGCCTGTTATCACCAAGAAAATAGAGATTCTCCACTAGCCAGCATTTTACAATCCATATGTAGAACTATCGGTTACAGCAAATGAAGAAATTTTGAATGTTATGAATAAGTTCACTAACTTTGGCAGTATACTTTCCAGGGATGTACATATAGATAATGAGGTTGACACATGCTTTCCCAGAGGTAGCTCAGTGTCTGGGAGGCTATGAAGTTAAGTGTGGGAGAGACATTTCTGTTTCTAGAAACATGCAAATGCTTTTAAATTCTGTATTTTGAGTAATATCTGTTTATTTTCAGGACTCAATATTCACACCCAAAATGTGGCCACCCACCATACTAAAGGTCTACAGAACCATTATGTTAACTTCATTTTTGTATGTCTTTGAAACCTGGATACTATACCACTGCCATAAAAGAAAATTGAGTCACTTCCATTTGAATTGTCTTAGGAAGATTCTGAAGGTCACTGGCAAAGATAAGGTGACACTGGCACAGGAACACCTAGCGTGGTATGCCTGCATCAAGAAGTGCTGTGCTCTCTGGACAAAACAGAATTGCAGTAGCTCAAAAAAAAAAGAAAGAAAACTTTGATATGAGATTTAGACATCTCTGCTCCAAATGTTCATGTGAACTATTTGTGCCCAAACTGTCATAAAGCTTTTGAACTTGTATTGGTGTCATCAGCCACAGTTGGATACACTGTACCTTGACCTCAACATAGTGGTGTCATTTTGGTCCTTGAAGAGCAACAATTAACTAAGTTATATGTGTCCTCCATTGTTTTTTCCACATTTGTTTAATTTGTTTAAAATTTGTTTAAAACAAGGGAGGTCATTTTGGGTATAAGAATAAGAACAAATACTTAATATTAAATTGAATAGTATTATAAAATTTGAAAGTAATTCATAGCACTGCATTATTTACCTTGGATTATTTTATTTAATTCTGATTCAATTCAAATAAAGTTTTTTTTAATAATTACTTCCTATTTGCCAGGAACTATATTAAACCCTGTTCATAAAATGATGAAATATGGTACAATTCCTGCCCCAAGGATAAGGATAATAAAATATGTACAGTAATAAAGAAAAAAATGTACAAATAGTGAATGTAAAGGAAAGATCCAGGTGATGGATTGTAAGCAATTTAAAGAGGGAAAGAACACTTACTACTTTTTGGGGGGCAGTTTAGGAATTGCGCTGTGGAAAACATAGCTTCTAGGTGCAATTCAACAAGCATTTATTAGATTCTAACTATGTCTAAAGCATTACGTTATACTCTGGATTGCAAAGTAACAAATGAAACAAACAAACAACAACAACAACAAAAAAACCCAGTACCTGTCCTCATGAAGCTTATAGCTATCAGGACCTTGAAAAATATGAGTTTTTTTACACATAGAATTGGAGACAGGGGTGTGAAGAAGGGGGAAGTCTATTCACAAATAGAGGATACAGAATGAACAAAGTAACAAGAGGAGAAATAGACAAAGAAAGGATTGGGGTAGGGAGTAGTAAAAACTCAAAATGGATAAAACAAAGATGCTACTAGTACTGTGAGAAAATACTACACAGGTAAACTGAAGCCAGAATGCAGGAGCGACATGAATTCCATTATGAAGAATTTATGCCTTATTTGTTATACAAGCAATGCATTACAAAGTTTACTTGTGCAGAAGATTGAATTAGTCAGAAGAGAATAGAAGCAGGATGACAAGATAGGATCCCCATAGAGTAGTCACCATGACAGTCAATGAGTCCAAAAAACAAAATTATTTTTCTTTTTGATTTAAAAGTTTTCCTCTTCATAGTAGAAATTATGGTGTAGTAGAAAGAGCATTGGTCTTAGAATTAGAAAGATCTCATTTTGAATCTTGGGTCTGGCAGTGGAAAGGAAGAAAATGTAAGAAATCTTGCAAAAAATCAATATGACTTGGCAACTGATTAGAGGTAGAGGTGTAGAAGAGGAAAGAGTCAAAGATGACTTCAAGTTTTAAGGCAAGGTAGACAGTAAGGACTATAGTGTCACTGAGAGAAATAGAGAACTTGGGGTAAGGGTAGCTTTTAGGTGGGGGATGATAAATTTAATTTTGGGCATTATGAGAAAATCTTTATCAAGATTTTCAGAATGTAAAAACATCACTTTAAAATTAGAGAATCTATTCTCACAACATCCTCAGAAGAGGGTATTTCATGTTTCAGGAATAAATATAATGTGATGTTTTATGGAATAGCTGAGTGTGGACAATTCAGAATTCAGGAAACTTAGTTTGGGACACTTGATTGTTCTTTAAAGAATATTCCTAAGGTTCAGAGCCATGTTAACGTTTCACCTCGTTTCACTATTGCTTCCATAATCCATATCATTTTATCTATGAATGTAGAAAGCATAGGAATTGCTCTGTGGAAAACATAGCCTGTCTACATAAATCTGGTGGTATGAAGATATTCACATCTTTTATTTAACTATGAATTATTCTTTTCTATTAGTGATCCCTTTGAGATATAAATGGTTAAATTAAGAGTAATTGTATGCCAGGCGGGATTGAACAAGCATATGACAAGTAAGGGATGATGTCTCCACATTTTCTGTTAATGAATATTAATTATACACTTTCAAAGCTTCTACAAAAAATACTTCCCAGCATATTTTGTTAGCCTTTACTTTCTAACTTCATTAATTTTTGTACTTTCTTCCACTTAAAATGTATCTATATTCAAATTAGTCATTCCGTTAAGCCCTTTGTAAACTTTAACTGTGCCTTCATCATTGTTCTTTACTCTACAGCTTGGAAATGCATTGCTCCAGAATGCTGTTTAAAGAAGGATGCTTTATCTTTAATCATGATTGACCTTGGATTTGTAGCCTTAAGGCTGTCCTTCAGAAACCACATAACCTTAAATAGTTTTAGACTTCTGGAACAGAGATCATAAAAGAAAAGTAAATGAGTGTCTCTTGTATATGTGTATATGTGAGGGTGTGAGGGTACATGTTGCTTATGTATGTATTATTTAATAAGACACTCGACATCTTTCAGGCCATTGGCTGAAATAGTTGTGAAATTTAAGTAAATTAGATATCCCCAAAAGAGGCGGGCAGGACCCCAACATGTGAATAGTCAAGTCAAATCTCTCACGCTCTCTCTCTCTCTCTCTCTCTCTCTCTCTCTCTCTCGCTCTCTCTCTCTCTCTCTCTCTCTCTCTCTCTCTCTCTCTCCCTGTCTTTTTATCTATCAGTTTTGTTTTTGTTTGATTTTTTTTTAGGTGACATATAAAGATGGGTGAATGGATATGAAAAGTGTCCAGGGAAGAGACTTTTCAGGGGGAAAATGGTAAAGCCTATTAACTTCCTGATTACTTTCTCTTTGTGTCTGTTTTGATCTTTGTCTTTTTCTCTGTCTCTGTCTCAGAATTCATGCTTGTTCACTTTTCCTTGTAGATGTTGTTGGACTGAGAGAAAAAAATCTTATTTGTTTCCATGTTGGACTTACTTCTCATCAAATTTAAGGTAAACTTCTTGATATAAATCTTCAGTTTGATCCTCATCTGGTTTCATTATGTAAATGAAATATTCTAAATATTAGATTTATTTTGCCCACAGACCTTTTGCCAATAAGTATTAAAGCCAAGATTCAAAATGAGATTCTTCTAATTCTAAGATGAGTGCTCTTTCCACTACACCATAATTTCTACTATGAAGAGGAAAACTATAAGGCAAAAAGAAAAGTAAGTAGGGCTGGAAGGGAAGAGTAAGGAAGGGCAAGTACAGTAAATTATAAGTTGCATTTATATACATAGGCATGCATAGGAAGCTAGGTAGCTAGAGGATTAAAGTACTGGGCCTAGAGTTGGGAAGACCTGAGTTCAAATCCAGTATAGATTCTTGCTAGTGGTATGATCCTGGACAAGTCACTTAATCTGTTTGCCTTAATCCACTGGAGAAGGAAGTGACAACCCACTCTAGTATCTTTGCCAAGAAAACCCCATGGATAATATGGTGCATAGGCTCATGAAGAGTCAGACATGACTAAATGACTCAATAACAATAACAACAACAATTTATATACAAAGTTCATAGGAAGCATGGCACAGTGGTTATGTAGTTGTCATTCAAAAGCAGAAAATCTATATTCATGTTTAAAGGCACATACTGGGTAAATATTTAGGATTTGTATCTTTTATTCATATGTAAATAAAATCATTAGATATTAGCTTTCAGAAGACCGGAACTCATTTAGATTACACATATGACCAAGAAAACTATTCATTATAAAGTCATTAAATTCTGACTTAATTATTATATAATGCAAGGAATTATGTTAATTGTGGGGGATACAAAGACCTAAGAGTATTTGTCCCTGTTCTTATGACACTTTTAATAATATAAAGGAAACAAAACACATATGAGAATAACTATTACATGAGGTGGCACAGTTTAAAGGAAAGAATATTAGCTTTAGAGTACCAGTTTTCACTGCTTCTTCATCAGTAAAATGGGAATAATGATTGTATTACCTATCTAACCAGTGTGTTTTGAAGAATGTCATTATTCACCTGAAAAGGCTACAAAGCTATGAGGTATTATTTTTTTCAAGTCGCATAAAATATGTCATGGTAGTTTACAGGCATGGAAATGTATCTACATCTATCTATCTGTATTATATATATAATATACGTATGTATATATATATATATATATATATATATATATATACACACTTATAATACAGATTGAAATATGTGTGTGTGTGTGTGTGTGTGTGTGTGTGTGTGTGTATAAAAGAATTGATGGAATTAACTACCTTGCTAGATAAAAGTAGCTAACTTGCACAAAATTTCCCTCCTTTAATACGTTACTTTTTATTCTATCAGAAAGAGGGTTGAATTTTGGAGATACATCTCTCATAGGCTGAACAGTCCCTTCATGAAGGTTTCTTAAACTTTCACGTAGCTGATGACAGATCATATTGTACTGATTTATGAAATCTGGAGTTTTTAACTTAACTTTCCCTGAGATGTGTATCCTTCTTCCTTCCTTTTTGAAATGATTTTCCCCTCCCCAAAAATAGAACTCTTAATGGAATATTACAAATTAACCTCTTAGAGTGTATTTCAAGAACTTCCTAGTAAGATTACTCACTCCCACAAATATAACCTGGCCTTGTATCTTATCCTTGTACTAGACTATAAGCCACATCAAGACCAGGACCAGGTATATTTAAACATTATAGGCACCATGACACTGATCACAGATTTCAGCAGAAAATAGATGCTTTATAAATGTTCACTTAATGACCCATTAAATGAATAAAAGGTGGATAAATGAAAAGGAATAAAACTTAAAGAAACAAACATAGATAAAAATATTTCCCTTTATTTAGAATAAATCCTTTGCTCACCTTGACTTTAGCTGACAAAAATGATAGTTTACTGTATTGAATATATGGATTTTAACACATTTTATTAGAGACAGGGGTTAGAAATAAGGGAAGTACATTCCCAGGCATAGGAGGCAGAACAGAAAAAAGTTACAGTAAGAGTAATAGGGCAAAAGAAGATCAAGAGAGAGGATGGTAAGTAATCAAGATTGGCTGAAATGTAGAACATGTGGAAAATAATATGACAATAGGCTGGAAAGGTAAACTGGTAAATTGTAGACAATATAGAGGGACTTAATTGCTAGTGTGAGGAATGTATACTTTATTTCATTTACCCACTGCTTTTCTAACAGTGTGTGTGCTAGATGTGCTAAAGTAAGGAGTCATAAATGTTGTATACCTTTGTAAACTTTTCTTTCTGTGTATACTTTTTTCTGTTGTCCCACAATCTTCCTGGTAGACAGAGACAGTCTCTGACAGGAAGCTAGCAGCTGATATCCTATAACCAATGATATTTTTCCCATCCTAAAATCATGTTAACAGAAAAATAAATACAATATTTTTTTCTATAACTAAGATTCTTTGTTGGCCTCAGGCATCTAACCAGTCATTTTATTCCTCAAATCACAAAACAACATAAAAATTTTAAAGGTATTATTTAACACCTGTTGTGTTAAAAAAAAAACATGTTTTGAAGTTGAGTATAGTTATTGACATTTTTTTCAGCATGTTATTTCTAATTGCCAGTCTGTTGATAGCAATATTTTACTATTAACAATAACATTTGAATATACTCACATTTCCCTGTGAGGACAAAGCAACTATATCTATTGAAAAAAAAATTAGTATATTCTGTTTGCATTTAAAAAACACTACAAAGAGTGGAGGGGCAGAATTCAATGATCTTTAAAGGAAGCAGCAATTATTCGATAAAACAGGAAAATGTAAATGTTCCTAAACAGTAGGAGTAACAAGGGAAACCAACGATGATTGTTCTCCTCACTGAAATGGCAGGTTGAGATTGGTCTTTCCTAAAAATGAACACAGTCAAAGGAAGTTTTCAACCCTGTGATATAGCTACTCTTCTGTACTTGGGGCTTTAAATTTGAACATAATGAAAATAATTACAACAGAAATTTAAGATGCCTGGGTTCTAATACCATCTCTACCACTAATTCACTATATGAACTCCAAACAAAGTCAGGTCTTTGGTCCTTAGACTCTTCACATTGAAAATGAAGGATATGGAATAGAAAATTCCTAAGGACATTTCCAGCTCAAACATGCTTTGATTCTAAAGTTATAGGTGAGGACATGTGGAGAAGAAATAAGAGAGAGTCAAGTTAGCAGTTTTTCCCAGTTTTTGATGCAAGACCATTTTAGGTCTCAAATAAGATTACCTACAGTAAGGGCTTATGATGTCAAATCATCAAGCTTCAGATAAATTCTGACACTTGAAGAAGCGATGTGAAAAGACATTACTGATTTTCACTTCACTAGGTTTTCTTATTCAGGACCTAAAATACTTCTGCCTTTTGAATTCTGCAAAATAGCAGAAAAAAAATATTAGTGTTAAAAAGATTAATTTTGGGGTAGGTCTTCATTTGTGGTCATTGAAAGCCACAGTCATGCTCCCAAATATGACAAACCCAAATCTATTAATAGTACTTGGTCTGAATCTAGCTCATTATTCATATGAAGCCTGATCATATGGTTACATATTGAAGTCTGAACAATATGTTTTTCATCCATTTTATTTTTCAGCAGTGGTTAGTTAGCCCAATCTTGTTCATAATGCTCTATGGCTTATTGCATTGGTACTGTGCTATTCATTTAAATTAGATCGTTTTTTTCTGTAATGGATTGATTGGCAGTTTGAAGATCATTCATCATTTGGCTACGACAATAACCAGTATAAAAAACTGTCTTATTTTTTTCCCAAAGAAAATTTTCAGAGAAAAATAACTGAATTCTCTCTGGATAACACTTTTTCTATATCTAAATGATGAATGCTAACATTGGTCTTAGTAGGATGTAAGAGAATAACAGTTTTTTGATCCTGATCAGTCATCACTAACCTCATTCTGGACCATTTACCATATATATTTTGACTTAAAAAAACTGTTCTTATCATTCACAATTAAGCTTCCATTGTGGGAATATGAACAACAATCCAAAAAAAAAAGGAAAGAAAACTGGTATTAGACACTAATACTTTATTAGACCAAGAAAAAAGAAAATTTCAGCCATTTGTCTTAACTCATCATATATATACATTTTAGGCACAAATATTTTATACCTAAAGTTGTGATGCTTTGCTAGACATAGAAATATATTAATATTTATATGTTAATTGATTAATGAATTTATAAGAAAGTCCCAACTGTTCTATTTGCCTTTTTAAGTTATAAAGAGACATCAATTACCACACTTCTTATTTTTTTTTTCAGACAGTGCACTAAACATCCTCTTTGGTGAATTTCCCATGATTCTTGTGTTCTGGTGTGTGATGTCATATATATACATACATATATATGTACATATATGTGTATATATATGTACATATATATGTATATGTATGTATATATATATATATATATATATATATATGTTTGTGAGTGTGTGTGTGTGTTCATCAGTGAAAATATGGGCTCAATTACATTTACTCAGTCATAAGTAGAGTTGGCAGAGCCAGTTTGGTGGGGCAGTGGAGAGAGTGCTGGGTCTGCAGTTAGGAAAACTCATCTTCCTGAGTTCAAATCTGGCCTCAGACACCTATTAGCCTGGGAAAGTCACATAAACCTGTTTGCTTCAGTTCCATGAATATAAAATTAGCTGGAAAAGGAAATCACAATCCAAATGAGGTCAAAAAAGAGTTGGACATGATGGAAGCAGCTGAACAACAATAATAACTGACATGGCACTAAAATAACTTACACCGTAAATGTGAAATTATCTAATAAACCCAAAAGATATTATTTTCTATAGTAACAAACAAGAAAGGCATTGAAATGGAGCTGATTGGAATGGTTCAACAGCAAATATACTTGAACCTGCTGTTTTGCCTCCTAAGTGTTATATAAACTTAAACAAATGTATTCTGTTTAGGTTTGTTTGCACTTTCAAATCCCACACTTCCAATTAGTCTCCCTCAAAAATGGAATCTTTCAACATTTGCATATTATTTGTCCTCAGAATGGAGGTCTGTTTTTGGTGAAGACTGGGCATATTTTACTTCAATCAATCATAGCCTAGATGCCTTTACAAAGTAATGATTTCATTTCTCTGAGATCTATCTTAGAGAAAGCAAAGGTTTCCATATGGAATTTTCTTCCTTCCCCACTACTGAATATATGTAAATGCTCTGGATTTTGGCAAAAAAAAAAAAAGAGAGAAAGAAAAAAGGCAGGAAGGAAGGAAGGAAAGAAGGAAGGAAGGAAGGGAAGGAAGGAAGGAAGGAAGGAAGGAAGGAAGGAAGGAAGGAAGGAAGGAAGGAAGGAAGGAAGGAAGGAAGAAAGAAAGGAAGAAAGGAAGGAAGGAAGGAAAGAAAAGAAGCATACCACTTTTGCTTATTGTGTTTATCCTTTAGAGAGGATAAATGTTTTCATGTACTTAAAAGAATGAAACAAATAGTTTATGCTTCATTGCATTACTCTTGTTTCTCTTAAATGTGTTACGGTTGTATTTACTTTGGCTATCTGGCCTAATGTAAGTTCAAGCAAAAGACTCTCCAATGTCTTCTATGACTAGTGACTTCTTAGTTAAGTATATTGCAAAGAGGCACTAATCATATTATGCAAGGATTATACATTACTGTGAGATGCCAACCTTGATTTATGTGTAAGTAAAAAATAAAGAAAGCTTTTCTCCAGTGAATTCTATAGCTCATGCCAAATCTTTGCTAGTTCACAAGGCTAAAATTAAGGAAGCACTCCAACTGCCTTTGTGAAGACTTAGATTGTTACAATTTCCTTCTGAGCTAACATAGGATTGTATCTACTCCAAGGTATGCCAGAATTCCATCCACAGATACAATGCCACAGTAGACCTACCTTTTGATCCCAAAAGAATTGAGCATCCCTTATATATTAAGTTAAATGCCAAATGAATGGGAGAAATGATTTGGTTTGATTCCTGTGTGAATCTGTGTAAACCTCTGTGTGAGAGAGGAAATATGTTATTTTGGAGAGAAAGGCAGGGGTATTTTTTTAATATTAAAAATAAGAATAAAGGGACTGTGAAAGATTATACTGCTGGGGGTGGTAAATGTTTAATGACAGATTCCATAGGTAACTTTCATAACATTATAGAAGTTACCACTAAAAGTAAACTTCTAGTTAAGGGAAGAGAAGCCCAGGAAAGTTAACTAATATCTAAAAATAATGTAAGCCATAAGTAAGAGAATCAAGGTTTAAATCAACTTCTACTTCACACTCTGTTAAAGGGGCTCAAATTTTCCTTCTTTCTTTTTCATTCTGCTCACTTTGCCACTTCTGTTAATGATGCTATTCCCAGCCTTCAATCAAGTAACCCATTTTCAAAATCTCAATTTTATCTTTTACTTTCTGCTTCCTGTCCATCACCCCACCCCTACATTCTAATTCCATGCCTGGAATGCTCTCCTTTCTCCACTTTACTACTCATCTCCATTGCTTCCTTTAAATTCAACTAAAACCCCACCTTCTACAGGAAACCTTTCCCAATCCCTTTTAATTCTAATATCTTTCCTCTGTTAATTATTTCCTATTTATGATGTATATAGCTTGTTAAGTATACATTTGTTTTCATGTTCTCTCTCCCATTCGATTTTAAGCTTCTTGAAGGCAGGGACTGACATATTTCTTTTTTGTTTATCCATCACTTAGCATAGCTCCTGGCACAAAGTAGTTACAAATAGTTATAGTAGTTATAAAGTAGTTAATAATTACTTACAGATTTACTTTAAAAAGTCATAAGATATTATTATTTATTTTCAGACCATCTCTCATGCTCCTTTTCTTATTCTTATTAGTCATGCACACAATTCTAATTGATCTCCATATTATCTCTATTCAGGACCACTGTGATATCATTGCCTAGTTTTCTCACTTCTGATTTCTCCTGCTCTTAAAATCATTCTACATAACACTGTTAAATCAGTCTTTCTAATGTAGAGGCTTGGGGATGTTGGTCTCATAAATACTGTCCCATCAACTACCAAATAAAGTCAAATTCTTTGAGAAGAATTCAAAGCTCTCTGTTATCTGTCTTCAGTCTGTCTTTCCAATCTCATGACACACCAAACATCCTTTACAGTTTATAGAAAAGAAACAATTCATCATGCTCCAAAGTATATTCTCTGCCTTCTTGCCTTGAATTATTCTTTACTTTTTTTTTAGTTTTAGTACAACTCTTAACCTATGGTCTTCTGACAGACTTATAGTTTCATTAGTGAAACTATGGCCTCAAGTTAAAATGTCAACTTTACCACATCTTCTCAGCTTGTACCATTATTGTTTGCACCTTTTCATAAATTCTTCAGAGAGAAGCCACACATTATACTGAACGTATTCCTCTGGTTTCTTTAACATCTAAGATCTATGTCATTAGCTTTTAGAACTTTAAATCCATGTTCTGCATAGAGGTTGCCTACTTTTCCCTGTCACATGATTTCTTATATTTTTAATGCCAACATGTTGCAGCCTATTTATTCCTAACATACTTCTTCCTGTTGCCCTTTAGCTTAATTGTAATTTTCATCCTTGTGTATATTAAGAATAAAATATTGTGAAGTTTTTAGAACTGTTATACTGTGTTTCTATTAGTGGCTAAATGTGATTTGGGATTTATTTTACACTTGGTTATAAGATAGCTAGAAATCACGCGACACTTCAAATCAGGATCACGTCCCCCAAATATAACAATGGTTATAATACTTTTTTTCAGTTCTCTATACTTGTCTTCAACACCTTCAGAATCATCTCTTGTTTTCACTGTGGCTATTTTCTCTAGATTATTAGTTACTCTAAGCACACAGACTTTCAATTCTGCTTTACAATAAGACAAGATGATAACCCATTCAAAAGAGATGTACAAAAAATAAAGCATGTCTTCAATTTTATTGCAAACCCTATATTATTTGGTATTTTATAATAACAATAATGGGAACTGACTTGGGAACCTTTTTCCAAATGGTTATGGAACTTTACTAAAGCTGTGGCTAGAAAAGTAACTAGATCAGACAATCGTGACTAGACTGGAATTTTTAAACGCTTTCATGATTAATTCAACCAAAATCAAAAAAATCAACCATGCAGTGATTTGTGCATGATTGCTAGGATTTTAGAAATCTTAAGTTGACTGTTTTATGGCTGGTGTTGCATTCACATAAACAGGGTCCTCAGGAAAACCTACTTCCTTTTCACTTCTAGCTGCAAAAATAAAAGCCCACATTGTGTCGTGTTGGATAGAGAACAAACCAGTAAGACTTGGAACCAATAAGACTCTGAAACATTTTGGCTATGTAACTCTAAGCTAGTCACAGCACTTCAGTGTTCTAGGCAGTTCTCTAAGATGATAAATGACAGACAAAATGCCAAACTACATTAGTAGGATAATTTCCTTATTCATTGGAGAAGTAAAAATCTCAGGTTTATTTTCTACCTCTGTCAATAAATTTATAAATATGTCTAGTGTGTCATGGTTTTAATATAAATAGAGAATTGGTCTTGGACTTAAAATGATCTTTGGTATTTAGAAGTTGTGTGATCAAAGACTAGTCACTTAATGTCTCAAAATCCCACTTTTCTCAAATACAAAAACGAAGATTATAATATGTGTAGTGCGAAACTCAGTCAATTATCCTAAAGTGCCTCAATTTCAAGGGAAGTAGGAAGACAATAGCAAACTGGACTCAGAGTTAGGGAGACCTCTTTTCTACCACATATTAGCTGTGTGACCCAAGACAAGTCACTAAAGCTCCTACTTCCCCCAGGTAACTCTCAAAGATGCTAATGTATGAAGAAGTTGCTGATCTGAATTAGAAGTTCCTCGTCAAAAACTCCCTACACTATAAAATAATAATCCTGTTTTACTTAAGTAAAGTATTTTGCAAACCCTAAAATGTTATATGAATGAAACTACTAAAGCTTAAAACTGCTCTAAGACATTTGGGATACCCTGTATAGCCAAATTATATGAAAGTCATAATATCACTCTTATGTGAACAATGTTATACATGTTGGATGAGTTACATATAACACTTTGTTTTTATTCCATTTATGTGGTAATTTTAACGAATTTATTTTGAGCAAAGCAAATTTGCTGACAATTTATTTTGTTTGGCAGGCCCATCTCACTTCTGTAAGTACTTCTGTATCAATGCTTGTATACCAGGTATATGGTAATATTTGCTTATGTGTGCCTTGGTAAGTTTCAATGGCTTCATATTAGTAATCTCAGGTTTAATATTTCTTTACTTTGATTCTGGAGTTAAGGATAAAAACTTAGATGGGCATGTATAAGATCTGTCAATGCCAAAAGAGAAGGAAATCTACAAAATCTAAATTAATAAACCCTGGAAATTTTTAAAAAGAAATTAAAACAATTAAAATCCTTCTATACCTCACTTTTATAAGTATGTTATCTTCGTGTAGTTATTGCCATTCAGCAGTTTATAAGCTCCTTAAAGGCAAGGGCAATTTGATATTTTGTCCTCATTTACTTAGAACCTAGCACAACACATTATATAGTAATAGACAATAAATACATGCTTTTTGTGGGAAAAAAATACCTGTAAGATATATGGAAAAATGAAGAGTTTATGACCAAATAAGATACAGAAAAGAATCCAAGAGGTAAAATGGATAATTTTGATTACATTAAATACCAGTGCACTGAAAATTAGAAAGAAGAGAATTTAGGGAAATTACAGTAAGTTTCTCTGATACAGTTCTAAATTATTAAATATATAGGAAACTGAGCCAAATCAAAAAATAAAAAAGAGCCATTCTCCTATTGATAAATGGTCATAAGACATGAACAGGAAGTTTTCAGAAGAAAAAATAAGCTACCAATAGATATATGAAAAAATGCTCTAAATGGGTAATAATTAGAAAAATACAAATTAAAATAGCTCTGAGGTACCACCTCAGACCTGTCAGATTACCCAGCAAGACAGAAAAGGAAAATTACAAATGATAGAAGGAATGTGAAAAAATCAGTACACTAATGCAATGTTGGTAGAGTTGTGAACTGATCTAACCATTTTGGAGAGCAATTTGGAACTATGCCAATGAGGCTATAAAACTGTGTATACTCTTTGATCTAGCAATATTTCGATAATAGATCTTCATCACAAGGAGAATAAAGAAAAAGGACAAGAACCTATATGTACAAAAATATTTATAGCAGTTGTGTGGTGGGTGTGTGTGTGTGTTTGTGTGATCATGTTGCAAAGAACTGGAAATGGATAGGAGATGCTTATCAATTGAGGAATGGCTTAACAAGTTGAGGTATATGATTGTGATGGAATACCATTGCTCCTAAGAAATGGAGGGAATGGCTTCAGAAAGCCTGAGAAGAAATAAATGAATTGAGGCAAAGTGAGCACAATCAGAACATTGAACACAGTAAGAGCAATATTGTAAAGACAATCAACTATGAATGGTTAAGGTACTATGATCAGTACAATGACCCACAACAATTCCAAAACACTAATAATGAAAAATGCTATCCACCTCCAGAGAGACAACTAATAAAGTGTGAATACAAATTAAAGCATGTTTTTCTCTCTTTATTCTCTCTCTTTTTTAAATTATGAAATGGCTAATAATGAAATACGTTTTGCCTGACTCCACATGTATAATAGATATCATATTGTCTTCTCAGTAAGTGGGTAAGAAGCTGGAGGGAGAGAAAAAAATTGGAACTGAAAAAAATGTTTTAAATGAGACTAAAAATATTAAATTCATTATGGCAGAACATTGAATACTTTTGGACTACATTTCATTAAAAAGATGATATAATCCCTAAATGTGTATACAAAAGAATAATTACATAATGGACAAGAAAACTGTTTTAAGCTAGTTGAATTTTGTTCAATAGTATTTTTTGAGACTTTGAGCAAGGAAAGGACTTTAAATTAGCCTAGGGAAAAAAAACTTCATTGACTTAAACAAACATTAGTACTCACACAAAAAGATATAAGACAGTGTTGTGTTATATAAAACTCTGAGGCACCACATCACATCTATCAGATTGGCTAACGTGACAAAACAGGAAAATGATAAATATTGGAGGAGATATGAGAAAATTGGAACACTAATACATTGTTTGTGGACTTGGAAAATGATCCAACCATTTTGGAGAGCAATATGGAACTATGCCCAAAGGGCTATACAGTTGTGTGTACCATTTGACCCAACAATAGCACTTCTAGGGCTGTAGCCAATGAGATTATAAAAATGGGAAAAGGACCCACATATACAAAAATATTTATAGCAGCTCTTTTTGTGGTGGCAAAGAATTAGAAATTAAGGGATGCCCATCAATTGGAAAATGGCTGAACAAGTTGTTGTATATGAATGTAATGTAATTATATTGTGCTATAGGAAATGATGAGCAAGCAGACTTTAGAAAAACCTGGAAAAAACTTGTATGGACTGATGCTGAAGGAAGTGAGTAGAACCAGGAGAATTTTGTGCACAGTAACAGCCATATTGTGCAATGACTAACTTTGATAGACTTAGCTCCTCTCAGTAATGCAAGGATCTAAGACATCTCCAAAAATCTCATGATGGAAAATGCTATCCATCTTCAGAGAAAGAACTATGGAGTTTGATTGCAGATTGAAGCATACTGTTTGCTCTTTTTTTCTGTTTTCTTTTGTTTCTTCTTTCTTGTGGTTCCTTCTATTGGTTCTAATTCATCTTTACAACATGACTAATGTGAAAATATGTTAAATAGGAATGTATATGTAGAGCTTATATCAGATTGCACACTGTCTCAGGGAGTGGAGGGAGGTGGAGAAAATTTAAGTCTCAAAAACTTATGGAAGTGATTGCAAATAAATAAATATTAATTAATTAAAAAATGATGAGGGGGCAGTTTCAGTAAAAATGTGTAACAAGAGCTATATGAATTAATGCAATTTGAAGGGAGAACTGGGAGATCATTGTGCATTATAACAACAACATTGTAATGATGATCAGCTGTGAAAGACTCGGTTACTCTGATCACTACAGTGGTCCAAAACAATTCCAAAGCAAAAAATGCTATCCAACTCCAGAGAGGGAACTGATTAACTCTTAGTACAAACAGAAGTATAATTTTTCACTTTTTTGTGATATGTTTAAGATGGAAATACGTTTTTCTATGATTTTGTATGTACAACAGAAATCATATTGTTTGCCTTCTTTGTGATTCAGGTATGGTAAGTATCTGGAACTCAAAATTTAAAAGAAAAAGATGTTAAAATGCATTTTATTTTTAAAAAAGAGAAAGAAAGTAGGCTCAATTCTCTCTTTACTGTTATCTGCTCGCTGGGCCTGCAAGTGGCTTGTAGGTTGACATTGGTTTTCTGTCACTTTAATTTAGCCATTTACCTGACCTAGTAAGAAAACACCCCATATCAAGTTGTGAGACTAATTGATGTTCTTAAAACCCTAAGGTGCTGGCAGGCATTTGACTATGAAAAAAAAAGCATAGGCGAAAATTATTTGAGAAAAAAAAAAGAATACCCAATTTACCATACAAGTACTACAATTCTTCAGGCTACTGATTGTAACTGTCATCACATACCTAATTAATTAGGTGTTTTTAAGGACAAGAAAAATTAGTGAAAATCATATATGCCAGCAAAATATTTAAGGCTGATAATTATGTTAAATTCAACTGCAAAACTTACTTCTTTTATAATCACAAGATTGAAAGAGACAATCAGAGATCATATTATCCAACTGCCTCATCTTACTGACAAATGAACCCCAGCACAGAGGAATTAAATGACTTATCAAGCTTCTCTGAACATTAGTGTGGAAGCTGAAACTTGAATCTATCCACTTGACCCCCACATCAATGTTCTTCTAAGCACCAAACACCGCTTTTTAAAAAATACCCCAATCTAGATTTTCATCTTTCTAATGTTTCCTTGCACAGTAAAGATACCAACTGAACAGAAATCAATCAATGAGTATAATGTGTCATAAATAGAAAAATAAATATAAATAAGCATTTTTTCTGTCACTATTAAATATTCAAGTATTTTATGATACCATTTCTCTGGTATTTTCATTTTTAGTTGAGTACTTAACAGAGAGAATCATTTAGATTTCTAAAACTTTTCCTCACTTAGAGACAATCTTTTCATGAATATTATATGATTTTTTCCTTTTCTCTTATTCTAAGTAATGCTGTTTTATGACAAGATATATTTAATTTTACATTTCACTGAAAATTTTTTTTAAAATCACCCATGTTTCTGGAACTTGATGCCTTACTCTTAGACATAATGATACAGATTATTGACACTCTTATGTACTAAAATGTATCCTTACCATGGACAATTCCTATCAAATGACATAAAGTATCTAACTAGATTTATTGCATTCCAACATGTATTGATAGAAATTCTCCTATTCAATTTAATGAAACACCCACATAAAATAGTTTTAAATCAGATAACATTTTAAATTCATGAACACACCTAAATATGTAGTTATCCATAAAAGAAGGTAATTCAGAGGCTAAAAAAAAGTGTTTTAAGAATAGAAACATCTTCGATGTCCATTTCTTTTATATAAACTAGAGTGGGTTAAATGACCTTTACTTATTTTTTTAGAAATTCTAAGTGAGAAAATACATGTTGGAATAAATTAATTAAAACTGAAAAGAAATGGATAAATATATATTTAAATAATCAGGCACAAATATAGACTGTCTCAAACTTTTAGCACAATATTCCCTTGGAGATAATGACATAAAAGAAAACAGTGAGAAAGAAATCCCGTTTTTGAATCACTGCATAGCCTGAATTATCTTTCTAGGCCACTAGAGGGAGTGTCGGTATTTATTAAGAGTTCACAGAACTATGACGAGTACTAAATAAAGAGTTGAAGCAAAACAAATGGAGCAAAGTAATAAAAGAAAAACAGAGTGGGAGGGAGGTAATTTTTTAAGCCAATGAGGTGATCAATGAAATTCAAGGAGGATTTAAAAATATAGATGTGACTATATACCACACATTTTTGAAGATTGCACTTGTGAAGTTCATTTATGAATAGAATCAAAATGAAATCTGATGTCTCTCTGAAAAGTCCGGAAAGAATATGCTGGGATCTAATCAATTATAAGTATTTATTGAGTGACTACGATGTACCAGGCAATGTGCTAGGGGAAAAAAGTACAAAGAATTAAATAACCATGAAAATCTTCTAGCCTCTCATGCTTTCATACAAATTATGTTCTTATAATTAAGCAAAATTTTATTGAACAAATTTGAAATTCACTTTTATAGGCATTATAGGAGGTAGTTTATATAAGACACATGCGGGCATATTCAGTTTCAGAGATCCTAAACTACATAGAAGTATAGTTCAAAATTTTCCATGTTATGTATATTAAAATGAGTGAAAACCAAAGTGTTTTTCAAGGCATGAGAAAAATGTGATTATGGACTTGATGATATGTAAACCACAATATTGGGAAATAAGGTAAGTCTTCAGAGAGGCACTGACATTTCAATTGTGCTTTAATGGATATGTAGGATTCCAACAGACTAAGAAAGGAAGGGAGGATATTCCTGGAAAGATTAGCATGAGTAAGGGCAAAGAAGTAGAAAAATGCTAGAGGTGTTCAGGAGCTAAAAAGAAATAACATAATTTGATTGAAACACTGATGGCTTATACAGAGTGGAGTAGTCAGAAATATGACTTGAAAGCTAACATCGGATCAGATTATATGAGAGAGTTAATGGCAGGCAAATACTTTTGAGTCCTTACAGGGCAAATAATAGAGACACAATGGCTCCTTTGAGCCTTAGATTGGCATGACCAGATCTATGAAAGAAAAAAAAATAAGTTAGATAGGAAGTCATTAAGGAGGACACAAAAGGTTCTTTTAAGGTACTTTGGCAAGAGTTCTAGAAATGGGTTAGAAGCCTCCATACTAGGGTGATGATAGTGAGAAGTGAGAGAAGCGAATGGATCCAGGAGACTGTTTAACATATCTTCAGAGATTAAATCAATAAAATGTAGTGATTAATTAGATTTAAATTGTGATAGTGATGGTATAATAAAAGATAAAAGTAACATTGATTATATGAGAAATTATTAAAATATTTTAACTCTTAACATAAGTAGTGAAGTTTTAAAAAGTATTTTTTTCTGTTCTTTTTCTGGGGGGGAGGGGTGGGCTAAATTGTTTTGGACATTTTGATTTTGTGGTATTGGTGGGATTTCCAACTGGATATATTCTGTAGGCAGTTGAGGACACAAATCAAAACTTAGAAGAGACTCAAAGTCTAAAAATATAATTTTGAGTCATCTGTTGGTCAAGAAGTCAATAAGCATTTATTAAGCCCCTATTACATGTCAAACATTATGCTACATCCTGGGGATATAATTAAAGGTAAAAGATGGTCCTTTTCCTGGAGTATCTCACATTATAAAGAGGTAAGAAACATATAAATATGTACAAACGAGTTATATGTATGATAAAGAAAGAAGGCGCTAGTATGGGAAAGACTTCCTGCAGAAGGTAGAATTTTAGCTGTGATTTGCAGAAGGCCAGAGGTAGCATTTAGGAGGAGAGAATTCAGTCATGGGATAGAGAAAATGCCAAACATCAAGGGAAAGAGTGTCTTGTGCAAGGAATATCAAGGATAACAGTGTCATGGGACTGAAGCACACATGGTCATTGGTGTATATAGGGGTGACTATTATAGCTATGGAAGTGAATAATATTATGACAGGAGAAAGTGGTGATTAGAGGAGTGGACAAAGAATAGAATACTAAGGGCAAATTTTTATGGGGTAAGAAAAAAGTATAAGGAGAGAGAGAGAGAGAGAGAGAGAGAGAGAGAGAGAGAGAGAGAGAGATAGGAGAGTGGAAGGGAGAAGAGGAGAGAGAGACAGAGACTGAGACAGAGACAGAGAGACAGAGAGAGAAAAGTTGGAAGAAAATAGTAAGAGCATGGTGTATTTCAGGCCATGGGGAAAAGAAGCATTGAGTCAGGGAGAGTTATAAGTAGAATGATAACTGAAAATTATTATTATTATTGTTGTTTACTGAAAGAAATTTGATGATTTTTACAATAGAAGTTTCAGTATTTAGAGTAAACTCCAAACCCAGGTTGTAAGAAATTTGGGGAGAGCTGAGCTTCTTCAAAAGCAGATAGGTAGAAGGATTGAAGATTCATGTGAAGAAGATACTGGAGAAATTTGGGGGGGGGGGAAGCTAGGTAGCACAATGAATAAAACACCAGCCCTGGAGTCAGGAGGACCTGAGCTCAAATCCAGTCTCAGACCAGACACTTGATACTTACTAGCTGTGTGAACCTGGGCAAGTCACTTAATCCCAATTGCCACACACACACACACACACACACAACACACACACAACACACACACAAGATAAAATAAAATAAAAAATAAAAAGTTGGAAGGATATGGAGGAAAGACTCAGGTTTAGCTTTAGCAAAAATTAATCATACAGGTTCTTGTGTGACCAGAAGAAATGAGAAGTACATAGATAATAATAGTGAAAAATCAATTGTGCGACCTTTTCGATTTGTGAAACAATGAGGAGTTACGAATTTTTTAGAACCCTGGGACGTAATTTGTAAATATACTAGAAAAGTCAATAAGCTGCATAGATCCTTTGAACAAGTGATACCACCACTACTGGCCATGTAGCTGAAAAAGTTAAAAGGAAAAAGGAAAGACAGAAAGGTATATGAATCAAAATATTGATGGCAGTGCTTTATGTGATAGCAAAGAACTGGAAGTGAAGTGTTTGTCCATTGACTGGATAACAGCTAAACAAATTATATTCTATGGAAGTAATAGAATTGTATGCCTTAATAAATCACAAATCAAAAGAATTCAGATAAAGTGGATTTGACTGACAGAAAATGAATTAGGCCAAACCAAGCAAACAATTTACAGAATGAGTTCAATAATAAAAGGAAAAATAAACTAAAAGACAAAAAAAAAGGTAGCTAGATGTCATAGTGGATATAATGCTAGACCTTGATAGGCTTGATATAAAATCCAGCCAGCCTTATACTGCTTACTATTTCTATGACACAGAAAAGTTCACTTGATGTTTACATGCCTCTATTTCATAATCTGTAATGTAAGAAGAATAATAGCACATCTACCTCCCAGGACTTTTTGGAAGATAAAACAAGATAATATTTATAAAATACTTTGCAAAACTTAAAATATATAAATGTGAGTTATCATTACTGTTTTTATTAACAATAGTCTTTGCAAAGAACATTTTGTCTTTAGAGAACTAGCAATAAGGCATACTCGCCCCTTATTGGAGAGGAGATGGCGGGGGGGACTTAGTAGACAACAGTTGAAGAATGAGGCATATGTTGTAAGTCATGATTGATGAGTTTGTTCTGTTTGACCAGTTTTTGTTGTAAAGAAGGTGTCAGACTTGTGAGAGATTAGGAATTGACATCACTAAAATAAAAAAAAAAAAAACAATACTATAAAAACCCTGAAAATAAAAGGAATAGGAAAAGTAATTTTATTTGATGAGCATTTTGGACATTTACCCCAGGTGCTTGGGGTAAAGGGATTGGTGAGATAAAAAATGGAAGAAAAATGAAACCAAATTAGTTCATTTGAATTTAGAAACAATGAGATATGAGCAGAGGCTTAATGAAGAAAGGTTACTGAATATAAGTAAGGAACAAATCAAATACTTTAAAGTATGGCCAAGAATGACTAGAAATGAAGGAAATAAACAAGATTGTAGATGTGTGGAACAAAGCATTAAAAGAATGAATCTAACCAAATCAATTCATAGGATTATGCCTTAATAACAAAATCATCCTTAAAAATAAAATCCATCACAAATCTCACCTACTCTAACTGCTCGCCCAAAGCAGGAGTCTGTTTAAAAAGAGACAGTCTGATGTGATGGAAAGAAGAGCTTACTTATAATCAGAAAATCTAAGTTGGCTTTGACTTACTAGCACTATGACTGCAAATTATTTAATATCATTGAGCTTTAGATGTAACATCTATTAAATGGGTCCATTAATATTTATGCTATCAACATCACAGACTTACTAGGAGGACACTATCTTATAAAATGTGAATGATTTCAAAATGTTAATTAATTAATATGTTCAGAATATTTCTCTAGGTAGTTTAGATGACTAAATTAATTTTGCCACACATTCTTATTTAGCATAAGTTCCCACAAAATTATTACCTCCAGCTCTACCTCTATCAACATTTCCATTAGATAAATCATATAATTCTTCATCAAAAATGGTGCCAAGAGCCACCTCTTTAATTAGTAGGACAAGGCAGAATGAATATTTTCTCTTCCCAGACCTAACTAGTGCTCCAAACTAAGCTTTTTATTTTTTTTTCTTTTATCTATGTTCTCATTGTAATAATACATACAACCACTTAGTGCTTCCTTCGATTACTGATTTCATGGCACCAGAATGTATCCTTCTGTGAAATTATCTCTGTCTTTTTTTCTCTTTCTGTGTATTTCTCTGACTCTGTCTATGTCTTATTCTCTCTGTCTCTGTCTCTGTGTGTGTCTCTCTCTATGTCTGGTACCGTAGCTCTGGCCCTTGGCTCTGGTTATCACTCTCACTTTGTCTCTCAGAACACCAACACATTTTAAACAACGGATATAACATCTTTCCATGCTACTTGTCACATTGTATTGAAGAGTATTTTCAATGATCATGTTGATATTCAGCATTGGATTTATCAAAGTACAACTGACTATTAACAATTAGAATTTAATTCAGACACCTTTATTTCAATATTGCCCACTCCATGCAATAGAGAAGTGGTGTTATTTAGAGAGATTACAAATTGTAAGTTAGATTAAACCACTTCACCTGAAAGCAGAATAATTAATATTTCAAAGTGGATTGGATCTAGCTAGCTAACCAGAAAGAATGAAAAAATGGTAAATGATGTACAAACAGATAGATTGACAGACACTTCCCTTGAAATCCATGATTGATTTAGATTCTAGTTAATTTCTTAGTTTGTTTTATTCTGGCAAACATATCCCAATGGAAAGATAAAAATATATAGATTAGCTAGATAGTTATGTAGATACCTACAACTTTGCATAAATATTGTACCAACTGTACAGGCAAAAAACAATTTGTCATTACATATGCTTTTAAGGGCTGAGGATACATTGGAAACATAAAATATGAAATAATATCTGGAGGATATTAACTTGTTCTGGGACTATTTCCCTCTGGACTCTGAAGTTCAATATACGAAGAATGAGATGATTGGTGATGATGATGATGATGATGATGATGATAATGATGTTGATGATAAAAATGTATAAAACACTTGTGGTTGGTTTGCAGAGATATATACATATACATATATGTGTATATACAAAAATATATTTGTATATATAAAATATATATAAAAATACATTTTTTTCTTTTGAATTTCATAATAATCTACAAGTCAAATGTTCTGGACACAAATATTCCCTTTTTTCAGGTGAATAATCTGAAATTGGGAGAACTTCTTACAGGATTTCACAGTTAGAATTATCAGAGAAAGTTTTGAACCCAGATCTCTCTACATGCAACTTCAGTGCTCTACACATTATGTTACATTATATTTGTCTTAGGAGAAAAATGATAATAAAAAATTATAATAGCATTTATATCGTACTTTATATTCTCACAACTGAAGTATATAGATTTTAAGTGACTTAGATAGTGTTACATATCTACTAAGTTCTGAGGGAGTACTGGAACTCAAGTTTTCCTGACTCCATCTCATGTTCTAACCTGGGGAGAACCTGCTGCCTCAAGGCCACATGTGGCTCTCTTGGTCCTCAAGTATAGCCCTATGACTGAATCCAAACATCATAGTTTGAATTAATAAAAGGATTAATCAAATCTCTTAATGAAAGGATTTGTTTTGTGAAGTTTAGATTTAGTTCAAGTACTGCACTTGAGGACTTGGAGGGCCACATATGGCCTCAAGGCTGCTGGTTCCCCACCCCTGCTCTAACCACTACATAACCTATTAGCTTAATGTGATTCTGACATTTCAATCTTACTTTCCAAATTAGTGACTAGAAAATATCCAAATAGCAAAGTTAAAAATAATCAATCTCATCAAGGTAATGCTTTGCCAAAGTTTCCAAACATTCACTTTAAATGTTAATAGTCAGTGAATGGGGTACATTGGTTGGTTCTTTTGGTTTTTTTATTGTGGCTCAATTATTTATCTTTCTTTCTCCTCTCTAATACAATTAACCCAATCTCCAACTTGGCTCAACATAGTATTCTCAGGTCTGCTTTGACAATTGATAAACATGGGGAAAATGTGTTCACTGTTTAAAATTAAAAAAAGCTCAAAATAAAAAGACTAATTAATTGTTTTTCTTTTGTTTTAATTGAGAATTAGAGTGAGTGATTCCTTGATGAGAGGAGCTTTGAGGTGTTTGTCTTCATCTTAGATCATGTCATCTGAGAAGGCAAGCTCTATCATCCAAGTTCAGGTCTAGCTTTTAACAGAAACTGACAAACTCTTCTCACCAGTGGCTTGAAGATTACCCTTTTCCTCCACCTCATAAATATACAGATAAAATAGATGACCAGCTGGATGCCCCCTTCAGCAATTACTTCCCCTGTGGTCTTCACAATATGATAACTGACCACATGCAAAATGCCTTATGCTCTCTGATAAAGGAACTCAGTTTGAAGTAGATGTTGCCTCTTTGTCATTCTGACATGCTACTTATGCAGAACTTTTTTTGGTGTCCTGCTAATCTAAAAGGTGTCACATCATATAAACAGTTAACCATTAAAATCTTTGAAGTTTCTGCTATAATCTTCTCTTGCCATTGACACAATCAATGAAATGGAAGGCATGTCTGGTTGAGGTGATAATTACATCATTTACATACTGTGAAAGCAGGGTAGAGCTAGTCAATTCTATTGTCAGACTAAACTGCCTTACTGCAAGATGATTAGGCAGAGGGATGATATTTATTAAATTCTTTATAAATATATGCATTGAAACCAAGTCTCATATGTCATGTCAATATTAATTGTAATATCTAAAACTTTAAATGCTTACCTTTTCATTAAAATGAATGAAGTTTAGAACAAAGTTATGGAAATATTCAGTATAGACATTTCTTTGTACCCATTATCCCTACCCCATTCCCTCAATATAATTTCAGGACCCAAACTGTGAATTCTTGTATTCTCTGTAATTCTTATGTGGAATTCATTTTTATCACATAACCTAAATTTCAATTTTCAACATTTTTCTATTGTAATTTTATCAGTAGACTTTAGCTTTTATAATAGCTATCTAAGATAACAGTCTATAGTGCATTCTATGAATATTCAGAACCATGAGCAGGAATGGATATCACTCCACTCAACACATACAAATCTTGCTCCCAGGTCCTTTTCTCTTGAGAGTAGGATTCATTCTATTTCTTTTCTATTAAATTAACCACTGGCCACACTCACAGTGTTCTCTTAAAAAAAAAAAACTGTGGAATTGTGTAAGTATATAAGAGCAGTTTAGTTACTGTCTACTTTTCTCTGAATAAAGCTTCACTTCGTCTTTGCTGTCTCCTACTATAGAACAGGAAAAAAAAATATTGTGTTCTCTACTCTTGGAAAATTTCCCAAATCCATTAGGGCTGTAGGTATACAGTTGGTTCAGTCAGTCACTTAAAGGTTGACATTCCCTTAAGTCAAATAATTTCAAACAACTTGATTTCCTCACCAAACCTATTGTTTTTTATTCTCATTCTATTACCAGGTCATCCCTTTTTCTTATCATAAATACTCCTGGTGATTTTGTATGCAAATAGCTATAACATTCTCTGTCTTTGATTCTGTCTCTGTGTCTCTGTGTCTCTGTATTTCTCTGTCTCTGTGTGTCATTGTTTTAATTTGAATTGATTTGGAATTATTGATATCTTACTATTGTTATTAATATTATTTTGATTTATTCTTTGTACATCTATTGATTCTTATCATTTCACCATTTTATTTTAAGTTATTTTTAGTCATATAAGAGTGCATAATTTTCATCTAACAACTCAGATAAAAATTTGACATCCAAGATATGAAAAGAAATTCATACAAACATATACGCATATATACACATTTAGTAACAGATTTCAACTTATGATTCAAACATACTTATTTGTATCAATTCCCATTTATATTGGATTTCAATTTTTTATCTAAACTATCTTAGGAAAGTATATATTTTCCCTCCCTATCTCCCTTTTTCTAGTTGCATTGATTTTGTTTATGGGAAATTTTTTTTAATGTTATGGAATCACAGCTGCTCATTTTGCCTCATGATCTGTTGTTTTCTAGGTCATTTTCTGTCTGTAAGTAATAAATTCACAATATTAGAAGACTATCAGTGGTAATCTAAGCCTACCTACCTATCCATCTATCTCTCCAAGGATTTTCTCTGTATTATCTTCAATGAATGGTCAAGCCACCTTCACTTGAAAGCTTCCAGTGAAGTGGAATCCAATCCCTTGAGCCAGTAAATCCCACTACCCCACTGATCTAAGTGTTCAGATGCTCTTTATTACAATGATTCCATCTGTCTTTCTATAAAATCTGTACCTTGTTACTAGTTCTCCTTTTAAGGATCATATACAATCAACTTATTCTCCTTCCACAATACATCTGAGTCAAACTCTTGAAAGCAGCTATCATATTTTTATAATGTTTCTTTTGTCTGAGCAAAGACAATTTTTTTAGCTGATTCCCACATATAATGGTCTCAATGTCATTTATCATCCTCACTGTTGTCCGCAAGATGTGCTCAAGTTTGTCAATATTCTGTCTATACTGCAACCCTTGGAACTGAGTACAATATTATAGATTTAATATGATCCGGGTAGGTAACAGCAGGGCCATCATATTTCTAGGAAGTTGGCTTTTGTTATTTCATTTTTGCTTTTAGAAAAAAAAAAAGTGCTATCTATAAATGCCTTACCCAACCTGGCCCTATGAGGCTTATTTTTTTTTAGCTGAAATGTAAAACTTTATATTTTTCTCTGTTAAATTTATATTAATACATGTAGTTCATCACACTAGCCTGTCAAGATATTATTTGAATCTTGACTGTGTCATGCAGTGTTATCTACATCACATTCTTAATATGATGCAACTATTTGTATTTCCAACATATTTGGATCATCAACACCAGTGATCATTGAGTACCAATATTTTCAAGCCATATAGCCTTTCTGAGAGATGAGATTTTCTGGAGATAGCTATTTAGTATCATTGAAAGCTCTGCCCTATTCCCCATGTGTGATGCAGTTAGTTATTTTCCTCTTACTCTAGTCTAATCTATTAGAGTGACTAATACTGTGGTTCAGAGTATGTAAGGGAGAAAAAATGGGAGAATCAGAGGGAAAGAAGGAAATTCAGAGTGCTTATGAAATGAGAAAAGAAATTTGTTGGAAAGTGTTATTGAGAATACAAGGTTGATCTTCACTTGTATGTTACTTTATTTATTTGAATATGGAGATTTCTTACCAGTAAAGCTCATATTCAATATAACAAGAAAATTATAGAAAGATTGATGTCCATTTCATGTAATTGGAAAAAAAATACTATTAAATGGGAAAAAAAGAAAAATTGATGCCTTATCTAAAATGGACATTTTTGTGTATGTGTTTCAAAAGTTGTTTCATGCTTTGAGAAATCTAACTAATGTTGTTCATATTATGTGGGTGTTCATGTTTGGGCAATATTGACTAAAGGGATGCAGAATCATATTAGAAAAGGAGATGTAAACTCATTTGAATATTAGCCCTATCACAAGCACATTTAACATTATATGTGTTTACATACAATTAAAATGAATCATAACGTAGAAGAGAGGCAAAGTGTTAACCTTTAGTATTGTATCTATTTATTTCCTGACCTGACAGGAAGTTACCCAATCCTTTTTCTCTAGCCCTAATTCAATTTCTAAGTCAGTCTCTCTGCTACCTCTTGCTGTTTCTGCATGTAGCTATTTTGAGACATTAAAATTGATTGGGATTTTTAATATACTATACAATCACGTAATCAACTATATCCTAGAGAAAATTAAGAGGACCTTTAAGCTGAGAGGCAATAGTGTCTCAATATTTCCTACAGGTATATTTATTATAGATCCTAGATAAAACTCAAGATATTCAAATACTTTTGTCTTCTATGTTTCTGAGTAGCCATGAATCATGTCCATGAAACATTTCATTTTCCCATGTGCCATCAACGTAGGGAATACTGCAATACAATGAGTAACAAGAGTCAAAACATTTCTTTGAGAGTCCTAGATGTACCACTGTACTGTTAAATCATTTGTATACTATTAAAGATTGATGCTATTTAGACAGGTAAACTGGGAGATACTTTCTCCCTCAGGCACATTTCTACAGCTGGTCTGGAAGGTGAAACAGTTCAGGATTATTTCACTAGAAAATTCAAGCCCAGTTTAAAAAAAAAGCATCAATAACTAATAAAAGAACTAACAAATGCTAATTAGCTTTTTTTTTCAAAAGTCCTTTATGGTAGCAAATCAAGCCATGGTATTGGAAAGTTATATATGTTGTTGCCTTTTTAAATTAGCTAGCTAATGACCAGTAATTTTCAAATGTTAGCTATAAAGAGAGCTCCTTTCCCTCTAACAGCATCTTAAAACATCTAGTAAGGCAATGGATCAAATATTTGTCTTCTAAATCCTTTAAGTTAGCAACTCCAGACTCCTAGGAGGGTGTCCTGACCAGTTAAATAAACATAAATTTTGGGGAAAAATTAGAAATATTGATAGAATCAGTTATTTAAGCCACAGAGCAGCTATCTTCTCCAATTCTCCGTAAGAGAAACCTTAGCTCTATGTAAGTAAAATTTGAAAATAGAATAGAATGTTCTAGCTAGTTACTGGTAGAATTAGCATATATAACTTAAAAAGTATTCAAGTACTTACCCTAAATAGTGCAAACATTCTATATTGTTCCTTAAAATTTGTAATGGTCACAGTCGTCAAATAGACACCAAAATTATAAATCTTCAGGAATGAAAAGGTCAGTAGAACTTTGCTCTATTTAATCTTCATTTAATTCATCATTGAACATCCAAAGATTTGCATGAACTCAAATATCGTCTACCATGCATGTGATTACATATTTTCTCCCTGGATATAGGCAACCTAAAATAGAAAGATGACTTACAAGGATGTAGCAGAAAGATCTTGAAAGGTCTAGAAGCTTGGTGAATTGGGTTATAAAGTCTCAAGACATTTTAATAATTTTATTTTCTTTTTTACACATTTTTAAAAATTAATATTTGGTGATCAATGCCCTGTGAATTTCTCCCAGGAGAAGTCAATGAAGAAGATTTAGAATTACAAAGTACTTAGAAGTCATCTAGTTTAACCTCATGTTTTATAATCAAAGAAAAAGAGATATGCTAAGATGAACCAACTCGATAAAGGTCACACAGATATTGTCTCTGTTGAAGTATGAACCTAAAGCTTCCTTATTCTACACATTATGCTCTCTGCACTCAGTGATGTGGCAAGTATCGTCATAGTCAGTGGCCTTCCTCTTTTTGGTTTTCCTCCAAGGGAGCAAGATTATGAAATTCTCACAACAATAACGAGTAAGCACAAGGTATTTTTGTTCCCCTGGAAATACACCCCTCACATACACATCACCACCACCATCACCACCACCATCTTGCTTTTGGAAAAGTTGAACCTTCAATGTAGCTGCCAAACTGGAAAAGGTTTCTAGTACTAACCTGTTTATATCCTGACTGATTATTCACTTTCATCATATAAGCCTGGATAAGAAAATAAATGTTTTCTATCACAATATCATATCTAAAGGGGATAAAAACCTTTTTTTTCTTTTTTTCCACTAAAGCAATTCTTGAAGAATAAAATATATTTTTCAGGGAGTACTAATACCAACCAAACACAGATCCTTAAAGTACTGAAATATAATTTAAAATTTACATGTCACAGAATATACATTTTCTGACTTTAAAATTATAATTATTAAATAATAATAATAAAGTGTCCTAGGAGGTTGTCAACTATGTTTATTTTGGAGTTCCACTTCACACATGCTCTTCTGTCTGGTTTCCACACCATAAACTGCCCTTCTAGGGATTAGCTCATCATTTCTAATCTCACCACTCGGCTGCTAGCTCAATACTTGATTGACCCCAACTTCTCTCCCTCTGATTGGAGGACTAGAAGGAAGAAGACCAAACTCCCCCCAATACCCTTCCTTTATGGATAAGAAACCAAACCCATGGCTCACTCTACTCTTCACCCGCTGCTCTACTTGGTTTCAACTACACAGTACAAGATGTCCCCAAATTGTGTACCGGTAACACCCACCTCATTTCCTGCTTACTTTTACATATTGTTTCTACCTTTAAATTGTCAGCTCTTTGAAAGTAAGAACTATCTTTCTTTTTATTAATCAAATTCATAGCAGTAAGCACAGTCCCTAGCACATCGTAGTCACTAAATAACTTTATTGGATTAGATCGGATTGAATCTACTGTCTAGCTCTCCTGATAGAAGAAAGGAAAATCAAGGAGAAAAAGGAAAAAATAAGAAAAAAAGGTTCAAGTTGAAGGAAAGTAGGAAAAGAAAAAAAGTAGATAAAGGAAAAGGAGAAGAGGGGAGATGAGATGAGAGATAAAATGATAAGTTGAAAGGGACAAGAGGAAAGTGAAAAAGGAGAAGACAAAGAACAGATTTTTGGAGAAATGGGGGGTGTGGCAGGCTGAGACTTGGGAGACATGGATTCTAACTCAAGCTCTGCCATGATCTAGTTGCATGATCTCAGGATAGTCACTCCTACTTTCTGGGACCCAGTTTCATTTTCTGTAAAGTGAGGAAGTTGCATAAGATGATCACTAAAATCTTTTTTCAATTTTTTATATTAATGACTCTTTGAAATGAAATAAAAATGTAAATGAAATAGTTGGCAAGCTTCTTCTTTTCCCACCACTTCCCCAGGCTGATAAATAGGACTTTGTGTCCCATTACTCTCAACCACATGAGTGTGGCCTTTTTATGCCTCTCTAAAGGAAAAATTAGTTTAGAATTTTATTTATAATTATTTTGTTTTATTTTATTTAAATTGACTACATTCTTAGCCAATTTTTCTTTAAATCAGCTACTTTTCTCATGAATGAATAAATGAAAAAATATTTCATAGGTAACTGGTGAGAGATCATAGAGGGCAACACTAATCTTGGATTCAGGAAGAACTGAATTCATGTACATGCACTCATGTACATAAGTGGGACACCAGGAAAATCAATTAACCTCTTAATCCCCAATGACAACTCTCTAAGACTATAATTTTCAGCATATTTGGATCCCTAAATAAGTGAAGGGAGGTCTCTATACCAATGAAATCAGGAGGTCTAGATGACTCCACTCCAAAAAAGAAAATTCCTGAATTTCCTATTCTAGTAGATTTCCCTTATTACCAAATCATGCCTGATATGTGCTTAGCATGTTTGGTGATGGTAAATTCTCAACAATTTATCATCAGTCAATTGATTCATTTCTCTCACATGCAGCAATACACTTTATAGTGAACAAGAAATTTACTAATCTAGAGTCCTAAACAGCCCAGCTTTTTAAAGGGCTATTATGCATACATAAATGTATCTTGTGACTACCAGTGTCTATGATTAGTCACTAAAGAATTCTGCAAATCCTCATTACCCACCAAAGATTCCTCTTCTTCTTTATTTCTGTAGAGCTCCAGTTTGAGACCTCCTGCAAGTTGCAATTTAGATGTAAAAGTAGTTTATTTTAAGAATGTTCATCTTACAACACTAAGGGGTATGTGCTTTCAGCAAAATGCATGCATAACTTCCACTGTGCTAATGAGAGTTATGTGTGTACATCCATAGGAAAATGGGAAAAGCTTTGGTCACAGAGAGTGTCTCCAGCAGTGAGAAAGACATAGTCAATGTCTGATCTTACAGTTATCAAAGTCAGTGCGTACTCCTCTTTCACAGAGAGGAGCTACTGGATTGGGAAACTGAAGCCTCGCCCTTCAGGGTACCTACTGTGGAAACAGGTTTACAAAGATGCATCAGTGAATATTTATAAAGAGCCCACTGTCTATATTGTATTGTACTTGGTACCAGAATACAAAAAAAAAAGTGTAGGAAATGTGGTCCTTCTCTTTTGGTGTAGTTCATAACCCTGGGGTAGAGGAGGTGACGAAACATAAAAATTGTCTAATGGTTCAATCTCCATTTAAAACATCAGAACAATCCTGAGAGATTAGTAAGCAGATAACTGTCATATACAAATCCATTATGTTATGCCTTACCCTATACTGTAGTTTGTGTGTTTGTTCTTCTTGCATAAAAAAATACGCTCTTTAGTAAAATACATTTTATATATGTCATTTCATCAACTGGTCCACAAATGTGTCTTGAACATTTGCTGTTAGCTAATCACTGTTGCGGATAAGGTAGATGATAAAAATAACTTTAAAAAAACATGATCCTCTTCCTCTCTAGGAATAAGGTAGAAAAAGAGCTATCTAATAATAGAAGTAAGAAACAGCAAAATGAGCAATGCAAGTGATGGTGAGATACCGTCTTATATAAAGACTAGAGAGTTGGACTTGGACAGCAAGTCAAATTTGCATCAAATAGTAGTTGATTACTAACTTTCAGACATTTGACAAGGGGGAAATGATCAACCCTATCTCTTAGATTATTTTCAGGGTCAAAGGAAATGTTATATGTAAAGTACTTCACAAACCCAAAAGTTTAACAAAAATGTCAGCTACTATTAATAGTATTAATAATCTGTATAAACATTCAGAAAATGAGAGGATCATAGTTATACAGTTTGAAGGACTTTAAAGGTTAATTAGTCAAATCCCTTTAGTCTGCAGGTTAATTAGTAAACTCAGGTACAGAGAAGTGAGCTTCCCCAAGTGCACACGGGTTGCAAGTTTCAGAGCCAGGATTTTAGGCCAAATCACAGGATCATAGATTTAGAGCTGGTTGGACCTTAGAGGACATCTTCACTAGAGCCCTCATTTTACAGAAAAGCAACTAAAGTCAAGAGAAGTTAAGTTATCTGCCTACAATCACATAACCTATGGGGTAGAATTTGAACTCGTAGAATTACAACAATTCCAATTCCTCCATTTAATCTACTGCATCATACTGCCTTTCTGTGTTATTGCCTCCAGCACCGGCATTCTTTCCATTATCCCCCACTGCCTCAATGTTTAAGAAAAGGGGAGAGGAATTAATTTGGACTGAAAAGGTCAAGGAAAATTTTAAGAAGGAAACAACATATGAGCTTGGCACAGAACAATTAGAATTTGAATAGACATGGGGGAGAGAAAAAGCCATTCTAAGATGAGGGAATAGTTTGAGGAAAAGCCTGAACTCTGGAGATAGTATGGATGGTAAAATTCATGTGCATAGAGCAGAAAGTTTGTGTTGGATAGCAATGGGAGGTAATGTTAAAAAAAAAAAAAAGGTAGTGTCATTGTATGAAGCATCCTGAATATCAGGCATAAAAATCCTAGAGGTTAATGACACAGAATATATGAAAATCAGTCAGCTAGAATAGCTTGAGGAAGGAGATTAAAGCAGAATAACATGAGGAGATACATTCCAAAGAGGAATTTCCAGACTTAGTGACCATTTACATATGGAGGAAAAAGGAAATTCAATATAATTCTAAAGATTCAAAATGTGGATGATTAAAAGAAGTTGATACCATGGGTGGAAATGGATGCCAAGAGACAGTTCCGTTAGGAAGGGAAAGAAAACAAAGTGAGGAGACTATAACCACTGATTGGTTTTCCCTCTTATTTAAAAATCTATTCAATACTCCAGTCACAGTTAGTTTCCCCACCATGGTGCAGGCTTTTTAACCAACATTTCCCCTCTTCAGCGGGAACAGATTCGTAAATCCATTGCTTGACGTTGCAAACCTTGTTCCTGGTCCCTTTCTGGTTACGGTAACTGGGGTCTTGACTTTCTTGTTATCAAGATACAGCTATGAGATTAAACATCATTGATGTTGTAGTTGAAACCATGAGAAAGGATTAGTTTACTGAAGGAAAAAGTGTAGGAGAACAGAAAAACAAGCAATGACCTTTAAATTTAAGAGTTGTGGGAAGGACAATGTGGTAGGGTAATAGAAAAGAAACTTTATAAAAATGTTGGTGTCAAGGGCAAAGATAATTGTACCATGCTTTGAATTTAATGGTTATAAATCTAGTTTACATTCAGTGATGGCAATGTCCCAGATATGTATTAAATGCAAGATAAGGCCACATCAGATTAAAACTATTCTAATGTATAATTTAGAGCAGACTCTGCTTAACAACGTACAATGTCCCTAAGTACCTTTTTTTTTTTGGTGGTAGGGGTATGAAACACTCAAATAAGGATGAGATGTTATTGTAGGAATTACTCAAAATAGTTCTGTCCCCTAATGCTACTGGGCTTTTTCTCCCAATACTTTTACCCAAATAATTTGGAAAGCCTTTTACTTTTTTCTCCACTATATAAAAAATAGTGGGAATTTATAGTGGGACATTTCCCTTAAAAATGTTTTTGATTTTCTTCTGCATTGTTTGTACTACTTTACTGGATGAAAAACCTATTTTGAGCCTTTCGACTATTCTTTCAATTTGCTCTCTTCTCCTCAAATACAATGAAAAAAAAAAGCTACACTATTCACAGTGGTCATGCACCAAGATTCACTGGATATGCCTTTCTTATGTACTTATCAAGATTAAGAGGTCCATGTGCTGAAGAGGTACTGTTTCCATATAAGAAAGACTTAGTAAATCATGAAGACCAGAACTAAGTGGAGAATACCACAGAAGCATGAAAGCTGAACTAGGCAGATAGGAACATAGAAAACAGGTGGAACTAGCTACAGATGCCAAGGCATATATAGACTAAGATAGAGGCCTTCATAGAAGACTACTACATCTATTCATTCCCTGAAGTGGAATTGGCATGAGATCGATATGTTATGATACACAAGCAAGTCAAAAGATATGAGAGCTCAATGTAAATGTTTTTTTTTTCTGCAGTACCAGAGAAACAAATAGAAGCAAATAGTGCTGCAAAATTGGCAGTATCTGAAAATTTACTAAATCCAAATTCCTCTTCTAAATCCCATTAATGTACCCAGGCTTATGGTACTACCCTGAGAATTTAGAATCTCCTCAGTAAGGAACAAATTTGTGATTATCCAAGAATCAAACTCCATTTCCACCAAACCTACACCATCTGAAAACTCATTGTCTGAGAATTTTGTTCCTTCATTGCATGGCTGAGTTCCAGTGCTAGGGACCATGGGCAGAATCATCTTCTTCCAAGACACCTGAAATTCCTTATTAACTCCCATTTCACTGGCTAGATTACTATCTCCCAGATTCTATTCTACATAAAATGATAATTCTGACCAGGTACTCCACTTCTGTCTCCAGAAATCTGGATCCCTAAACCCCAAATTGGCATTGCTCGGTAACCTCCCATTGTATTTTGGTAAGTTTACTTTCCATAACTGTGATTTAAATAACTCGTCATTCCTTTCTCCCATGGTAGCAATTAGAAAGTCTACGTTCCGTTCAGAGGAGATTAGATATCACTTCCATTCTCTTCCCCCCTCCCTTTTTTTCCCCAGAGGTCCAGATCATTCTTTAACTCTGCCACTCTCTAGTCTATGTTCATATCATCCATGATCTTTGTGATAGGTAATAATTCAAATGACCTACTTTATACAAGCCCAGCACAAAGAGATCTGAGCCAACCACACTAAACCATACTGATCTACAATACCCAAATTCAATCAATATGATAGAATAAAGGTCCAAAAAAAAGTCTCATCACCCTCTAAGCTTATGGAATTGATCAGGGAAAAAAATCCTCATGAAGTCCCTACTCAAATCTTCATTTGAAGTGTGCTGCAGCCTACTTGTATGCATTATGTATCTCTCTATTTTCTCTTACGGTCATCTGAAATTTCAAATCTTATAAAACATCATTGTCCCATAATTTGGTAACATGCAACATGACTGAGAAAGATATTCATATGTACCACATTATTGACACTGTACAAATGAATGTTCATCTAAAATCAAGATTTTGCTCCATTCCCAAAGCCCAGCTTTCTTATTTCTCATTTCTTAATCTTTCCTATTTATTTGGAATTATTGGTCTAGCCCAATGTTTGTCATGAGACAACTTTATTTAATTATGGGAACTGTGAGAAAACTTTTTTTTTGCATTGTTTGAAACTAGCACTGCAAGATTGAGAAACTAGACTATCTCTGCTTAGAGACCCTTAACTAAGGACATAGTTTATGTTGACCAGAAACCCAGCCAAATTTGAAGACTGACTGGAAGGAATTTTCTCACAATCGTACATCTCCAGCAACCCACATGTGTTCTCTGAAAACTGGCCCAATACTGGTCAATCAGTTATGGTTTCCATTTTCATTTGATTGAATGAAGACACTTAGAAATGGAGGGCAGAACATTTTCAGGTAGTTGCACCTGTTTACTCTCCCCCTCCCAACTTGGAAAGCTCCTAATCTTTCCTCTAATTAGAAATCAGATTATCTCATTTTATATCCTGTTTTCTTTTAATTAATTTGTCTTATTTGATTCATTATTTTTAATGCATCTCCTGTATTCAAAGTCCTGTACCAAAGTAAAGAAGGCCTGGTCCGTATTTGTTTTATAATTGGCATGTATTGCTTAATAAATTGATTAGCTCAGAAGTGAAAACCTTTGTTTCCTCAATCATTTCATCTTTCAATCAACACAATAAGTAGTAGGTGTTTAATAAATGTATTTTAGAAATAGGGATGGGGCATATAATTTTATTTATATAGTGATTTCCTAGATAAGTTCTATTATCTCCCACTAACTTCTAGTTGATATTCATAGTACAGCACTGCAACAAAGTATGCAGCAATTGTAACACAACACAAACAACACAACAATAGAAGTTTTTAAAAACTCATATTTTAGTTTTTAATTTGAATAATTGTAGGCAAATCACTTAAACTTTCTGCGTTTTAGTTTCTTTATCTTTAAGATAGGGCAAATAGTATGTAGTTATTTGGAAATAACGAGGAATTGTAATGGATCAAATAAGGTAATACATGAGAATATACTATAAAAATCATAAATTGCTACAAAAGAAAGAATTAATTACACTTATAAGCATTTTACAGAGTGTTTCATAGAAATGTTTAACATTTTCATTATGAAAGTAGTATATCCTCAAGTACACCATAAGTTTTTAGAGGGCAGAAAGATGTTCATTTATATTTTGTGTAACCCCTAGGTACCTAACATGATGTCTAGAGCATAGCTAGGATTTGATAATCACCTGTTGACTAGAACTAAAAAATTCAATCTTAAATGCTTCGTAGATTCACATTTGGAATAGATGCATTGGTTACCCAACATGTGTGTAATAACCTCTCCACCCTCAAGCAATAAATGTGTGCTGCACAGATAGTTCATGTCAGCATCACCCCCGATGGTTTTTTTTTCCACGTTATATTTTTTCCTCTTTCTAAAATTTGAATCTATACCAATATTTTATTTCAATGGCTAATCTCAACTTTAAAAATATCACAGTAGCCACAGTGATCATCTTACACACACACGCACACACACACACACACACACACACACACACACACACATGCTTCTTCAATCTGCTGAATAATTGGGCTTTACATTCAGCCAACTTTTCTTTGTTTTTCTATATATTTGTTTGCTACAAACCTGACATCTAGATCATTGATAATGCATTTTTCAGAAACATCCCCAGTGACTTCATTATCAGCATCCCACAATATAATCTCTATATGTGTCCTTAGTAAATTCATTCTTGAGCCTTATTCTTATTACAAATGACCCTCTCAGTAGGCTACAATTCATCCTCTACTCATTGATTGTAAAGTTTTTTTTCATTAGTTTTGTTAGTTATAAAAAAATTACACAATAACAAAATGAACTACAATTCATCCTTTTTTAGCTCACTCTAGCACCCTTTGTAAATTTTAAAGTGCTATATAATATCTACACTCATCACCATCATCATCATTATCATCATCATTACCAATTCCATTATTATTTTCATTCTTCTTTCTTTCTTTCTTTCTTTCTTTCTTTCTTTCTTTCTTTCTTTCTTTCTTTCTTTCTTTCTTTCTTTCCTTTTTTCTGTGAGCTAATTTTTCTGTTATAAGGAATTTAAATGGAAAGAATCCATGGACAAACTGTTATACCAGTATCAGTCTTTTATTCTTAATATTCAGTGGACTGTTATATAAGTGGATAAAATGATGGCTTTTTATTGTTCAATATAAGTAATTAAATGTAAGCTCATCTTCTATAGGTTCACTGAAAGTAATTTTGGGACACATATAACAGGAAGGATGCTGCGTGATATTTAATTCATCATATTCCCACATGTTTTTTACTTCTTCATTATGTTCTCTGTGTTTGAAAAGCTTTTCATTCCATGTACCTCCAAGTTTACTGGTAGAGTGGGGGGGGGGTATTGAAGGAGAACAAGCACCTCTGGTGTGAGGACCTGCTTAGCCTTTTTCAGGACAGCTTATCCACCTTTGGTGTCTGCCTGGCACTCAATTCTCATGTGTGGCTCCAAGAAGCTGTAGCATGGACAGTGGTGACACCCCAGTAATCATCTTGGTAGACAGGCTAAATCAGGTTGAGGTAACGACAGGCCTCAAAACTGTTGGTGAGTTATGGGATATCTACATGTAAAGACTTCCTCTGGCAGGATGAGCAAATATGAACAATTCATTCTAATGGCCATAATGGTTGCTGAAGTGAGTGTTGTGGAATACATAAAGCTTGGTCAGACAGTGAAGACACCAAAATTACTGACTGTATCCCAGGCCATCACTAGTAATCTGTGATCTTGATTTTTGTCCTGCCATTGGACTTCAGTGACTCTAGAAGATAGACAGAGAGAGAGAGAGAGAGAGAGAGAGAGAGAGAGAGAGAGAGAGAGAGAGAGAGAGAGGCTGAGAATTTTGTGGAACTCTCCCTCACTGAAATCCAAATCATTGGCAGGTCAAGACATTACCACATGATATCATTGGTCTTTCTCAAAAATGAAGGACAAATAATGAGCAAACAACAAGAGTGAAGTTTATGGGTGTTTGGAACAGTAAAATTTATTTTCAAAGTCATTCTTAAAAAATGTATAGGACAATGTTAGTCTGAATATATTGTGGGCAACAGTTTTGCTGCTCCCATACCATTCCATTACTTGAGGTTTATATTTATTGTAGGGGCATTTGTCATATGTTACTTTATTCTGGACACTTGATTGCATCATTCAAGGAATTGGGTAGGTGCTAAATATATTATAATTGAAACAGATTGCTCCTCCCCTCCTCTTCCTTCATATCCTCCTCCTCCTCTCCCCTGCTTATCCCTTTCCCCCTCTTCATCCCTTTCCTCCTTCTCCTTCCTTTCCCTCTCCCCCTGCTTCATCCCCTCCACTCTCCTTCCCCTTCTTCTCTTCATCCCCCTTTTCCTCCTTTTTTTTTAAATCAGGCTATTGCACAAGTGAATTGAGTAATAGTGTTTTGTAGATGAATTATGGTAGAGGTATGTAAGTACATCTTTTATAAGCTCACAGAAAGCATCTTCATGACCATTCCATTAGGAAATAAGATAGGGGGATTAATTTACACTTCATCTTGTTTCTCAAAAATTTTAATTTCTCATACTTGGTGTTTAATTTAGGAAAACTTATCATTCCATGTAGCCTGATGATTATGAGAATTTGATATTGGAGTATTTATATAAAAAGTTAATCTAATTTTTTGGATCAATAGTAAAGGTGACCTATTTCAACTGTTCTGGTTTTATGGATCAGTATATAGGAGAGACTTTTCAAAGGTTCTGCCTTTGATTATAGCTTAGTTTCACTAGATTTTTATGTGAGAGATCGAGAATATTTTGTGGTCTGTATTTGTAGTGTAGAGATTTGTCAACTGTGAGTACATCAAAGTTATTTTTTCTGAAATATAATTCTAGCCAGGACATATTTTGCTCAGTGGGTACTATTATTATGTTTTTTGATGTGTTGCAGTTTCTATTCTTTTCTTGCATAATATCTATCACTTTAAGAATAATAATTCTATAATTTCTGATGGCAACGAACTTATCTTGAAGTGCCACCATAAACCACTTTGCTCCCCCCAAAAAAAATTCATATTATTTACTTAGTCATCCCTTTGACACTGCTTTTTTGACATACTATTTATTGGCTTAGTTCATGTGAATGCTTGCAATGGAAGGCATTTGTATTTCATTCTTTGATGTTAGTCGTTTCTTTGTTTTTATCCACTGGAAAAGCTCTTTTGGTTATATTAGACAAATTTAATGGCATGTTCTTGTGGTCAGCTTTCCCATTGCTCAGTGATGTTTCCTTTGCTTGTTCCAAAAGTATTTCTGTAGGTTTTTTAACTTTTTCTCATGTGCTATGAAAATGTTTATAACTGTTTTCTTCTTTTTGAACAAGGATGTATTAATCTTTCTGAAACTGCTTTACGTTAAAATTCTTCCATGCTTCATTAATAATAAATGCATTTTTAAAATATTATTTTTTGGTTTACATTTCTACTTACAGTTATTCTATGTAATAATGATAACACTAAAGAATAAAGATTAGATATTTGATTTTATTGTTATATAGAATTCCTAGATGAGAAAACTATCTCTAGAAATGGAACTTGGTCCCTTCTCTTCAATTTGCAGAGAGTTAAATCTATGTTATTAACTGTTTAAAATAGACATATTATTATGTTAGACATATATCTAACTATTTTGAAAACTGAGACACACAAGAATTCTTTATCCATTAATAAGATTTAAGGTGGACAAAACTGATTATTATAAACTACAGTAAAACCCACATTTACTTGATTCACTGAAGAATTGTGTGACATAAAATAAAAATGGCAAATTGTTTTCTACTTAACAGAGTGAGGAGGTGGAGCTAAGAGGGTGAAGAGAAGGCAGGATTCAATTAAGTGCTCCCCTAAATCCCTCAAAATAACTTTAAATAATGCCTCAAAACAAATTCTAGAGCAGCAGAATCCACAGAAGGATGGAGTGAAACAATTTTCAGACTAAGGCAACTTGGAAGGTCAGCAGGATAGGTTTGTTGCTCTAGGGTGAGAGAGAAGCTCAGAAGCCCAGTTCAGACCATGCCTCAAGAAGCTGGGAGCAGGCCTTGGGGGGTGACTGAATAAGTGGCAGCAGTGGCAGTTTCCAGACCTCTCAACCCACAGATGGTAAGGGATTCCAGCACTTGGTCAGAAGACTACAGAGGTCCCTTTGCTGGCAATGGGGGCAGGACTCTGTTGCACTGCTCATACTGAGTCGTAGTCCTCGGTCTCAGTCCCAGGGCAAGGAGGAACACTAGAAAACCAGAGCTTGAGGCCACAAGGGATTGGGGAACCTGGTCTCTGTTCCAGGGTGGAAAGAGTGCTTATGGTTGCTCACATACCCATGAACAGTACAGGACAGTAATAAACACATCTCTCCCTACATCATACCACCCTTGGAAGAACCAAAAACTTATGAATCCCAAGAATTACTTCTGAAAACAGCTGCATAAAAAACCCTAAAGTTTGGGATGGTGAACCCTCCACTCCAGAAACAGAGCCCCACTTTAGCATAAAGTGAAAAGTCAAGAAAAAGTGTGTAAAATAAGTAAACAGTAAAAAAAAAAAAGATCCTGATTATAGAAAGTTACTAATGGTGACAAGGAAGATCAAAACACAAACACAAAAGAAGACAACAAAGTCAAAACTTCTACAACCACTTAATACAGTGCTTTAAAATCCCAACTTGACATGTTAAATTATAGATTTTTTTTCTATCTCTCCTACCCCTGGAAAAATAAATCTTCCAAAAATCAAATTATTATTGAGATTTATCGGTTTTTAAAATTTTTTTCTATGTCAGGAATATATCAGCTGAATGAATTTTAAATTAATTTATGATCCATGATTAGCACAAGAGTTCTAAAAGTGGCAGTATCCTACCAAACTAGTGATTCTGTTTCCAATGTATTCATTACAGGTATCATCTGGAGATGTGGCTGCTGTGAAATAGGAATTAGTCATGCCCACCAAATGACAACAGATTGCCACTAATAGGACAGGCAAGCTGAAATAGCAAGGCAACCAAAGCAGACAAGGAGAGATAAGAAATAAGAACTGCGATGATTAGAGGTGAGAAATGTTGAGGAGAAAATTGGAGGGAATGGGATGAAGAGTGCGTGTGTGTAGGTATATATGTATGTATATGTGCATATGTATATGGAGAGAGAGAGAGAGAGAGAGAGAGAGAGAGAGAGAAGAGAGAGAGAGACAGGGAGAGGAGAAAGAGAGAGAGAGAAGAGAGAGAGAGAGAGAGAGAGAGAGAGAGAGAGAGAGGTTTAGTCTTGAAAATGAGAAGGGCTTTCTTTTTATCAGAGGCTGCAGTGTAAAGGGAAATAATGGACACTAATTTCAGAAGTTATACTCCTGACACCTCCTAAGGAAGAAATAGAATCATGTTCCAGTCAAGTCAAACCACTACTACCAATTTGACTACTACTATCTTTTCTCAGATTGTGATGGAGAAAGTCCAAGACCCTGAACCCAAGAACATTTTTGACAAGCAAAAAATTCGAAAATTTCATTTGAAAAATACCACTCTTGTTCAAAGCCTCATCACCTTGTTCCAGGATAAAAGAATTCTAATAGGTATCCTTGCTTACAGTCTCTACCCACTACTATCTGTAAGAGAATGGGCACAGCTGCAAAGCCACTTCAATAAAGAATGTCAATTCCTTCCTCCATTACCCTACTCAGTAACCTCCAATGATTACCTATAGTATCAAACATAAATTCCTCTTTTTAGCAATTAATGATATTTATAACTTGACTCCATATCTTTAAAGTCTTCTACTCATGCTTTCTGTTTCATAAATACAGAGAAAGTGAAAAAAATCATTTATAAAGATCCTGGCAGAAATGAGTCAATGAAGAGGTTAGTCATTTAAAGTCAGGAAGGAGCATTTGTTATTTCTGTCAGACTTTCACCCATCTGAGTAAACTACTTTTCAATGTCAGCCACAGATGTTTCTTCTCTTTGGAAATATGTGATTTGGAAGAGTATTGAAGAGGCAAAGACCTGGTGCTGTTCACATGGTACAATCTAATAAACCATGAAAATATTTGGGCTTTTACCTTTAGAAGCTCTTAGATAGAGTGTTAGTACTAGGAATGTTTTTGCTTTTCCCTAAAAAAATGTTACAGATACATGCACACATACATATATATATGCATATACAATATACATAATTGTATATGTGTAAATGATTCACATATAACATATAAGTGAAATATATCACATATAAACACCATTCATAATACTATTTATAATACTATGTAGTTAATAATACCATGTAATGAATAAATATTAAGTGAATATTTACAGACACATGCAGAAAAACACATGGTCCTACATTTTTAGGAGTATTATCAGATACGATAACATGAATTGATTATAAATATATGTGTATACAAACATACATGTGTGTATACATGTGTATATACAGATAGAATAGTATATAACATTCTTTTATTATATACACATATGCACATATGTATATAATATGTATGCATATATATAATCAATTCACATACTCTTATCTGATGACACTCCCAAAATGTAGTTCCATGTATCTGTAAATTATAATTCATTCAAATAATATTTATTCATAACATATGTTCATGTGATACATACACAAATAAATGTGTATTTATGACCACTCTGCACATATGTGAGTAAACACATATGGAGAGAGTTATGTGTGTACACACACTGTGTTGTAATTTTTTAAGAAAATTTATTTATAGTAAACATATTTTAAAGATTAAGGTGCTTTTTTTTTTTATTATGCAATAAATTGATAGACTTCAACCAAAATGATTGGGAAGTTACATTTCAGTTTTTTTAGTTATTATTGAGCACATATAATAAACTAGTCAAAAAAGATGAAAACTAGCAATATCCCCCCATTATTCATAAGTTATGAATAGTCATTACTATGAAATGATCATTTTGATAATAATGATAAAATATAATCATACATATATGATATTATGTGATATAATATTACTCTGTGTGTATGTGTGTATGTGTGTGTAGGGGAAAGGAAAGAGAGATCAATTTTTTATAAGACAAACATGAAACAATAACAGAAAAGGAGCTGGCCATTAAGTGTTAATGGGGAATGACAACATAATTGTTACAATAGTATTCACAACATCTTAAGGAAGATATAGGTTATACTGGACAGATCATTTATGGAGGATGCATAGAAATACACACACACATAAAAATCATAGTACTGGACAGTGTAAGTGGCAATATACACACACATATACATATATATACATATACATATATACATACATATATATTATATATGTTGTATAAGAACCCCCCACTGTGATCACAAATTTATTGATACTGAAATAACTTCTTTCATACACATACATATGTATTTATCACACACACACTTCATATCTTTTATGGCTGAAATAGACACATGCAACTATGGAATTTCATGTATTTTTTTTCTTTTTCTTTCTCTAAATTGGCAGATTGATTGAGTAAAGTTTAAGGTGGCTGCAGTTATAGGCATATTCTGAGTCTTCTACCTATGAATTACTATGCACACATTGTTAACCTTCCTCTCATCACACATTCTATTTTTTCTATATTTTAAACTTTTTTCCTCAAAATCACTGTTATTTTCCTTTTCTCATTTTTCCTGTTAAGAAACTTGTAACATTACTCAAAAGAGAAAAAAAAATCGATGGTATGCTCTGCATCCAAACTGTGTTCTTCCCCCTTTTCCCCTTGACTCTCTCTTCATCTCTCGTATTTCCCATCTGCAAACCTCAAGAGTACTCCTTTAGTCTGTAATCTTTTCAAAATTTTCCCACCGTGACCTCCTTCCTCACATACAGACTCAAACTAACTCCCTCTTCTCCATAATTTAGAATTTCTTCTGTGTTCACAGTGAATCTCTTTTCCCATACTGGAGCGATTTCCCTTTCTGGACTATGATATCCCATTCACTGGATCCACACTCCCATACTATCGCTCAATCCAAGAGTATGCTAATCACCATTTTCACTACATTTCCATTTATCTAAAACTCCTTTTACTTTTCACAAAAATGTAAAGTAAAAAAAGTGACAGAAAGAGAAAGGGAATAAGAAAGAGGAGTATGGAGAAATCCCTACAGTCATTTCCATATTCATTCATTTGCACTTTTTTTCATAAACTCTATAACAGATAGCATGAAATAAAGATGATTAATAGTTTCTGATAGATTTTTTTCAATTGCTATATGTTGTATTTGTCTAAATGTCCTAAATACTTCACACTTTTTCCCACCTATTTTTGTTTGGTAGATTTCTACTTTTAATTCAAACTTCATTATATTGTATGACAATCCATTTTCAACTAATTGAATTGCTGCTGTCATTTCATTTTGTTAAAATGGTTACTTAATAGATGCATATTGACCCAGGTTATAATGCCTTACTTAGTGTAAGCTCAATGAAAATAGGAATTTTTTTAGTTTAACTTTCAATATTCCCCCTCACTTAGCTTGGATCTGAACATAGCAAGTGACTGGTAAATATTTGTTGAAATGAATTCAAACCAGGTTTTGATTATAGTTTTATTACTTCAATATATTTTAATGTTGCCAGTCTTAAAAGTTCATTTTCAGAATCTCAGTTCAACTTTTGTGTCCCTGAGCAGAACCATTCTTGGTCCATTTTCTCCTCAGTCAACAAAGACTATTTTGATTTATTTGGAAGTTCTATTAGAATTGCTCATCGATCTTTGCTACATCTTCCCTCTCACCTACAGATGTTAGAAGATAAGCTGCAATTATCATGAGGGTATTTTGCTAAGACCTTTCATCAACATTGCAATATGAGATGATGAAATGTTCCAGTCTCATTGGATGCACAATATGACCAACTCTCTCAATTCCTTTATTTGCTCTCCAAAGAGAACCTATGAGCCAATATCCCGTTCAGTTGAAACTTACTTCATTTTTCTGATTCTGACTATACTCAGCATATCAAACTTAATACATATTTCAGGTATTATAATAGTATGTTCACTCATTGGTTATTAGAGAAGGATTTCATATGTAAAATAACAACAGCTAAGTTGATAACAGGTACCGGTTACTTCAATATTTTAAATCACAATTTGGAAATTTAAATTCCATTCTCAGAAACTGAATTTTTAACCAACTTGCCAATTGCTGCTTTTCTTTGTAAGTTCTTGCTGTAAGACCATAGCATGACGAGAATACCACCTGTGCATATAAAATCACCAATTTGTTGCCACATTGGTAAGGCGTCCTTGTTCTTTGCTCTGTCTTTCACCATGAGAGTTTTTTCTTTCCTTCAACCTCCTGAGAAAGTTCAAGTTTCTCATTTATCTCTTCAGAGTCATTTTCTTTCTTTTGTTTTTATGTTTAACATTTTTTTCCCAAGGAGTAGAAGAATGGACACGCATTCTCAGTCTCCATTTTCAATATGGGAGAATATGCCTTTAAGCATAGATAACATTCATCTGGCCATGGGAAAAATACAAACATTAAATATTCTACTCAAATTACTACATTATCCATGCTGGAGCTCCATATTTTCTGCAATTGATATTTGGTGTTCTTGTCAGGAACTCTCCAAGGAAACTGCTGTGGGAATATTGCTTTGGTGTGTTTTCAAAATCACAGTTATCACTCTTCCTTTAAACTTGGTAGCACCCTCTCACCTTGAAAGTACCTTGATAATCATATTCAACTCTTCTTCCCATCTTAGCAGAATATATTATTTACTTTGCCTTACCCTTTCCTGTTCAAGCTCTTTTTTTCTTCTCTTCCTCTTCTTTCTTGAGTTTTTTTCTATCTAGATGATCTTTTCCTTTTCCTTTTTTGAAATTTCCTTCTATTTAAATCCTATTTATCTTTTTATTATCAATTTCCTCCTTTGGATTGAGTCCATCACTATGCTACACAATTAAAAAGAGCATTAGTTTTGAATTTTGTGCACCAGAATTTAAATTTTGCCTCTATCGTTATCTGTGTGACCTTAGGTAAGTTACTTAACATCTCTCTAGGCATCAGTTTCCTTTTAAGTTGAATGTGGAAGTGGAATAGATTGCCTCTAGCTCTAAAGATATGTTCCACAGGTCTTATAAAATTTCCCATTGCACAAATTCAGTTTATAGTCTTTTTCAGATTTTAAAAGCCTGCCAAATCTCCTTACCAATTACTTCTTTTTGTTATTCCAATCAACTCCTTTTAAAAATTTTCTCCTCAACTTCTCACAGCTCAACTCAATTCATTTCAATTCAATTTTTAAATACTTTTTAAACCAATAGGTACATGTCACTCTTCTCAGCATTAAGGATGGCAAAATACTTAATAGACCTGCTCTCAAAGCAAGAAACCCCCCAGCCAAAAAAAAAAAAGTGAAGGAAGTCCTTCCATCCTGTACAAAACAAAATAAATTCAATCCCTCTCAAACATAAATATAGGTACAGACTTTCAAATATTTTATGATAGCTATTAAGTTTACTGTGGATTTCCCTTTTCCTGGATAGCCTCATGTTTTCTTACCGAATAATCATATAGTACTGTTTACAGTGCCCTTACCATCCTCGCTGCTCGCTTCTCAATTCTTTTCACTTTGTTCATTACATTCTCAAAATGTAGCACAAAACTAAACAAAACAAAAAACACAAAAACAAAACAAAATAAAACAAAATAAAAAACAAAGCACTAATACTTCAGAAGTAAGCTGCTCAGGATAAGGGCAATGGTGCCATGACCTTTTATCTTTGGATACTGTGCTTTTCTTAATGAAATCTAACACTGTTTTACCTTTTTTTTGGCTGCCATTCTATATTGTCAATTGTTGAATTTACAATCCCTTAAAATCTTCAAATAGTATGATATGAGCAGTGGTCAATACACAAATCTCCACTTCTATATTTTTGTGTTATTCTGATTTAGAATATACATATTGTACGTATACACACACACACACTTACACACACATACACACACACACCAAATAACACATATTAAAATAAAATATTTTTACTTAATACTACTATTTTCTATTAACACCTCTGGAAGACTTTTCTTTTCACCATTTTAGTTGCCATTTCAAAATGAAACCAAAGTATTGTCTTTGTCATAATTTCATTTTTGTTTGTTTTTTATTTTGTCATTGATAAGTTAGTATTCCATAGATAGATAGATAGATCTCTATAAATATTTATATATCTATGTTATATATATATGTATATCTATATATCTATATATATATAGATATACATATATCTATCTATCTAGATAGATAGATAGATAGATAGATAGATAGATAGATAGATATAGCCTGTGAAGTATGAGTGGTTTAATTTTTCACTCTTATTTTCTTTTTGACATATCCTTGACTTTTTTACAGTATATTTTTAGTTATCTTTTGTTCATGTGCTTTTGGGCCTTTGAGCTTAAAAACAACATTGTCTTACTCCAATTCTCAGAGTACCTGGAATTAGCATTCAATTCATGTAATGGCTTAAACAAATGAGAAAAAAAAATGACCTTTTAACAATTTCTTACCCTTTTTTTCCTTCTTTAATATCAGTCTGGCAATTAATTGAAACAAATGAGTAGGTGTTGAGCATCTTGAATTTTATTCTAATGGCAGGAAAGATGAGTAGAGACATGCAAATGACACGAACTTTAAGGACAAAAGGCCACCAGTAGTACCACCATTTAGTTGATGTTAGTGATGAGGAATCTTTGGGGGGGAAAAGAAGCTTAAATTAATACATTCAATACAGATGAAAAGAATTCTGATAAATCCTATTAGTCTCCCATGCTTTTAAGACCTATGACACAGACCACTGACTGTTGCCTTCATTTCAGTGTATTGAATTTCCTGTTACAAGTGTCCACAAAGTCAGCTTTTATTGGTCAGTATTGCCATTATACTAATCAAACTACTAGTCTTCATAAGTGCTACACAATGTTGAAGAGGTACCAGAGAAATCTTGTTTTTGCAGACAGAGATTTGCCTCATTACCAGTCTTTTGACATGTGCAACTCCCTGTCAAATCTTTTATTTTTATTTTTATTTTTTAATATAAATTTATTTATTTTTAGTTTTCAACATTTACTTCCACAAGATTTTGAGTTCCAAATTTCCTCCCCATCTTATCCCTCTCCCCACCCCAAGATGGCATGCATTCTGAATGCCCCTTCCCCTAGTCTGCCTTCTCTTCTATCACTCCCCCTTTCTCTTATCCCCTTCCCCTTCTATTTTCCTGTAGGGCAGGATAGACTTCTGTACCTCATTTCCCGTATTTCTTATTTCCCAGTTGCACGTGAAAACATTTTTTTAAAACATGTGTTTTTAAAACTTTGGGTTCCAAATTTTCCCCTTCCTTCCTCCCCACCCACCCTCACTGAAAAGGCAAGCAACTCAATATAGGTTATACATGTGCAGTTATGCAAAACACTTCCAAAGTAGACATGTTGTGAAAAACTAACTCTACTTTCCTTAATCCTATCCTGTCCCCCATTTATTCTATTCTTTCTTTTGACTCTGTCCCTTCTCAGAACAATTTGATTCTGATTACCCACTTTCCCAATCTGCCCTCCTCTCTATCATCCCTCTGCTCTCTTTTCCCCTTCTCCCCCTATTTTCCTGTAGGGTAAGACAGATTTCCATAGCCAATTGATGTGTATGGTTGTTCCCTGTGAGCCAAATCCTATGTGAAGAAGATTCACTCTTTCCCTCTCACCTTCCCCTTTTCCCCTGAACTTTAAGAGCCTTTTCTTTTCTGTTTTTTCTTTTTGTGAAATAATTTACCCCATTCTACCTCACCCTTTCTTCTTCTCCTAGTATAATCCTCTCTCATCCCTTAATTTTATTCTCCAGATATGACCCCTTAATCTTCAACTCACCTTGTGCCACTTTATCTATCTATCTATCTATCTATCTATCTATCTATCTATCCATCTATCTATCTATCCTTCTATCTTCCTATCCATGCATACATATAATTTTTCCCCTCCAACTACCCTAATATTGACAAAGGTCTCCTGAGTTATAAATATCATCTTTCCAAGCAGGAATGTAAACAGTTCAACCTTAATAAATCTCTTATGATTTCTCTTTCCTGTTTACCTCTTCATGTTTTGACTCTTGTATTTGAAAGCCAAATTTTCTACTCAGCTCTGGTCTTTTCATCAAGAATGCTTGAAAGTCCTCTCTTTCACTGAATGACCATTTTTTCCCCTGGAGGATTATATTCAGTTTTGCTGGGTAGGTGGTTCTGGGTTGTAATCTTATCTCCTTTGCCTTCTGGAATATTATATTCCATGTTCTGTGGTCCTTTAAGGTAGAAGATGCTAAATCTTGTGTTATCCTGATTGTATTTCCACAATACTTGAATTGTTTCTTTCTGCAGCTTGTAATATATTTTCTTTGACCTGGGAACTCTGGAATTTAGCTACAATATTCCTGGGAGTTTTCCTCTGGGGATCTCTTTCAGGAGGAGATCAGTGGATTCTTTCAATTTCTATTTTGCCCTGTGGTTCTAAAATATCAAGGCAGTTTTCCTTGATAATTGCTTGAAAGATGATGTCTAGGTTGTGTTTTTGATCATGGCTTTCAATAATTTTAAAATTCTCTCTCCTGGATCTATTTTCCAGGTCAGTTGTTTTTCCAATGAGATATTTCACATTATCTTCTATTTTTTCATTCTTTTGGATTTGTTTTATATTGTCTTGTTTTTTCATAAAGTCACTAGCTTCCAATTGCTGTATTCTAATTTTTAAGGAAGTATTTTTTTCAGTAATCTTTTGGACTTCCTTTTCCATTTGGCCAGTTTTGCTTTTTAGGGCATTGTTCTCCCCATTGGTCTTTTGGACCTCTTCTGCCATTTGGGTTAGGCTACTTTTTAAGGTGTTATTTTCTTCAGCATTTTTTTTGGGTCACCTTTAGCAAACTGTTAACTTGTTTTTCATGATTTTCTTTCATCACTCTCATTTCTCTTCCCAGCTTTTCCTCTACTTCTCTTATTTGCTTCTCAAAATCCCTTTTGAGCTCTTCTGAGGCCTGGGACTGATTCATATTTTTCTTGGAGGCTTTGGATGTAGGAGCTTTGACTTTGTTGTCTTCTTCTGGTTGTATGTTTTGATCTTCTTTGTCATCCAAGTAAGATAATATAGTCTGACTCTTTTTGGACTGCTTGCTCATGATCCCAGCCAATTATTTGTGTTTTAAATTCTTTGTTAAGGTAAGAGTCTGCTTCCAATGTGGAGAATGTACTTCCCAAGCTTCGGGGTTTTGTACAGCTGTTTTCAGAGATCCTTATAGGGATCTGTAAATTTTCAGTTTTTCCAGGGTGATATGATAAAGGGTGGGGTGTTTACTCCTTTCTTGGCCTGTGCTCTGGTCTATTAGTGACCACAAGCATTTCCTTCTGTTCTGGAACTGTGAGGAGGGTTTCTTCTCCACAACCACTACAAGCTCCATCATACCAACACTCCTTGCCCCCAGACCACTCCCCAAAACTGTGACCCAGATCCAAGCAGGGGCAAAGCAAGAGATTCCTGCCTCAGCAATGGCAAAGAGATCCCTGCAATCCCCCTCTGATCAGCCACTGGATTCCCCCTCAGTCTGTGGGCTGGAAGCTCAGGAGTCAGCCACCGCTCCCGGGGCAGTGCTCCACTCTCAGCACTGCAGAAACAGACTTTTCCCACTGACTTCAGTTCTCTGTGGCGTTCATGGGTTGAGAAGTCTGGAAACCTCCACAGCTGCCTGTGAGTCAGTCTTCTGAGGCCTGTTCCAGGTTGGCTATGGTCTGCATACCCATGCCGCACTGTGTTCCTCTCCCTGCCCAGCACGATATACCTTTCTGATCAATCACCCAGGTTGTCTCAGGCTGGAAATTTGCTTCACTCTGTCTTTTTGTGGGTTCTTCTGCTTTAGAATTTGTTTAGCACCATTTTTTACAAGTATTTGGAGGGGTTTGGGGGAGGGCTCAAGCAAGTCACTGCTTTCACTCTGCCATCTTGGCTCCACCCGCCTCAACTAGATTTATTTTTAAGGCCATCTGTCTGAGAGAGTTTTTCTTCCTTCCTTCCTCCCTTGAGGATGAACATGGACTCAAGGTCAGTGACCATGCTGAAGGTAAATTCTTCAACTTGAAAAGACTACAAACCAAGACCAAAGTGGAGGGAGTGTTGTTGCATGATTTTCTGTTCACAGATGATTATGCACTCAATGCAGACTCTCCCTGCCAAATCTTTTAAAAATAGCATTATTCTTTTTTTTTTAAGAATTCTTAAATGCAAAAGTATCTGTATATAAAATCTCCTACCATACATATTATAATATTCAACTTCAGGATTATTTTTAAATAAATAATTACTTTGGCATGTTATAGGAATAAAGTATCCCATTGCTCCTAAGAGAAATTATAATTAATAACTAATATTTTGGGAAGATTCAGAGCTTTTTCCATAAAATGTTCACTCTCTTGTAGGATATTACTGATTATGAGATTACATTAACTATCCTTGATCGTCAGGTCTCACCCAACTTTACAAGGAATTTAATCTAAGGTTGGGAATGCCATTGTGTTCTATTCAGTCTTGGGTGGAGACAGATCTTTTTGTCTAGATAGACCAAGGCTGGGAGTGGTCTGGTACAGAGATATTTTCTCTGTCCAAAGGTAACATGATGATGGGTCACATCAACCCCTCATTATAAGGTTATATAAACTGTGAGCCCATTGTCATAATTTTCTTTGATCTAAAAGAAATAGCCAAATGACCATCCTTTTATGAATAACATGCAGGCCTTATTGATAAATGATTAAATTTTCCAGAAATTATATCTCTTGAACCTTTCTGATCTTCACATTCCTCTCTTATATCTACAGATTGCTTTAAGATGTCTTAGCTGATCCTTGACCATGCATAGCAATCTATAAAACAAGAAGACAAAATCAACTTGGGCTTCTAGGCAATTTTTTAAAAAAATTCTTAGGTTTCATTTGTTGCCCTGGTTCATTGGTGTGTGGTTGCTTTGTTGCCCTCATTCTGAGGGCTCAGACCTAAAAATGTTCATGGGTATTCCATGACCCAGGTTTGAATAAAACAAAGTACCCCAAATCAAGTCAAGATAAGAGTCACAGATCATCTATTTTCATATAGAAGAGGAAAGTGAGAGTCAGTTGAGATCTGTGAAAAATCATACTACTACTGTGTGGTATTGTTAGAACTACAACCTAGGTCTTCTGACCAGCAATCCTGTAGTCTTTCATCTACACCACACTATTTCTCCTAGCTATAAAGTCTTTCATATGCAGAGAAGAAAACAGGGGAGTTGTTTCTTCAATCTACACAAATGGGTCTATAAACAAAGGGATAACATGAAAGTGGAGTGTATTGTACACTCACATGTACAGGATCTTCAACATTCCCATTTTATGAAATTATTAACATTTACTATTTTTATCACTCATGTCATGAAATTTCTTAGTGAAAGCAATGATATAAAACTTCTGATTTCTTCCTTCCACACCCACTACATTAGCATGGCAAATAAATCTAGTGACCAAGTAAATTAAACACAGATTAGATACGTTCAAAATTACAAATAAATAAATAAATAAATAAAAGCCTAGGTGTTCAATATTTTTAAATCTCTTGGTTTCAATGACATCTTATCTCAATGAGTTTATGTAACCTACAAAAAGTTCTATTGTAATGCCTCTCACTGTGGCAGGAATATGAGTCAGTTCTCCCAGTGAATGCTTATAGGAGAGAAATTCTGGCATGTCCTACCAATCTGGAAAGGCCTTTATTGTGATCCTGACATTAGATGATGTTGGTTTTCCAAGGATCACCCTTATTTTTTTATAGGAAACTAACCATTTGATGATGAATTTGATTAATTGCAAGGTCATAGCAATCTATGGAGGAAATATATATCCTTTAGTTTTGTGGCTTTTTGGCTTTTGCAGTGGCAGTGGGAAAATATTGCAAAAGTGAGCAAAGGATTCTAAGAATACGACTCTTGAAAATTATAAATGTAACTTGGCTGTTGGTTTTCTAAATGTGAAATTATTATCCAGTGAAAAATGAGAGGATACACCACTACAGAAGCTGAATCATGTCAATCTAACATTCTCATTATAAATAAAAGTGGAAGATAGAAGGAAGTTTTGGTTTAATTGAAAAATGATTCATTGATTCTCCTTGGCAAGTCAAATAAAGATTTTTTTTTTCTTGTAAGTCATAGTGAATTAAGAAATGCCATGTTTTGAAAAATTTGGTAAACTTCCATCATAATGTTCAGGTTATTTATAAAAAGGACATAAATGAAAATGACTTCAGCTAATGTCTCCAAATCTGGATAGAGTGTAAACAGGTAGAAAAAAATCTCTGTAACACACTTGAAATCAATTTCATGTCATTCAAAAAGTATTTATAAAGCAACTACAAAGTGAAGAAAATCTTCTGAATACCAACAACACAAAGACAAAAATAAAACAGTCCAAACTTTAAATGAATTTATATTCTGCTGAATTGACATGTACTTATTCTACTAAATTAATTTAGTTACTTCATCTTAAAGATGGTATTGGCAAAATATAGTCTGGAAATAGAGTTCAGAAACAAGGAATAAAAAAAAAGACTTGCAAACAACAGTGAAGTCTCATAACTATGCACCATAGTTTTTGTTTTTGTTTTTTTTAGAAAAGACTCTGAAGGCTGCATACATGACAAGCATCAAATAATATCACACAAAAGAATAAATTGACTACATTTGAACTGGCAGGAAACAATTTATTACTAAAGTGGGAGTTATTTCTGAATCAGCTATCCGCACACAGTCAGATCCTTGGCTTGTTAGAATAATAATCATTATTAATTAAAATCTTGAATAATGTTTAAAATATAAGAAAATTAAATGACACATAACTAAAACAATGGAAAATAGTTAAAAGAAAGAACATTGATACCAATTACAGCAGTTTTGCTGCATACATATATCCATCGGTATAGATATATGTAGGCATGTAATATATGTATATATCTATGCATATGTATATTTTGAATATTTATGTGAATATGGTTTGTTGTTCTTGAGCTGTTTCAATTATATCAAATTCTTCATGACGCTTTTTGGTGTTTTCTTGGCAAAGATGATGGCATAGTTTGCCATTTCCTTCTCTAGTCTATCTTACAGATGAGGAACTGAGGCAAACAGAGTTAATTGTCTTGGCCAGAGCCATACAACCAGCAAGTGTCTGAGGCTAGATTTGAACTCAGAAAGATAAGACTTCCTGATTGTAGGCCCACATATGTGTGTGTGTGTGTGTGTGTGTGCATGTGTATGTGTGTATGTATATATGTGGATGTGTATATATACATATATAATAGTGTATGCATATATACATATATTACGTTATATTTATATCTATTTATACTCCACTTCCATATTATCCCTTCAGTGGTAGACCCATTCTTGTTGATTGAAGAAACAAGTTCCCTGTTTTCTTCTCTGCATTTAAAAGACTATAACTAGGAGAAATAGCATGGTATAGATGAGAGATTACAGGACTACTGGTCAGAAGACCTATGTTCTACTTCTAACAATACCACAAACTAGTAGTATGACCTTGAACAGATCTAAACTTCCCTGAGTCTCACTTTCCTCCTCTATATGAAAAGGACATGAAAGTGGATGATATACACTTATGCATGTACAGGTATACGCTACCTTCCTCTAAATATAATCTAAGTTAAGAGCAGGGACTAATTCTTTCAATTTGTTTTCCTATTTCACCCTTTCAGTGATTCTCAACCCTAATAATGTCTACTAAAAACTGGAATTGTGCTTTAGGCAAAATGGGGAAGACTATTATAGGATCCTTTAAAAGACAATTCTAAATATGTGGTTCTTTCACAATATAGAAACCATACAACTTCCCTTTAATTGTTTTATTATAAAACTAGTCCCCAAATACCTTTTTTTTTTGGCATGCTTTTTTGTGTATACAATATCTCTATCTTTCCTATTTCTTCATTATATTTCATGAAAGTTGGAAAATTGGCCTAAAAACAAACATTTCCAAACTATCCTTGTAAGATGGTTGATAAGCTTTTCATATCATGCTTCATTATATCAGGCTTTCAAACACATTTAAATCATGCTGAAGAAAACCAAAATAATCAATTCAAGCACTACCTTGAGTAGTCAATGAAAGTGCTCCAAAAAGTATCAGGGATAGGTCTTTGGCAGTTTGTTAGTTTAAAAATGCAGGGCACCATACATATAAATACAGCCTGTCAAAAAAAATCCATTTAATAGATCTAGCACTTTTGCAGATGTAGGACAGTGCCACAAATGTGTGTTTGGGAGGCATTAATCATTGATGCCTCCAAATATATATACTCTAACTTATGTCATAAAGATCCACTCAGCCTTGCATGCCTCTCCATCCAGTGTTAGAAAAACTGGGTAGATGAATGCTGACATAGCTGTGATAAATCATTTAGCTCCATTGCTAAGAGGAACTGACAGTGGTATAAATAGCCTTTACAAATACAGCATAACCTCAAGGGCTCTTTCCAATAAATATTCTTTAAGTGGAGATATTTTTACAACATAAAAATTTGATTTTTCACTCCAAATTATATTTCCAGGTTTGCTCCATTAAGGGGACTTGGTGCAAGCAAAAGAGATTATTCTCTCACTTTGGTTAGTACATTTTGCCTGAGATGCTGCTCCCAGCTACTACCTAGCTACTGTACAGAATCCACATGCCAATGCTGTTAGGATTTATAATGAGAGAAAATCTATTCAAGCAGTATGGGCTTTATTAATAACATTCTAAAACCTCTTCAGGCTTAAAAATGGAGAATTTGCACCAATTTATTGCACCACATGGTTGGAGAAAAAATGCTTGGTGCAGAAGAGTTCACTGTGTTTTATTTATTCCTGTAAATTGCCTATCATAACTCCTGGTACTAAATAATTATACTACAGACAGAACTATTTCATTCAGGAGTATATTAATATTGTAGGGTAAGAGAAGTGATATTACATTTAAAAAAATAAAGGAAGGGTTGTATATTTTTAATAAAAGTGCGAGACAGTTTGAAGTATTGTCATAAAAAAACCTGAAAATTTCTTCAAATCACCAAGACTATAATCTTAACAACAAAAACTCCACTAGAAACTTTTCTTAGGAAATACCTATTCAAGAATACTCAAAAAGGAAGAAGAGAAAGAAAGGGGTTATCTTTGACACATTAAATCCAATTCAATAGAATATGAAATAAGTATTTACAGATTAACATAATAGACCAATGGGGAGGAAAAAGAGGAAAAATTCATCTAGACATAAATTCCCCCCCCCGATTTCGGGGGGGGAGTGGATGTTTTCAATACAAACATCTTATTGCCTCTGACTCCTGAACACACCAACTCAGGCAAGGGGAAAAATTAATATTGTACCTCGAATAACATTTTCACTTTTTATATTTAAGCCCAGGTATTCATTTTTCTACCACCTAGTCTAACCTAATTCCAATTTTTTTAGCCCTACATTCAAGGTCTTCCAAAACCTGAAACCTCCCTCCTTTCTTCTGCAATGCATTTGATATTGGAAAACTGGACTACTCACTCATATACATACACATACGCATATTTATGTATACATATATGCATATGTATATATACATGTGTTTATATACAACATTATAAATAGCATATATTCACATATATATATATATATATATATATATATATACATGCATATATGTAAACATACATATACCTGTATACTCTGTGTATGTCCCCATTCCTAACTTTTGAAATTGTACCCATATACCAGGATGCAGCAGATACCCCAGGTCCTCCAAGAAACCTGCCAAGAATATTGAGTGGAAAATGTTCTTTCCTTCCACTATCTTTGTTTATTGTGACTTTATTATTATAAGTGTTCTAAAATATTTGAAAGTGCATTGCTGATGTTTGTAGTGTTTCATTATTTGTGTATAAGCCATGTAGACTTAGCAATTCAAAATCCCTTTAGGGTGACAGCTAGGTGGTGTAGTAGACAGTGTCAAGCCTGGATCATCATCCCGAGTTCAAACCTAGCTTCAAACACTTATTAGCTATGTGACCCTGGGGAAGTCACTTAACCCTGTTAGTCTCAGTTTCCTAATCTGTAAAATGAACTACAGAAGGAAATGGCAAACCACTCTAGTATCTTCTTCAAGAATACCCCAGACAGAGTCATAAAGTGTTGGACAAGACTTAATTGACTGAAAAACAAGTATTATTAATGTGCACCTTTTATATAATGTTTTGTTATTTGTGTATGTGCCAAATAGCCTTAGCAGATCAAAATTTCTGTTTGGACACAATAATTCAGTAAAGAGTTTAGGCAATCTTAGACTACATCAAGAGAGATATACCTTCCGAGATGGCCATAATACTATTTTACTCAGCCACAATCAAACTGTACCTAAAATCATGCACTCAGTTATGGAAACTACAAGTTATGGAGAAAATTCACAAGATGGATAGATTACAAAGCATGGTGAAAGAAATGGGATTGTTTAGACTGGAGAAGAGACAACTGGGGGAAGGAGACAATGGAGAGACATCAGTCTTCCAATATTTGAAGGGAAAACTACTGCAAGAAAGAAAGAAAAAAAGTTATTTTCTTTGGATATAAAAACAGAACTAGGAGCATTAGTGGCAGTTGCAAAGTGGTGGATTTAGACTTGAGAAGGAAAAAATAAAAGTCCTACAAATTCAAGGTATCCAAAAATGGAACAGAGTCCCTTAGGGTAGAGTACTTTGTACCCCTTCCCTGTAGATCTTCAAATCAAAAAATAGTTTGCAGGAAATGTTGTGTGGATTATTTTGGGTGGTTTGGGTTGAACCAAGATGAAATTATGCAATTCATTGATTCTATGACATGTACTTGTCTTAAATGTACTTCTTCCTATGTCTAGTACACCTAGTACAGTAATTATCACAAATAGGCACACAAAGCCCAATAAACTGAATGAACTATATTTTCTTCTATTTTATTCTCCATCTTACGTTTGACAGAAAAAAAGTTCAATAACTGACATTAGGTTAGGTTTCAAAGAAAATAGCTGCTTTATTTAGAAATGAGTAGAAATTACAACTAAGCCTGGGACTCTCTGTCCCAATCATAGCATCCAAAGCAAGCTTTACTAGCAGTAGTTGCCAAATTTCAATGAAGTATTGCTTAGTTGAAGCTAAAGTCTCCTCAATAATACTGTTTCCTGAGTCAACAATTTTAAAAATCACTTACGAGGATATGAAATATATTGTCCATACACACACACACACACACACACACATACACACACACACACACACACACACACACACACACACGCATACACACACAGAGACAGACAGGCAGACTAAGACAGAGACCAAGAAAGAGAGAGAGAGAGAGAGAGAGAGAGAGAGAGAGAGAGAAAAGAGAGAGAGAGAGAGAGAGAGAGAGAGAGAGAGAGAGAGAGAGAGAGAGAGAGAGAGCATTTCCCCTGTTGCATTTTGGTCTCTGAATATTCAGCACCCAGGACAGTGCCTTCACAGAGTGGGCGTCCAATAATGGTTGATGAATGAATGAATGAGTGTCAATATTGTGACCTATATAACCAAGAGAACACTGAACTTTGCAGACTTCCAGTGCTGTCCCTCTCTTTTGCAGCTTGTGCTGTCTAATAGGGATTGCATGATAGTATGGAGTTAAGGAGTATGGAGCTAAAGGGCTATGCCTCTGAAGCATAGAGAAAATGCTCTTCTCCCTATATACTTTGATCACAATTTTTTCCAAAAATTTCCAAAAGTACTCTCTCTCATGGTTCAGGGGGTCAAGCTGAATTTACATAATTACTTAAATATTATTAGAGATATCCTGCTTTCTCCTAGCCTTTTGTCAACCATTGTTTATTATTGATTTCCTTCTGATAAGTAATTATTGACTGAAAGCCTTTCCAAGTACAGTAAAATGGAACCAAAGAATGTCAAAATTGAAAAGGTCCTCAAAAACCATATAATCCAGCCTGAATAAAAATTTCCCTCTACAACAAGTTATCACTCTATCTTTACTTAGGACCTTCAGTGAAGGGAATCCAGTGCCTTCAGGGAAACTCTATTTCACTTTTCAACAGCTCTAATTGTTATGATATTATTCTTCATAGGGAGGCACAATCTTTCTCTCCAAAACTATCCTCCTTTGTTCCTATTTCTGCCCTTTGGAACTAACAGAATAAGTCTAACTTTCAGAGAGACCAATAGGCCATATGAGGATTGGTTTAAGGAAATGGGGATGCTTATCCTGAAGAAAAGTTTTCAGCCAAATATAATGGATCCCTTCAAATATTTATGGCCTGTTTTCAGGGCCTTTGATCATGGCTAATTCCCTTCCTCTGAATGAACCTGTAATTTCATTGATATAGGGAACTCTCAGATAAGAAAACTCCCTCAATTAATGAAGGCAGGAAAATTCTCTTTGATTTATTCTCTTACTGAGTTATCCAGAGGCCTAAGAGGTTAAGTCACTTGCCCAGGGTCAAAAAAACCACTATATATCAGAGATGGTACCTGACCCAGGTATTCTTAAGTCCAAGGCCAGCTAACTAACCAGGAATTCAGGATATCTCTGCAATGTGTATCAATGTTACTAAAATGTGGTATCTAGAACTGAAAACAATAATAAATTATAGTGAAAGAAAAATAGCTTTACACTACTGGAATTCAGCACAGCAAGCAAAAAAAAAATACCTCTAAGGACAATGGATTTCCAAAATCAAATTATTTCTGGGTTTGCAATGACCCTATACAGCAAAGAAACCTGCTGTGATTTGTAGCTTTGCTGGCCCAAGTGTCTCCATCACAAAGTAGGAAGGTAATAGTCCCTTTCTGTACACTTCTGCTGAGATAATTGGAATATTCTTGTCAGTAAGGGTCAGCTCATTACTGTAAAGATAAAGATTAAATGGAAGAAGCTTGAACACCATGGAGGATTAAGGAACTTGAAGCTTTGACTTATGAGGACAGATTAAAAAACCCAATTACTTAGCTTTGCTTAATAAAACATCAGGTATCTGAAGTGAAAGCTTTGCTTGTGAAAAGTATAGAATTTGGAAAGATACGTTGTTTCGATAATACCTGCTCTGGTATTAATTAACTCAAAGACAATGAGATAATTAAATAGATGCATAGTCATGGAGTTATTAAGCTGAAAGTAACCTTCAAAGACCATCTGGTCCAGTCTCCTGCCTTCAAGCAAATGAATATTTGAAGTGTTCAGGAAAACTGACTGTCTATGCTCTTCTCTAAGATTTCTCTAGACAGTAGTTCTATAGTCTGTCAAAATAATCCATTAAAGTATTGTGAAATCCTGACAATCAATAATTCATTGTTATGTCCAACCAGAATTTTTACTTCTTAATGTAAGCCCTTTCCTCTTGCCCAGTCATAGGATCATACAAAACAAGTGTTCAATTGCTTATTACAAAAGTTGTAAATACTTCCTTAACAACAGTAATTAAGTCATCCCTTAGCCCAATCATTGAGGGTGGGTGGAGTATGAATACCTTTAACAACTCTTTACATGATATATTTTTCATTGATTATTTCCTGGAACTAACCTCCAAGCCACCTACTTTTTGAAAGTTTAGTGACCCAGTCTAAACATAATATCTAAGGATCTAATTTAAACACCAGCAGAAAGTTTGTATATTCCTTATTAATTAGCATACAAACATAACACAGTTTGGAAGGACCTCATAGAAGACATATGGTAGCCCAGATAATGAAATCGGTTTGGTGTAGATTCTGGTCATCAAAAACATGCCTTTATGATCCTTCACTCCTCAAACTTTTTGTGATTTTATTTAGGATTTAAATTTAAATTATTATGAGTTGGAGCTACTCTTTCACAAGATTTGCTTAACTTTGTTGTCATAAGAGATGGAAATCTGAGGGGGAAGGTTATCATTCAGAAAAGATCGAAATGTGAAAAGGAAATTTGCAAAATCTATTTCAAAAATCTATTTTTTTAAAATGAATCAGGAGGTAGCTAGGTATTGTGGTGGCTAGAGAACCAGTCCTGATGAGGAGGACATGAATTCAAATCTGCTTCAGAAATTTATTACTGTGTGACCCTGGGCAAGTCACTTAACTTTGCCTCAAATAAAATCAATTCCTTAATTACTGTGACTATCAATTAAAATATGAAGGTGTTTCTTTGTTTTTTTTTAATATAAATTTATTTATTTCTCATTTTCAACATTCACTTACACAAGTTTTTGAGTTCCAAATTTTCACCCCCTCTCACCCCTTCCCCCACCCCAAGATGGCTTGCATTCTGAATATCCCTTCCCCTACTCTGTCCTCTCTTCTATCACTCCCCCTTTCTCTTATTCCCTTCCCCTTCTATTTTCCTGTAGGGCCGGATAGACTTCTGTACCCCATTTTCTGTATTTCTTATTTCCCAGTAGCATGTGAAAACATTTTTTTAAACATATGTTTTAAAACTTTAGGTTTCAAATCTTCTCTTTTCCTCCTCCCCACCCACCCTCATTGAAAAGGCAAGCAATTCAATATAGGTTGTACATGTGCAGTTATGCAAAACACTTCCATAGTAGACATGTTGTGAAACACTAACTCTATTTCCTTTAATCCTATCCTGCCCTCCCATTTCTTCTATTCTTTCTTTTGACCCTGTCCCTCCTCAGAAGTATTTACTTCTTAAGACCCCCTTTCCCAATCTGCCCTCTTCTCTATCATCTCCCTGCTCTCTTGTCCCCTTCTCCCCCTATTTTCCTGTAGGGTAAGACAGATTTCCATACCCAATTGAATGTGTATATTATTCCCTCTGTAAGCCAAATCCTATGAGAATAAGATTCATTCATTCCCTCTCACCTGCCCCAGTTTCCCCTCCATGGTAAAAGCCTTTTCTTTTCTGCTGTTTTTTTTTGTGAGATACTTTACACCATTCTACCTCTCCCTTTCTTCTTCTCTGAGTATAATCCTCTCTCATCCCTTAATTTTATTCTCCAGATATGACCCCTTAATCTTCAAGTCACCCTGTGACCTTGTATTAATATGATTTAGTGAGGTTCGGATTCGCTCCTATAAATGACACTCTCCAATGCACCAGAAAATAATAGGAAATAGATAATTTATTTAGAAGAAGTAAAGCACAGATAGTTTGAATTTGCATAGAAAGCATAAATAATAAGAACAATCAATAATATAGCACCGATCAAGAGAGTCGGTAATGGAAGAGAATACATCACCAATTCAAGGGAACCTCCAAAATCAATCAACGGCTGGGAGCCCCGTTGCAGCCAGTACAAACTTGAATTGTGTAAAGATTTTCCCGGGCGAAGCGTCCTTCCCGCGGGTGAGGCTCAGCGGGCTTACAGGATGCAGTGTTTTTATATTGTTCTAAACAAAGAAGGCTTGGGGCCAAGAACCCCTTTTTGATGCTTGCGCTATTCATGGTTTGTCCAATACACATCTGACCTTAGCCACGCTCCCATCCGCCTGAGGCTTGGTATTTTGTTTTTTAATAACATCACGTCTCACAAGGAGAGGAGCCAACCCTCCATGTCAACGTGACCTAGGAATGGCTAGTTCCTGGAATGCTAGGCCAAGAACAACTCAGGAAGATATGAACGGTCATGACCGAGATTTGAACTGAACCTATTTATTTGAGTGATCTTATTAATTTAAAGGGGAATTTTCCAATTCCATTTCACTTGGCCTTAAGATCATGAGAATAATAGGTGAGGGGCAAAGGTGTGACATGAGTGTATATAGTGCGTATTTTGGTATACATATAACAATTGCATATACAAAGACATAAAAAGAACAAAGCAAGTAGTAGTATGGGGGTAGCTAAGGAATTAAAATACATAGTAGCAGTAGGAGATTTAAAAAGAAAATCATACCAATGATGATTAGTATCTGAGATCACTAAATGAGAAGCTTCGACTAGTCTTCCTGCGGCTATAAGAGTCTGTATTCGATGTTCATTTAACGCGCGTTGGTTGGACTCTAATAACTTTTTGATTTCAGTCGACTGATTCAAGATGTTCATAAGGGGATATAGAGATAGAGACACATGAGGTAGAGGCAAAGATTGGGGTACCCAAGCAAAATTTTTAACTAGGTTAGTGTCTGGTGGAAAGTAAAAATCATTTCCTTGCCAGCGTAGGAAAGATACATTGGATAAGCAACCAGAAAATGGAACAGTAGTAACATCTACAGATAGAAGGTCAGAGTGATTATTAGAGGCTATACAAACATATTGAGTAGATACTTCATATATCATAGAAAAGTTACTCACTGGGTATAAAGTTAGATCACACAAATTGGATGAATGTGAGAGAAGGCAGGGTTCCATCTGCCGAGTCATCATCCCACAAACAATCCCTCCATTAGTTACAACACAATCAGACAGAGTATGAGTTACATTATACCAATCTATATAGTTTCCATAGATATGAGGTAAAGCAAAGTATTTATGTAAGACAAAAGGTATTACATGAAATTGACACATAACAGTCCAAGTTTTAACTTGGTAGAGTATAATAGTTCCAGCGCACCAAAGTGGAGTGCATCTAGCATTCTCAGGTTTTTGCTTTTTCCATACATCTGACAAGTCAAGTATATCGTTCCATATGTGAGAGTTACCTTCCTGTAGTAATCTTTGGGCATTTTCCTTCTGTATGAGGGTATATAAGTTTTGCAAGGAACATTTAGTCCAATTAAATAAAACACCAATGTTTTTCATAAGGTGTAAATTAACGAGGATGCTATTATTAAAGACTTGTAAAAATTGGCCTTGATATTGTAATGTATTTTGGTGTGGCAGGATCGTTGTGGGTAACCATTGGGCATTCACAGTCAAAGCTTGAGAAACATCTTGTCCAGCACTGCGCAGTCTGCTAGCCAAGGTCTCAAGGTCTATAGAATTAACTATACCCAAACCAGTTCCTGCACCACCAAGTAATGTATCATACCAAGCTCTTTTTTTCCTGACACAACTTTCTAAAGAGGGAAAAGTTACATTATAATGAAACACTATTTTGTGTTGCAAGATAGAGGTGTTAGTACATGAGCGGGGACACGAATTATTCCGGGGTTTCGGAGTCACAGGTACAACCCATACTAATTGGTTTAGATATTCTTCATACAGCCCATTGGAGGTGTTACGACAATAAAAATATTTTCTGTCGTCCGCTTGTGATAGTGAGACAGTGTAGGTGGAGTTTACTTGTGTCCAATTATATGTTACAGATCTTAACCTTTTAGGAAAATATGGACTAGGTGGCCAACTTGTAAGGGTACAGGATATATTGGTACCGTTTGCTGCAGTACAGTTAGATTAAAACTAGTTAAATTGATTCTCATTAGGGGAAATAAAGGGGCGTCCCAAACTTCTACGTTGAATGGGTATGACCAATTCATGATGTGGGTGTTGTTTTCACCAGCGTAGATGGAATCAGTACGCGGTCCTTGCTGAGGATTCCCCACTGGAATACCTGGAGTTCATGCCATAGTTAGCGTATAGCAGGCAAACACTGTAAAACACTTAATATCGTAAAAACATTTGGGTTAGTGGGACATGATACCATTTATCATCACCAGGGTATACTACTATGGCAGTATTAGTGTTTCCTTGTGCTATGAGCTCAGCTGGCCTTGGTCTATCAGATTGATGCTTCTTTATCCAAACTTTAGTACCATTATCACTCTGTATTTGTAGGGGGGTCCCATAATAAAGAGAAATAATATCTAGGGTTTTACAAGTGTTTTTCTGGGTAGCCCGTTTATAGGGGCAGGCAACTAATACCCCAGAGTAGGTGTCCACACAAGTGCAGGCATATTGACACCCCTGACTAACAGGTAATGGTCCAATATAGTCTATTTGCCAAATTTGAGCAGGTAAAGACCCTCTAGCCAATTCTCCAGTGATTTTCTTCGGCACAGGCCGATGAGCAAATAATTGACATTGTATGCAGTTTTGTACTATTTGCTTAAATAGATCCAGAGGTATGTTAATCCCTCTGTCTAATGCCCACCTGTAAGATGCAAGAGCGCCAAGATGTCCTGCGGTGATATGGACCCATTTTCCTAATTGTGTTTCATTTTCCTCTCTGGGGGTGACCTTTAAAGCTTTTCCTTGAAGTTTGGATAATTCATCAGCACGGGCATTATACTCACGTTCCACAGAATCTTGATTCACATGGGCATCTACATGAAATACAGATACATTAGTACATTGACACCATTCCCATATTTGTTCCCATAATTCTTTTCCCCACACATCTTTGTCTCTAATTTTCCATTCGTGTTTCTTCCAAATTGGCATCCAAACTGCTAGGCCATTGGCTACGGCCCAGGAATCAGTATATATATATATATGACATTGGCCACCTTGTTCCTTTTGAATTACTTGATAGACAGCCACTAATTCGGCCCATTGGCTACTCTGGCCTTCACCAGAGCTTTCCAAAATAGTATTGCATGAAGGGTTATAGGCTACAGCTTTCCAACATCGCTTAGATCCTATATATTTAGCCGAGCCATCAGTAAACCAAGCATGCTTCTTCTGCTCGGGGGTTAGAGAATCATATCCATTATTCCAAGAAACAGGTGATTGATCATAAGACTTTGGTGGTATATCAATATCATTTGAATGTTTTGGTAATTCTAATACCTTTTCATGCAAGGTGGAAATACCCGATCTGCCTGTCTTGACTCTATTTTGCAAATACCATTTCCATTTAATAATTGATGATTCTTGGGCATGTCCTATTTTATGTGAGGCGGGGGTCCCCATAATCCAACTCATAATGGGTATGGCTGGCCTCAATACAACTTCATGGTTTAAAGTTAAATGTTCTGTCTCTACCAGGGCCCAATATGCAGCCAATAATTGTTGTTCAAAAGGAGTATAATTTTGGCCAGCAGGTGGCAGTTTCCGCGACCAAAATCCTAAAGGAACATTCCTGCCCTGTTGTTTTTGCCATAAACTCCAATCAGCATATCCATGCAAAACTGTAACTTGCAATTCCATCGGCCCTGGCTGTACAGGCCAAAGATCCAGGGCAGTTTGAATAGCTATTTTGGCTTCCTCAAAGGCTTTCGATTCTGTTTCCCCCCATTCAAATGCATACTTTTTCCGGGTAACTTTATACAATGGCTTCAAAATCTGACCTAAATGAGGAATGTGATTCTTCCAGAAACCAAACAACCCAACGAACTTTTGAGCTTCTCTTTTGTCCCTAGGAGGTGAAAAATCTAATATTTTTTGCTTGGCCTTGGGGAGGATTTCTCTATGACCCTTATTCCAAATTATTCCTAAAAACTTCACACTTTGAGCTGGACCTTGAATTTTATCAGGATTAATCTCCCATCCCTTCTCCTTCATATGTTCTATTAGTTGAGTTAATCTTTTCTCTACCACCTCTTTATTCTCTGCCTGTATTAAAATATAGAGGTCAAACTCAAAAATTTTAGACAATCCTTGGGGTCTAGCCACACTCCTCCAGCTCCCCCATCACTTAATCTTACAAGCCAGGAGATTGCAGGCTCTCCTGATCGCTGTGAAAACCTACTAAGCAAATCAGTAATTTCTCTTTGGGAGTAATCTTCCGTGATTTCAGTCACCCGGGGTGGGTTAGCTCCCTCCTTTTCGGCTTTTCTCCTATCTATCGGCCGAGCTTCCCCGTACAACATCCGGAATCTTCCTCTATTACTTCCCCCCACCTATCATCATCTTCATCCCAAATATCACCTTCCCAAGTATCAGGGTCCCAATTCATATTTGCTACGCTATTACAGCATGCACTTTCCTTTTACTCACCCTTCAAATTTTCTACACACACTCCTCTCTCCTACATGCTTAAACTTCCTTGCCTTTCTTTCTAATGATTTAAAATCCCCTTAAAACCTGTACATATCTCATTCCTTTCTAATTCTGACCTAACACTTCAACAATCCTTCCCAACTTGCCCTCTACCAACCATATAACCTAAGTAATAAAGTATTCTTCTCTCTTTCCCTCTCCCATCCACGCACTGCTTTGAAGCTGCTGTTACCTGGGGAGGGAGAGGGGGAGAATGAAGGCAACTTTTCAGAGTCCTGCTGCAGCCTTTGGCTGTCTGGCTGCAAACAACCCAAAAGGGAGGGAAATGATGTACTGGTCGTATCCCCCCATTATCCCTGCTGGCAACCGGCCCATCCGTCGCACCCCAAACGAGAACCCCCAACACCCCCAATCCTCACTAGGTCCTGTACACTGTGACCAGGTTTTTGCGAGCGAGGAAAACGGAGGGTCCTCCCAACCGGGGACCTCTACCGGAGCCCGGGGCTCTTAAAGAAAGGCATTTATACAGCGAATCCTGTTCGTGACGCCAATTTTGTATTAATAGGATTTAGTGAGGTTCGGATTCGCTCCTATAAATGACACTCTCCAATGCACCAGAAAATAATAGGAAATAGATAATTTATTTAGAAGAAGCAAAGCACAGATAGTTTGAATTTGCATAGAAAGCATAAATAATAAGAACAATCAATAATATAGCACCGATCAAGAGAGTCGGTAATGGAAGAGAATACATCACCAATTCAAGGGAACCTCCAAAATCAATCAACGGCTGGGAGCCCCGTTGCAGCCAGTACAAACTTGAATTGTGTAAAGATTTTCCCGGGCGAAGCGTCCTTCCCGCGGGTGAGGCTCAGCGGGCTTACAGGATGCAGTGTTTTTATATTGTTCTAAACAAAGAAGGCTTGGGGCCAAGAACCCCTTTTTGATGCTTGCGCTATTCATGGTTTGTCCAATACACATCTGACCTTAGCCACGCTCCCATCCGCCTGAGGCTTGGTATTTTGTTTTTTAATAACATCACGTCTCACAAGGAGAGGAGCCAACCCTCCATGTCAACGTGACCTAGGAATGGCTAGTTCCTGGAATGCTAGGCCAAGAACACTCAGGAGATATGGAACGGTCATGACCGAGATTTGAACTGAACCTATTTATTTGAGTGATCTTATTAATTTAAAGGGGAATTTCCAATTTCCATTTCAGACCTCTATCAATCTATCTATTTACACAAACATATATTTTTTTCCTCTAACTACCCTAGTACTGACAAAGGTCTCATGAGTTATAAATATTGTCTTTCCATGCAAGAATGTAAACATTTCAATCTTAATAAGTCTCTTATGATTTCTTTTTCCTGTTTACCTCTTCATGTTCCACTTGAGTCCTCTATTTGCAAGTCAAATTTTCTATTCAGCTCTGGTCTTTTCACCAAGAATGCTTGAAAGTCCTCTATTTCACTGAATGACCATTTTTTCCCCTGAAGGATTATACTCAGTTTTGCTGGGTAGGTGATTCTTGCTTGTAATCCTATCTCCTTTGCCCTCTGGAATATTATACTCCATGCCCTACAGTCCTTTAATGTAGAAGCTGCTAAATCTTATGTTATCCTGATTGTGTTTCCACAGTACTTGAATTGTTTTTTTCTGGCAGGTTGTAATATTTTCTCCTTGACCTGGGAACTCTGGAATTTGGCTACAATATTCCTAGGAGTTTTCCTTTGGGGATCTCTTTCATGAGGAGATCTGTGGATTCTTTCAATTTCTATTTTGACCTCTGGTTCTAATATATATCAGGACAATTTTCCTTAATAATTTTTTGAAAGATGATTTCTAGGCTCTTTTTTTTTTTTGATCATGGCTTTCAGATAGTCCAATAATTTTTAAATTCTCTCTCCTGGATCTATTTTCCAGGTTAGTTGTTTTTCCAATGAGATATTTCACATTGTTTTCTAATTTTTCATTCTTTTGGATTTGTTTTACAGTATCTTGATTTCTCATAAAGTCACTAGCTTCCAAATACTCTATTCTAATTTTTAAGGAATTATTTTTGTCAGTAATCTTTTGGACTTCCTTTTCCATTTGGCAAATTTTTCTTTTTAGGGCATTTTTCTCCTCATTGGCTTTTTGGACTTCTTTTGCCATTTGGGTTAGGCTATTTTTTAAGGTATTATTTTCTTCAGTATTTTTTTGGGTTTCCTTTAGCAAGCTATTGACTTGTTTTTCATGATTTTCTTGCATCACTCTCATTTCTCTTTCCAGTTTTTCCTCTACTTCCCTTACTTGCTTCTCAAAATCCTTTTTGAGCTCCTCCAAGGCCTGGGACTGATTCATATTTTTCTTGGAGGCTTTAGATGTAGGAGCTTTGACTTTGTTGTCTTCTGGTTGTATGTTTTGATCTTCTTTTTCACCAAAGTAAGATTCTATGGTCTGACTCTTTTTGCGCTGCTTGCTCATGATCCCGGCCAATTACTTGAGTTTTAAACTCTTTGTTAAGGTATGAATCTGCTTCCAATGTGGAGAATGTACTGTCCCAAGCTTCAGGGGTTTGTGTAGCTGCTTTCAGAGATACTTGTAGGGACCTGTAAATTTTCAGTTCTTTCAAGGTGGTATGATAAGGGGCAAGGTGTTTACTCCTTTCCTGGTCTATGACCACAAGTACTTCTTTCTGTCCTGTAACTGTGAGGAGGGGTTTCTCTCCATAGCCACTACAAGTTCCACCACGCCAGCACTCCTCCTCATCCCAGCACTGCTGCCCAGAACTGTGACCCAGATCCACACACGAGCAAAGCAAGAGATTCCTGCCTCAGCACTGGCAAAGAGATCCCTGCAGTCCCTCTCTGATCAGCCACTGGATTCCCCCTCAGTCTGTGGGCCGGAAGCTCGGGAAGCAGCTGCCGCCCCCCCCCCCCACCCCCCCCCCCGCCACGCTCTTGGGGAATGGAGCTGAAACCCCGCCTTCCTCTCTGACCACTCACAGAAACAGACTTTTCCCACTGACCTTCTAAGTTGTCTTTGGCATTCATGGATTGAGGAGTCTGGAAACCTTCACAGCTGCCCGAGATTCAGTCCTCTAAGGCCTGCACCAGGTTCGCTGCCGCCTGCACTCCCATGCCGCGTTGCACTGCGCTCCCAGCCCCCGGCGATGTACCTTTCTGATCAACCATCCAGATTGTCTTGGGCTGGAAATTTGTTCCACTCTGTCTTTCTGTGGATGCTGCTGCTTCAGAATTTGTTTAGAACCATTTTTTTATGGGGTTTTGGAGGGGTTTGGGGGAGAACTCAAGCAAGTCACTGCTTTCACTCTGCCATCTTGGCTCCGCCCCTATTAAGGTATTTCTTTACTCAGGATTCAATCAGTTGACCTTCCTGTATTTCTAACTTATTAATCTAAGGGACTTAGAAGCAGAGGTCTTCAATGTCTTTATTGGGTCACACCTGATGTGATAGTGACTAACTCAACTTTCACAATTACACATATTTTGTCGTCTAAAGGAGAAGGAAACGGGCTTATTTGTCATGGTCTCAGAATAGCTTGACTTAGAACTGGTAAGAAAATATATGCCCCCCACTGCCAAGTTCTGACATGGATATCACATTAAGTGTGATGATACTATTTAAACCCATGGGAAGCTAACTACTTAGATAGAATTACACATTACTGCATGGAATTAAAAATCATTGGTATTAAAAATAGAGTGAACATAAGATAAATGTCAAAGAAAGCTTTTCATAACATTAAAATATGTTCGTTTTTAAAGGCAAATGTGAGCCTCCATGATATCTAATCCCAAAATTTGTGAGGGAAAAGTAGAGAATGTATTTTAAAGCATTAGGGTGTACTAGATTACTTAATAGGTTCCTTTTAACATTCATTTCTAAGATGCCAACTTGATTAATTTAGAGTAGACTCATGGGCACTATATCTTACCCACTAGAAAAGAATGAAAAAAAAAACACATAAATTCACAGCTATGAAAAGTTCAAATAGGAATCATGTCCCAATGAGATTATTTATATTATGTTATCAAATAAAGTACCTAACACATAACCTCTCTAGAGAATTTATGGGAAAAAATACCTAAGATTTTTCAAAGGATGAGAAAGTACTGTAGGGGTTGTGATCTGCATCAATGGAAAGGGTATCTAAAGCAAGGAAATCATGGATCTGTCAAAACAATACATAAAATAAAAATATTTTCAGTGATGTTTAGTCACTTAATGATATTTTAGTGTTTAGCCCTGATCTCTTTTCTTTTTGGCATAGATATTTCATTTATTTTAGCCTTGCAGTCATGCATTGAGGGCAAATTGTACTTCATGAATGAGTTAAAAATAAAATCAGTCCTGTTGTGGTTTTAATGCTGCCAGTATTATGAAATAAGAGCCTTTAATTTCAAACCACATGCCTGTAGTGTGTGTGTATATGGGGTAAGTATAAATTCTAGTTCCAGATTGGTTTCTCTTGAGTACATAAACTCAACTCTACTAGCTAAATCCATCATTGTGGAGGAAATTAACACATATGTTTTAAATCACCCAAATTTCATCAAGGGACTAAAATGTGTTGCCAGACACCATCAGTTCTTCTTCCAAAGTGAGAGCAGCTCAATCGTGTCTCCTATGAATATGATGATGAATCTATAAACCAAATCTCATCCATTTCTGCGGCAGGAATTATCAAATGTATAAGCCAAATAGATTATCTTTCAAATTTAAAGGCAAATAGTGATGTAATTATCAGTTCATTGGAGAAGAAAGTGGAAATTGACAGTGATGAAGAGAAATTGTTCCACTATGCAACCAGATGAGATCTTTTTTTTTTTAACATGTCCTATCCATCTACATCATTTACAAAATTTGGACATGAAAGTATCTGCAGCAATTTATCAACTTTTAATAAGTTCTATCATATAAAATAAACAGTTCAAAAATTGTTTCTGAAGTACAAGAATATACACATTTCCTTCAGATGCAATATGTAGACATTTTGTGGCATTTTAAAAAGAATCTAACCAAAAAGATGCACTTTTTTCTTAGTTCATGAAGCTTAAAATATGTCTTTCAAACAGAATAATATAGCACATTGTAGATATCTTATCACACATTAATGTACTTCTGGTAACTTTTTTCTGGTAGGTACTCTGTTTGGTGGTACATATTGCAATCCATCCATTCCTTATAATTCTTTGTGATTCATAGAGCCTTCCATTTAGATATAGATATAGACATGGATATAGATATAGATACAGATAACTACTTTCCTGTATTGTAGAAACAGAGAATTCAACTTGGTTAGGGTATAATTGAATTTGTATAGCATTCTAATTTCTTGTGTGTGATAATTCAAGTACCCTCTGAAAAATTTCCACTGAGATCAAAGAATCACATTACCTTTGTTTAGAGCCAGAACGACATCTATTTCAGCATCCTAATTTGAAACACAATTGAAATGAGACCTGGAGAGGTGTAGTAATACATCCAAGGTAAAACAAGTAGTAAGTGAAGAAACTTTACATATAGTCTGAGGAGGACCTAGAAATGGAAAACATTACAAATCCAGCATGCTCATTTCACCTATATCACATCATTTGATATTCACATCATGGTTATCTTTTGAAATATAGATATTATTATTATTATTATTATTATTATTATTATTATCGTCACCTTTATGTGACAGATGAGGAAAACTGGGCAAAGAGTAGGTGTGACTTGCTTAGGGTCTAATTGCAATTAAATAACTGAGACGGGGTTGAAACTCATGTTTTCCTGACCCCAAATCTCACATTTTATCTACTATGCCATGGTGCATACTATGTATACATGCCTACATGCATGTGATATTATTATATTGGTGTCTTGGCTGCTAAGTCAACCCAATTCTAGGCAAGACACTGCAAATTCCAAGCAAGGAAGTGACTCATTCATCTGTTATGAAATCCCTAGAAGTGAATTTGGTGGAAGGAATGTTGCTAGTCATCACTTTCACTATGAATCTGTTCTAACTATGCAGCTGGTGAAAGATAGCATGCTTTTTTTTCTTGCATTCATCTTTTACAATATTCTCTCATAAAATAATCTATTATAAAAGTTAATGGATGTTTATCAGTGAATTAATAGTGAAGTAATATCAACAAATTATCAGTGATATTGAATAGATTATTGGTCAAAATGTTATTGTTAGATGATGTTGAATAGGTAATAACCAGTAATGGATATTGAGGGAGGGAAGATATAATGGATGGGTACTCATGGGTTTTAGCATTAAAGAAAGATATCCCCAAACTCTGGAGATCCAATCCACCAGTATGAGTGCTGATTGAGACAGCACATATGTACTACACAATAATGTAATTATATTTTTCAATGATTTTCTCAATAATTTCACACATCTATTTGCCATATTCCAGTCCTACTTTATAAAACTAAGCATTTTGCTAATTTGAGCTTTATAATAGCCATCTCACTGACAGTTGGCTATTAGTCTTCAATTTTTTCAGATGCTCAATTTAGATCATATATAGAAACAGATACCTGTCTTTCAGTATACCTGGGCTACCTTGTGATTTACTGATCCTTGCAACATCCTCAAACAACATTAACCTTATCTTTTAGTATGGACATATAGTTTACATTGTATTTCTGCCTCACCTCCTTGGATATAGAAAACATGAGCTTCCTCTGAATATGGCACAGTGAATTAAAATGCCTGGTGAGGCTTTTGTTTCAGTCAGATGCCCCATTGTTTTTGACCACCCATATATGATTGTCACAGGGTAAGAAAAGAGCACCCTATTTTGTTTCATTTTTTTTAAAAGTCTATAATTCAATAGTATGGCAATTGTAGTGCTTCCCATTGAGTGCTTAAGTATTAGATTATATTTACCTAATATCTCTGTGGTCTATATTTTATCAGTGTTTATGCAAGTGGCTTGGTTGAATGCAGTAAATTCATATTTGAAGTGAATGATCCAAGAGGATTCAACCAAAGCAGCTAAGTTTCTACATCCAACTCAGTACATCATTGCTAACTAAGGCAGTTCTGAGGATATCACAGATATTCCAGGTCTTTAAATATCCAGAAATCAATCTGGCATGACCAATCCTAATGTAAGAATCACCAGGTATCTTTCTAATCTGCCTATGTTTTGGCATATACTAGATTGGTCCATTTGGGTCCTTTCATGAATGTGACAGAATCACCCTGTTCAGAGTCCTAACAACCTGACTTCTACACACACTTTGGAAATAATTAAGTGAATATGGTCTATAAATACATATCTAGCACAATTTTTTTAGTGAGGCAACTGGGGATAAGTGACTTGACCAGAGTCACACAGCTAGGAAGTATTATGTGTCTGAGGCTGGATTTGAACTCAGGTCCTCCTGATTCCAGGGCTGGTGCTCTATCCACTCTAGCACAATTTTAAATGGGCTTTAAAACACTTTATTTACCATAACCATTAATATTGTGGGAAAGATGCTCTCTAAATCATAACATGCTGTTTAAATGTAAACTATGGAAATACTGTGAGGTAGAGCAAATACTATTACTATTTGTTGAATCAGCTAACTGACCCTTGGTAAGTTTAAGCTATTTGGTCATGTTCACAGAGTTACTGTCAGAGTCAGGATTGAAGTCCAAAGCTTCAGATTTAAAGATCAATGCCATTCATATCCTTCATCTGGTTGTACAGAGTGTGTTGATCAATAATACATCAAAAAAGGAGACAAAAAAATTCAGAATTGTGGCAGCTAAACTCACACCATTACACTAATTATTTTGTGTGTAATTTACACTAAAGAAGGACAGATAAATAAAAAAAGATGAGCCACCAATACATCTGATGTATAGTAATGTATTATATTTTTATTCTTTTTGTCCATCCTTCATTTTCAAATGGGACCAATAATATTATGATATTAAGGTGAGGTTACATTGTTTTGACTGTAGCACATCAGTCTAATATGAGTTCAGAAGGCTCCACCACAGGTTGGGCACAAGTAGCTCATTAGAACATTTGGGATGGAGACGTCTCAGGATTTCTGAAGCTGTTTTTTTTTTTTTGAGCTACTGCAATTTTTTTTTAAATAATTTATTTTTTGGTTTTCGACATTCACTTTTGTAAGACGTTGCACTCTAAATTTCTTCTACTCCCTCCCCTCTCCAATTCCCAAGAAGGCATGCAATCTGATATAGACTATACATGGGTGATCATATTAAACATATTTCCACATTATTCATTCTGTAAAACGAATTAGAACAAAAGGTGATAAGCATGAGAAAGACAGAGAGAGAGAAAGAGAGAGAGAGAGAGAGAGAGAGAGAGAGAGAGAGAGAGAGAGAGAGAGAAAATAGTGTGCCTAGATCTGCATTCATACTGCATAGTTCTTTCTCTGAATGTGAATAGCTTTTTCCATCATGAGTCTTTTGGAATTGCCTTAGAACACTGCATTGCTGGGAAGAACACAGTCTATCACCGAATGTTGCTATTACTGTGTATGGTATTCTCCTGTTTCTGGTCACTTCATTCAGCTTTATTTCATATAAGTCTTTCCAGGTTTTTCTGAAGTCCACCTGCTCATCATTTTTTATTAAACAATAGTATTCCACTACATTCACACACCTAGCTCAGGCATTACCCAACTAGTGGGAATCCCCTTAATTTCCAATTCTTTGCCACCACAAAAAGAGTGGCTATAAATATATTGGTACGTGTGGGTCCTTTTCCCATTTGTATGATCCCTTTGGGATACAGACCTAGAAGTGGTATTTCTGGGTCAAATGGTACGCACACTTTTCATAGCCCTTTGGGCTTAGTTCCAAATTGCTCTCCAGAATAGTTGGACCAGTTCACACCTCCACCAACAATGTATTAGTGTTCCAGTTTTCCCATGTCTTCATCAACATTTATCATTTTCATGTTTTGTCATGTTTGCCATTCTGATAGGTGTAATGTGGTACCTCTGAGTTGTTTTGATTTGCATTTCTCTGATCAATACTGAGTTAGAGTATTTTTTCATATGACTATAGATAGCTTTAATATCTTCATCTGAAAACAGCCTGTTCATATCCTTTGAACAAGCAGTTTTCAGATGAAGAAATTAAAGCTATTTTGAATATTTATCAATTGGGGAATGACTTGTATTCTTGTAAATTTAACTCATTTCTCCATATATTTTAGAAATGAGGTCTTTATAAGAGACACTAATTGTAAAAACACTTTCCCAGTTTTCTGCTTCCTTCCTAATCGTGGATGCATTGGCTTTGTTTTTGCAAAGACTTTTCAATTTAATGTAATCAAAATTATCCATTTTGCATTTCATAATGTTCTCTGTCTCATTTGGTCATAAATTCTTCCATGCTCCATAAATCTGACAGATAATCTATTTCTTGTTCTGCCAGTTTGCTCATGCACCCATTTTTATCTTGTTTGGTATACAATATGAGATGCTGGTCTATGCCTAGTTTCTGCCATAATATTTTCCAATTTTCCCAGCAGTTTTTGTCAAATAGTGAGTTCTTATTCCAGAAACTGGAGTCTGGGTTTGTCAAATAGTTGATTATTATAGTCATTGACTACTGTGTCTTGTGTATCTAACCTATTCCACTGATCCACCAATCTATTTCTTAGCCAGAACCAAGTAATTTTGATGATTGCTGCTTCATAATACAATTTATGTATTGTGCATAATACAATATTATGCTAGACCACCTCCCCTTGCATTTTTTTTCATTAATTCCTTTGATATTCTGGACCTTTTGTTCTTCTAGATGAATCTTGTTATTTTTTCTAGCTCTAAAAAAATAATTTTTGGTAGCTTAATTGGTGTGGCACTGAATAAGTAAATTAATTTAGGTAGAATTATAATTTTTATTATGTTATCTAGGACTACCCATGAGCAACTTATGTTTTTCCAATTATTTAGATCTGACTTTATTTGTGTGGAAAGTGTTTTGTGATTGCATTCATAAAGTTCCTACGTGTTTTGGCAGGTAGACTCCCAAATATTTTATAATGTCTATGATAACTTTAAATGGAATTCCTCTTTCTATCACTTGCTGTTGGGCTTTGATAGCAATATATAGAAATGCTGACAATTTATGTGGGTTTATTTTTTTATCTGCAACTTTGCTAAAGTTGTTTATTATTTCAAGTATTTTTTTACTTGATTCTCTAAGTGTATCATCATATCATCTGCAAAGAGTGACAGCTTTGTTTCTTCTTTGCCTATTCTAACTCCTCCAATTTTTTTCTTCTCATTGCTAAAGCTAATATTTCCAGTACCATATTGAATATCAGTGGTGATAATTGACATTCTTGTTTCACCCCTGATCTTATTGGAAAAGCTTCTGTCATTTACACTACATATAGTTACATATGATTACTATCCCATTACATATAATGCTTGCTGATGGTTTTAGGTAGATGCTACTTATCACTTTAAGGAAGACTCCATTTATTCCTATGCTCTCTAGTGTTTTTTAAAATTAATGCATGTTGTGTCTTGTCAAAAGCTTTTTAAGCATCTATTGAGATAATTATAGGATTTTTGTTAATTTTGCCATTGATATGATCAATTATGCTGATTGTTTTCCTTATATTGAACCAGCCCTGCATTCCTGGAATAAGTCCCAACTAAGATTTATATATACATCTGGTTATCGTGAATTGTTCTCATGATAATTTGCTGTAATCTTTTTGCTTATATTTTTTTAAATTTATTTTTGCATCTATATTCATTAGATCAACTGGTCTATATTTTTCTTTCTCTGTTTTGGCTCTTCTTGGTTTAGGTATCAGCACCATATCTGTATCACAAAAAAGAACTGGGCAATACTACTTCTTTGACTATTTTTCCAAATAGTTTATATGGTATTGGCATTAATTGTGTCTTAAATGTTTCATAGAATTCATTTGTAAATCCACTTGATCCTGTATATTTTTTCTTAGGGAGATCATTGATGGCTAGTTCAATTTCCTTTTCAAATATACAGTTATCTGAATATTTTATTTCCTCTTCTATTAATCTGGGCAATTTATGTTTTTGTCAATATTCATCAATTTCACTAAGATTGTCAGATTTATTGCTATACAGTTGGGCAAGATAGCTCCTAATTATCATTTTAATTTCCCCTTCACTGGTGGTGAATTCACCCTTTTCATTTTTGATACTTCTAATTTGGTTTTCCTGTTTCTTTTTTTAATCAAATTAGCCAAATTTTATCTATTTTACTGTTTTTCTTCATAAAATCAGTTATTAGTTGTATTTGTTAATTCAATAATTTATTAATTTCAATTTTATTAATCTCTCCTTTGATTTTCAGAATATCTAATTTGGTATTCAATAGGGGATTTTAGTTTTTTTTCTTTTTTTGTAATTTTGTTAATTATACTTACTATCTCCACAGGAAGCCCCTCAAGCAAACAGACTGGAGGTTCCCTTGATCATACCACCTTCCCCGCACACACACACACACACACACATACACACACACACACACACACACACACACACACACACACACACACACACACGAAAGAAATGCCAGCCATAGAGCAGTTGCTTCTTAACATTTTGTGTGTCATAGACTCCTTTGACACTCTGGTGAAGCCTACGGAATCCTGAGAATAATTTTTTGAAATGCACAAGATATAATGGATATGATTAAAAGAAAAATAATTACGTTGAAATGTATTTGTTTGTTTTTAATTCACAGGTTCCAGGTTAAGAATTGTTGATTAAAGTAAAACCATTATCAGGGATAAATCAATGAAATTCATTTCTTTGAAACAGTTTCCGTGAAAGTAGAAGCAAAATGATATTACTAGATTCAAAACCTACCTAAAACCATGGGAAATTTACAATATTTCTGAGCCACAAGTTCCACAGGTACAAAATAGGTATAATAATGCATATCATAATTATCTTACAAGGTTATTGTGATATTTAAACACATATCAATAATTTTGCAAATTTAAGTGGTTGTATAGATATAAATTAGTATGAATTAATTTTATGTCCTTGTTCTCCTCAAAGATTCAGATTCAAGAGAAATTAGATGAAAAGGTCATTATCAGAGACACTTAACACAAGGTCCTTTAGATATGGAGGAGAAGGGGTAGCTAGGTGGCGCAGTGGATAGAGCACCGGCCTTGGATTCAGGAGGACCTGAGTTCAAATCCAGCCTCAGACACATAAAACTTACAAGTTGTGTGACCCTGGGCAAGTCACTTAACCCCATTGCTTAACCAAAAAAAAAAAAGATATGGAGGACAAGTCTGGATGGTTTATTCTTTATATATTTGTATCCATTGTATTTTTTTTTGCCAAATTAGATTTTGAGTTAGTTACAACATATTTTGCCATTATGACCCAGGAGTCCTAAAAAAGATTAGTAACTTCTCCGGAGTCAAATAAATGAATTAGTCACAGTATGAGAGTTCCTTACTTTCAGTTGAATGATTTATCTTACATGAATTTGTGGTAATTATTCTAATTAGTCATTAGATAATTGTTATCATTTAGAGTTGCTTGTATTAATAGAGATGTTATATAAATCAACAAATAATGAGGGAAATACTGTGTCATTATTAATGTGGCAGCCTAATCAGTTATAAGTTTCAAGTCTGAGCCTCATAGTGAAAATATCAGAAAAAAACTGTAAGATTTTGAGTTGAATATGGTCTTAGACATCATCTAATATACTTTGTTTTTTGTTAGTTTATTTTTATAGATGATGCCAGTGAATGACCTACAGATGAACATCTCAAAATATACAACAAGAAATTGGACTCATGAAGCATAAGTTGGGCAGTGGTGTAATAGGAAAGGTAAAAATGAAGTTAAAATAAAAGGTCAGTGTCTATGAAACAGATGATTAACAAGTTGCAGTAGAAATTAACATAACAACAATAATCTCACCCAGAACAGATTTCTGAAACAGAAAAAAGAATGAGTCAATGTACATTCAATTCTGTCCAAGAAAGAGATATTAGGGCGGGGGGGGGGGGAAATAAAATAAACATCAAGCAACTCCAGGGCTTCAAGGTCAAATGCCAAACAGGATTTTGTTTTCCCTCTGTTGATTAGCTCCAATTTGTCATGTGTGTGTGTGTGTGTGTGTGTGTGTGCATTCTATTTGTACATATTTTTGAGTCAAGTGAAACAAAGTGATGTAATATTTCCATTTACTTTTTAAAAAGTAACGGTATCCACTTATAATTATTGTGTTACTAATGACAGATAAGAAACAAACAAGTATTTATTAATCACTTGCTATGTAACAATTTGTAACAAAAAGAAGTTGTTTGCATTTTGTCTACTCTACTAGCCTAAGCGCCCCTTGAAAAAAGTGACTCTTGTATTATTTTTCTATTCCTGGCACTTAACACAGCTCATGGAACATAATAAATGATTAATAAAAGTGTGTGTTTGTTTTATTTTCACATTATAAGATGTCTCTTGTAACAAAGTAAAATAATTAAGTAAAACTAGCAATATGATTACCTCATCTAAAAGTATATATAACATTTCATATTTCTACCATCTTCCCAATTCAATTTTTTATTTTTTTAATCAACAAAAATCTATTTTCCATTACTCTCATAGCAGTAATGCACTGGAGAAAAAGGTGGAGAAAAGAAAAAGAATATATAAATAAATGCATGCACTTGCACACGCGCGCACACACACACATATGTATCGTCATGCAAAAGAAATTCCCTCATTATCCCTATACAAAAATATTCAGGTCTCATTCTTCACCCTAAATCTATCACCATCTCTCTGTCAGGAGATGGATGGCATGTTTCATCATTAGCCCTCTGAAATTATTAATGATGACATATTGATCATAATCATTATAGTTTTCCAAGTTGTTGGTCTTTATAGTTTTGTTGTTATCTTATAAATTGTTTTCCTATTTCTGGTCATTTAATTCTCGCTCAGTCTGTAAAAGTCTCCAAAATTGTTTATTTTTATAATATTGATTTGTAGTATTTTTGCTGATTCTGCTTATTTCACTTTGTATTAGTTCATACAACTCTTTGAATATCTTTTTAAAATCAGTATTCCATCATATTTATATACCACAACAACTTATTTAACCATTCCTCAACTATGAACAAGCCATTCATTTATATATGTCTTCAGGCACATGCTTTTTAGTAGCTATGTGTGTATAATTCCATTTTTTTTCCAAAATGGCTGTATACATTCACATTTCCATTAATACTATATCAATGTGCTTGTCTGCTCATAATTCTGACAACATTTATCACTTGCCTTGTCATCTTCACTAATCTTATGGATGTGCAGTGAAATCTAAGAATTGCTTTTAGTTTCATTTGTCTAATTAATAGTGATTTGCAGCATTTTTTATGGAACATAAAAACACAACATGTGTTTCCCGTGATACCTGCCTGTTCATATCTTAGACAATTTATCAGTTTGTGAATGGCTTATTCATATAACTTTAAAACAGTTGCTTGTATGTCTTTGAAAAGAGAAATTTATCAAAAAATTGCTGCAAAATTTTCCTGTTTACTGTTTCCTTTTAATCTTACCTTTGTTGTATTTATTAGTGCAAAAACTTTTTAAATTGTATTTAATCAAAATTATCATTTTAACTTCTTTGATCCTTTCTATCCCTTGTTTAGTCATGATTCTTTCTTCTATCTATAAATTTGATAGGCATTTTTCCCCAATTTGCTCTCATTTGTTTATAATATAACTTTTGTTATATTTGTTATAATATAACTTTTTATGTATTGGTCATTTGGATCTTATCTAAGCATAATCTTTGAAGTATTGGTCTAAATCTAATTTTTTTTTACATATTGATGTCCAATTTTCCCAGCAGTTTCTGTCAGACACTTATTCAAACATAAATGTTTGTTGATTGGATGATTGATCATTGGAAAAGAGTGTATGTGTGTGTGTGTAGAAAAAAATAATCTATTTGTGTTCATAAAAAAACAACACAATAACCCAAATGAAATATTCCTTAAGAAGATATGTTATGATTGAACTTAGGCTCATGTATATCAATGGTTGATATTATGGCATTCACATCAGTTATGACTATGTATGTGGACAAATTTTTAATTGCAATTTCTTTGCAATTAAGAAGATACTCAATACATGTAAATGTATGCATGTATGCATGCATTTACTTACATATGTAAGTTATATATCATATATAACATATAGGTATGCATGCATGTATATATAATCTCCTTTATGTATCTCCTTTAAAATACATACATATTTCCTTTAAAAAAGAGACATATTTAGAATTATCAGTCTCATGGACTATTATGGAAATAAAAAAAGTATTTATGAAATAGTCACTAAGTAACAAGCACTACATTAAGCACTCGGATGAGAAAGAAAGAAAGAAAGAAAGAAAGAAAGAAAGAAAGAAAGAAAGAAAGAAAGAAAGAAAGAAAGAAAGAAAGAAAGAAAGAAAGAAAGAAAGAAGGAAGGAAGGAAGGAAGGAAGGAAGGAAGGAAGGAAGGAAGGAAGGAAGGAAGGAAGGAAGGAAGGAAGGAAGGAAGGAAGAAAGAAAGAAAGAAAGAAAGAAAGAAAGAAAGAAAGAAAGAAAGAAAGAAAGAAAGAAAGAAAGAAAGAAAGAAAGAAAGAAGGAAGGAAAGAAAGAAGGAAGGAAAGAAAGGAGGAAAGAAAGGAGGAAAGAAAGGAGGAAAGAAAGGAGGAAAGAAAGGAAGAAAGAAAGAGAGAGAGAGAGAGAGAGAGAGAGAGAAAAGAAACAAAAAAAGGAAGAAAGAAAGAAAGAAGAAACAAAAGGCAGTTCCTGCCCTTAATGAATTTACATGTGCATAAATAAGTTCATTAAAATCTTTTACAGAAGAGGCGGCTGTTAAACTTAGAGGGAAAAATGCTACCAGATGGGGTGATGAGGAAAGGTCTCCTGAGAAAGATGATGTCTGAGGTGTACATGGAAGGAACCCAGTGATTCAAAGAAACAAAATGAGGAAGGAGAGCATTCCAGACATAGGAGACAGGCAAGAAAAAAGCACAGAGCTGACTGAGATGGTAGATGACTGGAACACCATGTTTCAGAAACAGCAAGAAGCACAATATGACTAAAGATACTAATCTGGCAATGATATACCATAATAACTGATTTATCTTCTTTAGTGCCCCATCTATCAGATGATACAGATAGGAAACTGAAGTATTCAGTCCACATGAAATGAAATGTGAAAATGTATATAGCTATGTCCTGCTCAGTGCAAATAATGATTCCCCTGAAGTTGTGTATGTACTTATTCACACTATTCAAATTTATAATTATGTAAAACATTACTGGTTTCAGGCCAATGGAAATATGAGGTGTGAATTCAAATAATGTGACTACACCAGAACAATTGTTATTCCAAATTAGTATATCTTCAAATGTAAATTAATAAGTTGACTTCTGACTTATGGCCACATATGTTTTTTTTTCCTCTTTTGTAAACCAGATTTCCATGGCTTGATTTTAAATTTTCAGGCACTAGATCCCTAAACAACTTTAGTAATATTATCACAAAATGTTCTTCTCTTAAATTCACTGAAAAATAAAGATTTCTCCAAGGTAAAGGATAAGACAGTATTTGTAGAAAGATATTGAACTTAATTCACATTAAAATACCATATTTCAAAATTATATTATTTTAACCTCATTTTTTCATCACCATTCAAACTCTCCTCACTGTTTCTCCATCTCTCTCTCTGTTCTCCTTTTCTGTTTCCCTGTCTATGACTATGTCTGTCCCCCCATCCATATGTCTTTCTGTCTCTGTGTCTGTCACCATCTGGTTCTCTATCTACTTCTGTCTCTATGTCTCTGTATCTCTACCTATCTCTGTCTTTGTGTCTGTCTCTCTTTGTCTCTGTTTCTGTCTCTCTTCTCTGTCTCTTTGTCACTCTATATCTCTGTCTCTGTTTCTCCATCTCTGTCTCTGTGCCTCTCTGTCTCTCTCTCTGTCTCTCTCTCTCTCTGTCTCTCTCTCTGTCTCTCTCTCTCTCTCTCTCTCTCTCTCTCTCTCTCTCTCTCTCTCTCTCTCTCTTTCCCCTTTCTTTCAAGAGCTCTTACCAATGTCCTGCCTAGATCTTACTGGCAGCTAGCTAGAAAGCAGTAAAACATTTTCTTCTTCTTTCTGTCTTTTCATGCTTTAGATTAATTCTTAATTAGATAATGCAACTATTTTTTTTGCTAAGGAAACATGAAAAATGTAATTTCCTAAAGTACATCCCAATTTATAATATGTATCCCAAAAATAATCAATTAGAAATCAAATTACTAAACAAAAAAAAAAAAGAAAGGTCTTTTCAGCTACTTCTTCTCCAAGAAGAATATTGTGAAAACCCTAAATTCATAAGCTTTTAGAAGTAACAAGGATCTTTGAGTTAATCTATCTAACCCCATTATTTTACAAATGAAAACAATGAATCTCAGATATGTGAAAAGTGTTATCCAAGATCATAAACACAGTAACTGAAATAATTAAAATTTTAGCTAGTCTTGTAATTTCAAGTTCAGCGTTCTTTCAATGATACTTACATGCATTAGCTAAGAGTTAATAAATTACATATAACTTTAAAATGTCATATGTTTTATACAAATCATTCTTATTTAACTCTCACAAACAACCTTTATTAATTCAGTGCTATTACTACTACCATTTTACAGATGAGTAAACAGAAGCTGACAGAACTTAAGTACTTTGACCAAGGACACATAATGAGAAAATGCATTAGACAGGGTTTGAACTCAATCTCTTCCAACTCTTAAGTGCCAGCATTCTATCCACTGTGTCCCCTAAATAGCAGTTAGGGCAGCTGCTATGTTTTAACTTAATCAGTAGTTGATAAGAAAGTTGAAATCTATGGAATAATTACTGTTTGACCAAAGAAAAGATATGGGTAAATTTGGGGTTGAGAAATACTAGAAAAAAAATACCTCTCCTCTCTTTGTGGTGTCAATATGAACAGGGAATTTAACTCAAAATCGTCTATGTTGTTATTAACTCATATATTATTTAGATACTCAATTCATGATCATCCCTCCAGTGAATTAATTAGAGTAAATGTTTCTTTCTTTATGGATTGTATTAAAATTTTAGATTCTTCAAAGTAGGTGAATTATCATTTATTGTAAAATCTTAAAGGCAATGATCTAATAGCACACTTACAAAATAAATTTAGTGACCTGTAGAAAACTGAAAATGTATGAACTATTGCTACCCTTATCTACAAAAGTGGAAAGCCTACAGTAAAAGGTCTCAGATTTCAATATGACTTTCTCTCTAATGACTCAGTAAATTTAGATAATTTAGATGATTTATGGTAACCAGGTAACCATCAGATTGAAAGGACAGACTCCAGAGAATTCAAGCACGATTGGTTAAATGTATTAGTCTATCAGCATAATTCTTTTAAAACATTAAATTTTAAGAATCTTGTGAAATTCACATGCTTAAAGTATCCAAAATGATTTTCTAAGAGTATGTTGTATGTGGTTTTCATTTTAATTATATATTAATCATCTATTATATTAAAAACATCATTAACATTGCCATCCTATCCACAAGCTTCTAATGTATTTACCTAAGATGGGCACCAGCATAGGTTAACTTCAATAATTCAATATTCCCTACCAAATAGGGGAGAGAAATATGGATTGCAGGTACCCCAGCCTGAAGACAGCATGACACATAAGATATGATGTTACCCTAAGGGGGAATAAAAGCTGTATGTAACACTTTTTTATATGTAAGACTAAAAGGACTGCATTATAAGCTAACAGCAGTATAATTGAAAGTTTGGGACTTTCACCCAATTTCATGTCAACAGCATATGTGAACCAACTTTCATTACCTTAGCTCTCTGTGGATGACTAGAGAACAGAGTATATTATTGACAAAAGATATGAAGTGACATAAGCCAAGAATGAAGGTGATAATGAAAGGTTTGAGTTCCAATCAATAGAAAGCACCTTGGCAATGAAGAACAGTAGTGGACTGTCACTGATCCTACACATAGTACCAAGAATCATTTAGGGTGACCCAGTGCATATTGCTCTATGGCCATGAAAGCTATACATAATTACTCTAAACATATGGTTTAGAGAAAAACAAGAAATACAAGAAAATAAGAAATACAAAATACAAGAAAGTAACCTAAAATTATAAAGAATTTTTTTTTGCTTGTCTAAGATGGTTGCAAATCACCAAGAAGTGTGAGACTTGTGTCTGTTATGTGTAAGGAAAAATACTGCTAATCATAACTACATATTTGGTGAATAATAGCACCAGGAAACTTCCAGAATATGTCTATATTTGTCTCCTATGTTTGCAAAAAGAAAGCAAGAATGTGTCATGTATTGGTAGTGACTGACTAATCTGCCAGGTATGTACAATTATACAAAATCAGGAACGATTGAATTTCCACTGTTGCTAAATGTATTGAGGAAATATTTCTCAGGGAAGATAGGGCTTCTTGTGAAGATTCAAGAAGATCAAGGAAGAGACTTTGAAAGTACCCTGCTCAAAGACATGCTAGCTTTGATTGACATTAGGAAGTCAAGAAGAGTATCTTAGTACCTTTAAGTAAGCCAAGGATTTGAACATTTTAACTACACTTTGATGACCATGTTAAGGACACAATGACTAGAGCAAAAATCTCAGTGGATTTAGCATGAGACTTCCCTTGTACCTGTGTGCCACTTGGTTTACACCCTACTTGCAGATGTTTAGGTAGTAGGCATAACTACCTATCCACTTGTGTTTGAGAGTGTCTGAAGATGGATAACCTGTAGATACACACAAACAGTCTTACTCTCAGCTGAGTGAAAATATATTAGGAAGCTAATATTCGAGCCCCAACTCAGCTCAGAAGAATTTCAAATGAAATAAATAATGTTATGATATCCATATTCATTATCAAGACTTTCAATAAGGTGACAGATTTTATATGACATTCATGCCATACACAACTGATAGACTGACAGGATGCTAACCTATGCTTGGTTGGGTAGAGAATGAGCAACTTCACTGTTTACAAAATAGCTTTATAAACAGGAGTGGATCTTCTAATGATAAATCACTGCAATCACCTGCTGCCAACTGAGGAGTTAGTTGAACTCCATAATGGAAAGGTAGACGTGGATAGAAACTCACCACAACAGATCTGAAGCAAAAGACACTATCTTTATATCATGCAAACACTGCTAAAATCTGATAATGCTTCAGAAACATATTTCAAGTGAAGAAGACTCTTTCTACTGTACCCCATAACTACTTAAAATGTTTGGAGAGGATTAAATTCAGGTACAATTAATTTTTGATCTCTTTTTCAGCAGTAGAGTTCCCTATAATATAGACACACTTTACAGAATAAAGCAGCAGTACCAGTCAGACAATTCCCTTTACAAATTCAGGCATAGGTATCAATGGAACAGTTCTTTTAAAAATAATTGAATTGTTTTTACTAAAAAAAATATTTCTCTATCTTGCTAAATCATTCTTGTTCTCTCTATGATCAGAGTTCTTAAGTCCATTATTGTTATTCAAGAAATTGTTCTCCTGGTTCTGCTCACTTCAATATGTATCAATTTATATAAATTTTCCCAGGATTCTGTGAAAGAATCGTTTCATCATTTCTTGTCACAAAATAACATTCAATTACATTTGCATTTCATAATTTGTTCAGCCATTCCACAAGTGACAGGTATTCACTTTGTTTCCAGTTCTCTATAACTATAAAAATAATATTTGTATATTTTGCAAATTTGTGAATATTTGTGCACTAATATTCCTTTTTATTTAATCTCTTTGGTGTAGGTCTAGTAGCAGTATTGCTGGTTCAAAGGGAATGTGCAGTTTAGTAACTTTTTAGTTATGGTTATAAATTGACTTCCAGAATGGCTTGACCAACATACACCTCCACCAACAGTACATAAAGATGCATGTTTTCCTGTAGTCCCTCCATCATTTCTCATTTTCCTTTTTTCAACTTTACCAGTATGATGGTGTGAAATGGAGCCTCAGAGTGGCTTTAACATGAATTTCTCTAATTATTAATTATTTTGAGTAAGGGTGTTTTAAAATATGGCTTATGAGAGCTTGGTTTCCTTCCTAGAAACCTGCATATTCATAATCCTATTACTATCTGACAACTAGGAAATGGCTACAACACTGGCCATTACCATGAGATTGTACAAATTTTGGTGGCACCTATATATTGATGGGGAAAAAAAGTATACATACATATATATATATATATATATATATATATATCTCCGTGTGTGTGTGTGTGTGTGTGTGTGTGTGTGTGTGTGTGTGTGTGTGTAATGGAAGGGAAAAATAAGGAAAGAAAATTTAGTTTTAGAGAAAAATTTACATAATTTATAAAATTGTTAGTTGTGAATTTGCCTCTTTAAGTGACTTCACCTTTTATCCATCATCTTTCCCTCACCCCAAAACATTTAATCCTTACAGTTATTATATTATTAATATTTAAACCAAAAATAGTATAGATCCCCTTCCATATAATAATATAACAGATAAACCACTAGAAATATTCAAACAAAGGATGGTTTAGTTCAACCAATCATTAACATTTGTTATGTGCTTACTCTAGGTGGCACAGTCAGCAAGGTGCTGTGATTAGTGTCAGGAAGACTCATCTTCCTGAATTCAAATCTGGACTCAGACACATACTAGCTATGTAACCCTGGGCAAATCATGTAACCCAGTTTGCCTCAATTTCCTCATCTGCAAAATGATCTGGAGAAGGAAATGGCAAACCACTCCAGTATGTTTTCCAAGAAAACCCCAAAAAGGGTGAGAGAGAGAGAGAGAGAGAGAGAGAGAGAGAGAGAGAGAGAGAGAGAGAGAGAGAGAGAGAGAGAAAGTATATTTCTAGAACAGAAATCCACTGAAGTGAAGGGGATGCCAGCAACTAGAAAGGAGGAATGGTAGTAGATTTTTTTTTGATCTCTCAGCTATGAAAGCTAGCTGCCAAGGGAATGTTCTCTATTCTCCTTTTCCCTAGCCATATTCCCAGACAGAGATATATTCTTCTTTATTATATTATGATAATCTTCTTCATTATTTTGTTTACTGTGACTTTCAATGCCACCAGTGTGCATTAAATGGAGTGGGAGTTGGGGAGCAGCTAGGGCCGAACTACCTGGCTTAAGGGACAAATAGGCAACATTGAGACAAATGTTAACCAGTTATTCTACATAAATTTCATAGTTAAACTCCCAAGGACAAAAGAAAGTAGAACTTTAGGTATTCTTGTCTATGACCTTTGGAACACAAGAATATCATTCACTTCTATTGATTGCAATCACCGAGTCTGTTTTCCTGAGAGAACATGGAACATGAGTCTCTTTCCCCTTCCACGTACCTCAAATTGACAAGGAAAGAGAGAGGGAGAGAGAGAGAGAGAGGTAGAGGGAGGGAGAGAGGGAAGGGAAGGGAAGGGAAGGGAAGGGAAGGGAAGGGAAGGGAAGGGAAGGGAAGGGAAGGGAAGGGAAGGGAAGGGAAGGGAAGGGAAGGGAAGGGAAGGGAAGGGAAGGCAAGCAGTCCAATATAGGTTATACATATGCAATCATGTAAAACACTTCCATATTAGTCATTTTGTGCAAGAAGATGAAAGAGAGAGGAGGAGGAGGAGGAGGAGGAGGAGGAGGAGAGGAGGAGGAGGAGGAGGAGAAGAAGAAGAAGAAGAAGAAGAAGAAGAAGAAGAAGAAGAAGAAGAAGAAGAAGAAGAAGAAGAAGAAAAGAAAGAAAGAAAGAAAGAAAGAAAGAAAGAAAGAAAGAAAGAAGAAAGAAAGAAAGAAAGAAAAAGAAAGAAAGAAACCTAGCAGTGGTATTGCTGCATAAAGGGGTATGCACAGTTTTATAGCCCTTTGGGCATAGTTTCAAATTGCTCTCCAGAATGGTTGAATCAGTTCATAATTCTGCCAACAATGCATTAGTGTTCCAATTTTCCCACATATTTTCCAATAATACTCTAACTCATTATTGATTGGAGAAATGCAAATTAAAACAATTATGAGGTATTACTTAAAACCTATTAGATTGGCTAATAGGACAGAAAAGCTAAATGACAAATGTTGAAGGGGATGTAGGAAAAAATGAGACATCAATACACTATTGGTGGAATTGTGAACTGATTCAACCATAGAGTAAATTGGAACTATTCTCAAAGGGCTATAAAACCATGAATACTTTTTGACCTAGCAATACCAGTACTATTTCTATATCCCAAAAGAGCTTAAAAAAAAAGGAAAAGGACCTATATGTACAAAAATATTTATAGCAGCTCTTTTCTTGGGCCAGTGAATTGGAAATTGAAGGGATGCCCATCAATTGGGGAATGGCTGAACAAGTTGTAATACGTGATTATGAAGAAATATTATTGTGCTATAAGAAATGATGAGCAGGATGCTCTCAGAAAAGCCTGGAAAGACTTTCATGGACTGATACAAAATGAAATTTACTGTGTACAAAGTAACAGCAATATTAGAAGATCATCAGTTGTGAATGACTTGGCTATTCTCAGCAATACAATATTCCAAGACAATTCTGAAGGACTCATGATGAAAACTGTTATCCATCTCCTGAGAAAGAAATGATAGTTCTGAAAACAGATTGAAGCACACTTTTGTTTTACTTTATTTTTCTTCATTTTTTTTGGTCTATCTTTTCTTTTACAACATGACTAATATGGAAATGTTTTCATGACTACACATGTATATTTAATTGTTTGCTTTCTCAGTGAGGGGATGGTAGATGGAGAGGGAGGAAGGTAGAAATTTGGAACTCAAAATTTTAAAAATGAAAATGAAAATTTATTTTTACATGTGATTGGAGAACAATAAAATACTTAAAAAAGCACTTCTGTGGACAGCCATAATAATTCCTTCAAATACAAAAAGCTAACTCCTCTGAAGATGTTTCAGTTTCCCTTTCCATGGGAAGAGTTTCATGCATACCCACTACCTTATTCCGATCATTCAGGAACCCTTCTTGTTTTGCCCAGGCTTTGAATTGTATTACTCCATTCTTCAACCTTACACAGGTTATGATTCCCCTCTACCTCAGCCCATCCTGGTTCTTCTCACTTCTTTGAAAAATCCTTGTTTTTTTTATTATTTTGGGGGGAGAGGAAAATTCAAAACTATTATTTCATTGGTATTGGAAGCTCCCTCTATAGAAGCAGATGTGCAACTCTTGCACAACTTGCAGTCATCCAGAGTTGCCTAAGGAAATTGATATGTTAAATGATTTGCCTATGTTCAAATGGGCAGCTAGGTGGCACAGTTTCTGGACTGGAGTCAAAAAGATCTAACTTCAAATCAGACCTCTGTGTGACCCTATGTAAGTCACTTAACCCTGTTTGCCTCAGTTTCCTCATCTGTAAAATGTGCATGAGAAGGAAATGGCAGACCACTCCAGTACCTTTGCCAAGAAAACCCCAAATGGGGTCACAGTTGAACACAACTGAAATGACTAGACAACAAAAGGTTCACACAGACGTTAGTTTCAAAGAAAGGATTTGAATGTATTGCTAACTCCAGGAATGATTGTCTATCTGCCAAACCACTCTGACTTTCTTCCCTTGTGCTTTTAATGAATACAATTCTCTTTGATCACCTGTAGGGAATAAAAAGAAAAAATTCTTTAGGTCTTTCACCCTTGCCTAGTAAAGGAAAGAAACTATATTTTTCCCATTCATAGTTATTACTTGGTACTGACAGAAACACATAATAGACATTCTGTTTAGGCACAAAATTTTACGTACTCTCCATATTTTGACTGAAGTTAGTTTCTCAGTCCATTCTTCTTCTTTTTGGCATTTATAATGGCTAACATTTGTGGCGAATTTCAGTGGTAAATTACTTCTTTGCCACACCTGTTCGGGGAACTGGGAAGTCCTGAAAGAGGATTCATATATTTTTGGCAGTCTGTGCCTTTTCTCTTGATAGGAACATGCTATCTCTTCAGCCTCCTTTAGTTTACAATTAGTAAGTTCTTCACATGCCTGAACACAAACAGGAGCAAACAGAAGCCACTTCAAAAGCAGAAATCCAATTATCTACTTAGACTTAATTACCCACCGTATTTCTACTTGCCCTTTGAGCTCCTGATTCCTCCTTGAGCTTTCCTGCATACTTGGTTCTCCTCTTATATTAAGTGCCTTTGGTGAGAAATGGTGTTTTATTTTCATCAGAATGTATTATAGTACAGAATCTGATATCAAAAATTCCTTGACATTTCCAGATGTGTCTTCATGTTGAGATGTCCAACACCATGCAATGACCTTTTTCCCAGTATCTGCTGAATTGACTCAACAATGGTTTTCTGTAGAAGAAAAATGTAGTAGAATTTTAATACTTACAAGAAGCCTTATAGCTTTTCATTCTCTTTGGGAATAAGCATATCCCAAAATGAATTTCTCTTGCATTGCAATAGCTAGAGAGTTCCAACTGCATTGAAAATAGTTATTCATTATTCTTCATATTTATAAAGCTACTATATCAAAACTACCTGAGATTTTAAATTTTGTTGATTTTCTAGTTTGTTTGGGGTTTTTTTTTTATTGTTTTTACTGATTGCATGTCCAATTCATTTATCTGTTCTTTCTTTTATTGAAAAAAGTGTTTAAATATATTAATTTGCCATGGGGACAGTTTTGGCTAAATGAAAAAAAATAGTATTTTGTCTCATTCTCATCATTATCTTTAATGAAAGCATATATATTCATCATTTATACCTTGACTCACCAATTTGATACTAGTTAAAAAACAGAGATTAGATAAGCAATATAAAGAAGAAAAATGAACATAATAACATTATAATAGATAAACCTGAAGACCCTGTCTACTAAAAATAGACCTTAGTACAGTTCACCCATGAGTTGTCATTGGGGTAAGGACACATTATTTGACAACAAAACTATAGGTATGAATGGAAATCAGACTTTAGGAATTAGCTTCAGACCAATATGCCATATCACATATTAAAATAACTCACAAATGGGTACATAAGATATAAAATATCATATAACCAACAAATCAGAGAAGTAATGAAGAAATGACCTTTCAGATCAATGAGTAACAGATTTCATGACCAAATGAAAATTAGGAAAGGTAAAAGATAATAAAGTGAACAATTTTGATTGAATAAAATTTTAAAATATTTTGCACGAACAAAACCAGTCCAATTAAAATTAGAAGGGAAACAGCTGGTAAATATTTCAGGTAAATTATTCTGATAAAGATCTCATTTTCAAGCTATGTAAGGAACTTATTCAGTTTTATAAGAATGCAAAGAGTCTTTCCTGAATTGAAAAATCAAAGGATATAAGCAAACATTTCTAAGGAGAAAATTCAAACTATGGCTAAACATATATATATATATATATATATATATATATATATATATATAATATATATATATATATATATATATATATATGTATATATATATGTTATATATATATATGTGTATATATATAAACATATATATATGTATATATATGTGTGTATATATATACACATATATATATACATATATATGCATATATGTATATATATGCATATATATACATATATTTATATATTAATGCTTCAAATCCCTAACAATTGGAGATACGTAAATTAAAGCAACTATGAAGTCCCTCCTCACCCTTCCCCCATCAGAATGAAAAAAAAATAAAGAAAAAAGAAAATGACAAATATTATAGAGGATTTGGGACAACAGGCACATTAATGTACTATTGGAGGGACTGGGAACTATTCTACCCACTGCAGAAAACAACTTGGAACTATGTCCCCAAAGTTACTAAACTGTATATGTCCTTTGACTGAACAATACTAATATTTTCACTATATCCTAAAGATATCAAAAATGGTGAAAAAACCCATAAGTATGAAATAATTATAAGTTTTTTTGTAATATCAAGGAATTTGAAACTAAGTGGATGATCATCTACTGTGGAATAACTGAATGAAGTATAGTATATGAATATAACAAAATACTATCATAAGAGTGAGAAAAAAGATTACTTCAGAAAAATCTCGTGATGTAGGCTGGGCCCTGACAGTTTAGTTTCTTTATTAGAACAAAAAGAGAGACTTGCAGATCATCCAATAATTAAAACACATACAAGTTATTTAGCTATAACAGGTGAAGGATATTCAGCAATGGTAAGAATTGAACATACCTCTAGTTGATTGACGAAAGTAAGTTTATTTTGCATGAATTTCCTCTTCTGTTCCAAAAGCCAAGCACCAGAGCTCCCATAAAACTCCTCATCACTGCTCTATACTCAGGTGATGAAAAAGTGATGTCAACAATCTAAGCCTTTAGTCCCTTCAGCAAACCAAGTTTTAGGGAAGGTCCCAAAACCTAAAAAATTAAAAATTAAAAAAAAAACATTAACTTACAACTTAATAATGACAACTACACAGTAAAGAAAACCAATTTTAAGCAACTTAAAGATTTTAATCAATGTAAAAACCAACCATAATTACAGAAGAGAGATAATAAAGTGTGTTACTTAGCTCTTAAGAGAGAAAGACTCTAGGTGCAAAATGAGATACGTTTTTAGACATGCAAAATAAGGGAAATTGTTTTCCTTGGCTATATGTATTCATTAAAAGGTTTTCTTTCATGTCTTTTTCATTCTTTCTATCCAAGAGGAGTTAAGCAAGAGTTAGGAAAGAAAGAAACTAAATCATAATTAATTGGGAAAAAATGTAAAAAAAGAAAAATGATCTTGGATTTTTTTTTATTTTTCTAGAAGTTTTATTCTCTGATTTTATTAAGAACAGAAGAAAAACTTAGCACCATACCTAAAAGCCTAACAAAAAGAATCACAATGAAATATTGGAAAAGACCAGGAGCAACATAAGTCTCCCCAATTTAAAAATTACCTCGTAATATCATTTGATGAATAATGTGTGTGTAGTTAGCAGGGGACTGTTCCTTCTTTATTCCTTGGGCTTGTCTCCTAATGAGTTGCATGCTCTGAAGGACTGAATCTTGGAGGAATTAGGGGGGGAAAATTCTCCCACCTTCCTCTTGCATTGAATATTTAGATGAAAAGGCCTAACATGATTTGAATTATTTCAAATAATTGTCTCAAGGCTTTTTTGTTACTTGAGAGATAACCAGGGAAAAAATTTGCTACCTACTTTTTTTAAACTAGTTAAAATGTAAATAGAAATAAAAACTACAAAAAAGAACAGTGAATATTATAAAATTATAAAGAATACACATCATTCAAGAGAATATGTTTGAGAAAACATTCCCACCCTAACCCTTTGCAGAAGTGGGAGGTCCAAAAATTATCTATGTTGTGTATACTTTCAAATTTTTTTCAATGTACTGGTAACTTATGCTGATTTTTCTTCTTTTTATTACTTTGAAAATATTATTTACAGTTTGAAATGGCTTTCTTGGAGGGGGAGAAATATAATGGGGAAAATACACTGATATAAAAAGACAAAAGATATTAAAAGCCCATTTAAAAAACAACTAGTCAATAGTGCTCTTACAGTTTGAGTTCATCCCTTTTCAACATCTAAGAGAAGAAAATAAAGATTTGTAGTCACAAAATACGAGCTTATGATTGGAAACCAGGTATCTCTCAGCACAACTAACAATATTCCCTTGGAGTGGTAGGGATTAATCTAATAATTTGTGATGCTAAGTTATATGCATTTTGAAGATATTTTTTCACTAAAATTTATCCTTTATTTTCCAAATGTTTTATTATGTATTCTCTTTTGTTGTCCTCTAAACTTCCATTGTTCAGATTACCTCTTTTAAACTATGTACTTGTAAGTGGGGGATTGGGGTTAGTATGCTGAGCAACTAGATGGCTCAGTAGATAGAATGCTGGTCTATGAGTCAGAAAGACCTGAGTCAAAATCCAGCCTCAGACACTCACTACATGTGTGACTCTGGGCAAGTAGCTTAACTTCTATTTTTCTTAATCCACTGAAGAAATAGATGGCAAACCACTCCAGTATCTTTGCCAAGAAAACCCCAAATGGAGTCATGAAGAGTAGGATATAACTGAATGACAACAATGTCTAGGCATCAGGACAGGGAGAAGGCAGGTCAATGGTACCATGAAGATATTTATCATATTTATCATGTTTTCTAGGTGGGAATTATGAGGTGAAAGAGTGAAAAATTCCCCTAAGACAAGCTTGGGTAGGAATGATTGCAGGCACTAAACAAGATTTTTTTCTTAGGTTACTTATTTGTGGGGTACTTGGAATCTCCAGAAAGTCTCATTTTTTTTCCCATTAAATGTAACTCAGTGCAGTTGGCCTGATTCACCAGCTAAGTACAACTGGTATAAGAACAGGCTGGGTGGAGAGATGTTCAACTCTTTAATTTTATCCCTTGAAGGAAAGGTGCATTTTCCAACTTTATTTAAATGTATGCAATGAATGGACCTTGACAGAATGATACTGACTCCCTTTCAAAAGTTCACAGGTCCCTGGCAACCTATTGAAACTTTCTTGCCACTCTATTCTTCTAACAGAACAATTACCTGGGGCAAATGTTACTAATGGTAGGAACTGTTTTTTTTTTTTTCACTGAAAATATTTTTCTGTCATACTCTTGAAATGAGTATATAACCTTTGGGGGGGATAAAAAACTTCTTCACATTCAAAACAGTCTCTTGTAATATTAATCAGAATATCACTGGGGCAATGGATAAAGTGCAGTGGCGCAGTGGATAGAGCACCAGCCCTGGATTTAGGAGGACCTGAGTTCAAATCCGACTGCAGACAGATAACCCTTACTAGCTGTGTGACCCTGGACAAGTCACTTAACACCATTGCCTAGCCCCCCAAAAAATAACAGTGTCATTGCCATCTCAAAAAATACCACATAGTCACAAAAAACTTTGAGAATTAAGCCTTCAGAAAAAAAAATATGAAATTTATTTTTTATTAGCTGTAGAAACAGCACAACCATAATTGATTCCGACCTTGCTCATGGAATCATTGTCCAGATCAGAAAATGTAAATCATGGTATCTTATAGTTTTAGGGAATTCAGTGGCCAACTAGCTCAACCTATTCCTGTAACAGGATACCCTTTTCATATGCCAAGATACAGCTGACAAACTATTGCCTGAAGTCCTCCGATGAGCAGGAACCTCTTACCTTCCAAGGCAACAATCTCCATTTTGAGATCACACTAATTATGAGAAAATGTTCCATCACATCAAGTGGAAGGTTGACTGTTTGAATCTTTGACCCACTCTTCCTGGCCTCTCCCTCTCGAACAACTTGACAAAGCTAATGCCTCTTCTACACCATGGCCCATCAGAACTTGATAACAGTTATCACATACCCAATAAATCTCTTCTCCAAGATTAAAAAAAAAAAATGCCTTGCTCTCCAGATGATTATTCCCTTTCCTAAAATTAGTTCCCTACAATGAACACAAGACTCTAGCTATTATCTAATCAGGGAAGAGTGATATGCACCTCTGGATTCTGCACCTCTCTTAATTCAGCTTAATGTCATGTTAATTTTTGCAGTTGACATATGACCCTATTGAAGAATATTGAAATCATAATCTACTAAAATGCTTTCTTTTTTTCAGAATAGTGCAATAAAAATGGCAAAGTCCTGAGCTATAATGCCAAAAACACTCAAAATATGATAGAACTATGAGTTTTGTAGACATATTAATATCTAAGATCCCAGATGATGCAAACTGCTGTTGTCTTGGCTAATTGTCCTGCTTTAGCTGAAGCTTTTAAGTCAAGCCTTATCGCAGACAGTGGGTTGTCAGTTCGAGGATCTCAACTAAAGGAAGACTGATGAAAATACGCAAGGACAGAAAAACCCAAACCATATGCAAAATGAGAACCACTTCTCCAAAGATCTCAGAAAAAAAAGTTAATTTTTTTTTTCTGAGCTTATTATTAGGATCCATGACTATCGGCACATCATTAACTGCTCACCAAACAGAAGAAATGGGATGGATCACCAAAAATTACAGAATTCACATTTTTCTCAAATGTTGTTATTTTTCAAAAGAGTACTGGTGTGAATACAGTCAGCAGTCTATACAGTACACAGGACAATCTCATGTGACGGATTTGGGTATATGGAGAATATAACAAATGATTAGTGAAATCCCTCTGTCTTCTCCAGTGCCTACTTTGAGCAAATGTACAGATGTCATTCTTCTAGGAAATATTGATAGTTGGAGGAAATCTTACAATACCACCAATTGCCCTGATTTTAGCTCTAACAGCTAGTGGCCCATGGGTGATTAACCAAGATCATCTACAACAAAGTCTATGAATCTGAGAGGCATGAAACATGTCTGGGTTACAACCTGGATGCTATATACATATGACATTTACATGAAAGACATTTAGTGAAATCCATTAAAAGTTATTGTTTAAAGCAATTGAATAGTCACGTAACCTTGCTTGCTGGTGATTTCATACTCTAGATACGTTTTCCTAGCACTCATTATAAAAGTTCCCTGGCTTAATGTTGGTGGTTTGCCACCTCAAGGTAGAAGATTTTCTTTAATTCATTTATTTATTGATTCATTCAGTCCTAAAACTTGAGTTCTGAGATATATTGCTTAGGTCTGTAGTATTAAAAGCCATACCTTACCAGGCTATTGATTCCATGCGTAAAAATTTAATCTCTTAAGAAATGTGATACTGATGAGAAGCATGATTTTTTAACCCCACAAGTATATCAAGATGTGAGAGTCCTAACTAATATTTTAGGGCTCCATGACTATCAGAAAGAAAGAGAAAGAAATGAGCATGTATTGAGTGCCTAAAATGTGCAAGGCCCTGTGCAACATGCTTTACAAATGTTATCTCATGTAATTGTCACAACCCTGAGAGATAGGTGTTATTATTTATCTCCATTTTACAGTTGAGAAAAATGAGGCAGACAGAAGTTAACTTACTTTGCTGGGTCTAAAATCTGAATCTGTATTTAAATGTGGGTCTTCTTGATTTTGGGCCCATAGTGCTTCATCCGATGCACCGCTATAGTATAAGGAGCTACCTAGGTAAAGTATAGTTTTATCACAATGCTCAATTTTATTTAGACTTTTTTTTTAAAGCTGGGTGCTTATCTAGCCTAACCCCATCATTGAACACCTGAGAAAACTGACACTTAAACATATGAAATGACTTACCCATGACCACATTGGGAAGAATGAGGTTTCTGATTCACGTCTTCTGACTCCACTCCCAACTCTCTTTGTAGTATACTCGTTTGAGAAAAGATAAGTTAACTCATTTAGGTGGAGCTTGGGACACATGACTGAATCAATCAACCAATAAAGATTTATTAAGCACCTGCTGTGTTAGGTGGTAGGAAAAAAAAAAGGTAAAAGACAGTCTTTGCCCTCAAGGAGCTTACAGTTTAATGGGGGAGACAATACACAAACAAATATAGGCAAAGCAAGCTATATATAGGATAAATAGGAAATTATTAACAGAAGGATGACATCAGAAATAAAAGGAATTGGAAAAGGCTTCCTGTAAAGAATGAAAGAGAATATTGCGGATAAGGCTAAAAAAGGAACCTACAGTCAGAGCTGATGGCCTCAGATACTAAAAATGAGGAGTAGATATTAGTAATATTGCAAAACAAAAAGTGATTTCAGCTGCTGTATTTCTGTACCATTTCTGTCAAATAGTATCTAATAAATGCTTATTGATAGTAATTAACAATGTATAACCATAATATTGCACATATACACTACATAAAATTGCCCCAGTCAGTAATATTTAATTATTTTTCAATGTTAGTTCAATTTAACTCAAATAAAATCTATTCATTAACTCACATTTCATTATATTGATCAGATAGGTACCTATTTATAATACTATTTTAGAAGAAAGAATTTGGAAGTGCTTAGCCAGAAATAAGGAAGACTTAGCAGTACATGCACCAGTTATCTTCAAGTACTTGGAGGTCTGATATGTGCAATAAGATTTGATTTGTTCTGCTCAGGCCCAGAGGGAAGAAATAGGAGTTTTGGGTAGAAGCTACAAATAGATTTAAGTTCTAACTAAGGAAAACACTTCCTTATATTTATAGCCATCCTGAAGTGTAGTGAAAGCCCTGGGAAGACTTTCTTTATGGAGCCGGAGAAAGAATTGCTGTTCAGGTATTGCATTGACCAGGTGACCTCCAAAGTCCCTTCTGAATCGGAGCTTGTACTTAGTAAAGTTACTTGCCTAACACAGGCATTAAGCCTATGCATTTATTGGTAGATGGAACTCCAAGATGAAGAAAAATTGTCTATCAATGCAAGTTGCCTTGCTCTTAGAAAGTTGCCTAGGGTTGTGAGAGGTTAAGTGACTTCCCCAATGTGACAAGGGCAGTATGTTTCATAGCTAGGACTTGAACTCAGATCTTCCTGGCTTCTAAGAAGTCCTTCTAAATACTACAATCTGCTGTCTAAGAACACAAAGTGAAAAGAAAGCCATTAGCAAAAACTGAGTCCCCTCAATCGAAGTTCAATGCTCTTTAAAACATATTATTTAACCTTATTAAGAAGGATGCTATTTCAGAATTATATGTTTAATAAGTCAACCATCTGTACATTCTAATAATGATTAACCTGGAATGGAGAGAGCGTTGGGTAAAATCAGGAAAGGTTGAGTTTGAATCCCAGCTTTGACACTAACTAGCTTTGTGACTTTGGGCAAGTTACTTAATATTTCTTTATCTCAGTTACCTAATCTGTAAAACAAGAAAAAATATACTTACAATGCATTTCTTATATGGCACTTGTGGTAAAAAAAAAATTGTAAGCCATAAAATGTTATATTTGAATTATTGTAAGTTTTAGTATTACTATTTCATAGAGAAAAAATTTAAATAAAAAAATCTTTAATTTTCATTGTTATTCTTGTCAGTTCTTTGAATGATTTAATTTAAGAATCAGCTACCATCTATCTTGCTTGACTTCTTCATAGTCTGCATTTGGTGCATTAGCTGTCAGCCTGACAATAAAAGCAATTGAAGAAAAATGGATTATAAGTGATTATATGCTGTAGTTGAATCCTGATGAGGAAGAACATTCCATAGTTAGATTATCTGTCAAGAATAGCTTTCTTGAACCCTATACAAAACATTTCACAAAACAGAACATTTTAACATTTCATGCCAGTAGTTACAACCTTGTACTTTCATTACCTTCCCATTCCAGATAATTTGGCTTTAACATCATGTAGAAATGGACAAAAATACAAAAGTATGTTATGGAAACAAAATAACATATTTAGTACTGTTTTTTTTTAATATCAGTGCCTATTTAAAATGACTAGTGGGTTCTGACCAAGTGGTTAAGCATCCAGGTGAGTTTTTAAGTCAATCTCTAGATATGGGGTAGATTCAGACAGGCCCAGATGATTTATAAAGCAGAGCAAGTCTCAGTCACTATAATTTGGAGGAATAGTATGATCAGTGCTTCAAGAAGGCAATCTAGGCTTGGCCCAAGGGAATGGGGAAAATAATTAATGCCATAAAAAGAGAGACTAGGAGGATGGATCCCAGATGGCAGATTAGGGGCAATCACACAGCTGAATTCTCCCAACATTCCACTGCAAACAACCTTAAAATAACACCTCAAATCAAATGCCGGGGCATCAGAGCCAACAAAAAGTCAGAGTAGGATATTTTTCCAGCCTAAGAAAATTTAAGAGTTCAGCAGGAGAAGTCTGAAACATCTGGTGGAGATTTTTCCAAAGCTCACACATTAATCAGAATCAACAATAGCTGTAGCAGCAGCAAAACCTTTGGGAACTCTTATGTCAAAGACAGTAATGGGCTAGACAATTGGTCAAAAAAAAAAAGATTACACTGCATACAGCTGGCACTGGGTACAGCTACTGCTGATTGGCAACTCTGCTGCCCATATGCAATTCTTGGTCACAGTTCCAATATGGAGAGGACTACTGGTGATAAGTCACACAGGAGCAGAGACCCAAGAGAAGGTACCAAAGCAGAAAAGAGAGCTATATCATTCAGTTGCAAAGGAACCAGGGGCCCTTCCTTGGTAATGGCCAGAGTGCACACTGGAGAGCACTGGCTACACCTCTTTGAAGACAACATCTTCTCGGAAGCACTAAAATCTCACAGACCCCCAGAACTAGCTCTGGAAAGGGCAGTATAAAAAACCTAATGCTTGGGACAGTGCTTCCTCAGCCCCAGGGGAACATATTATTTAACTTAATAAAGTACAAAGACAAGAAATAGACTGGAGAAATGAGCAAACAACAAAGAAAGAATTTGACCACAAAATGTTACTATGTGGGCTGGGAAAATGAAAAAAAAAATTAAAAGGAGACAACAATGTTAAAACAACCACAGAAAAACTATATCCAAAGGGCTGTAAATCTTTGCATACTCTTTGACCTAGCAAGTTTCCTACTAGGTATGTATCCCCAAGAGATTAAAGGAAAAGAAAAAGGACCTAAATGTACAACAATATTTATAGAAGTTCTTTTTGTGGTGACAAAAAATTGGAAATCAAGGGGATGCTCATCAATTGAGGAACGGTTTAAAAAGTTTTGAATATTATTGTAATAGAGTACTACTGTTTTATAAGAAATAATGAAGGGATGGTTTCAGTAAAAAAAAAAAAAAAGACAGCAAAAATCATGTGAATTGATGCAAAGTGAAGTGAGAAGAACTGGGATATCATTGTGCATAGTAATAACAATGTCGTAATGATGACCCACCCTGAACGACTTGCCTACTCTGATCAATACAGTGATACAAGACAATTTCAAAGAAAAAAAAATGCTATCCACCTCCAAAGAGAGAACTAATGAACTCTGAGTGCAAATGGAGGTATAATTTTCACTTTATTTTATTACTTTTTTGAAATATGAAAATGTTTTATATGATTTCACAGGTATAAGTGATATAATATTTGCTTTCTCAGTTGGTGTAGAAAGGAATAGGAGGGGAAAAGAGAATTTGGAACTCACAATTTAAAAGAAAAGAATGTTAAAAACAAACAAAATAAACTCAAAAATAAAAAAGAGAACTGAAATGTGTAGATGTAATAAGTTTCATATCTATATTCCATCTGACAAGATATAAGTTATTGTCTTTGACTCTGATATCAGTTGTGAGTTACAGAATTGGACCAGGGACTGATTATGATACTTAGCAGTCTGGGACTCAGACAGAAGGAGAAAAGGTGAAGTGAGAAGCATCCAGATGAAGCCCACTGCTGGCCTGGCCTAATGCAAATTGCAATCCTGAGCTTCAAAAGTAATGGGGCAGCTGGGGTAAGAAGAAGTAACTACTATTTCTCTGGAGCAGGTTATGGAATGGAAAAATACTGTTCTCAGAAGCTAACAGTTGCATGTTGTTCCTCTAACTAGACAGTGAGGTCCTTGAGAGCCTAGGGACTGTTTTATTTTATTTTATTTTTTTCCTTTGTATCCACAGAGATTGGCACAGTGCCTGGTACATAGCGTGTTTTTTAATAAATGCTTGCAAAAGTGACTATGTGAATGTCCTTACAGGAATTAGAGGCCTAGTCTAAAAAGAAAGCTTATCTCTACTGAGAAGGTTTTCTATTTCTCACACACCTGCATGTTTTCCAAATTCCTCTATCTTGGTGGTTTGTTGATTCTTACATTGAAGATAGTGACAGCTCCCAGTGGTAGTGGCTTTTCATCTACTAAAACTCCTGAGTTTCAGCTGCATCTACAGACTGCTTAGTGGTTGATTAATTCTGAAAGATGTTGTGGGGCCTGCATCATAACTGTAAGAATAAACTTTCTAAATTTATTTTATGCCTATGAGTAAAACTATGTTCAATGCCCACGTACAACTACTACCACCTGTGTTAAATTCCATTTTGCAATTTTGACATGGTATTTCAATGGATACTAGAGGGTATAACATCAGCAGACAACTTCAAGGAGCTTTTCCCCTCTCCTGTCTCAGCTTCCCCCTCCCTGGGATCCCACTGAATATAAAAGGGTCAAGTAGAACAATTACTACCAAGAGTCCTTCCTCCCAACCTTCCTGCTCATATCTCTTTCCAAGCTGGACACTGTTTCCTTGCCACTTCAGGAAGCAACGTAGACTAGCTGCTTGTTTTTTGAAACTTGTTCTACTCTTTTCACAGGGATTACGTTTCAAGACTTTCCCAACCTTCTCTTAAAGAAACCCCACTTACGTGAACAGCTACTCAACATATGTATTTGTTCTGCAAAAACGGATGACCACTGAATCTTGTCAGCTACATTGCCACTTCCCCCTAAGTACCACTTGGCCTATCTATCTTCCCTAAATCAGAGGCATATTTTATACATGATTTTCTTCCATTAGAATATGAAATCCTTGAAAACAGGGACCAACATTTGCATCCCAGAATTTAGCACAGAGCCTGGCATATAGTAAATGCTTAATCATTACCTTTTCATTCTCATTCATTTATTCATTAATTCATAATTGAGGTTATTCATCAAGATAAAGAAGTTCCAGAAAAAAGAATATGGGATTTCTCAGTGGAATGAAGACTCAGAGCTATTCAGGTTAGCATATTCTACACTAACCACACTCCTTAGACTAATAAGTGTGGCCTCCCACAAAGAGCAAGAGGTAAGAAGAGAACATCACCCACTCTATAAAAATCCTAGAGTTTTACACTTCCCAGCAGATCTTTTGAGTGTCAGATGGAATGAACAATTCTCAGATCTAGTGTTGAATTTCCCAGCGCCTCGGTCTTTTGATGAACAGGGTCAGGTTATTCACTAGCAGCATCCCTTGGTGGTTTAACCAATCTATATATCTCTACAATAATGCCATAACCCTTCTACCACCGCCTGACAACTCTCTCCCTCCCTCTCATGCCTCCCTTTTCTAAGTACCTCACACCCACCACCAAGACCTCCCTCCCTCCCTCCCTCTCTCTCTCTCTCTCTCTCTCTCTCTCTCTCTCTCTCTCTCTCTCTCTCTCTTTCTCTCTCTCTCTCTCTCTCTCTCTCTCTCTCTCTCTCTCTCTCTCTCTCTCTTTCTCTCTCTCTCTCTCTCTCTCTCTCTCTCACACACACACACACACTCTCTCACACACACACACACACATATCCACATGTTTCAGGCTTAATGTTTAGTAATTTAGTTAATTTGTTTTCTCTGTTTTTTTTATTTGAAAATTTTATGTTTATTTAACTTGATATCACCTTCACAAAAAGATTAATGCTAGAGGATGGGGAGGGGAGTACGTGTCATTAAATGTATTTGTCCTTCCCCACTCACAGACTATCAGAGATGATCTTGAGGGAAGAAATGACATTCATAGTCTATTACAGCTTGAAGATATAACATAGAACTTCTTGTCCAATATCTTCATTTTTATAGATATGGGAACTAAAGCTCAGGACAATGCACGACTTGTCTGAAATCAAATAGATAGTGAATGACAAAGCTAAGTGAAACTCAGTTCTTCCAGATTCAGGTTGAGGTCTGTTGTTTCAGTTTGTTTCTCCTTTCACCTAGGCTCTAAGTACAGAGGCTAATCACTACTGATTGGCATGTGATCTTTAACCTGACCCTCTCTTTCCAACCTGGACTAATTTGTCCATCATAGGTGGGTGCCTTCTTTCCCTCATCCTTCCAAGAGTCCTACCTAAGAAGAGCTAAACTAAGTAAAACTAAATAATGTAAAATGTAGAACAATGTAAGCTGCATTATGTACCATGCCCTTCTACTGAAAGAAGAATAATTCGTTCATTGACTCATCTTTCTTAACACTGTGTTTAAGATTGGCCATTTCAAGTATTTAGTATTTCTTTTCATTTAAGCGGTCTTTTAGTTTACAATTGGGCATCCAGGTGGCACAGTGGATAGAGTTCTGGCCCTGGAATCAGAAGGACCTGAATTCAAATCTAGACTCAGACGCTCTGACCCTGGACAAGTCACTTAACCCCGTTTGCCTCAGTTTCTTTATCTATAAAATGACCTAAAGAAGGAAATGTTAAACCATTCCATTTTCTTTAACAAGAATACTGTAAATAGGGTCACAGAGAATAGGACATGACTGAAATAACACAGGTTTACATTTATTATATTAATTTATATGTTTTCTCAATTCTGTGTATTTCATTCTGTGTAATTCAGTATAAGTTTCCTCATGTTTCTTTGAATTCCTCATATTTGTTAGTCTTTATGGTACAATAGGACAGTGTGGCATATTGGACAGAGAGCTGGCTTCAGGACCAGGAAGACATGGATTTTAAGTACTGCATTTCAGTGCTCTTACCTCTCCAAAATTATCAGTTGCAAAGATGTTTCTCCAGATTGATAAACTTTCCTTATCTGAGAATTTCATATAGCAATAAAAACACAATTTGAGTCCCAAAACCCATTCCTCAGTAAATAATGGCCAATGGATGAGAATAGGCCATTAATAAAAGAAGAATTGCAAACTATTACCTCATTTGACATTTATAGCTATCCTGCAAGATAAGTCATATTATTACCCCCATTTTACAGATGAGACTGAGAAAGGTTAAGTGGACTGCCCAATATTACCAAGATGGTAAATGTCTTAGGCAGCTTCTCTAGCCACACCACCAGCTAGCTTCCTAAAACCACCCTCTCCTGGTTCAACAACAGTAACAATTCCCACAACTGCCCTCCCCCACCACTCACTCCAGCACCTCAAAATTTTCTATTTTCAGATCTAATTCTTTGTGAACAAAATAATTTAAGATTTAAACTAATTGGTTTACTTGTGGAATAATACCTAGACAAACTGATAAGTAGTTCAAGAATAAATGTGCATTTAAAAGCTTAGCCCTTTATTAGCACCACCTCATACGTATTGCAGATACTCTATTTAAAGAACTTACATTAGACCAATAATTACCACCACCTCCCATTTTGTGACACACAAGAATATATTCATTTTGCTCAATGAATATAAGAAGGAATCACCTAGGGGGATTATTTTTTTTAAATTTACCTTTCTTTTTTTATTGTTGAATTTTTTCCCCATTAACAAGTAATTATTTTCTCTCACTCCCACCATCCCCACCTTAGGATTTTCTTAAAGAAAGGAAATTAAAACCCTTGCAACAAATATGCACAGTCAAGGTGAACAAATTCCTTTATCAGCCATATACAAAAATGCACTAGGCACTTTTGATTTTTTTTAACAAGTCACTCAACTCTCTGTCAGGAAGTGAATAAATAACATTGCTTATCATCAGTCCACTGAAATCATGACTGATCATTGTTTGGCAGAGTTCTTAATTTTACAAAATTTACACAGATCTATACATATATACATATGTATATGTGCATATATATATATATATGTATATATATATACATATATATATATGTATATATATATACATATATATATATATATATATATAGAGAGAGAGAGAGAGAAGAGAGAGAGAGAGGGAGAGAGAGAGAGAGAGAGAGAGAGAGAGAGAGAGAGAGAGAGAGAGAGAGAGAGAGAGAGAGAACTTTTTTAGGAAGCTATATGACATAAAACAAAATCAAACAAACATGTCTAAAACTTAGAAGTTAGAAGAATTGCTATTCTAGAATAGAAATATAACTTGATTTTGGAAACATATAAATGCTTTCTGATTTACAGTATTACACAGTTGCCTAAAATTTTGAGACATTTCAATTTGCTCACACTGATAATATGGTTCAAAGACTGGTGTTAAATCCGTTTTCTCAGTTTTGAGGCCAGCTCTTAACCTCTGCTGTATGCTTCCAGGAGCTGACAAAATGCCAACCACAGACATCACTTTCACCTCTCCACAGCAAAGTTTTGTTTCATAATAGTAATATGTTTGCTGTAGAGTGAACTTTTGTATAGGGAGCTAAATCACTGATATAAATTTAAGTAGCTACAGAAAGGTAGCAAATTTCTTTGATGACTATGAAAGGGTGAGATGAACCTAAGATTAATGAATTTGTGAAAGGGCTTGTACATGTCAGATATATAGAGATTCTTGCAAGATTTAATTAATGGTCTTAGAGATCAAAAACTTTTTTTCTGCTTCTGCAAGAACCATGTCACTATTGAAGGATAAGTCTTCATGAAAACTGCCCATTCTCTTTTCATATGCTAGGCATTGAAGCACCTAGGTGATGAAGTGAACAGATAGAGCACCGGGTAGGGAGTTTAAATACAACCTAAAACACTTACTAATTGTTTAATCATTGGCAGTCCTTTAACCTCTGTTTGCCTCAGTTTCTTCAACTTTAAAATGGAGATAATAAAAAGCACATACATACTTTTGCTTGCTGTGAGATCAATGAGATAATGTTTGTAAAGAGATTAGTAGTGTATAACACATAGTAGGTTTAATGTTTATTCCCTCCCCCTTCCTTCTACGCAGAACTTTCCTATTTTATCAGAACACAATTTCACAGGGCCCTATGTGATAGAGTCGGAAATGACAGAAAAGGCTGAATAACAAAAACAATGTGTCCTGTTTCTCCTTAATCCTGAGCCAGGAAAAAATGGCTGGGTACTGAAATAATCAAGTTTGTTTTGTCTTTTTTTTTTCTTTAACTCACCCTATTGACAGTTAATTGATTTTGTCCTATAACTGCTTCAGTCATGATTCTTTCTCTCTGAACTCAATTCAGAAATTCAGCTACTCTATGAGTTACGTTTAGAAATCCAATTCTCCTGCTAATCACTGTTCTATTCTTGCCTCAAGGATATCTGCTATCTTTGATACTGGTCTAATATCTTTACACCAACACTCTACTCTTCAAAGAAGTCTCAACTAGCATCTCTAACTTTGCATATGGACTGAAACAATGCATATTTCTTAGTCACAGGAGAGGAGCAGGTGCTGCTAATGCCTCATTCACAATCTCCAACTTAATCATATAGTCTCCCATGACTTAGCTGTATAACCAGTCATACCTTTTAACCAATCATACCCTGCTTCCCACCTATAAGGTCCTGTTCTTCACTCCCAAAAACTACAAAAGAAAAGAGAGCTGTCTACCTCATTTGGGCTTTTAGCTTTGTTGGGGGAATCTGAGATACTTTTGATTGGTAAATTCATGCTTTACTAAAAATTGGTCATGCTTAGGGCTTTGTGCCTTGGTCTACTTTAATTGTAACTGTTATAATATCCTATGCTCAGACACTTATTAAAAAAGGACTACAAAGTCTAATTCCTTTAGGTTGGTCTTTATGATACACTAATTTTATTTCCCTGGAACTTCTATTTTTCTTTAAAATTTTCTTCTAAGAAATCTTTACAATTCATGTCATGTTTACATGTGTTATGACTGATGAAAAGAAGTGAGACTGCTGTAAAGTCAAGGAGTTGAGTTTTTCTTCTTTTATACTTCAGTTTTCTTTTCAAGATTCTGCTTGTCATGACCAAACATTGTCTCATCAAGTTTCTTCCTTTCTAATTCACCCAACAGACTTATTCACCTCATAAAAGGCTTACCTGCCTAGTTAAATTTTTCCAGGTAGTTTAACAGTTCTTTTTATCCCTTTTCTGTGATTTTATCCTGGTATTTTTAGGACTCTTATATGGGAAGAGAGGCTGAGATAGAGTTACACAAGTAGGAAGTTGTAAACTACAATTCTAATTCCATTATTCTAACAATTTTTTTTATATTACAGTATACTAACCATTTTAATTTTGCAAATAGTTATAAGTTCTGAATCAACAAATATTTATTAAGGGCCTAATTATGTGCCACCTACATGCTTAGCACTGCAGGCACTATTCAGGAAGAAAGCAAGGTATTTCTCTCTCTCTCTCTCTCTCTCTCTCTCTCTCTCTCTCTCTCTTCTCTCTCTCTCTCTCTCTTTCTGTGTGTGTGTATCTGTGTATGTGTGTATATGTGTGTGTGTTTGAAAGAGATGGAGACAGAGAAGGACACAAAGAGAGAAACAGAGACAGAGACAGAATCAAAGCCATAGCAATATCAAACACTCTTTCAAAGGATGTTAACATTTATTAATTGTCCCATCAATTATCTCTTACGCCAGATTTTAAAACAGAAATTTAAACTGAGTGAAAACTACTGCTTTTCTTTGCATCTAAATTGATATCCCCCAAATCTTTCTCTACTAGCTACCACAGTCTATAAGTTAATACTCTAAGGATGGAAAAGCAGCTCTGAAAGATGACCTCCTCAAAGAGCCTTTGACAAATGAAACTATTACTGAGTTCAATTTGTTAGTGGCAAATGTTCAAATAGAAAGAAGCTTAATTACCATTGTGCACAGTGAATTATTAAACTTAATTAAACACTCGCACGTGTAAAGCAAGGGATAGAAATTCAAATGTCTGTGCAGTGATATGTATTATGTAGCAGCACAATGCTTGCATTCGTTGGCGCTGATAAAGGAAGTTATAGAGGGTTCCCATTGTGTGCCTGTAATTAGGATGTCAGAAATGATCTGCAAACATCATTCATTGGTTTCTAAAAAAAATGAGCAAATATACCTTTTTTTCATAATTTGAAAACTCTTGATTTTCAACAGCAGTACTTAAGAAAAATAATTCTGAACTGTAACATAAACAAAATTGAATATGAGAGAAGGGTACGCAGTGTGTGTGTGTGTGTGTGTGTGTCTGTGTGTGTGTATGTGTGTGTGTATTAGAACCAAAAAGACTATACTTGTGACAAAATAATGAAGAATAGAACTCACAAAAGTCTTTGCCAGGAAACAGTACTGCATTATTCAAGGTACCATGCAGTGACTTTAGAGCAAAGCAAGAGAGTGTGCTCCAATAAATAATTGAACTATAATTTTAGGCAATAAAAGATATCAGTCAACTGCTGGAATATTAAAAAGCCAGGAAAAAACCATCCAGGTGCATGGCAATTAGAGTTTGTCTAATAAAAAAAAATGTCCTAAAAATTTAAACCTATACTGATTTGTTCAAAACAGATCAAATATGATAAATTTTAAAATAGTAAGAAGATTAGAGGTCATTTAGTTTAATCCCTTCATTTTGGCAGATAAGGCAACTGAGGCTCAGTAAGATTAACTGAATCACCAGAGGTCATACAGGTACCTGGATAGTGGCATAGTCAGAACTGGAACCAGGATACCGTGATTCCTAATTCAGTTCTGGCTCCTTTTGTTGCACATCACACTACCTTAGAACTAGTAATACTACTAATTGACATCAATCTTAAAACTACAAAGGACATTAGAGGTCATAAAGTTCAACCTTCTACCCAAACCAGAACCCTATTTAAGAAGCCCCTGAAAGCCTCTACTTAAACATGTCAAGGGATAAGAAATCCACTGCTTTGCAAAAGAACCCATTTCACTCATGGAAGCTTTAATTTTCAGAAAATCTATCCCTTTTTTTTTCCTGCACTGATTCCTATTATTTCTTTTTTTGAGGGGACAACAGAGAGTAAGTCTAATCTCACTGCCACAGGTCCTTCAAATATTTGAAGACAATTATCACATTCCATCTCATGTCTTTTCTTCTCCAGGGTAAACTTAATGCCAGTAAGTGAATATCAAAAACACTCACTGGAAAGCTGAAGCCCAGAGGGAGACTTAACAGAATGCAATCCATAACTCTGACTATAATAACCTTATATTTAACAAGTATAAAGAGTTAAGTTTGGGGATAAGAATTCATTATTTGTTTAAAAAAATGTTGGAAAAACTAGAAAACAGTCTGGCAGAAAATGGGCATAGACCAATATCTCACACCATTTACCAAGAAAAGGTCAAAATGAATACATGACCTGGATATCAAGAGAGAGATTACAAGAAAATATGAAGAACATGGAACATATTACCTATAAGACTTATGGATAGGGGAATGGTTTATAAATAAACAAGAAATAGAGAGCAGTGTGGAGTCTAAAATGGGTAATTTTGATTACATTAAATTAAAAAAGGGTTTGTACAAATATAAAAAATGTAACCAATGTCAGAAAGAAAGCAGAAAATTGGTGGGGGGCAGGAATTTTTAAAGACTATTTCTCAGAAAAAAATCTCATATATAAAGAACTTTATCAAATCTATAAGAATGAGTCATTTTCTAATTGACAGATGATCAGAGGATGTCTTCTGCTGATGAATTCAAAACATTTTATAGTCAAATAAAAATGCTTTAAATCATTATTCATTAGGGCAATATATGTTAAAACAACCTTAAGATATCATTTTATACTTATCAGATTGGCTAAAATAATTGAAGTGGAAAATGACAAATGTTGGAGGGGGTGTGGGAAAAACCAGTGGGACATGAATTCACTGTTGGTGGAACTGTGAACTAATCATTTTGGAGAGCAATCTGGAATTATGCCCAAAGAGTTTGACCCAGAAACACCACTACTAGTTTATTTCCAAAGAGGATTAGGAGAAAAGGAATAGATCGTATGTGTTCTAAAACATTTATAGCAGCTCTCTCTGATGCAAATAACTGGAAATTTTATGGATGCCTGTCAACTGGAGAATGGCTGAAAAAAATCAAGGGATATGATTGTTAAAACATGATGAGCTCATTGATTTTAGAAAAAATGTGAATATATTTGCATGAAAAAATGATGAGCAAAATGAAGAGAACCAAGAGAATGTTGTATATAGTAATAGCAATATTGTTTTAAGAACCACTTTGAATGATTAAGTCATTTTGACTATTTTCAATACCTAAATTAACCACAAAGGGCATATGAAGGAAGATACTGTTGGCATCCAAAGAAAGAACTGAGAAATAGGTGTATAGAATGGTTTTACATTATATATGTGTGTGTATATATATACACATATATGTATAGATACATATATTTACACACACAAACATATACACACATTTGTGTCCAGTGGTAGCCGTCTCTATGGAGGGGAAGGGAGAGAATAAAAAAAAACTAAAAAAAACTACATCTTAAGTTTGCAGAATTCAGTGGGACTCCATGTAACTTTTCCCTGTGGGCATTCTGAACCAATCATGTTGGGATCATATTAGCTAAAGTTAAATTTGGAGTAATTTCCTCTATTAAAATAAAATTCTCATATTTTAGCTTCATATTTCACTTCTCACTAAAGACACATTACTCAATAATTACAAAGAAACCATAAGTATGTTAAAGGGTTAGCTTATATTAGTTATGGGTTAATAGAGGTGCTGAAAATAGCTTATGAAATTACTTATTAATTTTTTGGCAGTTGATAACAGAAAAATATGAAGCAAGAGGCCAAACACTTACTAACAGATTAAATTTAAAGTACTTAATACAAAGAAAATAATGTTTTGAACTCAACATAATTATTTCCAAATTGTATGAGATAAATGCCTAAGAAAGGTTAAGGTTTGCGTTTAACAAAACAACGATTTCATAATATGGAATGAAAACAGACTAAGTAAGAAATTGAGCAAATGGTCCCTGGAAAGCATTTTCTTTGAGTAAAACAGAATTGGAGTGGGGACTATGATTTAAGAAATCATGCTACATAAGTCATTATCTTTGCTACCAGCAACATCTTCTCAACTACATGGATTAATTAATTAATTAATACCTGTGGAGACCTCTGAAATACATTTCCTACTCCCTCACCTCTGTGCTGGTGGATACCTTCCTTTAGAAGTCATCTCATACAACTTTATCCCAAGTGAAAACTTGCAGCTATTGAGAGTCTATGTAAAAAAATAAAATGATAAAGTCTACAAACTGTTCAAAAGTTTGGAAGATAGAGGACAGACACTGTTAGCTCCTTTGAGTTCTTAAAAATAAATGTCCCCTAAAAGTCCCAGCAAAGTATTTCAAAGATGAAGAGCTAGAATCAAGAGGGATTTGAATTGCTATTACCAGAAAAGGAAAACACCAAGCCGGAATAACTTAACAAGGTCACATTGCTTCCAATTTGTGAACAAAGTCTACCTGTGACTTTGATATGACTAGCTCTGAGGAATACCTGAGACAGAAGGAAGATTGGAGAGGGATAACTATGATAAAAAGCCTACCTACCTATGGGAGTATGTTTAAGGAATTTGGGGGATTAATGCACAATCTTCCATCTATTTTCTCTCTTTATCTTACAATGACTACTTCTTCTTAAGACCATAAGATGCATATAAAACAACTCATTATCACAATCCTAGGAGGAAACATTACCTGAATTGTCTTTAATCTTAGAGGAAAAAACTCTGCTCATACATAGGCACGTAGAAAGAAGAATGGAGATGTGGAGTGCAAAGTAATTGGGAAAAAGTAAAATAATTAAACGTATTGGCTTATAATATCCATTGTGATATTTTATATACTTATTTTTAATATGCAATATGTTATTTCTTACCTGCAATTCATATTTTACACTATTTGCTGGTGAGTTCACAAGATTTAGCCCCCTTAATTGTTTATCATGAAACCACACTTTTATCACAATAGATATTAAGTATACCTTTGATGAGTAGTTTCATTTGTCCAAGTCTAGCTTTTATTATAGCCTGTAAGTGTTTGGTGGCATTTAAATCAGGAGAATTCCCAGGTCACTTAAACATGGTTGTCTCTATCTCTTAAATAAATGTAACTTTTCATGACATATAGCATAATGCCATGATAGATTGTAGTATTCTCTCTCCTTTTGGGAATTTTCATAATTCTACAATAATTCTGTTCAGTATATCAATATATCTATCAGAATTAATTATTTTCTCAATGAGATAAGGTGTTTAGGAGTACTAAAATAATATTTCCACCAAACGATTTTTTGTTTGTTTTGTTTTGTTTTCTGGGTGGGATGTTTAGACATAATTGAGATACTTAAATATTAAAGGTTAACTTGGTCTTTTTGACAATTTTGGTATAACCTTGACTAAAAATTAGATTTTCTAAACATCACTACTCTTTGTATTGTCTTGCCCATACCATACATCTTTTTTTTTTCCTTCACTGAAATGGTCACTAATGGTTTTTTGCTGATCTTCTTGCTGTTCTAACTTCAAGAAGTCCATAACACACCTTAGATCACTCAAGCAGTCAACAGACTCCTCATCTGCCAAGAATTTATGAAGATCTTTGCTTGTATTCTGAGGATTATTTAGACTGTTTTTCAACAACCATTCATGACCTCTTGTCATTTTTTTTCTTTTCTGACCATACTTGCCTTACTGTTCCTGTATGACTAATAATTTTTCACTCTGAAATTGAATCATGTTTAAAATGTTTGATCTCCCCATATCACTAGGTGCTGTAATATTGCTAAAAGTCATTGAAGTAAGCTCTTTAAGAGCAACAATATTTGCATGTTTCCTTGTAGCACATCCATTCTTAAACCTACAGAAAAAATGAAACAAATTTTATATATATATACATATATATACATACACATATATGTATATATATACACATACACACATACATACACACATATGTGTGTGTGTGTGTGTGTGTGTGTGTGTGTGTGTGTAAACATGGTAAAAACAACTTTGATCAGTTTCACCTGGTCAAGATTAATTTTTTTTTCTAAGCCAGCCTAATGTCAGTTTGCTGTTCCCAAATGAAATCATATCAAAATGATTACCTGTCTCCAGTAATTTGCACATCATTATAGTTCACCGTTACAAAGCACTTTTATACACAATGCCCCATCTGATCCTCACCATTAATACTATGTACTATAAGGTAGATGGTATGTTATATTCTCCCCTACTTTACCAATAGGAAGTTGCAGCTCAAAGAGGTGAAATTTGTTGGAAATAAAACAACTAATAAATGGAAGAGTAGAAAATCAAACCTTGTTTTCAAGTTGATTATTATCTCCAACACAATTGAGGCAGGCAATCAGTAGGTTGGAGAAAATGGTCTAAGGAAAAGGAAAGGTGCCTTTGACCATTAAACTTTGCTGTATCATCAGATGGCTGTATAGTTAACTGTTAAGCATTGAGTCAATGTCTCCCCAGAATTTATTTTTAATTCTTTTTTTTTAATATACATATTATAACATCATGAAAGAAAATAATTACTCCTGCAAAACAGGAAGTTTGGAATCATATGTGTGAAATATTTCCCAGGTATGGTCAAGGGAAACCAATATTTGTGGGATTAATCCAGTGTACAAAGAAGCTACAATAATGACATTTGCATTTGTAAAGAGGATAAGTTTAGATCTTAAAACTGAAGTCTGTATGGGGTTGTGGGGAATTCTACATCTAGATATGGAATTCTAAATCAAAATTTCTTCCTGGGACTTGGATTTTGGTGTACTGTAACACAGAAAATTCCATTTGGCAGTCTTAGACTCCACAGCCAATCAGTCTTTTTTGCATCTCCTACTCATTAATAACATATAGATTTGAAGACATGGTCACCATAGTTCTAAAGATATTAAAATTTTACTATTCTTTTAACATTCATAACATAGAATTAATGGAGCCAAAGCAGGAACATTTTTATTTAAAGTATCTGGCTTCACGTTGATAAGTTTAATGGATAGCTCTGACCTTTAAATTATAAAATTCATTCAACGAATCAGTTGAATAATAGGTCATTTAACAAACATGAATTTCCAACTCAGTATATAAAGCAAAACCAGTTAACAAACATACATTTGATGGCAACTGAAATATTCTACAGAGTACAAATAAAACATTTGTTTATTCTATTAAAATGTCAGGTTTATTAATTTGACATCACAAGTATGTGCTTCCCACAGTTGCATGTTAATTTATTGTAGTGTAAAGGTAAATGGAAGAGTTTGTAACAATATTTTTGGTAAATTGTTGCTGGCTAGAATATACTCATAAATTTGAGGTATTGCTTCTGTGTAATTAACAGTTCATATTTCTATCAGAAATTAAAAGCTGTTGGCAACTCACAAGAACACTCCTGAAGATAAGATTCCGCTTATCATTCTACAAATGCAGCATAACATATTAACTTAGAAATTTTTTTTCTCAGACTATAATCAAGCAAATGCCCTATTATATGAACTTTAACTATATGTAACTTGAAATCAATAGGACAGCTAGGTGGCACAGTAGATAGAGTGCTAGGCCTGGATTCAAGACAGCTCATCTTTCTGAGTTCCAATCCAGCCTCAGACACTTAATAGCTGTGTGATCAGTGTCCTCATCTGTAAAACAGTCAGGAGAAGAAAATGGCAAACCACTCCAATATCTTTGCTGAAAAATCTCCAAATGGGGTCTCTCAGAGTTGGACAAAATGAAAACAACTGAACAACAACAACTTGCAATCAGGCAGAACTGTCTTCCAATGCAGCTTCTGACAATAGTTATGTGACTGTGGGGAAATCATACAAACAACCTGAACATGAAGTTTTCTTTCTGTAAAATGGGAATAATAATCACTGTAACAACTTTCTTTTCAGGAAAGCTATTTTTTATTGAAGTCAAAAGAGATAACACCCAAAGTATCATCTAATTTCCAAATATTAATATTATTGTTAATAGCAGAAATAATTCATCATCATTCATAAGAATTTCATCATTTTTCATAAGAATTTTGCAAATTGAAGGCATATCAATAGGTGGATTAATTCAATAGCTTTTTTTCTCATATTCTATGACCTTATTTTCTAAGCAAAGAACTTCACTAAATATTGCTTTCAAATGTGCACACAAATTACATCAGATGATCTTTAGGGTGCTCCTAATTTAACATTTTCATCTGATTCAACTTTTTTTTCCTATAGTTGGGCAATTCTGTTTAACTCATTTCTTCTATTCTAGATCCACAGGTGTCAATCACTGGCAATTCAAAGCTGTAGAAAACAAAACTTCATTGACTGCCTCTATCAAATGGAAGATTAATTTCTCCAGTTCTGAATAAATCTGTGATTCAGTCCCCTAGTTGTTTTCTCAAATCAGCCTCAAACTTGTACAGAGTCTGGAGACAGTAATCATTGATAGCAATAATTTTAATCTCTTTGATGAAAAGTTAATGTGTCAGTCAAAATCGCTAAAATATTCTAAAATAGAATTTAAATGTCCAACTTCAGTATAGGCATTTCAACTTACATAATAAAATAATAAAAATTTGCTCTTATTTGTATCACTTTAAAATTTTGCTCCATTCCTGCCTCATCTTCAAGGTGAGTATCGTGTTTTTAGCACCTGCTTCCAGGGTTGCAGCCACACTGTGCTTTGAAACAAGAAAGCTAAAACCTTACCTCTGTAGTTCAGATATTGCTAGAGGTGTTATCAAGACTAGGTTTGAAGAAAAGCACCCTAACAGGATAGCCAGCGACATCACTGAGGGGAATATTAATGAGACCTATTGGAAACTCTAAGTTATTTCTCCAAAGAATAAAAAGTTAAGAGAAGTTAAGAGAAAAGACAAATGACACTGTTCCCAGTCTGGCTGAGGGCATATCTTATATTTTCCTTTGAGAACAATTCTTTAAGAGATGACAGAGTTATGCTTTGATAAATATTTTCCAGAAAGGCCTCACTTTTTTTTTTAAAGCTTTCTTATTGCAAGGATAGACCTCACGAATATACTCAATGAACTTTCTTCCTCTCCTTTAGGAACAACAACAACAAAAATCTAGCAATGTGCATGCATTTCTCTTTCCAAAACTCACAAGTTGTGAATAAGAATAAGCCCTCCCTACTTCAACAATATCTTCCACCATCCAATTAGCCCATCCCACTCCAGCCTCCCCAACATATATACACAAGAATATTTTTTTCTCTAGTTAAAACTTTTTTTATTGTTCGGCTATGTTCAATTCTTTGTGATTCTATTTGGTGTTTTATACTGGAGCGGTTTGCCATTTTTGTTTCCTTGTCCTTTCACAGATGAGGTAACTGAGGCAAACAGGATTAAGTAATTTGTCCAGGGTCACACAGCTAGTAAATGTGTAAGGCAGAATTTAACTCAGTTCTTCCTGATTCTAGGCCTGCCACTCCATCCACTGAACCATTTCATTGCCCAGCTAAAATTATATTCCTTTAAATAACAATTTGGTTGGAAGCTTTATGTATGTGTCAATATCAGGATATATGTGATGGTCAAAGATTGAATAAGGGTAAATTAAAGAAAAAATAGTAATATTTATTAAAGCTACCACTTTATAGAGCTTTAATAATTGCAAAGCACTTTACAGTCTGTCACATTTGATTTGATCTTGCCAATAACCAAATGAAGTGGGTGGTAACTATCTCCATTTTACCAAAGGAGAAACAGTTTTAGAAAGTTTAAGTGATATGCTCAGGGTGACATAGCAAGTGTCTTAGGATTCAAATCCATGCTTTCCTGACCACAAGTACCACATTCTATCCACTGGGCCATCTAGCAACCTAATAGCCTGTTTCACTTCTGCTGTCCATTTCCATCATTTGCTTCATGATCTGAGCTTTTCTGCATATTGCAGATATCACTGGCTCTGGAGTGAAAAGGGATTAGTTCAAATTCCACATCTGACCCTTCTTACTTGTATGACCTTGTGTAACCTAATTTCTTTACTTTTCTAATTCATTCATCAGTAAAATGAGAAGTTTGGTCTAGAATGACTCTAGGATCCCTTTCAGTTCTAGAGCTACGATGTAAAGATTTATGATACTATGAAGAAGATGCTGCAAGTTAATAGTAAAATATATTTCATCTTTGATGAAGTAAAAGTTCCAGTATAAGTTTTCACAAAAGCTTTGACTAACCATTTCTTCACAAAACAAGCACAAATGGGAATCAAATAAATAAGTTAATTGATTGCTGGGAGCGCCTGCGTCCCGGCTGTGGTCTGATGCCTGCAGAGTGTGAAGAGAGAAAGAATCATGGTCCCGGTGAGAGCAGTGAAGAACAAACTCTGTTTATTGATCTGAGGGCTCAGGCTTATATAGTACTGGATCAAGCAAATTATTATTCATGAAAAGTACAAATCTAATTAAGTGATTTCCTTACTTCCTTGTACCTTGTCTGTTACATTCTTCCTGCATCCTGTCCTGTACCCCATCCGTTTCCTCCCTTCCTGCATCCTGTTCTCAAGAGACGGAACAGGGGGCTGGGTGAGCAGACATCCTGAGTTTCACAGCTGTCAGGCTTAGTACAAACTACAGGTGAGACCCGGGCTGGCCTAAGCCCTCCAACTCCCAAAGCTGGCCCTCTACAATTGATGTTGCATATCTCAAACAAAGCAAATGAAAAAAATTCCACATTATTAATTTATTAAGAATATTAGAGAATATCTTCTTAAGCAACTAAAGTAGACATCCTAGGCTAATATATGTTAAAATATACAAAGTACATCTATATAGTTTTATGTTTTCTAAAATAATATGCTCAATGACAAGTCACATGAAAACAAAATGGTATATAAAAACAATGGCATGGGATAGTTATACTGTTACTAATACATTGTTCCATTCAGAGTTAAGGCTTACTCCTATGTTTACCATAAAATCTGTCATTAGCAAAACAAATTTCATCTTTAAAATGCATGTGGGGAATTAGAGAAAAGAGATAGAGGTGGTAAAGTTTATATAGATATAGAAATAAATATAGATTTTTAAATCCTTGTCAAGCTAAATTTAAAAAAAATGTTTATGGGAGAAGTAAAGAATAGAAAGTAGCTAAAAGGTTTTGATTTAAAAAAAATAATTGAATAAAATCTATTGGTACTTAATACTACACCAGAGAGGAGTTGGGGCTAATATGGACAACAAATGAACTGTCTATAGTTTGTATTTGTTTGTCCCAATGATGCTTCTCCTCATGTTAGGCTTCCTTTATTCTTGCTATCTTTCTGAGGCTTAAAGGTTCTTGAAATTATTCTTTTGAAATGACAAGAGGCTTATACGATCATTTTGGGCAAGGAGGTGGCACAGTATGGTGATGAGTCTGGAGTCAGGAAAACCTTAGTTCAAATGCAGCCTCATCAATTTCCTAGGTTTGTGACCCTAGGCGAGTCACTTATGTTTGCTTCAGTTTCCTCAACCATAAAACAGGGATAGTAACAGGACCAATTTTGTAGAGTCATTGTGAGGAACAAATGAGATAATATGTAAAAAGAATTTAGCATAGTGTTTGGCACACAGTAGGTATTATTTAAATGCTCATTCACTCTTTCCCCTATCATTTTTTTCAATTGCATAACTATAACTAGGTCCCTATTCACCCAAATAATGAATCTCATGAATTGCTTGGATTATTTAAATCTGGACTGCGTGCTTCCATCAGGCTGGAACCAATTACCATATTTTATGTATTCATAACCTCAAAATAGTGCAGATTTGAGTATATGTGACCATTTTTTGGGATTCATTGTTTGCACTAATTGGGACCTAGCTGTAACTAAGTCTCTACACAATATTAAGAAACATATTCAAGTTGTTAAAAATTAGTATTACTTGAGTCTCAGTGTTATTTTTTTAATATCTGAAACTAAAGAAAGAAAAAATTGCATTTACTCAATGGCTCCGATTGTACTGCCTTATTTTACTTTCCTCTAGACCTATACAATCCAGGTAGAATATTTTGAATGGATTGAAAGAAATGGGATGGGCTGGATACATTCATGTATTCAGTACTTAAAGATGTCTATATTGGCAGTAACAGTGTGGTTAGCATTCTTCAGGTGTACTTTCTATAAAAGTTTTATTACACAATCTGCCTCAGAGCAGTCTAATTTCCAAAATGTTCCAGTGCAAGATGATTTCTGATGCAACACTATTGATTACAGTTAAACTTCGATCTAACTCTGAATTTTATTTAAGGAATTTTCTATAAATATGAAGGGCTATAACTGTAAGAATATTAACACACTTGGTAGGTACTTGGGTGCATCTGATTACTTATAATCCATCAGATCTCAGAAATACAGGCATGCACAAATGCATGACAATGGCACATTTGTAGAATACTCAGTAGATGGAAGTGCTGTAAAGACTTGCTGGGAGGAAAAGAAAGAAATTTGAATACCTTAGTCTGAGCATTAAAAGTGAAACAGAAAACTGATGTGCAGACAGAGCATTCTATATCTTCATCTTGGTACTTAACATGGTGCCTGGCACATAGTAGGTGCTTGAGAAATGCGTATTGCAAGACTGATTTATTGACATTCTGTACTCAGAACATAAGCATCCAACAGTTCATGAGGGAAAGAAGCAGATGAGGCAATAGTGATTGGCCTAAAGGAATGAAAACAGCATAGGTGATAGAAAAGAATTATATGATTGGGTTTTAATGTTCTCATAGATTAATTGTTCACAGATTAAGCCTTCAGGATGAAGTTAACACCTGAATTATTGAACAGATTTTGTTCTCTATTCAATTGAACCAGAATTCACAGGACCAGACTTATCTGTGATTTCAGTTTGACAAGTCTTGTTTTGGAAACTCTCTCTACCTATGAAGGTAGAAAATCTGTTTATAACCTTAGTCTTAGAAAATTGCTCAACACTCAAAGGTTGTGATTTGATTACATACTGATTATGAACTCATACAGCTAGTAGGTATAAGGGCAAGGACTTGAACCTAGGTCTTCCTTACTCCAAGTGAAGACCAGCTGAGATAATATTTGTAAAAGAGTTGTCACAGTGCCTGACACATGATAAGTGCTATATAAATGCTTATACCCCTCCCTAAGTCCGGCACCCTGTCCACTATGACAAATTGCCTCTCAGTTGAACTAAAAGCAAAAGCAACAGGAATTAGATCAGTTATATCTGTGTCAGAGGGAATTCCTAGGTGAGGAAAATGTCTCTCATCGTGCTAGTTGGTATCTTCTGTGAAACTTATTGTCTTACAGATTTGCCTAGAGTATGGAGAGGTTCTGTGACTTACCAAAGGTCACATAGCCTGTAAATATCAGAAATAATTTATATAAATGTTAGCTGTTGGTGCATACATTTAAGGGCATGTACATATGATCAGATTAAATAGTATTCAAATGATTATTTCACCTGCTATATCTAGTGCTGTTTTTTCCATGTAATAGTCAGGATGAGTGGCAGCTGAACAGTGGGTAACTGACAAAATATGATTGTTGTTGGTCAAATGTATCTACATAGTGCATTGGATAGAGAACTGCTGAAAGATAGAAAGATGTGGGTTCAAATCATGCTTCTGACACATTTGAAGCAACTCTCCACAGCTCATGCTATCTACAAAGGGGAAAAAAGGCTTAAAAGAGAAATGAGAATTATAAAAAAGAATGTATGACCTGCACGGTAGAAATATTTGGTGGAATAGAAAAACTGGGATCTATTGATGGCAAGTCTCAACAATAACAACAACAACAGAGATAACAATTGCATAGGAATTGAAACACCCAGAAGTGAAAGACAATATTGGGAGGAGGGGCAGGACAAACCAACCAGCAAACAAATCTATACTGCAAACTCAGAGACACATAGTGGTTAAATTTAACAATTCCAATGACAAACAACACAGTCTGCAAACAACTAGAAGTGTACCCTTCAAATATAAATGAAAAGAAATTTGAACAAAACAAGACTATTCTGCAACCACCAGAAACTGCGAGGGTAATGGAATAATGTTTGCTAAAGAGAAAGGAGCTCAAGCTGTAACCCAAGGTGACTTACACTGAAAATCTTAGCCTAATCATTTTTTTTAAATGGACATTCAATTAAAGAGAGACATTCAAAACATTCCTATAAAGAAAACAAAACCTGAAGAAAATATTTGTCTGTTAAATATCATGGAAATTGAGTAACCATTTAAGCAAACAAGAAGAGAAAGAAAAAAAACACAGAAAATATTAAGATTTTTTTTCTAAATGCTCACAAAAAGACAAGAGTAAAATCATCAGTTAAATAGATATGGTATAAGAAACAGGGCTGAAATATCATGGACTGAGTCTCAAAACACTCCTCTAAAGTATCTGGGTAGGGAGGCAGGGCTAAATTACAGAATCGGAGGGTGCATAAGAAGAGAGAAGAAAATTAAGACAGAAGTGAGTAAGTGATATACTCTTATTAAGTCAAAGCTAACAATTATTGTGAAATAATTCCTTTGGGCTCCCAGGAAGAGGAGAGCATACAAAAGAATGGGCAAGCAGAAGAATTTTAAAAGGAGGATAAAAATAGGGAATTTTTAAGTGGTGGTAGTGGGGTACAATTGATGTATACTTTCATGGGAAAAAATATTCTATAAGGGGAGTATGAGATCCCAAAATAGGTATAATCTGCAGAGATTTGGTACTTAGAGGGACCGTCCCATCCTGCCTCAGAAAGGTAATTGGAACTCTAGCAGGCAATTGACATCTAAAAGAGAGAGCGTGGACCTATGGAGAATACGGAAAGTGGGATAAATCTAACATTTGATTTCAAAAATTAACCTCATTGATACAAAATAAGTCAAACATATTTGTATAGTAGTTTCTCTAGAAAAAAATTATTTGGGGCTTAGTGGAATTGTTAGTTAATTTGAATAAATATTGTAATATTTCAGCTACAAAAGCTAATATGATTTTAGATTGCTTGAGAGAGGCATAGTGTCCGGAACTAAGTATGTAATAATTCCTCTTACCTCCATCTTAGACACACCACATTAGGAATCTTATCTTTATATCTGGATGATGTGTTTTAGAAAAAAGTAGTTATAAGCTGGAGTGTGTCCCAGGAAAAACAACAAGAATGGAAACAATTCTTGAATTCATGTCATATAAAGATCAGTTGGGGGCGGGGAGAATCAGGCATTTTTAGATGGGACAGGGTAGACTTGAAAGGATATGATAGCTGTCTTCAAATATTTGAAGGATAATCATGGGGAAGAGGAATTTGATGACTTCTGTTTAGCTACAAAGGACAGAGGTAGGAACATGATGTGAAAGGTATAAACAGAAAGATTTAGACTTGCTGTAAGTAAAAAAATTACCTAATCATTAGAACTATGCAAATATACGATGAGTGCCTAAGAAAGTGAGAATTGGGGTGAAAGTGTAGTATAATACTAAGGTTCAGGAAAAGGTTGGATGAAAACAGTGGTTTGTTCAGGTAAAAGTTGGATTAAGTGGCTTCTGAGTCCCCCAATTCTATGTGATTTTATGATTAAAATGCTCTTATATTTAGAGATGGAGGGAAGCTTAAAGGAAATTTAATGCATTGCACTATTTTTACAGATAGGAAACTGGGGCTCACACAGTTTAAATGACTTGTCCAGATTCAAAGAGCTAGTAAATATCAGGATCAGAATTTGAATTTAGATCTTCTTGCTTCCAACCTAAGCGCTGTAATCATTACATTGTACTGCCTTCATAATTTGTTCACGTTGACATATGCACAACTATATCAGTTACATGGTTCAGTGGATAGAACACTGTGCCTGGAGTCAGGAAGAATTGAGTTCAAATATGGCTTCAGGAACTTATCAGCTGTGTGACCCTGGACAAGTCACTTAACTTTTGTTTCTTTAATCCACTGGAGAAGGAAATGGCAAGCCTCTCCAGTATCTTTGGGAAGAAAACCCCCTGGACAGTATGGTCCATGGGGTCACAAAGAGTCAGACTTGACTGAATAACAACAAATATTTGCCAAAGTTATGCTTCCAGAAAGGAGACAGAATACTATTTCCTCTGAAGAAACATACATTTTACTTATTAAAATATGTTCATATCCTCCACCATGTGCTCCAAAATATTTGCAACAAGTTTATTAGATTGAAGAGATATTTTAGCAATCTTGTAAAATAGCTCTGCCACTGATTTGCTGCATAATGGACCATTTGCCCTATTTTTGTTTTATTTTATTCATTATTATAGAGCATTTGCAAAGATGGCATATATGTAATATAGTATGATTTGTAACTGAAGTAGTCTGGAAATTAGTAGTAATTTCATGCATTGCTGAATGTATCCAAGGGCAAATTTAGGTCTTATTCACTGTAACAATTAACCAGTAAACTAGACTTAATTTAACATCAATTATTGCACATAATCATATGAAATTAAAAGCATTTTATATCGTTTAAGATACCTTATATTTGTACTAAAAAAGATATAAAGATTCAGAAACTTTCAATAAAGCATTTTTAAAGAATATTTATGCACCAAAAAGACAGCCCTACGTAACATGAGGAAGAAGGTGAATCTTTGATGATGACTCCCAGGTCACTTCTTTTCAACCTCATTATTCAATATGATTTTAATCCTATTTTCTTCTATTCACAGCCTTCCATCTCATCCTTACTTTTTTTTTTAAATTTTTTCACATAGTGATATAAATGAGTTTGAGCTATTTGCTTTATTTTATGGGGGTTGACTTTTTATAGACAATAGTCTAAAGGTGTCAAGGTCCTTAGCAACAATCTCCAATCAGCTCATAAAGTGATACAAAAATGTAAAAGATAATCATATGTGTCCTTCAATCTCTTTTTCTCAGGCTAAATATCTACAATTAATTTAACCCATTTAGTCCATATAAAGTAATGACAAAGTGAACAATAAGTCAACAGATAATACTAAAAGCATTTAATTTTGAGATTTGATATCAAACCTCTTTATCTCTTATCTCTGCTTCTTTTTGCCTTCATCTGTCTCTGTCTCAGAGTCACTGTTTCAAAGCCTCTAAATCATCAATTTTAATTTTCTCAAATAAGTACAGTTATTCAAATATATAAAAAAAAGAAAAGAAAATAATAATGAGGATGGAAGCAAGATGTCAGAGAAAAGCCAGGAAATTGCCTGAGCTCTCTCCAGTTTTCCTTAGAAACAGCATTAAATCAAGCATCTAAATGGATTTTGGAGAAATAGGACCTCCAAAAAGACAGAGTGAAACAATCCTGCAGCTGAAGACTACTTCAAGGAACATCAGCAAAGGTCTGTCTCACTCGGTTAGAGAGGGAGCAACCCAGCACAGATGGTATCCAGGCAAGCCATTGGGAGGATTTTAGACACAGTAAAAATGAGCAACCAATGCCTTACAGCTCTGGTTCCCACAGGGCACTGGCTAGCTCATCAGGCTGGTATCAGAGCAGGCCACCTGTGAGACCGTCAGCCCCACTACAAAAGGCAAATTGCCAGCCCCCAAACCCAGAGTACAGCAGGGGCCACTAGGCCTGGCAACCACAAGCAGAGGCCCCCGGAGCAGAAAGCCAGCAACCAGCACACAGCACAAGTAGCTTGGGACAGTTCCTCCTGTGCCCCCGGAGGAGGGCTCAACCTTAAAAGCAATGAAATAGGTCATAAAAAGAGCAAGAAATGGAAAAGAGCCCTGACCATAAAAAGCTACTACAGCAATAAGGAAGAACAAAACACAAACTCAGAAGAGGACAATATTGTAAAAAAAACAAACAAACAAAAAAAGAAACTACATTGCCTTCAAAAGGCAATATGAATTGATCTCAAGCTTAAAAAGCCTCCAAAAAGCTTAGAAGAGTTCAAAATTTACTTTAAAATCAAATAAGAGAGGTAGAAGAAAAATTGGGAAAAAAAAAAGAAAAAGAGCTATGTAAGAGAGAGTCCAACAACTTGGAAAAAGGACAAAAAATGACTGAAGTAAACCATTCCTTAAAAATAAAAGTGGCCAAAAGAAAAAAAAAATCCACTGAAGAAAACAACTCCTTAAAAAGTATATTTGTCCAAATGGAAAAGGAGATACAAAAGCTAACTGAAGAAAATTCCTTAAAAACTAGAAATGGGCGATTGGAAGCCAACGACTCTAAAAGACAACAAGAATCAGTCAAACAAAATCAAAAGAATTTAAAAAATAGGAAAAAATATAAAATACCTCATTTGAAAAACAACTGACCTGGAAAATAGATCCAGGAGAGATAATTTAAGAATTATTAAACAACCTGAAAGCCATGATAAAAAAAAAAAGAAGAAGAAGAATAGCATTTTTCAAGAAATTATTAAGGAAAACTGCCTTGATATTCTAGAACCAGACAGTAAAATAGTCATTGAAAGAATCTACCAATCACCCCCTGAAAGAGTTCCCAAAATTAAAACTGTAAGGAATATTGTAGACAAATTTCAGAATTATCAGGTAAAGAAGAAAATACTGAAAGCAGCTAGAAAAAAAAAGAAAATCAACTATAAAGGAGCCACAGTCAGGCTTACACAGGACTTAGTAGCTTCTACATTAAAGGATTAGAGGGCTTGGAATATGATATTACTGGAGGCAAAAGAGTTTGGAATAGCACCAAGAATCAACTCCCCAGCAAAATTGAGCATAATCTTTAAGGGGGAAAGATGGATATGCAACGAGAATGGGGGCTTTCAAGCTTTCCTGATGAAAAGACTAGACCTGAAAAGAAAATTCCATTTTCGAAAACAAGATTCAAGAGAAGTATAAAAACATAACAGGAAGGAAAAAAAAAACATGCGATTCAACATGGTTAAACTTTTACATCCCTACATGGGAAGATGACACTTGTAATTCTTTAGAAATGTATCTCTATTAGGGCAGTTAGAAAGGATATACATTAGATATAGGATGTGAGTATAAGTTGACTTTGATGTGATAATATTAAAACACAATAAGGGGTGAAAAAAAGGATTGTACTGAGAGAAGAGGAAAGAGGAGGACAGAAGAGGGTAATTTACATCACATGAAGATGCTCAAAAAAACAATTACAGTAGAGGGAAAGAAGGGAAAGGGGTGAGCATTGTTTAAAACTTACTCTAATCAGATCTGGCATTTAGAAGTTATATATGTAGACAGAGGGTGTGGGTACAATTTGACTTAGATGTAATGATAAAAACCTAATTAAGTGGTGAAAAGGGATTATAATTGGAGAAGAGGAAAGAAGAAGGCAGAAAAGGGTAAATTACATCACATGAAGAGGCAAAGACCTATTACAGTAGAGGGAAAGAAGGGAGGGAGATGAGCATTGTTTAAACCTTACTCTCATTTGATATGGCTCAAGGAGAGACTAATATACTCAGGTACAGAAATCTAATCTGTTCTGTAGAAGTAGGAGGGGAAAAGGGAAAGAAAAGGGAGGGGGAAGACAGAAAGTGTGGCAGATTTGAGGGAGGTGGTGGTCAAAAGCAAAACTTTAATGAGGAGGGAAAGGGAGAAAGGAGAGAGAAGAATATAAACAAGGGAAGGGGGAATAGGATGGAGAGAAAGGCACAGAAAGTAATCCTAATGTGAATGTGAATGCGATAAATTCTCTCACAAAATTTCAGAAAAACCTGGAAAGACTTACATGAACTGACGCTGAGTGAAGTGGGCAGGAGAATCTTAGAACCAGGAGAATCTTAGACACTGTAACAGCAACATTGTGTGATTATCAGCTTTAGATTTAGCTCTTCTCAGCAATATTAAAGATAATTACAAATTAAAAATATAGAAGAAGACAATTCCAAAGACTCATGATGCTATCAATCTCCAGAAATAGAACTGTGGAGTCTGAATACAGAACAAAATATATTATTTTCACTATTGTTGTTTTTTTTTCTTTCTCATGTTTTTCCCCTTCTGTTCACATTCTTCTTTTACATCATGACTAATGTGGAAATATATTTAATATGATTGTACATGTATTATCTATATCAGACTGTTTGCTGTCTTGGGGAGTCAGGTGGTGATTGAGGGAGGAGAAACTTTTGGAAATCAAAATCTTATAAAAGTGAATGTTAACTATCTTTATATATAATTAAAAAACACTAGTGAGGAAAAACAAAATAAGAATAAGTACATAAAATGAAAAAACAAAAATATCAATGAGATTGTTCTATAAACTTTTGATATTTTTGAGAGTTAATTCTACTCCCAACCCTACTTTCAATGACCGATCTCTTTGAGTATATATGATTTATATCTGTAAGAAAAAAATGAAAATTTTAATAAGGTTTCATGCCTTATTCATATTGCCTTAGTCACATTCCAATTAAACAAGGAATCTTCCCAGCCACCCCACCCCTCACTACACTATATACATACATTCCCTGCCTTCCCTTTGGCTATTGCTTGGAAATCTGATGATGTATAAATATCCTTTAACTGCTTCTTGTAACATATGACTAGTTGAGTACCCAAATACAGAAGAAAGGCTGGTGATAGAGCACCTCACATTGGGTAAAAGCAGAGGAAGCTTCTGCTTGGCTGGTTTCCTAAGAAGCAACTGTAGAGAAAACAATATATGACTGTTGTTAAGGATGGAGGAAGGAAGATTCTTTCCTCAGACCTTGTCAAGAACCTTCCAGTATCAAGCTTTATTGTTCATGTGGAAAATAGACTTAACTAGTTGACTGTAATCAGGGATTCTTGGCTACCTTGCCTCTGTCTTTTTGTTTCCTTTCTGCTAGAGTGGACCTTGTGAAAACTAGAAAGGCCTGAGGAGCCTAAGAATCCTAAAGAGTTGCTACAGTGGTTTTGTTTACAGAAGAAATGGGAACAGAAGTTAAACAGAAAGAAAGTGAAGCCACTAATAAGAAGATTCCATTTGCTGTTTGATCAGATTATGCACAATGGAGCTTTACAAAAAAAAAATGTGCCTCTTATAGGATTGATTTATACTAGTAGTGGGTGATAGGCTACTAGATTCAATTCTACTCCTTCTTAGCATTCCCTTTCCTGTGTAGGAATTACCTACTTGTTCCTTAACTGATTTATTTTATATACTGAGTACTTGCTTTAAATCTCTTTTTAAGTCTGGATAACTCATATACTAAAGTTGTATTCATTCCTCAAGAATCTCAGGGATTGTGTTGGGAGGAATGAAGCCCTGAGGAACCTAATTCCCCTTTTGCAAAGGTAGACCACCCAAGAGCAACGAACCCAGGGCAAACCACAAGGCAGGTAATGGATAGAGGTTGGTACTGGTCACCAGCCAGTGATAAGTGGTGCTTATCCAGGCAGCTAGGTGGAACACTGGACAGCTCTGGACCTTCAAGCAGGAAGAACTGAGTTCAATTCTGGCCTCAGATACTTATTAGCCATGTGATCCTAGCCAAGTCACTTAACTTCTATTTGCTCCAGTTTTCTCAACTGTAAAAGCGGATAATAGCACTTAGCTTGCAGGTTTTTTGTAAAGATCAAATAAGATATATTTTTAAGGGCTTAGCACAGTGTTTGGTATATAATGGGTGTATATAAATGTTTATTCCCTTTCCCTAGCCCTTGCGCTAGAAATTCAGTACAATGATAATGGTGATAATAACTTCTGTTGATGTAAGTTTTAACAGTTTTCAAAGCTGATATGTGCCAAAGGAATGAAAAAAACAATAATTGTGAGAGATATTTTGATGACAGAAAGATTTATGTGCTTGTTTGGCGAAGATAGCTTTCATCAGTAAAATACAATAGAAGAATGGCTACTGCATCAAGTAGTGACATCTCCAGTCTCAAATCTTCAGGCACAATGTGAATGATATCTTGTTGTGAATGTTGTTAAAGTGATTCATGATTAAATGCAAGTTGATTATGTCTTATCTAATAAATATATTATCTGATATCTTAAGATAACTCCTAAGACCTTGAAATCAGATTTTCTGATATTTTGAATGCATAGCAAGCTAGGTGAAGCAGTTACACACAGGGATTTTGATCTAGGAGTTCTTCTATCAGTTCTGGAATGCCTGCATAGTTCTTCTACTGTCATTGGCTGGCAACCAAGCTTGGACCAGAAAGAAAATGCTTACCTCTCAGCTACTTTTTCCATCTTTTAACATCCCTAGGGCCACATGGTACACTGGACTGGCTGAGTAGCTCTTCTCTCCAAGGAATCAAGTCCATGTGTATCCAACTGGTGTCTTTGTATCCGCTCCTACCTCTACATTTAGAATATGTCTGTAGTACTTTTTTTCAGGGCAAGTCTGATTATAGCTCAAGTGTACAAACTAGTTCTGCAACATCAACCAGTCATAATCGATGTGGCAACAACAACAACAAAAACAACAAATAACCAATGTGAAGCTCATACATTATTAACAAGCAAACTTTATCAATGGAATCTTACAGCTATTTATTTTTGTTTTAGTAAAGAGCTACAATCAATGCCAGATCAAATTCCTCATCAGTGGGAATGGGGAGTGGTAATGAGGACTGAGAACTATTCCCTGTCACACTCATTGCAAAGAATGGAATATTCTTTCCCCACCCCCATCTTTACCTAGTGAATGTCTACATAATCATTGAAGCCCAACTGAAATGTCACCTCCTCTAAAACAACTTTGTTGTTTCCCAAGTTGAAAATACCTTCATGTTTGGACCCCACATAGCAACTTGTTTTGCAATTCTTTGATGTAATTTTATATATTATAAAATTGTTTTTGTTTTCTTATTCCCTAAATAGATTATAAATGCCATTAATTCAGCAGTCCTATCTAATTTAATACTTGTGTCTTCTCTAGTACTAGCAAGTGCTAGGAACATAATTGAGTGAGTTCTTAATAAATAGATGCTAAATGAATAAATTAATTTTTCAAAAATCATCATTCTTTAACACAATCCAGGACATTTCTTCATGAATGCAGTCTTAGATTCATTTAATACTCTAGTTAATGGGCTTGTATTGATCTCCTAGGTCCTCAGGGTTATTCCTATTGATTCAGAAATATTTATTATCATAATTCTCCACATCTACCCCAAACTTCTCTTGAATTTGTCTTTTCTTTATTCAGTTAGGATCCTACTTTAGGCCCTCAATGTCATTATGGAGGTTTTATTTCTAGTGAAATGCCCCAGAGATCTCTCCTTCCCCCTGTGCTGTTCAACAGTTTTTAGCAATGACTTGAATGAAGGCTTAGATTGAAGTTATCAAAACTGCAAATGACACAAAGCTAGTAAGTTTAGCTCATGTGTTTTATATAATAGAGTCTGAATCTGACAAACAAGAAAGATGAGCCAAATCTAATTAGATGAAGTTTAATAGGAATAAGCATAAAGCAGAAGTATTATGATGACTACATATTAATGTAGCCAGCGGGCTGTAGTGTTGAGTTTAGAGGCAGGGAGACTCAGGTTCCCATTTTGTCTCTGCCCCATCTTTACAATGTCACCTTAAGCAAATCAGGTAGTCTCAGGCAATTTACCTACTAAGTCATATAGTCATTGTTCTCAGTTGGTAGACAGACTTCCCACACTAAAATGTTCCCAGACTGAAGGGAAAACAGATACTTTGCATATCTTTGAAAAAGATAAATGGATGTGAAGCAAAAACATCAACTCAGGTCATGGCATCACAAATGTAGAGCTTAAAAGGACCTTAGGTGTCTTAATAACACTTTATATGAAAAAAAACCCATAAGGTCTTTACAAGCTGAAAATTCAATTATTTATCAGTTTCACAGGACTATAAGAGGTAATACAATCTTAAGCTCTGTTAATAGAGAGATAATGCTCACAATTCTAGTAACACAGTGCTAGGGGTTCTTATAGAGGAGGTAGAAATTCACTTTAAAACAAAAAGGAAATGCAGGTATGTTAACTTAAAGTCCTTTAAAATCCTTTCTAGACCTCAGTTTCTTCATCTGTAAAATAGAATTAATAGGACTTGTGCCCGTGTCTCATAGTATAGTTATAAGGAAAGTGCTCTTTTAAATATGTGTACATATATATTAATTACTATTAATAATATTAACATGTAAGTCTTAAAATCCTCAACTAATTAATTCAAGCACTCAAAAATTGGCATGAATGATCAGTTTTTTTTTAAAGTATGTACATCAGCTTCTTAATGTTGAAATGCACTTTTTAAAAATAGAATTTCATTCCTTTTATAAGGGAAATATTGAATAATACTTAAAAGATTGTTTTTGTAGAGTTTGCCAGCAAAATAAGCTATGCTGAATTATGGGAACTCTAAATGAGTATAAGATCAGAAAGGGCACAAGCAATCTTCGTAATGGGTTAGACATTATAGCCCATGGGAGATGAGAGAATCAGAAAATGAGCTCAACCTCAAAGCTGATAGATATGAAGGTAGCCCATGTGAGCCTAAAGGGCTTAACTGTATAATATTCTAGTTAAATGATCACTTTTCCATTTTACTCTCTAAATGAGAGCAAAAGAAAAGGAAATGTATTAATTTTTTTACTAATTAGTAAAGTGATTAAGGGAAAAAAACTATATAACTCTGACCACAACCTATTTAATAAAACATTTTTAATGCATAGCAATAAAATGGAAACAATGTATTAGTATATATAAAAGGAAAAATTAAAATAGCTTTAAGTTTGTTTTCCCATGGAAATGCCATGTGTGAAATAGATAAATCTGCTTTTAAGAAACTTACCATCTCTAAAAAAAATTTTATTTAACATGATTTTCCCCTCATTATATGAACATCATTTTTCCTTATGCTGAAAGGGATACTTTCTTTAAATTACTTCTACATAACTATGCACTGAATACTATGCTACTAATGATAAACTGCATAGTAATCAATTCTACCAATTATATTGCATTTTGTGAAACATTTAGAATAGTAAGATTAGAGGTTGCTAAGTAATTATAATTTATTTCTGTAGTTCTAAATTAATTGAATATGGGGGCATATACAAAATTTTACATAAAGTTAAGGTAATGGGGATTTAACTTATAAATTAAAATTCTTTAAAGTTTCATAGAATGATATTGTCATTAAAGAGTTGTTTTTGTAAGGATTTGTTAATTTACCCCTTATGTATTCCTAGGCATTGTAAGTATTTTAAAAATTATAACCATTAGAAACTATTATTAAATGATTAATCAATGTTGGAATTAATATACGCTATCATCACCTGACACCAGACTTTTGAAAGTCTCTGAAAACAAATGATTTAAAAATCATCCTTACCCAGTGAACTGTAACAGCACTATTTTCTTAACTAACAGGCATGTGGCTGAAGTGGCTTCAAAGGACATAAGAAGTAATCTTGACTGATCATAAGTGGTGCACTGGCCTTGTATTAAGAATCAAAGCCAGGAGACAACAGCCAAAGTTCTATAAAAGGAACTTTGAGATAATTAAGAATTAGTCTAGAGCGTCCCAAATTTTCCACACACCGCCAAGTGTTGGTGGGGGGCTGTAAATAAATAAATAAGCAACTAAACGAACAAAGTAAGGAAGGAAGGAAGGCATGGACAAGGATGTCAAGGGATGGGAAAGTAGTTTGGGTTTTGTCTTCACTGGTGAAGAGGTTCACACACCAGTTACACCATAGCTCTGTTAAACCTGAGATCATATAATGGCTCTAACTTTATGACCTAAATATATTTTTTTCATTAACTTAGTATATGCATGTTTCTTTGCTGTTTCTATTTTGTCATGTAAGTCTGTGCAAAAATAAAATAAAGCATTTGGGACAAAAATAAGTTGAGATTTTTCTGTCTGGTCACAATGTTCTTCAAATTCACATTTTAATATCCATTAAGTATATAGAATTACAAGTTCATTAGCAGAAAATAAGGGAATACTTTCTAATGTAGCCATTGATTAATTTTGTGTCCATAGACCTTGAGTGGTCCATGGAAAAAGTACAAGAAGTCCTTGAACTTGGATGAGAAAACTAATTATATCTTTGGGTCAGTATAGTGAGTTTCCTTTATAATTCTATATATTTTATTCTTTGATTTTTAAATACCATTCTGAGAGGTGGACTTCAATAGACTGCCAAATGGATCTATGACATTAAAAAAAAAGTTAAGGACACCTGCTCTTGTGTCTAGTACCAAGAAAGCCAATCCTGCTACATTTCTCCTCATGATGCTGATAGCACAAGTTCTTTGGAAGTAAAAAAAAAAGAGAGAGAGAGAAAAGAATAAGTATTTTTAAAAAGACAAAACTTAGAATAAGGATTTAGATATCCAAATAGAAGGAACTTTAAAATCATGTCAAGAATATGTACAAAGGGCTTTGAAAACCTTAAAGATTTGTATACACTGCAAATGTTAAGTATTATAAGGTAATTCAAGATTCAGATCTTACAGATGAGGAAAATGAGGCCCAGGGGAGTTATCAATCAATTTTCAGTGGTTGTATGACTAATGAGGTAGCTAGTGGCACAACGGATAGAGTGCCAGGCTTGGAATCAGGAAGACTTATGTTCCTGAGTTCAAATTTGGCCTCGGACCCTTATTAGATATGTGACCCTGGGCAAGTCACTTAAGCCTTTTTGCCTCAATTTTCTTATCCATAAAATGAACTGGATAAGGAAATGGCAAACCACTCTAGTATCTTGCCAAGAAAGTCCTAAATGTAATCATGAAGAGTCAGACATAACTGAATAACAACAACAAAACATGACTAATAATTGAATACCCTGGACTAGAACCTAGATATTCCAGTTCTAGATCTAGCATTCTTTCTCCTTTGCCACTCTAAGGGAGAAGATTTTTATCTTTTTAGAGAAATGAAATGTCTTTTTACAAAATCATTGCCTATTTCCACCTCACCTTGGAGTGTTGTGTTCTGATTGCCTGAGATCTGGTAGGGTCCAGGGAGATGAGGTTCTTGGCCTCATCTGGTCATGTGGTCATATGCTAGATAAATCAGGCAGCATTCTTATGGAACTCATTATCCTAAAGAGATGGTACAGAACACTTGAGGTAAGAGTCATGAAGGATATCCATGCTGTGCCACAAATCATCTCTTGGGTGAATGATCAGAGACAGAATACTGGGCCAGATGGACTACTGGTCTGACCTAGAATGATTTTTCTTATCTTCTTAAGTTTTATGTTAGATTTTTTAAAAGCAAGTTATATGAAGAGATTCCAACAACTTTAGTCATCCTCAGGCAATATCATGCCTGTCAAATGTCACTGTGTTCAGTGAAATACTTTGCTTTGGTGGAGAGAGCTGCAATTCTTAGCTATAGATGTGTTGGTGGCCCTGTCATAGATTTTCACTGTGGTCAAAATCTTTTCTGTTTGTGTGGCAAGAAAATTGTACATGATATGATCACACTGAAAGCCTGACTATCAGGTTCCTCCAGTAATTTTGAAAGTTTCTCCCAAACCAAGTCAGTATTTGTATTTATAATTTGCTATTCAGCTTAAGCAATGTTAAATAATTAACAGAATGAATTCTAATATTCATGATCCATCTTCCTAATATAAATCTTACATTCTGAGGATATGGAGTACTCTTTTTCTTTTAATTCAAAAACTTACAGCTGTAGGTTGGCTGGGTAATTTGAGGATAAAGTGCTGAATTTTCACCTCATCAAAAACAGTCAAGGGAAGGTGAGGCAAAGATTAACAAAGAATCCTTAATGCTTTCCACAGTTGCAAAGTGATTCTCACTGACAAAAGCTATCAGATTTACAAAGGGAATTTTGACTACCTGAATGATTTGTGTGAATGAACTCAAAATTATTTTGAGGCCTTTTTTGTGGTTGTCACAAGTGAAAAGTGTGCTGTAATGAGCACTCCAAGGTTGATTCACAGAGCTAAGTAACTAACCTTCCAACTTTGAGGCATGGAAGCTTGTCAAGGGCTGATTAAACACTTGAATCTAGGTTCTACTGCTTCTTGCCTCCTTAAAACATTATAGAGACAGTGTTAAATATCCAAATAGGAAAATAAATTGATCTATAAGCCCATTGAATTCAATTTAGAATCATTACAAAAGAAAAAGCGAAGAAAAGGAAACCAAACAAACAAAAAGATAGTTTTTGTATTCAGTTCTGTTCATAAAGCAGTTATTAAGCAGCTTCTGAAGGTTTAAGGCACTGTGCATATACAGAGAAAAATGGAATAGCTACTGTCCTCGAGGAGATTATATTCTTTGTCCTTAGCGGGATTTAAGAAAAAGATAGAAATACTAATATAGGTAGATAGATAGATAGATAGATAGATAGATAGATAGATAGATAGATGATAGATAGATAGATAGATAGATAGATAGATAGATAGATAGAAAGATAGAAAGATAGACGATAGATGGATATTCTTCAACTTAACAATCTTAGTGTACCTGTGATGATGCACCTAGGTTCATAAATCTTTTATGTGTCCAGAATAAATTTGCAGTGTGGAAATATTTTGACATGATTGTACATGTATAACCTACATCAGATTACTTGCTGTCTTGGGGAGGAGAGAGGGAAAGAAAGGAGGGAGGGAAAAGCATCTGGAACTCAAAATCTCACAAAAATGAATGTTTAAAACCATCTCTTTATGTAATTGGTGAAAAAAACTATGAAGTGCAAAAATTAAAATTAAAAAAATTGAGTAAAAAAAAGAGTAATGAGACCTTTCACCATCATACTGGTCTTTCACTGAAACAGACAACACCAAGGTGAACTATCCTGTCTCATGAATTAACCTAATCTTTGTACTACAAGCCATTTCAAAATCAATGCCTTCTAAAAATCAAAACCTGTAGGGTTTTTTTTGTTTATTTTGGTCTAGGCCTGTAAATCACTGAATAGAATTGTGTCATGGTCCTTCTCAACAACAAAGGACAAACCACAACCTGTAAGCAGAGACACTCAAATGAGGACTCAGTGGGTCAGTTCCAATTGAGCAACTCCTCTTTTCCCCTCCCATCTTCCCCCTTCCCCTCTCTTCAGGTATCATTTCCTTACCTGAGGGTGTTTAGTCCAAAAGAAAGTAAATTTTGATGGCTGAAACCTATCTAGTTAACTTTGGGTTTACTGGCTAGATTTCTTTCTCAAAGACCATACCTTAAACCCAGTTCACTCTGGATCTCTGATTGGACAACAGTAAGTCCTTGCCCAGGCATCACTTAATGGTTACTTGTGGGGCCCTCCTGGCTCAGAGTGAACATAAATAGTAACTATTTATCTTTTGGCCAACAACTCTGAGCACTTTCCCCTCCCAGATTGATTTTTTTTTTAAATTAAAGTGGCCATCCCTTGAATCACTTGTTAAAGAAGCCTGTTCAGTGAATGGGCATTGCATCCCTCAAAGAGAACTTGAAAAAAACTTAGCTTAAAAAGGCCAAGGTCTCCTGCTGCACCCTGGGCCATCCCCAGTTGTCCTGATCCATATTTGGCCACTGGACCCAGGTGGCTCTGGAAGAAAAAGTGAGGCCGGTGACTTTGCACAGCCCTTCTTCACTCAAATCAAATTCAATTACAAGTTATGTCCCTGATATCATGGTCCTCTTCAAACCACAACCTCAGAACTGTTAGGGTAGAAATCCCTACCAGAGAAGGAGGTCTGCCTACCTTCTCTAACTGATAGTCTTAAAGAGTTGCCTATGGTCAATGAGGGGTTAAACTAGTTGCCCATAGTAACAAAGATAGTATGGAACAGAGATGAAACTAGAACCCATGCATGTCTTCCTGGCTTTAAGACCCATCTTCTTAATAACTATTCAGTTAACTACTTACCTATGTTGTCGTACTTTTAAAAATGATATTAGTGTCTTGCATCCCATATTCTTTTTTGTACTCTAAAATCTCTTACTAAATTCATATAATATGCCTATCAATAAAAATCTCTCCAATCTTTGAAAAAAAATAGTTTAATCCAGGAATTCCTAATTCTAAGTCTGGTTCATTGGGCCCTATCTCACGTACCCTCTCTGCATTTTGTGAAGAGAATACAAAGTATATATGAAGTAATACAAAGTAATTTCAATGGACAGAAGGAAACAAAGATTTATTAAGCACCCATGCTACAAGTATTATGCTAAGTACTTTACAATTATTATCTCATTTGATCCTCAAAACAGTCCTGGGGGTAAATATTATTATCCACATTTTATAGTTGACAAAACTGAGGAAGACATAGGTTAAGTGACTTGCTTAGGATCATACCACTAGTAAGCATCTGAAGTCATATTTGAACTCAGATCTTTAGGTCCAATGCTCTACCCACTATGCTACTTCCTGCCACAAAGGGGCAAGAGAAATAACCTTCTGGTAAATTTCTTCTTTCATGATCCTCATTAAGGCTACCTAGACCTTGAGGTGGCATTGAATGGAGAGGAGGAGGCAGGGATGGGCTCTTAATGCTACTTCAGAATCTTTTCTTTTCAATCCTTGAGTAAAACTCACTCCAGGATAGTCTCTAAGATTTTCATTTTTAATTTTATTGCCTTAGTATGTGTTCTAAATTGTGAGAGAAAAGATGTGTTAGTTGGTAGTGGGCTATGATGAGATTGAAAATTTTCTTTTCCTTTTCTCCACTCCTCCTATCTCTTCAGGGCCAAAAATTATTTTGATAGATAATTTAGTATCATACAATGGGAAGGGAGCTCAAATAATCATAACACCAAATCAAGGAAGCACAAGGACATGAGGTTTATACTGAGAAACTTACCACATACTGTATTTTAAAAAGAGAATATTTACTTAGGGCAGTAATTGAATCACAGATTAAATTAAAGAGGGGTCTCAAAATATAAGACAGATCTATCTTCTTTTCTTCTGGCACCAATACACAAAGAGAAGAAAATTTTCTGTTGTGATCTTAAATGTCAATATATTATTCATAGATTATGAATAATTTTGAGTGAAAGTTATTAATGTTTTATCAAAGAATTATCATTTACACTTTAAGTAAAGAATTTAAAATGTAGTCTGATTTTTAAAACTCAGATTGCCAAGTGCATTTTCTGTCATATTTTGGGTACTCAGGACTTATTTCCTTTTGCCTACATTACTAGCTTTAAAATGGAATTATGAAAGATTATTATGCAATATCATCACCATCACCGTCATCATAAAGTATTTAATACATGCCAGGTATTGTGCTAAGTGCTTTATAATTATTATTTCATTTGATCCTCACAAAAGCCCTTTGGGGTAGGTGCTAATATTAACCCAATTTCAACAGCAAGGAAATTGAAGTAAACGGGGATTAAGTAACTTGTCCAGAGTCACACAGCTAGTAAGTGACAGAAGTTTTTGTACTCAGGTCTTCTAGACTCCAAGCCCAGTGCTTCATGAATGTAACTATTTTAATAATTAAAATTATTCTCTTCAGGTTATTTGATCTACTACTATTTGGGAGACCTAATCAATGATACCAGGCTTTATGTAATATTATAATGCACTCATATTTTTAGGATCATCTTGACTTTTATTGCTTAGAATAAGTGAATGAAAAAGATCCAAATCACTTCTGCCAGTTTTGGTATACCTGTGAGCTAGGAATACTTTTTTTTTTTACTTTTCTGACTACATTAAAACTTTATTTTCAAATGAAAAAAAAAATACTTGTTTCACACAAGTTGTACAAAAATCAGCTGACCTAGGCCTAGAAGAGGAAGAAGAAGAAAAAAAACAGTATGGACCTAGGCCTAGAAGAAGAAAAAAAAAAGTATGGACATGCCTTCAAATGTTTTGGCTACCAAATAGAGCATTTGCATTTCTTTGGCTTGGCCTAGAAGACTAAGATCAGTGGGTAAAATATGGAGAGAGAATGATTTGGTCTCTTCTTTTAAGTAAATTTTTCTAAAAGGGAAAAAATAAAAACAAACAAAAAAATTACAACTGTTCAAAAGTGGAAGGGGATGCCTAGGAGCAAAGTGCTTTCATCCTCACTTGGATTCATAAAATGAAAATTAGATGACCACATGTTGGGAATACTGGAGAGATTGTGCTTGGTCAAGTATAGTTTGACTTAGAACATCTCTGATATCTCTTCAAATTCCTAAATTTTGTCATTCCAATTTAATACTATTGGTGCAGGAAAATGTTTAAATCACAGTCTGGTGTACAATAACCACCATGTAAGAACAAGCACAGTGGGAAAAAAATCTATCTTAGGAGACACACCATAGTGATATATTTTAGATACAACATTAGTGGGGAGTTGGAGGGAGTTGAGGAAAAATAGTAGATTAAGATTCAAAATCACTGGTCAACAACATGTCACACTGTATAACAAAATAAAGTAAAATTAGCTATATGATTTAGATATAAAGGATGATAAATACATTGAGGGAACATAAAAAAAAAAAACTTTACTTTTCACATCTATGGACAAGGATAATGTTTATGACCAAATAAGTGACTTAGAGGATCAAAGGAAGTAAAATTCATAATTTTAATTTCATGAAATTAAAATAGATTTTCACACACACACACACACACACACACACACACAAAAAGCAATGTAGCCAAAATTAGAAAGAATACAGGAAACTGAGAAAGAACTTTTACAGCAACTTTGATAAAGGCCTCATTTCTCAAACATTTAGGCAACTGAGTTAATTTATAAAATATGAGTACCACTTCCTCAGTTTATAAATGGTGAAAGGATATAAACAGGCAATTTTCGGAAGAAAAACTCAAAGCTATTAATAAAAAAAATACTGTAAATGCTATCACATAAAAAAATCCTCTAAATCACTATTCATTAGAGAAATGCAAATTAAAACAACTCTGAAGTCTCACCTCACACCTATCAGATTGCCTAACATGGTAGAAAAAGAAAATAACAAATGCTGGAGGGGATGTGGAAAAGCAGAGACACTGGTGCACTCCTGGTGCAGTTGTGAACTGGTCCAACCATTCTGGAGAACAAATTGGAAAAATGCCCAAAGGCCTATAAAATGATGCTTAACCTTTGACCCAGTAATACTACTACAGGTCTATATCCCAAAGAGATCAAAGAAAAGCAAAAAGGACGTATGTGTACAAAAATATTTATAATAGTTATTTCTGTGGTGGCAAAGAATTGGAAATTGAGAGGATGTCTTAGTTAGGTAATGGCTGAATAAGTTGTAATATATTACTGTGATGGAATACTATTGTGCTATAGGAAATGACAAGCAGCATGGTTTCAGAAAAACCTGGGAAGACATGTATGAACTGATGCAAAGTGAAGTGAGCAGATCCAAGAGAACATTCTACATAATAACAACAATTTTGTAATGATTATCGACTATTAAAGACTAAACTACTAAAATGATCTAAGATAATTTTAAAAGCCCTATGAATAAAAATGCTAGAGAGAGATTTGATGAGATCTGAGTCTAAATTGAAGCATTTTTTACTGTTCCTTGATTTTTATTTTTTTTTTGCAATATGGTTAATATGGAAATATTTTTGCATGACTTCATATGTATAATTGATATATTGCTTGCCTTCTTAATAGGTGGAAATGGGGTAAGAGGGAAGGAGAAAATTTGAAATTCATACTTCTTTAAAATACACTAAGATTTTTTTTTAATCTGACTAAAAAAAATGGTCATTTAAGCTTAAACATTGTCCTAATTTTAAGCATGTTAGAATACTAGAGTCACAAGATAAAACAATGGAGATTATCTAGTCCTGTGGTTCATAAACTGTTTTTTTTTTTGTATCCTGAACTCTTTTGTAGACTGAGGAAATTTATCTTTCTCAGGGCAATGTTTTAAAGTACACAAAATAAAATACATACAATTATTCCAGGTTAAGAACAATTAATAGCCTTAACTTTGATTTGAGAAGAAGTGGTAACTGAGATTCAGATGTAAAGACACTAGACACCAGAGAAGCATAATTATGAAACCTATCACTCACGTACAAGGTTCAGTCTAGTCTCTTGGATTCCAAGATGGCATAAAGAAATGACTACACTTTGAAAATGTAGGTACCAATACAGGAAAGAAGAAATTACCATTCCAAAGGCTCATAGGGGCCCAACTTTCCCAATCTATAAAAATACAAGTAATAACACGTTATACGACTGCCCCCAAATCAGTTAAATGCCATGAAAAAACATATTGTAGTCATAAAGTGCTATATAAATACAAGCTAGAATTTTTTCAAAGGTTAAGCTACTAAAAATAAAACATGAAGGAAAATCGAAACTATACTTTTAGACATCCCACATTCAATTTTTCTGTAGCCTATAGAAAAAGAATTGTGCAGGCCTAGTCTCAAAATAGAGTAAAAAATCGAGAAAATTGCCTGGACTTTGTTGTTATTGTTCATTTGTTTCAGTCATGCCTGACTCTTCATAACTTCATTTGTTTTTGTTTTCGTTTTTTTTGTTTTTGTTTTGTTTTTGTTTTTTAATTTTGTCAAAGACACTGGAGTGGTTTGCCATTTCCTTGTCCCACTCATTTTACAGATGAGGATACTGAGGCAAATAGAGTAAAGTGACTTTCCCAGGGTCACACAGCTAGTAAATGTTTGAGAATGGATTTGAACTCAGGTTTTCCTGACACTAGGCCTGGTACTTCATCCACTGCACTACCTAGCTGCCTAATTACCTGGATAATTCAGGCCAAAAAAAAAAGGATTTAAACATAAGATTTTCTTGTTGTTTACAGTGTCTTTATCTAGGGATTTTTTTCATCTATTCTATGAAACAATCAAAATTTTTTTTTTCTTCCTTCATTTGTCAAAGTGAATGTAAAGTTTTTGGTCAAAGTTCAAATTATATTCAGGATGTTCAAAACAATTAGTCACAAACGGAGAAGATTGGCAGAAGATACAAACAGCATGAGCTTTGAGAACCCAAAATGGAAAAATGTGAAATCAAATCAGCTAAAAATAGGCAAAAATCACCTTTCCCAGTATGTCACAGTGATTTTACTTTTTATTGTATTCCTAAGCACATTCAGATCATCTTTATTTTCAAAATATTACAGTAGGAGAATGGGGAAAGGAAAGTATAGAGTGGGGGACAGGAGAGAAAGAAGCTTAGTAATGGGAAAAAATAAATTCTATCCAAACCATTCAGAAGAAAAATGAAACAAAGGAAGGAATCAGGGTAAAATGCTAAAGGTTAAAGAATGAGGAGAAATATAACTTAGAAAATGTTAAATTTTGAGATGATTAGAAAACAATGTGACATTTTATAACCAGAAGTGTGTGTGTTTGTGTGTGTTGGATGAGCTTGAGTCCTGTGAATCAAAAGATACAAAGCCGAAATTATCCATGAAAATGATTCATCGTATCAGAATTGATAATCTTTTCTTGGTTGTTCCCATGGTATCAAGATCCTTCCTCAGTTCTTTCATTACCCTCCTGGGGCTGTGGGATTTTGGGAAGCAAATATTAACAAATTTAACCCCTACTCTTTTATCTACCTCAGTAAATATTATAGCAATATAGCATATTCTTATGTTTTGCCAACATCCTAAATTCCATTTTCATGGAAGGGTATGGGGGAGATGTTGGCAACTCCTGACTTAGATGAATACAATCAATTTGATGACCAAACAGTGATAAGAAGACAAGAACAGTAAGAGAACAAGTAACCCCTTTACACGAACCACAAGGAAGTCAATAAAATGGTATATACACTTTACCAAAATTTGATTTGACAGAGAAACAGGATTACCTTCCTCAAAAATCAGCGTTTATTTAGCTGCTTTAATCCAGACAAAGAAAAATCTGGTTTTAAAATAGCTTACCATAACACAAATTTAGTTATTTAGTACTTCATATCATGTTGTATCTCCACATGACACACAGTACCTCTCTTTCACTACCTAAGATGGATAGTCTATAAAAACAAACAAACAAACAAAAACAAACAAAAAAACCACAGCTCTTATCTTTGTCACTGGTCATGAATTTATGGAGTTTTATTGTTATGGGAGTGAAGACCACTTATCAGACAATAGGACTAAATGTATATTTCAGCTTTTGAGGTATGTTATTTAGTAGGTAGTTGATAAGTCTTACTAGGTAATCTTCAGTTTCATCTAAATCACAATTAATCTAAACATAAAATAAGAAACGTTTGTCATTGGTGCATTCAGAAAACATTTTTTCCACCTCTCATCCCACCCACATCTTTTTTTGACAAGGTGCAAAACACAATGCTCCCACATTGTCTCTGGATGACATAGAATTCTTCACTATAGTACTCTATCCAGGAGTTGGAAGAAGAGTTCTTAATGAATCAGATATTTCATTCACGTTTCCCAGAGACACATCTGAATGCATGAGTGGATTAAGAAATGAATGAATAAGAGAGTGAAAAAGTATTTGTTTACTATATGCCAAGCAATGTGTTAGGTATAGGAGAAAAAAAGAGACAGTTACTGCTTTCAAGGAGTTCCCACTGTAATTTGGGGAGAAAACACATAAAGTCCAAGATGTTCTAACAGTGAAATATTAGGGTGGATTTAAAGTCCACAAAATTGTTAAGTTACATTAGTAAGTCACATAATAGTGCCAGCTTATTATAACACATAGAGGATGCACACACGTAAGGCCTAGTGGTCCTCTATACTATCAAGTGAATGGACTTGATTCTCATCTTATCCAAGCTATATGAGCAGTTAAACCCTCTGGGCTAAAGTGGAAGGCAAGAAAAATGGTGTCAGTAGCTATTCCTGCAGACTGGCTATTCTCTATGGGTTTGGATGGCAAAAATCCTTCTCCTAGTTCCCATGATGATTAGAAAATCTGAAAAAGTTGTCAGTATGGGTGTAGGAAAAAAGATGAGGCTTAAATTCGTAAGACCTTAGCTGTCTGATCATGACAAATCACTAAATTTGCTTACCTTCAATTTCCTATCACACATGCAGGACAGGATTATGAAGATGACAGTTGATATAATCCTTGCCCTTCAGAAATGTATGAATATAGTATGAGCTTAATGAATTTTTATTGCACAGACATAAATGAGAGATAGGAAGGATACAAATAAAAGTTCTTTGGAGTACATCTCAAGACCTGGTAGAAAAACTTGATTGGACACCATGCAACAAATGGAGCTTTTCACTTAATTTCTCTCAGCCTCGGTTTCCTCATCTGAAATGGAGATAAGAATTATGTCTTACCTACTCCATAGGTTTGTTTTAAGGACCAGAAGAGGTAATCTATCTGTAAGTACATCTATAAAAATATAGATAAAGATAAATCTATGTGTGTATGTTATATAGATGGATAAATATATGAGAGAGACAAAAGGGAGAGCGAAAAGAGAGAAAAAAAGAGAGACAGAACTCTTTGTAAACCATAAAATATAATTTTAATTTTAGCTCCTATTACCATTCTTAAGATAGACTGATGCATAGCAGAGGATGGACGGTCTAAGGGGGAGGAAAATCTCAGCCTACACATAACTCTTTTCTCCCTGGAACTGGTACCTACTGTCTTAGGTCAGAGACACATGAAAGTTGAATATATTTCTACCAAGCATTTAAGATTGTAGAATCATAGGATCTAGAGCTAGATGGGATTTGAAAGGGCACCCATTTTACTCCCTTATTTTACAGATTGAAGTTCTTATTCAGTAATCCTTTACAGAGTTCTCATTAGACCTCCTCCTGGTTCTCTTCAGACCTCCAGAATATCGGCCACTTTTTTTTTCCATGTCTATTACCAATAATTTGTGTAAAAATATTGAACATTGCTCAATGTTATCTTTTATTGTTAAACTGTGAACCACTTATATCCCAAAGAGCAAAACATACTATTTAATTCTTAACTATACAGTTGTGGCAATTAATAATAAAATGGAACTTTTATGTCTGATGAACTGTGAATAATGAAGTTTTATTAAAAAGGCCTAATTTGTTTAGGTACATGCATTGCCTAGTTATCCAATTATTCCTGCAAAATTACAAATGGAAGAAGTTGGACTTGTTAAATTAAGAAGGTCACTGAAGTAATTAAGACTGGTGAAGCATATTATTAATGCCTTATAGGAGGGAGGGGCAATGCAAAGTTTACCTGTTTCCCTGAATCACAAAGGTGCTCTTCTTTGTTCCATTCAAAATATAATTGGCTGGAAATTCTGATCATAACTGGTTAAATACAAAAGAATATGGTTCATTTCCAAAAATATATAAAAAGCATTTTTAATTGATAAATTGACCTCGTATTGCTACAGTTACTATGTTTTAGCTCATTAAATGAGTCGATACAATTGCAGATTATTAATGGGCTCTCTAGAAGATAAAGAAAAAAAGGAGGTTAATATTATTTAGTACTTGAGAGTTTGAAACAAATATGACTCAAGAATTTTGATAATTGTGTGAACAAGGTTGTTATTAGCATATTAGCATTACTATTGACAAAGCACGATTAATAGAGCACTGAACCTTGGGTCAGGAAGATGAATTTGGTTCTTGTCTCAGAAATACATCACCTGTATCATATTCACAAGTCATTTAAGATCACTGAACACAGTTTCCTCATTTATAAAATGAGGGGGTTGTACTTGATGGCTCCTCAGGTCCCTCCAAGTTCTGAATATATTATCTTTGGAAAACTCTGCTTTTGAAGAAATTAAAAAGAGAAATTGAGGAAGAAAGACATGAGCAATGAAATAAATAAGGACAAAATAAACAGAAAGAGACAGAGTGGCTGTGAAGATTAATAAACTCACTTTTAAAATAAGCTGTATGTTAGATTGCTGGTGATTCAGTAAATGTTTCTAAAAGGTAATAATTGAAACATTATTAAAAATTGAACTCAACATCACATGAAAACCAAAAATCACAATTAGCATGGGAAAACCACATGAGATTTAAAGGCTAATTTCAATCGGAACAATAAATTTTCAAAGGGAATGAGAAAATGTCTCTCACAGATTCCATACATAAATAATATGGCAACACACATAGTTCCTGACTGACTGGAGTCCTTAGCATACATCCCCAAGGATAGGGTAGGGTCAGGGTCAAAGTACACACTTGCCCCCAATTTTCTAATATATTGTGTGTCACTGTGTAGTACTTTTTCTTTATATAAAATATGCATGTAAATCATTTTCTGCTAGCCACTAATACATAAAAAATAATGATAAATATTTCCTATCATGCAACTTCCCTTTGTCCAGTTATAAACTTAGACAGAGTAAAGATTGTGGGGGATTCTGCACACTTATGTAACTATAATTTGTTCTTACTCTTTTTCTTCAAACAACCTTTATTAGTCAGCTATTAGGTGCAAAGCATTGTAGATAGGAAGGCAAAAAAAGAAATTATGTGGCCTTGGCATCCTATTTTGTCTCTGTACATTGGTTATAGATACCTTATACTAGGCTATCAGACAATATCTCTGCCAAAGGCCAAATACATCTTCTTGGATTGTTCTCAGACCCCAAATGGAAATAATGAACTTTTCTATACACCTATCATATTCAGTGGCCTACTGGACCTTCTCTGTTGCAGGATCACACTGAAATGACCAAGTTGAACTCCCAAGGCTTTCTCATGAGTAGTCAAAGTAGCACTGACTCCTGGCCTTACAGAAAATAACATCACCATCTGCCATTATGATAAACCTTCAGGGATGACCTTATATAGTCTAATGATGTATTTTACTCTATAGACTCTTCACTAACCACTAACATCTTGCCTGGACTCACTCTTTAATGATTAGCATGTAGCCATATGCATATTCTTCTGATCCCAGTAATTCTGCAACCTGGGATGCCAAAGAACAAACACTATTCTCTATTTCCAAATAGCTATTTTCTTAATATCATTCATCTCAATCATATCTTAATATTTCACTCAATATCTTCCTGAACCTTTCATGTCTTATACAGTACATGCTCCATAATTAACAAATCACCTTCCATCTTAAACTTCCTTTCTCACTTGTTTTTTTGTTGTTGTTATTTGTTTTGTTTTATGTCTTTGAGCACTATTTGAGACATAGATCAGTCTTGATTACAACTTCCTCCCTCTTGTCCTTTTCAGTATTGCCTAACATTTCTCTAATACTCCTGACTCATTGTCTTGGTGGAGGAGTTAAAATACCTATTGTTTCCCACTGCCATTTCCAGAACCTCACTCTACCACCACCATGTAGTAACCTTGCCTCCTTTGAGGTGCCTACTACTCAAATTTGTCACCTACTCTGTATGCTGGCCTTTAATAGCTATAGGCCCTTCACAAATATTTTCCTTCCTACCTGAATCAACTTAATGCTTGGGTCACAATCATTCTCTTCTCTTCTCCTGCCTTACACTAGGGAAGTACAACCAACACATGCATGAACTTCAAATGAACTAACTTCCTCTTTCCTCAACTGCTTGGTTATCTTGACCTTCCTTGACTACACACAGATGCAACTTTACCATTATCCATAAATGTTATACTTCCATGTTATCTGGCTTACCCTTCAGAAGCCTTCATTACCCTACCAGCCCATTAGCCATCATGATATATCTCTGTTCCCCATTCCGATAATCTTGTTGAAAAATCTATCTCTTCTTAGGATCTGCATTTCTCTACTCTCACTTTCCTCTAATTCTTCAATCTAACTTCATCATTCAACTGAAACTGTTCTCTTCAAAGCTACTAGATCTCTTAATGGTCAAATCATTAATTTTCCCTCTTCTTAAACTCTCTTCACCCTGAGAAAGTCTTGACAAACTTCTCCTCCTAGATATTCTCTATTGTCTAAGTTTGTGTAGTATTGTTCCCTCCTGGCTCTCCTTCTATCTCTATGATCATTCCTCAGTTTCCTTTCCTGGTTCTTCATCCTTGTCATACCCACTAACTATGGGTGTCCCGCAAGGCCCTCTCCTGATACCTCCTATTCTTTTACTTATACTATCTCATCTTATTTCATTAAATGTCATGGATTCTGTTATCACCTTTATTCAGGTGATTCTTAGATCCAACCTTTCCTGACCTCTAATCACAACCAACTCCCTTTTGGGGATCTTGTACTCAGCATTATTTAGGCATCTCAAAATCAATATGTACAAAACCTTCCCCTCTTCCAAATTTATCTATTACTATCAAAAGTACCATTGTTCTCTCAGTATCTAGGTTTAAAACTTTGATGTAATCCTCCATACCTCATCCTCAAACAAAATATCCAATTATTGCCAAATCTTGTCATTTCTACCTTTACAGCATCTCTTGCGTACATTCCCTTCTTTCTACTCACACAGCCACAACCCTAGTCAAGCATTTTCTGCTTCTCAACAATTGCTTTAGGAATATTATCTCAATATTTTCCTAATTGTTCTCCCTTCCTCAAGTTTCTCCCAATTCCAATCCATTTTCCACAAAGCTGTAAAAGAATTTTTTTCCCTAAATCATTGGTTTAATCAAGTCACCCTACTAAATAAATTCTGGTAGAAATATTTTCACATCCAGGATTAAATATAAAGTCCTAGGTTTGTCATTTAAGCTTCTGATAACCACTTGCCCTTTCCTATTTTTCTCCTTGTAAGTTACTAAAGCTTAAAATTGCGCTAAGATTGTTAGTACACCATATTTTACTACCCTCCACATATATTTAAATCCAGCTATTGCTTTCATATGGCACTCCATCTACAAGATGCTTTTGCACTAGTTACATCTGGCCCCAGACTCTTACTGGCAGTGTGACCCTGGGCAGGTCAATTAAGCTCTGTCTCCTCAATTTCTTCATCTGTAAAATGGGACTCATAATGGTACCAATCTCACAGGGCCGTTGTAGGAATTAAATGAGATAGTATTTGTAAAGTAATTGGTACAGTGCTTGGCACAGAGGAGGTGCTTAATAAATGCTTATGTTCTCCCTTCTAGGGCTGAAATGAGAGTAGAGACAACTAGAACTTTGACTCATGGGCACCATAACACACATGTACACATATACATACGCATACACACGCACACAAATTTCATAGAGGCACTCCTTTTGAAAGATAGCAGTTCATACAGTAACTAAAATTCCCACTTCCACTTTTCTACTGTTTGTTTTTATTATTCTAATATTTTTTCATATCATTAATTACAAAATTTAATGAATAATTTTTATGCTTGTTAATTTTTTGGATGTTCAGAAATGTTTCTTGATGTTTGCCTGGGGACTGAAGATTGCTAGTTAGGACTCTGCTTCTGCATTGTAGCTCAGTTTCTGACTCCTGAGTCTCTCAGTAATGGTGAAAATGTATTGCTCACCACATAGCTGCTGAGCTGAAAAATCCTAAAAGACACCATTTCTCTTTAAGTTTTGATTCAAGATTTTGGATAATGGAAAACAAAGAATTAAAATGACCTCTACAATTTTGTATAAACATATATATATATATATATATATATATATATATATATATATATATAATATAAAGTAGAAAGACAGTGTACATAGCTAGTGTTACTTGTACACTGAATAGACCTACAGCACATTGTTAAATCAGTATTAAAATAATTCTATTGCCAACTAAATTTTCTTTCCTTTCAGACTAGTGCTTTTGTTTGCTCTAGAGAAACCTGGCAGGCTAATGACATTTAGAGTGATGACAGAATCATCTGTCAGCCTTCTGTATAATTCTCTCCAGGCAGAGTCAGACAAATACGTTTTCATATACTAGAAAAAAAATTGGTACAAAAACAATATAAAAATAACTTTAAAGGTCTGATAAAAATGGGCTAAAGCAAGGACAATGAAAGTTAATGTTGCCCCTTCCATCTTAGAATGTCTTATTCTAGCTCACAGATTTTATAAAATCGTATAATTGAAATCTTACAGAGGACAAGAAGGAGAAAGGCTGGAAAATAAAGAAATAAATAAAAAAAGGGAGAATAATGTTTGAGGATTGAATCTATACTAGGAGAAGGAAAGCATATTTTGTAAATAGATTGTTTTGAATAGATTTTCTAATGAGATTACAGGGGTAGAAAATGGTCTGCAGATGACCCCTTTAACATCCAGGCCAGATCCAATCACATAGTTCTAGATATTATTTGCTTTTGTATTATTTTAAATTCATTATTTATTGCTTTTTTTTACCTTAGATTTAGTCTATGACTTTAAGAATCCTTGGCCATCAAGAGTGCATTAAATCAAGACAGGTGGAAGGCCTGTTAAGCATTAGAAGATTTCTTTATGGATGAATCAAATTAGTACAAACAATCATTTTGAAAGAATCTGCTACCTGCAAGGCCCTATGGTAGGTGTCAGAATTGCAAAAACAGAGACATAAAGCAGTCCTTGATTTTAAATTCTATAGAATTTATTTGAGGACACAACATATAAACATTTCAGTGAATACAAAATAATTTAAGGGAGTGAAGAGAATTAATAACTGGGAATGGGGAAGGAATTCTTTTAAGAAATGGATCCAGAGCAGAGACTTGATAAAAGCAAAGGATTCTAAGAGGCAGATGTGAAAAGTGAGTGTATTCCAGGAATGTAAGACCATTTTTACAAAGACATAGAGGTAGGGCATTTAATACTGATTTTTGGGAGCAGGTTAGCGAAACCACTTAGAGTACTTGATGGGAAATAAACGGAAATAAATTTGGAAAGACAGACAAGAGCAAAGAGCTTTAAATGCAAAACAATGGAGTTTGGATTTTTTTCCATAGAGTTAATTGGGATCCACTAAAGATTCCTGAGAAAAAATGCTTTTGAAAGACCATTTTGGCTGCTGTGTAGAAAAGGATTCTACCTGGGACAAAATGGAAGCAAGGAAATATATTAGAAAGCAATTGTTACAGTTCAAGTCAGACATGATTAGTGTCTGAATTTCAGTGAATGAGATAGAAGTGAGAGATATTTTAGAGTTAGACTCAATACGGCTTACCAATTGATTTCATATAAGGCCCAAGACAGAATAAAGAGTAAATGATGCTCCTAATGTGTACTTGGGTAAATGCAAAAAAAAAAAAAAAAGATAATGTTCAGAAGAAAGGGTAGTTTAAAGGAAAGGTGGATTTATGTGAGAAGATGTTGTTTTCTATTCTGGGCATATCAATTTTGGGATGCCCATGAGATAGGAAGAACTGTCCAGAAAGAAGCATGATCCATGAAAGGACCTAGCCTAACATCACCCAGGACAAGAAGCAATTACCTGATGGTGATCTATGTTACTCAACAGAGTAATCACAGTGATGATATCTCATGTCATTTGAAATGTACAAGTAATATATGGCTATATACAAAAGAAGCAGGGATATGGGAAGGTTTCAAAATGAGAGGTGAGTAGCCAAGGCAGGTTCATAGAATATGATGTAGCTTTCAATGATGTGGGAAAAAAAAAGGCAAGAGACTGGACCTAGATGGAAGTAAAACTCTCAAGAAATAAAGTATAAGAAGACTAAATGTAACTGGAAAAGTAGGTTTGGAAGTATGCCCAAAGGACGATAAAACTGTGTGTACCCTTTGACCCAGCAATAGCACTACTAGGTATGCATCCCAATGAGTTAAGAGAAAAAAGGAAAGGACCTATATCTCACGTATCCTTTGTTTCAAAGAGAACCAATGACATCATGGGGTGATTTCTTGACTCCTGCATGGATTGGATTTAAGTAAGTAAAGGTTGCATAAAGTCATCAGCCTCGCTCTCTCTTCCAGAGTCATCAAAGCCCAGTGTCAAGACAAAAGTCATGATAACTGGCAATGGCCTCCACGTCCTTGGAGTCTTCAGCATCTGATCAAGCTCTAAGTGCTCCACAACACCTGCTTCAGCCATTTTAATGGCCATTGGAACAAATTATTCCCATTCATCCATTCCATTGGTTGAAGTCGTCACATGTTTGGGGTAGAAATGCCCCTAACTCAATGATGGGTTTGATGCCCATTGGTTTAGCCTACCTGCCCAGGTTTTCCTGGGGTGTGGTCACTGCATATGCCATAGCTTCTTTGACTCACAGGTGAGAGTTGGGTGAAAGTGGACCCTAAAGGTGGATGGGCCTTCCAAAAAAGGGCTAGACAAGCCCTCACACCACAGGGCTAATCCTCCCTGAGCACCCCACTTCAGGTCAGTGGATAGAGTGCTGGACCTAGAGTCAGAAAAACTCTTCTTTCTGAGTTCAAATTCAACCTCAGACACTTAGTAGCTGTGTGACCCTGAGCAAGTCTTTTAACCCTGTTTACCTATATGCACAAAAATATTTATAGAAGTTCTTTCTGTGGCAACAAATTATAAGTTGAGAAGATGCCCATCAATTGGTTAATGGCTGAAAAACCTGTGTATATGATTGTGATGCAATACTAATATACTATAAGGAATGATGAGCAGGATGGTTTCAATAAAACTTGGGAAGACTTGTATGAATTTCAAAAAATGTTCTGGAATACACATGACCTGTAGATAAAAAAATATCATTTAAGAGGCTTGAGATTTCAAGACTATAAAAGGGGACATGGCATGACTCTACAATAGAGAAGGCATTGGAGGAAAGGAAAAAAAAAGGGGGCTGAGAAAATTATGCCATTGGGAATCTGGCAGGAAAATATAACAATTTGAATATCCTAAGTGCCTCCAATTCTACAAGCCTCCACTAGTTATTAAATATTCTTAAACATGGGGTTTTAATTTTCTGTGACAGCAGAGTTCTGGCCAATTTTTCATCTTATTCATTTACTAGCTCCAAACTACCTTAATCTTTATTCATCTCTTTTCAAATTCGAAAGTATAACACAGTCTTTATTTTGTCCCTCTTTCCTAGTTAAAAAAATATAGGAATCATTTCAGAGAAATGATCATGCCCTTAGTCCTCCTCTATTTCCTAGGGAGCTTTGTTTTCATTTCTGACATCTTGTCTGCTATGTCCCTCCTGATCACTGTAGAGAAGAGCTCATTTATTCTTTAGCCATATCCTGTTCTCCTGTTATTTAATTCTTTCCATTATCCCTTAGTGGTCCAAAGCCTTCTATTACTGATCTTGTTAACTTTAGAGAAGTATTGAAAGAATCTTCTGTTGTTTTATTCACTGCCAATGTAGTGTGTCTTTCATAGCATCAACTGGAGCTTTGCATCAATCACGGTATTATACCCTTTCAACTTGATTTAATTATTCATTATCGTCAGTACACAAAATGTATCTCCAGCATTTTTTTCCTCCCTTTATTTTTAAACAAATTTATTAATCATGAAAAAACTCAACCTCTACTAAGGAAAATTGCTGAGAAGTCACATGGGGGGCTTTCATAAAGCTATGCTCATTGTTGACCTATAAACCTCCTGATAGTCTGGTTTGGGTCCTCCCTTCATTGGAAGCTGCCAATCATGTTGAATTGTATACGGGTTTTATAATGTGAAGATATTTCCCAGAGGCCAAAGCAGCTGAAAGCCTTGTGTAAATTGGAAAACAAACCAATAAATAAATAAGAAATATCAACAAGACATGACAGGATGTGCCATTCTAGATGCTTATCTTTTAGATTTTTTCCGCTTCATCATGTAAAATCAGTGAATATCTTTATTATATGAATTCTCATGATAAAAATAAGACTAGTTTTTAAGTTCACCTTGCTTTTAAGAAATGGAGCAGAGTTATTTAAATATCGCAGCTCAAGTCTTAGAGAGAATACTGTCTGGCACCATGTGTATAGTATGTCTGAAAATGTGCTATATATGGCAATAAGAATATGATAGAGTTTGAGTGTTAATAATTACATATATATACATATATATATACATACATGTACGTATGAAATTTATACATATATATATATATATATATATATATGAAAGCCTGAGCCCTTACATTTTAATCTTTATCCTTTGTCTTCCTTGATTTTCTCATTTGACTTAGACTTTATTACACCTTACTCTTCCTAATAGTATTGATAACCCCCTTGCTGTTCTGTGAAAACAAAACTCTAGGCATTTTCTCTGACCTTCCTCCATTCTTCTAATGCTCTCCCTCTTCATCTTGACCTAGTGGCTTCGCTGGCTTCTTTTATGTCCAAGTTAAAATCACACTTTCTATACTAAAAGTCTTTTCCAACTCCTTTTATTTCCCTCGTTTAATTATTTCCTATTTATTCTGTACTCATCTTGGTTATATATCTTTTGCTTGTTGTCTCCCCTACTCCACTGTGAGTACCCTGAGGGCAAGGACTTTTTTTTTTTGGTATTCCTAGTGCTTAGCACAGTGCCTGGCTCATTTGTTCTTCAGTTGTTCCGGGTCATGTCTGCCTCCTTGTGACCCCATTTGGGGTTTATCTTAGCAAAGATACTAGTTTGCCATTTTCTTCTCTAGCTCATTTTACAGATGAGGAAACTGAGGCAAAAAGGGTCAAGTAACTTTCCCAGGATCAGAGCTAGTAAGTGTCTCAGGCCAGATTTGAATTCAGGAAGGATGAGGCATGTCCAGCACTCTACTCTAGCCACTGTGCCACCTAACTGCCCTGTCTGACATATAATAGGCATTTGATAAAAATTGACTGATTGTGTGTTGAATCAACCCTGTCTCACAAGTCAGACCTAATACAGACTTTAAGAAAATGTCTGTCCATGTTTGATGTAAAAACAGTTTATTTTGGGGAGAATCAAATAGTCCTGGGCCTTTTTCTGCTTTCTGTGTTTAAGAATTAAGCTCATGTTATGATGCCAAGTAAGGCAAAACTTGCAGGAAATGGATTTAAATCAGAAAGAAGAAAAAAATAAAGTATATATTTTTTAAAAAATACCCATCTGTGCAACTACATGACTCCAGAATAGTGAGCTCCTCATAATTAAAGGAATTTGAGATCTGTCATAAATGCTGTGGAAGGGATTTTTTTTTCCAGTTAACAAGAGTTTGGATTACATTAATGACCTCTAAGATTCCTTCTATTGCTAAATTGTAGCATTCAGTAATCATTCAAATGTGGTCAAGGATAAGCTTCAATCTAAAGTGTGCCAAAGAAACCCTATTCACATAATATTTTGAAAGCAGTATAAAATTAAGTATTGTTATTACATCCTAAAATTTTAATTGCAAACTCTAAAATAGTTTGCTAATTAACACGAGGGGCTTCAATAAATACAGCACTTTTAGTGAAAGAAGAACATAGTTACATCAAGAAGGAATTAACAGACATCTCTAGCCAAAGATGTTTAATATGAGTAAGTAACTATTAAGAAATAACATGAGAAGTTTTGGCTTCGTTCCGATGGGGACTAAAAGAAAGGCAAGGGATGCAAAAGAGGCTCACTGCTAATATTTATGCATAGATACAGACACATGCACTTTTTTGTGTATATACAGGTTCATCCATTGTACAGAGAATTTATGTTCATATGTACTAGTATACAACAGTATATATGTATATGTTTATATACACACATACATACATAGACACATCCCTACTTCCCACCTTCTATTATGTGAAAATTTATTTGGAATAATTGAGTTAATTTAAAATTCAAAGACTAGATTTGGACAAATTCATTATCAAAAGTTGATCACAACAGAATATATATACATATGTGTGTATAATATACATATATTTATATATTTATATATTTATACAAACAAAATATATGTAAATTAAGTCACATACAGTATAAATAGGAAATAATTAACAAAAGGAAAGCATCATAATTAAGAGGAGTTGGGGAAGGTTTCTGGTAAAAGTTTGGATTTTAGTTGGCACTTAAAACTTTTGTTGCTGTTGTTGAATTGTTTCAGTTGTGTCTGACTTTAATAACACATTTGGGGTTTTCTTGGAAAAGATGCTGGAGTGGTTTGCCATTTCCTTCACCAACTCATTTTATAAATGAGGAAACTGGGGTAAATAGCGTTAAGTGACTTGCCCAGTGTCACACACCTGATATATGTGTGAGTCTGGATTTGAGCTCATGAAGATGAGTGGTCTATCTACTATGACACCTAGCTGCCCTAAATGACACTAGGATGTTAATAGGTAGAATTGAGAGACAGCATCTTGGGCCTGGGGCACAGCCATATAAAAAGCCTGGAACCAAGAGATGGAATGTCATCTTCATAGACCAGTTAGGAAATCAGTGTTGTTGGATTGAAGACTGTGTCAAGAAGTAAAGTATCAGAAGACTGAAAAGATAGGAGGAAACTAAATTATGAAGAATTTTGAATAACAGAGCATTTTATATTTGATCCTGAAGGTAATAGGGAGCCACTAGAGTTTATTAAATAGAGGACTGACATGACAGAGCTGATGTTGGGAACGGCACTTTGGTTGACTGGAAGATAGATTAGAAGGATAAGAGACATGAGACAAGAACACCTATTGTAGTAGTAGAGGGGTAAGGTGGTGAGAGTCTGCACATGGATGGTGGCAGTGTCAGAGAAGGTAAGGGGGCATATTCAAGAGATCTTGCATAAGTGAAATCAACAGGCATTGGCTTGAATATGAGGAATAGTGAGAGATGCTGAGGAGTCCAGGGCAACTCCTAGGTAGTGAGCCTCAGGGACTGGCATGCTGCTGCTGCCCTCTACAGTAACAGGGAAGGTAAAAGGGGCAAAGAGTTTGGGAAGAGAGAAAAAATGAGTTCAGTTTTGTATATTTTTACCTTAAACTGTCTACTGGACATCTAATTTGAAATGTCTGAAAGGTAGTTAGAGACGTGATATTGGAAGACAGCAGAGAGGTTGGGTCAAGATAGAAAGATTTTAGAATGATCAGCATACAGATAGAAGCTAAATCCATGGAAGCTGATGATATCACCAGGTAAACTAATACAGAAGATGAGAAGAGTGCCCAGGAAAGAACCTGGATGCACAGCTATAATTAGAGGGAGTGATTGGATGACAGTCCAGCAAAATATACTGAGAAGAAGCTTTCAGAGGGGTAGAAAGAGAAACAGGAAAGAGTGGTGTCGTGAAAACCTAGAGAGAAGAGTATGTCAAGGAGGAAAGATTGATTCATAGTGTCAAAGGCTGCAAAGAAATCAAGGAAAATGAAGATTGAGAAAAGGCCATTAGAGTTGATGACTAAGAGATCATTGGTAACTTTGGAGAGAGTAGTTTCAGTGACAGTGAGAATGTAAAGGGTTAAGAAGAAAGGAAAGCAAAGTAGAGGCACCTTTTTGAAGAATATAGCTACAAAAGGAAGAAGAGATACAGTAGAATACTTAACAGGTATGGAAGGATCAAGTGAGGGATTTTTCAGGCTGAGAGAGACCCAAGCCTGATGGAAGGCAGTAGGGAATGAGGTGATAGTTAGGGAGAGATTAAAAATAAGTTATAGAGTGGGGATTACAGAGGGAACAATCAGTTGGAGGAGATGAGATAGGAGGGGACCACTGGAATAGGTAGAGGGGTTAGCTTTGGTGATAAGTAGTAAGGCACTTAATTATATGACACAGGGGTGAAGGAGTAGACAGTAACAGAAGGCACTTGAGTGATAAGAGGTGGCATTTAATTGATTGATTGGTTATGACCTGCTTTTGTGGAGCCAGTCCAGATAATAACAAGATGAGTGAGGTTTGTAGTATTGAAGTAAGGGTCCAATCAGAAAACTGAGAATTCAGTTTTCACCATATTTTGGCATATTTGAAAACCTATAATAATGACAATAGCCCTGCATATGAGACAAATCTGAATGCAGAGTAAATATCATTGGCAATTAGAGGCAGGTAGGTGGTGCAGTATATATAGTGCTATGCCTGGAGTCAGGAAGACTCATCTTCCTGAGTTCAGATCTGGCCTCAGAAACTTACTAGCTGTGTGACCTTGGGTAAGTCACTTTATGCTGTTTGCCTCGCCTTCCTCATCTGTAAAAGGTGCTGGAGAAGGAAACGCAAACCACTCCAGCATCTTTGACAGGAAAATCCCAAATTGGGTCACAAAGGGTCAGACATGACTGAAACAACAGAACACCAATATTTTTGCCAGTTACAACACCACTAACTAATAAGAAAACCCAGGGACTGAAAAGCAGTACCCACAGGGGCTTCACCACGAAGTGATCAATGGTATATGTAAGGACAATGATGACTAACTGATAGGGTGAGAACTAAGAAAGCAAGACCCATGTATGGTTGCAAACATGCATTTTCCTTGCATTTCCTTGCACTTTCTTTGGCTTTTTCAGATCCTATTTTGCCCATATCCCTTTACCTCTTCAATCTGATATTTTTTCACTTGTTGCTTCTTTCTCAGCACAGCATTAATGGGACAGTTGCTCCTATGCACCTTTGTTGACACCAGAAGAGGAAGGACTACAAATAATGGAACTGAGCACAAATGAAAGTAGGATAGGTCAGAACTACTCTGGCAAGAAATTGGATGTTGCAATGGATCTAAATTTATTTCTGGAATTTGTTATAAACCACCAGATCAAAAACAGCATGAAGATGAGGAAATGGTCTGTGAAATCAAAAAGGGCCTGGATAAAGAGGAGAGAGCACTGATGAAGAATTTTAATTACTTGGTATAAACTGGAATAATCTAGAAGTGTTGTTCTGGTCAGAAAAGTGTTTACCAACATAATATGTTGTTAATGCATTCATCTTAATTCCCAATAAACCAAATTTTTCATATGTAAATCAAAACAAGAAGCTGGCCTCTTTTCAAATATACTATCTAGTTTCAAATAAAAATAATTAAAAAAAAGAATTAAACAAAAGTTTCCCCTCTGAGTAAACTCTAAAACATGACAAATTTTGCTACTAATACTTAAGTAGTGGGTCAAGAGAATCTGGGCTCTACTTAATAACTACTTAATGACACATATAATGCTATAAGGTTTACAGAGTGTCTTGTACAGATAATATCATCACAACAATCCTGTGACATAGGTAACATAGGTATTATCACCTCCATTTTACAGATGAGGAAACTGAAGTCCAAATTTAAAAGACTTGCTCATGGCCACATAACTTGTAAATATTAGAATTGAGACTTTCTGACTACAAGGATAGTATTTTATTTTGTTTTCTTTGTCTCTTTTTCCAAGTTGTCTGTCTGTATTTGCCAAAATAAATATCAGCCACCGGTAGCTTGGTGGCTGAGTGGAGAGAGTTTTGGGATTGAAATCAGGAAGACCTGAATTCAAATCTAGCCTTTCATACATACTAGCTTTGTGACCCTGGGCATGTCACAATGTCTGTGCCTTAACCCACCGGAGAAGGAAATGGCAAGCCACTCCAGTATCTTTTTCAAGAAAACACTGTGAACAGTATGGTCCATGGGCCACAAACAGTCAGACAAGACTGAACAACAATATGTGGTCATATACATATCATCTTCCCCATCAGATTATGAGCTCCTTGAGGGCAGGCATTATTTTAGGGAGCAGCTAGGTTGCTCAGTGGATGAAGTACTGGGCCTGGAGTCAGGAAGACTTGAGTTTAAATTCAGCCTCAGACACTTACTGTGTGACCCTGGGCAAGTCACTTAACCTGTTTGCCTTACTTCACTGAAGAAGGAAATGGTAAACTAGTACAGTATCTTTGCCAGGGAAACCCAGTGGATAGTATGGTCCACAGGATTACAATGATTCAGAAATGACTGAATACTTCAATAATGACAACAAATACGGACAGTTTACCACTAAGTGATGATATTTTTCAGTCACAGTTTCTCAACCAAGATTATATATAGAAGCTTAGAAACTGAAATCTGCTTTAGATCAGGAAGTCATGGTTCTTTGATATTTTGAAAATATTAATCTTATAGCTTCTATACATTTATTAAATAACCCACTATATGCAAAACATTATATTAAGCCATGGCCATCTCTACCATGCCTTCAAGGAGCTCACAATCCACTTAAGGAGTCAAATCAATGGCATAAATATTTTTCATACAATAAAAACTTATAATTCAATTTGTGAATTTAGGAGGTACAAAATTATATAAAAGTTCCAATTAAGAAAAGAAGACTGCTGCCTGAAGGAGAAAGGTAGGGTCAGTGAAAACTTCATAGAGGACTTAACATTTATTTTATGTAGGACTTTATGAAAGCAAAATATATCAACAGGCAATGACAGGGGAAAGTGAAATTTTGGCAGAAGAGATGGATTGAGAAAAGGTATGAAGGAAAAAAAAATCAAAGGCTGGTTATGTTTGGGGAACAGTAAGTAATCGATTTGGGCTACAACTTAGAATGCAGAAAGAAGGCTAGTTGAGCTAAGATTTAAAATAGAGTGAATCCAGTTTGAGGAGGCCTCTGGTTAAAGAGTGTCTACTTTATTGTTAGGCAATGGAGAATACATGGTTTGATGTGTGATTTAAGAAGATTACTCTGGAGGTGGGGAAAGTGTGTATTGAAGTAGGAGCTTCTGAAAGGGAGTCAAATATGCCTGCACTACTCCAACAGGGGCCTGAATTAAGCTGGGGACTGTAAGAATATATCATTATGAGGGGTATCATAGGACCATGGAGGTAAAATCAATATTCCTTTTCTGAGCTTTAAATGAAGATTATACTTTTTCAATTAGCATAAAATAATACAAATGACAGGGATTAAAGGCCTCAAAAGATATTAGGAGACATTTTCTCTGGTGAGTCTTCAAAACTATGTAACAAAGGAAGCATCATCTAGTAATTAAATAATGCAATCCAGGCAGGTCCAACCCCAGAACCATAACAGTTTCAACAGATTCGATAAAAACATTCTGAAATTCAATCTAAACACATATTCTGATTGATATGCTGTAGAACAAAATGACATTTAAAAGGCAAACAGTAACCAACAAAGTGATGAAATGGCAAATTCCCTGAGGTAGGGTCAAATTTAAGTACTCTAAATCTAATGTCCAAATCACCTTAGACAGGATTTTATAGGAGTTGTGATCACCACTGGCAAACTCTTTACTTGAATTTACTGCCTCATCTCACTCTGTCTTCAGGTGCAGGAAACTAAAATTGAGCAAAGAGAAGTGTTTGAAACCAGCTGGAATCCAGCCAGTCTCTACTCTTAACTGCTAATCTGTAGTACTCCCCTAGGTAAGTTTCTCACTTTGGCTTTCTGATTTTTAGGGAGGTGAAATACTGTTGACTGGGCCTCCACAGGAAACCACCTCCCTCCCAACCCCCAAAGTGGAATGAACAAGGAACATTTCAGGCAAAAGTGATTGTGTCTCATGCTAGAGGCTGAGGCAGGTAGCTGATTAATACAGAAATTTATTTGAATGTTACAGTTCATTGCTTGGTCAGACAACTCAGGGAACCTACCTTACTGTGATTGTTCAAGTCAAAAATAAGATAAAATGAAGAAAATCACAGTAAGGTATACAGACATAGCTCTCACGACCCCTGAGGTCTTCACTGACTTCTTCCCAAGTTCCAGCTCAGATTTCATGCTCGAATAGAAATTTAAAAGAATGTTTTCTTCATCATACTCAATGATGTAAGTAGGTGTTTCAAAAGCATGGCTTATACAGATTCTCTTTGTAGTTTTCAGCTCAGTAGCTCAGCTTCCGTCTTTTAGCCACAGGAGAAGTAATCAGAGTTCTGTTGTTTGCTTTGTTCCCAGCCTTCGTCTGGCAGTGTCCAGGAGCGAGGAGCGCAGAGACCTCTTTTTGCTCTCAAAAGCGAACCTTACCATTGTGAACAAATGTGTAGTGACATCTGGATTTCTCTGTTGAGTATTACACTTCAAAACTACCTGGAAATTTAAAAATGTGAAGAAAAAAAAAAGGAAGTGAATGAAGTCCTTCAAAAAAAAATGTTGTCAGTTAAATGTGGGCATGTCTGTGTGGCCAGGGGATAGATGTCTGAGTATGCCTACTATATAACTGGGCAGCCAGGTGGTGTAGCGGATAGAGGGCCAGGCCTGGTGTCAGGAAGATCTAAGTTCAAATCTGGCCTCAGATATTCACTAGGTCTGTGACCCTGGGCAAGTAGCTTAAGCCTGTTTGTCTCAATTTCCTCATCTATAATGAATTGTAGAAGGAATTAGCTAACCACTCCAATATCTTTGCCAAGAAAACACCAGATGGGATCACAAAGGGCCATATACTACTGAAACAACAACTGTATAACAAAGGTCTAGGGGAAATTACTCGGGGCTTCAAAGAAAGTGCCAATGTGTTTGGGAGTTTCATTTTGTAAATATTAAAGGGGAAACTACTTGAAACAATAAAGGAATGAAATCATCACTAGATTACTTCCTATTCTCTGTATTACTTTCCTTTATAAGTTTACTTTCTTTCACAGTTTTGACCGTATGGCCAGATCTTTCAACCAGGTATCATCCTTCACCCATGTTTTCCTTGGCCTCATCTGTAAATTGCCTTCTGATCCACTTCTGTCTAACCTTACATCCCCCATCTTGTAATTGTGAAGGTGATTTTAGATTCAGTCCAATTTTCTTGCCCGATTTTTTTTTTCAGAGATCCAGATTCTGCTGAACAATGCGTTAGGTGTTCCTTACTGTTTGTGTCATATGTAAATCTGCTGAAAATCATTGAAAACCAAAAAATTTTAACAGTATAAGGCCAAGCAAAGTTTCCTGTATTACTCCACTGGAAACCAGCTGTCATGATGATATTAAGCTACTGACAACCATTTGTTGATTCCATCCATCCAACAAGTTTAAAGTCCATCTAATTATATTATTGTCTAGTTCACAACTCTCTATCTTCTCCACAGGAATAGTGCGATCTACTACATCAAAACATATTTGGCAAAACTTGGTAAAGTATAACCATTACTTTCCCTTTTTTACTAGTTTAATAGTCTTGTAAAAAAGAGAAAGGAAGGAAGGAAGGAAGGAAGGAAGGAAGGAAGGAAGGAAGGAAGGAAGGAAAGAAGGATGAAGAAAGAAAGAAAGAAAGAAAGAAAGAAAGAAAGAAAGAAAGAAAGAAAGAAAGAAAGAAAGAAAGAAAGAAAGAAAGAAAGAAAAAGAGAAAGGAAGAAAGAAAAACAAAATGAAGTTAGTCGAATGTAACCCATGCCTGATAAGTTGATAAGTCAGGCATCGTGATTTAGTTTAGGGGTGCCTTCTTTAAAAAATTCACTTCTAACATAGGAAGTATTTGAGAAAAGACCCTTTTTCTCACCTACCCCTAATATAAGAAAGCAGAAGCCATTTTGTTCAGTCTAGTAAGCATCTCTATTTTTCTTTTACTCTAATTATAACCTGGGAACATAGCAAAATATGCAATGTAGAAAAAATAATCATACTATCTTCCACATGAGACATGGTTCCAATGGTGATTTCTTTTGAAGACTAAAATATTTTAACCAATTAGATAAAATAATGTTTAATGTAAAAAAACAAAACAAAACAAAAATCTCCTCGATTTTAGAAAAGGAATTTCAATAATCAGCAAACAGAATTAAAAATGTCTCTGGAAATAACACCACCAAACTAACAAATCATTCTTTGACAGGGTTATATGTTGAACTATATTTGACTTTGAGAGTTAGGCAAGTAGGTGATTTGTTTATTTGGGACTTGTTGTCATGGCAATTGGAATATCTGTCATTAATCACTAGTTTGTAACCATGGTTACATCTGCTAATTTCAGGTTATTCATGCTCTGAAACATAAAATAATACCCTCTAGACTAATTGCATTAGAGCAACAGTTAAATGCTACAAGCTTGACTGGTGCAGGTTTGACCTACATTTAGCCCTGCAAAGCTAATCAGTCAGAGAAACCTCATCAGTGAAGCTAATCAGTGAAGAATCACCAATCTGGATTCTAGACATGGCAAGAATTTGCCGTGGACACAAAGCGGTATTGTTACTGAGCTATAATAAGAGGATAAAATCCTTTTATCCATTTTTAATCTAGTCTCGGCCCTGTTCTCCAGAGAGCTCATCAGTCATCAGATGGAATTTATCTAGTAGCCATGAATTTAAAATGCAAATGTGAAGTCATATTGTCTTTGCATTTAGATATGCCATGTGTACACTGTCAGCTTGATATGTCTGCAAAAAGTACAGTCTTAGAAACAAATTGCCATTTGAATTGATTTTTACTTTCTTTTGTTGTAATATATAACTCCCTCAGACACAACCTGTTTCAAAAATTAATAGAATATGTAAGTTACAAAAATCAACTTTTTTTTTGCTTCATTTTTTCCTCATTTTAATTCAACTCTAGTCAGTTCCCTTTCTTGGATATTGCACTGATAGGTTCCCATGAAGGCATGCCGATAGATTAGCTGTCTACAATTTAAAGTCCAAAGAGGCATTCAAGTATATCCAACTTTTCCTGATCTGTATAGGGAAAAGCAGATTTGCATAGAGTTTTACAAACAAAATCCCTCTTCTAGTGTCCATTTCTTTTCCTGACTCTCCATGGCTTTGTGGATTCTCAAAGAGTACTCATTTCCAGGGCTATGCTATTGTAGAAAAAATGTGGAGTCCAAGCATAAACTCAGGAGCTCAGTGGCAAACTGGTGAATATATCATGTTGACAGTTGTGTATATCCTGCCCCTGCTTTGCTGCTACTCAGCCAATAATGACCTTCATACTCAGAACTCAAATAGATAGTATTACTCTCTTATAACTCCCAAATACACCTATTGTCTATTACAGTTTTAAGTATATATATACATTTATATATGTATATACACACACATATACATATATATGTACATGTATATACACACATTATATATATATATATATATATATATATATATATATATATATATATATATATATGTATATATATATATATATACACATACACACACACATATTCTTCTCCCACAAACAGTAAACTCATGAGGAAACTTATCTAAAATTTCCATCTCCTCCAGGGCTCAGTTCAATGTTCTGCATAGGGTAAGTGAGCAATAAATATTTGTTATCTTTGCATAGTGCTATTCTCTTCTTTAAACTCTTAGACCTCAGATGATGAAGTCGACCTTATCCTTCTCCACAGGAGCCTATGCTCCCTCACATTATCTTTTCCTCTCCCCACACCTGGGGCAGAAATCCAAATACTCCATGGTCCACCCAATCACCATTGGCCTAGTGGTTTAGGGACTTTCCTGGAGCATGCAAGCACACTAATTCCCTTGCACATGCTCAGTGATCCAGGGCAATGATCTAGGGCAAAAACATACCTCCTTAGGAAAAGCTACCTGGCTTCTTTGTTTTTTTGTTTTGTTTTTTAGGCAATTGGGGTTAAGTGACTTGCCCAGGGTCACACAGCTAGTAAGTGTCAAGTGTTTGATCTGAGGCTGGATTTGAACTCAAGTCCTCCTGACTTCAGGGCTGGTGCTCTATCCACTGCGCCACCTAGCTGCCCCTAGTACTTGGCTTCTTACCTCCCCAGAAATGCCATAAAAGGAAAACCACACCCCATTCCTCCTCCAGGGATGGACTTCTTAGAACCTGCTTCAGGTTCCTCAGATGTCTACTACCCTGGGTCCATATAAACCTAAATTCCAGGCACTGTCAACAACCAACCAGCCTCCTGAGACTGCTTGGTTCTATTTGCTTTTGCAACAATAAAGCTTCACCCATTGAGAAACAAATCCAACCTTTGGGTAGTTTTTACCTTCTGAACCTGCTCTCCCACTGCAATGATAGAGTCAGAAATACATGTTGGTGACACTTACTAGCTGTGTGATCCTGGCCAAGTCACTTAACCCCAATTGCCTCACCAAAAAGTAAAAACAAAAACAAAAACAGAAATACATGTTGGCAGGATGTGACCACATGCAGAATGCTATGTGAAATGGAGATATCCTACAGGTGGACTATCAATAACCTGGCACTCTGAGTTATCTATTACTTTGCCTATGATTACTTGTCAGTTGCTGGATTTAACTTTCTACTGGATTTAACTGTTGTTTTAATGAATTAAAATTGAATATTATAGCCAAAGAAAATAGTGCAATTAGGTTAGAGAAAACATATGTATGTATACATGTACATATATGTGTGTACCTATTATTATTATTTTAAAAAAAGACGACCTACAAGAATTAACTTTCTAGTCATATGTTCACATAAACAAACTTCAATCTCCTTAGCCAAAAGAAAAACCAAAAACAAACACACACACACACACAAAACGTCTTATAGAGAAGTCTATTTGCCAGTTGGAAAAGTAAAAACTTTCCTAACTCTATAGCTCCTGGCTATCTCCTTTTGTTGCATGCCACCTACTGCATCCTTCATGAATAAATCAAAAATCACACAAACAGTCACATGCAAAACACTGAGCTATGTGTTGGGGATACAAATACAAAATTAAATAACTCCCTGCTCTCAATGACCTAACATTCCAATGAAGGTGACATCACATGTGGATGGTTTCACTTGCTAGTAAGATAGAAAGTTCCCATGGTGCTAAGGAAATTGTGGGAAAGAAGATGATAATGGGTTACTTTCAGTGCCATTTCTACTAATTAAAAAAAATCACATCAGTTTCTGATGTTGCACCACTTGACAGTGTCAAGGATTTTGTTGGTAAGAATTTGCCTTTTTTTTTGTTTCAATAGCTATGGCTGCAGCACACACAGAAGCAATTGCTAGCACATTTCCCAGAGTTTGATTTTCAGGAGTATGGCTTTAAGAGCAGGGCTGAGAGCAAAATCCATGATCTGGAATGTGCTACCACTCCCAAGGCTCTTGGCTAGGCTGCCTGTCAGTGGCAGTTGCTGAGCATATGGTGTTGCTGAGAAAGATTAATGGGACCATTTTCCATGGTGATTTCTCAGTGAAGGCTCTTGGGCCCAGGCTAGAAGCAGGACAGGTAGCATAGAGGGAACTCCTATTCTCGAGGCTCTTGGATACAAGGTGTTAGACTATCTCCATCAGAGTCTAAGAGGAGCTATTGGTATAGTGGTTTGATCTACTTTGTACATGTGGCTTCCTATCCTTCCCTCAGGCTGTCATGCTTGCTCTGTAGGTCGTATCATAGTCTCTCTGTAAGTCATTATACTCAATCCAAGTCATGGCATGAAGATAATAACTGGGTTGAGCAATTTGCATACTCAAAGAGTGCAAGGTCCAGGAGAATCCTGACCAGTGTCATTCAGTATGCATACTGTGATATTCTTTGGCTACTCACAAATATTACATACCTGGTTTCACCAAAAACATGTTTAAATTTTGTAACCTGAGGCAAAATTTGTAAAATAACTGTCAATCATTGTAAAAAAAAATCTCCAGAAAAAACAAACAAACAAAAAAACTTCATCCACCATGAAGGTATAGAGGCTTCTCTTTTTGTGAAACCTGAAACTCTGCAGGTACTTTTTAGATCATAGTTATGATATGTTTTTCAGTCTTATGAGTTAATGATTTCAGAAGGACATAGCATTTATTGAAAGATGGATTTTTCCATTGAAAGATGGAATATCAGTTTATAGTCCCTTATGAACTGAAGTCAAATTTCAAGCAATTTAAACAGTGGGAGGAGGCCTTTCAATATCAGTCAACAGGTGTTTATGGAGCATCTACCACATATTTGACACCATTCTAGGCATTACTTTGGGGGAAGGATATATACAATATGAATGATGTCCACAAAAATCTAATATGGTCTTTAGGGAGACAAAATATGACATAAAACACTTAGTGATCAAGACTAGGGAAAGATGTTTATCTCTATATACATACACAGATAACATATACATACATATATACATGTATCAGCAGCAAAGGTACAATGTGATATTGATGCAGAGAAAGGTTAAGCTATGTGGTACAAACCATGAGCAAATACTGTAGTGTGTATATATATATCTATATATATAGATGCATATATATAGATGCATCTATATATATAGATGCATCTATATGCATCTATATAGACTGTATTTCAGAGATAGTGTTGTAATAAAAAAAACTGAACATGGCATCAGATGGTGTATAGAGAAAGCATTTATTAAGCATGCATTATGAGTCAAGCACTGTGATCTGAATTTAACTATATATTATAGTGTAAAGAACACTTGATTTGTGCTAGGAGGACTTGTTTCATTTCTGGCTTTGCTACCTTATGCAAGTCACTTTAGCTCCTTTCGATATGACATGATATAGAGGTGTATAACTGATGCAGTTATCCACTGTATTAGACTTGATGTCAAGAAGAGCTGAGTTCAAATCCTACTTCAGACATTACTATGTGGCCCCAGATGTTACTTAATCTTTATGTGCCTCAGTTTCCTTAATTGTAAAATTAGGGAACTAGAATCAATGGTGTCTTCCAGATTAAAATCTAAAATCTACTACTTGATGCCTAGAATTTCTCTGCTGGCTCTAAATCCAAATCTAGGCCCAACTGCTTATTTATTAGCTGTCTGACACTGAGCAAGTCAATTAACCTCTGAGCCTTTTCTGTTTCTCAGCAGCAAAAAATTGTGATAGTAATCTGCTCTACATACCAGTATTGTTTTGATAATCAAATAAAATTGCAATGTAACTATAATAAGTATGTAAATGTTAGCTATTTGCATTAGTACTGAGAATACAGGGAATATCTGGGGCAGGTCAGGCTACTAGGTGCAATGAAATCTAAGCTGCAGTAGGAATGGCACTGGGTAGCAATAAGTCAGATGCCAGTGACTCACTTTGCTTTTTCATGCTATACTTGATAGACAGCCAGCAGGGTTCAAGATGGTTTGTGATGCCATCAATGATGTAAAAGCAGAGGCAGTGAGTGCTACAATCAACTGTCCCACAATCTTAGTGAGATGGGTTTCTCCCTCTTTGAGCAAAGCAGGTACTCTGGGACAGCTGCATTAAGCTTTTCAGACCACTGAGATAGCACCATTTAGCAAATCACTGCCCCAGTGTGGCTGATCTATTTGGAGACAAATCACAGTAATTTCAATATTTAGAGGTGGATTGCTGGGTCATTGCACATCAGCACTTTTTAAACATCACAGTATTTATACACAGATATGAGAAAAAGGAATAAAGGAAGAAGGAAATGGAAAGCAAAGTGGCTATTATGCCACCCCCACAGTCCAGCAATCATCATTCAAGTATATCTGAAGGGTACTCGTCGGGCTGTCTAAAATTTATTTCCCTTTATCTTTGCCTTGTTTTTTTTTTCCAAATGTCTATCTGTTACGTCTCTTTTTCTTGTGTGTATATTTTCTTTTTTAAAAAATGTGTATATTTCCTTTTAAAATTTCATATACTATACACATGTACTATGATTTTAAACATACTATGAAATCTTTCCCAAGACTGATCTAGTTTATATTACACTTATTCATATTTACTGATGATTTGTTCTTTTTGAGTACCCCTGATATTTCATATGAAATATTACATGCATGCGTGTATGTGTGTGTTAGATCTTCCCTGTTGAACTGTAAATAAGCTTTTTGAATAACAAACTCCTTTTTTTTCTGTCTCCTTTTTTTCTCTCCCAGATAGTGCTGAATACTGGAGACCTTTTAGGTTACCTTATCATTTTTACAGAAGAGGAAACAGAGGGTCAGAGAAGTAAAATAACTCATTCAAAATTGTAGAATTAGTTGGTTCCAGAGCTAAGTTTTACAGCCAGGTCTACTGATCTTAAATGCAAATGTGAATGATTTAATAGAGGGATCTCTCTACTTGCATGCCCCACCAGATCTATAAATTCACATGCCCAAAACTAACTAACCCTCTCACTTGCTAAAATAGTTTCATTCTTAGCAACTTCTCTGTTTTTAGTGATAGTACTAATATATTTCTAACCATCCAGATATGAAAACTTGGAGTTACCTTTAACTCTCCTCTCAACTACATTTCCCCGAACAAAATCATTTGCCAGGTTCTAGGGATTTTTACTATGTTTTCACCATCTTTGATATTCATCTTCTGTCTGCTTAATCAGTCACCACCCAAGGTCAGACCTGCATTACTATATACTATTTTGATAGCCTTATAATAGGTCTCTAGTATCTCCTCTTTTCAAAGTGCCATTCATATAGCTGTAAAGTGCTTTGTATTTCATCCTAGAGCTAATAAATAACCTCTAAACATAAATATACATACGTACATCATATATGCATATACTTGTATACATATACATATTATTTATACATTTACATATATATGTGTATCTATATAGATACATATAGTGTGTGACTATATATGGATATGTGTCTTTGTATATACATGTGAATGTATATATGCATGTATACATACATATATACACACATACATATACAGGGGAGAGACAGAAACAGAGAGAGAAAGAAAGAGAAAGAGAGAAAGAGAGAGAGTTGTACCCCATCCCAATTAATCCTAGAAGACACTTTATTGAATCAAAGTATAAATTAGAGTGAACTAATCCTTAGTTTGAGAGGATTAACATGTTGTGATGACTGGATGAAAACAGATGATGGAAGCACAGAAAATGATGCAACTGGATGAAAAAAATCAAACACTTCTGGATCTATGTTAAAAAAAAAATCCTAAAGAATCAGTCTAGCAGTGAGTCAATTTAAGGGCTGAATCTATCAGGTGGTACAAGAGCTCCAGTTTGGAGGATTTTGGTTGGACCTAAGATCTTGGAGAGGAATGCCCCTGGGGAACGAGGAAGATGAGAAAAACAAAAGCCCTTTTCTGCCCACCAAGAGTGGTCCTATATGTCTGAGCTCTTCCACAACTCAATTGGTTCCCTGCTTTACTAAGCTCTTATTTGCCTAAGGATTGCTTGAAGCCCCCTGAAGCACCCTAGGTGACACCATGCTACCTTTAAACACTGATTTTTCTGTAAATATCATTACAGCCTGTGTTAATAGAACCTTCCTGAGACAGCCTAGGGCTTTATCATTGTCTGAGAATCAGCCCTATCAATTCCAAGTTGCTTTAAATATTCCAGACCTAACACTTAACTTCTTTTACTGACAAACTTCAACAAAGAAGTCTTCTTTCTGTGTATAGCGCCTAGAATATAGTAAGCTCTTTGTCTCTCCCTGTCTCTGTCTCTCTGTCTGTTTCTATGTGTCTGTCTCTCTACATATATACACACACAAACACACACACACACACACACACATATATATATGAATATACATATATATATATATATATATATATGTAAATTTTTGAATTAATTACTCAAGCAATACAAAGAGATTCTGGTTAAAGTCCATATGTTTCTTTATTTAGATCTGGCATTTTTTTCTTTTCTTTTTTTTTTGCTGCTGGGAACTTAATATAGAAATTCTCCCTATTGAGGCAAATTGTTAGCATTCTGGGATGCCGCAAGGAATGTGTTTTTCATAGTGGTACAGCTGATACGCACATGTCAGAAGAAGAATTTGAACTCAGGTGTTCCTGATTGCAAGGTTTGGACTCTATCCTCTATGCCATATCACAGTTCCCACACAGGCAATAGAAAGTTACTTGATTCAGTTAAGAAGGCAGAAGCATATTACAAATGAGAACTTTCATGGTAGAAGGGGTATAAAATGAATCATCAAGGACAGATGAACCAGTCAAGAAGTTGGAGAAAAGGATAAAAAATGGACAGCCTGCATACTGTAGCTGTGGCCATTAAATATTAACAGAACCCAAGAAAGGCCTCTGGTGCATCACTTTACCTATGAAAGATTTGTGGAAAGAAATGTGCAAGGATTCTATAGGATGAACAGGTAAAAATACACTAGTACAGAAATAACACTGATGAGATTATTGATCCATCTTCTTATGCTATTCAGCATAGCTTATTATGAAAACACTAGAAGTATCAGTGATTTTTGGTAACCTGGGAGAATTCCTGGTGTGAGAATTCCCTTTACCAAAGCATTTCACATTCCAATTATTATTTAGTAAATATGTCCTAGAGAGTTGCCTGAGGCACATAGAGCTTAACTGAGCTGCCCATGGACCTAGGGCTATTAAGTGCCAAATGAAAGAGTTGAACCCAGAACTTCTTGACTCAAAGCCCAGTACTTATATTTTATTTTGTTATGTTACATTGTGTTTTATTATATCATATCATATTATATTATATTATATTATATTATATTATATTATATTATATTATATTATATTATATTATATTATATTATATTATAATATATTATATTATATTATATTATATTATATTATATTAGTTAAATATACTCTATAAAATTTAATATAAAATTAATTTACATAGGATAAAACAATAAAATAATTCCTTAATTTTGAACATATATGCATGCAGATATATAGAGGGAGACATGTATATATAAATATATGTGTGTATATATGTACTGTGTAAGCATATTTTATTAGATTGATAGGTTATGCCATATCAAGTAATCTATTCCATTGGCCCACAAATACAATTGCTCATCAGTCCACCTAAGTATTTTGATTCACATCAGGTTTCCTTTGATTTATATTGCTTTTTGAACAAAGTTAAATAAATAATGTTGATTTGTGGTGGTTTTAGAAATGAAACCATACATTTGATTTCAAGGAATTTCTCTAACCACAGAACTGATGACAAGAAATTGGGTACTAAAGTGAACATAGATGCTGACAGGAAAAGGGAAAAGAGGAAGTTCAATACCTTCAACGCATAAAAATAGTTATCTAATCAAAAGAATTGAAAAATGTACTCTGGTCCTCTGTGGTAAGCATTATAAATCAAAATGTTAGCAAAGATCAATAAACACAATAAGCATTAAGGCATATTTCTTTTGCCAAAAAATGCACTAGCAGATGGTTCATCTTGATACGTGGGGTATGTGGTGAAATGCCAACATTTAATGGATAAAAAGGTGTATATTGGTTTCTGAAAGATCCCCCACTCCCAAGAGATAATAGTTATTAAGTAAAATAATTCAATGAATAACCTGACTCCAAACTCATGAAATACTTTCTTCAAATAGTATAATTGTATGCAAATAAGATAACACAAAAATCGAGGAAAAAAAAGCCTAGTTTATATAAAAACCTCTGAGAGTCCTATTTGACTGTCACATAATAGGCATTCTATTCCAATTAACTTTGACATCTATCTCTATGGGTGATTAAAGCCTAGGAGAATCCTGTAGTACAATACAATACCACTAGATTGCGAATCCAAAAAACTGGGGTAAAATCTTGGCTCCCACTAGTTATATGTCCTTGGACAAAGTACTTAATATGACTTAAGAACACAAGATCTTAGATTTATGTGACCTTGCATGTCACATGGCCCAAATCCCTCACTTTATAAATGAGGAAATTGTGACCAAGAGAGACAAAATGACTTGGCAAAGCTCTCACAGGTGGCTGACAGAATTTGATCCCTTGTTCTCTGATTCTAAATTCAGTGCTCTTTCCACTGTGTCAAGATTTTCCTTCTCTGAGTCTCAGGATCTTAAAATGAAAAATGGGGATCATGCTTTTATTATCTTCTTGTCAGCATAGTTTGAAAATAAAATGAGCTTATTTATATACTTTTTTTTAAAAGACATGTTTAGTATTTGAATAGGGGAGGGCAAATTTTTTTTTAAATACCTTGGGTTCCAATACCTTATTGTTGGTACAATCCAGCACCACAAAGCTTTTATCTATAAACAGGCATAGCACTACACACTCTTACATAGTTTCTGATTCTCTCTCTTCTACAGGAGGAGAATAAGATGATTCCATCCTTGGACTGCCCTACTGACCAAAATCCATTTGATAGGATAGGCTGTAAACATGTTACTCACCTGGACAGCTATAAGACATCATTGTGCTCTGGTGTCAAGGGGAAATCCAAATTGGTTGCAGTTTTATACATTTCAACAAGAAATGGTGCTTGGATGAAATTGCAGAGAAAAGGTATAATTTATTATACTCTAGCTGGACATTAATGATCTGCTAGCAAGTAATAGCACTCTTTCCTATGGCAGATGAAGATACCAGTCTGAGATTACTAGTGGGAAGAAAACATGATAAAAAGGTCTATTTAAAAATAAAATGCCTGAATTAGAAATCTTTCAGATGATATATAACACTGGTCCCATCATGGCAGTTTCTCTGATTTTCCCCTAGCAGTTATGAGATTCAGTTTCTGAAGGCACTTTGATAAGATTTAGAAATTCTAGAGGGCTGTTGACTTATCAGTTGAACACAGCTTATCATGTAAATGTAATGCATGCAAATTTCAAAAGATAAGAGACAGGCAGTTTTATAATCTTAGGGAAAGAGATACTTGCTAGGTGAGATGAGAGTACTCTGAAATTTGATTCTATTTATCAACTCTCAGTGAATATAGAGAATACAAATAAACCGTACTCGGAAATGAATCAAGTAAACAGAAGCTCATGTTACTTCAATATTACTGGAAGGACCAATCTTGTCCATGATGAGAAACATTTATCTTGCAGAAAGTAGAGGAAAATTTGAACAGAAAGAAGAATATATAGTAGGTGTTACATTGAGAACGGACACATCCAAATCCAAATGCCATCCAGTTTTTAAAGTTTAGGTCAAGTCTTGAATGTTAAATGATACTGCCTCCAACCTGTCTGTCTGAAGAATAATTTGTAAGTGGAAGTTTACACTATAATCCCTTATCACAGAATGATTGAAAAATTAACTCATTCTGTTAGCCATATCCTTTTCTCTTTTTGGATTCATTCACATTTAGGCAACATTTGAAATAAGATCATAGATTTAATGTTGGAAGGAACCTTAAAGGCTAGCTACTTCAACCCCATCATTTTATAGATGAGGAAATCAGAGTCCAGAGAAGTTAAATGATTTACCTATCATCACACAGTAAAAAGCTGATTAGGATTTGAACCCAAGTCCTCTGTCTCCAAGTACAGCATGTTAGAGATAGAGGATAATAAAAAGGTTATGAATGAATCTTAGGAACTACTGAAATTTAGAGTAGGTCAAGGAAGAAAAATCAGAAAAGCAAACAACAGAAATGGAGATAGTAATTGAAGAATAGAAATGTTGTTATTATGAAAGCCAAGGAAAGAGAACACAGCATTGCCAAATACATTAGGGAGGTCAAGTAGGCTGAACACAGAGAAAACAGTGATTAGGTTTGAAAATTAAGTCAGAAAAAATACAGGAAGCAGCAATGATAATTGTTTTCATATACTAAAATAGGTAATTTACTCTACTTTCCAAAGTTGTTTTTGTTTGTCTGTTTGTTGTTGTTGTTGCTGGTGGTGGTGGTAGGGGTATGTGTGTGTGTATGTGTGTGTGTGTTTTGGTTACTCAGTAAACATTTTACAATAAATATTTTAAATATTTTACAATTACCATCTTAGAGCAATGATTTAACATAGAGTACAGAGAGATGGCCTCTGAATTTGGAATACAAGGTTTCAATCCTGCCTTGGCCAAACAGTCATTGGGAAATTGTGGGCAAGTCAGTTAACCTTTCAATGCCACAGAAAACTGAAACTGCGAATTTCAGAAAAGGTATCAATCTGTGTTGGGAAGTCCTCACTGGGAGCAAACTACCCCCCCCAAAAAAAAGAGCCTAGTTTTGAAAACAAAATCTTGGTGTCAAGCAGCTTGTATGCCATATAATTATACACAGCATAGGATCTAAGAACAGCTGTATTGATTATAATATCTATATACTATATTGATTTCAATATTGTATTTCAATATAGTATAGCCATCAAAACTTTTAAGCAGCACAGCATACTCTCATAGGGCTGAGACAACCATTCTTAAAGTCCAATGCTGATGCTTTTTTTGAAGAGAAATGTAGCCAAGTCTCAGGACTAGCAGTAGCATAGAGGGTAGCTGTAGCTGTAAAATTATGTTCCTGGACCTGAAGTTAGATCAGTGCTGTCGTATGCTGGCTAAAGTAGAATAGAGGTACTAATATATTCAGAAGCTGTGGATTAGATTACCAGATCATCCTGTGGCTCATTATACTTTGTAGCAGAACCATTACTTCTGATTTCAGGGAGCAAGCTGGTCATTTGCAAGATAAGTTTTGGATTTGTCAGGAGAGAAGTCAGTATTGCATACAAGATGCTGAGGAATCAGCAATTAGGGAGAGAATGTGGCAGACATTTGTGATCAGTATGTAGCAGCTATTCATCAGTTGAATTACTCTTATCTATGCGTGGCAGCTATACCTGCCCATATGACTTGAATACAACTATGGTTCTGGAGAGATCGTATTCCATCTGTCCTTTAAAATTTGCCTCCTTAGTAGTCAGTCAGGTTTGAGTAGGTATAGATATCATAAGTAGAAATAAGTACCCGAGCATAGACACTTTGTTAAAATTTATATGATCTTCTGGCCCATAGTATCCTGCAAATCCTTTGGCACTATAGCTGTCCTTTATTGTTACTAGCAACACAGAAATGTTATTGAACATGTCTCCAGACCATGGAAAATATATTCTTATTATCAGAAATATGACACAATATATCAGATCTAGAGTCACAAAAATTCCTGGACCACCAGATGAAAGGTCTTGCATTGCTCCACTGCTATTCTATTTTGGCAGAATAACAGTACTTCCATCTTTTCCTCTCTAGAAGACACATAACAGTATAAATTCATATGTAAAAGCCTGTCAGAAATGCATTCCTTCCAAAAAGATAAATAGAGCATCTTGGATTAGGTAGAGAGTGGGGAGTAGAGAAAGGAATATCATTGATGAAGAAGTACATCTTGAGCTCCTCCTATAATGCCTTCTTTGTTGCAAGCAGAAATGGGAAGTTCTGGGCAACTTCAAAAGAATGGAGAAGATTATTAGTTTATAATAATTGGACAATATTTAATGACACCACCTGGTGAACTTCAAAAACATAAACGTATGGTTTGTCATCTTGTGGACAATGTCTGCTACCTTGGATTCAACATTTTTACTTAGCAACCTACAATACATACACAAGAACTCCTTCTTACTTTGATAAGCAGACATTTTTATAAATTTTAATATAAATGATGTTCAATGAGGTGAGTTAGCACTGCTAATATCAAGTGAATGGGTTGCATGTTGTCTGTGGGACAAATTAAAATATAATTTTATGACTGTTCTAATTAAACAATTCCTAAAATATGGCTCTCAAAAACCATTGAAGGGAACAGCTAGGTGGCACAGTGGATAGAGCACTGGCCCTGAAGTCAGGAGTACCTAAGTTCAAATTCAGCCTCAGACCAAACACTTGACACTTACTAGTTGTGTGACCCTGGTCAGGTCACTTAACCCCAATTGCCTAAAAAAAAAAAAAAACCCCAAAAAAACCCAAAAAACACACAAAACAAAACATTGATGGTTGGCAGATGTTTTACCGTCATTCAAGTATTTATTAAGCATGTAATATATGCCATATCACAAGTTAGATTACAAAAGTGAGACAAAACCTTCCATGAAGAACCTTACATTCTACTGATGGGAGTCTAGTAATAAATAATGAACTCTAAGGACATCCCAGCATAGTCAGGTTGCATGCATAACATATGAAACATTTTTTTTTTTAATTTTTGCCCTTGGAAGATATATATGAAGGTAACTATTTCTTCCAATCCACCTTTGTAAGGCAAGGGCAGGCTGGTATAGCAAGTCACATATTGGACTGGGATATCAAGATGACCTGAGTTTGAATCCTATGCTGATACTACTTGTGGGAACCTGAGTAAATCTGTTAATATCTTCGGGGTCATTTTCCTTATTTGTAAAATTGAGAATATAGCACTTGCATAAAAGGTTCTTTTGAAGTGTATATGAGATAATATGTGTGTAATACACTTTGTAAACTTTTAAGCATTCTGATAAATGCCTGTTATTATTATGAGGTCCATGATGCCTAGTAAAAGGTCAGGTAGTAATTGCATCAGGGCCTCTGAATTTACAGCACATTATGTGTTCTCAATTTTTCTTTTTCACAAAGATGACTGGTACCTGATAGCAACATGGATGAATGGAGTAGACAACAGACATTAGCCACAGATAGAGTTGCTGAGTCACAGAGGGACTCATTACAGTTCAGAGTCAGGTCATTACCATGAAAAGACATCAAGGGGGAATGAATGAGAAACAGAAGCAAGGTTGATGACAATGAAAGCCAAATAATAATCACCAGGGAACTCAAGCAGAGACAAGATGTTGGGCTCCTGGGGATGGAGGTTGGAGATGGTGGTAATAATGGTAGGTATGTGGTAATTAATAAGTTTTTGTTGATGGAACTATGGTAGTTAGTCTGCCCAGAATTGTGTCCATGTCCTTTCTATACTTATTTCTAGAAATGCACCAAGGCCGTGTGATTCCACTGAGGAATCAGGGTAAGGGGAAGAATAAGGGAAGAAGAAGCATACAATTATTGGAGAGAATCTGAGGCCCCCATACATCTTCTTAGAGTGAGTTTTTACGAGGTGAAAAGAAGTAGGAATATGCTCAAAGACATTAAAAAAACAGTATAGAAAAATGATTAATGACATCTCATACAGATAGATAGAAGTTATAAATCAATATGTTATAGTTTATTACATGTCCATGTTTCACATTTTTTAAAATATTAGAGTAAGTTACAAAAAAAAATCAAATTAGCCTAGTGGATTCACAAACATTTAATTATTGTTTATTACTCATTTAATGGGAAATTAGAAATATAGGTATTTTCGAATGGCAACAGCTAAACAAGGGGATATTTTATTCACATCTATCCATTGCTTGGTCAGATTTAATTTTTTTTATTAAAGACTTTTCTGACCAAAAGATAATTCTCTCAAGTTAAAATATAACCCTAGGTGTTAGTTATAGCTCATTTGTAGAAACCAGCTCATCTAAAATCGTTAATTTGTAGATATGTCCTCTCTAAATTCAGAGAACCATTTAGAGTCATTTGAACTATTAGAGTAATTAATTTTGACTTGATCTAAGCAGAAAAATAAATAAAACTCTACCCAAGTAAGAAACAGTTAACTGACTTTCAAAGTCATGAAAGCAATTTTTTTTTTCCAAGCTGGGGCAACCTATGGTTTCATTTCCCTCCCTGGAAAGCTCAGAGGTAACTTACCATTTTCATTACCTTTTACTTTTATCCAAATGTGGTGATTCTTCAATTGATTTTGGTAGACTCTGAGTAATTCCCTAATGAATAAGTTCATTGAATAAGTTAATATTTATATACATATATACACAAACTCTATATAAATCAGCAAAAATAACTCGTAGCAAATATATGTATATACACATGATTACAGAGACATATATATATTACTACATACTAATGTGTGTATATGAGGCATACATGCACACATATACCTACATACATGCATACATATACACACAGTTTGGTAATTTTTTGGTTGATGCCACGGCACTATACATGCATAGACTCAAAGCCTCCTTCCGTGCCTAGGGTGAAGACATGTATATATGGTAAGATGAAGGTTTGAAGCAAACCCCTCCCTTCTTTTAAGCAATCCCCTTTTAATGAAGAATATGAAGGGTTGTGGTAAGATGTGACCTTAGAGTCAGAAAGACCTAGGTTCAAGTCTTATTTCAATTATATAATGACTGTGTGACCATTGTCAAATTTCTTATCTTTCAGGTACTCAGTCAACTTTCTACACTATTACTTTCAGAGAAAGTGCTGATCTTCAATGGTAGGAAACACTAGAAATTCCCTACACTAATTGAATCAGAAGTCTGGATTTGAAAAAATAATAAAAATACATGATAATTTGGCAGTATCCCAGTAATCAACCATAGTTATTCTTTCTTTCATGAATGATTATTTAATTGCCTCCCCATCTGAATAACTATCACCTTTCAGCAAAACACAAGGATTTCCTGAGATAAATGATGCTTCACTGAACTTTTCTTATGATCCTTGACAAAACATATATTCACAACACACACGTATGTGTATATATATATATATATATATATATATATATACATATATATATACACACATATTTGTCTACATATATGCATGTGTGCATATTTCTCTTCTCATTTAAAGTGTGTAGTATCTCACGCTGAGGCAGACTTCTTTGAATATAGGAAATATATTTATGTATTTATAGTTATTTTTATGATTTAGATTTTTATATTTGATTTTAGTTGTATCAGATTCATTTTTAATATATTTACATTTTTCTATAATATTTGCATGTGGTATTAATCTCAGTCTTGCTGAGAAATTGGAAAATAGGAAGTGCTTTTTAATATCTCTGAAGCTTCGCCTTAAAACAGCATTCTCTTATACATCCCTCTAAGGCTTCATTGGTAAAGGGAATGTCTTTGTAAGGAATTTCTCCAATAAAATCAGAAGTCCATTTCCAATCACAAATCCCATTTTTCTATTCATATTATATGACTGAGAATCATTGAATAGCTCCAGAGAATTAAATTTTAAAGCATAATGGAATAGGTGCACAGTGGGCATAAGTCAGCTACAACCCATTACAAACCAAGAATTGTGAAGTACAAGCAGAGTAATCTATATTATCAGAGAGATGTATGATTAAAGGGTTGGATTTATCATGTGGAGAAAGTGAGGAATAACTAACTGATAGACAGCTGGTGCTTCATTGAATTTCATAAAATGTCGAGAGAGCTAGGGGAGGACCCGTAGTACTTTAGATGAACTTCTGTGGAGGTTTTATGCACAGGTTAAGAAGAGAAAGATGGCTTACATTATACATTTTTGAGTGAAGTACTCACATTAATAAAATTGTCCTTACATTGAAGTTCACAAAGTCACAAAATATCTAATCATGGATGAATCATGATGGTCTAATTTCCACTGCTGCTTTTGTTGTACAGTTTTAAGTTGTTTAATGCCTGTGCAAATGTTGTGAATCAAAGAGATTTTAACCCATTAAGAAATAAAAAGTCTTCTCCTGATTCCAACCTTTATGACTTATTGGGGAACCACGTTCCTTCCCTTTCCTTAATAGTAATCTGTCCCCTCATATGAAACTCATTTGGGCCACCTACACTAACTGAAGCTAAATGGACTGACGTTGACGTCTATCATCTCCTTCTTCAATAAACTAAAGTTGTCAGTGGTTTTCAAATAAATTTTAGACCTTAGCGTTATTAGACAGATATAGAGATAGAAAGATAGAGTACAGATATAGATAGATAGATAATGATATATGCATATTATTAACTATATTATTAATTATATGTATTAATTATAATACATATATGTAGTAATAAAACTGTCTAAAATTTGTCTAAGCATTTTTGTTATCCTTTCTCTCTGATACTTTCAGAAATGATCCGTCAATATCTTCAGAATTGTGCTGTCTTCAGCATGGACTTCTTCTGTGGTCAACCCAACTTCCTTTAGTTCTTTGCTTTAGTGCAATTTCTACTTTTTCATATAATATTACTAAGTAATTGTGGTAGTTCTACTGTAACTAACAGAGAAAAGTTATAAATATTTACATAGATCATTTTAAATTTTCATCTTTTTTTAATCCTCCCAGTTCCATTCTTAAATTCTTTTTAGGATAATTTCACACAGTTTGGTCTCTCATCAAGCTTTCTACAAACTTTTTTTCTCAATCTTTTTTTTCTGGTATTTTATGTGGCAATAATTATTCATCATTAAACTGTCATCAATAATATATTTAAAAGAAGTTTATAGGGGCAGCTAGGTGGCACAGTGGACAGAGCACCAGCCCTGGATTCAGGAGGACCTAAGTTCAAATCCGGCCTCAGACACATAACACTTACTAGCTGTGTGACCCTGGGCAAGTCACTTAACCCCATTGCCTAACCCCCCCAAAAAAAAGTTTATATTCTAAATTAGTATTGGTTTTAGTTTCTATATCTCTTTGTTTTTCAAGGTAAGCAAGATTTTGTTTCCTTGAGAGGTTTTTCTAGTTTCTTTTGATATCTAAGTTATAGTGATTGATATGACAAAAAATCCTTACTAATAATATTTATAAAGCTATTATATAACAAAGCTAACTCTTGTTTCTTTTTTATACACATATTTTTAAACATATACAATCTAAATCTACATTAAAAAGTACTATCTTGGGGTTATTTCAACATCCTAATCTCCCCATGGCAATAAGTTCAAGTATGGCCTGCACTCAGGATGTTCTTTTATTTTATCTCTCTGTCTTTTAGACTGCCAGCAGCCAAACTAATCCATCATTGGTACTTTTTCATACCTATCTTGCCTTCCTACTTCACATTTTATAATCTACTTCAGTCTGAATTATTTATCCATGGAACTTTCTAATTTAAGCATCTTTTCATAAGCCAGATACCCAGCAAACCCTAATATCATTTTGCTTATGCTATTGTTAACACTTTTTGTTTGGAAACAACATATTTTGAGGGCTCAGACATTCTTCTGTGTCCTCCACTTCAGCTAATCTGGTCAGTCAAGTGCTCTTGAGAATATGAGAAAATAAACACAAAAAAAGTTACTCAGCTTTTGATCATTTCATAAGCGGCAAAGAGTAAATCTTTTTAATGGGTACATCTTTACAACTGTGTGGGACAAGTGAAAGTTTCTCATGTGAGATGGGAGCTATGCTCCAAAAATGTAGCAAGGCTTCAGCGTGAGCTGGGCCTAAGTTTCACTTTCGTTTTTGGGGAATGGGGTTGTGTACCAGCTGCCCACCCCCTCCCTTGTTTTGTAACTACCCCCTCTTTGTTTTGTACTTTATCTTTACCAAATAAGGCAATCCTCTAGCTCCCAAGCTTGTTTTGAGTAAAATGTATCTCTTGGGTTCTAAATACAGACCATGAGGTCTCCTGCCTCAACCAATGACGATAAAGAGATAGAGACAAACAAGTCGGGAGGGGGTTTCTTGCACTGATTTGTCTAAGAGTATACAATTGCTCGCTGCTGTTTGAGCTTGGCCTCACTACTCCAGTCCACCCTGAGTAGGTGACGCCCAACTCTTGCGTGAGACTTGCTAAAATGAAACCTTCTGTTTTCTACCTGGAGAAACCTCTGAGTTTTTATTTGGATAAGTGGTCTCAATCCCACTCACTCCCTTACATCTGTGTTTTTGTTTAATCTCTCCTGCTTAAAACATCTCTCCTCTTCTCTCATTCATCTGAATTATCCTGATCTTTTAAGCTCTAATTTATCCTTCTCTGTGAATCTTTTATCAGACCGCTCTAAGGCTTCTTGTATGTTGCCTTAAACTGTTACATCTTATTTGGTGAGTTAACTTTTCATTTGTTCAGCTTAATGTTAATAATAACTTATATTTTAATAAAAAAAATTGAGTTTAACAATTGAGAGTTGGTAATTTCCTTACAAAAGCCCAATGATACAGGTATTAAAAGGTATTATTATCCCTACTTTGTTAATGAAGAAAATATAGGTAGGTGGTGCAGTGGATAAAATGCTTGGCCTGGAGTTAGGAAGCCTGAGTTTAAATCTGGCCTCAGAAATGTACTAGCAAGTCATTTAACCTCTGTTTCTCTCACTTTTTTCAACTGTAAAATGGGTATAAGAATAGCACCCATCTCTTAGGATTGTTGTGAGGATCAAGTGAGATACGTGTAAAGTATTTAGCACAGTACCTGGTACACAGTAGGTGCTACATAAATGCCTAATTTTCTTTCCCCTTCCCACTTGCAGCTCAAAGAAGCAGTTGAGGTCACATGACTAGAAATGTCAGAGCCAGGATGCGAATTTAGATCTCATGATTCCAAGCCCTAAATTGCCAATATATGTTGTTGTCATGTGTCCAACTAGACAATAACATCACTGAGAACAGACTTTATATAATGTTTCTTTTTTTTTTCTTTCTGTTTGTATTGTTTGATTGCTTTCATTTTAAGCAACATTGCATGAAGTATGACCTAGATCTGGTTCCCTCTGTTGTAACACAAGGCCTGTTGAAATTCAAACACACTTTCAGATGATCTTGACTCGACTTTAATGAGAACAAAACATTCTACTTGGAAATCAAACAAAATTTAGTACCCTGAACAATAAAAATTCCTCATTGAATATATGAACTTTTGCTTCAGCTTAATTGTGACCGAGATATTGAAAAGAAAGAGTCACTGATTTCTACAGAAATATATTTCAGAGCCATTGAGTTCAGTGTACTGTGGTAGTCATCTTCCTCCCCTAAATAAGATAAATTATGTTAAAAGTTTCCTTAGTTAAGTATATTCAAGCAAATTTACCTTTGGTACATTCTCTTTGCATGCAAAAATCACTCAATAAATGCCAACACACTTCATTATTTACAGGAAAATGTAAGCCATAGGCAGGCCAGCTGCTATTAGATAGAGAATAGTCTCGAAAAAGGTATTTGTAAACGAAACATCATAATGCATCCTTTTCATAGTGCCATAATAAACATGATACTTTTAAAGTGTGCCATTAAGGTATGCAGACTACTGTGGGGCTGTTTGGAAAGAATCCATCTATACATATAAAAGCTTTATCTTTTACTTTTTGTAAAATCAGCAATCGCTCAGGAATTCTTTTTCCCTTTTCACAACCTCTCTGCACTCTCAACTTCAATTTTTCTACCTTAAATTAATCCTATGTAGATGTCCACATTGGATTTGATTGACTGAGGGCTTTTTATTCAGCTATTTTATAGACAAGGCATATCCATTAAAGATATTTGTTTTAGTATTTGTGTATAAAATCCAAAGCAGGCATAACTTCTCTATTATCTCTCCATTACACTTAATGGGATATAAATGTAAATGAATATAATTTTTCTGCAGAATATCTGTTTATTGAGCAACTTATCTTTTTTCTCACACTGGAAAGTTATACCTATTGCAATTCTGTCTACCAGTATATACTCTCTGATAGGGGAAATTGAGGAAAAAAATGGGTTGAAAAGCATAGAGAAGAATTACATAATACTTCAACCTAAAATCTGAATCTCTATATTAAACACATATACTGTGCATTTTCCTCAAGATTATTTTTCAAAATAAGTACCTGGAAACTATGGGATGATTCTTCTCAAGACAGTAGGTCTTTATCATAGGTACAATTCAATCTCCATTGGGTGATAATTTAATACCTAGAACAACATTGTAAAGAGTTCTTACCAAAATTTGCTCTAGCCTCACTAAATGTGCATTTAACCTAAACCATATGCACATATTCAATAAAAGATGAATACCCCAAAATAAGTGTTCTGGGAATGAGATCTGTCTCCCTTTCAAGAGCAAGGTGTGTTTTCTCTTAGAAAATCATCTAGTAAGGCATTATCTAAAAATGGATTTGGAGTCAGGAAGAGAATGGGACCATGGTAGATTCAAATACTCAAGAAATTACTAGCTGTGAGACAACCTCACTCAGTCTCAGTTTTCTCCCTTCTAAAATGAGGGGATTAGATTGATGGCCACTAAGGTACCTTCCAGCTCTAAATTGACAATCTCATCATCTTTCTTTCTTGCCATTTCCACGGTAGTCAGTATCCAACAATCTTGTGACATAAGAGTCAGAGTAAGAAGGGCAGAAAAGGGGAAGACCTTGGAAAATCACAGTGAAATGGAAAGAGCAAAGAGTAATTGTTAACTTTACAGTGTTAGCATTTACACCTTTGCAAATTTCACAAATTGGTATTTAATTTACTATTTTGTTAAGAGTCTAGATTTAAGAAAGTGATGGGTAAAATGTAAAGAATGTAGGTTAAACTAATAAGTTTTGTTATGCTTGCATTTTTTTTTCAGAAAACTAGTTGTTAAAAATTAACAGAGCTAGAGACATGATCATAGGGTGGTAGAGCAGGAAGGGACCTTATTAACCATTGTTCTACAATTTACAGATGAAAAAATCCTTAGTTCAATGATTTTTACAATAGATAGTAAGTTCCTGAGTTGAGATTTGAACCCAGGTCCTCAGACTTTAGAAACAGTACTCTTTCCATAGTATTAAGTTGTGATATATGATGATACTATAATATTACCTTCTTATTGCCACTGTAGAACCAAATTCAGAAATACCAATCACTATGATTATAAAAGACCTTGGAATTTATCCAAATCAAGTTCCTCTTCTTGCAGTTGAATAAACTGATGCCCCAGAGTTCTTAAGCGACTCTTACAAAGCTTTCCCAAGTCCTACAACTGGGAACTGAACCAATATCTCTTACTCCAAATTTAGAATTCTGTACAAACAAACACACATACACACACACTCAGCTGTTTACCTTTCATCTCTCCTTAGAATCAAAACTATAAATGATGATTAGAGTGCCACAAAAGTCATAAATAACTGAAGACCACTAAACCAGTATCAGAAAAAACATTTTAAAGCTGTCTTTCTAGTACAGAAAGCTAAATATGAACAGTTTTAGGTCAAGGAAAACAATAACTTGAGATGATTTGTTTTTCAATATATAAGATCAAAGATTTAGACCTAGAATGGCTGGTAGAGGTGATCTACTCCAACAATTTAGAGACGATTCTCAGAGAGGCTGGCACGTGCTAAAAGCGCAAAGATTATAAATTGAGGTGTTGAGACCTGAACCCAGATGTTCTGACTTTAAATCTAGTTCTCTTGCTAATGTATCTGTAGGGAAATAGTACATTAAGTATTTAAATTGTTTTATTTCTTAGTGAGGGGCATAGGGAGTAGATCTGCGATTTCATTAGTAAAATGAGTTCCTGGATAAGGAAACTCCCTTTACTCTACTAAATGAACATTAGAACCTCTGTTATAATGTACAGTGTTAAGAGAAATTCACAGAGCATTCAGAGGTAAATGACTTTCTCAGAGTCACAGAGTCAGCATAATTCAGTTATGAGAGATGAACCTAGGTCTTCCTGAATCTGAACCCAATATTCTATGCCCTATTCCATGTTTCATCTCTCTAAAAAGTCAGGAGCTAAAAAAATCTTTTTTAATATAGTATTTTTTATTTTAATATAGTATTATATATTATTTTAACATAGTATTATATATTATGTGGTGATATAGTATTTTAGTATATAAAAGAATTAGAAAGGGATATTATTGCCATTATTTAAAAAAATCAAGGTTAGTGTCTAGCCATTCTATTTTAAATTATCCTAGGGGTAGGGATCACACAGCCTCATAAGCCCCTTCCCCACCCCCAGGGCTTAGTAAAGTGGTTCCATACCAATAGCTTCTCAATAACCTATTTTAACCCAACTAATCAGTGAATTGCAGTTATCCACAACACCATTCCCATGCATAATTGAGAAATATCTGGAATGAGTAGGAGCAAGAGAAGTGCCATTAACTCTGATGAAAGAATGCCACAATCTACAATAAAATGAAGGCAGAACAGCAGTAGGCCAGAAGTCATTAAGGTGGTGTCTTGTCACTCATTCTATCAGCCAGAGAAGGCTTCATTCCTTCAAAGACACTTGAGAAATTATCTGTTTAACTCAACCTGGCTCAAAATGCCCATGCTTGGCATCCTGCTCCCAGAAACAGATGCTGCCTTGTAGTCAGATGCCCTCTCCTGCTTCCGTAAACTATAGAATTTTTAGCTGTAGATAAGCCCAGAATGTATTCAATTATTGGGTTAAAAATCTGTTACCATCTCGAATGCTGTAAACTGCCATGAAGTATAGCAAAGCAAAACAAAACAAATCACTCTAAAAATAATTCATTTTATTTTTCATCTTTGAAGTTAGAGCTTCTTGAACTCAACATGTAAATGTATATAGCAAACTGTTAGCACTGCTAAAAACAGAACCACTGTACTGTTCTAGCTATATTGAAAGAAAAGATATTCCAACACTTCAGATTCCCAAGGATGAAAGGGTGGGCATAAAAACAAAACGAACCATAACAAAATATTATTTATATCAGGAAACTCTAACCACATCACCTTAAGGCAATATTCTTTTGGTATGAGTTGCTGTAACTAAGGGAATTTTACAGGTAACTTATGTTTAGCCCCGTTAAACACGCAAATATTTTAAAATATTAATCACATTTAATGATTTTTTAAAAAACATATTGTATACCGCCCTGCTTTACTCACAGAGAATATTGAACATAATTTAACCATTTCTTGCTTACCAAAGGGCATCATTATGAGCATCATAAGTTGAAATATTCACCCACAAATCAGCTTAAATAGCCCAAGCCCTGTGCTGACAACATGGCTGTTTATCCCCATGCCCTTATGAGCCTTAAGCCACAGGGAAGAGCCATACTAATCTTTTTGTGTTTTTATCTCCTCCTCCTCCTCCTCCTAATGGTCATTACCCTCCTCAACCCCTCACAACCAAATTAAACATAAACTGTGGTAGGCTGAGTTCAGGAAGATCCAATACATCAGCTAAGATATTGATAAGAATGCCTAAGGGTCAGGATGCTGGACAGTACTTTTCCATCCCATAGGCATATCCCTATATAAGCCTTAGTTTGAGGGGGAGGAGTGGAGGACCATTAGGGGAGGAGAAAACTGTTCACTTCTTTCCACCAAGTCCTTGGAGAATATATAAAACTCTCTTCTTGGTGGAAGTGGGATTGGGAGATTTTAGGCCTTGTATTAGAGAATCATTCTAATTACCACCATTAATTCTTATTTGATAGCAGAGAGCTTACCATTTCCCCATTGATTAGGAATCTACGTTTCATATTTCAATATGACTGATGTGGCTGTTTTCTGGGCCAGGAGTGTCTGTATTCATTGGTCAAGGCATTGGGCATTTCTTCCTGTGTATCCTTATAATACTCCTTGCTTCACTCTCTAGCTGGAAATCTCTGAACCTCAGCACTGATCTGTTTATCTATTAGGCAAAAACACAGATGCTTAAATCATCGAAACAGTCTGTAGCCCATTGAGTCTTCTGGGTCATCTTCAGGAGGTCAGGAGGCCACAACAACTTGAAATCTGAAGGTTCCAAACTCTAGGTACCAAAAGATCAAAGGAGCTAACATGGCTCAGAGACTTATTTACTTAATGGATGTTACCTCACTCAAAGTGAGAACCTGAAAAGAACTAAGCTTAAAAGGCCAGGGTCTCCCATTGCATCCTGGGCCATCTCTAGTCATCTTGATGAACATCTGGGCACTGGACCCAGATAGCTCTGTAGGTGAAAGTGAGGCTGGTCACCTTGAACAGCCCTCCCACACTCAAATCAGAGTCAATTGCAATTCATGTCATCATCTCCCTGCTGCCATGGTCTTCTTCTAGAATGAAGGACAAACACCACAATACAAATACAAATAAGAGATCTTCTAATCTGCTTACATTTTAGAAAACAAATCCTCCCAAGAATGCTTAGGGGAAAAAAAATAAACACAACAATCAAATGAAAGGTTACAAAGATAGTAGCAACAGGTAACAGTCTGAAGGCAGAACAGCACTGCTTTTAGATGATAAAAAAAAAGAGATTGATTCTTCTTCTAATAGAGAGAAGAAAGCATAAGCTTTTAATGCATTCACATTATAACAGGAAAAGCCACAAAACGTGCCTAAGGGAGGTCAATTATTTTTTATTTCTTTCTAATGTTCATTATTTCCATTGTATGGCTAGATTAATTAGCGCCAGGCTACACAGCGATGCTGCATTGAACCAGGCAATTTTACCTAGAATAAGGAATCATGACATCCAGTAATTGAAGAAAGCCATTTCTTGAATATTGCCAAACACAGTTTCTGTCCCTTTTGGAGAAGATGTAGTCTCTGCTTGTAAGGCACCATCAATTCATTCTATGCTTTTTGCAGCATAGGACACCTGAGTTTGTTTGAGTACCAGCCCCAAAATTTACTAGTTATGTAATTTTGGTCAGGTTGCCTAACATCTCTGAGGGGCAGATTTTTCCTTCGTAAAGTGGGAAAAAAAAAAGGTCATGTGCTAATATCTATAAAAGTCTTTGCTGAAAATCTCTACATAAATACTAGGTTGTTTTGTTTTGTTTTGTTTTTTTGCTTGCTACTCGTTGTTAGTATTTTAACTTTGAAAATGATTTTATTTTGAACATTTTATTTTTCACTCCTTAATCAGCTATGTGACTTCACTGAACAAATAAGGGCATTGGGCTTAATCCAAAACTTTTATTTATAATATGCCTCATTGGAGAGAATAATGGCTGAAGTACTTACCACTTCTACATAATGATGATGATGATGATGATGAAGATGATAATTGACATTGCTAGAGTAGTTTATAGTTTAAAAAATAATATAATTACCTCATTTGATCCTACTTAAAGTACTGTGAAGTAGGCAGGTAAGGCATAGGCCAATTTCACACAGATAGTAGGAGGAAGAACTAGGACTTGAACTGGGACCTTCTGACTATAAGCTCAGCATTCATTGAGGACTCTTTAAGTGTCTGTGACTCTGAATCACAGGAACAGCACACTAAGGATGCCTGAGGGTTTAAAATAAATGAGCCAAAGCTATGTGACAAGATTATTACTTCCAAGCTTTGTGAAGAAGCATCATAAAATTTTAGAACTGAAAGTGATCTTAAATAACATTTATTCCATTTTAAATATATAAAGAGATCATGACAAATTAGATGAGCTAAATATCTTATCCACCTTAGCCATTCTTTAACAAATACAAAAATTCCACATACTTTTCATTAATAGGAGTTCATATTTTTTTTTCAGAACATTTAGATTAATTGTTTTAATTCTACAAGACTCTGCAGCATTAAAAGCTGAATATGGAACACTTGGATTGCATGGTACACAAAGAGGAGGAGCTGGGTGGCGAGTAGATGGAGGGCCTGGCCTGCAATCAGGAAGACTTACTAACTTTGTGTTAGTAACTAACTCAGATACTTACTAACTTTGTGACCCTGGAGCAAATCACTTAATTCTTTTTGCCTCAGTTTCCTCATCTGTAAAATGATCTGGAGAAGGAAATGGCAAACCACTTCAGTATCTTTGCCAAGAAAACCCCAAATTGGGCCCAAAGGGTGGGCATCACTAAAACAACTGAACAAAAAGAACAATACACAAAGAGTGGAGTGGAGTCAGAATATGGGCTAGGTGCAAAAATCACTGTGAAAAATGTTTTATTTTAAATCTTTACTGGAAATCTATTTTTGAAAAACTGAAGTATTTTCTTAATCCTCTTTTTTCTCACATGAGAAATGGTTTGTTTGTTTTTGAATTACTTTCATGGATTTAGAACTAAGAGAGAAATTCGAGTCCATGAAATCCAGGACATTTAAGAGTAATTAAATGACCACTGCAAGGTTACAGAATGATTAAACGTCTGATGTACAAGCTGAACTCAGGTCTTCTCTCATCTAGCCTAGTACTCTAGCCGTCTATGTGTTGTGGGGTATGTTTTCTTATCCAGTTTATACTTCTTTTCTATTTATTTTTATTTTATTTATTTATTCCATTCATGCTTAAAGTTATGAGTTGAGTTTGTATTTTCCTTCATTTGTCTCTATTTTTAAAAAATCATGAATATATCCTTCTTCTCTTGTAAAGACAGACTGTTTCTCCTTCAGTTATTCTTACTTAATTTACTTTAAGACAATCCTATTTCCATTGTCTCTCTTTCCCTCATCCTCAAGCCCCACTCCAACCTATATGTTACCCGTTTGTCTAGTTTTGGAGTTTTACTTAATTTATTAAATCCCTTTGCCTTTCTTCCTTTTATCTAGTTATCTAATTCTTTGACTTTTTTTCTTTCAGTTAAGCAGTCAAGTAAAATTCCTTTGTCTTCAACGCTTTTTGTTCATTTTGTTTAAATTCATTCTCTGTTTTGTTTTGTTAAAACTATTTCTTTCCGGGCAGCGAGGTGACTTAGTAGATGGAGCACAGGCCCTGAAGTCAGGAGGATCTAGTTCAAATCCCACCTCAGACCAAACACTTGACACTTACCAGCTGTATGACCCTGGGCAAGTCACTTAAACCAAATTGCCAATAATAATAATAATAATAATAATAATAATAATAATAATAATAATAATAATAATGATGATGATGATGATGATGATGATGATGACGATGATGATGATAATGTTTAGGGGCAGCTAGATAGTAGATAGAGCTCCAGTCTTGGAGTCAGGAAGACATGAGTTCAAATCCAGTCTGAGACACATGACACGTACTAGCTGTGTGACCCTGGGCAAGTCACTTAACCCCAATTGCCTAAGCAAACCCCCCCCAAAAAAACTATTTCTTTTGCTTTGCTCTCTTTGTCATTTCTCTTCCTTTTTTATTATAGATTTATTATTTGATTCCTTGCCCCTGTGCCTATTTATTCCTTCTTTAGTCTTAATATTCCTCATGGAATTAAGCAGTTTCCATTTATGTTACCATTTTCTGCAATCTATGTTACTATTAGACTGAGGTGCTTGAAGAGCCTCCAGTGGTTATCCAGTGCCAAATAGTATCTGGCACTAAGTAGGCACTTATAAATGTTTGTTCATTAATTATTGTATTGTATATCTTTTCCCCTTCTTCTATTTTGCTTCACTCTCAGAAATACCCATTTCTACAGCAGATAGAATCAAAATATTGGCCTATGCTAGGAATTCTCCTCTTTAGTGAATTTTTCAGTTCATTCAGTAACTCTTTGACTTCCCCATGATCCCCCACTCCCTCCACCATTTGCCATGTAGTCTCTTAAGAGTACAAGCTTTCCCATTCTTCTCTACATCACTTGCTTCTCAGGACCTATGATTCCCCTTTTCAGGAGGCAGGATACTCTCCATACATACACAACACTGTTTCAGGGGCAGCATTCACTCTGCACACCAAATCCTTGTAGCTTACAAACACTGTAAAGGTCCTTTCTCCCACTATAGAATATCTTCCTTCTCCCATGAGAGTATTCTTTAGTGGATCCCACTGAATCGAGATTTCCTCCTTCCTTTGTTCAAATTCCTCCCTTTGCCTAGTCTCTCTCTCATTCTCCTGTAGACCCACTTCTTCCTGAGAAACTACAGGAGTTGTTTTCTATTCATTGTTATCCATTGAATTAATTATGGTTATCACATATTCCTCTCTCTTTTTCCTCTTTGTTCTGGCTTTATTTAACCTCCCCATTCTTTAATTTGGTCCAACCATAAACATTGATTCATTTGTAGGCAGAGTGCTGTGAGGTTTAGTCCACTAAGTTTTAGGCCTTTTCCTGAATCATCATTTCTGTGTTATTTAGCTTTCACTCTTGTCTCCTTGTGTACTTTTAGGACAAAATCTGTTAATGATCCTTCAGGGTTTTTTTGTTTTGGTTTGGTTTGGTTTTTTGTTAATATCATAGTTGTTGTTCTTTGCTGTTTTTTTGGTTTTTTGTTTTTCCTTTCTGTTCTGTCCTTTTCCTATTTTTCACCTGGGGTAATTTATTTGATTGACTGTGCCTTTCTGTGTTGCTACATTTGTTTAACTTTCTTGTACTTCTGTTTTCTAAGATGTTTTCAAAGGAAATCATTTGTTCTAGTCTGGTTTTCTTTGCAAAAATACTTCAAATGCCTGTTTACATTAAATACTCATTTTTAATAAATGATTACGTCTAAGTTTGTAGAGTGTCACTTTGGGTTGCATCTTGAATTCCTTTGCTCTTCAGAACACATTATTCTATTTGCTCCTATGTATTCTGGTGGGTATAGAATAGTCTTGCATTATTTGAATTTCCTTTTCTTTATTTTTGATGGCCTTTCTCCTGATCACTTGCAAAACTGATGGCATGGCATCATTAAAATTAACCACTATGCATATTACAATTTGCAGCATTGAGTTTTTTTGTTTTCATTTGTTTGCTTGTTGTTTTTGTTTGCTTGTTTTGCCTGAAGGTCATCCATGTATTCTTTCAATTTGCACTTTATTCTGTATTCAGGGATTCTGGGCAGTTTCTTGTAATTTTTTTTCTCCCGTTATGTTATTCAGGTTTTTTTTTTTTTACACAGTGGATAAAGCATTGAACCTGGAATCAGGAAGGGCTGAGTTCCAATCTGACCTCAAATACTTTCTAGCTATGTGACCTTAGTGATTTCCCAATGGGGTCAACCTGAAACCTACCCCAGCTTCATCCCACACTGTGAATACCCTTTTCACTGGCCTCAGTCCCTTCCCTAAGAGACTTCTGAGGGAGCACAACTGTCCTAAGCTGGATATTAGTCCCCTTTCCTTTAGTTTTACTATATTCCTATCTCACAAAACATAAGCAGGTACCTTGCCTCCATTCACTTGCCTCCTCAATTCGCTGGCTAAGCACTGCTATAGAACAGTACACTACCATGCTTCTGTCTTTAAAAGTGTAAACTTTTGATTTTTCATAGGCGGGAACAAGAACCCTGTTGAGTTCTGTTGTAAACCTGTTGGCCCATTTGTGCAGCCTTGCCAGAGGTGGTGATCTATGTTGCAACAGGTATTGAATGAGTACATTAGGAATTAGTGATTAGACACTTCTGTGGTTAGAACCTTGGGTAGTTACCTCATCTTAGTGTCTTACTTGTGGAGACAGAGGATTTTGCTTTGTTTCTTGGCACGTTTCCTTCTTCGGAGAGGTTCAGAGTTTTCAGTATCAGAGAAAATATCTAATCCCCTAACTTGTTAGTAATGTGACCCATTCAATCCAAATCAGTTAACATGTTACGAGAAAAACTGAACCATGTCCAAACTGATACTCTCACAATGAATGACACAAGAAGAAATAAAACAAGTAGCAAATATGACACAAATACTCCCTTAGAAAGGTGTAAATAGGAGTTGAGAGCTGTCTTAATCATGGATCCAAGGGACACTTGGTCATTTCCCATTGTGGTATTCAGAATGAACGTGAACAAATAGATTCAGATTGCCAAGAACACAAATTCAACTTATATAACAAAACTTCTCAGAAAGAATGAAGAAAGAAGCAGTCTCTATAAAGAATTTTATGAAACTTCAAATTAAGTTAAAACATACTACAGTTCTCATTGATTTCAATATCAGTATAAACAAGTGAATGAATGAATGAATGAATAAGATCAACCATATCTCAACAGACTGCATGTAATTGGTTACTATTTTAACTGTCATTTCCTTAATTTAATGTCTGTGTGTATTCAAGGTATTCAAGGGTGACAGCAAGGGTCAAAATCAATACCAAATTAGAAGAAAAGATAAAGATAAGAACTCAGTGCAACTACATAAAGTCTAACATGACCTATTTTTTTTAAGATGTGGCTATTCAGGTTTCAAAGGGAAATGACATAAACATATAAGCCATCCTTCAACAGGTAAGTGGTGAAACACTATTTAAAGAAAAAATACGGAACATTTAGAATTATATAGAAGAATCCATAATCCCAAATCACTTTTAAACATTCAGGAAACATGGGAAGACTTGTGTGAATTGATTCAGGGTATATTAACTGAACCAAGAACAGAATTCATAATTTGTATAGTGGTATAAATAAAAATAGTAAAAGGATATCTGATTCTCTAAATAGTAATGACCATTCTTGGTCTTGGACTTGGAGAATTGACGTGAAACATACCTTGCAAGTCAGATTTTTTGTGTGTTTTGTTTTTGTTTGTTTTGTTTTTGTTTTTACAAAAAACTCTGGTGGTGGTGAGAAATGTGAAAATAAAAAAAAACCTGGGCCTCTAGGTGGTGCAGTGGATAGAGCACCAGCCCTGGAGTCCATAGGGCCTCAGTTCAAATCCAGCCTCAGACATACAACACTCACTAGCTGTGTTACTCTGGGCAAGTCACTTAACCCCAATTGCCCTCACCAAAAAAAAAAAAAAAAGGAAATAACTGTGATATAAAATCAAAGGCAGTAATAAAACTTTAAAATGGCATGGGGAAAATAAATACAGTATATGTTGATTTTTTTGAAGAAAGCCTAAATGAAATTTAACCCACACTAAGCAGTAACCACACAAGGAGGCTGAAAAGGCCCAGAAAAATATTTTAGCAAGTAAACACTCACTCTCTTGCCAAGTAGAGGGATATGGAAGCCAAGTATAATGCTAGTTTAGTGTAAAAGCCTATTTTCAAAACATTACAGAGGAGGATGGAAGACTGTGTAAAATATAGATTTACAAGTTAGTGAAAAGCTGAGGGGAAAAGAAATTGCTCCTGACTTTGGTGAAATCCAACTCTTCCTGGTCACACAATGATAGAATTTTAGACTTGGAAGGATCTCAATGGGCATGTAGTCTAATCGATATTTGAGGGTCAGGGGATGAAGGAGAAATCCCTCTATAATATTCCGAACAAATGATCACCTATTTTTTGTTTGGAAATAGCCAAAAGGGGCAACCATCATCTCTAAAAGGCAGCCCATTCTTTTTCATTGTTGTTGTTGGGGAAGGGGTTGAAAATTTAGAAGAAAAAATGTTTCCTTTTGTTTGGAATCAAACCTTAGTTTGCCTTTTTGCAACTGTAACCTATTATTTTTTGTTCTAATCTCTGAAGCTTGTTACACATGGCAACTCTTCAAGGACTTGTTAACATCTACCATGTGCAAAATGAAAAACACAGAACCAGGCAAATAATATACACAATGCATACATGAATGTAAATGCAAAATGCAACCACCACACAACTGAAAATGAATATTGCAAAATTATAAATAAAAATGTGGCCCCCAAATAAGAGTGATAAGATGATACCATCTGCCAGCCTTTTGTAGATAATGGGAGGAAGGTGTTTATGTCCAGGTTATAGATCTATCCCTTTTCCTCTCCCTCTCCCTCTCTTTTTCCCTCCTTCTCCCTCTCCTCATTCTGTATGTCTCATTCTGTCTTTTTTTCCCATCTCTGTCTGTTTCTGTCTCCCTCATTCATAAATAGAGATAGAGATGATATATAGACAATCATATGGACATGATGGTCCATATGATATATAGATAATCAAACGTATATATAAATATAGCTATTTATAGTTATATTTGAGAATATCAATGCTAGGGATAAAAATACAAATCTAAAGACAGTCCCTTCAAGGAGCTTACATCATAATAGGAGAAAACAACTCATGGAGGATGGTGAATAAGGAATGGTAATTTTTTTGGAGGGGGGAAAATTAAGTGATGGTAGGTACTACACATTACATCATTCTTTAGAGGACTGATAAAAATCCATGCCTCAGCTCCAAATCACATAGTATAGAATGGTAATGAAGAACTATGTTATGGATCTGATGGGGTTAGAATGTGGACCCCAGAAAGGAAAAACTCTGGACTTTCCCACAGGGCCAAATCTCTGGCATTTGCCTGTGGCTATAATTCTATCCTGGCTATGCCTAATCTTTCAATTCTTAACCTTAATTTAGCCTAGCTATCCATTGTCTTACTTCCCTGTGGCCCCTGAACACTTTCCACCCTTAATCGTATCTAGGCTCCATTCTTTCTTGACCATGTGATCCAGGTTCTTGGTATTCTGTTACCTCACAGCCCCAGCAGACTACTTGCCACTCCTAGACCTCTTCCACAGTCTTTCTGTATGTAAGGTCCATCTTGTCTCTATTAAGGTGCTCAGATTCTTACAATCCAGCCAAATGCTCAGATTCTTACAATCTGGCCCATTGCATTAGCGATACAAATGTTTAGATTCCTTAAGAGTCTGCCCAATATGACAATAAACCTTGCCTTTGGCTGAAAGAAGGCTTGGGTCAAATTCTTTTGGGCAAGACCTGTGTGTTGTGATTTTGTGGTCCCAGCACCCCTAACCCTCAACAGATCTGTGTAGGTAGTTTCCACATTGATGAAACTAGAGATCCAGAATCACTGTATTAAAGCATATATTTTGGGGTTTGTATTGAGGAGTCTCAAGAATCTGAGTTTTGTTATATTGACAATGGAGAGCCTTTTTTTCTGAATGGGAAATAACATGATCTGCAACAATTAGTATATCTGGTATCATTATATAGGAGTGATTTGAGGAGTAAGACAATTGGTGACACCAATTAGATAGCTATTCTAGTGGCTTTTGCAAGAACCAGGACTAGAGTGGTACCTGGGATAATAGCAATAAGAGTTGTGAATGGAAAGGGTGGAGGGAAGAAGTAAGAGATTTATAGGTAAACTTGACAGGATGAAAGGTGAGAAGGAATAAAAGATGATTCTAGGGACCAAGGATGTCTCAAAAAAAAATGTGGTATCCTTAAAAACATTAGGGAATTTAAGAATGGAAGTAGGTTTGTGGTAAAATATAAGATCACTTCCAGTTATAAAATTCTATGTCTAAGTTGAATGATTCTACAACTTTATGCTGAATTTCAGGTGGCAAGCTTACAGTAATTTTTTTAGAGGTTCATATACTTATATGAAGAGTTTTTCAAGAAACAAATGTGACTAATAAAATATATAGATGATCAAAATTTTGTAGTTAAGATTGCATTTATAACTTTGCTGAAACAGATTAGATCTGCAGTCATAAAATCAAGGTTAAACGTGATGTGATATTGACCTTTAATAAAAATGCAATGGCTCTAATAGTAAACAACTCACTGGCTTGCATTTTATTAGAGCCATTCTTTGTCACTACATAATCTCCCCTCCCTTTATTATGAACAGCATTACAAAGGAGTATGCAGGAAATGAGAAGCTAAAAATCTATGGTAAAGGTAATGATCTTTGAAAATTTTCTCTAATGAGTAATTTGTGGCTCAGTGGATTTCAAGAGATTATTGGTTTTTGAAATGGATTCTATCAACTAAGGAGATAATGAAAATCATTAAGGCTGAATAAAATAAAACAGCAGATTTGTAATGCACAATAGCATTCTATGAGACTATAGTTCCCACACAAGTTGAAAGCCTTGTTTAAAATTACAATTACGGAAGAAATGGTACATAGGTCAACTGATTATTGCATAGTCAAGGTGGTTCCCGTTTATAATAAAGAATGAACACTGTTATACAGAACATTCCCAGACCACAGTTTTGTTAAATAAACAGATTTAAGACTTGGGCTATTTCTACATTATAGTTATATAACCAACATATTTAATTCTTCTTTGATGCCAAAGCAGGCAAAAATAAAAACAAACACAAAAGCTATTTTCATTGCTTCTTTGGTGCCATGTAAATAAATTGACACTTGTTTCTGAAAAGGTGAAGATGATCATAAAAGTCGACTTACAGAATTTAGAAACACTAATTATAGGAATTAAACTAAAAAATACAGAAATTAACTAAATAAAATCTTCAGTGCAAATTGATATTTTCCTCATATCTCTTAATACAATGAACCACAAATATCAGGGGTTCAATAAGTCTAAATAAAATTCCAATTGATCTCTGCTGAGGTGTTGACAAAAAATAAGTAATATTATTTTAAAGAGAAAGTGAGAGAGAGAGAGAGAGAGAGAGAGAGAGAGAGAGAGAGGATTGCCTTTCCATTATAGCTGTAATGTATCTTCATCATGGCAGAACAGTGACATATGTGTATATAAATACCTCTATATGCTCTACTTAGGTTTGGCTTCTTCACCTTTTCTTGGATATCCATTAGTCTTTCTGCAAATTATCTTGTATTTATAGAGCAATTTTGTCAATGTTAGTCATAATTTTGAACTGGTATATTTCATTTCCTTTAAAAAGCTCTTAGTTTACTTATTCAGGTTTTATTAACACAAACCATGTCAGTTTTGTGAGTTTCATGATAACAATTCTACAGTTTACAGGTGAGTAGGCAGCTTAGGAAACCTAAACCTAATATTATCAGAAAGGTAAATTTGTTCCCTTAATATCAAAGACCCCCTCAAAAAAATAAAGTACTACTTCTAATAATCCTTTACATTGCTCTTTTACAAAAAAATTGTAATATCTATTTATACACACATGTATACATACATACATAATGCATACATACTATAGATACTTTCTACAGGCATACAGATAGCCAAAGTGGGGCTTTCATTAATAAGGGAATTAAAGAAACTGAACAGAGTCCAGAGAAGATTCACAGTTCATTAAAATGATAGGAAATGTAAACCATGGAAAAAAGAGAAACGCTCTTTTAAAAAAAAATAAGGCAAAGGATTAAATCATTGTAATAGAACTTTTTTCATTTAAGGTTTATTCATTCAGTTTTCTAAATCAAAGCAAAATTATATTCCCCAATCAACTAGATAGATAGGGTATTCTTTCATAATAGGTACAATCAATCAAATGGTATGGTTAATATGAAATTCAAAGTAGAAATTTCCCCCCATAGCATTATGCCTTGAAGAAATGGCTGGAGAGAATTCTTCTCCATCTCTATGGAGGGCAGACCTTGAAGAAGTGAATTTAAATTTCAGTTGGAGGGATTTATGTTAAACATGACAAAGAACTGCCTGATGATAATGATGATTAAACATTAAGATAAGCTACTGAGGAGGACTGTGGGATCTCCATCCCTGTAGATCTATAATGATATGTAAGCAACATCTGCCTGTCTGGCTTAAGGAAGATCTGCCTGGGGGCAGGGATTGGCCTACTTGAACTTTGGATATTCCTTCTACATCTAGGATTCATAAAATCTAGGAGAGTATAAAACAGGATATATTTAGTTCTTAACACAAGAATAACTTTTATTTCTCTCTTATCTTAAGAATAATGACACCTATTTTGATATACTCTTTGCTTTCTGAATGCATTATTTATATAATAGTCTTATAAACCTACTACATACAGATAATTATTATCTGATGTGTATTTAAATCTAGAGATAAGTACTCAGGGTTGACAAGAAATAAATAAAATGAATATCTAACAGCATATTAAAAATAGCTTTTAGTTGAAGGTTTTAATTTGTCTTCAAGCCACATATTAGTGTTAATTAGATAATAACCACTTTTGTTTCACAGAATCATATATTCTTAGAGTTGAAAAGGATCTCAGAGATCAACCATTCTAATTCATATCTTACCAAGAATCTCCAAAACAACATTCCTGACATATGGTATTCCATTCTTCCCTTGAACTCTTCCTATTAGGGAGAACCTGTGACTTGCCCAATAAGCCCTTTTCACTTTTCTGCAACTCAAACTAATTGCTTAGAAGTTGTTGCTGTTTTCTTTTTCCTTTCATCAAGCCACAATCTGTGCTTCTTCAATTTTGACTCAGTGTTTCAACTTCTGCCACCTGGGGTCAAGCAGAATTCTAATTCTTTTTCCATATGATAGCTTATTAGATACTCCAGGAAATCTAGCTTATAATCTCTATGCTAAAATTCCCCAGTTCTTTCAATCAGATGGTGTTACTTGGAGACCCTTCACCATCCTGATCATCCCCTTGAGGCTCTCCAACTTTTCAATGCCTTATTACCATAGGATCATTTATCCAAGCTCACTGGTATCTTTAAAAAAAAAATCAGAACATTTTCTTTTTTCCAGACCTTCAACACCTCTTTCACTCTCCACAGTCCTTAAAATATTACTGAAAATAGCTCAGCAAAAACATCTACTAGTTTTGTTCAGTTCACTGAGGTATAGTTCATCTGGGTCTAGTGATAGGAACTCATCAAAAGCAGATAGATGTTCTCATTATCTCTATCCTTACATCATTAGCCATTTTTTTCTGTCCTTCTGAGTTCAAAAATTCTCCTCTCCCCCAAGGTTTTCATCATTTTTATTTTAGCAACCAGTTCCTCAACATTAGTCAAAATTAAATGCATAATCTCAGGTCTTGTCATTGTTTTGTCCATCTTTAGAATGACAATTATCATTAATGAAAAACAAGAAAACATTAGCAATTGTACTTTTGTTGGAAAGGGGGAAGAGAGAGAAAGAGAGAGAGAGAGAGAGAAAGAGAGAGAGAGAGAGAGAGAGAGAGAGAGAGAGAGGGAGAGAGGAGAGTCATCTTCATGCATACTTCTTTATAATAAATAATACAGTTCTAGAGGCTAACTTGTCACCTGTTTCATCCTTCCATCCATCTGGTCTTAATACATGGCTATGCCAATGCAATTTTTTTTTTTTGCTACTATGGATCCTCACTTAAATTCCCCACCCTCAATTCTTATCCCTTAATTTTGTAAATTTCCTTACATGAATGAGCACATTTTCCTAATAGCAACTAGCACTTTTAGATTTTTGTTTTATTTGAATAGAGAATACCCTTATGGATGTAATCTAGCCATCCATCCATCTTACCAGGTCTTCAAGTCCAAATTTTTCTTTGAGTTAATGTGCCTAGGACACTTCACTCATTTATAACACTGTACTTTCATATAGCTAAGGTTTTTCATTCTATTGTTGGCTTTCTCCTCGTTTATTTTCTCCTGTGAATTCTGTGCTTAAAATTTATCCATTGCATCTATATATCTGTTTGTTATGTGGCCTGGCAGATGTCTTTACACTGTTTTATACCGTGTTCTTCTGTTTTCTGTTGAAAATATACTTACTTAGATTCACAAGACCCCAGACTGAAATGACTGACCTATTTCTCATTAGGTATACTTTATCATTGGCTAAGTGACCATCATTCCTGTCTTTTAGGCAGCAAAGGAGTGAAAGCATAATTATTCAACTTCTACATCGCTTATTTTTTTCTCTACCAAGGGGAAAAAAAATCCTCAGGATAGGAGGCATAGATAAAAATGCTGAACAGGAAACTGAAATCCAACTTTACTGAGGAGAAAGTAAGAGAGCAATTATCTGCCCTCAAAGAGTTTTAGTCACCACCAGGCCCAGACAAAGTAACTATATCCTAGGATACTAAAAGAAATTTTGGTGTAATTGTTATACTTTTGTAAATGATCTTTTACAAAATCAGAGGTAGCAAAAGAGGTGCCAAAATATAGAAAGGAGAAAATATGATCAAAATTGTATGAAATGAATAGAAAATAGATCTTTTATGATATTTTGTGACTTAAAGTCCTGAGAAATTTATTGAATCATTAAAGAAAAGATATATGAAAATTTTAAAAGGGGGAGAGGTGATCACGAAAAAAATAAGCATAGCTATGTCAAGAAAAAAGTGAAAGCAGTCCAACCTTATTTCCTCATTTTATATAAAATCTCTAAGCTTGTAGATACACTCATGCTATAGACAATATACTTGGATTTCAGAAAGGTATTTTATAAAGTCTCTCATCTTATCATTCTCAGAAAGATAAATGGAAAGGGTCTAGGGAATAGGAGTGTCAGGAAGATTGAGAACTGAATAAATGCCATTCTTCTCCACCAATAACGGCCCAAGAATTCCCTGGAAACAAGGAAAACCAAAAAAAGCACATAAAATATGGACCATTTTCCATATCAGCTCTCCCTAGAACACCAGTCTATCCCTTCACCATCAATCATACAGGAAAGCAACTGTTGTGGAGATGATTTGGTGATTATCTTGGCAGGTGCTGCAGCATTCTCCCTCAAAGACAGTTCTTGCCACTTTCAAATTTTTCAATGACAAAAATGGATATGTGAGTTCTTTAAGCACAGAGATTCTCTTGCTTTTCTCTCTGTATGCCCTGGCTTTTCAGTTTCTTTTTACGTATTGCCCTCTTTTAATAGATTGTGAACTCCTTGATGGCAGGACGGTTTTTTACTTTTTTTGTATCCTCAGTGCTTAACTCAATGCTTGTCACATCATAGGCAGTTAAATGTTTATTAACTGACTATATTTGTTTATTTAAGATCAAGAAGTAACATATATAAAGAGGCAAAGAAGAGAGGTTCATATTTATGAGCCAAATGTTGATTTGTGTGGGGAGAGAAGAAGCCAGCAACAGGAAACCAATGCTACTACTACTACTCAGCAGATCAAGTGCTCTTGGCTTGTGGCAGCATCAGGTGAGAAAGTCTTAAGGCTCCCCTCCCAAAATAGTAACCTAGTTAAAAAAAAAGGGACAAGTTGACTTTATTGCAGTATTTTGTATATACTTCTAGTTAGTTCTGATTCATCAGCTAATCAATGTCATTTCCTTTACCACATGGCTATTACATTGGAACCATAATACCTGTACATTATACAAAGTGCAGGTGGGGGATTGCTTGAATTGAAACACACCACAAATGCTGATAAAGAAAAAATTTAAATAGGTAGCTAAAGTTAAGTTTTGATTGTGAGGAAAAAAAAACATTATGAACAAAGAAATAATACTAATTCATTTTGTTCTTTTCAAAATAGGGTCAAGTATTTCTCTCTCTTTATTCATTCACTGAAATGTTATTGAACTTCAATTCATGGACATAGAAGTGGAAGACACAGCCCCTTATGTTTGAGAGGTTTGTAAGACATACATCCCTGAAAGAACTGAATAGCCATTACAACAGAGCATTTAAGAACCAATGAAGTAGAAAGAAGTGGTTTCCTCCAGGATGGATAAAAAATTTATAAAACACTTTTAAAATTTTTTTTTCCAATTTGTGGGCTTTTTTCTTGCAGCTTTTCTACAGAAAATGACAGCTTCTTCCTGTAGCCCAGCTATGCATTTCACTAGTCAAATTGCTCTTTATTGTAATCACTTTGGGAAATTTCAAGTTCTTTCTTCCTTTATCCTTCCTCTTCCTCCCGTTTTCTTTCTTCCTTCCTCCATCCCTCTCTTCCTTCCTCCTTTTTCCCTTCCTCCTTTCATTCCTCTCCTCTTTTCTTCTTCTCTCTCCCTTCTCCTTTCATTTTTATCTTCCTTCTATTCTTCCTTCTTTCCTTCCTTTCTTTTTCTCCCTCTTTCTAATTTTCTTCTCTCATCTTAGACTGAAATAAAGGCATAAATACACAGTAAACACATGTAAAGAATGGCTGTCCTCAACTGTGCTTAGCACTCTGGCTCTACCCAATATTGCTCCTTCTCCTCCAATGGATAAAGCCAGATGTGCAGGGGATTACACAGGTTTTTCAGTACTCAGAATGTTGCATTTCTTTCATGACTATTTTATACCAAAGGCCATAATTAAAGGGCCTCTTTAGGTGCAACAGAACCCAATTCCTACTCCCACTACTTTACCCAAGTCTCCATTCTTCATTCCTTTCTGATTTAGAATGAATACTCCCAGCTATGTCCCTGGCTCTCTGGCTCTTAAGAAGAGTACCTCCCACTTGCTTATCATCTTTCACTAAGTGTTGGGGTACAAAAAGAATTTCCTACTTCCTCTATTTACTTTCTGCCACCCAGACTCCTATGAGTTGGTTATGAAAAATTTATTTCTTTCAAAAAGAGTTGGCACCAAAAATGGTGAGGGACAGACCTGGTGGCTACTCTCAGTCCCACACTGTGATACACTTTGGAAGAGAAGAAAGAAAAGGGAAGCAACCTATCACTTCATCTCTTAGGTCTAAATGTGTGCACGCCCTCTTTCTAGTGTTATATAAAGTCTATATGAAGGGTAATAATGATAGCCAAAAATCCCATTCTTGAGAGAAATTGCACAAATAGCTAATGTGTTGTTGTTGTTGTTTGTGTGTGTGTGTGTGTGCGTGCATGTGTGTATGTGTGTGCTATTTAATCTGTAAGCCACAGTATTAAATTTTTATAATTATGTATTATAATGGCACTCTAGTTCAGTATATCAAATGTTAAGAGGAACTAATCTGAATCACTTGGAAAACTTTCAGGCTGTTTTAGTGAAGATCATCTTTTAATGAATATTTCCTTACTATTGTAGAAATTTGAAAGTCTCTTCCTCTCTCAGGATAGACCTGTGAATCTATTGGTGTAAGAAACTCTCTACAAGGGGACATCCTCTAGGGAGGTAGATTAGCAACAATTATAAAATGTTAAATTTTAGTTGCCTGGGATACTGAGAGGTTATATGGTTTGGTAAAGATCACACAGTCAATATAGGTTGGGGGGTAGGTGGGAATTGAAAACAATTATTTCTTACTTTAAGGCTACCCTTCTCTGTACTCTGTCTTTCTAATGAATGAGAGGCCTCATATGCAATGAGGCACTCCACTCTCACGTGTAATAGCATAGAGATGTCATTGTTTGGCCTGAAAAGAAGCAGAATAGACCTCTCTAGCCTTTTCTCCCCTCATTCTTCTCCAAAAGTGACTTTAATTCCTGCCAGGATGGGAAGCAGGATGTTAAAGTTGGAGGCCACTCTAAGTCTCCTCAGAGAGAGGGTGTGTTGAACTAGAATTATATCTATATAATCCCTTAAATATTATTTGTCCAAGGGATTTGATCAATTTCAATGCAATTTCTAATCACTATTTCTTAATCAGGGGAAGGAGGAACATTCCTTCCACTAAAAACCAATAATGTAATGAACATATATAACAGCCAAGAAAATCCATTTGTTGTTATTCAGAGAACTTCTGGGAGCCAAGATGGCAGAGTAAGCAGTAACTTGCCCATATTGACCTCCAAATAATTATAAAATAGTACTCTGAAATAGCACCCTGGAATAGAAGAACCAGCAAAAAGAAAAAGTGAAATAATCTTAGGGCCCAAGAAACTTGGAAGATCAGCAAGAAAGGTCTGTCTCACTCAGGCAAAAGCAGAATGCAGTCCAGGACAGGAAGTATCCATCCCAGTAAACCCCACCTCAGCAAACCAATAGAGACACTGAGTCCCAGTGCAGAGGAGCAGACAAACGCCAACACCAGGACTCCTCCCCCCAAACTCTCCCACCCCACATACCTCAGCATATCCAGCAGAACAGGGAAGAACCCAGCTCTGAGAACCACTACATGCTTCAGCATAGCCTTGAGCAAAAAGGCAGCCTCAGGGGCCAGACAGCTATGGGCTTCAGTGTAGCCTGGGAAAATGCAGAAGCATCCCTATCAACCTCAGCAAACAATAGACACAAGCACTAGAACCCCACCTCAAGACCAGGTAAGCTGCCAGACCCTAAAGCCAGTGCCAGACGTACCCACCCCACTCCCTCAGCACTGGACCAGACATGATGCTCCCCTGTGGGCCTCAGGGCAACCTCATTGCAGCACCAGGTAAATAGCCTGGGCCTGCAGCCCCCGGCACAAGAACCCAGAGACAGTGCCCCTTCCATCCCAGGAGCAGAACTCAGATTTAAAAGAAAGGAAAAAGGCCAAAAAATATGCGCAAAGAAAAAAAAGAATCTGAACACATAAAAGTATTATAGTGACAGGGAAGATCAAGACACACACTAGGAAGAGGACAATAATGTCAAAAAGCGTATGGCAAAATCCCAAAGAAGAATGGGTCTCATACCCAGAAAGAACTTAGGGAAGAACTCAAAAAGTAGCTTAAAAATCACGTAAGAGAGGTAAAAGAAAAATCGGGGAAAGAAATAAGAGTGGTGCAAGAGAATTATGAAAAATAGTGTAAAGAGTTGGAAAAAGATACCTACTGTTTAAAAAAAAATTGGCCAAATGGAAAAGGAAGTACAAAAGCTAACTGAGGAAAACAACTACTTCAAAGTTAGAATTGGGAAAGTGGAAGGTAATGACTCTATGAGACATCGAAGATCAATCAAGCAAATTCAAAAGAATGAAAAAAATAGAAAAAAATGTAAAATACCTCAGGGGAAAAACTACTGACTTGGAGAAATAGATCCAGGAGAAAGAATGTCAGAATCGCTGGACTACCTGGAAGTCAAAATCAAAAAGAGGACCTGGAAAGCATCTTTCAAGAAATTATCAAGGAAAATTGCCTGGAAAATATCCTGGAACCAGAGAGCAAAATAGGCATTGAAAGAATCTACCAATAACTTCAGGAAAGAGATTCCCCCCCCACAAAAAAAAAAAGGAAACAAAAAACAAACAAAAAACTCCAAGGAACATTATAGCCAAATTTCAGAACTATCAGGTCAAGGAAAAAATATTGCAAGAGGGCAGAAAGAAACAATCCAGGTATTGGGGAACTACAATCAGGATTACACAGGACTTAGCAGTTGCAGCATTAAAAGATCAGAGGTAATGAAACATGATTTATTTCAAAAGGCAAAGGAGTTAGTACTCCAACCAAGAATAACCTACATGACAAAATTAAGCATATGATACATCAAGGGGAAAAAAAAGGTCATTCAGTGAATCAGAAGAATTTCAAGCTTTCATAAGGTGAAGACAAGAATTGAACAACAGGGGGGCAGCTAGGTGGTGCAGTGGATAGACCACCGGCCCTGGGTTCAGGAGAACTTGAGTTCAAATCGGGCCTCAGACACATAACACTTACTAGCTGCGTGACCCTGGGCAAGTCACTTAACCCCATTGCCTAGCCCCCCCCCAAAAAAGAAAAAGAATCGAACAAGAACAACAAAATGATCTCCAATATTGAGACCAAAGAGAAACCTAAAAAAAGGTAAAAAGAGAAAACAAAACATAAGGAATTCAGTGCAGCTGGATTGTTTACATCCCTACATGGAAAGATGATCCTTGTAATTATTTTTTAAAAAAGGTACCACCAATAAGTACAGCTAGAAGAAATATACATAGACAGAGGGTATGGATATAAACTGAATTTGAGAGAATGACATAATGACATAAAATGACATACAAAATAATTAAGGGACAAGAAAGAGGAGTACACTGGGTATAGAAGGAAGGGAGAGGTAAAATTGGGTAAATTATTTCACATGAAAAGGTGTAAAAACAAAGCTATTACAGTGGAGGGAAAATGGGAGGATAGGTAACAGGCATCACTTGAACTTTACTCTCATCAGTACTGGCTAAAAGAGGGAATGATATACATAGTCAGTTGAGTATAGAAATCCAGGCAAGTAGGAATAGAGAAGATTACATAAAGGGGAGTAGACTAACAGAAGGGAGGACAGATCAGGAAAGGTGGTAGAGAGAAGCAAAACAATGGTGAGGAGAGAAAAGGTGAAAGGAGAGAGGATAAACAGGAGGAAAAATAGGATGGAGGAAAATGCACAATTAATAATCAAAATTGTGAATGTGAATGGGATGAACTCTCATAAAATGGAAGAAAATAGCAGAGTGGATCAAAAACAAGAATCCTACAGTATGTTGTTTACAAGAAACACTGTTGAATTAGAGAGATACACACAGAATGAAGGTAAAAGGCTGAAACAGAAAATATTCTGCTTTATTTGAAGGAACAAAAATGCAGGTGTAGCAAGCCTAATCTCAGACAAAACAAAAGCAAAAAATAGACCTAATTAAAAGAGATAAGGAAGGAAATTACGTTTTGCTAAGAGGTACCACAGACAATGAAGTAATATCAATACTAAACAAATATGTATGAAGTTATGTAGCTTCCAAATTCTTAAAGAAGAAGTTAAATGAGTTATGAGTTTATGACCAAACAAGTGATAGCATGACAAAATATAAAATAGATCAGTTTGATTATATTAAATAAAAAATATGTAGAAACAAAGCCAATGCAACCAAAATTAGAAGGAAAGCAGAAAACTGGGAAACAATCTTTACAGAAAGTGTCTCTGATAACAGCCTCATTTCTCAAATATATAGATAACTGAATTTAAAAGAATACAAACCATTAATTAATTGATAAATGATCAAAAGATATGAATAGACAGTTTTCAGATGAAGAAATCAAAGATATCTATAGGCTAATGAAGAAGTGCTCTAACTCACTTTTGATTGGAGAAATACAAATTAAAACAACATGAAGTACCACCTCATATCTATCAGATTGGCTAATATAACAAAAAGGTAAGAAGATGTGGGAAAATTGAGACCCTAATGCACTGTTGGTGGAATTGTGAACAGATCCAAGCATTCTGGAGAGCAATTTGGAACTATAACCAAAAGGCAACCAAACTGTGCACACCTTTTGATCCAGCAACAACAACTACTAGGTCTGTATCTTAAAGAGATCATAAAAAAGGAGGAAAAGACCTGCATGTTACAAATAGCAGCCATTTTCATGGCAAAATATTGGAAATTGAGGGGATGCCCATAAATTGGGGGATGGTTACACAAGCTATGACATATGAGTTTAATGGAATACTCTTGTGCAATAAAAAATGATGATGAGGCAGATTTCAGAAAAACAAAACAAAACAAAACAAACATACAAACCTGGAAAGACTTGTATGAACTGATGCAAAGTGAGCAGAACCAGGAAAACACTGTACATAGTATCAGCAACATTGTATGATAATCAGCTATGAATGACTCAACTCTTCTCAGCAACACAATAATCCAAGACAAGTATAAAGGACTTAAGAGGAAAAATGCTATCCACATCCAATTTAAGAACTGATGGAAATGCAGTTTGAAGCATACTTTTTTCACTTTCCTTTTTTTCGTGTTTTTTTTTTATTTTGTTCTGTTTCTTCTTTTACAACTGTGACTAATATGGAAATATGTTCTACATGATAGCAAATGTATAATCAATATCAAATTGCCTACCATTTTAGGAAGAGGGAACAGGGTGGGGGGGTAGGGAGAGAGAAGAATTTGGAACTCAAACTTGTAAAAATGAATGCCAAAAATTGTCTTGACATGTACTTGGGAAAAAATACTATTAAAAAGACATTTTCCAAATAGCAATGAAAAATCAGAGTAGGTTTACAGAATAGAATACATACCAGACAATGTACTGTAAAGAAGTTGTCCCATTGGGAATGAAGTTACTCAGCTCCAGAAAGAAAGTCCTAGATCTCATCCAAACAGAAACTCCCTGAAGTCTCTACTGCAGTGAGCTAGCAATAGTGGATGATTGAGACTGACTGATGCTCTCATTTCTTCCTGAGGTCTTTTCCTTCAGGAAACTGAAGTAGGGTTTGCCTCTTCCATCTTCCCTCTCAAAGTTTGGAGCCAGCAACACCAAAAGTGATTTGAAGCTTAAATAAGGTCTGAAGAAAACAGAAGTTCTCTAGCTTTCTGCAAATCCACTCTGCCCTGACAGAGGGCAGGACATAAGGCCCCACCAATGGGCTTCAGGACTGGAATTACCTTGATGACCTATTTTGAAAAAAAGGTAAGTGTGCCTTTTCTTATTAACTAACCTATCTTCTTTTCAACATTTTCAACAAATCTAACTTCTGTTCATAGAATAAATTTAAACTTGGAATGTTTATAGAATATATTGGCAGGTTTTTTTTATCACCTCCTACAAAAAATATATCCTTCCCATGTGAAGATTTATTTGGCTACCAAGGAGCTCATCAGTCACAGTTATGTAGAAGAAAATGACTAATTCATTGTTACTTAGGTTCCAAAGTTTCAAAATAGTTAAAGTATGATTATGCTTACCATCCTAAGGATAAGATGAAAGATCTGTCATGCATTTGCAGATGGAAAAATATTCAAATTAATGTCAGAAAACTGTCCATAATCTTTTGAACTAAAAAAAAAAGGAAGTAGGTGAAAAGATATATTTATTTATATATTGAGATGACATGTCAGATATTTTTAAAAGAAGGACATTTCAACAAATACTAAATGAAGGCCTACTATGTGAAATATAGTATGGAAGATAAGGCATTTTAAGTCACAATCTCTGTCCTAAATAAGCTTAAGATTTAGTAGAAAGGATACCAAAAAAATGAACAAATAACTTCAATACAAGACAATATGTACTAAGTGCCATAAGATACATATGGTGATTAAAGCAGTCAGATGGGAGAGGATTCACATTTAATTCAAAATATCATTGAAGATTTCTTGGAAGAGATGATAGTAGATATGGGCCTTGAAGGATGAGTAGGATTTTCACAGGTAGAGACTAACAGGGAAGTTTCTTGCCTTGCTGCTATTTATGGCAACATCAGTTCCTAATACCTTCTCCAGATGGGAGGAAAGGAAGCAAAGCTTCAGGACACTGAGCTATTTTAGCCAGTGCCAAAGGAGTTAGCTTCTACTCATTGACCAACTGGAAATGCAGTAGATAATGTGTTCTATTTGGTATTTTGGGGAAAATTTTGAAAGGAAGGATTGAAAGAGAGAATGGGGAAGGAAGGGAGGAGGAAAAGATAGAGAAGAAAAGGAAAGAAGAGAGGGAGGGAGGAAGGGAATCCATAAGGATCTATCGCATAAGAAAATGTGAGTTCAAAACATTTATTAATACAAAATTTTTAGAAAGAAATCTATTTTATGAAAGGATTCTGGGAAGATGGTGGAGTAGGTCAGAAAATTCCAAGCTTTCCAGTTTTTCTGCACAAAGAAGATAAAAACACCTCAGGGTTAACATAGAGCAGTAAAAATAAATAAGAGTAGGGGCAGAACAGGGATCCTGCTGGAACAGAGATCTAAAGAAAAGTCCCAGGATAAGGCTTGTCCCTATGAAGAATAAACACCCCCAGGCTAATTCCACTTAAACAAGTGGCAAGCCATGGGGTTGGCTGGGTTGGGAGGCTGCCCTAGCCCCAGACATAGTAACTTTTACCCCTGGAACAGTGAAGGTAGTTGGGCATCTGAGCCAGGGAAGTTTGAGGGATCCTGTGCTGACAAGTAATGCCAGACCCAGCTGTGCTGCAGAGATGCAGCTCTTGGAGAGAAGGAACCAGCATGCCAAATGTTAAAAGAAGCACAAAAATCCACTGATAAGAACTCTTTGAAAACCAGAATTGGCCACATTGAAAAAAAAGGAGGTCTCAAATTTTACTGAGGAAAATAATTCTATAAAAATTAGAACCCGGGCAAGTGGAAGCTAATAACTCCATGACACATCAAGAAACAATCAAACAACGTCAAAAGAATGTTAACCAAAAAAAAGAAAAAAAGAAAAAGTAGAAAATGTGAAATATCTCATTGGAAAAACAACTGACTAGGAAAATAGATTAAGGAGAGATAATTTAAGAATTTTTGGACTACTTGAAAGCTGTGATAAACAAAAGAGATTACCCATCATATTTCAAAAAAATTATTAAAGAAAACTGCCCTGATATCCTGGAAAAAGAGGACAAAAAGGAAATAGCAATAATCCACCAATCACTCCCTGAAAGAGATTACAAAATGAAATTCTCAGAAATATTATAGATAAATTCCAGACCTCTCAGATCAAAGGGAAAACATTGCAAGTATCCAGTAAGAAACAATTCAAATATAATGGAGCCACAGTTGGGACAAATGCAGTTACCAATCCTGTGTTAACAGGTAACAGTTTTTACATTAAAGAATCTGAGGGCTTGCAATATGATATTCTGGCAGGGCAAATGAGCTAGTATCATAATCAAAAATCACCTACCCACCCAAACTGAGTCAAATTCTTCAGGAGAAAAAAAATGGATATTTAATGAAATTGAAGACTTTTAAGCATTCTTGATGAAAAAAAAAAACAGTGCTGAATAGAAAATGTGATTTTCAAGACTCAAGAGAAGCATAAAAAGGTACACATGAAAGAGAAATAATAAGGGACTCGATATGGTTGAACTGTTAACATTCCAATATGGGAAGATGATACTTGTGACTCCTTAGAACTTTATCATCATTAAGGAACTTAGAAGGAGTATACATAAAGCACTATGACTATGATGGGATGATAACAAAAAATAAATATAAGTGAGGAGTCAAAGGGATGTATTGGGATGAGATGGAAAGGAGAGGTAGGATCAGGTAAATTATCTCACATAGAAGAGGCATGGAAGATATTTTACAGTAAAGGGGGAATTGAGAGTGCGATGGACAATGCTTGAAACTTACTTTCATTGGAACTGGGTTGAACATGGAATAACATCAGCATGCAGTTAGGTATAGAAATCAGTTTTATATTTTGGAGAAATAGAAGTGCAGTGAGCTAAGAAAAGCAAGGGGGCTGAAAGAAGGGAGGACAGATTGAGGGAAGCAGTGGTCAGAAGCAAATTTGAAGAGGGAAAAGGTGAAAGGAGAGAGAAAGAGAGAAGGATAAACAGGGAGAAAAGGCAGGATGAAGGGAAATACAATTAATAATCATTACTGCGAATGTGAATGGGATTAACTCACCCATAAAACAGAAGTGGATAGCTGGGTGGATTAAAAACAGAATTATATGATATGTTGATTACAGGAAACACACTTGACACAGAGATACACTAAGTGTAAAAATAAGAGGCTGGAATAGAAATTATTATGCTTCAGCTGAAGTCAAATATAAAGCATGGATAGCAATAATCTCAGACAGTAAAAGCAACAATAGATGTTATTAAAAGGGATAAGCAGAGAAACTACATTTTGCTAAAAGGTACCACAGATAATGAAGAAATAGCAATACTAACATATATGCACCAAATGCCACAGCACCTAATTCTTTTTTTTTTAGGCAATTGGGGTTAAGTGACTTGCCCAGGGTCACACAGCTAGTGTGAAGTGTTTGGTCTGAGGCCAGATTTGAACTCAGGTTCTCCTGACTTCAGGGCCAGTGCTCTATCCACTGTGCCACCTAGCAGCCCCTGTATAGCACCTAATTCTTAAAAGAGAAGCTAAATGAGCTACAGGGAACAAAAAATAGTAAAAATATATTAGTGTGGGACCTCAACTTTCTTCTCACAGTACTTAAATAAATCAAACCAAAAAATAACCAAAAAAGAAGTTAAGAAGATGAATAGAATTTTAGAAAAGTTAAATGTTATAGACCTTTAGGGAAAATTGAACGAGGATAGAAAGGAATGTACCTTTTTTTCAGATATACATGGCACCTTCACCAAAATTGACCATGTGTTAAGGCATAAAAACCTCACAACCAAATACAGAGAAGCAGAAGTACCAAATGTATCCTTTTCAGACCATAAAGCAAAAAAAAAAAGTATATACAAAAAGCACCATGAAACATAGAGGAAAAAATAATTGGAAGCTAAATAATCCTAAAGAATGAGTGGGTCAAAGAACAAAATAGACAAACAAACAAAAAAACACTCAATAATTTCATCAAAGAGAATGACAATGAGATAATATACCAAAATTTATGGGATACAGCCAAAACAAATAAACAAACTAAAAATCTAGTAAGGGAATGAATTAAAAATCCCCAGTTAAACTCCAAATTGGAAATCCTGAAAATAAAAGGAAAGATTAATAAAACTGAAAGTAAGAAAACCATTAAACTAATAAAATAAGGAGCTAGTTTTATTATATATATGTATGTGTGTATGTGTGTGTGTGTGTGTGGTGTGTATATATATATTATATGTATATATATTTATGCACACCATTTGGTTAATTTGAAAACCAAATTATCAGCATCAAAAATTAAAAGGGTGAATTTACCACCAATGAAGACTAAATTAAAGCAATATTAGGAGCTATTTTCTCCAATTGTATGCTAATACATCAACAATCTAAGTGAAATAGATGAATATTTACAAATACACATACACACACACACCACATATAGCCCAGTTTAACAGAACTGTATCTAAGAAATAACCATATCTTAGGAAAATAAATTGAATAAGTCATCAATTAGCATCCCAAGAAAAAATTAACCAGGACCAGATGGATTCACAAATGAATTCTACCAATCATATAAAGAAAAATTAATTCAAATGTTTTATAATTATTTGGAAAAAATGAGCAAAGAAATAGTTTTACCAAATTCCTTTTATCACAGATATGATGCTGGTACCTAAACCAGGAAGAATCAAAAGAGAGAAAGAATGTTATAGACCAATTTTCCTAATGAATATTCATGCCAAAAAAAATCAAATATAATTCTAAAAGATTATAGCAATATATTGCAAAGATCATGAGGATTTATACCAAAAATGAAAGCTGGTTCAATATTAGGAAAACTATCTGCATAATTGGCAATATCAACAACAAAAGCAACAGAAATCATATTATTATCTCAATAGATACAGAAAACCTTTTGGCAAAATACAACACTCATTCCAATTAAGAAGAACAGTAGAAAAGCAAGGGAATAAATTGAATTATCCTTAAAATAAGCAGTGTCTATCTAAAACTATTAACAACCATTATCTGCAATGAGGATAAACTAGAAGCCTTCAGAATAAGATCAGAGGTGAAAAAAGGGTGCCCATATCACTATTGTTATTCAACATTGTACTAGAAATGCTAGCTATAGCAATAGAAGAAAAAGAAATAGAAGGAATTAAAATAGGCAACGAGGAAATAAAACTAGCACTCTTTGGAGATGATATGATGGTATACTTGTAGAATCCTAGAGAATTAACTACAAATAATTTTTGAAATAATTAACAACTATTGCATAGCTCCAAGATATAAAATAAACACACATAAATCATCATCATTTTTAATATTATAACACAGTCCAGCAGCAAGGGATAGAAAAAGAAATTCCATTTAAAATTATTGTAGACAATATAAAATACTTGGGAGTCTACTTGTCAAGACAAACTGAGGAACTATATGAACAGAATTATAAAATCTTTTCACACAAGTAATGTCAGATTTAAACAATTTGAAAAATATCAATTGCTCACAGGTAGCTCAAGCCAATATATTAAAAATGACATATCCTTTAATCCAACAACACCATTGATGCATCTGTATCACTAAAAGATTTTTTTAAAGAGGAAAATGAACTATATGTAAAAATATATTTATAGCAGATTATTGTGGTAGCAAAGAATTGGAAATTATGGGGATGCCCATCAATTAGAGAATAACTAAAAGTTGTAGTATGTGATTGTGATGCAGTACTATTGTGCTATAAGAAATGATGAACAGGATGCTTTTAGAAAAACCTGAAAAGACTTACATGAATTGACGCAAAGTGAGGTGAGTAGAAGCAGGAGATCATTATACACAGTAATAGCAATATTGTATGATGATCTCTGGGTTGAAGAGGAAATAATATGCACCATCTGGAAGGGTATAGAAGTCTTCTGAACATGTATAGGGGTGAGAAAACTGGGGGGCAGGATGGGAGAGGGACTTTTAGAGGGCTGTGTGGATTGGGATTTGGGAGGGTGGGGAAATAGAATGGGGAGAACTCTTGGATGGGTGCATGGATTGAAGGGTGGGGAGAATAAGGCAATATGAATAGGGTAAAAAGAGAGGCTGAGAAAGAGAATAGTGAATAAAAATAAAAAGAAAAGAAGTTCACAAATAGTAATTATAACTTTGAATGTGAATGGGATATTTATAGCAGCTCTTTGCAGTGCCAAAGAACTGGAAGTTTCAGGGATCCCCATCAACTGGGAATGGCTGAACAAGTTGTGGTATATGGTTGTGATGGAAATACTACTGTGCTTTAAGAAAAGATTAGCTCAATGATCTTAGAACAGAATGGAAAGACTCCCATGAAATGATGAAGAATGAAGTGAGCAGAACCAAGAAAACATTGCATACAATAACAGCGATATTGTTTTAAGAACAACTTTGAATGGCTAAGTCATTTTGACTATTATAAATACAAAAATCGAAAATAAAGAACACCTTCTATCCTCAGGTGCTCCTCTTATGGTGCCACAGCTTTTATCATTTTAATATTGTCTGTGGGGTTTTCCTGGCAAAGATACGAAGTAGCTTGTCTTTTCCTTCTCCAGTGAATCGTCTTTTGTTGGAACACTCCATTTGACCTGTCCCATCTTGGGGAACCCTGCGCGACATTGGTCTTAGTTTCATCGAGGTATACGGACACCTCCTCCATGACAAGGCAAGGGATCCAGAAGGGGAATTAAGGATTACACTTCTCCTTTCACACCATTTTCCTATATAGATCCTGAAATTCAGATGACATTATTAATTCCAACATTTCTGGTTCTAAACACCCAAAGGAGACAATACCCTCTCAGCTGAGGCTTCATAGAAAGTCCTAGGCACAGCTTCATATGTAGCAAAAGCAGAGTTGTCCAGATCTTGCCTACTTCATTGGTTTGAAGTTCTTCATAGGATTCTCAGGGTATCTTCTTTATCCGTCCTATTGTGATAAAACTGTGATATCCAAAATATAAGAAGAAATATATATGTACGTATACACATGTATGTATATGCATATATGCATACACATACACACATAAACATATACATGTATTTCAGAAAATATGGATAAGTGTAAAGGGTATAACAGGCAGCAATACAGATCAGGATAGATTGCTGGAATTTGAATCATTCCTTGACTTTAAATTATGCCTCCTACTATGTTTGTTGTGTTACCATGGAGTCAGGGGACCTAAGTTTGAATCCTAATTTTGTCCGATGCAATTTGTGTGATGTTAAACAAGTATCTTATTCTTTCTTACCTGAATTTCTTCATTTTTTTTTAAATGTGCAAGTTGAACTAGATAAATTTTAACGTCCTTCACAGGTATACATCTGTGAGTCTCTGAAAAGTACAAATGTACATTTTATGTCACCCCAAATGCTATCTAAAATCAAATCCTATCCATTGGTAAAGCATGCTCTTGAATTATCAACTTTAATGAGAATATTTATATTGGCAATTTATTTTAATTAAAAATTTTACTGTCTTAAATAATGATTCAAAAAACTGATGGTTATAATCTGGACCTCAGGTCAGCCTTTAACTTCTTAATCTAGACCTCACTGTAGCATTCTTGTAATCCAGTTGTGACATTCATTGATTACAGAATTTTTTTGGGGGGGCAATTGGGATTAAGTGACTTGCCCAGGGTCACACAGCTAGTAAGTGTCAAGTGTTTGGTCTGAGGTCAGATTTGAACTGAGGTCCTCCTGACTTCAGGGCCGGTGCTCTATCCACTGTGCCACCTAGCAGCCCCTATTGAATTGTTTAGAAGCAAAATAAAGTAAAAAAATTCTAAGCTGTTATGTTTATTTTAGTTTTATTGATGTGTCAAAAATAAAACAACAACAATAACTAAAGTTATAATGTAAAAGTAGACATCATCTGCACCACATGCCTGGTGAACTATTATTAAAAATAGATAAATTGATAGGCACATATATACAGTATATGGGATAGTGTATATACAGGAAATGTGTAGATAGATAGATAGTGATCTGTTTCTAACATTGTGTAATGTTTTCTAATCATCCACCTCGGATTTCATTATTATAACAGAATTCATTATTATAATGCTTCTGTATTTTCTGTGGTCATAGTATTCACTTCTGTACTCTACAATGATGTAACCTCACAATATTTGTGGCCTGGGCATTGTCTGAATGTGACCAGGAAAAATGATTATTTGAAGTAAATGGAATTATAAACTAGATCAGCATATAATACTTTGGTCAAATCTTGCCTATAAATTTCTTCTAAATTTGGCATTACAATGAAATATTTTCCATGAACTTGTATCATTTGATATCCTTGAGTCATCTTTAATAGTAACTTATTAATGAAGATAAAATGACTTAAATAATGGCCAGGCATTTATCAATAGATTTTAAAAAGTAGCTATATGATCATCAAAAATTATAAATTCAAAGACAAATCTTAATTTACTTTTTTTCGTTATTAACTCAAAGTGGGGTAGCTAGGTGGCACAGTATATAGAGCACCAGCTCTGGAGTCAGGAGGATTGAAGTTCAAATCTGGCCTCAAACGCTTACTAGCTATGTGACCCTGGGCAAGTCACTTAAGCCCAATTGCCTTAAAAAAACAAAAAAGAACAAGCATTATTAACTCAAAGCTATGCATGTAAATTCCTATAAACTGCTTTATAATGATTAATATAAACAACATCTACTTCGAGGTTAAAAGTTGAAAGGAATAGACTTAAAAAGGGAGAAGGGAAAAAGGAGTAAAATAAAAATGAATAATATAGATCTATGATCCAGATTAGTATTTTTAATAGTAAAGACAAATATAGAAAAATTATGTTATAGAAGATAGCTCTGTCCATTGCAACCAAAAATGCGGGCTCAGCTGAACAAATTGTTGCCAAATCTTCATTTCATTTTGGGCTGTATAGTGACAGAAATGGCAAAGTCTTAATTTACACAACACAGCAAAATGGAATGAACAACATTAATCCTTATAATCTGAATCTCAGATTAGCAATATGTCACAAAAATTAAACCAAGGAACTTTGCCAAAATTTACTTAATTCATTAGGTGCTTTGGTTATTGAAAGTATCTTTAGATTAAGTAATATATTTTAAAATTATAATCTTGTGCAGAGTATAACACACATATAAACATACATATATAGTAACAAAACTAAGACATTTGCTAAATGTAGAATATCAATTTATACAGGTAAATCATGCAAAACCTTTTTTTTTCTTTTTTTTGAATAAGCATAGTAAAAAGCCATTAAAATAATTGAAGTAATAGATTGAATACTTGGGCTTCAATATGGCCTACACTAAAGAAAAATAAATTACATGTTCTTGAAATAGGGGACTATCTTAGGCTGAAGTAATGAGGAGTAAATGGTGATTATCTACATAATTACTTCAATCCTGTGCTTGACCTTACTAGTAAGTAATTGTCTTACAGTAGAGGACTTTTTGACTGAATTCTTCTTTCCTTCATGGACTTTGAAAACTAATATTTGAATGTTAGATTTCATTTCCTGTATATTCAACACAATGGGTTTCATTTTATACAGTGTACATAACTATATTCACAGTACCTGACTCCATAATACAGACTATGGTTTATAATGCTTCATTTAGACTGCAGTTAGTTGGATAGCAGTATGTTCATGCCCATAAAAGTCATTAGTTTCTGTAATGCATTTATGAAGTTTGAATCCAGAGTTTTGTTTAAAGCTTCTAAGCAGATAATAAAGCTTTCCACAAATGTGGCTGGCTTCCTACATTATGGAAATTCTCTGAATAGATACATTTATGGACTTGTCTACATGACAGAAGCATTTCTAAGCACATTACATTTTAGAATGAGGAAAAGAAAATTTCACATAACAAGAAATAGAGAATCTCAATAGTCCAGTCTCAGAAACAGAAACTGAATGAGCAATGAATTAACTTCCAAATGGTTTCAAAGTGTGAGAATGGATTGGAGTACTGATGGACTTTTAGCTGAGTCCAACCAAATAATCAAAGAATAATTTACCCTAAAATTATATTTGTGAAAATAGGGATTGAATGGATCTTACTAAATTCAATGAAACAAAAATGGTGCTGACACCTTAAATTGAGGTGAGAGAAAGAAAAGCAAGAAAATTATACACCAATGTTACTCATGAATATTATTGCAAAAAATACTAAATACATATAACAGAAAATGCTCTAGCACTATATTCAATGTCATTCACTCTGACCAACTTGGATTTATGCTTAATTAAGCATGTACTTAATACTACTCAAATTATAAACATAATAAATCATATGAATAACACAATAATAAAATTCAATACTATGGTAAGAGAAACAGAATGAAACTTTTGACAATACAGAGGACTAATTGAAGTTAATGGCAATCAAAAAAAAAAAAACATGAGGATGCATGGACCTTTCTTTACTATAAGATTTCCAAGACAGATTCCAAAAGATAAGAGCTAGCTTTATTCACAAAGTAGAAATATTAGAAGCCTTTCCAATAATTTAAAGGATAAAGCAAAGATGACAAGCTTCACTGCTATTACTAGATATTAATCTTGACATGCAAGCTATAAAAATAAGACAAGAAGAAAGAAATTGAGGGAATAAGCATAGCCAAGGAAGAGATGAAATCATCTGTATTTAGAGGTTATTGGACTGTTTATTTAAAATAATTCTAGAGATGTAAGAAAAAATCCACTTCAGTAAAGTAGAATTAAATAAATTTACATAGTAAGATATTCTATTAAAAAAAGAGATAGAGAAATAAATTTAATTTAAAAAATATTAAATATCTGGGAGTCTTCTATGACACATTCTAGACTTAAATTGATATTATAAAACCTTTTAATAGAAATAAATGATATACAGTAGGAGAGAGCAATTATTGATATGCGTCATGCCAACATAACAAAGATCTTACTACCTGCATTAATTTACAAATTAAATGCAATGTCAAGGAAAAGAAAACATGCAAAATTTATCAAATCAAATCAAAAGATATCAAAATTTATCAGGAAGAACAAAAATTCAATTATTAAAGTAAAATTATACAAATTTCTTTTTTCAAAATGATTTTATTTTTACTTTTACAGCAGATACTTCTTATGACAGCCTTGTATCTAAGATATATGGTTAATTGTTACACATATATAGTAAAGAAAACAATTTCCCAATATAAATTATTTCAAAGGATATGAAGTTTCCAAAATGAATTTTAAAAATACCATTTGTCAAGACCATAGCAAATAATTCTGATTCACTAAAAATAAGAGAAATGAAAATTAAAGCAACTCTGGAGGTTTCACTTTTCACTCACCCACATACCTTCTACTACCATGTCTTCCTTTACAGCTCATATGTAAAGGTAGTTCTTGTCAAAGCAATCCATCTCATCATCTCCAATATACCTGTTCCCTCTATCATTCCCACTCTTGCACTGTCTACTGGCTGCTTCCTTACAAATATTCCCATGGCTCTCCCATTCTGAAAAGTCCTCATTTCTGTCATCTCTACAAGGATGATTCCCAGATCTACATATAGACATAAATACATACATACATACATACATATATGTGTGTGTGTGTTTGTGTGTGTGTATAAAAATAATATATGTGTGTATACATATGTATATATATAATATATGTGTGTATGTATGTGTGTATTATATATATAAATAATATATGTGTGTGTGTGTATATATGTATATATGTATATATAATATATATATATATATATATATATATATGTGTGTGTGTGTGTGTATATCTATACACACATATATATATATGTATAGCTTTAATGTCTCTCCAGATCATATTGAGGGGGTATGGGCCCAAGCTGAGATTTTTGCCCCTTGCCTCAAAGGGAATCTGGCTCTATGGGCCCCAGCTCCTCATCTCCCTTTGAAAGCTACAGCCCTACCTTTTGATCTTATTCAGATGCTCCTTCATCTTTGCCCCTTGCCCTAAAAAAGAATCTGGCTCCCATTTGTCTACAGGCCCCAGAAAACCCTGAAACTTTTCTTACTGTGGTCTCACATGGTTCCTTATTGGACTTCCCTTATGTACCTTTGAAAGCCCTAGCCCCACCTTTTGATCTTATTCAGATGCCTTTCAAACTTCTTCCTTCCAGTTCCTCTCATTATCTGTTCCCATTGTCTATTCAATCTCTTAGACATTCCAATCAGAATTGTCACCTAGACCCTTTTCCCAGCCCCTTCGCTAGTTACCCAAAGTTACTTTAGTGTATATAAGATCCACCCATTTAAACACTGTGACTTTCTCATGCCCTTTTGTCCCTATGGGTGTTACTAATGCTCAGATTCCCTAAGAGTCTGGCCTGTATGGTTTATCTCTAATAAACTTTTTCTCTGGCTGAAGAAGATTTGGGTTGAATTCATTCAGTCAGGGCCATGTATCGTGATCTAGGGGGTCCCAGCACCCCTAAACCTCTAGACCTCATCAATATTGCTTATAACAAATAGGATTCCACACTTTTGTTGTTGTTTAGTCATTCAATCATGTACATACACACACACACACACACACACACACACACACATTACAATAAGTAGTCTATTTTGGATATGAAGTACATGGAAAGGAAAATTATGAGATAAATCTTGAAAAGTAAAATAGTAACAGCTTATGGAACAACTTGAATTACAAGTTAAAGAGTTTGAACTTAAATTGGCAGGTGATAAAATTTCATCATGGGGCTTTCAGCTTCCTAGCTGTATGATACTGGGCAAGTCAAAATTAGCTTTTCTTGGTCTCAGTTTTCTAATCTGAAAATGGGAATATAATGTATGAAGCAAAGGCTTGAAGCAAAATGTTTGTAATCCTAAAAATACATATGAATGTCAGTTGTTACTATTATGATTATTTTTAGTGATTATTATTTTTAGATAGTGTTAGTGGTACACTAGCTAAGTAGAGATGCTTTATAGGATGTTGAAGATGAGACTTTAGAGAAAATGTCACAGGTAGAAATATAAATTTGGAATTCTTCTGCAGATATATAATATTTGAAACCTTAGGACTGAATGATATTGTTAAGGGAGAAAGTAAAGAGAGAGAAGAGAAGAGGGCTAAGGACAAAGCCTTAGGGAGCATGAACATTATAGTGTCAGGAAGATGAAGAAGTGACACTGAAAAAGGATTGTTTTTGTGTTGATGTTGTTGTTGTTTTTATTTTTTTTTAACAATGTTTGTGTATCTTTTGTATTCTGAAGTCAGGGATGATATGTTATTCTTTGCATTCGTCATAGTATCTGCCAATTTTATTCCAAAGAGTTATTGATCAATAGTGTAAAAAATAAATGATGCAGGAAGCATTAGCTAACTTTGTTTTCAGGGATACTGGTCAAGTGTTCAAGGAGACTCTGGATGACCATCTATCATAGACGTCAAAGATTTTTACATTGGATGAGAAGTTTGACAAGATGTCTTCTAAGAGTCTTCTAGCATTCAAGAATAATACTTGCCTTGTGCTTCTTCATGATCGTGATCAAGGAAGGCCATAAATTTAAAAAAAACAAAAACAAAAACAAACCTTAGTGTACTAAGCATACTGAAAAATTATATATGAAAACTTATATCCCTTGTTCTTAGGAATGCAAACTTCTGAAAGGCAGGGACTCTTTTAGCCTTTCTTTGAATTCTGAGAACTTATTGCAGTAGTTGGAATATAGGAAGTCATTAATAATAATTAATAATTATTAACTAATTGGCTGACTGATTTAAGGAACTAATCATTTATAATATGCTGGAGGAGAGTATTACAAAAATGCTTTCACAGTAACTCTTACCTGAAGGAATTCATACAACCTGAAGAGTAAAACAAAAATTAATGTTGGCTTCAAGCAATGTGATTATTATTTACTTGGAAGGAATGTGTCATGCCCTAACAAACTTAGTTCTTTTGTTCCTGAACAATCAATGCACAATGCTACAGAGCTGATCCAGCTGTGGTAACTGGCACTAATTCTGATGGTGTCTAAAATTGACATCTGTTCCACCTGTTATGAATAGATATAGTCTTTCAGCTAAGGAATTAAAAAATAATAATAATATGGCTCATTGCATATTGTCATTTTTACCAGGCAACCCACTTCATAATTATGGCACTCTAGAATTCATACATTTTACATATTAAGACTGCAGATCTTATTTCACATAAAATGAAACACCATTCACTTGGTTAGGGGCACAAACCTCATACAATACAGTTCATACAATATAAGCAAGGAAAAACAATAATACAAACATGTAGGATTGCTCTGTAAAAGAAACAGGAACATATAAACTTATTAATTGGAAGTCCTTCTGCCTGTTTGGAACAATTAATAGTGAAAGCATATTTTTAAAATTATAACCAATTAAACTTGAGGAGATTTTTGGCAAGCATAAATATGCAAATAATATAATGGTATGATAATAGAGATTTCAGTCATGTTCAGTTTCACTTGGAACAACTGTATTTCTTCTAAATTATTAGAACTTTATTTAAATTAGTATGACAGTTGATAATTTAATCTCAATGAAAAACAAGTCACATGATTGCTAACATTCATTATGACATTTTTCTTACACTACAGCATTACCTTCTTTTCCTCCCTCCTCAAGTCCACACTTTTTTTGGTTTGCCCTAAGCTTGTTGATGTCAGTACTTAGACATCTTTCAACATGCAACATCAAGATAAATAGAGATCATGAAGCTGGATGAAAGGGGAAGAAAAGACAATCATAGAATAAATGAGGGTGGGAAGAACAAGGTCAAGCCCATATATCTCAAAGACACATGTTTTAAGATATCTTTTTTCCTTTAAAATCTCTACTCTGTGGTTTATTCATAGTGATTTACAGTTTATGGGGACTGAGTATCTTTGTTATGAACAGGGGTGGCAATATAGAATGGAGATTTGGAGAAAATACCTCCAATTTTAGAAATAGCTAAGTTTCTAATAATGTCCTAATAGGATTGTGAGCCCAGTTAAGGAGGTAGTCATGATAAAGAGGGGCGCTAGTAGGAGTCATAATACCACCTTTTCTATTTCACTAAATATTGGGGTAAATTCTAGGTAGGAAGAACCTCAAGTATTACTTGAATACTTGGTGAAAAGGGAGGCTATGCCTGTGTGAAACAAATCAGTTTGGTCTCAATTGATTGAGTGAACTAGTCAATGTGCTTTGTGAATATAAATTTAATATAAATATAAGTAAACAATATAAATATAAATTTAATATAAGAAATAAACAATATAAATACAAATTTAAGGTAAATATAAATAAACAAACAGCAATTTGGACAAACCAAGAAGCTATAAGATTATATTGGTTGAACCAATATGATCTTACTTTCATTGATACAATCTTGAATCATCATTACTTTATTCCTGAGCCTATAATTCCAATGAAGATTCCAGTAGAAGTTTAACAGCCAATAATAAGACTCTATGATGCATCATATGCCCCAAATATGTACTGATGTCCCCTTTTATTTGGGTACCAAGGCTATTTATCTCAAACAAAAATCAAGGAGGCTTATGTAGAATTTTGTTACATTTCTGAAACCAAAGACATAATTAGCCTTTCTCTAAGCAGTTGAATTTAGATAATGGTAGATGAAATTTCCATTCTCCTACTTGTACGCTTTTTATCACTGCTGTTAATTGCAATTTCTAGTTATACAGACATCATTACTAGTGTATAATTCCTACCTTTTTGCCTTTGAGTTGACATACTCTTTACCACCCTGCCTACTCTTTCTGAGAAAATAGCTTTAGTAAAATCACTGTATTGCAAAAGTACTCCAGAAGTTTAAAAAAAAATGACCATAACATCCTCACATTATTTCCCTGAAAGAAACGTCATAGTACTTTCCCAATCACATAGTCATATAACTTGGCAGCATTTCTACCAAGTATTTGCATACTTTCTTAAAATGATTTCACTTGAGCATGACAACATTATTACCTGGGTAAGTATAAAAATAAGGATAAAGATGTGGATTCATTGTTGTTCAGATGAACTTGGAGTTATTCTTTGTATAATCTCTAATCTCAGTAATTGTTGTTTGAGAATTTTACAGCACATGTAAGCATCAGACTTTTTTTTTTGTTACCTCACTTTTCCTATTGTATTTCTTTACTTTGGACTATAATACTGTGATAATATGTTAGCCACTTGACCATAAAGGAGGAAATGAAGAAATTGATCAATACTGCTACAATAATTTTAAAATATATTCTTTGAGTATAATGCACAATAAAATGCACAATTAAAAATTTCTATCAGGAAGAGTTAATACATTAAGATAGCTATTTAGGTCTGAGTAGGAGAAAGATGCTTCCCAGGATTGTCTATTAAGTGAGTTCTCAAGGTCAGTGTGGCATATGTTGAAGTTCTTACAATTTAAAGTTCAAATAAATATTTTATTCATATCTGTGAACTTTCTTGGAAAGGATGCTGATGTTCACTCACCTTTCTCCCCTTTGTGATCACAGCCCATTAATTGACACCTAGGATCCAAAGGAACTTTGTATACATGTACAGTTTGACAGCAGTATAATAACAGAAATGTTAATAGTAAAATGGCAGGGCTTTTAGGGCAGTATGTATTATAAAAAAAGGTTAATGAGTCTGCAACCCATAATGTGCTCTTTAGATGACCTTGAAAATTTATTGATGAATAAACTTTTAATTTTCTGTTCTGAGGACCATGTGTGCTAATCAACCTCATTAGCTACAAATGAAAAGATAGATAATTATATATTTTTTAGAAAATCAAATGGATTATGCCAGTAGGACATAGAGTAGCTTTTTATCATAAAAGTAGATTTCTAAAAGCTTGATACTCTACCAAATATTGAAGTTTTCAGGTAGCATACCCTTTTAAAAAAAATAGTATGCCTTCAAATAGTAAGCGTTTGCTTGGTTGGGTGGTTGTTATCCTTTGTTCATTTTTTTTCTTTCTTTTTTTTTTTTGGTAAGGCAATTGGGGTTATGTGACTTGCCCAGGATCACACAGCTAGTGAGTGTCTGAGGCCGAATATTATACTATTATATTAATAACTAATTATTAATTTTTATTTTGGCTAGGCACTGGGGTTTAGTGACTTGCCCAGGGTCACACAGCAAGTGTTATGTGTCTGATGCCAGATTTGAACTCAGGTCCTCCTGAATCCGGGGCCGGTGCTCTATCCACAGTGTCACCTAGCTGTCCCTTGTTATCCTTTGTTCTTGAAGAGGACAAAAATGATATCACTATGTTGGGACCAAGGTACAGTGTGTTCAACTATGGCTAATCAGAACCAATATAAGCTTGGTAGGCTCTACCACAGGTTGGGCACAAATAGTTCATGTGAATATTTGAAGTGGAGAAGTCTCTAAATTTGCACACTTCACATTTCTTTTGAGCTACTGCAATTCTGCTTTGCTCACAGATCACAACACCTTCTTTGCTGTGGGTATGGTATGCGGGGTGGTCCTGTGCTAGTGTCTCCCAATGTCTCACAATCGATTTCAAAGTTCTTCAAAGAGACCTTGAAAGTGTCTTTATATTACTTCTTTTGACCTCTGTGTTAGTCCTTGCCTCATATGAGTTCTCTGTAAAATAGTCTTTTAGTCAAATATATGTCTCACATGCAAATGTGGCCAGCCCATCAAAGCTGCATTCTCTACAGTAAAATTGAATGCTTGGAAGTTCAGTTTGAGAAAGGACCTCAGTGTCTGGCATCTTATATTGCCAGGTGATCTTCAGAATTTTCCTAAGACAATTCAAATGGCAACATTTTGGTTTCCTGGCATGGCATTGGTAAACTGTCCAGGTTTTACAGGCATACAACAATGAGGTCAGCACAATGGCTCTGTAGACCTTCAGTTTCATAGGCAGTCTAGTACTTTTTCTCTCCCACAATTTCCTTTGCCCCTCCCAAATACTGAGCTAGTTATGGCAGCACATACATCAACCTCATCATCTTTGTGTACTTCTCTGGAAACTCTACTGCCAAGGTAAGTGAACCTAACCATAGCATTCAAAATTTCTCCATCTGCTCTAACTGATGGATCCATGTATGGATGGTGTGGTAGACTGGTAGAGAACCTCTGTTTTCTTCATGTTATTTATCGGACCAAAATTAGCAAAAAGGTGGGGAATCAATCCATACTTTGCTGCATCTCAGCCTCATAGGCTGCTTTGATTACAAAATCATATGCAAACAAAAAGTCACACACCAACTCTCCCTCCACTTTTGTCTTGACTTGCAGCCTTTTCAGGTTAAATAATATACCATCACTGTGGAAACTGACCTTGGTGCTATTTTTGTTGTCATTGAAGGTGTCTGACAACATAGCTGAAAACATCATTCTAAAAAGTATAGGAACAAGCACACAGCCCTACTTCACTCCATTTGTCCTGGGAAAGTGTGAGAGCATTATCCACTATCCAGAAACCCTGTAAGCATGCCAGCATGAAACTGTTGTACAATACTGATGACCCTCTCTGGTCTACCAAGTTTTGCCATTTACAGGTAGGGTAAGCAAGTATTCTCTTGTACATTATGATTTGAGGAGTGCCACTTATGTCCCCTTTCTCAGTAATTTTTCTCTCATTTACCACTAGTGACCCATCTCTTCAGATTAAAGACTAACTCTTCCCCATTCCATTTATCAGAAACATAAGTGCATTTAGAATGAGGGACATATAAATTCACTACAAATTTAGTATGTTAAAGTTTATAAAGTTTTTCCTTTGTGTCTATGGAAAGGAAAAAAGAACACTAAAGGGATTTGTGTGGTTCATGAAAAATCTCTCCTTCATCAGAATTTTTCCTTTTCAGGGCTGTGGGGTTTGGATTTCATCCTCCCTAGTTTGTTTTTCAGATCCTGAAATAGGATAAGTGAAATAAACATAATTGTGCTGTACTATACAATCTGATGTAACATTTTAACAACACTTTTTGGAAAGAGCATTTAAGGAGGGTTGCTCTGGTAAAGTGGAAAGAGTGCTAGATTTGCAGAGAAAAGGTACATTCAAATCTTGGTTCTGATACTTGTTACCTGTAAGATTGGGGTGTAGGTGGTATACATGGAGGACTGACACTTTTGGTGTGAAGGCTTGCTGAACCCTTTTCAATGCTCTTCATCTACCTTTGGTGTACACCTTCACCAAACTCTCAACTGTGGCTCCAAGAACCTGTAACATGAAAAGTGGCGACACTTTGATAAACTATCTCAGCAAATGAGCTAAACCACGTTGAGGTAACCAACAGGCTTCAAACCTGTTGGTGAGTTAGGAGGTTGTCTACCCTAAGAAGGTAAATGATTCCCCCATGGAATGGCAGGATGAGAAAAATTTGTTCCGACAGATACAAAGAAGACAGACGCAGAGGCTGTAAAGTGTTGAGAGCTTTTTCAGACATCAAAGATGCCAAGTTCATCCACTGCATTCCAGGCCATCATCAGTCATCTTGACTTTTGTCCTACCACTGGACTTAGATAACTCAGGAAGAGAGCATGAGGCCGACGACTTCACTCAACTCTGCCTCAGTTAAATCCAATTCACATGCAAGTCAATATATCACCCCAATGTCATTTCAAAATGAAGGACAAACAACATGTACAACCATACAAAACTACCTGGAATTCAATTTCTTATAAGCAGAGCCAAAACAGCCCTAGAGCAGTGGAGATTTTGACATAGCCACAACCAATTCGGGGGGGGGGCGCTTGGGAGAGGGGAGAGAACAGAAACTTTCCTCTCTTCCACCTCACAATCAGAGCAACACCCAAATCAGTAATCTGCTTTTTGTTTGTTCTTTCTTGCCACCTGAAAGTGTAGCTGTAGCTCTCTATGTATGTATGTATGTGTGTGTGTGTGGGGGGGGTCTATATCTCTTCCTATATCTCTTTTGTCTGAACCTTTAATTTCATTGGTTTAGAAACTTCTCCTGAGGAAGCTCTCTCTGCAAGTGCAAATCAATATTTGATCTGCAATTTATGGTCTTATGGAGTTGCCTGAGGCATTGAGAGATTAAGCGACTTGCCTGCAGCCATGTAGTCAGTAAGTTAGAATTAGCATTTATACTTAGATATTGAGGTAGACTCTTTATCCAATATACCATATTTGTGTACAATGTGTGCATGTATGTATATACACACATGCATTTGCATTCACACATACATAAACATATATTTGTCCATTACACAATGAGGAGTTCAACAGGTGAATCAAAGGAATGAATCAGTATGGATAACTTTTTGAAAGCTGCAACTTCAAGCTACTCTTTGATGGAAAAGCATTTTTTGGGGGGAACTTCCAGAAAGCAACCAAAAAAATTAAACATTTGACTTCTTTAGAATAAAGACAGTAGTGGGGGAAAGTACAACAATAATGCAGTGGGGACAGTGGTAATATGCTGGGAGTCACAGAGAATTCATAGGATATTCCTAGGATGAATTGTTATAAGGATCATATAAAAGACTTCACCAACTTCATTTTTTACATAAAAAGGAGGTAGGCCAATTTTATAATGAAACTAGAGGATAGTAAATGATCAGCTTGAGTGCTGTAGTAATACTTTCAACATTAAAGGCCCAGAAGAAGAACTGAATTTATTTTAGGTAGCGTCTTTGTAGAGGTTTTTTTGGACATGGAAAAGAACCACATAGGATGAGATGGTAAGATGAATTTTGGACTCTACATAGAAAGTAATCCTACTGATGAGATCACTGATGCATGAAAGTATGGAAATATGTTCATTTCATATCGATAATTTAAAATTTGTTTTATAAAAGGCAAACCAGATGAATCATAAGTGACATCCATGGTGTCAAAATATGATAAAGATTATTTCAGAAGGGTTTAGATTTCACACATACACAATTCTACAGAAACATATCATATGTGATGAATGGACACATATTCAAATATCATACATGACATTCAAACTTTAGGGCTTCTTGGATAATGCCCACTATTTTCAAAATTTGGTATTTGCAGATTATAAAAGTTGAATAGGGTAGTATTGTATATCACTACAACTTTCTCACTTTATCTACAGCAGTCACAACTCAAACTGATCTAAATTTATAATGATTACTTCTATAGGTAAGAGTCAAGTGTCCTCTGAGAAGCTAAAACACAGGAAAAACTCAAGATACTTAAAATCACAAGCTTCCTCTGGTTGGATTGGGCAATTTTTAAATTCAGTCTTCAGATAGCCTCAGGGAAACATGGTAAGTACATATAAAATGATGGAAAACCTCAAACCTTCAATAATACAAAAACACACATACCCACACACACACGAACAACTATATCACATGTTTCACTTAAATGCATCCTGATGTTTTGTGCTGTAGACAGCACATCTGAAAGAGGAAGTGGCAGGGCATCCTTTCAAATGGAATAGCAAAAGCCAGGGAGGCTGATATGTTGATGAATAATTACAATGAATATAAGGCTTGTTAGCATTTAATTATGTACCTAAGTGGACACCTATGACTAAAACTTGTATTTCATTGGAGTTCTGCAACTTTATGCATTTAAAGTATCTTCAACATTTATATAATGATATTATTCACCTCTAGTTTTCACCTGCCTTTTTTGGTGTCATTTAAATATAGCCTAAATCAATGTATCAAATAAGGTAGTTAGGTCTTACCACATTAATTGCTTATACATGTGATAATTCTAAAAGAAGTGTTAGACAAGTACAGCACAGATCAACTCAGTTCAGCATATGAAGTAATTATTTAACACAGAAGCTACATTAATCAAAGAATCTTAATAGACAGTTTCTAATGTATAAAGAAGCATAGAAGTTAATGACTCTACATCTATGAGGTACCCTAAGCAAATTACTTTTCCTCTTTTACACAAATTCTGGGTAGTTTTCTGTAAGTATATATTCATTTTTCTTAACAGATACTAAGGGTGTTGTTAGGGTAGTATCATCTGGGTTTATGAGCCTATTATGATGGACTTATTGTTCGTGAATTTGCTTTCATACCTGAATATGTGTGGCTTAAAAAATATTTCTTTTGACTTACTAAGTAAGTGGTTATGTTTAAAATCAAAATGTGCCATTATTGTGGGTGGTTGATGGTAAAAATAAAAATGCATTTGTAGGGGTTCAACTGCTGGAGTGATGAAGAGAGGAAAGCATATTAACTCACAAGAGAGTAATCCTTATTACCCTGAAGAATTTGAGCATAACCATGTAGTTGTTGTCCTCTGAGAAACCAGACTTACTAGGTTGGAGTGAGTTAGCTCAAAAAGGGAATCTATGTCCACACCATTATGTAAAAAATATGAATGATTATGTAACACGAGGTCACGTCACACATTTGTGGCACTAGTCTATTTTCTCTGGCTCATAAAGGTAAAAGTTTTAGATAGACTTCTGTTGTTTCTTTTTTTCTTATTCAGTCTCTTTTCTTCCTTTGTTTGCTGGGTTATTCAAGTTTTCTGGCACCAATTTTTTGTTTATTTCACTGTTTGTTATTCCTCTTTAAAACAGTTACATTCCTTTTCATGGTTAATCCTCTTTTCTCAGAATCTGAATTTCTAACCTTAAAATCTGAGGAGCCTAGTTCAGTGCATCATTGTATAAGTTCAAATTTTATCATAAAAATTAACATGTCTAAGAAAGCAGTTTTATACTTTGATCATTCAAGGCTCCTATCATACTTGGACCCTTTTTAATTCACTTTAATTTTCATCAACATTCTATCACTGGATTTGCTACCACCGTTTTATGCCCTAATATTTGAAATTTTGCTAGAAATAATTAGAAATTCCTGATAGAATATATAATTGTCAGAATAGTATTTAGGGTTTTTCACTGTGTTTACTTTACAAATAATAATAATCCTTTTAATCTGTGCAATCACATAAATGACAGATTTGTGTAAATGTCAAGACAGTGTGATATTTAATATGCTACATTATACTTCAACAAAAAGACTGGTCTTATCCTTATGTAATCATTAAGGTCTAAGGAAAAAAAAATTGTAAAAACACCCAGTACCTTGTCATATACAGTACTTGGGCAAATACAGTCTAATTAGTTAAAAAGATAAATCACTGATAAAACTATGAATATTTGGTTGCCTTAATGGGTGCCCAGTGTCAGAGCTTCTGTGCTGGTCAGACTATATCAGGATTGGTGAGTTTACTGCCACATATTAAGAAGAATATTGAAGAACTGGAGAACACCCAAATTTGCCTGATGGCTTCAGTACAAAGAGAGGTTTATAATTAAATCCCCAACTGTGGAGATATGAAAGAAAAGGCATAACAAGCATCACAGGCTAAAGTAAAAAAAAAAAACAAAAACAACAACAACAACAACAGCAACAACAACAACAAAACAACCTCTTACTTGTATCTCCACTGGGCAAGAAAGTACCAAGCATATGAGGTGGAGGGCATGGGTATGTATTGGGGTAGGAGAAAGAATAGAGAGTTATCATTTTAGTTTTATATTGTTTTTAGATTAGGACATGAGAAGAGTCAGAGATAATGCATGAGTTATCAACACTTCTAAATGGATTGGGCAAGCTTTCAATAGGTAACATAAGAATACTTATATAGTTGAAAGAAAGGCTACTGATTCTTAATGTGCTATATTTCATTCATTGAAGAAAATGCAGGGGAGCCAATAGAAGAAATGACACTTACTAGAGAAACTCTGTCAGGGGTTCTTAACCTAGGGGTCTGTAAACTTGTTCTTTTTAATACTTTGAGAAATTTATTTTATCTTATATATTTAAAACCATTATTCTGAGAATGATGCCATAGGCTTCGCCAGATTCCCTAAGGGATGCGTGAATACAAAATAACTTTAGAAACTCTGCATTCAAAGATTAGACCTTCAGGAGGGTGGATACCAATATTACGGGGTCTTGAGAGTACAGGTGGACAAAAAGAATGGGGTCATGCTTGTGTTATGAGATGGTGGACGTTGGGGTGGGACTGGGTGAGAGGCTGAGGTCATGCATCCACAATACTACTAACGTAGGATTTCAACACAGCAGAATAGGTGTTTCTTCACGTTGTAAGGAAAGTGCTTTAGGGACTGTATAGAGAATGCACACCTTCTAAGCTAGCACCCTGGGATAAAGCCTCAGTAATTCTGTCACAGACTAAGGAAATGGTAGGAATGGGAATATAGAGGGAACATATATAAAAGATAATGTGGAGTTAGGATTCATAGAATTTGACAAATGTTTAGAAATGATAGCTGACTACAAGTACTTTAAAGGCTATCATGTGGAAGAAAGATTTCTGATTGGCCCCAGAGGGCAGAAGTAGGAATAGTAGGTGATTGAAGAGAGACAGATTTCAGATTAATATGAAGGGAATCTTTTTAAAAATTCCATCTCTCCCAAAATGGAATTGGCTCATTCAGAAGACATGGAGTTCTTCCTTATTAAAGGACTACCAGAAGAAACCTGCTTACCATTTTTCATTACTGTTAAAAAATGGATTTTTGATCAGATTTGGGTGGAAATAAATGAACACTTAGAGCCCTTCTATCTATGATATGATTTTATAATATGATCAGTGTGAGAGGTAGGGGAGATAAAGGAAAGAATATGGCATTAAGGATTTGAGTGTAGGTAAGTACTTTCACTGATAAACAGTGAAAGTAGGCAGAAGGAGGAACAGATCCTAGAAAAAAATGTATTTAATTCTAAACATGTTGAGTTTGATGAAACAGTAGGTACCTGTGTGGGGAAAGAAACAAATAGACTTATAAATACAGATTTAATTCAAGAGACAGTTCAAGGAAGGATATGTAAATCTCAGAAAGTCATGTTTTTGTTACAGATTAATGATAAAGCTTTGGGACTTGAAGAGATGGACAAAAGAAATAATATTGAGAAATAATGTTGGTAAATATTATCATATCCTGGAAAGAGGTCAAGGAAGATGAGCACTGAGGCAAACTTATTTACTTTTTGAGGCACTTGAAGGTTTTCAATATTTACTCTCATTTAATGAAGTCAATTTTATGTTCTTATTCCTGAGTATATGCCAGTTAATACTATTAATGGTATACATTAATGTATTTAGTTGTAATTTAGTTCAACAGGAGAACAGTAAAAAACACAGCTGTTAGTTTCAAAACTGAGATATCCTATTTAATTTTCTAAGGTATTTTATTAACTTAAGATTGTCATATGAAAATTTAAATTGCAATATTTAATAAATATACCTTCATAAGATTTTCATCGCAAAGAAAAAAACCTGAGTATTTACATAATTTTTAAAGTTTTGAGTGAAGCTATTGAGCTTGCATAAAATATTTTATTTTAGTGTCATAACTATCTTTTTTGCTTTCTATTTATCCCAGTCTCGTATGCAGTAGTTTGAAGAATAAACTTGTGAGAACCTGTAGAAATTGAACTGTAAGGCAAAGTACTTCATTTTAAGTCTTGACTCTCACTAACTAGTTTTTGATTCCTGAGTCTTTTCTTTTTCCTTTAGTTTCATCTAGAAAATAAAAGCATTAGATTATCTCAAATATTCCTTGCATCTATAAATCTATGATCCTATGACAAGATGACCTTTAGAGAATCTTTGAGTTGTCAGTAACATTTAGAATCATGGGATTTAAGAAGTAGAAGCGAATTAAATGTAATTTAATCCAACTCTTTCATTTTACAGATTAACCTGGATACTAGTCAATTCAAATCAGTTCAACAAGAATGTGTGAAGTGATTACAATATGTCAAGCACTGTGCTAAGCTACAGGGATACAAAGAAAGGCACAGATAGTCCATGTACTCAAAGACCAGGATGGAGTAGAGGGGGACAAAATATGCAAACAACTATGTGTGAATAAGAAATATAAAACATAAGAGAGGAAACTAACATTAAGGAAAAGAGGAAAAATTTTCCTGTAGAAAATTAGATTTTTAGTTGAGACTTGAAACTAAGCCTGAGAACACAGGAGGAAGTAACAAGAAGGAATGGAGTACAGCCTGTGAAAACAAACAGAAATGGTAAATGGAGTGAATTGTGCATGGAATAGTAAGAAAGCTAGAGTGAATGGACGATGGAGTATTTGGTATGAAATAAGTTTTTTATAAGCCTGGAGAGGGGAAGCCAGTATGATGTAGAGAAGCACTCAGATGAGGTCTCCTAAATTCCCCTCCAAACAAGTTTAAAATTATGCTTCCAATCTAATTCAGGAGCAGCAGAACCAACTAGAAATCATGTGAAACAATTTTGCAGCCCAAGACAGCTTGGGAGGTCAATAGGAAAGGTCTTTCTCACCTATGTGGTAGTGCGTCCCAGAAACATAGCACAGGCTGCACAGGCCATGCCCATGCCTTGAGGGTGGCTCCATTGGCTGCCCCAGCAGCTTCAGGAGTTCAAGGTTAAATTAGTAGCAAGAAGAAATAGTAAAATGATACAAGTGGGGGATCTCAATTTTCTTCTCTCAGAACTGCATAAATTTGGTCATAAAATAAAGAAAAGAGTTAAGGAGATGGATTAGAATTTTACAAAAAAAAAGATATAACAGACCTCTGCAGCAAATTGAATGGGAAGGAATATAACTTTTTTCTCACCTGTACATGGCACCTTCATGAAAATTGACCATATATTAGGATATAGAAATCTCACAACTAAATACAGAAAAGCAGAAATATTAAATGCATCCTTTTCAGACTATACTATCTAAGAAAAACTCATGAAAATATAGATTAAAAATTAATTGGAAACTAAATAATCCAATTCTAAAGAATGAGTGGGTCAAAAAATAAATTGTAGAAACAATCAATAATTTCATTTAAAAAAATGATGAAACAATATATCAAAATTCATGGGATGCAGCCAAAAAGTAGTACTAATAGGAAAATTTGTAACTCTAAATGTTTACTTCAATAAAATAGAGAAAGAGCAGATTAATCAATTTGGCATGAAACAAAACAAAACAAAAAAAGAACAAATTAAAAACCCCTCTTAGACACCAAATTGAAAGCTGTGAAAATCAAAGGAGGGTCAGTAAATTTGAATGTAAGAAAATCATTGAACTCAGAAAGAAAACTAAGAACAGGTTTTATGGAAAAAAATAGAACAATGAAAATCAGAGCTGCACGAACTATGGCCTACAGGCTGCTTATGGTCCTCCAACCTCTTGCAGCATACGAAAGGATTTCATGCATGCAAATGAAATGTAGAGGAAAGCATCTTTTGTAGGTAGAGGAAATCCTTTGGCACGCTGTAAGCCATCAGAGGTCCACAAGCAGCTTGCAGACCTCAAGTTGTACAGGCCTGATGGAGAAAAACCATTGTTTATTTTGATTTAAAAACAAAACAAAACAACCAGAAAGCAGAAAACCAATTACCAGTATCAAAAATGAAAAGGGTGAATTCACTACCAATGACTACCAAATTGAAACAATTATTAGGAGCTATTTTTCCCAATTATATGTCAGTAAATCTGACAAGATAAATGAAATAGATGCATATTTAAAAAACACAAACTAGCCTGATTAACAGAAGAGGAAATAGAATATTTGAATATCTTGGAAAAAAGAAATTGAACAAGCCCTAATGGAGCTCCCTGAGGAAAAAATCTCCAGGACCAGAGAGATTCACAAGTGAATCCTACCAGGCATTTAGAGAAAAATTAATTCCAATAATATATAACTATTTGAAAAATAATTCAAGGAGTCCTATCAAATTACTTTTAGGACACAGATATAGTTTTGATACCTGAATCAAGGAGAGGAAAAACAGAGAAAGAAAACTATAGACCAATTTGCTTAATGAATATTAATGTAAAATAAATAAAATACTAGCAAAGGGATTGTAGCAATATATCACAAAGATCATATGCCATGGAACCAGGTGGGATTCATACCAGGTATGTAGGGCTGGTTAAATATTAGGAAAACTATTAGCATAATTAACCATATCAATATTTTTTAAAAATCATATGATTATCTCACTAGAGAAATAAAAAGCTTTTGACAAATTAAAAAACTTATTCTTATTTTGTTTAAAGCACTAGAAAGCATAGGAATAAATGGACATTTCTTTTTTTAATTAATTGATTTTTAGTTTTCAACATTCACTTGCATAAGGTTTTGAGCTTTAAACTTTCTCCCCCTCCCTCCCCAAGACAACATGTGATCTGATATAGGCTTTACATACACATTCCTATTACACATATTTTCACATTAATCATGTTGTAAAGAAGAATTAGAACCAATAGGAGGAACCACAAGAAAGAAGAAACAAAACAAAACAAAACAGAAGAAAAACAAAAATAGTAAATAGTATGCTTTTATCTGCCTTCAAACTCCATAGTTCTTTCTCTGGATGTGGATATCATTTTCCATCATGAGACTTTTGGAGATGTCTTAGATCCTTGCGTTGCTGAGAAGGTTTAAGCCTATCAATATAAGTCATTGCACAATGTGGCTGCTACTGTGTACAACATTGTCCTGGTTCTGCTGACTTCACTCAGCCTCAATCCATACAAGTCTTTCCAGGTTTTTCTGAAGTCCACTTGCTCATCATTTCTTATAGCACAATAGTATTCCATTACATTCATATACCACAACTTGTTCAGCCATTCCCCAATTGATGGGCATCCCCTCAATTCCCAATTCTTTGCCACCACAGAAACAGCTGCTATGAATATTTTTGTATGTGTGGGTCCTATTCCCTAAATGGAAATTTCTTTAATGATGAGTAGTATTCACCTAAAACCATCGGTAAGCATTACCTGTAAAAGAGATGAGCTAGAAGCATTTCCAAGAAAACCAGGGGTGAAATAAGTATGCTCATTAGCACTATCAATATCACAATATTGTTCAATATTGTTTTAGAAATGTTAGCTATGTTAATAATAAGAAGAAATTGAAGAAATTAGAATAGACAATGAGGAAACCATAGTATCACTCTGCAGATGATGTCATGGTATACTTAGAGAATTTTAGAGAATCAACAGAAAACTAGTTGAAATAATTAAAAATTCAGCAGTTTCAGCCTATAAAATAAACCCACATAAATCATCAGCATTTCCATTAATTATCAATCAGAACCAGCAGGAAGAGATAGAAGGAGAAATTCCATTTAAAATAACTATAAATTATAAAATACTATGGAGTCTCTACCATAACAATACCAGGAACTATATGAACACAATTACAAAACACTTTGCACGTGAATAGTCAGATCTAAACAATTCAAGAAATATTAATTGCTTGTATCTAGGCTGAACCAATATGTAAAAAAGACAATTCTACCTAAACTAATTTAAGTATGCAGGGCCATACAAATCAAATTACCAAAAAGTATTTTGTAGAGCTAAAACCAAATCATAAAAAAAAAAAGCATCTGGAAGAACAAAAAGCCAAGAATATCAATGGAATCAATGGGGGAAAAAATGTCAAGGAAGGTAGCTTAACTATTCCAGATCTCAAACTGAGTTACAAAGCAGTAATTATCAAAACAGTCTGGAATGGGCTAAGAAATAAAGAGGTACATCAGAGAGAGATTAGGTACACAATATACAATAGTAAATGACCATAGTGATCTAGTGTTTCACAAACCTAGACACCAAAGATATTGAGACAAGAGCTCACTATTAGTCAAAAATTGCTGAGAAAACTAGAAAGCAATCTGGCAGGATCTAAGTATAGACCAACATCTCCTACCATATGCTGGGATAAGGTCAAAATGGGTCCATGATTTAGATATGAAGGGTGATATTATAAACAAATTAGGGGAGCATGGAATATTTCACCTATAAGATTTATGAATAACAGAATTTATGACCAAAAATTTCATAGACTGCATTATGGGATATAAAATGTATACTTTTTATTACATCAAATTTAAAAGTTTTGTACAAAGAAAACCAATGCAGCCAAGATTAGTAAGGAAACAGGAAATGGGTGGGGGAAGGATTACAGCAAATTTCTCTGATAAAGACTCATTTCTCAAATATACAGAGAATTGAGTCAAAATTTTAAGAATATAAGTCATTCCCCAATTGATACATGGTCAAAGGTTATGAACAGGCAGTTTTCAGATAAAGAAATCAAACCTATCTGTTGGGGTTTGAAAAATGCTTTAAATCACTATCGATTACAGAAATATAACCTAAAACAACTCTGAGGTAGCATCTCTCACCTATCATTTTGACTAATATGACAGAAAAGGAAAATAACAAATATTGGAGGTGATGTGAAAAAATAGGGACACTAATTCACTGTTGGTGGAGTTGTAAGCTGATCCAACTATTTTGGTAAGCAATATGAAACTAAGCTCAAAAAGCTATAAGATGTTGTATACATTTGACCCCGCAATATCACAACTAGGTCTATATCCCAAAGAGGTCAAAGCAGAAGTTCCTATGTATAACAAAATATTTATAGCAGCTTTTTGTGGTGGCAAAGAATTGGAAACTGAGGGGATGCCCATCAATGAGAAATAATTGAGCAAGTTTTGGTATATGATTGTGAGGGAATTCTATTGGGCCACAAGAAATAATCAACAGGATGCTTTCAGATAAACCTTAGAAGTTTTACATGAAGTGATGCAAAGTGAAATGAATAGAACCAGAAGAACATTGTACATAGTAACAAAAAAAAATATATTGTATGATGATCTACTCTGAATAACTTAGTTATTCTCAACTATGATCCAAAAAAATGTTATCCACCCTGAGATAAAGAACTGATGAAGTCTGAATGTAGATGGAGAAGTGCTTTTTCTTCTTTATTATTCTTGGAGCTAGTTCAGATGAGAGTGAGGTTTAAGCATTGCTGTCCACCAGCCCCATTCCCCTTCCACTTCAAAAGCTCTTCATTGTGTGCCTCTTTTATGTGAGATAATTTTCGTCATTCTTCCTTTCCATTTCCTCTTCTCCCAATGCATCCCTCTTTCTCACCCTGACATTTTTATTTAGATCATCCCACATAATCAACTCATACTCACACCTTCTCTCTATCTTTCTACTGTATCATCTTCCCATACAGAAATGAAAACAGTTAATCTTATTGAGTCCCTTGTGATTTCTCTTTCCTATTTACCTTTTTATTCTTTTCTTGAGACTTGTGTTTGAATGTCATATGTTCTATTTGGAAAGCCCTCTATTTCACTAAATATCCATTTTCCCCTCTGAAGGATTACACTCAGTTTTGCTTGTATGCAAGGAGGGAGAAACTGTCCCAAGCTTCAGGGTTTTTCATGCTGTTGCTTTTAAAGATAGTTTTTTGAGTTTGTAACTTTTCAGAGCTTCCAAGGTGGCATTATCTGGGGGAAGGTATGGTTACTGCTCTCCTAGTCTGAATTCTTGTTTGTTTTTTTTTTTATCCAGGAGGGGTCCCTATTCTCTTGCAGCCACAAGCACTAGCATTCCTCTCTACCCTGGAACTATGACCACAACCATTGCTCTGTGGTGACTGAAAGTGCTACTCTCTACCCTGAACATGCAACCAAGAATTGTGTATGGGCAATGTAATTGCCATACAGCTCCAATGCAAGTATGGTGGTCCCTTTAGGATCAGTTTTTCCTTTTCATTACAGTCTCTTGGCTGAGGGCTCATGAAGCTGCTGCTGAAGCTCTCATAGCCACCTCCAGCGCCCACAACTGGTGTTGCTATTCCAGACCAGCCCCAAACCCAGTATCAATGACCTCGCATTTTGACCTCCTAGACCTTTGGTCTAGAAAAATATCTCATTCTGGCCTTTTTTAGCTATGCTGCTCCATAAATTAATTTAAGGTATTATTTTAAAGTTGTTTGGAGGGGAATGTAGGGAAAATTTGTCTGTAAAACTCCCTCTACACCACCATTTTGGCTTTGCCTTTATAATAAAGCCATCCTCCAACCACATGATTACTAAATCTCCTGGAATAAGGAAGAAGCACTTTGCAAAATCTTTTTAACTCTACTTTCCCTTAAGTTCCGAATTGGTATATTAGATAGGACAAAGCAGCTTGATTAACAGAGCTTAAAGAATTTTGTGTGTGCCAAGCACTATGTGTATCTGACAAGAATCAAATTACAATAAAAAAAGATAATGCTTGCCCTCAAAAAAAATGATACTCCAATTGGGTAGATAAAAATAAAAGGAAGCTGAAAAGCATGGGGAGGAGGAAGGTGAAGAAGTGGTCCTAGGAACCATAGTCTAGGAAAAATTTGAAGTAAGTTGGTTGTTATGGGTGCTTCCTCAAATGGAGGTTCCCTGGGAGGAGCTGAACAATGAAAGGAGATCATAGGGTGAAAGTGTTGACAGAGTGAGGTGACTGGGAAAGAAACGGGGAAGTCCAGAAGGAACCTCTTAGGCTGGGACAGTTTAGAAATGACAACCTTCTATATGAGAGCCAAGAGAAGCTGAGGGTTACTCCAGAAAACTTTCTAGTGTTAAGTGGTACAGACAACAAGTAGAGCAGAGTCAATCATTAATAAGTCTATTTGCCTATGAATTGTGGTTTTTTGCCGCCCCCCCCATTTGTTAACATTTGCATGTAGAGAGGGAGGCGATAGTGGAAAGGAAGAGATTAAAAATTTAACAGAGAAAGTTAATATTTGATGCATTGATGTCCTAGATTAGTCAGGAAGAAATGATATCAAGAGCACTGTTCTCTGCATGCAATAACCACTTCATAAATGTGTGTTATCCTTTGAACCAGCAATAGGACTTCTAGGGCTGAATCCCCAAAAGATCATACAAATGGGAAAAGAACCCACATGTACAAAAATATTTATAGCAACTCTTTCTGTGGTGGCAAAGAATTGGAAATTGAAGGAATGCCCATCAATTGGGGAATGGCTAAACAAGTTGTGGTTTATGAATGTAATGGAATACTATTGTCCTATAAGAAATGGTGAGACATGTTGGGCAATGACTAACTTTGATAGACTTAGCTCTTCTCAGCAGTGTAAGGATCTAAGAAATGCTATACACATCCAAAGAAAGAATTATGGAGTTTGATTGCAGATCAAAACATATTATTTGCTATATTTTTTCTTCTATTTTGTTTTGTTTCCTCTTTCTGGTGGTTCTTCCTATTGGTTCTAATTCTTCTATTGGTCGCTAATTCTTTGTAATCCTTCCTAATTCTTCTAATTCTTCCAACATCACTAATGTGAAAATATGTCTAATAGGAATGTATATGTAGAGCCTATATCAGATTGTGCGCCATCAAAAGCTTATGGAAGTGATTGTTGCTAAATCAAAATAAATAAATAAAATGTGTGTTAAATGTAATATTTGTTGATTTGGAGTTAGCTTTGGTGTCTTATTCAGTGTTCTTCCTTTTATATTACATTAATAGTTGTTAGTTAGCTCTCCTGGACTGTGCTGTGTATATTACAGGCTCTCAAAAAGGACATATTTATTGACTAATTTCTTGGGAAGTAGAGATATATCAGGTTTCTCCAAGTTTTTGCAATATTGAAACATGGCTAGAAGTTATTCTTCAAAGTTGTTAAGGGCCTTCCCATTTTTACTGAGATTTGGCCCCTTGTGTAGAATAATCACTGGGATGATCTGTTGTTCCTCAGTAGGCGGAGTAATGATACCTCACCCTTAGGAAAGGCTTTATAGACAATGTGGAACCACTTATTTTATGCATAAGCAATATAAGTAAGGCTACATGTATTTAAATTAGAAATTTGAATTAAGGCAGAAATAAATCAGTCTTCATGGGAAACCAGAGTACGAAGCATAGACGACTGAATCAGCATTTAAAATGTGATGCAGTTTTAAAAGAGCATTTGTTTTAAGGAATCCAAAATACTGATTAACTGAAAATATTTCATCGGAATGTATTTATGATATCATTTAATCTGGATGAGCCATAAGCTAATTCTTATATGTAAGTAAAACAATGAATCAGACAGAGGAATCAGTACAAGTAAAGGCCAAATCAGATCACAATATAAGAATATATATATATATATATATATGTGTGTGTGTGTGTGTGTGTGTGTGTGTGTGTGTGTATAAGTATATCTATGTATATACACACACACACACATACATACATGAGCACACATTCACACAAACATATACATACATATATGTGTGTGTTTCTGAAGTCTATTTTCTGTAAAAGTCTGACAATTAAAGGTAAAAATACTTCAATTCTGATGCTAGGAAACCTCCGTCCCTACCCCTTCCCAGACATAGACAAACATAGAAATAAGTCTTTTTCCCTATCCCTCCAATTTTTTACTTAGGTTTTAACAATGAATCTAAACTCACAGGATCTGCATTTCAAAAAGAATGAAAAATCAGATTTGGAGGCTTTCTTCTACCAAAAAAAGCATTGTATGCCATGTCAATGCAGCCCTTTTGTTGAAAGATATTTCTTGATTTGATAGTCATTGGCATTTATTAAGCACCAACTTTGGATAGAACACAGAAGTGCTGGCAAGGTTTCAAATGCTCATATGGTTAGACAGTACTATAAGGGCCATTACAATGCACTTTGAACTTTTCAGATGAGGAAAATGAGAGCCAGAGAGATTAAATGGCAGGTCCAAAGACAGCCTGCTAGTAAAAGAGCTAAAACAGAAGCAAACAAAAATAATTTTCTATTCTAGAAGTTCTGAAGATTGAAATGGAAAAAAAAATGAGCTGCACAATAGAAAGATACTATTTCCAAAGCAAAATAATAGCAAATACAAGTTAATAAACTATATTTTAATGCTTCTAAAATAGGTGGAAAGGTAATTCCAAAAAAGTGCAACTAATTGGCATCTAAATTATATGTGTGTATATGCATGGATGTATACATATATATTCATATGGTATGTCTATATGTGTATATGTGTGCATGTGTACATATCTCTTTGTTGAATGTATTTTTAAATATACAAAACTATTTCAGTTGTTATTTATGGTATGTTGGACCCCTGAAGTATTTATACCCAATTTACAAGACCATCCAAACATTCAATATGACCATGCTTATGGCTATCTATCTTGAAATCTAGACTCTTCATCCTGGCAAACATCACTTACTTTGTCAGATAAGAACTCCTCAGAATGTTATAATAATGCATTATATTTCTATACAACTTTGAGGTGAGACAGATTCAAAAATTGCTTTGCTTTATAGGAGAGATAGAGGCTGAATAAAATCAGTCACACTTTCCTGGTGATTAGTTCCCCTCCTTACCTACAATTCTGGAGTTTCCCTTCCTTGAGCAAACTGAAAGAGCACCCACAGAAAGGGGAATGCTTTTACTTAACTCCTACCAGCTGCAAATCAATTGGGAAGAGTAGTTGGTTTGAATAACAAATCCCAAAGGCTTCTGCTCTCTGACAGCAAAGAAATGCTTTTGGCAAAAAATAAACAAACAAATAAATGAGTTAAATTAAATCTCAATGCAAGTGAAGTCACTTTATCAAGGAAAAGTCTTGAAGTAACCTTTTTATTGCAGAACAATGGTTTTAGTGTTACATTTTCTACTCACTTCTACTGATGCTATTTTTTTTTAGCTCTCCTCTCTTCTACCCGGTACAATTTAAGCTCAGCTGTTTTACATCTAGGGAAGGCAAACAACTAAGGCAAACTCTCCTTGGTGGATGCTGCTTCTAAAGATATAGGAGGTGGAAGTTGTCCCAAAAGCTAGAAATCAAAATTATGTTGGGTTCAGTCATCATGCTGAACAAATGGAATTGTGAGGATACTCCTGACATCAAGCCTATTTGTACTTGAGGTTCCATTAACCTTAATTCACATTGTCCTATTTTGCATTTTGGATTCTGACACAGTTGCATTCCTAAGCTGTCTCCAAATTGTAGACATGTGTCTTGTCTCTATCATCTACCACAGGGCTTGGAACATAGTAGATGCTTAGTAAATTCTCATTTGATAGACTGACACTGAAGTCTATGATTTCCTACCAGCATTTCCTTCCTTTTTCTTCATATTTCAATGTCCATCTTAGTTAGATATAATGTTTATTTGTTTTGGAATTAGTTCCCCATTCATTTTTCTCTACTTCATAACTTTCTGCATTGCTATCCTCTGGCTTTTTAAAGCTTTTCAAAATCAGGCCCCAACCTACCTTCCCAGTCTTATTGAACATAACTCTTCATCACACAATCTGTTCAAACCACATTGGTCTTTACATTGGTCTCCATGCTTGACACTCTATCTTCCATTTCAAAGCCTCAATTCTGGTTATCTTCCATTCTGAGAATACATTTTTTCTCTCTGCTTACAGAATCTCTACAAATACTTTTCAGGCTCAAGTCAAGGGTCAATTGGAACATGAACCATTTCTATATCTTTCTGTTTGTTAGTGCCTTTTTCCAGAAATTAATCTATGTCTATTTTGTATAAACCTAGTTATGTGATGAGATACTAGCCAGTAGGAATCTTGTGTTCACAACATGCAGGGGCTTTCTGATTCTTGCTTTCTATCAACTACATTATTCACTGTACTGTGATCCCTTTCTACTTTTTAATTAAGAAATTGAATTCCTAAAGACAATAGCTTATTTTGCAAAATTAAGAATTCCTAAAAATAGAGAATTAAATGTGAACTATAAAACTAAAAGACATATCTAAGCTGATATTAGAATGGTACGGTATTTCAAATCATACCACCCAATTATAAATCTATGGCTCGAAAATGGATTATTTGTGATGTGTTAATATATCTCTTTCTCATATACCCTTTGCTAATGTTCAACTTCATATTATTTGTTTCTTGCATGTATCTGCACATCCTTTTGAACTCACAGCCTCCCACCTTTCAACTATACCCAAACACTCTTCTTCTCTTTTCTTTGTTCCATTTGTGAGTTTAATTATAATGGTGATGATGATGATGAAGAAGATGATGGTGATGATGATGACAGTAAACCCTAATCATAGCTGACATACTACTGACATACTTATACTAAGGAAAAGGAAAGTAATAAGTAATGAAATTAAAATTGGATAAAATTCTCTTACTATATGAATACTAGAACACTGAAACTAGGAATTGTGTGAGCAAAAGAGAGAGAAATACAATTATATCAATATTTGGTATAGCACAGTTAGAGTATAAGATAAGAGTATTTGGATTTTTACTTCAATCCCTGATAATTCTATGAATAGGAATCAGGGTTTCACCTGAGGCCTTTTCCTTTGCCCAGCACTCCAGAACCTGCAGTTGGGTTAAATAAACTGACCCCTTACTACATTCTTTTAAACTATTTCGTTTCCTGCATTGTTCCATTAACACTCTAATCCATTTTTGCTGCTCTTCATAACCTTCCGCAATAAATTTACTTGCCTGTGAGGAATTTGGGGTTTGTTTCCATTTGTCTTTAACTTAGTGGAGTTTTCTCAAAAGCAAATTTTACGGTTCCTCTTTTTTTTTTTATTCAGCGTATTTGTTGATTAGTTAAGGCTAATTGTGCTCTGTCTATGCTAACTGGGTGGTATTAAACTTTTAACGTAATCAACTGACATGGTTTGAGGCCATGATATTAATAGATTAGGGCTAGGATATTAGATTGCAAAAAAAGAATAGAAGATGGAATGCATGGTTGAGATTTTAAATATCAAAAGATAAGACATTTCAATAAATTCATGATGTCAACTTAGTATGCATTTTTTCCAAAGTTCACTTCCTCTCTTTCTTTTCACTTATTTAATTTGTGGAGAGTACCACCATCCTTCTAGTCAACCAAATTCATGACTTTGGCATGTGCCTTACCTCCTTGCTCTTTCTCACTCCATGTATCCAATCAGTTACCAAATCTTATTACTACCTCCACTAAATTACATCAGTGACATCCGCTTCCCATTCCCTTATCTCAACTCATAAAGTCACAACCCTAGTTAAGCCTTTAATCATATCTCTTCTGGACTATTATAGCAGCCTCCTAATTGGTCACCTGACCTATCTCTTCCTTCCCTCAACTGTACTACATAGGTATAAAAGTGATTTTCCTAAAGAACAGGTCTGACCATGTCACCCCCTCCTCAATCAACCTCTGATGACTCTCTTATTACCACTAGGATCAAATGTAATCACCTCTGTTGTTCTTCTGTTTGCATGTTTGTTTTGTTTTGTTTTAATTCTTTCACGGCTTTCCACCCAAATTGACCTTTTGGTCATTTTACACCACAAACACACACACACACACACACACACACACACACACACACACACACACACACACACACTGAACTCCATCTCTGTTCTTTGTGTCTTTGTATGCCCTTTCCCCCATGTCTGGAATGTACCTTTACCTCTTAGAATCCCTCTTTTCCTTCACTTTTCTGTTTAAGTGGCATCTCCTACATGAAGTCTCTTCCTGCTCTTAGTGCCCTTCCTCATCAAATTTAACATCCCCTCCTTGAACACACACACACACACACACACACGAGCGTGTGTGTGCGCATATATGTGTATGTATGCATATATGTGTGTATTAAATGTATGTATATTTAGATATATGTGTATAATATACACATGTGTATGTATGTATAGATATATGTGTATATATGTTTTCCTATTTCTTTCAAAAGATATGAGCTGATGGGCTAATAGGTGAAGGTGATTTTTGTTTTGCATTATTTTTGCTGTTGTCTGTCTGTTTGCTGTTGATATTGTTTTCTTTTGCTGGTAGTACAGCATGGGAAGTACAATTTACTAAAGTGTGGACAGTTTGCAGTCTGCATTGCCATAGGAAAATAATCACGCAAATGACACCATGGACCTCTGGATGGGTTATATGCAATATGGGACTTCAGGTTGAAAAGAACTTTAGAGATCATCTAGTTCAAATTATTTTGTAGATGAGGAATTTGAGTAATGGAGAGATAAGGTGCCTTAATTAAGACATCAGATGTAGCTTGAAGTTTTAAGTTACTTGAAGTAGTAGCAGCTACAGACTCAAAATTCAGGGTATGAATGTTTTTGCCCTTTTTTCACATTCTTTCTTTGAATTGAATAAATTATTTAAGTTCAGTGAAACTTGGCTGACATTTTAAAAGGGATATACTAAGACATCTCTTTAAGAGGAAGTTTGAAGAATAGCAAACATTTGATCATATGTTTATATACATATGTATGCACATACATACATATATCTACATGTATGTTTAGGTATTCATACAAAGGATAGATGGAACTATTTGTGTTTCAGACCAGGCTACATCCTATACTGCTTGAAGTATAGATGAATATGTCTTCCTAAATAAAGGTTTAAGGTATAAGACAGTTCTTGAGTTTACAGATTGCAAGGTAAAAGAAGGAGGTTTTTTGGAAGTTAGCATGTATCATGTTATGCCAACTTTAGCTATATAATGATGAGGTTCTGTAAGATGTAAAGACTTATTCTCCAGTGGACATTGTGAATTTTTTAAATCACATGATGTGTCTGCATGCTCTTTGTAAATAAGCCACTTCTTAGAGGCAACAAAATCCATATTCTCTGTGTAAGTAATAGACTGCCATATTGAAGCTATGATATACTGCTGAATCATATCCTGCAAACTCAGTTTTCTATAGTCTGAAGCAGGGATGGGGAACCTGAGGCCTTGAGGCCACATGGTGACCTCTATGCCCTCAAGTGTGGCCCTTTTGACTGGATCCAAACTTCACAGAACAAATCTATCTAATAAAAGGATTTGTTCTATAAAACTTGAACTCAATCAAAAGGCTGCACCCAAGGACCTAGATGGCCCACCCCCAGAGTCTGAAGTGTTCCCAAAATTGCAGGTCAGAAGCCGAGGGAGGTGAAAGTACAAGGGCCTACTCTCATTAAGCATTAGAAAATCTATCTTCCTATGTCTCTCATCCATTCCCTCTGTTCCATTCATGCAGTCATAATCCTGACAAAATTATATCACTTTCTCACCTGAACTACTGCAATTATTATATTTTTTAGATTCTTCCCCTCAAGTCTCTCCTGTATTCAAACTCTCCTGCCAAATCGGTTTGATTAAATAACTTGTTCAATAAACACCAGCAGGTCCCTGTTACCTCTAGGATCAAATACATATTCCTTTTTTATGTTATTTTAAGCCCTTTACAACCTGACTTTATCCTACCTTTCCAATTGTATTACACATTTCATCCTTTCATTCACTCAATGGCCCAAAATAATTGGATTTTTTTTCCTTTCATACACACACACACACACACACACACACACACACACACAGACACATGCACACACTTTGCATTCATGCATTTGCACAGAAATTATTGTTGATTGCTTGGCTATGTGATTAATACTGTAACATTTTCTTGCTTAAATTGCAGTGAAAAAAAATATAGCTAGTTGTAGGGGTAAAAATCCCCAAGGAAAGATTACCTCAAACATCATAGGGTCCAAAGGTAGAAGAAAGGATAAAGGAAATTTAGAGCTGAAGTGAACCTTAAAGATTATCCAAACCAAGCTATTTATTTTATATAAATAGACAACATAGGCAGTTAAGGGATTTAGAGATAGAATTAGAGTCTGGGTATCATAATTCCTAATTCAATGCTCTTCATACAAACCATGATTTCATTCCAGAACAATGGATTGGGATTATGTTCATATATCATGTATGTATATATAGATGTGTTTATGTATGTATATACATATATGTGTGCATGTGTGTGTACATATATTTTGTTTGTCTTGTTCAGTCATATCAGACATTTTATGACCCAGTGGACCACACTGTCCATGAGGTTTTTCTTGGCAAAGATACTAGGGATTCATTTCCTTCTTCGGTGGATTAAGGCACACAAAAATTAAGTGACTTGTCCAGAATCACACAGCTAGTAAGCGTCTGAGGCCGAGTTTTGAATTTAGGTCTTCCTGACTCCAGGCCCAGTACTCTATCCACTGAGCAATCTGGCTGATTCCTATACACATACAGATATAGATATATCTGTATGTGTAGAGAAAGAGAAATATTCATACATATGTTTATACGTATGTATGCATAATCAGTACCTTACTAGCCAGAGTAAAGATCTTCATGTAATCCCAATACATGGCATATAACACTTTGCTTGCCTGTGCTTTAAAAAAAAACAACTTTTCCATTTTTTCTATCCTGTCTCTCCTTCTTTTCCTCCTCCCTCCCCCTACCAAATATATATATATATATATATATATATATATATATATATATATATATATATATATATATATAATAAAACCAGAGAAGAAGAATATGTGTGCATGTGTGTGTGTACATGCATATGTGCCTGTTTGCCTATATATATATAATATATATATATATATATGTATGTATGTATTCTAGCCTCTAGAATACATATATAGAGTACCTGGCATATAGTAGGTTCTTAAATGTTTTTTGACTTGTGATAACTCTGAGAGGATGTAATCTTGTATACTGAATGAAGATGAAAAGTTTCTAAACTTAGATTTGCTATCTCATCTAGACTTTCTTATCTCTGTGACTGGTAGTCACATTAGTTAATTGAATAAGAAGGCAGTTGTGACAACATGGAAGGTCAACTCCATGTTGGGACAAAAGCCGTAGCTATATGTTTGTATATATTCTGATGCACAAATAACTTCCATTACACATTCACTTTGTTGTTTCATTTTCATCTTAGTCTGGAGTGTTTGGTGTGCCAGCATGGTAATAACTGTCCAGTGCATTCCTCTTTTCCTGGAGAGGAGATTTCTTCCGGGGATGCTTTTTTAAAACCTCATCCATGTGGTACCACCCTTGCTTGGCTTTTTTCAGCCAAAGCTTGGCAAACAGAAAACCTGTGGGCATATCTGCTTTCACGGATGATAAATGCTGGTATTAAATGTTGTCTCATTTATGCTTTCCCACCCTGCCTACCACCATCTTCCAAATAGAATGAATGGAACAGATGCAGTTATGAATTAACATTTTGAACAAGGAGGCTTTCCTGCTCAACTCCAGAGAGGAAGGGTTTTGTCTAAATTTGGCTGGCTTAAGAAAGGAAAGGTTCCAAAAGAAAGAGGCGGGGGAGAAAAAAAAAATCCAACAACCCTGGGAAATGCAGGCTCCAGCATTATCAGCCACATTGTCTAAAAAAAAAAATTCAATTCCTTTGCATTGAAGTGCCACAAATTGCCACCAATTTACATAGGAAAGCCAGGAAGGAAAGAGAATGGTAGAAACATCACTTATTGAAATAATCCTACCATAAATCATTGAAGCAATTATTAAAACTACAGCTTTTCTTATTGCCACTAGGAACAAGTTGCAGACGGCAGCCACTAAAATGTTTAAATGAAAATGAAATCAGCAGGAATATGATTGCTTCTCTATTTATAAAGAAATTGGTGGTGGTGGGATGGGGTTTTTTGCAAAGCTTGTGTTTGCCTTAAGCACAACCAATTTGGCACCAGAATTGTTTTCATTTCTGTACAACATTTGTTTAATGCGTTTTTACTTATGATTATGCATTTATAAAAAAGCCAATATATCATTCAAGAATAAATAAAATCAGCTTTGATTTTGTATAATTCTAAATGCCATTTATTAGTCTTTTGAATAATGTCTTCTTATTTTAATACTAAGAATTAATTAATTGAATTCTATACCACCTAGAGAGCAGAGGTTCACTTTATAGAAAATCTTCTCCTTGATAAATGAATATGCCGCTATAATTTTGTCCTTGGGAATGATTTCAAGCTCTAATCCTGTTAGCTGGGGGAACGTTTGCATTTCTAACTAAGAACAATATTACATTTCTTCCTTACAAAGTATGACACTCAAATGTCATAGCCTGCCTCTGAATGAAGACTCTGTCACGGTTACAAATATTTGTGAAGCTAATAACAAGTGATGGCGTCTTTCTTTGCCAGTCCCAAATATTAATATATTCACCAACTATAGCTCATAACGAAAAGAAAATTATTCTGGTCTACCTTGAGACCAAGGCTTTTTTATTATTGCCATTGTTCATTCAAAATGGCCTAAAACAGGTTTTTCTCTAATGAATTCCACAGGCCAAGTTTTCAACAGCTTTAAGCCTTCTGGGCATCTGGTGGCATTACATTCCTTCATACAAATATATACTCAATTCTCTGTAGGAACCTAGGGCAGTAAATATGTGGAAATCACTGAGAAGGTGGAATGGAATTTTTTTTTTAAAAAGGTCACTTCAATGTTGATGATGTTTGAAGTGTCATTGCTAGGGAATTTGAAGTTTCTGCTACTTCTCAGGGTTATAATTGGCATCACCTCAGAAAGCTGAAGAACAAGGAAGTTTGGGTATATGTACAGAGATCTGGCTGCTATGATTATGTCTCTAAATCTTACCTTGTTCAGGTCAGAATTACAAAATGTGTGTTGTTTTAAAATGGCTATATTATTTAATGTTCATGACACCAACCACCTCAAAGGTATTGTTCCAACAAAACTGAACACTGTATAATTATATTGACCAGTCATGGCCCCAGAGAAGACTTGAGAAAAAAGTACACCTATGTTTTCTTTGAGAGGTGCATTAGTTATCTAGTTGTGTTGAATTGCCTTTTGTTCCCCTTTATTTTTATTCTTTTCTACAAGATGCAGTTCCTTGGTTAGAGGGCAATGAAGGGATATATTTAGAAATTAAGATCATATAAAAGGTTGCCACAATTTTAAAATACTTAAAGAGCTTTTAAAACCACAAACATTCATTTTGAATGAAAATATTCCTCAGAATGTAAATTAATACAGACATGTAGACTGTTATGAAGTGTATTTATTTTATTCTTGGAACAAGCTTGAGATTTGCTTTACATAGAATTTTTTCAGTGAGGAAACTCTCCGTATCAGTGTAGATCATCCCCTATCAATGCAACTGAACAATTCCTCTGCAATGTAGATGCTAAGAGATTTACCTAGGTCATCATAAGGTAAAATGGTATGCTCTGGGTCACAAAGGAAATATATGTCAGAAGCAAGACTTTAAACAAGATATACTGTATTCCTATGCTGACTCCCTATATTCTATGCCATGTTGCCCATACATTGCCCATACAAATGAGAAGCTGGTTCAAATAAAACCACACTAGTAGATAAGGGATGTTATGAATGAATACATTGTTTGAACTCACAAAGATGGTGAATGAAACAATAAAGCAATCCTTTGAACATACCTTTTCAGGAGGACTTTTGGTAGTAATAGTTGGAAGAGTTCTCAGATAAAAAAAACTATATAAAAAAGTGAATTGTGGTTGTGGCACAGTGGTTGAGGTTGTGTTTGTGGTAGAAAATGATTGAGGAGAGTATGAGTATGCTTGACTCCTGGGAGACTTAAGCTGAATGACTGAGTTCTTCCTAGGCATGGCCCCTGGTTGTCAGATTGAGAGGGTAAAGTGACAGCAATAGCAGCATAGGCAGGATGGAAAATATATTCAAATCATTAGACTAGAACTATAATCTGGAAATGAAATGAAAGTAAATTCTGAGAAAGGATGAAATAAAATGTTGCCAAAATGAATCAACCTAATTTATTCATTTAAATAATACTTTGAAAAGAGATAGCTTATAGCAAACTATTTCTTTTGTATAAATAATCTTAGTAGTAATCTAAAGTCCTCTTTCAATGCCTCACTGTGGTGTAAATTGGGCACCTGAATTCCTGAAGGCTATGACATGAGAGGGTAAGCACTGGAAAATACTATCAAACTGGAAAAGGCTTTAGTTATTACCCTGAGGATAGATGCTCTATTTGCTATCCAAGCAATAGACAAGCTGAATTGGAAGAGGCTTATCACCAGGTTGGCTGCAAGGAGGCACATTTTTTGGGCAAGGTAACCTTAAGGAGGGAAGGAAGAATTGTGATCTGTGTAAGTGAGAAGTATATATACTCACAAAATTACAGACCCTTGAAATACTGAAGTCAGTCTGCATGTAGTTTTATGTGTTTATATCCACATACTCAGTTTTTTATCATAACCTTTTAAGGGGAAGGGCCTATACCCTGTTTATTCACTTCACTGGTAAGCAAAGAGCCAGGTATATGTAGAAACATATCAAATGCTTTTAGAGCACAAGAAGGACTAATCCCTGTCATCTAAATAAGCAGGAATCACATTTCTCTCTCTCTCTCTCTCTCTCTCTCTGTGTTTGGGAAAAAAAAGGAAAGAGATGCTTACATACTCAAAATCTGTTCCCATAATATGATCTTCATTGAAGTGCTATTGATCCATTTTGTTCCGGAGAAGGATAGGATGTGATGGATTTCATTAATTACAGCAAATTGTTTGTTACAGTCTTATACTCCTTTAATAATTCCTTCAGAACAAGTTGACACTGAAAAAAAAATCAATAGCTCCCTCAAAGCAATTGCACTCAGAATACCTGTAAATTGAAATAGGAGAGTCAGGTAATGTAGTGTGATGTCATGGACAGAGCTTGAATTTGGAATCCTGGATCCAGATTCGGCCCATAGAACCAGGGGTTGAACCCCAGTTTAACTGCTTACTATTTGACCATTGGCGAATCATTTAGTTTCTTTCTACTTTAGTCTGGATCATGTGATTATAACTTTAAGTAGTCAATATCAAACATTTATCAGTCATACACTATATGTCAGCCAGGATATTGGGATCTAGAGATAGAAAAGCAAAAATGAAATAGTTCCTTCCCAACAAAGAATTGACATTCTATGGGTGATAGAACATGTACGTATGCAGAATAAATGAAAGGAAGTTTTAGGAAGGAGAGAGGTTATGCAAATGAGAAAAGACTTTGTGGCTGTATTGCTTTGACCTGAGTCTTTCAGGCTTCTATAAAGCAGAAATTAAAAGGGAATGCATTTCAGTGTAGGTCCAGTGCCAAGTTACAGAGATGGGAGATGGATTGTTGAGTCTGAAGAAGAGCAAGGCTTCTTTCTTTTATAATCATCACTTTTATTTCCTTGGGTCCTTTTTGAGAACAAGCCTACCTTGTTTTAAAGTAGCAAGATACCATGTTATTGGTCTCAGTTCTTTCTCTACTTTTAAAGCCTATCAGAAAAAAAAGTCCTTTATTTTTCTAAAAGCATGGCCATGGTCTCAAACTTCCAACATTCTCATGTTTTGCTTTTGACTTATGAGTCATAGATTCTTAAAAGTAGAAGAGACCCACTCTTGAAACATGCATCCATCCCCTATTTAACTACTCAAATACTCACCTACTCTCTAATTTAAAATTGTCACTGACGAGAAATTTAACCATGCAAGTCAATTGAACAACTACTTGTTAAGTGCTTACTATGCACCAGGAACTGTACTAAACACTGTGAACACACATGCAAAGAGAAGGAAAAATAGTTCCTGCCCTCAAGAAGCCTACATTCTAATGCGTAAAGATAGAACATGAAAGGAAGTTGGAAGGTGGCATGGTGGAGAATGTCTAGTGAGTCAAGACTGAAGTAAATATATCATAAAGAAATAGGGTCAACCGGGTGGCTCAGTACACAGAGCACAGGAGTCAGGAGGACCTGAGTTCAAATCTGCTTTGGAAACTTAATAGCTGTGTGACCCAATTGCCTTACCAAAAAAAACAAACAAAAAATAAAAAGAAATAAAATCATGCTTAGCCTGTTTACTCTTCTTGAAATGGAGGTTCTAGTAGTCACCACCCAATCAGAGGAATGTGTCACAGGTTCTTAGAGAACTTCCACTGGGGAAAAAGTCAGGAGTATTGTGAACTTTCAAGTTGAGAGGACTGTTATGGCATGTTTCAGAAAGTCCATGGAGTCAGGAGTGGAAGCCATAGATGAATTCTGTCTTGCAATTAGTTGGGTACCTTTTTGAGTAGTTCAGTACCTGACTTATATATTTGTCTTTACCTCTACCCAAACCCTTATTCTTGAAAACTTCAGTATTTATGTTGAATACCCTAGCTTCTAAATTCCTCATATCTCCTCTCACAACCTATAACTTCAGTTACCTAGGCAACCCATAGTAGTGGTCATGCCTTTGACCTCAACATCGCACATAACTGTTTCAACTAATATAAAACTTTAAAATCTCCCTCTATGATCACAATTTTCTTTCCTTCCATCTCTCACTCTACCTTGAACCACCTAAAATTCAATTTTTCTATCAGCCAGCTAATCAGTCAATCAACAAATCTCCACATCTGCTGCTATGCTCTGTTGGACTCCACTGAACATGATGGCCTTCCCAGGATAAGCTCATCACTTCTAAACTCATTACCTTGCTGCTAACTCAAGTCTTGACTTAGATCACCTCCATCCATCTCTTCTCCCTTCTGATCAGAGGACTGAAGTGTGGAGTACCTTTATAGTGGGCAGAAATTGGACTTCAAACTCACTCCATTCTGCATCTGCTGCTCAACTCCACTGAACAAGATGTCACATGCTGGGTATCCCCTTGTGTCTCCTCCTGGCACCCTGAGTTTCCTGCCTTCTTTTTTGTATTGACTCCTCCATTAGATAGTAAGCTGTTTGAGGGCAAGAATTGTCTTTCTTTTCCTCGGTTACATCCTTGGAATTTATCAAAATGCCTGCACATAGTAGGCACTTAATACATTATTATTGAATAGAATTGAATTTATTGAATCTTTATTAAATATCTAGCATATACTAGGCATTGGACTAAGTGTTAGGGAAAGACATACATGAAATAGTCCCTATCTTCAAATAACCTACATTCTACAAAGGAAGAAAACATGTTCATTCCACAAAATAAATACAAAGTTTTCCCAGTCTGTTATGTCTTATCTAACTTGTCATTTTTTTTCCTTTTTAATAACCCTACTTTGATAATAAATTATAATTACAATTGACTTTATAATTAACCAATTTAATTAACCTTTGTCCTTCACCCTTGATTTGTTTGGCCCCTTGACCTTCTAGATTCTCTGTCATCTCCAGGTTCTTATGAAACTACTTTATGCTGGTTCTCCTGCTACCTGCATTGTAAAACTGTTCCTTCCCAGTCTCCTTTGCTGAATCTTCATTGAGATTACAACCACTAATCCCAGATTAGTACCAAAGTGCCATTGTAGCCCAAGGCCCTATCATTGACTATGCTTTTTTCCCCCCTGTATCTCACTTTTCGTTCCCATCAATTCTCATGCAGTTGATTCATATACATATGTACACACATGCATATATAATAATATATACACGTATATTTATACATATATATGTGCATATATATCTTATACATATTCACCTAAAATTATATTCATACAGATGATTTCTATACACATCTATTTTACATAATTATATGTACATACATATCCCATATTCTCTTTATCACCACCACCCCACAGTATTGTCCCCTCTGCAATAAACATCTCCAGCTACTTCATCAAGTTCTCATAGCAACCTAAGACCCTTCATGAGTTGAGGGAAGGAATTGTCCATGCCACTCTCAGAGGATGAGATCGCCCATCTCCTTTTTGAGGATAATCCCACCGTTTGCAAACATGAATTTGGGTCCTTGACCTGTCTTCAATTCCCTCATTGTCATCTTCAATATCTCCCAACCTAATGGTCCCTTTATACATGCCTAAAAAGGTGCTCAGCTCTTTTCTTGGACCTGACATCTCTTAAGCTATAAGTTTTTTCACTGCTCTTATTACTGCTAAAATCATGGGGTAATTTACATTCACTTCCTTCACTTATTCACTTGCCACTCATTCAATTAACTCCTTGAACTTTGGTTTCTAATAGAAACTCATCTCTCAAAGGTTACTACCAATAATGTCTTAACAGATAAAGCCAATTCAATTTTCTGAGTTCTTAACTTCCTTGTTCTTTCTTCAGCTTTTAACACTGTTGAGATTACCCTCCCTTCCTGGATTGTCTCCTTACTTCACTCCTGCTCATCCTGCTGTTTGTTGCACTTCAATTCACAATTTCTTCTTAAATGTCTTAAAATTCCTACTTATTCTTCATAGCTGATCCTTTGGTTATTTCCCACTCCTTAACCAAAGGTATTCATGAAGGATCCTGTTCTGGGTTCTCTTTTCTTCTTTCTCTAGACACATTCCCTAAGTGTTTTCATGGACTGTCACAGATTCAGTCATCAATTCTGTGCAGATGACTTCTAAATCTATAATCTTTTTTCTTTAATTCTGTTTCCCCCTCTTCTGTTGCCTTACAGGCTTATCCTTCTAGATTACCAAATTCAGCTTGTTCATAGCTAAATTTACCATCTTTTCCCCTTAAATTACCTCTCTTCTAAATGGTTTTATTTCCCTTCTTAACATAATCCCTTCTAAGCCATCATGTTTAAAAAAATACTCACTTTACTTTGACTGTTCCTTCTTTCTCCTCTCCCAATGGTCAAGTTTTTATAATTCTATCTAGAAATCATCTCCTGAATTGATCTTCCTTTCCTATATCCACCCACTGTAGGTCGGTTCCTCATTATTCTCATTCTGTCAAAACAATCAAAGGAAGCTAGTAGGCAGTGGGCAAAGCACTAAGACTAGAGTAAAAAAGACTTGAGTTCACATCTAGCCTAAGACACTTACTATCTGTGTGATGCTGAGCAAATCACTTCAAGTTCTGTTTGCCTCAGTTTCCTCAAATATAAAATTGGGATTATAATAGCATTTTAACTTGCAGGAATGTTATTAGAATCAAATGACATAATATTTGTAAAAAGTGCTTAGCGTATTGTCTGGCCAATAGTAGATCCTATATAAATGCTTATCCACTTACCTTCCCCCTTTCAAAAGCGCAGGTTTAACTGTGCAAGACATTTGCCTGTCCCCTTTCCCTCTAGGATAAAATATAAACTCCTGATCTTCTTATTTAATATTTTACAAAATTTGCTACAAATTATCTTTCCAGCCTAATTTCTCATTAGTCTTTCCCTCAATATATGTGCCGCACAAATTAGACTCTCAGCCAATTAATACATAGAAGCAAAAGAAGGAATACTAGGTTCTGACATTCATTATGACATGATCTACTTCCATACATCCAAGCAAGTTCTTTGCCATGCCACAATATTCACTTTCCAACCTTAATTCTAGGATCAATTCTGATACCAGTTCCTTCATGAATCCTTCCCCAACATCCCCAACTATTCATTAACCTGTTCTCCATCTTCAAATATTCCTCCATCATGTCCATTCTCTCCATTACCACCTTCACTCTCTATCTTATATTATCCTCATTTGTGCACATTATCTAATGTGATTGTAACACACACCAAAAAACACATCAATGAGACAGATGATACTTTCATTGTTGTTGGTGTTTTGTACTGAACCTATGGTTTCATTTATTCATTTATTTATTTATTTATTTTTGGCTATGCAATGGGGTTATGTGAGTTGCCTAGGGTCACACAGCTAGTAAGTGTTATGTGTCTGAGGCCACACTTGAACCCAGGTCCCCTGACTCCAGGGCCAGTGCTCTATTCAGTGTGCCATCTAGCTTCCCCTGAACCTATGTGTTCATTGAGGATACAAACCCCTTAGCTAAACAGACTGGCACTGCTTTGCAGGATAGATAGTTGATTGATAAATAGATAGATAGATAGATAGATAGATAGATAGATAGATAGATAGATAGATAGATAGTCTTAGAAAGTTACCTAACACACAGAAGAATTAAATGATTTGCCCAGGGCCACTATTACTTCATTTTACAGAAGAAAATGAGACTTAAAGCAGTGACATGACTATGTAAATAGCAAATGACAAAACCAGGATTCTATCTTCAACTTTTGGAGGAAGGTTCTTTGGCTTTTTGTTTTCCAATACATGATATTGCTTTTATCTCAAACTATGTGACTTAAATTAGGAACTCATTCGCTTAAATATCTGCTGGGAACAGAAGATGATTATTTAAACATCCCAAGTCTTCTACCAGAGGAGGATGAAAGTGGGATATAATGATAGAAATAGAAGCAGAGGCAGACTTATTGTCTTTTATTTGTCTTAGATCTCTTCCTTGACACCTAGGATGGTGTCTTATTCATAAAAGTCTGTTGAAATGCTTAATGGAATTTAATAAGAAATGAGGCTCATTTGGGTCTATTTTTTCCTAGTCAAATTTTATCACATTTTGGTGAAGAAAGACTTTGTAAATGCTCAAAATAGTGAGTAAAGACTCGATGATATATTACATATTATCATCCAATATAGCACTATACTTCTTCCAAACTTTTGTTTAGGCATGAAATAATTTGATAGATAACAGTATCTGAACTGATAGGAAAAATTTTTAAAAATGAAAATAATTCCTCCTTTTGTTTTGAATAGATGTTATCCCTTAATCAGTATATGAGGGATATATTATATTCCTTTATCAGTATATCACATACATATGTACCTACCTACATACATATATGTTTTCCTAGACATATAGACATACACATTTGTGTGTATTCATGAGTGTATGCACATAAACACATGTATACATCTATGTATTCATGCATATAGAGATATGCATACATGCATAAATATTTTTCCCTTTCAAGACATTCATTTTATACAAGGGAATTTTATATTAATAACACATTCACAAGAGCAGGAGCTGTTGGCCTCCAAGGATTCCTGGATGTGGTCTATTAAGTAGAGCACACAAATGTTCTGCGAGTGTCTTTAGGAACATAGTATGTACTATTTGAAGAACACAGTGCTTTCAACCACAGCTATCACATTTTTATGATAAAGGCAAGCTTTCCCACAGAGGCAAAATCTTTTTTTAGCAAGTCAAACCGAGCTTGATCTGCAGAGCATTCCCTGGACTTGCTGTTTTTGTTGATGGCATAAAACAAACCATGCAGTTGCAAGTAGAAGTTAAAACAAAGGTTACAACTATCTAAATCAACAGCAGAGGGAACAAGCTGTCATTGCGATTTGAATGCACTCATTTTCCTATACTCTTGCTAACTTGCCTTTTACCTTTCTTCTGCACATTTATGGACAAATTCACAAATTGCAATTTGCAAAGTTTTCCTTTGAAGAACTTGGAAATATTATTTTGGAGTGGGAAGAGCAAAGGATTTACAGTTGCTCAGTCAACAGACATTTATTATGTGTCAGGCATTCTGCTGAGCACTGGGAATAGGAAGATAAACAGCAGCCCTTGCTCTCAAACAGCTCTCGGTCTAATGGGGAGGCAACATGAAAACGACTATGTACACACAAGATATATAAAGGATAAATAGGCAATAATCAGTAGAGGGGAATCACTAGAATTAAGATGGATAAGGAAAGGCTTTTTATAGAAGTTTTGATTTTAGCTGTAACCTGAAGTAAGCCAAGGAAACTGAGGGTGGGGGACATAGAGAGGGGTGAAAATGAGGTTGGAGAACATTTCAGGCATGATGGGGGTCAACTCCCTGAAAATGCTTGGAGTTTGGAGATAGTGTTTCTCATTTGAGAAGCAGCAAAGGGGCTACTGTAACCAGATCAAAGCTCAAGTGTGTGTGATGGGGAGTCTGGTAGGTAGGTGAGAGGGTATAAGATATAAGAAAAATGAAGGAGAGAGGGAGCAAGTTTTGAAGGGCTTTGAATGCCAGAGGATTTTATATTTCATCCTTGAGATGATAGGAAGCCATTAAAGTTAATTGGTTAGAGGTATGACAACGTCAGATCTGTGTTTTAGGAAGATGTCTTTGGTAGCTAAGTAGAAGATAAGTTGAAGTGGGGAGAGATTTGAGGCAGGAAAAGTTTAGGAGAGAGGTTTGGGCTGAGAAAGTAGATTTGAGAATCATTAGCATAGATATGATCATTGAATTCATGGGACCAGATGATATAACCAAGTAAAATAATATAGAAGGAGGAGGGAAGAAGGCCCAGGTCAGAGCCCTGTGGGTTACTCATGGTTAATGGGCATGACCGAATGAAGATCCAGAAACAGAGATTGAGAATTAAGACTTAGATTGGTGGGGGAAAAAACAGAAAAGAGAAAGAGATGTAGTATGAAAAAGACTATCAAAGAGAAGAGGTTGTGTCAAAGATGACAGTGCCAAAGGTTGAGGATTGTAATTAGTAATTTTGGAGAGAACAGTTTCAGATGAATAATGGGGTCAGAAGCTAGGAAGTCAGACAGTAAAGAGTTTTAAAAAAGAAAGAGTGAGAAGAAAGGAAGCATAATCACCTATTAGAGTCAAAGAACCTGGTTCAGATTCCAAATGTTCTCTTCAAACCTGAGTGGCCTTGGGCAAGTCATTTCCCTTCACTGGGCTTCTATGTGTCAGGCACTGTGCTAAACACTGGGAATAGGAAGATAAATGAAAGGGTAGCTTAATAACCTCTAAGGTCTATCTGTGAGCCTAAAACTAACTCAAAGCCTTTCCTTTCAGATCTCTTAAGGATCAAGAAACAAATTAAGATCACATCTATTGAGAAGAAACTATTGAACTATAATCAAAGATTTAGAGCAGGAAGTTACCTCAGCCACCACATATTACAACCCTCCTCATTTTACAGATAAGGAAACTGCATTTAAGTCATTTACCCAAGGTCAGAGAAGCAGCAAGTTGTCAGAAGTGGGATTTGAACCCTGTTTCTCTGCCTCCAGAAACATTGCTATGCTATGCTATATTATATTATATTATATTATATTATATTATATTATAATTATATATTATATATATTATATTATATTAATATTATATTATATATATATATATATTATTATTATATTATATATTATTATATTATATTATACTATATTATATTATACTATTATATTATATATTATATTATTATATATTTATTATATTATATTATATATTTATATATATTATATTATATTATATTATATTATATATTATATTATATATATTATATTATATTAATTATATTATATTATATATTATACTATATTATATTATATTATATTATATTATATTGTATATTATATTATATTATATTATATTATATTATATTATATTATATTATATCATATCATATCACTTTACATTACATTACATTACATTTACATTACATTATCTCTGTCCTATATTGGTCACAGTCACTAACTGTAACAACATGACAAATTTCAAGGCGGGGAATGAGATTTAAAACCTAAGTGACTGAGTAAATGGTACAACTGATATCCAAAACAATTGAATACTCAAAAATTTATATTAAAATTGAAGAAAAGAATTGTGGGAAACATGCAGATTTTCTTATTTGTAGGAAATGTTTCTGCTTAATTTATGAGGTTTCTTGTTGAAAATGTAATCCTAAAAATAGTTCTTTATGTCTTTCTCTATGTAAAAAAACAGGATATTTGATGACCTAAGTAAAAAGGAGGGATTTTCTTTTTTTTCTTTAACATTTATTTAGTAAATTATTTTTCCCCACTTATATGTAAAAGCAATTTTAACATTAGGTTTTAAATCTTTGAGTTCCAAATTCTCTCCATTCCCATCTTCCATGTCCCCCGCTCCCATTGAGAAGGTAAGCAATTCAATATAGGTTATACATATGTAGTCATGCAAAACATTTCCATCTTATTCAGGTGGTGAAGAAAACATAAATCAAAAACAAACAAAAAAAAAAAAAAAAGAAAAGAAAAACCTCTCAAGAAAAATAAAGTAAAACAGAAAAAGGTATGCTTCAATCTGTATTCAGACACCATCATGGGGATGGATACCATTTTTCATCATGAGTCTCTCAGAGTTGTCTTGAATCATTGTATTGTTGAGAGTAGCTAAGTCATTAAGCAGCTGATCATCTTACAATATTTATGTTACTTTATACACATGACATTTCACTTTGCACCAGTTCATGTAAGTCTAGGTTTTTCTGAGAGTATCCTACTCATCATTTCTTATAGCACAATAGTATTCCATAATAATCACATATCACAATTTGTTCAGCCATTCCCTAATTGATGAGGTTCTCCTCATTTTCCAATTCTTTGCTACCAGAAAAGAACTACTATAAATAGTTTTGTTCATATAGGTCATTTTATTTCTATTTCTATCACTTTTGCGATACAGACCTGGTAGTGATATTGCCAAGTCAACAGGTATGCATGATTTATGGTCCTTTAGGCATAGTTCCAAATTGTTCCACAGAATGGTGGAATTAGTTCACAACTCCACCAACAATGCATTCATGTCTCATTTTCCCCCCATCCCCTCCAGCATTTCTCATTTTCCTTTTCTGTCCTATTACCCAATCTAATAGTTATGAGGTAGTATGTCAGAATTGTTTTAATTCATACCTCTCCAATAAATAGTATGTTAGAGCATTTTTTTTCATATGGCTGTAGATACCTTTGATTATGAAATCTGAAAACTGTTTATGTCTTTTGATTATTTGTCAATTGGGGAATGGCTCTTTTATAAATTTGACTCAATTCTCTACACATTTGAGAAATGAAGCCTTTATCAGAGAAACTTGGTACTTTTTTTTCAAAGTTACTATTGCTAACTGTATTTCCCTCCATCCTATTCCCCCCACCCCATTTACTCTATTCTTTCTCTCCTTTTACCCTGTTCCTCCTCAAAAGTGTTTTGCTTCTGACCACTCCCTCCCTGAGTCTACTCTCACTTCTATCACCCCCCCAGCTTCTTTTATCCCCTTCCCCTCCTAATTTCCTATAGAGTAAGATAGATTTCTATATCTAATTGAGTGTATATAGTATTTCCTTTTTGAGCCAATTCTAATAACAGTATGGTTCGCTCACTCTCCCTCAGCTCCTTCTTCTTCTCCTCTACTTAAAAGCTTTTTTTCTTGCTTCTTCTATGTCAGGTAATTTACCCCATTCTACCTGTCCCTTTCCCTTTCTCCCATTGTATTCCTCTCTCACACCTTAATTTTATTTTTTTTTAGATATTATTCCTTTATATTCAACTCACAATATATATTCCTTCTAGCTATCCTAATAACGAGAAAGTTCTCATGAGTTAACAAGTATCATCTTCCCAAATAGGAATGTAAACAATTTAACCTTATTAAGTCCCTTACTATTTCTTTTTCATGTCACATTTTTATGCTTCTCATGAGTATTGTATTTTTAAGTCAAATTATCTGTTCAGCTCTGATTTATTTCATCAAGAATGCTTGAGAGTCCTCTATGTCATTGAATGTCTATTTTTGCCTCTCAAGGATTATACTCAGTTCTGCTGGATAGGTGATTCCTGGTTGTAATCTTAGCTCCTTTGCCCTCTGGAATAAGATATTCCAAGACCTCTGGTCCTTTAATGTAAAAGCCTCTAAATTTTGTGTTATCCTGACTGTGGCTCCACAATACTAAAATTGTTTTAGTTTTTGTTTGTTTTTTGTTTTGTTTTGTTTTTATTTTCTGGGGGCTTGCATTATTTTCTTCTTGACCTGCGAGCTCTGGAATTTGGTTACAATATTCCTTGGAACTTTAATTTTGGGATATCTTTCCCATTCTGGTGAGCAGTGGATTCTTTCAATTTCTATTTTATACTCTGGTTCTAGAATATAAAGGCAGTTTTCCTTGATAATTTTTTGAAAAATGGTGTCCAGGCTTTTTTTTTTTTGACCATGGCTTTCAGGTATCCCAATAATTTTAAAATTATCTCCCCTGCATCTTTTTTCCAAGTCAGTTATTCCAATGAGATATTTCACATTGTCTCTATTTTCTTCATTCTTTTGGTTTTGTTTTATTGTTTATTGATTTCTTATGAAGTCATTATCTTCCATTTGATCAATTTCTAAATTTCTAAGAAATGATTTTCTTCAATGAATTTTTGTGCCTCCTTTTCTATTTGACCAATTCTACTTTTTAAGGAGTTTTTTCTTTGGTGAATTTTTTGTGCCTTTTTTTTTCCATTTGGCTAATTCTGCTTTTAAAGGCATTCTTCTCTTGATTAGATATTTGCACCTATTTTACCATTTGGCCTAGTTTGTTTTTTAAGGAGTTATTTTCTTCAATATTTTTTGTGTCTCCTTTATCAAGCAGTTGACTGGTTTTTCATAATTTTCTTGCATTGCTCTCATTTCTCTTCCCAATTTTTCCTCTACCTCTTCCTCTACTTTGATTTTGAACATCCTTTATGAACTCTTCCATGGCCTAACACCAATTCATATTTTTCTTTGAGGCTTTAGATGCAGGAACTTTTACTTTGTTGTCTTCTTCTGAGTGTGTGTTTTGATATTCCTTGCCACTTAGTAACTTTCTGTGGTAAGAATTTTTTCTATTTTTTGCTCATTTTCCTGGCTTATTTCTTGACTTTTAACTCTTTATTAAAGTAGGACTATTTCCAGGGTGGAGGGCACACTGTCTCAAGCTTCAGGGATTTTGTGCAGCTGTTTTCAGAAATATTTCGAGGGACCTGTAAGTTTTCAATTATTTCAAGGTGGTATGATCTCAGGAGAATAGTGTTTAATACTTTCCAGGTCTATGACCTCATTTGCGAGCAACCACAAGCACTCCTTTCTGTCTGAGAATTGTCTAGAGGGTACCCGCTCCATTGAGGTTGCAAGCTCTGTCCTAGTGTCCTAGTGCTCCTCCTTGCCCTTTGACTGCCACCCGGGACTGTGACCTGGATCTGAATATGAGCAAAGCAGCAGAGTCCTGCATCAGTGCTAGCAAGCAGACCCCTGTAAACTCCTTCTGACCAGTTGTTGTACTGCCTTACGATCTGTGAGCTGAAAGATCCAGAAGCAGCCAGTGCTGCTGCAGATTCATTGGCTACCAAGGTCTGCTTCTGATTTGTTGGGGCCCAGTTTGCACTAACATGGCCTTTACTGGCCAGCACTCCCCTCTCCCAGGTGTAACAGACCTTTCCTGCTGACATTCTAAGTTGTCTTTGGCTGGAAATTATTTCACCTCATCCTTTTGTGTGTTCTGCTGCTTCAGGAATTGTTTTTCTTTTGGCATTATTTAAAGGTGTTAGGAGGGATTTTGGGAAGAATTCAGGTAAGTTGCTGCCTTTTCTCCACCTTCTTGACTCTAGCCCCCCAAAAGGGGAGGAATTTAAAAAAACAGTTGTTTCCCCCCCCCAAGTTCCTTAGTTGCTGAAGATTGGAATGAATGCTACAGACAATTTCACATTCTGAATGTTTAGTGAGGCATTCCTTCTGCCAAGCTGCAGCTGAAGAAAGGTTTTCTTCCTTACTTGAAAATCACTATGCTGTGCAGAGTATTGTATTACAACTTTGCATCCTCTTTGCCCTTCAGTGCCACAAACTTTGCTGTCATAAACCACCAAAATGGCTAGCTACAATGTTTGGATCCAGTCCTATTCAGGGCTTGGCTTCGGTGATGAATTTGTTACTCAGACATTCTTCAAACTCAGCAAATTTATTTTCCTTACTTTCTCAGATAGAAATTTAAAACAATAGCCTCCTTACTATTTTGTTCCTTGGTCATATATATCAAGCTTACATACATACATGTCTGTATCCTCCTTTAACATTCTTTTCTTTCTAAAGGGCAGGGGTTGGGGAAGGTAGGAGTGTCCTGTTATTTCATTGATACAGAGAACTCCCATATAAAGACAACACTTCTACCAATACAGTTTGGTTTCTTTGCAATTTATAGTCTTAGATATTTGCTTAGGGCACTCAGGTTAAATGACTTGCTCAGGATCACAAAGTTGGTGAGGGTCAGTGTTTAGACTTGAACTCAGGTACCCCTTCCATAGTCTCCCTCCACTAGGAAGATATTTTCTCTGTGTGTCTACCTTTCTTTCTCTCTCCCTCTCTCTCTCTCTGTCCTATCTCCCCAATCTTTTTTTTTCTAAAGGCAGAGTTAATTCTGTTACTTAATGATCTAATATGTGCGTGTGTTTGTGTGTGTATGTATATGTGTGTATGTGTGTGTAGAGTTTATTTGGTTAAATAGGTGACTAATAAACCTCTTTGCTATGATCTCTTCAAAATAATAATACAACAATCCCTTGACAATTGCCCAGATTACCCAGTGCAAGTATTATACAAAGTTTTCCCTTTAAATTCAAAAGAACCTTGTGCTGCTACAGGCATAGACAGTTTCCCCCAGGAGCTTATTACAAACAAACAAATAAAAACTTATAAAAATCTGCCTATTGAGCAAAATGTATTGCACCCAAGGTTATTTGAAAATTGAAATATACTTAACCCTTATCAAAATATCTAAGTCCAGTAAATGCATAACTTAATTTCTAAGAATATAGAAATTAATACTGTAAAGTGAGCAGCAGAGGTAGACTTTTTATAAAGGAAGAATTATGGTGATAAAAGGGAGGTTGCTTTATTGTGAAACCTTTAACAAGACAGACAATAATGTTCAACTAAAATTTTCACACTAAAGAAAATCAGCTTTAATATTAGCCCTAAATGTACTCATACACACAAACACACACACACACACACACACACACACACATACATCTTTTTTCTGGAAGAACAATTCCACATGTTTCTATAAGAAAATAGCAGTTTGGATGCTGCAAAATGGAATCAATTTGCTAAATTACACAGAAATGATAGGTTTCCTTAGTGTTTGTTGATGCTTATTTGTTTCACCACTTCATGTTGTTCCATTCTGCTTAGTCACTCCCTATCCATTACTATACATTTACATAATACCAATATAAAAGCATTAAATCTACCCCCCCAAATCATTCTTTTGTCCAGACGTTTCTTAATATCAGATGTTGGCTGTCATGTAGACCATACAATTCAACAGTTAACTAAATTCCATGAATATGAGTAAAGCACTTTGTGTAAGGGCTGGGCATCAAAGGCAAGATAGACAGACATAGAGACCAACTGACCAATCAATCAATATATATAGAATCTAGATGTAGATAGCAGGGTTTATCTATTTACAAACCTAAACATAATTATGTATCTATATCTATATCTATATCTATATATCTGCCCTTATTAGTTATAGATATAAATCTAAATACATAGAGATGTAAAATGTTACATATAACATTGTTTATATATATGTTTTGTGTTTATATATTCATGGATATATGTGTGTAAAGATACATATATTCAGTATATATAATAAACCACAACTATATATATAACAGAAAACCTCAGAAGCCTTGGCCCTCTAGAAGCTTATATTTTATTTTATAGAAGTTATAAAATCAGAGGTCAAAAAGTTGCAATATCCTCTGTAGTCACTGAGTCCAAGACTTTTATTGTAAGGATAGGTGACCTCTGTTGAGTAAATCAGTAGTAACACTTATAAAATTTAAAGTGTCAAAATACAAAGACCTAATTCCTTAACTAGATGAGAACATGACTCAGTTGATGTGGGTTTTGAGCAAAATGTGAAAAAGCCTTTAATTGACTGGAGTCACTATTTTGTCTGATTTGGCTAAGGAAACTTGGTACCGTCCTCTGAGTCCTATATGAAATCAAAGAGGAAGTTCAAGAGATTTGAATAGAGAATAGAGAACATTTCAGGTAAATAAAAGAACTTATGAATAAAATAATTATATTTTGGGGGAAGGAGTAGAGTTTTCATTTCAGTCTTGATATTTTTCCCTCCTTTCTTCCTCCCCCTCCCCCCTACTCTCATGTTAAATATCTCTTTCTAAAAGCTAATTCTGGCTTACTGATATCAATTGACAATAATAGCAGGAAGCACGCCAGTGGGGGCCCATGAAAAACTGCATTAGAGAAACAAATTGTACTTCCCCTCAGGGGTATCCCTAGATGCCAAAATGGGAAGATTAGCAACTGAGCTCTCAGAATGAATTCTGTTAGAAAGAATAGAGTTTTGCAAAAGAGCTGAAATGTAAGCATGGGTTGCATATGTATAGATGTGGAAACTGAGGTTCCAAGAGTTTGTGACTTGTCCAGGATTACATAGCTAGGTGTTATCTGAGGAAGGATTTGGTCTCAGGTGTGCTGACTCCAAATATAACTTTGTATCCACTACATGAGCTGTGTCTATAATACACACACAAATAAATATAATGCAAGGCAAACTGAACAGTAAGAAAGTGCTAATGTCTAGAAGATCTTGGAAGGTGTCTGAGTACAGGTGGGACCTGAGTTCATCTCTGAAGGAAGGTTATGATTCTTAGGGGTAGAAATAAAGAAGTGTGTTTGAGAAATGCGGGATGGTTTACAACATTAGTAGGAAATAAAAATTGAGTGCCAAGACTGGGGAATTAGTACAGTACGGCTAGAAGGTAATCATATAAAAGAAGATTGTAAAGAAAGTACAATTAATTCATAGAGTATTTTAAATGCCAGACTAAGGGTTTTTCCTTTAAACAGTGGCTCTAATGGAGACCTAGTGAAGATTATTTGATGGGTGAGTCCTATAGTCAAATCAGTGCTTCACATATTCAATTAATTTAAGTATTTATTGAATAACTGATGGGGTGATAGAATCTGGACCCCAAAGGAAAACATCATGTCTCTTTAAGTAATCCAGTTTCCCCTGAGAAAATTTTCCCTTTTTGCAGGCCTGACTCTCTGTACTTCCCTTATCAGGGCAGAGATAGGGATACTGACCCAAGGACTCTTTTTTTTTGGCAGCAGATCCCTAAAGTACATGCCTCTGGCAACTAAACAAAACAATGTGTTTTCTCCCTCAATGTCTGGTATCAATAAAGTTATTTCTGCAGATCTCCTGTATTTTCCCATCCATAGATCACTGATGCCTGCTCCCAAGACATGTGGACCCCTTTCATTACCTAATTAGCATCCTTGGCATTCCTTTCCCTGTTCCTTTTTTATGTAAGCTCTAGATTCACCCCATTAGGGTGCAAGTTCCCCAAAGGAACTTCTGCTACTATTGACATTACAATAAACTCTCATTTGACTGATTGTTTGAGTGTGTGAATTTGTTCCAGGCAACACTGCCTTGACATTCTCAGGGTGCCAGCACCTCTTCAGTAATTTGGTATGTACTGAGGAATACAAAATAGTGCAAGATGTGTGGAGGATGGATTTGGGAGACAGTGAAGGCGTAAATTCAGTTAGTTTGTAGGGAGTGGTCTTGGCAAGGAGAAGCACCTTTTCCTCTGAGGCAAGAATGAAGGAGAAACACAAATGGATATGTGAAGAGTGTGGAGAAATTTTGATATCTGAGTGATTAGAACAGATTTGCCAGTTTCCATTTAGTAATTTTGGTGTCATGTAGCTATAAGAGAATAGGAAAAGGATGATGATGGTGTTGTGTCTCAACTAGAATAATAGGTGTTTGCAGTTAATGTCTGCCTTGCTTAGGTTTGTTATTTTGAACAACAAAAACCACCAAGGGAGAGAAGCAATGTGACAGAAAAAATGATCTTGCTGGAAGTGTGGTCTAACCATGTCATTCCCCTGTTAAATAAACTTCAATGGCTCCTCCTTACATCCAAGATCAAATAAAAAAATCTTCTGTTTAGTTTTAAAGCCCTTTATAACTTGTCCTTTTTCTCCCTTTCTAGTGTTCTCATACCACAGCCATGTTCCGGTGCCACTGGACTCATTGCTGTGTCTCCCACAAAACACGCTATCTCTGAATTCTGTGTATTTTCACTGTCTCTCTCTCTCTCCTGTGATTGCAACTCTATCCTTCTTCATCATTGCTTCCTGGCTTCCCTGGCTTCCTACAAGTTCTAATTAAAATCCCATATTCTACAAGAAGTCTTTTCCACCTTTCTACAGGAAGTCCCCTTAATGCTATTTCCTTCCTTTTGAGATTACCTTCAATGTATCCTGTGTATAGCATATCCTTTTTGCAGATAGATGTTTGCATGTTTCCACCACTATTAGGCTGTGATCTTCTTGAGGACATGTACTCTTTTTGCCTTTCTTTCCATCCTTATTTCTTGACACAGTACTTGGCACTAGTAGGCCCTTAATAAATGCTCGTTGACTTGACCTTAGATCTGTTTCTTCATCTGTACAAATAGAGGTATGAGGGTTGGACTGTATAATCTATAAAGAACCCTGTAAACTCTTTAACCATGATCTGAGATTCTGTTCCATATTCCAAAATGATCTGTTTTCCAAATGTTCTCTTTAAAAGACTGCTACATTATCAGAGTTATTTCTTTAGGTTTAAAAGCCAATGTTTCCACAAAGCTTTAAATGGAAAATGTGACTAAAACATACTAACTCAATTAACTAATCACATTATTTGATAAACCAACTCTTATGGAAGTTTCAAAGGGACCAATACTTTTGATAAGAGGAAGAAGGATAGGTATAAAAGGAAAGAAATGAAAAGCTGTAGAGCTACTGCTACTGACTATAATTAGGAAAGGTAGATTCTTGGGTATAATAAGATATCTGGACCTTATAAAAACTGATAAGTCAATAAGCATTCGTAGACTACTTTATGCCAAGTACTGTGCTAAATACCAGTGATGAAAAGACGAAAATGAAATTCTCTTTGCCAACAATAAACTTACATCCAATCAGAGGAGAAAACATACACTTGTATACATATATGTATACATATATATATGAATATGTATAATACATTACATATATAATAGATAAAATATAGATAAAAGAATATTATGAAGAGAACACTATCATATGAGGGAAATCAAGGAAGGCTTCATGAAGAAAGATAAATTTGAAATATTTTTTTAAGGTAACAAGGGATTCTAAGAGGCACATGTCACATGGGAGTACATTCCAGGCACGAGGGACAGTCAACACAAAGGAAATGAGAAATGGAATATCTTTTGTGGAAAATAATAAGATTGCATGTACTATAGAGTGTATAGATGGGGTCTAAGGTCAAGCTCTATGAGAAGCCAAAACAGAAGTGTCTGTCCATAATCTTGGAGGCCCAAGGTGACTATGAAAGATAGTTTGAAGGCCCTTCCCAACTCTTTTTGCCTATGCATATATTTACTTTGGGTGGTATAATTGCTTGAAAACACAATGGCAAACACTACAACTATAAAAAGAGGATTAATTATAATAGACTAGCAGGAAGGGCTTTAAATGTTGAGCACAATTTTGCATTTGATCCCACAGGCAATTGTGAGACCTGTATTTTAAGAAAATCACTTTGAAAATTCTATGGAGGATAGATTGCAAAGGGGAGAAAATTGAGGTAAGAAATCAATGTGGAAGTTATTGTAATAATTCAAACAAGAGGTAAAGCTTGACCTAATGTGGCTTTATAAATAGGTAGAAAAGAATAAATCCTACAGATATTTGGGAAGTAAAATAACAAGATTTGCCAAGTGATTGAATATGTGAGATGAATAACATCATATAGTAGCAGATGACAATGAGGTTTTGAACCAGGGTAACTGGAATTATGATGGTTTTCTCTATAGAAATTTTAAAAAAATACTTTGGAAGACAGGTGGTTTTGAGGGAAAAGGTAATGAGTTCTGCTTAGGACACATTGAGTTTGAGATGCCTTTGCAATGTTCAGTTTGAAATGTCCATTAGGCAATTTTCAATTCAGGAGGGAAGATCGGGAGAGAGATTAAGTCAGTGTATATAGATCTGGAAAGCATCTGCACAGAGATGATCTTTAAGCCCATTTGAGCTGAAGAGATCTCTGAGCTAGAGTATAATGTGCAAAAGGAAGATGGGTTAGGTCAGATCTTTGTGCTATATTCACAGTAGGTAGGTATGTTTTGGATAATGATTCTGAGATGAGTGCAGGAGACAGAGAGCTCAGTCAGAAAGGAGGAAATCCAAGAAATGTAGTACAGTATCACAAAATAAATAAATAAATAAATGAAGGTAAAAGATAGAGAAGCTAGAGTATCCAGGGAGAAAGGATAAAGAAAAAGAAAAAAAAAATATCAAATACTGCAAAGAAGTCAAGAAGGATAAGAATTGAGGAAAAGACCATCATATCTGGCAATTAAGGGATGATTGGTAAATTAAAAGAGAGCAGCTTCAACTAAGTGGTGAAGTAGGTCCCAGACTACAAAGAGTTTAGAAGTTAATAAGAAGACAGAAAGTAGAGACATAGACAGAATTTTTTTTCCCAGCCCCATCCACCGCCATTTTCTTCAGAGCCACTTTCTCCATTTGCTTATGCATTATACTAAGATTCCCCACATGCCCCATCAATACCTTCTTTCAGGAAAAAAAAAGTTCCAAAATGAAATGCATCTCTTCTAAATTACAGCAATGATGCATGCTTCTCAGGTGTATTTCACTAGACGTTTATAGGAGCAGGAGCAGGAGCTAAGGAATGAAACTCTTAGGATAAAATATCAGGTTCTAGTCTCTGTTGAAGGAGATTTTGTGGGGGGGGAAGGAGGGAGATTTTTTTTTTCTGGGGGAGGAGAAGACTGAAATCTTTCTGATAAGACTGAAATCACATCACTAGGTGCTTACTTCTAAGGTAAATTTGGAAAGAAAGGTGTTCAAAAGAAGGGTAGAAGCCTAGAAGTGCTAAAGAAAACCTGCTTTCATTTCGGTTTTATTGAATGCAGACCTGAAGTAATAGCTTACAGAAAACAACATTAAGTTGTGCTGCTTTCTCTCAAGCCTTGTTCCCCTTCAAAAGCTTCTTGACTTTGGAGTGGAGGCGGAGAGACCTTGTCACAAATTTCATGGAGAGGAAAATAGCTGGATATTAAGAGGGGGATGGGGGTGAGAAATGACAAAAGAGGTTACCGAAGAGTGGGTAGACCATGTGGGTAAAGGTAGGTGAACAAAATTATTTTATATCATTTACTTAGAGAAAGTGTTTGCCTCTCAGATAAGTCATTCAAGCTGTCACGTCTACTCTTTAATACTAAGTTATTGAATTTTACATGTCATATTGGTGGATTAAACAAACATTTCTTTTAGTAAACAAATGAGGACAGTAAATCCTCTTATAAAAATTAAAAAAAATAATTACTCATAGACATGACCAGATTTTTAATCATATGTTCTAATCAAACATCCTAAGGACATAAGTTTCATTTCACTAATTAAAATGCCTGTAAAACTTGGCTCTTCTCACCAGTACTTTAAAAATTAATGGTTCTTTTCTTCCTCACTGAATATACCTATTCCCTGTTTGTACCACTTCTGTTCAATGTATCCTGATGTGCATGGAGACCTCAAAGCTACCTCCAATGTGCCCTGCTTTCATACAAATAAGAAGGGGTCTATGTTAAAGCCTTTGACCATTGACTTTTTTGATACACTGGTGAATTATTCATTTATTTTTATCTTGTCCAAATTTATAGGTATAAGCTTGATATGGTTAACTCCTTAATTGCCTGTCTAGTTCAGTGGAGAAAAACACCTAGTGAAAAGTCATTATGGGAAATAAACATGAGTTAAATTGATTTTCGACATAAGAGATTTTTTTAAATGCAAGTAAAGGTCAATGTAGAAAAGAACTTGCCTGTGTAGCCGACTCCCCAAATTCATATCAAAGAGCTACGTTTTAAGAAAGTATTCCAATACTAAAAATAGACTGAAAAGGACTGGTTGTACCTGGGGTGAGCAGATATTTTCTTACAAGAAAGCTTTTAATTTCAGTGTTATTTGTAAGCTCTGAGGCAGGGTGGAGGGCTCAACTGCCTGGAAGTACCTACAGTGAATGCATATGTATGCTTTGAAGTTAGTAGGGAGTAAAACATTATGTAAATTTAAGTTAAACTTAATTTTCCCAATTAAAAAAAAAATCAATGTCCTTTCTTATTTCTACCCTCTCCCCACACCATAGGGAGTATAGGGAGATAAAAAGAAAGCAAGGGAAAATTAAGCCCTTGCAGTAAATGATCAAGCCAACCAAATTCCTGCATTGACTATGATCAAATTATGTACCTCTGATTCTGCTCTGTGACTCCCTCTCTTGGTCAGGACATAGGTAGGAAATGCATTATAAAAATTCCAAATCAATCTCAAAATTTCCAAAACATAGAGGACATAGAATGAAGCACTGAAGGCATCAGAAATGACACTGGTACTTCCATGTAGTTGAGTCTTCCTACCTCCCTTGGATCTTACAAATGAAACTGAAGCTAAAAGGTTTCTGAATGTTACTTTGTATTAATGACATAACTAGACAAGTTGTGATAACTCCTGGGAAAATGGGCCCAGGTAGTGATTCCTCACCCCTAAAACATCCTAGCCCCCCAGCCCTTTAAAATGATTCCTTTTATGACTACTGGCCTTCAACCCAGGCAGTTAGTGCCATTACTATTTATCCATCTCTACCACTGGTCCCAAAATGTGTGATGTTCTCCAAAGCCTAGGCTACCCGTAGGAGAAAGGACACAGAATTTTCTTTAATTTTCTACCATCTTATCTACTCCCAGATAATAATATAATCTTAAGTTACTTTACCTAGGAAGACCTACAGGAACATACAATGAGGTGGAGAAGGAAGTAAGGCAAGGTTATAGCAGATAAAAAAGGTAAGAATTTTACAAGTTGTAAACACATTCCCCCCTAGTCTTTAGCAATAGCAGGACAACAACTGGCCTCTACCTCCTGCATGAATTCTTTCTACCTGATCTTGGCCTTAGCAACAACTTTGTTCTAGTTCCCTTGCCATGGTTTTTATTTGTTGTAGCTGTTGTCTCTCAGTCATTCAGAATCTTTTCCTAAACACCTCAGCTATAAGGAATGTGACTCTATAATACAGGCAAGCCCTTCATACCTATATAATCTACCAAACACAGCATCTACAAACTTGTTAACATTTTAATTTTTTTGGTGAGACAATTGGGGTTAAGTGACCTGCCCAGAGTCACACAGTTAGTAAGTGTCATATGTCTGAGACTGGATTTGAACTTGCATCCTCCTGACTCCAAGACCAGAGCTTTACCTTGTTAACATCTTATCCTGGAAATAGACACAATCTTGCACAGTGACTTCTTTTCCATCCCCAAACTCTTAGCAAGAAAAGACCCATACCTACCTATTCATGTTCCATTTATCTCTGATCTGGGCACCAAAGTCAACTCACAGGGGAAGTTGACTAGGACACAAGCAAGTATCTCTCCCTTTTTCTTAAGATTGCATACTTAGACTAATAGACTTAGTTACCTGGAGATTCCCATTGGACTATCTGATATCACCCTTCATCTGAAGATCACCACATTTTGATTCCTTCTGCCATTTTTCTCCATCATACTGTATACCCCTCTATTCTGATCTTCTGAAGAAAAAAATATATTATTCAGATATTTCTGGCAGGTTTATAGTTGAAATACCTCTTCCATTTATCATAAGAGCTATGACATATAGGATATCTGAAAAGATAATTTTTTTGAGCTTTTAAGCACTTTTTGTTGTGTCAAAAGAACTATGAAAACTTTTTATAAATTGAAACTGTCTCTAGATGAAGGGGTCTTAACCTTTTTTTTTATATATCATGGACCCCTTTGATAATCTGTTGAAATCTATGGACCCTTCTCAGAATGTTTGGTGTCTACATTCACAATTGAAAGAAATGTTAAATTTCCACTAAAGCTTAGTGAAAATACATCTATTTCTCTTCATCTATCTATATACAATAAGACTTTGAAAATAATTTTTTGTTATCCTTGGTTCTTTAAATTCATTGCCAAGTTTTGCTCATTCTGAATTTGAGCTCTCCTGACCCTACTCTTACACAAGTATGTCATATTTTCTCATCCTTCATTGCATTCCCTTGCTGTCATCTTCTATGCATGCTTTTTTTTTTTTAAATCTAAAGCTATGGTTTTCAGGGAGTTCCATGTTCATCACATTGGTCTCTTTAGTCAACAGCCCCATTTTCTTCTTGTGTGAATTGTTTCTGTTTGAGTCTTCAGAATTTTATTCTTAAGAACTTCCAATTGCTTCTTATATCATGTGAAGGTGTTTTTCAGAAGTAAAGTTGTGAGTCCACCTAGGGAATAATGGAAAGTTACGTATTTGCTGTGAGCAAATATGTGTGTATACATATAAGTATATACACATGCATGACATATATGTATATATAATGCATATAAGTATATGGTTACATAAGCAAAGATGAAGGAACATATACGATTGCATACAGATTTCAATGTATATATGTGTGTAGACACAGATATGTGTATTTCTCTGTATATGGGCATTTACATATTGCATAGAATTTTATCCATGTTAGACATATTCATGTATACATATTTACACATATATGTATATATTGTTAAGAAGTGGGATGGTAAGATCTCAAGAATAAAATTTCATAAAACAAAAACAATTCTGATGAGAAGAAAATGGTGCTGTTGTCGAAAGAGACTAATGTGATGAATATGAAACTCCCTGAAAAACTTAGCCTTAGATTTTAAAAAGGCACATATACGTATATGTATATGTGATCAGAGAGATGTATGAGGAATCCATCATGCAGTGAGAAAGAGACACAGCTGAATGACAGCCTCCATGGTCATTTTTTGTTCTAAGTGATGTCAAAGAGATCTAGAGAAGGACAAGCAAGCAGTCCCAGAATGTAGGACCAAATATAGAGGATTTTGAGGTAAATATGGATCAGAGCCAAATAAGCTGATAATGCATGGAAGAACTGTTATTATAGCAGCGGAGAACACCATACCCACCAGAAAGTATGGCCAAGGTGCTGTTGTCATCTTGGAGGTGATGTAGTCTACATGGAATATATAGTCTATATAAGTGTGTGCTTTTTTGTTCATGTGTGCAATTGTGTGTGTGTGTGTGTGTGTGTGTGAAAGAGAGAGAGAGAGAGAGAGAGAGAGAGAGAGAGAAAGAGAGAGACAGACAGACAGACAGACAGACAGAGACAGAGAGACAGAAAGACAGAATTTTACATTTGACACTGTTTAGGGGAGAAGTGGGGAACTTGTGACCTTGAGACCACAAGTGGCCCTCTAGATCCTCAAGTATGGCCCTTTGACTGAATCCAAACTTAACAGAAGAAATCCTCTTAATAAAAGGATTTGTTCTGTTTAGGGGACTGGCTGCTGTGATTCTTATAGCCAGTGCCAGATATTTGTAGAGAACTATTACTAACATAGTGAAGAGCAATTCATCAAGCCATTAGAGTTTGATAGACATATCCCTTAGGAATACCTGATTCTATTTTACTTAATTCTGTATTCACCAAATAACCTCCAGATCTATCTATAATTTTATTTCTTCAATGGATCTATTCATTGGTATGGAAAGTCCTGTGTATAATTTCCTCCCATATATGTTTTTCATTACAAATGGAAGAGTGGAAGAGTTGATATTCTAATTTTTAATTTAACCTCTGGTGAGTTTGGCTAATCTAAATGGATGACATCTATTCTGATCACCCTTGGGTGATCTGATAAAATTAAATTTCTGAAAATGCAGCATCACTGACAATATTTTCAACCCATGGCAAAGATACCCCATGAAGTCAAGACTGAGAATTCAACATGAAATTGAAAAGTTTTTTTGTACTAAGAAAATCAGTAAATAGGATAAAGAAGGAAGTTTTTGAATGGGAAAATTTAATATATTTAGTAAGAGTCTGATATCTAGGAAATATATACAGGCTATCATCAAAAATACGTAGAATCAAAAGACTTCCCCTATGGATAATTGGTCAAAGGATATGAATAAATACCTCTCAAAAGAACTGTGGACTATTAATATGAAATATACAAATCACTGGTAATGAGAAATGAAAGTCAAAGATTTTCTGAGATTTCATTGGATAGCCAGCAAAGATGAATATTGAGAGATGAAGATGTAATAATAATAATAATAATAATGCACTATTTTAGGAGTCTTAGCCATTCTGAAAAGCAGTTTGGAATTACGCAATGTGACTAAAATGACCATACTCTGATTTAGAGATTTCATTAGGGAGAGATACATATCCAAAGGAATAGAAAGACAGATAGAAAGGCCCATAGTACAGCAAGATATTCCTATAAGAACTAAATTGTCATAAATTGAAGAATGGCTAAGCAAATTTTGGTGCATGGATGTAATAGAATATTACTTTTCAATTATAAATAGAATATAAGTAGATTAAATATAAGAGAATTTAAATGAACTGATAGAAAGTGAACTAAGCAGAATTAGTAAAAATATTCAAAATTACTAAAATAATGTGAATGGAAACAACTTCTATTCCTATTCTACAAGAGAACAATTTGTGGAAGACACTGATTTGGATGCTTTAAACCCTGGAACATCAGAGAACTATAGTCAATAAAAAATAATTTGTCCTGACTGCCCATAGAGGAAATGTGAAGTAAATTAAGAATGTCCAGTGCCCAGATTATGTTATACAATCAGATAAAGATTTTCCATTAGTATAACTAGGATAGAGAGTAGAAATGACCATTAAATTCGTCCCCAAATTTAACTGGGCAGGAGAGCAGAGGGCATTGTTTTCAAGAAATTGGAAAACTCCTTTCATGACTCTAAGCTTTTTATAGAAAAAATTTTTAAAAATTCCATATTTTTAATGTCAATATTTTGTTGTGTTAATACTATGAGACATGTAGTACAAGAGTCTCCAAAGAATTGAAAGTAAATATCACACAGAAGAACATAGTGGATATGAGCAAGAGTCTCACATAAACAATGAAGAACTTCAAAGAAAAATAGGAGAAAATATATCATCAAGAAAATATATGATTGGAAAAGAAGAAAGGCTATTCACTTGGTGGGATACAGATGAAATACAGAGAGTCTGAGTGTCCCACTGGTATTTATATGATGTCACGCAAAAGCAAAGAAAACATCTAGCATATTGGATTTACCTCCCATGGCACACTCATGGGCATTACTTGGAAACAACAACAACTTGGAAAAAATTAGCACTAAATAAGCAGGCAGAAGTTTGCTTGCCATCTGCTTCATAAGAAGAAATATCCAGATCAACGAGTTTATAGATCCATTTGAGTTCTTGAATATTTTTATCTTTACTTTATATAATAATAATGATAATTAATATTGATAAAGTTCATTAAAATTTACAAGTCACTTTGCATACATTATTCCATTTGTTTACAGATAAGTTTACAGATAAGGGAAGTGATAGAGAAATGAACTGATATTCCTATGGCCAAATGTCTATCCCAGGTAGAATTTGAACCCTGTTGTATCTTGACTTCATGTACATGAGTCTTTCCATTGCATGCTGCTTCTCATCTGTCAAAAAAAGAAGTTGATGCACAGTTATTCCAAATAGTACTCTACCTTGCATCACATAGCTGAGCATGGAAGTTAGAATTTTCTTCTTCCTTCACAATGACATTGCCATGTCTTACTTCTTCACCTAGGTCTATAATATTTCTATTTCTGTCCTCCATATTACCTATTTCTTCCTGTTCCCTAAATGTAAGCTTTGCTCAAGATTTAAGCTTTGGCCCCCCAGCTCATTTTTTATATATACTCTCTTTCTCTGGTTATTGAACCATTTTCATACTTTCTATCATCACTTCTATGCTGAAGATTGCCATGTCTTTTTCTTACCTAACTTCCAATCCTATATTCCTTATTGCCTAATAGATATTTCTACTTGAGGGGCCTGTATGAAATACAACATAAAAATTCAACTCATTGTCTTGCTATAAACAGGAGAATCTCATGTCATTTTTTTCTTTGTGTGTCATATCACCTTTCTTCTAACTAAAAGTAATAAAACTTTAGGTTCAGAAAGAATGGGCTATTTCAGGCTCTTAGCAGAAAAGGCAGTAGGTGGTATTGAGAAAGTGGAAGACTGAAAAACATTTAAAATATGCTAGATTTTCCAGTTTATAAAATAGGTTTGGCTTTAAACAACCATTCAATTTCAACAAAGCTTTTCATGTTTGTTAAAGCAGAAAAGTGAGGCTGGTTCAGCAATTAAAATCATATTGGTCATTTCTTAAAGTTGGTCAATCTTTGATAACATTTTTATTCTAAAACTCTATAGGTTGGGTACATTCTCAATGATAAGACTGAGATCTGTATTTCAGAGGCATGTAGAAAATTTAGAAAGAAGAATTAGGTCAAAATTTAGGAGTGAATAAGGAAATAAAAGAAAGGAAAGATTAAGACAATAACAGCAAATGGGGTAACAAGTTTCTGAGCAAAGTATAATTGAAAGACCAATTGCTCAGGAATCAAAGCATCTAAGTTGAAATCATACCCTTAATATCTTTGTGACCTTGGGCATGTCATTTGTCCTCCATAAACTTCAATTTCTTTATCTATTAAAATGATGTTATTGAGTTAAATGATATCTGAGGTCCCTACCAGTGGTCCTGCACATCTATAATCTTATAATCTTTATTCCTTTCAATTTTTTTTTTGCATACTGTAAAAACCCAAGTCAAACGCTACCTCTTTCATAGACAACTTTTAAAAAAAAAATTCATTTTCAGATGTTCTGAAGCATCTACAGTCTGTCTTATATAATTCAGTACTAAGTTTTACAGTCATATTTGTAATTGTTTCATATGTACAACCTTGAAGGAACTGCTTAACATCTGAGCCTCAGTTTACTGATCTACAAGAATGGGGATAATAATATTTGTAGTATCATAATACCTTACTCCCTCACTAGAGTGTTGTAAAAATCAAGTATGATTTTGCTTTTAATGCCATTTTTAAACTATAAAACATTAAATTAGTGCCAAGGGTAGGGGGAAGGCCCTTAGAAGGACTGAATGAAGAGAAGCAAAGAGAAGCACTCATCCCTAGGGCATTAACTTTGTCTCATCATAACTCTTTTGTTCTGGGCATTCCTTATTTTGTATGCATGTACTTATTTGTGTCCATGTCATATATCACCCACAAAATAAAGGTAATCAAAGGTAGTGAGTATCTCATTTTCATTTTTTAATCTCCTATGTCTTAGATGTCATGGGCATTTGCTGAGGCAAAATGAATAGTTGTATCAGTGATTATGTCATTTGTGTTTGTCTTCCCTCCCAAGACTATGGATTCCTTAACCATGACTTCAACTACTATAATGCCCCATACCTATCTTAATGTTAGCTACATATGAGGTAGCTATGTGATGCAGTAAATAAAGTACTGAGCCCTGTGTTCAAATCTTGCCGCAGACATTTAAAAGCTATGTGAACCTTGGCAAGTCATGTAACTTCTTTTTGCCTCAGTTTCCTGATCCTTAAATATAGGATAATAACAACATTTACGCCCCAGGATTATTGTATGGGTAAAAAAATGAGATAACATTTGTCAGGTGCTTTGCAAATTTTAAAGTCTTGTGTGTTAGCTATCATCATCACCATAATTATAACTATTATCATTCATATTACACCACCCCACTAAGACCAGTTCTTCTTTGTCTATAGTCCAGATAAATTTTGTACCCCCTTACTCTACCATGTAATGATTTCCATATTGTGTTCTGGTTTATCTTTTCAATCTTATTTCCCATTTTTGATCCATGTGCACCCTTTCTCTGGCCAAAATGGCCTTCAAATAGAGGATTATCATATATATATATATATATTTTGGCCTTTAAATCCTGTAATTTTCTCACCACTCTTCTCCCTTCATTTAAGTCCTATCATTCCTTCAAAGGCCAGTTCAGGTCATATTTTATCCCTGAAACTTACTATAATAACCCTAGCTAATTGTTTCCTCTCAACTCCTTAGCTGAACATCTATTCTCTGTACTACTTTTCTACAATTTAGCATATGCTACCTTACTTTTTATTTCCTTTGTTCATGTGTAGTTTTTTTCTCTTTCTCTCTCTCTAACTAGATGTCTAAGGGTCCTTGAGGGCAGGAAATTGATCTGATAACCGTTTGTATCCTTCACACCAATTGGCCCAGTGTCATATGCATAGTCAACATTCAATTAATATTGCAGCATGGGGTACTGGAAAGTGCTTGGCCTTGACTCAAGAGACTTGAGGTCAAATCCCAGTATGTACACTTATTAACTCTGATGACCATGGGAAAACCACTAGCCCTCTCTAGAGGTCAGTTTCCTCATTAGTACAATGGGCATAATAATAATTTAGGCATCTATCTCACAGCATTATTGTAAGAATCAAATGAGGTAATTTATATAAGTGATTTGTAAACTTTAAAGCTCTCTATAAATATCATCCATTCCTTCTTGATTTGTTTATTCAGGATTACAGTTAAACTTTGTACAGGCTTTTTCCCCTTAAGTTGAAAAAACATGGATGTATTCATAATAACTCTCTCCTTAAAATAACTAGGGAAGATTTGGTAACTTAAACATTGGCTATTAAAGTTGGTGTCTGAGAAGAGGGTCAAAAACTGTGAATGCTGGAGACACACAGCAAGATTCCTTCCTGGAAACAATAGGGGTTCCAATTAGAAATGAACTAAGAAAAGCTTACACTGAGAGCCTCCAGATACGGCTTTTTTTTAAACAATTGGAAAACATCTGTTTTTCACAAATGTTAAGTGAGTGACATCAAATACGGAATAATGCAGACCAACAAATTCAGGAAGAGCTACAATTGCTATGGATTTACTCATAGAAATTCTGCCCTAAATACTCTCAATGCAGCATTTGCTATGTACCTTTTCAAATGAAGATGCTGTCCAAAAAGGCTAGTTACTGTTTCATTTAATCTGCAGTCTTTTTCCCAGTCCAAATTGTTCTCCATTGCTGCTCTGGTCAACTGAAGCAAGGAGTGAATCTAGGTGGCTTCAGTCATTACAATTTACATTGACCAACCCACAAGCATCAATCCAGTTTTTATATTTAATTATCTGGTTAACTGTCAATAATAAAATGTGTCAATCCCGCTGAAATGTTTAGAAATAGAGTCATCAACTAACTTTTATTTTCTAACTAAAACTTCAGCCTCCCATTTAATTTTCTTTATTCTTTTCCCACTAGAATGCAAGTCCTTTCAGGTCGGGTTCTTTTTTTTTTTTTAATTTGCATCCCCGGTGTCTAGTACCTGCTCTTCGTGGGAACTTACTAAGTATTTGATGAATTCTATTGAAATGCATTTGTGATAGTTGGTATTCAAGAACAGAACATATTTTAAGGACATAAATCAACTAATTTCACAAAGCAAAATAGTGACCTCCAGATGGCAATAAATATTATCTCATGACAATCTGATTAGGCACAGGAACTTTTTAAAATAGACACTAAAAACAAATCAGCAAATATTCAGAAGTACCTTCTGTCCAGTTGTGGGAATTATGCTTAAAGTAAAATGCCAGGTTGAAGGTATGCTATGGATTAAATTCCTTTTTTTACAAATCCTTTTTCTAAAATTTTATTTAGCTTATAGAAATATGTATTTATAGGATGGATATCATTTGATCCTTATTTATGTCTCAAAAAAAAAAAGCTTTGTTGATGCTGTAGAAGCCCATTTGCATGAAATGCCTAGGATGTACTCTTGGAGGCTATTTCTTTTCCTAAATATATTACTTTAGTCCCTGTAGATTAGATCATGATGTCCATGTTGCCAAAACACTAAAGCTTCATCCAATTACCACATGTCCATAGGGTAGACTTCTCTCTAAGCAACTTTATTGTTCTTGATAGACTAAAATTACTCTCGAGAGCCTTGTGCTAGTACAAGCCTCAGACATTTATTGCATTATCAATGACAAAGTCATTCCAAAAGGAGCAAATTCATTTGACTTCCTCCTCATCATAGCTTTGTAACAAACTTGTTTAAATACAGAAACAGAAAAGAGAAAGGACTTGTTTCAACAAGTCAAATTCCAACACACAGTGGGAATTACACATTCCGTTAATAAGGGTGTAGCAAGGATCTCCTGCTTTGTTTCACTTTTCCCACAAAGTCATTTTTCCATTTCCTCAAATTCTTGGATCCCCCTCAGGAACATGGCTGTTGATACTGATAGTAAAAGCCCCAGGAAGACAACAAGGAAATGTTTGGAAGGCTAGAATAGCAAACAGGGAAAGGTAATGAAGAGAGACTGTACTGAGTCATAGAAGGACTGGGCTGCTTCCAGTTCAACTCTCCTTCCTACTGTGGATCCCGGCAAACTCAGAAAATAAGCATGACAGCAGTAACCAGCTTGGAAATCTACCCAGTCAGGTTTTAAGATCTACTGATGGGATCCTTGTTGAGGCTGAGGAGCCCCTTGGTTCATGGCCCTAAATATATGCCTTCTCATCAATTTGTGAACAGGCTCATAAAGGAAATGTGTTTGATTTCATATTACAAATTTACCCATTTTTTCTCTTTTTCTTTAGACTGCATTTCTTTTTATAGGAGCAGAATGGAGTTAATTTCCTTCCTTGTAAAAAGTGTTGATCTATTCACAGTACCCCACAACAGGAAAGAGATAGTTAATGTGTCTGAATAGCTTGTATTTTCTGTGACTTGCTCCTCCACAAACATAAAGGCAGCTTCATAAAAACCACCCAACTGTTTACTTTGAAAAGGCCTTTAAACAAATAGATGTCGTTATGCTGACACGTTATGTTTTAGTGCTTGTAAATGCTCTTGCTGCCTATAGTTTGGGATAGCATCCTGCCACCCCACAATGTACCCACTCCCATTATGGATTCAGCTGCCTATAGCTGTTATCTTTAAAATAAATTTCAGTCATGTACACAAAACTTCAGAAACCCAACTGCAATCAAACTGGTGATTCATTCTCATTTCATGACTCATAGGATAATAGATTGAGAGTTAGGAGGGACTTTGGAGGTCATATAGTACAATGTACCCATTTTAAATATTAAGAAACTGAGCCCAAAGATAAGTTAAATAAGTTGTCCAAGGTCACAAGGATAAGATGGCAGAAAGAGTATTTTTCAGCCAAGGTTTTCTGACTCCAAATCCCTCACTCTTTAGTTTAGAATTGGAAGTGATTTTATAGAACTTCCAGTTCAATCCTTTCACTTTGTAAATAAGGAAAATGGATGGCAGTAACTGCTTTATTGGGTAACTATCCCCTCACTGGCTTTGTTCAAGCATAAGTAGAAACTGGTGATATTGTAGAAAAAAATTAACGTATTTGACTAGTTGCTTTCAAAACATCCCCCAAAAGACCTTGAAATTCTATGATTCTAAACAAAGGCTAGGAGAAGTGTTCAAATGAATCAACAAACCTGTACGTATCTATGGCTAGACCACCAGTCTCCTAGCTCTCAGTAGACTATTCTTTCTCTTATCCAATACTTGCAGATTGTGATATGTATATGTTGTATGCATAAACACATGACTCTAACACACACATACATATATATGTATGTTTGTATAATCCTTTTAAGTGTTCGGATTTTAAAAGCCTTTTGAACTGCCCCCTGCCATTTATATCTGCAATCTTTTAGCTAATGAGTTGAGTTCTCCTTTTTTTATTTTTTTCTATAATAAGACCATCCCAATGTCCAATCTAGAAAGGAGAGCTTTTCATTAATTGTGAAATTAGGTACTTGCTTAATGAAGCTTTATTGTTGATCTGATGACTGACAATAAATGTAAGACAAGTTCTCAGAGTACTTTAATATCTTTATAGAGACTTAAACCTAACTTTGGTCTTCCATTAGCGGCAAATTTTTGCTGGCTGGGAGGTTGAACCTCTTTAATTATGTAGGGGCTCAGTAGCATAAGCAGGCTCCTCAAAGCCAAATGATAGTATGCAACAACAAATGGAACACCATAATCTTAACAAGATTATCATAATAAAGAGTCATCAGAGAAATTAAAATTATATGCTTTAATTACAAGATTATAACCCCATTAACTCCTCTGCATGAAAAGCGGGTATTAGGGAATAGGAAAGAAGAATCCATAGATGGCAATTAAAACTCTAGAGCAAATTAAAGGGAGGGTGGGGAAGACTCCCTATATGGAGTTAGATATTTCAGGCAATTTATTTAGCAGCACATGTTTGTTGTAGATTACAATTTTGAAAATAAAACCACAGGAAGTAGGCTATTTGGGGTTTGAGTTTTGTTTTTCAGATTGCAGAAAACAAGCACAGTTGAAAGCGGCAAACTTAAAAGAGGACCCTTATTTAAATATGTCTAAAGCTGTGAATTAATTATGCCCTAAATAAGTTATTAGAACAATATTGTCACTAATGCATTATTTATGGCTAGTTGTTGAAAAGTTTGTAACAGCAAAAGTACTGAAGTGACATTTCCAAAGACATTAACATGAAAATGAGGAGAATTTGAAGAGAAAAATTATTCAATGAGCAACCTCTTACTAAGATAGTCTTCAATAATGTATACAGCAACTACATTTTTTTACTTCTAATATACACATGTAATATTCATAAGTCTACTCTAAAGCTTTCTTCAAATTAAGTTTGCATGTATAAATGAAAAAAGAGACACCTAGTGACAAGAAAATTTATGTTATAACAAAGTTATATCCAGCCATTGTTACCACACACACACACACACACTAAATACATGGGCAACCAAAAAACCCTTTCTAGGTTAGCATAAAACATTCAAGTACTAAAATAAATACTTATTCATTTTATTACTGGTATATCAATATTTCATATTTCAGACACTGCAATTGTAATTATATTAAATTTAAGGTGATCTGCACCTTGTGAAGATTAAATAAAACAGAAAACAAGTGAACATATTATATTCAGTGAAGCATGTGATTAGATTTCAATACAGCTGCAATCTCAGTTGTTTATGTCATAAAAATGAACACCATTGTGCCACCCCAAAGACAAATCATTATAGAAACTTGCTTATGATGAGATTTTGTATGAAATTAGTTCTTGGAACAATTCAGAAAAGAGAGTAGTTTGTACTATGGTCATTGAAAAACCAGGCATAGAGGAAGGAAAGTGGAATCCTCAAAGTATTTTGGAAAGAGTCCTCACACCACCAACATAATCTGCCCAAAGCTTCCCCCCCCACCTTTTTTCTTCTTTTTTTTTTTCTAGTCTGTTATCTATGTTGTGATGCAAGTTTCTTTTCCTTATGGAAGAATTTTAACTACCAAAGTGAAATTTGAAGCCACTGTGGAAAATTTATCTTCTGGGGCAGCAAATTATTTGTTACACACACACACACATATGTATGTATACACATTTATGTACATACATGTACATATATATATATATATATACATATATATATATATATATATACACATATAATATATATTTTTCTGTCACAGGATTTACCATTCCATTAGTCTCTGTAAATAGGATACAAACTCTCTCTAGGATAGCATTTTTTAATTTGTCTATATCCAAGAAGGTCTTCTCTTCTGTCTCTGAACTGCTTATGATTTCATGAGTGCCCATAAGGTAGTGCACAGTATCATTTCTCAGCTTTGTAAAATGACCATTGGGAATTTGGAAGTTTCATTTCAGGTACTTCTTTTCAATGAAACAAACAAAAATTTGGCAAATACTTATTATTCACCTATGGTATGCAATTAACTATAATAGGAAATGGTGATACTAAGACAAAAATGAAAAAAAAAAAGTCAAAGAGATTCCATTCCACTGGGGTGGGCAGAGATTCTAAGAAATAATTATAAAAAAAAAAAGTAATTTCATGTGAGAACAAGGACTAATCATAGAGCAGAGGTCAAGAAACATATAACGTAGGAGGCTGAACCAGAATCAAGGCTTAGAAGGTCTGAAGGAATCTAGAGATATGTTTATCTGAATTAGCTGTCCCTAATAAGATAGGACTGTCTGGGGTTATTCATAACATAATAAAAGTTGATTTACTAGATGGCCTCAATATCCTTCGCCATTTCATTAAAGCTGCCCTTTGGGTTGGTTCTGCTTATTTTAAAAATGAAACGAGTAGCTTAAACCTGTAACGGAGAACCATGAAAAGGAGGTGTAAATGCACACCTCGTTTTAGGTCTTGGATCTCCCTCCTCCCCACCCCTCTTTGGTCAGAGAAACAATTTTCAAACTTTCAAAATCTGAATGATTTTGGACTTTCCTTATACTCACTAGCATCTTAGTAGGTCATCATTAGACAACTAGGACAGTATTAGCTAAAAATAGTGTCTACATCACAAGACAAAGACAGCTTAGATGCATATTCAACATTCACCAACTTCCTGACCAGGAGCTGTGGATTGCACATTTTCCATGTTTTTTTTTTCTTCTGGAGCCCACTTTCCCCCTGGATTTTCTATATAATTGTGAGAGATTATGTCCCATACTTTGGAGAGATTTTCTTTTTTTAATACAAGCTGTTCTTATTATACCATAGCACCTTAGCAAATACTTTTTTCTTTATAAAAGCTACTTAAAGCAGACTAACTAAAATGATTTTCAACTAATAATATTGGGGGGAGGTGACTACACTGGTGGGGTCTTCAGGAAATGCATTAATGATGCCCTTGGCCCCTTGGGAAAAGAAACCTAGGAGGGGTTGTTGTATTTCTTTGGGACTTGTTGACAGTGGGAGTTGGGATCAGGATTACCAAAACATATATGGGTTACAAAAGTAATCTCTGGGGTGAGATACATTTAATTTTAGAAAAAAATAAATAATTAGAATTAATAATTCTTTATCACTGACATATTTTAAGGCAGAATTAAAGGGGATTACTTATTTCATTATTGTCATTGAGAGCTTTTTAAAAGTTAATGTGCTCCCCACCTTTATAAAAATCATGTCCCTTTTGGTACCAGAGTATATGTTTTGAGATATTATATTCAGAAATAGGTTGATCTCATACCTTGGCTTGATCTCAATACAAAGACAAATGTTGAGGCGGCAGAGCCAAGATGGCAGAGTAGAGATGCACTCATGTGAGCTCTCCCAAATTCCTTTCCAAACAACTCTAAAATCCTCAAATAAATTCTGGAAGAACAAAACCAACAAAGGGTTGTATGAAACACTTTTTCAGCCCAGGACAAATTAGGGGTTGGTAGGAAAAGGTCCTTTTCACGGGGCTGGTGGAAAGGTCTGTCCCACTTAGGTGTTGATGGACCCTGGAAGTGAAACACAGGAAACACAGGTTGGACTTTGCGAGTGGCTACACTGGCCACAGCAGCACATTCTAGAGCTCTCAGTCCACTGTGAGTGAGGGCAGTTGAGCAACTGGTTGGAAGGAGATTACTAGGTACCCCTTGCTGGTGCTAGATTGTAGATCATTTTATACAGCCCATACTCAGTCCTGGTTTGCAATCACGGAGCCAAACGGAAGGATGCATTTGTGGCTGTAAGGAATCAAGGGCCCAGGTAGCAGCTCCCGGGCAGAGAACAGCACTTATGGTCACCTACAAAGGAGTAGAGACCTTGCTCTCAACTCCAAGTGAAAGAGGAACACTAGTAATTGCAGCTATAGGTGAACAGAGAAGCTAGGCACAGTTCCAGGGGCAGGAGGAGTGCTAGGTGCCTACGGGGGAATAAGGGCCTTTCCTTGGTAAAGATCAGAACAAAGGCCAGGAAAGCAGTGATCACACCACTCCTTAGATCATACCACATTGGAAGAACTGAAAACCTATAGTCTTACAGAGCTATCTTGGAAAATATCAGTAAGAAAGTTCTGAAGCTTAGAGACAGTGTCCCATCTGCCTTGAGAGAAGAGCCAAACTTGAACATAATGTCAAAAGTCAAGAAATAGACTGGAAAATGAACAAACAACAACAAAAAGAACCTGATCATAGAAAATTACTATGGTGACTGAGAAAATCAAAACAAAATACAAGAAAAGACAGCAAAACCTAAGCATCTACACACAAAGCTTTTTTTTAAAAAATGTGAATTGATCACAGACCCTAAAATAATTCCTGGAAGAGCTCAAAAAGAATTTTAAAAATCAAATAAGAGAGGTAGAGGGAAAAAATGGAAAAGAAATGACAGAAATATGAAAAACAAAAATGAAAAAGGCAACAGCTTGGTAAAAGAGGCACAAAAATAAACAGAAGAAAATAACACCTTAAAAAATAGAATTGTGTAAATGGTAAAAGAGGCTCACAAATCTACTGAAGAGAAGAATACTTTAAAAGGTAGAAATGGCCAAATTGGGAGAAAAAAAAGGTAGAAAATTTATGGAAGAAAAGAACTCCTTAAGAAATAAAATTGGCCAGAAGAAGAAAGAAGAAAATAAAAGCTCACTGAAGAAAATCATTCCTTAAAAACTAGAATTAGGCAAGTGGAAGCTAATGACTCCATGAGACACCAAGAAACAATAACAACAACAACAAAATTCAAAAGAATGAAAAATAAAAGAAAATGTAAACTATTTCATTGAAAAACAACTGACCTGGAAAATAGATATTTGAAGTCTTATTGGACTACATGAAAGACATGATAAAAAAAAAGAGTCTAAGCATCATATTTCAAGAAATAATCAAGGAAAACTGTCTGATACACTAGAATTAGAGGGTAAAATGAAATTGAAAGAATCTACCAGTCACCTCCTGAAAAAGATCCCCAGATGAAAACGCTTAGGAATATTATAGCCAAATTCCAGAGCTCCCAGATCAAGGAGAAAATATTCCATGCTGCCAGAAAGAAACAATTCAAATATTGTGAAGCCACAGTCAGGATAACACAAGTTTTAACAGCTTCAACCTTAAGGGATCAAATGACTTGGAATAGGATGTTCTAGAAGGCAAAGGAGCTAAGATGACAATCAAGAATAACCCACATAGGGCATCTAGGTGGCACAGTGGATACAGCACATGCCCTGGAGTCAGGAGTATCTGATTTCAAATCCAGGCTCAAAACATTTGATGCTCACTGTTTGACCCTGGGCAAGTCACTTAACACCAATTGCCTTGCAAAAAAATAAATAAATAACCTACCCTGTAAAACTGAGCATTATCCTGGACATTTAATGAGAAAAGGATAAACAAAGAAAAAATAGGATGGAGGAAAATACACAGTTAATAATCTTAACTGTAAATGTGAATGAAGACTTCCACTTCTGGGAGCCAAGATGATGGAGTGAGAAGTAAGACGCTCTCACCTTCCCTCACTGACCTCTGAAAGCCCAGAAAATATCAACCCAGGAAAAACCCTGAGCCAGCAAAAAGAGAGGGCACAGCAGTCTTGTACCCCAGGAAGCTTGGGGAATTAAGGAGAAAGGCCCCTCTTGCTCTGGGGAAGGTGGAGCAGTACAGGACTAGAGGCGTCCCAGCAAGCCAATGGCAAGACTCACCTCAGCATAGCAGGGGGAGATCCTGAGACCCAGGGAGAAGCAGGCAAGTGCCAACACTAGGACATGCCCTCTCCCCCAGAGCCTCAATACAGGAAAAGGAACTGGTAGACACCAGTTTGGGAAATGACCACAGGAAATGGCATTCTCCAGCAGCAAAATCACGGGTGCCTTAACATAACTCTGGGAAACACAACTCCAGAAGGCAAAGCTCCAGGCTGATAGAAATCCACCAGTATCAAAACATTCCTGTGCAAGGCCCAGAGGGTGAACACCCAAACATTCAAGTGCAAGGCTCTGGTTAGAAGCACAAGAAGTTTGGGTCAGTGCCCCCTGCTCCCCAGCATGAGAGCTCAATTTTTTTTAAAGGTCAGGAAATAAATAAAAACCATGAGCAAAAAAGAAACATACAATGATCATAGATTCTTATTTTTGGGAAAGGGAAGATCAAGGCACAATGTTAATATACCCACTTCTGAAACCTCAAAGGGAAATATGAACTGGTCTCAAGCCAAAAAAGCCTTTTCAGGAGAGCTCAAGAAAGATTTTAAAAGTCAAATAAGAGAAGTAGAAGAAAAATTGGGAAAAGAAACAATTGCTATGCAAGAGAGAGTCGATAGCTTGGAAAAGGAAGAGAAAAAATTAACTGTAGAAAACAAGTCCTTAAAAAGAAGAATTGGCTAAATGTGAAAGGAGGCACAAAAATTCACCAAAGAGAAGAACTTAAAAAGTAAAATAGGCCAAATAAAAAAAGAAGGTACAAATCTAATAGAAGAAAACAACTTTTAAAAAGTTAGAATATGACAAGTAGAAGCTAACAGCTCTATGAGAGAGCAAGAATCACTCAAACAGAAACAAAACAAAGAAAAAAAATGCAAGAAAACATCAAGTATCTCATTGGTAAAATAACTGACCTGGAAAATAGATCCAGGAGAGACAATTTAGAAATTATTTATCTAACTGAAAAAGATGATGAAAAAAAGAGCCTGGACAACATCCTTCAGAAAATCAACAAAGAAAACTCCCCTGAGGTCCTAGGATCACAAGGTAAATTACTCATCAAAAGAATCCACCCATCATCTACTGAAAGAAATCCCAAATTGAAAACTCCAAGGAATATAGTAGCTAAATTCCAAAATTACCAGATCAAAGAGGAAATACTACAAGCAGCCAAAAAAGAAGCAATTTAAATATCAAGGAACCACAGTAGGATTACACAGGATCTTGCAGCTTCTATAGGAAAAAAACCAGAGGGTGTAAAATACAATATTCTGCAAGGCAAAGGAGCTTGGATTACAACCAAAGATCAACTACTCAGTGAAACAGAGCAGGGGAGGATATGGACATTCAACAAAAAAGGAGACTTCCAAACCTTCATAATGAAAAGACCAGAGCTCAACAGAAAATTTGACCTTCAAATACAAGACTCAAGAGAGGTATAAAAAGGTAAATAAGAAAGAAAAAACCCCCCAACATATTATTAATAAGGACAAGCTGTTTACATCCTTACAAGGGAAGATGACACTTTTAACTCCGTTAATTGTAATGTCATTATGACATTTAAAAAAGGATATACTTAGACCAAGGGTGTGAGTTTCATCAAGGGTGTGATGGTAAAAAATCTAAGTGGTGAAAAGGGATTGTACTGGGAGAAGAAGAAAGGAAGAGGCAGACAAGGATAAATTATATCACATGAAAAGGCACAAAAGCCTAATGCAGTAGAGGGAAAGAAGTGAGGGAGATGAGCATTGAACCTTACTCTCATCAGATTTTTTTTTTCCAAAGAGGGAATAACATAGTCAGTTAGGTATAAGATTCTACCTTACCCTATGAGAAGTAGAAAGGGTAAGAGAAAAAGTAAGGGGAGGAGGATAATAGAAGGGAAGGTAGACTGAGGGAGGTGGTGGTCAAAAGCAAAACTACTGAGGAGGGAAAGGGAAAAAAGAGAGAAAAAAAGCATAAACAGGGTGGAGGAATAGGATGGAAAGGAAGGCACAGATAGTAATCATAACTGTAAACGTGAATGGGATGAACTCTTCCATAAAATGGAAATGGATAAACAATGTTGTTTACAAGAAACACATTTGAAGCAGAGAGATACACACAGTAAAGATAAAAGGCTGAAGCAGAATATATTATGCTTCAGCTGAAGTTAAAAAAAATCAGGGTTAGCAATACTGATCTCAGACAAAGGAAAAGCAAAATTAATCAATTAAAATAGATAAGGAAGGAAACAACATCCTGGCAAAAGGTACCATAGATAATGAAGTGATATCATTACTAAACATATATGCACCAAGTGGTATGGCAGCCAAATTCTTAAAGAAAAAATTAAGGGAGATATAGGAAGAAATAGACAGCAAAACTATACTAGTAGAGGACCTCAATCTCTCCCTCTCAGAACTAAATAAATCTAACCACAAAATAAACAAGAAAGAATTTAAGGGGGATCGATAGAATCTTGGAAAAGTTAAATATGGTTGACCTCTAGAGAAAACTGAATGGGCACAGAAAGGAATATATTTTTTTCTTTGTGGTACATGTCACCTACACAAAAATTGATCATATACTACTGCATAAAAACCTCACAGTCCAGTGCAGAAAAGAGGAAATATTAAATGCAATCTTATCAGATCATGATGCAATAAAACTTACATGTAATAAAGGGCCATGGAAAGATGGTCTAAAAATTAATTGGAAATTGAATAATGTAATCCTAAAGAATGAGTGGGTTAAACAACAAATCATAGAAACAATCAATAACTTCATGCAAGAGAATGACAACAATGAGACAACATACCAAAACTTATGGTATACAGCAAAAGTGATCCTTAGTTGAAGTTTTATATCTCTAAATGCTTATATGAATAAAATAGAGAAAGAAGAGATCAGGGAATTGGGCATGCAACTAAAAAAGCTAGAAAAAGAGCAAGTTGAAAATCCCCAATTAAATACCAAACTAGAAATTCTGAAAACCATCAATTGGGGAATGGATGAACAAGTTGTGGTATATGCATGTAATGGAATACTACTGTGCTATAAGAAAAGATTAGCAGGCAGACTTCAGAAAAACTTGGAAAGCTTAGATTAACTGATGCTGAGTGAAGTGAGCAGAACCAGGAGGACATTGTACACGGTAACAGCCACATTACGGGATGACTGACTTTGATATACTTGGCTCCTCACAGCAACACAAGAATATAAGACAACTGCAAAAGATTAATGGTAGAAATTGCTATCCACATCCAGAGAAAGAAATAATGAGTCTGAATGCAGATGGAAGCATACTATTTGCTCTCCTTTTCCTTTGTTGTTTTGTGTTATTGCTTCATTCTGGTAGTTCCTCCCATTAGTTCTAGTTGTTCTTTACGTGATGACTAATGGGAAAATATGCTTAAAATGGATGCATATGTAGAGCCTTTATCAGGTTGTATACCATCTCAGGAACAGGGGGAAGAAGTGGGAGGGTGACAAAATTTAAAACTCAAAATCTCATGGAAGTGAATGTTGAAAAATAAAAATAAATTTATTATTTTTTTAAATGTGAATACGATGAATTCACCCATAAAACAGAAACCAGATATACCAGGATACCAGGATATCAGAGTGGATTTAAAAACTAGAATCCTACAGTATGTTGTTTACATGAAACACAGGTGAACAGAGATACATACACACTATGGACAAAAGTTTGCAATATTATACAGGAAGTAGTAACAAAAAAATTCCAAAGAAAAAGAACAAGAAAGCAAAATGTTGAAATGGCTATGCAATGACGCTTTATAAATAGCCAAAAAACAGAAGGAAAGCAAAAGGGAAAGATATGCCTAACTGAACGTAATATTCCAAAGACTAGCAAGGAAAGATTTTTTTTTAAGTGAGAAATACACATAAATAGAATAAAAACAATAGAATGGGAAAGACAGATTTCTCCAAGAAACTTAAGGATATCAACAGAATGTTTCAGGCTAAAATGGGCAAAATAAATATAAAAAATGGTAAGTACTTATGAAAAGCAGAAATTAAGAAGAGAAAGAATAGACTGAAGAAGTATACAAGAAAGATCTTAACATCACTGATAACCAAAATGCTTTGGTTACTGATCTAGAGCCAAAAATCCTGGAGAATAAAGTCAAATAGGCCTTACGAAGAATTGCTAACAATAAAGCTAGTGGAGGTGATGGAATTCCAGCTGAGCTATTTAAAATCATAGAAGATGAGACTGTTAAAGTGTGTACTCAATAAGCCAGCAAATTTGAAAAACTTAACAGTGGCCAGTGGATTGGAAAAAATCAATTTACATCCCAATCCTAAAGAAGAACAATGAAAAAAAGTGTTCAAATTTACTGAACAACTGTGCTCATTTCAAAGGCCAGCTTCTGAAGGCATAGTTTTAATAATATGTGAACCGAGAATTGCCAGAAAATCAGGCTAATTTTTCAAGAGGCAGAGGAACTAGAGACCAAAATTTCAACAATCACTGGATTAAGGAGAAAGCAAGGTAGTTCCAGAAAAAAAACAAACAAACAAACAAATAAGCAACTACTTCTGTTTCATTTACTTCATTGGCTACACTTCGACTATGTGGATCACAACAAAATCTGTCAAGTCCTCAAAGAGATGGAAACACTAGATCATCTTAGTTGTCTCCTCAGAGATCTGTATGTGATCAAAGAAGCAACAGGTAGCATCAAACATGGAATAACTGATTGATTTAAGATTGGAAAAGGAGCACAATAAGATTACACATTGTCACCTTATTTAACTATATGCAGAGTACATCATGTGAAATGCCAGGCTGGACATATCAAAAGTCGAATTAAGGTTGCTGGGGGAAATATCAACAATCTCAGATATGAAGACAATATCACTCTAATGGCAAAAAGTGAAGAAGAATTAAAAAGCCTCTTGATGAGGGTGAAAGAGTAGAGTGTCCAAAACTGACTTAAAACTTAACAGAGAAAAGTCTCAGTGTACATGTAATTAAAAAAATAAATAAATGTTAAAAAAAAAGAATTAAAAAATGTTTAATCTAACACAGTAATATAGAATAGACACACTGCTGAATGAGCCAGCCAATGAGAGTAACTATCAAATCAACAGAAGAGTTTAAAATAAAGTAAATTTTGCAGGAAGGCAGAATATTCTTCAAAACCATGACATTTAAATGCATCTTTATATCTTCTACTTGAAGTACTATATCTAGTACTTCACCTTGTACATACTAGATTTTCATCAATATTTGTTAAATTGAATTGTATACATAAAAATATGCTTTTTTTGTGTACCCATATATCAAATGGGTTGGAGAACAAAGGAAGAAGGAAAGGAATAATACTGATACTCTGTTTCTCTAACCTTTGGATTTTCAGTATATTTCAGCATATTGGTAAAGCAATGGACATACTTATATAATTCAAACATAGCCACAGAACCAACACAATTTCAATTTAAATATATAATTATATTTCCTGGTTGTATTTGAATATTAATGGAGAGAGGAAAGGAGGGAGACAGGAGAGGGAGAGGAGAGGATAAAGAGGAAGGGAAAGGAGAAAAGAAGAAAGGAGAAAAGAGGGGAGAGAGAGAGAGAGAGAGAGAGAGACAGACAGAGAGAGAGAGACAGAGAGAGAGGAGAGAGACAGAGAGAGAGAGAGAGAGAGAGAGAAAATGAGTAATCTAAATGTAGATTGGTTTGACCAACATTTGACCAAATTTAACCAAAAAACAGAATTTTAAAAATCAAAGTCAGAAGATCAGTCAGCTGGGATACTTAGAGGTAATGGTACATCAAGAAGGGGTGATAGACATTAGGGGGGAAATCTTCATAATCTCACCATAATAATTTAAGAATAAGTTTATTAGGCTAAATGGAAAGATGTGAAACTTCAACTAAATTACATCCACTACTGTCAGGTTTATTGATGTTTTTCCTAGTTCTATCCAATATAATATTCTACTAATTCATTTTGTGGTATTAACAGCAAGTATTTGTCAAAGCGCTTTACAAATATTATCTCATTTTATCCTCAATAACCCAGGCAATTAGGTGATACTATTATCCCTGTGTTACAGATGAAGACACTAAGGCAAACAGAGGTTGAGTGACTTTCCCCAAGTCACACAGCTTGTAAGTGTCTGATACTGAATTTTATTTCAGTTATTCCTGAATCCAGATATCTCAATATATCCACTGTGCAATTTCATTACAGGTTATTTTTAATGATGGTAACATTTATTCAGAAAATTTAACTTTTCAAATCACTTTTATTTTATCCTCTGAACCTTTCGGCATGGTACAAAGAATAAATATCACCATTCCCGTTTAATAGGTTAAAAAAATTTGAGGTAAAAAAGACCAAACAGCTATTTAGTGGAGAAACTGGAAGAGCCTAATTCTCAGCCCTGTATTATTTCAGGCGCTTATGCTTTCTTTTGCTATATACAAGTTAATAAGAATACAAGACAGTGAAGAAACAGCTATTCTCAAACACAGGAAAACCTGGGATTCCTCATACAGGCCATATGCCTCTGGAAAAGCTCACCTTTAAGTACTCTTAGCAGCTCTCTGATACTGTAAGCTGTAGAGAACATGCCAACCTGTGCTTACAGAATGATATTTCCTCTTCTATCATGAATGTCTATTTCCTAACATAAGAATATATTGCATCCACTCGATGTGGCAATAGACCACCTTTTCTTTCTCTTAAAATCTTGCTAACATCCACAGAGCATATGGACAGTCTTGGTTATTCCTCAGTGTTGCTATCTGACTGGCCCAACTATTTTCTTGTTTATGTATATATTTGTACAAATATGTATACATGTACATGTATGTGTATATATCTGCATAAAAACCTATGTAGAGATTTGTATGTATATGCATGTGTACATAAATGTATATTCATATAAACACATATGTGTGTATTGTGGGTTGTTGGGTTTTTTTGTTTGTTTGTTTTTGTTTTTTGCATTGCTCCAGAATTTCCTGTTTGCAACAAATTACAGTTTGGTCATAGCCACTAGAAAACTTGGGAAATACTTACTTTCTGTTCTTCAAGGGCAATTGTGTCCTGTATCTTGTAGACCTACAATAAAACCAGAAGAATATTTGTATTAAAAATATTTGTCTTTTCTAAGGAAGAAGTTTGGGAACTTTGCAGTTTTCCAAAGGCAATCTGGCAAATGCTGTCCATTTGAAGTATCTTTACAAGTTATGTCTTTGTACTTAAAGTTGATACATGCATATATATATGAATTAATGAATAAAATAAAATTTATTAAGTGTTTCTTGTGCACCAAGCACTATGCAAAGCATTGAAAAAGTAAAAATAAAATTTTAAAAAAGAATCCATGCTCTTTAGGAATTCACACTTTACTTTGGGAGAAAACATAGAAAAGAAACTTTAGCTAAGCATTAGGGATTCTCGTGTTACTATGGGGCGCTAAAACTGCCAGATGGTAACATCTGGAGGACTTTAGGAGGTTGAGTTAAAACTGGTTAGGGCCTCTGAGTCCTTGACATCTTTGGAAGAGATTAAGTCGCTGATTGCCAACTCACCCAAATCAACTGAGTAGTCAAACAGTCTAGGGAAAGGAGAAAGGCAAAGAAGGAGAGTAATCCAGTGCTGAAAGATATTCATTCCATCAGACTGCTAACAGTGAATTCTAGAACTGGCCCAAAGCCTGGAGGGAGGGGGGAAACAGGAAGACAAGGGCAACCCTGGTAAATGCCTCTGTCTCTTGGATGAATTTTGTATAACTGTAGTAAAGTGCTTCTTCACATAGTAGTCATTTAATTTTCAAATTGAATTGGATTTAGATAGGAGGTTTTATGTAACATGAAAGCTATAATTTAAACCATTTTACTTAGTTTAGCTGTTGGGGGATAAGCAGAACAAATCTAATAATTCTTAAAGATGACAGCCTTTGATGTGAAACAAAACTTAAAGATAGTTTGCATTCTCCTACTCTCCTCCCATTCTACATCCTGCTAAGTTTTCTCTCTCTTAGGCTAGAAAGACCTAGTTCTTTCAACCTGTCTTCAAATGGTGTTTTCTTAAGAATTCTTATCCTCCCTGGAAAGACTTGTATGGACTGATGCTGAGTTAAGTGGGAAGAACCAGGAGAATATTGTACACAGTAAAAGCCATGTTGTGCAGTGACTAACGTTGATAGACTTAGCCATTCTCAACAATTCAAGAATCTAAGACATCTCCGAAGGTCTCATAATGGAAAATGCTATCCACTTGCAAAGAAAGAACTGTGGAGTTTGAATGCAGATCGAAGCATATTATTTGTTATTTTCTTCCTTCTGTTTTGTTTTCTCTTTCTTGTGGTTCCTCCTGTTGGTTCTAATTCTTCCTTACGACATCACTAATGTGAAAATATGTTTAATAGGAATGTATTTGTATAGTCTATATCAGCTTGTGCGCCATCTTGGGGAGGGAGGTGGGGAAGGACGGGAGAAAAAATTTAAAATTCCAAAGCTTATGGAAATGATTGTTGATAAATCAAAATAAATTAATTAAAAAAAGAATTCTTATCCTCCTGGTAATTCTTCACTGGATATATTTATCTTACCATTGCCTTTCATATAACACTCAAAACTAAACATACTACTTTGCCTATGGTGTGACCATGGAAGAGCACCATGGAAATATTATTTTGTTCACATGATCTACCAGTGCAGTTACTTTGACATTAAAGGAAATTTTGTTTTTTCTGGTATTACTTGTTCTTGCTTTAGGCATGCTGACTCTTTTTGTGGACACAGCTTCCTTCTTAAAAATATTTATTACCCCTGCTTGAATTACAGAATGAATAGTACCTGATTCAACTTCCAAATTCATTTGTTTTGCTTTTTTTTTTTTTCATGAGTACCATTTACTCACTCTCCTATTCTTTGGAACTTTGATGTTATCTTTGTATTTATTACTTTTCGGGTTAGTTATTTAACAAGTCCTATCATTTCCATCTGCTGTATTTCTTTCATCTGTCCTGACTGCACTATTCCCACTACCACAACCACAGGACACAGCACAAAGAGGCAGTATTGGAATACTTTTATAGAACCTTTATGTAAATGAGAAAAGCATATGATTCTAAGTTATTTTACACAGACTAATCAATCATTCCATTAGGTAAGCAAAAAAGTGAAGTTTTTATCATCATATTTGTAATAATTTAAAAAAACTATATATTCTTAAGTGAAAAGTACGCTTAAACGCAATTTTGCTTGAATTGAACAACACTATTTACATATCTGATGTGTTTTGAATCCATGGAGCAAGGATTATTTATCTCTACAAGGATTATTTAGAGAGAACATAAAGCAGGCATTCTATCACAGCATCACTCATAGCTCAATTAGTAGTTGACAGCACATTGCTCAGCACCTCACCGGTTTCAGCAAAGATCACAAAACACTGGAGCTATCATTTCCTTACTGTTCCACTGAGTAAAAACTTGGCTCACCTACAGGAAGATCTTTTTGTTGGTGTCATAAAGCTTTGATAACAGAGAACCTGTCATGCCACAGTACGGAATGATAATGTATTACTTCAACCTGCCAGTGCACCAATGCCTGGAGATTAAACAGATTATGTATCTGCTAAAGGAATCCCTCAGACCCTGAAACTGCTTTAGTCTTTTGCCAAATACCCACCTACCTCTCAGGAAACTGAGTATCAGCAGCCTTCTGCTTACAAATTAAATCAGGAAATGTCATTGTTTCTGGAACACAGCCACGCAAGTATATTGAAGGAAGCAAGGAAGAGAAAACACATGCTTAGAATGCTAGGCATTGTGAGCTTCTGGACTATTATTGATAGCCTACATAACAGAGGTAATAAGTGCTAAATTAACACCAGAATGAAATCATTGTATACCAAATGAGTTACCCCCAAGAGGTGGTTGTACAACTCAAAAATATGATTGGGCTCAAGGGAAGTTGAGGTGATTACACAGCAGATAGTTAGCAAAACATGTTAATTTTACTTGATCTTTGAACTATATATGTGTGAGGTAAGAAAAAAATAAAGAGAGAGAGAGAGAGAGAGAGAGAGAGAGAGAGAGAGAGAGAGAGAGAGAGAGAGAGATAACAGGGAATTCATGCCAAAGATAAGTAAGTGGCTAGAAAGCACATTGCTGCATTGGAGGAATCCAAGTGCCCTGACCTAGATTCACCTTATCCTTGGGTATCAAAAGAACTGGCTGATGTAACTGACTGAATTACCAACGATATTTGAATGATTGTGGAGAACAGGAGAGGTATCATAAGATAGGAGAAGATCAAATGTAGTGATGATTTCTCAAAAACAGTAGAATATAATAGAGTCTGAAAACTTTAGGCCAGTGATCTTGACTTGAGTGATATTCAAGAATGGATCATTAAAAATGAGGTGTATAAAAATCTAGAAAAGTAAGTTACAATTACACAGATGTATCTTGGCTTTAGGAAGAACATATTTGCAAACTGTCAATAAATTTACAAGCATTTATTACGCATGTACTATATGCCAGGCACTATGCTATTCTTTGTGGATACAGGTACAAGGTATTGATTCTCCTAAGAAGCCTACAACTTCTATTGTATAAGTCCTTATACTTTTTCCTGTAACCTTCCTTCTATCAAAAAAATTATAAATCAGAGGGATGTATACATAAAATCTAAATAGATTTTAACGTAGCATTTCATAAAGTATCCCATATTATTCTTGTGGATATACAGAAAGATGTGGACAAAAATGATGGATTCAGATATAGTTCAATGGGAAGACTCAAAGAACAGTTTTTGTATGTTTTTAATGGTCCAGTGTCAATTTCATAGGCATTACCCAGTAGAGATTCCCACAGATCTGTTCTTGACCCAGTGCTGTTTAACATTTTAATGGTAATTTGGATAGAGGATTAAATGACATAATTATGTGACACAAAAATGGGAGGGATAACTAACACACTAGATAATAGAATTAGGATTCAAAAAAAATCTTCATCATCTACTGTCTTTGGGTTGAATCAACTAAGATGAAATTCAGTACGTATGCATGTATATTACCATGCTTAAATGTTGAAATATCAATTCAGAAGTGTACAATGGAGAAAACATGAGTTTGTCTGCAACACATCTCCATATGAACTTATACGTGTAGTAAGAAAAAGTAACTCACACACACACACACACACACACAAAAACAACACAGCAACCAACAAAACAAATGCAGCTTCAGACTATATTAACAGTGATCAATAGTTCTTAGTTCCATTGAGTGCCCTCATTTACAATTTCTAGCAGCGTGGCTACCAAAACATCTTAAAGGTTTCAATTCTTCATCTCATGGTATGAAGATCAGTTGTACCTAGCTGAATCTGAGCCACATAAATTTATACCTCCATCTTTTTGAATCACAAATCAAGGACTACTTTCTGATTTGATTAGAGGTGGGAGGAAGCTAAGCTTACTAAGGCATATTGACAGAACAGAATAACCAACTGAATTTTATGTGGAAAAAGGTTAACATAAATAGTGTCCATGTATATTTTTGTCACTTTATAACAGAACTAATTTATGGAAATTCAGTGTCATAGGCAGACACAGGGAGTAGAAAGGAAAGAATATAGATTAATTCTTCTCTGATTAAGATATTTGTTATTCTTTTAGTACTGAAATACATCTTAAGATGATATTCAGTAACATGATAACACATAAAGGAAAGTTTTCCAAGTTACAATAGAATCATCAAATTAATAGTAACTTTTAATATCTACACTACTTAACAAAAAAAAACCACATTAACTGTGAAGAAATTAACATTTTTGAGCAGCTCTTCACTAACTACTGACATTTTCTTTACTTCTAATATAAAACTGTTTGGAAAGATTTTCATAGCAATCCTTTTCCACAATTAATAATGAATATAATTAGTAATTCCAATGATGTGTATTTAAATAGTGAATGTTTTTGAAAAATAAAAGGCTGTGCCTCTGGTTATTAATTAGCAATATTTTATTAATTTGTGGCAATGAGAAATTTTTAGTAAATCAATATCAGCTCTTCTCAATTATATGCTATTTAAGTTATACAGAAAAGGACATGGTGATGTTAATATAAAAGAAAGGCCACTTATTTGCATTGTATAAAAATTCAAGTGAAATTTGTATTTCATACAGGAAACATGAAATCGGCTTCACAGGTAAGTATTTATGTTCTGAATGGGCTAATAACTTAGTCTTTCTTGGCCTGTTATGGCAGTAACAAGTGTAAGCCATTCTAGGCTGAGTCCCAGTTGTTACAATTGCATTGTCTCAATGACTGTACAGCATTCAATTGCAAGAGAATTGTTATCTTTTTTTATTTAAAAAAAAAGACACATAATTTGTTTCCTAATCCGTTCCAGCTCAAAAATTGTAATAATGAGTGCATTAAACCCCTAGGAAAATGCTCATACCAACTCCGTGACACCAAGTCCTCTGTTTCTGTTCATGGTGCCAACACCTTCCGTATTAGGTTAGGAATCATTTAATATTATTCAGGTTTTTTTTTCTTTTCCCTGTCCCTTCATAGCCCATCAGTTGTAAAAAGTCTTCTCAATTCTTTCTCTCCCATATCTGTCACATTTATTCCTGCAGTCACAATGGCACCCTAACACCCCTACCTTAATTCAGGTCTTTATTTTATTTTATTTTGCTTTTTGGTGAGGCAATCGGGGTTTAGTGACTTGCCCAGGTTCACAGAGCAAGTAAGTGTCAAGTGTCTGGGGATGTATTTGAACTCAGGTCCTCCTGACTCCAAGGCCAGAGCTCTATCCACTACATCACCTAGCTGCCCCCAGTTCAGGTCTTTATCACCTCTCAACTTGACCACTACAATGACCTCTAACCTGCCCGCTGGTCTCTAGCTCTTCTCTTTGTCGTACGTCCTCCATATAGCTGCTTAAACAATCTTCCTAATGCATTGCTCCAACCATGTCATTTCCTTCTGCAAGACTTTTTAACATCTCCTTATTTTTTAGGTTGAAACATAATTTATTTAAGTAGGAATTTATTGCCCTTCAACTGAATTCAGACTACTTTTCCATTCTAATTTCATTCTACTCTATACTCCACATTCCAGCTAAGCTGTCCTTCCATCTGTTCCTTAATATCGTCCTGTGCTTTCTCCGTTCTATGTATCTATGCAGGATATTACTCATGGCTATAATGGAGTCCTTCCATAAATCTGCCTGTTGAAATCATTCAGATCCCAGATTAGGTGCTGCCTTCTATATGAAGCTTCCCTTGGTTCTCTCCAGCAGAAAATGATCTTTCTTACCTCTATATACATACATATATGCATAAATATAGGTACATATATATGTGTAGATGCATGTATACATTTGTGTATATATATACATATATACATACATATATATACATATATATATATTCTATATACATATAGCCATATATGAGTTATGCTTATGTATAGGTATATAGGAAAGATAGACAACTTGGCCTTATCATACCCTATCTTATATCAAATTTATTTCTGTATTTTTCTTAAGTCTCCTATTATACTATAATGTTGTAGAGAGCTGAGATTTTTTTGTAGACTAAGAACATAGAGTGCATGGCATATAGAATGCACTTTTAAAATGTAGTTGAATTTAATTAAATTTTGTTTTTTGAATTATTTCAACAAATTGGCTTATTCTTACAGTAAAATTGTGGTCTTTTAATGTTAAATATTTATCATAATACAAACAAACCACTTTATTTAGTCTTGCTGAACAAATGAATTGTCATAAAGATACCATGTTTTCCAATTTTTAAATAGGGATTAATGAAATATCCCAACGGGCAATATGGTCTTTATTTCAGTGCTTATGTGAAGCTGGAACAAAATACAGTCCTGGGTAGCTAAGTACAATCTTTGACTTGAGAAGGTAGGGTTAGAAAAGAATCTTAGTTTGCTTAATAAGAATGGACCAGAGTCAGGGATGTTTAGGAACTGTTTCTAAGACAGTACTTAATTCAGGAACATTAGCTCAGTGAACTATATTAGGAATTTAGGTGATGGTAATTAAAATATCATCTACTAATAGCTAATTTCTTTGTTACAAACTACAGGGGACTTCCCACTGGTATTCACTGGCCACTATTCATTATTCTAGAAGTCAGCCTCTAATACTTTATACAAGCCATGAGAATTGATTTTTACTTCAGATCTTCTTCTGAATTCAATCATTGGGCCTCCACCAACCTTACATCCCCTCTAATCAAAATTTCATTAGAGGTTCAGATTTTTTTTTTAAGGCATGAAACAGGATAAGGCATACTGAATTAAAAAAAAAAAACTTCCTTGCATTTTTATGACATCTTACATTTTTCAAGATGTTTTCACCTTGCTTTGAGAGTGGTAAGAGTCTAGTTAACAGCTTGTAGATAATTTATATAAAAACAATATATTTAGCTCTGCTAAGTAGAGTAGTGACCAGAGCCTCCTATAGTTTAGGGAGGTGCTGAGCTCTACATTTGTACTGAAATTAAAAAAAACAAAAACAAAACAGAAACAAACAAACCAAAAAAGCACTTACCATAGTGTCACTTTTATTTAGTAACATCCATAAGGATATAAGTTCCATAACAGACCTGGACTGATATAAATGAGAAGGGGCTGCCTTTGGTTCTCTTTATCCTGAGATCGTAAACTTAGAGATAGAAGGGAACTGTGATGCACATCTCATCCAGTCACTTCATTTTATCCTTGAGAAAACTGAAGTAAAACAATTTGCCTAAAGTCACAGAAGAAATAAATGGAAGAGCCAGGATTTGAACACAGGATCTCTGATTCTCAACCTGTCATTCTTTCCAAAATGCCCTAGCCTGATTGTGTTCCTTAGGGGAAACATCTGGAGACAAAAATGACAACTGTAGTCCAAATTCTGGGAATGGCTCTCCCCTTCTTTGAATGGGGAGAAAAACATTTAAGAATTTTTCCCTAATCTGATACTGGGTGTGGATATGGCCAACTTGCTTCCCTAATAGAGCAGGACCCACAGACTCTGGGCCAGGAGTGGGGAACCTTGAGGCCTTCTAGGTCCTCGGGTGCAATCTTTTCACCGAGTCTAAATAGTCAAATCATTTTTATTAAGGGGATTTGTTCTGTGAAGTTTGGATTCAGTCAAAGAGTAGCATATGTGGACCTAGAGAGCCCCACCCCTGCTCTGGGCTATAAATTATAAAAGGAAAATGGTAGAAGTCACTTTTTCTTATATAAATATTGTACATCCTCAATAAATAAATAAATTTAGTAAGCACCAACTATGTGGCAGGCACTGTGCTAAGTGATGGGATACAAATAAGAAAAAGAAAGACAGTCTCTGCCCTCAAGGAGTTTACATTTTATGTGGAAGACAGTACATAAAATGTAGATGCAAAATGCTTAGAACCATTTGACATCCAGCCTTAGGAGCACGACGTTCTCTGGAAATCAAGCTGAATGAAATTAGCAGGAAAATTTTGAGCCCTCTGTAAAGGAAAGTTTGGGGAGGAGTTTATTGTTCCACCTCCAATTAGAGGAGAGAGGTAACTGAGATGCAGAGGAGGTATAGAATATCAAAGCTGAATTACTCTCTAAGAGAACTGAGATTTCAAGCAATGAAAGTATCCTGGGGCATAAATCTGAGGACTCCAGAGAAAACCAGAAGCTTATAGCTGAGCTAATTTCTATAACAACATGCCAAATAGAGACACACCTGTCACAGCCAATGAGATCAGCCAATAGTCCTAGTCATACCCAAACTTCCAACTGGTGCTGTGTGCATTTGGGAGTGACTGTGCCCCAGATTGGTAGAGAAAGTGTTCTACTCTTCTTACTATGCTGTTAAATTTTCTTACTTGTACTATCAAATTTGAACTAATTGTATCCTCTCCTTAACTACTAAAATTAAACACACCAGGTTTGAGGCTCCTGGTTTCCAAGTATATGTAAGAATTCTGAACCTAAAGATGCATTTCTGGACAGCCTATGTATTAAAGGGGTAACCTAGGTACTACATACTAGGACAATCTTTACTCCTAGGATCAAAACACCTATGATATAGTTTTCAAAGAGGACAAATTAGAACCCAAGAAATTTGAACACAGCATTTTAAAATATAAGAAGCAACAATGGTGGACATCAAATTATCAAGCCAGAGAAATAACAGCATATTTGAGAAGCATGGAGACTTTGAAAAGTTTACATTGAGCTATGTCCACTTCAGGAATGTCTTCAGACAATAAACGGGTCCCTCCCTCCACCAGCAGATAAGTTCTTAGAACAATTAACATAAACAGTTACTAACAAAATCTGAGAATTCTGTGAGTGTTATGTTGGTTAAATCACTGAAGGTTTCAGAATGATATTTTTAAGAATGTTGAAATACAAAAGAAACTCAAAGGGGGAGGGGAGGATCCCAAAGTGAAGCTTCTGTTTTTGAAAAAGAGAGTTAAAGCAACCCATGTAATTATTAATATACAGAGCAAGTTTGTTTAGAATGGGTTTGTTAAATTTGTGTTAATAATAGAAATAATAAGAAAGTATATTTCCTTCTGATAGAAGAAAAGACAAACAATTGCACGTAACACATAATATAAATATATCAAACCCCTCTAATTAATTTTAGACAGAGAACTAGATTAAAAGGCAGAATACAGCAATATACTCCTAACAGGAAACAGACTTAATCCAGCAAGATGTGAATGGATTCAAAATGAAATGCAGAATAAAAATGGACCTTGACACTGACAAATCGAAAAAGAAAGGGTGGGGGAAGAGGATAATGTTGGGGTGGGGTAGAGTGGTTCTAATGCTATCAAAATCAAATTTGAACTTAAAGTATTAAAGAAAGAAAAAGATATTAATGCGAACAGGTATTATGCAAAATGAAAATGTTTCAATCTCAAATATACACACACCTCATTATTCTGCTGCAAAATTCATAAAGGCCTACTTAGCAGCCTTAAAAAAAAAAAGACAAAAGTCCACAGTAATGAATCTAGAAGCAACTTGATACATGTTTCCAAGACTAATATTACACTTTCCTCAAAGAAACAATGGTCATAGGACATGAACATATCATTTGTGAAGAAATGCAATTTTATTTTAGTATCCATGTGATTCTCAAATTCCTTAATTTTATACATACACACACACATATATATATATATATATTACATACACATATACATACATACACACACACACCACACACACACACACACATACATATATATATATATACATATATATATGTATATATATATGTGTATATATATATGTATATATATGTATATATATATATATATATATACACACAGTGTGTGTGTATATATATATATATATATATATATATATATATATATATATATATATATATATATATACACACAGTGTGTGTGTATAGCTCTGGGGACATACAGTCTCTAAATCTGGAGTCAGAATTTTGTGAGACTGAGTCAACAAGGCAACAAGGCAGATGATAGATTTTTTTTACTAGCTAACAACAAGGATACATGAAGGTATGTTTCAAAGATGCCTAATATTTTTTGTGATCAAAGCTCTTCAATCTCTTCAAGTTACCCAATTTCCCAAAGGACCCAGGTGAGTAGCAATAGAAGTCCACAGGAGAATGAGTTGGTACAATGATCTACAGATTCTTTATAGTGCTAACTTCATCATGTCACCAAACTCAGGCGTCCATGCATTTATCCAAACAATGAATCTGGTAGGGGTCTATTTTATAATTTGGAACTGGGTTACATATTTCTAAAGAACAATATCCTATTGTGGTATTACCTATGTCTTCCTTCAGGGTCTCTGTGTTATACAAGCATGACTTTGGGAAGAACCTTTACATTATATTTCTAATGGTCCATCAGCTCTAGTCAACGTATTGGGTCCTACAGAAAACATATAGTGTCCATTCCAGAAGACAATCTTAAAATAAAATCACTAGAATTGCAAAAAAACATACTTTAAAAAATAATAAAATGTTGATGAAGCTGTGGGGGAAACAGGAGATCTAATTAACTGTTGAAAAGACTGCACACTGGTACTAAGATCTTAGAAAACTATACAGTAGTATGGAAAAAAAAGCACAAAGCTGATCATAGCTTTGAAGATAGCAACTCTATTGCTAATATGCTATGCCAAAAAAAATTATTAAAATGAGGAAAAAACTCTCTGTAAAGAATACTGATAGATGCACTATTTGAAATACCAAAAAGTGGAAAAAATTATGTATATAAACACATACACACATATACACATACATATATATCTCCTCTGTCATTTGCTCTATCACTGTTTATCTCTCATAAAACCGCAATCCTGGATTACTCCCATCATCTACCACCTTGTCTCCTGCTTAAGAGATTGCCGAATGGAGCTGAAGTAAGTTACACAACTGCACTGATTGGGTATGCTGCCTCTTCTTTCTCTTTTACTCCTTCGTTAATCTTTTGCAATCTGGCTTCTGACTTTATCACTGAACTGCTCTTTGTATCTAGTTACCAGTGATCCCTTAATTGTCAAATCCTATGTTTTTTTCTTGGTCCTCATCCTTCTCATCCTATATGCTATTTGTGACACTGATGACTTCTACTTCTACCTGTCTAAACCTTCCTTTTTAGTCTTCTCTCTCTCTCTCTCTTTCTGTCTCTCATATATTATATGTATGTGTATGCATATTACATATGTTTGTATAATTCCTTCCTCCTCAAGGTTCTATCCTATACACATTTGTGTATAAACATATATACATTCACATATATTTGTGTATGTACAAACACACACACATATATATATATGTACATATATATACATATATATGTATCATCTATGTATATATACACACATAATTTAGTCCTGAGTCACCATTTACCCTAAGCACATCTCAAACTTGATCTTCCAAAGACACCTTAAACTTAATATACACAAAAATGAACTCATTATCTTTTTTCCCAAAATACTTTCCCCTCTCAATCCTTATTTCTTCCAAAGAGATCATCATTTTTCTCGTCTCCCATGTTCATAAACTCATCATTATCCTTGAATATTCTTTCCTCCTCATTACATCCCATTCAGTTACCAAAACATGTAGTTTCGACCTTCATGGCATCTTTTACATAAGCCCCTTCTCTCTCCTCGTATAGCTACCAACTGAGTTCAAACTCTCCTCACTTCTTACATGGATCCTTGCAACAGCCTTTTTGTTGTTCTCCATACCTCAGGTCTCTCCCCATTCCAGGCCATACTATACATTTTGCCAAAGTAACTTTCCTTAGTCACATATCTAAGGATGTGACTCTTATTCGATCAACTCTAATGGCTTCTTATTGATGCTAAGATAAAATATGAACTCATTTGTTTAGCTTCTAATGACTTTTATAAACTGTCCTCAGGCAATCTTTCTAGCCTCCTTAGATATACCTCCCCTTCCTGTAATTTTTCATCCAGCCAGGCTGGCCTTTTTGTTTCTCCAACAAAACCGAGTCTCCCATCACCTTGACTTTCACCTACATGCCTAGAATGTACTTTTTTATGTGTGTGTGTATATATATATATATATATATATATATATATATATATATATATATATATATATCCACATACATACACATACATACACACATACATATATGTGTATGTATATTTAGTATTTAGACATATATACATGTATACACATATGTATAATCTCATAGAATATTTCTCTTCCTTTACTACGAAAATCAAGCACCATATTCTTCATGATGTCTTTCTTTAGTCCCCTATTGCTAGTGCCTGTCTCTACAAAGTATGTTATTTTTAACTACTTACTAAATTTTATTTTTGTTCATTTACTATATTTTCATTCTGTATACAGTCATATGCATTCGTCTACCCATTATAATGTAAGCTCCATGAGATTAGAGATTGTTTCATTTTTCATACTTGTATCCCCAATGGTTATGATGGTTCTTAGCACACAGAAAGTACTTCAGAAATACTTGTTGGTTGATTAATTAATATAGGTTAACTGATTTTATGGCAGCAATCATTAACATTGCAATGACATTTTTAAAAAACACTGAGGCAGGTCATCTACTCTGTAGTTTTAAGACGAATTACTCATGGTACTAAATTTTAACTCCAAATTATTTTACTTCAAAATCTATGCAGAGAATACTAGCAATGCCTCTGACACATATTTTGTAGATTATTCTAAACAAAGTTATCATGGGCAGTACATCACAGTTCTGGAGCTTTGTTCTAATCCAAATATCATCTTATTTTCAGAATGGTAGAATTCTGAAATGTTTTTTTTTTTTAATATTGCTGAGTAGTTTCACACTTGATATTGGCAAGTGTTATTTTTTTTTTATGGAAAGGCATGTGGATTTAAAAAATACATAAAACTTTGATGCAACATCTGTTATAAATGTCCATTTTCCTATGACAATTCTTGATTTCCCTACCTCATAGGCTATTAAAAACAGATTCAATTTTGCATTGCAATGGAAGAGTATTTTTGAATGTAGGATCATAGTAAGCCAGGTAATAAGGCTCAGTGGGATATGTACTAGACTAGCTACTTGATGGCTCAGAGCTATTCTATGTGCTTGTGCAATGCCCTTGAAACAATAATTTCACCTCATTTAATTATATCGGTTTTTGTACATGGCTGTCTAGGATGATCTGTTTAATACAGGCAAACCATGAGTTAGTTGACTATATCTAATATGCCAAAAGAAACAAAGGCTTCAGGTAATTCATACAAGTTTGAACTCCCCAAATTCATACAAGTTTAAACTCCATATATCTCCAAAAAGTAATGAGTATGTTTAATTTTGTCTCCTTTAAAGAATTTAGAATCTATTTCTGGATTTCATAGGAACTAGAGAGGGTCAAGTGTTTGAGAAATGTACTGATATTTTTGCGTGTGATTTTAACCCCCTTGACTTATATACATACATAGCTATAGGTCATGTGGAAAGAAATCATGAATAAATATATGAGATTCATTGTCTAAGTAGTGTGTTAAAAAGTTGCACTGGGCATTTACTTTTGCTCCTATTCCCACACCAGTGGGATGTTAAATGAATAGCAGAAAGAAGTTGTAAATCAGCTCTTATGTTATAGAAGTCTCAGATCTTTCTGGATTAAATAAGCAGAGGAGTATTGGGTCTAATCAATGCTTGGACAGATGGTCTTCTAGAGGGAAAAGAGCATATAAACCAAACCAAACCATTGCTATGATTTCTCTTCTCACAGGATCCTTTGAAGTTCTACTTATGGATCTTGCATTGCTTTTTTGTTCTCACAATGATATCTTTTTTTTAAAGTTAACTATTAAAATATGCTAATGGAACATTTAACTAGAAATTAAATCTTAGAAATGTCAGGAAAATCCAAAGTATGTCACATAAAATTGAACTTTACCCCCCACGCACACACACTTTTAGTATAATTCTCATTCAAAAATATGACAGCCAGATAATCAACGGTGGATTAATTAACTCTACTCATAAAATTTGTACAGGTAATTGCATTTGGTGAAATATATAACCAGAGACAAAGATTATTTGGGCTGGGGTGAGTATAAAAAATAATTTATGAAGGATCATTTATTTCCAAAGCACCTTGCTATAGTCTTCTTCTCAATAAAATTAGTTTTGGGTGCAAAAAATTTTAAGTATTTAGATGGAAAAGGTGGGAAATGTTCATGTATGTCAACCTATCAATTCTGTGTTAAAGTAAGTTAATGTGATGATCTGGGTAAAAATGACTAATTTTCTGAAATTTTTTCTGAAAACTGAAGAAGTTATCACTCTCTCCTGGTTTTTTGTTTTGTTTTGTTTTATAAAACATAGAAGAGCAAATGTTTTCTAAAGAGGTAGTTATGTTGTAAACCTGGTAGCAAACACAAGTGAATGTACAAGCTATTTATAAAATCTAAATGTTTTGGAGGCCTGTTTTAGGACCTCCTTTCCCATCTCTTCTCCTCCCTTCCCTCTGTTTCTTTTCAACCTATTTACTGCATCTTTGAAGTTTAGAAATGTTTTTTAATTGTTTATAACTGGTATTTTTAAATCTCAAAAAGACTTAATTACACCTTTTTCTTCCTAGGTTTTGTTAGTATTGCTTAGATTTCTGAGTTTTCTTTAACAGGCTTTTCAACCCAGGTTTCACACTGATGACAGTGCAACACAAGCCCTTTACTGAGCCAGAGAATCTCCATTTTCTTTGTCTCCTCATCCCCTCAACCATTGTAATGTTGATAGACCATAAAACATAGATATGTGAATGAAAGAAATACAAACCTCCATGCCTACTCCAAAATTTGAAGATTTCAAAGCTCAAAGCAGAATTAAAAAAAAAACAGTAGAAAGTGGGAGGAGAAGAGGAGAAGAATGGGGAAAAAAGAAAAAGGAAAGGGAAAAAAAGAAAAGAAAGGCAAGGAAGGAAAGAGAAAACAAGGGAAGAAAAAAAGTAGCATAATAAAGTAGACAGAAGATAGGGCTCAAAATTAAAAAAGACCTTGGATCAAGTATTGTCTATGATACATGTTGGCTATATGACCTTGTACAAGTCACCTAAGCATGCAGTGTTGTTAACAACATTCTAAAACTTTCAGTTACGTAGAAATTGCTGATTTACTTTGGTAGATGGAAATATCTAATTTTTATTTCTCTATGGCAATTGAAAATTGAAAACAATTACTGCAAATATTAGCTAAAATAATGAAACTAGAACTCTAGATGAAAATAAAAACAAGTTAATATTCATTTAGCATTTTTGATCAATTCAATACACACCTGATTGTCTTGAATTTTTGCAAGGGATAAGGGCAGAAGTGTACTAGAGCCAGCTTAAACTGTCTCCTGATAGCCTATTATCAAACTGTGACCATACATACCTCAGAAATCAGCAAGCTCTAAAAATCAGGGTATAGGCTTATGAAAATGATAGATAAAATATCAATAATACAAATTAAACAACAATGTGCCTTGTGTATTTTTTTTTCTAAGGGCTAGTTTTTTAAAATATTTACCAGCACACCATTAACTGAAGCACAGATATGACAAGGAACCATAAAGAAGACATCCTATTTATTACCTATTGACTATATTCCATGGTTTTACAATTGATGAAGAATCCAGGAAGTAACATTGAGTTAGGTTTTAGATAAAATTTCTTTAAGAATCAGGATGTGTTTGTGTATTTGGGACAGTTTTGCTAGTCACATAGAGAAGACAGATTACAATTGCCATTTTATAATTGTTTAGATTGATTGGAAGTTGGTCTGATGGTCACAAGAAGTAGATAAAAAAAACAATCAAGAATACTTTGTTAAATACTAAGTTGCCTTCATTGTTACACCTCAAGGAAATTTTCAGTTCCATATTTCAGTGGATCCTCACATAACTTCCAGTGATTCAGATGACAATGCATCTCTGTCTTCTCATTCTGTATTGCTCTTCTTTATATTTTCTTGGAAATCCAATACAGGGGATTCACCAAACATGCTTGCCTCCCTTACTCCTCCAGATTTCTTGAAATAGTGTGGACCAAAATTGAAAGTACTGTCTGACCATCTGTTATCACTCATTTGTGATACGTGACCATCCCATATTATTTTTTTTCCAGACATGCAAGTTTCTGCATTCTATATTCTGTGAAATTCTTCCTTCATAACACTTTCACTTATGTTGCCCCTCTCCATTGACTTTTGGTTCATTCTCAACTCTAATTCTTTGAAGACTGCCATATCATTCAACTGGTAACAATAAAATATCTCTGTAAGAATAATATTAAAAAAAAAAGACATGCCTTTGTTTCAAGAGGAAGTTTGTGGTAATTAAAAATGCTACATAATTTCCCAAAGGCTATGTAGCCCACCATCCTTTTAGTGTTCAATCCTGGAGAAATTTGGTTTAGTGCATATATATTGTCTGTCAAAAAAATCAATCCTGATGAACCAGTTCAATAGCTATTGATCCAATTGCATGGTATAATGTAGAAAACAGAAATTCTTTAACCAATTATATGTTTGTAGTTTGGATACTTAGGGAAAAAACACTTTTAAATGTCTGTGGGTCTTGCATAGGATTCTCTGCAAAGTTGGTGCCACAATGCCATCCACAAACAGAAGTATCTGGAGTACCTTACCAACACTAAGGAAATCTTCCATTCAGATGCTAACATTCTTTATGACAGTAGGAAACTCTTCTGTGAGCACATGCCTACTGTTTTTGATTGCATGTCAGAGGGTTATTGAATAAAGTTTTATCTGTGGTCACATTATATAATGAATTTTATATAATTTTGGCATATTAAACATCTCATGGGAGGTAAGGCATTAATTATGTGTTTTGCTCACCTAAGTCATTTTATAAAAAAATAGTCAACAAAAAAATGAACATGGGCTAGTCTTATATTCTCTATCTTTTCTGTATTAGATTATTTTAAAGATGTATTCTGTAATAGAATCTTGCTAGAAAAAATCCCCCTTGTTCCTTTTCAAACACTCATCTACAGTGCCCTCAATGCGTATGTAGATTAGGCTTCTAAAAATGTTGTAAAGTTTGAAAATAAAGCATATCTGTTTCCATTATCCATTTCTTTATGTCACTTTTTTGGTAATAACAAAAAATGTGAATTTTCTAAGCAATTTATATCAATATTTTTAAAAATTATTATCCTGAAATCAGTCCTCAACATCTTCAAACTGGGAGATTCCAATATGGGTCTTTGTGGACAGTTGATATTCCTATATTTGTTTTATTTCCTCCCATTTCTGCTTCCTCATGAAACATATTTAAGATTATGATATCAGAATCCATATGTTGAGGCTTTATTATCATTGATGGCAGGAAAAACTTTGTTCCTTTTAGCATATATTTTCCTTTTTTGCCGATTTATTGTTCTTTCAGTTTTGTTCTTAAATATCTTCACAGTGATCTGACTTATTTAGATCTTCTCCTAAGAAACTAAACATTTTGTTTGAAGTACCTTGATAATTTCTAAAAAGAAATTATGTTGGAGATATATAGCTAACATTCTCCAAGGTTACAAGCAGTGTTGCTAAGAGCACTGTTCTGCCAAGGTGGGTGTGGATTGGATTTTTTTTTTCTTTAAGTCAGAAACTGAGGCATCATTCATTGGAGATAGTTACAAGTTTAACAGACTTTTCCCTACTGCTGCCACTCCCTTCCCCACTTTCCTCACTTCCTCATTAAGTTCTGCTCTATTCTGGGAGTTCAAAGGTATAGCCCATATCCAATGTGGTAGTGAAAACCTTCTGTGCCATCAAGACCATGGAATAAGGTGACCCCCATTGATCCAGGGAGGGACAGAACAAGGTTGGAGCCCCAGAACCAGGAGGATGCCCTACTGGTCAAGGGGCCCAGCAGTTTAGTTGGTGGAAGAGATGGTTTGAGCTCCTCAATCTAGAGTAGGTATAGAGTAGTGCTGTCTCTCTCCATTCCAGTCCCATTCTAGAGATGGCTTCTTTTGACTAGCTTCACCATACAGAAGCCCTTGGAGTCTTCCTGCAAGGTGGTAAAGTCCTGGCCAGCAGCCTACACATTTCAAACCAGACCACAGGGCACAGGGACAGTGGGCACAGGGACAGCTCAGGATAGTGGGCTGTATAGTCAGCACATCTGATGGGAGCTTCTTATCTAGCAGTAGGACATAAATGGAGGTGAGGGCCCCCAAAAGGCTACTACAGCTGCCAGGAAGCCTGTGGGCTGAATTGTTACAAGGGAGGTTCCTGGCACATTGAACTCCTTGGGAAACCCAGACTCTGACTTCCCACACCAGAAGCAACTTGGTGTTTGAAAGACTCAAGAGCCAACTAGGGACAGGGATCCTTCATTGCACTTTAGCGCCCTTCTAATTCACCTCCAGCAGAACTGAGGAGCTCAGGACATAGTATTTCAAAAAGGAGCCAGCCTCAAGTTAGATACTTTGCCTTCTTGAAGAAGGTAAGCAGCTTGATGCTAACAAAGCCCAGCTTGCTTTTCTTCACATTCTTCACATGGAAGGCATCTTGGGCCAGATTCTCATTAGAGAGGTAGGACTCCACTTGGACTATGGACTGGGGCCTCTAATACTAGGAAGTTATCGAGCTTACAGCTCCCTTCTAAGGCCTTGTCCCCAGGGCTGAGCTGCTGTGGAGGCTGCAGGATATGTTGAATTGCTCTGGAGCCTAGTGAAGCAACAGGAGGGAGGCTGTTGCCTTGGATACAGTTGAAGCCCTGCAGAGGCCGTGACACCACACCTAGACCCTGGGCCAAGGCAGAGGGCATTCTCCTATTTGCATGATTTGAATACTTTTTTTTTTGTTGGAAGTTTGGAATATGGGTAGGCTTGGAGTTGGAGGGCGGGTTGAGTTTCAGAAACCTGTTGCTGTTCAGGCACGTCTGATTCTTGTGACACTGTGAACCATACCATCCATGGGGTTTTCTGGCAACTATACTGGAGTGGTTTGCCATTTCCTTCTCCAGTGGATTAAGGCAAGCAGAGATTAACTGACTTCCCCAGGGTCACACAACTACTAAATGTTTGAGACCAGACTTGAACTGAGGACTTCTTGATTCTAGGCCCAGTGCTATATCCCAGTACTCAATCCACAAAGCCCACTGCTATGGCTTCTCCTTTTCTAGTGTAGCTGAAGGAGGAGATGGGAAAAAGGAGAATGTTAAGAAGTGATTCTCCTTGGCCACTAGAACTTGCTGGTTGTTCAGGCCTGGATCTGAACTTGATTTGTGGTCTGTTGATATAACTGCTTTTTTAATAGTATGGCTGGGAGAGTGGTATGGTTCAATGGAAGGGTGGACTATATGGGGATCAGCTGAAGGAACTGTGGATGTTTAGCCTGTACAAAAGAATATATAGGAGGGGCATGACTACATACAAATATTTAAAGGTCTGCTGTCTGAAACAGGATTTGATTTGTTCTACATGGTTCCAGTAGACAGAACTATGATGGTAGGATTTATCTTGAATGCAACTAATCCTCCAGTTTGCCATGGCCCTTCTACCCACACTCCATCTGGCTTCCATATTTTCTCATCTTCTGTCTACCAGAAACTTGAACTTTGCCCCTGGGATGTTGGGCTTTTACCTTTTCTCGCCCAGAAATATGTCTTCAATACCAAAGAGGGTACATACTCTATCTCCGCTCCCCTTTATGTATGATCTTCCATTAGACTCTAAACCCCTTGAGGGCAGAATCTGCCTTGCTTGCTTCTATTTTCACCCTTATTATTTAGCACACAGTAAGCTCTTAATGTCTCTTCATATCCTCATTCACTCATTCATTCAATCATGCTGCAGATTTAAGTTATATGTTAGGGAAAAAAAAAGTCCTAACAAGTAAAGCTATAGAAAACTAGAATAAACTCCATAGAAGGCAGCTGGCTCATCATTAGATTAGAGGTCTTCAAGGAAAGTCTAGATGAGTAGTTGCTGAGTATGTTGTAGAGCAGTTTGGGACCAGCTGGCTTCTCAGACCCTCTTCCAACCCTAACATTCTGTGATTCTGTGATCATGTAATTGGCTTTACATTTTATCAAAAGGTTAAATGACAGACATTAAGCAAATATCAAAAAAACCCTCCTGCATGATGTTGCCTAGCAATTAGTATTGGTTTTCAAAACAAATCAATTCCTACAAAATAGACTTTAATGTGATGCCACGGCTGTGATGTTATTGAGAATGAGAAACAGTATACCTTGTTTCAGAAATAAAAAAGTAAGAATATATAACTAAAGTTTGTCAAATTTTGAAAGTTATTTTTAAATGTTCCAGTTTATTCTATTGTAAATTTAATATTTCTCACCTCATATCAAAGAACAGTAGAAACATATATATATATATATACATACATATATACATATATATGTATATATGCATATATGTATGGATATATGTATATCCCTGAATTTAACACATTGCTGATATTAATATATTAATTTTGATTACTGTTGCTATTCTTAATTTACTATCTAATTATTTAATTATAAGATCAAGCATGTTTTTGGTTATGTGTATGTCTTTTTAAAAAAGCTATAGCTTAATGTACAAATTCATTAGGGAAGGATCAATTAAGCAACTTATATTCAATGAGGTGGGTTAATATGCAATGATTCTAAACTGCTACAGGGTGGTAGGAGATTCACTTTCCACAACATTTATCTAATTGGCAGAACTAACTGCTTTGCTACACTTCTACCACATTCAAATCCCCTATTAGAATTTGTATCATTGTTACTGCTCAATAAATGTGGATTAGGTCTCAGAGGCAAAATCATACTTTTCAATGCTCTATACTCATACCAAAGTTTAAGTTTTAGGGGTATGCAAATTTGTTAAAAAGATTGTTTCATCTTATATGATAACTACAAGAAAGGGATGCAGAGTCATTGCAAAGTTATCAGTATTTGTTTTCCTTGTATCCTATTTTATATATTTTTTTCTTCTTACATTAAAGATAAACAGTGACACATCAGTATTTTATAGCTAGAAAGAACTTGAGAAATTATCTCTCAGATTTTCCACTTTGCAGATGAGGGACCTGGGGCCTAGTGAAATTCAGTCACTTCTAAGGTCACACAAGCAGTTAACGGCAGAAAAATGAGATCTTCTTACTCATGGTCTACTACTCTTTCAACTTCATTATATATTTCTCTTGAATAATATAATCTTGAGGTATTTTAGAGCTAATCTAGTCCAAATCCCTAATATTGTAGATGAGGAAACTGAAGTACAGTAAGGCTAATCATACTTACTAGAACTAGAGTAAGCTTAAAGATTTTTTTTTCCTCACTGTTCTATTACATGAAAAGTGCATTAAAGACTTACAAATGTTATGTTAGGCCTTTGGGCAAAGGAATTTTTACTCATTTATTATTTGTTTGTTTCTGTACCAATTAAGAGACTTAGAAATTAACTGTCTGGTATAAGATTCTTATATGTAATTAAAGATTAGGAAAAAGGTTGATGTGTGATAATTGGGATGGAGAAGACTGCTGCTGCTAAGAGCAGAATAAAGGCATAGAGGCATTAAGAGCATAGATATGTACTAATCTGGAAAATATAAGGAAAAGAGTAACATCAGCTAACACCACTAAGGTAAAATGATGAATTCACCTTTTTCATTTTGCAGACAATTTTATTTTATTTTCCATCTATCTTTCCCTATTTTTTAATTACCAAATAAAGCAGGTAAATATAATGCTTAGAAACCACTAAGCAGAATTATATACCAGAAAAAAATTAAAAACATAAATACAATGTACAAAAATGTAATAAGTATAACGTACAAAAATATAATTTGATGGTTCAGGGTATCTCAGATTTCATCAATATGGATATTCCTTCCAATGAAGCATATCTCAGTTTATCTGTCACTTTGTTTGACTCTTATACATGTTCTTTTGTGAATCTGCCAAGGAGATACACCTAAAATGTCTGGGGCATTCCTTTAGATTTCTTGGTATGATATACTTAATCACAAAATACATACTGTGTGCAAGTTACACTTTACTTTTACCATGTGACCAACTCAACTTTTTTCCCATCAATCATAAATCTCATTTACATCTTTCTTTCTGCTGTTTCTCTTGTATAAGTCTTTGTTTGTAATGTGCTGCATTTTGTTTATACTCACCATCTGCCTCTCCATTACCCTTTGGGTAGACTTCAACTTAAAATTTTCAACATTGTGTTATTTCAGGACTTATAGCCAAGGTTTTTCAATCACTTGAAATTGTAGTTTAAAAGCAAAAGCAAAAAAAAAAAAGAATCTTTGTTTCAAGAAGATTTGGATCCTTAATATTCCTAAAGAAGAATTCCTTAAATGCCATCCAACCTACTTTCTTTTCCTGTCCACATTTAACCCCAAAATGTACGTCTATTTGTAGTGTCTCTCTAATATATGGGTACTAATTGCCTGATTCCAAAGTCTGTGCACTTGGCTACACATCATAGTTTCGGGAAGCTGTTATTCTTAATCCACTTGGTGGTGAGCCAAACATTTCTGAGTTATTATATATCTCCTTTAGGAGACTTTGAATGTCCCAAGGCTTAATGCAGTTAGCACAATGTCATCCACAAACAGAAATATCTGAATGAAGTAATTCCTCTTCTACTTGAAATTTGTGCTGGGCATCTTCTATGACAATAGTAAGCACCTTTGGTGAATGTCTCCTAGTTTTGTCCTGTACGTATTAATCATGAGAAGGAAATTAAAACTAATTCTGTTGTTTCAGCTTCCAGGGAATTTTGTGTGATACTGACATGCATGGGAAACACCTTGCTAGCGAGCGTTTAAGGCAATATTATACTCAAGTGGGGAAAAAAAATAAGAGGGAGATCTTATATTCTCTACAACTTTTAATCAATTGTATAACCATTAAGATCTGGTCTCTCAGACTATTGTTAGTGAAAGTCTGTCCTCAAATCTTCATCAAAGATGACACTCGATGTGTGAAATCATTGTTAGAAAATATTTTAGAAATGAAAATTAGGTCTATGGGTTAGTATTGAATAACATCACTGTTATGACTGTGTTAAGCAGAGTTCCTGAAACACAGTAGACATTTAATAAATGTTTATTGACCATCATTATTTAATTAATGTGTGGTAATAATATATGAGATATGTTCCACAAGCTTTAGGCAATGAGACCCATCTTTTAAATATTTTGGGAATCAATTTTACATTTATTAGTATTTATTTTAAATTTAACAAAATTTTAATTTAAAAAATAATATATTTGAATTAATAAAATTATAATTAAATACACATTCATGAAGTACCTGCTCTGTGCCAGGTACTATGCTAAGCACTTGGGATAAAAAAAGAGCCAAAAAATAGACCCTAATCTTAAGAATCTCATAATAAAATAGGGGAGCCCAAGGAAACAAATACATATAAAAATATTTTCAAATTATAATACATGGAATATTTATAGTGGATAAAGGAGTCAAGAAGCTCTCTGTTCAAATCTAGCTTCAGATGCTTACTAGCTGTGTGACCCTCAGCAAGGCACTTAACCCATTTGGCTCAATTTTCTCTTTTGCTAAATGAGGACACTAATATTAACTAATTCCTAGGGTTTTTGTGAGGATCAATGTCAAATAAGATAATAATGGTAAAGTACTTAGCCACAGTGGCTGGCACATAGTAGATGCTATGTAAATGTTAGTCATTATAGTTATGTGTATAGCACACATTTTACCATCCCCACCAATTATATATGGCTTGGAGAGGCAGAGCCAAGATGGAAGAGTAAAGGCAGGGACTCACCTGAACTCCCCCAAATCCCTCTATACACCTTTAAATAATGAATTTAAACAAATTCTAAAGTAGCAGAACCCACCAAAAGATGAACAATTTTTCAGCCCAAGCCAACTTAGAAGGTCAGCAGGAAAAATATTTTGCACCAGCGTGAGAGAGGAGCACAGTCTAGCGTAGGCTAGGGCAGCACACACTGGGCCCCAGAAAACCAAGAGCAGGCCTCCAAGCTACTCAATGAGTGGCACCAGTGGTGATTTCCAGACCTCTCAGCCCACAGATGGTAAGGGGATCTGAAAACAGGTCAGAAAGAGATCTATGGAGGTCCCTTCTGTAGGACCAGGGGCAGAACTCTGTTGCATTGCCTATACTTGGATCTTAGTCACAGTCATGTCCGTAGTCTCAAGGTAAAGAGGAGCCCTAGTACAGCGGAGCTTGTGGGCACATGGAAGTAGGGACCTCAGTCACAGTTCCAGGGTTGAAAAGAGTACTCATGGTTGCTCACAAACCAGTGCACAGCACAGGAGAGTATTAAACACACTTTTCTGTAAATTCAACCATTTTGGAAGAGCAAAAAATTCACAGGTCCCCATAATTACCTCTGAAAACAGCAGCACAAAAATCCTGAAACTTGAGACAGTGCCCCCTCAACTTGGGAAGCAGATCTCCACTTTAGCATAGAGTTAAAAGTCAAGAAATAGGCTGGGTAATGAGCAAATAGTAAAAACAAATTCTGAACATAGAAAGTTACTATGATGACAAGAAAGATTAAAATACACACTCAGAAGATAACAGAATCAAAATTCCTGCATCCAAAGCCTCCTAGAAAAATATGAATTGGACTCAGGCCATGGAAGAGTTCAAAAATGACTTTAAAAATCAAGAGAGGTAGAGGAAAAATTGGGAAGAGAAATAAGAATGATGCAAGAAAATGAAGAGAAAAGAGTCAACAGCTTGGTAAAGTAGACACTAAAAAAAATACTGAAGAAAATAGCACCTTAAAAAACATAATAGGCCAAATGGTAAAAAGAAACACAAAAATCCAGGGAAGAGAAGAATGCCTTGAAAAGCAGAATTGGCCAAATGTTTGAAAAACATATAAAAATTTACTGAAGAGAAGAACTCCTTAAAAATTATAACTGGCCAAAAGGAAAAGGAGGTACAAAAGCTTAATGAAGAAAATAATTCCTTTGAAGTTGGAATCAGACAAGTAGAAGCTAATGACTGTAAGAGACATCAAGAAACCATCAAAGAAAATCAAATGAATGAAAACAAAATAGAAGAAAATCTGAAACATCTCATTGGAAAAACAACTGACCTGGAAAATAGATCCATGAGAGATAATTTAAGAATTATTGGATGGCTGAAAAGTCATCAGAAGCAAACAAAAAAAAGAGCCTAGATATCATCTTTCAAGAAATTATCAAGGAAAACTGCCCTGGTGGTCTGGAACCAGAGGGTAAAATAGAAATTGAATGACTTCACCACTCACCTTTTGAAAGAGATACAAAAATGAATATTCCCAGAAATATTACAGCAAAATTCCAGAATATATTGCAAACAACCACAAATAAAGAATTGAAATATCATGGAGTCAGTGAGGGGAAACAGAAGATTTAGTAACCTCTACATTAAAGAATCAGAGGTCTTGGAGCATGATGTTCCAGAGGGAAAAATAGCTAAGATTACAAACCAAAATCACCTACCCTGCAAAACTGTGTATAATCCTTAAGGGGAAGTGGGAATGGACATTCAGTGAAACAGATAAATTTCAAGTATTCCTCATGAAAAGACCAGAACTGAATAGAAAAAAAAATTGACAAGTTGAAAAAATAAAAAGCTCAAAAGGGTAAACAGGAAGAGAAATCATGATGGATTCAATAAGGTTAAATTGTTTATATTCCTATTTGGGAAAATGATTTTTATAACTCCTAAAAACTTTCTCATTATTAGAGAAGTTGGAAGGCATACACATAGACAGAAAGCAGAGGAAGAAGTTGAATGTGATGTTATGATTCTCTCAAAAAAAACCCCCACAAAATTAAGGGGTGAGAAAATAATGCATTGGGGGAAGGGGAAATGGAGAGGTAGAATGGGATAAATTATCTGACACAAAAGAGGCTTGAAAAATATTTTACAGTGGAGGGGAAAAGGGGTAGGGGGAGAGGGGCATATGAATCTTACTCTCATCAGAATTGGCTCAAAGATGGAATAATATACATTCTTAGTTAGGTGCAGAAAACTGTCTTACAATACAGAAAAGTAGGAAAGGAAGGAGATAAGAGGAAGGAGGGTGGAGCTGATAGAAGGGAGGGAAATATGGAGGGAGGTAAAATTCAGAAGCAAAACCTTTTTGAGAATGGACAGAGGAGAGAGAGAGAGAGAATAGGATAAACAAGGAAAATAGGATGGAGGGTAATACATAGTTGGTAATCATTACTGTGAAAAAAATTTACAGTGAGCTTCTCTGATAAAGACTTCATTTCTCAAGCATATAGAAAGCCGAGTCAAATTTATAGAAAAAAGAGCCATTCCTCAATTGTTAAATGGCCAAAGGATATGAACAGGCAGTTTTCAGACAAAGTAATCAAAGCTATCTATAGTCATATGAAAAATTGATCTAAATTGCTTTTGATGAGAGAAATGCAAATTTAAAAAAAAAACCTCTGAGCTACTGCTTCACACCTGTTAGTTTGGCTAATGTGACAGAAAAAGAAAATGACAAGTGTTGGAGAGGATATTGGAAAATTAAACCACTAATGTACCATTGATAAAGTTCTATACTGATTCAACCATTATGGAGTGCAATTTGGAACTCTGCCCAAATGTCTATAAACCATACATACCCTTTGACCAAGCAATAGTACTAGTAGGTTTGTATCCCAAAGAGGTTTTTTTAAAAAAAAAAAGGGGGAAAGGAATTATGCGTACAAAAATATTTATAGCTGCTCTTTTAGTGGTAATAAAGAATTGGTAATTGAGGGGATGTCCACAATTGGGGAATGGCTCAACAAGTTGTGTATGATTGTGATGCAATATTATTGTGCTCTAAGAAATGATGAGCAGGATGCTCTCAGAAAAGACATGGAAAGATTTACATGAACTGATGCAAAATGCAGAGCCAAGAGAACATTATACAAAGTAACAGCAATATTTTGTGATGATCTACTATGAATAACTTAACTATTCCTAGCAATATAATGATCCAAGAAAATTCTGTGGTACTTATGATGAAAGGTGCTATCCATCTCCAGAGAAAGAACTGGTAGAGCATAAATGCAAATCAAAGATACTTTCTTTACTTTATTTTTGTTGGGTGTTTTTTTTTTTAATTTTTGGTCTGTGTTTTCTTTCACAGACTGACTTACATGGAAATGTGTTTTCCATGATTACACATGAATAACCTATGTCAAATTGCTTGCCTTTTCAATGGGAAGGGGTCAGGAAAGGGTAGGAGAGACTGGAACTTCAAAATTTGAAAATAAAGAATGTTAAAATTGTTTTTACACATAATTTGGTAAAATAAAATATTAAATTATTTATGAATTGAATAAAAGGACTTTGTTTTTATCCAAACTTCATATCTCCCCCAGAAACTTGAAAAGTTTCCTACATCTAGTAAGTCTTTAATAAGTGTTTTGTAAATGAGAATTGAAAAACTGATATATATTGGCCTTTTCCATCATAACCACATATGTAGATGGAATATCTGAGTAACCAATTTTTCCTTTTTACTTTTTTCCCATTTAATAGTATTTTATTTTTTCCAATCACATGCAAAAATAGTTTTCAACATTCATTTTATAAGATTTTGAGTTCCAAATTTTTCCCTCCCTCCATTTCCTCCAGCCTCCCCCAAATAGCAAGCAATCTGATATAGATTATACATGTACGATAATGATAAGCATATTTCCATATTACTCTTGTTGTGAAAGAAGAATCAGAACAAAAATGGAAAATCACAAGAAAGAATAAAACAAAACAAAACAAAAAATGAAAATAGTATGCCTCAATCTGCATTCAGATGCCATAGTTCTTTCTGTGGATGGGTATAATATTGTCCATCATGAGTCTTTGGAATTGTCTTGGATCATTGTATTGCTGAGAAAAGCTAAGTCTATCATAGTTAATCATCTCACAATGTTGCTATTACTTTGTACAATGTTGTCCTGGTTCTGCTCACTCCACTCGGCATCAGTTCATGTCAGTCTTTCCAGGTTTTTTTTTTTTGACATCCACCCATTCATCATTTCTTAGAACAAAATAGTATTCCATTACATTCATATGCCACAAATTGTTCAGCCATTCTCCAATTAATGGACATCCCCTCAATTTCCAATATTGTTCCAGCACGAAAAGGGCTGCTATAAATATTTTTGTACGTGTAGGTCCTTTTCTCTTTTTCATGATCTCTTTGGGATACAGACCTAGTAGTTGTATGGCTGGATCAAAGGGAATGCACAGTTTGATTGCCCTTTATACATAGTTCCAAATTGCTCTCCAGAATGGTTGAATCAGTTCACAACTCCACCAACAATACATGAGTGTTCCAATTTTCCCACTTCTCCACATTTCTAATTTTCTGTCATATACACTGGGTACCTCAGAGTTGTTTTAATTTGCATTTCTCTAATCAACAATAATCTAGAGCATTTTTCATATAATTGCAGATAGCTTTAATTTCTTCATCTGAAATCTACCTGTTCATGTCCTTTGACATTTATCAATTGAAAAATGACTTGTATTCTTATAAATTTTCCTCAGTTTTCTATACATTTGAAAAATGAGACTTTTATCAAAGACATTGGATGTAGCAATTGTTTCCCACCATTCTGTTTTCTTTATAATCTTGATTGCATTGGCTTTTTAGTGCAAAAAAAGCTTTTCAATTTTATGTAAACAAAATTATCCATTTTCCAACTCATAGTGATCCATCTCTTATTTGATCATAAATTCTTCCATTCTCCATAGATCTGACAGGTAAACTATTCCTTGCTCTCCTAATTTGCTTATGGTATCACCCTTTTTGTTTAAGTCATGTACCCATTTTGACCTTATCTTGGTATACAGTGTCAGATGTCAGTCTATGCCTAGTTTCTGCCACATTATTTTCCAGTTTTTCCCAATATTTTTTGTTGAATAATGAGTTCTTATCCCAGAAGCTGGAGTCTTTGGGTTTACCAAATAACAGATTAATATAATCATTGACTACTTTGTCTTGTGTATTTAACCTATTCTCACTGATCCACCACTGTATTTCTTAGCAAGTACCAAATAGTTTTGATGGTTGATGCCTTATAACACAGTTTTAGATCTGGTATGTGTAGGTAACCTTCCTTTACATTTTCTTTTCATTCATTCCCTTCATATTCTGGACCTTTTGTTCTTCCAGATGATTTTTTACTGTATTTTCTAGCTCTATAAAATATTTTTGGTAGCTAAAGTAATCATTTTCTAATAGAAAAGACTATAACATATTTCTTTATAAAATTCAATAGTTTTTGTCAATTTATTTATATCAGCATTTGGAAGGAATATGGGTGTAGTTGTCATAAAGAAAAGTTTACATTGATGTTTTGACATGGAAATAGGAATCACCTCTTAGGAAGATAGAAATAAATCAACTACCTTTTAACTCAGAGAAATACAAAATACACCAAGTTACACAGGTCAGGAATTTTTAAATCTGTATTAAAACTGAGGGGATAAGGATGTATACATATAGTGTGTGTGTGTGTGTGTGTGTGTGTATGTGTGTGTGTGTATCATGATAGCAGGAAAGAACAATTAATAATTTAATGAACCATAGTTCTATTTCTACTGTCTCTCTTCCAGTTGAATCCCCTGCCCTTTTGTCCTTGTACATTTCCTGACCCCTTAATCCCAACCCTGGATAACCCCTCCATCTGTTTTCATTCTTCCTCTTCCCAAATTGCCAACATTACTGAAGGAAATTATGAAACTGTGTTGATTGTGATCCATGTGAATATTTGCAATGTCACCTCCCTACTATATTATAATAATTTAATCCATTTCTTATTTCCCATAATATCTACTCCATAAACTATTCCAAACCTTCAACTTTATTATACCTACTGCTGTCATCAAATGACTAAACTTATAACTTGTACTAAAATGATATAGGTTTTCAAGAAATAAGGTGCCCCAGTTCCCTCCCAGAACACTTCAAGAATTCTGTGTTTTCCGCTATCCTTTTCTTCCTCCTAAATACCTCATAGGATGCAATTTCCTCCCTTTGCCAAAATTAATTACTCACCTCTGCCCTTGATCCCATTCTCTTGTATTTCCTCTAGGATCTTGCTATATTAATCTAAATGCCCCTTTGCTCACCTTCAATCGCTCTTTCTCTCTACTGACTCCTTTCCTTCTGCTTGTAAACTAGTTTAAATATGCCCTTTTCCAAAGGAAAAAAAAATCTATCTATCTATCTATCTATCTATCTATCTATCTATCTATCTATCTATCTATCTATCATACCACTGTTTCTCCTTTTCACTTCTTTACTAAATTTTTAAAAAGGTTAGAATACATTGTCACCATTTTTTTTTACCACTGCAAACACCCTGTTGTGTGCTTTCTTTTCTTTACCACCTACAAAAACTGCCCTGTCTAAGAATACTAATTACAATCTCATTGCCAAAGTGACTTCTCATTCCCCATTACACAAGGTCTTCAAGGAGAGGTTATGTGACCACTAATGATGTATACGTTAGAAAGATTGCTTTAGGTGAGGGTCAAACAAGATAACCTGTAAGGTATTTTGAAACTCTTAAGAGTTTTTTAAAACATAAAACTCAAAAAGATCCACCAAAGAAGTCAATATGTATGGTGTACCAAAGTCTCGGTGCAGTTTAAACTTAGTCCAGTTTAAGCTTAAACATCTGACTTGAACTGCAGTGCTAGTTCTACTACATTACTCTGCTACCCCTACAAACTCCCACAAAATCATATATGTCAGAGTTGGAAGGAACATCAGAAACTTTGAACAAAAGTCTCCTCTTGTTCCTGCTTCTGAACAAGAATTCACTGTACAGCACTCCCTGAAGTCGTTATGCAGGTGGCTTGGCCTGAAAACCTTGAGTAAAGGGAATCCCCTTGCCTCCTTAGTCAGCCCACTCCATTTTGGAATGTAGCCCGTATCAGATATAAATGTGAAGATTTTTTTCTTGACATCAAGCTCAAATCTGACTTTTGCAAAGCCCATTATTATTCCTACTTCTGACCTCTGAGGCCAAACACACCAAGTTCAATACTTCTTCTAGAGAATAAAAGAACTGAAAGGACTTGTGAAGTTGTGCTTAGAGAAAAAAAAAGTAATAGTAGACTGGCAAAGTCAATGTGCATGAGAGCTGCTTTTGAATAATTGAAGGACTGTCATGTGAAAGAGGGACTATATGATACACAGCTATATGACTGTGTACAAAAATATTTAGAGCAGCTCTTTTTGTAGTGGCAAAGAATTGGAAACTGAGGGGATCCCATTAGTTGGGGAATGGCTTAAAAAGCTGTGGTGTATGAATGTAATGGAATACTATTGTGCTGTAAGAAATGATAAGCAGGAGAACTTCAGAAAAACTTGAAAAGAATTATATGATCTGATGCTGAGTGAAGTGAGCAGAACCAGGAGAACAGTACATAGTAACAGACACATTATATGATGACTAACTTTGATAGACATCTCTTCTTAGCAATGCAAGGATTTAAGATAACTCCAAAAGATTCATGATGGAAAATGCTGTCTACATCCAGAAAAAGAACTATGGAGTCTAAAGATCAAAGCATATTATTTGCTCTTTTTTTTCATTTTTTTGTTTCTTTTTTTTCGTGGTTTTTCTCATTGGTTCTAATTCTTCTTTACAACGTGACTACTGTGAAAATAGGTTTAATATGAATGTATATGTTGAGCCTATATCAATGAATATACTGTCTAGGGGTGGAGGGAGGGGAGAGATGGGGAGAAAATTTCGAACTCAAAATCTTATGGAAGTGAATGTTGAAAACTAAAGATAAATTTGTTTTAAAAAAAGGAAACATGAAAAGATAAAATCATCGAAATTCATATTAGCAAATATTTGTAGAAACTTAGCTAGCTGTCATTTATCAGAGAACATAGTAATGATAGGAGGATGGGGCAGAAAGTAAAACAAAATAAAATGAAATTTCAGTGTGTTGCTTCAGAAGTTACTGGTAGTTCTGGGAATGATAGCATAGTTAGAATATATGAGGCTAATGGACATGAGATGTAACAGACATAAGGTAGGGTTGGGTATCAGAGAAATCAGTCTGAAATCCCATGAAGATGGACTGAAAAAATAGAAACACATATATCATAACTTAAAAATTGGATAGTTGAAGCATCTGTGCCTCCAGGTGTGTGCAGGTAATTTCTCCACCAATATAGATCACAACTATGATCTAGTACATGGTCTTCTTCAATGATTACTAAAATTTCATCCAGCCATTAGCAATTTGATGATCAAAGTCTCCAACTTAGATAGGCGGTATGATATAGGTGTCCAATCTGCCACCAGGCCCATGTTCAAAGCCATTATAAATTTGTAAGACCTACAAATGCTTGTATTACCATAGTTTAGACTCTGAGGATTTTAAAAACATAATGAAGTATTAGAGTAAGATCTTACCGGAGGATAATATGTGGGTGATTAATTATTTATTATACTGACTAATGAGGTAAGAGATAGGTGGTTCAGTGGATAGAGAATCAGTCTTGAATCACAAAGACCTGAGTTCAAATTTGACCTCAGACACTTAATAGCTATGTGACCCTAAAAGGTCAATTAACTTCTGTTTGCCTCAGTTTCCTCATCTATAAAATGGGGATAAAAATAGCACCTGCTTTCCAGAATTTTTTGTGAAAATCAAATGACATAATTATTCCAAAGTGCTTAGGACAGTTCTTGGCAGATGATAAGTGCTATAGAAATGGAAGCTATTGTTATTGACCTATTGGAATTAACCTAAGTGAAATTAATATAAGTGAAATTATTGAAGTTTTACAAAATATCAATAAATGGCTGAATTTTATTAATACTTTTATATATTATTTGTAATTACCCTAAGTGAGCCTTATAATATGAAATCAAAAGCATTCTTAAGTTTACCTGACATCCTAGTATACTAGGACTTTAACACACCAATTGGTTAATTTTAATTACATTAAATGATGCTGACTTGGTCTAAGTGAGCCAAGGTCTGCATTGCTCCCTCATCCTTTGGGGAATAAAAATACTTCCTCTGTAGCTTGATGAATTCCTGTAAAATCCTAAAGAGATTTTAAAGTTTCCAAGAAAAGATTTCCCATCAGAAATAATCTCTCTCTCTCTCTCTCTCTCTCTCTCTCTCTCTCTCTCTCTCTCTCTCTCTCTCTCTCTCTCTCCCTCCCTCCCTCCCTCTCCCTCTCCTCTCCCTCTCCCTCTCTCTCTCTCTCTCTCTCTCTCTCTCTCTCTCTCTCTCTCTCTCTCTCTCTCTGTCTCTCTCTGTCTCTCTCTCTCCCTGTCTCTTTCTCTGTCTCTCTGTCTCTCTCTGTCTCTCAGTCTCTCTATCCTTCCCCTTCCCCTCCTTCCTCCCTCCCTGAATTCTTTTTTTCTTTCTTTTTTTTTGGGGGGGGGACTTTGCTTTAGAAAGTGAACATAGAGTGAAGAATTTGAGAGGTCTAATAGCTTCTATAGCATTCTTATAATAGTAATGTTGTTAGCATCACTATAGTTAAGGACTTGTCAGCATTTATAAACTCCTACTTCACTGAAATTTCATTTGGAATATAAGTTTTCAGCCCAGAAGCAATTTTCTTTTCAGACTTTAGAGCTATGTCTTAGGATATTTTGAATGGTTTGGTTAAAACTTAAAATAAAAGCATACTGTTTTTAGATGTCTTTTTAAATACAAAATAATGTTCATTTTGTGATTCTTCCTTGTATAAAATCAATTAGCTTATAATGGTTCAAGGCTTTGGGATATGTTTTCACAGTTTCAACAATAGAGACAATATAGCTTATCAAAGTCAAAATTATACTCAACTAAAAAGTGTCACTGAAGGCACAATGAAGTTGGCAAATGAGAGAATTTACCAAGTTTTAGATAAACAGCACATTTTTTTTTCTAAACCATGAAGAAAATGAGCAAAGGAAAAGGGAGTCTGCTTTAAGTCAGAGGGAGAGAGGAGATGTCAGACTGGGAAAGGAAGGGAAGTGAGGAATTTGAAAAATATAGAATAATAACTCTGCTTTTAGAATTTGAAGATTTAAGACAATAGAAAGAGGGAATGTGCATTGTTAAATAATCTTTAACCCAGAAGCTGAATGTGGTCATTGGGATTTTGGACTGATGATTTTGTCAGTGTGGTAGTTATTGATTTGGAAATTTCTTTTGCTTTATGCAGATTTTCAAATCATCTGTAACTTATAGGCTTAGAGTGTCATTTGAGGTACTGAGAACTTTCAAGGCCCTCCCTTGGTTATGCAGCTTTTGTATGTCAGAGAGATTTGAGTTCAGCCCTACTGGATTTCAAGGCTGACTCTTCATCTACTATGCAAGTAGGTGATAACTCGGTTAGACAGCTGAAACTCAATTCAGGAAGACTGGAGGTCAAATCTTATTTTAGACATTGCTTGCATGACCCTGAGCAAGTCACTTGACCTTTCTGTGTCTCAGTGTCCTCATCTGTAAAATGTAAATAATAATAGCACCTACTTCCCAATGTTATTGTGAGGATAAAATTTGATAATATTTGTAAAGTACTCTGTAAATCTTAAAGTGAAAAGTAAAATTGGGGCAGCTGGATGGTGCAGTGGATAGAGTCCTGGGCTTGGTGTCAAGAAATCTCATCTTCCTGAGTTCAAATCTGGCCTCAGATATTAGCTGTAGGACCCTGGGCAAGTCATTTAGCCTCAGTATCCTCATCTATGAAATTAGCTTGAGAAGGAAATGGCAAACCACTACTGTACCTCTGCCAAAAACAAAAACAAAAGCAAAAACAAAAACAAATGGGGTCAGAAAGAATCAGACACAACTGAATTTGTAATTTTGCTTTAGTTATTTTTTTAGTGGCATTCACAATTTACTGATTTGCTTTTTTCTCTCTTTTGTTGATTTAAGCATTTAGAGATACAGACTTTCCCCTACACATTACTTTGGCTGTATCCCATGAATTTTTAGTGTATCTCATTGTTGTCATTTCCTTTAATGAAATTATTGACGCTATGATTAATTATTTGACCCCATTTATTCTTTAGAATTAGGTTAGCTCCCAATTAATTTTTAATCTTTGTTTCCACAAGTCTTTTTGAATATAATTATTATTGCATTATGATCAAAAATGGATGAATTTAATACTTCTCCTTTTCTACATTTGGTTGTGAGGTTTTTATGCCTCACACATGCCTATGGTCAATTTTTAACAAATTCCAGTGGCTCTCTGTTAACTCCAGGATTAAATATAAAATCCTCTGGTCATGTGCCTCACATTCTATGATCCATCAACATTGGCATCCTTGCTGTTCCTATGACATGCTATTTGGAGCTCACAGTGTGTTGTGGGAGTCTTTATCTTGAATGAATTCAGACTCAGACCACCTCCAATTCAAGCAAAGGCATTTATTGAGTGTGACATTCTCCAGCAGGCTGAGGTCCAAGAGGTACCAGCAACTTCTGTAAGACAGGACAGTCATTTTTATAGTGTAATGATGCTGATTATATAACAGAAATTATGAATATTAAAAAGGCAAGAGGGGTTCTTCAAGGGATTAGATAATAGGGCAGGGGTCCAGGTCTCAGTGAAATAGTACACATGATTACCTATAATGCATACAGAAAAACCTGATGGGGGATTAATATATGATAAGGATGCTATAATAAGCCTCTCTGTCTCATAAATTTGCCTAAAGGACAGCTGCCTACTTAGGGAAATTCCCTTCTATTGTTTTGGGGTCCACATACTGCTGAGGCATCCTGGTGGTGCTGCTTTCTGATTGTCTAGCTATTGTGGTCCTGTCTGAGATTAGATGGATGATGTGGTTATGGTTGAATGCATGCGCACACCTGCTGTTTCTGTGGGAAATATGAGCAATGGGTCTGGGGGCAGTGGCTATCTAGAGTCAGTGGCTAGAATTCCATCACATGTACACACCTGCTGTTCTAGTGGGGCAGTAAAGCATATATATGAGGAAGTTAGGCTATTGAGTCAGGGGGGCAGTAGCTAGGTGGGGGCAGTGGCTAGGTATGTGCAGTGGGACTGCTGTTCAATGAGGCCCATAAGGCTTATGTTAGAATATTGGTGCTGAGGGAAGCTTTATTAGGATCCCATCAATGACACTCCATGGCTTTTCAGGGACTATGTCTCATGCCAGCATTGTTCTCTTTCCTTATTTTCATCTCTTAGCCTCCTTCCATAATCACTATAAATCTCACCTTCTACAATAATTATCCCTCCCATTCCCCACCAGTATTAGGAATACAAAAAAAGACAAACACATGATCTCTGCCCTCAAGAAGCTTACATTCTATTGGTAAGACAACATACAAACAGCAATGTAGACAAAGGATACATATGGTGTAAATGGAACTAGTCTCAGAGGAAAAGGGAGATGAAAAAGGGAAAAGGAGTACTATAGAAGTTGGAATTTTAACAGAATCCTGAGGGGAAACAGGGAAGCCAAGAGACAGTTGATGAAGGTCAGATACTAGGGCTGTGATGAAGTGATTACAGGAAGTGACAATGGTTTGAAGTCATGATGCTCAGAGTGACAAGACAAAAGACTAATCGATAAGAACCGGGGCAGGGGAACAAAAGTGGCATTTCACACTTCTTGTGGAGCAATGATGATTAGAGAATAGAGACAAGTGAGACTTCAGAAAGGAGAAAACACTGTGTTTTTTATCCTACTTTATATCTAGAAAAATCCACAATTTCAAGTTTCTGAGTACTTTATCCACCAGGTCAGATAGAAACTTTTTCAATGTTTACTTTAAAAATGCACTTCTTTTCATGTTTTCCTATACATCATTCCTAGACTTAACCAAAGAACAATCAGTTGCAATTTTTTTTTCAAATTTTGTGTGTTTAGTTTTGTACTGATTAAACAAGAATCCATGATGTAGTATGTAAAGAGATGGCCTTGAAGCAGGGAAAATGTGAGCTCAATTATTGTCTCTGACTCATAACATTTCTTCAATCTGGGGCAAATCACATAAATTCCAGATCCTCTAGGCAACACTATAGAGTGATCAGTTTCAGAGAAGGTGGCAGCATTCATTGGTACAGGGAGTTTCCTCAAAGGGAGTTCCTTAAGTTAAAGAAAAATCATGGATCCAGATCCCATACCTTTAGAAAGATGGAAAACTAACAAACCGTATATTTTGTCATAAATTTCCCTTAAATAGACAATTTAAAAAATCAAAGAAATAAGAAAGAATGATCTTTATTTAACTTATAAACTTGGTTCCTGTTAGAATTTTGGATGATCTGCAGAAGCAGAGAAGAACTCTTGCTCCATTGATGTCCCTAAAGCAGGCAGCCAAGTGGTCTAGTGGTTAAGATAGATTATTGGACCTGAATTCAAGATAGCCTGAGTTCAAATCCAGTCTCTGATACTTAGAAGCTTTGTGGCCCTGGGCAACTCAATTGACCTCTGCCTCAGTTTCCTAATTTGTAAAAATGGAGACAATAGAAATATGTATGTTTAAGGTTTGTGATAAAATAATATTTATAAATCACTTTGCAAACAAAGTGTTATATAAATGCTAGCTTTTTATGGGGCATAAAAATATTTACCTAAGTGGAGGGCCTAATTAACTAAGAAATTTTCATCTTCTTAGAGAGGCTATAAGAGATTTAATCCAGTCTGTCATCCAGAGCAACTACTAGGAAGGACTCGTGCTTGTAAGTCTAGGAAATGCTCAACAATTTGGGTTCAAGAGGCACAATTTTAATATGACTTTGAAGAAAGATGAGACCAAGCACTTTTGAGAGATTCTCTTCAAATGTAAAACTAGGGCTGTGATGCTCATGATTTCTAATGTCTCTTCAAGCTCTGGATTCCATAATTTGAAATAATCTTAGTGTAAGCACTGTGTATACATTCAGCTAACAAATATGCATTAAGTACCCACCACATGTATTTATTGATGTTACACCCTGGGGTAATAAAAAGATAGATAGCTCCACAAAGGATATGATTTAGTAATAATATAATGTTCTCAAAGTATTTTAATTCATTAAATTATTTGAGCTTTGTAACAACCTTATGAGAGTTGTTACAAACGTTAACTATTACATTGTTACAACGTAGCTATAGCTACGTTGGTTTTTATTATCTTTGAAAAACTAGTTAAAAAAACTTTTCATTTATATGGAATTGTTTTTAGCAGTGAAGAGTTCGTTTTCTTAGAAAACATAACTTCATTTTCACTTTACCAATCTAGCTACGGGACTTCCTTTATTGGCATTTTGTGTTTCAAATTCAATGTTGCTGGGACATGCTATGAAATTGATCCTCATCTAAATTTCTCAAAATTTAATTTGTATCTTTGAAATTTTAAAATATTTGCTTTTATGAATATCATTTTAAATAATTGTTGCAAAAACATTACGAAGTATAATTATTATTATCATTTTGGTTTTATTACAAAGAATATTTATGCCATACCTATCCATATATACCAGCAAAAGATCCTAGATCTAAGACTAGAAGAGACCTCTGAGGCCATTTAGTCCAACCCATTATTTTATAGATGAGGAAACAAAAGCCTATAGAGGGTAAGTGTTAAATCTTAAAATTTCCCTATAGCCTTTTTAAGAATTACAAAGGCCTCCTAGTCAAATGTGACTGGAGAAAATCTGATTTTTTTTAAATTTGTGTGTCTTTTAACATAGCTATAAAATATTTTTGCTTAGTAGACCACTTCACAAAAGTTGAAGATGTCAAGAAAGGGGAATTAAGAACTTAAATGTATCCCAAACTTTTTGTACATAAGTACTCTGTTAATGCTACTTAACTATCAATTTAACGACTCCTAAAGTCTCAGTGGCTAGATTTGAAGCTGGGTCCTTTAACTCCAAATTCAGGTATTGTTCTACTCTACCTTACTACCTCTCATGAAAAAAAAAATGTGAATTTTTGAAGTGAGTCCCTTTAGTAAACTGATTTTGTTGCCAAGAAAATTACATGAAACATAGTAGTACTTAGAAATGATATTTATTATGTTAAATAGGAATACATACATACATATATATGTATATATACATATATATGTATGTATGTATAGCCTATATCACATTGCATGCCACCTTGGGAAGGGAGGTGGGGAGGGAGGGGGAGAAAAATTTAAAACCCGAAAGTTTATGAAAGTGACTGTTGATAATTCAAAATCAATTAATAAAAAAAGAAATGATATTTTTCCATAATAGTACTTAAAACAATATTTCCATAATGTAAAAAGAATTATAAAACAATAGCATTTATTACCACAAAATGTCAAATAAACAAATAACATCTGATTCCAAACTTTCTGGACCATCTACTTCAGTATTCTCTTCAGGATAGTAGCTGAAGTTCATTTACCTTTGACAAATGGAAATTCCAGTGGAACTTTTATCAAGGTCAGGGCAGTATGACATGCTGCAAAGATGTCAGTATGATGCCTTCAGTCTTCTAAATTGTTCATCCTTGATATATAGGAGTTGTAGCCTACCGTGTTATGCATCCATTCAACTACTTCCCAGGTGCCTGTTTGATATTGTGAAAATATTGGAGAATTATCAGTATCCATGTACTAAAAATAGAAACTTCAGTTGTCTGCATGTAGAATCAAACTATTCCAACAAATATGGAGTGGAAATGGAGGGATTGAGGATAAGGAACAAAACTGACACTGAACAAAAAAGAAACTTTTATGACTGGAGATATTCAAGGACTGAAGATTATCTTTCTTAGAAAAGTTTGATCTTGAACAAACACACTTAGCAGAAAAAACCTTTTATCATCATTCTATCAGTGAAAAAGATGATATAGCATAGTGGATAGGGTGCAGGGCATGAGAAAGATTTAGGTGCAAATTTCACCTCTGTCCTTGCTTAGCTTCTTTAATATGTGCATTTAACTTCTTTAAATTTAAGCAACTCCTTAAAATTTGAAAATGATGACTGTGATCTGCATCTGTGGAAGAAGTACCCATGTGAATAACATAGTAAGTCCTTAATGGTGGCATGCCATCAATATAATACTTAAGTACGAAATAATTGGGGATACATTCAAGTTACTAATTCCCCTTTCCTTATATCTTCAACTCATTTAAAGTGGACTACTAAGCAAAAACATTTTACAGCTTTGTTCAAAGGCATACAAATCAAATAATCAGGCTTGCTCAACTCACATTTAGATAGGAAACCTCCATTGTTCTTAAAAAGGTATGGGGCAGTTTTAAGATTTAGTTTGTTATCCAGAGCAATCAGAAAGAGGCACTCATGCCACTAATTTGTTTTGAATTCAATATATTGTATTTTGTATCATTTTATATGTATAGACACAACTTAAGTTTGGTTTCAGTCTTGGTCATTGCATCCATCATTGTTTCTTTCTCCATAGAAGAGCAGTAAGGCAAATGTGGGAAAAATGGATGGTGAAATACATACCTGTCAAATACAGTACAGTAGTATCTTATTATGGAGCATTATTAGAGAATGAATGATTGCACATATCTAATTTACAGAACTGTGAAAGTTACTAGAACTGCCACTTATCCGTTTGTTCACTAAAACTTTTGTTTCATTATTTTAATTTGCATCTAAATATTTATATAATATATCATATAATTCATTGTCCATATGAGAAGCCTTTCAAGTGTGGTAACATCTGTCATAGCCTAACTTCCCCCCTCCTTGACTTGAAAAACCCTAAATCATCTCCATTACAGACTAAGGCTTCAGAACTGTTGATTAATAGAAGAGTACACATTATTACACTGATTAAAAGCTAACACATTCACCTTCCCCCATTTCGTTATTATTTCTCTAATCATTGAAATATGAACATGTGCAAATGCCAAAAAGTCATTTATTGAAACTTTGAGTCTTAAAATGTAGTATTATTACCATGATATCAGGGAAACCAAGTAAAGAGTAAATGAAGAAACAATTTATTAGTATTTTGGAGTAAGATACAAAAGTCAGAATAACAAAAACGGCTAGTGTTTATTTGAAGACAGTGTTCCATTGAAGTGAGAATCAACTGATGCATGTTCATGTATGGCTGCTGCCTCCTCAGATGGTCCAAGCAGCTGTCTTGGCAATAGATTTTAGGAAATACAATGCATCTGTTCCATTGTAGAGAAGACTTTTCCATCTGGTCCACTGACAAAGCCATTGGAATATCGCTAAGCAAACTTTGTTACCATAGCTTTTTAATTCTAACCAGTATACCTATGGCTAGAGACCATACTCAGTTGGAACAATTGCTGTCATTTTCAGGGCCAACAGAAACCTAGAAGATTCAGGATATAAACAAAGGGGAACTTTCAAAATGTAATGAAAAAAAAAAGCCAGCAGCAGGTTAAAAAAAGGGTCCAGGCTACAGGTGAAAGGATGCTTGTATACATGCAGAACAGCATAACTTTCCAGCATTTGAGTAGTGTTTTTCTCATCTCTTCTTATGATTGATTTCTTTGTTCCTCTAACTTTGTCTGTGTTTCTTGCCACTTTTGCTATCATCCCCTTTCACATCCAGAAATAACTCATTTCATTATTATTCTAGTAATGAGGAGCCTACCAGAGTTCAAAAAAGAATCAATCACTAGGAGAATGGGCTCCACATACACCATATGCTGACTTTTTAAGCTTCATTTCAAAGTTACAATAAATACAATAGTAGTACAACAAATTGATGCAAATAACAACACATGCAGATACCATCAAGAAACTCTGTAGTTCAGGTCTTAGAATTTTGATACAAGGTCTGAAATTAAAATCTAAAGATCATGGTTCTTGCTTCCGACATGTATCTAATCAAGTATAAGCAGGCTATTTATAATCCCAGTAAAGTCTACCCTGGGCAGGTAGGTGGTACAATGTATAGAGCACTGGGCCTGGAATCAGAAAGAAGAGTTCAAATGAGGCATCAGATAATTACTAGCAATGTGACTCTGGACAAGTCTCTTAATCTTGTTTGCCTTACTTTCCTCATCTGTAAAATGAGCTAGAGAAGGATCTTTGCAAAGAAAACTCCAAATGGGGGTCATGAAGAATTGGACACAATTGAAACAACAAGGTCTGTAGTGAATAAAAGTAATAAGGAAAGAGACTAGACCTGTGATTCCAATTAATAATTAACTCCTAACTAAAGAATCTCTACCATGGCAGGTCAGCAACTTCTTTATAACTTGTATTCTTTTTTTAATTAATTAATTAATTTTGATTTATCAACAATCATTTCCATAAACTTTTGAGTTTTAAATTTTTCTCCCCCTGCCTCCTCAACTTCCTTCCCAAGATGGCACAAAACCTGATATAGGCTATACAGATGCATTCCTATTAAACATATTTTCACATTGGTGATGTTGGTAAGGAAGAATTAGAATCAATAGAAGGAACCACAAGAAAGAGGAAACAAAACAAAACAGAAGGGAAAAAAAAGAGCAAATAGTATGCTTTGATCTGCATTCAAACTCCATATTTAGATGTAGATAGAATTTTCCATCATGAGATTTTTGGAGATGTCTTAGATCCTTGCATTGCTGAGAAGGGCTAAATCTATCAAAGTTAGTCATTGTACAATGTGGCTGTTACTGCATACAAGGTTCTCCTGGTTCTGCTCACTTTACTCAGCATCAGTCCCATATAACTCTTTCCAGGTTTTTCTGAAGTTCACCTGCTGATCATTTTTATACCACAAAAGTATTCCATTACATTCAGATACCACAACTTGTTCAGCCATTCCCCAGCTGATGGGTACCCCCTCAATTTCCAACTCTTTGCCACCACAAAAAGAGCTGCTGTAAATATTTTTTGCATGTGTGGGTCCTTTTCCCATTTGTATGATCTCTTTGGGATACAGCCTTGAAGTGCTATTGCTGGGTCAAAGAGTATGCACATTTTTATAGCCCTTTGAGCATAGTTCCAAATTGCTCTCCAAAATGGTTGGATCATTTCACAACTCCACCAACAATGCATTAGTGTTCTAATTTTCCCACATCTTCTCCAACATTTATCATTTTCCTTACAATTTATATTCTTAAAGAGTTGATTAGAGTACTAATAGTTTATGTAAGGTATATGTAAGAAGTGGGATTTGAACCCAGGTCTTCCTGACTTCATGGGTATTCTGTTATTGATTACACTATACTGCTTCTGTAACTTTAATACTCATGAAAATTTTCTTATTCAACTTTATATTTTGCAGTGTTTTGACTTTTTTGGCAATTGTTAAATTCATAATAAAAAGATTTAAGGAGCAGCTAGGTGGCACAGTGGATAGACCACCAACCCTAAAGTCAGGAGGACCTGAGTTCAAATCCGGCCTCAGACCAAACTTGATACTTATTAGCTGAGTTACCCTGGGCAAGTCACTCAACCCCAATGGCCTAAAAATACAAAAAAAAAAGATTTAAAAAGAAAAACAATGGCGTCCAACCGTGTATGGCCAAATTAAAGATATTGTTTGTATACATATTTATACACTGAGACATCTCTCCATGTTAATGTGTAGATATGTGTATGTATACATATAAGTGAAAAATCTAATCCAATCTTAGCTATATATAGAAAGGAGCAGGCTATGATAACAGACAAAGCTAATTAGCAAGTATGAAGTACAGAAATCCAAGTCTTATCTCCGTCTCTGGTTCACATCTGATCCCCTGAACCTCTGCAAGTCATTGATGATACAGGAAAAGCCTAATGGGCAGAGTTCTTTAAAAGGACAAAAAAAGAAAGAAAGAAAAGGTTAGATTGAAGAACTAGGTTCTTTTAATTTTTTTTTGACATTTTAGTCACTTAATTTCAATAATTCCAAATTGATTTCCAAAATGTTTAGAATTTCCAAAATGATTGACAGCTCTATTTAGTATTTTATTTTTTCTCTTGGTACATGTGAACAATTCAAATTATCTCTCTTCCTCCTTCCCCATACCCCCCTTCTTAAGAAGGGAAGCAATTCAATATAGGTTATACATATGTAGTCATGCAAAACATTTCCATATTAGTCATGTTGTAAAAGAAAACTAGACCAATAACAATAACAACAAAAAAAAAAACCTCAAGAAAAATAAAGTAAAAAAAAATGCTTCAATCTGTATTCAGACACTATCAGTACTTTCACTGGGGATGGATAGTGTCTTTCGTCATAAGTCATTCAGAGTTGTCTTGGATCATTGTATTGCTGAGAACAGCTAAGTCATTCACAGCTGATTATCTCACAATGTTGCTGTTACTTTGTACACAGTACATTTCACTTTGCATCAGCTCATTTAAATGTTTCCAGGTGTTTTTTTCTTTTTGTTGAGAGCATCCTACTTGTCATTTCTTATAACACAATAGCACTCTCTCATAATTACACACCATAATTTATTCCACCATTCCCCTCTTGTTGAGCACCTCCTCAATTTCCAAATTCCTGCCACCAAAAAAAGAGTTGCTATAAATATTTTTTTACATATGGGCCCTTTTCCTTTTTGTTTTTCATCTCTTTTGGGATACAGATCTAGTAGTGGCATTCTGAGGTCAAAGGGTATGCATAGTTTTATAGCCCTTTGGGCATAGTTCAAATTGCTCTAGAGAATGGTTGAATTAGTTCACAACTTCACTAACAGTGCATTAGCATCTCATTTTCCCACATCTCCTCCAACATTTGTCATTTTCTTTTTCTATCCTATTAGCCAATCTAACAAGTATAAGGGAGTATCTTAGAATTATTTTAATTTGCATTTTCCAATCAAGAGAACATTTTTTTCCGTATGGCTATAGATAGCTTTGACTACTTCATCTGAAAATTGTTCATGTCTTTTGATCATTTATCAACTGGGGAATGGTTATTACTTTTATAAATTTGACATAGTTCTCTATATGTTTGAGAAATGAGGCCTTTAGAAATCCCATTTAAACTTACTGTAGACATTATAAAATATTTAGGAGTCTACCTCCTGAAACAAACCCAGGAACTCTATGAAAACAATTACAAAACACTTTTCACACAAATAAAATGAGATCTAAATAATTGGAAAAAACATCAGTTGCTCATGGGTAGGCCAAGCTAATATAATAAAAGTGACAATCCTACCTAAGCTAATTTACTTATTCAGTGCCATACCAATCAAACTACCAAAAAATTATTTTATAGAGTCAGAAAAAATAATAACAGGATTCATTTGGAAAAACAAAAGGTCCAGAATATCAAAGGAACTAATGAAAAGAAATGCAGGGGAAGGTGGCCTAGCAATTCCAGATCTTAAATTGTATTATCAAGCAGCAATCATCAAAACTGCTTGGTACAGCCTAAGAAATAGGGAGGTGGATCAGTGGAATAGGTTAAATATGCAAGACATAGTAGTCAATGACTATAGTAATCTATTATTTGATAAACCCAAAGACCCCTGCTTCTGGGATAAGAACCCACTCTTTGAAAAAAACTGGAAAAGAGTATGGCAGAAAGTAGGCATAGACCCAAATCTCACACCATATACCAAAATAAAGTCAAAATGGGTTCAGGACTTAGATATAAAGGCTGATACCATAAGTAAACTGGGAGAACAAGGAATAGTTTACCTATCAGATCTATGGAGAACAGAAGAATTCATGACCAAACAGGAGATAGAGAACATTATGAAAAGCAAAATGGATAATTTTGATTACATTAAATTGAAAAGTTTTTGCACAAACAAAGCCAATGCAACTAAGATTAGAAGGAAGGTAGAAAATTGGGAAAGAATTTTTACAACCAGTCTCTCTGATAAAGGCCTCATTTCTAAAATATATAGAGAATTAAGACAAATTTATAAGAACACAAGCCATTCCCCAATTGATAAATGGTCAAAGGATATGAACAGACAGTTCTCAGATGAAGAAATTAAAGCCATCTATAGTCATATGAAAAATGCTCTAAATCGTTATTGATTAGAGAAATGCAAATCAAAAAACTCTGAGGTACCACATCACACCTATCAGATTGGCCAACATGACAAAACAGGAAAATGATAAATGTTGGAGAGGATGTGGGAAAATTGGAACGCTAATACATTGTTGGTGGAGTTGTGAAATGATCCAACCATTTTGGAGAACAATTTGGAACTATGCCCAAAGGGCTACAAAAATGTGCATACCCTTTGATCCAGCAATAGCACTTCTAGGGCTATATCCCAAAGAGATCAACAAATGGGAAAAGGACCCACATGTACAAAAATATTCATAGCAGCTCTTTTTGGTGGCAAAGAATTGGAAATTGAGAGGATGCCCATCAATTGGGGAATGGCTGAGCAAGTTGTGGTATATGAATGCAATGGAATACTATTGTGCTATAAGAAATGATGAACAGGCTGACTTCAGAAAAACCTGGGAAGACTTATATGGCCTGATGCTGAGTGAAGTGAGCAGAACCAAGAGGACTTTGTACACAATAAAAGCCACGTTATACAATGACTAAGAATGTTAAACTGAACCCTTCTCAGCATTACGAGGATCTAAGACATCTCCAGAGACCTCAGGATGGAAAATGCTGTCCACATCCAAAGAAAGAACTATGGAAGTCAAATCGCTATCACTTATTTTTACCTTCTGTTGAGTTTTGTTTCATCTTTCTGATGGTTCCTCCTATTGGTTTTAATTTGTACTTACAACTTCACTAATGTGAAAATATGTTTAATGGGTATGTAAATGTAAAGCTTATATCAGATTGTGAGCCATCTTGGGGAGGGTGGGGGGAGGAAAAGGGAGAAAAATGTTCAACTCAAAAGCATATGGAAAAAAAATTAAAAATTAAAAAAAGAGAAATGAGGCCTTTATCAGAGAAACTTGCTTCAAAAATGTTTACAGTTACTATCGCTAATTGTATTTCCATCCATCCTATTTCACTCCCCCGTTCATTCTATTCTTACATACAAAGTAGGTGAAATTTTACTCTCATCTGTGGATTCTTCATGAACTTCTCAACTCAGGTTTATTGCATGAAATGTTAGACATCTGAAAATTTTTCTCGAACTAGTTGATTTTTTTTCCTTTGTGTAGTATCAATAATTGAATTCATTTCCTTAATAAATTATAGATATTATCATTTCTCCACTCCATCCATCCCCACACTTTACTCACACCCATCTTCCCTCCTCCCTGCCCCAAATTCTGAAATTTACATTAGTCATTCCTTTGGCTAAAGTCATTGAAAGTCCCTGTTAAATTCAAATATGTGACCTGAGAGGGAATTAAGTTATGATAACCATTACCATTAAGCTATTAATATGACACAAAGGAATTGCTCTGAAAAGCTATCCATTCACCTAGCAAGTTCTTTGTCACATTCTAGTACTTGACAGCATAGGAATGGAGAAATATAAAGTGAGTTCATCCACTGTGATCAATTGTAAATCAAGGCCAAATTGAGAATGTATCTTTATCATCACTGAAATGTGGTATATGCCATGTCTGGCATGTAAGCATATGATCTTGAGCCCATACAAAGTACCAGAGACACCATATAAGAAAGGCATAAGGCAATAACCTATATCTTCAAGTAGGAGGGAGATTCTTCATAAGTAGGGAGTGCATTCTAAGCATTAGGGATGCCAGTTCAGAGTCATGGAGATAGGATATGAGGAGGCTTATGAGAGGAAGAAAGAAAAGGTCAGTTTGGCTGGGTCATAGAGTGCTGAAAAGAGAAGTAACATTCTATGAAATAGGTTGGGTATAGGATTATGGGCTTTAAAAGCTAGAGGAATGTGTGTGTGTGTGCATGTGTGTGCGTGCATGTGTGTGTCTATGTGAGTTCCTGTAGAGGCTATAAGGAGCTAATTGACTAGAGGAATGGTTCAGTCATATCTTTACTTAAGGAACATTAGTTTGGTAACTGTATAGGATGGTATGAAACAGAGACAGAAACTGATTAGGTGACTACTGTAATAACATAGTTGAGGGGCAACAAGGGCCTGAACTAGGGTGCTGAGGAACAGTGATAGGGAGTTAGGTATGTGCAAAAGGAGGGTATAATGTCAAAGATTCTGTGGAGGTAGAAATGACAAGATTTTTCAGTTATTTAAAGTATCATATGTAGTTTGAGATTAAGGAGTCAAAGGTACCATTTAGGTTCCTTATGAAAGCACGCAGATACCCTTGACAGAAATAGAGAAGTTTAGAAGTAGAAGGCTTGGAGGCGAGGAAGAAGATAATAAGTTCTGCTTTGGAAATGTTGAGTTTTTGATGTCTCTGGGATATCTAGTTTGAAATGTTCAAAAAGTAATTGGTGAGGAGAGATTAAAGGTGAGGGAAGAGGCTGATTACAACTTGAGTTCTGTCAAAAGAGGGGGTTGTTTTCTAAATAAAATGAACTCAAATCAAACTAACATTTTAAATTCTAGAAACTCAAACCTGTGTTTTACCTAGAAAGTAAATACATAATGAGCACAAAAATGTAAATGGAGAATAAAAAATCACAAAATAGTTAAAAATGAACATTGCAAAATTGCAAAGCCTAAGTATGACAGTAAATAAGCATTATGGGAAGACATCTTCTCCGATTCCTTTGCACAGGTAAAAGGTCCATGTGTGTGAAGCAGTGATTTATTTTTATATTTTTTCAATGCATTGATTAGTTTGGCTATTTTCTTTTCTTTTTTCTTTAATTACATTATTTTATAGATGGCTTTCAGGAAGGAAAGGGAAAGGATATTGGGGAAATACTAAGAAATTTTTTAAAAGATATCAATAAAAATTTTTTAAGTGAATAATTATACACACACACACACACACTGCATACTAAATATCTCTGCTATAGGAAATGTAATTCTAAGGGGTTCAGAAAGAAAATTGCTTTCTTTACCCCTTTCAAGTCAAGAGGGTTGCCTTTAGGTTTGACTTGGCAGTTTAACCCCTTTCCACTGAATATTGGTTACATCAAACACCATGGCAGAGTAAATCTCTTTAGCAAAGGAAATTGGCCAGTATATATTGAAGAAAAGGTACAAATACAGATATTAAGAACCATATAATACATGAGCCCTTCCTCTGGGGTGAAATTAAAAAACAAAATTTCAAAACAAAGCAAAGCAAATACAACTCAGCTGAATCAAGGAGAAAGGGAGAATCTCGCTGAAGGGGATTTTATTCTCAGCAGCTACTAGGGCTACAGGTGCTGGAAATTTAGGGACATGTAGTGGCTAGGGAGGACAGAGGTAGGTAGTAGACCAGTTCCCCAAACATGTCTGAAGCTTCAGGACTCCAAACTGTCATTAAAATATTGTTCCTAGCCTCTTTCAGCCAGTAATTATCTTTCTATGACCCCTCTTGAAATGTATGTCCAACCAAATTAAGTAATTCCATTCTCCACTTGTGAATCATCATGGCTCAATGTTCTCTTAACAAAATAGAAATTATAATCCCTTAAATATATAGTAGGTCAACATGTTAAAGTCAACCTCAGAAACCTGTTCCAGACTTTACCAGAAATGGGGATGCATTCAAATATTCTAATCAATGATGAACTCTGAGTGCAGATTGAAGCAGACATTTTTCATTTTCTTTTTTTTTTTTGTAAAGTGGCTAATATGAAAACATGCTTTGCATGACTTCATGTGTATAATTGATATATTGCTTGCCTTCTCAATGGGTAGGGGAGGAGCTGGAGAGAGGAAAAGAATTTGGAACTCAAAATTTAAATATGCTAAGTTTTTTTTAAATAAAAAATACTTAAAAACACATTCTAGTCAAATCTATTAAAAAATGATTCAATAAATTAGAACTTCTTCTAATAAGTGCTTAGGGAAACATACAGGGTATCCCAATAGTTTTAGTGCATTGCATACATTGTATACCACTGTTTCTAAGCTGTCTGAATCCACGTCTGGCTCCCTTCCCTTTTTCAACAGGGATACCTCATTGTACCATGGATAGCTGGCTATACTTAGAGTCAGGAATATCTGTTTGAATTTCTTTCCAGACACTATCTAGATGTGTAACCCTGTGAAAGTAAATTCACTTCCCTCAGCCTCATTTTTCATATCTTTAGGATGGGGATAATAAGACCTGTATCATTTACTTGAAAAAATATGCAAACTATTCTAGGCATTTTAACATTTTTTTCATACTAAACTCTTTCATCCATGACATTTTTGCCTATATTAACCTTGTACAATTTTCTTTTAAACATTGATCCTTGGTTATTTATTTTTGTTCTATAAAGCAAAGATTATCTATTTTTCTTTCATTTATTTAATTTGAAGGAAATTTCTATTCTCCTCCCTTGTCATTAAAATAATATTTTGTATTTTGAAAACTATCCCAATTTTAAAATTACTTAAGCATAATATAGCTTGATTGCATAAATTATGTGTCTACAGTCTATGCTCCCATGTTCGTTTATGAAAAATTACTACATAAAGTCAAACAAACCATTGCAATTTATAAATGTGAAGAACGTATTTCTTCATCTGTAAAATGAGAGGGTTGGATGAGATGGTCTCTAAGGTCCTTCCAGCTCTAATATTCTAGGATTCTATGATGCTATAATTTCATGACAGATCCTAAATGATAATGTAATAATGGCCCGAAGCCAGTGAAGTCTTCTGTGCAGATGTTCTCAGCACCTGCCAACTATTGGAAGGTACCCTTTTTTGAATGCTATATTTAGTTCTCAGGAGGGAACCACTTCAGCATTTTAATATGATGCCCAGAATTTCTAGCTCATAGCAGTTATTTTGTTATGGTTAAACCTTGGTTTTATTGATTCCACACTTAAAATGTAAAATGGCTGTTTAGAAATCTGATTTAGCTGCTCATTGAATAAAACATAAAAATATCACAAATATTTCAAGGGTAATTTACAAGGCTTACTCATGTATACTTTGAATTAAGTCATGTAAATATTCATTGCCTACTCCTATAATCATTAAAACACCCATAATTTGTGAATTTTATTTTAATAGTGAACTACAAAGCAATTCTGCATAACCACATTAAACTTTGAATTTTGTCCTATATTATGCTTCCTTCCAATTCATGCTGAAATTGGTGTTCAATAGTTCTTGACAGAAGTACAGACTTTCTATAAAAATAAAATAAAATGTTGAGTGATGTCCAATAATGCCCAGCATTAGCTCATCTGTACCCACTAGACGGAGCTGATCAGTATTTAAATACCATATTAAAAACCAAAACCAAAACCATGCAAGACCTTTTTACACAAATATGAACAGCTCAAATCTAGGTTTTTCTTTTCCTTTCTTTTTTTAGCAGATTTCTGCCATTAATTCTGGCATCTCTTTAAACACATACTGCTTGGAGTTTCCACGATTAATTAAAATCCAAATGTAATTTGTGTACTCATGTGCTAGAAGAAAATACAAAGTGACAAAAAAATAGCATTAAGACAAAAGAATAAGGATAGTCTTGGCTCCATTTTTAGGAAGATTTTCCTTCAAATAAAGATTAATAGTATCTTAGTATTGAGCTTAAGTCACTATTAAATAATTTTATCCAATTTAATACAATACCTAACCTATGTGTGAATTCTAGAAAATGAATCTTTTACCTCTTTTTTCATATGGAATTAATTTTTAAATTGCATGGGCTACCAAATGATATTGTGTATAGAAGGTACCTAATATTTATTTGATTGAATAGTTAAACTCTCATTAATTTATGAAAAAAATACTATTTCAAACATAATTATTTTATTTGAGGTTTATTCGGTATTGGTTAATTACTAGTGTTACTTCTGTCTAAAGACAATACATATAAATAGGTGAATAAAATACAAAATTTCAGAATAATTTTTTTTTCCTTAGCTAAAATTCAACTTCTATTTTTTTTTTTTTTTTTACCGTAGGAGACCCATATCCTCCTATGGTTCACTCATTTGTTGATAGTAAGTTGGCTGCTTAGTGAAGCATATAAACTTTCAGGACACTGGGGACCTATTTAATGCATTACTCTATTGCTATTGCAGTGTTCTCAATGATACCTTAGTGGCTTAACTTACTGACATGGGTAGAATATGTTCATTAAAACATTTCACATATTATGTAGTTCCACAGTCTGGAATCATTCTTCATACACTTATAGGCCCCCAGTGACTTTTTTTTCCCCATTTCATTCACAGCTTACCCCACCCACCTTGGAAAGATGGGAAAAACACATGAGAATGGACTTCCTAGTTTAGAAAACTAACATTTGGAGAAACGTCTCCAAAATATATTAAATTTTAAAAATTCCTTTCTATTGCGGGAACAAGTGAGTTCCAGATTTTTTATATTTGATCTACTTCTAAAAATAGAGATAATTAAACAATGGAATAGTGTGTTGGACTTAGAGTCAAGAAGTCCTGAGTTCAACTCTTGCTTAGACAAGTAACTAGTTATGTTCTCCTGTGAGAGTTAAAATTAAAATGTAGACATTCCCTCAATAGCTGTGTGTTGAATGATTGTTTTCTTACATTGTTTCATCTAGAGGAAGTAAATAATCCTCTCAGGACCTCAGTTTCTTTATCTGTAAAATCAGAGGATTTGACTAAATGATTGTAATGGTAAAAAATTCTTTGTCTTATTTGAGTCCTAGTACTTATATTTATTGTGTGGGTGACCCTAAGCTTAGTTTTATCTCTAAAATGGATATAATAGTATTTGAATTGCTTACTTTAATGGGTTGTTTTGAGGAAATTCTATAAATCTAAGAGAACTATAAACATAAGGTCACACCATTGTTATCCTTGTTTCTATTACTGTTTTTAAGGTCACTTCCAAAATTAAAATTCTGCATTTTAAAATTCAGATATTATTTTAATTAATGCAAATTCCAAGTAAAACCCCTTGCATATAAAGAAATCACTAATACAGAATAAATTGTTCACATAGTGCTAAATACCAAATATTTTTTGAAATATCGACTGAGTTGTTTTTGAATACTACTTTTAATATAAAGCACTCTTTCACAATAAAACAGAGTGGGAGGATCACAGAAGTAGGAAGGCCTGAACTTGAATCCCAGGAATGCTGCTTATCACCTTTGTGACCCTGGGCAATCACTTAACCTCTCTAGGCTTTAGTTTCTTCATCTGTAAAGTAAGAGAATTAGACTAGACATAAAAGACCCTTTCCGGTCCTAACTCCATGATCCCATATAAAATGATGAGAAATTGATCATAAATTCATTATCTTTAAGAATAAATTAATGATAAAGGCTAGTAACAGGACAACAAGTAAAATATAAATCAGCATTATAAATCTTATAATTCAGTGTGACAGGGCCAAAAACCTTTCATTGCTATAACAGTTTTCATAAGGTCTAGTCTCTATTTTGGTACCTCTTCTTGTTAGGCATCTTATGGATATGGTTTTGCTTCTTAACTTCTCTTCCTCACTCTAAAGAATATAAATGAAACAATATTTCTAGCTGTGGAGTCAGAGAATCGAGATTTATGTCTTGTCTATAGATATTACTTATGTGACATTGTCCAGTCCCTTAACCCCTCTAGGCCTCAGTTTCCTCATCTATAAAATGAGGGCATTGCACTAGATGACATCTGTTGTCCTTTCTATCTCTAAATCTGTGATTCTATATGAAAAAAATGTAAAAATTCAAATGAGAAAAAAATGCAGCAATATTTGTTCCTAATTGATACAAATCTACATATTCTGAAACTTGTGTAGCCATTAAAATTACATTAGAGTCTCTTGACTCTTGAATAAGTATTTAGGAGAGGCAAGTAGACAGAATTAGACACTTATAAAAGAAAGGGGAATGAAAAAGAGAAAAATGGCACATCAAGAAACCAGTTCAGGGTCGGCTTCAGGACTCTTAAAAGTAACACATACATATAAACATAGAAGCACATATGCATATATACACACACAAGATTACAATAATTTGTTATGCAAATTGTGACTTAGCTTTTGAGCCATTTTTTATGGGACCAGTTGGCACTGGCTATAATAGATTAGCCAAAAATTATTAGAATATTTCATTTCAAATAATGCATTTTATTTTTACTCGTGTGTTCTTGAAAAGAAGAAAAAAGAAACAATAAGAATATTCATTCTAATGGGTCATATTTATTTCTGGTACATTAGAAAGAGAACTGAATTTGGAATCCAGAGACTAAAGTTGGAATGCTGATTGCTACTTAAGTACCGATATGATGAAGGAAAAATCATTTAGCCTCTCTGGGCTTCAGTTTTTAAATATGTAAAAATGAGGGGGATGGACTAGAGCAAGTCTTCTGAACCTTTTTTTTCTTTTTGTCATCAATGCCTTAGGCAGTCTTAGGAAACCTACAGATCCCTTCTTGGAATAAAATGTTTAAACACATAAAATAAAATATATGGGATTTTAAAAGCAAACAAATTATATTTAAACACATTTGTCAAAATGCTTCTTTTAAAAAAGTTAACTGACCCAGAGTTAATTATTTCTAGACTGATAACTCCTAAGGCCTCTTCCATCCATAGATCTGTGATCCTAAGTTAATTATGTCTATCCATCCACACAAGGTGATACAGTATGACATATGAAAAGAAAGTTTAAAAATGGAGATAAGTGGTAACAAAAAGAGAAATTTCTAATTGGAGGAATTTTAAAAGCCATTTGGATGTTTTATTTTCAATTAGCAATGGGATTTTATACTGATATTAAAAATAATCTATAATATTTTCAAATAAAAGTGTTGTTACAGCTACTATTTTGTTAGAATCAATTCAGGATTTCTATATGATTTATGTTTTTTGCTTTTGGACTTTTTTTTCACATTGGTCATTTAGCAAAAGTCTATTTACAAAATGTTTTTTGTTCCTAAGAAGAACTACAACAATCTTGATACTTAACATATAACAAAATTGCATGCACCAAGTTCCCCTGAAGTCCTGAAATAAAACTATTTTGTAAAGCAAAGATAACAAAATCAATGTGAACATATTGATTTGAATGTAAAATAAAAATAATAAAATGAGAAAACATCTCTAAGATTAATTCTGTGAAAGAGAAAGATCAAATAAGGGCATTGTTCTTCATTGATTTCTTCCTACTTCTCATCACATCCAAAATATCTAACAGGTAAGCAGTACTGACTTTCTCTAAATATGGGAGGACTTGTTATAACTTCATCTATATATTTTTATTTCAGTTTAAAACAAATGACTTTCAGACGTTGTATAGTGTCCTTTATTATACCTTAAAATTCTGTTCAATTTTTCATAAGCAGCATGCATTTACATACAATTATGTCCATTAGCATTATTATTCATTAATTGGGAGGGCAAATATATGGTCAAGGGAAGGAAACATAAAGCTCCCAAGAACAAAAAATTAATTCTGATTAAAGGTTATACAAAGTGTGATAAATTACTAGAGCATACATGTCTTCACTAAGTTAGATATATTTTTTATCTGTCCCTGATAACTTTCATTACAAATTCAAATAAACAATGCATAGAATTTATTATAAATCATGCTGTCAGTGTACTACCCCCTAAATCATTTTCACTTTTATATGTTAATGTGTGCATCCTTTTCAAGTTCTTGGTTTTTTTTTTTTCATTCACTTTTGAAGCGCCTGATGAAGAAGTTATACCAAAATGTTAATAGGCTAATCAGATCATAGTCCAATTTTATCCCAGAGAAAAAATATCATCCTCATCTTTCCTTTACTGATCCCCTGAATGTCCTGCTGTCCTTTATTGCAATTCATGCTTTTCCTGAAGCCTTTTGTCATGTCTTAGTCTCTACTCCAAGAAAAAATGTTAACAGCTCAAACTCAAATAAGCATATAGCTATTGTGGAAGAGTCGTAAGGTAAAATTAAATAATGTACATTTGGGAAAGTATTAATTTTTCTTAATCAATGACAATGAATACATAAAACCTCTCAAAGAAACTGGTGGTAAGTTAGAAGTCAATACAGTGCAGTTATGTTGCAAGCCATCTACCTAAACTGGGTAAAACTTGTCTTTTGTTTCTATTACAAATTTAGCATACTTAGAAATGACAAAACCAGGTAAAAATAAAAGGAATCATAGCAATGGCACAAAAAATACCCAAATGCTTTAGTTATTAAAGGGGTAGGGAAGCTATGACCTCGAGGCCACATGTGGCCCTCTTAAGTCCTCAAGTGTTGCTCTTTGACTGAATCTAAACTTCACAGAACAATTCCCCTAAGGATCCCCTAAGTCAAAAGACCACACTTGAAATAGTATTTAATATGGATGGGTGTTCCTCTGACTATAGAGCCTATGCTCAGTGTCTTTTCCATTACCTTGGCTGAGAAAGGTTCCAATGAGATAATTTCACTTGCTGGTGAGTACCAGATGCCAGACAATTTTTTCCCCCACAACCAATCCTCAACAGAAAGAGATGCTATTTGCCATCAGTACCTCACGTTGGTGAAATGACTGAGCAAAAATTTCTTTTGTTTTGTTTTGTTCTCCCACACCCACCTCCATCAATGAGATGAAGATATGATGGAGGTCTCTGTGGAGTTCATAGAGAAACAAAATGTGAGTATTAGAGATTGGAAGCAGTTAGGTAAGCAAAGAGTCGTAATTGAAGCAAGCCAAGCATGGACCAAGAGTCATATGGAGAGAAAGAAGATGCAGATCAGAAGGGCATAAAGAGAAAAGGAGAAGCAGCAAGATTCAGCAAACTTAGTCTGTGATGAAAGTTTTCAGCTTCAGGATCAATCTGGATATAAAGAGAATTTTTTTTTTCCCCTTAGATTTTACCTCCACTGCAAGAGTCCTGAGTTTAGAGAAGATTAATTGAATTTCAAATAATTTTGATGGAAATTATAGACACAAAATATTCAGGAATGTGTACTGATGTTTTTTCATGCCCTATCATTTATTTCTGTCCTAATTAATGTTTTACCTTTTCAATGTGATTCTTTGCCTGAATCTATTTACTTAGTGAGCATCTAAATACCCAGTTCTAAATTAACTTCAGATATTCCCAGTTTTTTTTTTAACTAGATGGGGTCAAATGATCCATTCAATGCTCCCACCATTTTGAATCTGATTAAAGCATCCAGAGATGATGGAATATATGAGTATAATGAACATGAAGTAAAATACATAAACCTTATATTTGTGGGTTTGCTTATGGAAACCAATTAAAGCTTTAGCATTTCAATCTCAATTGATTCATAAGGCCCAACAGATATTATTAGAAATGGTATATAGCTTGTAAATTAAACCAAAGAAAAATATTAATTTTGCTCCAGATTTTTCTGTTTTTGTTTTTTGTGATGGGTTCCCAGGTGATAATCAATAAATAAAAATTGCTAAGGAAGGGAAGACTGCAGATATTAAGAATGCCTGTAAAGCATTTTACTATTCAGAATAAAAATTAAAAAGAATTTCTCTGTCTTCACGGGCAATGATAAGTTTATATGCACATAAGTATTCTCCTGTATTCTTTCCCCATTTCTTTCTATCCAATTTCAAAGTTTGTTTCCAAAAAAATTAATGTGTGATTCATGCCTTCTTGCAATTGCATTTATGTGAATTTACAAATATGTATTTATTTATGTACATATACATGTGTTTTCAATTAAAGAAACATCTAAATGTGTATATATACATGCAAATGTGCATATAAATGCATCTGTACATATACATACATAGTACACATACATATGTATTTCATTCAAGAACCATTAAGTACCTACTATGTGTAAGAGAATGGCTGAGGATAATATATAATATAAATATTGCTTTATTGTTGTCATTTCAGTCATGTCTGACTCTTTGTGACCTTTTGTGTGGAATATTCTTGGCAAAGATACTGTACTGGTTTGCCATTTCCTTCTCTAGCACACTTTAACTAATGAGGAAACTGAGGCAAACAGGGTTAAGTGACTTGTCCAGAGTCACAGAGCTAGCAATTGTCTGAAGCAAGATTTGAACTCGTCTTCCTGACTCCAAGCCCAGCACTCTATCTACTGCACCATCCAATTGCCTATGTATGTTATATATACTATGTAATTAATATAGTATATATGGTGTATTCATATATTGTATATATTATATGGTATTTTATAAACACACTTTTTAAAATGATGAGTTAGAAACATAGTGAGGTTTTGGTTAGTGAAAGGAAATTCAGAATTCTGAAAAATGGATGTGAAACAGTTACAGGTGACAGATCAGTGTTATGAGCATACCTCTGTGTGACTGAGGCTAAGTAAAGATAGTAATTGTGGGAATTTAGGAAGACAGCTTGTTCAGGAGATTATTGCCATATGTATACACATATAACATATATATATCTATATATATATATAGATATATATATATAGAGAGAGATATAATATATGTGTATTTGTGTGTATATATATGTATATGCAGAGGCAGGTAAATATGTCTATCTATATCTATTTATGCATATAGATATAGGCACATAAAATATTCAAGTAAGAAGTTAGGTGTTGAATTGCAAAGGACAACATAGCCAGTCACTGTGCTCCTTAGGAAATAAGGGAGAATGAACTGGACATCAGCAGATGACTCCATTATGGAATTAGAGATAAGAATGAATATTATGAACTTCAAAGTAGGAGGATATGTTGAAGCATGGTAGGAAATGTACTTTGAAGAGGTACAATTGAGAGAAAAGAAATGTTCTTAGCTTTCCTCTTGGTCAAGTATTTCAAGGCATAGGGAAGAAGGAATTCCCAGTTCTAACAAGGATAACCAGTGATAGTTTCTCCTAGGGAGAGGTAAGTCATTTTCAGTAGAACAAGATTCTAATAGACTGAAGAAATCTAGGATAAAAGGGAGTTTGTTAACAATAGAATGGGTGTTCCTGAGGGTACAATGAAACAGAAGGAGAAATGAGACTAGAAGTTGTAGTTCTGAGGTAAATATGGTATATATTTATAAGATAGATGGACAGTGGAAGGATGTTTGGTTTTTTTTTGGTCTCGCAGACCTTGACTCTGAATTAAAGAAATAAATGTAAGTTATTCTCCCTAGGATGAGAAATGGGGAGTTCATGGATCACCCACTATGTTACTATCATGACCATGTCAGTGTGGTGCCTCACTCCTCTGAATTCTGAAGTATCAGGGTGTCTTACTGTTCAGAAATCTTGATGGATGAAGAACAAAATGACAATTAGGTCCTTGGAGCACTGGTTGAATTAAATTTCTGTATGAGAGTTTTGTCCCAAAATGGAAAAGATGAAGCCCAACCAAGAGATACCTTACATTCTGTGTAGGCATATAGTTAGTTACTAGTCTCATAAACCCCAGAAACAAAATCACTTTCTGCTCTCACCTAGTGAGATGTGTGATTGCTTAGAGTCCCCTTGAGAGCAGACACTGTATTATCCCAGCTGCCCTAAGTCTGAGGCCAAAATTGCCAATCTTTCCCTATAAACCTGAAAGCATTTGCCTTGAGTTTTTTTTTCATATGCTAATGATGTAGCCACACCCTATGTGGTATTGTGCATAACAGAACACAGGTTCTGGGGAAGCTAAATGGACCTGTGGATAGAGATTTGAAGTCTTCCCCTTTGAAGTCAAGAAATTATCTGAGGCAGCATTTGAACTCAGGTCTTCAAATTCCAGGTCCAATAATATACTATCTGCTGTGCCACCTAGCTGTCTCTAAGAGCTGAGTTAATATATTACCTCTAACATATATTAGCTGTGTAACCATAGCCAAATCACTTAACCTCTATCTACTTAAATTTCCACATGTGTAAAATGGAGAAAATAATAACACCTAGTTCCCAATGTTGTTTGAGGATAAATTTAAATAATATTTGTAAAATGCTTAGCACTTTGCCTAGTAAGCAATAAGTGCTTAATTAATGCTTATTTATAGGCAGCTAGTTGGTACAATAGAGTGCTGGCCATGAGTCAGAAAGTCTAAGACTCTTCCCTCTCCTATCTGCCTAGATAAGACATTAACCAATTAAAAGATGGTCTTTGGCAAAAGACCTAGTTGAATCCGTCTCAGATACAGCAGACCCATAGATCTCTGCCATGGTTTAGGGACTTTGAGAACATGTGACTACAGCAGTATTCTCTTTTCCTAAATTTCTTAACGTATATTTCATCAGCATCCTTGGATTGTTTTGTTTCTATAGCATGCTGCAGTGTGTCTGTCTCCTTCTATGATCCTCAATAATAATTTGAGTGATTAAATAGTGCTTTGAGTTCTGCCAGACCAAAATTGCCATATAGGATGCCCTGTGTGAACACCAGCCATTCCTAAATAGGTGTTTAATCAATACTCTTGATGGTTATGATGTGGGCTGATCACCAATACAATAACACTCTTCACTTTGTAGGAATTATACCTAGTTGTTCTATGTTGTATGCCTTAGAGATGTTTAATCTTTATCTAAATTGGAACGCTGAAATTTCTCCCAACATTTCTCCGTATGTCATGATGAACTTCAGTGGTACTTCCCCTTCCCTGTGTCCTGCCAACAATAGGTGATCAGATAGTTGTTTAAGCACAGAGACAGAAGCTGGTAAAGGCCAATGCATTAGTCAAGTAAAATGATTTCTTAGAGTCTTAGAGATGGTGTCTGTTTATATACACAGAACCCATACATTGTAAGATGCAGCAGACACAATACTACTCTCATTAATGTGTCATAATGTCACAGACGTACAAAATCCTTGAGGAAAAAAATACTTTACTAGAGTTAGAATTTATTTTGAATTTACTCCACTGAAAGAATACATTCTTCACTTATCTCCTCTGAAATTTTACTTAGTTGCTTGTTAAGAATATTAATATAAAGAAAAAAATTTGCATTCAGCTACATAGCCATGTAACAACTATTAATTACATACAGAGGGACAAAATTACACATTAATGATCTGCTTGACTGCATTTCATCATTATATTATTCAGAAATGTTTAATTTATTGTTAACATTCATGATACATCTTATATTGACACCAAAGCCAGAGTTCTATGGAGGTAATATTTTCTTCATCTCCAGTAATTTTACTCCACAGTCTTTCATTTTATATTCATGACCATTGCACATTCCTACTAATAGTATTACCTTTTTTTCAAATGAATTGACAGCTTTTCTTATCATATACAAAATCCACAAAGCTCTTGGTGACAGAGGTTACAGAGATAACGGCAATTGCTACACGTTATTCTAGAGCCTAATGAGCCACTGAAGCAGTACTCATCTAGGCAGCTTGTCAAGAAGTACATGCTCATAGGTTTGTAGCTCTAGAGCTGGAAATGACCTTAAAGGCCATCTAGTTCAACCCTCTCATCTTACAGGTGAGGAAAGAGAACCAAGGAGTTCAAATTATTTGCCTAAGGTCACAGAAGTGACCTCTGATGCTTACAAGTGGTAAGAATCAGCTATGCTATTTGAACTTACATCCTCTGTCAGTGTCATTTCTACTAAACCATTCTACTACCCAGTATCATTTTCTGTTTATAGCATAAGAAACTCACGTAGTAGTCATAAATTTGGAGCTGTAAGGGATGTCAGAGATAATAGAATTACAAAAACCTGAGATTTGGAATGGGAAGGGAAATTTGAGACAATCTCAACAAACCTCATCATTTTACAGAGAAGAAAAAAGATTTCTGAGAGGTTAGATAATTTGCCCCAGTTCACATAGATAGGGGGTAGCAGAGACAGGATTCAAACTTAAGTCCTCTGATGCTAAATTTAGCACTCATCCCTTTGTAGCATGAGAGATGAGTAGTCAGAATGTTCAGACAGGAAGAGGAGATCCCTAAAAATCTGCTCAGAACTCTTCTTTAATGTATAAACTACTGAAAGAATGCTCTATTTCAAAGAGGTACCAAAATGAAAGAAGAACAGAAAAGTATATCTCACTATTATTTTATAATAACACTACTTGCCACTGGTAACAAGTTGAAAAATTTGCAATGCTAATAAAATGGTTCTGTCTGATCAATTAGTCAGAGTATACAAAGAATGTACTATCCTTAAGGTTAATTAGCATTTTATTTTAGTCTTTGTATACTCAGAAGGGGCAATTAGGTGAGAGTGGATGTAGTATTGGGCCTGAAGTCAGAAAGAATCATCTTCCTGAGTTCAGTTCTGGTCTCAGACATTTACTAGCTGTGTGACCCTGGACAAGTCACTTAACTCTGTTTTCCTCAGTTTCCTCACATAGAAAATGAATTGGAGAAAGAAATGGGAAACCATTCCAACATCTTTGCCAAGAAAACCCCAAATTGGGTTCAGAAGAGTTAGACACAACTGAAATTATTCAACAGCAGCAACAAATGTCCAGCACCTAGGTTAGTGCCTTACCCATAGCAGTTGATTTTCAAATTGATTGTGGAGTTGAACTGAATTGAATCTGCAGGGTTTTAGCAGTGATGCTACAGGGTTCCTCCTATTCCCTGTGCCCAGGGAAGCAGAAGCACTGTTGTATAGTAAGTTCTGTCAGTCTTCATTTCTTTATGCCTCCATACCCAAAGATACATGGGACAGGCTATTGTTAAACCATTTCCCAGGCCTCCAAAAAACTCTTTCCACTCAGTTGACTATAAATATTATCACAAGTCCTTGAGCCAGTGATTCAGGAGCTGCCAGATGCTGATGAAATGCGAAAGATTGCAAAATGCTATGCAGACTCAGCACAGTGTGACATACTAAAGCTAAGTAGGGGAAAAAGACTGAGGTCACAGAACAGCTCACGTTTAGGAAAGCCTACATATAGACTGGAGCTGACTCCACATGCATTAGTATAGAAAGAGATGTATTCATTTTGAAAATATTCATACTCTTTGACTCGGCTAACACTAATAAGCTATACTCCCAAAGAAATCAAATAAAAAAGAAAAAAGATCCATATGTACAAAAAAAAATTTTAGCAGCTCTTTTGATGATAGCCAAAAACTGGAAACTAAGGGGGCATTCACCTTTTGGGGAATGAATAAATAAATTGGTGTGTGCAAATTTAATGGAATATTATTGTGACACAAGACATGAATGACGAATTAGACAATTTCATAGGGAACTGGGAAGACCTTCATGAACTGATATAGGATGTAGTGAGTAGAACTAGGAGAAAAATTATACAATAACAATATTATAGAGAATTTTTTTGAAATATTTTAGAATTGTAATCAATGTAATGATAAACCATGAATCTAAAAATTAGGCAAGCAATTCACTTCCCGACAAAAAGATGATAACTTAAAATGCAGGAATGCATATAAATTTTCAAACAGGGCTAATATAGGAATTTGTTTTGCTAAACTATGAGGCTTTGTATTGAGGGATTTTAAAAAATTAAAATTTGATCAATAGTATAATGGGAGGGATATAATAAAAAATGTTACTTGAAAATAAAAATAATCTATTTTTTTAAAAATCAAAAAAATTATATATTTGATCCTGGAAGAATTTGGGAGTCACTGGGCATTTATTGAATAGGGGGTAACATGGTCAAAATTCTGTTTTAGAAAAATCACTTTGATAGCTGACTAAAGGTGGATTAGGTTGTCAAGAGACTTGAGGCAGAGAAACCAACCAGTAGGCTATTACAATAGTCCAGGCATGATGAAACAAGGACTTGTACTAAAGTTCTAGCAGTACTGGAGGAGATAAGAAGGCATATATGAGAGATGTTACAAAGACAGAATTAGCAAGAACTGTTAACAGATTGGATATGGAGGTTGGAGGTGGCGAGAGAGAGTGAGGCATCAAAGATGCCACCCATGTTGTAACCCAAGATGATGGAGAAAATGGTTTAGTGGGCAGGGGTGGGAATGCTGTGGCCTTTTAGGTCTTTGGGTGTAGCTTTTTGACTGAGTCCAAGTTTTATAGAACAAATCCTTTTATTAAGAGGATTTATTCTGTGAAGTTTGGATTCAGTCAAAGTCCTGCACCTGAGGACCTAGAGGGCCACATGCAGCCTCAAGGCCACAGCGTCCCCACCCCTGGTTTACCCTCAATAGTAATAGAAAAGTAAGCAATAGGGGAAGATTTGGGATGAGAGATTAGTTCAGTTTAGAATAGGTTGAGTTTAAGGTTGTCTAGAAGACATACAGTTTGAAATGTCTGAGAGACGGTTGCAGATAAAAGACTAGTTATCAGAAGAGTGTTTAGGACTTGATAAATAGATCTAACAATCATCTGCATAGAGGTAATGATTGAATCCATGTGAGCTGAAGAGATCATCAAGTGAAATAGTATAGAGGGTAAAGATAATACCAAGTTTTGCGTGGGTAAACTACCATAAGGCTGGCCTGAGTCAGGCCTAGTCAAGAGATGTGAAAGGATTGTTCAGTGAGGGCCCAGTTGAGGCTACATAGTATAAATTTATACTGGACTTAGCACATTTTTCTTTCTGTGTGATTTCTCCAGCTTTGTTCAGCAGCACATAAGTAAAAGGCAGCAGATGATAAAAATAATCTCAATCTGCGATTTGGCAAAGCAAGATCAACAAGGGAAGGGATTGTAAGGCAGAGAGAAAGGTGGAGTGACAACACAATGGAATCATATAAAGGTATTTCAGAGTTATTGGTGACAGTAAGATCAAGAAAATGACTGTCTGTGCGTAGTGGAGGTTGAGAGGAGGTCAGGGGAAAGAAATCAGTTGAAGAAGTAGGAAAGTAGGATGCTTGATAGATATTCATAAGTATGTTGAGTCCCCTAGTATGAGGGTAGGACTTAGACTCAATTTAACATTGAGGGGGAGGAGAGAAAGAGCTTGAACCCTCTAGGAGCATGGTATTGCAGTTCTTCCTTCAGTTTTGAAGACCAATGATATCGAGGGTGATGTCTTGACTTGTGCTTAAATTGGATATAAGTGAGGCAGAGTCGCACATATTCTTTCTTCCAGAGTTATTGAAGTCCAGTGGCAGGTGAAAACTCAAGATAACTATCAGTGGCTCTCAATGTAATGGATGATCTTGGCTTCTTTGTTGTCTGATCAAGGTCTAAGCATTCCACAGTGCCTGCTGCAAACACCTTCATTGCCATCTGGAAAAATTGTTCACATCTGCATGTTCTGGTTCAGATACTTGGGGAAGGCACATCCCTAACTCACCAGTTGAGTTTGAGGCCTGTCAGTTACCCCCAGCTTAGGTTAGCTCTTCTGCCAAGATGGTTTTACTGGGGTGTGGCCACTGCACACGTTACAGCTACTTGGAGCAAGAGGTAACAGTTGGATGAGAGGTAGCCACCAAAGGTGGATAAGCAGCCCTGAAAAGGGCTCAGAAAGTCCAACCACAAGAGGTACTAGTCTTCCCTAGGAACATATACTAAGTGCGAGCATTAGGGAAGACTGGCCTGTCATTTTTTTTTTGCTTATGACAAGTGTGTTGCATAGTGGATAGAGAGCTGGCCTTTGAGCCAGGAAGAACTGATTTTAATGCATGCTCTCTATGTAACCCTGAGAAAGCCATTTAACATCTCTAGGCAACTATTTGCTCTAGGTAAAGAGTTGTTCTAGACCAATGGTGTCAAACTCAAATAGAAATGATCCCTGCTGGCCACATTGACTTAGAAAACCACAAATTAAGCATTATCTTTGTTGTAGTGTATGTTTATTTATGTTACTAAAAACTTTTCCAAATTAATTTTAATCTGGTTTTATTAAACACCCCTGCTGTAAGAAAAGCTACCTCCTCAGTAATTCTACCATATTTTCATTATGGTCAGATGCCTGATTGGATTTATTAGTATTTAGTCCAGAGAAGTGAGTAGAGTTTAAATAGGGGAAGGGAAATGAAAACCAAACATTTAATTTCAGACTTGCCAGTGTATAAACAGACAAGCAGAAACTTAAGCCTTGAATATTGAGATAGGCCTACTCCATTGCCCTCTATGACTAGTATTCAATTTGGTAATACAGACACTAATCAACCCTGTGTATTTTTGAGCAGTAGGTCTAAAACTCCAGAAACATCCACTGAATTTAAGATATCATAACAGATGCAAGTAAAGGAATTCCAGCCTCTTAAATCAGAAGTTCCCAAGATACCGTTGCAGTGCAAATTGAAGAATACCCTCACATACATACATATTAATTCACATGCATACATATTTATATGGATTTATATATTTGTATAAAAATATGTTTACATACATGTGTGTCTATATGTGAGCATATATACATATTCCAAATCCCATAATGAAAATTCTAAAAAGGAATGTGGAAAAAAAAAACTTGCTTAAAATGAAAGGACTAGATATTCAATGCAATGTATGGATGCATTTTCTGATTGTATATGTACTTAACTACTAGAAAGGGTCAGTTAATTTATCCATCAACAATGTGTATTTTTTTAAAATCTCCAGTTGTAGTCTAGGCATTATGCTTGGCTCCTGTAGGTTATGGCGTCTAGTTAGAGAATCCTAAATAATAGCAAACAGTTCTGTCAACAGTGCTTTGATGAAGGCTAGAAGGAATCAAGAATTATTTAAGCTGCTTCATGAAGAAATCAAGCCTTTCTTAGTCTGTCTGGACATAGACCTAAAAAAAATTCAGCAATTCAATGATAGCATTCACACATTTATACATGAGAATATGGCTAAGTAGAATGCTTTATATTTTATCAGTTTTATTTTTGAAAGAATACAACAATCCTATTATGTAAATAGAGTAATTATTTTTCTTCCCATTTTTTTAAATGGAGAAACTGATAGAAAAAAGGTTAAATGACTTTTCTTAATGAAATAATTTCTCACCAGTGACAACCAATGCAAATAGAATCAGCATTCTGGTGTTCTACTTTGTGAGACAGTCTATCTAGTAATAAACATGGGATCATATGGATGTCTTATACCCTGCAATATTATTAACATTTTCCTTACAAAGTGGGGAAATTTCTTTTTGTCTTCTCCCTCTACCAAAAAATGAGGATGTAGGAACACAGGAATTTATAAATTTACTTTTCACATATGATTCTAGAAGCATTATTCATAGCTATCTGATGTTGTGAAGAGATGCTTTGATTTGCATTTTCTTAGAAAAAAATTATTTGCCTATTTGGATACTAGTTTGTATGTTTCTATCTTTTATTATTTTTTTCCCTCCATTATTCTTTCTATTTTTTTTTTACTAGATGCTTCCAGCATAGAGTAGAATGTCAAGAGAAAAATCAAGCATGTATTGCAATTCTTGGTAGATGTTTGAAATATCTTTTCCTTATTCATTATGAGACTTTGCAAAACAGTACAAGAGAAGTTAGAAAATCCATTAAAAATTCTTGGCTTTGCTATAAAACATAGTTTGACATTTAAAAACAGAAAGAGAACATCAGTTAAGGATTAAAAAATAAAGAAGCCTGAAATTAAGATTCCAACAGGACTCATATTGTAGGGGACCTTCAATTGAGCATTTTAAGTGTATTAATGTTTCTCAACTTTATATCATAATCATTCCCTGATGTACAGCTCCCATAGTTAACTGTCCCTTGTTCAATAAGAATACTTAAGCAAAATTATTTAGCAGAACAACTACATTTCTTGGCAAATGTTACATTCCCTACCAGAAGTCTCTCAACTTGCTACTTAGAGGAAGTGATTGTCTTTTACTCAATAATCTCTGGTACTAAGATTGACCGTTAAAATTAAGGACAATTCTTCTGCCTTTTAATGTTGATTTCATTTGCCACAATGATATGTGTAGCCTGGAGTTCAAACTTGTCATTTGCATAGAATTTTTTTCCTTGCTGGAGATAATAAATTCTCAACGGTTCCTTCATACATGATTGATAACTTAAAGGAGTGGAGAGTTCTGGAGGGTAGAGTTCCTGGTCTTCTGTCTTTTAGCTTCAAAGAAAGGCACAGTTCCAGTGTGTGAAAGGAGTAAAAACTATAGTAAGAAGTCAACAGACAGAGGAGCTGGAATCTCAAGCATATCCCTAAAGACTCTGGAAATTTTTCCTTGGTTGAAATGAATGACTTACTCAGTTGAGTCTAAATATCTAACTTCCCATGGGAAGGCTCACTTATTGTTTATTGTCCTCTATTCTAATCCGCATACATTTTTTTAAAATTTCTATTTAATATTGGATTGAATAAATGGGCTGATTTACTATTCATTACCTATGATGTACTTTGGAGCTATGTTTTGGTGTAAGGGAAGACAAATTTTAATGTAATCAAAATCATCCATTTTACATTTCATAATGGTCTCTGTCTCTTGTTTGGTCATAAATTCTTCCCTTCTCCACAGATATGACAGGTAAACCATTCCTTACTCTCCTAAATTGTTTATGGTATCATATTTTATATCTAAATCATGTGCCTATTTTGACCTAATCTTGGTATACAGTATAAGAAGTTGGTCTATGCCTAGCTTCTGCAACATTATTTTCAAAATTTCCCAGCAGTTTTTGTCAAATAGTAAGTTCTTATCCCAGAAGCTGGAGTCTTTGGGTTTATCAAAAAATAGGTTACTATAGTCATAGACTACTGTGTCTGATGCACCTAATCTATTCCACTGATCTATCCACTCTATTTCTTAACCAGTACCAAATAGTTTTGATAATTGTTGCTTTACAATAGTTTTAGATCTGGTAAGGCTAGGCCACCTTCCTTTGCATTTTTTTTTCATTAATCCCCTTGGTATTCTTGATCTTTTGTTCTTACAGATGAATTTTGTTATTTTTTTTTCTAGCTCTATAAAATAATTATTTATACTTTGGTATGGCACTGAAAAAAATAAATTAAGTCAAATTGTCATTTTTATTATATTAGCTTGGCCTACCCATGAGCAAACGATATTTTTCCAGTTGTTTAGATCTGACTTTGTTTGTGTGAAAAGTGTTTTTAATTGTGTTCATATAGTTCCTGGGTTTGTCTTGACAGGTAGACTCCCAAATATTTTATACTCTCTATAGTTAGTTTAAATGGGATTTCTCTTTCTATATTTTGCTACTGGGTTTTGTTTGTAATATATAGAAATGCTGATGATTCGTGTGGGTTTATTTTATATCCTGCAACTTGCTAAAGTTTTTAATTATTTCAAGTACTTTTTTAGTTGATTTTTTTGGATTCCCTAAATATGCCATCATATCATCTAAAAAGAGTAATAGCTTTGTTTCTTCATTGCCTACTCTACTACCTTCAATTTCTTTTTCTCCTCTTATTGCTAAAGCTAACATTTCTAGTACAATAATGAATAACAGTGTTGATAATGGATATCCTTGTTTTATCCTTTATCTTATTGGAAAAGCTTCTAGCTTATCCCCATTACAAGTAAGGCTTGCTGATGGCTTTAGATAGATTCTGCTTACCATTTTAAGGAAAACTACATTTATCCCTAGGCTCTCTAGTGTTTTTAATAGAAATGGGTGATGTATTTTGCAAAAAGTTTTTTTTTTGCATCTATTGTATTAATGATATGATTTCTGATAGTTTTGTTATTGATATGGTCCACTATGCTGATAATTTTCCTGATATTGAGCCAGCCCTGCATTCCTAGTATAAATCCCATGTGGTCATTCTGTATTATCCTCATGATTGCTACAATCTCTTTATTAATATTTTATTTGTTTTTTTGCATCAATAGACATTAGTGAAATCAGTCTTTAATCTTTTTCTGTTTTGGCTCTTTCTGGTTTATGTATCAACACCATATTTGTATCACCAAAAAAAAAATGGTCAGACTCTTTCTTTGCCTATTTTTGCAAATGGTTTATATAGTACTTCAGTGTTTCATAGAATTCACTTGTAAATCCATCTGGCCTTGGAGATTTTTTTCTTGTGAATTCATTGACTGATTGTTTAATTTCTTTTGTCTGAAATGGGGTTAAGTATTTTATTTCCTCTTCATTTAATCTGGGAAATCAATATATTTTTTAAAAAATATCTATTCATTTCATTTAGGTTGTCAGATTTATTGGCATACAGTTCAGCAAAATGGCACCCAATTATCACTTTAATTTCCTCTTCATTGGTAGTGAATTCACCCTTTTCATTTATGATACTGATAATTTGGTAACCAAAGTTAATCTAGTTCATTGTTTTTGTTTTATTTTTCATAAAACCAGCTCTTAGTTTTATTTATTGGTTCAACAGTTTTCTTAATTTTGATGTTAGTAATCTCTACTTTGATTTTCAGAATTTCTAATTTGGTATTTAATTGGGAATTTTTAATTTGTTCTTTTTCTAGCTTTTCTCCTCTTTCCCTATTTCAATCAGGCAAACATTTAGAGACATAAAATTTCCCCAAATAACTGCTTTGGCTGCACCCCATAAGTTTTGGTATGCTGTCTCAATAATTATCTTTCTGTTTGATGAGATTTTTGATTGTTTCTATGATTTGTTGTTTAACCCATTCATTTTAGATTATTTGGTTACAATTAATTTTTAGTCTATCTTTCCATGGCCCTTTATTATGTGTAACTTTTATTGCATCATGATCTGAAAATGATGCTTTTAATATTTCTGCCCTTTTGTATTTGATTGTGAGGTTTTAATGCCCTGATAGTCAATTTTTGTGTAAGTGCCATATACCACTGAGAAAATGGTATATTCCTTTCTATTCCCATTTAGTTTTCTCCAGAGGTCTATCATATCTAACTTTTAAAAAAATTCTATTCACCTCCTTAACTTCTTTCTTGTCAATTTTACAGTTCAATTTACCTATTTCTGAAAAGAAGAGGTTATATCCCCTAGTATATATTTTGTTGTCTATTTCTTTCTATAACTCATAACTTCTTCTCTAGGAATCTAGGTGCTATACCCTTGGGTGCATATATGTTTAATATCTATATTACTTCATTTTCTGTCATACCTATCTCTTTTAATTAGATCTTTTTTGTTTTGTTTTGTTTTGTTTTTGCTTTGTCTGAGATTAGGATTGCTACTCCTGTTTTTTTTCCTTACTTCTCCTGAAGTGTAATATATTCTGCTCTAACTTTTTTACCTTTACTGTGTGTGTTTCTCTCTGTTTCAAATGTGTTTCTTGTGAACAAGGTATTATAGGATTCTGCTTTATAATCCACTGTGCTATGCACTTCTGTTTTATGGGAGAATTCATCCCATTCACATTCATAGCTATATTACTAACTGAGTATTTCTCTCCATCATATTTTGCCCCTGTTTATACTTTTCTCTCTCCTTTACCTTCCCTCCTCATCATTGTTTGGCTTCTGAACACCACCTCCCTCAATCTTCCCCCGCTTCTATTAGTCTCCCCCTTTTCTTTCCTCTCTTACTTCTGCCCTCCCTTCTATCACTCCCTCTCCCTTTTCTTTCCCCTTCCAGCTGCTAGGTCCCTATAGGGTAAGATAAATTTCTATCCCTGACTGAGTGTGTAAACTATTCCCTCTTTGAGCCAAATCCAATGAGAGTAAGTTTAAACAATGCTTATTTCCTCCCTTCTCTTCTTCTATTATAATACTCCTTTTGTGCCTCTTCATGTGGTGCAATTTATCCTATTCTGCCTCTCCCTTTCCTCTTTTCCAGGTACAATTCTTTATTTTCACCCCTTGGTCTTTTTTATATTTTTACATCAAAGCCAACTTATACCCTCATCCTCTGGCTACGTATAATCCTAACCGCCTTAATAGAGATACAGTTCTCAAGAGTTATAAATATCTTCTTCCCATGTAGGCTTATAAACAGTTTAATCATATTGAATAACGTGTTTTTTTCTTTTTTTCCCCTTCCTGTTCATCATTTTATACTTCTCTTGAGTCTTGTATCTGAAGATCAAATTTGCTGTTCAGCTCTGGTCTTTTTATCAGGAAAGTTTGAAAGCTCCTTGTTTCATTGAATGTCCATCTTTTCCCCTGAACAATTATGTTTAATTTTTGGTTGCAATCCCAGCTCCTTTGCCTCCTGGAATATCATATTCCAAGTCCACCAATCTTTTGACATAGAAACTGTTAAATCCTGTGTAATCCTGACTGTGGTGCGTTGACATTTTAATTGTTTCTTTCTGGCGGTTTGCAGTATTTTCTCCTTGAACTGATAATTCTGGAATTTGGCTACAATGTTCCTTGGAGTTTTCATTTTGGGATCTCTTTCAAGAGGGGTTTGATGGATTCTTTCAATGATTATTTTACCCTCTGGTTCTAAGATGTCAGGAAATTTTCATAGATAATTTCTTGAAAGATGCTTGCCAGGCTCATTTTTATTCATCGTTTTCTTCAGTGATTTTTCCCCCCCAATTTGGCCAAATCTATTTTTTAAGGTGTTGTTTTCTTTAGTCACTTTTTTTGCTTCCTTTTCCAAGCTGTTGACTCTTTTTTCATAGTTCTCCTGCATAACTCTCATTTCTTTTCCCAGTTTTTCTTCCACCTCACTTACTTGATTTTTAAAATCCTTTCTGAACTGTCCCAAGAGGACTTTTTGGGCCTGAGACCAATTCACATTCCCCTTTGATGCTTCACAGGAAGGTATTTTGATATTATTGCCCTCTTCTGAGTTGGTATTTTCATCTTCCCTGTCACCATAGCAGCTATCTCTGGTCAGGGCTCTTTTGGGGGTTTTTTTGCTCATTTTTTATAGTTGAGCTCTGTTCCTAGGGCACAGGGGGCATTGTCTCAAACTTCTTGTGCTGGAGGCCAGGGTCCTGGTCACTGGCTGTCCGCCCTGAGGCCTCAGATTCTAGGGGCTTGCTCACTGTGCTGGGGCAGCTAGACCTAGTCACTTCTATTGTGCCAGGGTTCCAGGGCTAGCAATTTGCCTTCTGTGCTGGAACTGAAGGCCTCACAGCTGGCCTACTGTGTCCCTAGCCTGCTGAGTCAGGACCAAGGGCCTTGCTTGCTGATTGTGCTGTGGCTAAGAGTCCCCCACTGGCTTTCCCAGATACTGTCTTCACTGGCCGCGCTCCCCTTTTACCCAAGTGAAGCAAAACTTTCCTGCAGTCCTTCTCAGTTATCAAGCTGGAAAATTGTTTCACTCCATCTTTTTGTCAGTTCTGTCTCTCCAGAATCAATTTAGAGGCTTGATTTAATATTGTTTCTGGGGTAAACTGGAGAAAGCACAGGCAACTACCTGCTTTTCTCTGCCATTCTGGCTCCCTTGGACTCCTTTCTTAGGTATCTTGGTACCTTCTATTTGCAGTGTGACTGCCCCTCTAGACCTTCTGCCCAGTGACAGCCTCTTAGCAGGATTTAGAGTCTCCTTTGAAGAAGGGTGGGTTCAGAAGATTCTAGATTGCCTTCCTGATAATCACATTTAGATAGACCCAAGAGGACATACACAACCTACCTAGGCAAAATATATACCATACACACACACACACACACACACACACACACACACACACACACACATATGTATATGTGTATATATGTATATGTATGTGTATTATGTATAGAAATAGATATAGTTCTCCCTAGATTACGCAATTATTAAAGTATAAACTGTATATTTGTATAGGCAGGGAAACTAGAGCTCTGCTGTTGCCACCAAAGTAATTGGGTTTATTTCATGAAAAAGATTGTAAAAGAGTCATGTGTTTCTTAGGTATAAGGTGATTAGAAAAAAGGACTTAACCTTGGCCACAGACAGCAATGTAGCCATTATACAGTTGAAAGTCAGTAGCCTACACATTATTGATGTAAGTTCCATCCTCTCTCTTGTTCTGTCCCTCCAAGTATAAGGTCTTGTCTTTTCTTCCAGTACAACTCATTATAGACTTACATATCCAGATAAATCATCAGAGGCCCCCCTTTAAATTCTTTCCCTGATCTTCCCCTCATGGCCAATAATAGAAAATTCAGTGTGACTAGTCTAAGTAAAATGTTCAAATGATATAGCTCTATTATCTGCCTTTGAGGCTGAATAAGAAATGAAAGTAAGAGCATAATTTTGCAAAATATTTAACCATTGGGAATCCTCTGCCATATCTAGAAAACAGGAAAGTACACAATCCAGTACTAAAACACATACTTACACTAGTACATTTGATGCCTTTTTCACATTTGGGTAATTGGACTCAGTTAAAGTCAACTTCTCGTAACATATATTTAGGCATAATGACTTGAGATAATTAGCTTTTTGGCTATCATACCAAACCCATAAATAAATGTGGTATTAAATATTGCATGGCATACTTCGCTCCAAATTTACCAAAGTGCTCTATTTCTTTGTTTTAAATAATTTTTATTAACATCTTGTTTTGTACCTGAGTTTCTTCTTACAGCCTCCCTTACCCTTCTAGAGAGACATCTCACATAACAGAAGTATTTTTTTTCTCTTTCAAGAAAATCTGATAACTTTTTTTCTCAATTTTCATCTTTTAATATTTCTCCATAGAATTTGACACTGTTGTCTATCTTCTTCTTCAGGCTAATCTTCTCTAGGTTTTCCTGACACCTCTCTTTTAACTGTCCTACTTGCTCGCTCTCTCTCTCTCTCTCTCTCTCTCTCTCTCCATCATTCATATCATCTCTCCCAACTTTGGGTATACCCCAAGGCTCTGTCTTGGACCCTCTTTTTTAGGTTAAAGACTAAACAGAGCTTACCCATCTGCAAGTGTCTAATAGATATTTCAAATTAGATGTCTTATAGGCTTCTCAAATTCAACACCTCCCTCACTGACCTATCATATTTCTTCCCAAACAGACCTAACTTTCAAACTTTTCCATTTCTTTCAAAGGCACTACCATTCTTTCAGTCATCTAGCCTCATCATTCTCTTGGTATCCTAGATTCTCACTCTCCCTCACCCCACATAACCAATAATTTGCCAAACATTTTTTCTTTCTACCTCTGCTGTGTCTCTCACATCCATAGCAATTTCTCTACTCATACAACTACCACCTCAGTTCAGGCTGTTATTATTTCTTGCCTTGTACATTGTAATAGCCTCCTAATTGTTCTCCCTGCCTTGTCTCCGAACTCTTTAATCTGTTTTTCACATAGCTACCAAAGTGATTTTCCTTAGGCTCATATCTGACAATGTCACTACTCACATTCCTACCTACCTACCTAGGATAAAATAAAAAATTCCATTTGGCCTTTAACATTATTGATGTCACTCCAACATTAGATAGGTAGGTAGGTAGACAGATAACACGTAATACATATACATATACATGTATGTACGTATGTATGTGTGTGTATACATGTATCTAGATATACATATATGTAGGTATACAATATATATACTCATTTACATACTCATATATACGTATACATAGATAAACATATGTAGTATATATCTCTTCCTTTATCACACCAAACTGACCATATTTTATACATATAAATTTATACATGTGTATAAATATATCACTTCCTTTATCAAACCAACATTGTTTCTGTCCCTCAAAAGAAACACTTTACCTCCAGTCTCTGCTTTTATACTGATTGTCTCCAGTTCCTGGAATGTGTGCTCTCTTCAATTATTCCTATTATAAGTAATTGTTTTTGTGTTTATTTTCTAAAATACTAAAATATTACTAAAATACACCTACAAGAAACCTTTCTAGCTCCCCATAACTTTTAGTGTCTCATTCCCCCAACAAAAACATTTTTTAAAAATATACATGTCAGGGGCAGCTAGGCGGAACAGTGGATAGAGCACTGGCCCTGAAGTCAGGAGGACCTGAGTTCAAATCTGGCCTCAGAGGCAAACACTTGACCCTCACTAGCTGTGTGACCCTGGGCAAGTCACTTAACCCCAATTGCCTTAATAAAACAAATAAATAAATAATATATATGTATATATATATTTTATATATATGTGTATATATATGTATATATGTTTTATATATGTGTGTGTGTGTGTGTATATATACACACACATATATATGTATATATATATATATACATATATATGTATATATGTATATATATACATATATACATATATACATATATATGTATATATGTATATATATATATACATATATACATATATACATATATATGTATATATGTATATATATATACATATATACGTGTATATGTGTATATATATATATATATTATATACATATATATATATATATATATATATATATATATATATATATATATATATATATATATATATATATATATATATATATATATATATATATATATATATATATATATATATATATATATACATGTTATTTCCCTGGAACAGATTCAAGCTTTCTGAGGGCAGGGACTGTTTCATTTTGGTTTTGGTTGCCTCTAGCACTTGGCACATTATCTAACCAGTACCAGACACCAAAAAAAAAAAAAGCCTTATTAATTGGTCTTTCATCTCTGTTACCAAGTATTTCAGCCAAATTCATCTGGAGGCAAAAAGATCTCTTCCTTAACTTTTCTTCACCCCTTCACTCTCCCAGACCCCACCCTACATAATCCATCCAGAATGGTCAGGAATCAGCAAGATTTTAAGTGTTAACTATATAGCTGGAAAAGTACTAAGAGTTGTGCTAAAAATCGAACCTGTTCTAAGGAGCTCACAATCTCAAGGGTAAAGGGCTATCAATCAATAAACATGTATCAAATGCCTACTATGTGCCAGGCACTACGTTAAGCCCTGGGGATACAAAAAAGAGGCAAAAAACAAGGACAACAACAAACAGCCCCTGCCTCAAGCAGCTTGCAATCTAAATGGGGAAACAATTTGCAAACAAACGTATACAATGCAAGCTATGTACAGGTAAAGAGCAAACAGTAAAAAGGGGGAAGACACTTCACTTAAGAAGGGTTGAGGAAGGTTTCCTATGCAAGGTGGGATTATAGCTGGGACTTAAAGGAAGCCATGGATTGTGGCTGTTGTTCGTCCTTGGCTCCTGAAGAGGAGCATGACATCAGGGAGGGGATGCCATGACATTCAAGTGAATTGGATTTAAGTGAGGGAGGGCTGGGCAAAGTCATCGGACTCACTTTCTCCGGAGCCATCTGGCCCCAGTGGCAAGATACAGATCAGTAGGCCTGGAAGCAAGGAAGCCATGGAGGTGATTTGTTGAAGGTACAAATTTCAGGTTAGAGTCAACGTTAGAGGCACAGATTTAGGATTAGGGTTAGAAAAAGAGGCTCAAAGTTAAAATTAGGGGTAGGGTTAGAGTGAGAGGCAAAATTAGGGTTAGGATTAGTTTGGGGTCTAAGTGGAGGAAGGGAGAGTATTCCAGGCATTGCAGAGAGCTGGAGAAAATTCTCCTGTGAGAGTTTGAGTATCTTGTTCTTGGAAAAGCCTTGAGGCTAGTGGCACTGGATCCGAGATTTGTTTCGGGGTGGAAGGCATAAGAAGACCGGAAAGGTGTAAGGGGGACAGGTTATGAAGGGCTTTGAAATCCAAGCCGATTTTTTTATATTTGATCCTGGAGGCAATAAGATGGCAATATAATTTGTTGGTGGGTGGGGTTTGAGGGTAGGTAAGATGATCAGACCTGGGTTTTAAGAAAATATTTTTAGTTGCTGAATATGGATGGATTGGAATCGGGAGAGATTTGAGGCAGAAAGACCCATCAGTAGGCTATTTCAATAATATAGGCATAGGGGCAGGTAGGTAGCACAATAGATAGAGCATTGGCCCTAGAATCAGGAGGACCTGAGTTTAAATCCAGCTTCAGATACATAACACTTACTAGCTGTGCGACTCTGGGCAAGTCACTTAGCCCCAACTGCCTCACCAAAATAATAATAATAATATAGGCATGAAGTGATACAACCAGTGTGGTGACAATGTAAAAGTAGAAAAGGTCTATGTTATACAAATGACATTGACATTAATTTTGCCCAGCTATATCAAAGAAAGGGGACAAGAAGCCTGAGGAATCAGATGGACTAAAAACAAGAGAGGGCAGCTCTAATCAGAGATACAGATTAAAGAATTAAGGAAAGAGCTGGTCCACCCTGGCAGAAAAGTGACTAGAAAATAAGCTAAGGACAGTCTTGTCCTCCTTGAAATTATTCTGGGTAGGAGGTTTAGCTGCCCATTCTCCCAGTCTGTACAACAATAGGAGATGAGGGATGAGGAGCCAAAGTACGAAGAATGAAGAAATAAAAGTAAAAGGTGGGAGTACCAAAAATGTCAAGAGAAAATATGTCATTAAAAGCCCAGCACCCATGGAGATAAACTAACAGAGAGGATCCTAGAAGGAAAAGGGAAATGAGAAAATTAGGGTGGGAGGGGATTAAAGTTGGCTTTAATCAAGGAGAAAAATAGCTTACAGTTTGAATTTTCTTAGGAATTTAAATTGATTCCTCCTCAGTGGAGATCTTACCAGGGTTGGGTGATCTCTTGAAAGATATGTTGTAAGGGAAATTCTTGGTAATTTATGGATTGGATTGCACAACTCTTGGGATATATTATAACTCCAAAATTCTGGGTGCTTTCCTCTACCTTTAATACTGACAATCTCCCTTGTCTATTACTTCTAGGATCAAATGGAAACTTCTTCGGCATTTAAATCTCTCACAACCTGGCCCTATCCTATATTTCAAAACTTACTTCCCATTCCCCTCCACACCCCAACCTAAATACATAAAGATCCTGCTAAACAGACTTTCTCTATAATTATTCTTTACACAAGCACTTGACTCACCTCCCTCTTAGGAATTCTGTTTCCTTCAAAAACCACGAGCACGCCCAAACACACACACACACACACACACACGTATATGTATATGTATATACACATACACATATATGTGTTTGTGTATCTTTGTGCATATATATATGTATGTGTATATGTGTGTATACACACATACATACATTTATATAAATTTTTTCCCCTGATCTTCATAGCCAACCCCCACCTCAAGTTACCAGTATGTTTCATCCCCAAGACTTAAGTTACCTTGAATGTGCTCTGCCTGTGCTTTGTATATGCCTATTAATGTACTTGTGGTACCACTTATTTTTGAGTGTAAGCTACCTGAGGGCAGGGACTTTCCTTATTGTATTTGTATCCCTAGAGTCTAGAATAGTGGCTGGCTTGAGTAAGGGGAAGACAGCAGGGAGTAAGCATTTATATAGAGCCTTCTTTGTGCCAGGTCCTAAGCACTTAACAAATATGTTTGCTTTCGATACTCACCAAAATATTGTGAGGTAGGTACTATTAGGACTCACATTTTACCATTGAGGCAACTGAGGCAGAAAGAGGTTGAGTGACTTGCTCAAGGTCATATAGATAGTAAGTATCTGAGGCTGGATTTGAACTCAGGTCTTCTCAACTCAAAGCCCAACTCCCTAGTCACTGATTAAGCTTAATAGGTACACAATAAATGTCAGTTAATTGATTGGTTTATTCATATACTCCTTAAAAGATCCTTGGGTTACCTGTTGAATGTAGAGGGGAGGAGAATAGAGGAAGTAGTGAAACAGGACTGAACAGGTGGTACCATATGGAAGGAAGCAGACTTTTTTTGTAATGAGGCACAAACCACATGATGCCTCAGCAGATGCTCTTCTCATAAGAATTCATATATAAATTTCTAAAATAGGTAAATCTTTTTAAATGTATGTGTATATATGGATAGAAATTCTTTGCCTCATTCTCTTGCATTTTAGGGGAAATATACTCATGTCATGTCTGTGTTAATTCTATGAATACTTTTCTGACTCTAATGACCATCACCCTTTTCCCCTTCCCTGTACATCTGAAAGGGACCTATTCCCAAATTTCTCATTGGACTGTAGACCTCTCATTCTTGTATCTTATTCTGCCTTCTATAATAGCTTTGTCTGTGCATCTTATCCCCTCGAATTTGATTATGGGGGCAGCTAGGTGGCACAGTGGATAGAGCTCCAGCCTTGGAGTCAGGAGGACCTGAGTTCAAATTTGGCTTCAGACACTTGACACTTACTGGCTGTGTGACCCTGGGCAAGTCACTTAACACCATTGCCTAGCCAAAAAGAAAAAAAAATAAAATAAATTGGTTATAATCTCAGTTTAGGGCTTGTGTCAGATCTCTCATGTTCCCATTGCCTACTCAAGTTCAATTCAATTAAAGGAACGTTTATTAAGCATCTAAAAGAACAATCATGGTAACATTTATATAGTGCTATAAGATTTGCAAAGCACTTTACACATATTATTTCATCTGATCCTCACAGCTCTGTAAGGGAGGTGCTATTATTATCATCCCCATTTTACAGATGAAGAAATGGAAACAGAGGATAAGTGACTTTCCCGTCATCACATAGCTAGTAAGTATCTGAGGTAGGAGCAGAATTTGAACTGCACTGGTGGTTGTGACTTCAGTCTAGCACTCTATCCATTGGGCCACATAATTTAGGCGGCTACCATTATTGTGCAACTCTTCTTTGTCCATCTTCATGTCACAGGTATTATGAAAGACTTTCTCAAATGCTTTGTTGAAAACAAAATATAAAATGTTTATTGCATTCCTTAGAAGTATAGTACAAGGAAATTGAGGAAGAAAAGATTACTTATATCTGTGGGGTCATAAGCAGCTCTGGGAGATGGAATTCCAGCTAAGCCTTACAAGAAAACAAGGATTTTGAAAGAGGAAAAAAAGCATTTCTAAGCATTGGAGATAACTTGTGTGAAGGTGTAGAGGTGGAAGATAGAATGTTTAATTCAAGGAACAGCTTGTCATTTGAACTAGTGGTCTAGTTTGGTTTATATACACCAAGGACTAAATAAATGCCTTTATTGGAATAAAAGTAAATAATCTAGGAAATTAATATTTTCATATAACATTAAGGAAAAGAATAAGCATTCATTAAGTGCCTACTATGTGATGTCTGTGGGGTAGGGACTATTATCCCTATTTTATAGATAAGAAAACTGAGGTAAACAGGTTAAGTGACTTCCCAGGGTCACACAGCTAATAAGCATATGAGACTGGATGGATCTGAACTCAAATCTTCCTGACTTCAGGCCTAGTAGTCTATCTGCTCTGCTATCTAGCTGCCTTCAGGCTCATGCATTTGGATATAGTCCTGAATAACCCCTTGCATTAGCAATGTGCATAGGTCAATGCTTAATGAATTCTAGTATGGTGATATGTTTAATCTGGAAACAATCAATTGTGTTAAATGGGTAGAATATAGGTGTAGTTAGTAATACTGTATTTAAGAGTTTTATTGAGTTATTTGTGGGGAGTGATAAGGATCAGACTTTTACTTTGTACATCTGGTATTACTTTAGCAAAAGGGGCATAAGCTATTTCTTCTCCCTCTTGGCAATATCAGTTTTTATTGTGTTTTATTATTTCAGACAGGGAGATCTGGGATAGTTTAAGTTAAATGAAGGAATAATTAATGCAAATTATGATTGAGAGGAAAAAGATTTACGTGGATAAGGAATTCATCTAGAAACTGTGAGTCCTCATGCTTTTTATGGACAAACTTATCTACTATGTGACAGCATAGAATTTCCCTTTTTAGCTTCATAACTTCAATATATCTAAAAGTTTTGTAAAAGTCTAATTTACTCAGGGAGTATTGTATAAATTGGACATTCACAAAGGCACAAGATCATTAACTATCTTTTCAAAAGTCAATTTTATGCTTACTAAATTAGATCCAGGTCTAGACTATTTTGGGATGGCAGCTTGGGAATAATATACGGATTTTTAGAAAACGAGATGTTAGCCCATTTTCAGCTAAATCATACTCCATTTAATGGCGATCATTGGAAACATGGAGAACAGTCAATATTAAAAAGGCACACATTCTGTGGAAATGATGATTTACTTTTTTTTCTTTTTTCAGGGTTTATTGTTAATTTTTCAAAACTTTCAGTTAAATTTAGGCTCTGGAAATGTCCACAGGGAGAGGGTGAAAAGAAGTAATGCATATGTGTATTGGTACATGCACGTGACCGTTGCATGAGGTGTCCCAAAATGTTTATCATTCTATCTATGTCAATGAATAAAATCATTATCAAAATAAATGGAAAAAAATCAATTCAAAACCTTCAGTTAAATTTAGACTGTGGAAATGTCTTCAGGGAGAGAATTAAAAGCAATAGTGTATGGGCATGCAAATGTATATATACATATATACACACACACATATATATGTGTGTGTGTGTGTGTGTGTGTGTGTGTGTGTGTGTGTGTGTGTGAATATTACATAGAGTGACATAAAATAAATAATAAAATCATTTTTCTTACTCCAACCCTCTCATTTGACAAAGGAAGAAAGTGAATCTAAAAAGGTAAAGTATTTTTGGCCAATGTCATATGTCCTCTGACTTCAAATCTGGTGCTTTTACATTAAGCAAGCAACAAGAATTCATTAAGCACCTATGAAATGCCTGAGACTGTGGCAAAAGCTAGTGACTCAAAGAAAAAAAAAACTGCCAATTCTCTCAAGGCTTTTCAAAACAAATTATCTATTAAACATTTATTAGGCAAATGTTATTCTAGTAGGCATTGAGAGTACGAGACAAAAAAAAAAAAGAAAGAGACTTTACCCTCAAGGAGCTTACTATGTGTAATGTGTATTTTTCAATATGTATTTTTTCTTCCACTTATGTCCTTCTCTGATGCCTAATTATAGCATGGGAAAACTCTAATTTCTTGAAAGCTATTCTATATAATGTAAATTTTGCTAAGTATTACCAATATGAAAAGACTTGAGTTTTATCATGGTTGGTATGGCTGGATTAGCTACAAAGTAATGAAATTCTTAGCAGCGGAATCTCTTTAAGACTTTCTTCAACTGCATGTTACAAACAAGTTGCAATTTATCTCATTGAAAGGTGTATCTGAGCCAGTAAAATCACAGGCCATGTAAGTAATTGAAATATTTATGTGTGTATGCATCTATGTGTGATAGTCCAATATCTCCCAGGCCTCTTCACCTCCCACATGGATTAGGAAAAGGCAACAAAGCCAGAAGATGACTGGCCCAGGTATTGGGGAAGGCTTATATTCTGTTCCCCCAGATTCACCTTCCTGATGGCTTCCTTCTCACCTAGAAGAATAAGAATTCCCATCAATATGGGGTCAAGGCACTTCTGATTTGGTGGATGTCTGAAGAATGCTCAAGTTCCCACCCCTTGCCTGTTGACTAGATATTCTTCCATATAGAGAAAAACTGGGGAGGGAGCTGTGTGTAAAGAAACTGAGTGTCATTGCATTTTTATTGCATAGAGACTAAGGCCTCTTTTCCAGACCCTGCCTCCCCCTCTCTTCCAATGCACTCCTAAAGAACAAAGTTTCAACTGGTTTACTGATAGTTCCAATTCACTGTGAAAGAGGCGCAAGCAACTGGACTCAGCCACCAATGAGATAACAAGGTTATTGATTCCTTAGGGAATCAAGGTCTTGCAAGTACTCTCAGTGGACTGAGTTACAGGATTCAAGGCCAGAATATGAGACAGATTTGAGGGATAGGATAGAAAAGACCTTCATCTACATTCATTCCTGCTGGTAGCCACAGGTCAGTCCAAGGGTTAGGGAGTCTAGAGAGCTCAGGATTGGACAATCAAAGGTTCTCTTCTTTGGGATCAGAACCAGTGGAAGAATGTTGTCAATGTCTCCCACTGTATAGAGCTGTATATGAAACATGTCAGAACTCATCAGAGACATTATACATTAAACCAGGTTGGAGCCATTACAAGAATATCAGAGACTTGGGAGTAGTACGTATATTTTTACCAATATGTAAATGGAGGTAGTGATGACATGCTATGTTGGAGATAAGACAATGAGATCTACCCAATCAAGTCTTGCCCTACTGGGTTCCTGATATCAGTCAGAGGGGGAAACAAAGGGGAGAAAAGCATTTCTTAAGCAACTACTATGTGCCAGGCACTTTTCCAAGTATATTATAAACATTATCTCATTTGTACTCACCTAACCTAAGCCTAGAGAGAAAAAAAGATTCTAGCCCAATAATTTCTGGAATCGAATCTCAAGGAAGATTACCTGACTACAATGGACTGTTCAGGGACTTAGTTTACCTGAACACTGTCTAGCCTTTCCTTATCCCTTCTCTAGCACAGAGCTGCCTTGGCCTCAGGGCCGTTGCCGTCTTGAGAAGGCTTTGTATACCCTATAGAAATAGCTCAGGACCTGCTCAATTTGCAGGATGCCTTTTCTCAGAGATGGTTCAAATAATTCCTTCCCAGGAAGGTCTTGGAAGATCAAGAATTGGTATTGTCAGACTTAACCCTTCTCAGCAATACATGGATCTAAGACATCTCCAAAGGCCTCATGATGGAAAACGCTATGCACATCCAAAGAAAGAACTATGGAATTTGAATGAAGATCAAAGCATGCTATTTGCTATTTTTTTTCTTCTGTTGTATTTTGTTTCTTCTTTCTGGTGGTTCCTCCTATTGGTTCTAATTCTTACTTACAACATCACTAATGTGAAAATATGCTTAATAGGAATGTATATGTATAGCCTATATCAGATTGTGCACCATTTGGGGAAGAAGGTGTTGAGGGAGGAGGAGAAAAATTTAAAACTCAAAAGCTTATGGAAGTGATTCTTGATAAATCAAAATAAATTAATTTTAAAAAAGAATTGATATTGTTGTGAGGTGCCTTGCTTTCTAATATCTTGGGAAAGATGAAACTATCATGATGTAATTGAAGTGAATGTGTAATTACTTGGAAGATGAGAGATAACCTTAGCTGAATTGGAATAATTCTGGATAGGACTGAGAGTCCTTAATTAGCCCCTATGAACAGGAAGGCAGATCTTCTGAAGGGCTTCAAGGAGAGCAAAGTTTTGTTTGTTTGTTTGTTGTTGGTTGGTTTATTTTGTTTTGTTTTTAAACATTTCCTTGCTATGGCTCTCAAGGAGGTAGTAGGCCAGAAAATACTGAAAATGTGCGCAAGGAAGATTAGAGTAGAAACTTACATTCTTGTATAGAAGGGGCTTATGACCTTTAAGCTATTTTATTGTAGATGACTCTAATGCATGATGAAAAACTGTTGACTGACTTAGAAATGTCATCATCTATTCTGTGGCCCTGATGTTCCTGGTTTTGCTCTTGTCCACCATCACTGACTTATATCAAGAGAATAATATATGCCTGTGCTGCTTTGCTTCAGATATCTTTGGTTCTATTCTAGCTCATCACTGCCATTGTACATTAGTGGACAGAGGTCAACCTTGTGGAATATCTTGGTCCTGCAGCTGGAACCAGATTAAAACATATTTGGGAAATGTTTAGCAAAATAAAAACACAATATAAGAAATATAATCTTAATTTGTAGTTTTTTAGGTCAATATATGACCCACAAAGATCTCTTCCTATTTGAGTTTGACTTTCCTGCATTGGCAGTTAGGTGGCACAGTGGATAGAGTGTCAGGTCTGGAGTCAGGAAGATGTAAGTTGCCTCAGTTTCCTCATCTGTAAAATAAGCTGAAGGAAATGGCAAATCAGTCCAGCAACTTTGCCAAGAAAACCCCAAAAAGGGTCATGAAGAGTTAGACATGACTGAAAACAAATTAACCACAATTCTTGCATTAGGATAGTAATTATGAACTTCAAAGATTTGCCATCCCCATTACATTAACCAGATCATTGAGATCTAGTTCTTCTGAATGGGATAGGAAAACAAACAAACAAAAACAAACAAACAAACAAACAAACAAAAGCCTTATAATTTATGGCTTTTGTTCATATTCCTCTCTATTTTCATTATGATGACTTCAGGAGATGGGCTATATTTTTGTTTTATTTCCGTTTTTTTTTTCCCCTTAGTAATTTCTATTTCAAGAAGAATATCCAATAAACGGCCTAAAATCATTTAAATGATGGAATCATTTAAGGATAGAATATCCTTAGGACCTTGATACTATGGGGGTGGCATGTTATAGGACTGGTAACTCGCAGGATTTTCCCTTCATCCATGGCAATATGGGTTAGGAAAAGGCAGCAATTGCCAGGACTTGGTTGACCTAGGGATTGGATAAGACTCAAGATGCATCACCAATCAGGCCAGCTTTCTGTTTGTGTTGACGTGGCTTGCTGGTTAGCTACCTAAGGGTTAAAAAAAATGCATCAATGTAAGGTTGGCTCCCTACCAAACTGGTGGATATCTGAAGACCACCATAATCACCACACTCTACACTGTTGAACAGATGTGTTTTCTTATGGAGATGAAGGGGGCTGTGTTTATGGAAGCTAAGTGTCACAGTATCCTTGTTGCATATCCTTGCTATTTTAGGGCTAGGTAATCTCTTGTCCTTAACTGTTCAGAGACTTACTAATGCCTCCTTTTGTCCAACATCAACTAAGAACACACAAGGTGTTGACATCAGGACCTTTCTTAATACAATGTATATGAATGTGATATAATGGAAAAAAACATATATTTTAGAATTGTGAGAGATGATCTCTCAAAAGTGAAGCCTCCTCAGGGGATCAAGAGTTCTTGTTAATATTTCTTGATTGTTTCTTTAAAGAATAGCCCTGACCCCAACCTCAACGGCTTGCCCTTTGAAAAGCTTCCCACCTTTCCTTGTCTCTGGGATAAGGAGAAGGGGGTTAGGGAGGGGAAATGTCAGTAAATTTCGGTTTCCTAGGAATTACCTAACTCATGGGGATTCGGCCCTAAACCCCTTCCTCATCACCATACCACGGCTACATCAGCATTAGTTTTACTAAATAAGGACATGTATGTTTGGATTGGCTATACCCTGTTTCCTTGCTCTTTGTCTTTGAATTGTAAGTCCACCTCCCAGCTAATGGGATAGGAAGATTTTTCATGCCTAAGAATGTAAGCCCACCTCCGCAGCCAATGGGAATAAGGGATAGTGGTGGGTCGAGGTTTGTTTGCCTTAGGATATATAATCTCATTTAGCTTTCTGTGCCTCGCCTCTCTCCTCCTGGAAGTGTACAAGGGAGCAGATGCCCCTTCTCACGAGATTGTAATACAAAGTAACTTTTGCTTCTACCTTGAGAAGTCTCTGAGTTTAAGTGATTGAGAGTGGCTGTCCCACACAGAATGAAAATAATTCCTTCAAGAAGGATTTATTAAATAGCTTCTACTTTTAAGAAATTGTGTTAGGAACCAGGAATACAAGACAAAAAAGACACAGTTTCTACTCTCCATTAGCTAATTGTCTATCTTTGGAAAGCAGTATGTACATATGTGGGGGATAAAATTGGACAATTGACTTTGTTGGTATAGGGAAATCCATTATGATTAAACCACCTTTATAGGTTATTTTTTTTAACCTTATCTCTAAATGTGAACTTGGAAATTTGCATAAAGAATTGAGAAACTGAATTACTTGCCCAAGGTCTCACAGCCAGGATATGTTTAAGGTGAGACTTGAACCTAGGTCTTCCTGGTTCTGAGGCCCACTTTTTTTTTAATAAGCATTTCCATAACATAGTACAATTAAAAAAAAAAGATGATTGTACATGGAGCTGCAAATCTACTATGCACAACTTGCTGTTCCTTTCAAATATACAACAACATAGGGGCAGCTAGGTGGTGCAGTGGGTAGAGCACTGGCCCTGAAGTCAGGAGGACCTGAGTTCAAATCTGGCCTCAGACCAAATACAGTAACAGCAATATTGGCACAGGGGATAGCCTATGCCACGTACTAGCTATGTGACCTTGGGCAAGTCACCTAACCCCTATTGCCTCACTAAAAAGAAAAAATAATAAATAAAAAAATATAAAAACGAATATACAACAACATGATCATGTAAATTCCTTTTCTTCTTTTTTTCTTCCCTACCCCCCCACCCACAGATTGCTACCATTAGACAGAAATAGGGATATATAGATATATTTACATATATATGTAAAATTATTCTATACATACTTCTCTTTAGCAGTTCTCTCTCTCTCTCTCTCTCTCTCTCTCTCTCTCTCTCTCTCTCTCTCTCTCTCTCTCTCTCTCTCTCTCTCTCCTCTCTCTCTTTTTAGGCAATTGGAGTTAGGTGACTTGCCCAGGGTCACACAGGTATTAAGTGTCCAGTGTTTGGTCTGAGGCCAGATTTGAACTCAGGTCCTCCTGTTCAGGGCTGGTGCTCTATCCCCTGTGCCACCTAGCTGCCCCGAGTTCTTTCTCTTAATACAGAGAGCTCCTATCTCCATGTGTCCTTTATACTTAATTTGGGTATTTATAATAGACAAAACAACTTATTCTCTCAAAGTTGTTCTTAAAACAATATTGCTGTTACTGTATACAATGTTCTCTTGGTTCTGCTCATTCCACTCTGCATTATTTCATATCTTTCCATATTTTTCTAAAATCTTTGAGCTTATAGAACAGCAGAAATTCCCCATTGCCCGTTTTCTATTATGGCATCGTGTATATAGCTTTATACAAAATAGAGAAGGGAAAAAAACAAAAACAAAAACAAATATTGCACACACACATACATTGATGGGGGGGGCAGGAGTGAAGTGCTAGCAGTTGGGTGATCAGCAAACGTTTCATGTTGAAGGTGTGCCTGAGGTCAATCATAAAGGAAACTAGAGATTCTGAGACATGGAAGTGAAGTGGGACTAAATGTGCAATACGTTTCTCAGGTTTAGCTTTGGCAAGGAGGACTACCTTCAACAGCAACCACAGTGAAAAAGCAGAGAATGGGGCATCATGTCAAGTCATTATGAACAAAGAGGAGAAGAGGCCCACTGAATTTTTCTCAGTAGTATTCATTAGTTGTGGTATCACAACATTTCTTGGCCTAATTTTCCTCATCTATACCTTGCTTTAATTGTAAGCTATTATCATAGCATAGAGGTGACCGTCAAAGTTTTCCTGGCAAAGTTAAACTTCGTACTTCTCCTATGCTAGAAAATGTACAAAAATGATCCTAGCGGTAAATTGAGTCTGCTGTCCAAGGAGTACTATGTCTGAGCATATAGATTATGACCATACTAGATATGATTTTTTTATTTTATTATGGCCATCTATATACAAATAGCCATCTATGTACACATATTGATATTATCTATATGTAAAGGTGGAGTTGAAATTGTCCCATACCCCATCATAAAGCTGATATATTAAGTAGGTGACATTTAGTTGAGAGACTTCAAGAAATCACATACTTTAGGCTTTGTGTGAAAATTCTTACATAAATTACCAATTAAGTTGAAAAGGAAAAGAATTCCAAAACCTAAGACATATGACTTTTCAACACATTTCAGAAGACAAAGCACCTGGGGGGAGGGAGGGAGGAAAGGCTTTGGTTTAAGCCTTGGCCTGGTTTCCTTCTCTCCCCCATTCTTCTTAGACTAGCAGAGAACATTGTGACATTTCAAGGCATATGAGGATATTGTATTTCCCAACAGTGCCCTAGTGTCATACCTTCAGATCAGCATCAGCCCCCATCTTCTTAGCTTACTTGTTTTATTTACATCACAGATGAGGTGGCAGCATTGTCTGCATCAGGAGCCAGGGACAGGTGGATGCAAATTTACTATGCTTAAGGGAATTTTTTGAGGTACCCCATGAATAAGAAAAAGACTGCTAACAACCAGGAACTGTGAGTTACCACTTTGCCACATTTTCTCTCCAAGCCTGAGCCCACTTTCCTTGGACTCTGCCTGTATTGTGGGAAAATGTGTCATAGTCTTTTGGGGGTATGTTTTGAACCAATTGTTTTTAATGCACCACCTTAGTAAATACTCCTTTCTAAAAGCTACTTATGGCTTGATGACTAAATTGATTTTCAACAGATAATCTTGAGGAGAATGTGCTTGAGCCAATGGCATTACAGAATCACCCCCTCACTCTTCAGGGATACTGCTAGAAACATGAAGTAGCAATGTAAGCAACTTAGATTTGGGGCCCAGACATGTAATATTCATGTGTATATGTGTGTATGCGTGTGTCCTCCACTAAAAATCTATTTAAACAGCTAGGTAACACAGTTCATAGAGTGATAGACTTGAAATCAAAAAGACTTGAGCTCAAATGCTGCCACACTTTCTAGTTATATTGCACAGCTGACCTCTTTTAGCCTCAGTTTCCTTGTTTGAAAAAATAATATTATTATAATAATGTAATATATAACTATATATGTACATGTGTGTATATTATTATAGTGCTATAATAATAACACCTACCTCACAGGGCTGTTGTGAAAATTGACTTAGATGAAATGAGATAACACATGTAAAGTTCTATAGAAATGCTAGATATTATTATAATTTATATACATATATGAATCTAGAAATACAGAGGCCCCCTAAAATTTCCTATACCACACTTATCACACATATGACCCATCATAAACATATATACACAAATGTGTGCATTATATGCATATACATATATGCATGTATATATATTATATAATATACATGTGTATATGTGTGTGAGAGACAGGATGATATACATACAATACACCCTCAGTTTAGCCCACTGCCTTTATTTTTTCAGGTTAGTAAGCAGAGACAGGTAGATATTACTATCACTTATCACTCACTAAACAATGTTCCTTTAGTCAGCTAAAGACAAAACTTATATGTTATTTTTTCCTCAATGTCCTCAAAAACATAGCAGCAGGATTATCTTAAAATTCACACACTGTATAAATAAAGTAAGTTAACGTCAGGCTAAGGCAAGAAAAAGTGATTGTTTTCTTTTTTGTCTTTTGTAGGAAAGACTACAAGTATATGTTGCTCAAGCAAACTGTTCACTTTCTTATTTTGAAGACATGCTATTTTAATCTACCTTAGTGCAATCCATGCCCTCTGAACATCAATTTAACTTTAATTCTGAATGCTTTTTGCAATGCTCCTGAAATGTTGATATTTGTTGCCTGGACTTTCCCACAAGACCAAATCTCTGACATTAGCCTGAGGCTATAATCCAATCAACTGGCCCTTCATTGTGGCTACACCCAATTTCCCCTCCATTGTCTTACCTCCCTATGGCCCCTGGCCATTTCCCACCCTAAATCCTAGTTAGGCTCCATTCTCCCTTGGCCACCCCTGGAGTTTTATTACTTCATAGAGTTGGCCACTCCTAGATCCCTCCCATAGTCTTTCTGTATATAAAGTCCATCTCATCTCCATTAAGATGCTTAGATTCTCAAAATCTAGCCAATAGCTTACTAATGTTCTGACTCCTTAAGAGTCTGCCCAATATGACAGATATTCTAACAACCCTTGTCTTTGGCTGAAAGAAGGGTTGGGTTGAATTATTTCAGACAGGACCACGTGTTGTGATATTGGGGTCCCAGAACCCCTGAACTCCTAAACTGCATCAACACAACTTGTTAATGTAATTACAGACATTTGCTTTAAAAAGAACACTTTGTATTTGATGTTAATATGGTTTACAGTAAAAATGTTGAAAAAGAAAGCCTTTATTTTTAAGACTATTGATAAATGTGATAATGATTCAGGGAAAGAGAAAAGAACCACTGAGCTATATTTTCCCAACTTCACCATATAAAAAGCCTATTTGAACTATTATACTTTAAGACCTGTTTGCATATTGCATGCTTAAACTTAATGTAAATATCAAGGAAGTTTGGAAACAAAAAACAAAACCCAGGTTTTAGTTATAATGGCCAGGATTTACCTTACTAAACCATACTACACTGGTACCACATTAGTAAACTATACATTTCTGATGATTGAAGGTACTGAAAATCTAACCCTATCTCTGCATCTCCTTAACCAGCCTTCCATAGTGCTATAAATGACCTATGTCTATTAGTTCTTCATTAAAATAGGCATAGGTGTTAATGCTTTCTCACTGTGCCCCTTTAAAAAAATTGCTTTGCACTTATTTTATCAGAAGGTAGTAGATGAGGGCTGTAAGAGAACTAAGCACAGGACAAATAAGTTTTGATAGGCATTGGATATAGAGGCAAGATCAAGAAGTGAAAATCTGAAGTATGAAGTGCTGCCTATGGAAGGAAGGTCTTAGTAAGCTCTTCATGATTTACTGATATTAGGAGAGTGTGGTATGTCGTGGAGCACTAGTTGTTTACACAAGAGCAAGGGTTTTTTTTTTTTTTTATAATATGAGCAACTAACATACTGCCCTGCACATTGATAAATGTTTGGTGCTTGTCTGATTGAGTATTAAGTCCAAGTATCATAGGATCATACAACTACATTGAGAAGGATCATTAAAAACCCTCTACTCCAACTCCCTCATTTTCCATAAGAAAAAAAAAATAAAGTCCAAAGAAGTATAGTTACTTGTTCAAAGACACACAGGTATAAAGCAGTAGTGGTATTTTTTTGGTTCTGCTTTTCTTGTGCTATTGTACTTCTAGGTGATGATGAGAAATTTTTGTTGAAAAGTCAAGTGACCTGTTGTGCAGTTTTCAGTCTTTACCTCTTCCATGTTTTAGACCCCATATGTATAACAGATATAGCAGATGAAATCTGAAATATAAGTGATGACAAATAAATTTTGCTGAATTAAATTCTATTTGCCCCAACTTTTCCCAGAGTTCCTGACACCTCACACACTTCTATTTTACTTGAGAAGATTGAATTCAGTCATACCTATGGAGCTAGCATTCAATTGTAACATTTTTTTCTCTCATTCAATCTTTGAATGATTAACCAGTCTTTTACATTTCAAAATACTCAAAAGTCATGGGGGGCAGGGAGAGTTTCTTTTCTACAAAAGAAACAAGTGGTTTTCCTTCAGTGCCTGTTGTGACTCTGGCAAGGCTACAGAAATGATGAACTAGCAAGTCTTGCATCTCTAATAGCAATTTCTGTGATTTCAGGTTGTAAAGGTTGCTTATCTTAGGAGATTCACTGGCTGTTTTACATTGACATAACTCAGAAATGACTTACTTTTTAAAGTAAAGTGCTAGCTATTAGTCCCTAATATGCTCATGGGTAACGAGGACAACAAAATGAAAAATGACCAAAGAGTAAAGGAATATAGCAATCCGTGCATGCACTCTTCAATTAAAATATCTTGTACAGTTCTATGGGGTAAAAAATGTGTGTCTAGCACCCCCAGCAACTAAAATGGCAGACAAAATAGCCTCAAAGTTTTGGTTGACACATAGCTTTCAGAAATGTGCTTAGAAATTTATTGTATCCAAAAATGCTGTTTAATCCTCCTAAATAGTATTATAAAGTCTGCAAAGGCTCTTAATAGAATCAGAAAAAAACATTCTTACACAAAACTTTTATTTAAATGAAAACGTAAAATCTATGAAGCATCTATAGTCTGAAAGCTAGCAGATATATCCTTCCCCATCCCCAATACACTCATTCTTTAATTTTTAGTCCCACCCACACCACCTCCACCAGACCCCACTAATGTTTGTTTCTTTTAGTGCTATAGCAGCCTAAGGCAGCAACTGAAGATTCCAGCTGAGCTAAACAGCATATTTGTGCTTTGCTGAAATGGAATGTATTTTTTGCTAACTTTGCAGTTTTTTGTTCTTCTTGCATTTTTCCTATTACTGTACTTCATAAGATTCTATCACCCCTACAACCAATCTACATTTCTTCCAATGCCATTTGGGAGATATTCCAAAAACGTGCATTTGGCACTTTTACTTAGGTCTAGAGTTTGATTTCACAACTGTGACCTGGAAGCCCTCTTGGCATAAACTCCATCATGATGGATGGTGACCTCCAATATTTATAGTATAACTGGCAACCACTGAATGGAATTGGTGATCTGTGAAAGAAACTTGCTATGTTTGCTGAGATGCTGTGCTTTAGAATTCAGCAATGTGGAAACTAGAAAATTCTAGAGTCAAATTTTCAATGTGAAAATGAAAGAATGTACTGCTAATAAGTTTATGGTACTCTGAAAGATTCATTTTCTACGATGTTGACTTTCCCCTTTTGAATGAATGATTCATGAATTCTAAGTTAGTAAATATATAAGGAGACAATTTCATGAACTGAGTGAAGATATAGGAATCAGGAAATGATTTTTTTTTCAGTTTTATTAAATGACTTACTCTGTAACTTTGCAAAAAAAATCTTTTCTCTGTATCTCAGCTTTCTCAGCATTTAAATGTGAATACTAACTTCATTGTATTGCCCATATTTAACTAATAATAATGATAATTACATGGTGTGATGATAAAGAATAATATATCTGCAGTCAGGGAAACAAAATAACAGTTTTGTTACTAACTACTTTTGTGACCCTGGGAAAGACATTTAACTTCAATGGACCTCAATTTCTTAATCTGTTAAATGAGGTGGCAGGCAAAGAAAAGATGGCAAAACAGTAGGAAGAATAACAGCTGAATTCCTTCCCCTCCAACAACTGCAAATACATCTAAAAACACCCAAACTGAGTTCTGATTGAGAAACCCAAGGGAAAAAAAAATCATGGAAAGGCATTTTCCGGGCAAGGTAGGTATAGGGAGATAGATATGGAGAGGCTAATAACTAAAATCTGGCCAGGAATGGTCATGTGGATAATTCCAGTGCTGGGGGAAGCTGTGCACCAGGTAAAGAAGTGGTCCCAAATACAGCATTGAAAGTTTAAACTTGTGTAGAATGCCGGAATAGGTGCTAAATAGCAGCTTTGTTGCTCTGCCCAGTTCTGGGTCAGGTAGGAGGTGAATTGAAGATGGCACCAATGCCCACGGGTGGCATTTGGATTGGGAATCCTGCAGTTATGTCACTGAACCAGCACAGCTATCAAGGTGAATAATAGCATCTGAGCAGCAATATATGGGAAATTTGAAAAAGGACAAGCCCACAGATTTATGCAAATCCAGGTCAGAAACTTGCAAAACTCTAATGAGGAGGGTAAAAATCAGACTTTGTTCTGGATTAGAACAGTTTGGAAGCACCAAAAGCTTAAAAGCTTGAACCTGAGATCCTGGAATAACACAGCACTCAAAACTCCAATAAAGCAGCAGTATGATGTGCCCACACATTCCCTAAAGTAGAGTGCAGAAGCTGGCTCTAACATAAAGTCCAGTGTTAGGAAAAAGCTTGTTAGAATAAACAAACAAATGACACAGTATGGGCATAAATTCAATTAAAATCATCAAAGAGATGAAGCAAGAACTTTCTTATGTGATAATTTTTAATTTTTTTTTTTTGGTAAATGAAAGGATGGAAGGGAAAAATTAAGGAGGGGGGCGGGGAAGATTAGAGCTATAGAAGAAAGAATTGGGAAGGAGTTATCAATTTAGCATAAGGTACAAAATCTTGCCCAAACAATAAACTTGCTGATAATTATAATGAACCAAAAAGACCAAAATATTTCTTAAAAGAGCCTAGATAGCATAATTCAAGAAATCATAAAAGAAATCTTCCCTGATCTCTTAGAACTAGAAAGCAAAATAGAAATAGAAAGTAACCTCCTGAAACTCCATGATGAAAACTCCCAGGAAGATTATAGTAAAAATCCATAGATGTCAGGTCAAAGAAAAAAAAACAGTACCATTAGACAGAAATAAACAAACAAACAAACAAAAAATCAAGTCCTGAGTAGTCATAATCAGGCTCACACATGATTTTGTAGCCACCACCCTAATGGAGTGAGGAACTTGGAATATGATATTCCAGAAAGCAAAGAATATAGGTTTACAAGTAAGAATAACTTACTGGATTACAAGTAGGAATAACAATAGAAAAACTGAATATAATCAGCATAAAGGGAAAAAAATGTAGTTTTAATTTAATAAAGGACTTTCAAGCATTCCTAATTTAAAAAAATAAACAGAACTATATAGAAAATTTTAAACGTTATGCACAGGTATTAAGAGACACACAAAAAGGTAAACACAAACAAGCAATGAGGGACTAAACAAGAAAGGAATAGAGCTTAATATTTGCATCAATATATTCTCATTATTTACTCTCTCATCATCAGGTATCTTAGAGTCTAAATAGACAGAAGTTCTGGGAGTGATGATCTTAAAAGAATAATGGAAAGGGAGGGGAAAAATACGCTATGGTGAGAAGGAAGATGGGGAAAATAATCTGACCTAATCAGGGTATGCAAATAGACTATATAAGCAGAGGAAGGGGTTGGGTGAAAAGGTGATGCTTTAAACTCAGCATCATCTGAATTGGTAAAAGTAGGGAAGAATACAAACATAGAGTATTGAGCATAAAATATATATTTCACTCAACAGGGAAATGAGAGAAAAGGAAGAAGGAAGGAGCTAGGAAATAAGAGAAAGCATAGATTAAGAAAGAGATTAGTCCAATGTAAAGTAAACCCTAACTAAGAATGTACAAAAAGTATAGCAACTTGGGGGCTGGGGCACAGGGAAAAGGGAAGAAAAAAAAAGGAAAAAATTACATAACTTTATTATATATTTAAAATAAATAGCAAGTAAGTTGTACATAATAGATTTGCAGTTTCATGTGCAAACATTTTTATTATACTATATATTACAGAAATACTTATTACATAAATTAAAAACAAAAAAAATTTAAGTACAGCACCTTTTTTGCAGTGGCAAAGATTTAGAAATTAAGAGGATACCTATCTTTTGGGGATAGGGTAAACTAGTTACTATTAAAATTTCCGTAAGTGAAGAAACCCTTAGAAAGTTCAATAAAAAAAGAAAAAAAAGTACAAAGCTTCTCACTCGAAAAGCTCCCTCAGTGATGACAGCTCTGGGTCTCTTCCTAACCTTCCTCCTTTCTATTTTTTCCAGTCTTCTTATACCCTATTCTTTTCCATTTATTCTGATTCATCTGATTCCTTGCTATTCCTTGAACATGACAATCAGAGAGATGTAAAACTCCAGAGTTTTCCCTACCTGTCCTCCATGTTGGGCTGGCACTCTAAATCCTCATCTCCATCTCCTAGCTTCCCTAGATTCTTTCAAGTCTCAGATAAAGCCCTACCTTCTAAAAGAAGCATTTCTTAGTATTCATTAATCTTAGTGCCTTTCCTCTGAGATTACCCTTAATTTATCATGTATGTATCTTGTTTGTCCATTGTTGTTTGCATAATGTCTCCCCCATTAGACTGTGAACTCCATAAGATCAGTGACTGGTTTCTTTTTTTGGCTTTCTCTACATCCCTGGCACTTTGCACTGGTCTTGAGTCCCTTGCAGATAATAGATACTTAATAAATGCTAATTGACTGACTAAAATCATACTTTTTCTTCCTAACAGAATTTATTAAGTGTGTTACAAACTGTAAAGAACTATGTAAATGCTAGCTATTATTATTTTAGAAATGAGGGAGAAAAGGGAATAATTTAAGAAGCAAACCTTAAAAAAAAAAAGAAAGAAGAAGACATATTCTTGGTGGAACTGTTTTAGGATGTGAGTTGGATTCCATTTCCAGACCAAGAGAATATTGGGAAACTATTGGTAGTTTTATTTAATTGTAACATGGTAAGCACAAGGGGAGTAAAGTAAGGCTGTCTAGTAGTTGGGAGCCAAAATGTGGAGGCCTATGATAAATAGGCTAATTTATTTATTTATTTATTTTAATTTTTATCCTTAAGGCAATAGGAAGTTATTGAATGTTTAAGGAAGGAAACAAGCTTTAAAGTACCTACTACGTGTTCAGGAAACGTTCTAAGCACTTTGCAAATATTGTCTCAGTGGATCTTCTCAACAACCCTGGCAGGTACATGGTATTATTATTCCCATTTTACTGTTGAGGAAACTTGAGGCAGACAGAGGTTAAGTGGGCCCAAGACCCACAGCTTGTAAGTGTCTGAAGCTCAATTTGAATGCACTTTTCCTGATATCAGGTCCAAAGCTCTATCCATTACCAACTAGTGGCCTCTAAAGGCATTCTTAACATGGCAAGAGATAGTACAACAGAGTACAAGCTCAGTTAAATTTGAATTGTTCTCTTAGAAAGCATGACTATATCAACAAATTTAAAGACCTAAAAGAAATCGATTAATTCAATAAATTCATCTCATCAATCAATAAACATTTTTTAAGCCCCATACTATGTGCCAGGCATTGTGCTACGCCCTAGGGATATAAAAAGAAGGAAAAGATAGTGCCTTACCTCAAGCGGGCTTACAATCTAATTGGGGATACAACATGCAATCAAATATACATACATACATACATACATACATACATACATACATACATATGTACATACATACATACGTATGTATATATGTCAGGGTAAATACAAATGATTAAGAGTGAAAGCACTGGAATTTAGGGATGAGGGACATCTTCCTATAGAAGCTGGGATTGTAGTTGAGTCTTCAAGGAAGACAGGGAGGCCAGTTGTAGTAGAGGAGAAAGATCATTCCAAGCATGGCAGACAGCCAGAAGAAATGCCAGGATCTGAGAGAGATGAACTGTCTTGTTTGTAGAGTAACCCAGAGACCAGTATCACCAGTATGTATTGGGAAGTAAGATCTAAAAAGACTGGAAAGGTAGGAGGGCTTTGAATGTTGAACAGGATTTTGTATCTACTCCTGGAGGCAATAGAGAGCCACTAAAGTTTATTGAGTAGGGCAGTGCTATGATCAGACCTGCCTTTTAAGGAAATCACTTTGGTGGCTAAACGGAGGATGGATTGGAATTGGGAAAACCTTGAGGCAGGCAGACCCACCAGCAGGCTATTGTTGTAGTCCAGGCAGTGACTACAGGTGACAAGGACCTGTACCAGGCAGGGGGGAGGTGATGACCATGTCAGAAGAGAGAAGGTAGCCTATCTGAAAGATGTTGCAAAGACGAAATCGATAGGCGTTGGCAACAGCTTGGATTTGGAGAGGTAAGAGATAGTGAGTACTCCAGGATGACTGACTCCCAGGTTGTGAGCCTGATAGACTGGGAGGATAGTGTTTTCCTCCACAGTAATAGGGAAAGCAGTAGGAGGCAAGGGATTAGGGGAAAATATGATGAGTTCTGTTTTGGACAGAATGAGTTTAGGAAGCCCACGGGACATCCAGTTCAAGATGTTTGAAAGACAGCAGGAGATGTGAGATTGAAGGTCAGCTGAGAGATTGGGGCAGGAAAAGTAAATTTGAGAATTAATCAGCACAAAGATGATAACTAAATCCATGGGAGCTGAGTGAAGTAGTATAGAGGGAAAAAAAGAAGTGGGCACAGGACAGAACCCTGAGGGACACCTAAAGTTGTAGTTATTAGTATATACAGTTGTATATCCAATATAGTTATTAAATCAATAACAATACAAAATAACTTTTACAGGAGCAGGGCCATCCGTCAGCTATGAGGACCTTGGGCATTTGGTGCTGGTGGCAGGGTATCTATATAAATGATTTTATTTTTAAAATGCATTACAAAATTCATGGGCCTTTATAAGTTATACTGATTTATAGATGAAGATTCTGAATAATGGGCAGAAAAAAGGGATTTCCCTATTTGCTTACTACCCAATCAGTACACATGAAGATTCTTCCCAGGTGGGTTGAAAAAGGCTTTGAGATGCTCTGAGGGGCCTAAGTCAGTCTCAGCAGGGTGGAAGATAGTGCAATTGGCAGCTGCTTGGTCTCAGTTTTGTCTCCTGGGGTATGTGGGTTCCCATCTAGATCCTAGAATTGGTGTCAGCAGGGAAGGTGCGGCTTTCAGGTAAGGATCTTTAAGATTCTAAGAAGCTGATATGGGAGATAGGATCCTGGTGATGAAGAGCCTAGAGGTCAGATGTAGGATTCCTTTGTAGCAGTTGGGTGGGTTTCTATGTGATGAATGGGGAGAGAAGGGGGAAAAAAAGTGGTGGATCACCCAATTAATGGTTTGGTCAATTACAACAGGGTCCTGGGGTTCTGGCTAATGGGTGGACATGGTTCCTTTTGGTTAAGGCAAGTAAAAGAGATCTGTGATGGCAGCTGGGTGAAACTCACAGAGGCCAAATTCCACAAACTTGCAAATTTGTCCCCCTATCCCCCAACTCAGCAAGAAGTGGGCCAGGTACACCTGGAGAACTTCTCCCAAAACCAACCCCAGTAGTAACTTCTCCAAGGCCTAACGAAGAACATGGAAGCCACTTAGAACCCTAGAGACAACCACTGTAGCTATTCCCCAGGATCCAAGCCAAAAATCCTTAACTAGGGGTGGGGGCTGGGACATTTAGTGTTCTCCTCTCTCCATCACCCTATAGGCTCTGGATTCTGGACTAAGTTGAAGGCCATAGCTAATCTAAAATCGGGGGTTTGTAGTGATGAACATCTATCTCAGGTTAGTTGGAGGTCACAGTTATGAGGAAGACTCTGAGAAGCTACTCCTGCTGACCTCCAAATTGGAGGGGAGGGGCATGAGACCTAGGGCCTTACTTGTGTATGTCTAAGGATGATGCTCCATAGAAGCATTGAAGGAAAGGGTTTTTTTTGTTTTGTTTTGGTTTTTTGTTGTTGTTTTTGGTAGGACATAGGTGCTTAATTTAACAAATGAAGAAACTGAGGCTTATAGAGGTGAGCAGACTTGCTTAAGGTTATAAAACATATGTGTGTTAGAACTAGGACTCAAACTTTTGTCAACTTTTTTTTCCAAATCAGTTCTCTTTCTCCTTTATACCAGGGTTGTTTTGCTACAGTTATCAACTTAAGTAGGAAGAGAAACATAGCACTGACTAGATAACCTAATAAGAGACAGTCAAAACAAAGTACTAGTTTTCAGACTTTTCTCCAGGACACTAAATGTACCAAAATTGGTGCAGGGGGGAAAGGTTTTTCTCTTTTTTCCATCACTAACCTAACCCTAATCCTAAATATTTTCCTTTGGCACAATGCTCATTATTTGAGATTTCATTTCTCCTCCACTTTAAAAAATTTCATTGTAGGGCTAAGGTTTTTGCCATAGGATTGTAATCTAGATCTGAAAGGCAGCCTCCAGCCTATCTAATCTAAATCCTTCATTTTACAAATGAGGAAACTGAGGCTGAGGGAGAGAGGTTTTTACTTGTCTACAGTCACCCAATTTGGAAGCAGAAGAGTCAAGAATACATGTACTATGCTGGGCTGTCATGTGTTTTTTTCAATTAAGTGATAAATAACAGAAGAAACATTGTATTCTGCCATTAATCTTAAACATTTATTTTACAATAGCCCACCCCATCCTCCTCTGGAAACACTAAATACAAGAAGAATCACAGAAAGTTAGAGTTGGAAGGGAATTTAGGGATCTTCTAGACCAGTTTATTTATTTCATAAATGAAAAAAAATTGAGTTATTAAAATGAAGTGACTGAGAATTTAAAGCTGGCATGAACCTTAGTGATCCATCCAATACTCTATTTTCTCCCTCTCTAAAAAATGAAAATAAAAATAAAAACATTCAGGAAAAATGTTTACATTCACACACACACACACACACATACACATATACTTGCAGACATGTGTATATACATATATATGTGTATGTATGTGTGTGTGTGTGTGTTATATACACAGTCAGAGAGATGTAATTTTTTTAAAGTCATAGAGGTAGTAATTGTCAGGGCTGGAATTTGAAATGAGATTTCTTATATGTCCCTCTAGAGATTATTGCAGTTGACCTAGGAAAGTTAGCATCGTGATTAGAAGTTTTTAGATAGCTTTGAATGATGTTTATGATCAGTGAGCAAAGTGAAGCAGCACTCAAGAATACTTAAAAAAAATACTTCAAAACCTTGGCAGCTAGGTGGTGCAGTGGATAGAGCTCTGGTCCTAAGAGGTAGTTCAAATACAACTTTAGACACTAGCTTTATGACCACAGACAAGTCACTTAGCTTCAGTTTCTTCAACTGCATAATAAGGACAATAGCACCTATTTTTCAAGGTCGTTGTGAGGATCAAATGAGATAATATTTCTAAAGAACAGGAGCCATATAAATGCTTATTTCCTTCCCTCCATTAAAATAAGAAAGGAAAGTGGAAAAGATAATACTGAATGGTTAAAGAAGCCCTTCCAATAGCAAAAACAAAAGCAAAAACCAATTTTTGTTTTCAATGTATCTATAATATTTTCCTTTATAGTTGACAGGGAATGAAATCTTCAAAATGCAAAGCTAGGGGATAAAATACACCAAGACAACTTTCCCAGCTACATGGTTCATAGTTTATTTACAAAGGAGTTTTAGCAGATTTCTCCAAGTACTTGACGAGCATGTGAAGAAAAACAGTACATGAATGAGAATATTTCTTAGGGAACATTTTTTTCCACTCCTAGAAACATTTTGAAATATAGTAGGTTGTCTGTTATGGTTGAAAAATAAACATCCAAGTCAATGGCATCATTATAAATAAATGTATAAAATTTATGTCATGCACTAATTCCTTGTTTAAAGGAAAACTCTTTTTTTTGTATATATCTTTTCCATGATATCTGAAAACTAGAACACTATCTGGAACACTTTACAAGTTACCTTGCAGTGGCTGATGGGGAGTGGGCAGGACAGCAGAGAAGCATAGAAAGGACAGGACACAAAGAGTATTAACAGAACATAGTATGTGATAATCTTAAAGGAAATGTGCTACAAAAATTTAAGGGACCAGTGGGTTATGAGGATCACCTTTACTGAAGTGATTGAATCTAATCTTGGCTTGGAAAGAATGGAAGCATTTCAACAAATGTGAGGAAAGGGATAGGGAATTCATTCTGATTATGAGGGTAGTCCAGTTTATTAAGAATACAGAATATGTAAAGGAGACTCCATAGATTTTCAGAATTAGATGTGAACTTGGTGATAGTTTAGCCAGGAATTCTTATATTTTGGGATTTGGACAGCTTTCATATTCTGTTGAAGCCCATGGACTCCACCTCAGAATGTTTTTAAAATCATAAAATAAAATATATATTACAAAGGAAGCCAATGATATTGAAATCTCTCTCTCTTTATTAATCTGTCTACATACAAACTTTTTTTCCCCATCTTCCATGCTATCACTGTGACTACAACATAGTAGGTGCTTAATAAAAACTTATTGATTGATTGATTGAATATTCACTTTCTGTCAAGGTTTTTAAACATTTCAACCAAACAACCAGTTAGTAAGAACCGGATTCAGACTAGAATTTCCTCTTGTTAATTCTTTTACCTTTTGAGGGCTAAAGTTATTAATAAAATGATCCAAAATTATCAGCTGATTTGGGCTGAGAAAAATAATGGTGGCATCTGTGTTGGTTTGAGCTTTCTTTTTTCCTAGATGAGTGATGTGCTATGGTATTTATCATCATATATCCTTGTTACAGAGCTAGTCTACCAATTTTTCCTATCTTACATTTTGTTATATGCTATTATATATGCAATTTTGCTATATGGTAAAGCATTGCTTTAGATAGCTATGAATTCAAAATGCAGTGAAAACTTATTAATGCAGTGTTAAATGAAGCATACTACAAAAAAATTGTGTTAATACTTTAAAATAATTTTTTTAGATGTGGTATTTACTTTGTGATGTCCATATGTGAAATAGAAAATACCACTGTGTTTTAAATGGACACTTCTATTATGTGTTTTATAACACTGACACATCCTTAGTTTCACATCCATCTCCCAACCTTTGTCATTATTACTAAGCTGTGTGTATACACACACACACACACACACACACACATATACATATATGTATGTGTATGTATGTATATATGGGTTTATATATACAAATATACATACACAAAATATATGTGTGAATCTATATAAAAGATATTTGGAGTCAGAACTTAGTTCAGATCTCAGGTATATGTACACATATATGCATATACACAAATACATGTGCATTTACACACATATAAACATACATAAATATATATATACACATGTGTACATACATATATACATATAAATATGTACATGTATACATATACATTGTACATATATTCATATAAATATACATATATATCTTTACTTTTATAAAGTGACTTGCTATAAGGCATATGATCTGATTTATTTTCAAAAAGGTATAACAGAAATGAACAGTTAATTTGCTTTTATTATAGATATAATAAAAATCTTCTATTTCTATAATACCTTCTCCCTATGCTAAGCTTATGATTTCTTTCTCAGGCTGTTCATCTATTCCTTCTTTCTGTCCAGGATATATTTTGTATGTTCTGATGATGATATTGCTTTTACTTTCAGCTCCATTTATCTTTACACAGTTGCTCTCTTTGTATTTTTAACTACAGTTTCTTCATTTTCTTACCTAAGAATATCTTCTCAATACGCAATGCTGTACTATTTCCCCTCCTTTGTATTTACTGTGTTTCTTTAAAATATGTATATTTTTTTTAACCTGACATTGGCTTCATTTTTTATTTTTGAACTCTGAACTTTGAGATGTTTCAACTGCTCTTCTCCTTCTTATACTGGAGCTATATCCTGTGGTATCTCCTTTGAGATATACGTATAGCAGCTTTTCCCTTCCTTCTCCTTTTTCAGTTTAAAGCTTTTTTAAAGCTAGGGAGGTGTATTCTTTATTATTATTATTAATATTGTTAATTTATTTTGATTTATCAACAAGCACTTCCATAAGCTTTTGAGTTTTAAATTTTTCTCCCCATTCCTCCCTATTTTCCTCCTCAAATGGTGTGCAATCTGATATAGGCTATACATATGAATTCCTATTAAACATATTTTCACATTAGTGATGTTGTAAGTAATAGGAGGAACCACCAGAAAGAGGAAACAAAACACAAGACAAGAAAAAAAAATGGTAAATAGTATGCTTCCATCTGCATTCAAACTCCATAGCTGTTTCTTTGGATGTATATAGCATTTTTCATCATGAAGCCTTTGGAGATATCTTAGATCCTTGTACTGCTGAGAAGGGTTAAGTCTATCAATATTAGTCATCCCAAACGTGGCTATTACCGTGTACAACGTTCTCCTGGTTCTCTCACTTCACTCAGCATCAGACCATACAAGTCTTTCCAGGTTTTTCAGAAGTCTGCCTGTTCCTTATAGCACAATAGTATTCCACTACATTCATATACCACAACTTGTTCAGTCATTCCCCAATTGATGGGCATCCTTGAGAGGTGTATTCTTAAAAGACTTCACTAACTATACTTCATCACTGGCCAGTGGCCAGTAATTTCTCACTTTCAGCTGTGATCCAGAAATTCACATTCTATTGTCAGATACCATCTTAGACTGCTGCACCCTTCCCACATTTACTTTTTTGCAGTCCTTATTTTCAAATGGCAGCAATGATGGAAATACCTATGACCCTATGGTTTTCATTTCTTTCTCCATCATTTCAAAATCTTTAATAACTCCTCTTAGATTTCTTTTAGCAATAAGCTTTGTTCCAATATGTATCAACAAAGAGAAAGGATAGTCACCTATGTATGAATTAAGTTTGGGGAAATAAAACAAAGTTAATTTGTAAAACTTCTTGAATTTTAAGCTTAGTAGATTGTTGTTTAAGCTCTAGGCTGCTACTGAAGGCTTTTTAGGTGAAGAATAATATTATTATAACTTCACACTGGACAGAAGTCAGAAATATCCTCTTTGGAATATATCATGGACCTCTTGAGCAGTGTGGTAAAACATACGGCCCCCTTTTCAGGATAATGCTTTAAAATGCATAAAATAAAATAAAGTTTCAGAAAAATCCAAGTATAATGAACTACAGTTATAAAACATATTTAAAAATAAGCATACACTCCATGGAAAGGTCAGAATGATTATTTAAAAAAAAAAACAACAACTTTGGAATATATAGATGTCCCTCCCCTCAAGTGCTCTTATATTCCCCATTCTATTTCCCACAAAGGAAGACAGGCCAAGTCTAACTTTTATCCTCTGCTTTTTATGAGGATTTTCATAATACCTTTCAGAATAATATATGCTCTGTCATAGAATTAAAAATTATGGTGCAATATTAAAATTATAAATACATACATATTTGTTCAAATGCATACACATTAGTCTTAAAAATAATTTTTAACTATATTACACTTAAATTTGGATATTTGTTTAGTAGGTAAATCAATGTTCCTGCTTACTCAACTTCATTCTTTAAGATGAAGACTGAGAAATTCAAATAGAAAATATGAAATATTCTCTTCATCACTGATCTCTCCATCCTTTTGTTACTTGGGAATAATTCCAGTTTCCAAAATATTTTTTTTAAAAGCCCACATGGGTTGTTTTCTGTTGGTCTTAATGTTTTAAAATTATTTTAGGGAGTTTAAGAATTATATAGATCTAAACTGTAGGCAACACTAATATTTTTTTTATGGAGAGTAAGATTTTTAAGTTAACCTCTAAATATGCTAATAGATTGGGGTGAATTTTAAATAATAAATTTGTCATCTCAACTTCATACACTATATATTGTGTTACTTAAAAAAATATCTGCATCATCTGGAATTAAATATTTTCACCTTAACAGTTAACTTCAAAGCATTGTTTCATAGACCAGTACCATATTGCCAGCCCCTTTCACTCTTGACTTAAGATTTAAGAGAATTGTTTTACTGAATAATTTAAGAATATAATGCTGTAATATTAAAGGGCATGTATTTGGTTTTCATAGAACACACTGTATCAAAGATCAAGAAGTAAAATAATATAGGTAGAAAGAATGTTGGTTTGAGAGTTAAGGAGACCTGGGTTTGAATTCTCCAACTTTTTTTATGGCCTTGGGCAAGTCATTTCTTCACTTCTCTGGTCTCACTTTCCTCATCAAAAAGGAGAAGTTCAGATAAAATGTTTGCTAAGAAATATTTGAAGTCAAATATTCTGGAATGCTAATGCATATTATTTGCATATTTTGAAAGTATATTTTTTTAATGTACTTTCACAGCTTAGATTAAGAGATTAAATAAAAACATTTATTCCTAGAAAGCAATTTAATACTTTGCCCTATTGTCTGGGTTTGTCTCATGTCAACAAATGAGAGAGCAGAATGAATGAGTGAATCAGCACAGATTTCTTAAGTGCTGACTATGTTTTAAGCACAATGCTAGGCATTGGGGAAAGAGAGACAAAAGTGAAAACAGTCCTTGAATACAAAAGGCTTAAGGTCTAGGAAGAGGAAATGGTACATATGAAATAGATTCAAAGTTATAAGGATAAGTGAAATGGAGAGAGAAGGCATTAGCTGGTGGAAAGAAAAGAAAAGGACTACTCTAGAAGGTGGATGTTTACTTGAGCCTTGAATTATTGAGATATGGATGTGAAAAGAGAGAGTGTGTTCCAGACATAGGGGCAAGGGAGTATAAAGTCACAGAAGCATAAGAAAGACTGTTATATGTGAGAAAGAACAAAAATGGTTGTCTATATTGGACAAGAAAGACAGTGATGGACAATAACGTTGAATAAGGTAGGTCAAGTTTGGATTGCATAGAGATTTCTATGCCAAACAGAGGAGTTTATATGTGATTCTTGAGATAATAAAGATGATGGTTCTGTTTCAATCATGTTGAATTTGAAATAGCAAGTTGTACATAATAGATTTGCAGTTTCATGTGCAATCATTTTTTAAAATTATATTGTTATGGAAATACTTGTTTTATTATAGAAGTTAAAATTTAAAAAGAAATTAATATGTCTGTAGGTGATCTAGTTCAATGTGTCTAGCAGAAAGTTAATGTTTTAAGATGTGCTTAAGAGAGAAATTTAGACTGGAAAGGTAGATCTTGAATTCAACAGCCAAAAGATGAAAATTAAACTTAAGTGAGATTGTGATTAATAGATAGAGAATATGTAGTGAGAAGATTGAATATCATGAATCCTAAGCACTAACTCAAAGTTCAACCAGCATTTTGTGGATGATGATCCAGCAAAGGAGGCTAAGAACCACAGCCTTGTAGACTTAGAGCCTGGAAGGATGGCAGAGTTCATCTAGGTCAATACTCACAATTGTGAGGTAAGGGAATTGAGGTTAAACGATTTACTCAGGGATATACAGGGAGTCAGGGAGCATTTAGATGAAGCACTTCAATTGAGACCTTCTGATTCCAGAACCAGTGTACTTTGCACTACAACACGTGGCCACCCTCAAAGAATAGTTCAGCAAACAGCAGGAAAAAAAAAATAGGACAGAGTCAGTAAAACACAAGAGACAGTATCCAGGAGGAAAGGATTCTCAACAGTTTCAAATGCTTCAGAGAGGTTGAAAAGAATAAAAAAGTGAAAGAGAACATACATTTTGTTATTCATACATTTTAGTGAGTCATTGACACTCATTTGGTCACTCATTGGTGAGAGTAATTTCAATTGAATGATTAAGGTTCTAATTCCACTTGAAAGTGATGACGAAAAGGAAAAATGAGAGAGGGCATTATAATCAATGGTCCATATTTTACAGATTCTTATATAATTTAATATATCCATGTAACTATTATTCCTCTTATTTTGATTCTTCAGCACTGGAAATTCATCCAGCCCCAGGGTATAATGGAAAGAATGATCCAGTAGAAAAATAGGTCCAAGTCCTCTTAATACATCAAAGGTTGTTTGGGAAGTGCAAGTCACGGACTCTCCTTAGGTCTCCCTTTCCTTTTCTGGGGACTTGAGTGGATCATCTCAAAGTTTCACTCCAGACTGAAATTCTATGATCTTTGCAAAGTGTGGCAAGAAATATCTCCAAACAGTAAGTGAATATGTGGATTACTCCTGTCTAGTACAATTTTAATTATCCCCTTTGGAAACAACCTTCACATCAGCTAACAAACTTATATTATACTCTTACGTTGTTGTCTGAGGCACTGAGAGATTGTAATTTGTCCAGGGTCCCATAGAGAGAGGTGAGACTTGAACCCAGGTCATACTCCCTATGTATCTTTTCTACCATATTGCCTCTCTGAGCATAATTCTATGGTAGTAAAATACACACAGTAAAGGAACATCCTTACGTAATTGAGTATTCCTATTGCTTGTTGAAGAGCAATTAAATATTCATGCAAAATATTCATGAATAGTCACAACAGGTTAAGCATTCAGGCCTCTCCTTTCGAGCTCCTCATTTTTGGAAACAGTTCAAAAAAAAAAAAGTCACCTGTAAATCTAAGATAAGCAACATTTACATACCGTGAAACTGTTGGTAAAACGTTAGACTACTTACCATCAGAAGGCATTAATTCATCAATGATATTGCCACTAATAGATGCTAAAAATGTGTTTGGACCACAGAAGTCTCTCAAGAGGGAAGTAGATGAGGGAAAAATACATGCAATTCATAGGGTTACAAAGTAAACTGTAAGAGTGGTGGTTGTTTTTAAGCACTTTATACTTCTATTTCAAGAGGACATTTCTAGGAGTATCTGGTTCATTTTGAACTAAAAATAAATCTTAGCAGCAACATTAGAAAGCCTTTATTCAGTGGGAGTCTATTATGTGTGGTGCTGTAAGAGGAGCAGTGAGCTAAAAAACCACATGCCTCTGGGAAGAAGAGCCTTCTCCAAAGAGTCTTTCTTTCACTTTCCATTAGCTTAGGGTTCTATATATTATTTGTACTTTGTTCACTTGACCTCATTTGCATGTGCTATGTTCCTAAACCATTTCTCTGTGTTTTTGTGGTTACTTCAACTGCATTATAAGCTTCTTAAGCACTGGGATGCATTCACTGTCTTATATTCCTTTCATGTTTCCCAGTAGTGTTTATTTTAATGGGGGCACAGTGGCATAGAGGATAAAGGGCCAGGTTTTGAGTCAGGCAGAACAACCTAACCCCTACAAGCTGTGAGACCCAGGGCAACTCACTTAACCTCTCAGTGTCCAAGGGAACTCTTGAAAGTAACTGAGTAGAGATGAGATAGGGATCTAGGGAAATACTTGTTTTATTATAGAAGTTAAAATTTAAAAAGAAATGAATATGTCTGTAGGTGATCTAGTTCAATGTGTCCAGCAGAAAGTTAACATTTTAAGATGTGCTTAAGAGAGAAATTTAGACTGGAAAGGTAGATCTTGAATTCAACAGCAAAAAGATGAAAATTAAACATATTTGTAATGACAGGTATGAATTAAGAATAGTATATAGTATATTGCATTCATAGTAATGTTAAGCGACTCTCAATGGTATTTTTTAATAAACTGAAATAATCTTTTTACACACTTTTTTAGGGTTTACAAAACTCATTGCATACAATAACCATGAGTCAGCTGTGAAAGCATTATAATTATTTCACTCATGAGGAAACTGTGGATGCTTGACCAAAGTCACATATATAATAATGTATAGAACCAAGCCTTCATATATAGAACCCCAGATAAAACTTGATTTGAAGGGCTCTAAGAGAAATGCTAGCTGCTTCTTTGAAGACTACTGACCTAAAAATGCATTGAGTACAACAATTTCTCCTTGTCAAGTTTTTCTTCCCCCTTTACAGGCTTCAGACTAGAGTTTGAGAATAACCCCATAACTATTCTTGAACAAAATTTGTACCCCACTTCTAGGAAAACAACCTTATGCTCAGAAAAATGGCTGTTATTTAGGTCTTCAAGACAGCAATGGATATCAAGGAAATTACATTAATAATAAAAGCTAACATTTACATAATGCTTGTTATGTGCCAAGCAGTATTTGAAATGTTTTACAATTATTAACTCATTTGATTCTCATGACAGCCCTAAGAGCTTTTGTTGTTCATTCATTTCAGTCCTGTCTGACTTGCTGTGACCCCATTTGGGGTTTTCTTAGCAAAGATACTAGAATGTTTGGCCATTTCCTTCTCTAGCTCATTTTACAGATGAGGAAACTAAGAGTTAAAGGGACTTGCCCGGGGTTACGTAGTTAGTAAGTGCATTAGGCCATATTTGAATTTGCAAAGATAAGTCTTCCTGACTCTAGGCCTGGCACTCTATCTGCTGTACCTGCTAGCTGCATCTATAATAATAGGTTCTATAACTGTGCTCATTTTACAGATGAGGAAACAGAGGCAAATAGAAGTTAAGTAACTTACCCTTAAAGTAGTTGCAACAATATGGATTTACCTACTCAAACCCATAGTCCACTTTAAAAAAAATGTTACTATGAATTGGGAATGCATCAGCTCTCTGGTTAATTTCATAAAATTCAATATATATATATATATATATATATATATATATATAATGAGATATACATTTTGCTTAAGTATTTGAATTATAATAAAACTCAATCATAGTGCATAGACAAAAATCTTAAAACCTCTAGCCATTTAACTTCTGTATGAAATAAAGCAAAAAATTGAAAATTATACATTCTTTTCAAAGATGAAAGTATTATTAGTTATATTTCCACGTATAGTTGAAAAGAACGAGACAAGAGAAAAAAATTATTTTTGTGAATATTTAGACAAAATTACTTATGTAGAGGAAGCGTTATATAGTCACTAGAGGGTTGGCCTTAGAGACAAGAAGATGTGGGTTCAAGTCCTTCCTCTAGCACATACTGGATATATCATCCTTTGCAAGTCACAAGCTCTTGGTGTTTTAGGAAATTTTTTAAATCTATAAATTACTGATAAGTTGTTGGCCTGCACTGGTGGAAAAGTTCCTTATTCCAATGAAATCACAAGTATTGATTTCTCTTCCAGTGCCTTTTCCCCTACTGAAGGTAGGAAAACCTATGTATCTATCAAAATGTCTATAAAACATTAATAAGCATCTAAAAAATGTTTATAGCACAGTGCTAGACATTGGAAGAGATAGAAAGTTAAGATAAAACAAAATCCTTCAAAGATGACAGAGAAAAGCCAGGGACTCATCTGAGCTCTCCTTAAAAATGCCTCTGAACAACTTTAATGCCTCAAAACAAATTCTAAAGTGGCATAATCCACAAAAAGGACTGAGTGGAATAAGTGTACAGCCCAAGGCAACTTAGAAAAGAAAAGGTTCATTGAACAGGAGTGAACAAGTGGAGAATAGTCTATAGCCAAGCCAGTACAACCAGGCCTCAGCAAACTGACAGTGGGCCTGGGAAGTAACTGAATCAGCAGCTGAGACTGCTGCTTCTGAGCTTTTAGCCCGCAGATGGTAAGACAGTTGCACAACTAGGCAGAAGGAAATTAAAGGGGTCTCTTTGGTGGTACTGGGGACAGGACTCTGTTGCATTGCCCATACTTGGTTCTGGGTCTCAGTCTTGAGTGGCAGCCCCAGGGTGAGAAGGAGCTCTAGCACACCAGAGCTTGTGGGCATAGCAGAGCAGGGACCCTCCTCACATTTGTAAGGCAGAGAACAGTGCTTGTGGACACTGATAGACCAGACACAGGCCAAGAGAACACAAGCTCTTCTTAAATCATACTACCTTGAAAAAATTGAAAACTTACAGGTCCCTAGAAGTATCTCTGAAAACAGCTGCACAAAATCGTTTGAACACTGTGCCCTCTACCCTGAAAGCAGAGCTTCACTTTAGCAATGAGTTAAAAGTCAAGAAATAGGCTTGAAAAATGAGCAGACAGGAAAAAATTCTGACCATAGAAAGTTACTATGATGACAACAAAAATCAAAACACATATGCAGAAGAAGACAACAAAATCAAAACTCCTACATTCAAAGCCCTCAAGCAAAATATGAATTAGTCTCAGACCATGAAAGAGCTCAAAAATCATTTTTAAAATTACATAAGAGAGGTAGAAGAAAAATTGGGAAGAGAAATTAGAGTGATGCAAGAAAATCAGGAAAAAAGAGCCAACAGCTTGGTAAAGGAAGCACAGGAAAAAAAATACTGAAGAAATTAGCACCTTCAAAAAACAGAATAGGTCACATGGTAAAAGAAACCTAAAAATCTACTGAGAGAACTACTCCTCGAAAAGCAGAATTGGCCAAATGAAAAAGGAGTTACAAAAACTTACTGAAGAAAATAATTCCTTAAACATTAGAATTGTGCAAGTGGAAGCTAATGACTTTATGAGGCATCAAATAACAATGAAACAAAACCAAAAGAGTGAAAAAATAGAAAACAATGTGAAATATCTCATTGGAAAAACAAATGACCTGGAAAATAGATACAGAAGAGATAATTTTAAAATTATTGAACTACCTGAAAGTCATGATCCAAAAAAAGTGCATAGACAATCATCTTTCAAGAAATTTTCATGTGGTAGCTAGGTGGTGCAGTGGATAGAGCACCAGCCCTGGATTCAGGAGGACCTGAGCTCAAATCCGGACTCAGACACATGACACTTACTAGCTGTGTGACCCTGGGCAAGTCACTTAACCCCATAAAATTTTTTTTCAAGGTAAACTGCCCTGATATTCTTGAATCAAGAAGTAAAACAGAAATTGAAAGAACCCACCAATAACCTCCAGAAAGAGATCCCAAAATTAAAGCAGCCAGAAATATTATAGACAAATTCCAGAGCTTCCAGGTCAAGGAAAATATACTGCAAGTGGCCAGAAAAAAAACAATTCCAGTATCATGGAACCACAGTCAGAACAATTACAAGATTTAGCAACTTCTACATTAAAGGGATCATAGAGCTTAGAATATGATATTCCAGATGGCAAAAAAGCTGAGATTACAACCAAGAATCACGTACCCAGCAAAACTGAGTATAATCCTCCAGGGGAAAAAAATGGATATTCAATGAAATAGAAGATTTTCATGCATTCCTGATGAAAAGACCAGAATTGTTGAAGCATCTAGGTGGTACAGTGGATAAAGCACCAGCCCTGGAGTCAGGAGAGCCTGAGTTTAAATCTGGCCTCAGACACTTGATATTTACTAGCTGTGTAACCCTGGGTAAGTCATTTAACCCTGAGTGCCTCACCAAAAAAAAAAAAAGAAAAAGAAAAAGAAAGAAAGAAAGAAAAAAAGAAAGAAAAGAAAGACCAGAACTGAATGGAAAATTTGACTTTCAAATATAAGACTCAAGAGTGGCATATAAAGGTAAACAGGAAAGGGATTTAATAAGTGTAAACTGTTTACACTCGTGCATGGGAAAATGATACATGCAACTCCTAAGAATGTTCTTATTATTAGTGCAGTTAGAAGGAGACAAAGGGCACAGGTGTGAGTTGAATATTAAAAAATAAAATTAAAGGGTGAGAAAGAAGAAGGCAATGGGAGAAAGGGAAAGAGTGGGGTAAATTATCTTACATAAAAGAGACAAGTAAGAACTTTTCTAGCAATGGGGAAGATGGGAGAAGTGGTGGAGAATGTTTGAATCTTAATCTCACAAGAATTGGTTCAAAAAGGGAATGACAAACACACTCAATTGGATACAGAAATCTATCTTACCCTACAGGAAAGTAGGAGGGGAAAGGGATAAAAGAAGAGGGTGGAAATAGAATGGAGGGCAGACTGGAGAAGGTGGTAAGGAGAAGCAAAACATGTTTGAGGAGGGACAGGGTGAAAGGAGAGAGAGAATAAAATAAACAGGGGGGAAATACAGTTAATAATCAAAACTGTGGGAAAAAAATTTGAAGCAAGTTTTTCTGATAAAGGCCTCATTTCTCAAGTATATAGAAAACTAAAGTCAAATGTATAAAAAAAAGAGTCAGTCCCCAGTTGATAAATGGTCAAAAGATATGAACAGTCAGTTTTCATATAAATATCAAAGTATCAAAGCTATCTATAGCCATATAAAAAAATTCTAAATCATTATTGATTAGAGAAATGCAAATTAAAACAATTCTAGAGTACTACCTTACACCTATCAGATTGGCTACTAGGATAGAAAAGGAAAATGGAAAATGTTGGAGGGGATGTTGGGAAATTGATTCACTATTGCACTGATGCTGGAGTTGTGAACTGATTTAACTATTGTATAGAGCAATTTGGAACTATGCCCAAAGGGTTATAAAACCATGCATACCCTTTGACCTAGCAATATCACTACTTGGATCAAAAAAAAAAAAGATTAAAAAAAAAAGGACCTGTAAGTATATTCATACATACATATATATATATATATCAGCTCTTTTCAAGTGGTAAATAAGTGGAAATTGAGGGGATGCCTATCAGTTTGGGAATAGCTGAACAAGTTGTAGAACATGGTTGTCATGGAATACTATTGTGCTATTAGAAATGATGAGCAGGATGCTCTCGGAAAAACCTGGAAAGGCTTACACAAAGTGATATAAAGTGAAATGAGTAGAACCAGGAGAACATTGTAGACAGTAACATCAATAATGTAAGATGATCAACTGCGAACAACTTAGCTGTTCTTAACCACATAATTATTCAAGACAACTCTGATGGACTTAGGATGAAAACTGCTATCCATCCCCAGAGAAAGAACTGATAGAGTCTGAATAGAAATAGAAATCAAAGCATATTTAAAAAAAAAATTCTTTGTTTTTCTTGGACATTTTTTTTGTTCTATGTTTTCTTTTAAAACATGACTAATACTGAAATATATTTTGCATTACTGTATATGTATAACCTGTATTAAATTGCATGCCTTCTCAGTGAAAAGAGCAGGGAGGGAGAGAATTTAGAACTCAGAGTTTTGAAAATATATGTTAGAAATTGTTTTCATGTATAATTGGGGAAAAATACTAGATAATTAATTAAAAAAAACCACAGTCTTTCCCTTTATATAGCATACAGCATTCTACAGGAATATGACACATAAACAATTCTACAATGCAAAATAAAGCACAATAAGTGTTTAGGCATGAAGTGGTTGAAATAGAAAAGTGAGATGGAAGGTTCCTACTCTGGAAGCAAAGAGATTACATGAGTCCACATATAGAAATTCAGTAGAGTGGTAAGTTAAGGGAATCTAGGCATAGGGGACATATTCAAGAAAGGCAAGTTTTCCAGAATAAATGGGGCATATACAGAGGTTCTGAAATGTTCCATTTAGCAGAAATGTAGAGCACATGCACGATAAGAATAGGAGAAGACATTCAATGGACAAGATAGTGTTATAGAAGTCCTTGGATGTGGGACTAACAAGATTAACTTTCTTTCTTAATAGGCAATAGGAAGCCATTGACTATATTTATTTATTTTTTTTGCATGAAGAAATGGTTTAGTCAGATCTATATGTGAAGAAGCTAATTGAGAATAGAGTATGATAAGTAGAAATTAGCTGGTCCCTAAGATTATTTCAGTAGTTCTGGTGAGTTGCGGGTGGTATATTGGCTGATACAAGGGTAGTGGCAAAGGGTTTAGGGAGGACGATAGTTAATGGAGGACATATTGTGGCAGTATCCACATGACAGAAATGACTTGGATTTGAGAATTAAGGGAATCAAACTCAATCCTCGTATTCTCTAAGGAAGAGTTAAGAATAATACCAAGTTCTCAGACATGGGAGACTTTTGGTGTCATAGACTGAAACAATGAAGGCAGAATAATGAGCAGGTATAGGAAGAAAGACACTCTTTGGTTTTAGATATGTGGAGAGAGAGAGATTTTAGATATAAGATTTTAGATAAGTGTCATCTTAAGATGCCAATAGAAGGTCTAGGTAAGAATTCCAGCCAGTCTGTCTGCCTACCTATCTACTTTTGGACATATGTACATACATAAATGAAAAAAAAACACATCTTATTCTGTTTTCTTTAGGTCTTGTGACTTTTAGTCTAAGTAAAAGTACCAACAAATTTTACTATTTGTTACAATAATAGAACACAATTTATTTAAAACCATGAAATAAGCAACTCAAGATATTAGCCCAGAAGAATATAAAATAGTTCATCTTTAGAAGAGCAGAGCAATAAAACTAAGGTCTGTCCAAACTCTATATTAATAATTAAAACACGGATATATACGTGAAGTGCTTTTGAAGCAATGAGTACTAAGCATAAATATTTAATAGTTTTGCTTATGAAATGTGTCCTAAATTATGTCCAAATGTTAACAAGGATGTCAAACTTGACAGAACAATGAGGAACATAAATATTTCAAAGGAGCATGTCTGACAGGTGGAAGCTGAGAAAACTCTTGCCACTCTCTGGATTAGTCTAACACTTCACCTTCAGATCTATACTTTTGAAACCTAATAGAAACAAAAGAATTTTCCTATCAAAGCCTGTATTTACAGGAGAGATAAAAAAAGTATTTTGGATTCTTGTTAAATGGGCGAAACAACAATTACAGCATTCAAGTAATTGCATCTGCATGGTAAGGGGGGAAAGAACATAAGATGACAACAAAATGAAGTTATCTCTGTACCTAAAACCAAATAATCACATGATAATTTTAATTAATAAGAAAACTAACATTCTGCTTTTTATCCTCTGGTTCGCAACTTTGAGGAGAGTAATATACAATATATTCTTAGGATTTGTTTTTAACAACCAACACCTGCAAAACTGGCAAAAAATGGTTTCTTAGTACTTGTGGGCCCTTCACATAAACACACAGCTTTCCCTCCATGGAGTTAGAATAGGGTCTGAAAACATAGATGAAGCAGTTCTCAAGATGTTTTATTTCTTATTTCTCTCCCATGAACACAGGTTAAAAAAAGGAGGGGAGTGTTAATAAAATCACCTTTAATAATTGCCAAAGAGAAGCAAAATACTATTTTTTCTTCAAAATACTCAAAACTACATAATGGTTTGTTACAGGACGCCCCCAAGTCTTACCAGGATTTTATTGCACTAACACTAGTGGGATACCCTGTACTAAGCTCAGAGTCAGCCCAATCTTGCTCAGACAAATCATTTCTGCTTCCAAAAATACTAGCATTCTCAAAATGATAATTAAAGAAATTATCAATATGAAGTTTAAATGTAATATAAAATTATTTAACCCTATGATGCTTGAATATCTATGGCTCCCAGTCAAGCTTTTTTCGCTTCCTCTGCTTAGAGTAATAGGTAAATGCAAAAGTCATTTATGAGACTGTGATTAGGAGCAAAATGGCATAATGGAAAGAGCGCAAAAATTTGGAGTCAGGCAGTCTAGGTTAAAAAGATCATCTCTCAACAACTTAAGAGTTCTGTGGTTGTGGGTAAGTTGCTTAAGGATCCCAATGTTTAATTTCCTCATCTGTGACATCAGGATACTTGCACTACCAAGCTCATAGAATTGTTGTAAGGAAAGTAATTTTAAAGCTTAATACTTTTTTAATAGCACAAATATTGCACAATCTAAGAGTTGGACCTCAGGGGGCCATTCGTTCAATACAAGTTCATAATCAAGAATTTGTTCAACAAGTGACCAGATTCTTTTTTAGCCCTCCAGTTAGAAGGAATGCACCACTTCCTGAATTAGTCTAGCCCACTTTTGGGTAGTTGTAACCGGTAGGAAATTCTGGTTTAAATCAAATCTATCTCTAACTCTTTGTAGCTTCTACCATTTTTTATAAATCTACACTCTCAGGCTGACCAGAATAAATCAGTCCTCTTCCTCCAAATCTTCCCTGCTCCCTCCTTACAGATCTCCATGCTAAACAGTTCCTTCATTCTGTATTCAGTATGGCATAACATCAGGCTCCTTCAGGTCCTTTTCCTGACCTCTCACAAACTCCAAACATATTTTCAAATTCTTCCCTAAAATATGGTTCCCAGAACTGTATACCCTATATATGTAAATACAGCAGAGATCATCAGGAGTTTCACATTCCTAATCATCAGTGTTGGGAGTTGGATTGTAAGGAAGCTAAATGTACCAATGTGGATCATAAACTGTTCAACTTACAATGTTTGTGAGTTACTGGGGGGAGAAGGGCAAGGAGAGACCAAGTGACTTGCTCAGAATCATGCCCTTGCTATTTACCAGAGGCTTCACCAGGTTGTCCTAACTCATTGATTGGACTTTTAATCCACTAATGCTTGCTCCTCTCTTACTATCTCAGACAGTTTTTGTTATTGTTGTTGTTGTTTCACTCTGCAAATCAAAATGTTGACTGATAATGAATTTGTAGTTAACTAATATCTCCAGATTTTTTGATTAAAAAAAACCTAATTTGCATTATCCTGAAATTTTCCCTTTTCTCGCACAACCATCTCTCACTATTTTAATATGTTGATTTTATGCTTAGCTATTTGATACTTTAGTTATCCACCCAAATCCTGGAAATAAGGATCCTGAGATGGAATGAAAATTCAATTAAGCATAAGTTTATTGTCACCTATGCTACCTTGATTAGAAACACTGAAGGTAGTGTATGGTTCTTTGTACTAGTCTTGGGTCATAGGCAAATGCCCTTAAATAACTTCACTTTTTTGCCTTGAGTACATGTAATTCTGGGGCAGCTGGGTGATGAAGTAGATAGAGTGCCAAGCCTGGGGTCAGGAAGACCTGAGTTCAAATATGGCCTCTGACTCTGTGTGACCCTGGACAAGTGGCTTACCCTTGTTTGCCCCAGTTTTCTCATCTGTAAAATGAGCTGGAGAAAGAAATGCAAACCATTCCAGTATGTTTGCAAAGAAAACCATCCCAAGGGGGTCACAGAGATTTCAACATGGCTGAAAAATGACTACACAACAAGAAACACATAATTCTAACTATTTCTACTCATCCAAAATATCCAAAATCTATCTCACTTTGAGTCCTTTCCTAGTCCTATTTATTAAAGACACTACTCCAAAAGTGGTATACTTCATCTTAGACCAGAAATCTCTGAAGCCTGAATTTTTATCTTAATGGAAGATATGCATACAGCCTATAGAGCTTTCCACAAAATCATTCTAAAATTGTGTGTGGAACTCAGGAAAAGAATGAAGTATGCATGGTATAGTTCTATGACTTAAAGGCATTTCATGGATGAAGAATTTCCCCAACAAATAATTTTAACTGATTTCTTTTAAATAGCTTAGGAAATTCTAAATTTGATTGTATTGGTATTTCCTTTATTTTTTTCCCCTCCTTGCTATGCCATTAAAACTACTCTTTCCAATGGCAGCATTTTAATTCAACAAAGATTTGTTAAACACCCACCATAAAATGTTCACATCACTGGGTGAGTGAGTTCCTGAGAGGACATAAAATGCCAGGACACACAGGCCTTGTCCTCAAAAACATTCTAATCCAGAAGAAAGAGGTTAGGAATGGAAGAAGTACATAAATTACCAAAAACAATAAATGGTTTAAGAAAGGAAAAAGTGCTAGTAGGGATCAGACCATGAAGAGATCATATCTGGTAGGAACAATTAGGAAAGAGTGTATATAGTAGCTGACATTGTAGTTGGATCTTACGTGTAGGTCCAGTTTCAAGAGGCAGAGACGACATGAGGCAAAGATATTCTTCTACTTAAATAAATGGTTTTCAGAGCCTTCATCTTTAGTTTACAAGACATCATCTTCACAATAATTCTAACAGGCAGCCTTTGGAAGTATTATAGCAAACATTTTATAAATGGCAGCTAGGTAACATAGTAGATAGAGTGTTGGGCCTGGAGTCAGGAAGACGCATCTTCCTGAGTTCAAATCTGGCCTCAGACACTTACTAGATAGACATGTGATGCTGGAGAAGTCACTTAACCCTGTTTGCCTCACCTCCTCATCTGGAGAAGGAAATAGCAAACCATTCTAATATCTTTGTCAAGAAAACCCCAAATGGGGTCACACAGAGAAAGACACAACTGAACAACAGATGATGAATCTGAGACTTGGTTAAGTAGCTTGCCAAAGGGTGCACAACTTACCACATTAACATGCACTCATATTGAGATCTTTAACTCCAGTTCAATGCCTTTTCTACACCACTTACATCTTTTTTCCTTGCTGTTTCTGCTTCAAAACCATTCTTGATTTCCTGTTTCATCTGTAAAGTTACCCTTGGGATTTTCTTTTTTCATTTTTTCTCCAGCACCGGGATCTCTTCAACCTATTAAATTCAAGCATTGCTGTGTTCTTCCCACCCTGGAATATATTCCACCAGAGTTGCCCCTTTTTCCTATGGATGAATTCCTCCCGGTGTTTCATTTTGGGGAGGGGCCCAGGCTGGTCTTCTTTTCCTTCCTGCTTCTGCTCCAAAAACTTCAAAATCATGATTCCACACAAGTCCAGATTGTCTAACATGGAGGTCTCTGTTTCCTACTATGTGGGTTTGTGTAGTCTCCTTTGATTAGCTGCCTGAATCTTTTTTTAAATTTTTAAAAATTTATTTATTTTTAGTTTTCAATATTCACCTCTACAAGATTTTGAGTTCCAAATTTTCTCCCCATCTCGCCCCTACCCCAACCCCAAGATGGCATGCATACTGAATACACTTCCCATAATCTGTCCTCCCTTCTATCTCTCCCCCTCCTTCTCTTATCCCCTTCCCTTTCTATTTTCCTATAGGATAGATTTCTATATCCCATTTCCTGTATTTCTTATTTCCCAGTTGCATGTGAAAATAATTTTTTTTTAACATGTGTTTTTAAAACTCTGGTTTCAAAGTTTTCTCCCTTCCTCCCTCCTCACCAACCCTCATTGAAAAGGCAAGTGAGTTGATACAGGTTATACATGTGTAGTTATGCAAAACAGTTCCATAGTAGTCATGTTGTAAAAAACTTACTATATTTCCCTTAATCCTATCCTGCTCCCCATTTATTCTATTCTCTCTTTTGACTCTGTCCCTCCTCAGAAGTGTTTACTTTTGATTACCCCTCCCCCAATCTGCCCTCCCCTCTATCATTTCCCTGCTTTCTTGTCCCCTTACCCCTCTCTTTTCCTGTAGGGTAAGATAGATTTCCATAACCAATTGAGTGTGTATGTTATTCCCTCCTTAAGCCAAATCTGATGAGAATAAGGTTCACTCATTTCCTCTCACCTTCCCCCACTTCCCCTTTACTGTGAAAGTCTTTTCTTCTCTGTTTTATGTGAGATAATTTGCCCCATTCTACCTCTCCCTTTCTCTTTCTCCCAGTATAATCCTTTCTCACCCCTTAACTTTATTCTCCAGTTATCACTCCTTCATCTTCAACTCACCCTTTGCCCTCTATCTATCTATCTATCTATCTATCTATCTATCTATCTATCTATCTATCTATCTACCTATCTATCTATCTATCTATCTATCTATCTATCTATCTATACACATGCATATAATTTATTCCCTTCCAACTACCCCAATACTGACAAAGGTTTCGTGAGTTACAAATATTATCTTTCCATGCAGGAATATAAACAGTTCAATCTTAATAAGTCTCTTTCCTGTTCACCTCTTCATGTTTCACTGAGTCTTGTATTTGAAAGTAAAATTTTCTATTCAGCTCTGGTCTTTTCACCAAGAATGGTTGAAAGCCCTGTATTTCACTGAATGCCCATTTCTTTCCCCTGAAGGATTATACTCAGTTTTGCTGTGTAGGTGATACTTGGTTATAATCCTATCTTCTTTGACCTTCAGAATATTGTATTTCATGCCCTGGGGTTCCTTAATTTAGAAGCTACTAAATCTTGTGCTATCCTGATTGTGTTTCCACAATACTTGAATTGTTTCTTTCTGGCTGATTGCAATATTTTCTCCTTGATCTGGGAACTCTGGAATTTGGCTACAATATTCCTAGGAGTTTTCCTTTGGAGATCTCTTTCAGGAGGTGATCAGTGGATGCTTTCAATTTCTATTTTGACCTCTGGTTCTAAAATATCAGGACAGTTTTCCTTGATAATTTCTTGAAAGATAATGTCTAGGCTCTTTTTTTGATCATGGCATTTAGATAGTCCAAAAACTTTTAAATTCTCTCTCCTGGATCTATTTTTCAGGTCAGTTGTTTTTCCAATGAGATATTTCACATTGTTTTATACTTTCTCATTCTTTTGGATTTGTTTTACAGTGTCTTGATTTCTCATAAAGTCACTAGCTTCCAATTGCTCTATTCTAATTTTTAAGGAAGTATTTTCTTAGTAATCTTTTGGACTTCCTTTTCCATTTGGCCCATTTTGCTTTTTAAGGCATTATTCTCCTCATTGACTTTTTGGACCTCTTTTGCCATTTGGGTTAGGCTATTTTTTAAGGTGTTATCTTCTTCAGTAGTTTTTTGGGTCTCCTTTAGCAAGCTGTTGATTTGTTTTTCATGATTTTCTTACATCACTCTCATTTCTCTTCCCAGTTTTTCCTCTACTTCTCTTACTTGTTTCTCAAAATCCTTTCTGAGCTCTTCCTTGCCCTGGGACTGATTCATATTTTTCTTGGAGGCTTTGGATATAGGAATTTTGACTTTGTTGTCTTCTTCTGGTTGTGTGTTTTGATCTTGTTACCAAAGAAAGATTCTCTGATCTGACTTTTTTTGTGAGGCTTGGTCATGATCCCAGCCAATTACTTGAGTTTTAAACTCTTTGTTAAGGTAGGTGTTTTCTTCCAGTGTGGAGAATGTACTGTCCAGGCATTGGGGGTTTTGTGCAACTGTCTTCAGAGATACTTGTAGGGACCTGTAAATTTTCAGTTCTTCTAAGGTGGTATCATAAGGGATGAAGTGTTTATTCCTTTCCTGGCCTGTGCTCTGGTCTATAAGTGACCACAAACACTCTTTTCTGTCTTGGAACTGTGAGGAGGATTCTCTCTTCACAGCCACTAGAAGCACCATCACGCCAGCATTCTACCTTGCCCTAGGACTGCCACCCAGAACTGTGACCTAGATCCAAGCATGGGCAAAGCAAGAGATTCCTGTCTCACCACTGGCAAAGAGATCCCTGCAATCCTTCTCTGATCAGCCACTCAATTCCCCCTGAGTCTGTGGTCCAGAAGCGCCGAAGGCAGCTGCCATTCCTGGGCTGAGCTTGGGGACTGGCGCTAGCATGGAGCTTCTCTCTCTCACCACAGTCACTGACCTTTCTCAGTTGTTTTTGGGTTTGTGGATTGAGGGATCAGGAAACCACCACAGTTGCCTGTGATTCAGTCCTCTGAGGCCTGCTCCAGGTTCACTGAGGCCTCTTTTGCCTGTGCCTCCATGACAATCTGTACTCCTCTCCCCACTGGTGCAATCTATCATTGTGATCAACCATCCAGGTTGTTGTGGGCTACAAATTTCTTCCACTCTACCTTTTTGTGGGGTCTGCTGCCTTAGAATTTGTTTAGAGCCATTTTTTACAGCTATTTGGAAGGGTTTGGGGGAGAGCTCAAGCAAGTCACTGTTTTCACTCCACCATCTTGATTGTGCCCCCTCCAGCTGCCTGAATCTTTAAAGCTTCTAAAACTCAAATACTGATTCTCTCTCTTCCCCCACCCCGCCTTTTTCTGCTGAGCTTATGGGTTTCTCCTTTTACTTGTGCTCGTCCACAGGGTGAAGATCCCAGATGACCTGCAGCACAAAGTCATGAACTGAACCAATGAGAGAGGAATCTTGGGCCCTGCTTCCTCTTTTATCCTGTCTCCAAGAAATGTTCTGTTCCATTTGTCCTTCTCAGTTTCAGGAGCCAACAGCAATCCCCGGTGGATCTGGGAGTTTGAATCATGTCATGGTGATGACCTTGAAGTTAGAATTGCAGGCAGTCCTGAGAAATTAGGGTTCCAAAGGGTCAAACCTGAAGGGGGTTTTACACCTAGACTGGGGCTGTGCTCTATAGAAACTGAGATAATCTATAAACCTAATTCCTTTGAGGAGAACTATGTCTCTCACATGTTCAAAGAGTAAATTTTTATATTTGTGATTTTAACTTTTGAAAATATGTCTATGTAAAAGCTAATGTGATTGTTAGTGGTTAAATATAACTGGTTTATCCAACCATCCCAAGTACAGGAGATTTCCCACCTAAGTTTAGAGGGCACCTGAGTGGTGGGGGCTACAGCCATTTGCAGAGTGCCTAGACAACCTCCCCAATCCCTTTAAGTGTAATGGAGAACTTTGGGGAGGAGTAAAATGTAACATATCTCTCCTTCACTGGATGTGAATGCCAGAGTAGTTATGTTACATTTTTATGTGCATCAGTTTACTTACTGAAAAAATGGAGAGAGAGGTGTGCTGCATGATCTCTAAGTCCCTTCCTGATCTAGCCATCAATGAATTTGTAAACATTCAAATTCAAAATATCTAAAACTCAGCTCATCATCTCTTCTTTCCGTAACTCTTTTTCTCTTATAGACATCTTCATTTCTGCTAATGATACTAACATTTTTCCAATTCCTGAGTCTTTATATTCCTCCTTTCCCCCCATCTCCTATATCTAATTCAAACAACACTCATCAGTCATTCCATTCTAATTCCTTTTATATTTGCCCTTTCATTTCTATTTTTACTCAAATATCTTTATCTTATGTCTAAATTATTGTAAAAGCCTTCAAACTGAGTTCCTTGCTTCCAGGCTCCCCCTACTCTAATTCCAGCATTCTATATATGTTTCCAGGTTAATCCTTGTAAGAAATCATTTTTATTACAACAATCTCATGGTTTAGAAATTCAACAGCAGTCCAATGTCCTTTTGATAATTTCTAAGGTCCTTAGCCTAGCACTCAAGGACTTTCATTTAACTTCCAACACAGAGATACTTCTAAGATACCTAGTGACATCATTCATTGGATTCAGATGATAAGCAAGTAGGATACTGACATGACCTATTGTATATGTTCTTTCTTTCTTAGATTAGCTTAATGTTATACGGTAATCTATCTATATCAACTGATAAAAATTGAGACTGAAACATGTCATGTACAATTTGTTGTCATGTGAAAAAAGATAATTTTGTTTATGCATATACTTCAGCATATTTTGAGTGAAAGCATTTCCCAAGTAATTCTTATTGAATATATAATTAATTAGATAATTCCAAGCAAAACCAAATTGATATATTTGTTTTTCTCCCTTTTAGTTTATTTAAATTTTTTTAAAGTATGCTATATAATATGTTATAAAGCAATTTTTGATATGGAACAGCATTATGGTAATTTGTATTGTAATGTTGAAGCTCTAATAATGTATATCTCTTTTACATCTTTTTATAAAATATTAATTTCTTTGTGTGTGTGTGTGTGTAGTTCTTTACTTTGTTCTTTTTTTTTTATTCTATCTGTATCCCAGTCCATTGCATTTCAACTATACCTCCCATTTCCAAAAGTTGACTTCCCCTCAAAATTCTACTGAATTATTTGCCGCGAAATACACCTTCTCCTTTGGCTTGTGAATCTGAGCACCCATATAGGTTCTGGCCCTGAAGGAAATAGATGAATGACCACATTTATTAAAAATTATGTAGACCAAACCTATCTGTATAGGTTACTGGCATTTAAAGAAAAAAAAATGATGAAAGCAATGTTAGAGTTGGTCAATGTATTTAAAGTCAATGCAAATCCAGCATACCAAATTGACTTTTTGTGGGGCTGATGACATTTAAAAAGATACATTGTCTTAAAATGCTTCCTTAATGTGATAAGATGTATGTACAGTATATAACTGTAAATAAATTAATGAAAGTCAGATTATTTGGGAATGAATCCTTTCAGGATATGAGTAGGGAAAGAGGGAGAAAAGAAGAAAGCTAGCTGAAGAATGATCCAGGGAGAGTTCTCTTAGTTATGGAAGAGATGCAGAGCAAGAGATAAAAAAGGAAAATAATAAGAAATTTAAAAAAAAACTAGAATATATGCATAGTGAATAACTTAAACAAATATGAGGAGATTGGAGAATGAATAACAAACAGCTTTATTAGAATACTTAATTGTTGTCTGTTCAAGGTAGGAAAAAAACTTTTTAAAAGTGTTCTTATAGGAACAAGATATCTAGTCTATTAAAACTATTCAAAGTCATTAGTGAAATATTAATAACAATATAAAATTCCTTTTCCTTGTGTTTTTAGTTTATTTGCTGTATCAAATGTAAGATCCTTGAGGAGAGATTGTTTCTCATTCTTTGTCTTTATATTCCTTGTACCTCACATACTTCCTGGCAAATAGTAGATATATATTTTTTTGCCTTAATATTTTCCACTGTGTATCATACCCTCCTTCTTAATCCTTTCTTTCCTTGATGTAAATGACACTATTATTCCCAAATTTTCTCATCTTTCTCAATAACGTAAAAGATTTATAGTGTGGCTAATGTATACATCACCTTAATATTCCTCTCTTGGAGGCAAAACAAAAAACAGACAGACAAACAAAAGCACAACAACAATGAAACAAATGTAAAAAAAACAAGAAACAATGAAATTGGTGCACAATTGCAGTTTTCATTAAAGACATTACATTTATCTTTTTTTTTCCTGTTAATTTGTTACCTCTGTGTTTATTTCTGGACTCCTAAATGATTAACATTAGGATTAAATGCTACAAAATATAGATTATGATGACCTTTGCTATTGAAAATAAGTGCTGGTTTAAAATAGACTCCAATAATAATAAGTCTGGTAAGAAGGTGTAGTGCTATGTATGTGGGTAGATAATTGCTTTCTGGGAACAGAATATTGTATTGTGATGTTCCATATAAACTTAGTGATGCATTAATGAATTGTTTTTAGTATCACAACTGTAAATGTTTCATGAGGAGACCTTCCTCCCTGATAAGAAAATGGCATACCCACAAAACTTTCACATTCCTTCTTTACAAGTTAGGTATTTTAGAGAACAACTAAACAATTTTGCTGACTTAGTAAGCAAGTTAAAAGGGAAAAAGCACTTATATGTGTGAATGTGCCATCTCAGGTACTTTACCACCAATTTTTAGGTGTAAATCATCCACACATTGAAAATAACAAAAAATGCCAAGCCTTTAAGTTCATAAGACACAATTCACAAGTTATTCATGAGTCTATTAACATAATTGGAGCTAATATTTTTAATCATTATTATTATGTTTAATGTTTAAATAATGTTTAATATTTAAATAAATAATGCTTAAATAAATTTAAGGATCTCTGGTTTCATCAGTATGGACTCCCTCCACCTGGGCAAATCACATCTCATCTATTTCTAAATCTGCATTGCATAAAAGATCCATTTTATGTGTTGGAAGCTTTTCTCTGGATATTTCTTATTTGTATTTGAGGTAAAACTGAGCCATCTTTACTTCAGCTGCATGAGTTGGTGACCTTTTCCCTGAATATTTGTTGTAAATGTAAATGATAATGCTACTGACACCCTTAAACAAAAGCCTAACATTAGTGTACACCTAGCCACATCTTATGGTTCTGTATCTTAAAAAACCAAACCAAAACAAAACAACACAAAACAACACAAAACAAAATAAAACAGAAACACATTCTCTGAAGACCCTGAAGTCTCTGAAGAAAGTTGGAGCTGAACTAAAGGGCAATGGAAATATTCATGATAGGCATCCATGGCTTTTGTATTTCCAACCAATTACAAACACACGCACTCACTCACTATTATATAAAAAGTGTATAATTAGAAAAAAGAAACCGATGAAACAGATGCATCTTTCCATTGTGTTTTGGGTTACTTACAGTTTTTATTGTTTGGATATTGTGACATTTCAAGATTTGTAGCCATATAGAGTCACTGGAAGAGAATGCCATTCTCAGTGAATAATTCTTGTTTATACTGTTGCATCCCACAAAATCAATACAGCTAGGATAACAAAGGAAGTCATTCATTAGATTAAAATATTTCTGTACCCAATAATTACAATAAAGCCCCAATGTATAAAACACATTGGAATGTTACAAAAACACATAATAAACATTTTCAATGGAGAAATAGCAAAAAGACATGAACAAAATGTTCTAAAATGAAGTGCAAACCATTATCAACTATAAGTTTGCTCTCAATCACTAATAACAAATTGGCTAAGATGATAAAAGATGGATATATCAATGTTGAATAAGCAGAAAGAAAGTAAGCACACTAATACACTGATAATGGAAATTAGTCTAACTATTCTGGAAAATAATTTTGAACTATGCTTAAGAAATAATTTGGATGAAAAATACATATCGTCCAGATTGTTATAAGCAACTTTATAGTCAACCAATTGCATTAGGAGATCAGAGTATAGTCATTTAAATTCTCTGAGTCTGTTTCTTCACCTAGATGTGTATATATGTATATGTGTACATGTATGTGCATATGTATATGTATATGTATATGTATATGTATATGTATATGTATATGTATATGTATATGTATATGTATATGTATATGTATATGTATATGTATATGTATATGTATATGTATACATGTGTATATACACATATGCACATATGTGTGTATACATGTGTATATACACATATGCACATATGTGTATGGTAGCATAACTACCTGCCTCAAAGTGTTTTGATAGTCAAATGAGATAATTTGTGTAGAATATTCTATAACACTTAAAACGGTATATAATTATCTATAATTATCATTATTATCATTGTTATTGTTGACATGTCATACAATAGATTGATAATGAATTTCACCCTTGATTTATTTAATGGGGAACCTAAGATTGGATCACATTTAGAAAATTACTCAATCCTCCTCTGACCTTCTCCTTACTCAATCTTACTTTTCTCCCTCTCTCCCTCCCTCCCTCTCTTCCTTCCTTTTTTCATTCCTTACTAGTTCCCTGCCTCTCCACCTCCCACCCTTTCTTTGTTAGGGAAAGACCCTTATTTCTTCCATGTTCTGACTGTGATCAGATCACGTCTACTCAAAAACTGCCCCTGACAGACCTGCAATCAGACAGTTCTCTGCTTTTATTCAGTGTACACCAGTTGTCATAAGCTTTTCTAGCTCAGCAATCATGGGTTCAGGATGGAGGGGATGGTGACTCAATCCAGGGATATGCATGCTCCATCACAAGAAGACCTAATATATCTTTTTATTAACTCCATTTATAAATAAATCTCTGACAAGTAAACCCTCCAATGGATCATAAAACATCAATAACAAGAAGTGAGGGAAAATTTAATTCTGTAAAACTAATCAACATATCATTTGTGTCTAACAATATAAATGATAGCTTATACCCTCAGCCCACCAACTCTGAAAGGAATAGAAGAACATTTTCTTCAGGAAAAAATTTTCCTATATGCAGATAAAATTTCAAGTGAGTTCTATTAATATCTAAAAGAAAAAAAAATAACCCCCTTATAATGTAGTAAACTATTTGCCAAAATAAAAGATTTATTTGACATACCTCAACAAATTCCTTCTTTAGAAATAAATGTTCAGATTCTGAAACCATGGAGGGATAAGGCAGAAAAATAAAATGTGTAGTCCAATAACACTAATAACATTTGTGCAAAAATATTAGCATGTTCCTAAGAAGAGAAAGGAATCAGTTAAAAGAAACAGTTAAATTTTTCTGTGTGCCAGGTTTGAGGCTAAGTGCCTGACAGATGCAGAAAAAACAAGGCAGATCTAACCCTTAATATTGCCTTACATTCTAAAAGGGAGGACAATATATATTCAGGAGTGGTGCCCAACAAAGATTGTTTTGTTCTGGGAAGTCAGAGAACCCTAAGTGGAGCGTTAGGGAAATTGAAATATCCCTTCAAAGAACTGTAATGTTGACTTTTTTTTCCCACACCACGAGGTAAAAAATCAGGAAGGAGGGATACATTCATGGAAATGGAAAGGGAATAGGTAAGGTATGTGGGTAATGGGGGAATAATGAGGCACCAAAGAGTAGCAAACTTGTCTTGGGGTTTATTAAGTTTATTGTGTTTGCCATCAAGGAAGCCCTACTCACAGGGACAGAGACTCTCTAAAGAGGGTTTACTTAGAGTTTATATTTGCTTAAATCACAAGGATGGGAAAGGCTTCAGACAAAAGGGGACTAAAAGGGGATGTTACAAAAGCTGGCTTATTAGATAAGATACTGGTAATCTAATGGTCAAACTGTTTTCTGGATTCAAGGAACCTTTGCATTCTCCCAGAACAGATGGTATCACAAAAGGATGTTCTTGTGGAGGGATCATCAGCACGGAGAGCATGGCAAGAAGGGCCTCTAATTGGTGAGCTAAAGTTTAACACAAGATGGAAGGAGTTGTGTTCAATTCACCAAGAATGGAGGGAGTTGTACTCAATTTGAGATCCATAGCTACAGCATGTTGAGCCTGAAGGTACCAAGATATGGTAAATTCTCACTAGTATGTACTTAAGGTCTAAAGAACAGGAGCTGGAGAGCCTTAGCAGAGGGAGGAAAACAGAAATATGGATATCTACTGAAATAGTGTGCATACTGATGGAGCACATAGGCTATCCATCATCCTATTCCTCATGACTAATGGGCCTTTATAGGTCACATTCTTCTCTTTGCACCTATTTTAGTTCATTTGCTGCCCCTGCATAATTTCTAGTAGCTTAAATCCTGCCAACTACTCATGCTACTTTGCAATTTTGAGTTGTCCTTTGGATGACCCTTAAGTTTGACTCTTTGGACACTGTGGTAACCTGAAGCCATATATTATCAGAATAATACTTTTTTTTTCTTTTTAAAACAATGGGCCTTTCAGGGAGAAGTTTTGGTAAAATTAAAACTACTACACAATTTTCTAAAGGCCATCCAGCCTGTTCTCTTCTTTCTGTTCAGTTTTGTGCCCAAATTATTATCCATATTCAGAGTCTGTCCAAAACATAGGTGCTACAGGAACAACCCAACAGATCTGATGTACAACTGAATTTCATAGGTTTGATAATAGGGAATCTTCATCTAGTGGTGACTGCATATTCCCCTGTCCCTCACTGATAAGGCAAATTGATTTGAAGGATTATGAATCTTTTTAAAAGAATTTGTAGTACAGTCATAGATTCAACCAAAACAATGCTAAACCCAAACAGGAGCCTCTTGGGAACTTCATCTGGAGTGAATCCTTCTTTAGTTTTCATTCTGTCCTGGACATCCACTCTGATAGTAACAAACAACCCTGGAAAGCATACTATCTCCATGTTTTATAATTCACTTAATGTAAATAACCGAAGGGACATCAATGTTACTTCATTATATCTTACAAGGAATCTTGTACGATATTTCTATATCCATGGGTGACATCTTGTTTGAGTAAAGCCTTTAAGGCAGTATTTTTCTATCACACACACACACACACACACACACACACACATACTCACATATACATTCTGTAAAAAAAAAATAAACACAATGATATCTTGTTTTCTCTACAAAATTTCCTTCCACTACTTCTCACAGTTGTTGCTCATAATCTTCCACTATCTTCCTCTGTAAGAACTGTCACATGAGTTTATAGACTAAACCAGTATTGTCCATGGTTGTTATAATTCTCTTCGCAAGAAGAACAAATGTCTATTGGTTGAACCCATTTCTGGAGCCTTTTATTCTGATTTTTATGGCAACCGATTTGCATAATTCAAACTTTCTTATGACATTATAATCAACTGTGTTAGTGTCTCTTTATTTTCTATTTGTTTCAAAAATTTAATTTGATCAATCAAGTTGGCACTGCCACAATTACACGTGAAATTTTCTTTTCAGTTTTATTCTCCCTATTTGGTCTTAAACTTTAATAAATTAGTAGTCTTGTTGTATGCAGAATGATCATTTCAAAATTTCTACCAAATCAGTAAATAGAAATCTATTATATTTTAAGATATAATAAATTTAATTTTATGGTGTTTTTGGTTCTCAACATATCTAGTACCACTAGACTATCTTCTTGTTAATGATAGATAGGAATAAAACTTTTTTGTCTACAAGCCTTTGACTTCTCATTCCTTTTTCTCAAACCATATTTTTCAACATTTATTTTTTACATTCTCTCTCTTTGATCAACTTTTCTTTGAAGTTGTTGAGGACAGTATAATTGAGTTCTTCATCAAATTTATTTACCACTTCATCTTTGACAAGTATTAGTACAAAAATTAAGTTATTTTAATGATAGTGATGGGGTGATGGGACCTGGACCCTGAATTTTCCCATACATTTGAGCAACCTAGTCCTCCCTGAACTTTCACTGGCATCTCACAGGAGGCATCTGGCCCAGCCCTGTCCACCTAGATACTCAATAGTCCTTTTTCCCACCCACCTCAGACCACTCCTTAATCCCTTCTAGATTCTTTCACTGTTGCCCCTGGCCCACCCCTTATCTCCCTTTCCTTAATCCCATACAAATTTTCTGTCTTTATACGTACATACATACATAGGTGTGTGTGTGTGTGTGTATATATATATATATGTATATATATATACACACACACACACACATACACACATGTATATATATGTTTATGTATATGTGTATATGTATATACATATACATAGGTATATACACACATACATATACATATACACACACATATATACACGCACACACACATATGTAAGTATCAATCAAAGCCACGGATTTGTTAAGAATCTAGCCTGCTCTATTGGCATTACCATAAAAGTTGCTACTTTGACGGAAAGAAGACTTGAGTGCTTAACTTCTTTCTAGGCAGACTTGCCATGTACCCTGACATTTTGGGGTTCCCAGCAACCCCAAACCACCTCAGTAATATTCTTTGAAATTATGATCACTGAAATATGAGATGACCAGCTAACCCATGAAATCATATTTTTTGTTGTTCAGATACATGATAAAACAAATCCTTTCCTTATTTCTCCAAGGAGAAACTATAAGCCATATTTTCGTTTAGGTAAAAACTTTGGTTTTAATTTCTGATTTCAACAACAACAAAAAAGTCAATATTGGTATAATTCATTTTCTCCAGTCACTTGAAATTCATCAGTCGTTAAAGAAGGATCACATATTTCAAATGCCATCAGACTCTTACTTGATGATCTAAAAATATTGATTCTAAGAATCCTTCTGCCTGAACAAGGGCAATTCTGGACTAAGAGTCTTGTCACTTTTTCCATTTTTTTTTGGTAATTTTCCATAGCAAAATAAATCTATCCCAAGTAGATACCCTATTAGTAATGAGCCTCTCTTTACTCCATTATGTTGGTATTTGTAAAATGAAAAGTATAGTAAAATTGTACATTGATTCTAATTCTATTTTTAAGACTTAAGCTGGCATAGATTTAATACTCTCCCACGTAGTGTGAGTCTAAACTCCTTACCTTTGTAACTTCACCCTTCACTTACACTCCAAAGGGATATTCAGGGGGATGAGATATTCCAGAGAATTAGTACCTCTGGTGTGAGGGCTTGCCTAGCTCTTTTCAGAGCTACTCATCCATTTAATGACTACCTGTCACCCAGCTCTCACCTATGACTCCAAGAAGCTGTAGCAGGTGAAGTAGCCACACCCTGGGAAAACAGTCTTGGCCGATGGACCAAGTTGAGGGTAACCAACGGGCATCAAACCCATAAGTGAGTTTGGGGGACATATACCCCAAACACATAAAGATTTCCCTGGTATAATGGGCAGATGAGAACAAGTTGTTTGGAAGCAGGTGTTATGGAGTGCTTAGATTTTGGTCAGCTATGGAAAATGCCCCAGCCATTGCCAGTCCTCCTAACTTTTGCCTTGCCACTGAACTTTGATGACTATGGAAAGGCTGAGAAATTTGTGCAACTCTGCTTCACTTAAATCCAATTCATGGGCCAGTCAATACATCTCTTGTCTTTGGTCATCTAATAAAAAATGCAAATAACATTCCAGAGAAACAAAACCAGGCTTTTTCCCTTGTAATTGTTCCATCCTTCACTCAGGTAGCCTGAATTCTATCATTGTAATTTGTATCTACACACTGGTTCACCTTTGTAAACTCATCTAACACCCATTTAACTCAAATGCAAATTCCTTTGAAACCTCACCCACCATCCTCTAAACCCAAATTATAGCTGATTCAACCAAAGCTCCCACATGTAGACCATTCCCATTGCCTATTATCTGAGGACTATTTTCTGAATGGGGAGGCACTAAGGTGTCTCTCATCCCACCTCCTTATTAAAATGTCTAACAATCAGGATTGTCTTACCTTAGCCAGGGGAGACCAATCAGGAGGAAGACACACCTAGGTTTAAAAGACCCAGTCAGCCATCATTGGGTAGTTTGGCTGAACTGAGGCAAGCCACTTCAGCTGACTTAGTTGTATTCTGTTCATGTATTCTTTTAATAAACTTGGAAATTTTGAACTTCGGTCTACCTTCATTAATTCTATCACCACAGTATGTAGTTGGGACCATACTTGAAATTTTTCTGGTATGGTAGAATCCTCCAGAGCCTATCCTCTGATGGCAGTTTTCAAGATCCCAAGGTTACCTCCATATCATGCTGAGTTACCAGAATAGGACTCTGTGGAGGAAACCTGTCATACTAAATTTTCAAGTAGTGTTGATGCTTACAGATGTATGTGATACTAAATTTAACCAAGTGCTTTTTTTTCCTTTCCTTCTTTACTACTTCACTATCTTCAATGAAATTAATATTTTTCTTATGTGTCCTGGACTTCTATGGGGAGAAATTCATCACTTATTGGATAACCTTCAGGTGATTAATGTCTCTATATTCAGTTATGGTGCTCCTTAGACTTGGTCTGTATTGGTCTGTATTCCATGAACAGGCAGCATCATATGACTTAACAAAACATAATATCAACTGCCATCCTACATCTATTCTATTCTCAGGTCTGATTGCAGGTTTTCATGCAGGACATTTGTATACAGGATAGTTTCTTTTATTCAGCTAATTGTCACTCTCTAAGACAACTAGGAAGGAAAAACAGAGAGTTGGTTATTTAATATACTACTATTTAATGTAACAATGACTACCCTGGCTCCCTGAAGGCCAGGTCTGTTACATTTCATCCCTCCTACAGTCTTCTCAAGTACCTTTGAGGGAGTTTAGGAGTATCCAGGTTCTCTACAAATGGTTTCAGCCCTTAGTGGTAGTGATTCTCCAATTTTACAGAGGTCCCCTGTACCCCAGTTCCATTTAACCACTTAATAGTTGGATTAGTTTTCACAACAGAATATTTACTTAAAAAGTATGAGAAATATATTCTAATACTTGAGGCATAATCACCCCTAAAACATCTCTGCTTTTGATGGGGTATGGGCCCAAAGTGAGACCTTTGTCCCAATTTGGTATCCATTTGTCTATGGGCCCTAGAAAACCTTTGGACTATCCTTGAATTCTCCCACTTGATCAAGGAGATCTCTGGCATTCCCCTGAGGCCATGATTCCCTTGTTTTTGGCTACACCCAATCCCACAATTCTGTTATCTTTGACCTAGTCTGGCCCTCCATTGTCTTGCCTCCCTATGGCCCTAGGCCACTTCCCACCCTTGGTCCATTTCCCTGGAATTCTATTACCTAATAGACTACTTGGCCACTCTTAGATACTTCCCACAGTCTTCCTGTATATAATGTCCATCTTGTCTCCATAAAGATGCTCAGATTCTTATTATCTAGCCATGGTTTAGATTCTTATAATCTAGGCATGGCTGGGATACTTATAATCTAGCCATGGCTGTGATTCTTATAATCTAACCACTGCTCAGATTTCTAAAATCTAGCCACTGCTTAGATTCTTATAATCTAGCTACTGCGCAGAGTTCTACAATCTAGCCAATAGCCCACAGATGCTCAGATTCCTTAAGAATCTGGCTAATATGGCGAATCTTCAATAAACCTTGTTTTTGGCTGAAAGAAGGCTTGGATCGAATTCTGTCAGACAGGACCCACATGACATGATTTTGGGATTCCAGGACCCCTAACCTCTAGACCTCATCATATGGTTCCCTGCACTGGGAAAAACTGCCTATATCAAGCTCTTCACTAGCAGGGACTGGAAGGTATGTAACCTCTCCTCTTCCCCTAATCCCTTTTATTTATTTATTTATTTTGCCCTGCAACAACTCAAAATAAAATCCTATGAGCTTTTACCTCAAACAGCAAATTTTACCAATCACACCTTAGGAAAATATTTTCCAGGATTTGCATCTCAAACTTAAATTTGTCCTGGTGTAAAAAGCCAATCATTAGAGATTTCCATACATTGCAAATGCTCAGCAAGACCCAAACAAGATTTTGGCTAGTTTACACATTAAACCAATAACCAACAATAGATAAATTATCTTTATGAAAAGTTGCTTGACATAATTGATACAGAAAGTTCAGCAATTTGAAACTTGAAACAAACCTATTACCAATCAGGTGACTTCAGTTTTGTTAAATGCACTTCCAAACTACTTTACACAGAGAATCATTAACAATTAAAACTACAAATTTAAAAGAGAGTGCTTACCCAATTTTGGAGGCTAGCTTAATTACCTTGAGCAGGATGTACTGAACTTGGGTGATGCTTCCAGGCAAAGACTGCCCTAGAGCCCAAGGCCATTTCCAGGAGGGCACATGCTGTAGCCACTGCCCCTCCTCCCTCCTTCCTTTCCCAGGTAAGGGAAGGCAGAATCAAAGGTAAAGGATGAAACTCTCTTCTCCTATGAGAAGGGTTAACAGATACTCTCTTGACTCAAGGGAAGGGAGTGACCAGGTTGTAGAGATGTTTCAAAACTCCTTAATGATCATTCATATAACCTCCAGAATATGCCAAGATATTTAGCTGTTCTAACTTTCCCTGTAACCTCCATGAAGGAGGATTCAGAGGTGCAGAGGGAAGGGAGTAAGCCTCAGGGAACCAAAAAGCAACTGCAGTTTTCCCCAATTCCGTAGTGCCAAGGGAATTAGCAGAATTGAGTGTACATTTCCAGATAGGGCATCTGTCCTTGTCCTCTATGCTGTGGAAGGTGTACCCAGGTCCCTGTGAACCGACCCAGTGGACCAAGAGCCTGAGAGGGTCAGGCTGAGTGTGAGACAGCCTTGTAACTGTCTGCCCAAAAAGCACCGCCAAGTTTGGTGTTTGGAGAGTGACCCCAACCATAGAGCAAGAAAGGAGGGGTGGGGAGAAGCTTACAAACCTTCTAGTCTTGGCTGGAGAAGAACTTGGGGTAGGGCAGTTTCCCTGTATGGGCCACCAAAATAACACAGTTTAGGAGTTCAGTGGTGCTGGGACCCCAATATCACAACATGCAGGTCCTGCCTGAAAGAATTTGACCCAAGCCTTCTTTCAGCCAAAGACAAGGTTTATTAGAACATCCATTATATTGGGCAGACTCTTAAGGAGTCTGAACATGAGTTCAGCAGTGGCTAGATTATAAGAATCCCAGCCATGGCTAGATTCTAATAATCTGAGCATCTTAATGGAGACAAGATGGACCTTATATACAGAAAGACTGTGGGAAAGATCTAGGAGTGGCCAAGTAATCTATGAGGTAATAGAATTCCAGGGAAATGGACCAAGGGTGGGAAGTGACCTGGAGCCATAGGGAGGCAAGACAGTGGAGGACCAAGCTAGGTCAAAGATAACAGAATTGGGGGGATTGGATGTAGCCAAAACAAGGGAATCATGGCCTCAGTTGAATGCCAGAGATCTCCTTGATCAAGTGGGAGAATTCAAGGACAGTCCAAAGGTTTTTTAGGGCCCATAGACAAATGGATCCCAAATTGGGACAAAGGTCTCACTTTGGGCCCATACCCCATCACTCTGGGAAGTGGAAGGAAATTAGGTTCACAGCTTAGCTCATTTCCTATATAGCACATTTCCAATTTCCAAGTCCAAAGTCTGCTTCAGCTTGAGACCCAGGCATTCTGTCTTCTTCAGGGTTCTCTATTGTATTTGATTATTGAAAATTTGGTCTGGAATTCTGGTTCCAAAGTCACCAGGGCTTGAGCCCCTTCCTTGTCAATGGTTCAGTTCATGATGTCTTCTCTGTAGGTGGACATTTACCCTCTCTGGATGCAAAGCAGGAAAAAAAAAAATCCAAGAAAGAGAGTGAGACTGTTCCACTCTGAGAGTTTTAAAAATGCAGCCTGTTCCAGCTATGCAGCCAATGGAAAAAGGCTATTCCTGAAGAGGTCTAGGAATTTGGGGTGCTCCTGGGGGACACCCCAAGATCACAATGCCAGGCCCTGCCTGAAAGAATTCAACTCAAATCTTCTTCTACCCAGAGGAAAAATTTATTAGTGATAATTCACATAGGCCAGGTAAAGGCCATGAGGATGAGGGGGCCATGAGAAAGGCTCAGCCTTTGGGGCTTGAAAGATTCTCAGATTCTAAATGGGGGCCAGGGTAGGTCTTATATACTAGAGTGACTTTGGGTGGCCAGAGGAGGGTCTGGGTGAGAATTCGATTGGATTGTCTAAGAGATTGAATAGACAATGAAGGAACTGAAAGGCATCTGAATGAGATTAAAAAGGTGAGGCTAGGGCTTTCAAAGGGAGATAAGGGCTGGGGCCTGCAGACAAATGGGAATCAGATTCCCTTTGGGGCAAGGGGCAAAGACCTTGGCTTGGGCCACACCCCTCATTCTCACACATAAAGTAGAGACATACAACATGTCTTCTTAAAGATGTGGAGTGCCTTCAGTGCAGGTGATTTGGGTATGCCCAAAGCAAAGCTCTGATTTTAAAAATGGAACTCCACATAAAAATTAATTAATTTCTTAGGAAATAAGTTCTGTTTTAGTAGTAGTTTAAGTGTTTAAATTGGGGACTATTTAAAATGATTTTTATTAATCATTTTGATTATCATTGTGATTAATATCATAAAAATATTATTTGATTAATTTGTCTTGTTTTGGAGAATATGGAAGGCAATGGTATAAGGGAAGGAGAAGAATTTAACTACATCAAGTAGCAGTTAAATGGTTAGCTCCTTCTGGCAGGTGAGAATTACACATACAACTGAGTATTTTTTGCTCTTTTCTTCTCTTTCTTTCTTCTCCTTTCTTCTCTTTCCCTTTCCTTTCATTCTATATCTTCTACAGATATGAGGTAGGCAGCTAGAGATGGAGGGAAGAAATGACTCCTAATCTTTGAGGAGTTTATTATAGTGTTAACCCATGGTTAGCAGGCCCTTGTGTTATATTAGATTGAGGTGGATAGAGCACTTTCTCTCCAACAATTTTTCTAAAGAAAATTTAATCTGTTTTTTGATATGTGGTGGCAATAATTTTTCAGTAATATGGCTCCTGAAGATGATCTATAAGTTAGCAAAACCTAGAAATATAAATAATATAAGATTGGACTACCACATATAATACTGTAAATTTCTCAAAGTGCTATATATAGCCAGACAGTAAATAAACAATTAGTAAGCACATATATGCTAGACACTCTGCTAAGGACGGGGGATACAAGTTCTCATGGAGTTCAAGGTCTAATGGACATAACTACATGCAAACAGCTATGCACAAACAAGCTATATATAGGATAAATTGAAAATAATCAACAAAGGAAAGGCACTAGAAAGGGAAAAAAAAATGAATCATCCTAGGAAAGTAAAATTAGAACAAAAATGTACCCAATGGATAAGTATGGTTTTTAAGAGATAAAACAAACATATGCGTATATGTGCATGCATGTATGTGACACACATCTATATTTTATCTATCTATATTAAAGGATAGAAAGGTTACTCAATTATCTTGGCTCTAATGGTTAACTAGGGAATGGAAAATCTGTCAGAAGAGCTACAGAGAATAGGCTATCCATCCAAAATTTGAATGACTTCTTAGAACTGTTTTAAATAGACTTGGAAGTAAAAGTGAGCTTATTTTATTGTCTATATTGATTGAATCCATTGGAAAACTGCTCAGTTCCTTACTTCACCCTGTCTATGTGAAAGAGAATATGTTTGTAATTCATATACTCTATAGTAAGAGGTAAAATGGATCAACTAAGGCAGTTTTGAAAGATCATATTACAGAATATAAAGAAGCTATTACAGTAGGCTATATCACTTCATCCTTTCATCATACATTATTGTAAAGCTAATCATGGCTCAGCAGCACAGCAGCATCATTGAGATTTATTGGTCTAGGTTGTCTAGGATTTTTTCAAAATGAAATTATGAGGTAAGGGAAGCTTTGGAAAAGTATCTATTTGATACTTAGTACCTAAACAAGCATATCAAATTAGCAATTATTTCTATCTAAATCTTTCTGTAGCCACCTAGATCTTTCTGTAGACTTTTATATTTACATACACACATGCATATAGTTGCATTTGTTCATTTTCTTATACAAATTTAAATCGAATTTTTCAGTATTTAAAGAAATGCTATGAGAAACAGGTCACCCAAATAGGATTTGAACTGTATGTTTTAATTTGAATTTATAGAAAAATTTTATTTGGGTGATATTGATTAATAAGAAAAGATTAATTACATTTTCCTTTAATTTGAAAGTTCCTTTCTTATTTTAAACAAAATTTTACTTTTGTGTTACATTTTTTTAAAATGTCTCTAACACAGAATTACTTATACCATTATGGCCTAGCAAAATGAAGTGGGAGATTAAAATAATTACCCAGTTTATTTAAGAAGCAAACTTTTTGCTTCAGTTATTTCAGTTGAAGATTGGTTGATTTAAATGATCAAATTATTCATCGATTGTTTACCTCATTTGTTAGTGTAGCTCTGGCCTATAATATAAATTGCTACCTTTTATTCCCCTTGGAACATATTTAGGCACTTTTTCCATAGAGAAAAATGAAAAGATCATACAATCTCACAATTGAAAAGCATCTGATAAGTCATCTAGTTCAACCCCTACATGAAACCCCCAACCAGTGATTAACTAGCTTCTGCTCAAATATCTTCATTTCAGTCCTGTCTGACTTGCTGTGACCCCATTTGGGATCTTCTTGGCAAAGATACTGTAATGATCTGCCATTTCGTTCTCTAGATCACTTTATAAATGAAGAAATTGAGACAAACAGGGTTAAGTGACTTGTCCAGGGTCACATAGCTAGTCAGTGTCTGAGGCCAGATTTGAACTCAGGAAGATAAGCTCTCCTGACTCCAGGCCTGGCACTCTATCCACTGTACCATCTAACTGGGACAGGAGGCTTTAGAGGCTTCTCTTTACCATAGAATTGAACATTAACAGTATATAATATTAATTGTTTTTATTTAAATAGCTCTGTGGGTCACATTTCTTTGCCCTATGAGGTTACTTTTAAATGATGAAAGGGGAAAGAGGTATCCCACCCCAAATTCACAGTGCATAGGTTTTATACATTTCTTCTACTATTTCACATACAGCGGGTTACTTAATTCTTCCAGTACAAAGAGAAACTTATAAAAGAAGAATGTTTCACTGAAAATTCAGCAAAAGTCTGAAGTTCTCTAGGGGCTAAAATTCAGAGGTTGAAAAGTAAACGGAGAAGCTTTCAGATGCAAAATAGACACTTCATACTCTGGAGAATAGCTTAATTTCTTACAATTAGGCCAAGCAGACAATGAATGGGCCCCAGGGCATGTAGTACATTCCTACCTTTCTTCCCAACTGCTTATCTACATAAGATTACCAATGGAATTTGGGAGGTGGAAACAAATACAGATAGTTGTGGACCATTCTACAGACCCCTATTTTTACAAGACACAAATTTGCCCAAGGCTTAAGCAAGAGAAGGTAGCAGGAAGGGGACTGCATGCATGTGGAGGAAGGATAGGACACATGGTTCAAGGACACAAGGGTCTGGGGCCAGAGAAGCCAAAGTATACAGGAACTTAGGCAAGCCATGGGGCCTGACCTGAACAGAAAGGAAGAACAATTGGGGGACAGATAGGTGGGGTCCAGACAGGGACATAGACAGGAGAGGAAAAGGAGCCAGGACACACATATTATATCAAGCACTCAAGAAGACAGACACACAGGGCCCATACTTGTGAGCATGTGGGCATATTGGGACAAAGTTGTAAGTATTGGAATTCTCCAGCCAAGGCCCCACTTCCCTATTAGTGGAAGGGACTGGTTATTCTCTCCTTGCATTGGTTGTTCTACTTTCATTTTCAGAGTTGGGTTGTTTTTGTTTGTTAGTTTGGTGGGAGGCTGGGGATGAGGTAGGGTCCTGCCAATGGGCTGGAGCTGAAATGGAGAGCAGGAGAATGGATTTCTTTCAGAATTCTTTAAGTAAGTTAAACTAATCCTAAGGTTACATAGAATGATTTTTCTAGGTAAGAGGCCCATCAGCTAAGAAGAAATTGTCTGAGAGGCTGATGGGGTTGGGGTCTGGGCCCCAGAATGAAAAACCCTGGACTTTCCCACTGGGCCAAAACTCTGGCATTTACCTGAGGCTATAATCGCATCAAATGGCCTTTCATTGTGGCTACACCCAATCTCCCTTCCTTTGTCTTATCTCCCTATGTATGCCCCTCCATTTCCCACCTTAACCATAGCTTGGCTCCATTCTCCCTTGCCAACAAGGTCCAGGTCCAGGAGTTCTGTTCACCCCAGCTTACTGGCCACTCCTAGGTCCCTCCCACACAGCCTTTCTGTATATAAGGTCCATTTTCTCTCCATTAAGATGCTTAGAGTTCTTACAATTTAGCCAAGGCTGGGATTCTTAAATTCTAGCCACTGCTCAGATTCTTATAATCTAGCCACGGCTTACCCTTGTTCAGACTCCTTAAGAGTCTGCCCAATATGACGGATGTTTGAATAAACCTTGTCTTTGGCTGAAAGAAGGCTTGGGTCAAATTCTTTCAGGCAGGTCCCTCATGTTGTGATTTTGGAGTCCCAGCACGCCTAAACCCCTAAACCACATCAAGAGTAGCACATCTCTTTAACAAGAAGGGACAATCTCTGAGTGAGGGTCTGAGGGATTCAATGAGAAGGAGCTTCTGCCGATGCCAACATAAAGATCATTGTCTTGGCAGGAAGAATTTTGCAGCATTCTAGCTAAAGAAAGAATGAAACCAGCCTGCCCAGCTAGTGGCTGAAAGTGAAAAATGAAATTAACTCATAGAAGAATGAGCCCAGCAGACCATTGTATAGACCCTAACCCTGAGAACAGCCAGTCCAGGTGATCAGTGGAACAACTCAATCAAATTTTATGACAATAAAAGGGCATCGAAGCCTTGCCATTCCAGAGCTGTGAGCTGCCTTTTAATATTTAAATCATGTGATTCCTACCTCCACCTCATTGTACTTTAAATTAAGCTTTTGCCACTTTCTTATCCATAAATGTATTTGGTATTGGGGAAAAGTGTTTTGGAACCTTTGCTAAGAACAGAGCTTACTGAGTGACTGTTAAATAGAAAAGAAATTGGTGGAGTGTTTAACAAGATGACCTCCCACAAGTTCATCTACAGATAATAATGGCCACTGCTTTGGAGACCCAACTAGGTAGTACATTATGAATTTTAGAGTGAGCCCTAAGGCTGTATTAAACTTATTGAAAAATACTTAAAACATAATCAGCTCCCTATCACAAAAGACAGCATTCCATAAAAAAAGAAATATATGAAGCACACAGCAACACCTTTTATCATATTCTCCAGGAATCACTAGAATCACTAGAAATCACTAGAAAAAAGAATCACTAGAAAAATGGGACAGCTAAACAGATTTCCTTCTGACCTTCATTCTTATTGTCCAAGCACCAGTTCATAGTTGAAAACTTTTGGCCAGCCAGCCATGTGTGTTTCATCCTCCTGACAATTGTCTTCCTTCTTGTTTGAGAAGGATGATTTTTGGAGAAAGCACCTCCCCATTCAGCCAGCAGCCAAATTTCCAAATTCCCAGACTCTCAAGGCTCATAATGCTAATCACAAACATTTAATAATTATTGGTTGGTCATTGTCTTGTGCATTTATGTGCCATAGCTACTGCTGGTGAAGGGAAAGGTATATAGATTCTCTCATACATCCTTTCTGAAAGCCCAAGTGAAAATTGTTTAGAGTCACAAACCCTAGGCTAGAAATGAGAGAAAGTGAGGCAGAGACTTGGGCTTCTCCCTTTGAAAGCTAATGAACAGGTGGTTCAATCAATCAATGCTTGTGCATTAATTGCCTACTATGTACTAGACACTCTACTAGGAGTGGAGGATATAAAAATACAAATAATGATAGTATCCCTATTTGCAGAGAGCTGATACTTTGTATTATATTGTAAACAAATCATTGCACGCGCATATTCCTGCTGATGCACGTTGGACTTGAAGACAATGTGCAGCATGCTCAACTGCTGACACTCGCTTGTTAAGACCTGTCAACAGAATTGACCATTGATCAGCTATAACTTGTTTTTTGTGTGTTTATTTGGAAAATAATGTAATCACTACAACTTTAACTCTGTTATACAACAGATGAAACATATGAATGGTTTTTCAAAATTTCCTTTTCTTTTTTTCCTTATGCTTTACCACTCACTTATTTTTATTTAACACCCCCTAATTGCACCCCAGGCTACTACTACCCCCTAGATCATTCCAATGATATCACCCACTTTGTGAACCTCTGATCTAAAGCCTAGGAAAATCAATTATTGGTACTGTTGGGTGGAACTTTCAAGCTGAGACTTCCCTTCATTACAACGTCAGTCAGAGATTCCTGTCCAAACAAAAAGACCACTATCATAAATTCTGGGTTTCTTAGAAGCAAAGACACTGGCACCCTTAAGAACCACTTTTTGTAGGGAATCAGAGGAGAGTATGTATGCTGCCGCCCAGAAATTTGCTCAGTTAGATCCAGAAAATGAACCTGATCTAAAAGCAATTGCTTTAGCTTATGTTAATCAATCAGCAACAGACATTCATGATTACTTTCATAAATTCTGCCCTGGTTGGAGTAGGAAAACTATTAGTGAATACAGGGAAATCATGTGGGACTTGTTTGATGGGCAGGAGAAGGAACTTAGGAAAGCAAGGTTAAGGAATTGAAGATTTTGGTAGTTGCCATGAAAGGGGCAATACAGGAAGACAGAGGAGAAGGAACAAAAGATCTGAAAGAGAAATTTAGAAGATGAGGTTTAGGGGGTGGGGGTCGGGAGGCACTGTGCTTTTACTATAAAAAAGAATTGGTGCTTTAAGAGAGAGTGCAGAAAAAATACCAGAGAGAAGAGACCTCCAGTAGAGGGCAATGTCCTCCAAGTTACCCCAAGAGGGCCCTGTGAGGAATCCACTGCCATGCAGACCATCTCCACCTTTACCTAGGTGCCTGCAATCAACCAATGACACTAAACAGTCTGTACTCTGTTTTAGATATTGAATACAATATTTATAATGATTGGAGGAAAGTGTTTGGAGTATTTCTTGGAAATGTTGAAGAGGAAATCCTTACTTGAGTCTGCTGTTAATGAGGCATCCTTTGTTTGCTTGGTGGACACAGCAGTGACTTTCTTGGAGTTTAAGTGCTCCCCTAATGATTTCCCAGTGTTAAAAACTGAAAGGCTAATAGGCTCTCAGAAAAGTGAACCAATACTTTAACCACCCTGCATAAATTATTAGACCTCTGACCTGTTTTCATCCCTTTTGTTAGTGTCTAACTCCCCTATCTCATTGTGTGGATGTTCCCTGTTATGTAAACTTGATGCCATTATTCACTGTGATCTGGGAGGGGTTAGGTTGGAATACAAATAAATAAATAGGTTGTTATGGTTTGTCTTTCATTTTCCAGGACCATGACATCAGGAAGGTGATGCCATGACTTGCAAATGAATTGTATTTAAGTGAGGGAGGGCTGTGCAAAGTCACTAGCCTAATTTTCTACTGCAGAGCCATCTGGTCCAGTGGCAAAATATAGATTAGGATGACTGCAGATGGTCCCAGATGTTGTGGGAGACGTTGGAATCATTAGATATGGGGGGAAAGCTGAGGTGGCATAAAACCTGGCTTCACATGATACTATACCAGTCAGGATACTTTTGCCCTTATAGGTCAAAGTTCATGTAGAGTTTAGTGCCTTTGAAGGCATAATCCCAAATTGTTTTTCAGAATGATTATTTAACTGCTACTCCATAAGTGCTTAAATGTGCTTGTTTTGCCATAGCCTCTCTATCAATTATCATTTTCTATTCTTGTCATCTTGCTAATATGACAGTTTGAAGTGAAGCCTAAGAATTGCTTTAAATTGAATTTTTCATAGTGATTCATAGTATTTTAAAAATACAGTTGTTGATAACTTGGATTTTCTCCTTTGAAAACTGCCTGTTAATATTGTGTGGTATATGAAGACCCTTACCAATAAATTTGAGACTCAGAGATTTTAGCAAAAAGAATAGTTTGTTTATTGGCTTTCTCTAGAAAGGGCTCTCTCAGAGCACCCAAAAGATGTCAGGAGTGTGTTCTGCTCAGCAGAGTATATAGATCCTAACCGCAATTCCCCACCCCCACCCACTGGTTCTTCTTCCCATTGACTGGGCTTCAGAGCTCCCAGTGTAGGCGGGAAAGAAAAATCTTCCTATCCCATTACCCGGGAAGCGGGCTTACATTCAAGGCGGGAAATTTCAAAGACAAAGAACAAGGAAACAGGGTATAGCCAATCCAAATATATGTGTCCTTATTTAGTAAACCTCATTCTGACACAGCAGTGGTGTGGTGATCAGGAGCAGGTTTAGGGCTGAATTCCCATGAGTTAGGTAATTCCTAGGAACCTGAAATTTACTGCAATTTCCCCTTCCCCCTTACCCCAGAGACAAGAGAGGGTGGGAAGCTAAGGGCAAGCAATTCATGTTCGGGGCAGGGCTTATTATGTGCTTAGAAACAGAATCTGAGCAGGGGAGGGTTTTGAAAGCAACAATCAAGAAATATTAACAAGAACTATTGATCCCCTAAGGAGGCTTCACTTTTGAGAGGTCATTTCTCACAATATCCATTGATCATTTGTATAATATAGAATTGTTGTTATTTTATAAATTTGAATTAGTTCTTTATATGGTATAGGTATGAGTCCTTTCTCAGAGTATATGTATGCAAAGATTCCCTACTGCCCCTGGTTCCATTCTCATTTTAACTGTGTTGCTTATGTTGGAGCAAAAACTTTTAACATTTGTATAATTAAAATTGTCCATTTTCTTTTCTGTGATCCTTTCTGTTGCATGTTTGGTCATGAATTCTTCAACTGTCCATGCAAAATACAATTTCTTCCTTTTTCCTCTAATTCACTTATGGTGTCTCATCTATTTCTATGCCAAATATCCATTTGAAATTTATCATGTTTTATGTTGAAGGAAAGATCTATACCTAAATTCTGTCACATAGTTTTCTACTTTTCCCCAGTTTTTATTGAATAGCAAGCCCTTAATCCAGTAGTTGGGGTCTTTGGGATTATCAAACACTAAACTACTAGTTTCATTTGCTCCTGTATTTATGTAGCTAATCTTTTCTACTAATATCTATTTCTAAATTCAGTACCAAATTCTGATAGTTACTCCTCTGAAGTATAGTTTGAGATTTGGTAATACTAAAGCCTGGAGAGTTATAACCAACCATCCAGCTAGCAGAAATCCCAGGCTACGCTTGATTTTGCTTTGAATTGATTCTTCTATGTTTCTCATTGGCTATCTCTAGACCCAGACAACATGGGGTTAGGAAATTCCTTTAATCTGATTTTAAAAACCTGATATCAGTTTATATCTTCACAAACAATTTTGACAAATCCATAAGAGGAAATCTTTAGGGTTGGCTCTACTTAATGCTACAATACTTCTACTTATGTTGCAAATAAAACTCTGGGCAAGGAAAAAAAATGTGTAATGAAAGTGAAAGGGATAGTGGCCTCTGACATTTTTTCTAAACTTTTGCTTTTTTATAAATAGCTACTGCAGCAGAATTCAATGTCTTTATTTTGCACTCATGTTATTTAGAAATTTTGATGGTCTCTGTTTATATTTTCTCTAATTAAATATTACAGCTCAGTATACTCTCTACTTATTGGGAAGATCTTTATTGCACAAACTTGTGTTTTATTTAGTTTTATAAAATTTTGGCCTCTCATAGATAAATATTTGTAATGTATTTATTACAAAATTATTTGTAGTTTAATATAAGGTTTGAATATTTAGGATTCAGCAGAGATATTGACAGATCAGCTAAATGAAAATTAGAAAGGACTTACAAACAGAGATTTTTGGTTTAGAACAGCATTTTATATATTATTAAACTGAAGGTCTGAGAAGTTAAATTGCTTTGCTGAATGTCACATAACTAGTAAATGTGAGACTTGGGACTAGGTCTAACATTTATTGAGAATCAATTACAGAGAACCTACATTTCTTCTCTAAGGAGGATTTAGGAATAAGAGAAGTTGAACTTTAACAACTAAGACCCTGGTTTCTTTAAAAAGTATAGTCTTGTGTAGATAAATTTGCATAAAAGCAGATCATATCCCCTCCCTCCCAGAACAGAACATGAAAAACCTTATGTTAAACCAGGTTGTATTACTTCATTCCTTATGCTCTGATAAAGTATTCCTTGTAATTTATTTTTCCTCTCAAAATCTGGCTTTATTGTTCCTGAACTTCATTCTCTGGGAAATTTCAACTCAGTTACCTGTCACAGTGCCCTTACTTGGCACAGGCTTCTCAGTGGTCCATACCACACACTTGTGAAACAGGGATAACAGAATTATATGGTGATTAATTGAGATATTAAGTATAACCTGGGTTTGTAAACACCTAATTCCTCTCTAGTTTGGCTACCTCATTCTCCTTATATATCCACGTTGGCAGACTCAAATTCTCACAGGGTCCTAGGGGTAATAATCTCATTGAAGAAAATAATACACACAACCTAATCATTAACTTAACTCTTAAGCCCCAACCAGTGCATTTTTGTTTACATGAATCAGTCACTAACAGTCATAACATTTTTAGAAATTTAGCAACCCTTTTAGTTAGCATTAAGGCAAAAATAAATGGTTATACATAGGTAATCATATATTAAACAAATATATGAATAATAAAATATGACACAATCCCCACATGATGTTGTTTTACTCTTCCCTTAATTCACTTAGTAACTGTAGGGGAGAGTGTGCACACACTTACAGGAAATATGAAGGGAAGGAAAAGGAAGAGAAAGAAATGAAAGAAAACCCATATGCTTGAGAAAACTTACAACTCTTCATTTTCTTTACCGAGGCAGATGGGTAATGCAGTGGACAAAGTGCTGGATCTGGAGTCAAGAAGGCCTGAGCTCAAATCCAGTCTCAGATGCTTACTAGCTGTGTGACCCTGGTCAAGTCATTTAATCTATCTGCCAGTTTCCCCAACTGTAAAATCAGAGTCATAACAGCACGTACCTCTCAAGGGTATTGTGAAGCTCAACTGAGATAATATCTGTAAGACACTTAGCACAAGGCCAGGCATTTAGTAAGTAATTAATAAATACTTATTTCTTTTCTGCAAACTGCTTGTTTGCTGACCCTCACAGATCTCCAGCTACCCAGATCTTCTGTTCTATATTCAAGTTGATATTGTATTTATAAATTCTACTTAACAATCGCCTTGTTTGAAAAGTGTTATCTCTTAATTTGCACAACAGTTTCCCTTTAAAAAAGAGAATTACAAAGTTCATCCAGTCTTTCACAGAATCTTAAGAGTTCATGGTAAACAGCTCGGGTTGACTAAGGCAAACCAGCTTTTCCTAGCTCTTAATCTACAGAATAGTACCCCCAGTATCTATCTTACTCCTTTCAGCTTTTCTTTATTGAACTGGAGTGGGACACAGAAAGCAAACTGATACTTTAAGAGGATTCCCCAAATTAGGTGGCACTATCAGGCAATAAGCTGAAACTGCAGTTTTATTCAGTCAAACAAACTAGCAGGCAAAGCTACTTGACTACTGTTCATTCATCAAATAATTCAAACAATGCCACTTTTGGACTTTGGTTAAGTATCCTGCCATCCTTCAACTTTTAGCTTTAGTTTCTCATCTCCTTCATCTCTTATACACTTCAATGCCTAAAATTAGAGCCTTCTGCCTCTAGGTGACTCACCTTTCACTTAAGTTAATTTTTAACTTATCAAAATGTCCCTATGAAGTCCTAGAATTATGTAGTACTTTTAAAATCATAACTCAGTCACCAAATCTTTATATTTCTCATTTTACACTCTTCTGCTATAAAGCAGTTATACACAAATAACTTAAGAGGTATTAATGTCAGGCAGCTTTAAAATCCTTTGTACCAACCCACATTTCTTTTTCTGTCCATAAAAGTGTGTTTTATTTTATGCTGACATTTTCTCCAAATCTTAATAAATAAAAGTTATATTAATGCCCCTTTAAACCATTAAATTGTTTACATACAAATGAGGCATTACCCTGCTTCTTTCATAAGATGTGTTAGGTCTTTATAGCAAATTCCATTGCTGTTCAAAATAGGTCAAATTCTACCTGAAAGCTATTTCTTTGAATATGTATTTTAAATTTGTTTCATTAAAATGAATATCTTTTCTTTCTTGCATCAAAATGTTAATCTTCAACAACAATATCTTCTTTCATTTGATGATTTATTGAGATATATTTCTTTACACAAAAGTATTTTTTCTTCCCTTTTCTATACTAAGCAACTTCTTATAAAAGGTCCTTAAAGGGACGATACCTTAATACATGTAAAGTGTTTTGTAACTATAAATCTGTACTAATTATAAGCATTTTATAGTGGAGTTTATCATCACTACCCTCCAACTCCACACCAGCTATGAATTGGAGACTGTCATGAGGCTATATCAGAATTTAAGAAGTGGGTTGAGTGAGTTAAGAAGTAGTGTGTGTGTGGCTGTGGATTGTCCCTACTTCTACATAGAGTGGGGAACCTGCAGCCTCAAGACCCCACATGGCCTTATGTCTAGGCTATAATTATATTCACTTCAGGCACAGAAATATGCTCTGTAGGCCATTCCACCTCATTCCTTCCAAACAGGTGGAAAGGCAATGCTAAATGCCTCTTTCTGAATGTCATTTCAGTGCTTTTAAATTACCGGGGGAAGGAAAACACATGCCATGGTCCTGAACCTCACGTAGGCATCCCAGGCTTCTGAAGGACTGGGAGCCACTGGGGCATGAGGCTGTTGACGCTTTTAGCTGGTACTGATGTCGACTGATATAATGTGCCAAAGGAAGAACAAAGAAAGATCAACTCCAGTTGGAGACCTATAGTAGGCATTACTGGTAGTTGCAGTAGTTGTTAGGTTTTTTTTAAATTTTTTAGATTCATTTATTCATTCATTCATTCATTTATTTATCTATTTATTTGTTTGTTTGTTTGTTTTAGGCAATTAGGGTTAAGTGACTTGCCCAGGGTCACACAGCTAGTAAGTGTCAAGTGTTTGGTCTGCAGCAGGATGTGAACTCAGGTCCTCCTGACTCCAAAGCCCATGCTCTATCCACTGTGCCACCTAGCTGCCCCTAGTTGCAGTAGTTGTAATGGGCCTGAACTTGGCCATGACTACATGAAATGGTTGTTGTCAAGCCCCCCAGCCACAGTAAGTTTGGCTGTGAAGCTTGCCAGACTCTGGTTGTTCCCTTCTGTTTGTTTCAAGTGCTTTCAAGTCAAAGTGGTAACCAACCCCTTCTATAATCCTTTCACTCGTATATGGGATAGGAGGAGGTGCAAGGAAGTATGACCTAGTGAATCTGCTTTTTTGCAGCTTGCTATTTGTCCTTTTTTTTTGTAGTTTCATTGTAGTGTGTGTGTGTGTGTGTGTGTGTGTGTGTGTGTGTGTGTGTGTATTGGCAGAGAAAAGCAAAAAGAATACTCTTTTAATTGTCAGGTGATAAATGATTAGGGCCTGGTCTAGGTGATGGTAGCTGTATAAAGGGGTCCTATATACAAGCTGTTTTAAATGTGTGTAGAAATGGCATGACAACATACTGAATATGTAGTATGAGTGCAAGAGAGGAATTAAGGATGAGGTTTTGAGCCAGGGGAACAAGGACAGAATGATACCCTTAACAGTAATAGGAGCATTTGGCAGAGAATTTTGTATGAAAGATTTTAAATTCTCTTTTGAACATGTTGAATTTGAGCACCTATGGGGGTGTCCATTTTGAGATTCAAAAGTCATAAGTGATGTGAGTTTGTAATTCAGGAGAGTGAGCACAGTTTTACAGAATATAGGAATCACTTGAACACAGATAAAGGAATATGTGGGAGCTTTTTTGATTAGTGGGATAGTACATATAGAGAAGAGAAAGTGGTCCAGGAGAGAGTCTTGGTGGGCTTGATATAGGTGAAGATTTGGGAAAGGACACTAAGAAAAAGAATTGAGAGGAGAAGAAAAAGAATCGGGAGAGAAAGTATCATAAAAACTTAGGGTGAGCAAATACCCTGTTAAGAGCTTCAGACAAGAGACAAAAGATGAGGATTAAGAAAAATCCGTTACCTTTGGAAAATAAGAGATCAGGGGCAGCTAAGTGGCGCAGTGGATAGAGCACCAGCTCTGAAGTCAGGAGGACCTGAGTTCAAATCCTGCTGCAGACCAAACACTTGACACTTACTAGCTGTGTGACCCTGGGCAAATCACTTAACCCCAATTGCCTAAAAAAAAAAAGGAAAAGGAAAATAACAGATCATTTGGTGACTTGGGAAAGGGCAGTTTCAGTTCAATAATGAGGTTGGAAGCCAGATTATAGAGGATTTAGAAGTGAGTGTAAAGAGACAAAAGTATACCAATTTTAAATAGCTTTTTCAAGGAATTTAGCCCAGATCAGATGAGGATATAGGAAAAGACAATTATCAAGGATGGTGAGAATCTGAATTGACAGAAGTAATTTTCTTATCAAGGAGTTCTCTAAAATAGTGAAATGGTAGGTAGATCTAGGTCCTACCTCATGCCCTTGGTAGGGAAGACATGGAATATCACACTTTGATAATTGAGCTGGATGCAGATTTTATTAAGACATAGCTTAACAGATCAATTTGAAACACATTTGTTTGAGAAAAAAAAAGTTAGACCTGTGCACAATAATGATGACAACAATTACCCCAGCTGCTCAAATCTTATCTATGGATTGGTAAAATATTATGGCTTCTTTTCAAATGATAGTTTTCTGTAAACTATAAAATCTTCCAATTCTTACACACATATATATTTCTCTTTCCTATGGTTATGGTGACATTTTTCCCCCTCCGAACAAAATGTTCCTTTAACATCGAAGCTATATTGCTTTAGCTTTACATTTCCTGGGAGAACTGGATTCCTTTTTCTTCATATCCAAGAATGTGAATTCTCCATTGCCCTTCATTGAAACTCACATAAATGATTAGTTCACAAGTTTAAATAAATAAAATTTAGCTTAGTTCAATCAATAACCATTGCTCATCATAGAGATAGGGATAGAGATAGAAAGATAGCTTGGAAATTTGTCTAAATTATGCATTTAAACTGTTAAATTGCTTTTATGTTTTTTTCTAAAATATTTGAATAAATTCTGGATAATAAAAAGTTAGAGATATGTTGGATCAGTCTCAAAAGTGATCTAGTTCTCCCAGAAAATCTAGATATACAAAAGCAGCTCACTATTTTTTTTTTGGTGGATATACAGATAGTAAATCTTCATATCTTTGAAAACAGATCCTAAAATATTCTTAAGAACTTAACCAGTAGACTGCACTGAAAGAAGAGCATCATCATAGGCCAAACTCTTGGGCATAGTATCATATATAACATTAATCCATAAAAAATTAATAAAACTTAAGAATAATATTTTGAATAGGTATAACCATACAAAACACTAATAATTTTCAAACCACAAAGGACACAAAATTTTTAAAATATAGAGGTCTAGCAGAAGAAATCAAAGTTAAGTGGTTAAGTAAAGAAGTACATAGTGAGCTTATATCCTAATATTTTTAGCCCAGTAAACTATTGGATATTTAAATTACATGTATAATAATTGAATATTAAATATAAAAGACCGATGTCAGAAGAGTATCTTGTCCTTAGACTGTTTTTATCTTGATGTCATAGATGACAATGAAAATGATATCACAATGATAAAAATTTTGATAATAAAGTTGTCAACAAGGTGAATCACATCTCATCTCCATCATCATGTCTGCTACTGGTATTGTCCTGAAGCTGCTTTTAGTGAGCCTACAGAAGATGAGTTCTTATCCCAATGGTTTTTATCCACTATTTTACCCACTTTTGCAATAGTATATGCAATATTTTTAAATGTAGTAGAATTTCTATGCAAAAGTAACTTCTCTCAAGATTATTTCTATTTAGCTACCTCTATGGGGAATAAAAATAAGAACAAGAATGATGATGACAGTGATTATGATGATCATGCATGTATGTGATATTTTGCATTTAGCCCTCATTTAGACTTCCAAATAATTCCATGAGGTAGTGAGGATGTGCGTTTGCTGCTATTTTATTATGATGCTGAAACAGCCAAAGTGATTTTACTGATGATTATAGATGATTAAGCCAGATTTTGAACTTAATTCTTTTGATTCCACTCCTGATATCCTTTGTAGTTTTAAGGACCTCAATGGATTTCTGTATAGCATAAGGCAACTGAAGTCTCTTGAACTATACCTTCCAAGGCAATAGTGTTGAGGAAAAAAGCCTCAAGAACAATTATTCTCCAATGAAAAGAAATGTCTCTACTTAAAGTATATTTGGTGTGCTGAAACAGACCTTGATAGACAGTTATAAAGAAACAAGGCAAAGTATCTACAAGAAGGCCGACTATGGCATTTAGTCCTCAAAAGCACTTAACATTACATAATCACCATTATCACAGACCCAAGGTTCTAAAATAATGACTTAAGATCTTCAGTTAAAGTAAAAATGCCATCTCACTGGCAGAAGCACAAAAAAAAAAGCATTAGGCAAGTGGTAACATGTTCTTCATGCTCTTTTTTGAGCTATTGCACATGTTGCCTTCTTTATTTTTATCTCTAATTACTAAATCCTTCAGATATTACACATCCTAGAGGGGAAAATCAACAAAAATATGGGCCCTCAGAGGCTGCTATATTTTTAAAAATTATTTTTTTCTTAACTTGTGGTTATAGTGTGAGAAGTAAGTATAAAAATGACATTGGGGGTTGCTATATTTATCCTCTCAATGACTTGTTCTGCACATCAAGTTTACTTACTTTGTAATTATTTTTATGACTTGATGCTGCAAGCACAACCTGGGAGATAAATTTAGCAGTTTTCTCTTTGTCTTTTACATCATCTACCATAATAAGGATCCTATGCTTGAATTTAGCTGACAATTTGATTGATATTATGAGAAGATAATGGAATCTAGTTCACTAGCACAAGTTCACTGATTCTACTGTGGTAAATAGTGTGTGTGTGTGTGTGTGTGTGTGTGTGTGTGTGTGTGTGTGTGTTTGTCTTTACCAATTTGTTCATCCTAAGAATGGGGTAAAAAGAGATAAAAATGGCTTTTCTAAATATATCAGGAAGAAAAAAATATGCTTGATAAAAAGATGCTCAACTGAACATAAATGGAAAATATTAATTGTTTTAAGAAAAATTTAAAGATCAATTAGTTAAAAGAATCATAATGAAAACATGGAAAAGGCTGACTCTGGAAAATTGAGGGGTTACAAAGATTTGGTAAAATAGTTCTTTATTAAAAATAGGTGATCTTGGGAAATTTAAAACTCCTCATGGAAAGAAGACCAGGTAGCCTCTATATAAAGAGTACTTTTAACCTAGCAGTTAAAGAGACTAGCACAATTCCCAAAAAGGGAATTCTACATTACCAATGCAAAGTTAGCATTAGTTCATTCTTCACAGCAAGCACATTTGATTGTTTGTTTTCAATTTGTTCTTCATTTGTTTTTTAACACTGTCCAGTAAAATTATAACACAAATGGTAGCCTAAAAGGAGAAATTAAAGAAGTGAGCAATGACAGAATATATCTACCTAAATGCTTGGGTTCAGTCAGGCCTAGAAATATGTTGTCTAGTACCTAAAGCTATCATTTCACATAAACTTACTATGACTTAGCATAGTTCACCATGCTTCAAATGGTCTCTTTCTCTCTACTCCCATGTCTAGAATGTCTATAGTTTGTCAGGAGCTTTGAGATTTTATGCTCTCTCAGTATAACTTTTGAGACTACAAGGTTTTATTTGGGGAAAATATCTAAGTACAATCATCAAATTATGGATCAAGAGCTGAAAATTATATTTGGGTCATCAAATCTGTCCTTTTACAGATGACAGTCCTCAGAGGACCCTTTAGAGGTCAAAAATCTTTATAAGTACATAACAAAAAGTTTTGGATTAGAATGACTTGAGGACTTAAAGCCATCAGAAAGCAATATTTTTTTTAATTTATTTTTGGAGGCAGCCAGAGTTATGTGACTTGCCTAGGGTCTTATAGGTGATAAGTATCTGAGGCCAGATTTGAACTGAGGTCCTCCTGATTCGAGGGCTGGTGCTCTATCCACTGTGCCACCTAGCTGCCCCAGAAAGCAATATTTTAAAAAGTTACATAATTTAGTATATCAAGTCATTGAAAAAGCAAGCCTTAAATAATTACCTAAGTAGGAAAAATCTAGAGAACAAAAAAAAGTGAAAGAATAAGTAGAGAAAAAGTAAGCATAATAATGAACTATTTCTGTAGTGGGGGCTATAATAATGTGACAGTTTAATTTATGAAATTCACTTTGAATGTGATTCTATAATAATGCTTCCAAAGTGTTCTTGAGAAGCAGCAAGGTGCAATAGAAAGAACTGCATTTAATCCTTTTTCTACAGTTTATCAGATATAGAAGTATACATGGATCCCAACCCATCTACCCTATTGCAGGAAAGTCTTGAGGTTTAAATAACTTGAAAGAGATCACATAACTAGTAATGTGACAGAGGTGATATGTGAATGAACCCAATTCTTCTTTATTTCTAGACTAGTAATCTCTTTACCACTACATATTGTCTCTAACTAGTTCTATGATGTTGGGAACAGCACTGCCACCAGCCTTAGTTTTCTCATCTGTAAAAACTTGTATAAAAATGCTTAAAGCATTATTTTAAGGATCAGATAAGATATTGTAAGTTATAATCCAAATAAATATTCTGAGTATGATGACACAAACTCTGAATTTGGGAGGTTTTCAATTAGTAAAAAATCTAACATACTTGAAGGAAGATGTATTGTCATTTATTCATTCACTCAATAGCTAGCTTTTTGGGAGACATTTTGCTAGACACAATAAAGGATAAGATATACACAAGACAGACCACATTGTTTTGACACAGTGAAAGTTATGCTGTGACAAAGTACCTCTGCTCAAATAATTAATAGAAGGGAGAATATTTTATGTGCAAAGAGGAGATACAAGCAATAAAAATTTTGATGAATGAGAAATCATTTCAAGATATGGAGAAATGATCAGGGAAGGCTTTATGTAGGATTTGACCCTTGAGTTGGGGTTTGAAAGAAGGGAAATATTTCAAAAAAGAAAGATGATGGCAGTATTTTGGGAAAGAACTTCATTTAGGGAACAGGGCAATATGTAAATAGAGAGTATAGTCCGTATAATATTCTTTAAAAAAAATGCACTTGGAATCAAAAGACCTAGGTTCCATCTAAGCTCTGAAGTCTAAGTCTTGTTTTCTTTGAGCAAGTCATAACATCTCTTGATCTCACTTTCCTTATCTATATGTAGCAGAGGTTGATCAGGACACCCCTGATCGATTGAGTGCTCCAGATAATAAGGATAATGAATAGTTGCATTCTTATTTTTAAGAGGCATGATACCTTAAGTGACTCACAACAGGAGTGACCTATTTGAGGATATAAAAGATACAAAATCCACAATGGCTCTGTTCCCTACATATTTTCCCTCAGAGAAATCTTCTATTCTCCTTGCTTTAGACTATCTTATCACTGCTCCATTGCTTCCTAATGTGTTTTTCTATCACTAAATTTTATCTAAACATCCAGCCATATATTTACAGCTGCCTATATAGTTCATTATAATTTATATTAGCACAATTATGTGTAAGACATTATTTACACTACTGAAGGGTTAGTTGCTTATTTATTATACTGAGTTGTGGTAGTTATTCTATTTGGGATAAATAAAGATCAAAATGATAATGCTTGGTGACTTTGTGGATTTGAGTGCCCCTTGCAATAAATTCAGCTCTTCACTGGTCCTTAGGTCATAGATTGGGAGTCATTGCTCTAAACTCTGTTATAGCTCTATCTCTTACCCTAAATTTGACAAAGTTAGTTTATGTACTACAGAGCATGAATCTAATTATGTATATATTAATTTTGAAGTACCATCTACTTTTTTCATTTTATCACTTCAAAATTAATAAGGATGTTTTGTGACTTGTAACATGTGAATGCATTTTAAAATGTTACTAAATTTATAATAGCCTTTTTGTCATCATATATGTTCTCCACCAAATGATACTTATAGTATATCTATAATAATGTAGTAATAACTGCATATTTGTACCCTCATGATGAGGATAGTATCTGAACCCCTAAATGGAAATGCCCTGGGCAGGCATTCACCTGAGGCTATAATCCTATCAACTGGCCTTTTCTAATCACCTATGCCCAGTCTCCCTATTCTTTATTACTCTTAATTGAGCCTAACCCTCTATTGTCTGTTACCTTTGGATGTCCCCCCTTCATCCTATCTAGACCCCATTCTACCTCCCAGTCACTCCCATCAAGATCCTCCCTAGACTAGTCCTCACAATCAGCCTAAACTACTTGGCCACTCCAAGATCCCTCCCACGGTCTTTCTGTATATAAGGTCCATCTTGTCTCCATTAAGGTGCTCAGATTCTTGTAATCTAGCCAATAGCTCACAAATGTTCAGATTCCTTAGGAGTCTGGCCAATATGGCGGACCTTTAATAAACTTTATCTTTGGCTGAAAGAAGGCTTAGGTTGAATTCATTTGGGCAGCACTCATGTGTCAATTTTGGGGACCCAGCACCCCTAAACCTCTAAACCTCAACACTCATACTTACAAAAACTGAGAATCACTGCCTTAGACATCAAATAGTCTAATCCATTAATTTTAAAGATAAGGAAACAGAGGTCAAGACAAGTTATTTACCTTCCCAAGGCCACACAGCTAGTAAGAAGTAGAGCCAGGATTACTTTCCCCAGACTAACCCCCTCAAAAATCTTCTCTGTTACAAACTTCCCCATTTCTATCAAAATTAATCCCCTTTATGAAGTCACCCAGGCTTGAAAATTTAAAATCATAGTTAACTGTAAGCTTTGTTTTTTCTACTCTGTAAAGTTAGCCACCAAATTATTTTCATTCTTCACAATATGTATCTGCACACCTCAATATATATCTGTATGCCTCAACAAGTGTACCTCTGAATCAAAACAGAAACTGAAAGAAGTTTATCTACAGCTATAATTTCAGTAAATTGAGTGCTAACAGATTTAAAAAAAGTGTCAAATCTGAGTTCCTTGTCAAGACCATTAGCAAGGTGACTGAGTTTTCCTGAGACATCTTAAAGTTCATGGGAGATGCAGGTTAGCAGATCAGTGTAAAGTACAACTTACCTATTTGGGGGAATACTTTGCAATTTGGCCATTCACAAAATAGCTCTAGAGACTGACAGTGCCCTGTAGAGATAATTTACTGAAACCTACTTACCTCATATGGGTGAATTAGTTGGACTCCCTGGTAAACTGAGAATAAAAGATTTGCCTCAATGTACACTAGCTAAAACAGTTAGTAGTATAAGACTGTCTGAAATAGACAGTGGCTTAAAAACAAACATTTCAGAAGATTTTATATAGTGTAACCTACTGGCTAATTCAAGTAATAGGAAAGGATTGAAGTCAAAGGCAAAACCTTTCCTACCTAGTTCTTCAGTACTAGACACACTCTACAGAGGATAGTAATACCTCTGTGCCCTCCACCAGCTCAGGTTTAATGGGGCAAGATCAAATGCAATTCTGATTATGATGATGCCATCTCGTCAACTAGGTCAGGTATAAGGGCAGGCTCAGCTATGTTAGCAGATCACAGCAAAGATGAACCTATTACCAGATTGGTTGATGATATTATAGGGAAACTGGAAAAATAATTACATATGTAGCCAGATGAAAATACCAATGTGTATTCATGTAATGTGTACCTGATAGGTAATAGGTTCTTTGATCCATGTTAATTACCGCATGTTTATTTGTTTCATGTTAATTATCACATCTTTGTTTTTATTTTGTCATTTTGCTGTTCATATTTGTTTTTACTAGTATTATGTATGTTATAGCTAAAATAGTTTGCTGTGTAGTTGTTTATGTGTTAAACTCTTCATAAACACACACACACACACACACATATATATAATATACATGCTATTGCAGACCTATGTTGTTCAGTTATTTCAGTTGTGTCAGGCTCTTCATGACCCCAGTTGACATGTTCTTGGTAGAGATGTTGGAGTGCTTTGCCTTTTCCTTCTCCAGCTCATTTTCAGTTTTGCTTTTTTAAGGCATTCTTCTCCTCATTGGCTTTTTGGACCTATTTTGCCATTTAGGCCAGGCTACTTTTTATGGTGCTTTCTTCAGCATTTTTTTTTTGATCTCCTTTAGCAAGCTGTTGACTTGTTTTGCGTGATTTTCTTGCATCACTCTCATTTTTTCCTCTACTTCTCTTACTTGCTTCTCAAAATCCTTTTTGAGCTCTTCCATGGCCTGGGACCAATTCATATTTTTCTTGGAGGCTTTGGATGTAGGAACTTTGACTGTGTTGTCTTCTTCTGGTTGTATGTTTTGATCTTCTTTGTTACCAAAGAAAGATTCTATGGTCTAACTCTTTTTGTGCTGCTTGCTCATGATCCTAGCCAATTACTTGACTAATAAACTCTTTGTTAAGGTAGGAGTCTGCTTCCAGTGTGGAGAATGTACTGTCCCAAGCTTCAGTGGTTTTGTGCAGCTGTTTTCAGAGATACTTGTAAGGACCTGTAAATTTTCAGTTCTTCCAAGTGTTATGATCAAGGGTGAGGTGTTTACTCGTTTCCTGGTCTGTGCTCTGGTCTATGAGTGACCACAAGCCCTCTTTTCTGTCTTGGAACTGTGAGGAGGATTCTCTCTGTACCATGACTACAGGCTCCACAACACCAGTGCTCCTTGCCCCAGGACCCCCACCCAGAACTGTGACCCAGATCCAAGCACAGGCAAGAGAATCCTGCACCAGCAAAGAGATCCCTGCAATCCCCCTCTGATCAGCTACTCGATTTCCCCTCAGTCTGTGGCCTGGAAGCTCTGGAGGCAGCCGCCACCCCTGGGCCTCACTCAGGTAATGGGGCTGGGATCCCGCACTTCTCTCATGGCAGACACAGACTTTTCCTACTGACTTTGTAAGTTGTCTTTGGTGTTCATGGGTTGAGAAGTCTGGAAACTGCCATAGCTGCCTGTGATTCAGTCCTCTGAGGCCTGCGTGCCCAGGCCAAACTGTGTTCTTCTTACCACCCAGCGAGATATATCTTTATGAGCAGCCATCTAAGTTGTTTTAGGCTGGAAATTTGTTTCGCTCTGTCTTTTTGTGGGTTCTGCTGTTTTTGAATTTGTTTAGAGCCATTTTTTACAGGTATTTGGAGGGGTTTGGGGGAGAGCTCAAGCAAGTCACTGCTTTTACTCTACCATTTTGGCTCTGCCACTGATCCAAGCTCCAGTTCATTTTCCAGACAAGGAAAATAAAGGTAATGGGGTTAAGTGACTTGTCCAGGGTCACACAGCTACTAAGCACCTGAGGGCACATTTGAACTCAGGTCTTCCTAACTTAAGACCAGGTTCTCTATCCACTATGCAGCCTAAATGCTCTTTTTGTAGCCCTAATGATATGATTTTTGCTTAATTTTTGCTTTCTGATTATGCATACTTGCCTATGTTCCATGAATATGTATTTACCACTGTGATATGTGCATGTGAAATGTCTTACATTTAATTTAAGCCTGTAGTCATGAAGCAGCCTGTTGAACAGTTTCTCACTGTTCTATGCCTATTGAATGTATTAATTATGCATATTTGCTGTGAATGGCAGTCTAAAAACGATAACTGTAAATGATGCTTTAATTGTTCTTTATAAGTGTTGATGTTATTTTGATGATGTGATGTCAAGTGTATCATAGTGCATTTTGCAAGCAACTTCAAAATCCCTAACTCTGTGGAGGTGTATATGAAGTCCTTGGAGACCACTTTCTGCTGGCTAAAATAAAGTCCTCAACATTGGCTTTAATTGAATTTTGGAAAACAGATGTTGAAATGTTTGAAAAGATAGCTTGTTTTTCCTCTCATCTGAAAGGGAAAAGAAAGTAAGGAAGAGATAAAAGGAGGAAGAAAGAGGGAAGGAGAGGACAAGAATATATTAACTGCTTCCTATAAGCAAAGCAACATCCTAAGTGATGTGTATGCAAACAAAAAAATCAAGACAGTCCCTATTCTGAAGAAGTTCACATTCTATTCTCCAAACCTCAAGAGAAATTGTGCTGAGGTGCTCTGGTGTAAATTTTTAAGGAGAGAGTCACTAGAGACCTCTGGAGATTTCATGAGATTTGTGTTCAGGAAGTAACCTTGGCCTACATCATTTGGACCTCCTCTGACCAAGGTAAGACAGTTCTGACTGGTAGACACATGAATGAGGAGGCAGGTTAAGAGTTACCTAAACTCCTCTTCATTACTTCCTTGTTGGCCAATATGGGTAATCGCCAAATGATGGGATTAGTCTGCAGCTGGGGAAAGTGAGTAGCCTTCTGGTGTGGCTGATTACACCCTCTCAGACACTTAAGGAATGCTAATTGTTTGTGAGACCCAGCAGCCTCTAGCAATCTTGGCTAGAAAAATAAAAACTATCTCAATAAGGCTGCCCCCAATTTAAACTCCTCCTTGGAGGCCAAGTCACCCCTAACTTTCATGAGGAAAAGCAAGGACAAGAAAGTTGTCACCTGAGGAGTTTCTGCTGTAGCCCAAGCTGGTTTTCTTTTTATGGGGTAAACAAAAGCGGAGTCTCACTTTTAACTGGTTAATTAGTAGATGTCCTGAAGGCTGAGAGTGATCACATTCCTCGCCAAGCCTGAGTTCCCCCTGGGAGAGGTTTCCTTTTGAGCCAGGCTAAGAGGTGGGGTTTTGACGAAATAGGGAAAAGGATGGACTACAAAGTAAAATTAATTATCAAATGATACAGCTTAATATTAATTTTCTTTGCTAGAATGGTGCTATACTTGCAGCCATTCAATCAACAGGCATTGAAGGGAGAGAATTAATCTTAAAACAAATTGATTTCTTACTATCATCGATTTAGAGCAGGAAGAGATCTCAGAGGCAATCTAGTACAACCCCCTCATTTTGTAAGGGAAGAAGCTGAGCCTCAATTATTTACCTAAGATCACAAAGGTAATATGCACTTTCCATTTTACCAGGATGCCTCTCTTATGGGTATACCCCTTTCCCCGTGCTAACATAAGGTCAAATCAATATCAATTAGCATTTTTCCTACTCATGAGGTAGTAAACTGAGTTTCAAATAAAGTTAAAATTACAGGATTTATGTCAAATGCAATACAAATAAAACACATTTTGTGTTATGAATGATTATTTCTCAGGAAATATCCAGAGATATCATAACCTTAATATTGTCCATTTTCCCCTTTTCTGACTTCCCTTTAATCCCCACCCCCAATTTCTCTTATCTCCTTCCCCCTCACCCATACAGAACCAAAACAACATGACTTTCAAGATCATCTAGTATTAATGTTTTTATGTAGATACACAAACACACACATATATACATGCATACTTACATATCTGTCTATGTACACACACACATCTTTGGCTCTCTTCAAAGCAACAGCTAAAGTCTCAACATTTCAGGATCCTGTCTAAATCTTGGTGTTTTCTTATTTTTTTTATGTTTTTTTTTTGTTTTTATAAGACACCTGGTACTTGAATAGGTTTACTTTTTTTTCCCCGTACTTCATTTAACAGGAAAATTTTAATACACTGTTTGTCTTGCTGATAAACAAGTACCTGTCATCAATGCCTGCTGTACTTTCTGTAGCTTTCAAGATAGTTTGGTTTAAACAGCAGAGCAAATAATTGAAATGGGCTCCCTTGAAATCAGCTTAGATTTCAGCAGGCCTGAAAAATGAACAGATTTGTAGTTGAATGCTTTCCAAACAGTCTGTTTAGTTCTGCCTGTGCTTCAATTCAATTTCATGGTAATTTCATAAGGAGGTATTTTAATCCAGTGTGCTCTGTACAGCTTCAATACTTTTTTTTTCCTTTTCTCTGAGTAATATGACTTTTGTATTTTTTTTTTTAGGCCTGAGTCAGGGTATTTCCACTCTGTGTTTTGAGTCATCTTCTAAGAGAACCCCAACTATTTGTCCTAGGATAATAGGAGAGGAAATCTGAGGGTGGTAGTTTTCTGTCTTTTTACCTTCCATGAATCCCATTGAAACCAAGTGTATCCACTTAGTTTAATGAGGGATAGTTAAGGTCGGAGAGCAGTTACTTGACCTTTGGCTCTCATAAGGTGGAGCTAGAATCAAGAAGCAGCTTTTTGGAGCAATAATTAAATGGAAAGCAACGGAAGCAGAACTGCTGTGTAAGTGAGCTATATCCATATGAGTAAATTCTAATCTAATATCTCTCTTTCCACAGGCCTCTGTTGCTGAAGTGTTACATGAAAGACATTCATTTTTCTTCAGTTTAGGGAACTGTTAACCATAAATGGGGAATTATAGTCTAGGGGAAAAACACAAAGGGAAAAAAAAACACCTTGAGACACAGCATGTTCTGAATAATGATTTCTTCAGAGATAGTGAAGCATGTTACTAAGAGAAAAGAACTCCATATAATAAATATTAGATTTTCTAATATAAAAATGTGCAATGCCCAAACTTAAAGCTTTGTTGGGATTTTTTTTTCAAAGTTCATCAAGTAAACTTTAAATTTTTTTTTCTTTTTACAATGTAAAGGAATTGATCAGTGGCATTTTAGTATGTTTAGTACTATATTTAGTATGGTACCTAGAGAGGCTGGGGTAAAATCTAATATTCAATCTCTGATATATAACTTTGTAACTCCAACCACTTAAATAATTAGTATCCTCAAACAATTCTAAAGGTCTGAGTTGTAGGACAGTTAAAACCTTTATTGATGAAAACAAAGCAATTCTTATTCTGACAGAAATTATGTTTGTGTGCATCCTGGCCCCCACCAAAATTACCTATAGTTTGCTAACATCCCTATATGGAAATCATGTCTTCTAAGAAGAAGCTTACTTATTAGCAAGTATTCTATTGAAAATGCCCAAGCATAAGTATAAACTTGACTCAGACCTTTAAAAAAATGCCATTAACCCCAAGTCTGTTTATTTTGGTTTAAAATTATTTTGAGTTGTATAGCACATGATCTGGCAAATAAAAGGAATTTAGCAGATGTCTATTGAGTTATTAGTGACTTTAAAAAATTTCAATTAAAAAAATTACAATGGTGTCAAATAATGTGGACATCTTTATTAACATATTTTTATTGCACTGACTAATTATTAAGATCAATAAGTCACTTTTAGAAAAATGTTTAATTATTCTTCAGTTCTCCCTTATTCTCATTTTGTATTTGTGTAGATTTCATCTGTTATTTTTAAGTGAACTGATTTCTATATAGGGGCCTTAATGTAGACACCACATTTCTCATCCTACTCTATTTTAAGAAGGCATGTAATATATTGTAGATCTCTGGAATCTCAGAAACTGGGTTTGAATCCTTCTTCTGCCACTTAATACCCTTATGATTATGGGCAAGTCACTTAACCTTCTTGGGCCTCAGTGTTCTCATTTGCAAAATTAAGAGGTGGGAGTAGATTGTTTCTGAGGTTAGCTTTTATTTCTCTGTGCACTTATGATTTAATGTATATTAATTATGGTCAAGGCAGAGAAGAAAGGAGTTTGATATATACACATCTCTGAGTCATTTTGATAGAAGTCAGGTATCCCAGTTTCACTGGAAAATATACCAAATCATTAGTTCACAAGCCTTTGGCAATGTTAATGGTAAATAAGAGATGAAAATGAAATATGCATGTGCGGGGATCTGCTGTAGGTTGTGTGATAGACAGTGCACAAAAATTAAGGGTGGAACAAGTCTGGTAGCCAAGGGTATTGTTTGCAGGCCAGAGGTTGAATATAAGCTTGGCTCCTATCATATTATTCTGAACTTTGTTCTCCTGTGAGGAAAAACCTGGTCTCATCCCAGAAGCCATAGCTTAGACTTCTGAGCTGTTAAATTCTCTCTAGCTATTAGATTTCTTGGTCACTGCCATTGCCCAGAGACAGGCAAAGTGATATTCCCCAAGCATGATTGGTCCATAGTAATCACTTAATAAATGCTTGTTTACTGGCTGATTGAGTGACTGTGCAATAGCTAAGAAAATCACAGCCAAATAACTATCAATTCACTTGGAATTCTCTCCTAACTTCCAGTTTATGACCAAATATTTTAAAAACTGTTTTATTTTGGTGGACAGCACAAGGTTTGGTATCTGGGAAAGAAAAAGTAGTGAATCTCTTCTTCTCTTAGTTAGGAAATGGGCTCTTCTTTTATTGATTCAGAAGAATAGCTCCTGCAATTTCTCTTCCGAAATAGTATACAAACTTCACTTGAAATCCTGATTGTTTAAAAAAAATCTGTGTGTACTGAATAATGTTTTTTTTCTTAATGAAATGAAGAGCCTTTGCTTATACAATCCTGTCTGTGAATATCATTTAAAAGGCATTAATGTCATTGTGATTATTTTATGTCAAACTTTGTGTGCTTCCTGGTTCTTATCCAGTTAGGCATTGTCATTTATCTTAAACTGAGTAATGAAGAATGAAGTGAGCACATCTAGCATTCCCATGGAGGGGAAAATATCCCTATTGCTTCTTATACACTTATGTTTTTTCTTCAGAGGATACATAACCTTACTTGGCTTCCACATGGCAACGGCATGCATGGCATAATCAAGAACACTGTCTTCTTGTTTAATAATATTAATAATAACATTATTAATAGAATATTATGATTCAATGTTCATTAATAGTTAATATTAAGATAATCATATTAAATAATATTATTTTAGGGTACAATAAATGCCAAACGTAGCTGTTTGTGTATATATAGTATATATGAATAGATATATACATATATATATGTATATATATGTACATACACACACAATTACACAAAAGATACTTGAGTGTTTCATCATTTGGGTTTACAATCCAGAAAAGGTTTTGTTTCACAAAATATGACACATATATTTCCAAGATATAAATTGTAAAAAAAAAAATGGCATTTTCATGACTGGTACCAAGTTTGAGAATTCTTTTAGCTCTGTTCTGGGTTTATTAGATTTGAGATATAAGCAGTATGTGTTCTATCAGAAGAGGAAAAAATGCCTCTAAGAAAACAGAAAGAATCTTTATAAGATGCCACCTGTAGAATTCCAATGTATGACAAATTAACTTAAACAGTGCAGTCACATGGGGCTAAAAATTCATGAAAATGTTTCTTTCAAAATATTTCACTATAACATTTGTTTAATGAGGAATGTAATTTTGACTTAAAATTATTCATTGAAAATTAGATTTCATCCTATAACTGTGAGGTAGGCACTATTATTATATTATTATTATTTACAGTTGAGGAAACAGGGGTTAAAATGACTTAACTAAGAGTCACACAGCTTAGTCAGTGTCTGAGTCAGATTTGAACTCAGGTTTTTTGGTTCTAGACCCAGTCCTCTAATTACTGTGCCACTAGTCACCTCTGGTCACTTTAAATCTAGACGTTGTAGGTTGGGACTTAAAAGAAAATTCTGGACCTGCAAATATGCCAAATATATAATTAATATATGAATTACAAAATCCTAAAAATTAACAAAACTAAAATTATATATCCTCAAGGAGACTAAGAGTACTTGACATTTATATATTACATTAAGTTTTGCAAAAAGGTCTACTTAACATTATTTCATTTGATCCTCACAATAAATCTATGAAATTGGTGCAATTACACTTGGATTGAATTTTGATGTAGAATATACTCTTGTAAGATATTTTCCCCCTAGAAGAGTGTAGATGATTAAATAACATATTATGAGAGAAAGTAGTAATACTACAGATGGAAATTCAAAAATTAAATTCACTTTCATAGAATATAAAAATTGTCCTCATGAAATATTTATTCATTCATTTAAAATTATTAAGTGACAATTTTAGATATGCTAAAGTTGTTTCAGTGGAATAGTACTTTTTTCTTGGAATCTAATTATTTCCAATAATTCATTTCATTCATCCATCCACATATCTATCGTAAGAGATTAGCAAGCAGCTGATAAAGAGGATGACATTTATCCAGTTTTCAACATCCCATAATCATACTACTTTTTAAAGTGTTCTTGCTTATTATTATACTTTTACTTTCATGCAAAAAATTGTAGATTTTTAATGCAAATTTCAATGATGACACGTATTGCAACAGAAGGAATTTCTGGGATATCTGGATCTCAGGTGACAATGTGTTACTATTTTGGGGCTGTATTGGGTGAGAAATGAAATGTATGCATCAGCATGTTGACATGCACATGCAACAACCATCCTTTCCTCAAAGCAGTTTGGATTTTTCATGAGGTATAAAGTTCCATTTGAAACTAAGTTTTTCTCAGGGTAAAATAAATTATGCCTTATATACAGGCCAAAACACTGAAGAAATTTGAAATCTCTAGCAATTATAGCTTGAGGCCATTCCTATAGATGTCAAACATCTTGATGAGAAAGGGGAAAACACTGTCAAATATTCAAAGTTTTATCTAACCTAAGCCAAACATCTGGACATTTTAAAATATCAAAACATTTGACAATATTTCTCAGTATTAAACCATAAAACCAACATTTCATGCTATTTAAACACATCTCATTTGGTTAAAACCTACTGCTCATCATTACAAATTTGATTGATGTAAAGTGTCGACATATAAACATATAAGAAATGATCATTTCAGATCCAAAGCCTAACTCTCTGGCCCTGGCCAACTACGTGACTAACAAGAAAAGAGGAGAGAAGGAGGAAAAAACATATAGATGGATCCATCAACACTATGGGATGAAATAACCTAAAAGATATGCATTATGATGGATTTATATCATGTTCTGAAACAAATAACACCAGATAAAAACCCTAATAAGTTAAAAGTTATCAGCTCCCAGATTCACAAGGGCACAGAGTTATATTTGGTATTTTTTTTTCATTTACCCATTTACCTTTTTTAATCCTGTAGTTTTTCTTTGCAAAATAGGGAAAATATAAAATTGTGTGATCATATATGATATCATTCACTACGATTGTCACAGTGGGTCATAGAAAGTACTAATTGTCATCAAATTCAACCTAGTAGTGCTGCCTATGTTTTTTCATGTATATCCTATCTTCCCAACTGAACTATATTTTGTCATCCCAGTACCTAGGCTAGAACTTTTCACACATGAAGTTGATGTTCAGTTTTTTTTTAAATTTAGAGAAAACAAAGAAATAAAAAAGGAACATGAAGGCAAAAGCAAGGGCTGAAAATGAACTAAGGGATAGATCAAGATCTGAACCTAAGAAAACTATGAAAGCTTGAGATCATGCCCAAATGAGGGAAGCAACTGCCATGGGCCACAGGAAAGCCAGAGGTCAAGATTAAGGTTAGGTCAAAGTCAGGTAAGTAGAATAAACAGCATGGTCCATAAGACCTTGAAACGGATACAAATCTTACATCAGGATTTTTATCGTATTCTCTATATTTTGTTAGAAATCAATGCTTGATTTCCCACAATGTTCCAATCTGAAACAGATATTGTATAGTCAAGCACTTTTGACATACCTCAGACCAGCTGCTGCTGTAGAATTGTATTAATCTTCAAGACTCTAGTGACTATTTACTAGAGAATAATGACTCAGTACAATCTAGGAATTAGAAGTAAATTTAATGAGACTTTGAATAAAGTAACATATAACATATATAGTGGAGTGACATTCCTTCAATAATTTTCTTTTCTGAAAACTGCCACTTCAAAGTGAAAAACTGCTTTAAAAAATGGCTTTGTGTTTTGGAGGGAATTGGAGATGATTTTGAAGACAGCCAAAGCTAGTGTTCTTATTTACAATTTTCTTTCCTTTTAGGATTGAAGCTTAGACATCTTAGTCCACAGGGAGAAATCATTTGCCCTGTGACTTGAAGAGTAACCTGAACTTTTACAGATTAGCAAAAGGAACAGTGATGGTCTTTCACCCTTGAACATTTAGCCCAGCAGTCTGGTTTCATGGGAAATATATCATCTTGCTTTTTGTGGAGACAATCCGATCTAAGAAATTCAGACTCTATCATTTTGTAGATGAAAATATATACTAAAAACGACAACAATTGCCAGTCATTCATTCATCACAACTTTTTTAATGCTGTTAGTCACTCACTATAGAAGGAACTATACTAGATGTTGAGGAGGATTGAAAAATAAGCAAGATTTGCTTCTCTTACCTAAGAAAATTGACATTTATTGAAGCTTGTATGTATGGCAAATTTGATGAGTCATATAAAAGTTCCAAAGTGTCATTAGAGTTCAGAGGATGTCAATATCACTTCAAGATGCACTGGATAGAATAAAACTGAACCTCGGAGTTAGAAGAGACCTCAAGGGCCATCTATTCTAGCTGAGAACTAAACAAGAATCCTTTCTACAATGAACAGAATGAATGAGCTTTCCAACTGGGAGCAACATCAGCTGTACAAAGGAGAGAGAGTCCCCAATTTTACTCAAGAGAAAATCACTCAGGTTCTAGGAAAGTAAACTGGAAATTAAGAAATGTTCATATACCGGTTCCTCTTCATGTCAATCTTTCCCAAAATCATCGGTCTATCACTCTGTCTCTTTCTGACTCTCTTTTCTGTATCTTTCTGCATTCTCTGTCTCTCTCTTTCTCTCTCTGTTTTCTCAGAAGAGAGTTTAGCACCACGTGTATTGTCTCTCAAAGCACAAAGCAAGAAGACTTTCTCCAAAGGTCTGGTACCAAATCAACCCCTGACTCAAGCACACAGTGTCTAGTCTTCTCCAACAATAATGACTTCTATGCAAGTTCACCAGGCTTGAATCATGGGTTAAGAAGCTTACTGAGGCTGTATAAAATATACACAAATACATATGATATAGAGTCATTAGAAAAGGTACAAAACAATAGTGGGGATGGAGAGGTGAGGGGCAGAGAATGCTTCATAGAAGACACAAGGAATAAAATGAGAATTGAAAGAAGATAAGGATGCTAATAGGGAGTTGGAGGGAGAGTACTTTTCAGGCTTGAGGAATGCCTTGTTTTGTAGAATTGTAGTGGATCCAAAGTTAGATAACAGCTAGTATTCCAATTTGGTTGTAATGTATAGTTTGTCTGTAGGGTAATGTTCAGTGAGACTGGGAAGGAATAAGGAGGCATGACTGAAGACAACATTCAACCTGGAACCCAAAGAAAAGAAGGAAATTTCTAGAGGAAGGGAGGGTATGAGTAAAAGAATGAGATAGAAATTCATAGGCAAACTCATTGATTCCTTTAAATTTTGCAGTCCTTTTTGGAATAGAATGACTTTGTTGACTTATGTGATTTATTGTGTATCTGGCATTTATTCATTTCTCTGTGCTTTGCAGACAGAACATTTTGACACAGTGGTGAGTGTATATAGAAAAAAATAATAAAGTGCTTTCTTGTAACAATCATAAAATTTTTAGGAGCATTGCATATAGTTTTAAGGTTTTTTTTCACAACATAAATCTTTGTTTTAGCATACACATAGATGCAAAATTAAACTTACTATTGCAATATTTTTAAGAATCAGTAGAGTGATATTGCTGTTGCTTCTGAATATGCCATCTATCTTTTACTTTCCAACAAAAAGAAAAATATTTTTATTAGTGTAAAAATACCCATTGCTGCACAACAATGTACCATCATACAAAATTTATTTCAGGAATCACTGTTGTATTTCTCACTTTTAGTAGTAGGGATATCCCAGTAAAATCTACTTCTCTTTGGAAAGTAGACATCTCCCCCTGTTTTTTCTATTCTTGAGCTGTGCTCATTTCTTCTTCTTCCTATCTTCTAAATGGTGGTCCAGTAGATAGACCACCAGGCCTGGAGCAAGGAATACCCGAGTTAAAATCCAGTCTCAGACACTTACTAGCTATGTGACCCTGGGTAAGTCACTTAACCCTGTTTGCCTCAGTTTCCTCATCTATAAAATGAACTGGAGAAAGAAATGGCAGTATCTTTGCCAAAAATACTCTGTGTGGGGTCACAGAAAGTTAGACACAAATGAAATGACTGAACAATAATCTACTAAATAGGAAAAATCTTTTCAATAACTTTTTCTTTTACCCTCTAGATCCTCACAGTTTTCCTAAAGTATATGAGAGTTTTGAACCATTAGTTGCTTTTTTCCCCCCTTTCATCACTGTGCACATGTTAAAAGAACAGCTAGTATGGGAAAGATCCTTACTTAGGTGCTCTGGGACTATGAAGTATGAGCTAGGTACAATGGGTCTCAGAAGACACAGTCACTGTAATCTAGGAGTATAAAAGTTGCACTTGTTAGCTCATTGTGCAACGGGAATGAAATGTCATTATCATATGAAGGATAAGTATGATTGCCATTTTATTCCTAATGTACAGGTAGAACTATATCACACCCCTGCCCAAGCAAATTCAGTGGTTGCCTATTGCCTCTGACCCAAACTAAACAAACTCCACTGGCATTTTAAAGGCCTTCACAATATAACTCTAACATCCTTTGAAGTTTATATACTTTTTTTCTCACTCTCTACTTTTCAGATAAATTGGCTTGTTCTATCAAACATATTCTATGCAGCTGGTGGTTCAGTGCATGAGGTACTGGGACTAGAGACAAGAATCGTTGAGTTCAAATTTGGCTTAAAATGTTTTCTAGTTGTGGGCAAATGTGCCCAGTACTGTGACCAATAACCTGGGCAAGTTACTTAACCTCTGCCGGCCTCAGTTTTCTCAATTATAAAATGAGGGTCACAATAATGCCTACCTCCCAGGATCGTTGATCAAATGAGATAATACTTTTAAAATACCTGGCATGATACATAGTACATAGTAGCTACTTAATAAATACTTGTTCTCTTCTACGATATCACTCCCTGTTTTGCCCTGATCTGTCTTATAAATTCAAGAAAGCCTGATGTATGAGGAACTAGACAACAGCCTTGAGTTAACCTCCATTCCGTCCCTAACTTCATGACTTTGTACCTGCTGCCTCTATTTCTAGAATATGCTTCTTCTTCCCTATAGTAGATTCTATTGCTCTCTTCAAGGCTCACTCAACGTTTCACCTCCTCTAAAATATCTCTCCCAATCTTCCAGTTGCTAATTCATTAGCATCAATTGTTGTTTATTTAACTTACATAACATATTACATTGATTAATCTTTGTATATATTGTGTCTTGTCCTCAAAGAGAAGTTCCTTCAGGGCAGAATCTGTTTCTTTTTTTTAATTATTGCATCTGCAGTGGTCAGTACAGTACCCAAAACTTCTTGATTGAATGAATTTTTGTATCATGTCCCCAACCTTTATTAGCTGTGTGACCTTAGGTAAGTCTTAACATTTAGAGGTCTCAATTTGTTTATCTTTTTTAAAAAAGGCATAATATTTGCAATATATACCTCATCAAATTATTGAGAAGCAAAAACTTTATGAATTGTAAAGACCTAGGCAAATGAATATAAATGAAATTCTTCTGGTCATGATGCAATTTAAGCTATGCATGGTTGACTTGGGGAATATTTGGACTCTCCAAGAACTAAGTATCACAGATATAAGTAGCACAAATTAATTTTTGCTACATTTTTTTTCACTTTCTTTTCCTCCAACCTACCCCTTCCCCAATGAGGGGGAAGAAAAGAGCCTTGTCATAAATATGCGCAGTCAAGCCAAACAAATTCCTCAGTTTGCATGGTAGGGAAAAAAATAAGTATTCCTCTTTCTGCATCTTGAGTCTATCACCTCTCTATCAGGAGGTAGGTAACATGACTTACCACTGACAGGTTTTGTGTAATCATGGTTGGACATTGCATTGAGTTCTTAAATATTTCAAAACTGTCTTTACAGTATTGTTATTGCATAAACTGTCTTCCTGGTTATGCACATTTCACTCTACATTATTTTGTCTTGGAGCAAGTATTTCAGTCTTTGAAGGCTTTAACTCTGGTAGTTTTGTATGCTATCTTTCAATGAAAACACACATACTTAAGTTTTGAAATGGCAATTCTTACACTGTATGCAATGAGGAAAGTTTCTGCTATGTACACTTTAGTCAAGCAGTTCTTGCTTATAGCTAAACAAATTAATTGAGACAATTTATACAATAACATTATGAGAAATAGTGTTGAAAGACTTAAGACGTTCAACAATGACCAACCAAGATTTTTTTTTAACAATTACATTAACTTTTTTAAACATTCATTGTTTAAAAATTTGTCTTCCAAATTCTTTTTCCCCTTTCCTCTATTTCCCCTTCCCTGAGAGAGCAAGGAATTTGAGATAGGTTACACATGTGCAGTCATGCAGAACATATTTCCATATTAGTCATATAGTAAAAGAAAAAACAGGAAAAAAAAATTTCAGATAAGTTAAAAAAAAGTATGATTCAATCTGCATTCAGGGTCCATCAGTTCTTTTTCTGAAGGTGGATAGCATTTTTCATCATGAGACCTTCAGAATTGTCTTAGATCATTTTTGCTGGGAATAACTAAATCACTAACAGCTGATCATCATTGCATATTGCTGTTACTGTGTACAATGTTCTCCTTGTTCTGCTCACTTCATTTTGCTATCAGTTCATATAAGTTTTCCTAGGATTTTCTGAAACCATCCTGCTCATCATTTCTTATAGCCCAATAGTACTCCATTACAATCATATACCACAACTTGTTCAAGTCATTCCCCAATTGATGGATATCCCCTCAATTTCCAATTCTTTGCCACCACAAAAAGAGCTACTATAAATATTTTTGTAGTTATAGGTCATTTTCCTTTACTTTTTTTTTTAACTCTTTGAGATACAGACCTATTGCTATTGCTGTTGCTGGGTCAAAGGGAATGCATAGTTTTGTAGCCTTTTGGACGTAGTTTCAAATTGCTCTCCAGAAGGGTTGAATCAGTTTACAACTCCAACCAAAAGTCCATTAATTTTAAAATTTTCTCACATCTCCTTCAATATTTGTCATTTGAAACCTAAGAGTTGTTTTTTTAAAAATATAAATAGCATTAGATTTTTTCCAACGACATGTAAAGATAGTTTTAGACATTCACTTTTAATAAGATTTTGAGTACCAAATTTTTCTCTGTCTCTTCTTTCCCACCTCCACAAGACAGCAAGCAATCTGATGTAGATTAGACATATGCAATCATGTTAAACATAGTTCCACATTACTCATGTTGTGAAAGAAGAAACAAAACAAAAGGGAAAACACGTGCGCGCACACACACACACACACACCCCTCTCCAAAAAAAAAAAAAGTGAAAATAGTATGCTTCAATCTGTGTTCAGATTCCAACAATTCCTTCTCTGTACATGGATAGCATATTCCATCATGAATCTATTGGAATTCTCTTGGATCATTGTCTTCCTGAGAAGAGCTAGGTCTATCATAGTTGATAATTGCAGAATGTTGCTGTTACTATGTACAATGTTCTTCTGGTTCTGCTCACTTCATTCAACGTCAGAACATCAGTTCAGTTAAGTCTTTCCAGGTTTTTCTGAAATCTGCCTGCTCATCATTTCTTATAGCATAACAGTATTCCATTACATTCATATACCACAACTTGTTCAGCCTTTCTCCAATAGATGGGCATCCCTTCAGTTTCTAATTCTTTGCCACCACAAAAAGAGCTGCTATAAATACATGCAGGTCGTTTTCCTTTTTTAGATAGAGATTTGGGATAGAGATCCAGTAGTGGTGGTTTTGCTAGATCAAATGGCATGCACAAATTAATTGCCCTTTGGGCATAGTTCCAAATTGCTCTCCAGAATGGATGGATCAATTCACAAGTCCACCAGTGACTGCATTAATGTCCCAATTTTCTTTTTTCTTTTTTCTTTTTTGTGAGGCAATCAGAGTTAAGTGACTTGCCTAGGGTCAAGTATCAAGTGTCTGAGATCAAATTTGAATTCAGGTCCTCCTGACTCCAAGGCCAGAGCTCTATCCATTGTGCCACCTACCTGCCCCCAATTTTCTTCTGTAACATTTATCAATTTTCCTTTTCTGTCATATTAGTCAATTGTGATAGACATGATGTGATACCTCAGAGTTGTTTTAATGTTCATTTCTCCAATCAATAGTGATTTAGAGCATTTTTTCCATATAACTACAGATAGCTTTTTTTCTTCACCTATTTCATATATATATATATTCACCTATCATATCCTTTGACCATTTATCAATTGGGGAATGACTTGTTTTCTTATAAATTTGACTTAGTTCTCTATATATTTGAGAAATGAGGCCTTTATCAGAGAAACTTGGTATAAAATTTTTCCCCCAATTTTCTACTTTCCTTTTAATCTTTATTGCATTGGTTTTGTTTGTGTAAACACTTTAATTTGATAAAATCAAACATCAATTTTATATCCTTTTTATATTTTACATAAATCATTTTATATTTTATATCATATCCATTTTATATCTTTTGTTTAGTCATAAATTCTTCTGTTATCTGTAAATCTGACAAACTATTCTGTGCTCCCCTAATTTGCTTATGGTATCATCCTTTATATGTAAATTAGGTACCCATTTTGATCTTATTTTGATGTGTTATGAGAGGTTAGTCTGTACCTAGTTTCTGTCAAACTGCTTCCCATTTTTCCTGGAATTTTTTTTTAACATATTAACTTATTTTCCCAAAAGCTTGGATTTTGGGGTTTTTCAAACACTAGATTACTACAGTCATTTACTACTTTGTCTTGTGTGCCTAATCTATTCCACTCATCCACCATTCTATTTCTTAACCCGTAACAGATTGTTTTGATCATTACAACTTTTTTTTTTTAATACAGTTTGATATCTGGTATGGCTAAGCCACCTTCCTACACATCCCCCCCCCCCTTAAGTCCTTTGGTATTCTTGACCTTTTGCTCTTCCAGATCAATTTTGTTATTATTTTTTCTAGCCCTATTGAAAAATGTTAATTTGAATGGGATGACGCTGAATAAGTAAATTAATTTAGGTATAAGTGTCATTTTTATAATATTGGCTTAGCCTACCCTTGATCAATTAATATTTTCCCAGTTGTTTAGATCTGTCTTTATTAATGTGGAAGGAGTTCCATAATTATGTTCATATAGTTCCTGGCTTTGTATTGGCAGGTAGACTCCCATGTATTTTATGTTGTCTATTGTTATTTTAAATGAAAATTTCTCTATCTCTTGCTGCTATGATTTGTTGTTAATACATAGAAATGCTGATGACTTATGTGGATTTATTTTGTATCCTGAAATTTTTCTAAAATCAATTATTTCAAAAATTCTTAGTTCATTCTCCAAGTATACCATCATATCATCTGCAAAGAGTGATAGTTTTATTTCTTCATTGCTTATTCTCATTTGTTCAATTTCTATTTTTCCTCTAATTTGTATAGCTAGCATTTCTAGTACAAATTGAATAAGAGCAGTAACAAGGGGCATCCTTGCTTCACCTTTGATCTTATTGGGAAGTCTTTTAGTTATCTCCATTACAGATAATACTTGCTAATACTTTTAGAAAGATACTACTTATCATTTTAGGGAAAGATCCATTTATTCCTATACTTTCCAGTGATTTAACTAGAAATATGTTCAGTATTTCATCAAAAGCTTGTGTACATTTATTGAAATAATCATATGACTTTTTTTTTGTTATTTTTCTACTGATATAGTCAATTATGCTGATAGTTTTCCTAATATTGAACCAGTCTTGCATTCCTGGTTTAAATCTCCCCGATCACAGTGTATGATCCATATGATATATTTCTGTAATCTGCTTGCTAGTATTTTATTTAAATTGTTTTCATCAATATTCATTAGGAAAATTGTTTTCTATATTTCTATAGTTTTCTTTCTGTTTTTGCTCTTCCTTCTTTAGGTATTAGCACTGTATTTGTGTCATAAAGAAGTTTGGTAGGACTCTTTCTTTGCCTATTTTTCCAAATAGTTAATTGTTCATTAAATGTTTGGTAGAATTCATTTGTAAATCCATTGGGTCTTGAATATTTTTTTGGTGGGGAGCTCACTGATTGCTTGTTCAATTAATTTTTCTAAGATTTGGTTATTTGTGTATCTATTTCATCTTCTGTTAATCAGGGCAATTATATATGTATACATATTTTTGATACTGGCAAGTTTTCTTTTATTTTTTTAATCAACTTAACTAATGCTTTATCCATTTTATTGTTTTTCTTCCAATAAAACCAACTCCCCAACTCCTAATTTTATTTATTAGTTCAATGGTTTTCTTACTTTCAATTTTATTAATCTCTCCTTTGATTTTCAGGATTTCCAATATGTTTTTAATTGGGGATATTTAATTTGTTCTTTTTCTAGCTTTTTGTTTTTGGGTTGCACGCCCAATTTGTTGATCTGCTCTTTCTCTCTTTTACTGACGTAAGCATTTGGAGATACAAAATTTCCCCTAAATACTACTTGGCTGTATCCCATAAATTTTGGAATGTTGACTATGATAATTTTAGTAAAGATTTGTATAACTGTATTTCAAAATAGTTATTTTACTTTGTGATCCTATGTATTCTATTATATGTTTAATACCATTATTTTAGGCCCATAGGATTCACTAGACTACCAAAGTATTGTATTATACATCTAGTATTACTATATAGTCCCACTCCACTGTGTATTAACCAATTGGACATTGACCCAGAGAATACTCTGGCCTGAAGTAGTTCAAAGGTGTTTATCTGTCTTGAAACAGATTTTTCCTTGCCCTGGCAATCTGGAAATATAGGATCAAATAAGATAAGACATACAAAGTATTTTGCAAATCATAAAGTACTCTATAAATGCCTGCTATTATATTTGTTGTTATTAATAGTAATGAATATATTTCTAAGCAGCTTCTTTGTGTTTATTGCCAGGATTTAAGCTTTAAGAATTAGTGAACTATTGTTTAATAACCTAATGACCTGGAAGAAAGCTTCACCATCCTTCAGATATGCAGTTTATCCAACCTACAGGTCAGAAAATGGGGTTCACTTTTTTTTCTAAACAAAATCCACATCTGTGACCTCAGTTGGAGAATATGTGACATTTTCAAAATCCATATTTTTCTTAAGGTGATTTTTTTCACATAAAATCATTTTGAAAGTTTGGTAAGATCAATTTATTTTTCCTAAATGACTTGAGTCACTATCTATTTAAAGAAAACTGAAATTTTAAAAACTTCTTGAACTGCACTAAGCATCTGCTAACAGGAATTCCACTTGGACTTGTATATCAAGACAGCAGACTTTATTACTAGGAAGAAGTTTTTAGTGATAAGGTAACTGAAACTTACAATCTCTTTATTCCATTAAACACAACAACATTTTCTGGAATATGACCTATTTTATTTACATTTCTTCTGACTTTCTCATTTCAGAAATGATGCCTTAACCAGGAAGAAGAAATCTGAACAAATGTTACCTATGTGTGCTAGAATAATGGGTGACATAGGAATGCAAGTGTGAAAAAAGCCTTGAATGCATGGGATGCAAGATAATGGAATCCATTTTCCTTCACAAATTAGAAGTCACCATGTAACTACTTGAAATTCATTCCTATCTCACATCACTTTATTAAATGATATTGTGATAATATTTTAAATTCCTGTCAAAGGCAAACAGACAGCTAGTGAGGCAGCCAAGAAAAATCTCTACGTTCATCACTCAGCCATTGAAATGAAAAACTCATCTCATGGAAGATGAGCACCCTGGAGGTTGTTCATTTTGTCACAACACATAAAGACTTTCCTACCACAACTGCATTAGGTCATGGACAGTGAGAGTTAAAGATGGGTTTAATATTTCATGTGAAGTCAGAGTATAATGTGTTCTAAAGATTAAATAACCAAATAGATCTTTCTTGAATGGTCTCACATGATTGTGTTTGGTCTTTGTATTCTCTCCACCCAATAACCCTGATTCCCATGGGAATTTGTATTCTGTGTATTTCATATATGGATAATATTAGCCAAAGTTTCTGGTAAAGTGTTGAAAAAGGTATAATGTCTAGGAAAAGAAATTGAGCAAGGGATAGCTGAAACTGCACTGGATGACACACAGGATAACGTATTTGTTCCTGATGATATACCAAGTGCCGATATTACTGTGAAAAAGCCCTAGTTATAGACTACACACTCTGTTCCCCACCCTGACTCTTTCCTATAAAGGGAATTGTTCTCCAGGGGCATCTACTGAGAGCATGTACAAAAGAAATGAGGTTAGTTTTATTAATTTACTTTCTTCACAACTGAATAGCCATAGCTTTATTCTCTCATTCCCCTTGGCGCTACTTTGTTCCTTTCTTTAATAACAGTAAATGTGAAAAATCAGGATTTGTTCTATTCAGCTCCATTTCACTTGGAGCGCTGTAGGGAGATGAGTTTTGAAATTGTTCACTGTAATGTATAGGAGATCTGGATTCACTTTACTGATGATGCGGTATCATTGTAAATGACTCACTTTGGGATATATGGCTTTATTAGAGCATTAAGTCTTGAACTCCTGACTCTGTTTGAGTGGCACCAGCAATTGCTTAGGAAGAATTGCTGAGACCTCTAAGAGCTATTCTTTTCTGCACTATTCTGTTGTCAGTGCAAGTAAAGCTTATTGGCAAATATAGTCAAGGCTATAGAGAGCAGAAAATTTGAAGCCTGGTAACTACCAAGGAAAGTTTTATCTTTTGACCAAGTAGGTTTCTGGGTTTCAAGCTAGAAGGGATCATAAGAGCAATTGTGTCCAAACTCTTGATTTAAGAGATGAGGAAACTGAAAGGAGGGGACGTGTTTAAGCCAAGCTTACATAACTGTCAAGTCCCAATGTTGAACCCAAGTTCTCTGAATTCAAACCCTAAGCTCTTTGAATTAGACAACATTGGTAGCAGCAAATGCTATCTATGGGGCTATGCTACTAAATTGGGCAGCTAGATTACAGAGTGGGTAGAATGCTGGGTCTGGAGTCAGGAAGATTTCAAATCTGGCCTTAGACACTCACTAACTGTTTGACCCTGGGCAAGTCACTTAACTGTAGTTTTCTCCTCTATAATATAAGGAGATAATAACATCTTGGGGTTTTTGTGAGCATAAAAAGAGAAAGTAATTGTAAAGCACTAAACACCATGCCTGACTCATAGTAAGTGCCATATAAATGATATTAGTATTATTATATGCACTCTACTTTCTTTCCAGAACATTAAAAAAAAAAGATAAACCAATATTTAGCAAAAGAATGGGTTCTTATAAGAAAAAAATCCCAAAACTAGGACAAAAGAAAATAAGATAAAAGAAACAACAACAAAACAAGACAAGAAAATCTAATTGGGATAAATAATTAGACATTTTTCTGTGTCTCAAATTTCTCAATTAGTCACTCAGTCAACAAGCATTTATCAAGATCATACAATGAGTCGTAACCATGTAATTGGAACCAAAAAAAAAGGCAAGAACGTTGTACCTCCCTTCAAGGGGCTTACCTTCTAATGGACAAGTCAACAAGGCAATAACTATATACATGCCAGATATGTACAGTGTAAATGGGCAATAATTTTAAATAAAAGGGGGAAGGCAGGAATGACCTCCTGTAAAAGGTGGAATTTGAACTTTATTGAGAATGCCAGGAGAAGCAGGAGATAAGAAGGTAGGAGGGAAAGTATTCCAGGCATGGGGGATAACCAGAGCAAAGTTAAGGGGTTGGAAGATGAAGTGCTATGGATGAGGAAAAGAAAGTCTACTGTCTCTGGGTTTTAAAATGTATAAAGGGGAATAAAGTTTAAGAAGGTTTAAAAGTAGGAAGGGGACACATTGCAAAGTTCTTTAAAGGCCAATCAGAGGACTAAAGCAGTCTTAGTGATTTGCCAAAGTGTTACAGATTCAAATACATAGACAGAACTGAAGCACAATCCTTATTAAAAAGCCAGGCTACTTATTATTTAATGTGTCTTTGCTTTCCTTTTTATTCTATCAGTCAAAATCCCTCCTGGATCCTTTCCTTGAAAGGAAAAATAATAAAGTCTAGCTTCTTCATTTTATAAATTAAAAATTGAGGCCCACATAGATTAAGCAACTTCCTCAAAGTCACATAAAAAGTAATTAGCAAAGAAAAGATTAGAACCTGGGTCTTCTAATTCCCAGTACACTCTTTTTCTATTGAACCGTGTTGCCTCAATATATAGATTTTTATGAGAAAGTCAGCTGCAAGATGTTTTCTCATCAGGCTTTCACAAATGATGTTCTATAGTAGATCTTATCTTCACAGTGAAAAAAAAAAGGCAAAGTAACAAAGACTACAAAATTCCATTATGCTTATTGCTTATTGATCAGAAAGTTGAATTGAATAGGACAAAATATTACTTTAATGGATGTCCTCCATCACTTAAATATGTTTATGTTCCATACATGTGTTAAAATTATACAATATCCTTTAAACGGTATGACAAATAATTTTAATTGATAATATTTGCATAATATTTCTTCGTCCTTCCTATTTGAGCTGCTAATCAGACCTGGAGGAAGTCATGAAGAAAGAGACAGAGACAGTGAGAGACAGAGAGAGACACGCACACACACAGAGAGAGAGAGAGAGAGAGAGAGAGAGAGAGAGAGAGAGAGAGAGAGAAAGAGACCGACAGACCGAGTGACAACTAGAAAGCAAGCTTCTTGAGGGCAGTGATTACTTTTGTGTTTCTTTGTATCCCTAACACTGCACAAAGCCTAGGATATAGTAATTGCCTTAAAAATGTTTTTATCTGGTTAATTCTGTATTATAAATGTAGAGATAAGGGGAAATTTCAGGGCTATCTTTTTCAGTTCCTTCATTTTACTGATGGGGAGATTGAGTCATGAATATTTTGGTACATTAATATACTAAACTATGTTTCCATTGAACTGTGGTTTCCTGTAAAAACTGTGCTGCCTATGAAAATTTTTGAAGTCATTTTATGAACTTGAAGATGATTGTATAGAATATCATACTTATATCACTGACCTGAGACCTTGTTAGACATTGTAGTTTCTTATCACTAGACACAGTACATTAGGAGAAAATCATCCTTTTTTTTTTCCCCAAAATCCCCATATGGATATGTAAAGATGAATTGGTCTTAATTAGGCATGATTACTTACCCTCTATATATTCCTTTTCCTATACCCTATATATTCCTATTCCTTCTTTGAGGAAAGGGAATTAATTAATTAATTAATTTATTCATTCTTTTTTAGGGTATGTGGGGAAGGAGAGTATGAAACTGTGGTTTCATAGAGCTAAGGGAGGGCTTCTTAAAGATTTTCCACTCAGGACCTTTTTTTTCCCCCTATTTTGGCAGCATTCATTGTCATTGCATGGCCTGAGGGCATTCACAGTGCAAAGTGTACATGCTTTGTGTTCAGAACCAAGGCTGCAGTGAAGTTGTGCATTGCAATATGGACAAGCACTGCTAGAAACATCATGGTTTCATCACAGATTTGATTTTTAATTAATTTGTGGTGCTTTCAAAAACCTTTTACTGTCCCACAGTTTAAGAAGCACCTGCAGCCTTGAGGTCGGATGTGACCTTCTAGGTTCTTGAGTGCAGCCTTTTGGCTGAGTCCAAGTTTTACAGAACATATCCTTTTATTAAGGGGATTTGTTCTATGAAATTTGGGCCACACTTGAGGACCTAGAAGGCCACTTGAGGCCTTGAGGCTGCAGTTTCCCCACCCCTAGTCTAGGGAATTACCTGATAAGAAAATCTCCTTAGCAATACAGATTGGTAACTGTTTTGCAGCATAAGTTCTTAAACAGATGCTTTGGGCAGTGAAAAGTTCAGTAACTCACCCAGAGTCTCACAGAAACAATGTGTTAGAGGTACACCTATAAACCAGGTTATCCATACTTTAAAACTTGTCCTCTAGCAAATAGGCTTTGCTGCCTGTCTCCAGGAGAACATATAGACCACAAAAAATTCATCATGTCTAGACAATATATTCAGCAAAGGATGCACTAATGTAGCTGCTGTTTACAGTTACAAAGTATAATCAGTGCAATTTGGATGGACGTCAGTCAGAATCTTTTAAAAAGCTGGACTGTCTGATTGTCCATGGATGCAAGCTAAAAGCCTTTTATTTTACTCAAAATAAGATAAGTGACTCTAGATTTGGTTGTTCCATTATTGAGCTAAAGTCATTGTGATGGAGTCCTTGAGTATCAAGTCCAATGGAAGTGAAGCTCCTAAATCAAACCTTCAAATTGTCTTTTCACAACCTTTTCTTTGCATTATAAATTGTGGAATATTATTTCCATGCAGCATCTTCTTAGCCACACTTCATTTTATAGAACATAATTATCTCACAATTTCCTAGCGAATGTTTAGATTACACAGTTTAATAATGGGCACTAATTCATTTCATCATGAAATGTTAATTTTAACAACCAAGTAAATACACTGTAATTAGAGATCCATGGTTCTAATTTTGTAAATTCAATACACATCCTGAGAAGTGTGTGATAACATCACAAAAACAGCATTAGGTCCCATGCATCAGTCGAATGAATCAGATAGTCTCTACAATCATCTTCAAGTGGATTAAATGACACTCAAAAGTTTCCTTGAGTGCTAAGGTGTTGAGAAGAGTAACACTTACAAAGAATCATGTAGTGGAAAACTAACAAAGATCAGCATCCTTTTATGGATCACAGCAGCATGCTACGTCCTCCTGATATACTAGTTTCAAAGAATTTAAGTGTTGTCTTTTTATAATGGTACAAAAGGACCAAAGAAGAGAAGATTACCTGGTCTTTAAGCCATTATGTGAATATCGTCACCCTCAATAATAATGTGAAAAACTAGGGCCAAAAATGAAAAAAAAATCATTAATTCATGAATTTTAAAAGATGGAGAGGTATAATCTACTCATCGGCAAATTTCTTGAGCCCAAGAAAGATGTCATATTTAACATTATAATTTTCTCCATATGAATCAGTGTTGTATATATAGAGAATAGACTTTGATTTCTTTTTTTTTACATGATGAATAAATTGATGCCAAAATATAGAGGAAATCTTATTAACTTGGAGTCATATGATGATAATATAATCTTGACTATCCAGGCCCTCACTACCTGGAGGTCAGGTATGTTACATTTCCTCTCTTCCCCATGGTTCTTCAGTACACTTAAGAGGTTTTAGGGTTGTTTAGTCTCTCTGTCATTAACTCAAGTGCCAGTGATGGTGCTTGTCTAACTAATATGTTCTCTGCACTCTAGTTCTATTAAGGCAGATTAGCATTTACAAAGAAATATTTACTTTAAACGCATAACAAGAAGAAATATACAGACATCTGCCTCAACAACTAGAGTGGGGCAAACTTTCCTGTTTGATCATCTCAGTCTCTGATTCACAGTTCAACTGAGTTCCTGTGTAGTATGGTCCCAACAAGTTCTAAGTCCAATGTCTCCTTGGGCTTACGTCTCAATACCCTGAGCTTGAATGGAGAAACAAAGAATAAAACCCCAAACTTGATTCTTGGGGCTGGGAAAACAGGGTTTAAAAGAGACAGGGGGTATACAGACTTTCCTCCCCACCCAGCTCAGGCATGATGCCTGAATGAATAAAACCAGACAGATACTGTCCTAGTTAGGAAGTTTTAAACATATACCTTGTTCAGGTTATTCAGCCAATAGAAAAAGAATCTGCTCCCACCACTTGATAGAGAAGCACAGAATATTTTCCCTGACAAGCAGGTCCCTGCTGTCTCCCACATAAGTGCTTCCACTTTAAGTTATCATAACAAGCACAAAGCCAGGTTACACTCAGATCATAGATTTAGATGTGGAAGGCAACTTAGAGGTGATTGAGTCTGACCCCATCATGTTATAGATAAAGAAATTAGGCTGCATTAAGAGACTTTCCCAGAGTTAAGTAGCTACTAAGTATCTGAGGCAGGATTTGAAATCAGGACTTCCTGACTTCAAGCACTTTTGGCTCAGAAACTTAACTAGCTGTATATTGAACTTTCTGAGCCTCATTTCCTATCTGAAATATGGAGATAATACTTTCCTTTTATTTCTGTCATTCTTCTCCTTGTCTCATGTCGTTCTGTTGCTACACACCATAGAACAATGAAAAATGTCTATCTAAGCAGTCAAATTTGGCATTTCCTGACTAATGTAATCATCTGAATAATTGTTCTGGTGTAAATGTAGCCAAAGCTGCTTCTTTGCTTCAGTGTGCACATGGAATGGCTTCTGTTAGCAATCATACACTGTACAATATCCCTTGCCAGCCATATTTTATTATTGAACCATGACAGAAGGAAGGAACCAAGGTCATTTCAGAGAAAAAAAACCTCTTCATTTCAAATGATCTGAGAAGCCATGATGTCAATAAGGTCTTGAAATTAGAAAATACCATTAATAAAATGCATGTTAAAAGGAGATGAAAACATTAATTCATTTTATTAGCAATACCTAATCTATTTCCATGAAATAGCTTGTGTAACTGGGAGAATATGGCTTACTGAGTGCTTGCAGCCTACTACAAAGCACATAATAACATAATTGGTCTGTAACTGAAAGGGACAGGCAAATTGACAGAAGAAATATACTGTAGGCTTGGAATGATATCCCTTGAAGAAAGGAGAAACCAAGGCAAACAGTTCAGCTATGAAAAGCTTTATTTAAAAAACTTCAAAAGGCTTGAATATTCTAGTGGGTGATTGAAAATACAGATTTAAAGGAAGCTTCTGAGAAGGATTAGAGGATGTGGAATAAGCATTTATTAAAGGCCTACTATCTACCAAGTGCTGAGCTAAGCACTTTACAAATGTCCAATTTGATGTATACAACAATCCTGGGAAGTAGGAGCTATTATGTTTCCCATTTTACAGTTGAGGAAACTGAGGCAGCTAGAGGTTAAATAATTTGCCCAGAGTCACACAACTAATGTGGCTTAGGCTATATTTGGACTCAGGTCTTCTAGACTGTAGCACTCTATCCATTGCACCACTTAGCTGCTTCTAATTCTGTCCATCCTCCAAAGCCTCTCATGCTTGTTATTATATTTTTTGATTAGAATAAATAGCACCTACTCCTATTTTAATTTTGATGGCTCTGTAAATGTGCAAAGCAGTATTGGCTAAGAGCATCAGGAGAAAGGATACAACCTTGGGATTCTATGGCTAATAGCTTATGAGATAGAATCTTAGATATCTAGAACCAGTGTTTCCTTTCCCAATCATAAGGAAAATAAAAGACCAAGAAAATTGTTGGGGAAAGGATAGGATTTACCAATGCATGTTTTGGATTGGAGTTTTATTTTACCTTTCTGGGACATGAGATGCTTTTTTTTTTTTAGATTGGGAAAAAATGCATCTTTATTTCAAAATAATTGGTTTCTTTTGTAATCCTCTGCATTTTATTTTATCCATTTAAAAATGTTATTCTGAGAAGTAGTCAGTGGACTTCACCAGACTGCCCAAGGCACGGATGGGGGAGCCCATGGCCTCATCACCTCACATGGCCCCCCAATCCAAACTTCACAGAACAAATCTTAATAAAAGAATTTGTTCTGCAAGACTGGACCCAGTCAAAAGGCCACAACCAAGGACCCAAAAGGCCATACATGGCCTTGAGGCTTCAGGCCTCCCACCTCTGGCTCTGGGGGTTCATGACACAGATGTTAAGGACCCTTGATCTAAGATATATCTGGGCTTATCTAATGGAACTATGTTGCCCTCTTATACCATATACCCTCTTATAATGATTATATCATACCATGTCATTTTCCTATTATATTTAGGGTAGATCTGGATTGACTCTGGAGGTCATAGGTCAAACCAGAAGGACAAATCCAAACACTGTTTTACAAGAAAAAGTTCTGTAACAACCATGGTGTACTGGGAAGAGCTCTGAATTTAGAGTCAAAAGACCTGGTTTCAAATCCCACCTCTAACATTTACATCTTGTGTGACCCTAGACAGTCACTTTTCTTCCTTGGACCCAGGTTTCCTTAATTGTAAAAGTTTTGGAATAGACAGATTTCTTTTGAGACCTTTTCAGCTCCAGATTGATAATTCTGTTTGGGAGGAGGATTAGAAGAAGCCTTGTGTACTTGATAGCCACTTGTCTGAAGCTTTAAGGGATTCATAGACACAGGTGAGGAGAGAGAGCTTTCCAGGCATGAGGAGCATCCTATGCACAGAAGCAGGAGAGGAATGTTGTATATAGAGCACAGCAGGTAGGCCAGTTTGGCTGAATTGTAGAGCAAATGAGAGGGATTCTATGGCAAATCATCCTTTTTATGCCTCTCTTGAGTCTTGATTTGAAGATCAAATTTTATGTTGAGCTCCGGTCTTTTCATCAGAAAGGTCTGGAATTCCCCTATTTCATTGAATGTCCATTTCCTTGCCTGAAAGATTATGCTCAGTTTTGCTGGGTAGTTGATCCTTGGCTGTAATCCAAACTTCTTTGCCTTAGAGAATATCTTATTCCAAGCCCTCCAATTTTTTAATGTAGAAGCTGCAAGGTCCTGCATAATCCTGACTGTGGTTCCATGATACTTAAGTTGTTTCTTTCTGGCTGTTTGCAGGATTTTCTCCTTGAGCTGATAATTCTAGAACTTTCATTATAATATTCCTTGGCTTTTTCAATTTGGGATCTCTTTCAGGAGGTGATGGGTGGATTCTTTCTATGACTATTTTACCCTCTGGTTCTAGGACCTCAGATAATTTTTTTGGAAGATGCTATCCAGGCTCTTTTTGATCATGGCTTTCAGGTAGACCAATAATTCTTAAATTATCTCTCCTGGATCTATTTCCCAGATCAGTTGTTTTTCCAATGAGATATTTTGTTTTCTTCATTTTTTCCCATTCTTTTGATTTTGTTTGACAGATTGTTGATGTCTCATAGAGTCATTAGCTTCGAATTTCCCAATTCTAGTTTTTAAAAAATTGTTTTCTTTATTTAGCTTTTGTACCTCCTTTTCCATTTGTCCAATTCGACTTAAAGAGTTGTTTTCTTCAGTGTACTTCCCCCCCCATTTTGTCAATTGTATTTTTAAAGGGATTGTTCAATTTTTCTTTTACCTCTCTAAATTGACTTTCAAAATCCTTATTGAGCTCTTCCAAGAAAGCTTTTTGGCTTGAGAACAGTGCATATCCCACTCTGAGGTTTCAGTTGTGGGTATATTGACAATGCTGTCCTCTTCTGAATTTCTGCTTTGATCTTCCCTGTCTCCACAGTAAGAATCTATTGTCCTTGTTTTCCTGTGTTCCTTTTTACTCATGGTGTTTGCTCTTTTTCCTTGCTTTTAAAGTTGATCTCTGATTCTGGGACACCTGGGGGCAATGTCCCATGCTTCTTGTGCTGGGGGCTAGGAGCCTGGTTACTGGCTTTGTGTGCTGGGGCCTCAGGTTCTAGTAATTAGAGGTCGTAGAGGCTGTAGCTTACCTGGTGCTGAGCTGGAGCTGGTGGTGGTGGTGGCTGGTGTGTGCTGAGGCCAGGGGGGATTTTTCTGTGTTTTCCTGGGGTTACACTGCAGCTTGCAGGGTGGGGTGTGAGGGTGGGGGTGGTTTGGCTGCTGGAGGTTGTCTCCTCACCTGGGGCTGCACTAGAGCACAGGTAGGCTCAGGTGTTTGTGGACACCTGACCACATGCAAGTGGTGGTTCTCTGTGCTGGTGTCTGCTGGTTCCCTTGGATGTGCCAAGGCATGAGGGGGTTCCTGGTGTTGGTGCTTGTTTGCTCCATCTCCTTGGGGCTCAGGATCTCCAGCTGGTTTGTTGAGGTGGGGTTTGCCACTGGCTTGCTGGGCTGCCTCCCATCTTGTACCTGTCCCCTTCAGACAGAGCAAGAGGGACTAACCAATATGCAGTGAATAGTTTAGAATATTTGATTTCAGACCTTGGTAATAAGGGGAGTAAGAATTTGCTACAGCAGATGACATGATTTGATTTATCAAAAAATCATTCCTATAGTTTTGTCTGAATCATGAATAAACTGTATTGGCTTTTGGAAATTACAAAATTCCTTTAATGACCCCAGATGCTTCCTAAGAATAAGGTCCATATTTTTAATAACACTATTTTATCAGTATTTTTTATGTGGCTGTGACTCATAAAATACTGTAGTCTGAAGAATTAAAAATGAATGTTACACAGAGGGCAATAGAGAGGTGTGAAATGCATGTAAAAAGACTTGAAAATATAACAACTAAAGGAATTCTAAGTAGAACTAGAGCAAAGGATATTGTTAGTGAAAAGGAAGATTGGTTGTTTGTGAAATGAGAGCATAGAATAATACCTGTATAGTCTGAATGCTTCCTAATGTCTTTTTGAAACCAGGAGAAAGTAAGAGTGCCTTTCCCCACGGCCTTTCTACCATGTTGCATGGATTTTCTGTGATAAACTTATGGAAGGATATAAAACAAAATTGAAAGAGTGGGAATTCGTGAGTGGTTTGAGGTCTACTTCATTGGGAAGAAGAGCCAAACCAGTAAAGAAGAATGAATGAATGAAAAAGCATTTATTAAACAGTTACTATGTGACTAGGACAAGAACCAATATTTTAGGAAAACTCTAGCAATGTTTCACTTCACTACATGCTCTCTTTAGCAATATCTTTACCACTCTGGAAATGATGGTACATGATGCAATGAATATTTATTAAGTTCCTAATATGTGCCAGATCCTGCTAATAAATACAGGATATACAAATAAGAAAAAGAAAGATAGTCTCTGATCTTAAGGAGCTTACAATCTAATGGGGAAGGCAATATATAAAAGGAAGCTGGAAAGGAATGAGGAGATTGTTAGTGACTACCTGGCACAGAGGCATGATGAAGAAAATGGCAGAGTTGAAACCAAGCAGAGAAGCTGATGGCAAATGAAGAGATGGTAGGAAATTTGAACCTTCTATAAAGGGAGGCTATGGGAAAAGTTTTATGCTTTGCCCTCCAGGTCTCTAATTAGAGAGGCAAGAAACACTGAAGGCATTGAGGAAGTATGAGTAGCACAGCTGAAACAATCTCCTTGATGATGGATTTCCTGTGATTAGTTTATTATGGTTGCGATGTGATAAAGATGATAGAGTTGAAACCAAGCAGAGCATATTGTGATAAATGATGAGTTCCACCTATGGTCTGCCATCCTAATTGGGATAGCCTTTCATGGAACATTATTTCAGTAAAATATTAGCCATCCCTTACTAGCTACCTTTTAAACATCTCCACCCTTTTCCATTTCCCCATCTACTTCTAATGATGTGATGAACCCTGATGAAATAAACTCTGCTAGTACCCTTGAACAGGGTATGTTAATCTACTTCCCTAAGTCCCTACTCACTTTCCCTATAAATTTGCTCGCAGACTTGCCCCTCTGTGGCCAACACTTGCTTTACAGTATTACCTCTCTCATTTGAATGTAAGATCCATGAGTGCAGGGACCTTTTTTGCTTTATATTTATATCTCCAGAAATGAGCAAACTTTTTGTCACGTAGAAAGTGCTTAAGTGACTTTTCATTCATTCATTCATTCATTCATGCCAAGGACGGAGTGCTTGAGTTTAAAGAAAAACAAAACAAAACAAACAAACAGACAAAAACAAAGACAACCCCTGCTTTCAAGAAGCTTATGTTCTAATGGAAGAGAATGTACTCTAAGAGGAGTAATGGCCTCAGAGAGGCCTTTAGACCTGGAAAGTTACAGGGATGATGATTGGGGGTTGGGGAGATTTTAGATTTAAACAACCAGGAGAGTAAACTTTTGGCACAACAGATAGAGCATTTGGCTTAGAGTCAGGAAACCTAAATTCAAAATCGAGCCTGAGACACTTGCTGACCAAGACATTTTACCTCTGTTTATATTAGTTTCCTCAACTGCAAAATGTGGTTGTTATGAGGATCAAATGAGATATTATTGTTGAAGAATGTCTAACACATAGTAGATACTATATAAATACTTTATTCCCTTGCCTCCCTACTCCTTCACTTCCGGGATTAATGGAAGATATGATGTGATGATGGCTGATGGTTCTAGAAGTAGAAGAGGAGCAAATCTGATGCTGAGATTTTGAGAAGATGGCCAGAGAGTAGAGAGGAAAATGAAGGATGGCTATTTCCTGAAACAGTAATCCAGGAGAGGCAGTAGACTATAAGCCTAGGGGTATGGGTTAGGGAGGGATGGAAGAACTGAAACCTCAATGTCTGAGCAGGTGGAATCTGTAATCAGTCATTCATTCATTCAGCCAATAAGCATTTATTAAGAGCTTAAGATATGCCAGTCACTGGGCTAAGCACTGGCCACGCAAAAGGAAAATATGGTTCACTTAAGAAATTTATATAATAGTAGAAGAAAGTAGCACATTTAAAAAAAAAAAGCTGAAACTGGGGAGTGGGGAAGCAGAAGATACCAGGCTCAAAGGCATGAGAAACAAGCCTGAGCATAGCCTCAAATGGAATGAGATATAACTAGTTTGGCCTTCCTGTTTAAAGAGAGGTTCTGGCAGGAGCCATCCAATCAGAAGGAGAGGCCCTGGAGTCAGAGGGTATTTCCAACAAGTGGATTTGAGTAAAGTTCTAGGATGAAGAGATTTCTGGGGTGTGGTAGAGAAAATCCATAGAGCAGCCAGGAATGGAATTAAACACCACTGGCCTTGGTGCTCTCTTTAAATGGTGCTTCTGAAAGATAGAGACTGATGAGGTGTGGATTAGAGAGAAGAAGATCCTAGAGCGAGATCTGTTTTGAGTATTTGAGTCTTCTTAATCGTCTTATCATTTTAATACTATCATTAAAAAAGGCAGTATTTAATATTTATGAAATTGCTCAAGGTATGTGGATATTATATAATGACACAAATATTTAATCCCTGTTGATCTTAGAATTTTTACTTCAGCCCATAATGGGAAGCATTCTTATTTCAAAGTCATTTTCAAGTGCTTTGCCCCAGCTCAGTTTTATTTTTGACACTAACACTTATAATGCTGTCCTGGAGTAACTGCTTTGGGTCTCAATGGTACCTCCAAGATTTATGTTGCACCTTTAGCTATAAAATCTTGACAATATCTATTTCTCAATGAGCTTTTTATTATTTTTGCCTCAATCCAGAGTTATTCCTTTAATGTGAAATAGTTATAAACAGCCATTTTCTGCTCACCAATCTCTTATGGAGTAAATCATTTCTCAATATTGCTAGAAGTTTTTGTTTTTCTTTTGAATTTATTTACACACCTTTTTTTTTTATATGTTCATCCTGAATATTTGGAGATTACTAAAATAAATAAAAATACAGTCTAAGAAGTTCTCTTTGCAAATTCTTTCCTTTCATTTTCTTCCATAAAATTGATTCAGTTTTCATTTAACTATATGCACTTACTTCTATATCTACTCACTATCTCCTTTAATTTTTTATACTAGTTTATCTAGAATAAAGATTCGATAGTCACTTTCCTTCAGTGTTTAAGCTTCTTAAGAGTACTGATTCTTTGATATTTTTCTATTTATTTTCCCTGGAAATTAGCACACTATTTGATGCTTGAGGTTGCATGTTGAATGATTGGTTGATTGACTTGGTGAATGTTATGGAGGAGAAAAGAGGTTGGATTAGTGTTAGATCAGGAGTAATATTTGTGTGTTAGCCCAACAGCATCAAATCAGTACTCAGTTTCAAATTATAAGGTGCTAAGAGTGACTTATAGGAGATACTTACAAGGTTAGAAATGTTTATTGAAGAACATATAGGAGCAAGTAGAAATCAGCAACCCATCAGTCCATTTCTGCTAGTTCAGAAGCAGTAGAAGTATTCGTCACTGCTGTCCCACATCACAACTTTTTGAACCCTGAAGGGTGCTGTAAGCCTGCAAAGTAAAGGTTCATGGCAACAGGCAAGACATTGCCCCACTAGACCACAGATTATAAAGTCAGTTTTTTTCCTTCGCTAAGGACTGATGGATAGAAAAATATTAATGATTTTTTATTCTCTCTTATCTCTTAAAAGTCATATATCAGGCACTTCAGGAGGCGGGTGGTAGTAGAATTTTTTGAAGCAAACACATCATGGATCTTTGAAATCATCCCTTTCTATAATCAGGATATAACCCTCTTCTTTGGCCCCAAATGACCCTTCTCTCTAGTTTTAATTTCTTACTATGTATACACTCTTTCCCTAAACCCCTGTCTCTCTTATTCATGAAAAAAAAATTGCTTACTTGATCTTCACTTGCTATCTCCCCCAAGTCCCTTACTTCACACTAAACTCCCAGTAGAAAGGCATATACCATCATTGCCTTCATTTACTTTCCTTTCACTTCTCACCCCATTGCTTCTGACTTCATCATTCAAATGAATCTACTAATTCCACATTTCTGATGATCTTTACCTCACCTAGCTGCCCATAATCAAACTAGAAAAGTGTTTAAATACATATTTTGTGATTTGTTGAAGGTCACGATTTTCAGTTACTTGAAATGATGCTGTGTATTTCCCCAGGATTCTTTCCAAAACATTGAGTGAAATATTTAAACAAAATTCATGTTCTTCCTAATCAGGAATAATCATAATTATGTACAGCTAGATGGAGCACTGCATAGAGTGTCAGGCCTGGAGTCATGAAGACTCATCTTTATCAAATCCAAGCTATGATACTTACTAGCTGTGTGGCCTTAAGGCAAGTCATTTAACCCTGTTTGCCTCAGTTTCCTCATATGAAAAATGAACTGGAGAAGGAAATGGCAAACCACTCCAGTGTCTTTGCCAAGAAAACCCCAAATGGGATCACAAAGAGTCAGACCCAATTGAAAAACAACTGAAGAGCAAAATGAATCTGATTATATTCTATTGCTTTATCATGATGACGATGATACTAATTTTTTTTTCTAGTAAAGGAAATAAAACCAGTAGGATACAAAGCAGCATGATAAAATGAACATAGTGCTGGACTTGGAGACAAAGGAGAAATGGTCAGCATGTAGCTCTGACACACACTATCTGTGTGACCTTGGGCAGTTTACTGAATCCCACATCAAAGTTTCCTAATGTGTAAAATGAGGGAGTTCTACTAAGTGGTTTCCTCACTTCAGCCCTAGTTTTATGGCCCTCGGAGAAGGATTCAGAATATTCCAAGTTAAACATGGAAACTAACATAATAAAAAACAAATGTTGGGGAAAAACTGTATGTAAAAGGACAATGTTTTTTCCTAAGCTGTAATCCAGCCTCAGACACTTACTAGCTGTGTGACCCAGGGTAAGTCACTTAACCCTGTCTGCCTCAGTTTCCTCATCTATAAAATGAGTCGGGGAAGAAAATGGCAAACTTCTCCAATATCTTAACTAAGAAAACTGCAAACTGGCTCATGAAGTGTCAGATACAACTGAAAAATGACTAAACGACAACAATCAATAATAATAATAATAGCTAACATATAGTGCTTTAATGTGCCAGGAACTGTGATAAATGCTTTGCAATTATTACCTAATTTGATCTTTGTAACAACCTTGGGAAGTACGTGCTATTATCATCCTCATTTTACAAATCAGGAAACTGAGAAAAGCAGAGGTTGAGATCCTTGGCCATGGTCATATAGCTAGAAAGTGTCTGAGTCTAGATTTGAGCTAAGCTCTTCCTGACTCCAGGCCTAGTGTTCTATCCACTGTGACACTTAACAAGAAAAAATACAATATGCTATGAGTAAGAAGTAAAAGATAACATACATCCCTTAAGCCAATTTGTAATAAAGTTATATATCTACTAGAAGGTGGTTATCAGATGCACACATACACACACACATACACATACGCACACGCTAAAATGTAAGTAATATTTAAAAGAGAACAAAGTTGAGAAAAAAAAAACGACCAGGTATGACCAAGTATACATAGAGGGCATACATATTATAGGTATCACAACAGTGAGGACACTCATGGATTGATTCACAAAGTATTTAAAGGAAGGGATGATACTAAGGCTCTGAAGAACAGCAATACTCTCTTGCACGATTGAAAAAAGATGACCAAGGAAACAACATCTACTTACCTAGGTATACAAGATTTATAAGCCTCATTCTGCATGTATATTGGGTATCCCTAATGAAAATATTATTTGGAAAAAGGCAAAATTTGTAAACAATATTCAATGGGACTTCATCTTTATGATCATGAAATAAACTGAAAGATATAGAGAATGCAAAATATGCATAATTATTTTGTACTTATTATTAGTTGATTATGAAAATAGATTGATCCAGTGGAACAAAATGCCCCTTTAAAGTCTCTCTTACAACAAGGGATATGCATCTCATTCATATAGCAATATCATTCAAGATTCTTTAAAATATGTAATAACAGAGGTAAATTTGTTTAAACCTTGTGCTTACCTATATCAGATGTAACACAAAACAGGGTGATGATATATGTTCCCCAAGCCTGATGATGGTGTCTTGGCACAGAGACCAAGTTGAAGACGGATCTCCTATCTATAGTGAAATCTTCCAGATGCTTCTGCTAGGATATGTCATTTTGCCCAGAGTATCATGTTTTCTGATTGATGGAGCTGGAAGAGATATGTAATTACTCAAAAGAGGTTGGTCTAACCAACCATTTAGGAAAAGCCAAGGAATAATCAATTGCCCATAGTATGACATGGGATTTTATGGATAACCTCTATCTATCAGTATATATATTTGCTAAAGAAAGTTCAAATGGACGTTGAATTGGATCCAGAATTATGGGAAGATGAAAGTAGTTTGAATTGCCTTTAGAAAAATGCAAAGTTCTTTTTTTCATATTTTTCTTAAATTTCATTTTTAATTTAAGGAATAAAACAAGCATTTCCATGACATAGTACAATAAAAAGATGATTGCATATGAAACTACAAATCTGCTATGTACCACTTGCTATTCCTTTCAGATTTACAACAAATTATCACATAAATTTCTTTTTTATTTTCTTCTCACTCCCCCCACCTGGCTATCATTAAACACAAATGTGTGTGTGTGTGTGTGTGTGTGTTGTGTGTATGTGTAAATTATTCTATACATACTTCTATTTGTCAGTTTTTTCTCCGGATTCAGAGACAGCTTCTTTCCTCACATGTCCTTTATAGTTAATTTGGGTATTTAAAATAGTCAAAATAACTTATTCACTCAAAGTTATTCTTGAAACAATAACACTGTTACCATATGTGATGTTCTCTTGGTTCTGTTCATTTCACTCTTCATTATTTTGTACAAGTCTTTCCATGTTTTTTTCTAAAATAATTGAGCTGATCATTTCTTGTAATACAATAGTATTCCATCGCAATCATATACCACAACTTGTTCAGTCATTACCCAATTGATGATCATCCCTACAATTTCCATTTTGTTGTCACCACAAAGAAAGCTGCTAAAAACATTTTAGAACATACAGGTTCATTTTTCTCCTTAATTATCTTAGGAAACAGACCAAATAGTGGTATATTACCTCAAATTTTTCCCAGAAAGAAAGGCACATCTCTTTAATCCTGACATTCTACTAGTGTGGTTGGTTCTATGACTGCAAGATACAAAATAGAACAATATTTGAATAACAGAAAAACATGTCATACACAGGGAAGTAGTGAGCCCTATGGTGAGTGTAAACATGTTATGATATATAATAAATGAAGGACTTTGAAGAACAGAAACAAAACATATCAGGAAATCTGAGAGAAAAAGAAGATGGGCTGTGACATGGTAAGGGCAAAGATGAGAGGTATATAGACCTACTTTCTCCACAAACATCACTGAGATGTTAAGAGAACATGAGAAAGCCTCCAGTATGAATTCCTTAAGGTTGACATAGGCATGGATGGGTTGGAAACTTCATTCTTGAAAGTGAGCTGTAGGGGTAGCTAGGTGGTGTAGCATATAGAGCACTGGCCCTGGAGTTAGGAGGACCTGAGTTCAAATCTGGCCTCAGACAATCAACATTTATTAGCTCTGTGACTCTGGGAAAGTCACTTAACCCCAATTGCCTCACCCCCCCCCCAAAAAAAGTGAGTTGTAAATGGATAAAATAATTTCAGTGACTAAAGACTAGCAACTGAAACAGATGATTCTTAGTCACTAATAGGATGATGCTTTAATAGCAATTAGTCATGACTTTTTTTCTTAATGTTGGGTTTCTTAAACTGACACTGAGGCTATATCTATACAGTTGTCATTTAAGTATTTGTACACAAAAAAAATTGAATGTGTACATACGACCTTGGGTTGTATCTTTACTAGCACCAATATCTGGATTTTCCCATAATCAAGTCATTAAAAAAAAATCAGTCTTCCAAAGAAAAATACAATGGCATTGAATATAACATGACCAATTACACCATTTTTTTTCTTTAATAAGTAAATCCTTCTTGCAGCAAGGGTATCATATCAACATGGCTATTGTCCTTCATTCTTAAAGAGGACCAAAATGACATCACTATGCTAGCATAGTCAAGTTACAGTATGTCTGACTGTGGCTGATGAGACCAATACGAGCTTGAAATAATCTACCACAGGTCAGGTGCAAATAGTCAATGTGAACATTTGAGGTGGATTCTCTAAATTTGTGCATTTTTCCTTTCTTTTGAGCTACTTCAATTCTGCTTTGCTCATAGAGCACACAACACCTCTTCTGAGGAGGGCATGCCGTGCTGTGTGGTCCTATGCCAATGTCTTCCATATCACCCAATCAATTCCATGATATCCTATCAAGATATTCATTCAAAGAAGAGCAAAATATTTCTAAAATCAAACCCAATAAATGTTACTTTTCCATTAGATAAACTTTTAGGAATACCAAAATCAAAACTGTTAATAGTTTAATCTTTTCTAAATTTGTAGTGAATTCTAATTTTTATAGCCTTTGATTTTTATGATAAATTTTAAGTTAGATCTAGAAAAGTGATAATTGTACAGGGTTCAGGAATTATCTTTTCTATTCTGCAAAGTTATAATTCCTGTAAATGATTTCTATTTCCTTTCCCTGCCTTCATCACATATCATAGATGCTCCATGGATAGAGATCCCCTCAAACAGATTAGAGAGATAATTTTGCCATAAATGACCAAGTGAGTGCTTTCTTATAGGCTCTCAATTCCAAGGCCTGCTCAAAGAAATACAAGGAGAATTCAGGTAATTATTCTTTGAGGGTAAATAACATCAGAGTTAGAGAATAAGCTTCCTAACATTAATTGATACAATTGGAGGAGCAATGCAAAATAGTAGAAAAGTCTCAAAAAAAAATTATAGGCAACTCTAGGTGGCAGTTCTCATTCTAACTCTGCTACCTATTATCCCCTCATACTTCAAAGACTTATTGTGAGTGACAGATGTAATGAAAAATCTTAGAGTTGGGAGGCAATGACTGGACACAAAAGTCCATCCATTAAGTGATCGATGTCTACCTGAATGAAAGATTTTAATGTAGAGTGACAGTTCTCTATCTGTGGCCTGTACTCTTCAACATTTTTATTAATTATTTGGGTAAAAATATAAATGAAATACTTATTCAAAATTTCAGATAAAACAAAATTAGGTTTTGGAGAGAGATATGAGGATTATACAATTAGGAATTATTACAGAATTAGAATTATAAAAAAAGTAATTAAATTGGATCAACTCATCAAATATAATGATAGGGCATTTAGTAAAATAAGTTGATAGTCTTTAGTTGAATTAAAGAAAGAACAATACTATATAAGAGTACAAATTACATTAAAGGTACTTTGTGAGTATAGACTATTTATATAGGTATACATGTACATATGTTAGTATATTTGTATATGTGTGTGTATATATATATATGTATATATATATGTATATATATATATATATATATATATATGTATGTGTATATCTATGTCTATCTATTGTTTAATAGATGATAATTCATGTGAAAAGCGATCTGGGGTTTTACCTAACCATAAGCTCAGAATGAATTAACATGTGGTATCCCCAGATGAGTTTTATTACTATCCAGCTTTTTGGTCATTATTGATTCTACCCATTGATAACTCTTCTGGTATGCTTGTGATATGCCTATCGGTATCTGTCTTGGAGGATGTTGTATATAACCAGTTTTATCTTCCCTTTTATCCTTCATTTTCATATTTTCAGAAAAAAAAAAAGTTTGATTCTTTTCCTCTGTTTTTCTCCTTAGCCCTGGTAAATTGTATTATTGTTCTCTGCCAAAAGGTCATATATCTGTCCTGTATCTTAAGTCATGGCTAGAAATACAAATCTTCTTATTAGATCCAATCATAGTACAGTGCAAAGAGTACTTGTTTTAGAGTGAGAAGACCTTTGTTAAAGATGGCTTCTCTCCTAAGAAGGGGCTTGGCCTAGATGGCCTCTAAAATGCCTTCCATATCTCAGTCTATGATCTTATGATGTTTTATGTTCTCATCAGCTGAACCATGACTTTAACTTATTAACTCTTTCATCTTTGTAATCACTCAGGCCATCCCTTATTCCTAAAAGGCATTGCCTCTTGATTTTCAACTTTCAACTTCCTTCTTGTGATTCAAGGCTAGGATCAGATGCCCTTTATTCATAAAACTTTCATGTCATGCCACAATTTAATACCATATCTTTCCTCAAATTTATTAAAGCACTTTGCTTGATTTCTCCTTTACTCACTTTACTCCCTGTATTGAGTTACATGTCATATTCCCCACCACTCACGCAAAATCATTTGAGGGCAGGGATTTATTTTTTCTTTAAAAAAAAATAGAGGGTCAGGCCTAGAGGCAGGAACTCATTTTCATGAGTTTAAATCCAGCCTCAGAAACTTACTAGCTATGTAACCCATGGCAAGTCACTTAACCCTGTTTGCCTCAGTTTCCTCATCTATAAAATGAAACAGAGAAGGAAATAGCAAGCCACTCCAGTATCTCTGCCAAGAAAACCCCAAATGGGGTCACAAAGAATCACACACAGCTGAAAAGACTGTACAAAAAACTTTAGATTATCTCATTGCATTAACTTTTACAACAAAGACAACAAAACATATGAAAGTGTTTTGCAAAATAAAAGTGTTTTATAAGTAAGGATAACATCTGAAGTGTCTATTATAAAACAATTTACATAGGTTATCTCATTTTATTGTCCTGACTACTCTGTGTGATAAATGTGGAAAGAAATATTATATTCATTATAATGAGAAAACTGTGCAATCATTGTCAAGTCACTTAAACTCTTTGGGCCTAAGTTACTTCATTTGTAAAAAAGAGTGGATTGTGCTAGGTGATGTGTAAGATTCCTTCTTTCTGTAATTTTATGATTGTGTGGCCAACCCAACATCATACTCATATCTGCCTGTCTACAAGGTAATATATAAAATTGTGGTTAATAATACCTCATGCACATAAGGTATTATTTATCATATCTGTATACCAAGATAGTTATAAAGCCCTTTTAGATTAGCCAGAGCTTAAAAGTTTGCGATTGGTTTTCCTTAATATCAGTGTGTAAGATCAGTTATACCCTAATTCATTGGCATTTTCTATACATTCTTGGTCTGGTCATCAGGTGCTACCACAACTATGATTCATACCTTAAGGTCATACTTCTTCAATAGTTGTTGTGCAGAGTTACCATAGCAACCTTGTCTTTATCTCTTTGTCACACTTTAACAGTTTGTAATACAGTAGCTGAGGTGCTGTTAGGGAACCCAAAAAGCAAAACTTCTCTAATAAGGAATTTCCTGTCTCAGCTGTTCCATTGGCCCATTACCCCATACCTAGCAGTGGGAAGCCATGAGAGCAGGTGGCAGCTCATTTTATGGAAGATTACCCTCATAGTGATTTTCTGTATTTACTAGAAAAGAGTGAGTCATGCAAGTGTAGAAACTCTTCTGCTAGGTAATCAAATACATTTATAAGCAGTAGTTGCTAAAGAAAGGCTGATGGTTTGAAAAGGAGAGCTTGAGGAATGTCTAAATAAGGTATCAGAACCATTCTTTATATGAACAACTTTTGCATGAAAATAAATTGAAGGATAGTCATTAACTGTAAAACTGGAATGCTATAGCACTACTTTGTGTTGCCCTTAATATTTTTCACTTTTAAAGTGGAAATAGATTGCCTCCCTAGTTGTGCACTTTTGTTTCTTTGTTTTCAGTTCTTTCTGTGCTTTGTTTTCTCCAAGATCTCCTTTATTAATTATATGTAACCTTGATCTGATGATCAAGAGAAGAACTGGAATCTTTGTACCCAGTAAGTGAAGTGTCTGCTATCACTGTTTTAAGATATTTTGAATATTTGGTATTCACATATAAATTAAATGAATCCCCTTATGAATAAAAACATTACTTTTATGATTTTTTCCCAAAGTGCTCTTACAATCATTCATTAACGGTGAAATGCATCAGTACTTATTACATACATCAATAGCATTTTTTACAGCAAATGTGATAGTGTCTTTGAATCTCCACTTCAGAAGTTTTCAAAGTCATCAGAGAAAACAAGGCAATAAACAGAAAGGTAGACTCTGAAGGCAAGATGTGTTACATTTAAAATAAAAGTAATTTTAGGCTTATTTGTAATTATAACTTCAGAATTGAATGCAAAAAGAAACATTAATTTAAATTCTTCAAATGCTTTTTTATGGGTAATATTCAATTATAGATGCTTCCTTAACTCTTTCTGGCTTTCAAGTCTAACACCATAAAGGAAGGCAGAAACTCGAATAGGCACTAGGGATTCAACTTATATAGCCTATATATAAGGCAAGTCACTGTAGCCAATTGAAAATGGAAAATGCAGTAAGCCAAATAACTTTCCTATGTGATGAAAAGTAATGATTTAACATAATTGAATTTGCTCACTGATTTATGAAATCCAATGATTAATATTGGTGATGTGTACTCATTATTTGATTTATCCAGTAAGACAGAAATATATATTTTAGCAAGATTCCAGTGTAAGCCTAAAGTTCAACTTGTACAAAAATAAGGATTTTTTCCCCCAGTAGACAAGATGTCCATATATATATTTATGAAAGATATGTAGCACAAGATACCATCACAGGATTTGAATTAAGACACCATTAATGCTGACCCAGGACAAAAGAAGAATTAGATGAAATTCCTCTTTGAGGTCTGTCCACTCTCCCTTTGTGTACCTCTTCTGCACCCCATTCTTTCAAAGTGTTGCTATTAGAAAGTGAATTGATCAACTATAAAATTGTAACTTCTAAGAATGTCTTAAGGTCATAAGTTCATAGCGATTGAGCTGAAAGGGACTTTTAATATCATCTGGTCCAACCCCCTCATTTTACAATTGAGGAAACAGAAATTAAATGACTTGACTAGGGTCATAAATAATCAACTCCCTTTCATGCACTCTGTCCATAGAGACTCTTTCTAACTGCCCTAATAAGGAGAAAGTTCTTAAGAGTTATATGTATTATCTTCCCATATAGGAATGTAAATAGTTGTACTCCATTGAGTTCCTTATAATCACACTTTCATGTTTACCTTTGTGTGCTTCTATTAGCAGGTTGAATATTAAATTTTCAAATTCACCTCTAGTCTTTTCACCAAAAATGCTCAGAAGTAATTTATTCCATTAAATAACTTTTTTTTTTCTCCTGAAGGATAATACTCAGTAGGTTATTCTTGGTTGTAATCCTTAGACCTTTGTCCTCAGGAATTTCATATGCCAAGTAATCTGATCCTTTAACATGGAAGCTGCTAAATCTTATATGATCCTGACTGTGATTCCACAATATTTGATTTTTTTTTCTTTCTGGATGCATGAAATATTTTCTCCTTGATCTGGAAGCTCTGGAATTTATCTGTCATACTCTTGGGAATTTTTGTTTTGGCATCTCTTTCAGGAGGTGGTAGGTGTATTCTTTCAACTTCTATTTCACTGTCTTGATCTAAGATATTGGGGCAGTTTTCCTTGGTAATTTCTTGAAATATGATTATCTACAGTCTCTTTTTTTTAACCTTAACTTTCAGGTAGTCCAGTAATTCTTAAATTATCTTTCCTTAATCTATTTTTTAGGCCTATTGTTTTTCCAATGAGATAGTTGACATTTTCTTCTATTCTTCATTCTTTTGATTTTGTCTTACTGTTTCTTGATATCTCATGGAGTCATTAATTTCTTCAGTGACTTTTTGTACCTCTTTTTCCATTTGGCCAATTCTGCTTTATAAGGAGTTCTTTCCTTTCTTTTTTTCCTTTTTGTTTTTTGTTTTTGTTCAAGCAGTTAAGGTTAAATGACTTGCCCAGGGTCACACAGCTAGTAAGTGTCAAGTGTTTGATCTGAGGCTGGATTTCAACTCAGGTCCTCCTGACTCTAGGGCCGGTGCTCAATCTACTGTGCCACCTAGCTGCCCCAAGGAATTCTTTTCTTCAGTGAATTTTTATACTTCCTTTTCCATTTCACCTATTGTGCTTCTAAAGGATTTTTAAAGTAAATTTTGGTGCCTCTTTTATCATTAGGATGAATCTTTTTTTTTTAAATATGATATTTTCTTCAGTAATTGTGTCTGTAAGTTGTTTTTTCTACCAAGTTGTTTATTCTCTTTTCATAATTTTCATGCATCACTCTCAACTCTTTTCCCTAATTTATTTTTCTACTATTCTTATCTCTTTATCAAACTCTTTCAGGAATTCTTGTTGGAATTGGGTCCAGTTAGTACTTTCCTTTGAGGCTCTGCTTATAGCCATTTTCATATTGTTATCTTTTTCTAAGTATATTTCTTGGTCTTCCCTGCCACTGTAGTAACTTTTTGTCATTTTATCATCATCATCATTGACTCTTTCTGACCAGTTGTCTGACCCCTTTACTGCCTCTGAGCTGAGAGTTCTCAAAGCTGATACTGTTGTTACTATTGTCAGCTGCTTCCAAGGCCCACCACTGTTACTCCTGGAGCACTACAGGTGCCTATACCCACCCCAGTGTTACAGACCTCTCTTGCAGACCTTGTAAGTTGTTTTAGGCTAGAAAAATGTCTCCCTTTGGCCTTTTGTTGGCTCTGTCACTCCAAAATTTGATTTAAAGCCTTTTTTTTAAAGTTGTTTGGTGGGGAATGTTAGGAGAGTTCAGCTGGTCCCAGCATGTACTCTGCTATCTTCTCTACCTGTTTATAAATCCCATGATCTTAATATATGCAAAACTATTAAATGAGTGGTTTATCGGAAAATTAAATATCAAATTCTCAAAGCTTTTACATGAAAATCATGAAAGATCTGATTGAGTCATTTTTAAACTCATTCAACATGACAGTATAATAAAGAAGCATTGTGATGACATCTCAATTGTTCCTTCACTATTCTTATTAAGTTAAGTCAAGTCCACAAGCATTTACCAGTTACCTACTGTGTTTCAGGCATTGTGCTAAGCACTGGGTTTATAAATATGAAAAAGAAAAACAGTCCTTGAACTCAAAGAACTCGTAGTTCACTGGAGGAAGACAACATGAAAACAACTATTTATGATATGTGTGTGTGCATGTATGTGTATGTATATATACATACAAATGTCTATACATACATATAATTATATGTATGTATATATATACATACATATATATGTATGTATATACTTACATATAATTAAGGATAATCTGAGAGGGAAGATATTAAGATTAAGGAGGGAGTCATTAGCATTAAGGGGGCATTGGAAAAGATTTCTTATAGAACATAGGATGTTAGATAAGACTTGAAGAAAACCAGAGAAGCCAAGAAGGCAGATATGAGGAAGAAGTGAATTCCTGTTGTACAGTCTGGATATGGAGTACCCTGTGTACATATGCATAGAGTAAGAATAGCAAAGAATAGTATATATAGTCCTATGTCACTACATCTCAGAATATTTGGGAGGTGGTGACTATGGTTCAAGAAAACTGGAAATATAGGAGGAAGTTAGGCTATGAAGGGCTTTGAAGTCTAAATGGAGGATTTTATATTTGTTTCTAGAGGTGATGGAGAATTACTTGAGTTTTTCGAGTAGAATGGTAATATGGTCATGCCTACATATCAGGCAGGGTAATTTGACAACTTAGTGGAGAATAGACTGGAATGGGGGAGTGACTTGAAGCAGTAAGACCAACCAGAAGGGGATTACCATAGTCCACACATAGGGGATGTGAGACTTCGCAAGGATAGTAGCACTATTGGAGGAGAGAATGGAATGCATACGCAAAATATAATGAAGGTAGGAAAAAAAAAAACAGGATTTGGCAAAAGATTGGATATGTGGGGATGAGAAGGAATGAGTAGTTGATGATGATACCTGGTTCAGGAGCCTGCAAGGAGAAAGACTCTGTGTCAGGGAAATGATAGTAAATATTATTTGTATCATAACATTTTAACCCCATATGCTATATTTCTCCAATTGTGTCATCTATCCATTAAATCAGTTTACTCTATAAAGTTGTTATCAATATTTATCCTACTATGGATTAATATATTTAGATGACAATCAGTAGCACAGCTACAATACTTAGAAGATACCCTTAATTTTTTTTTATCATAATGTATTTTTGGAAAACTTTCCCTTGATTCCAATCAGTACTTAATAGTGACTACTATGCATGACATATAACATAATGTGCTGAAGAGTGCAGAGCAGGGAAATCGACAACATCTCAGCTTTTATGGAGCTTACAATGACATAGGCCAGTAGGAATATTTTAATATCAGCCATCAAAGTATTGAAGCCAGAACCTATGTGAAACATTCCCTGTCCTTTTTTCCATCATATCTTATAATTTCCCTTCTTAAATTAGTATTCAAGTCCCTTCACCTACAAAAACCTTTCCAGATTGTCATATACTCTCTACTTAAGAAGAAAGTGATTTTTACCAATGCATGTACAGACTCTATAGACTATTCTGTGGTTCAAACAAATAAGGCATGTAATTCTTACAATCAGAGAAGGGGAAATACAATGATGGAAAACCTGGTGTTTTGAGGGACTTCAATCTACGCAATCTCAAATCCTAGGCTTTTACCAAACCTAAAACCTTTCTCATATTTGTACTGTAGATCTTGCAGTCTTTTCTGGCATACCAAAAGGAGGGGTATTGAAGCAACATAATATTAATTTATCAGGCTGATACTGATTTGCACAGGATAGTTGTGGTGAATAAATACTTGCAGCTGCTGTCTATAAGAGCCCACATCTGTGTAGGCAGCTTGCTTCTCCCCTGTTGCTAGTAGCTTTGGTGGCTGCCTGCTCACAGAGTGAGTGTAATTTACATTGATGATGTATGACTTGTCAGTTGACTTGTTCTGCAAGTCAATTTCTATTGCCAAAAGATAAATTTTAGGGAAATTTATGAGTTCCATTTTGAATATGTGTTTCAGATACCAGTCGTGGCATTCAAATGGCCATGTCTTCCAAAGCAGGCAGTTACGAATTCAATTCTAGTACTCAAGAGAAAAGTCAAGGTTAGAGATAGAGATTTGGGAGATATTTGTATATAGGTAACAGTTGAAGTTGTGGAAGTAGTTGTGATAGCTATGGCAAAGAGTGTAAAGAGAGCAAAAGAAATGAACAAAAAACCTACATTTACGATGTTGGAAAAGTAGAGAAGCAAGTGAAGAACAGATAGGAGAATTAGGTACATGTGAGGTAAAGACAGAAGATTGTTTGCCACAGAGAATTGGTTAACGAACAACGCAATTATTGACGGAATTAAATAATAGAGAAAAAAAAAAGATGAACGCTGAACATTGTACCTTCAGGAAGTGTCAGTAAGATTCTAGGACACGAAACAGGTTATAATAGTTTGAGCAGCAAGTAAGAGGTAAAAAAATAATAAAGACAGATTATAGATATTCTTTTAGAACACATATGGTATCTAGGAGAAGGGGAGACAGGATAGTACCTTGAAAAGATAGCAAGGTAATTTTTTTTTCTTTTTGAAGGATAAGGAAGATTTATACATGTCTATAGGTCAAAAGGAGAAAAAAATCATTGGAGAAAGATATTCCAGATGAAAGAGAGGGTTTATAGTTAGCACAAAGTTTTGGAGAGGATAATGAGCAACTTGAATTTGGAAGTTAAGTATGACTTTTGAATGTTATTCAGATAAAAGAAGGTAGCAGGCAATTATAACATCTTAGCATTGGAAAGGCCTTTAGGAATCATCTAGCTCAACTCTCTGCCCGCCTTTCTGCCTTGGGAGCCCTTATACAAAAACTCTGATTGGTGGTCATCTAACCTCTGAATATTTCCAGTGATATGAAATCTGTTCCTAGAGCCTGTCTAGTTCAGCTCTCCATGCCAGCCTAACTTCCCCACTGCTGGTCAGGATCCAGTGAGGAGGAGGCAGCAGTGGAATGGCCCAATACTATTGATGTAAACAGAAAAGGCTTGACAGGATACAGAGCTTACATGCTGCCTGAGTAACAAATGACTGCTTGGCCTTTGCCACTGTCAATACCTCTGGCTGCTTCTTGCCCTCGCTGCTGAGGGACCAAAGAGTGCAATACCACAGACTTATGAGCATCGGTTTAACTTCCTTGGAGCCACACAATACAAGCATACTTGTCCTTTTAGCCAGTCTCTCAAATATTTGAAAAAAGCTATAAAGCAGCCCCTTAGTTTTCAGTTCTCTGAATGGAGCATCCCCTTTTCACATGCTTCATATACTGTCCAAACTGTCTTATTATCTTGGTAGTTATCCTCTGTATGTGCCCTCTCTGTCAATGTCTTCTACAACATGTAGCCCCTAGGATTAAATATAATACCTCAAATATGGATTGAGTAGTAATCCCACTAAATGTACTGAGACTACTATCATCTATGACATAGATACTGTATTTTCTATTAATGAAATCAAAGACTGTGTTTTGAAGGCAAATAAAACCTCCTAGTTCTTTATCATATGTCCTGACAAAATGACTTGCTTATCTGATGTTTGTTCAAATTGATTTTTTTCAACCCAAACAGAGGCTGTCAAATTTATTCCCATTACATTGCATCTTGTTGTTTTTGGTTCATCATGCCATACTATCAAGATCATTTTAAATCTTATTATCTGAGTTCTTAACAAACTCTCCCAGCCTTTTGGCCTCCACAAATTCAACAGGTGAGCTTTGCACAAACATAGCATCAATTTCTCCAGGCAACTATTTACCTATCAGTTTTCTCTGTGGCCCCAGATGTAGACTTACCACAGACGTGCCTTTGGACTACTCATACATTTTAGCACCCTAGATTTTCAGTAACGTGTTAAAATTTGTAAAAAAAAAAATCATCATCATCGTTGAAGTAATTTTAATTGCAAAAAAATTCCGCTAGGCATTACACATATAAACAAGAAATGCTAACTGTGATGAACTGAATGATATGACAACAAAAAGGGCATACAAAGAAATACTTGAGACATTGAATACCAACTTTAAAAATTGTGGCATAGAAGTAAACTAAAGAAAAATAATATTCAGTTAACAATCCTGGAATAGAAAGAGTCTTTAATTAATTGTAATGATAATAATAATAATACTAATATAGACTCATCAGGACTTAGTGGTGGTAGGACCTCTATCCCTGAGAATATGCAAGGAGAGCTTCGATGGTCAGTTGCTGATGATGTTGAACTTGACATGACTAGAACCATAGAATCCAGGTGCTCAGAATAAAAGAAGATGAAAGTAGTAAAAGACAGGAAGGTAAGGATTTGAGTGTGAGAATGGGAAAACCTTGGACAGCGACCTCAGGTGCAAAGACAAGTCCCTTGGTAGCTTCAGTTTTATCTATCGCATCATCATTGTGTACACAATCATTTTATCTTCGGGAACATAAGAGAAGATAGGACTTTGAAGAAAATATCCAAGATTATTTACTCAATAGCATGAGGCCATTTTCTTAGAAAGCCACAAGAATATTAAATCTGGGAGAAGGTAAGTAATAGTTAAATAGAAAATTAAAAGAGTTAAAAATATGTAAGCACCTGAGGACTATTAACACAATGAAAGAAAAGTTTACTTATGGCAGCTTGAATAGAGAATATTCAGTCACATGCCAAATAGACTAAACATGTATAGGATCATATTAATTTATATCAACGATATAATGGGTGCAAATAAAGAGAGCTATGACATCTGTGATAGTATTTGAATGACAAATGGAAAGTAATGAAAAATGAGTCATGCATAAGATAATTTTAGGGGTGGGGTAAAAGAGACAGAGATCGTATAGAAGGAAAAAGAGAGAAAAACAAGAGAAAGAGAAATACAGAGAAAAAGAGAGATTAAAAACTCTGATAATCTGATAGTCTGACAGGTAAACAATGTTATTATCCTAATTTTAAAGATGACACCAATAGTAACAGAGGTTAAGTGACTCAAGCAGGATTCTAACTTAGGTCCTCCTGACTTCAAGTCACCATGACATTGCAAATTGGGGTTAAAAAAAAAACCTCACAAGTACAAGATCAGGGGGTTTAAATTCAATATTTTTTTTGTGCTAAAAGATTCTCTAGGTACTTCAGTGGACTACACACTCAATATAAATTAAGCAGAAAAAAGGCAACCAAAAGACTAAAGTTACTTCAGTCTGTTAAGATAGAAATGGTATCCAAAACAAAGAAGGATTGTACTATTTAACATTTCTATCAATGCTTTATAGATATAGACATAGATGACAGGCATATAAAATTTTCAGTTGATATACAGCTGGGAGGGCTAAGATTTCAACAGGACAGAATATTGGGACAAATCTAATTAGGTGAAATTCAATAGTAGTGAATTTAGTTTTATATTTGTATTACAAAAATCAACTTCATAGTCATAATACAGGAGAGCTGTGACTGCAAAACAATTTAGTTGAAAAAATCTGAGGGAATTTAGTGTGCTGAAAACTAAAATTAATAGAAAGTGATATATGACAACTAAAACAAACAAGCAAAAAAATGTCATCTTATACTTCATTGAGAGAAAATTTTTTAGGACATCATCCATAGACAGAACATATCTTGAGTATTGTAAGATTGTGAGCACATTTTAGGGAGGGCACTGATACATTAGAATACATGAAGAGGAGATTGATTATACTATTGACTGGAATGGCACCCATAACATAAAGGACTAGGATGTTTAGTTGAATCCAAGAAGGTTTAAGACATAATATTTGTCCTGAAGTAGTTTGGAGATTTCATGCAGAAAGTGGAATAGGTTTCTTCTGGTTATCCCAGTGGCAAGAAACACTGGGGAGAAGTTTGAGAAAAATAATTTTAAGCACACTTGAGGGACAAAAGTCACAATGATTAGAGATATGTAAAATTGGAATGGTTGTTGTCCTTCATTCTCAAAAAGTACCAAAATGACATCACTATGCTAGAGTCAAGTTCCAGTGTGAGTAACTGGCTGATCAGGCCAATATGAGCTCAGAATGTTCTACCACAATTTGGGGTGGATTCATTAAATATGCATATCCTGTGTTTTCTTTGACCTATTTCAATTCTGCTTTCCTCTTAGAACACAGCCTTCTCTGATGAGGGCACACCATGCTGAGTGGTCCTGTGTCAGTGTCTCCCATGCCACATAATCAATTGCAAAGTTCTTAAGAGAGACCTTGAGAGCCGTCTTTATACTTCTTCTTCTGAGAACTATATGGATGCTTGCCCTGTGTGAGTTCTCCATAAAATAGTTTTTTTTTTGGCAAGCATACATTTTACATTTGAACAATATAGCCAGCCCATCAGAGTTGCGCTCTCTGAAGCAGAGTTTGAATGCTTGGCAGATTAGCTTGAGAAAGGACCTCAGTGTCTGATATCTTATCCTGCTAGGTGATGTTCAGCATGTTCCTAAGATAATTTAAATGGAAGCGATTCAGTTTCCTGGCCTGGCTCTGGTGTACTGTCTAGGTTTCATAGGCATAAAGCAATGAGGTCAGCACAATGGCTCTGTAGACCTGCCTTGAGAAGTAGCTATTGCCCTCTCACTGATATGTTCAAGTAAAGTCTGGATGGCTATTTGATGAAAATATTATAGAAGAGATTCTCAGTTAAGTAAAATTTGTGCTAAATAGCTGCCAACATTCATTTAGATTTGGAGAGGCTATGATTCTAGGAACCCTTCAAATATTCGAAGACATATTATGTGCTTCTTCTCTCTTTGCTTCTCAGGGGTGAGGTGGAACATGATACCTGCAGTCAATCCTTTGATGGCAACATCTTAAGTACCCTCATCATACTGGTCATTTTCCTCTGGATGTGTTCCAATTTATTGATGTCCTTTCTAAAATGTCACACCTGAAATTTGACATAAGAACTTGACCCTCTGATTTTACAAGTCATCAGAATAGGACATAGTAAAATAAGACTATCTCATTTCTCTTCCAGAACATATACTTCTTTCAGTGCACCCCATAATGCCATTTTTAGCTCTTTGGGATTGACAGACATTGAGGATGTCACCAAAGGCATAATTGTGTGTCTGAGCCTGCTAGTTATTGTCTTTGCCTACTTAAGGAACATTGAGATATGATCTTATTACTTTTTTTTTACATTTTCTGGCAGAAAATAGCACCTAGGAGCAGAGTAAAAGTGTAGAGGAGAATGTGTTACAAGAGTGAAGGGGTGGAGTGAAATAGATGATATGAGGGAGAGAGAAAATGAGAGACAGTACTTTGATATGGTATTGGTTTGTATGAGGGATTGTTGAAATCTTGAGGAGAAATGCAATCTGTGAAAACATCAATATTTATTAAATATAGAGAATTAGACCTCTTGTGGATTAACAAATATTTGGTACAAGTGTGAGTGGGTAAGTCAGGGGGTCATCTATGTTTGTGTTCAACCTTTAAAAAATATTGGTGATCTACGAATAGAACCCAAATCAGATTCTGTAATTATAAGGATGTAATCATAATCACAAGATTCTAAGCTCCCTATAGTCTTCATGTGAGAAGACTTTTCATTGGAGAAGATAAGGGTTAGGAATTTAGTCTGTGGAACATGAAACAGGTCAATAATAAGAGGTGAGGGGTATTCTAATAATTGGAGGGGAGGGGAAGGAAAGAGATAAAAAAAAAGTACCTGTAGAAAGTATTCAGCAATTGTGCTATAAAGGATGTTCAGAATTCTTAGAGGTAGAGGGGAGTAGGGAGTACATTTCAGACATGGGGGGACCACTTGGGCAAAGGTACATAAATGGGGGGATGAAACATTATGTGTGGGAAATAGAAGGCCAGTTTGACTGGAATGATGAATGTGGGAAAGAGAGTGATATGAAATTCCTGAAAGGAAGGTGGGAGCCAAATTATGGATGAGCAGTTTGTGTTTTATCCAGTTATAATATGGGACCATCAAAGTCTTTTTGGAATGGTGGAGCATTTATGTCAGTCTGCTGCTTTAGGATTATTAATTTGATGTGGAGGATGGATTAGAGATGGTTCAGGCTGGTCTTCGAGATATTCTGTCACTTAAAGAGATTATCATGAAGGGAACTGGATATCTTAACACTGAGCTGTGCTAGAAATGGCATTCCTGGAATAGAAAGCAACATCCAAAAGGAAGCAGGCCAAGCACAGAGAGAAATAATGACACCATCAGAGGACATTGGTAGTTTTGCAGCATTGGATAAGTGAGTCACCTCCAGACATTCGTTCCCTGACCATATGTGGTTCTTATGTATGTATGCTCAACCCATGATCCCTATGCATGCTTAATTCTTCCACTGATCATGTGCATGTATTGGGGCAGACTGAGCACCAGACTGTTCTTACTGCTTTGCTAGGCCATTAAATGACTTTGCTTTGAGCTAAATGGTCCTCTGGATGACCAACAAAAAGAACTATATTGGTGGGGTTTGTGGGCTATGGTTTGGAGAGAATTTTGACCCATAAGGTATCTAGTGTTTGGGGTAGCAAGTTAGGGACCTGTGTGTGCAAGTGTGGTGAGTAGAGAGTGGCCTAAAACATTTATGTTTTAAACTTTATCCTATGCGGCCATGTCTTTTACCATATTATTTTTTTATCAGCATACTCTGTAACAGATTATAAATATATTAGGCATGATATATGTCTTTATGTTAAATAACATGCAGGATTTTGTGGTGTGCACAATCTGTTGTTTGGCTGAGTTTGCCTGACCAACTGATGGATAAGGAAAAGATAAGAGTGAAAGAAAGCCAATCCCTTAATCACCCCCTGCGATATTCATCTTGTGACCTCAGCTTTACTAGACCTGTCTTTGCACTTATTAAGTGGATTAAGTTAGATGCTTTCAATGAGTTTCAGGTGAAGCAAGCTGCTTACAATGGTGTTTCATTGCTAGTTTGCTCCCATTTGGTTCTTTTTAAATATTCTGTTTTAGGTCCAATGCATGGAAAAATGTCCAAGGAACCCAAAGAGAATAGTTGAGAAGTTGGAGTTTTACTATGGAGTAAGATAGTAATAAATTTATGAATAATAATATGTTTTACACCTCTTTAATAGTACTCTGGCTTGACTTTTACTAGAATCATTTTCAATTTATCAATATTTTTAATTTCTATGCAGGCTAAATGAAACTGAGATTTTACTTTTTTTTTTTCCTGGATAATTCAGGGTCCCCATAAACTACCTTAATTCTTTATTTTGACACAGAATTTGTATTAGGAACTTGGCATTTATATAAAGTGACATTTTGGAAAAGCCCTTGAAAAGGGGAAGAGGACCCTGTGGAACTTTTAATTCTAGCTAATTTTAAGAACTCTTGTTCATTAGCCCATAACAATATCCAAGTTATACCACCTTTGCAGAGACTTAAATTGAGCTACTTGGGGCCATTTCATCTGATGTAGAGACTCAGGCATTTCAGTGTTCCTAAGTCAGCAGTGTGGTAATGGGAGCTTGTAATGCATCCAGCAAGGAGAGAAAACAAATGACTATAAATAATGTAGAGAGCAAATGAAAGGAGTGTTCTTTCTCTCTCATAGCTGTAGGCCAAAGTCCATGTCCAGGCCGTCCATCCATTTACCGATTAGTGAATACTTGCCAGTGCTCTTGTGTTAACCTAAAGAGAACTGAGCTGATCTTTGAGAAATTTTCAGGCCTAATCCTAGATATAAAGTAACCAATTTTTCTGTTCAACAGAAGAAATCAATTATGAATGTTGCAATGCATTAAAGAAAAAGATAGGTCTCAGTTGAACCCAAACTTTATTAAAATGCTTTTGAAAACACATTAAATAGTGAAATTATCAACATAAAAAGGCTGGTGGGCAATAAAGTATGTTTTGAAAGAAAAACATTGTAGAGATTCGAAGCAATAAATATTTCATATATAATAGTTATAACTTTATAGATTAAAATAGACTGTTTTCATCATGGTTTTAAGATTGTAAGTACACATCAGAATTATAGATTTTTATGTACAAAAGGCAAAAAGTATAAGCCATCCTACCCTTTATGGAGATACTAAAAAGAAAAAAAAATACAGAGTGGACTCATGGATCCTTTTTCTTTTTATTCTGTGAATTAATTTGAAACAAAATAAGAAAGACTGGAATGTATAATAGATTGATTAGGTATGCAAAGAACATTACAATCCATCCAAAAACATCTCAATGGATATTGCATGTTTCTGTGACTTCTTCCATGGCTCCCCCATTCTCCAGAGGCAATCTGTTTACAAGAAAAACCTAAAATTTTGAGGCTTGAAGACTTTTTGAAATGCACTTGATACAAATGCTTTTTTTCCCAGTGTGACTCTTTGCCTTCCTATACAAAGGAACAACATGACTATTACTGATTTGCATATAACATCCTCACATTATGATGACTGGTAGGGGAAACAAATAATGTTCAAAAATTATTGGGGAGTCTTTGAGCCAAAACCAAACCAAACCAAACGAAACAACTCCACTCTTGTTATTTCCTAGTTTTACTTGCTAAAAGTATTTTCTTTCTTTTTTTCCCCCTGATATTTCCTGCAAAGGATGGAAGTGAGAAGAAGAGAAAATATATATTTGCTGATTCAAAATAAGATATAATAAACTTTATACAATGGACTACATATGCACATAAATTTATATACACAATATCAATCACCTATACTCTTACCTTGCTGCCCAACTAATTAATGTTTATTTGTTAACACTTTAAATTTCTCACTGAGATTGCCCACTTCTATTTCCTTCATTTTCAGATAGGGACTTAGAGTATCGAATGTACTCACCATACGAAGACCTCTGGATGTTGTTTATAATAGAGAAAGTACTACACTTACCAACTTGGAAAATAAAAGTGAAACTTATCAGGAGAAGGAATTTTATCCCATAGAATACAAGTTCCTTGAGGGCATGAGCTGTTTTTATATAAAAATTTCAAAACCTTTATAAACACGGTGGTAGTGTTTATTCAAATAAAATATTGGATAAACTAGCTAGAAAGAGTCAGCAAAACCTGTCATCTAAGAAACTGAAGTAATTATAAGGCACAGAAAAAAAATTAGTACAGACCTTAATTTAATCACTTAATGAAAGTGGGTCTTTATGCTGACTTTATGAACTCGTTACAACCAGAAAATCTCTAGGGCATCACAATGTTTAGAGAGAGAGGGAGATAGCATTCACTTCATTGCCTAAGGCTTCCCCCTAATTTTTGGTCAAGTAACTTAAAAGCTCCGATACAGGATATGCTAGATTTACGCACTCAGACTGATAAAGTACTAGTAAGGAAAAAAAAAAGTTTGTTTTCCTGATTGCATATTGACATAGCTATATCCATATTATAGATTAGATAAATAGATAAGTAAATTATTTAATAGTCAAATATCTAACTCTAATAATAACAGATACATACAAATTATCTGGAATATGTTTTATGCTTTGTGACTTGGGGCAGGCAATATATTATATGAAACATGCCTAGGATTGTAACTTTCAGAAGATATTGACATATTTTGCAGGTCTTTTTTTTTTTACTTGTGCAAATTTAATATTTTTGCTTAGTGGTCAATTCTGTTTCCTTAATTGTTTTTTAACAAGACCATAAAGGAAAGCTGGAAACCTATGGCTTAAAAAGATTGACTGCTATGAAATTAGGTCAGACATTTTATAATAGTTTTCCTTATACCGTGGTTTCTTATTTCCCTTTCATCTTCCTTCAAAATGCTAAATATAATAGAATTCTTTTATTAAGCTAATACAGGCTACTACTATCTCTGTCTTTGTCTTCCCTGTACTCTCAATATTATGATTTCATTGTTATAACAATGATATTCCTCTACCAATGCCAGTTGGTACCTTTTCTACAACTTTTAGTATTAAACAGTTGTCTGAGAGTATAAGTGACTTACCCAATGTCAGATAGCCAGTATGTAGCCATGTGGCAAAGGCAGTCTTAAACCAAGGTGGTGGTGGTTGGGGTTGTTTTTTAATTCTTAAACCAGTTATCTAACCTTCTATGCTCTCTTATCTTAGTTATGTAGAATAGTCCCATCCTATCCTATACATACAGATCTCCTTTACATGTAATACCTCTTATCCTGTATTTACTGTCATTAAACAGTTAACTACTGACTCTGGCCAAAGTTGAGGGATATCAGTTAATGGAATTCCTTGATCTTGAATGCCCCTAATGTAAAGAAGAGAAGATTGTGTTATCAAATGAAGATGAACTATGCTGATCATTATGAATTACTATTATTCTGTCAACTAATAAACGTTCACTGAGCACCATATATACATACATAAGTAATACAATTAAAATGCATGTGAAAAAATTAAAAGCCTTCAGTATGTTGAGATAAGAATAATGTTTTTCAAATTAATTTGGTTATAGGATACTCGTTGGGATTGACACATGTTGACAGAATTTATGAATTACAATCTAGAGTTTTTAATTGTAGGAATAAAAGGCATAGGCAGCTAGATGTTTCTGTGGATAGTGTTTTGGACCTGGAGTCAGGAAGAATTGATCTCAGTTCTGGCCTCAGACACTTAATAGTTGTGTGTCCCTAGGCAAGTTGTTAACCCCTGTCTGTCTCAGTTTACTCATCTAAAAAATGGGGATAATAATGGCCTCTGTCTTCCAGGGTAGTTGTGAGGATCAAATGAAGAAATATCTCTCAAGCACTTTGCAAACCTTAAAGAACTATTTAAATGCCATCATCATTATCATCATCATCATCATCATCATCATCATCATCATCATCATCATTATGGAATATTCCAGGAATAAAGTAAGGTGGTAGGAAGAATTTGGAGAATAGAGGTTTTTAAACATATTTACTTATTTGAAAATTTCCATCATGGTTTCACATTTAATCTTTTCAAGGAAATTTTTACTGCAAGTTAGATTATCAATAGATATTTATTAATCACCTACAATGTGCCAGGCACTGTGATACAAGCTAAGGATATCAAGGAAGACAAAATACTGTCCCTGCTCTCATGAGTTAAGAGTCTAATAGAGGAGAGACAACATGTGAGGAACAATGTACTAATGATAAATATACAGGATAAATTGAAAATAATTAACTAAGAGAAATAATAAGAAATAAAGGGAATTGGGAATGGTTTCCTATAGAAAGTCAGGTTTCAGCTGAAACTTAGAGGAAGTCAGGGAAGCCAGGAAAGCAGAGATAAGGGAGAGAATTCCAGATATAGAGGATTACCAGTGAACATACTTAGATCTGAGAAACTGAGTGCCCAGTTTGAGTATCAACAAGGAGACCAGAATCAATGGATTTCATGGTATATAAGGACTGTGTAAGGTATAAGAAGACTAGAAATAGTTTTGTAGTTGGAGTGAAAGCAGAGAATGGATGATATGAAGGCTAAGGATTGATAGGGCAAGATCTATCTCTGTGGGATAATACAGCAAATGATTCAAGAGAAGAGGACAGTATGGGGTTGAACTGGTTCAGTAAGGTGTGAAGATGAGGAAGGCAGAAGAGTGTGGCCAGTGGAGGGTTAATGGTCTAGTTTAGAACTTAGAGGTCAAAGGAATAGAAGTCACTGTGAGGATGAAGAACGGGATTTGAAGTTGAGGCTTCCTATTATCTCCAGGCAATAACAAAACAAAAAACAAAATAGCAAAAAAATGCTTTTTTTTTAGTATTCAAAGCCCTTCATAACTAAGCCCCCACAAACTTCTTCAGTCTTCTTATGCTGTACTCTCCAATACTCTTCAATCCAGTGTCCTTGGCCTCCTGGATGTTCCACAAACAAGACACTCCATCTCTTGGCTCCAGATATTTCTGTCTATCTTCCATTCCCAGAATGCTCTCCCTCCTTCACTTTGACTACTGATCTCTCTAACTTAGTTTAAGTCCCAACTAAAATCTTACATTCTAAATGATGCCATCCCAACCAGCAGTCTCTTCTTTCTGTCTTCCTCTTTTTATATACCTAGTGCTTAGAAGAGCACCTGACAGATAGAAGCCCTTAACAAATATTTATTGATTAATTGATCATAAAGCACTGGGAGCCATGGAAAGCGAATAGATTTTATCAGATAAGGGGATTAAAGAATTCATAAATATGGGAGTGTAATATTTGTAGGTGATGTGGGTCAAGACTGTGACCATCTGTATGTATAGCTGGAGTGCAGTAGAGGAGTAGGTCATGAGAACTGAGCAAGTTGAAGAACTGGGAACTGAGGGTGTTTGACAGAGTATGTTGAAATCTCCAAGCAAGAAATCATTCTTGTAGATCTCTACTCAGATTATGTGAAGCAACAAGGATTTACAATTTATAGTTTAGGATTTATGCTGTTTGGGAGATGCTAGATTAGAACAACTATTTTACTTATTGGCATGTTCTGTCCTTCTATCAAAGAAGTAAATCAACTTGCTAGACAGATTTGCCATTCTTTTTTAAAATTATTATTTTTTTGTTAATTAATGTATATTTTTCTTTTCCTTCAAACTACTCCTCCAAACTATGAAAAAAGAAAAAGACTGAAAAACAAAACCATTTTGACAAAAACACATCGACAATTAAAAGAAATCCTTACATTGCCTAGATCCAAAAATTTGTGGATTATTCTGAATTCTTTAATCTGTTGTCATTCTCTAAGGAACAGATATAGCATTCTTCATCAGATTTGCTCTCCCTGAAGACATTTCCAATGTGACATAGGTCTTATTCTTGTGTGATTACAAATCAACTAAATGGATTTAATATTACAAATCAATTAAATTGATTTAATTTATCTGGAGAGATTTGTAGATTCAGGAAACCTGAAATACAGTATAAACTATGTCACTTATTCATATGACCTCTCTGAATTCAGTTTCATTTTCTTTGAAATTAAGGAGTTGTATTACATGATATACAAATTCCCTTCAGTTCTAAAACTCTAATATTTCTCCTTCTCCTCCTTCTTCTCCTCCTTCTTTTTCTTCTTCTTCTTCTTCCTCTTCTTCTTCCTCTTCCTCTACTTCTTGCTCTTGTTGTTGTTATTTTCCTCTTCCTCTGTATTTACTAATTTTATAATATACTAGTGCTTAAGTCTCACTCCTATTTGGCTTGTCACTATGCCTTCAAAAATAACACATTCTCTTAAAGGTCTATTTCCCATCTTACTTTCATTTCCCAAGCCTGACCCTTCAAAATTGGGCTATTCCTGAACATCTTCCTTTGGTGATTTGGCCAGTTTTCAATTTTTAGTCTACTCAAGATAATTGAAAAAGGTTTATTGTAAAAAGTTTTACACAGTAGAAGTGAGTGATATTCTTTCATTAAGCTTTCATGATATACTATGATTAAAATGTTGATTTAGATGGCCATTCTTTACTAAAAAAACCTTTTTAGTTGTTGCATAAACTAAATTATTGAAAAGCTTGTCATGAAAACTCTAAATTGAGAATGTACACTTTGGAAGGCAAAGGAAATGCATTAGAGAGTATTATTAGCTAATGCAAATTGCAAAAAAAGTAATCCACTATGCAAATTAAAATAAGATGTGAAAAGATTAGGTGATTAGTATCTACTTTTAATTCTACTGTCCCATTTGATCACTTTTTTGTTTCAGTGGATCTTTGCATATTTTTGAACAAAATACATTTTTTTCTTTATAAACTGAATATCATCACTCTGCATGTCCAATTTATGGATGATAATAGACGTTAAGTGTACAGTTGTCAGTTATATGTTCATAGTTTCTTTCCACTCCCAGAGGAATAGAAAGTAAATCTCCAATGGATGAGGGTTTCTTCCATTATCCATCTGAAATAAACTTGACTTATTGAGCACTGTACTGGCAATTTACACATTGTAATGACCAAAATTGTTACTGATCACCAGGGATTCCCATGGCAGTCGCAGCTAGGTCCCCTGAACAGCCAACTCCATTTAATTTCTGTCTTCTGTCCTAGAAATAAATGTTCCAGCACTTCTAACTTAGAACCTCTGGGATTTTTCTTAAATTTGAGGTTAAAAAGAAGTAGCTATGTAAAAATCTTCCCAACTAAAGTAATTTTAGAAGCTAAGGAGAAGAAGGCAGGGTGATGATGCAAATTTGAAGCTAGAATGATATATATTCCCTTTCCCCAGAAGACATAATTAGGAGAGCAGAGGGGAAAAAAAAGGCTGCCAGAGTTAGGAAGATGAGAATATAACTGCTAAAAAAAATAGGCTTGGCTATTTAAATTTTATCCTTTATTAGGTAACTGATAAAACACATTCTAGTGTTCTGTTCTACTCTAATCCTCCAAGTCCATTAGCCCCTTTCCAAAAGTCATTGGTCAAAAAATGTCTGACCTGTCATTGCTCCCCAAAGTCTACTAAACTTTATATATCTATATCTATATCTATATGTATATCTATATCTATATGTATATCTATATCTATATCTATATTATATCTATATCTATATCTATATCTATATCTATATCTATATCTATATCTATATCTATATCTATATCTATATCTATATCTACATCTATATCTATATCTACATCTATATCTACATCTACATCTACATCTACATCTACATCTACATCTACATCTACATCTACATCTACATCTACATCTATATCTATATCTATATCTATATATCTATCTATCTATATCTATCTATCTATCTGTCTATCTATCTATCTATCTATCTATCTATCTATCTATCTATCTATGTATAGATATGTTCCTTCTTTGCCATAAGAATTCCTGGGTCTTTCTATTGTCTCTGAAGCTGAAATCTAACATATGTTCTGTCTCTCCTAATTGTAATGTGAGTTCCTTGATAACAGGAATTATCTTGCTTTTTATTCCTAATACTCAGCACAGTTCTTGGAACATAGTAAACATTTCGTGAAGCCATAGAGATCTTATTTAGTAACAAAACAGACTTTTGTCATGACTTTGATTTTGTCTAGTAATTTAATTTCTTTTAATAAATCATATTTTCCCTTAAATATTTGTATTTAATGAAAAACCAATTTTGGTTGGTCTTACTACTCAATATTGGCTTGATTAAAAAAAAAAGCTGGTTAAATTCATTTTTTATTCATTCATCTATTCATTTATTCAACAAACATATAGTTAGTAAATATTTAGTAAATGTGCAGACTGCTAGATATTGGGGAAAGTGTCATGAAGGAAGAATCACTCAAGTTAAGACTATGAAGGAGACAATGACAGAGAAAGGATTCCAGGCAGAGGGAATACCATGTAGACACTGAAACATGGGATTTAATTAGGAGTTATTAGCAGACCAACTTTGAAGTGTAGGCAGCATAAAAGAAAGTCCTGGAAAACAAAGCTGGAAAGTTAGGCTAGAGTCAGATAATGAAGAATTTTATGTTTTAAGCCAAGAAAACTAGATAATACTCTGAATGCAATAGGCAGCCAATGATATTTTTTTTTTAGTTAGGAACTAACTACATTATAACAAGATTTTAGGAAGATTATTCGTGTAAGATGTATTAGAACACAGAGCTCACAGGTAAGGATGCCTTTTAGGATATTACTGGAATGCTCCAAACAACAAAGGTCTAAAATAGGATGGTGACATTTGAAACGTAAAGGAGTGTGTAATGATTTTGCTAAAGTAGAAGCCAAAAATATTTTGACTGATAATTTATGAAATAATAAGAGAGAAAAATTAAATATGACTCTGGAGTTTGTAGTCTATGTCCTAGGAAAGTGTGTGTCTGACTAGCAGGTGTGGGGGAAATGACATTTAAAGAAAAAGTGAGCTCATATGAAGGAAAATATATTATCACTCACTACTTTGCATATATCAGGGGTTCCATAAATATAGAATGACCTACAAAGGTTAATCCAGTCTTCCCTGTCTTTACCAATGTCATGCTAATATCCGATAATAGTGATCACTTATTTCTATTCCTCCTAGTCAGCAGTCACATATATCTGCCAAGGAAATTTATATTTGTATTAATTTGGAACTTGTAGATACATTATTTGGCTAATGTCCATATGTTCTACAAATGTTCTTTTTGTGTCTCTGTGTTTTTGTATTTTAGATCTTCCCAAATACATTGTAAATTTTTTGAAGACAGAGACCATTTATTTGCTTTTTTGGACCTTTCTCAGCACACTGCTAATCACAAGTAAATGCTATTGTCCTGCAATCATAAACTGAGGACCCAGATAACTTTGCTCATAATATAGCACATACTATAGATATTTTCATTGTTTAACCCATGCTGAGCTTTTCCTTCTTCTCTCCCTTTATCAACACACAATGTATTATTAAATTATTTGCTGTAAGGTTTCCTAACCTAGTGTCCAAGGACTTCTTGGTTCATGGATAGATTTCATGGGGCCCACGAGCTTGAATGGAAAAAAAAAGACATCTTAGCCTCTCTTACAATTATGAATGCAAACAATAAAGAACATTAGTATTATCAGTACCCATTACTTTCTTGTCAAATGAAATATTTTCAGATCACATTACAATCGTAGCAATCTCAAAATATATTTTACACTCATCATTTCTTTGAAATGACTGGTTGTTAGATTCACTACAAGATATGGCACTATATCAATCAAAATAATTTAGCTATACTTCAATATGATTGGTTTGTTTTGTGTATTTTGTAATGTATTTTAAAATGTCATAGTGAGAAGGGGTCCATAGGCTTCATCAGACTATCACAGAAGTCCATGACACACAAGAAGTTAAAAACCTAAGATCTGTTATGTCAAAATGTTCAATTTCACACATGTTAATCTTGGAGCCTGGTGCAGTAGATGCGACAGGGGAAATGAAAGCAAGTGGACTTTTATTTGGAAATGAACTCCAACACCGACTACGAGCCTAGCATTTCTAAGAGCTAGGAAGGAGTAATCCAATTTCTAGCACTACCTGTGCAAACTAGGTCAGGCTTTTAAGACTCCATGAACAAGGGTTTCCTCATTCTATACAATGAAATGTTTAGAGTAGATTTCTTGGATTGTAGCTCCAATATCCAAATATTATGGAATGAAGCTTATCCTATAGAGCATGTTCAGAGCTGATCTTCCTGGTTCTGGCTGATCATGTGAGCTGGTTCAACAGTTCAGCAATTTAGAGAGGATAACTCTCCAACTAAGCATATTTTGGCTCAGCAACAAAGGCCGTACACACTTTTAAACAACAAATGTTGCTGTTGTAAAGCGATTGCTTGTTTTCTATGATGGAAGTGAAAATGAGTCAGTAAACCTTTTGAAAGGAGAGCTAGCTAGCTCTCCTCCTGAAAATCTCTAGATGGTTTCATGAAGATTTGAGACTTTGATTAATTGCAACCATACACAATTATCAGCTAGAACAAAGGGTTCAAATAAGAAAGTTTGCAACTAGGCTTCCCTGCCTCCCCTCCCCCCTCCACCCCTCTTAATATTGCTTTTTCTTTCTATTTTATAGGAAGTAAATATTTATTTTATATATGATTTATATTGCGTCCTGGTTTGATTCTGTTCCAGCTGTCTCATCCTAGAGATCACTTTTCTGCTGGTAAGTCACTGCCCAGAAACTCCATTTGAAGATGTTACTGGGTTAGCCTTGGCTCACTTCTTTCCTGATTCCATCCTCCATTTAGTCACTAAAGTGATTTTCCTAAAATGCTGCCCTAATCAGATCACATACCCCCTAGTCAATAAACTCCTGTGGCTTCCTATTGTTTCCAGAAGAAAATACAAATGCTCTGGCGTTCAAGCACATCATAACCAATCCCCCAACCCCACCTTTCCAGTCTTCTTATGCTTTACTGTCCAACGTGTACCCTTCAATCCAGTGACACTGGATTCCTGGCTGTCCCACAACAAGGTACTCCAGCTCTTTCTTGGCTCTGGATATTTTTCCTGCCTGTGTATCTCCCATGCCTGTATCCTTCTCTCCCTCTCAGGCTACTAATCTCCCAGGCTTCCTTTAAGTCCCAAGTGAAATCCTGTCATTTACAGGAAGCCTTCCTTAAGCCATCTTCATTACAGTGCCTTCTCTCTGTTAATTAGCTCGCATAAAGTTTACTTTAAATAAATATGCTTACATACTGTCTCCCCCATTAGATTGTAAGCTTCTTGAGGGAAAAGACTGCCTTTTTTTTCCCCCTTTGGCAATTGGGGTTAAGTGACTTGTCCAGGGTCACACAGCTAGTAAGTGTCAAGTGTTTGGTCTGAGACTGGATTTGAACTCGGGTCCTCCTGACTTCAGGGCCAGTGCTCTATCCACTGCACCACCTGGCTGCCCCAAGAAGACTGCCTTTTGATTCTTTTTGTATCCTCAGAGCTAGTAGGCACTTAATTATGTATTGATTGATTGATCACAAATTCAAACTGCTACGCGAGGCCTTTCTCAATACTGCCAGATATTAGTACTTACCCTTCTGTAATTACTTCCCTTTTATTTTGTGTACCACTTTTACATACCTAATTATTTTCAAATTTTTTCAGCTGGCCCCCATTAGAATCACATGCTTCATGAGGACAGCGACAATTTTTACCTTTCTTTGTATCCCCAATGCTTAGCGTATGCTTCAATACAGTAAGTGCTTAATAGATTCATTCTGAATGACTTCACCAAATTTTCTCTGGGGACCCTGAGTGTGATGTATTATGAATCAAAATATGTGACCAAAACAAATCCCCCTTTCTTTTATTAAAGGGTAGATTCCCTCAGGAACATGTCCACGGTGAACCTCCTCCACAGTTCCAGAGCAGAGAAGTCCCTTAGAAAGAGAAAGTGTAAGTAGAGTCCCTGCACCTCATCCCCAGAAGTGTTTTCTTAATGTCAGAACTGGTTTAAAGATTCAGAGCTGGAAGAGATCTCATGCCAATTTTTTTCTGACTCCCACATTTTACATTTGAGGAAATCGAGGCCCAGAGAGGATAAGTAAGTCGCTTAAAAACCAGGTAATAACAGAGGTGAGATTACTTAGATTCCCCAATAGTGCTTAGCCATACTGGGCACATAGTAGGCACCTTATAAATTATTGCTATTTAATTACTAAAGAAGCATGAGCCTTCTCCTGAGTGTAGTTCTTTTAGCCCTAGTCAAATTTCTTTCAAGCATTGGGCATGTGGGTCCATGGTAATTTTTATGACTAATTTAAATCGTTAGACCTAATTAGCCTTAGAGCATACCACAAGTTGCCTGACTCACCCCTGCTCCTTTTGCTAAGTCCTCAGGGTGTTGTAGGTGGAAGCTGGGAGCACATCAGGGTTGAGCAATATGTTGTTGGGCCCTGTGGGAGGCCAGTTATGATAATGGGTCACCTTTATGCTCTTTAGAAGTAGGAGAAAGTAGGTTGCCTCTCTAAGGGTCATACAAGGCATAACCCATATGGGATTAGAGCCAAATAGAGTAAATGAGTATATGAAAAAGGCAGGTGTATTGCATGCAAGCCTTAGTAAATTTCACTACAACCAGAATAACTGCCCTTAATAATGCTTCATTTTCTCAAGTTAATTAACTACTTTGTGGTTCACTGTCCTCATTTAAAAAAACCAGTGAAATAATAGGCATTTATTAATATAGAGTTTTGCGATGGTTGATTACTTTTTGTCAAATTCTGCAAGATTACTGAAATTATGTCAAACTAAAAGCATGTTAACATCACAGTTAAACCTTTTAATTACGTTTTTCATCGTTTTCAATTAAAATCTCCATATGTCATGAATAAGGTCAGATCTGCAAAGCCTAATTGAGTCAGGCTAAGTAACAACATCTGGGTTTGACCCCTGCCAGTTTCTGTTGATTCTCAAGGGGCTTGAGACAACTGTACTGGGAAGTGCCTGGGGTAACTTCTCTGGTGGAGCTGTTCCTGTTGTTTGCTTCTTCTTCCAATGCTTCTACCCTGCCCTTGTGACCATGTGAAAACTTGTGAGATTTTGCACGTGTCGGACACTGTGATAAGGCATCATCATGCCAGCTCCTTTCATTCGCCAAAGATGAGATCCACATTGACAGCCAGCTTTAGGTTTTGGGGTTAACTACATAATAATAAATCCACTGAATGCTTTGAGCGCTGAGGCAGCCAGCAGCTGTCTCAACACTCCAGAGCATCAGAGACCCAGAGGGATACTGAGAGTAGTTCTTAATAATTGGGTTAGTGCTGAGTTCTTAGTTTAGTTGGACTACATAGACATAGCCTAATAATGACACAACTGTATATTAGCTAATATGTTAAGGGCTTCATACCTGAATCACACAAACAGACATAGACATACATATAACATGTATGTGATATATATATATATATATATATATATATATATATATATATATATATATGAATGTATGTATATGTACACACACACACACACACACACACACACACATATGGGGCAACTAAGTGATGCAGTGAATATTGTGCTGGGCCTGGAGTCAGGAAGACCTAAGTTCATATCAGGCCTCAGATTGAGTTGAATTAGGTGTGAGATCCTGGGCAAGTCACTTAACCCTGTTTATCTCAGTTCTTCATCTGTAAAATGAGCTGGAAAAGGAAATGGCAAACTACTCTAGTCTTTGCCAAGAAAACCTCAAATGGAGTCATGAAGATTACATATAGCTGAATAACAGTAACAAAAATACCTATACATCACACATATGCATATGATGTATGTCATATAATATGAAAGACTGGAAATATAGGGGTATTTAACAGGGCAGGGGAACATCATATGTTATTTCATTGGCTTGAGAAACTACTGATTTAGAGATTCCTTCCAATAATCTAGACAGTAAATTTCACTGAAACTTAATAGTTTAAGAGAGCTGCCTAGGTCACCAGAAGACTAAGTGATTTGCTCAGGGTCACATAAACAGTAGGTGTCAGAATTTGGACTTGAAACCATTCTTCCTAACTCGAAGACTGGCCTTCTCTCCATTACATCATGCTACTTTATACACACAGAACATATGTAAAGTACTGAAAAAAGTGTGTGTTGTGTGTGTGTGTGTGTGTGTGTGTGTGTGTGTGTGTGTAAAATGCCCTCTGACAACTAACGCTGATAGTGTGGATGTTTGTATTAAATTCTATGACAATCGATTGAATTATACAATATAATAAAGTAATTCTTTATTTCAACAAATTAAAAGAAAAATGACAGTAAAACCAATCATCTGGTGTAATATTCTTAAAAATAATTCTGGTGATGTGACCAAATGATTTGTTTTTCAACCTGTCATTGCTCAAGTAAGCTGCATGTTTATGCATTTACAGAGATAATTTTTATTACATAAGTGTGGAGAAAGAATGGTTCTAATTCTCGCCTTTTCCCTCTTTATTCAGAACTGTTTATATGACTTCTATTAAGATGGAATTTTTAATGGACCATGTGTCAAAATCTCCTTGTTTTGGAGTAGACCAAAAAGTTCTTCAAAGATTTTTGGACAGCCAAATTCTAGGCAGCTATGTGGCTTCAGCGGGCTTTTAAAAGTAGTAGCTACTAACACAAATGATATCTCTGAGGTACTAAGCAGAGCAAAGAAGACAATGAACCTAATAGAAGGAAAGTATTTGAGTAATATATAATCTTTAAAAAAAATTGATTTCTTTATCATACACTTGAGTACTATATCTCAGCATGTGAGGAATAAAAGAAAACATTTTGGAAGTATTTAGATTTTAAAAAGCAAATGGGAAAATATTCCTTACAAAGCTCTCATTTTTACTCAGGTATTTAGACAGCTAAGTGGCACAGTGGATGTATTACTGGATGTGGAGTCAGAAGATTTGAGTTCAAATCTAGCCTCAGGTACTAGCTGTTTAATACTGGACCACTTACCTAACCTGTTTGCTTCAGTTTCCTCCAATAAAGAGATAATAACAGCCTCTATCTCATAGAGTTGTTGTATGGATCAAATGAGAATATTTGTAAAGTGCTTAGTAACATGCCTGGCACATAGCAGACACTATATAAATACTAATTCCTTTCCTCTTTAGTCAACTTTTCTCATGTGTATTCTAAATTAAGAATATTTAATGCAATTTTTTTCTTGAACCTATGTACATAAATTATCATATTATTACCATGAAATGCATCTAGGACAAATAAGAAACAACTAACAACAGCTCTCTTACTACCAAACATTCAGAATTTTCAATTCAATTTTAAAGTTTAAAACAAATATTTAGTACTATAAGACCACCATCTATAGGTACCTGAGTTTATTTGAATGCAGGAATATGCTGGAGCTAAGCCACTTTTCACCAGGTCTGTGTCCTCATGTAACGTTGGATTTTTGCCAGATTTACTTTCAGCTCTTCCTATGACCTTGTGAAATTTTCTGAACTTCCCTATACCCCAGATCATTGGAACAATGGAGAAAATGCACTTATTCTATGCCTCTTGTTCTTTGTTTATTTAGGCATCCACTTACTGTTTTCTCAATGAATAATTAAAGCAGATCCCTTTCAGGAATTTTAGTGTATATTTACAGCAGCTTTTGTTATGGTAGTCAAAATTTGGAATAAGGAGGTATCTTCCTGTTGGGGAATGATTAAACAAATTGTGGTATGTGAATGTAATTGGAGATGGTACCATAATAAATGATTAACTCGAGGGCAGAGACAAGATGGCAGAGTAGAGGCAGCAACCCAGACTTAACACTCCCAACATTCTTCTTCAAACAACTTTAAAAGAACACATCAAATTGAATTCTGGAGCAGCATAGCCAAAAAAAATTTGGGAATAGATGGTTGTGGTTTTTTTTCCTCCAGCAACACCAGCAATGCTTCTTGGAGACAGCTGCAACAGCAGCAGCAACAGCTTCAAGAACTCTGAAGCCAGAGACATTCTAGGGCCAAGAAGAATACTAGCACTTGCATTTGATGGAGAGCAGGGGACCTGGTCACAGTTCCAAGGCAAAGAGAAGCATCAGCACTTGAAGCTTCAGGGGAGCAGAGGCCCTTTCTGGGTCCAGACCAGAGTACAGAACAGGAGAGCAGTGACTACACCTCTCCCCAGAACATATCACTTTGGGAACACTGAAGACTTACAGACACCCAGAACTAGCTGTGAAAATAGCAGTATGAAAACACCTGAAGCTTAGGACAGTACCCTGCTTCTCAACTCCCAACAGCAGAGACAACTTTCACATTCAAAGTGGAGAGGTAGGCTGGAAAAATGAGCAAATGAACAAAAGAACACGACTATTAAAAACTACTATGGTGGCAGGGAAGATCAAGAAACAAACTCAAAAGACAACAATGTGAAAACATTTATAGAAAAGGCTCAAAAATGCAAATTGGACAACAACCCAATAAGAATTCCTGGAAGATCTATAGAAATAAATAAAAATGGTAGAGGAAAAAAATAAGAAAAAAATGTAAGTAATGCAAGAAAATGATAAAAACAGAATTAATAGCTTGGCAAAAGAGGCACAAAAAATACTGAAGGAAATGATAACTTAAACAAAAGAAAGCAAAATAAACAAACAAAAACAACAGAACTGGCCAAACGGGAGAAGAGATACAAAACCCCACTGAAGAAAATAATTCCTTAGCAAACACAATTGGCCAGATGGGAAGAGAAGTACAAAATCTCATTGAAGAAAATGATTCCTTATAAATTAGAATTGGACAAATAGAAGTTATCAATTCTATTAGACATTAAGAAACAATAAAAAAATCAAAAGAATAAAAAAATAGAGAAAAATGTGAAAAATCTCAACACAAAAACCAAAACAAAACAAAAAATTGACCTGGAAAATAGATCCAGGAGAAATAATTTTAAAAATTGCTCCCCTATATGAATGTCAGGATCAATATTTCAAGAAATTATAATGGAAAACTGACCCAATGCTTTAGAACCAATGGCTAAGATAGGAATTGAAAGAATCCACCAATCACTTCCTCAAAGAGATCTCAAAATGAAAACTCCTGGAAATGCTATAGCCAAATTTTAGAACTACTAAGTCAAAGAGAAAATATTGCAACAGCTAGAAAGAAACCATCATGGAGGAACAATTAGGATCATATAAGATTTAGCAGCTTCTACTTTAAAGGCACAGAGGGCATGAAATATCAAATTCTAGCAGACAAAGAAGCAAGGATTACAAACAAGAATAATTTACCAAGCAATATACTGAGCATAATCCTTTGGGGGGAAAAATGGATGTGTAATGAAATAGAGGACTTTTAAGCATTCCTGATGAAAAGACCAGAACTGAATAGGAAATACGGCATTCAAACACAAGACTCAAGAGAAGTATAAAAAGGCAAACATGAAAAAAGAAATCACAAAGGCATTTATATGTTTAAACGGTTTACATTCCTATATGGGAAGATGATACTTGTAACTCCTAAGAACTTTATCATTATTAGGGCATTTAAAAACAATCTATATAGAAAGAGGGCATGAGTTTGAGTTGATTATGTTGGGATGATTCAAAAAGAAATGAGTGAGATAGAGGGATGCACAAGGAGAAGGGGGAAAAATAAAGATAGAATAGGGAAGATGTACCCAGGTAAAAGAGGGATTCAAGGAGGAGACTTTAGAGTGGGGTAGAAAATGGGGTGGTCGATGCTTAAACTTCAGTTACATCAGAATTGGTACAAAGAGAGAAGAATAAATATATACACATGCAATTAGTTGGGTATAGAATTCTGACTCAATAGGAAAATAGGAGGAGAGGGGGATAAGATTTATTGGAGGTGAGTGATAAAAGGTCTGGTTACATAAGAAGGCAATAGTTAGAAGCAAAACAGACCTTTTAGGAGGGACAAGATGAAAAGAGAGAAAGAAAGACAAACATAAGAAAATAGGATGAAGGGAAATGCATAACTGTAATCATAACTGTGAATGTGAATGGGATGAACTCACCCCAAAACAGAATCAGATAGCAGAATGAATTAGAAAGCAGCATCCAACAATATTTTGTTTCCAAGAACCACACTTGAAACTGAAAGACACAAACATTTAAAATCAGGGGCTGGAGCTGAATCTTTAATGCTTTAGCTGATGTAAAAAAGGTAGGGGTAGCAATTATGATCTCAGGGCAAAAATGGACTGAATTTAAAGAGATAATCATGGAAGCTACATTTTGATAAAAGATATAATAGACAATGAAGTGATATCAACAGTAAACATACATACATACATATACACACACAGACATATATACTCATACAAAACACACACACATACCATTGGGCAGAACATCTAAATTCTTAAAGGCACAATCAAAAGCTACATAGCCAAAATTAGAAGAAAAACCTTCTTTCCTTCATTTTTTTTCTTCCAACTGGGAAAAAAATATAACAATTTTCTCAAATATTGCCCTCATTTTTCAAATCTATAAGGAACTGAGTCAGATTTATAATAATATGAACCATTACTTAATTGAGAAATCATCAAAGGATGTGAACAGGGAATTTTCAGAAGAGGAAATCTGAGCTATCTAGTATCATATAAAAAAATGAACTAAAGCAGTATTGATTAGAGAATTGCAAATTAAAATAATTTTGAGGTACTACCTCATACCTATCAGATTGGTTAAATCAAAAGAGCTAATGGATTTGCCAAATAAAATGATAAAAAATGGAAAAAAATGATAAGTGTTGGGGGAGATTTGGGAAAATAGGGCCATTAATGCATTGTTGAGGGAGTTATAAACTGGTCCAACCATTATGAAGAACAATTTGGAATTGTGTCCCAAAGGCTGTAAAACTGTGTATACCCTTTGATCCAGCAATACCATTATTAGGCTTTGTACCTAAAATAAAACAAGACAAAAACCTATTAAGATAAATTAAACACACATATATATATATATATATATATATATATATATATAAAATGTGTGTGTGTGTATATATATACACACACACACACATACACACACATACACACATATACATATATACATAAATATGTACTGTTTCTAGAAAACTTTAGGGGTATATATTTATATATTATGTGTGTGTATATATATATATATATACACATATATATATATGTGTATACACATATTTCTAAAGTTTTCTAGAAACAATATAGTCTTTTAAATCTCAATACTTATAATCAAAGGCTCAGAACAAAGAGATCACAGGGTCTTGAGAAATCATTCCCTACCTTTTCCCCCTAATTTTTAAAATTTTCTTTCCCTATTCTACTTTTCTTAGCAAGTAAAGAGCTGGGTGGAGATTAGCTGCTGGGCTGCTGAGAGTGGATGAAAGAAGTAAGTTGAAATGGGGAACATAAAAGTGTATGACATTTCAAATCAGTCTTGCTCTCTTAACTCAGGAAATGTTGATCTATAGAGGTGAATTACAGAAGCAGTCTGACTGACATCAAAATGTTCCACAGTAGAGAAAATTTGTTTTGGTTGTCCTCCCACTTCTGTTTCTTAACTTCTTGCCCACTTCCAGACTTCTTACCCTAATCATGGGAAATTGAGGACCCTAGGATCTTCCAGAATTCTCTATTCAAACCTGCTTTAAAGTTTCTTTTCTCAATCAAAACTTCAATTCTCTGCAGTCTTAGTGTTGTTCTGATCTAAATTAATTCAGACTAATGTATGAAAGAGGCTTATCTCAAAAGAAGAATTCACATATTAAAAGAGAATCTTGTTAAGACTGATTAATCCTGATTTGTTGGAATAACTTTGATTGGGAATGTTTTTCCCCAATGCTTCTTTCTTTTTCCTGGGCCAGAATTCCTTACCTGGTCTATTAGAAAGGAAAACAGTGACACAATAGTCAGTTGTACTCATGTTGATTTTTGACAAGGGTCTTTTTAATCCAAGGTACTTGATATGAATGTCATTCACTGCTTGGCAAAGAAGCTTAGGTTGACACAGAAAAATATGAATATTTGAAATCTCAAAAGCCTGAAAGTTTTCATTCAGGTTCTATCCTCTTTAGCATAGCCACAACTCATTGGTCAAATTGTTAGTGTTCTATCAAACATATCCACAAATGCTATACAAACTGGAAAGGATACACACACACACACACACACACACAATATATATATACATACATATATATATGTATGTGTGTATGTATATATGTATATGTATGTGTATATATGTATATATGTATGTTTTCCATTTACATAGGTCAATAATGAAAAATGTATATGGGAGAATATTGAAATATCTAGATATAAAAATAGTGGTAGCAAGAGTTTGAATTATATTTCTTCATTTTAAAAGTCAATGTTTGTTAATGATAGTGAATAGATCTGAGGTTTATTTGGCAAATCCACTAGCTTTTTTGATTTTTCTTACTAAGTGAAGGCCAACTTCAGTACAAAACTCCACTGTAATTAATGTTAAAATTTATATTCCTGTAGGATGAAGGTAAAATGCTATCCACATCATGAGAAATTATGACAATCTACAAATAAATGTAGTTTGCTAGTCTCAGATGATTTCTTCTTGGAAACAGCTCCTTTGTGATGGTGGAATGCTGTATAAATCAAGTATATTTTAGCATTACTGTCTCCCAGAAATTGAATTATTCTCTGAGGAAATGTTTGTCTGTCTAGGTCATTGTAAAACTGGATTAGTTTAACAGTTCTGGGAATTCCACATTTCTTTCTACATTTTGAGCTTATCTATGGATTAGCAGACATTTATGCTGCTATTAATCTTGTGTAACTTAAAAGGACTAATTTTCTAGCAAACAATAGAAAAACTAAGGTGCAGGAAATTATTAACATCCATATAGAAAAAAAATTGATTTAAATTTCCTTAACTATAATATATAATATTTTTAAGTGTTAAAATAATGTTGTCTATTCATTATGAAACTCTTTTTTGATGTCACATATTTCCATTTTTTAACAGAACAATTAAACTAAATTCTGTGTAAAAGGGAAAGAAAAAAAACTGAGGTGTGTTAATTTTCATGTAAATTAATGTTTTGAGATTCCTAAATTTCTGTCAAAGGACAGTTTTGAAGGCTATGTGGATGTATACATTTATGTTAAAGAACTAAATGCTATTTTTAAACATTTCTCATGACATGTATAGTGTTAATCAAGGTGCTTTTTTTCCTCACAAAGTCAATTTCAGAGAATTATTGAGTTTTTTAGTTCCTAAGGATGTATCCTATCCTTAAATTTCTTATTTATATTTATAGACAGAGTATAGTATAATGGATACTGTACCTCACATCAGGATAGGCCTTCATTCAAATTCTGTCTCCTTTTCAAGCTATATGACCCCAACACCCAATTTAAATTCTCTTTGACTTGATCTCCTCATGCCAGTGTACCTAACATCCATGCCTTCTCTAAAATACCATATGATTTCTATTATTATTTTTGTTAGTGTTAAGCAGTTCATTTGTATAGAAGTCATTAGTACTTGAAAAGGCTTTCTGTCTTATTCATAGGTCTTAAGACAAAAATTTCAGAAAGAAATTCACACCTTAATATTCAATTGAACAATGATGGAAAATTCCAAGTTGATAGCTCTGCATGGTTGTCAACATTTGGAAAAGATTCTAAGTAACCTGTATAAAGTGTTTTCACACATTTCCTCAATTTATTTTAAATATTTTGATCTATATAGAATGATATGATCCTTTCTATAAGAAATTGAATGGTTTAGAATTACAAAGTTGACAGCTATGTTGCAATCATTAGCATTTCAAAATGGCCACACTTACTTGATGCAGATTAATTGTTCTAGTCAGGGTTCTCAAGTTTATACATTTTCATTAAAACTCAGACAGAACTTTTTAAAATGGTTTGCTACCACATATCAATCATTGCATGAGGTGGTTTTAAGAAAGGTTTTCCTCTAAGTACTACATAAGTACGCATTTAAAAGGAGGTATATGTGTGAATGTATGTTTGAATGTGTGTATGTTTTTGATTTTTTTTGGGGGGGAGGATATAAAAATACATAAGAACATAAAATTCATTTTGAAATATATTTTTAAAGGCATAGAAGTTCTCTTTATCAGGAACAATTAACTGTTTACTTCTCCATTATTGTACTCCATTGTTATGGAGCAGCAAGAAGGTTGGCCTGGAATTCAAGAGATTTAGGCTCTGGCACCAGAGCTTTTACTGACTTGTTCTGAGACTGTATAAATCACTCAGTTTCCTCATTTGTAATAGGAGAGTACTGTGTTTGACAACTTCTAAAACTTCTTTAATTTTTAAAGTTTAGTAAAACAGGGGACAGAGAGGAAAAAGATGGGGAAAATGCCTGTGGGCTCAAAGAAAACGCTAGTACCTGTGATTAGGACTTTTTATAATTTTTTTTATATAATTTAATCAATTGGTGAAGCCAACATGGCACAATGTGAATTCATAAATCTTTTCTCTTTTGATTGCTATTCTTTTGATTAAGAGTAAGTCTCCTCATACCTCTCAGTTTCTCCATTTATAAGAGGAGGGGATAGGATAGGTCTAGCTGAGTTCTAAATCTATGAAGGTATGAATGAGTATTAAACTTAACCATTGGAAGCAAGAACACTTATATATTTGTGTTTATAACTCCAGTGCCTGGCACTCTCCCATGTGCATAGAAGATGTTTAATCAATCAATTCAACAATCATTTGTTAATGTTGAATTCAATTCAATTAAAATTTATTGCCATTGTTTCATTACTATTTATTGTTAGACTCATAGAATATTAAAATTAGAAAGGACCTTAGAATTCATCTTGGTAAACTCCAACCCCAAACATGAATTCTGTCTATAATATTGTTGATAAGTGCTATTCTAACCTCTGTTTTAGAGAAGTTTGCCTCTTTCAGGTAGCCCTCTCACTATATATTAAGAGGAATCAAATTATTTCAAAATTGCCTCTTACATTGTGATGAAATTTGTTTTTCTCTGTTTCTCTTACCCATTGGCCTTAATTATGTTTTCCATGGTCATGTTAACAACCTTTAAGATATTTACTTTGAGTTGCCCTGAGTTGATCAAATCACAGGCAGTAATATCTTCCAAAATGTTGCCATTGTAATGAAGAGTGACACAGACATACAGAATGCCACTGATGCATATTCTTCCATGGATTAAACTGGAGATTCTTCTTCTAGAAGAATCCATTACATTTCACTGGAGATTTACCTTGGAGAGATTTTGGAGCATTCATGAATATTCTGTAACTGTTTTGCATGGATAACCATGTGGTGAATGAGAAACTCTTTGGCTACAGAAACTTTCAAAAGGACATTCCTCAGTTTCCATTCCTCTTTCTTAGTCAGAACTCTAGTTTTGATTGGACTCCTTTACTGATGGCTTCTGGCAAGAGACAATGGTATGAGGAGAGAGAGCTTGGACCCTCTATCTCCAAGGCTAAAACATGGCCTTATTATTATGGGTTTCAGTTGTTTGCCTCACTGCTGGTACTTGCATCTGAGGAGATGGAGATTAATCTACAGGTACTGACCTTGTGAGTTTTGAAAGGTCAAGAGAGTAGACCCCAGGACTCAGGGATGTTTGGAAGTTTTCCCTCCTGACATTTCAAGATTTGCTAGGTTGGAGCCTCAAGATTAATCTTCTTCCCTTAAAATGAATTGAGAGACAAAGGGAAAACAAACAAACAAACAAACAAATGAAAAACCTGTATTCACAGTGCCACATATCAGCCTCATAAAATCTATCAACTAAGCTGTCAAACTGAGAGCAGAGATCTCCCAAGAGAAATTGACTAAAGAGAATGATCTGGTGAGGATGCACCAAAGTCTGGTTCAGGAAATAAAACAGGTCAAAGAGGCTACTGTCAACCGTGTGCTTAGCAGACCTGAACTGGTTACAGATTGTCTAGATGTGTCCCAAAGTCTTCCCAAGGCCTTTCCATTATATTTCATTATAATTCTTCTGGAAGCAGTCTTCCTTGCCTATTCCTCATGAGGAGTAGTAATAGAGGTGATTGTACCAGGCGCTATTACCTGTGGTCCCTCCTACCTGTCCTTAAACCAAGTAAATACAGTACTATTAAGACAATATCACAATGCCTGTTATAGGTGAAGCTACTGTTTTTTAGTCCAGACTTTTCTGATGTTTTGTTCAAAGTGACCCACTTTATTGTGGATTTTTATGTGTTAGATAAATTGGCATACTCTTGTTATGTGACTCCTATACCTTGAAACTGTGTTTTGGTGCATAAAGTCCTAAGTTTCCTCCACATATGCAATCACCACATTTCAGATCATCTACTTAATTTACATATTATCTGTCATCATCCATGTATTTTCAATACTATTGTCAAGGAAAGTTTGTCCTCATTATTGGTGGCTCTGAAGTCATGATATATGATGTTCCAGTGTCTTGTTTTGATTTCATATCCAAAAAGCCTGGAAACACTTCAGCCAACCAAAAATTTGGGTTCCATCTCCCATTACTTCTGCTGGTAAAAAAGGCTTTTTTCTGAGAACAGCGTGAAAGCCTACAATTCTCCCAGAAAAGCTGTAATTTATGTTTCCCAATCTTACAGGCATTACATCTTTCAGAAACACTTAGAAATCCTTTCAATGAAGTGGCCAGAGGGAGGCTCCATGGGATGCCTGACAGTTGAAAGTAAAGATAGGGGAGGATCTGGAATTTATCATGATCTGAAAAAAAAACAACAACACAAACCCCTCCAAAATCCATAAAACAATCTTTCTAGTTTTATATTTCTTTTTGTCAATAAAAAATGAAGGTGCTAACCCACAATACAAACAGGTGATCCATGTTTTGGCAATTTCTTGCATACTTTTATAGCTTTGTCACCCTCTGACTGATATTTCTGTAGCTTTATAGTGCTATCCCCATCATATCACACAAAGAGAAAGTACCAAATCATTCTATATACTCAACTGAGAAAATAAAGGTAAACCATATTGAAAATCATCCAGGGCAAAATGTGCCATTCTTGGAAAGGCATTCATGCTCCACTAGAGGAAAATGCAATCTCTTTTGTCAAAGTGAATGGCACTGGTTATCCCTTTGATATTCACTAGCAGAACAGATGTGTGCGTGTGTGTGTGTGGTGTGTGTGTGTGTGTGTGTGTGTGTGTGTGTGTGTGGTGGTGTTGGTACTGGTGGTTGGTTAAGGGAATCAGTCCAATTCCTGCATATCATTAGAAAAAGGCAGAATGGTAAGGAAATGTACAATTACACAATGATTTTACAAAACTGAAAAGAAAAGAATGATTTGAGTCAATTTAGAGGATGTATTATAAAATCAGTGACTACAGTAGTACTGGTAAAGAGAAATTTTAACAAGCAGCCAAAATAACTGCTGTTCTGAACAGAAAAAAGGAAGCCTGCATGAGCTTTATTTAACTTAATTGTCAGAGTAAAAGACAACTTTTCTTATGTTCTTTCCTCTGCTCATCTTAAAACTTCAGCCAAATGAGATGTTATAAAAGATACACTGATAATCCTGGTGACAAATAGTTTTCCAGATCATTTCTCTGTTTTGTCAGAGGGGCAAAGGAGAGTAGGACTAGAGACATTAATGAAGCTGGGCAAGGCAGAAGTGACAATATGTACAACATGAGTGAAGCACAATAAATTCTAATTAGAAACAAGAGTCTGATTTGGATTTTTAATCCATTATTATTGATCCTGTTTGAATGTTAGGGTACAAATTAATTGTAACAAAAGCCAGGTACTAATGACATGTACTTTAAGTACCTGTCAAGCAATGCTTTTGTATGGTGTAGCAGGAAGAAAAAGGTTACAGATGAACTAAGTATTGAAATTAGATATCTAAATTATATATATGTATATACATAATCCTATAATTTAATATGAGCCTCTGACATATAGCATATTCTTTTCTGAGGGGATTGACATAAATTTTTGTGCTTTTAACTATCATAAATTATGATCCAAACAATATCAACATCTGGCCTAAGGCTTTCGTTTTAACTTTTATGAGTCTTCTTCTTTTATTGAGTCCTTGAAAATCATTCGTTGAACATGCCAGCAAAGAGGATATGGATAAAATACTCACTAGTGATATATCAAAACAATACCAATATACTTTTGAGCAATTGGCTTTATGCTGTTATTATTGAAGTGGCTAAGTAGAACTACATGAGATCTTGAGAGCTGAATGAAAAATAAGGGAAAAATAGTTTTGTGTCAGATTTTGCAGCAAGCTTCAAACTGAGTTCTGTTTCCTATGTTCCTGTTTTCTTCTCTTTAGGCAAATCTGGGCCATATTTCAAATGTATATGGACAACGTATGATTTGGGAAGACACCATATGAAGTTTACTGGTTCCAGATAAATCTATCCAGGCTGAATATATAAAACAAACATCAAAGGGATAGAAAACCATGTAAATCAAAAGCAAACACAATGAAGTTGGCATGAAAATATTCTGAACACAAGATAATAACTCTGAGTTAGCTTCTGCATATCTACTCTGCTTTTAAATATTTATCATAAGCCTTAATTTTGTAATGTATTTCTAAGTATGCAACATTTTAAAAAAGCAAATTTGCATACATGAGAGAAGATGGAGAGCAAGTTATAAGTGGAAAATATTGTCTATTTGAAAACACTTATATTTAGCTAATATCCTCAATACCCTGCAGTAAATTCTCGAGATGGGATCATATAATATTAAACTAGAATAAATATAGAGGTTATCTAGCACAGCCTCCTTATTTTATACATAAGGACACTGAGGGCCAAATAAATCACTATGCTCTTTTCTAGGTCATAGGTGAGTTAAGAGAATAGCCCACCTCCCAGTATAGTGTTCTGTCTCTTTGAATACTTCAATATTTATTGGGCTTAAATAAAATTTATAGTTTAGGATGATAGGATTATAGATTTAGTGTTAGAAGGAACCTCAGGAGGTACAATCCCTTCATTTTAAAGATAGAGAAACTAAGTCCAAGAAAGAAAAAAGAGACTTGCCCAAGGGCATATAGGTAGTAATTAATAGAATAGTTTTTGTAATCCAGGTTTTTGAAATCTAACACATTTTCTCTTTTGCATCATAAAATTTATATTAAATTATAGCTTTTTTTAAAAAAAAAACTGAGGTTAAAAGTATTCAGCAGCCATGAAATGCTAGTTGGGAGAAACTTTGCTGAGGGTGTTTAGTTGCATGAGTTTCTCTGGAAGGAGAATTGAGAACAAAAGTTGTCTTCTTTTTAGATCAGAGCAGCGCTTCTTTTACATCATCCAAAATTACAAAGTTTGGGAGGTGAAGGGTCTTTGGCAATCATCTAGGTCAGTGGTGCCAAACTCAAATATAAATGGATCTTTACAGGTCACATATTAGATACTTTATCTATGTTGCATTTTATTTTTATTTATTGTTTTAAACATTTCCCAGTTATACTGGAATCTGTTTTAGGGCAGCTGGGTGGCACAGTGGATAGAGTGCTGGGCCTGGAGTCAGAAAGACTCATGTCCTTGAGTTTAAATCTGGCCTCTCACGTGTACTAGCCATGTAATCCTAGACAAGACATTTAACCCCGCTTGCTTCAGTTTCTTCATCTATAAAATGAGCTGGAGAAGAAAGTAATAAACCACTCAATCCCAATGTCTCAGAAAGCAACCTCAACTGCAACATATTGGACAAGCGATCATCAGTTGCCTGTAAGGTATACTGAGAAGTTACCCCCGCTGACTTTGGATCTCCTGTATCGAACATTAGAGAGCTGGAGACTGGGAACTCTGGAGACTCAGTCCTGGCTCAAGACTGCTAGTCACCTTCTCATCTAAAGAGCATTTCACTGAATTTGATTGATTTGATTATAATAAACAGGTGAAGAAATGTTAACTAACCAGTTAATTTAACAATTATATTTTCCACCAAATATTTCGCATATAGGCATTAGTATACTGCTAATTGGCTATGTATACAGGCAAGCCAACATGTTTTCAATTTAAAAAATGGTGAAATTACTGGTTATTAAGATGTCTATTTTAATACCAGTTGTATGGAGTTTTCTGTCAGTGGTATCCAGCCTCATGCCAGAGCTGATTGACAGCCTCAGAAACATTCCCCTTCAAGTAATTTGACAGATGTGTCAATTCAGCCTCAGAGCATCCCATCAGAAAAACTGGGAACTTTCATCATTCTCACCCTCTATCAATTTAACAGAGGCTCAAATAAGTACAGGTTCATAAATGCCATCTTCAGCACCACCAATGGTGAAAGTAGCCCTGCAGCCTATACTGAGTTCTGAGTCTTAGAGGGAATGGCTTGCACCTCACATGCCAGACATCCTAAGATTATTCTCTTTAAATAGTGGAGCCATAGTGATTATTGATACTTCTACAATCATTGTCAGAGCCCTTATTGTCCCTTGCTGATTCTACTCAGTGTTAATACTGCTGCTGTGGTCCTTACTCCGTCTGTTGCTTCAACTTTTAATACTGAAAGAAACATGGATTAGAGCTGTGTTGTCAGGAAAATCTTGAGCAGGGGATGGTAAGGAAACAAATAAGAAAGCTGACAGAAAACCAAATAAAATTGTTAGGTCCCTTGATCATCTTAGGAACCAATGAATCTAATCTTTTTTTTCATTTTAAAATGGATACAATTATACCTTAAAAAAGGGTTTGGAATTACATAGTTTATACAATATTTTATGACAGGTGAGAATTGTATTTGTGTTACAAAAACAAATGACAAAAATGTTATATAAAAGTAAATATATGGCCAATAATTATTATTGATTTTATGTTCATTTTAATTTTTGTTTGTTTAAATTTTAATTCTTTAATCTTTAGCATATTTACTTTTTTGGCACTTCAATGGATCTATATTAATGAAGTCGGAGATTTCCAATTTTTTTTTTCTGGTATTTCCATTGTCTTGAGTGTATAGACAGGGTCTGTTAAATTAAATGAATTATGAGGGTACTTCTTCCCACTATTAGTGGTGATGTCTATCAATCCGTTTCTTTCTCTTTTATAATTCTTATCGTATTCTTCTTTGTTGTTTGTCCTTCATTTTCAAAGAGGACCAATGACATCATGGGTAATGCCTTAACTCTTGCATGAATTGGATTTAAGTAAGGTAGAGTTGTATAGAGTCATCAGCCTCACTCTGTCTTTTAGATTCATCAAAGTTCAATAGGAAGGCAAAAGTCAAGAAGATCAGTGGTGCAATTCATAGCAGCTAGGAAATTTAGATGCAATATAATTAACTTGCCACCAAAACATTGCAGAGAGAAGGAAATAAACTGTTAATTTTAATTGAATATGCAGTTTTCAAGTAGAAATATTAGGTAATCAAAAAGATTCAAGCATTATATACATTAAATACATTATATTTGATTGATTGTTAATCAACAAACAACTTGATTGATTCAAAATAATTTCATTGTCCTAATGTCCTATTGTAAAGATTTCCATTTTAGATAATTAATTATAATAGAAATGTATTGAATTTGGTCACACAGTTGTAGAAGTTATTTAAGGTATTGCCAGCTCTTGAACTATATTTGCAGTCTTCAGTAATTTGAGATATATGTATGTATGTGTTTCTTTCTCTCTCTCTGTATATATATATATATATGTATATGTATGCATGTATACATATATATATATGTGTCTCTCTCTACATATATATATATGTGTGTATGTATATATGTGTGTGTTATATATGTGTGTGTGTGTGTGTATGTGTGTATGTGTGTGTGTGTGTATAAAATAGTATAGAAACAACACGAGTGCCATAAACCACACTGTTTTTGTCTTGTGTCCTGAGAACTTGGCATAATGCCCATCACATGGGGGGTATTTAATGACTGGTCATTTAACAAACTAAGGAATTCTTCCTTGCATTTGACATAAAGTTTCACAGTGACATCAACATATGACAAGTGTGGGTAAGGAAGCTAATGAATAATCCCATTCTATGATTAAAACATTCCCACTGCACTGGATAGAAGTATATTACAGTGTATAGATATGTCATCTATTACTACAAATAACCATTCATGTATACTATATTGAGATATAGGCATCCTGTATACACATATATGTTCATACAGGTGCATACATAGATGCACAAAGTAAGTATATATATATATATATATATATATATATATATATATGTATATGTATATGTATATGTATATGTATATGTATATGTATATGTATATGTATATGTATATGTATATGTATATGTATATGTATATACATGAATACAGAGTATACCTACATAGCAATATAATATAGTTATCCCTTCTACATCTTGACTTTCCCCATAATGGTTTTGATATATCTTGAGGTCGGAATAAGAAATTAAATGGGAATTGTTTGGGAGTTTTGCAGAAGCTGCAGATGACATGTCGAGGCCAGTAGACAACACAGAAAATGTTTAGAAACTCAGAAATGCATAAAATATGTGTATAGTATTGTATAATGCCAACATATTTTATTTTTTAATGCCATAATAATTCAGAATTCTTCTCTGTCATGAAGGGAGAATCAAAAAAATTTACGCATATTTTCCAGGTCATGGGGCACAATACCCCTAACAAACATGATATGAAAAGGATAACTATATATGTTTGTGTGTATATGTATATGCATGCATATAACATGTATATTTCTATAAGTACAAATCTGCACATAGACGTTCTAATACTTCTTTTAAGATTTTGTTTTAACATTTTTATTTAAAGTTTTGAGTTCCAAATGCTATCCCTCTCTCCCCTACCACCACCCTGAGATGGTAAGCAATCAGATATAGGTTATACACGTGCAGTTATGTAGAACATTTCCATATTATTCATTTTATACAAAAAGACTCAAAAGAAAAAAAAGAAAGAAAATGAAAAATACCATGCTTCAGTCTGTAATTAATCAATATCACTTCTTTCCCTAGAGGCAGGTAGTACACTTCATCATTAGTCCTTTGGGATTGTTTTGGATCATTGTGTTGCTGAGTCATTCACAATTCTTCATTGAACAATATTGCTGCAGCACCTTCCTGGTTCTGTTCACTCCACTATGCATCAGTTCATAAAAGCCTTTCCAGGTTTTTTTTTTCTGAAATTGTCTTGCTTGTCATTTCTCATGGCACAATAATATTCAATTACAGTCATATACTGTAGCTTATTTAGCCATTTCCCAATTAATGGGAATCTCTTTGATTTCCAATTCTTTGCCACCACAAAAAGAGATACTACAAATATTTTTATAGAAACAGATCCTTCTCCTTTTCTTTTTCTTTTCTATTTTTTTTTTTGGTATGTCTTTGGGATATAGACCTAGCAGTGGTATTGCTGGATCGAAGGGTACACACAGTTTATTATAGTCCTTTGGATATAGTTCCAAATTGCTCTCCAGAAAGATTGAAGCAATTTATAATGCCACAAACAGTGCATTAGTTTCTCAGTTTTCTCACATTCTCTTCAACATCCAACATTTTCCTTTTTTGTCTTTTGCCACTCTAATAGGCCACTCTAAAAGGTACCTAAGAGTTGTTTGAATTTGCGTTTCTCTGATCTATAGTGATTTACAGCATTTTTTATATGACTAGATAGCTTCTGTTTCTTTGTCCTAAATTTGCATTTTTATAAATTTGACTCAGTTCTCTATATATAAATTGAGAAATGAAGTCTTTATCAGATATACTTGTTGCAATTTTTTCCCATTTTTCTACTTTCCTTATAATTTTGCCAGCATAAATTTTGTTTGTACAAAGCTTTTTAAATTTTATATAATTAAAATTATCTTTGTTTTAGATTTTGTAATGCTTTCTATGTATTCTTTCATCCTAAATTCTTCCCTTATCCATAAATCTGACAGATTACCTATTCCATGCTTTCTTAATTTGTTTATAGTATCACCTTTTATGTGTAAATCACGTATTCATTTTGACCATCTCTTGGTATACAATGTAAGATGTTCTATACCTAATTTCTGCCATACTGTTTTCCAGTTTTCTCAGCAGTTTTCATCAAATAATGAGTTTTTGTAAAAAAGCTTTTATCTTTGAGTTTTACATATACTGGATTACTATGGCCACTTACCATATTGTAATTTGTACCTAATCTATTCCATTGATCCACCACTCTATTTCTTAACTAGTGCCAGATTGTTTTAATAATTAATGCTTTATAATACACTTTGAGATCTGATACAACTGTCTTTCACATTTTTTGTCATTGATTCCCTTGATATTCTTGAGCTTTTCTTCTCCCAGATGAATTTTGTCATTCTTTTTTCTAGCTCTATAAAATAATTTTTTGATAGTTTGATTGGTATGGAACTGAATAAATAGATTAATTTAGGTGGAATTGTCATTTTAATTATATCTTCTTGGCCTACTGATGAGCAGTTAATATTTTGCAAATCTGTAGATCTGACTTTATTTGTTTAAAAAGTGTTTTATAGTTGTGTTCATATACTTCCTGGGTTTGTCTTGGCAGGTAGACTCCCAAGTATTTTATATTGTCTACAGTTATTTTAAATGGATTTTCTCTTTCAATCTTCTTGCCACTGGACTTTGTTGGTAATATATAGAAATGCTAATGATTTATGTGGGTTTATTTTGTATCCTGCATCTTTGCTGAAGTTGTTAATAATTTCAGCTAATGAGTTACAAGAGGAAATAGATAATAAAACTATACTAGTGGGGGACCTCAACTTTCCCCTCTCAGAACTAGATAAATGACCAAGCAATACCTTTTTTTTTTTTGTGGAAAACTTTTGCAAGTGGTTTTTTTATTCACAATGCCAACGTTAAAGGGCAAGTCAGACAGCAAGAAAATTAAAGTTTAAAGCTGGAAATAACTGGACAAACTGCCTTACAAAATAAGAAAAGGAAAGTAAAAGTGCCGCTTCCCATACAGAACCCACACAGTTTCAGTTTTATTCAGACCAAAGTAAAAAGACTTTTGATTATGCTGGTTAAAACAGCCATAGGATTAGACTGTGGACTCAAAAAATACTACACGTGCAATGCGAACAATTAATATCCTGCTAACCAAAAAATAAACAAGAATCAAGTTAAGGAGGTGAATAAAATTCTGAAAAAGTTAAGATATGATAGATCTCTAGAGAAAAGTAAATGAGAATAGAAAGGAATATACCTTTTTCACAGCTGTACATGGCACCTACACAAAAACTGACCATATATTAGGAAATAAAGAGCTCATGACTTTTTAGTCGATTTTTTAGGATTTTCTAAGTATAACATCAAATCATTTGCAGAGTGACAGTTGTGTTTCCTCATTACCTATTCTAATTTCTTTTTTCTCCTCTTATTGCTATAGTTAACATTTCTAGTACAATATTAAATAGAAGAGGTGATAATGGATATCCTTGCTTCACCCCTAATTGTGCTGGGAAGACTTCTATCTTATCTCCATTACAGATAATGCTTGCGGATGGTTTTAGATAAATATTATTTATCATTTTAAGGTAAGCTCCATTTATTCCTGTGCTTTCTAGTGTTTCTAATAGGAATGAGTGCTCTATTTTGCCAAAGGCTTTTTCTGCATCTATTGAGATAATAATTTTATTTCTGCTGGTTTTGTTATTGAGAAGGTCAATTATGCTGATAGTTTTCTGAATATTGAACCAGCCATGCATTCCTGGTATAAATCCTACCTGGTCATAGTGTATGATCCTCGTGACATATTGTTGTAATTTCTTTGTTAGTAGTTTGTTTAAAATTTTTACATCAATATTTATTAGGAAAATTGGTTTATAATTTTCTTTCTCTGTTTTGGCACTTTCTGGTTTGGGTATCAGCACCACATTTGTGTTACAAAAGGAATTTTCTTAGGACTCCACCTATTTTTCCAAGTAGTTTATATAGTATTAGGATTAATTTTTCTTTAAATGTTTGGTAGTATTCACTTTTGAATCCATATGGTCCTGGGAATATTTTCTTAGGAAATTCATTGATGGCTTATTCAATTTCTTTTTCTTAGATTTGGTTAAATATATTATTTCTTCTATTACTCTGGGTAATTTTTATTTTTGTAGATAATTCATCCATTTCATTTAGATAGTCAAAACTCTTGGCATATAGTTGGTCAAAATAGTTTCTAATAATTTTCAGGATTTCTAATTTGGTATTTAATTAGGGATTTTATTTTTTTTCCTAGTTTTTTTAGTTGCATGACCAATTCATTGATATGCTCTTTCTCTATTTTATTGATGTAAGCAATTAGAGATATAAATTTTCCCCTAAGTACCACTTTGGCTGTCTTCCATAAATTTTGGTATGTTGTCTCATTGTTTTCTTTTTCTTTAATGAAATTATCAATGGTTTCTATAATTTCTTTCTTCGACCCACTTTTTTAAAAGATTAGATTATTTAATTTTTAATCTCTCTTCCCATTATGCATTATTGAATATAATACCTACTGCATTATGATCTGAAAAGGAAGCATTTACTATTTCTGCTTTTCTATATTCGGTTGTGAGGTCTTTTATGTCCTAATACATGGTAGGTTTTTTTTTATAGGTGCCATGTACAGCTGAGAAAAAGGTATATTCCTTTCTGTTCCCATTTAGTTTTCTCCAGAGATCTATCATATCTAACTTTTCCCAGAATTTTATTCACCTCCTTAACTTCTTTCTTGTTAATTTTCTGGTTAGATTTATTTAGTTCTGAAAGGTGAAAGTTGGGGTCCCCCACTAGTATAGTTTTATTATCTATTTCCTCCTGTATCTCATTAATTAAGCTTCTTCAAAAATTTATATGGTATATCATTTGGTGCATAGGTGTTTAGTATTGATATGACTTAACTGTCTATGGTACCTATCAGCAAGATATAGTTCCCTTCTTCATCTCTTTTAATTAGACCTATTTTTGCTTTTCCTTTGTTTGAGATTATGATTGCTACCCCAGCTTTCTTCGCTTCAGCTTAAGCACAATAGATTCTGCTCTAGCTCCTTACTTTTATCTTTAATGGTGGATTGCCCAGGCTTGGAGCCCTGCTGCAGGCCCCCTGCTGTGAGGCTGGCTACTACAGCTGCTGTTCTTGGACCCCAGTGAGACAGACTTTTCCTGTTGGGCTGGTAAGCTGCTTCCTTGCTCTTAGATCAATTCTGAAGTGGTTTTCCAGTTGTTTGGAATGGAATTTGGGAGGGCTTCAGAGGGTCCCTTCCTCACTCTGCCCTCTTGGTACCAGAAGTTAATAATACTTCTTGAGAATACTTGGTCAGAGAATTTGAAGTATTGTAAGCAAACCCAGCAAGTTGAAAAAGGCCGGTTAGGATAGGTAGAAGGTTCTTGAAAGAATCTCTTTTCTTTGGAAGACTTGGAGGCACAGGGTGGGGGCTTTAAATAAATAAAAGAAGGTGGCTACTTTTGGACTTCAGGAAGAATGAAGTAAAGGAGCTTTAAGAGTTTTAGCTAGAGTGTAAGGAATTTTACAAGATAAGAAAATAATCAGAGTACAGACTCTTCCAAGAAATAAAGATTATCTACAGCTTTCTTAGGTTATATTACTAAGAAGCCTAAACACAGTTAGATAGGATATAGGAAAAGGGATCCTAATCCTGTTTTATCACATGTCCAGTGAGAAAATTCTCATTACAAGGTCAAGTTCATAGTATTTCTTTCCAAACCTGGTCAAAGTCTTCAACTGTTTTTCAATATTCAAGTAATAATCCTCTAGCTATCCTAAATTTCCTCTCATTCTTTGGTTTTCCATCCTTCAATACGTATAGATGGTTATCATATCCCTCCTTATCTGTAGCTCAGTCAAGCTGAGCACATTTATTTTCTTCAAGGAGAACTCCAGGGACATCAGATCAGCACTGTGCAAATATAATAACTACTTTCAGAAGAAGAATATAAAATTTTCATCCAAAATATATATATATTATTATATATATATGATATAGATAGATAGATAGATAGATAGATAGATAGATAAATAGATAGATAGGAAATGCCTGCTGTTATTTCACTATGTCTATGAAAGTTAGAGTGTGTGTATGTGTGTCTGTCTATCTGTCTGTCTATCTATAGCCTTCCATTTTGCTTTGAATTTGCTACTCTCTAATCTAGTTCTGTGACATTTCTTCTTTCTTAAAAATAAATGTGTGTTGTATATATTGTATGTATAATATATATGTATACAGACATATATATATGAACAAATGACATGAATAGAAAAAATTCAAGCACTTAATAGGCTAAATTTCTAGAAAAAAACTAAGAAAATGTTAGTAATTGAAGTCTTCTTTATAATAAAATACTCCTCATCTTATTAAATTTAGTTCTAATGTTGTCTAGATTCATCTATTACTCTGAAACCTAATTCTACCTGTAACAAGGGATAGTACTTTCATGTAGGTGAGTTGAGAGCCTGCTTGAAGAGTCACAGAAGCGACCTGCTCCTATTTTGAGCTTGCACATATATTTTGTAACCATTTCTAGTCAGATAATCACATGAAGAGTGTTTGTTTGTTTGTTTTTTTAAAGACTGTGTCTTCTTATCTTCCCTGCACCAGAAGTGCACAGACTATTCTTAGGCTCAGGCCCACTCTAATCTATATGAGACCTATGACCTGGTGTATTTACAACGTGGGTTGGTTCACTCCTCCTTGGACAACCTGCTTCCTCCACCTCAACCTTAGGGTTCATTAAAATCATGCTGAAGATAGTGCAGACACCCAATCATTTAGCCTATTACAACTCAGAAATTTCAGACTCAAGAGATTTATGGGCCTCATCCTCAATGAGAGCAGATAGAGAGACCTTCCCCCAGCAAGGATGACATGTGGCCAGTATTTATGGGACTCTGTTCTTTCCTTCCTTGTATTTGCTCTTTCTTGTCTTCAGTGAAGGAAATTGGGGATGGATAACACTATGTGAAATTTGAAAAGTTAGCAGAGCAAGCCCCCAGAAGTCCAAGAGTGGGAGACCATATGATAATTTGCTTGAAATCATATGGTGAGGAGTAAAGTTTGCTTTCTTCACATATTAGCCATCTTAGGGTCTATGCTATGTAGAAAGTGCATTATGTTTGAGTGAATTTAGGTATGAGGGCAACTCTAGGTGTTGGGGTGGAAATGTTTGCATTTTTTTGTTTTTATAACTTTAAAGTTAACATCACTTTGTAAAATCTAGTTGATGTTAATTGGTCAAATGGAACTTTTGCTCTAATCTCTGGTGACTAACAAGGAAGACACACCCGAATGGGGATCAAACTGATACCGTTAGAAAAAAAGTTATCTGCAGTTTTTAGGGATAGAATACTAAAGGGAAATCTAATTAGCCTTGCTCTGTAAGCTTGAGTCCTGAGTATTAGTAAATACAAATATTGCTTTTAAAAAGTAGGCCATGAGAGGATGCCCATCAATTGGGGAATGGCTGAACAAAAGTTGTGGTATATGAATGTAATGGAATACTATTGTGCTATAAGAAATGATGAACAGGCAGGAAAAATCTGGAAAGACTTGTATGGTCTGATGCTGAGTGAAATGGGCAGAACCAAGAGAACATTGTACACAATAACAGCCATGTTGTGCAAGGACTAATATTGAAAAACTTAACCCTTCCCAGCAATACAAGGATCTAAGACATTTCCAAAGGTCTCATGATGGAAAATGCTATCCACATCCAAAGAAAGAACTATGGAGTTTGAATGCAGATTGAAGCATACTATTTACTATTATTTTTTTCTTCTGTTGAATTTTTTTTCCTCTTTCTGATGATTCTTCCTGTTGGTTCTAATTCTTACAACATCATTAATGTGAAAATATATTTAATAGGAATGTATATTATATCTATATATCTATATCTATATCTATATCTATATCTATATCTATATCTATATCTATATCTATATCTATATCTATATCTATATCTATATCTATATCTATATCATCTATATCTATATCTATATCTATATATCCTGTATCAGATTGTGCGCCATCTTGGGGAGGGTGGTGGGGAGGATGGGGGTGGAATTTTAAATTCAAAAGCATATGGAAGTGATTGTTGATAAATCAAAATAAATGAATTAATAATAATAAAAAAGTAGGCCATGATACTTTGTTTGGAAATTAATTTCTATCTTTCGAAATGGCCAGTATGACAGCAATATTTAAATTGTTTTGTTGTTGTTGTTGTTGTTGTTTAGGCAATTGGGGTTAAGCGACTTGCCCCAGGGTCACACAGCTAGTAAATGTCAAGTGTTTGGTTTGAGGCCAGATTTGAACTCAAGCCCTCCTGACTTCAGGGCCGGTGTGCTATCCACTGCACCACTAGCTGCTCCCTATGTTATATCTAGCACATTGCCTAACATGCAATAGGCATTTAACAATTACTTATTGATTTTTTATGAGGAAGGAAATGAGGCCCAGGGAGTTCTACAGAAAATCACTGGTAGAATCAGGATTAGAGCCTAGGTATCTCTTTTCCACTTGATATCTTGAATGTTATTTCCACAATGACAAATTTATCAGAAACAACTGTCCCCCCAAAAAAAAATATTTCTTAATTGAGCAGTAAGCTTTACCTTGAGAAGGCAGTAGGTGGCCTCAAAAATTCAAAATGTTATTTTAAGTTTGGGAAATTCCTTGTCATAGTTATGCAACACCATGATGATATTATATGATGTACTTTTTTTTATTTGCAGGCTGTAAATTATCCTAAATGATAAACATTTCATTTCAATGTGAATGTGTGTGTGTGTGTGTGTATGTGTGTGTATGTGTGTGTGTGTGTGTGTGTGTGTAGGATTTAATAACCTCTATATGAATTCTCTCTTTGAGGACAGAATTCTAAGTCTTAGTTTTGGCTTCAGTCTATCTCTCCTGCAACTACAAAATTAAAGATTCACTTGTTGCTGAGAGTAAACAACTTCACTCAAAGAATTATTATTACTATTATTATTTTTCTATTTAAGAACAAGAAGATAGCTGAGTATAGCAAAAACAATATTGGACTCAATATCAAGAGACTGTTTTTATAGAGCAGGGAAGATCTGGGTTTAAATCCAGCCTGTGACACTTACTAACTAACCCAGGCAAGTCGGGTAACATCAGTCTGTCTCAGTGTTTTCAACTGGAAAATGGGAATAATAACACCTACCACCCAAAGTTTTTGTGAAGATCAAATGAGGTAAAATTACGAGCTCATAATAAAAGTTTTTTTCTTCCTTCCTCTTTCTTTCTTTCTTTCTTTCTTTCTTTCTTTCTTTCTTTCTTTCTTTCTTTCTTTCTTTCTTTCTTTCTTTCTTTCCTTCTTTCCTTCTTTCCTTCTTTCTTTCTTTCTTTCCTTCTTTCCTTCTTTCCTTCTTTCCTTCTTTCTTTCTTTCTTTCTTTCTTTCTTTCTTTCTTTCTTTCTTTCTTTCTTTCTTTTTTTCTTTCTTTCTTCTTTCTTTCTTTCTTTTTTTTTCTTTCTTTCTTTTTCCTTCTTTCCTTCTTTCTTTTCTTCTTTCCTTCTTTCTTTCTTTCTTTCTTTCTTCTTTCTTCTTTCTTTCTTTTTTTCTTTCTTTTTTCTTCTTTCTTTCTTTCTTTCTTTCTTTCTTCTTTCCTTCTTTCCTTCTTTCTTTCTTTTTTCTTTCTTCTTTCTTTCTTTCTTTCTTTCTTTTTTCTTTTCTTTCTTTCTTTCTTTCTTCTTTCTTTCCTTTTTCTTTTTCCTTCTTTCTTCCTCTTCTTCTTTCTTTCTTCTTTTCTTTTCTTCTTCTTCTTTCTTTTTTCTTTCTTTCTTTCTTTCTTTCTTTCTTTCTTTCTTTTTTTCCTCCCTCCTCCCTCCCTCCCTTCCTTCCTTCCTTCCTTCCTTCCTTCCTTCCTTCCTTCCTTCCTTCCTTCCTTCCTTCCACCCACTTTGGTTCCATTACCTACTAATTGTGTGACCATGGTCAAATGATTTAATCTCTGTGAGACCAAGTTAATTTCATCTGCAGAGTTAGAGAAAAGGATTAGATTATCTCTAATGTCTTTTCTGGCATAAAGTTCTATGATTCTAAATTAAGTGACTGTTCTTAATCATGTGAAATTATAAAACTGTGACTTCTAATTTATGTAAAGTAATAAATAATAGTAAAAAAAATGTGAGGGATAATTATAAAAGAGAGTGAAAAAGAGGAAGGAGAACTCATAGTGCTAGCTCACTGAATTCACTATAAAGTTATATTTCTAATAGAAAAAAAATGAATAGAAGTATATATATAATATTTGTTAAGATTCTAAAGTCACATAACGGACAAGTGTTTAACCAACCCAAGATTATAAATCATTTAGTAAGTAAATAATTATTCACTAAAAAATAACTGCTAACAAAATTTATTGGCAAAAATTGTGTTACATTTATATCATATCACATATACTAACGTAAATTCCATTTGAATCAATGACATGAATAATTTCATACATCATAAAAATGGAAGAAAGTGGAATAACATACATTTTGCAGTGGTGGAGGTGAGGGAACTATTTATTTATTGAACAAATAGAAGAAATCATATAAAATATTATACATGGATTTATTTATATAATATTAGGGTATTTGCACAACAAAAAGTTCAACAAATATGACACAAAAAGATTAATAAGCAACCACTGACATAAAGATTTCTGATAAAAATATGACATCCAAAGTCTAAAAAGAATTTACACAAATATATTAATAAGATTCATTTTTCAATAGAGGACAACAGTTTAGATTGATATAATTCTTTAGGTCTTGCAATCACTTAGTTTATTTTATGGCTATTACATAAATTATCTCAAAACAATCCTTTGAATACGTTTTGTTTCTATTCCCATTTTACAGAAAAGGGAACTGAGGTTTTAAGAATTCTATCACATGTCTAAGTTTAAGTGGTTATTAACTAGTAGGATTTAACTTTAAATCTCAGATCCTATCCATGTTGCCAAAGAATGTAAAAAGTCAACATAGAGAAAAGGAGTTTTTACCAACTCTTTTAGTTAGAGAAATATGAAATAAAGAATTTATTAACAGCTTATACTAATTAAATTTGAGAATACTTCACAAAATTAAAAAAAGAAATTAAAAGTTGGCAAGATTTTTGAAGAAGACAATGTGATGGCTTGTGGATCTGTGAATTAGAAAATCTTTCAAACCAGTAATTTTATCTTGGTTTCTCATAAAGTGACTTCACTGCTCATTTGTTTGTTCAAAATTGTCTTCAGATATTTGTGGATTTTTTTTAGTCTAATAGTTCCTGAGTGATATCTGGGAAATAAAACATATTTCTGCTATATGAACAAAAGAATTAAGGAATGAGAGATTTCATCAGCCAATAAGTCCAACCTATTCATGTTTCAGAAAAGGAAACTGAGACACAATGAGATTTGTCATGACTTGCCCACAGTTATACAACTACTATATGTCTGAATCAGTGTTCAAACCCAACTCTTATTGATCCAAATGCTTTGTGCAATCTACCAAAAAATGATGCCTCAAATCTATCTATCTATCTATCTATTCTTTCTTTCTTTCTTTCTTTCTTTCTTTCTTTCTTTCTTTCTTTCTTTCTTTCTTTCTTTCTTTCTTTCTTCTCTTCTTCTTTTCTTCTTCTTTCTTCCTTCCTCCTTCCTTCCTTCCTTCCTTCCTTCCTTCCTTCCTTTCTTTTTTTAAATGGTATATCAGCACATTTAACTTTGAGAAATGCTGCACATAAACATTAAACTAACTCCACAATGTAGTGCAGGAGAGCTCTGGATCTCTTATGCTTAATTACCCTCTGCTTTAAACAAATCAGCATTTAAACCTCAACTGAAAGTTGAAAGTAGTTTTAAGTATAAAGCAAGCAACTAACATTAACTTTGATATTTTGTTTTTATTGACTTTGAAATAAGATCCTGAATCTGAATAATATAAAAATAAATAAATGAAAAGTAAAGACAATAGAACAATTGTGTCTGGAAAATAAAAACCAGAGGAAATTTGAAACAATTTACATGTTACTGAAAATGTAATTTGAGTGGAATTGTATTACGAATATTATTATCTCAGGACTCATTTGATGTTATTATGTACAGACAATAATATTTTTTAATAGAGAAACGTTTAGACTTGAGGAGCCAGAAAATGAGGTCGCCTTTTGAAATAAATAGTCTAGTTGTACATAAGCCACAGCATTATGCTTAAAATACTAAAATAAGAAAATGCACTTTAAAAAATCAATTTCTTTCTACATCATAATGATTTCATACCATAACTTGGAAATTATTCTAAAATATATCCTGAAATGGATGTATCCCTTATTTGTGTATTTTGTGGACTTAATGAAATAAATAAAACATAATTTGCTGATTACAAAAGAACGAAAATGTTTACATTATACTTGGAGAAACAACTGCAAATCTATATATTTTCATATATGTAGGAAATGTAGCAAGTATCAAAGAAAAGCAGTTTCATCTAAATATGTAAGAAGTTGATATGTGGTTATATGTCAATAATAGCAAAGGAAAAGGAATAATTGAAAATTAATTGTGGAAGGATTAATGTTCAAAAATAAAGGTTAAAAACGTAAACAATCAGGGTTATTCTGAATCTTTGACCTAGCAGAATTCAGGCCAGAGGCTAAACCACCTCCTCCCCACAGCCACAATTTGGATTAAAAACAAAATTCTCATAGTATGAAAGTATAGACAATAAGCATGAGAAAACTTTAGAATTTAACTCTCAGTTAACCTGATCTCAACTCTAAGGTCAATATGACAATGTGATTTTAAGGGACTGGGACTTGGCTGTATAAAATAGGTTCATCTGTCTTGCTTTTGGTAGTCCGTGACTGCAATTAAACTCACAAGGTGTTTAAAATTGATTTATAAAATTTTTTTTTCTTTAAATCTTCAGGCAGTCAAGTTTTGAAGTTGATGGGTCTTCTGAGTAATTTGCCCTGTTCCTGTCTTTTTATTTTTATTAAGTAGCCTGTTCCTAGAAGATTGGGCACTTGTGTGGAAATAAAAAAAAAATTTTATTATTGATCTTTATGAAGTGCTGATCCAATAAGATGACAGAGTGGACAGTAGGGATAGCTTATATACAGGCAGTTCTCAGTTTATTAACAATTGATATGAAATATATATTATATAATGATAAAGTATAATAATTTAATATATTACACAATTATATATGTTATATGTGCATGTATATACATAGATATGTATATATGTACATATATACATGAATGTATACACACCAGGAATTTGAATCCTGGTCCTCTCAGTCCAAATCTATTATGCTTTGCATGGAAATATGTTAAATTCTAAAGAGAAATCTGGCCACAATTCTCTGAGAAATATAAGAGGAAAGAGTTCATCTCTTGGGGATAATATTAAAGGAGGGAGGCTTTGTGGAGTTTAAGGAATGGAAGAATAGCAGTATAGGGAGACAAGTGGGAAGATTTCCTTCTAGGAGTTGAAGATAGCAAGAGATTGGAAAAGAGAACTAGATTGAGAGAAAGAGATTAACCCGTTTTATTTGAAGTATAGTATACGTAGAGGGTATTATATGACTGGGCAGAGAGTGCCAAATTGTAGAGAGCTTGAGATACCAGTATGTACTGTATTGAATGGGTAATGAGGAATAATTAAACATTTTTTAGTAAATGAGTGGTGTGAGCACAAACATACATAGTAAAAATGACTCAGACTGATGTATGTATAAAGGATAGAAAAGGTCTTATAACGACAAGTGCAACACAAAGCTTGCCATTGCACAAGACTTCAAGAATAGTGTCAGAAAGATCAAAACTAGAATGAATTGTGGCAGCTGGAAAATGCCAAATAAAATACAAAAAAAAAAAGACTTTCTTATGTTCTATTTACAGAGAAGGAAAGGATAAATTCCTATCTAGTGCTAATGGGTGACAGAGAAAAAACAAAGCTCCTCAGATGGCATTTTCTGTCAGTATTCTCCATGATGAAGAATTATAATCATGAAAAGGAGTAAAATAATTATTATTAAAAAAGAATTGAAATTCAAGATAGGTGAGGGCATAGTAAAGAAGTGCCTAATTATTATAAACAAGTTCGTCTCTCACACCCATGTGAACTACAGCCCAGATAGCAGAATGTATATGTTGATATGACAACAAAAATATTGTCACTCATCTTTCAGAGGCATCATTAGAAACTATTAGTCCAACTGATAAATGGTCAGGGGACATGAATGGGTAGGTGTTAATGGAAGATGCAAAAGCTGTTAAATACCCTATTTTAAAAGTGCTCCAAATCATTAATATTTGGAGTAATGGAAATAAAGGAAATCTGAGGTTTTACCTCACATGCATCAGATTTACAGAGACGACAAAAAAGGATAATTGAAAATATTAGACTGGGCATGGGATAATGGACACATTAATGCACTGTTTTTTGAATTGTCAATTGGCACAGCCATTCTAGAAAGAAATTTGGAACTCTGATTAAAACTTCACTGAACTATGCACACCTTTTGACTCAGCATAATACTTCTAGTATGCCTAAACCCCAAAGAGATTAAAGACAGAAGGAAAGGACCCATGTGTACAAAACTGTATCTGCTCCCTTTGTAATGTTCGTGAACTAGAAATTACATCAATTTGAGACTGGCTGAACAAATTGTGTTAAATGGATACAGTGGAAAACAATTTTTAGAATGACAAAAGGGATGTTAAGAGAAGCCTCAGTAGACTTGTTTGACCTGATGCAGAATGAAGTAAGCAGGATCAGGAGAACAATTTATAAAATTATAGCAACCTTGTAAAGACAATCAACTTTGAAAGACTTGAGCTCTGTGATCAGTGCAATGAAAACCATGTTTCCAGAGGACCAATGAAACATGTTACCCACTTCCTGATGGAAAGATGATTGATTCAAACGCAGAATGAGACAAAATTTTGGAAATGGAAAATGTGGAGATTTGCTTGATTATGCATAATCATTACAAAAGTTTTCTTTTTATTCTTTCAAATTGGTCAGGGAAAAGGGAGAAAAAAATAAATGACTATTAATTTTAAAACAAAAGAAAATGAAATAAAAAAGGAAACTAATAAACTTAGAAGTAACTGAGTTGAAATCTTATTTCTGTGTCTTAACAGCAATGTGACCAAAACTTATCTAACCAATTGAAAATGAATATCAGATGTAGCATATATAAGGCAGGAAAATCTGGGTTCAAGTCTCACTTCTGACATAAGAACTTTAAACAACTCATATATGTGTTCACAACTGAATGAAGATATCCTAACTACAGACCCAGAGTTAGATACTAAAAAGCTGCCTCTTAATTTCCTTCCAAGTCAGTCAGTTAATGAACATTTCTTTGGTGTCTACTATGTTCCAGTTACTATGCTAAATGGTGATGATGCAAACAGTTGCTGCCTTCAAGGAGCTTATGATCTAATGTGGGAAAACAACACACCAAAGGGGTGTAGTGGGAGGAAAGGTACTTGATAAAGGGTCAAGATGGAGAAATGTAAAGGAGTGTAGCTGGGTGGATATAGTGAAAATGTTTCATACAGAAGTTTGATCTTTTTATTCTTCTATTGAATAACTTGTATCTAACTTGTATCTTTGGTTTATTAAGCTTTTTAAAAATTTACTTACTTAAGTAGAAACTTACTAGCTGTTTTACTAAAATCACCATTATCTGGCTTCCCCTGAGACTATACCCTGATACGATACCATCCCTAGAATATAGCCAGCACTGTTAAGGTGGCCAGAAAGCTGGAATATTAGGTGGCCCTTCAATACCCCGTGAAGATAAAGCCATCCAGTGGCTCAGAAGCCCCATCTTTACTTCAAAATCAAGAAACACACTCCCCTCTTACTTTGAGGTAAGGTGGAATGCCCCGCTCACACCCTAATAGCTAAAGGGAGGTGATCCAGACAAACTATATAAGGCACACTGAAATCCCCAGGCAGTGGAGTAATCACTGACATTCTGTGGACTGGTTAATTGTCTCCCACTTTCTCATCTGTTACTCAGAGATCTCCCTCCCTGACCCTCAAGGATCACTTAAACTCCTGAATGGGACTGCTCTTGACTCTTTCCTTCTACTTCTCCCTTATCCCCCATTAGGTTTTGCTGTTGCTTCAGTGACTGTCTCTTGAGTCAGTGCTCCCTACCCACTGACTTCTAGTGCTGGCGAATATTAATGCACTACTAATAAAGCCTCCTGGACTAGGGACCCTTGGTGGCCATCCCAGTATTCTGATAATCATGACTCTGAGACTCAGGACTCCAAAGCAAGGGGGAGAGGGTGTGTGTCTCAATTTTGTGCCTTAGAAATAGAGAACTCCTTTTTTTTTTTTTCCTGAACAGAGCTGTAACTAGGCCCTCCAGCTGTTGCTATCAGGACCCAGGTCTGAACCACATGCCTCAGCAGAAAGGAATTTCTCCCTTCTGTGGTTGAAGCATAGTCAGTACCCTCTAGGAGGCAGTGAAAATGTCTATATTAGTAGTACTGACTTTATCAGAACTGTGTGAAATGAAGAGATGGCTAGCCTGAGTAACTTCCTCCTTAAAAGGAGGCTCTGGGAGAGTTCTCTGCTTTACCCTCTAATCAGAGGGCCCCAGGGGCAGAGGGTATCTACGAGGCATATCAGGAATGGAGTACTTTGAGGTTCCTATTGCACATTTGAGAAATCCAAAGGAGTGTTGCTGGGTAGTATCATAGTAGATAATAATCTTGGATTATTCTCAGTTTGGGGGGCCATATTTTAAGGTGATTGACAAATTGGAGATCTTTGAAAGAAATTCCTAGGGGTGCCTGGGATTTTTAGATCTGAAATTATGTGATAAGAAGAAACTTTAAAAAAATAAGGATGTTTAATTCTGAAAAGAGACTTAATGTTGGGAGTGGTAATAAACTACCTGTCTCCAACTATTTCAAGGGATGTCATATGGAAATAGGATTAGGTATAATTTGCATTGCTTTAGTGGGCACAAGTAGTGTTGAAGTTATAGGAAGTCACCTGAAGAAAAGACTTTCTAAAAATGAATACTATCCCCAAAGTTAATAGACTACCTTTTAAAGTAGAGAACTACCAATTAGTTAAGTGTTCCAAAAAAGGTTAACAAACATCAATTTGTTATGTGATTCTACAGTAGGCAGGAAATTGGATTTGATAAACTCTCAGGTTTCTTGCAAAACTAAAACTATTATTCTAACTTTTCTGATGCTTCCATTTACATGAATATGCATATTTCACACAACCAAATGTAGAAAATATTCCCTTTTCAATGCATTCACCCAATACTTTTTTTTTCATTTTTGGAGAGGTAAAACATATTGTTTGTCATGAAAGATTAAGTAATTATGTTTTTTAGACACCTGAGATTAATTTAGCTTTAGGATTGTTACAAAAGTATGAGCCAATGCTTTTTTTGGGGGGTATGGGGGCATGGAATTTGATTTCTAAACCTGCGAAATGTATATGACACCTTTGTTGGATGATTTAGGACTGGTTATCATGCCTTGCAGCACATAGAGAACAGTAATTAGAATAATAGTAAGGGATAGGCTCAGATTTGACATATCCTGGAACTTTTCAGGCATCTTTATACACCAGAGGGAAGAAGTCTTTTTTCTATCACAAAGGAGTTTCAGAACAGAACTTGACTACCGTGGGTGTGAATAGTCCCCTGAGTACCGAGAACAAAGGGAATGTGATGAGACGAAGAGAAGAAAACAAAACAAAACACAATGCTAGAGGTATAAAGAACCTTAGCTAACATCTAGTTCAACTCATTTTATTTAACAGAATCCAGAAATGCAGAAAGATAAGGTGACCTATATGCTTGCACAGCTCATTTAAGGGCTTGAGAACTGCTCTAGCCATAAGCAATTGTTTACTTGCCCACATAAAAGATACAACATGTCTCCATATATAAAATATTTAACAAAAGACACTGAGTAAATGATGAACTGTTCACGTTACCTATATAATGCTTTTGAGTTCAGAGACAGATTCAGGGGTGGGGAACCTGCAGCCTCGAGGCCACATGTGGACTTGGAGGTCCTTGGGCACAGCCTTTTGACTGAGTCCAAGTTTAACAGAACAAATTCTTTTATTAAGGGGATTTGTTTTGTGAAGGTTAGATTCAGTCAAAGGGCTGCACTTGAGGACCTAAAGGGCCGCATGTGGCCTCAAGGCTGCAGGTTCCCACATTTACTAGCTGTGTGCATTTAAGGCATCATAGGGCAGTCACAAATTGCCAGATTGTTGGAAATACCTGGGTTCAAATTCCATCTCACATAGTTTTTACCTTTGTGGCCATGGGTTAATCATCCTGATACTGGAGTGGTTTGCCATTTCCTTCTCTAACTCATTTTACAGAATGCTCAAGGTCACACAGCTAGTAAGTGTCTGAGCCAGATTTCAATTCATGAAAATGAATGTTCCTGACTCAAAGCCTAGCACTCTATCCACTGTGCCATCTAGCTGCCACTAATTGATATAGCCAGGATGTTTCAGAGATACTTCTAGGACCTGTACATTTTCCATTCTTCCTCCGTGGTATGATTAAGCTTGAGGCTTTTACTCCTTTCCTGGCCTCTGCTCTGGTCTATGAGTGACCATAAGCACTCTTTTCTGCCTTGGCATTCTGAGGAGGATTTTCTCTTTATCGCCACTACAAGCGTCACCATGCCAGCACTCCTCCTTGCCCCAGGACTGCCACCCAGAACTGTGACCCAGATCCAAGCAGGGCAAAGTAAGAGATTCCTATCTCAGCACTGGCAGAGAGATCCCAGCAATCTACCTCTGATCAGCCACTTGTTTCGCCCTCTGTCTGTAGGCTGCACCAGGACTAGGGCTAGGACCCAAGCTTTTTTCTCACCGAGGTCACAGACTTTTCCTACTGATGTTCTAAGTTGTCTTTGGTGTTTGTGGGTTGAGAAGTCTGGAAACTGCCACAGGTGCCTGTGATTCAGGCCTCTGAGGCCTGTTCCAGGTTTGCTGAGGTCTGGTCTTTGCCTGTGCACCCATGCTGAACCGAATTTCTCTCCTAGCCCAGCACAATTGACCTTTCCAGTCAACCATCCAGGTTGTCTTGGGCTGGAAATTTGTTTCACTCTGTGTTTTTGTGGGTTCTGCTACTCTAGAATTTGTTTAGAGCCATTTTTTATAGGTATTTGGAGAGGTTTGGGGGAGAGCTCAAGCAAGTGACTGCTTTTACTCCCATAGCCAGGATGTTTCAAAGACAACATTTAAATCCAGGTCTTTCTGAAATCAAAGTTTCTCCCCTATCCATTATGTCATATTCCCTCTCAAGGCTCCATTATGATTCAATCAATTGCCAAATATGTATGATGTACCTATTATGTATCAGACCCTATACTAGGTTCTGGGTATACATAGGCAAAAGTCAAATTTGTTTGAAAAATTGCTGGAAAACTTACATTGGAAAACAACTTTTCCTAACTTCCTTTTATTGTGATTAGTATAAACCCCAAGAAATGATTGTAACATATCCCCCTTCTCCTTCAGAGGAACAAGGAAGAAATGTGGGAGAACAGCTGTCTTTCACCAAGGTATACAGTAGCATTACCCAGGCTGGAGAATTAAGCTGACTGGACTCAAGCAACCAAGTTTCAAAGAAAACATATGCTGATAGTGGGAGCCTGTCATATCAATGCAGATGGCAACAGGGCACCTAAGCAATGGCTGTATGAGAAGGTGAAATAGACTAACATAAACACAGTGGGTATAAGGTGCTTCCAGCATAACATAAAGCAATCTAACATCATCACTGATCCTCTGGAAGTGAAGGTAGCAGGCTGACTGGCCCAGCATGTGATAATCCAAGATACATTGGCTCAATTTCAGCAAAACTGTCAGGCAGCCTAGAGGACAGAACTATAAAATGGAAAGCTAAAATTGGGCAGGAGCTTACAACCTCTCAAATCCTGTTTGCAGAGAGATGGAAAAGGGCTGAGAAATAGGCCATATATCGGCAAGAGAAGAATGAGCTCCAATATATGTTTTTATTCACCATCAAATGCCTGATAAAAATGAGTGTTCACACCAGCAAATAAAAGCCAAAAGTCTATTCCCTAAATAGAAAGTTACCATCCATCGACCTTTTCAGTCACCTTCACACAGATAAGTAGAATACATTATTGACTGCAGCTCAGTGGTTCCCAAATTTTTTGAGCATGATTTAATAAATGATTAACAAATGTCCCCTTTGCCCACCCAGCACACAAACACACTATTACTGCATATTGGATAGGGGAAAAAGATACATAGTGCTTTTAAATTAATTTGTATGTATGCTAATATCAAATACATATATTTGAAAGCAATGTCATCAATGAGCAAGCAAATTTGATATGTAATCTGAAAGAAAAATAAAATAAATTTTCTTGCCCTTCAGAAGGGCATTAGAATGAGGGAAATTCTGGGTAAAACAAAGGTCACATATTATTCTGAAAAGTCAGAACAAAGGAATTTCTATTAAGCACAAATAAAGAATCAATATAAAATCATGAATACACAAGTACTTATTCAGGCTATATATTTTATTAAAGCTTAAGATCAAAATGGCAATGCCTGGATAGTATATGTTCCTGTATGCCCCTTGTAATAACTTCATGGTTCCCCAAGACTGGACAGTCTACATGTTGAGGACCACTGCTCTACACCTTTCAGTCAGTGATGTGACTGTGAAGATTTTGTGTACTACAGAAAATCATTTAAGTTATCCTATTTTCATCAAGGACATCCTTGATAGGTTTTTAGAACATTTAATAAATATTTGAGAGAAATGAGAAAGTAAGCATATAGGTCAGTAGTTATGGATATCCTCACATTTTCTCCTTCCCCGGCTTTGGTAAAAATCAGTGATTACATGTGATTACATAGGCATTTTTTTTGCTTAATGATTTCTTAGCCATTTTCAGATACTCTGAAAATTGTATCTGATTATTATTTTTTTTTTAAATATTTCATCCTCACAAGGACTCCTATCTGTATTACATCTGGTCCAGTAGGTTCTGAATTCACCTTAAGTACCATTTACATTTTTCATATGGTGCATGGAGTAAAGAAGTGTTAGAGTCCAAATGTCATAGTTTCATTGTAATTGATAAGGGAATTGTCTGTATAAGGAGAGAAAAGGAAACACACACACTCTTGTTGTTTAGTCATTTTTCAGTCATGTCAAATTCTGACCCAAAATTGGGATTTTCTTGGCAAAGATACTGTGGTGGTTTTCAATTTTCTTGTCCAGGTCATTTAACAGTTGAGGAAACTGAGGCAAACAGGGTTAAATAACTTACCCAGGTTCACGCATTTAGTAAATATCTGAGGCCAGATTTTAATTCTGGGAAATGAGCTTTGGCCTGATTCCAGGCCCAGCACTCTATACACTGCTCCATACATGAGAAATGTTTTAAAGAGAGCAACAAAGAGATTTGGCAATGAATTGGATATATAGAGTAAAAGCAAGGAGCTGAGGATGATACTGATGTTACAGACCTGCATCTCTAGAAACACCCACCTCTGACAATTTCTGGTTGACACAGACCAGAGGATCAAAAGAGGAAGTCCTCTTGCTTGGCCACCTCGACCACTTGATCTAACTATATTAGACTTTTTCTTGTGGGGCTACTATCTTGTATGCATTAAAATCTCATTCTTTGGTTGTTATTAAGGCTAAGGTTATGAATACAATTCTTTCTGTAATTGAACAGAAACTAATGAAAGTTTTACAAAGTTTAAAAATCAACTTAAGCAACATACGGTGTTTATGTTGAATTTTAGTAAGATATACATCAATATTTTAAAATTTAAATTATTAATTTTTCAAATGTTGTTTCTTTGTAAGTTTGTAGCATTATATGTCTAAGGTTATTGAAGTTTAAAACAGCATTAAAACCTTTGGGACACCCTGTATAAGGTCAGGGGAGGAGAGAAGATTGTGAGCCAGATGCTGAAATAATTGAGGAAGGAATGAGAATACCCTGAGGGACTATCAAAACCACCCACCAGCATCTGGATTGGGAAATAAATTTGGATAGTATGAACCTCAAAGAAGTGAAAGTGGTTAAGGGTGGGGGGCAGAGACTGTAACTGGCAAAGGGGGGACAAGAAGTATACTGACTCTCCCACCAAACCAAGTGAGTTAGAGTTTGTAAGAGAAAATATAGAGTGTACTGGAAAGGGTGGTGGTCCTATCAGTGAAACAGGGGAAGACCCTGGCCAGGGGTTGGGGAAGCAGAAGTTGGACAGTATCTTGTTTGCAGGGTACCCCATAATAGAGAATGTCCTAGGTAAGGGTACCAGAAATATGGGAGTCAGGAGTGACTTCATCTGTTTGTAGTAAAAGGGAAGTCCTGGGCAAGGTGATAGATCACAATGGAAAGAAAACTTCTGTGTGTGTGTGTGTGTGTGTGTGTGTGTGTGTGTGTGTGTGTGTGTGTGTGTGTGTGAAGATATTGACCTGAAACAACATATCAAAAAGCTTGTTGCTTTAGGTATAGGCCCTGGTTCATCATCCATTTCTTCCTGTGGCCTGGATGGCCCATAATATATATTCCATCTACATTAGCACATTTATTTCTCCCTCCATCAATTCTCACCAAAAAGCCCTAGTTTTTTTTCATTTCCTTATATGGGTTTCTCATTTGCCTGTGCAATACAGCTCAATTTTTCATCTACGAATTTCCTTTGAGGGGTGAGGAGCGTAACCCATAAAGGGTCATATTGCATGAGTCACATCAAACAAACATTTATTATGTCAGTTATGTTCAAAGCATTGGGCTAGGCATTGTAGATAGAAGGTCAGTGTTGAAATTCTGTCTCTACCGTTGAAAAATGTTTGTTCTACAGTGCATACAATATATAAACAGATGTGTTAGTGACAACTTATTGTATTCAGAGATCAAGTTCAATTTACTTATTATCCATATTGTTCACATTTTATACACAAGTATCTGAAGTCATTAATTTTGTTACTGCCCTTCATTTGACTATATTTTCCATCTACTTCTATTCAGATTACACCTTTTTCTCCAGAATGAGGAGGGGGAAAGCAGAAAAAAGAAACAGCTAGAGATATTGATTAAGATGCAACCAGAGGTATTCCAAATATGCCTGTATCAATAGGTATAGCAACTGACCACCAAAAGAGGTTTTTGTTTGTTTTCTGAGGCAATCAGGGTTAAGTGACTTGCCCAGGGTCACACAACTATTAAATGTAAAATTCTGAGGCTGGATTTGAACTCAAGTCCATCTGACTTCAAGGCTGGAGCTCTATCCATTGAGTCACCTACCTGCTCCCAATAGAGTTTTTACTAACTTATGTGTTTGTCAATAATTCATTCATGTTTAATGTATTTAAAGGGTGGCTTGAGTCACCTCATCCTAGCAAATATTTGTGAAGGTGACCATCTCCCACTGTATTCCTGAATAAACTGTTTTAAGCACTAATATTCAGGATCCACTTAGCTCATTCTGAAGGCCTGTCAGAAGGGACTAGCTCCTAATTATACCTCATATATTCTGAGATGTGTCCCAAAACAGAACAAAAGGACTTGATGATTATGTCTCTGACTAGTAGATATCTTTTTTATTCATTCTTTGTTTCAATATTTGTAACCCATAACTAGTCAAGTTGCTTGTAAGTATGAGCTGTGTTTCTCTTTGTTCACTTCAAAATAGACTTATACTCTACAGTTTCTTGAATGCTAACTTTGGCTTCTTCTCTGCTGAAGCTTGTGGGTGGCGATGACTCAACAGCCACCTAATGAGTAGACATTTCAGTCTAAATCTTCCCTACTTTAGTTTTACTAGGTTTTAATTAAAGACCATCTTGTGAATTGTTTTGAACCTACTCTGGGATTTCAGTCAGACTCATGAAAGAAAGAAACATCTGAGCTAAACAAGTTGAGAAATAAGTTTTATAAAATTAATGCCCAATTAGCTTCTGAATAGAGGGAATTTATGGAGTTGAAAAGGGAAGCTGAGGGCTTCTCAGCTTGTAGAGAAACATGTACTAGTCATTGTCATTTTTACGTTGTGGAATGTATTGGGATTACACTCTTCAGGTGATTATATAATTCCAAAGTGGACAGCCTCTCCCCAAATTAACTCCTTCTTGCTTTGGGCCCTATCCTTGTTCTACTAGATTACAGAAGGAAGTGACAGGAGTTACCCTGGAGAAGCAATTTAACAGAAGCCCTAAATACATTTTGACTCTCCCTTAGTGTTTAGCCTGGTGATTTTCACACAGATACTTATTGTCTACTTGTATAGTAGACACTCAATAGAGGTTGAAACCATTCAATTAAAATACGTTTATTGAGCACTTATTATGTTCCAGGCACAGTGCTAAGTGCTGGGGAAATGTAGAAAAACAAAAATTGTCCATGTCATCAAAGAACTCCAATTCAAATGGGGAAGATATAGAGATTATTAGGTTCATCCAAGATATATACGGAATAGATTGGAAGCAAGCTCAAAGGGGAATGCACTAGCCGGTCATGTAACCAGGAAATGCTGTTTATAGAAGGTAAGATTGGAACTGAGATTTGAAGGAAGCCTGGAGTCCTGAGAAGTGAAGGAAGGGAGAGAAAAGAGGGCTACCTGGTATAGAAGCATTTTCTGCAGTGATATGACCACTGATATCCCTCTCAATCCATCCCCTATAAATTCAAAGAACTACACACACCTTCCCACTCTTCCTGCTCTAATGCTGATGTATATGTTGTTATGGCAGAGAAAGAGGATCTCTTATAGGAAGGTGGAAATAATGTAAGAAACCATATATATTTAGTCATAGATGGGGGAGAAAGGAGGCAAAGTTTCTGACTTAATTTTGCCCCTTGAGGTTTTTATTCATGTAAGAAAACTAACGGGTATGTGAATATAAGATTGGGGCTGATTGAGTAAAGCCACATTATTCAACCCCACCTAAATTAAGTGATAAAATGCACCAGGCTAGTATCTTCACCAGGTGGGAATATGGCTTAATTGAATCAAACCAATCAAAAGCATTTGGAGTAAGTATGCAAAGGCCTTAATGAATTTAGATGTCTCTGTGAAGACACTGATGGAACTAGAGTGATGTTCAACAGAAATATCGATTAGATTGGCTGAGGAAGCATGCCCTGTGGATCTTTTATAAAACAGCAGTCCAGCACAAAACCAAGAAATTCTGCTATTCTAGCAAGTGGCAAACGAGGAAAGAACACTCTTTGCAAACACTTGCTTGGTAACTTTGGAGTCAGCCTTTGTAGCTTCCCCCTTCTCCCTTTGACCAGAGGAAGACCTTGAGAACTTTGAAGGGTCTGAAATGTTTTTAACTTTTCCATCTTCCCATTGACATGTTAACATAGGTCCCTCTGAGACTGCTGAAACTGGTGGCACTGTCTGTATTTGGAACTAAGGAGAGACTGAAAGAGTTTCATAAAGAGCCCAGTAAATAGCTGTTTCTAGTTTGTTCTCTGCTCCTTATGCTTAGAGAGTAAATGTGGCAATAGGGTAACTCACAGTTCCTAGCTGCTGGAAGTCCTTTTCTTTCCTTTAAGGAGTGCTCCAAAAGTTCCTTTGTATGAAGGAAAAGAACTTCTGGCAGTCAGAAACTGTGTTACTCTTTGTCATCTGTATTTTGAAAACTTGAACCTACTCTTTTGTGGGTTCTCTAAATAGTAAAGCAAGAGTATTTCAGCTTTGGGAGAAGATGTCTAGATATTTTATACCAACTACTCCTACTGAGCCATGTTAGTAAATAATCTATTCTTCAATCAACTTAAACCTGGATGACAAAATATTCTCAAATCATAATCATAGTGGGAAGCATATTGGTTGGGTGCTCATGACCTATAACATAAGACAACTCTTTAACCCCTCAGCATTACACCTAGAGATTTGAGGGAATATAGTAGCTGAGCTGTGGGGGCCTAACTCATGTAAATGAGTGGGAGTTGGAATAAGCTCTGTAAAATTTGATTATATGGAGTCAGAGTTGTAGTGAAGGTCATGATACTGATGATATAAAGCAAAACTTGTCATCCCAAGGAGATGATCTGTTAGATATGGGGGAAACCATATGTCTTTTTCCATTTTCTGGGATGTCTATTTCTTTTACTTCCCTCTTCTAAGTGATTCCAAAATGCCTAGTAGTTGGTCTATTTTAAATGTCAATATGGTGTGTTGTACTAGAAGGGTCAAGAAGAGCTTTGTTTCTCCTTGAAATCTAAGGAAATTGAAGCTTTTTCAGTCATTGAAGCCTCTGGAAGATAAAGTTTTCATAGCCATTCTGAATATTGCCTATGCTACTTTGCTCTCCAAAACTGTTTTGTAGGATATCCAAATAAGTAGGTATTGCATATAAGGTTGTTATTATAATTCAATATATTCTTTATATAGGATTTGATTCTTTTCTTTCTCTGAGAATAAACATGGTGTGCAGGGGAAAATTCAGAGACATATTTTTTCATTTGGCCTTGGAAATGCCCTATGGTGAAGGAGAAAATCAGGTGCAAATTGTACCCCATAACATCCCTACTTTTTCAGGTCTAAATTTCAGCATGAGAAGTAGTAGTGTGACATAATGGATAGAGAGCTGTCCTCAAAGTCAGGAAGACCTGGTTCAAGTCCTGCCTTTAACAAAAACTGGTTATGTGACTTTATACAACTCACTAAAGTTCTCAGTACTCTAATAAAATCTCAAAGATTATATACAGTAAAGAAAATGCTGACCTGAATTCTGAGCTGGGACCCTAAACCAGTGAAATCACAGGTCCAGATCATATCCCTTTCTTCAACATCAGTCTCTATTCTACATACGTACTCTTCTTTTACCCACTGTGGAAACTTCCATCTTCCACAGAACCTCAGTGAATGGTGCAATATCATCATATTGCTATTTACCTCAGTTGTAACTGAATAAGATCCACTCCGCCTCCTTAAAACATTAGAACCTCATCAACATTCCTGAGTTACTCTGATACATGAAATGATGAGATGAATGATAAGAGCTTGGCTTAGCGTAGTATTAAAATCTAGAAACACTTCATATACCTTCTTCTTACCCTGGCACAAAAGTTCCCTTTCTATGTGAATTTTCAGTCTAATATTATATTTCATACTTATACCATTGTTGATCATGACTGGCCCCATGTATCCTGGCTTCTCTGTAGTGCAGGTGCATTCTATGCTTTATCCACTATCCATGCCATTGAATATCTCCATACTACCTCCCCTTGTGACTTAGATATTCTAAATAAAAAGATTATTGTTTTTAGTAGTATTGGCTCATATAATTCTTTTGTGAAAATCCTAGCAACAGACAATCTCAAATGAGTTAAGACTTTAAAAAATCCCAATTGGAGAACTAGAAGAAAACTTTTAAAATTGGTCAGTTGTTCAGCAATTATTGAGTAATTCTGAGCAAAGCAGAAAAGCAGACACCCATTACTGAAAATGTATGCTCAAAATTTGCCTCTTCCAGTGTGTTTTCCTTATTAACCCCAGCTGACTCCAATCTCTCCTTTATTATATGTCCTCTCAGCACTTATGCACTAAATGTGTTCCATAATAACCTGTACTTGCCAAAACATTGCTTTATAAGTGTTTTAAAGTTATTTATGTGTACACAAATTAGGATGCACACTTGAAAATCTCTAAATATGCTGTAAATTACTGAAGGGAAGGGACCATGTCCTTCAACTTTTGGGTATTCATCTCCCCCCATGGTGTCTAAAGTCCTTTGTATACTATAATTGTTAAGAAAAAATTAGATCTTTATTTTTGGCTTTTGATTATCTTGATATTTTATATGTACTATTAACCAGTTCTTTGCTCCATTCTCTTTATCAACATATTCATACAATAACATTGGCTTATATTGCTCTAGATGACCTAATAACTAATAACCCTTTGAAGTCTGCAGTTCTAGTATTCTGCCTAGTATTTGTAGTGGTGAATTTTGGTGGCCTGTAACATTTTCCTACCACTGAATCAACATGGGGCATTAAGAATTAATTTTTCTCTGCAATAGTGATTCATGTATCCCAAATAAAATTCCAAATTAAGTTTGTAAAAAAATGTTATGTGGTGGTATTTATACTTCTTTAAGGGGCAGCTAGCTGGCACAAGAGATGGAGTGCTGGTCCTGGAGTCAGGAAGACTCCTCTTGATAAGTTCAAATCTTGCCTCAGACACTTTCTCACTGTGTGACCCTGGGCAAGTCACTTACCCCCATTGCCCTTGGGTTCCTCATATGTAAAATGAGCTGGAGAAGGAAACAGCAAACTACTGTAGTATCACTGCCAAGAAAATCCCAAATGGGGTCACGAAGTGTTGGACACAATTAAAAAGCAACAAAAATTCTTATTTCTTTACTATATTAAATTGCTTTTAATTCATAACTTCCACATAATACTGATGTTCTTCAAGTATGACATCAGAATTCTTGCACATTTTAATATTTTATTTCACATTTATAAGAAGATATATCCACATTTAGCCTTATGACATAGGTATATCATTCCTAATTTATAAATTCTTTTATATCAAATCTCTTTATAGAGATATCAAATAAATATATGCCTCTGAGAATTCAAAATGGTTTTAGACATTTAATTACATTTTAAAAATTCAATTTTGCTCTTTTAGAATAGTTACTCATGTTTCACTGATATTATCTCAATTTATAGTTTACTTAAATTCAATATTGATTCTTATGTATTTTTTCTCTGTCTCTGTGGTAGATTATGTTTACCAGACACAGAAAACTGGAGAAGATGTTTCTTTTAGATAAGTAAATGTAAATGAGAAGTAGCTACTTCTGCTCCCATAAATGATTCTAAAGAAAGAGTTGTATAGCAAATGTCTTTAACCAGATTTTTTACTTTCTTTGTGTACAGAAATGTGGTTTTCTTCAGGTATTCATAAAGTGTACAGGCATAGACAAATAAAAGTAAACTGTCATTTTATACCTACATTTATTTTCTTCAAGTGAAGATTTTTTTTTCTTTTAGAGCTTCTTTAGGAAACCAGGTTAATTAACTTTTAAAAGATATTAATTCTGAGGTATGCTTCTATAGCAGTTTATCATGGAATGTTTTGATGTGAGTCATATGCATGTAGGTCCTCCCTAATTCATGGAATGCATTCCTTCCTCATCTCAGGGTTTTGAAAGAGACCTGTTTCTGGAGTCAGAGCACCTGGCTTCTAATTCTACTTCCATCTTTTCCTACTTATGTGAACAAGGGCAAATCCTGTTTCTTCTCTGCAACTGTTTCCTCATCTAAAAAATGAGGATGTTATTCTTTGTGTCGTCTCAGATCTGTGATTTCTCTAAATCTATGCTCATTTGCTTGTACTGTACTAACATATATAAGAACTTCCATGGAAGAAAGCAGAAAAATATCTTAGCCAATTAAAAGTCTCCTTTTCCTGAAAGGTTCAGCAGAGATTTAACCTTATCCAGGACACCTTAATGTCTCCTTCCAGCTGAAAGTGATCTAATCTGTCCAAATATTCCTTGAATTCATTATGAGGCTATTTCCTTTACTCCTATAACATTATATCTGAGATCATATTAGTCTGCATGTTTTGCCTTATGTAATCCTTAAGGGGCAGTGATTGTGTGTATTTTCATCACTGTATGTCTCGTGCATAGAGGGCTAGATCTGCGTAAGTAAGAACTATATTCAAATCAGATATTTAAAGAGTTGAGTGACCCTGGGCAAACTACTTAACCTTTCTCAGCCTCAGTTTCCTCATCTAAAAAGTGGGAATAATGATAGCACCTACCTCATAGCATTGTTATGAATATCAAATGAGATAATACATGTAAAATTGGCTTGTAAACTTTAACAAATGCTATTAATGGGCATGGTAAACCTAAAGTTTTGTTTGATTGCATTGAATTAGTAAGAGATGAGAAGGGAGAGAATAGAAGTTTAAACCAGTTGTAGATTAAATAGTTTCATTTTAATCTTCCCTGTGCCCCTTCTTTCTTCCTTTGCTCTCTCCTGGACTTCATCTCCCTCATGAATAAATCTGACCTTTTCAAAGAGCCTGTCTTCTATGCAAATTTACTCAGTGCTAGGATGAGTAAAACAATTAATCTGCATTACTAATCATCTCTTTTCTTAACAAATGATCTGAGTTCACCTCCCTAAACATTCATTTTTTTTAACCTATTTTTTATGGAAACTCAATTTTTAAAAATGTCCAGCCATTCAGAATGAATTTTCTGTACTGTTGTTTACCTCCCATTGATAATCTCTTTCAATTATTCACTAAACTTTTCAAATGTAATTTAGAGGCCCCTACTCATACACTGGGGAAGGATTAGATATTGTGTTCCACCACCCAAGGAGTTTTGGCAGTATTACTTTAAAAGATTTTGTTAGGTATTTTGAGTATGGAAATTGTGAATAGTGGCTAGAAATTCTCCTCTGAATATATTGCCTATGAAAAAGAAATGATAAATGTGTGGCTGTATTATATTTCACCTTCACAGGTTTGTCTTCATAAAAAGGAAGAACTACAGAATTATAATATAATGCCCAAATTGAGCTACTGATATAATATTCTAATCCTTTCTTATGCCCTTTGCTTCTGTCTTCATAAAGTAGAAATCAAACAGCTTGATTAATACACTAGTGGACTAGTTCATGTAATAACAATCCTTACTTTGCCAAATCAAAGGATAATTAATTACTTAAAGCAGTAATCAAAACTTTAGAAATACTGACCCAATATTTTTAAAATTCCTGTTTGCCATTGAGGTGACCATTTTGCCCCCTAAATTTACCAAATCACATGAGGACATTGAACAGTTTGCAAAAAATGGAATCTTGAGGGCTTTCAGAAAAGGCACTTTAAAAAGTACATTTTAACCTAAATTTGGAGCAAAATGGACTGGCATAATATCTTCTATTTTAATTGAATTAATGAGTGATAGAATCCCAATTAACCAAAATTCAACTGGCATAATAAATTAAATGGAATTTTCCCATACTGTCAGGAGAAAAAATGATGAAAAATATTACAATTGTGTTTAGATATTTTCAAGATGTGTCCTAGAATAACTGTCCAACTCTTTACACATTGGAAATCATGTAGTATTTGGAGTCAAAGAACTTGGGTTCCTTACAAGTCTCTGATACTTATTACCCTGTATGACTATGGGCAAGGCACTTAAACTTTTCATGCCTCAAATCCTCATGTGGAAAATGAAGAATTTTTACCAGATAACCTCCAAAGTTCCTTCCAGCACCAGGCCTCTGAAGGCAAGTCAGTTCTAGTGTATTAGTTTCTTCTAGTCCATGCTGAAAAGTTGACCAGACAAATTCAGAGAAACAATGGTATGTCCTAGTAAGTATGAAAAATCACTTTTTTGGTGCATATTTGGGAATGGAAGAGATGAATTGTATAAGATGGAAATTTAAGGGAGTGTCTTCTATTGATGCTAAATATATGGTCCCTAAATACTCCTCATGATAAAACCAGGTGCAATAGATGTTCTACCAGGTGCCAAAGTTGTTGGTAGCAGTAGTAGTATACTACTTAATATAGAGAGAGCTGCTTTTCCTGCTATATGGTGCCATACAGATCCTCCTGGAAGGCAGTAGCATATAGAAAAGAAATATATGTTTATTGTTGTTAATTCATTCCATGGCCTATTGCCTTCCTGGGGAGAGAAAAATGAGCACTATCAACACCCCACCCACTTACCCTCAATCTTTTAAGCTTTCATAATCATCTGACCCACTCTACAATTTAAAATGGTAATCGGTGCAAACACAAACGTCTGAACTCATATTCTACCTTTGATGTCTAATTGCCTGTACTCAAGCATTCCCAAGCCTTGTGTCTATGGAAGTAAATTTCAACAACTGCTTCAGGCTATCAAATATCTCTGACCTTTCCCTTTGCTCATATTGGTGATGACAATTTTCTATCTTTTCTCATCCAGATCTTACTCTAATTCACCTCTTCTTAAGACCTACATGGATTTATATATTTCTTCTTCTTCTTCTTCTTCTTCTTCTTCTTCTTCTTCTTCTTCTTCTTCTTCTTCTTCTTCTTCTTCTCCTCCTCCTCCTCCTCCTCCTCCTCCTCCTCCTCCTCCTCCTGCTCCTGCTCCTCAATGCAATAAACATTTATTAAGTATGTGGGCAAAGTGTTAGATGCTGGAACTACAAAGAAAAAGAAAACAATACAGTCTTTTCCCTGAAGGACTATCATTCACAGCTGTTGCTTTATTGGGCTTAACTTATTCTCTTCTGTTTTTTTGATACTTGCTGCCAGGTTTCAAAGCTGACCTTCTTCCCCTCTCCCCACTTCCTCCCACTGCAATGCAGTATGCAGTGTAGAACTGAATTGGCTTACAGGGGCTATACCAGGGAGTTGGTGCTCAGAACTTCCCTGGAAATTTTCTGGGTCTCCAGAGTCAGGTGACTCAGTATTTGGGTGAATTGGAGACAAAATACTCCTTGGCTGCTTCTTCTCATATCAGCCATCACCCAGTGCTAAGAGAACTTGGTTTTTTGGTGTGTAGTGGCAAACCTTGAGAAGTCCCTTATTTTCCTATTTCTCAGTAGCACTTTGGGGGGGCGTGTCAGTTAAAAGAAGAAATAGCTTTTGGGTGAATCCCTTGCTTCTACTCTACCCTAAGTCAGAAATTCTTTCTTTAGACTCCCCATGGAGTAGGTAGTAGGGTTTAGTGTTGGCTTATTCTTTCCCCAATTTCCAGTGGAACATATAATCAACTCTTCTGAGTCTTGACCACCTACTCAGAAAACAAAACAGAAAAGGCATATGGAGGCTAAGCACAAGCTCCCCTAGTTTAGTCCATAGCAGACGAGGTACTGATAGTGGGGGTATGGATGGGGACTTCAGTGACAGAGGTATAACTTCCCACAGTATAGAGTTGAAGCAAGAGACTAACCCATAAGCTATCTTTCTTTTTTTAATAGAGAACCATGACTCTCTGCTGCCATGGGAACAGAGGAAAACCAAGGGACTACTCAGGTTTCATTATATTTCATCACAAAACCAGAGAGCTCCTTGTATTCAAATGATCCAAATACTTTTTATGATGTCCCTGTAAGTTTCCATGGGAGAACTTTCTGGGATGGCCCCTACAGGCCAATTTCAAACTCCATGACTACAATACTCACTCTGTTAATGGAGAGGTGATCCTAAATTAATTTCATCAGCCCAGTATGGACAGTTATCGTAATACATAGTGAATTTACACATTAGCATATTAGGTTTGCTCTACAGTCCACTAGATATAGTAGCTATTCTAACTGGAACCCCTAACCCTGCCACAAGGCTGAATTCTTAGATAGTTGTAATGATTAAACTTCAAGGTAATAATCCTGGAATTGTGATTCAGCTGTGTGATGACAAGATCCTAGGATGTAGATTTAAACTAAAAATAGAAGTCTGTGATGACAAGGAAATTGAAGGAATATAAATCTAAAAAAAAAACCCAGTAGATCATTAGCATAGGTTTTGAAGTCACTGAAATGATGGAAGCCATCTGCAAAATTCTATGCCAGTAATAGACAGTTGTATTAATAAATTAACAGTACTATAGAAAGATGATGCTACAGCAAAATGAATATACAACTAACAATAATTCATATTTGTATAGTACCTAACAGTTTGAAAACATCCTCATTTGAGCTTCACAAAAACCATGTGATACTATTGTATGTAAATACTATAGTATTATCATAATTTTACAGATGAAGAAATGGGCCAAGAAAGGTTAAGTGGTTTGTGTCAGAGGCTATATTTGAACTTAACACAGTATTCCAACCACTATACACCAGTGCTAACACAACTGTCCCTTTAAAGACAAAATAAAAACACCATGTATTCCCTCACAATAGTTTTTAATTTCAATTATCTGTGACTACCCAGGTGGAAAAATATTCTTAAATAATATTTGTTAACATCAGTGAGTTAAGTATAACATATTTTTCTTTGATTAGTAAAACATTAATTTGTTGAAAGCTTGTAAAAAATAGAAATAGCTTCAGTGTTGTCAACTAAGAATATATATAATGTATATATATATATATATTTTAATGAAGCCAGATATGAAGTTTAGTAAGCTGTTGTTAATGTGGGTCATAGAGAAGTCCATGATACCACTGGACATTTCCTTAGGAAGATATCTATTGTCTGTAAAGATAAAATAATTAATAATAATGAAATAATGAGAAAATTATTATATAATATAAGTAGTAAATAAGTTAATAATAAATTAAAGATAAATGATTTCACTCTGTGTTTCGTAGAAAATAATCAGTGGCTATCACTGCAGTTGGGTAGGCTTCCAGCTTAGGTAATAGCAACTTCCCACCTAGAGCTTAGTAGAAGCATGGCTACCTAGATCTTACTTTATATTTAGAAAGCATATAAAGAAGTTATTTCCTGAGCTGCATTCATGGGCTAAATACACTGAGCAAAAGTGGAACAAAACTGTTTAGAAGCATAGTCATCAATATTAGTGTGGTCACCTTTGATCCCGTTATACTGCATATGTGCTATGCAAATATGAATAATTTATGAGCTCAGATATTAGAGCAAGGCCAAGATTGTGGATTAAATGTCTATCCTTTTCCAATTTCCTTTGCTTTGTTCTAAGGGTACATATTGTATTCTGAATCTTACCAAGCTGCCTACAAAAATTTATGTTGTTGATCACAAGAAGTACCAAGCCAGTGTGTAGCAGAATTATTACAAAATCAACACTGCTATTGTAGAAGCAAGATACCCTTCTAATGACATGTCAATAGAGTCATTTTTGAATGAGAAGATGGCAATTAAAAATGAAACTACCTGATAGACTTGCTTTTATCCATAGTTTACAGTATCTTTAGAAGATAGGTGATTTTGTGCATCCCTGTTTCGAAGGGCAGAGTTGAACCATTATCATACATGCTTAATATTTAATGGACTCCAAAAACAATAATGACCCCTTTAAAAAAAATGGTCAATTACCTATGAACTTAAAATTATGCAAATAGCTTTTGACACTATGTGCCACAGTAAATCATTTGTTCTAGCCCTTCTCTTATTTCTTTACTTATTTTTAATTATGTGTCTCCTAGAAGAAAAAGATAAAACAACACTTTCTGTTTGTTTGTTTTTCAGGCAGTTGGGGTTAAGTGACTTGCCCAGGGTAACACAGCTAGTAAGTGTCAAGTGTTTGGTCTGAGGCGGAATTTGAACTCAGTTCCTCCTGACTTCAGGGCAGTGCTCTATCCACTGCGCCACCTAGTGGCCCCAAAACAACACTTTCTAACCCTGCTATGAATTAATAGAATCAATTACTCACTTCAGTTGAAGTCAGCAGGTAACAACTGTCTGAGGCTACAAATACACAAATTAATTTCAGTTCATAATTCAAGGTAAAAAAAAGCTTCTAAGTCAACATGTTTCAGCATATACCCCACACACCTACAAGTATATAAACAACGTTATTATTCAAAGATTATAATGATGCCAAGCAAATCAATAATTTTGCTAATTATACACTTTAACTCAGTCTTATGTCTAAACTATAACTGAGATTACTTCTTTGAATTTTTTCTTAAGACATTTCACGGACATGCTTGACAATTACTCTTTATTCTCTGAAAGGTCAACAACATTTCACATGTGATAGAAAGACAAAAGTCAATTAACTGCTAATCAATAAAAGGTCATTTCTTTCCTGCTTCAGATTAGGTAATTCACTGGGGATTTTAAAAAAACATTTGGGGTTTTTTGAGACATAATCACTACAAGAAGTGTTGAAGTGAAAGTATATAAGATAAGGGTGCTTTATTATAATCATCAAGCAAAATAATAGGCAACCATAGATAGACTAAATGTTTCTTTTATGTCCAAAGTCAGAAAGAGCTAATACCAGTGTTAGGTAATTAATTTCAATATTATTATAATTTAAATGATTGTGTATCACCAAAATAACCTATGTTTATTTAAACTTAGTTTTAAGTCAAACCTAAATTCACCAAACTGACGAGTTCTTTGATATGTAAGTGTAACAAATCTCCAAATTTCTACAAGTAACTTTAATATCTTTTCCCAACTTTTTACTCATCTTTAAATTAAGTTGGATAAGAAAATATCAAAATCTCTTATAGCCCTCAAATTATATAATTATATGAAGATAATTTTAAAATTTAATTTCAGAATCCCCAGAGTTTGGCCACAGGTTATTATATTTTCATAAATAATTGATGAGTATTTTATATCTATTCATTAGTGTTTATATTTTGTGGAATGTTATAATTAGAACACTATATATATCAGATCATTTGTATGACATAGCAACTTGCTACTTACATATGCAATGCTTATAGACTCTAGGGGCCATTATTACAACTCTCACTATTGAGCCATATGAATAAAGCTTGATTACTACTTCCTTAAGGGTTCTAGGGAACATTGAGGGTAGGGAATATGTTTCTTCTAATACTATTTCTTATGAGCCCTCATCTGGTGTATTACTTCCCTAATATTATTCTCCAGTGATTAATATTTCATTGTCACTTTGAACACTTGTTTTATCATGAACTTTACATTTGTTATGTCATTTAATCCCTGAAATAACCCAGGAATGTAGGTACTATTGATATCATCATTTGACAATGAGGAAATCAAGAAATAGAAGATTATGAGATTTGTACTAAGTTTCTGAAACAGGATTCAAACTCAGGTCTTCCTGACTTCCAAGTCAATCGATCTGTGCATTGAGCTATCTAACTACTTCCATTATTTCCCTGAAGTCTTAGATTTGGAAAAATGATGTAATGACTTTTCTATCATGTCTCAGAAATCTCTTCATTCTGCAAGATCACCTCATCCCTGAACTCACCCTTATCAGTACCCTCATCATTACTGTCTGCCCTGGGGATGCTTTTTTTCTGACTTGGAAAGCTCCTCCAAAGACTTCCATTTAAAAAGGAGGCCCAGTCCAGCCATTTCTGAATTTCCTATCCTCTGGACTTCTCTATCATGCCCCAAAGGGGCATATTTTCCTCATAATCCCTCCAGTCTTCAACTTCCTTTTATGTATTAACTCCCCTGTTTAGACTGTAAGCTTTCTGAGGGCAGAGGCTATCTTTCTTTGCATTTTTATATTCTGAGCTCTTTACACAGTACCTGACAGATAGTAGGTGCTTTATTAGGTGTTTATTGACTGACTGACTGAATGAATGAATACATGACAGCAGAAGATTGTGCAATGTGGACAAGAAGAGGAGCTGAGCAGCATAGTCTTGAAAACAGGAGTTGTGAAAACTGTCATCAAGATTTTCAAAGGCTGCCACATGAAAGGAAATAAAATAAGGGAGGTATTTTGTACTCCCAGAGTAAAAATGAATAAAAGTTCTAGTGAGGTAGATTTTAATTCAATGTAAGAGATAACAGTCTAATACTTAAAACTTTTGAAAAATGGCATGAACTGCCTGCCTTGTGAGGTGATGCTTATAGGCTAGCTTTGGTCTTTTGGCTCAGACCTAGTGCAGTGCTTAGGACCTGATAAGCACTTAATAATACTGTTTGATTAATGGAGAGGGTAGTAGGAGACTGGTGTTGATTAGGTTTGAGTCTCCTTACAAATCTGAAATTGTATTTTCTGATACTATCCACTAAACATGAAGCATTATAATAGCTAATGGGTTTCAGTGGGGTTGTAATTCCCACTAGAAATACCGAAACAGAAAGAGGCAGTTATGGTGATGAAATTATGGTGAGATTGACTGAGGAGTTACTTTAATTGTCTTCCCATAAGAACTATTAAAAAAAAAAAACTTTCTCCCTACTCCTCCTCTCCCAAACACAATGCTGTCAGATATAAAAAATCTGCTGATACCAAAAAAAAAAATCTATGTTCTCTCCATTAAAATCTTCAGCTGAATTAATCCTTTTATTTATACCATAGCCATTTATTAAGTGTCCATACTCTAATCTGGGTGAGATATGAAGATTAGAGAAAACTCCTGGGATTTCTTCATTAACAACCTTACTAATGTTCCTTATTATTAACTGGAACCTCAGTGCTCCCATTTAATATCCTTACTAATATGGTCTTTAATAAAATGTCTTCTAATCTTTCCTATTGCCAAATCCATACCTCTATCCCCAGTGGTTACCCCTTCAATCACAGGAATAACTCTCAACTAAGTGTGAGCAGTATGCTTTACCATTAATATTTATTATTCTTTCTCATTACTAATTATCTCACCCCCTACCTGCTCAGTAACTGAGAAGCAGTTTTTGAGAGCGAGGGTTGGCCTATGGAATGGACAACATGGTAAAATGGAAAGAGAAATGGATCTAGAGTTAGAGAACCTGTGTTCAAATTCCAACTCTGTGACCTTGTGTATATCATGGAGGACCTCAGTTTTCTCATCTGTAAAATGAGTGATGTCAAGATGTTAGGAGACACCCTGTTTTCCAGAGCTAAGGCCCAGCAAGCAGGCTGTGCCCTGAGCTTGGTGTAACAACAGTCATTTGGGTTCACCCTCTGGATGATCTCAGCCACAGTGAAATCTCAGAATCTTCTCGGATACTTACTGTATTGCTTTGACCACAAAAGGTATTATCTGAGCTCGGACAAGCACCTGGTGTTTCCATGTTTTGCTCATGAAGCCCTGCTATGAATCAAATGTCACGTTGCTGCTTTTAACCCTCACTATCAGGGCTACAGCTCACTGAGCAGGCATTGGTATGAGTATTGAGATCTTCCCACACTGCCTCTGGCTCCCCCATTAGGGGCGGAACTCCAGCACATGTGTCCTTGCTTACAAGGCATTTCTCTCACTTTGAAATTAAACTTCTATTTGATTCCTGACTCTCTTGTCTCTAGCATGCTTGTTTGGTTCTGGCCACCTACCGGTAAGAGGCTGGTTCCGTCTGGGTGACAGCGATTGGATAAGTTAACCTCTGAGGTACCTTCAGTTCTAGCTCTAAAATACTATTATCTTATAATTTGCAGTGAGATGACCCAACTTCAAGTTTGTATCCTCATCTGTAAAATGAGAGGTTTTAGTTAAATAATAGTTTTAGGTTTCCTCAGATTCTAAACTCATGATCCTGTGATCTCCAATCTCCAATCTCCAATCTCCAAAATCTGCTGACAAGGATCTGAGCCACTGCTTCATAAATGAGGAACCCATTTCCACCTCATTAAATTGTATCAGCCTACTTCATAGCTCCCCTTTCAAGACCTAACAGAAGTATATAGCATTTTCTCACCATGCAAATCACCCTTTGTCCAACCTTCATTAAGGGAGTACCAACTACAGCTGTAAGCCTTAACACCTGTCTTAAATCCCTGTCTTATTACCCACTTTGTTTTTTTGGGGGAGAGAATGAAGAATGACTCCCAATGTTATCGTGGGGTGTTACAGTAGTATAATTTGTGGATCACATGATCCTTCTTATACTTCTTCTTATAAGAGGTGACTTGGAATTGACTGGGGATGATTTAACCAAGCATGGCTTGAATATTGACCAATATACCTAAATTCGAAAAAAAAATAGGCTTTCCTCTTCACCTCAGAGCAAGTTCTTTATTTTTCTTCCTCTCCCTCTCTCTCTCTCTCTCTCTCTCTCTCTCTCTCTCTCTCTCTCTCTCTCTCTCTCTCTCTCTCTCTCTCTCTCTCTCTCTCTCTCTCTCTCTCTCTCTCTCTCTCTCTCTCCCTCTCTCTCTCCCTCCCCCTCCCCCCCCCACTAGATCACCCAGCCTTTTCAGAGTATAGCAGCTACTCACAATCTGCGTCTCAGTGACTGAACAGCAAGGAAGCTTTGAGCTGTTTTGTCTAGGCAGGTTTGCCCATCTTTATGCTCATGTTGTCCTCCATCTCCCCCTCCCCCAACCCTTTCCCGTTTGCCTTAGTCCTAATCCACAATTCTCCAACTCCCAAACTCAATCCATCTACCACTACCATCAGAACAGTAAAAAGTTACTTGGATAAACTAAGTAGCTAAGAAGGATCAATTAGTTTTTTTTTTCAAAGTTGACCTATAGTCAATTTAATTACCTTCATGGAAATGGTTCCAGTACTAAGGATAATAACCTTATGCTTTCAAATATTTCCCCTATACTTGTTTACTTGTTTGTTTTTTGCTTTTATGGTGATTCAATCAGAGTTAAGTGACTTGCCCAAGGTCACACACATTGTGAGTGTAATGTGTCTGAGGCCAGATTTGAACTCATGTCCTCCTGATATTTTCCCTACATTTGAACTATTATTTTTTTCTTATTAGAATCATTGAAAAATATTTTTTTTGTTTCCTTTATTGTTTTCTCATTGAGGAATATTCTCTCCCTTCTCTCACCCTTAGAAGCTGTGAGATTTAGTAGAAAGAATATCAGGCCTAGAGTTAGGAGAACCTGCATTTTAATACTGACTCTAATATTTTTCAGTTATGTGACCTTGGATAAGTCATATAACCCTTTTATACCACTTCTAAAAAATATGTAGCTCAGAATAAGGAAATCATATCCACTGTTTCATTCCTCCTGTCTCTTACTATACTGACACTTTACAATTATTAGCAAATAATGGCAACAGTTTAATTGTGCTATCAAAGATATAGCCTCCTTAAAAAAAAGAAAATTCTTATAATAATCTTCTAATCCAAGTGTCAGACTACATATCTAAATTTAATAAAACTCTTTAATGGGACTTAAATGTTAATTGTTATAATATCAGCTCCAGAGGTTTACTATATATGGGAAATAAATCTAGTAGCCATATAATTATCTTGAAAATTAAGGAGGTAACACATGTATAATTTTATTCCTGAAAATTGAAGGAAATGCTTTAAATGTTTTAATTAGGAATTGACTAGATAACTACCACTATAATAAGATAAATGCTAATTAACATGCTAATTTTTGTCAATTAATTGATATCCAATCAACCCACTACAGTTATTTTGTTGAATACCAGTTAAATGTGCAAACTCTTTGCAAGTTTAATGTATCAATTAGGGCAAAATACCACATTTATTGCTTGCCTAGTTGGGTTAATTATATGGCAACTAGATTAAACTGCTCTTACTTATTTAAGTTTATTAAAATATCATGTATTTAGTGTACAAGAACCATTTTCATCCAAATTGAATGTTGGAATAAGTGCTAAAGTTTTATGTAAGTCTAGAGTTTTTCCAGGCAGTTTAATAAAATTATTCTGGTAGTGAATAATGCATGCCTCTATTTATTTGTTTGTTTATTATTTATTTATTTTTGTATGATAAATCATCACATTCTAGAGCTGGAGAGAATCTTAGAGAACATGTAGGTCTAACACTGTTATTCTGCATTATGAGGAAATTGAGACTGGGAAAGGTTAAGTATTTCACCTAAAGTGACACAGTAAGTTTCTGGCTAAGCCAAGATGAGAGCTCATATTCTTTTGACTTCCTGTAAAATGCTTGGCACATGTTTACAAACTATTTTTTTTATTTATTTCATTCAATCATTCTCAGTGAAACAGTCATTCCAACATACCACTGTGATAATTACAGTTTTTTAATAAAAATAACTGATTAAATCAATATAATTTTAATATATTTTACATAATTTATTATTGTGATAATTCTAAAAGTGGGAAGCTATGTGGCACAGTGGCTGTGAGGCCAGGCTGGAAGTCAGAAAGATTCATCTTTCTGAGTTCAAATTTGGCCTCAGACACTTACTAGGTGGACAAGTCACTTAGTTCTTTAGCTCAGTTTCTTCATTTATAAACTGAGCTGGTAAAAGAAATTTCAAACCACTTCAGTATCTTTGCCAAAAAAACCCAAATGGGGTCACAAAAAGTTGGACTCAAGTGAAAAAAAATTCCAAAAGTGATATAATCAAAACTATAATCTTATCAGCTATATTAATAGGCAAGGAAAAGCATCAACTGCTTATAAGTGGGGAAATTTTGTGTCATGTCAGAGCCTTTACCTCCACCAAGGTAATTTTGCCTATCTCTGAATGATCAGAAGTGATTCATAAGCAGATGTGAATCTGTTACATTTCCTGCTGATATTATTGTAGTAATAAGAGATAATGAAGTTGAAAGTGACTAGGGAGTCAAGCACCTGCATATATTTCTCCATAAATAAGTTCTCTATATTTGAAAGTGATTTATATCATATCTTAAAATACCTTTGAATTAGCTGATGAAAATAAAATTACTATTATTCAACTAAGAACAGGAAAAGGTTAATTTTATTTAAACATCCAAGGGAATAGAGGACAAATAAAGCTTAGAAGTCAGAATTATCCACACTGAATGATTATCAGTTAATTGAACTTGATGGTTGTCAACTTAGTTATTCCTAGATTGAAGGAATTGGTAGAATGGGAACATTATGAGATTGAGTCAGAAGACTTCAGTTCAAATCTTGTCTCTCATACTGAGCTTAGTAAACAGAGCCAACTACATCATTCAGTCTATTTCTTCTTCTGTAAAATACATATCATAATGCTTAAAGTTACATTACCTACTTCAAAAGGTGCAAGGTCATGTATAAATGTGAATCTTTGTTTCCATTCTAATTCTTGCTAAGCAAACCTACTGTATCTCATAGTATTCCAACTAACAATTGTAATCTTATAGTTCTGTTTGCTATCAAAGCAGTTTAAAATCCAAAGAGTGAGAAAGTAGATAATGAATACAATTTTGTAGATGAAGGACCAGAGATTAAAAAAAAGGTGTTTTTTTTAAATTATTGTTTATTATAAGGGTGCAGAGGTAAACTACTAGGTCATGTAGCCATTAAGAAATTCATCTGAAAAGAACCATAATCCAATGTAATCAACCTGAATTTGTTATTGTTACGATTGAGTCTTTTTTCTCTTTTGTTTTTGTAAAATAAAAAAGTTACATCTTTGACAAAATCTAATAAAATTATTACATTCAATTAGTTTTTTCTTTCTATAACTGGATGGATATATAAACCCTTCAGACCACAGAGAGCTTTCCTGTGCTCTCATCCAAATTCTCAGTTTAAACTGGATGTAAGTCTACTAAGAAGCCTGAATTTTTTTGAAAGAGCAGTTTATGCTGACCAAAGACCATATAAACTTTGTATGACACTTTGATGCTATTGTGAATGGGTCACCTAATTTGTCACTGTAAAACCAGAAAAATACTGACATCACACAAGTTGCCATTTATACGTCTCTCCACTTTCTAATCTCTCCACTTATATATAGAAAATTAATCGGGGGAATCTGATTAGCTAGAGAAGGTTACTGGGAAGTGAGCTTTTGTTAGGAACTTTAATTACATTTTCCTAATGAAATGTGGGTGTGTTCATTGGTACCTAGATGGAAGGGCCTGGAATGTTTCAGTAGCCTGGGTACTAATCAACCCTTTGATAAGTGATTAAGTCTCAGAAATCAGGGATAGTTTGATTGACTTCAGATATTCTAGATTTAGAAACAGCCTCTTTATTTTGGACCCATTAAATGGAATGTACAGCAAAAAAAATGCTAATGAAGAATTAATGAAGAGCCATGATCGGACCTGGATGCTGTGGTAGGGTCAGGGGAACTTTAAAAGCTGACTTATCAAGGCTAGGGATGAGTCAAATTGCAGTGGTCCACAGTTTCATCAATGCTGCTGGTCACAGCAAAAGTCCATGATGTGGTCCCTTACGGAGCCTTATGAGGATATAGGCTCACATGATTCAGTTTTCTGGATAGAAGAAGAGAGTTACTTGACCCAGTTTCAGAGAAGTAGAATTACTTTTCTTCCTGAGATATGGAAACCAAGGAGAGAGGAACCACAAGGCCAAATAGTGGACATTCCTGAACTTTAGACATGTAGAGAAAGTCAGGGTTTTACTAAACACTCAGTTTTTTGAGGAATTTTGAGAACGGCTGAAGCCCCAGACTTTTGGAGGTGTGTCAAGAGTTCCTGAATTAAAGATCTAGTAGGTGGATCAGCAATGACCTAGCAATGACACTGGGAATCAAAAACCCAGATTTTTCCCTCTGTTAGTATCATAAATTATTTTAATAGTGTAGATGTAATAGGAAAGGGGGTTTCCTCTCTAGTAATCCCTTTTGTTTCCCTGGAAGGAGAGTCTAAAACCTACAGTAGCACTGAAGGTCTGAGACCTGTAGAAGTACTGGAGCTCTTCTGTCAGAAAGGGAAGGGAAATTGCAGCTGCTGAGAGTCCTTTGGATTCTTTTGCATTTTCTGTGGGATGAAATAAAATCTGTTCTCTATATAAGGTACATTTTAGTTTGAATGCTTACCTGGTAACTCTTTAACTCAGATCTGTGCAGGCTCAGACATGAGTTACATTTTGAGGTTCTCAGTAGAATCTCTGGACGAAGGCAAAACATGCCAAAAATAGCATTTGGAGAGCAATTCCCAAGATTCTAGAACTTAGGGCTCTGTCCCGTGGGTTATGTATTTAGAAGTAAACAACTGGAAGTGTTTTGGGTATGGTGCAGCATTCATAACGGAATACTAATTTAAAATAAGGAGAAGGAAAAATATTCTCCTCTGTTCCCTCCTTCCACAATCCAAACTTGGTGGGTTTGTTCACATTTTGCTATCCTTATCAAAGTCATACTTAGAACCCTAACTTGACATATTTGGTATCCTTTTCTAGTGTACAGTGAAACTCAGTTCCTCAAATTACATTTCTAATCTTTTTTTCTCATATTCAGTAGTGAACAAAGATGAAAAGCAGTTGATCTATATATTAGCCAGTGAATAAAAAACTAAAGATGAGTCCATAATTATTTGAATATGTATGGAATATTTATTGAAATAAGGTTAAGAAAATGAAAATATAAATATTATTCCAATTGTTGAAGAAAGTATCTTAGGCTTCAAGATAATTAGTTGTATCAAGAAACACTGAAACAGAAGCAGGAAGAATTGAAAAAAAAATAGAAGCCATTTGCAATACTTTTTTTTTGCCCTAAACATAATATAACTCACATTTTTCTTTATTTATTTGAATACATCTTGTTATTCATTTAGATCTGCCATGCATAAAAATCTAGATGAAATTGCTAAATACCATCATTACTCCATATTACTGTTTGTACTGAACTATAGAAACCATTACTAAAGGTAATCTCTTTGCAAATAGGCTAGTGGATGCTAGAATTACAGACATTTAGAGCTGGGAGAGACCTAAGATATCTTCATTTTGTAGTGGAGGGAATAGTACTAATGGTCTAAAACTATATGACATGTTATACAATTATTTATATATTATACGATTTGTCAGTGACATCCTGGAATTGATAATAACTACAACAATGATAATCATGATGATAGCTGACCCTTAAGTAATATTTTAATATTTCCTAAGTTTTTTTGCATGCATAATCCTATTTCATTCTCATAACAACCTTGTGATATAATTGCTATTATTATTACCATTTTATAGAAGAGGAAACTAAGGCTAAGAGCAGTGAATTGACTTTTACAGGCTCACACATCTCATAAATGTATGAGACAGGACCTGAGGTCAGATCTTCCTGATTTCAAGTCTAATTTTCCATTCATTATGCCATACTGCCTCTCTGCACAGAAAAAATGCTTCATCTCCTAGAATTTTTTTTGAGCATACCACAATATTATTGTTCAAAATTGCTGTCTAATAAAACTAATATTTCCTTCCCCTTATTTGTAATTTAAAAATAACTTTTGTATTTTGAAAGTCAGTGAAGAATATTTTTTAAAAAATTAAAATTTTAAAGCCATCTTTGGTAATAACCTCTGCTTGGAGATATATCTATAATTTAACTAAAAATTTAGGCCTATCATTATAAGAATCAATTGACTGTAAAATGGTCCAATTTTCTTAAAAAAGTAACACAAACAAATTTTACCCAGTTGTTTGATGCCATTGGCCAGCTGTTCAACTGAACAACTTTTTTTTTTAACAAGCATTTACAAATCAATTACTATATGTCAAGAATTCTGCTGAGTGCTGAGGATATATCCAAAATGAAATAGTCTCTGACTTCTTGGAGATTATATTTTATTGAATTAAGTTCTTAAGTGCATGATGGTTAAATCTCCTTGAACCTAAAATCCAAACAAGCAAAATCCTGCATTTTCTTCAATGTAGACACTTCAAAGTAAAAGTTCCTCAAGTTACCATCCCATCATTGTTCCTTTCATCATCAGCCTTCTGCTAAGAATAGTCTACACTGATACAATAAACCCCTATATTCCCTTGTTTCCTCCTCAAGGCACAATGTCTTGAAATTTGACTCCCCTCTCTGCAACTTTTAGTGAAGCTGGTATTTTGATCACGAATGACTTCCTTGTGGCAAAATCAAATGTCATCATCTTCTTGTTCTTGTTGTTGTTGTTGTTGTTGTTGTTGTTGTTGTTGTTGTTGTTGTTGTTGTTGTTGTTGTTCTTCTTCTTCTTCTTCTTCTTCTTCTTCTTCTTCTTCTTCTTCTTCTTTCATAAGCTTCTATATTCCTCAACTGTCATGTAGCACTTGCCATTATTGAAAATCTCTACTTCCTAGAATGGCTTCACTTCTTCCCAATCTTCTAAATTTTGATATACTCCTGGACCCTGATGACTTTGATTCTCTGTCTCTCTTTATACTCTTTTTTTAAGTTGATTCATCTATTCCAATGTAATTTCCATAAAACTAATTACAAAATTTACATATTATCTATGGGCTGTCCTGCTCTTTACTTCTTTAGATCATATAATTTGGAGGTAAATTTGAGGGAATCAGAGACAGGAGGGCCCAGGGCAAGTATAGTTTAGGGTAGTTGGTGAGGATAAGGAAGTGTTGAATTTCTTATTGATGTAGGTAAACTGAATAAGTAACACAAGGGGAAGATGTAAGTTATAGTTTGAAGCAAAGTTTGTATTAGAAAAACTCAAGTGGTAGCAAGGCAATGCTGAGGCTGGCATACCATTTATGGCCCCTCATGACTTGTGGATCCATGAAATTACACCTATTGGCAACTTCCCAAACTATTTTTTTATCTTTCCACCTCTCTGCTTTTGTTCACACGGTAGATTATTTCATTATTGTATTTTTATCCCCATTGCCTAGTAAAGCCAGACACATAGTAGGTGCTTGATGGAAACTTGCTAATAATTGCTATAATTCGTTTGATTCAAAATCCTATCCATTCTTTACAGCCCAACTCAAAGACTTTATATTTACTCTAATTCAATTTTATTTAGCCCAGTGTTCTGGACTGTGTTATCTTTTTGGATTTTGTTAGTATCTCTGCATTTAACACAGTGCCTGACATTCAGGCACTAATGGTTGCTATTTGAGGCAGTGTATTAGTTTTGAGTAATCTTCACATTTAGTAAGCGTGCCAAGTGCTTCATCGAATTTGTTGAGAGAAATGTTAATCAGTACAGTGCCAAGTAAAATATCTTTGGGGTACTCCACTGGAGACCTCCCAGACTGTTATGAAACCATCACTGATTACTCTTTGGGTCTGACCAGCCCAAGCAGCTCCAAATTCATATAATTGTATTATCATCTTTTCCATCTTTTCAACAATAATAATATGGGATACCTTAACAAACTCTTTACTAAACGCTAGGCAAATCATATCTACAACATTTCTATGATCTACCAGTTTAAAAACCCTTTTAAGAAATGGAATGAGTTTAGTCTGGTAACATCTAGTACTTAAGTCAAGCTTATAGTTTGCACATTCTTTTCTACCTTTTCTCTCCTCTCCCTCTGATTTTTTTTTTAAATTGAGACATTTTTCTTTTTCAATATTATGAAACCTCTTCTATTCCCCTGCATCTTTCAAACATAACACATGGAGTGACCCAGATTTCATATCTGCCAGCTCTTTTGTACCAGCATATTTTGCTTATCTCATGAAAGATAGGTCCTCAGCTCATACCACCCAATGCAGAGATTGGGTGCATCTTCTGCAACTATGCTATCTAATAAATATGGATATAAAAATGAACTCATATTTACCTATGTCAGTATTCCATTCTGCTATCCTGAGAAGTGTGGTGTATTTGGTAGAATGCTAACTTTGCAATCAGGAAGTCTGAGATTAAAGGCCTCCCTCTGATATACCATGGAAGTATGACCATGGGCATGTCACTCAACTTCTCAGGGCACCCAGGAAATTTTCTAAGCCCATACCTTATGAACCAGTTTATGACTTACATTGGTGGAAAGGGTTTTCACACTGAATTCTCTAAATCAGAGGTGTCACAGACAGGCCTGCCACACCCTTATGCAAGAATGAGATAAAATATAATGGGAAAATATTTTAGAAAATAAATGAAAATACCACAGAACATATAATATTAATATGTGGGTTTTATAAGTCAATACATGACCCTAGGTATAATTTAGTGGCCCAGGTTTTAATTTTTTTTTTACATCATTGCTCTTGACCAATAAAATCAGAATTAAGAACTACTCCTTATATCCCCTCAAAAAGCAGAAGAGAAATTCAAAAGACAATCAGTCTTATTTTTATTAATTGCTATCAACACTCAGTAGTGGGCAGCAAAGGGACAGGTTGGACACAGAGGACCCAGGATTAGAAGCCAGTAGGGCAAAGGGGACAGTTTGACATACAATCCATCACAACCAGGGATTTGGTTAGTATAGAGTCAAGGAAACAGAGAGATCACATCATCTCAAGGGAAAAGTCTAGTTCATAGTTAGAGCCATCAGATCAATTCATAGCAACAGGGAAGGTATATATTTGTTGCAATGAGCCAAAGTCAGCATCCAGAAATCCAGAGGCATAAACAATTGTAGAATAGAGACAAGGGCTAGGGTTAAAGGTTCAAACTAGGTATAAGGGAAGAACCAGAAAAATGTCCAGAGAAGGAGACTTTAGTAATACCTCAGGATCAAATGTAGGCAGGCAGGGCCAAAAAACACTGCAACCAGATCTTTATCTACTGATTAAAGGACAGGGGTTTTGTGCCCTGTGCCATTGTTTGAAAGTTTCTCATTCTGTGATATTAAGGGCTAGGATAAGTCTGCTTCCCTATAAGAGTGAATGTTTCTGGCTGGTAATTACAGCCAGGTTCTCTAGAGAGTCCTTAGTTTTCATAACTGATATTCAATATAGTAGAATGTTTACTGAAGTCAAGATTAAATTTGGCTTCAAGCCAGAGAATTACCTGGTTATAGTATAGAACCACTTTCCTTATTGACTTTTTTACATTCTAAAAGTGATGCTAGTAGCAATGCGTATAAAGAATAGAGGAAGGAAAAGAGAGGGGGCAGTGTAAGAAAAAAAAATCAACAAGAGAAACACTGACTCCAAAGAACATGCTCACAAATGTGACCTTGACAACCTTCTTTCCTTCCTTCCTTCCTTCCTTCCTTCCTTCCTTCCTTCCTTCCTTCCTTCCTTCCTTCCTTCCTTCCTTCCTTCCTTCCTTCTGCTTTCTCCCTTCCTTCTGCTTTCTCCCTTCCTTCTTGTTTTTCTACATAATAGAGTTGATATGTCAATGTAGTACAATTTCTGGATTTACTCTCCTAACTCTATTCACAAAGGAAGGTGAATCCTCAGAGGGCACCTGACTACTCCCCTCAGAGTTCTAGGGGTTAGAGTATTGCTAGAGTTTAGAATTTAGAAAGAACACTTTCCTAGTTCACAAGCTTTCATCTAATGACCAGTATCAATCAACCAGTTGGCATCAATTCACTTTTCACTGGTGAATAGATGTAAAACTAGAAGGTAGCATGGAAATCGTTTGGTCCTCTCTCTTCATTTTACAATTAAGAAATTGAGGCCTACAGAGCCTTAGTGACTTGTTTGATATTTAATAAAAAGGCCTAGCAAGAACATTACTTGGAAACAATGCCCCAAAAGTAGGTAGCCCACTTTTCCATTGCATACACATGGTCCTTGGGAGAATGGGTTCAAAGTTAAAGTGCAAGTCATAAAGGGAATACATGGAACTCATGGTATTTTAAGACTCCTCATATTCAGAATAATTTTATCCATTCCTGGGAGCCCTAACAAGTTCCAATTCAGGTACTGGTGTTCCCTTACTCAGCCTGGTGGGTTATTTGCAGGATGTTGTCTTGAGTAATAGACAGGTCCTCTTCTGACCTTGATACTTATGCTGTCTCTCTACCAGGTATGATCCTGTGGCTACTGACCATGTTGATATCTGAGATATCAAAACCAGTATGAATCTAGCTGTTTTTCACAATATTGACTCTATCAACAGATGACAAAACAAACAGACGTATCAGGCTAACTGTCTTTTTTATGGCAGAATTATTATCAATCAATTAACACAAATTCATTTAGCATCTACCATGTGCTGAGACTACGAACTAGACTCAAGTTTCAAGGCTAGCTCCATTAGATAAAAATGTATCTTAGTTTTAGATTTGTCAAATTGTCTGGGTAATGTATACATTACAAAAATGTCTTGCAATGATGTATTGGTCCATTCTCTGGGATAAATTATCCTCTTTTTTAGAATAATTATCTAAAGAAAAAACATATCCCCCCCACCTTATTCTAGAGTAATCATATAACTAAAGGTTTATTCCTACATCCTAACGTATGACCATTTTTGATGAGACTAGAACCTTGATTATCATCTATAGGATACAACTACAGTTTGATTTACTAAGGTTTGTAATTAAGACTATAATCTTTACTAAAGTACATATGCCATTAACATTCTAACAGACATCTAAATATTAATGATTTTTAAAATCTTTATTAATGGGCCTAATTTAATGATAAACATATTGAAAATTTATTTATCTTCTTTCAAAGTATGCAATTAACCTGAACTAGCAAAATTAAGTCACTAATCTGGACAATGACAAGTAGAATCATATAAAAATTAGAATTAAAGTTGTAAGAAACCCTAAAAATAATTTAGTCTGGACCTCTCTATTTACAGGTGAAGAAATTGGGACACAGAGAGACTGAATCTTTTTTAAATATGCAAATGCATGGTGGAACTGGGACAGAATTCTGATTTCTTGACTCCCTATCTAGAGTTCTTTCTATGTTTGACTTTCTATGTTTGACTTATGTATTACACATAAACACACATTTAATCATTATGCAAGCAGATATTTCATTGGTCCTGATCAGTCTCCAATCACAAATTTCCAATTAAATGTGCTTATATGTGGAAACAGTTTTAGATCTTTATATATGTATTTTTTGACTTCTGATTAATAATTGGCTTTAAATATTCAAAAATAATTTTATCTTCCTACATGATAAAAGAGTAATGGATAGGATGTATGTACCATATTCAAAACAGTAGTTCTAACATTATAAGATATTGTGGGGTTTTTTTTAATATATGATGTTCACTAAGACATTTCTATGTATGCCTGACAAACTAATATACAACATGACACTATTTATTTTTCATCTCATAGCATTACTCTGGCAAGTAGTACAATTGTGAAATGACGCCAACTGTCTGCCTATAATTTAATATCCATAAATAGAATACAAAATACTCAAGATGGCTCTGTTTCAGCTCATTTTTTTGCATGCCATTTTGTTAGGAAAATTAATGTTAGTGGAGAAAAGCTACTATATTCTCCTCTTTCCCTCTTAATGAGTGCTTCTTTTTCTTTCTTTTTTTTCTTTTCTTCCTTTCTTCCTTCCTTTCTCTTCCCTTCCCTTCCCTTCCCTTCCCATTCCTTCCCTGCCTTCCTTCCCTGCCTTCCTCCTTCCCTGCCTTCCTCCCTCCCTACCTCTCTCTCTGCTTTCCTTCCTTCCTTTCTTCCTGCCTTCTCTTCTTCCCTCCCTTGATTCATTGAATGCTGCAATTTTAGTATTAAATACACACACAATATTTATTCAGGTAAGTAAAATATAAGGACAAAATTTACCTTGTTTAGGTAAACTAAATAGTTTACTGCCTACAAACAAGGGACTATGCAAGAATCCTGAAAGACTTATTCTAGCAACAGCCTCAACCAATGGAATGAATAATAAACCAAATTGATTTTCTCTTTCACTTAAAAAAATCAAGTTCATAATGATAAAAAGGAAAATCATTTTTCAAATCATTAAATATCAAACATTAAACATCATGTAATTATTTCAAACTCAAAATTTTTATATAAGATCACATTCCCAACATTTATCAAGCAGTTATTTAACCATTAATCTCCAAAACAATAGTCTTACAGAGCAATTATTTATTTGCAATTTTGCTCCATTTAAATAGCTAGTCTGTTTCTATTCCCCCCCACACAAGAATTTCAGAGCTATAGAATCACAGTTGGGAGACACTTAAGAGTTCATTTAATTTATCTCTGACTGAAAAGATTTACAACATTCCTTCAAAATTATCATCAATCATTCACCAGAAGATTTTTATTAATAAGCAACTTATTATCATCTAAGGTAACTATATTGATAAAATTCCAATGCCAATTTGAGGAAACTGTGTTACTACATATTTTGTCAGTTGGGTTGATATCTGCCTCTTTGTAACTTCTTCCCATTCCTCTTGTCAAGGATTGGCCTGACTTAGGAAGCGTCTATTATTTTAGGTCTAACATTGGAACAAATATGGTACTCTTAAGTCATTCAGCGATTAATAAAAAGGAGGTTTACATAGTCATAGCGTAGAAAGGTTATTTATCAAGAATACATCAGAACTTAGCTTGGGCAGATTCAGTACCCTTCTATCCATATCTTTAATGGCAGTCCTGGGACTTCTGTCCATTCTGTAGTACTAGACATATAGGAGAATGTTTTCTTTTTGTCCTAGGGTGACCAGAGACTCTCATCAATACAACAGAAGCTACCAGAAAGCTACTTTAGAGGAGGAAGAGCTTGAGCTTTAGCTCATTGGGTTATCATGTCCCCAGGTTTAACTTTGACACCTTTAAGAGGAAAAACAAAACAAAAGAAAAAAAATACCCCAAAACCCAAAACCTATCCATATCCGTGTTGTAGGGTGGGCAAGGGAGTGGAGAGGAAATAATTGTGGTATATAATGGCCCTATCAAATATCCCACCCCTTTTCTTGGTGGCAAAGTCCTAGATATTCTATACTCTTCTACCAATTAAAAATTTTTAGGGCTTTCGTAAGACAGTTCCCAAAGTGACTTAAAAACAGTTCAGCAGATAAAAAAAAAAAAAACAATGAAATCCACCTGAAAGAAGGTTTTAAAAAATCATTATTCAAAGAAATTCCATGTGATCTCAGGTTCCCAGTGGCCAAAAGGGTCCTCAGTTTGGTAAGAGACCAATTCACTTACTCTATGTCTGTCCTACATCTGTGTTACAATTTACTTGCCTGCAATAGCCCTGGCTGGTGTTTTGTGACTCAGGGCTAACTCACACCTCCCCAGTTCATGGTCTACAATACTTGCCTGACCCCTCTACACTGGCCCTGGACATTAATGCCATAGGTGTCAAGGGTCATAAAAATCAGCTTAAGAGCATATTACCTCACCTTCCAAGCATTGCAACAAATCTGAGGGGACACTATCAATATAGCAATAAGAGCTTGCATATGTCTAATCCTTTCTGGTAGCCTGCACAACTGACTAAGATTTGTGTTGCTTCCAAACAGCCTGACTAGCCAATGCCTGCTAGGTAACTGGGGTCATCCAGGACTGCTACTGGCTCACTTGGCTCACTTCAAACCTTATAGATACTTCTGGCATATTTGACCCACATTGCACCTGAGGTCTGGCGGCAATTGGTTGGATCCACACTGCAGATCCCAAGCTGAAAACTGGATGTCCACCATCTCATCTTGTGTGTATAAGAGCTATCACTTTCAGACTAGGTGTCACTGACAAGGTCTTAATGTTTATGCTATAGTCTACAGAGTACTACTGTTTTCCACTTATCCTACCACTGCTCATCTTGTCAGTACAACTTGCTATTGGTAATGCTGTCCAAACATCATTGACCTCATCACTATCTGGGCTGCTAAGGGCCAGGAAAACAACATCCTTTTGGCATCTACAACTCTTTCAAAGAATGGCAATTGCATCAGATCCCATCCTCTTAGCCAACTGTGAAAGGTGGTATAGTCAACAAAGCAGAATGTGTCAATTCATGCATTCTTGAGATTTTTGCTATATCTGAAGTGCCTTGACTCTACATAGGTAGGTTTTTTTTTTATGACTTTAGGTGATGAAGAAGTTATATCAACAGAAGCAGAGGTGACCAGGAAGCTAAATTAAAAGAGGCACAGGTTGAAATTTGTTTCTTTTTTAATTTTTTGTTAATTTATTTTGATTTATCAACAATCACTTCCCTAAACTTTTGAGTTTAAAATTTCTCTCCCCCTTCCTTTCCCCCTCCCTTTCCAAGACAGCACACAATCTTATATAGGCTTTACATATACATTCCTATTAAACCTATTTTCACATTAGTGATGTTGTAAGGAAGAATTAGAACCAACAGGAGGAACCACAAGAAAGAAGAAACAAAACAAAACAGAAGAAAAAAATAGCAAATAGTATGCTTCAATCTGCATTCAAACTCCATAGTTTTTTCCTTGGATGTGGATAGCATTTTCCATCATGAGACTTTTGGAGATGTCTTAGATCTTTGTATTGCTGAGAAAGGCTAAGTCTATCAAAGGTAGTCCTTGCACAACATGGCTGTTACCATGTACAATATTCTCCTGGTTCTGCTCACTTCACTCAGCATCAATCCATACAAGTCTGCCTGCCCATCATTTCTTATAGCACACTAGTATATTACATCACATTCATATACCACAACATGTTCAGCTATTCCCTCAATTGATGGGCATCCCTCAATTTCCAATTCTTTGCCACCAAGAAAGGGGCTTCTATAAATATTTTTGTACATGTGGGTCCTTTTCCCATTTTTATGAACTCTTTGGGATACAGACCTAGAAGTGGTATTGCTGGGTCAAAGAGTATGCACATTTTTATAGCCCTTTGGGCAGAGTTCCAAATTGCTCTCCAAAATGATTAGATCATTTTACAACTCCACCAACAATGCAATAGGGTTCCAATTTGCCCACATCTTCTCCAACATTTGAGATTTGTTTCTTGAACCAATCCATTCCCAGGGATTGTTCTATCCTCTTTCAGGGAAAAACTAAACTAAACTAAATTAAACTAACAAGCCTAATCTATATTGAAGGTAATTGGGGAAACCATGGTAGATAGTGGCACTATTGCATCTTATTCTGCCCTTTACACCTACACAAAATACATTTTTCACACGACAGCTCTTCAATTATGTGAAGAAACCTGTCATGCCCTCCTAAATTTTCTTTTCTGTAGACTAATTAAAGGTAGTTCTCAAACTCTAACTCATGTGGTATAATTTCCAATCTTCCCAGAAATGTGGTCCCTTCCTATGGACATGCTGCCATTTTTTTAGTTATCTTGCTATGAAGGACACTGTATATCTCATCTTGGTGCCTCTGCACTTATTCTTCCTATATCTAGAACTAGAAGCTGTCCTTCTTCTCCTCTACCTTCTTAGCCTTCTTGGCTTCCTTTAGGATTCAGTTTAAACCCTACCTTCTGGAGGAAGCCTTTTATGGTCCTCCCAAGTGCTTGTATCTTCATTTCTGAGATGATCATGAATAGTCTGTATATAACTTCTATGTCTGTCGTAGATTTTTTTTTCACAAAAAGATTCACAAATTTCATATTTATCTATCATATCAGAAGACAGGATCCTCGAGGTAGAGGACCTCTCATTTATCCCTGACACAGTGTTTATTCCTAGCACAGTGAATGACATAAAGTCAGTGTTTAATAAATATTTCTTGTCTTGTTGCTCGGTTAACTGAAATCTACAGAAACCTTTGCATAAATTAGATAGATTTCCCAGAGTTTGGGGAGGGGGAAGAAAACCCAAGATTTTCAGCTTTTACTTTCAAAACTTCTTTCAGTTACAATAACTTCTTCCTATTGCTTTATTTCTTTTCTTTTGCTGTGGAGGTACAATTTCCTTCATACCTCTCAGGAAGATTTATTCAATGGATCCCTATATATTTTCATAACCTTTTAAAATATCTTTCCTCTCTATCTCTTCCCTTTCTTTCTCATTATATAATAGCAAGGACTGTCCCTGAAGTTACTGGTGTGGTTTTATAACAAACCGTCTAGGATATTTCAGTGCAATAAACAAGACTGAATAGTAATTTCAACACCACTTTTATGACTTCTTCAAAATGATATGCTTTAGCAATAGGGGACATCAGTGTTCTTATTCAATATTTTCTACATTTGATTCCATGATGTTCCAAGTTAGAGGGGTGTGTGTGTGTGTGTGTGTGTGTGTGTGTGTGTGTGGTGGGTGGGTGTGTGTGTGGGGGTGTGCGTGTGTTTGGCTATTTTTTTTTAGCAACCTTTGCCTCCACTGGAACTGCTTTTGTCTACAAAAACAAATACAATTTTCTATTATGTATCACCTTGTGTAGCAAGAGAAATTGATTTTTTTTTATTTCTTTAAGAAAGAGCTTTTTTTTCAAAACCATGGGTTGTCTTTTTTGTCTATACAAAGATGCTTAGGTTAAAGAGGAAAGCAAGATTGTTTGAATTTATACTCCCTCTTTGTGGCCCAAGGTGGCTTTTACTATTTTATCTTTATCTTCTAAATTTGACAGTTTGCATTTCAGTTTTTACCAGTTATGACATTCCAATCCTTTTTCCTCTGTGGGACTTTGTATACCTTTCTATAGAGTATTGATTTCCTTCCTTATTTAAATATTGCAAAAATTACTATTGATTGTCTGGAGAATGACTCAGATGTACTTTATGTACTTTTCTCCCCCTCTCCAGTGTGTCTTATAATCCCAGTGTCTTGTTAATAGCATCAGGGTGACTTTTGTAAGTTGAAAGCTAAATCAAACTGGGGGGTTCTTTTTTCTGCTTTGCCCTTGGAAATCTTTTTCTATTTGTAACAGCACATCCTTTCTCCTTTCTTTTTTTTTCACCTTTCCTGTTCTTGCAGTTTTGTACACCAAGTTATTCAGATATGCAACTATGATACTTGGTCCAGCTTTGTATCCATGGTAGCAATTTCTGCCCTAGTTTCATCTGACTTTTCCTTTAATTCTTCTGAAAGGGCATTCATGCCTTTGTGGAGGAAACTAATGAGGCAGTAGCACCAGAGCCTCCATTCCTATCGCCAAAAATGGCATCTTGCCAGGCTGGAAGGCACATGACCCTGGGGAGTAAAAGTCCTGTGGAGTAAATTTTATTTTTCAGCAACCTTCAAATACTGTCCCCTAATATTGTGCTTTAATAAGAATGGGGAAAAGAAGTGACTCAATAGATGCCACTGAAATATTCTCTCACTTTTAGAAAAATCTTTCCTTGCTCTACCCACCCATATTTGTTGAGATTTATCAAGTTCTGCAGAAATAGAGACAGTGCAGCTGCTGCTGATTCTAACACAAAGCACTAAGATGATAGCTTAATTTAAGCTCACAATTATTTGCACTTAGTAAGACCTCAAAGATTTAAGTTGAATTTTAAAATTGAAAAGGCCATGTGAATCTCCTGGAAGTTATAGAGAAGTTACATAACCTATAAATATTTTAACATTTTATTTACAGAATGAAGACTGAAATAAAATCAATTTCAAGGGAAAAATGATACTGCTTGGAAGAGATTTTCTTGGTATTTTGTAAAAAAACAAAACAAAACAAAATAAAACAACACAAGAAAGATTCATTTAGAGATGTCACCATATTTTGAACTGACTAGTTGAAGAAGATAAACCTGACACCATCCAGAAAGACAGAAGGGGTAAGGCCTAAATAAAGTACCTGTGGCAGGAAGGCATTGTTATAATTCAGCTGTAGGATCAGTGAAGAGCCTAATTACCTACCCTCTAACCTCCCAGACTGACCAACACCAGGAAGCAGAGGCCCAGAGAGTGCTCCTAGCTTCCTGTGATCCACCACCAATTAGTGGACATCTCCAATTCTTAGACAAGGCCAAGATTTCCAGATCTTAAAGTAGCTCACCTTCCACACATACTATTTAACAGATTACTTTGGCATATATGTGATTTCATTGCTATGGGCACTTCCTCCATTAATGCAGGTGTTATCAATCATTCAATCAACATGCATGTGTCAAGTGTTTGTTACATGTCAGGCATTGTGTAAGGCTCTAGGAATATAAGAACAAAAATGAAGTAGTCCCTCTCCTCAAAGAATTTGCATCTTATCAGGGAGAAATATGTCTAAACAAAAGAAATATGAAGTAAATGATCATGGATAACTGTCTTCTTTTCCATATTTTCATAACATTTCATAGAGTATCTATCCAATGTTATGGTAGCCTTCATTCTTATTCTTTTTTTAAAAATATTGTTTTTTTTTAAATTTTTAACATTTAAAAAGATTTTAGTTTCAAAATCTCTCCCTCCTTCCCACCACTTCCCCACCACTGAGAAGACAAGCAGTACATCAGCTATGCACATTCATATTCTTTTATCCACAGTATCTAGCCAGCCCCAGAAATGCTTGACATCCCATCCAGCCATGTCCCAGGGCCTACTCACCCATCTATCTGCTCTGCATTAAAGACCATCCCCACCCCACCGGTACCTTTTTTTTTTAACTTAATTGACTATATTTTGGCAATGATAATAATATAAATATTGCTATTTCTACTGGAAGGTATCTGATGATTCACTTCTCTACGACTGCACTCACAATTCTTGTTACTTTCTAGGCCTTCAGACTCTTCCCTAATCACTTCTCAATTGTATGCATTGAATGCCTCTATTATAATATTAGATTCTTAAGGACAAGGAATCTTCACGCCTACCATAATTAAGCAGAGACTTAATAAATGCTTGTTAATTGATCTAAATTACCAAATTACAATGGACCACTAACCTAATTACTATTACCAGTGAACCACTGTCTCTCCACTGTATTTCATTCTGTGTGAAGGGACCATCTTCTTTCCCATTCACATGTATACTTATCTATAATGTATTTTACACCATTACTTCAGTGAAGAAATCACTGCCCTCAAGATTTTTTAAAAAATTTTTTTAGTCTGTTTACTGAAAATTCACAGAAGATTTTCCATTTATTCTATTTATCTTTAATTTAATCTCTTGACATCAGGGTAGTAGATTGCTGAACTTGGAGTCAGGAAGACTTGGAGTCAAATCACACTTTCCAAATGTATTATCTATATGACCATGAGTAAGGTACTTTAACTTCTTTGAGCCTCTGTTTAACGCATCTGCAAAATAACATTTGTAGTGCTGCCTCCGAGGAGTGTTAGGAGAGTAAAGAAGATATTATTTGAAGTACCACACAAACCTTAAAATAAAACAGACTTTCTTAGTCAAGATGAAACACCTGGTTATCTAATGTTAGAATTGGCACTTTTTTATAGGATACTCTCTCTTTTTTTAAGCCAAAATGTTTTTTCTACCCTTCCTAATTGTTTGTCTTCCAGAAAAGTTATTGATAAGACAGTAATGATAATGTCAACCAGGAAATGTAAACAAAAATTACTAAACATAAAACCTAGAAGTTATCAAATTAAATATTTTAAAGTTAATTTTAAAGCACATTAATGAGATCCTAAAGAAAATCTATAATAGTTGAATCAGGCAGGGAATAGATCAGAATTTTTTTTTTTAATCTATAAGATGATAAGAGGTACCACACTGGTCATTTTTCAATGTTGCATTTTCATATAATAGAAGTAAATTAATGGCAAAATTATTTAAATATTAAAATTGTTGTTTAAAACTTTGAATTATTTTTGTACCATAACTGCTTTCTACAACCAAAGTAACTAGTTACATTCTTGACAAAACATTTATTGCTATCAGTTAGACATAAAACTAAAGGTAAGCCTTTTCATTTTTCAAAAACTAAGGATACTGATTTCTCTGTTACAAGAGCAAAAATTTGGAGGCAATCACAGAAAGATGTGGGGTCAAACCCAAATACAAATGGAGACCATTAATTGGTGCTACATAAGCATCCCTGTGGGTTGTATAAGGACTTGATTTTAAAATGTAATAATATCTATGTTTATTATATTTTTATTTATTATGTTAAAAAATTTCCCTATACTCAGGAGCATTATGGATCTTATGTTGTGCTCTGCAAACTGTGTGTTTTATACCTCTGACATAGAAGAAGATAATTTTGCCTGCTCCTTCCCTATATTTGCTGTGTTCTTCTTGTCAATTCAAGTTCCAAGAGTATGGATAAATTTGGATGGAGGAAAAGTCAAGTATATAATCTCCATTCTAACTTGACTTTTTGACTGAAGAGTGACTGAATTCTGATGATGATGGGTAAGATGACTCCTGGGATTTCCTTGCTGTCAAATGATATGTTCCTTGAAATACCAGGTGTGATGAACTACAGTCAGAGATATTCATGGTAGATGATTGAATTGCAGATCACACCTAGACTTTTTCAGGAACTTATATTGAGCTAGGTTTCTCAATGCAACTTTGTGTAAGTAATGCCAAAGGATATATCCTAAAATACTCCCTAAAATATTCATAAATAAGCTATTATATGCTATCTTCATCTTGTATGTTAGGAATTTTGATAACTCTTGAAGCACTGCCATAGCAATATAGATAGATAATGCATTTATTTTCTTGAAACTTCCCCAGAAAAGGGGAATTGTGTATATAAGATATAAGTAGACTAGCTTCTATCACAAATTAAGATTTTAGAAGCAATTTCTGCTAGGAATTAATGATGATATTTGTTCTTTACTTTAAAAATGAAAACACTTCTAAAGTAAAGCTCTATTTTGTTGAATAATAATCAAGGGTAATAGAAGATCAAAAAAAGTAACAAAATTAAACTCCTTAAAAACAATGAAAAAATGATGAGAATGGAAAATGTTTTGCTTCATTTAAATGATATTTTAAGAATCATAATCTCATTTTCTTTATCAGATAGCATGAAGGAGACAGTGCCTGTTTGTTAATAATGAGATTTGTCTGAAACTTAATAGGTGGATAATATCTTTAGGAGAGAAATTTGAAGAGCCCTTAAACTAATTATTTGTTGGTGCATTAATATTAACCAGACGGAAAGAATGGAAAAAGAAAGAAAGGTGGGAGGGGGGGAAAGAATGAAAGAAGGAAGAAATAGGGAAGGGAAAAAAAAAAGGAGGTAGCAGGAAAAGAGAAAAACAAGAAAAGGACCCAAAAGATGTGATAATGAATTTGAATCAAAGGACTTGGTAACAGAGGTGAAATAATCCATATTAGCCTATGAACAATATAGGCTCCAGGAGTCCAGAACCTGTGACCTCGAGGTCACATGTGCTCCTGCAGATTCTCAAGTGTGGCCCTTTGACTGAATCCAAACTTCACAAAACAAATCCCCTTAATAATAGGATTTGTTCTGTAAAACTTAGACTCAGTTAAAAGGCCACACCCCTAGCTGCTAGCCTATGGGAAAGTTGAAATGTCTCTAGGCACACATGATCACTATTGTCTTAAAAAGTTTTCTTATGTGTTACTGAGAACATTTCTGCCTCTACTATATTTTCCCTCACATAAATGTTATCTGTTTTGGCCAAAAACCCAGAGGGTCTTCCTCAACCAGATTATGGGATTTTCCTTTTTTTAAGAAGGTAGAAGAGACCATTCTTTGCCTCATTTCCTACCTAGTCTTAATCACTGAATGGTTTTTGCCTCAGAAAAACTGAGACCTGGCAAAGACCTTAGCTTAAAAAAGGCCAAGATCTCCCACTGCATTCCGGGCCATCTCTAATCATCTTGATCTATGTCTTGCCACTGGACCCAGAGGGCTTTGAAGGAGAGAATGAGGCTGGTGACTTTGCACAGCCCTGACTCACTTAAATTTAATTCACTTACAAGTCAAGAAATCATCTTCCTGATGTTATTGGTTCTTTTTGAGAATGAAGGACAAACACTAACAATTTCTTGTTTACTCTTCTAATTTGTACTCAAACTCTTAGCACTTAGAGTTTTATAGGCTGGGTCCACAGAGGAGTGGCTATTTTGAGTTTTCAAGAAGTAGATAATGGTGTCACCATTCTAATAACATAGCTCACTTATCTGCACTGGTGGGCTAATTTTGCCAGTAGACACAATTAACTCTTAGCAAAGGTATTTACTAAGATTACATAGTAAACATAGCAGTAAAAATAGTAAAAAATATTATGAGACCCTTACACTCCCATAACCTTGGGGTATATTCTCTCTCAAAACATATAGTGTCCGAGAGAAGAGTGACTCAAACTTATATCTTAGCCAATAATATTATTCCTTTCTAATTAATTCAGAAAGATATTAATATTTTCATAAGAACACTAAGTGCAGCAACAATTTTATAGTTAGCATACTATATTGCTGCCATATTAAAACCTCATAATCTGTGTCTACAACCCTGTTATTGTATCAACCGTCATTTACTATGCTAAAATAATTTCCTCATGAATATTTAGGGAAACTTCACAAAATCATTACATCTATATTTAGTAACTGGTATGTTTTTCTCTTCCAAGTTATCCACATATATTCCTATAATAAAATTCAAAAATTTGTCTGCAACAAAGCAATTTAAAGAGATTTCCCAGAAACACCATTCCATGAACTCAGAAGAAAGAACTCAAATGTGTAATTTTACCTAAAACTGAGAGAATATTGGAAGAATAATGGTTCAGAAGGTCAAAAACTTGGATTGAAATCCTGACTCCTATTTTTTCAATCACCTGATCTGGGGCAATTCACTTCAAGTCTATGAATTTCAATTCAAATCATTAATAAAATGATTTATTTTTTAAATAAAATTTTAATATAATTAATAAAGTCCCTTTCAAGAAAGGGACTTTAGAAATATTCTGATCCAACCTCTTGTTTTTTTTTTATTATTATTATTATTATTATATTATTATATTATTATTATTATTATTATTATTATCCTAACTTCTCCAAGCCAATCAGGAAAATTTCCAGGAATAGAATTTTCTCCTGACATGCCAAATTAAATAGAGAAACTAGTCTTAAGCTTCTCTGTATATAAAACCAATATTGTTTGCATTCTTATTGGTGTAACCCATTCCCCATAAAAATGAGATTGGTGGCTATATATTGGTATTATAGGTGAAAATGTTTGTGAAGATGATAGATTTATTATTATTATTTTTTATCTATCACTTACAATTAGAGATTCTATCTTAAAAGCTATAATGAAGATAGGGATGTATGACCAGTATAATTGTGACTTTTCCCAAATCTTTTCTTCACTCCTTTAACCTCTCATTCCTCCCTCACCTTTTCCTTTCAGATGAGAACAGTACCTTATATTTCACTGAAAAAAAAATGAAGCCATTTGCTGAAGGCTACTTCTTCCCTCCTCATCATTTCATTTTACTCAGATCACTTCTGCAACTATCTCCTTATTTAACCTTGTCTCACATGAAAATGTGGCTCCATATCTTTGGCAAACTTCTCTATACAAAGATGTAATGTCATTATATCTCATCTTCTCCAGCAGATTGTCCATTCCATTATCCCCACTCTCTGTTATATTCAGTTTTTCCCTACCAACTAGCTGCTTCCCTACCCTCAAAAATCCTGCACTTAATCTCTAATTAGCTATTGCTCTACATTTCTCCTACCTTTTTGTAGCTAAGTTGGTTGAGAAAGCTGTCCACAGTGGCCTTTATTTTTATTCCCTTGTAAAATCTCTACAGTATGGCTTCCAATCTCATGCAACCAAAACTGCTCTTTCCAAAGGTTACTAATGATCTTTTAATTATAAAATTTAAGGGCCTCTTCTTAATGCACATTCTTCTTGACTTTTCTGCAGCCTTTGACCTTGTCAAACACCTTCTTTTCCTTGGTCACATTCTTTTAACTTGGTTCTCCTGCTACCTAACTATCTGTTTCTTTTCAGCATCCTTTGCTGGATAATAACACCACCATCAACAGTAGCAGCAGCAACAACAATAATGATAGCTAACATTCACATAACATTTGCTGCATGTCAGACATTGTGCTAAGCCCTTTACAAATACTACTTCATTTGATATTCACAACAACTATGCAAGATTATTATCTGTTATTATACCTATTTTATAGTTGAGGAACTTGAGGCAGACAGAGTCTAAGTAATTTGCCCAGGGTCGTATACAAGGTAACAAGTTTCTGAAGCCAGATTTAAATTCGGATTTTCCTGATGATCCAGTGCTCTATCAATGGTGCTACCTGGATCCTTCATCCAGGTCACACCTGCTAACTGTGCATGACCCACAATATCCAGCCCTTGGCCCTCTTCTCCTCTTCCTCTGTACTATTTCATTTGATGATCTTAGAAGGTCCCATAAATTTAATTATCATCTCAATATCGAGGATTCCCACATCTACTTATTCATTCATATCCTGTCTCCTGACCTCCAGTCTCATATCTCCAAGTGCCTATTGGACATCTTGTGGTGAGTGTCCTATAGACATCTTAAAATCAGTATATCCAAAGTGAATTCATTATCTTTCCTCCCAAACTCCCCCTTCTCCAAACTTTCCTATTACTACTAAGAATTATACTATCCTCCCAGTCATCCCACCTCTCCAATTACTGTCATCTTGATTCCTCCTTTCCCTGACCCCCTGATATCCAAACTGTATCAAGTCCTGTAAATTTTAACTTTATAACATCTTTTATATATGTACATAAAAGAAGTAAATCCAAACAAGGGAGCAGATTTAGGTATAAAAATAACTACCTTGGTTTTGGGCTTGTTGGGTCTGAGATATCAGTGAAAGTTGCTCCATATATTTCTTGTATTGCAACAGAAATTTATTTTTCTTAAATATTTTTTTTAATTTTAATTTCTCATGAGAAGAACTCTTTATAGTATCTTCTACACAACTTGCAGACCTTTATTTTTCCATCATATTTCTTTTTTTTTAATTAAAACATTACTCATTCTTCATTTTACATATACTCAAAATTTCAACACCTCCCTTCTTTCAGTGCATTTGAAAGAGAAATATACTGGAGAATCATGCTACAACTGTAATCTTTTTTTTCCCCCATGATTGAGGTTCAGTATCCTTAGTTGTGTATCCAACTGTTTCATTTTTCATTGCTGTAATAAAATTTACCTATTCCCCATAATCCATTTGCAGCCGTGTTTCTGTCTTAGTAATGTTGTCATTGTTTTAGATCTCAGTGTTTTAGAGTCCCTCTCTGGCATTTTAATATGTTACATTACATACTCATACATATTAAATAATGGTGTGCATAATTACGTTTTAATTATATATATATTTCAGATGATGTTCTGTTAGAAAATACACTTCTGCAGATATGCTCTACAAAAGGGGAAGCTGCTTATAACTTCACATAATTTTTTTCGCTCCCTACTTTACTAATATATGTGCTGAAGCTGACTTAAGAACCCCTTTTCCCATTCTTTTAATCATTCTACATTTTATTGAATGTTAAATCTTAGAGCACAGTATTTGCTTTTCCTTCCTATTTTAAATCATCTGCTTCTCAGTTCTCTTTCCAGATTGTTAATAAATATGTTAAATAGCTATGGGCCTTGAACTAATCCTGGGAGATTCTGCCAATTTTTTTTTTTAACAAATCCAGTATGGGTCTATTAATAATGATACCTGACCATTTTAAAATAATTTTATTTTAAGAAATGCATACACTAATGCTGTTCCAGGATTTTTTTTTTTTGCAAAAATCATTTGGTAACAGGATGTATAAATGCTGTTTAATATCAATGTTAATAAAAAATTAAAGAACACATTATATGATGTTTAATATCAATGAAAAGAAGAATACATATCACATTAAAAGATCATCAAACATTTCATTCTACTTTTAAGTTCTGGTTTGACAAATGCTTTGTTGTGGTATCATATTAAGCCATTTCTCCATGGGAGCTAAAAGAATTTCCCACTCCATAAAGTTTTCTGGGGAGCCTTCTATTTTAAGGTTTTTCAGTGAGTTCCACAATGGCTCTGGGAGGTTGAGCAGCATGTCTGGAGATTTTCATGGGACAACATAAAATGCTTGTGCTGACGTTTCAGTTTTTATTCTCAGTTCTGAGTTTCCTTGAGTAGGACATTGGACCAATCCCAGAGTGACTTCCTTAGTGTACCTGCAGGTTTCTTGAACTAACTAGGCCTGAATGCCTTTAAATATATCCTGAAGTGCCAGGGTTGAAAATCACAGAATAAAAAATATTAGACATCTCACAAGTCAGCTTAAAAAAAAAAAGCTATATCCTAGGACATGAGTTGCCTTTATACTGTTCATGAGAAATGATCAAACCTCTGCTTGAAGACCTAAAGTGACAATGAATTCACCACTTCCTGAGGCAGTGAAAGACTCTTATGCATAGCACTGACTATTAGAAAGTTCTCCACCTTCTTATTTTTCTTCTCTGCAACTTTTACTCATTAGGTACTAATTCAATCTTCTGAGGATACACAAATCATTCTTAAGCCTTCTTCCACATGAGTGTCCTCAAAATATTAAAAAGAACAATCATTCCATCCTTACATCTTCTCTTAACTACTCAGAAAAAAAACAATAAAAAAGACAGAAAAAAACCTCCATATTTTTTTTTCAAAAGCTTCACATGTAGCTTAATTTTAAAGTCCACTCACCAACCTGGTCCCTCTCCCACTGACACATTCCAGGGAACAAATACCACTTCTAAAGTATAGTACCAGAATCCAATGAAGCACATCAGACGATGTATAGTACATCAGCATTATTACCTCCCTTATTTTAGAAATTATGCTTCCATTAAAATTGACTGGGAATATTAGCTCTTTAAGATGCCATATGCTATGGTTGATTAATATAAAGCTTTTTATTTTCTGTCAAAAAAAAATCCTCCTTCAAAACAAAGAGATAAAAAAAGAATCTTTTCAGATGTACTTTTGTCTCAATTCATCTCCCTCTTCTGGAATTATGTAATGAATCCTTTCAACCCAACTGTACGACTTTAAATTTGGCAAAGCCAAGATGGCAGAGTAAAAGCAGGGACTCACTTGAGCTCTCCCCAAACTCCTCCAAATACCTGCAAAAAATGACTCTAAATAAATTCTAGAGCAGTAGAACACACAAAAAGACAGATTAAAACAAATTTCCAGCCCTAGACAACCTGGATGGTCAATAGGAAAGGTCTGCTGTGCCAGGGAGAGGAGCTCAGTCTAGCGTGGCCTGTGCAGGAGCAGACTAGGCCCCAGCAAACCTGGAGAAGTCCTCAGGAGACTGAATCACTGGCAGCTGTGGTGGTTTCCTGACTTCTCACCTCACAAATGCCAAAGACAACTTTGAAGGTCATTAGGAAAAGTCTGTTGGGCCTGGGTGAGGGAATAGCAGAGGCCACCCCCTGGCTCAGCACAGCCTCAGGGCAGGTGGCTGCCTCCAGAGCTCTCAGCCCACATATGGTAAGGGGATGGAAAACTAATCAGAAGATTACAGGGATCTCTTTGCTGGCACTGAGGCAGGATTCTGTTGCTTTGCCCACAATTGGATCTGGGTCATAGTACTGAGTGGTGGTCCTGGGGTAAGGAGGGGCACTGGCATAGCAGAGCTTATGGAAGAGTGAAGAGCAAATCCTTCTCATAGTTCCAGGGCATAAAAGAGTGCTTGTGGTTACTCACAGACCAGAGCACAGACCAGGGGAGAAGTATACACCTCTCTTTACATAATTTTAGAAGAACTGAAAACTTACAGTGTCCTCAAAATATTAAAAAGAACAATATGCCATCCTTACATCTTCTCTTAACTACTCAAAAAACAAAAAAACAAAAAAGAAAAAGACAAAAAAAACCCTCTATTTTTTTTTCAAAAGCTTCTCATATAGCTCAATTCTAAAGTCCACTCACAAACCTGGTCCCTTTCCTGCTGACACATTCCAGGGAACAAATACCACTTCTAGAGCATAGTACCAGAATCCAATGAAACAGATCAGATGTGACCTGTCCCAGGGTCTTAGAAGAACTAAAAACTTACAGGTCCCTAGAAGTATCTCTGAAAACAGCTACACAAAACCCCTGAAACTTGGGACAGTATAACCTCCACACTGGAGGTGTGGAGCTCTACTTTAACAAAGAGTTAAAAAGTCAAGTAATTGGTACAATCAGGATAACACAAGATTTAGCAGCTTCTACATTAAAGGATCAGGGCTTGGAATATGATATTCTGGAGGTCAAAGGAGCTAGGATTAAAACAAAGAATTGCCTACCCAGCAAAACTGGGTATAATCAACAATGGGAAAATATTGATATTCAATGACTTAGAAGAATTTAAAGCATACTTGAGAAGTCAGAGCTAAATAGGAAAATTGACTTTCAAATATAAGACTCAAAGCATGAAAAGGTAAACAGGAAAGAGAAATCATAAGGGACTCATTAAAGTAGAACTTTTTACATTCCTACATAGAAAGATGATATTTTTAACTCATGAGACCTTTCTCATTATTATTGTAATTGGAGGAAATACATAGACATAGACATAGACAGAGGGAACAGAATAAGTTGAATATGAAGAGATGATATCTAAAAAAAATAAACTTAAGGGATGAGAGAGGAATGTACTGGGAGAAGGAGAAAGAAAAGAGGTAGAATGGGGTAAATTATCTCACATAAAAGAGGCAAGAAAAAGCTTTTACAGTAGAGGGAAGGGGGGGGAGGTGAGAGGGAGTGAGTGAACCTTACTCTCCTTGGATTTGGCTTAAGGAGGGAGTAACATACACATTCAGTTATGTATGGAAATCTATTGTATCCTATAGGAAAGTAGGGAGAAGGGGATAACAGGGTTGATAAAAGGGAGAATAAATTCAAGGAGGGGGTAATCAGAAGCAAACACTTTTAGGGTCAAAGGAGAGAACAGAATAAACAGAGGGTGTGGAGCAGGATAGGATGGAGGAAAATATAGTTAGCCTTTCACAACAAAACTATTATGGAAGTGTTTTCAATGTATATATATATATATATATATATATATATATATATATATATATATATATATATATATATATAACCTATATTGAATTGCATGCCTTCTCAGTGAGGGTGGATGGGGAGGGAGGAAGGGAGAGAATTTGGAATTCAAAGTTTTAAAAACAAATGTTAAAAATTGTTTTTACATGCAACTGGGAAAAAAGATACATAATCAATAAGGTATAGAAATCTATCTTACCCTAGAGGGAAATAGAAAGGGAAGGGGATAAGAGAAGTAGGGTGGGTGCCTCCTTTACGAGGGCAGATTGGGGGCAGGGGTAATCAGAATGCACACTCACATGGGTTTGACAGGGGAGAGATGGGGAGAAAATTTGGAACTCAAAATCCTGTGGAAGTGAATGTTGAAAACTAAAAAAAAAATTAATTAAAATAAAAAAGGCTTAAAATTTATCTATGATGTACTTTGTGTAGAATATCATCATATCCCACTTATCATCTGACTTATTAGAAAGTCTTCTCTGCTATGATGTTTGAGGAAAAAAATGACTTCTTTCAAGGAAATCATAAATGCCACTCTCACCTGTGACAAGTCATTAAGATTTTTGGACCTCGTTTCTTTGTTTGTGAAAGGAGGATATATATGGACTAGAAGATCCCAAAGACCCCTTCCATTTTAAAATCCTATAATGCTGTAGGGAACAGGGATGAGCTAACAGTATAGCCTAGGGGAAAGAAGAGAAGGAAAGAAGCATTTATTTACCCATTATGTGACAGGCACTGGTCTTAGAAATTTATCAATCTTGGTGGCAAAGAATTGGAAATTGAGAGGATGCCCATCAATTGGGGAATGGCTGAGCAAGTTGTGGTATATGAATGTAATGGAATACTATTGTTCTATAAGAAATGATGAACAGGCTGACTTCAGAAAAACCTGGGAAGACTTATATGGTCTGATGCTGAGTGAAGTGAGCAGAACCCAGAGGACTTTGTATACAATAGCAGCCATGTTATGCAATGACTAAGAATGTTAAACTGAACCCTTCTCAGCATTATGAGGATCTAAGACATCTTCAGAGGCCTCAGGTGGAAAATGCTGTCCACATCCAAAGAAAGAACTATGGAAGTCGAATCGCTCTCACTTATTTTTACCTTAAGTTGAATTTTGTTTCATCTTTCTGATGGTTCCTCCTATTGGTTTTAATTTTTACTTACAACTTCACTAATGTGAAAATATGTTTTATGGGTATGTAAATGTAAAGCCTATGTCAGATTGTGCGCTGTCTTGGGGAGGGTGGGGGGGGAGAAAAAGGGAGAAAAAATTTTCAGCTCAAAAGCATATGGAAAAAAATTAAAATTAAATTAAATTAAATTAAAAAAAATAAATTTATCACTCTTATCTCATTCCCCTAGCTATCTTTCTACAGGATAATGTGAATCTATCAATTATTGTTCAAATCTAACTAAATCCTCCAACCTCTAATATTATATATGTCACATGTCTCAAATTTGTCTAAAAGAAACAAGTTGTGAGAGATCATGTCATACCCTTTGCTGAAATTCAGAAATCTTGTGTCTGTGATAGACTGATCTCTTAGTTTAGTAACCCTGTCAAGAAAGGCAATGAGGTAGGTTAGTCTGGCATGATTTGTTCTTAATGAATCCATGCTGGCTAATAGTGGTCATTACTTCCTTTCATAAGGAAGTAATCATAATCATCCCTTGTAAAATGTGTACCAGAAATTCACCTGGAATTACTGTTAAGTTCATCAGTTTATAGCTCTTTTTTTTTTGTCATTTTAAAAAAAAGGTCATTTCAATAGTTTCCCATCTCCAATCCCATCTCTATGTAGCACCTCCCTTTCAATCATCGCCTAAAATTTATCCTGCTGTATTTTCCTCTTCTAATTTTTTTGCTCCCATGTTTCCATGAATGATGAAAAGCATTTTTTTTTAAATTTGAGGATTAACTTAATTACATTCTATAACATTTAGATTCTCAAACACGCCTGTATAATGATGAAGGTGTGGTCCTAGAAAAAAATTTGTGTCAGAAATGCAGCTAAGGACATCTCTGAAAATCCTTTTCATTATAGCCCAAACCCTTACCAAAAACATCCTCTTGCCAACTGAGACTTGTACCAAGTAATTCTATAAGAAGCCGGATTTTGATGAAGAGCCATGATGCATTCTTTTCCCAGCTGCTTTCTTGCCAGGTAGTAAAAAGGTGAAGAAATACAGAAACATAGCCATGTGAGGGAAATTTCTCCTTAGACAAGCCAAACAATGCCACTTGCCCAATCTCTGGAGACTCACCTGGGTCTACTCTTTCTCTGTGCATAATCAAAAACTGCTTGACTGTCTAAATGTTGACCAGCCTAGTTAAAGCTCCAGGAAGGTTGTAATATTGCTTCCTTTTCCTTAAATATGAAGAATGCCACTTAAAGTACTACAATGACAGGGAATGTGCACAGCTGTGATATTTAAATCTATGAGAATTGATGAGATTGCCAAGAGAGGAATACATAAAAGAAAACTAGGCTTAGGGCAATCTTTGCAGTACCTGCACAGTTAGGACTTAGGATATAGAATAGATAGTGATCCATCAAAGGAGACTGAGAATGGTCGAATAGATAGGAGAACCCATGGAGAGGAGTTTTCACAAAATCCCTGAGAACAGACATGTCCTTGAGGAGATTTCAATCATTAGTATCAAATGGTGGAGAGTTTTCAAGAAGAATGAGGATTTTTTTTTCTTAATGATATCTATTCCACATCCAATGAGACCTTCAGCTTTCTTATATATTTGTTCAGATATCATTTTTCCTTTACTCCTCTATGACACCCAGATGTATTCACCTCTCTCTTCAGAATCTTTTCCTCCTTTGTTTTACTATTTGTCTTTCATTTTTTCAAAAAATGCACCATTCTCCTTTGTATCCCAGATAACAGACACATTTCTATAGCCTTTTCAACCTACTCTTAATAAGTCAACTGCTGTGCACTTTGAGCACACATAATTGATGAAATAGCTCTTGAAGAAACACAGAAGTAGCATAAACTTTGAAAGATATTGGAGCATTTCTCTTTGATCTCTATGTCTACCAAAAACAAGATCCTCAGTTCTCAGCACTTCCAAGCAACTGCTATTGTTAACTCCCTCAAAGGTTGTTTTTCCTTCATTCCCTCATTTGGCCTTTGCCACCAGGGACTCCTCACACTCCTGATGCATGCTGGACTTTCCCGTCTTTGATCATATTATCTTGTATGACTTTTCTGGACATAATTGCACAGCAATTAGTAGATTCCTGCTATTGCCCTAAAGTAAGCAGTAACCAAATCAGTTATCTGTGATAAGGTCTTCTGAAGAAATCCAATCTTCAAACCACTTTCTGTTTGTTCTTTTCTCTTATCTTATCTCTCTCCCTTGGATAGACATTGGATGCATGCATCCTTACTCAGCCACTATCCTTGACCTCAGTTACCCTGAATAGCAATGATCTTATTATGTTTGGCCACATGGCTGTTCTCAGTATGTTTCTCTTAGAAATGTGTGTGTGTGTGTGTGCATGTGTGTGTGTGTGTGTGTGTGTAATCTGAACCACTTCCTGTCTCTTATTTTCTACTATCTTTACTCCACATTGGTAAGTCACAAGTTGAATGCTTCTTGTATCTTTGGTGATGTGTTACCTTCTATCTTAAATTATAGGCCAAGCATATTTTCTGCAACCTAGAATTAAACAGCACTTATCCTAGTATTCATGAAGTACATGATGATCTTTATGTTAGTTCTAAAAGGAAGCAGTTAATGTGGGGTTACTTCTACCTTAGCCTTAAAGTCACAAGATTGAATATCTCCTTCAAATTTTTCTAATGATTCATAAAACAAAGCTTCCTATATACCACATGGATGAATTATTGGTTGGCCTTTTTTCTCAATAGGATTTATCTTCTGAGGGATATGCATGGTAATGGGGATCACATACTGATTTGACCCTCACATTCATCCTTTAAAACATTACTTAGACTACCTACAAAAAAGTCCCAGACCATTTAAATGACAGAAAATATGATTTTGTTGTTAATCAAAAGAAAAGAATTTCTTTTAAAAAGGAGACTTATTTACTCCTCTATTTTCCTAGAATCTTCACTGGCTTTAGCCTAGCAGTGTGATGGTAAATGTTTAACAAGCAGCTCTCTGGAAAGAAATATTTATATCAAATAAACTTCTTAGTTTAGTCTAAGTTATTAACATTTTCCCCAACACTTTCTTAAGTTTAGAAAATCAACAAAACAATAAAGCATGCTGTGATTTGGCTTGTTGTTTTCTGACTGTTAATATTCATACTGAAAATTTAATAATCAGCTCTTTCAAGTGTGTTAAACCCCTTAGGATGCAGAATCTTGCTCCTTACTATTTTTTTTCTTTCTAAGTTAATTTTCCAAAGTAAATTCATTATCACATTCTTATAAGTTTTTTAATTTGGCAAGCATTTGTTAGGTCTTTACTCTGTGCTTAGAACCACGCAGTTTTGTTGAGAATACAAAAACAACCAACCAAATAAATAAAAAACCAAGCCTGACCTTTCCATTAAAGGTGTCAAATTCTCTTCAAGGCAAAGAATATATATGAAATTAATTTGAAAACAAAACATCTGTAAAGCCTGGTCAAAGTAAGTTCATGAGGGGAAGGCACAAACAATTGATGTAATCAAGAGAAGCCTCATATGTTACTCAAGTTGATCTTTGAAAGTAACCAGGGATTTCAAGAGCAGATATGACAAAGAGAAACATTGTACTCATGGGGCAGAGAGAATAATTTTACTGGAGTTTTATCTATATCTATATCTATATCATCTATATCTATATCATCTATATCTGTATCTATATCTATATCTATATCTATATCTATATCTCTATCTCTATCTCTATCTCTATCTCTATCTCTATCTCTATCTCTATCTCTATCTCTATCTCTATCTCTATCTCTATCTCTATCTCTATATCTAGATCTAGATCTATGTCTATGTCTATGTCTATGTCTATGTCTATGTCTATGTCTATGTCTATGTCTATGTCTATGTCTATATCTATATCTATATCTATACCTATATCTACATCTATATCTATATCCATATCTATATCTATATACATAGATATGCATATATATGTATATATCTATCTATTGATAGATATAGATATAGATATAGATATAGATATAGATATAGATATAGATATAGATATAGATATAGATATAGATATAGATATAGATATGAAGTTTGGAAACGTAGGTTGGATCCAGTTTTGAAAGGAGATTAATTGCCAAAAAGTAATTTTATTTTATCCTCTACAAGGCATGAAAGTGGGTGATGGAATATAATGTACAGCAACTTGGTAAGGTTGTCTGGAATCAGTGTTGATTTTTCAGATTGGAGTTCAAAAGATAAAGCCTTCATATGTAGATTTGTGAGTCATCTCTATAAAGAGAATAAATACACTCATATAAACTGCTGAGATTATCAAGAGATAGTCCAGAGAAATAAAAGGGACATTCACATAAAAAGGGCAAAAAGTGGATGGTGAATCAGCAAAGGTGAATGAGAAAGATGGATCAGATAGGTAAGGGAAGAACTAGGAGACAATAGTAATATGAAAAACAGGAAAAGACAGACTATCTGGGGGTTGACAAAAATGTCTAAGACTTTAGGTCTTGGCCTCTGTACTTCTCATTCTTATCTCTAGCATGTGGTGGAACTTGACTTCATCGTGACTGATCCTTACAAGAGGCGTAAAGAAAAAAAAATTCCATGCTTATTTCAGAGTTGGCCCTTACTCCTTGACCTTCCACTGAACCTACTATGTAGGGTTTAAATAACATCTCTTCTTTAGCTCTCACATTATTTGTAGAGCTGAAAGAACTTACATATCTTAAATCTAAAGAATGACCATGCCCTTTCTAATTCAGGTTACCAGTTCTATCCACTTCTCCAAGTAATTTTTGATGACTCATCCCTCAAATTTCCTCTCCTGTGTTATGTCCAGATAAAATGCTACTTTCTACGAGAATCCTTTCCTGATGCCCCTTAATGTTATTGCCTCCCATCTCTTGATTTTCTCCGATTTATTCTATATCAATCTTGTTTGTATTTACTTATTTTCATATTGTCTCATGTTGTCCCCATTGGTCTGTGAACTCTGAGAGCAAGGTGTGTCTTTTGCTTCGCTTTGTTTCTCTAGGGCTTACCACCTTGTCTGGAATATAGTAGGAGCTTAATAAATATTTACTGGCTAGTCCCTCCTCTCCTAAAATTTATTTCCAAGATTACTGTCATTATAATTTCACCAAAGAAGTCAGTCTTCAAATATAATAACAATATCGATAATTTTCACTGTTTGTGAGAGAAGGGGCATTTTGTCATGAAACTTAAATAAAGGTTTCACTCTATTCTTTGGAAACCCACATCAGCTATTATTTAACATACACTTAATTTTAAACCACTTGAATTTTTCTTCTTGAACAAAAACCAGCTTGATATGGTGAATTTCCAAGTTTCCCCTATGTTATCCAGAATTACTTCCAGCAGTCATGACAGTTTATAGGCTCTATCCAATGACTCAGTTTGGCCCCAGCTGAAATTTAAAACATTAACTTGACTTTATGGAAAGTGATGTTCCTTATGTTTCTGTATCTGTTGTACTTAGTCACTATCTGCTGGTTTTTTATTGCCCTCTACTCACCCCCCCCAAAAAAAAGATTGTCATAAAGTAAATGGGGCAAATTAACTAAAATTATTGTTTCTTTAAGTTAATAAACCCAATTTTACATTACTTTTTAATATTCCCTGTTCATCATACATTGACAATCTGACTGAGTTTGATCTAAGAAAGGCAAATGAAACTAGGTTGTATGAGTCCATGTTTTTATTTCTCTCAAGCTGGCAGAATGCATGTGAAGCTACAGTCAAAGACTGAGCCCTGCTAATGGAGCCTGTCAAGAACTGGGATCGATTTGGAGGTTGGGGTATCCAGTATATATACCTTTTCAACCGGGGCTGCTATCACCCCATCATCATTTTAATCCCAGCAGAGAAAATACCTCTTCTGTTATACCACTCCCCAACCATACCATATCACTCCCAGCCTTGGGCTATCTAGACAGAAGAATCTGTCCACCCAAGCCTGAGCAGAACACAATGGAGTTTCCTTACTGTTGATTAAATCAATTGATGGTTGGGGTTTGACCAAGATAAGGGGACTCTATGCAATCTCATTATCAGTAATGTCCTTCTGAAGAAGAAACTTAACCTTGGAAGAAGAGGACTGAGGGGAAGCTCTGAGTCTCCCAGGTAATGATTACTAAGAAAAAATCATTTTTCACACCATTCAGCTAGCCGTGGATCTCTTCAGTGAAACGTAAACCAAAGTAATTCCATATCCAAAAATAATCATTTTAAAGTGTTATGTGTTTTTCACTTTCTATCTCATTCAAAGCTCAGGTAAAGTGTGTTACCACCCTGACTTTGGCCTAGAATCTGCTTTGCTGAGCACTTCAGAAATATGTAAATTCCGAAGATTTCTTCCATCTAATCTGAACAAAATCAGTTTCTTTAACACATCATTTGTAATACATAATAGTGTCTTTTTTTTCCTTTTTAAGTGAGAGGAAGAATGGTGCTTTGAAAAGAACACTAAAAGGAAGATGGTAGAATAAGGCAAAAAATTACCTGGCTCTCCCAAATTTTCTTCTGATAACTTAAAACCAACACCTCAAATTGAATTTTAGAATGGCAAAAATAAGAAAAAATATATTGGGTGAAGCAGCTGTTCAGCCTAAGACAATTTAGGGGGACATTAGGAAAGGCCTGACTTACTAGGAGTGGTGGTCTGACTGGGACTGAAGTACAGATAAAATCCATTTCCATAAATAGAGGCCTTGGGGACAGCTGTTTTGGTAGCAGCCATAACTTTGAGAACTATTACCCCACTGGTGATGGGATGGTTCAGTGGCTAATCAGGAGAAGACTGTGAGTGGCATTGAATATGGGGACCCAGGCATATTGACCACACCTGGTCCCAGGCTATGGCTATAAGGAGAAGTGAGGTGAATGTGGTCACAGAGGGGCAAGGAGCCTTGCTTGGGGTACCAGGATGGTGAGGACTGACTGTGGTCATCCACAGGAGAGAAGAATTCCAGGATAGAGGGGTGAACTGACACTTGGGGAGCAGGAGAACAGAGGCCAATGGTGCATTTCTGGAACTGTAGGGAGTGAGAGCATTTGCAGTGGCATCAGTGTGGAGGAAGCAGGTGGTGATAGCTCAGGTCTGCAGAAGAGTATCTGAAACAAAGATATAAGCTAGAGAAGCAGTGACCACACCTGGCCTGGGATCATAGCATATTGGAAGAACCAAACACAGACCACAGATAGAACTCCAAAAACAACACCACAAAACCTCTGACATTATTCCTGATGTTATTCCTGAGACATTATTCCCAACACCCTGGGAGCAAAGTCTGACTTTAACCTAAATTTAACAGGCAAGAAATAGGCCATTAACAACAACAACAACAAAAAATTAGTGAAGAACAGAAAAAGAAGCTGATCAAAGATAGTCACTAGTCACTATGGTGATAGAGAAGATTAGGATACAAACTCAGAAGAAGACAATGAAATAAAAAACAGTTACTTATAAAGCTTCAAAGAAAAATGTAAAATGGTCACAAGACCCGAAAGAATTCTTGGAAAAGCTTAAAAATAACTTAAAAAATCAAATAAGAGATGGAGAGGAAAAATTGGGAAAAGAAGAGTAATGCAAGAAAATTCTGAAAAGAAAGTCAGTCAATTGGAAAAAGAGGTCCAAAAATTTACTGAAAAAAAAAAACTCCTTAAAAATTAGAATTGGGAAAGTGGAAGCTAATGACTTAATAAGACAGCAAGGAATAATAAAATAAAGTCAAAAGAATAAAGATAGAAGAGAACATGAAATATCTTATTAGAAAAATGACTGCCCTGGAAAACAGATTGAAGAAAGATAATATAAGAAAAGGGTCTAGACATTATATTTCAAGAAATTATTAAGGAAACTTGCCCTAAAGTTTTAGAACTTGAGGATAAAATAGAAATTGAAAAAAAAATCTACTCATCACTGCCTGAAAGAGACAACAAAATGTAAACTCATAGGATAATTATGAAGTTTTAAAACTCCCAGGTCAAGGGAAAAATAATTACAGGCAACTAGAAAGAAACAATTTGTATATTGTGGAACTACAATTAGTATAACACAATATTTAGCAGCTTCTACTTTAAAAGAATGAAGGACATGGAATATGACATTCTGAAGAACAAAATAACTAGATTTGCAACCAAAAATATGCTGCTCAGCAAAGCAGAATGTAATCTGGCAAGGGGGGAAAAAACAAAACAAAACAAAACAAAACCAAAAACAACAAAAAAAAGATATTTAATTGATTAAAGGACTTCTGGACATTCTTGAGGAAAACACTAGAACTGGAAAGAAAATATGATGTTCAAATACAAGAATCAGGAGAAATATAAAATAAACATAAGAATAACTCTAAGGGATTTTAAAAAGTCAAAGTATTTATTATAATATGTGGGGAAATGATATTTGTAATTCTTAAGAATGTTATCATTATTAGGGTAATTAGAAAGAGTATACATAGATAGAGGGTTTGGATTTAAGTTGATTATAGTGGGATAAGCTTAAAAATAAAATTTGGTAGGAAGAGGTAAAATGGAGCAAATTATCTCCTACAAATGAGATGTGAATGGAATAATTTTTACAGTGAAGGGTAGATTCAGGTGGTAGGCAGGCAGTAAGAAAACCTTATTTTTGTATGAACACAATTACAAAACACTTTTCATACAAATAAAGTCAGATCTAAATAATTGGAAAAACATGAGTTGCTCATGGGTAGGCCAAGCTAATATAATAAAAATGACAATTCTACCTAAATTAATTTACATATTCAGTGCTATGCCAATCAAACTACCAAAAACTTATTTTATGGAGCTGGAAAAAATAACAAGATTCATCTGGAAGACCAAAAGGTCCACAATATCAAGGAAACTAATGAAAAGAAATGCTAGGGAATGTGGCCTAGCCATACCAGCTCTTAAATTGTATTATAGAGCACCAATCATCAAAACTACTTGGTACTGGCTAAGAAAGAGAGTGGTGTATCAGTGGAATAGGTTAGGTACTATAGTCAATGACTATAGTAATCTCCTGTTTGATAAACCCAAAGACCCTAGCTTTTTCCATAAGAACTCACTATTTGACAAAAAACTGCTGGGAAAAGTGGAAAAGAGTATGGCAGAAACTAGTCATAGAACAAAATCTCACATCATATACCAAAATAAAGTCAAAATGGGTACATGATTTAGATATACAGGCTGATACTATAAGCAAAATGGAAGAGTAAGGAATAGTTTACCTGTTAGATTTGTGGAGAACAGAAGAATTTATGATCAAACAGGAAATAGAGAACATTATGAAATGAAAAATGGATAATTTTGATTACATTAAATTGAAAAAAATTTGTACAAACACAGCCAATGCATCCAAGATTAGGCGAGAAGCAGGAAACTGGGAAAGAATTTTTACAACCAGTGTCTCTGATAAGGGCCTCATTTCTAAAATATGTGGAGAACTAAGTCAAATTTATAAGAATGCAAGTCATTCCCCAAATGATAAATGGTCAAAGGTTATGAATAGGCAGTTTTCAGATGAAAAAATGAAAGCCATCTGTAGTTACATGAAAAAATGCTCCAAATCACTATTAATTAGAGAAATGCAAATCAAAACTACTCTGAGGTACCATACCACACCTATCAGATTGGCTGACATGACAAAACAGGAAAATGATAACTGTTGAAGATGTGGGAAAATTGGAATATTAATACATTGTTGGTGGAGTTGTGAAATTATCCAACCATTTTGGAGAGTAATTGGGAGCTATATCCAAAGGGCTATGAAAATGTGAATACACTTTGACCCAGCAATAGCACTTCTAGGGCTGTATCCCAAAGAGATCATGAAAATGGGAAAAGGACCCACATGTACAAAATTATTTATAGCAGCTCTTTCTGTGGTAGCAAAGATTTGGGAATTAAGGGGATGTTCATCAATTGGGGAATGGCTGAACAAGTTGTGACAAATAAGTGTAATGGAATACTATTGTGCTATAAGAAATGATGAGCAAGCAGACTTCAGAAAAAAAAATGAACAAAAACAAAAACCTAGAAAGATTCATATGGACTGATGCTGAGTGAAGTGAGCAGAACCAGAAGAATGTTGTACACAGTAACAGCTGTCTTGTGCGATGACTAACTTTGCTAGACTTAGCTCTTCTCAGCAGTACAAGGATCTAAGACACCTTCAAAAGTCTCATGATGGAAAATGCTATCCACATCCAGAGAAAGAACTATGGAGTTTGAATGCAGATTGAAGAATACTATTTACTAGTGTTTTTTTTTCCTTCTGTTTTGTTTTGTTTTTTCTTTCTTGTGGTTCCTCCTATTTGTTCTAATTCTTCTTTACAACAAGACTCATGTGAAAATATGTTTAAAAGGAATATAATATATACACACACACACACACACATACAGAGAGAGAGAGAGAGAGAGAGAGAGAGAGAGAGAGAGAGAGAGAGAGAGAGAGCCTATATCAAATTGCAGACCATTTTTGGGAGGGAGGGGGAGAAAATTTAAAACTCAAAAGCTTATTGAAATAAATGTTGATAACTAAAAATTAAGTAACAATAAAAAAAGAAAATCTTATTTTTGTTTGAACTTGGTTAAAGAGGGAGCAACATATATATCTAATTTGGTGTAAAAGCACATAAGGACAGAATAAGCAAGGGACTCATAGAAGGGTAAGCAGATTAAGTAGGTAGTGGGCAGAAGTAAACTAAACTTCTAAAGATGGATAGGGTAGAGAGAAAGGGGGGAATAGGATGGAGGGAAATATAAAGCTAATAATTATAACTTTAAATGTGAATATAATGAATATGCCCAGGAAATGGAAATTGATAGAGCAGAATGAATTAAAAACCATAATCCAATATTTTGTTGTTTACAAGAAGCACATTTAAAAATGAGACACACATAGAGTAAAAATGAAGCCCTGGAGTAGAATTTCTTGTACCTCAGCTATAGTACCAAAAGCAGGAGTAACAATAATGATTTTAGACACAGTTAAAGCTGAAGAGATTTAATTAAAAGAGATAAGCAGGGAAACTACATTATGTCAAAAGGTACCATAGATAATAAAGCAATACCGCTACTAAACACATATGCTGCAAGTGCTATAGCATTCCAATTTTGTAAAGGAATAGATAAATGAATTATAGGTTAAAAATAGATATTAAGACCTTATAATTAAATACAAAAACCCCAGAAATATTAAATGCATCCTTTTCAGACCTTAATGCAATAAAAATACATTAAATACAGAGTTATATAAACACTGATTAAAAGTTAATTACAGGGCAGCTAGGTGGCACAGTGGATAGAGCTCTGGCTTTTGAGTCAGGAGGACTTGAGTTCAAATGTGACCTCAGACACTTGAAACTTACTAGCTTTGTGACCCTGGATTTAACCCAGATTGCCTTGGGGTAAAAAAAAGCTAATTAGAAACCAAATAACCAAATCTTAAAGAATGAATGGGTCAAAGATCATAGAAAGAATAAATAATTTTATTAAAGAGAATGATAATTCTGAAATAACATATCAAAACATGGGATGCAGCAAAAGCTATAATCAGAGGAAAATCTTTACTTTAAATGCTTTCATCAATAAAATAGAAAAGAACAGACCAATAATTTAGTATGAAAGGAAAAAAAACTCAAAAAAGAACAAATTTCAAATCTCCTATTAAAAGCCAAATTAAAAATCTTGAAAATTAAAGATGAGATTAATAAAATTAACTTATGAAAATCATTGAATTAATAAATAAAACTAGGGGTAGATTTTATGAAAAGAAAACAATAAAATAGATAAATCATTGGTTAATATGATTTAAAAGAAGAAAAAAGTAGAGCAAATTACTAGGATCAAAATGAAAAGGGTGAATATACCACTAATGAACATTAAATAAAGGCAGATATTGATATGTTAAGGCATCATGGAAAATATTACCTATCAGAATTATGGATGAGAGTAAGTTATGAATAAACAAGGAATGGAGAGCATTGTGGAATGTAAAATGGATAATTATGATTATATTAAATTAAAAAGATTTTGAACAAATAAGCCAATGTCACCAAGATTAGAAGAAAAGCAGAAAATTGGGAAGCTATTTTTATAGCCAATTTCTCAGATAAAGACTTCAAATGTCAAATAAATAGAGAATTATATTAAATTTATAAGAATATGAGTCATTCATTAATTAATAAATGGTCACAGGATATGAACACAGTTTTTAGATGAATAAATCAAAGGCATATATATATGTGTACATATATATAGTCACATAAAAAATACTAGATTATTGATTAGAGAAATGAAAGTTAAAACAACTCTGACACCATTTCTCACCTATCAGAATGGCTAAAATGATACAAAGCAAAACTTATAAATGTTGGAGAGGATATGGAAAAAATTGGTTGAAATGTGAACTGTTACAATCATTTTAAGAGCAATTTGGAATTATACCCAAAGGGTTATAAACCTGTGTATACCTTTTGACCCAGCAATATTACTATAATAATTGTTTCCCAAGGAGGTCTGGGAAAAAAAGAAAAGTACCTATATGTACACAAATATTTATAGCAGGTCTTTTTTGGTTGGTAAAGAATTGAAAAGTGAGGAGATGTCCATCATTTAATAAATGACTAAAAAAATTGGAGTATATGGGTATGATGGAATACTACTGTTCTGTAAGATATGGTGATCAACTTAGTTTTAACAAAACTTAGAAAGACTTGCATGAAATAATACAGGGTGAAGTAAATAGAACCAAGAGAATGTCTTATTCAGTAACAGCAATATTGTTTGAAGAGTAACTGTGTATGATTAAGCTATTCTAAGAAATATGATCATTCATATCAACTATGAAATACTTAACAAAGAAAATACTATCTGTAGAGAAAGAACTGATATATGGAAGTATGTATTATATGTTTCCACATATATATCTATATCAAATGTCAGCCTCCTCTAATGCTGGTTTGTAAGGGAAGGAGAGAAATGAGTTGGAACTCAAAACACAACAAAATAAATAAATGAAAATTAAAAAAAAAACTAATTTGTTTTAAAAAAATTTAAAAAATATATTAAATACCAAAAAACAAAAAGAAAGAAAAGAAAAGAATGAAAGAATAGGGCACTGATTTAATGTTAAGAAGCCTGGCACTATGCCTGTGGTGACACTTGAGCTTTGTGACCAGGGTAAGGTACTTACTACATCTAAGCTTAATGGGTTTATAACATTTACACTGCCCATCTACCAGGGTCATTGTGAGAATACATTGACAATAGAGGGATATGTGTGTGTGTGTGTGTGTCTGTGTGTCTTTGTATGTGTACATATATTTATATGTGTATATATCCAGGCAGACAGACACACATACACGCACATATATGGCAATCAGGATTAAATTCTTTTCCCAGGGTCACATAGGTATTAAGTTCCTTTGGCCGGATTTGTACTTAGGTCCTCCTGACTACAGGGCTAGTGCTCTATCCACTGCACCATTTCACTGCCCCTAATATTTTTAAAATTTTAATGACTATAACACTATACTGAAAGGAGGGGTAATATTATGATAATAGCAGCCAAAGGCTTTGAAATCACAGGACTTGGATACAAATCTTGACCCTACTACTTAGCATCTGAATTACCTTGGGCAAGTCACTTAACTTCTCTGAGTCTAAGTTTCTTTTTTCTATAAAACGAGGAGGCTAGGCTAGGTGGACTCATAAGTCTCTTCCAGCTCTACAAAATATTCTGTCATGACATAGAAATTGTTTAAAATAATTCTTAAATTTTCATTCATTTATTTAAATGTTTTTTTAAAAAATCATTATATAAAATTATTGTAAAATCACTTTTTACAAATCACTATTTAAAAAAATCAAAGAAAAAAAGAAACATGGGCAAATAGACATCTTGTAAAGCTAAATTGAAGTGTTTTTTTTAATAACTTTAAAATCAATTAGATAACATTTTAACTTGGTTTACTTATGAATACTGGCAATGATCAGTCTCCAATTATCTAAAAATAGCTTACTGGACCTCTCTTATTGCTCTTTCACATTATATGCTGAATTATAGTTATTCTTGGTCATAGACCTGGGATTGTCACTCAAATACTCAAAATCTTTCAATGTATCTTGCTGCCAAACCTAGTTATATTTCAGAATTATTTGTAAATCTTTAAAATGCCCCAGAATGTGGCCCTGCCTTATATGTATAGCTTTACCTCAGACTGTCCCATGTACTACTCTTAAACTGGGCCGTTTACTAGACCTCATGAATGCCCTACATTTTCACAGCCACTAGGCATCTGCTCATGCTATTCCCTACACCTGAAATGGTCTCCTAATTCAGTTTTGTGATTCAAAATACAACTTTTCTTTTAAATCCCAAATCAACAGAAGCCACAACATGCACAAAACATTCCTATATGCCTTTCCTCAACTGATCTTTCTGCCCCAGTTGGAATAACCTTTCCCTTATTGAACTTCACATTTTGTTTGTAACACCCATAAGCACATAACTTGATGTTAGGGAAAGAGCACCAGATCTGCAATCAGAAAACTTCCTCCCCACCTCCCTATTTAACCACTTTGCAAGTAAATAACTCTGTGATCTTAAATCACTTAACCTCACTAGATATCTGTTTGCATTTTTGTAAAACAGTGACATTTCAAACAGACGACCTCTGAAGTCCCTGCTCTAAAATTCTGTGACTCTTTTCCACTATTGTAAACATTCACTTTAAACCATAGAAGAAATGATGATGATATAAAAAGAAAATACATCAATAAAACTTAAAAAAAGTTCGCCTACATTTGTTAGCCTGAACTGACAAATTATAAATGTCTTTTACTCTCCTGAGTGCCTAATACTATTTATATTTAAAGGACTAGATGAAGTTCCTTTTGCTTCTTAAAACCTTCCCGATGACTCTAGCTAGTGCTATTTCATCTTTGAATTCCTATCAACACAGGAAAGCTAGGTCATGCAATGGAGAAAGTGCTGGGTCTAGACATGACAAAAATGACTGAACAACAAATCACACTCATAGCTCAAAAATCCATTTGGGAACAGAATTATATAGACCTGTTCCCACTGATCATAATAAGAGACAATCATCACACCACCACTCACTTGGTATGCTATACAAATGGTCATTATCTCTTTTTATGAGGAAGGAGATACTAAACTATATATCCAGGGACTTTACTCCATTCCTAACAAATGCTATTTATACAAAGACTATAACGCATATTGAATAGTAAATAACCCAATTTATCCAAGCCAAAAGGAAACACAAATCAGAGAAGTTATATAGATTAAAATATATAATACATAGAATCAATAAGCTTTCTCACTGAGCATGAGATATCTTAGCTCCACAATGAGAGAATCCATGTTCTTGATCGAAGAAATATTCCATTAGGTCCCAATGTGGTAAACTTAGAAAGAGGAACATAATGGAGGAACCAGCTACTTTACATCTTGGCTTCTTTCTGGAGTCCTTTTTTTTTTTTCCCCTTAAGGGGCTTCTCCCTTAATAGAACCTGGAACCACTTGTGTCCTTTCATAAATCTGGAATACAAAATACCAAAGATCTCTCTGCTGCCAATATATTTTTAACTTTACATCTTAAACAGGCACAGCAGATCAAGTAATCAGTCTAATGTAATCATAATAGTATTTCTTTATATTTATATCTAGAAATTTGTTGAACCCTCACCTAGGATGGGCATTAGATTTCTTTTCATTTTTTACTACCAAAGGTTATGAATTTTTTTTGTATCTTTGTGGTCCACTCTTTTATTTTTAATTTATTTTTCTTCTTTGACTTCTTTGACATATATGACTGGAAATGACATTTCTTATACAATTTCAAATTGTCTTCCACAAAATTTTAGATCAATTAATAGTACAGAAGTTATGTATTTATTAACATGTGTTCCCATAACTCTTAAATTTTATTTTCATCATTAATCGTTTTTGCCATTTTGAAGGGTGTTATGTAAAACCTTAAAGTTAATGTAACTTACATTTATCTTATTGCTAATACTTCAGTGAAATGTTCATATCATTGAGGGCAATTTGTAATTCTTTAAATAATCATTCATTAAACTATTTTGAAAATGCTTGTACACTTCTAGAAATCATAAAATATAAATCAAAAGGTAGAAATGTAACAGATTTTTTATTTCTATGAAAATGATAGACCATTTTTGTGTCTATAATTGTTTTGGACATACAAATGGAAACTTTTGTTTGTTCAATGAGAGTTTAATGGCTGTGACAAAGTATATAATATTGTATCAGCTGCTATGATAAATATGAAGTCCTGCCCATAAATATCTAACAATCACTCCATGTGAAAAGTTAAGTAAGAATACAGTAATTATTAGCCTTCAAAAGATAGATGAATACAATACTTGCTACAAGCAATAAGTATGACAGGTCACTGTTAGAAATAGTTAAAATAGTTAGAAAAGACTCCATGGAAGAAATAGAACCTGGGCTCAACCATTTAAAATGGGCAGGAACTGGTTAGGTGGAAAAACAGAAATTAGAATTTTTAGGTAGGAAAATTAATGTGGATTAAAGAGTAGTGAAGAATACAGGTAACCCAAGACTTCAGACTAGACTAGTTGACTAGAAAAGAGAATTTCTATAGAGAGAATTTTAGATGAGAAGGCTAGATACATAGATAAGATGTATAGTGTCTTGAACGAGACCTTAAGTAAAGGTAAAGTAAAAAAATAATATTATTTAATGAATGACGTATTGAAAATATAGAACCATGAAGAACAAAAGTTATGTTGAACCCATAGTAGATAGAACACAAGACCTGGAGTCAGAAAATCTGAATTAAAATCTTGTCTCAGACCCTCACTATCTCTGGGACTTTGAGCCAGTCCCTTAACCTCAGTGTACCTCAACTTCCTAATCTGTCAAGTTGGAATAATAATAGCACCTATATCTCATGGGTTTTGTGAAGATAAAATTTAAAAATACTTATAAAGCATATTGTGGACTTTAAAGAGCTATATAAATACAATGGTGATGGTGAGGAAGATCGTAATCATAATAACATTTTATGTTATTATGCTGAAGTTAAGTGATGAAGTCAGAGGCCTAAAATCAAAAGTTTGAGGAGTAAATGACAAGAGAGGAAATGGGGACAAGTGAAAATATTTTTGCTTTGAGTTTGGCTGAGAAAAGCAGACATACAGGATAATAGTTTCAGGATATATAATATAACCACAGCTTCTATTGCTGTATAGCTTCTTCACAGTGACTAGCATTATACTTCTTATGGTATATGTATTATTTAATTCATATATGATCTTATAGGCCAGAATTTTTCCAGAATGTCATTTTTAAAGTTATTCTTAATGGTATTTGAATCAGCAACATGAAACAGTGGATTTATCATTGGTCGTAGAGTCAAGAAAACTAACATTGAAGTCCCACCTCTGACACCCATTGGCTTTGTGACCCTGGTCTAGTCATTTAACCTCTGCCTTCTGGCAACTCTGTTAGATTTTTAGGTGTATAACAAGCACAAATCTACAATAACAGAGGGAGTTGCCTCACTGAGGTTTTCCTGTAACAATGAAATCACAGGTACATTCTCTAAAACATATTTCATTTGCATGTCACGTTCATTTGTCATGTTCTACATTTAATCTGATGCATTGAGTTTCCTTATCAGGCAAGTCTTGAACTGAAAGCATAAGACAGCGTTCTGTAGTACCATAGTTTTCAGGAACATTTCTTTTTCTTTTTCTTGAAAATAACATCAATATGAATACATAAGATTGTTGAATGCTTTGATAAAGACAATGAATGGAGAAAGCTGATATCTACCCCCCCTTTTTTTTGTTTTCCTATTACTAGTCATTTGATCATTTATTTAGAGGAGTAAGGAATTTCAGAGATTATTTAGCCTAACTCCCTCTTTTTATGAGTGAAGAAACTAAGGCACAGAGAGAAAAAGTGACTTGTCAAAAGAACGTAAATAGTACGTGGCCTCTAGTGTCTGCTTATGTCAATTTGTATTTTATCTAAACTACTTAATAATTGTGTGTCCCTATTAAAATATTTTGTTTTCCAGTTCATAACAAAAACTAGTAAGATAACAACTCAGAATAATTAATAAAATTAACTTTTAATATGTTTCTATATTCCCTGGTTTTCAAATTTAATAATACCACCTTTTAGACTATTTTTCTCATTTGTTTTGTTAATCTTATAGCATGAAACTGGTTTTCTTCTTCCAAAGATTTCCCTGGATTATATGAATGCAAATTTTCATTTTTTAGATTTATATACTTTGTATCATCAGATGAATTATATCTAGACATGCTTGATTTATATCAATATTTAATAAAAAAATGCAAATATGCCCCTTTTCTCATTAAAAGACCAATGATATAGCAAAATGCTAGATTTATGCAATTCCTTATAATTTTTATGTGAAGTTACAGAAGTTGATAGAGAATTTATTATTTTCTTTGTATAATTTTTACTGTAGTATTAAAATTTGTTAATAAAAATAGCTTTGACAAAGTTTAAACTATCATCTGCTTCTGTAAATCAGTTTACAAATCAAGTCATTTGCCATATGATGAAAAGGAATTTCTTAGCAAATTATGAACCAGTTTCTACATTCCAGAGTTCTTTTAATCAGTTCTGAATATTGAGGAGCCATATTTTCTCTAACTTTGTTCTCATTTCATTGAGAAGTTGCTGATGCAAGATAGTTATGTTTAATAACAGATCGTGTAAAGCTATGTCCATATAGACATTATATGGTGTCTTTGAAAATTATCAAGTTAATTTGAGAGAGTCTGGCCATCAACCTGGATTTTTAAAAAATGAGGTGAGAATTATAATACTTTCAGTTAAAACCTGATGCAAAAGAAGAGAAAAAAAATCACTACTTAGAATGTGACCTTTGAAAGGAATAAGATAAAACAAGAATAAAGTTCAGTCATTTTGAGCATAAAATAGAGCTGATATCCTAGAAGGAATAATCAAATCATTTAATTTTCATGTCATTTCAATGTAATGTTTAATGGAGATTTTGACCTCATTTTGAAGCAATCAGTACAAACAGAGAGACTTACATAGTTCTACACCTTATTCTGTTTCAAATAACATGTAATTCACTTAATCCTAGAATTCTAGAAAGGATACAATTTGAACAACGCCAAGAAACTTCAGCCATTTTTCCAAGCATATGGGGATAGATTAAAATGTAATACAGAAAGTATTATCTTGGCTCCAGAAAACTGATGAAACTCAAAAAAATTCTGTCCTTTCAACAGAAATATAGTGAATTACAGGTGAGTATTGCTGAAATTTCTGTCAGTTATTATCACTATGTCAGTTTATTTTACCTTTTTTTCTTTGTTATAATATGAGATTATTGGTAGGAGAGAAGTTATTGTAAAAAAGAAAGGTAACAATAAAGCACTTATAATATTCAAACATATACTTATTATGGAGGGTCCTTTAAAACTCAAGGATTCTCAGGGTTGGGAATGATGTTGGGGTTAGGAGAAGGCTGAACATGGAAGTGTGCATGCTTTAAAAACAGATTTTTAACAGAAAATATGTCTAAGCCTAGGAAAATAGTACCCAGATAGCATGCTAGATTGTGATCACATGTAATTATTTTACTTTAGTTAGAAAATATGCTTAATGTATTATAGACCTAATATCAACAGCCTGTTGGACTTAGTGTTTTGATTAAATATCCAGTCATGTAGATTGTTATTTGCTAGAAAATCAGCCTATGTATCTGCAGATATGGACTACAATTGAAGTAATATATGTTTCATAAATCCAACTGTATAAATTATTTTTTGAATCTTTTTAAATAGTATTTTATATTTTTTACCAATTACTTGTCAAGGCAATTTTTTAGCATTCATTTTTACTTGATTTTGAATTGCAAATTTTTCTCTCTTTCTTTCTCCCCTCCCTGCTTTGGAAAATGGTGGGCAATTTGATATAGGTTATACATGTGCTATCATGTAAAACATATTTCCATATTAGTTACAGTTGTGAAAGAAAAAAAACATAAAAAAACACAAAAAAGTAAGTGGAAAAATTTTGCTTTCATCTGAATTCAGTCAGAGTCCATCAGTTCTTTATCTGGATGTGGATAGCATTTTCCTCTATGAGTCTTTTGTGCTTGTCTTGGATCATTGTGTTACTGAGAAGAGTTGAGTAATTCATAGTTAATCATCAATCAGTGTTGCTGGTACTGTGTACAGTGTTTTCCTGGTTTTGCTCATTTCACTTTGTATCAGTTCATACAAATCTTTCCAGGTTTTTCTGAAGTCTTCCTATTCATCATTTCTTATTTCACAGTAGTATTTCATTACACTCATCACCTCAGTTTCCAATAATTTGCACCACAAAAAGGACCGCTATAATTGATTTTGTAAGTGTAAGTTCTTTCCCTCTTTTATGACATAGTAGTTAGTAGTATTGCTAGATATACACAGTTCGGTTGCCCTTTGGGCATAGTTCTAAATTGCTCTCCAGAATGGTTGGATCAGTTCACAACTCCACCAATAGTGTGTTGGGGGCCCAATTTTCCCACATCCTCTCTACAACGTTTATCATTTTCTTTTTTTTTTTTTGTCATATTAGGTGTGAGCTGGTATCTCACAGTTGTTTTAATTTGCATTTGCCTAACCTAAAGTGAATTAGAGCACTTCTTCATATGCCTATAGATAGCTTTGATTTATTCATCTGAAAATTGCCTATTCATACCCTTTGACTGTTTATCAGTTTGGGAATGCCAACCTTATAAATTCTGTATATAATTTTGAAAAGTGACTATCATGTGAAACTTTTGATATTTACTTTTGTCCTTTTACACAAACAAAATCATTGCAGCTAAAATTAGAAGGGAAATATTTACCTGGGGGGAAAACTGTGTAACAAATTTTTTTGATAAAGAACTGATACTTAAATTATATATGAAATTCATACAAATATGTAATGCCAAGTGCCATTTCCCAACAGTCAAAGAATAGGAATAGTTAGATCTCAAAAGAAGACAAAAAATCAACAACCATATAGAAATGTAAGCATTGATAATAAGAGAAATTAAAATTAGCTCTGAGCTTCTGCCTTACATGAATCAGACTTTTTGGAGGGTCTACAGCAGTAAGTTCCACTGATGCAGCTATGGCTTTTACTAGGCATTCTGGAAAGCAATTTGGAATTGTACCACAAAAATCACTGAACCAAACATAACATTTCACTGAGAAATACCACTACTAGGCATATTCTGAGAGAGAGAGAGAGAGAGAGAGAGAGAGAGAGAGAGAGAGAGAGGTAAACAAACATGTTTATAGCTACACCTTTTTATTAAAGCAAAGAACTAGAAACTAAGGTGTGTCCATCAATTGTGGAATGATTGAACAAATTGTGATGTAAAGATGTAATTGATTATTGTTATAGTAAAATGGACAATGAAAGAGATAGATTCAGAGAAATTTAAAAACACTTTTGTGACTCAGTACAGTGAGTACAGTGACTAGAACTGTGTGAGTATGGGAACAGTTTATTTAATAACAACATTGGGAGTATATATTAATTTTTTTGAAAGACTTAAGAACGTTGAGCAATTCAATGACCAATCATGACTCCAGAAGAAAAATGATGAAGCTTATGTGACACCTTTTGATAAATAAGTGTTGAACTTGAGATGCAGAATGAGTCATATTCAGACATGGCAAAAGTATTGATTTGTTTTGCTTGGCTATGCTTATTTTTGTATAAGAAAGTTTTTTTTTTCTTTGAGGGATAGAAGAGTTAGGGGTAGAGAACAGGACTAGTGAGAGTGATGTAAAAATAGAATAGAAGAGAATCAATAGAATATTTAGAAAAAAATCACAGAAGAGAAACAGAGAAAAGTGGGTCAGTTTCACAACCAACATATTAGATTTAGCATAAACTTTTTTTTTAGCTTAAAACTTATATATGAAATCCAAAGCTTAAATTTATAACTGTTCAACTCCAATCAGCATTCTGTGGCAACTTAAGATTCACAAGTAAGGCAATTCACCAGAGATTGAGGGATAGAGAGAGAGGAGTTTCAGTGAACAGAGGGGAAAAAAAAGTAGTATTAATTATGCAACTGGCAGAAAGTATTATATAAAAATAAATCCCATTCAATGTCAGTAAACTGGAGGAAGTGAGCGAGCTTTTTTTATGATTGTGATAGAAATCCTTGTAGCCTAAACTATAGGGTCTCTTATCCAAAGACAAGAAATAATTGTTACAACAGTGGATGACAACATCCAATTACCATGTTTGTTATATTTTAATTCTCTTTTGATAGTTGTTGGAGACTTTCTACTATTGGCCACGAAATAGTTGAGGGATTTGTCCATTAAGGATTTGCAAAATACAGTTCTTATCCCCTCCCTCACAACCCCATAACAGTTAATCGACAAGCATTTATTAAATACTTACAATGTGTAAGGCACAATGACATGTGCTGAGTCTCTTGAAGTGTGGGAATTTTGAGAGTAACACTCTATTAATGTTCACAAAGACTGGACTCAGTGGCTAGTTCCCTATTACATGCATATGAGGGACATAAGGCCAAAGAAAACCAAGTACCTGATTCAATGTCTCACTGGCAGTAAATGCCAACAGTGTATTATGAACTGGTTGCTCTGAGTCCTAGGACAGTATTCTTAGCACTGTAACTTACTGTCCAACATTTTGAGGGCAAAACCATACCTTAAGTAAGAGGAAATAATATCTAATTTCCATACATATATACATGATGTGTATACATCAGTATTATTGACAAAGTGAATTTAATGTAAATGTAGAGTTATGCACATTAATGTGAATAGTTATATATGGATATTTGCATTAAACTCACCTTGTCAATAATATTGATTTATACACATAAAGTCATTTCATATCGTAAATGTAGTGTTAAGAACTCTCCTGAGGTTTGTAAAACAATTTTCTGTGGGATCAGTTAGAAAAATCTTAATTTTCCACAAAACAGTTTCTGGGGAACAATGGAGAATGGTAGGATGGAATTTTTAACTTGAGAAGTAGTAATCTACCTATTTTAACCACGTCTGAAAAAGTCTACTTTACATGTGTTCTAAGATAACCAGTCACCTTGCATTATCCCTTACTTATGGAGATGAAGCAATCCTATTCTTTATCTACTATATCTACCGGCTAGCTCTAGACACCAGACTGTATGTCAGCTTTACATTGCATCCATCTAACCATCTGCCTGCCACCACTCATGAACACCCTGTACACCATAAAAAGAAACACTCATCCCTAGTCATTACTTCTCTATATATTGCTTTACTCTGTTAGAATATACATAATTCTTTGAGTCAGGGGATCTCTCTCTCTCTCTCTCTCTCTCTCTCTCTCTCTCTCTCTGTCTTTTCATCATATCCCTAGAGTTTAGAACAGTGCCTGTTATATTTTAAAAAAATTAATAAATGCTTTTGCATTCATTCAGTAATGTATTAGTGGTAAGAGATTCTTCTTTCTTCCTGGCACATAATCCTACAAAACCCATAAACAACTCAGAAAAGCAAGTCCTCTTTGGTTCACTACTAAATAAGCTTCCCATTTGTCAAATATTGACCAGTTAAACTTAATGTTTCCTATGAGGTAGGCTGATTCTCTCTATCTTTTTTTTTTCAAATATATTGGGGGTGTCGATGTTCTCAACTGATGGTATCTGTGGCCTCAGGCCTGATTTCTTTAGAGAATGGCAGCTGTAGTTAGGCTTCTCACGTTCATTTGCTTGCCCAGAACTACTTGTTTATTTAATTTCAAATTTATACTCACACTGCTTTATACTTAGATTTCCATATGTTGTCCCGTTCTGTTGCTGAGTACAGTATGTTGAGTACAAGGTGTCATGTGTTTCTCTAATTTCCATATCTTTTTCTTATACTGTATTAGGATAGATATCTAGAATTCAGTACTTCATGTATTTAGAATGAATTTAGTCAGAGAGAATGAAAAACAATAGAAAAATAAATATCTGCAATATTTAACAAGCTAAACAAATGAAAAGTAGACATTTTCAAAAGACAAATTCTCAGAGTGTTGATGCTTTAATGAAAGGTGCAATGGTTATAGTAGCAATTAGAAATCAGAGAATCTTTCATTTGCATCAAGAAATACAGTGCAAATCTAACCTCTAACAAGGAGCACAGTATAAACTACTTTTCTCATGCATCAATATGCAGAATAAGACTACTTCTCATTTACCAATCAATTTAAAGTTTTCTATTGTCTTTCAAAAAACTATATAATTTATACCAAACATTCTGTATGGTAGCCTTAATTTGTGTTGTGGTTAGGGATAGGTTTGTATTTTCTTTTTTAACTAGCTAAAATAAATCTCCAGATATAAAAGCTTCAGGTCATTTGTATATTCACTTGATTAGATAATCTTAAGCTTTAATCTGCTTTATTACTTCATGTAGCCTGGTCCCTCCCCCAAAACATCCCAGAGTTTTGAGGTGAATCTCTCACATTTAACCCATGTTCCAAAAAGAGTGAGAAAGAAACATCAAATATCTGCACAAGTCAAGGCTATGTAAAACAAAACAAAACATACCTCACCATACCACACACACACACACACACACACACACACACACACACACACACACAAGAGATCTAATTGGCCAATTTTAAAGTTGAACACCTTTCAGCATAATACCCTTGGGATATTTTTGCACCCTTTCTTCCTCCATCCCTCCTCAGACAAATAGCTCTTTGGGAACATCACCATCTGATTCTTATCCTTATCTAGAAAACTTTTTACTTAATTCTTATCTTTCACAGAAATCTCTGTTTCAAAACTTTTACTTCAGTGTCTTAGTTTCAGCATTCTGGGAAAAGGCTGCTCAAGCCCTTTTCTTAATAATTCTGATTTTATCAAAATTCTGATAATTTTCTGGCTAAAAAAAAAGGAACAGGTAGAAGGATTGTGCCAACTCTTCTCAGTGTGAAGAAAGTTTATTTGACTATCTTCTTTCTGCTCCACATTTAGCACGTGCATTTGCATGTGTGTTATGTGTTACTTTATAAATACATATATATATATATATATATATATATATATAATTGGTTTATTCTTTCACTACTTTCTAACAGAATCAATCTTAAGAGTAAGGAAAGCAAATATGGAAGAGAAAGGGGGGGGAGCACTTATATAGCTCCTAATATGTGCCCGACACTATTCTAAATACTTTTTTTATAAATATCACCTTATTTGATCCTCATAACAACCTTCTGAGGTAGATGTTAGGGCAATAAGCAATGGGCAAATAACAACAAAAGCTATTTATGTTTAAAAAAAAGAAGTCCATTTGTTACAGGTGAATGAGTGTCTCTCATATAAACTTATTTCCTTTTGTAATATAAGGTTAAATATTTTTTCCAATTTTTTTCTTCATATAGCTTTTCATAGGATTGCAAATCATTTCTATGAAACAAAAGAGAAGGTTTCATGATTTAAATCTGCTGCAGCAATATTGATTGCATTTCATTTTGAGTTTTTCTTGGAAGTTTACATGTTATGTTTTCCTTAAGGAAAAAAAGTCTTAACCTTTTTGGAAAGTCTAGTTAGTTCATCTCACCATTTCTTTGGGTCATAGCATAATGGAAATATGTTCTAGTAGAGTGTTTTTGTGACTGATAGACTGGAGAAATTCCTCTTTTATGCCTCAGTAGTTTTTAATTTCACTATTTCAATTTCCCAAATTGTATTTAGCTCAGCAATGCTTCATATTGTTTACTGTTCCCATGTCCTCTATGAGTTTTTCACTGTGGTTATGTGTGATTTTTTCCTTAGCACTCATTTGGCTGGTTTCACCTTGGAAAAATGAATTCTGCTTCCTCCTAAGGCTATCCTCAATTCAATTTAAGGAACATTTTTTTTGAGCACCAGCTGTATGCAAAGCTGGAGATTCAAGGACAAAAGCTATGTTATTCCTGTACTCAAGGAGACTACGTTCTAGGAGGAAAATTTGAAGGAAAAGAGACCACTAGCAGTTAGCAAGGGAAAATGATGAATTCTTCAAGGAGATGAAGATGAACCATGAATTTATTCAGAATGTAGGTAATGATTCTAAATAATTGAGATGAAGAAGAGTATTTTAGACCTGGGGCAGGGGACACACAGTATAAGTAATTGCTAAAGAGATAATTTGTTAAATTCAAGCAATAACTAGTAGTTCAGTCTGGCTGGAACATATATAAAGAGGAATAATATGAAATAATTCTGGATGGGTAGTCTGGAGCCAGATTGTGAACAGCCTTAAACGCTAAACTAAATAATTTGCATTTTACCCTAAAGGCAATGAGGAAGCACTAATTCTGGTGCCTAAGCAGAGGAACAACAGAGTCAAAATTGTTTTTTCAGAAGATAATATTAGTAGATATATGGTAGATGAATGGGAAAGAGGAGAGACTGAAGACAGAGAGGTGAACTGGAAGGCTATTACAATAAATTCCTGGAAAGAGTGATAAGAACGCAAATAAAATAAAGTAACATGGATGCAGAGAAGGGGAAGGATGTAAGTGACTCTATGGGATTTGAATCAAGAAGACAGTAAATATTTTCAAATGGTTGTCAGGTAAGGAAAGAGTCAAAAATGACAGAATAGTGAATAATTATTTGTAGCATGATTTTCTTTTATATATGTTCCCTTTTAGAGTTGAGCAGCCCTTTCCCAGAATGCTGAAGGACTAAGACACATGAGATGTATTTCCCAGTATATCAGGGAAATAATAATGAAGTAGCAAAACCACTTAGGTATTAAAATTCTTAACTATTCATAAATATTATAAACATAATATATCTTATAATCATTGTTTGCATGTTTATTTATATATTCAGTTAACCATAGATATTTATATAAATAATAATTTACTTAAAATATATTTCCAATATTGCTCAAAGAATGACTCCAAGAGAGTGATTAGAATGCATCCTTTGGAACTTACAGTGTAGAAGCCACTTGATTTCATTATTTCTATGTCCATCATGGAATATTTACATCAGTTAAAAAAGCAAGCACAAAAATTGACTTTATTTGTCTCCTTTAATCTTTTTTGCCTCCTTTTCCCCATTACATATAGGAACAAAAACTAAATGGGGACACAATAGAGGTAGAAATAGCAATTATTTCTACTAGGGCAAATAAAGTAAAGAGAACAGTTTGGGATAGGTTAGCTGTTGTTCAATTGTTTCAATCATTTCTGACTCTTTGTGAACTTATTTGGGGCTTTCTTTGAAAAATACTAGAGTGGTTTGACATTTCCTTCTCCAGCTCATTTTACTGAGCTGAGTAACTGAGACAAAGAGGGTTAAGTGACTTGCCCAGAGTCACACAACTAGTAAGTGTCTGAAGCCAGATTTGAACTCCAGAAGATAAGTCTTCTTGGCTTCAGGCCCTACACTCTATCCACTGCACTACCTAGCTGCCCAGGTCAGCAGTAGAAAGGAACAAATGGGTGTGCATTGTGGACAGGAGTTAGACAGCTGCAGAGATGGATACCAAGAAGTGACCTTAGAAAAAAGATATCTCAAGTTCCAATTCCTCTGGGGACAAAGATTGTGCTGAACCATGGAAAGGGTCTACTTACAGAAATATCTTTAGTCCCAGAGAGTGAAGACTCTAAAGATATTCTGAGAGCTCTAGTGACAGGGGCCAGGCTTCTTGTTTGCTGTTTCCAAGTGCTGGGCTGAGGTAATGGAATTGAGTGATAAAGTCATAATATAATATAATACAATACAATACAATGCAATGCAATGCAATGCAATACAATACAATACAACAGAATACAACACAATGCAATACAATAATACAATATGATACAATGCAATACATTATAATACAATATAATATAAACCTTGTCTGATTCATAATGTTGCCTAAGGTAAGGTCTTTCACTTCTAAAATGTCAGCAGGACTAGACAATGACATTCTGCCTAGATACAATCTGGCCTTGAAGTCCTAAAGTGAGGTGTTGCCAGGTTTAAGATAGAGGGTTATCAAAGAATTTTACTCAGCTAGTATCTTCTTGTTATGTCTAGTAAGTATGGTACCCTCTGTGTATGGTACACTCCATGGAGACAGCCTATGCATTAGTAAGGAAAGGGAGAGGATTTTTTTTTCCTATTACATAACACAGATTTGAACCTAATTGTCCAGAAAGTAAGCACATACTGTCAGCCAGACACAAGCACAGCTGACAATTATATAGCACTTTGCATTTTGCAAAGTATTTTATTCACATTATCTCAACTTAACCTTATAAAGACCCATTTTTATCCCTTCAATATGAATGTGGAAATTCAGTTCAGAAAGATTAATTAATTTACCCTGAATTGTGCATCTATTAAGCATCAGAAATAGGAATTGAAACTAGGTCTCTGTTCCCAGGCCTAGTAGTCATGTAGCAATACAATGCTGATAGCTAACATATTTATGAGTTGGCAGACTATGGGATATTTTCCTCTGTTCTTCTGAGAAAGAATTGGCACTGCTTTATTAGATAAGAAAGGAAGAATTTGACTGACCAGTTGTTATTCTGAAATGCAAATTACATTTACATATAACATTTTTAAAGAGAATCATTTCCTTTTCCATGTTTCAAGTAATGGTAATGCATCTTATCAAAAGTCAACTGCAATTTCAGCAACTTAGAAGAGGTTAAAAAAGTTGTATTAGAAAATAGGTCCCTTATATACTCATACGATTTCTATTACAAAACAATCATCTTAGAACACTGAAACCCTTCTCTGTTTGCCATATCTTTTTAAAAAAACGTTTCCTAACAGAACACACTTAATTTAAATATTTGTCTGACTACAAACAGTTAAAGTTTTCAGTAGTTTGAACTGAGGACAAATTTGATGAAACGTTCAAGATAAAATTACAAATCTTTGAAGAAAATAAAGAACTCTTAAATCAACTAGTCCTTTTTATTGTATGCTGATCAGAAGCCAATGATTTGAAACAAGAAAACACACTATTTTTTTTATTTTATATGAGTCCATTAAAAAAAAAAGCATAGCAAGTCGTCCATATTTCTCTTTTACTATTGACTTACTATAAAATTCTAATTTCAGGTTTATTTCTGTGATAATGTCCTTAGCATTATGATCATCAATAATTTTTATCCAAACAAAAATGCACAAATTAAAATTATCAATATTTCTATTTCTTGAGTACAGTCAGGTCCTGAGCAGTTCATTGTGGTTAAAAATAAAAGCATGGGATTTGGAGTTAGGCACCTGAGCTTGCTTGGCTCTACTAGTTGCTTGGTCTTTGACTTTAGGAAAGTCACCTTCCTCTTTAAGCCTCTAATAACCTGTAAAGTGGAACTACCTATGCCACCACTAACTCATGGGAAATTACCCTCATTCCCATCATCATCTTCACCAACAATCACTGGCATTGTTAATGAAAGTAGTCTCTGGAGTGGCTAAGTTATAAGGAAAATTACTCATTATTTGAAGAACATATTTAACATTGCTATTTCTCCATAGGTGAAACCTTAATTCGTGTCCTCAGTCCATTTGAATGAAGTTGACAATGTGGCTTCCAAGTCCTGCACCTGAATTCATAAAAATGTATACAAATATAGGAGGAGAAGACATACCTTCATCATAGTTCATGTAAGGAAAACTCAAGAATGATAGTGGAATACAAATTCAGTATTTGTCAGCAGTATGATATCTCAAAAAAAGCTAATGTTGTCTTAGGCTTTCTTTGTAGAAACATGTTGTCTAGAATAAAGAATAGGTTCCAGAAGTGTGAACATTTATACTTCAGAAATCACTGATTGACTAGACTTAATGTAATGATAGAGATAAATGTTAATGCAGAGTAAACTTAAAAGTGTGTCATGTACACAACCTCTCCTCCCCCAGGGAGCTGCTTGTTAAACATTTATCAGAATACTACTGATTAATACTGTGATACCATGTCCTGGTCAGTCTGGAGTTTTGTGTCCAGTTATAAGGAATATATCTCAAAAGGAGAATTTACACTATATAGTGGATGTAGGTTAAGGTGATTAAGATGATAAGATCCTCTTAGATTCCATATGAGCAGTGAAAGAAACAAGACCAAAGTGAATAGAGAAACAATATGATATCAATCTTCTAATATTTGGTGTGTGTTTTCCTGTGGAAGAGGGCTTAGGTTTATTCTGACTCATCTTGGAAAGCCAAACCAAAATCAGGGGATAGAAATTCCAACACAGTCAGATTTGGGGTCAATATTGAGAAATAACTTCAAACAAGTAGAACTACCCAAAATGGAACAGATTGCTTTGGAGACTAGAAAGTTTTCTGTCACTGGAGAAATTCAACCAAAGACTGTGTGGCAATTTGTTGGGTGACTGAAGATCAGATTTGTGCTTTGGTTATGGTTTGATCCCTTAAGGTCCCTTTACTAGCCTTCAAGGCTATGATTCTATGTCTGTGATCCTATGAATACTATTCCCCCATAAAGCTTCTTCTGATTTTCTCAGTCAGAAAAGAAATATTCATCTTTTCAGATCTCTCCTAGACCTTTGCCATTAGTTTTCCTCCATAATTACCTTTAGCTGTTTTGTATTAAATAATTTGTGTATCTGTCCTCTCCCCTCCTCTATTAGATTGTAAATGACTTGGAAGCAGGGTTTATACCTTATTTACATTGGTCTTATAAAGCACCGAGCATCATGATTTTGGCATGAAAAATGTTTTAAAAGTAGCTAAAAAAATTCACAGGCATAGAGCCTGAAATTCCCTCCCTTCTTCTGTCCCCTAGAATACTTAGCTCTCTTCAAGACCTATCTCCTATTAGATGCTTTTTAAAAATCTCAATCTCCCTTCTACACAGCTACCAATATTGATATTAATAAAACTCATTGTCACTCCTCTCCTCAAGATGCTTCAGAGACTCTGCATATTCTTTAAGTTAAAATGCAAATTCCTCTGTTTGGAATTTAAAGACATATAATTTGACCCCAGCTTATCTTTACACCATGATTCCTTACTCTCCTCCACTACTCTCCGTTACGTTCTCTGTATTTCAACCAGCTGTAGTACGGGCTGTTTCCCATTCCTACCCTCACTTTTACACAGGTTATACTTCATTCATAGAATGCCCTCACTTCTAATATCTGCCTCTTTGAACTCTTTGCTTATTCGACGCTCAGCAGAAATGCCTTCTTGTTTGAGTGGCTTTTCCTCATTCTCCTAGTTTTTAGTGTCTCCATCATTGTGTGTGTGTGTGTGTGTGTGTGTGTCTACACACACACACACACACACAGAGATACATATATTTATATAAATATATATACTTTATTTACTCAACTGTAAATATATAGTATCTCCTCCCTTGTTGCCCCAGTAGAATTTAAGCATATTGAGGGCAAGAGTTATTTCATTTTTACATCTGTAGTCTCAAAACCAAACTTACCATCTTGCATATAGTTGGCACTTAATTAATGGCTATTAATTGATTATGTCTCTAGTTATTAGTACTCCCTCCCTCCTCAAATTACCAAGGATATGCACACATATTGCCATGGCTATTTCTCCTCAAGAGAATATAATTTGTTAAGGAAATGGATGGTTATTTGCTTTGGGTTTGTATCCTTAGGACTTTGCAAAGTACTTCCTACCAGTAGGGTGTTTAATAAATGGTTGCTGTTGAATTAGGATGCTTTCTATTAAATATTAATCAATAAATCAAAAACCATTTAATAAGTACTTACTGGGTACTGGGATCCACGCTAGGTGATGGAGATACAAGACAAAAATGAAATAATTCCCTTCCAGGAGCTTGTATGTGTATGTGTGTATGTGTATATGTTTATGTGTGTATAAATATATTTATGTACATAAACACACAAAGTCTTAGGGGACTTAGTCTTAGAAAGGGACTATTTCATACATATGTACACATGTATACATATGCACTCACATATGTATGCATATATAAGCACAAACACATATATATACAAACACATATGTAGACCATATACATATATAATCATACTTATATATCATTATATAATTATAAATAAAATAAATACAAAATTAACACAAGATAATTTTCAGAAAAAAGTCACTGACAGATGAGTAAAGTTTAATGCACATTTTGGTCCTTGAGCTGAGCTTTGAAGGACACTGGGAATTTTGAGGTACAAAGGTGAGGAATTAGTGTATTGCAGGCAAGGAAGATGGTCTATGAGAAGGCATGGGGACAGAAGAAGGAATGGCATGTGTGAGGAAGATCAAGAAGACTAGACTGATTGAATTAGAGAGTGTGCAGGAGGGTAATGTCCAATGAGCCTGGAAAGGTAGGTTTGAGTTAGTTTATAAAAGACTTTCATTGTCAAATAGAGAAGTGTTTTCATTTGTCCTAGAGGTTATGAGAAGCTGCTAGTGTTTTCTGAGCAAGGGAGTAGCATGGTTAATGCTGTACTTTAGGAAAAACAATTTGGGATCTGTGTGAAAGATGGATTTGGGAGGGGAGAAATGAAATAGTGGGAACATTTATAGGCAATGAAATAATGTAAGTGAAAAGTGATTAGGACATGAAGTAAGTTTTTGGTGTGTTGATAAGATGATGAGGATAGGTATGAGAAATGTTATAGAGGCAAAATCTATAATATTTGGCCTGGTGAGAATGAATGAGTCAAGGATAACTCTGAGATTTCTAATCTGGGTGATAAGAAGAACTGTGGTGCCATGTATAAAAATAAAGAAGCTTGGAAGAGGGGTTGTGAGTAGGTATGAGTTCAATTTTTAGCCATATAGTTTGATATGCCTACAGGCCATACGGTTTAAAATGTCCAACATGAAATTGGGCATGTGGGACTAGAATCTAAGAGAGAGAGAGAGAGACTATCACATAGCCAGATCTGATTATAACATATGTAAGTGTGTTATCTGGGAAATATGTGGGAAAAGAATGAACTTGAATATATATTGAAACAGGCATTGATTTTGAAACCAGATATATCTGAAAAAAAAAAGATTTATTCATTTTGGAAGAGGTCAAATTGGGATATATTCTACAGAACAAGTTAATTTTTATAGAAAGTTATTAAAGTTTCCTGAACCCAGGAAGACCTTGCCTTTTATGCATGCTTCCCTAGTGATTGTCAATGGGTCACATGTGAATGATGAATAAAGTGACAGACTGTAGATGAACATACTTGACAGCTGCATAGGGCATTAAATATAAGGCAGGAAATTAACCTCCACACCTGACTCTTTTTATGTAATCTGAAAACACAAAAAATAGTGAGGATTAAATATTACAAAGATTAGCCTCATGGAGATGGGCTAGAGCATGGCCTCTGGAACACACTGATGAACTCTGTCTATACTCTGTTTAAAATTAAAACAAATCTAATTTTTCATTTTAAACATTTCATACACTACCTGAGAATGTCAGTGTCTGAAGTACAGTTCCCTGGAGGGGGAAAAATAAAATGGAGTAAGGAAAATATTTTATAAAGACATTGGAATTGTTAAGATAGAAAATTAATTGCAGCTGGTTTCTGGAATAAGAAGGGATAAGGAAAGGGAAGTGGGCTGGCATTGAAGACAAACTTTGCCTAATTCACGGTTTTGCCCGGGGCCTGCCTTGAGGACAAGGGTTGTTCCATACAGTGCTGAGTTCATTTCCAGTGAAAATTGAAATACATAATTTAGACTGTGTCTACATGATTCCAACATAACTAGTTAAATAGTGAACAATTTGGCTGCCCCCAAACCAGCAGCTATTTCTTAAAGTTAAGAAGATGCTAAATAGCTGGCTTATGGCTCTCTTGTTTGTTTTCTTTGACCTCTACTGTGATATGTGCAGACATATCTTTCATTTAATATTATCTATTATAGTGCCAATCAAATTCAGGAATACTGACAAGACAGAATGAAGTAATTTATGTGCTTTCTAATAAAAGATCCAAAATTTTAGTGAGTTATTTGACAAACCTCCATAATTTCAAGTTTAAAAGTATAATAATATATTCTAATATTTTTACAAGCTAAGGAAATATAATAAAATGAGTTACAACATTTATTGTAGGACAAGCTGCTAGAAATATGCTGTAAGCTAAACCTGATTAATAAAGGCTTAGCTTAAATTATTAATCAAACATCCAGCTCTCAACTTTTTTTTAATAGAAATAACTACAAGATATCATGTTCAACAAATTGTCTAATCAACTATATAAGTGATAACCTTGTAGTTAATAAATATATCTGAAGAAGGCGTAAATTGATTCAGAAGACCAGCTAAATAACCAATGGCAAAAATTTTTCTAAATATATTCCCAAGCATTATAATCTATTTTATACATTTTTATACTGCATAACTTCTTTTTAGTGCCTGATTTGCTTTTTACTGCTACAAAGCAGAAGGTAAAGAATACTTTCATCAGGAGAAAGGAATTCGGAAAGGTTATTTGCGTAGATTTTGACAGACAACTTTGGAAAACTTGTAAAGGCTTGAGGCCTCTTGATGACTTTAGAAATGATTGACATCAGAACATCCTATTTTCTCATAAAAAGTTACCTTTGGTAAATGAAGATATTATAAATGTTTTTTTCCTTCTTTGAAAGTAAAAAAAAAATTTTCTGCTTTCTTGAATGGTTATCAATCATCTCTGTTGCCTTGAATTACAAAATGTACTTGCCTTTTAATTGGATGAATCAGCTCAATAACTTTATGTTGGTTTGTTGTATCCATCAGCCATATTTTTGCTTCACTATGTCAAATGGGCTTTATAGCTTTGGTTTAGTGGATAGTAACAGAAGAGTGAAATATTCTAAGTTACATACCCAAGACCACAAAATAAAAACCAAAGCCATGAAATTTCCTTCTTAGTCAAACATGCTGCGTGTTGCCTTATAATAGCGACTTGAAACCAGCAGAACATTTTGAATATTATATCCAAACAAGTGTTGTCCTTAAAAGTTTTTTGGAGGGCAGCAGCTAGGTGGAGCAGTGGATAGAGCACCAGCCCTGGAGACAGGAGGACCTGAGTTCAAATCCAACCTCAGACACATTACATTCACTAGCTGTGTGACTCTGGCCAAATCACTTAACCCCATTTGCCTCATCCCCTAAAAAAGTTTTTTTTTTTCAGAACATTTCAGAATTCCTGAAATAATATTCCGAACCACATCATTTAGCACATACAAAAATCTTTATCAATCTAGCCATCACTATTATGTGCCTTTTATATGACAGGCATGATGCGTGGCACTGGGGATACAAGTTCAAAGAATGAAGCCATTCCAACTCACAATGGGTTTACTCGTAAGATGCTGCTCTTGGGTTGTTTTTTCCTGACTCATTTCCTCCTTTTGCTCACCCTTGTTCCAATGCTTCCTTTTCACAGGCATCTCCTGAGCATCCCTGAGTTTTATACATCCTTTCACCCACAGAAGATGTTCAATAAATGTTTGTTGAATTAAAAAAAGAAAGTTGAGAGGTTCACTCAAGCCAATCTTACTTAGGGAATATCTGAGGCTCTATTTTCAGGGCCCAGAGCCTAACACAGTATTTGGCAAATAGTTGGTAATTTCATATATCCTTGTTGTGGATTTGCCAAGCTGCATGACATTTACAGAAGGGTAGTCGGGATGGTGATGATTTGTAATATGATGTCATGGAATACAGTTGCACAACTTATGACAAATCACTTGAGAAAGAAGAGAATATATGGGAAATATATGGCACATATATATCTTTAGATATTTGAAGGGTGTTTTGTTTTGTTTTTGTTTGTTTGTTTGTTTTTAGGCAATTGGGGTTAAGTGACTTGCACAGCTAGTAAGTGTCAAGTGTTTGGTCTGAGGCCAGATTTGAACTCAGGTCCTCCTGACTTCAGGGCCAATGCTCTATCCACTGCACCACCTAGCTGCCCCAAAGGGTGTTTTTTGGAAGGTATTTGTTCAATTGTTTTTCAGTCATGTCCAGCTCTTTGTGACCCTTTTGAAAGTTTTCTTCGCAGAGATACGGGAGTTATTATACGGATCATTTTATAGAAACTGAGGCAAACAGGGTTAAGTAACTTGTCCATGGTCACATAGCTAGTAAGTATCTGCAGCCATATTTGAACTCATGAAGATGAATCTTCCTGCCTTCAGGGTTGACACTCTATTCATTGTGCCACCTAGCTGCCCTACTTCTGGAAGGAGGACTATACTTATTTTGTATGACTTCAAATAGCAATAATACAGACAGGCGATAGAACACACAGGAGATTGATTTTTTCAACAGAAGGAAGAAATTGATGACAGACTATGAAAGCATTTATGTAGAGGCAGGCAGTCTAAGTTCAAATCCTGGCTCTGCTACCTATTACCTGTGTGACCTTGTAAAAGTCATTTCATTTCTCTGAGTCACAGATCCTCAACTGTAAAATAAGACTTGGAATGGATGACTTCAAAAATCCCTTCCAGATGGAAATCTATATATGACATAATTATGACACTAATGACTAGAATTCCATTCTATAAAATGTAATGTGCTTCCATGTAAGATGGGGTATAGCCATCATTCAAAGTGTTCAAACAGGTATTTGTTTAATATTTTAGAGAGATACTTTCCAAGAGACTCACACTTTAATTAAGGTTTTGCCTCCTAATGCAGTTCCAATTCTATGATTCTGTCTTTTTGTCTGTCTGCTTATCAAATTAGTTCAATATTTGAGTTTTGAGAAACCAAATATATTATTAAAAGTATGTATTTATTAAAAGTTCATTTATAGTACAATTATATTTTCGAAGCAATCATGGGTGCTGTTTAATGGATGGTATTTTCCTTACATTTATCCATCAAAAGCTATCTTTATTGCTACATACAACTGTCCTAACAGATTCTCTACAGTCATTTATTTTCCCTTCTTCATGTTTCATTTCCTAGGTCTGATGTTGAAGAGAAACAACTTAGAAAAGTTTCTTTAATGAAACAGCACCACAACTTTTGACAGCTCCAATAATTTACCATGCAATAAAAAAATGATATTCCACTACCCAAATAGCTAGAATAAAGCACAATATACTCCATATCATTTAAATATTGGGCCATAAGAAATGTCATTCTGTTGAAACGGTTAGATGTTCATATTAAAAAGAACTTAGGATTTTCTGGTAATTTTAAAATAAACACATTTATGTGTTATTGTTATTACTATTGTTGCTGTTGTTTTGTCTTACTAAATTGTCTCAAGGCCTTTGCCACCATTGGGCATCAGGTTTCTTTCAGGCACTTTTATTTAAAATATATTTTTAAAAATATTGTAATTTTACTGCTCAATGAACCTTACAATAACAACATTTTAGCATCTATCCACTATGGCAGATGGCAAACTAATGAGGCCTGCTGTAGCTGCATACTGATATCTTCCACACACAACACTTCTCTGATCCACAGGGAGGTCAAAGAGTAACTTTTATTTATCTCCTTTGTCTTATTTGATCCTGGAAAATCATAAGACAGATTATTATAGAGGGTTCTTTTTTACACCTTATAATTAGACATACTAACATTCGTTTCTTGTACTCAACCCTTATAACTGGGGGAAAAAAAGACACAGTTGTTGCCTGAGATTTGTCCTATTTAATTTTGCACTTTTTTTCCCCTTTACATACATTTTCTTTCTGGTTGCCTTTCAGAGCTCCAGTTAACCATACAAACACTTTACTTAAAATGGACATCTCATCGAGGCTTTTCAGTGAATTTGAGCACATATTTTTAAGACTCAAATTTCTTAATGATATTTCATTCAAAGAAAAAAAAATAGATTCTGTGCTAAAAGCCCTGTGAGTCTCCCTGACCATTTCCTAAGACTTGGGCAAGTTGCCACCTTTCAAATACTGGACATTTTATATTAACTCTAGCTTGAAGGCTTCTCAAGGTATATCTTTACCATCAGGTAATATTTTTATAAAGAAACAAAAGAAAGATGGCAAGTCATTCATTTACTAATAAACATTTTACTTTGATCATCTTATATACTTTCTTGATATTTCCAAAGGGACAATGTAAAATCAAGGTATTAGAGAGTGAAATGGTCATGAACACAATTGAAATCAAGCCTGATATTTTTTACTGTGTATTAAACAAAAATGGGTTAAATAGAGATTGAGTATTTGAATATTTATTTTTAAAATGTTTTTTAAAGGCAAATAGAGAGAATAATGTAAAATTCTATTTTAAGCATAGCAAAAGTAGCTTGCATTCAGATACAAATACACTCTAATCCTCAGTATTATGCTATCAACTTAATTTATACTATTACTTTTCAAATTGAACTTTCCCCCTTCTTTTAAAAAAGTTTATAGTTCAGGCTTTCTTTACCATTCCTCCCCCAAAACACACACACACACACACACACACACAATGACTATGAAGACTTATATCCAAGGCAAATGCAGTAAAGTTATTTCTCCTTCCTTGATTTTGGGCCTACTAAAAAAGTATACTGTCCTCCCAATACAGTATAATTCTTCTACTGCAGCCCTCTCAAAAGAGAAAGTATTTAAGATTAATAGCAGATCAAAAAACCCTCCTCACTCATGTGAACACACTTTTTCTGGGAACTAATACAGTCTTTCCAATATACTAGCTAATGTGACAATGTACAATTCTTACTTCATTTCATTAACTTCCAAAAGAAAAAAAAGGTCTCTAGGAAGTGCATCTTTCACCAGAACCCAATCAACACAATATTCACATGACCAGGTCTTCCACAGGGAGTCTTTGTTCTTTGTTGATTATCTGTTCTTGTTTTTGCTACGCTTGCTTCCACTGAAAGACCAGAAGGCTTGGTACAATAAGATTCAGTAATATCACATTTTAAGAAGGTTTTTGGCAAATTAAATCATCCAGAGAAGGTAAAACAAGATAGAGAGAGTCCTGGATACTGTGCCAAGAGTAGTTCAAGGAAGTGGAGAATATTTGCCCTAGAGAAGAGAAAACATGGGGAGATGAGACTGTCTTATAGGATTTACAGGGAGGTGAGAGACAGAGATCTTTGAAGAAGAATCTATTTAAGTTGAACAAGAAGACTCATATTTGAAAACATCTTGTGACCCCTGCTTTAATTGGATCAGTGGATTTAACTTATTTGCTCTTATGGGTTCTATGATAATTATATGCTGAATAACTGATTAATAGCTGATGTGCAAGGCCCTGTACAAAACAAACAAAAAACTGAAAAGGATTTCTCTTATTTACTGGTTACTGTTCCAGGACACACAGCCCAACTTCTGAGGTGAAATATTACTTCTGTAACCATGAAATGATTTGGAAGGCAAGAAGGAATGTTGTGAGGTATGCTGGGTGGGAGTGAATTTTCTTAATTTCATCTGTGCAGTGCCTTAATAGGTCTGTTGTTTTCATCCTTCACTTTCAAAGATATCATTTGCAATGACATCAGGAGGGTGATGGATGACATGCTCATGAATTGGATTTAAGTGAGGCAGGGCTGTGCAAAGTCATTAGCCTTACTCTCTCTTACAGAGTCATCTGAGTCCAGTGGGGATGGGGGTAAGAAACATAGGTCAGGACAACTGGAGACGTTCCTGGATACAGTGGGAGACTTGCCCTTTTCAAACTGAAGTCTTTTCCAGGTCTCAGTTTGTCTGAGGCAACATCCTCTCAGTGATTTATGAATAGGTGAGAATTGAGGCAAAAGATGGCCTACTTTGCCTCCTCAAAAGAATTGGTCTCCTTAATGGAAATCTGCCTAGTGTAAAAGAGGTGGTATAGAGAAACATTGCACATTATGGGGAATGGAATGGGCAGTTTTAGACAATGATGGCTATATATGGTTGGAAGCAAATTCTAAGATTACAGTTATTTTGTTGAGCATGAAGTAACATCTTCCCACAGTCTAACCGGTTGATCACATGACCCTTAGGATTGTATTATAGCACCTCAAGGACCTAGGGAACCTGCTTTAGAAATAATTGATATACACATTTGGGAAGCACTAATGATGCTCAAGAAGGGATGAGACATAGACTTTTGTATTGGGACCCAAATGAAAGAAAGGATGGAGTTGGGAAAGAACTTGAGAATAATGGCCAGTTAGGAAATGAATATAATAATCCAGACAACAGATGATAAGATTCTGATGGTCAAATGAGATGATATGGGATGCTTATTATATGATTCTTCCTTTCCCCCTTGCTCCTGATGAAGAGGAGAGGAATGATATGATATATGAGTGTCAAATTTATAGGACTTTGTAAATGATTGTATATATTGAGTGAAGTGGATGGAAGAATGAAAGCTAACAAAGTCTAAATGGGAAGATATTGGTTTTATTAACAGAAAAGTGCTTGTTAAAAGAAGGGCAGATTTCAATGAAACATTGATATGAGCTCAGGTTTGGACAAATTGATTTTTAGGTGTTGGAGGGACATTCAACTGAATATTTCTAACAAGCAATTATGAAAAGTAGGAGGAGATGAACTAGCTTAAGATATTGAGAATTAGACACATAGGAGGATAAAAACTAAATACTCTCATGGTGTACAGGGGGAAGTAAAAATTCTACCAAGGGGAAGATGATACTAACTGTGAGTTGAAAACCTGAAGAGAAATGAAGAAAGATGAGGAGTGGGTTTTATAATTTAAAAAGTCTTTGGTGATCAAAGTGAGCAATGGCACATGTGCTTAGAAGATAAGCTTAAAACAGAGTAACTCATGTAAATCAATCACATCTGAACTTCACCACATGCTGGTTGGTATTTTTTAGTCCTTTGAAGTGAATTGATTTTTACCCATGACTTATAACCTATCTAGTGCTTGCTGTGTTAGACAAAAGTTGTCATTAACATTAATCTCAAATGACATGAAATGGAACTTTTATTTTCGGATTGTTCAGTAGTTGCAATAAAATTAATTTCAACTTTACAACTTGAATTTCTTTTTCAAGTGAGATGTTTTCTCATAAAATCTCAAGGGGTTTGTTATAAAGGGTTACTCCAAATTTACAACTATTCAAATGCATTAAAGCCAAGCATCTTGGAAAAGATAACAACTTATAGTACTAGTGCCAAGATAACTTCTAATATTATAGTGTTTCATTGTCACACAAATATTGATAAAATACACAAATAGCCTTCTATTCTTTACAGTTGTTATTACTCAAATTAATAAACACTGAAGATGCTGGATATAATGCACATTTACTGCACTTTGAACAAATTTCTGAGCCTCGTTGCTGCCTATTTATCCCCAGTTCTGTTAACTTCTTCAAATATATTATTATTCCTATCCTCAGTGGTTATGCACAGCAAAAAACATTATAGTGGGGAAAATGAATCACCCTCTATATTGATAAATTGGTATGCTTCTTTTGAAGCTGAGCATGTGCCCTGGTCCCTTCCAGTGGTTTGGACCCATTGCTAAAGGAAATGACACAATAAGAGATTTATGGTTGATTCTTCTACACATCCTACAAATTGCGGGCTGTGTCAAAGAGAATTAGTGACTGAGCAGGAAGAGCCAAGTCAATGGACTTTAACTAGAGAAACATCTTTTACACTTAATCTCTTCTTCCTTTTTTCTGAACATGTTGGTTTTCACTCTGACAAATTTTCTTTGAACTTCTCCAAGTAGAAAGAGAAGAAATTTCTTCTTCCCTTTTACCAAGATAGCAATGACAACAGGCCACACTTAGGAAAAAGTACATATGTTGGCTTAGATAAATCTGAAGCTATCCCTCAAGTGATTGCATGTATCTTCTAATGTGTGTTTATTTCCCTGAGCACAGATGATTGAATAGCAATTCAGAAATGAATGTTTCAAAACTTGTTGGCATCCTCATAAATTCAATAGGTGAAGAACTCCTGGGCCTACTTGCTGGTTGCCCAGTAGAGAGTGAATACTGAAGCTAAAATGTTCCTTTGAGGGGATGACCACCAACTAAATAATGATCCATTTGTTGGGTTGCCAGAAATGATAGACCTAAAGTGAGTTTTTTAGACAATACAGAGTCAAGCTGAAAATGATTTACCTATTGAGCAATCCCATAAAATATTTCATATTTTAATGTGTTAAATTTTAAGTTTTAAATATCAGCCTCCCAGGGAGAGATTAATATATGATGGGCTACTTCCTCCTATTTTTAAGTAATTGTTACTGTGCACTTATGAGTTATTTGTGTTTTAATAACTTTTGTGATGGATAGAATAAATATTAGTCATGTACATGATTTTCTTCATATGCTGAATAACTTTATGGTAGACCTTTTTTGGGGAAAACTAAGCAAACTTAAGTTTTGTTTAAGCAATTATCCCCAGTATTTTCCTCAGAAGTAGGAATGTAATGAGCCAGAGAGTATGCGAAAATCTTTACTATCCTTGTTCAGAAGTCAGTCTTTCATAGGACTGGCCTTAGCCTTCTTAAGCACAGAGCTAAGGCCCATTATTAGAAGAGAAAATACTTGCATCCTAACAAACTATGTCTGTTACATAATAATATCAATACAGATAAACTGAATCTTCAGCATATGACAACTGGAAAAGAATTAAATTCCTCCTCCTCCACCATTACCATCACCACAACAGCATAAGATGTACTGAAATGTGAAGATTAGAAAGCAAAATATACCTCCTTCCATTCAAAAAACACACTAATATCCACACCCAGAGAAAGAACTATGGAGTCTGACTGCAGACCAAAGCATACTATTTGCTCCCTTTTCCTTTGTTGTTTTGTTTTATTGCTTCATTCTAGTGGTTTCTCCAATTAGTTCTAATTGTTCTTTACATCAAGACTAATGGGAAAATATGCTTAACATGAATGTGTATGTAGAGACTATATTGGATAACGCTGTCTAGGGGGAGGAGAATAAATGAGAGAGGAGAAAATTTAAAACTCAAAACTCAAAAATGAGTGTTGAAAACTAAAAATAAATAAATTTTAAAAAACACACACCAAAAATAAAAAAAGGCACATCAGTAACTACTCTTGCCAAATGTTATGTTCATTGTCAGATGAGGTCACAATGTTAAATGTTTTCCTTTGTTATAAGGAAAAGTTTTATTCCAGAAAATGCTAGGGATATTTTCAAAAATAACCATGACATAAAATTTAAAGCACCAATAAAATACAGTAAAACAGCATCAACAATAATATATACTTAATAGTACAATAACAGATGCTAGCCAAAAACCAGTTAGATTAGTGCTCACTAAACGTGGAAGTAGAAGCATAACATTTAGAATAAGTTTGTAACACTTATCATAAACACAAAACTTAACCAGAATCAAGCAAACAAATAATTTATTTTTTTTTTACCTTGGTTCAAGGATCTAAATTAACTATGAAAGCAGAAGATAAAGAAGTAAAGCAGATGCCATTGGATTTCTCATGGAATTAGGCACTTATCACTTTTTGGAAACAAACAGGAGGCATTTCATAATACCAAAAGACTGGACATTTGATGACATGGATTTACTACTGATTGGATAACTTTAGTGTTCTTAGTTATTTCATGGGAATTTTTATCCTAATACTGCATCTAGCTGCCTCTAGTACATGTTTCTGTTTGGGGGTATCTAATTTTATGTGTACTTGGCTTTAAAATAATCTATTTGCTTCATGTTCTTTAATGAAATCTTCAGGTTAAATTTAGCAGCCATAGATTATAATGGAAAGTGAACAAATAATCATGGGCCCTGGCTCTTCCACTACCCAGGTGTATGAACTCATGCGATTCTTAAACCTTTCTGAGTTTCTCATTCTATAAAATGAGAGGGTAAGACATTTTTTTAGTGCTTAATTTCTATGACCTGATCATTTTCAAATACTAATTAGCTACAGCATATACTAGAAGTAACAAGATGGATAAAGTGCTGGGCCTGGAATTAGGAAGAGCTGAGTTCAAAAGTGATTTCAGAGACTTACTAAGTATATGATACTGGACAAGTCATTTAATTTATGTCTTTCTATTTCCTTAATTGTAAAATATAGGTAATAATCACATGTAACTCCAAGGGCTGTTGTGACAATCAAACAGGATCTTATTTGTAAAGTGCCTAGTAAAATGCCTGGCAACATAATAAGTACTTAAAACATATGTTTCCTTCCTTCCTCCCTACAACCACTTCTCTGATGTCTCACAGTAGTAGGTGAGTACTCATGAGTACTAGAAGGCTAAATGAGAAGAACATAGACTCTGACCTTTCCTACAAAGCAGAGAAGGCTATGTGTATAGACAAATTATGCAATTGTAGTTTTGTTGTCTAGGGAATAACCTAGAGAACTTCTGAATGGCTTATCACCACATCAGTATTAGAATGGCAGATTTATTTTTTTCACCAAAGTAACTTGCTAACTCCCCCAGACAAGTGGCAGAGGAATTAAAATAACTGTTGGTGGAGAGTTGTCCTACGCAGACAAAATCATAAATCCTTGAAATATTGAAGCCTAATACATCACACGCATTCTGGAGACTATACTCAAAATCATTATAGACTGTGAACCATCTCAAGTCAGAATACAGCCTTAGATCTAAACTGTTTACTTCTCTAAGTCACATTGTCATTGTGCATATTGCCAGAGTACATTTGCTTGTTTCTGCCATATACTATGGTCAAATGGAGTAGTGCTTTTATTTATAGATTCAGTAGACACACCTTGCATGATGTGATTTGAAGAAAGTAGGAAAAAGGACTCTCAGTTCCAAATATCATTCGCAGTAGCCTTTCACTGACATCTGAAATTCCACATATAAGATTCTCTACATTGCATAGTTCAGACACTGTGGTGCATTCCTATTTAGTTATTTTAAACAAAAAAAAGATATTCATCTTTACAAATAGCTCATTGGGGAAAGAAGTCAATATTTATTTTCCCACTATCATGGAAACCAATATGTTAATATAGAGTAACAATAGCTGTATCAGTAATTAAACACAATCTAAGTAGGAATCTCTCTTCTAATGAAGTAATCAGAGAATAGCTTATATTACTAGCAGCATACCTTTCACATAGCAGTTACTCAATAAACATTTATTGGACAAATACAGTGTCTAAGTTTTCAAACACTTGCAAGGTAGAAGTTGGAGTGTTTTATTTCATTCAAGTTTTTGGAATCATTCTGGTCAGCATGAAAGCACAGACCTCCAGGAAAATGAGTGAACTAGCATACATTTAAGGAATAGGCTCCTTCTTGCTAATCTTGATTGCTCTGTATTTCCATGTTTACGTAGCATGTTATTTAGGGGATTTTTAATATATCTACTCAAGATGAGAGGCTTTTACGAATATCATTAAATACACAGTAATCTATTCATTATCTTAATTATTTGCCATGGAATGCAAATTATAGTCATAAGCTGCTCAATCAATGTATTTTTGGAAAAGTCATGCCAGGAATCAACATTAAACAAGTATTTGCTTTCAATTAGGAATGTGTGACTTTCTTCAGCCTATCATTTGAAAATATAATTTGTACACTAATTGTAAATTGCAAAGTCATCTTGTCATTAGACTGCTTGGTGGTCTTTTATTTTTTTAAATTTTAATTCACCATTTTGCTCTAGATGGTGCTCTAAGTATCTATATTGAAGCCAGCATCCTTAGCCGTTTCAATATACATCTATCTAGAGAACGAACAGTGTGAAAGAAATCCAAGAGACTCAAGAAAATGGTTATAGAAAAAAAGTTCTTGATCCTTTTTGCTTTAAGTCATATGTTGTCAGATGATTATACCTAAGACAGTTTTTGAGTGTTCTCTTTTTTAGGAATAAGAAACAACCAATACAGAAAAATGATATAAACCTGACTAGAATTTCACAGTTGATATTCTAAACATTAAATATTTTCCTAAATTTCATTTGCATTTTTATTTAATTCTGCCTGAAGAATGAAGTCATAGTCTAAACAAGGAGTTTTGGGTACTCCTCGTAAAAGGACAAAAAAATGAAAATAAATCTGTAGATCAGGCCATGTCTATGTATATTAAATGAATGGACAGAGGCATTGGTATAAATGTCAACTGTCTAAAAGAGCACTTTCTACACATGTGATTCCACTGTATAATCTGAATTATTTGTGATGATGGCCAAAATGAATATATTGGTTTGGTTGTATCCTAGTTAACTTGCACTATGTAGTTCTATATTGAGTTTGAAACTGCATTACCTCCTTCAGCTCACTGACTTACTTTTAGTAATTAAATTACTCCCTCAATAACTTATGAAACCTTTCAAAAAGAATCAGAGTAATAGGTAATGTTCTTACAATGCTGAAACAATCTATGAAAAATTAAAATATTCAATCACATTGATTATTTGACCAGATAATTGTGAAACTCCACAAGTGCTTTTTTTAAAAAAAAAACAAAATTCAGTCAAATCAAAAACAGGTATAAACATAATCTAAACATAGTTGCCCAAATTGCCAATAATATAAGGTTATATAGTTTGGTAAATGACACAATCTTACTCCTCCTAAGGTGACAAGACAGTCTCTATAGCACCTTTTTATCAGAAAAAAGTTAAGATATGTCCAACAAATTAACTTTACTTTTTATTCTACAATCAAATTCCCATGTGTAGGCTTTAAAATGGACAACACTGAAAAACAGGTGATTTGTCTTTAGCACCCATTCTTCTCTCTCTTTTTTTTTTAGTATCCTTGGCATCCCTTTGATCTTTCCCCACTATTTCATCTAAACACAGTCAGACATTTACTACCTTCTGGCTTCCCCTTGACTATTAAGGAGTCTTTTATATTTTCCACTATTTTGACAGTTTACCAATACTTCCTATTCTTATGAAGTCCATCAGAATGTATAACTTCAAGATCATTATGATCCCCTAAATTATTCTTCCTATATTACCTGCTAATGGGTTACAAAGTGAACACATCTTTGCTAATGTGTAAATTTCCTGGGTTTCATCCTTTAATGGAGCTTAAGAGTTATGAAGCTCTTATAGGAAGTATTGGAGACATAATTAATCATTTTGCTGCCTAGGACCAATAAAATGGGAGAGGAAGGGTTCAGGTGGAGATGAAGTGATATAGCTAATCAGGAGCTTGAGAATGAGCTATCACATAGCAGATTGTTGACAGAAGTAGAAATATAATACAGGTTCTGACTATCGATTCAATGTTTTTTCCCATAACACCAGAATTATCAAATATGTGACCTACAACACTTTCGGGCATAACCCAAATCAGATAGAAATGTAGTTCCTATCTGATTTTAATATGTTGACACATCAATAAAAAAGAAATATATGAATATGTGTGGTTTTATAAGTCAATATGATACTGATAGGGAGCCTTACATACATTTTAGTGGCCCCATTTCTATTTGAGTTTGACAATACTACATAACACCAATCTCTTTCCCCAGAGAACAATGTTAGGAGTAGATCTCATCAAGTAGCATTGTTGTCACTGGCAAGAACTTTTAAATTGGAGAGAGAGATAATGGCCTTCCCAGCAATCTTTGATTTCTATCACATTGGTGACCACTGCCTTTCTCGAGTATAAGATCAGTCCTGGCAGAGCCATTACCAGCAATTCTCAGGTTAAGTCAGTTGATTATGGGGAGAAGGATGGGTCATTGAGAAATTCAAGAAAGGTACGACCCAGCAGGTGACAAAATGATTTCTTCCCTTCTCATTTTAACTTATTATTCCTGCTAACTATAATAAGTTACTGGGTCTTGTGTATAGAAAATCAGCCTAGGAGTCAGGAAGATCATGGTTTAAATATTATGAATGGTATGTCATCTCTGTGGCCCTGAGAAAGTCATTTAAACTCTTCTTAGTCCCTTAAACAATTTTAAACTAGAAATTGTAGTCCAGCTTCCAATCTGTATTAATTGAAGGCATTTCTTAATCAGGAATTCCCTGCACAAATGAAAACACAGGACCATTAAATCATCATCATCATTAATAACAACAGCAAGAACAAAAATAATTACAATTAAAACAAAACTACCACTACAACCCTCCAAATTGGATATTAAGCTTAAGGGTTTTTTTTTTTCTTATGGAAGAAGTGTGAGTAATGGCAGTAACAACTAAATTTTGGTGCCCTGGAGAACAGCTCAAATCACTACAACTTTGGTTGTGGTTAGGGGAAAAGGCATAGAATCTAATTTTCTGGTGGGTGACATACCTGCCCCATCCCTTTGGATCTTTTGCCAGGTCTGCAGTTGCTTTTACTCTAAGGTTTACATAATGAGACATAAGAGAGAAAGCACCACCAAGAAAAAAAACACAATTCTCCCAGTGGTACAGACAAGAAATAGACTTTTCCCAAGGCTCAGCATGAACACCTATGTATACACAATTAGTTAAAATCAATCAATCAACCAGCATTTTGAAAGCACTTTTTATTGCCAAGCACTATATTGAATGCTAAGATACAAAGGTAATAATAAAACACTCCCTGCCACCAAGAAGCTGACATTTTATTGCAAGACACATCAGGTATATATATCCAAGATAGATGGAATTGATTACGTAACAAAGATAGAGCATTTCCAGGATACCTTCCTATGACAGAATTTTCTCCCAACACAAATACCTATATTTCCCTGTTAAAAATGTTTTTGATGAATGTGACAAAATGGTTAATATTGTAGAAATTCTAAATTCCTCAAAGATTTAAGTAGAAACTGCTGCTCTGCAGATTTGGCAAAGGGTGGGGTACTTGAAGTAATCATAGCCTTGCCCAAATCATTTCTGTGGTGTTTTAGCCCAGTGAGCATCCCCTGGCAGGAAACCCCTGATCTCTGACAGTAAATTAGCCAGTATGCTATTGCTCATATATGCTGTTGCTTTTGTCTTCAGGAAAGACATAGAAAAGGAAATTCAGTCATTGTGACAAAGGTGGTTGAGATATTGTGTAAGGAGGACCATTACAAAGAATTCTTGCAGGATCCCTCAAACACACCTTCACTGCCTGCTCATGAGAACAGTTCTGCCCCTCAAGCTCATAGCCTTGTCATTGCAGGGTTTGACTCTCTCCTTGTTAATCCTGCCTTTCACTCTTCCTTTGTTTCCTCTTAATGTCACTGCTCCTGTTTGCCCTTTCTTTTATTCCTTCCCACATTAATGAATATGAAATAGGAGGCAGTAGCTTAAAATAGCAAGAAGGGAGGAAAAGACACAGGAGAAATATTCTGTTTTCATGTTCTTACTTTCATAAAAAAGGACAGCTCTAGTGCCCCATCCTTCTTTCTCTCTGGCCCTCTCCATGTGACATTAATTTGGTAATGGGTTACTAATAAGAAAACTAATCTCTACTAATGTGTATGTGTGACAAGTCTATATTTTCCCCGACTGTCGTCTAATTGGAAACACAGGTGGCTGCTCCATTTCATATATTCATGTCTTTAAAATACTGTGGAGCATTGAACCAATTACCTGGATTATTCAGACAGTAAATTTACTTTTGCCTCAAATTCTCTACTTCACTTGGGCCTAGAATTTAGACATTAAGCATTTATGCATTTAGGATAAGTATTGTTGTATTGAAAACATAAACTTAAAAGTAAGTGGTAAGCTCCATGAAGGCAGGAATCTATATGTTACTGCAATGTATCTAAGCTTGGAATTTCACCCAGCACCTTGCACAACATTAAGAATAACTCATTTTTCTAAAGCGCATTAAAGTTTTTATGGTCATGGGATTGACAAAAAGTGAATATTTTCATCTGAATAAAACCAAACAGGAACTTTGCTTTTTTTTAAAACCAATAATTATTTATAACAAATAATCAAATACAATAACCACCTTGTCTAGTCCCAGTCTCATTGACAGTGACTTTTTAAGAGGAAAACAACTGTTTATGTTATTTTTACTCTGGGCATCTCATATGTTTGCAGAATATTTATATTAGAGAAAAACAAGCTATATTTCCATTCTATAGAACTCAAATCTCTGCACATAGCTTCAGGTTTATCATTTATACAATCTGAGCCATGGGCTATAGAATATCATATTTTTCAGAATCATTAATTCTGTTTATAAAATTTCAGTCCATTGAGGTCATTTTCTGAGTATCTGCGTGTACATTGACATGCCTTCCAAACATGACCAGCCCCAGGCCAATTAGGTGTCATGAACCAGACCCTGAAGCAGGGAGGGAAAGTTACCAGGACAGTGATTGAAATATTTCTTTTTTTTAGTGAGGAAAACAACAACAATGACAAAATCTGCCTATTGGTCATAATCTAACATTTTGCAATCAGTATGTTTAAACAACCATTGATCTCACTTTCTTTGTAAATTCCAAACATTTTGTGGCATAGTAGACCAGCCACAAGAGTAGGATCTTATGTCCTAGTGAGCGCTGTACTACTTCCTAGCTCTGCAGTCCTGGTCAGTAACTGCAAGAATGTGAATAACAGCCCAAAGAGTTGGCATTACTATGGACCTTTACGGACCTTGAAGTAATTTCCTCACAAAAAAAAAAGAAAGAAAAAGAAAGAAATAAAACCTGTTATTGAAAGAGGTAGAACTTGGTCTTTTCACTTGAAAAAAAAATTCATTGCTCTTTTAATGCACTATGCAATTATACTTGATCTGACCACTGTCTGCTCTAATACACACACACACACACAACATACATATAGACAAGTATATGTGTATGTGTATGTGTATGTTTTGTGTATATATATACACACATATATGTACACACACATACATACATACGTACACATACTTTCATAGGTGATTTGGAAGTTACTATTTCTTAAGAATTACAATCCTGTATTCTGTGATCTTATGAACTTGTGAGCTGATTATGGATTGCTTAATTCTTTCTTGTTGGCACTCACTTTGTGATTCTTTTAGAATTATTTAACTTCAAAAGGGTTGGGGAGGGCATTATAGTTTGCTTTACATCTTTTAATGACTTCATATACCCCCACTTTATTATTTTTGTCTATGTTCTCTCATAAATGCACAACATATTCACAAGCCTTCCACTCAATCACTGAGGAAACTTCTAGGTTTTTTGGCATCATTTGAGTACCCATACAGAACATCTTTTCTCCTTGACTGTCACTACTGCAGAAGCTCACATCCTTTTTTGGTCACATATCTTAAATGATATTATATACTCCAATTCTTTCATGAAAATACCCATTGGTAAAATGTTGCCTATTTATACCTACAAATATTTCTACAATTCCTTTTTTAGACCTCAAACTTTTCTGCTTTTTTCTTTTCATTAAAACATAATTCCACATATATAGCATTAGTAGAAAAATGTTGGTATTTAAAAATATGATTTGCTATAGGGAAAACCTTGGGAAGTTATTGCAAATACTGAACAGTTCTCCAAATCCAATCTGGCATGCTGCCTTCCACTTATTTCATGCTATGACCAACTCCTCTGCCATTTGTATTATTTGTCCAAATGCATATGTTTTTGGAAAAGCTCATTGCTCTGTATAACCAATTTATTGTCATAGGTTGGGTATCAGGCTTTCTTCTTTCTATGTCACAAGCAAACTCATCTTGTGTGTTACACTCTTTAGTAGTTGTACAATAATTTAGAAATTGATACATATATTATTATGTCACCATAATTGGGAATATCTAGTGGATTTTGTTTTTAATATGTAATTCCTTTAATAATTAGACCTGATATCGACCCTAGTGATCACAGTAATAGATGCCTTTGGTAGGCATGTGTATCCCTATCTCATATTTTGCATCATATTTGTTATAAGAGATTGTTCTAATAATTATCTCTGTTATATTAACAAGGAATATTCTGTTATCTTTACACTTGCTTTGCTCACCCTTTGTCAAAAGGACATTTGAGGCATTTTATTCTGTATAAAGAAAAAAAATGTTTTTTTTCATATTCAACCAATACTATAGTAGGATCTTATAATCTCTGCAATTTTCAGTTAATTATGTGAATATAAATATGAGACCCACTGTACATTAAAATTTGTGAAATATTTTACTTCTCTATCAAGTTATATACAGGTATAAATACTACTCACATCCCTTAGACAACATTAGACATCAGAACACACAAAAAAAATACTTCTTAAACTAGAAATATTAGCTAAATTAAAGAAGCACATTCTAAACATTTTCTTGTGGATGCAGAAAGTAACATGCCACTATTGAGCATTTGAAATCAGGATCCTACTGAAGTAAATGATTTGTAAAGCTCCAGAAGATAGAAGAAAGATAATTTTCAACAGAGTATTGTAAAAGTATAGTAAAAGAATTAAAGGCATATGTGCTGAATTAGAAATCATAAAACCTTTGAAAAGAAAACTGCTGATTTAGAACAGAATGTAGGATATTGTAAGATAATACCATGAAATCATACAAAGAAGGTGGATTAGAAAACTCTGAAACCAGAAGACATGCAACAAAATATATTAAAGGAATGTTACAATGCACCAAGATTATAAGAACACATGAGCAACATATAAACCAAAGCCATTAACCTTGAAGACAGATGTTGGTGAGACAATAGAAAAATAAAGGAATTCACAAAAGAGTTGATACTAACTCTTGAGTACTGTATTTCAGGAAATTATAAAAGAAAAATAATTAGAAATTTTTACCCTAGTGAGCAATGTATGAATTGATGAGATACAGAATACTGTAACAGAGAGGAACCCTGGAATTAACTAACAGAAAAATTTGATACCCATGTTCAGCCATTTTGAAGAGTAAAAAAAAAATAGCCAAGGACAGAAAACTTATGTACCAAGGTATACTAGTTCAAATCATTCCAAACGACATTAAATTCTCATTAATTTTAAAATTTAAATAAATTAAAATATTTTTTTATAAATAAGAAATTGACTCTACTTAAGGGTAATTTGTCCTAAAAGACTGAGTATACTCCTATATTAATCAACATTGTATGTGTGTGAGCTATTTGCTTCCTCCTGTCTTGCACATACAAGGTAATTAAAAAAAAATCTTACTTTTTAATGTGATGTTTATATTTTGATCATATCCATGGGAATAAAAACATGAATAAAGCAGCAAAAGATATAAATACTAAATTCATTATTCAGAGACCACAACAAAATGGTATTGCAATGAATAAAAGAATTATCAGCAAAATTTTAAGAAGAAAATCCTTATATGGAGACCAAATAAGGTATTTAAATAATAAATAATTTAAAGAATCCATACACATACACACACGTGTGTGTGTGTGTGTGTGTGTGTGTGTGTGTGTGCGCATGTGTATAATATTAAACTTATCTCTATAGGTACCAATGATAATAGAACTTTGGCTCCTCACTGGCTATATTTGTTTAGGAAAAAAAGCAGAAGATATCACATGTTTATTACTAAAAGAAGAGAACACCAGTATTCCTTCCAAATATCAGGTTATTACTTGTTTATGGATTTTGTATAAAGCATTCACAGCTTGTATCAACAAAAAACAAAACAAAAAAAAAACCCAAAAGAAATGATAAGCCACTACAAAGCAAAACAAAATGATGTATTTCCTGAGGAACAAAAAGCATTGTCCAAAATGTCTCTAGTGATGTAAAGAAGAACCTGCTCATTTTGGTAATTATTGAATAGTTTGCCCAAATTATGTAACCTTGAAATTGACTTTATTATATCAAAATGTTTCACTTAATCCTATACCATGACTTATTCAGGTACTACAAATAAAAGATAGATACTTGAAATAGATTCAAACAGGGAATATCCTAAAGTATTTGATGCCACCCAGGTAGAAAACTGTTCTCTCTTTATAACACCATTTAAGTGGCAATTTTTAATGCAGTAGTTTAAGCCCATTATCATTCTACTTATCCTTTAACCCAGTATTAATTCTCCTAAGTAGAACTAAGCATTGATTCCAAATAAAGTGGTGATTGAATCAAGATATCCACAAAGTAAAAATGGAGGTTCCAGGAGGATCTCACCAATGAGATAAAGGAGCAAGTTGTAAAGGTGTATTTCAGGTTGAGAAGGTTTCAGGGATGTCTAAATATTCCAGGAAGATGAGGCCCCAGGCACTGATGGAAGTTACAGGATGTTAGAATCAGATACATAATTTTGAAGTATGGAAATTAGGAACAGGAAAAACGCCTGATACCAGTACAAGTAGGCATGTTCTTTTTAACTAGTAGCTTTATAGAATTGTGCAGGGAAATTAGAGGATAAATGACTTATCTGGGATCACACTGCCAATAAGTTTCAAAAGTGGGAATTATTTTTGATTCTTCTTAGCTAAAAGATTGACTCTACCTACTTGCTGCATGATGCTTTCTTTAGAATTGGTAAGTATGAAATTCTTAATAAACATCAAGGAAAGAAAAAGATTAAAGACTTTGACTTTGAATCTGAGCTTGAACATGTTATGCCAAATGCACAAAGGTAATACTTTCAAATACTTTGTTATTCTCCAGTCAAGACAAATCAAATATCAATAAATCAAGGCAAACATTGATGCTGAATACATCCAGATACTGAAATTTTGATAGCAAACTTGATGGGAAGAACATATTTAAAGCAATTAATGCCTGTGCAATACTAATTTAAATTATTCTATTGGAACAGTGAAAAGAACAATAATGGATTTTTAAAGTGCCCTAACAAAAACCTGAACAATATTGTTAAAATAAAATGCCCATCATCCTAACGTAGATGCAGAAGGATGAATGTATCCTTAACAAAAAGGATGAAGAAGACTGAGAGCACTTTTTTTTGGAAACAGGGTAGGTTCAAAACTTTCAGAAATTCTGTAGAACAAATAGGCATCACTTAACAAATTAATAGGAAAAGATAAATTGCATATAAATTGGATTTTTCAAATGAAACAAAGTTATTTACCTTGAGATAGAGCCTATGAAACAGCTCAGATATAAGAATTTTTAAAAAGTCTACTACAGTTAAATCCAAAATAACTCAGTCAATAATATCAACAAAGAATCATTAGGCATCAGTCTGTGTTATGTGAATTTGATTGTATAAAACGTGGAGTTATATGATGTCAATTCAGGACTGGGAATTGTCTCCTGAAATTACAAAACTATTCTTAGGTAGATGGATACAGACACCATTGTCAATTTTTTAAGGAAAGAAGTATAAACTGCAACGCATCATATCAGGATATAAGCATTTGACACCTACAGCATATGTAGCAAGACATGACCTGGTAGCTAAATAAACCATAAGAAACTTGCTATCTTTCATGGACTAAGATATGTCAATTCCCAATACTACAAATTTATGCTTCCTGGTTGGACCACAGAACTATACAAATATGAAGTTAATACATAATTAATTTAAAAATTTGGAACTATACCAATCAAACAATCAATAATGCATTTTATATAGATGTACAAAATTAATTTGGAGGACAAAGGGCCTTTAACCTCAAAGAAAACAATTTAAAAGTTAGATTTTAAAAGAGACTAATTCTTGTAGACCTCCAATTATATTATGTATTTAGAATAATAATGTATTTTATAAAAATGGTAGTGGTGTTAATTTTTTTAAAAGCAGTCTAGAGTGATAGAATACATAAGGAAGAATGAATGAATGAATGAATGAAAAATGCATTTGTTAATCACTTACCATATGCTAAGCATCAGGCTAACCAAATGGGATACAAATACAAAATTGATAGACTAAAGGGACTTACAATTTCATAGGAACCAAAACATGCAATAAAGTAGTATCTTGATAAGATATGGTTTTGTTTTGAAAGTGACAGGGATGGGAAATTGAACCACTGGGAAAGAAATTGACCTACTTTTTCCAGTAGAGTGAAATATGACATTAGTTTAGACATAGATGGATATAAGAGACTCTTCAATGACAGTAACATGGAACCCAAGGCAGGAATTCCATAGCTAAAGAATCTGATTTTTCCAGAGCATAGTCTCTGGTGTAGAAGATATAGTGCCACTGACAATTGCAAGAAAGTCATCAGGATGGAGAGTGAAACATGAGTGCAGGTAGTCATGAATAGCTGGAAAAGCAAAAAAGAGAGGGAGAAAGTATGTATGTGTGTGTGTGTGTGTGTGTGTGTGTGTGTGTGTGTGTGAGAGAGAGAGAGAGAGAGAGAGAGTGTGACAGAGAGAATTATGTTTTGACCAAAAATATGTACTTTATAAGACAAGATGAAAATGAATATGTGACCTGAATATGGAAGGTCACTTTTTAATATAAGAAATACAAATCATGCAACTTTCACAGATCCAGAGTGAAAATTGTTTTTTCAATTATTTTAATTGATAACTTTCAAATAAAAATAACATTTTCCTTTACATACTCCTCTTTTCCCTCTCAAAGAGCAATCAGGTAAAACAAATAGAGAAAAAATGCAGTTCTGCAATTTACTTGACCCTTTGAAATAGTCTGACATTATCTATAGAATTCTGTAATCATACCTCTGAAAAAAAGAGGTAGGTGTCTTCTATTTCTTCTTGTTTACATATTCTCTATTTCACTGAATGCCCATTCCCCCCCCAAAAAAAGGTTATACTCAGTTTTGTTAGGTAGATGATTCTTGGTTGTAATCCTATCTCCTTTGCCCTCCAGAATAGCATATTCCAAGCCCTCCGGTCCCTTAACGGAGAAGCTGCTAAATCTTGTGTTATACTGATTGTGTTTATGCAATGCTTGAATTGTTGTTTTCTGGCTGCTTGTAATATTTTCTCCTTGACCTGGGAACTCTGGAATTTGGCTATAATATTCCAAAGAATTTTCCTTGTGGGATCTCTTTCAGGAGGTGATTGGTGGATTCTTTAAATATCTATTTTACCTCTCATTCTAGAATATCAAATCAGTTTTCCTTACTTGAAAGATGATGTCTAGGCTCTTTTTTTTTTCCATCATGGCATTCAGGTAGTCTAATACTTTTAAAATTATCTCTCCTGGATCTATTTTCCAAGTCAGTTGTTTTTCCAATGAGATATTTCACATTGTCTTCTATTTTTTTTGTTCTTTTGGTTTTGTTCTATCATTTCTTGATTTCTCATAGAATCATTAACTTCCATTTTTTCCATTCTAATTTTTAAGGAATTATTTTCTTCAGTTAGCTTTTGGACCTTTTTTTTCCTCTTTGACCAATTCTGCTCTTTAAGACATTCTTCTCCTTATTGGCTTTTTGGACCTCTTTTGCATTTGGGTTAGTCTATTTTTTAAGGTATTTTCTGCAGTATATTTTGGGTCTCCTTTAGCAAGGTGTTGCCTTATTTTTTCATGATTTTCTTGCATCACTCTCATTTGTATTCCCAATTTTTCCTCTCCTTTTCTTCTTATTTATTTCTTTATTTTTTTAGGCAATTGGGGTTAATTGACTTGCCCAGGGTCACACAGCTAGTAAGTGTCAAGTGTTTGGTCTAAGGCCAGATTTGAACTCAGGTACTCCTGACTTCAGGGCCAGTGCTCAATCCACTGCACCACCTAGCTGCCCCCTCTCCTTTTCATTCTTGCTTTTCAAATTCCTTTTTGACCTCTTCCATGGCATGAGATCAATTCATATTCTTGGAGGCTTTGGATGTAGGAGCTTTGACTTTGTTGTCTTCTTCTGGTTGTATATATTGATCTTATTTGTGACCAGAGCAAGATTCTATAGTCTGATTTTTTTTTTCCCACTGTTTGCTTATGTTCCCAGCTAATTGCTTGACTTTTTAACTCTTTGTTAAGGTAAGTCTCTGCTTTCAGTGTGGAAGGTGTACTGTCCCAAGCTTCAGGGGTTTTGTGCACCTGTCTTCAGAGATACTTCTAGGGACCTGCAAGATTTCAGTTCTTCCAAGGTGGTATGGTCTCAGGAATGGTGTTTACTCCTTTCCTGACCTGGGCTGTGGTTTGTGAGTTACCATAAACTTTCTTTTCTGCCTTCTTTTCTTCCTTCTCCACCACGCTATAAACTGCAACACCAGTTCCCCTCCTTGTCCCAGGACCACCAACCAGGTCTGGGACCCAGATCCAAGCACAGGCAAAGCAAGAGAATCCTGCCTCAGTACCAGCAAAGAGATCCCTACAATCCCCCTCTGATCAGCCACTTGAACCCTCCACTATCTGTGGGCAGAGAGCTCCAGAATCAGGTGCTGCCCCAGGGCTGCACAAGGACTGGGGCTTCTCCCTCACTCATATCCAACAGACTTTTCCTACTGACCTTCTAAGGTGTCTTAGGCATTTGTGGGTCATTTCTTTTGCTTTACCATCTTGGCTCCACCCCTGTATCTCCTATTCTTGAGCTACTGCAATTCTGTTTTACTTATACAGCATAGTGCCTTCCTTGATGCAGGCACATCATGCTCAGGAGTCCTGTGCCAGTGTCTCCCATGTCTCACAAATGATACCAAAATTCCTTAGAGAGACCTTGAGAGTGCTCTTTTATCACTTCTGACCTCCATATGAGCACTTGTCTTGTGTGATTTCTCCATAAAATAGGTTTTAGGCAAATATAATTTTAGCATTCAAACAACATGGCAGTATCATTGGAGTTGCACTCTTTTCAGTAGAGTTTGAATGTTTACTAGAAATGACCACACTGTCTGGTATCTTTTCTTGCCATGTGATCTTTAGAATCTTCCTAAGGTAATTCAAATAGAAGTGATTCAGTTTCCTGCAATGGCACTGGTGTACTGTTAAGGTTTCACAGGCATACAACAGTGAGGTTAGCACAATGGCTATGTAGACTTTCAATTTGATAGGCAGTTTAATAACTCTTCTCTCCCTCTGAAAGCTTTCCACACACTGGGCTAGTTCTGATAATGTGTGCATCAACCTTAGCATTTATGTGCACATCCCAGGAAAGTATACTGCCAAGACAAGTATAACATAACATTCAAAATTTCTCTACTGTAAACAATGGCTCCACCTATTGAAAGTGCAGGTACGTGCTGATGGAGAACTTCTACTTTGTTGGTATTAATGGTCAGGCCAAAATTGGCACAAATGGCCTCAGAGGCTGAATTGAGTACATAATCATCTGTGAACAAAAAGTCATGCACCACATCTTCCTCCACTTTAGTCTTGGCTTGTAGCCTTTTCAAATTAAATAATTTACCATCCGTACAATTGCTGACCTCAATGCCATTTTCCTCCTTGTTTAAGGCATCTAGCATCACTAAAAACATTATGTTAAAAACATGGGAGCAAGCACACAGACCTGATTCATTCCATTGGTGACTGGGGAAATATGAGAGCATCATCCTTTGTGTAGAAACTCTGCAAGCATGCCATCATGAAACTGACATACGATACTGGCAGGAATATTTCCAGGTGACCACATTCTGCCATGATATTCGTCCTCGTATCTTGACGATATCAAAGACCTTGGTCAAAATAACCAATATTGTATACAAGTCTCTGTTCTGCTTCTGACATTTCTCCTGTAGTTGTCAGGCAGCAAACACCATATCAACTGTTCTTTGGGTCTTTCTGAAGCCATACTGCTCTCAGGTAGTTGACTATCTTCCAGGTGAAGGATCAGACTATTAAGAAGTACTCTGACAAGAATCTTGGAAGTAGGGGCAGCTAGGTGGCGTAGTGGATAGAGCACCAGCCCTGAAGTCAGGAGTACCTGAGTTCAAATCTGGCCTCAGACCAAACACTTGACACTGTGTGACCCTGGGCAAGTCACTTAACCCCAATTGCCTAAAAACAAACCAAAAAAAATATCTTTAGCTGTGTGACCCTGGGCAAGCCACTTAACCCCAATTGCCTAAAAAAAAAAAGAATCTTGGAAGTAATGACGAAGAGAGAGACTCCCTCCGCAACACACACCCCTCATGATTGTCACAGGGCAACCTATATCCTTTTCCTTTACAGAGTACAATGGAGTGTTCTTTGAACTCCTGGAGGAATAACCTCCTCTTGCCATATAACCAGTAATATTTAAGTCAGCTTTGTATGAACAGTGCACCCCATGCTTTGTATATTTCAAATGGAATAGAATCAACACCAGGCACTTTGCCACATAAGAGGACCCTAATGGCATTCAAAAGCTTTTCTTCAGTTGGAAGTTCAACTAGAGAGGGATTGACTTCAACTTGAAGTATACAGTCAACAGGTTCAGCATTATTTGATGACAGTCTGTTGACCACACTATGGAAGTGTTCAGCCCATCTTTCCAGGAAAATGTCCTTGTCATTGATCAAGGTAGCTTCAAGGGCACTGAGTAGTTGATATGCAGTACACATCTTTGGCCCATAAATAGCTTTTAGTGCAACATAAGAGCACCTTGGATTGTTATTGTAAGCATAAAACTGAATTTGATCTCTCTTCTTATTGAGCGAAGAATCCTGCATCTCTCTAAGCTTTGCTTTCACTTTCCTTTTTTTTTTTTCCAGGCAATTGGGGTTAAGTGACTTGCCCAGGGTCACACAGCTAGCAAGTGTCAAGTGTTTGGTCTGAGGTCAGATTTGAACTCAGTTCCTCCTGATTTCAGGACTGATGCTCAATCCACTGCACCATCTAGCTGCCCCCTCACTTTACTTTTGATGGAGTTAAATACTACCTTCTTAGAAATGGACAAACTGTCTTGCTGGTAAACCCTATGGAGTTCTTGTTTTTCATTTATCAGCATCTGAATTGCCTAGTCATTTTTTTTTTGTCAAAGCCATCTTGATGTTTGCAAGTATTTTGACCTGAAATATGGTGCTATCTACCAAATCTTTGAAGCCTGTCCACTCCTTTTCTGCTGTACTGTTGCCAACTGTGTGCTGGCTCAACTTTCCGTCCAAGTTAACAACAAACTATTCACTCTTGGAGAAGCACTCTAATACGTTAACTTTAAATCTTCTAGTAGTCCTCTTACCTTGGGGCCACTGATTTTGTTGAATATGAAGGTTTAACTTGGACAGGATGAGACTGTAGTTGATCCAGCACTCTGCACTATATATTGCCTTCATCACTCTCATACCTTCTCTGTCTCTTCTTCTAACAAGGACATGGTCTGTTGAATACCAGTGTTTGCTGCAAGGGTGTATCCATGAAGTTTCATTGCTTTAGGTGAATAAAGGCAATGTTATTGATGAAAAGGTCATGAGACGTACAAGTCTTCAGTAGTGAATACCCATTGCTGCTGCTTTTTCAACTCCATTCCTCTGAAGGACTCCCTGCCATGCCTGATAGCCTGTGCCCACTCTTGCATTAAAGTCATCCAGAATTGCAAGCTTGTCCTCCTTCAGCACACTGATGATGAGGTGCTCCAGGTCTTCATAGAAACTTGGTTTGACCACATAAATGTTTGTCACAAGAGGAGTATATGCATTGATAATGGTGGTTTCCACGCAAGTGGAAATCATATTATCATGAGCTCGTCATTTGTTCCTTTTGGGAGGCCAGTAAGCTTGCTGACTAGATTAGCTTTGATTGTGAAACCTATGCCAACTTCATGGTGCCCCCCATCACTGTAGCTACTCCAGAAAAAAATGTGTCTACCTCTGACTTCATTAATCTGGTCCTTATTTGCCAGTCTTGTTACACTCAGGGCTGTTATTTAGATGTGATACTAGATGGGTTCTCTCACAACAAGAACTGTCTGTCTTTCGGGTCTACTAGATTTAATGTAGTCTGTAAGCATGCACACATTCCATGTACATATGGTGAGTGGACTACTCTTTGCAAAAGATTTGGTACATTTTTTTTTATTTCAACCACAGGGTAGGATCCCCACCTGTGTTAAGCAGACCATGGTTAAGCTAGGTAAAGCACATAATTTTAGGGTGTCTTTTCTAACCCCTTCTTCACATCCAGAGACAAGCAGTATGGCCCTTAAAAAGATTCCTCAGACACCAAGGGGGCGCTAAATCCCACTGCTGCTTCAGTCCAACAAGAAGACGACCTTATGACCTAGGCTGGCAGTGTACAGGTTGTGACTATAGCTCCAAGTGTATCTGCAACTGCAGCTTCATTACTTGCCCATTGCCAAAGGACTTTGAGATAGCTGAAAATGGTAAAATAGTATGGGTGATGTCTTTTGACTCACATACAAATTGGTTTGAGGGAGAGTTATCAATGTCATCAGCAGTCATGCTGATAACCACAGTTATCAGAGTCTAGGGGCAAGACAAAAGTCAAAATGACTGTTGATGGCTCAGGATGCAGTGGACAGCTTCAGCATTTTCAATCTCTGACCAAGCTCTAAGTGTTCCACAGTGGCCACTTCTGCCACCTTCATGTCCTGTTGGAACAAATTGTTCAAATGTGTCCATTCCACTGGCAGAAGTCTCCATATACTTGGAGTAGATAACCCCATAATTCATTGATTGTTTTTAGGCTCATCAGTTACCCTTAACCTGGTTTAACCCATCTTTCTGAATGCTACACATGCTACAGCTTCTTGGAGTCACAGCTGAGAATTAGGACAGGTGAACATCAAAGGTAGAAAGCAGCCCTGAAAAAAAGCTCAGCAGCCCCTCACACCAGATGACTAGTCTTCCCTGAACACACATGTAACCCATGAAACATACATACCAGTACTCACTCCACTTTCCATCTGGTCTTAACTCCATAGACTATCCTTACTCTTGAGGAGAAGCTGATCATGAGAAACCCCTTCATCATTCTCTTTACCATAGCCTGGGATATTCAGCATTTTCTCAACTTCATCAGCCTCCTCTCCCTGCTGATTGGAGGGCTGGAAGGTAGAACATTAAATTTCACCTGAATCTTTCCTTTACAGAGGGCAGAACTTGGATTTTGCAATCCACACCACTTTTGATCTGCAACTCTACTTAGTTTCAGCTCCAGGAAACAAAATTCACCCTCTTTCCCCCTCCCCCCATCTCCCACCACACATACACACTGGGTAGTGCCAGGTATCCCCTTTATCTCCTGGTTTCTACCTCCCACTTTCTTTCTTTCTTTCTTTCTTTCTTTCTTTCTTTCTTTCTTTCTTTCTTTCTTTCTTTCTTTCTTTCTTTCTTTCTTTCTTTCTTTCTTTCTTTCTTTCTTTCTTTCTTTCTTTCTTTCTTCCTCTCTTTCTTTCTTTTTGGTTAGGCACTTGGGGTTAAATGACTTGCCCAAAGTCACACAGCTAGTGAGTGTTACATGTCTGAGGCCAGATTTGAACTCAGGCCTTCTGACTCCAGGGACAGTGCTCTATCTACTGTGCAACCTAGCTGCCCCTCCAGCTTTCTTTTGTATGTTGTCTTCTCCCCCTTCAATTTTAAGTTCCTTGAGGACAAATAATGTCTTTCTTTCTCTTATTTTTTTGGATGTGCTTAGCACAGTGCCTGGCATATAGTAGTTGCTTAATAAATGATTATTGAATTGAATTGAATAGGACATTGTTGGGAAGAGCTATTTATCGATACAACCATTCTAGAAAACGATCTGGAGTTAATGTCTTCCAAAGGGACTGACATATCCAACTATTTGAGCTAAAGATTTTGCTGTTAGGTATACATATATCCATAGAGAAGCACAGAAAAAAGAAACTCCTCTCTCTCTCAATCTGTGCACATATATATATATATATATATATATATGTATGTATGTATGTATGTATGTATATGTATGTATGTATGTATATATATGTGTGTGTGTTTGCTTGTGTGTCTGTGCATATATATAAGGTATATTGTATTATAAAGGACTACAAAGTATATGTATGTCAATTAAAGATTAATTTTATTTAATTAATTTTACAAAGTAGATGTTTATTGATTAAAGAATGACTAATGAATTGTGTTGTATATATATATATATATATATATATATATATATATATATATGTATATGTAATGGAACACAAATTCACCATAAAACCAAGAAATGTGAGGAATTCAGATACATATTGGGGGAAACAACCTTGAATGAGTTATACAGAGCAAAGAATATAATATACATAGTGGCTACAATTATATGTAGACAGGTAGATAGACATGTATATATAATGAACTATATTAAGATTTGTCTAACTATACTGTGTGTATAATTGCATATTCTATATAGAAATATATGTATATATGCATATGTTCCTAATGCAGTTCATTGTAATAATTTATGTGAACTTTGACCCTAGAAAAAGTTGAACACATGTACCCTTTCCCCTTCTTTCCAAAGGTAAGGTATACACAGACACGGACGTAGACACAGAACCAGACACAGATATAGACACAGACTCACACACACGCACACACAGACACACACACAATGATTGATATCTATATCTATATCTATATCTGTATCTATCTATATCTATATCTGTATCTATCTATATCTATATCTATATCTATATCTATATCTATATCTATATCTATATCTATATCTATATCTATATCTATATCTATATCTATATCTATACATATATATATGTATATGTATATATATATACATATATATGTATATATATATATATTTATGTCAGATTTACTGGATTTTTTTTTTTTGGTGAGGCAATTGGGGTTATGTGACTTGCCCAGAGTCACCCAACTAATAAGTGTTATGTGTCTGAGGCCACATTTGAACTCAAGTCCTCCTGACTCCAGGGCCAGTGCTCTATCTACTGTCCCACCTAGCTGCCCCATTGCTCAATCTTTACTTTGATTTTTATGAACTTTTTTGTTTTAAGGAAGACAATAGAGACAATTCAGAAATGAAGTTATTATTTAAAAACCTTACAATATTTTAAAATAATTGATAAATACCAAACATCAAGTATTTAATAAATTGTTTTGTCACTAATAAAGAAATGAACATTAAAATAACTCTGAAATATCATCTTATGCCCATCATTTGGCAAAGATGATAAAAAAGGGGGAAAATCATTTTTGTACAGGCTCAGGGAAAGCAGACTAATTCACTGTTTTCGGAACTTTAAATTGGTTGAAGCATTCTGGAAAACAATTTTAAATTATGCAAGAAAAGTTATTAAATTGATCCAATTAATGTTGAACTAGAGATTTCACTATTGGGACTATTCCCCAAAGGGATTATTGACAGCAAGAAAAGACCCACAGCACAATATTCACAGAAGCATTATTCATGACAACAAAAAGCTGGAAACAGAATGTACACCCAACAATTGGGAAATAGCTGAACCAACTCTGATATAAGAATATAGTGGAATGCAATAAAGAATGGCAAATATGAAAATCCATGCAAACACAGGCTGACTTGAATAAAGCGATTCAGAGTAAAGAAAGCAGAGACAAAAGAACATTATACACAATGACTACAGTAACTTGAATTAAGACAAAACAAAGAGGCAATAAAATTTGAGTTAAATGCAACACATTACATTAATACCTTGCTATCAAATCAAAACTTAGTGGTTCCTTGAACTCTACATAAGGCTATGGCAAAAAATGGATGATTCTTTAATTCCCTTTCTGCTCTGATTTCCCATGAAATTTCTGAGATTCTATCTGAACAATTTCCTATGACACTTGCTGTTCAAGAAATTTCAGTGGTATCACTTTTGCTTCTAACATGAAATATAAGCTTTTCAATTTAACCTTTGCAACCCCTTATTATGAAATTCTCGACAATCTAAGTAAGAAGATTAAACATCATTCACCCTCTTACATTCTATTTTTCAGTTAAACTTGAAGTCTTGATGTTGCCTATACCCCGGATTTCATTTCCTACCTCAAAATGTTTTGTGTATGCTAGTCTATTTACTCGGAATTCTCTCCGCCCTCACGTACAGGTCTTAGCCTTTGTTCCAATCAAGATTCACCTCAAAATACCCTCTTATTTAGGTTGTCTTCCTTGGTTTCCCAGTTGTAAGTATCACAAGCCCCAAGGCATAGTATCTCATAGAAGCCTATATAACACCCCAGATCAAAATCTGAAAGGGGCAACAGGAGCCATGAAGTACATTCCTTCATTTTACAAAAGAAGAAACCAAGGTCCAGAAAGGATAAGTAATTTTTTAAAGATCCCACTAATAATGTTAGACAAAATTTGAATCCAGGTCTTATGACTCCAAATAGAGAATTCTTTCCATTGTACTATATATGCCAATATACTTAACTGGGAACATATATCTCCCAAATCGAATGTACACTTATTAATGTCAGAAACTATTTTTTTGTATATACATTTTTCATTTCTAGCACACTGTTCATAATGTAATCAGCACTTAATATTTCTTTGTTGATTGATTGATTAAAAATGAATCCAAAGCTTTCAACTCCTCATGCCATTTTGTATTGGAGGATTGGGGAAGGCCAAAGTAATCATAAAGCAACATTTGAAGGAATTTCCAGAGGATCATGTTTTTGTTTTTTCCTTTGCATGTAGAATCAATTTTTCACTTCAGTTTTCCAAGACAAATGGTTGTCTATTCTAGAATAAAAGGTTAGTAGAGAAGGAAATTCCCTAGTTTCCTTCAATAGCAGATAGACTGTATCATTATACAACAATCTAAATAAAGTTTCTCTTTCAAAGCAAAGAGACTGTGAGTTAAAGGGCAGAAGGTTGTAGGAAACAAATGGCAGGAGAAGGGTAATCTTTATGTAGATGTAGTATGGGAAAAACTAAGGGTCACAGATCATTTTTGTCAATAAGTTATGCCAATGTGACATAGATAACATGAGGAAGAACATCTAGCCTGCATAATCTAACTAGAGCAATAGCAGAAATAATGGTATTGATTTTTTTCAAATAATAGCATAGCTCTTTGAGTTTAAAACCTACGAAAAGGGTAGGTTGCAAGTAGAATATTAATTAAAAATATACTTAAAGGAAACAATAGGAAGAATACTTCTAAGGACATTCTTTTGTAGCCCATAGCTCTTTCTGGATATTTAAATATTATTCCATTAAAAAAACCCTCCAATTTGAATCTTTTATTTTGAGATTCAAAAATGAGTGCTATTTTCCAGGTAGTCATAGGTTTTAATTCTTTACTAGTAATGTGTATTTATTATGTGTCATAATTGAATAATCAATAACTAATTATGCTTTCTAAGAAAGGGGAATAGCAAAAATAATAGCAACTCCACAAGTTAAAGGATTGAAGTGATATGTAAATTTGACTTTGGAATGCATTATGAGATTTTAAAAATATGTTGACTTTAAATTTATAATGTAAAGAGAATAATTTTATTTTGTTCTTCCTTTCTCAAACACATTCTGGGAGAGCAGAATTAATATGGAAAAGAGTAGAGGGAATATTGTAGTCCAGTTCTCCCAAAATTTCCCTCCAAACCACTTTAAAATATTCAATCAAAATAAATTCTGGAGTAGCATAGCAACAACAACAACAACAACAAAAAGGTGGAGGTGAGACATTTTTCCTGCTCAAGGCAACTTAGGAGGTCAGAAGAAGAGGTTTGTGGCACTGGCACGTGAGCTGGCCCATAGCACACAGATCAGAAATATCAGCTGTGGGCCTGAGAAGAGGCTGCAACAGCAGTAGTAGCAGCAACTTTGGGAGTTCTTAGCCCAGATACAGTAAGAAGATTGGGCAAGTGATCAGAAAGAAATTACAGGAGCTGTTGAGCTTCCACTAGACCCAGCACCTAGATATGATTGGCAACTTCATCAAGTTGCAAGTAGATAGTTCCAGGACACAAAGGACCACTTGCTTTTATAAGGAACTAGGAGTCCTAGTCACAATTCAAAGGCAGAGAAGTGGTAGCTCTTGTGACTTGAAGGAGGCAGAGTCCTTTACTGGGTAAGGAAGAAAGCACAGACCAGTAGAGCAGTGATTAAACCTCTCACTGGATCCTACAACCTTAGAAGCACTTAAAAATTATAGTGCTTCTGTTTCAAGCTTCAGTCTGTTTTGCATTGCTATTTCAAAAGCTAATTATGGAGGTTTGTAATTTGTAGGCCAGAAAAATGAGCAAACAATAAAAAATAACCTGGCCATAAAAAGATACTATGATGACAGGGAAGATTAAGACACAAACTCAGAAGAAGACAGTGATGGGAAGATAACTACAAGCAAAGCTTCAAAGAATAGTGCATATTTGCCACAATCCCAATACAAATTGATAGAAAAAAATAAAGAATAAAAATAATTAAAAATAAAATAAGAATGGTAGAAGAAAAGTTGGGGAAAGGAATGAAAGTAATTCCAGAAAATTATGAAAAGAGAATTAACCACTTGGTAAAAGAAGTATGACAAAGTCTAAAGAAAATAAGACCTTAAAAAAACAGAATTGGCCAAATGTTAAAAGAGGTACAAAACCTCAGTGAAGATAATTCTTTAAATAGTAAAAGTGGGCAAATGGGAAAAGAGACCAAAAATTTTAACAAAGGAAATAATTACTTGAAAACTAGAACTGGCCAAGTGAAAGCTAATGACTCTAAGAGATATTAAGAAAAAATAAAACAAAGTCAAAATAATGAAAAAAAAGGAAAAAAATGTGAAGTATCTCATTGGGAAAACAACTGACCTGGAAAATAGATACAGAAGAGATAATCTGAGAATTATTGGACTATCTGAAATCCATGATTATTATATTTTAAAAAAAAAATGAAAACTACCTTAATGCTTTAGAACCAGAAGGCAAAATAGAAATGGAAAGAATCTACCTATTATCTCCTAAAAAAAATCCTAAAATAAAAATCCCTAGGAATATCATAACCAATTTCTAGAGCTTCCAGGTTAAAGAGAAAATGCTTCAACAGGTTGAAAGAAACTATTCGAATTACAGCACAGCCACAGTCCAGATCACACAAGATTTGGTAGCTTTAATGTTAAAGGAGTAGAAGGTTGGAATATGATTTCTTTTGGAAGTCTAAGCTACAAGAATTGCAACCAAGAATATCCTACTCAGCAAACTAAAATATAAACCTTCAGGGGGAAATGGATATTTAATGAAATAGAGGACTTTCAAGCATTCCTGATGAGAAGAACAGAGATAAATAGAAAAATCTGATATTGAAACATAAGACTCAAGAGAAATATACAAAGAGAAATATGAAAGAGAAATAATAAGGGATTTAATAAGGTTAAATTTTACCTTCCTATATGTGAAGATGACACATGCAACTCCTTAGAATCTTATCATCATTTTGGCAGTTAGAAGAAGTCTACATCAACAGGGATTATAAGTGTGAATACATTATGTGGGAATGATTGAAGAAAATGGAGTGAGAAAGAGGACTCACTTGGAGAAGCTGGAAGGGAGAGGATAAATGGGGAAGATTATCTCATGTAAAAGAGATATGCAAAGAAGAGATTTTATAGTAGAAAAGAAAGTGGGAGAATATGGCAATACTTGAACCTCAATCTCATTTCAACTGTTTCAAAGAAGGGAAAAAATATATGGGTGTATAAACACACACACACACACACACACACACAGAGTGGGCTATACAGAATTCTATTTAACCAAACAGGGAGTTAGAAGGGGAAGGGATTAAGATAGAGGAATATTGATGAGGGAGGATAGAGTAAAAGGTAGAGGTCAGACATAAAACAGGCTTTAGAGGAGAGAGAGAGAGAGAGAGAGAGAGAGAGAGAGAGAGAGAGAGAGAGAGAGAGAGAACCAAAAAGAGAAGAAAATAGAAACTACAGAAATACACAGTTAGTTATCATAACTATGGACGTGAATGCTATGAACTCACCATAAATTTAAAAAGCAGAAACCAAAGTAAAACAATATGTTGTTTACAAGAAACACACTCGAAACAGAAAAACATAAACAGAATTAAAAGAAGAGACTGGAGCAGAATCTATTATGCATCAGATGTAAAACTATTAAACTAATGAATAAAACTAAACTGGTTTTATTAAAAAAAATAAAATAAATAAACCATTGGCTAATTTGATTATTAAAAAAAAAGAAAGACAAAAACCAAATTACTAGTATCAAAAATGAAAATGGTGAATTCACCACCAATGAAGAGGAGATTAAAGTAATAATTAGGAGCTGTTTTGCCCACCTGTTTGCCAATAATCTGACAATCTGAGTGAAATGGATGACTATTTACAAAAATTAGATTGTCCGGATTAACAGAAGAGGAAATAAAATACTTAAATAACCCCATTTTAGAAAAATACATTGAACATGCCATCAATGAACCTCCTAAGAAAAAAATATCCAGGGCCAGATGGATTGAGCAAACATTTAAAGAAAAATGGATTACAATACTATATAAACCATTTGGAAAAATAGGTGGAGTCCTACCAAAATCCTTTTATGACATAAATATGGTGCTCATACCTAAACCAGGAAAAGTCAAAACACAGAAAGAAAATTATAGACCAATTTCCTAATGAAAATTGATGCAAAAAATTAAATAAAATATTAGCACATATTACAATAATATAATATACTATGAACAGGTGGGATTTGTATCAAGAATGTAGGGCTTGTTCAATATTAGGAAAACTATTAGTATACTTGACCACATCAATAAGAAAATTAACAGAAATCAAATCAACAGATGCAAAAGGGCTTTTGATAAAATGCAATACCTATTCCTATTCAGAACATTAAGTAGCCTAGGAATAAATGAAGTTTCCCTTTAAATGATAAGTAGCATTTATCTAAAACCATTAGTAAGCATTATACAGAATGACAATAAGCTAGAAGCTTTCCTCATAAGATCAGAGGCAAAACAAGGATGCACATTATCACCAATATTATTCAGTATTTTACTAGAAATCTTAGCTTTAGCAATCAAGGAAGAGAAAGAAAGAAATTAGAATAGTCACTGAGGAAACAAAACTATCATTCATTGCAGATACTATCATGGTATACTTAGAGAATCCTAGAGAATCACTTAAAAAATGTATTTGAAATAATTAACAACTTTAGCATAGTTTCAGGATATAAAATATTAGGAACTATTTTCCCCAATTATATGACAATCTAAGTTAATTGGATGAATTTTCCCAAAAATACACATTTCCTAGATTAACAGAAGAGAAAGTAGAGTACTTAAATAACTTAAATAAATCTGTCTTACAAAAAGAAATTGAATAAGCCAAATGAACTCCCTTTGAAGAAATCACCAGAGTCAGATGAATTTACAAGTGAATTCCACCAAACATTTGAGAAATAATTAATAACAATACTCTATGAACTATTTTAAAAATAAGTTAAGTAGGAGTCCTACCAAATGTTTTCCTATGGCACAAATGTGGCTTTTATAACTGAACAAAGAAGAACAAAAAACAGAAAAAGAAAATCATGGCCTGATTTCCTTAATGAATACGGATGCAAAAATTTTGAATAAAATAGTAACAAAGAGATTATGGAATATACCACAAAGATCATTCACCAAGACCAGATGGGATTTATCCCTGCAATGCAGTGCTAGTTCAATATTAGGAAAAAAAAATATCAGCATGAGTGACTATATCAATAACAAAACAACAAAAATAATACAAAAGCTCTAAACAAACTATACAACACCCATTCCTATCAAAAAAGATTTGAAAGTATAATCCTCAATGAAACCTTTCTTAAAATGATAAGTATCATTTATCTAAAACCAAGACCAAGCATTTCCTGTAATTGAGATAAACAAGAAAGCTTTCCAATAAGATCAGGAGTGAAACAAAATATCCATAGTCACAACTATTATTCAATATTCTACTAAAAATGCTAGATATAGCAGTAAGACAAGTAAAAGATATTGAAGGGATAAGAATAGGCAAAGAGGAAACAAAAGTATTAATCTTAGCAGATTGGTATTATACTTACAGAATTCTGTAGAACTAACAAAAAACTAGTTGAAACAATGAAAAACTTTAGGAAAATTACAAGATATGAAATAAATCCACATAAATCACCAGCATATCTATATATGGCATAAAATAGGAAGAGATAGAAAGATAAATTCTGCTTAAAATAGCTGCAGACAGTGTACAATACTTGAAGGTCTACCTGCCAAAACAAACCTTGTATCTATATGAAGGTAATTGTAAAATACTTTTCAGATAAACAGAGAAAAAATTGGAGAAATATTAATTGCTCATGGATAGATTGTGTCAATATGATGAAAATGACAATTCTACCTAAGTTAATTTACTTATTCATATGATTCAAAGTACTAAGACTGATATTTTATAGATCTAGAAAAAACAATAACACAGCTCATCTGGAAGAATAGAAGTCAACAATATCAAGGCAATCAATAAAAAAATGTGAAGAAAAATGCCTAAGAGTACCAGATCTTAAATTACAATACAAAATGGTACTCATCAAAACAGTATGGTACTGGCTAAGAAACAGATGGAATAGAAGTGATGAAATCGGTGGAATAGATTAGCTGCACAATACACATTAGTAAATGATTATAGTGTTTGATAAAACACAATGATTTAAGCATTTACAGCATGAGCTCACTATTTAACAAAAAATTGCAGAAAATTGGAAAGTTATTTGAAAGAAACTATGTGTATACCAACATCTCAAACTGCATACCAAGATAAATTCAAAATGGTACATGATTTAGACATAAAAGAATGATACTATAAGCAAAGTAGGGAAGCATGGAAACATTTCCCTGTCATACCTATGGATAAGGGAAGAGTTTATGACCAAATGAGAGGGATAAGCTCATAGGAAGTGAAATTGATAGTTTTGATTGCATGAAATTATGGGTTTTTTTATTCAAACAAACCAATGCAGCCAAATTCAGAAGGAAAGTAGTAAACTGGGACCTTTTTTTTTTTTTTACTGCATTTCTCTAATAAAGGATTCACTTCTCAGACATAGAGGGAACTGAATTAAATTAAAAAAAAAGTCATGGTCCAATTGATAAATGTCCACGTGATATGGAAGGAAGCTTTCAGAATTAAAAAAAAAGCTAAATTTGACCATATGAAAAGTTCTCTAAATCACTAATGATTAGAGAAATGCAAATTAAAACAACTATGAAGTACCAACTCACACCTGTCAGATTGATTAGCATGAAAGAAAAGGAAAATGACAGATGCTCCAGGAGATGTAGAAAAATATGTAAACTAATTCACTTTTGGTGTGGTTATGAACTGGTCAAACATTCTGGAAGATAAGAATACTATCCTCAAAGGTCTATAAAATTTTGCGTAGCTTTTGACAAGGAAGTACCACTACTAAGTCTGTATCCAAAAAAGATCAACAAATAAGGAAAAGAACCTATATTTATATGTGTATATACATGCAAATGCATATATATGTATATATATATATATATATATATTTGTAGTGACTCTTTTTGCATTGGCAAAAATGGCAAAGGAAATTGAAGGAATCTTTATACATTACGAAATGAACAAGTTGTGGTATATGATTGTGATGGAATCTTATTGGGCTATATGAAATGATGTAGGGATAGTTTCAGAAAAATACTTGGGATGATATATGAATGGATGCAAAGTGAAGTGAACAGAATCAGGAGGATATTGTACATAGTAACAGCAATATTGTAATGATAATCAATTGTGAAAGACTTAATTACTCTGCTCAATACAATGATCAAAGATAGTTTCAAAGGACTCATGATGAAAAATGTTATTCACCTCTAGAGAGAAGTGATGAACTCTGAGTACAGATTACAGCACATGTTTTTCACTTCTTTTACTTTCCTAATTTTTTTCAACATTGTTAATATGAAAATGTTTTTTTTATTTCATATGCATAATTGATATCATATTGTTTGCCTTCTCAATGGGTGGCAGAGAGGCTGGAGAAAGAAAAATAACATGGATTCAAAATTTTAAAAACAATTATTAAAAATCAATCAATAAATAAACTGAAAATAAAAACATCCTGACTGGTACACAAAATCATAGAATATATAACTGTAAGGAATGTTAGAGGTCATGTAGTCAGTTGATGATTCATCAATCAAAATTTACTAAGTACTTTTTAAATGACAGGCACTTTTATATGATCTGAGCATATTTATGTAAAAATACATGAGTACCTCCCCTTAAGTAGTTTACATTTAATGAAAGTCCAACTCTCTCATTCATAAGTGAGGAACCTGAAGGACATTATTTTATTTCATCCCCAAGATGAAAGCTTAATAAGTAACAGAGTAGCAACTTCAGCTCATATCTTCTGATTCCAAGTCTAGTGCCCTTTTTTCAGATATGTTATATATAAGAAATACAAGGCAAAGCTAAAGATTTTCATGTCTTTTTTATTTGACCTAAAATCACAACCAGGAAAAAGTCAAGTAGATGTGACAGCCTCCAAAAATACTAAGGTTGGCAAATGATGGACACAATGAAATTTGGACTAGTTTGCTAAGCTATTGTTCAGTTTTGCATAATCAATAAAATAAGTTGCTAAAGAAAAAATTAGTAGGAATAAAGGGAATTTAACAATGGAGTAAGTCTACTTGAGTGAAGCCAAATAAACTTTTAAAACCACTTTAGTAGAAAGAAATTTGAATTTAGATAATTAATATGCTAATTGCTAATTATTCTTACCTCTTCATTTAAGGGGGGCAATAAACTAACTATTGAATATACCAAACACCCCAAGGATCTATGCCTTTGTTTGCATTATCTTTGTGCGACCTGAGTGAATGTTTAACTATCCTTGATGAAAAGAAAGTTGTCTCTATGCTTTTTTAAAATAAGCTCTAAAACAAATAAGATCTTGCTCTATTTTTTTTTTGCATTCCAACAATTTTTTTTCAAATTTAACTTCACCTTACAATAATATCTCTTTAAAGATTGGGAAAAAAGTTATCAAATCCACACCTAGTAATTCTAGTAAGTGAGGCAAACAACATGAAAGTTATATTCTAATCATTTAAAGATAAAACCACAAAATAGTTTTCAGAGTGATAGAAACTGTTGAAAAATAGGTCAGATCTTAAAAAAGAGCACACCAGGAGAAATGGAGATCTAAAACATCACCCAAGGGCTACTGGGTGATATAGAAATACTGGAACATTTGTTCCCATGGGCAAAAACCTGAAGGTATTATGAGGCTCCTACTTGTAAGGACTTTATTTTTCAATTGGAAAGAACAATAACTGTACATATAAATACAGAGAACATCAATATATAGTGGACAAATAAAATAGTTAAATATAAGGTAATTTGAGGTAGGGGGAGAATCAAGACATTTCTATAACTTATAGTCTCATAGATTCATTTAGGTCACTAGGAGATTCAACATTTGCCCATGGTAACAGAGTCAACATAAAATAAGAGAGGACAAATTTCTATTCAATATGCCAAGAATCAGCTCTTTGTAGAGTGACATGGCAACTAAAAATGAATGCTACCTTCAGTGATGTAAAAGAAACATATCTCCCAGGAATGATAAAGAGATAGTCCTATTGTACTCTGTCTTATGCAGAACACACACACACACACAAATGTCCTTTTTTGGGGCATTACATTTTAGAAAGGATATTGATAAGCTACTGAGCTTGGAGAGCACAGAAATGGTGAAAGATCTAGATTCTATGTGATGTGAGGATTGATTGAAGGACCTAGATGATGTTTAACCTGCAGAAGAAAAGCCTCAGAAAAGACATGATAGTTGTCTGTGAGTAGGTAAAAGACTGCAATTTAGAAGAGAAATTAGGCTTGTTGGGCTTGTCAAGACTTCAGAAGTAGAAGCAATAAGTGGCTATCATTCATTTCAGCTGTTCATTTACAGCCATAATACAATTTAAAAGGTATATCTTTCTGACAGCTTTTCTTGCACCTGTTTCAGTGGAAATTACTGACCAAATGGAATTCCATGTCATCTATGCTTAAGTGGTTTTGTGTAGTTATTTGGAATTAAGTACCTCCTATCTGCCAGGAACTGTAGTAAGTGCTGGGGGATACAAAAAGTATAATGAAATAAAAAACAAAGCAGTTTTTGCATTCAAGGAACTCAGTGTAATGGAGAGCAAAATATATACATGATAAATTGGGGAATAAATTCAGAGGGGAAGTACTAATATTGAGGAGGACCAGGAAAAGCTTATTGTGGACAGTGGAATTTAATTGGAATCTGAAAGAAACCAGGGAAAATAGGAAGCAGAGATGAAGAGGGAGAAAATTACAGACATGGGGAATAGGATCTAAAGTAGGGTATAAAGAGACTAGGAAAGGTAGTAAGAAGTGAGATTAAGAATAGCTTTAAAAGCTAAACAGATTTTGTATTTGGTGTAATATCTATGAATTCTGAGAGGTAAGGTGCATTTTCTCGGACTATGCTTTAATTCTTATTTTTATTAGTATATTATTTTTAGACATGAAATTCATTTACAAATATACGCTTTTATTTTCAACAGGCCAAAACTAGGCAAAGAGAGGAAAGAACAGAGGATGGAAGGTGAAAAAAGCAGAAGAGACTGAGTTTTTGTCATCAAGCTCTGGTTTAATATAGAGATTCCTTGAAGTTATCAATTATCACTCAAAGGAGTTTGGCCTTTTCATCACCACAGGAGAAGAAAGTGAATCAAAAATGTCTACGAGCTACATTTTAATATGCATTTGGACTACATACAACTTGTCTATCTATCTATCTATCTATCTATCTATCTATCTATCTATCTACCTATCCATCCATTTATCTATACATTATAGACAAATATTGAGTTAGACTAAGATTTGAACAACAGAGTTGGCTGAATTGCCTCTGGGAAATTCAAAGCTAATTTGTGGACTTTAAGCTTCTCATGAAAGTGAAGACTCATTATTGTAAAAGCAATATTCTACTATATAACTATTAAGAAGTGCATTGAATATAACTACCCCTGAAAAAAAATGATCACACAGAAGGCAATGAAAAGGCCCATGGAGGCTTTGAGCAGGGTGAAACACATAATCAATGTGGAAATCCAAAGAAAAATAAAGGTAAAAGGTGCCATCATGGAACAAAATAAGAGTAAGAAAAATTGTCCTGGTCACACAGGAAGAGCAAAAGATGAGAACTTCACCAAGATAGTGTTGACTGACTTTCTCACTTATTCATACATTATGAGACTGACAGTTTCTGGTATTGTCATAATATAGAAATAAGTGAGGAAAGCTTTGCAGTTCATTGGATGGACCTCTTGTGGGGAGGAAATATGAGAGGTGTTGGTTAAAAGGTTCCTGTGATAGGAAGGTATAGATGCATTTTAATCTTCATTATTGGAGGGAGCTCCTAAATATATAAGATAAGTGATTTATTTAATAATACTCTTGTGATCCCTTCTAACTCAGAGATTCTAATATTTTAAGCTTTTGTGACAGCTTTGTATAATAGAAAGTCTACTCAGAATTTATCAGAATTCCTGAGTTTTATTCCAGGTTTTACCACCTTTAAGCCTTTTAATCTTGGGCATATACCTTCATCCCCTGAATTGCTGTGGTTTTTTTTTTTAAGTTTTCATTTATGCATTTATTTGTGTTTATTTAAATGTTTATATATTTTACCCTGTATATTGAGAAAGCTGTTCTAGTGTAATTGATTAATATCAGAAAATTATGGGAGTGTGCTTTGTTCAGAAGAGAGTACTGAATGCCAAAGGAAGAAGTGAAGATAAAATACAATTAAATGAGCAAAACGATAAAGGCAAAGTTGTTTTCTTAGAACCTTTCATGTTGTTGGTGTAAATGTGTTTTTGCTTTAAGAAAAATAGACAAACAGTATCTATAGACAGCAGGAGAGGGAATGGGCTATTGTGAAATTTGGCCTCCCGGGGTTGGGGAGCAGAAAGAGGAATGAGCTTTACCTGCAGAAACAAATAAGCCATGGCCAGGTCATAATGTTTCACTAGTAACTTTTCAGAATGGTAGGCAAGATTTAACATTCATTGTTCGTCAGTTCTGTTGCAGGCAGCTGGATGAGCAGCAGGGTTTCTATAGGCACATATGGCACAAAGCCAAGGTGGAAAGACAGTTTAACCACACCAATTATTTTGTTCTGAAGTGGGGAAGAGGTATTACACCAATATCCAAGTTTTTGATGCCTGGATAGTAACATTTGAGGGCTCAATTTCAGTTAAATCAAACCTGGGGCAAAGTAAAACTTCTTTCCTCAACACTTAGAGAGTTGGAACATAGCTAATGGAATTCTTATGGGAAATCTAACATAAAACATGTTATTCATAATTCCAAATATTTTATATTGGTTCAAGTGAGGTTTTTTAGTATTTATCTAGTGATAATATTAATAATACACAGTCCTGTTTCTGAAAATGTTCTGCCTCCAATAGAGAGTAGCTATGAGACCTTGATCAAACCTGTAGTCAAGTCTCATTATGGTCCAGTCCCTTAATTACTCTGTTCTATCACAGGGTAAGAGATAGATAGTTGCTGTAGGGTAGGAATTCTTATTTTTTTTTTCATCATGGACTACTTTTCAGGTTGGTGAACCTGATTGATGCTTTCACAGAATAATACTTTTAAATCCATGTTAATTAGTAAAATTAATAGAATAACAAAGAATCCAATTATATTAGAATATCATCAATCTATCTATCAACTATCTATCTATCGATCTATCTATCTAAATAATAGTTTATGGATGACATGTTAGGAACTCCTTGTTCTAGGTGATAAAATAGGTAAGAATGATTCATTTTTAAAGAACTATATGTACTTGATAATGCATAAGACCAAATTGAAAAATATCAGTAAGGAGAAATTGAAAATGCACATGGAAGAGATATTGATAGAACAAAATTCACTCCATAAGCTTTTTCAAAATGCTATCATGACTTCTAATTTACTACTCAGTGGAATTTTATAGGAATTCCATGCAAATCTTTCTCCTTCAGCAAATATCTTCTAACATAGTATGAATATGAAATTTCATTAGTATAGGGAACTCTCCAGTAAGGAAATTTCCTCTACTAATAAAGGTTAATTTCTGACTTTTCTGTATTTGGTAGATCTAAAAAGTTTCTTACAGCATTAGGAGGGTGAATGACTCATCCTGGGTTACACAACCAGCATGTCTTAGAAGCAGGTCTTCAGTCAAACTCTTCCTGATTACAAGGTCAGCTCTCAGTCTGCAATGCCATGTCATCCCTAGAGTTGTACGCAGTAGTTATATAAAAATTGTTGCTGGTTGATTGATGAATTGATTAATTCACATAAATGCATTCCCTCTATATGCATTTTTTATTACATTTTCTCCTTAATTTTTCTTCAAAATCCATCTGTCATATAATTTTCATCTCTATTTTTCTACTGATTATTTTACATATATCTACATGCATGTATAACTCTTCCTAAACCTAAATCAAAAAGTTTTTTTCTTATACCCATCTTGCTAGTACCCTAGCTCCTTCCTCTCCTTTATGACTAACCTTTTTTTTTGGTTGGGGGGCTAGACAATGGGGTTAAGTAACTTACCCAGGGTCATACAGCTAGTAAGTATTATGTGTCTGAGGTGGGATTTGAACTCAGGTCTCCTGAATTCAGGGTCAGTGCTCTATCCACTGCACCACCTACCCGCCCCCATGACTAAACTGCATGTAAAAGTTATTTACACCAAGTGTCACTACTCCTTTATTGACACACTCTTTATCCATTTCTAACTTGAATTAAAACTTCACTGCTTCAATTAAGTAGATCTTTTTTTTTCAAATCATATTGACCAACAAAATGCTGAATTCATTCATCTTTTTTCAGTGATTATCCTGCTTGACCTTCCTTTACATTTTGCCAATGTTGACCAATCTATTCTCCTAGATATTCATGTCTGTCTTTGTGCGAATGCACAAGACTGGGCTGATTTCTTCCTACCTAGTTTTTCTTTCTCTTCTCTCTAGATTTCCTTGGCTCTTCATCTTCTTAACAATTGATATATGTAGTTCCTTCTCAAAGTTCTATCCTTGGTCCTTCTCTTTCTTTGTATTTTCCCCATGGGCAAATTTATTTATTCAATCAACTTCCATTTCTACCTCTATGTAGATAATATTCAGCTTTTGAGCTCTAGTCCTGATTTTTCTTTTAAAGCTCCAGACCTTTGATCTCAATTATTTATGTAAAAAATCACCTGCATATTCTAATAACACCAGAAACTCAACATGTTTAATTTTGAGTTTGTCATTTTCTACTCCAAGCTATTTTTTCTGGCCTTCTTATTTTTGCCTGTTATATCAACATTTATTCTGTCTTTCATGTTAGAGACCTTGACATAATTGATCTTCACCTCATCTATCTCTCATATCCAATGTTTTACTAATTCATGTCCATTCTACATCTACAATATTTCTGAAATCCATCCATTTCATCATATTCCTAGTGACATTATTTTATTAGAGACTTTCATTAGAAATGGCTTTATTTTTGTCATAGTTTTCTAACATACCATGTATCTTACTCTATCTGAATTCCGCAGTCTATTTTTCACATCAGTAACAGAAATTTTTTTTATGTGTAAAACTTGAGTGATTTTCTGTTGCTTAGAAATCAACATTTAAACTCCTTTGACTAGAATTTGAAGTTCTCTTTAAGTTTATTTTGTCCAATCTTTCCCAAATTATTTCGTATTTCCTCCTGTTAAGCATTATACATTAATGAGAAACTAGGTAACTGGGTGTTCACTGAAACTTCTTTATGCTCTCTTGGCTGTGTCCTTTTCAGCTGTTTTCTATGGGTAGAATATGCTGTCTGTTATTTGCCTATTAAATTCCTACTCATCAGTTAAAAATCCAACTCTAATACTTCTTTCCTCAGATGTATTTTCTGATTTCGTTTTTATATAATACACACTACACCCCACCCTACATAGCATTTTGTTTTACAATTCTCTAATACATTTATCATCTAAGAATATGCATGTATTAAATAACAATTTATAAAGGGGATAGGATAGGGACTGGATAGGTGCTAAAACTGTGGTTTTATTGACAGGGATAACTTACAGATGAGGAAATTACCTTTAACCATGCAGGTTTCTCTGAATTTATAATCTTAGAGAATTACATGGACCATTGTGAAGCTATTTGCTCTGTTTCACCCTGTCAATATGAATCAGAAGCCAGACTTAAACACAGGTCTTTCTATCTCTGAACCCACATTTCTATCTACTGTGAAACACTATCTCCTTATAAGAGAACAGAAAGACAAAATGGAAAGCAGACCCTGATCTCAATGAACTTACGCTGTGTTGTAAGAATGGAACATATAAACAGAGAAGCATATGATTATTTAAGGAAAGAGAGACCAGGAAGAAAAAAAACAAGGTGTCTCAAGAAAAGGTTTTCAAAGGAGATTGCACATGTAATGAGTTCTCAACCAAATTAGAGATTCAAAGGGGGAAATGATAAAGGAATACATTCCAGAGGAACATTGTTGAGCTCAGAAATATATGGACAACTGAATTTAGGTAACAATCAAAAAGCCCAGTTTAGAATGGTGACTACATTTATAACATTAATAATACATTATATGGCCTGAAGTAGAATTAAATGCTTTTAAATGACAAGGTAAGGAGTTTTAATTTTAACCTAGCATTAGCAGAGAGATGCTAAAAGTTCTGAAGTAGGGGAGCGACATGCTCAGATTTGTGCTTCACAAAGATTATTTTGGGAGGTGCATGGAAAAAGGATTGAAAAGGAGTATGATTGGAAAACTGGAGTCAAATTAGAAGGCTTTTGCAATAATCCAGAACTGATGGATATAGTTATATGAGTGAAGGACAGGGTGGTTAAAATGTGAATAAAAAGATGGAACAGTATTGAAAAAATGCAGTACACGTAGAATTGACAAATTTTAGCTACTAATATGATATGAGCTAGAAGGCAGAGAATTAAATGATTCTGGCATTGTAAATCTGGGTGATAGTTTATTGCTTGCTTCTTAAGGAACAGGGAATTTTGTAGGTTTAACTTTCATTTTTAATCTGTTTAGGTCAATTCCATGAAGAAAAGGACCAGATCTCCTCTGAACATGAATATTTCTCCTACCTAATATACTATTTTTCATGTTTGGTTGATGAATTAACGAACACTCAAGATTACATTTTCAAAAATGATAAAAATATTCAAAGAAACTTCATTAAAACCATTCTTTGAAACTAAACATGCTTACCATATTTAAATGCTTATGATTTTATGAAATAAAATATACATATAGCTTTACCCACGGCATTACTTATTAAGGGTGAGAGTAGTTCTTGGTAGGCATCCTGCAGTACTGGAAATTCCCACCAATAAAAATAAATTCCTTTGGTTTAAGGCAGAATCACACATACACACACAGACACAGACACAGACACAGGCACACATACACACACAAAATCTATACTTCTAGACATACTTATATAAACATACACACATATATATGCATGTATGTTTTGACATAAATATTTGGGGATTGGGTAACATAAAAGGTTATATAAAGATATATAACATTTAAGGTAACATAAATATACCTTGTTGTATATTATTTTATTATAAATGAGCAAACTGACCTCAAGAGCATTGAAGAAATGCAAAGACAAGTAAGCTTTATATAGGATAATAAGAAAAAATAGTTCTGTATTATTGGGATAAAAAAAAAAAGTTCAGAGCTGTTCAGTGTAACTTTGATGCCATCCACTAGAAGATCAATGGAGACCTCTAGAATATGAAGTACTTAATATAAACAGTCAGTGAGGGAGAGAAGAGGGAAAGAAGTTAGAAATCATTGAATACATGCTCTGCAATGTTGCCTAGGGAAAGCCCTGAACTTTCTCATGTTGATTCTTACTGTAGGTTTTGGATAGTATCAAGGATGATGGTTCTTACAGTATAAGATTTGCCTAAGTTTGAGGTAGGTATTTGGTGCCTTTCATTTCTATAATTTAACACCAAGAGCATTTAGCCTGACATTTCTTGCTCCCACAAGATCAAGCTATACTCCCAGACTGAAAGCAAAACTGAGAGCTTGAGCCAAGTTATTGGGCTCGCCAGGTTTTGACAGGTCTTGTCATATTTTACAAAGAAACTTGGTGATGAGCTGGAACAGTATCATAAACCTCCATGAGTTCTCAAAGTCTAACTAGAGAACAAAAAATTCACTGCTCAAATAAATTGAAACTGTGAACTTCAGTCTCACCTCAGAGGGAAACAATGAAACAATTTGTAGGCCTGTCTGAATTCTACATAAACAATATTTTTTGTTTCTAAATTTGAACTCCAGAAATAACTGAGCTTTGCACAATTTTGGTTTTTGTAATGAAACTTCCTCTCAACATTCTAAAAAAATAACAGCGTGAGTACTAAATTGTCACGAAAATTGAATTGTGAATATTTGTGAATGACTTAATTAAAAAAAATATGTCCCACATCATGTGGCATAGGAAGGAAAACTGCATTTGGAACAAGAAAATCTGGGTTCAAATTCTGAACTCTGTCCCTTCTTGACTTGTTCTGTGCAACATGAACATAAAATGGTAGTGGGGATGTTATTGGTGGCAGCAGCAATAGCTAGAAACCACACTGTGACATGGAGTCAGAAGACCTGGGTTCAAGTTCTAAATCCAAAACTTTTATTTCAATCTCTATGGCCTTGAGAAAATTACCTAACCTTTCTGAGCCTTAATTCACTACCATAAAATAAGCTAGTCAATCCAGAGTATTGCTAGGGTTCTTTTCAGCTCTTTAACACTATGATCCTATTAGCACTTTTGTCATTAAACTTTTCCACCTTCTCACCATGATGGGCTATTAGAGAAGGACTTTAGAGTTGGGAGAGTCATAAAACAAATTAGTTTCAGAATAAATTATTTGAATTTAATTCTTCATTGGTGCCATATGGTGGCACTGATATACTATAAAGATTAATATTCATTGATCATTCAAAATAGTCAACAGAGCCATTTTAATGTCTTATTATGCTTCCCTCAGGAAATAATGAGATTTGGTGGGGGGTAATGATAATGTAGTTATCCTATCAAATGAATTATAACTTGTTTATGGAATGACTTACCAATCCAGAGCAATATTTACAACTGGCTTTCAAAAATTTAAACTGGAACTTCAAAGAATGTAATAGAACTCTCAAGTGTATCTGAAATTGTTAAGAATTATTTAAATGAATATCAAAATAAAACAAATACTGAACAAAATAGTAGGCTATTCATTGATGGTAATTGCATCTTGAAATTTAAAATACATATTTTCATATCTAGTAGCAGGCAAAGTGGTCTTACACTGACCTTTTCTCAGTTCACTTCTATTTTTTTCTTATATTAAAAGCCACTGTCTTTGTCATGGATCCAACTAAGCATGCAGTCATTAACATAGCTGAAAACACTGCAGTGACCATTTCTTGATCTGGTGTTATGCATTGTTTAAAAATGGCCTGTGTTTTCAACAACACACAATAGATGATGGAATTATTTCCTTACAATGCAATCCCCTAAATCCCCAAAAGAACTACATTGAGAATAAATTCTAAATCCCCATAATAAAGAAATTAATTTATAACAATGTTACTGATTTCTAAAGTCAAAAGCCTACAGGGAACCATACAAATAAAGGTTAAATATAAAGAATAGTAATAACAAAATACATACAAAGGAAATGAATATAAAACAGCATTAGCAAAATTAATGTGTAATTGTTTCACTTGTATAAATTATTCACTTTCAAAGAGATGGAAAAAGTAAGACACAGAAAAACACCCAAGTCATTACATTAAATAATATAACCCTAATTTCTTTGCTAATATAGTAAAATCTCATTACAAAATTCCTCCCTATTCCATGAGTTTAGAACATATTGACAAATTATGTTCCCCATATACACATAGGGATTGTACATGTATAACATTTTTCGTGTTGTGTCATTTGAGTCTCTAAATAGGATTGTTCATAGCCCAAACTATGAAGCAAGGATTTTCTCTTTGAAATGCCCCAATTTTTTTTTAACATTTTATTTGTGTCTATCTCCACTCATTCATATCTCAACCCCAACTTCTCAAAGTAGGGACACATCTCTTTAGAACAGGGTGAACTTGTAAATTTTGGGAATGGAGTGAAATTTTATGTGGTCTTTTAAGGATGGACTAAATTACATTAGATGGTTATGACAGTAGAGGGAAAAGACAGACAGACAGCATGAATAAAGGTACAGGAGAGGAAACAATCAAAAAGTGTTAGAGAAATTTGGTTGAATAATGAAGTAAATCAGTTTGGTTGAAGGTAAATAGAGGGAGTAAGAAAGGAAGTTGGCAACAGAGCAATGTAGGCCTTAATGTCCATGTGGTAATGGATTTCAATGGGAAAAATGCTGAAACTTTGTGGGTGAAAATGATGTCTGCAGATTATTATGGTGATGGTGTCTCTTAATTGTTTCCTATTTGCCTTTTATATTGCTTATTTGAACATATTTCTTAGCTTGTTGTTTCCTCCATCAGGTTATGATTTTATTGAAGGCAGGAACTACCTTTTGCCTTTTTTTTTTGTATCTCCAGTGCTTAGCACCATGCTCTTTGAACATAATAGGTGCTTAATAAATGCTTATTAACTTATTGAATGGGTGGTAAGATAACTTGAGCTAAGAATTCTGAGTTTTAATGTGCCAAACCAATAGGATGTCCCCATTAAATCTGGCAATAATGATTTGGACCCGTCATAGTGAGAATGGACTGACAAAATAGTGGGCAAAATGGCTCAGGTCAAAGACAGAGCAGGTCAAAGCTTTCATGCTGATCGATAATGGGATGTGGCTCATGAATGGCTGCTATACTTTCAGGCTGAGTGAGATAGGAATACCCAGTCTTTAACAACAAGAGCAACAACAATGATGATGATGATGATGATGACGATGATGATGGTGATGATGATGATGATGATGTCAATGATGATCATAAATTAGGTGTGATGTATGAAAACTTTGCTATGGTGTAACAGGAAAGAACAGAAAGGCAAGAACATGTGACCCAAATCTGAGAACAATAGTTAAGAAATTGGATGACATGATCAACATTTAAGATGATATTGACAATCTAAAATGTAATGCAAGGGGGACAGTGTCAGTGGTGTTAAAGATTATGTGTTGAAGAGTAAAGTATAAAAAGAGTAGGTGAGGATCTAGGTTATTAAGGATTTTGGACACCAAACAGGATTTTTTAATTTGATTATAGAGGTGATAAACATCCACTGAAGTTTATTGACTATGTGTGGGTGTGTCTGGGTGGGAGGGGCAGTGATTGATATGGTTGGAAATGAATTTTAGGAAAGTCACTTTGGCAGATGAATGCATGATAGATTAGAGTGGGGAGAGAATTTTGGAAGGCAGAATGAGCAGAAGCCCATTTCAACAGAGCGAGTGTGAGGTGGGAAGGTCATTACCTGAATGAAGATTGAATGAAATAGACTGAGCAGGAATGGTCTGAGGGATGAAAGGGAAATCCAAAAAGTGATGTTCTTAAATTTGAGAGAGAAGATATTATCAAGGAGAACGGTAACCAACAGTGTCAAAGATTGCAAAGAGGTTTAGAAGAAAAAAGATTGAGAAAAAGCCTCTGAATTTGGCAATTAGAGGCCACTGGTAACTTTGGAGAGCAGTTTAAGTGAAATAATGAGATAAGAAGCCAGATTGTAATGGATTAAGGAGAGAGAGGAGAGACAGTGTAGAGATCTATTATAAATGGTCTTCTTGAAGAGTTTAGCCATAAAAGGCTGAATAAATGTACAATAATGCTGAAGCTCCAGATGTCATTATATACTCTCCCTTTTCAGTCCCTATTGCCCCTTCCCTTATTGACATTTCCCTCAATCAAACTTCCCAGACCCATGTCATACTATAAAATTACCCATCCCCTCCACTGTGGTTTTTAACAAACTTGCTTTCATTTTAAATATTTTCCTTTCCTATTTCTTTCATCTTCTAGTTCTTACTATGACTTAGCTAATCTCCTGATGGTACAGCCTTTACGTTCATCCTTTGTAGCACTGGTTATACTTTCTCTCATTCTTACTGACTCAATACCATTTGGAATACTCCTTGCTCTCCATTGCAACCCCCAGTATCTCCTTACCTGCATTATTCAGTAATCCCTTTTCCTTTGAAGTTCAAACAATCTATATCTACTACCCAGTTCAGATTCTGAAAGCTATTGTTGAAGAAATTCTAAGACAATCCCTGTCTTTCCTCAATGAGTTCAGTGCCTGGCATACCATCTTTCTATTTTCCCCAACTACTGCCCTTTTACTGGGAAATGACAACATACACATTGATACCACCTTAGGTATTCTAACATCCAGTTTGTCAACTTATTCATTTCCTGTATTTGGTCCTGTATTTTACCTCAGCTACACACTGACATGGTCATGCTCTTGGTCTTGTCATCACTTACAAATGTTTTACTTCTGGGTTTATGAACTCTGATATTCCCTTATCTGATCACAATTTATTATCATGTTACCTCTATCTCTGCTTTGGAACCTCAAACCCTATTTGTCTGCCTAATTATGACCTTCAGTCCCTTGACTCCTTAATCCTTTACCATTCTTTACCATTACCTCTGAACTGACTGCATCCTTCTCTTTTTGTAGTCTTGATGATAATCAGTTCATCTCTACAGTGTCCTTTTTTCACAAATTAGTTACTCCTTCCTTATCTTCAGTCTTCCCCTACCAAGCCAAGCCTTAGCCTTGGATAACTCCCACCACTCACTGCCTTTACTATTAGTCATTTGTTGCCATAGGAAGCTTTAAAAAAAAATCATGAAAAAGATAAAATCAGCAAATCATACTGATTATATTGATTACAACATTTTTGTTACTTAAATTCATCTGGGCCCTAAGTGCAGAAACACAATTCTTTTACACCCCACCCCCCAATGGCTCACTATCCCACTCATCACAGCAGCTTCTCCAAATGCTTTCAACATTCTTTAAATGTGCCACAGCTACTTTTCTTGCAACTCTCTTAAATGGGAACTTTCCCTTGCATATTACTGAAAAAATATTGAAGTCACTTGCAAAGAGCTTCCTCTTTTACTTCTTTCTCAAATCCCATCTTCTCGACCCCTTCTGCCACCATCTCTGCTTTCACCCCTGTCTCATATAATGATGTGGCTCTTCTTCATGCTGAAGCAAATCTCCCTACATATACAATAGATCCTCTTATATCTCACCTCATCCAGCAGATTTACCCTCCTCTCATCCCCAGACTCTCACTTATTTTCAATCTTTCCTTGTCTTCTTAACTGTTTTCCTAGTATAGACAATAACACTTGTGTCTCCCCCAACCTAAAAAAAAGCCCTGCTTGCTAAAAACTCATATCTCTCCTCTCTTTTGTGGCTAAAATCCTTGATAATTTCCTTTCATCTCTTTTCTTAAATTTCTACAGTCAAACTTCTGAACTCATCATTCACACAAAACTTCTTTTTCTAAAGTTATCAACAGTATCTTAATTGCTAAATCTAATGGCTCTTTCTCAGTCCTCATCCTTCTTTACCTCTTTTTAGCCTTTCATATTGTTGATAAACTTCTCCTTAACATTATTATGTCTTGGTTCACCTCCTACCTCATTGACTTCTTCTCAGCTTCTTTTGCTGTAACAACATCCATGTCATATTGTTAAACTTGAGTGTTCCACAGAGTTCTGTCCTTGGCCTTTTTATCTTCTTCCTCTACATTGTTTCACTTGGTATTCTCATTAGTGCTCATGGATTTAATCACCATCCCTATGCTGACATTTCTCAAATTTAGTTACCTCTCCTTAAATTCTCTGCTCACTTCCAGCCTCCCATGCCTTTTGAACATATTAAACTGGATGTCCTATAGACATCTTAAAATCTACATGTCCAACACTAGACTCGTTATGTTTCTTCGAAAATCCTCCCCTTTCTAATTCCCTTATTATTATCAAGTGTATGACTATCCTGCAAGCCACCTTGGCTTTCAAGCTTGGTGTCATCCTTAACTTCTCACTCTCTCTCTTTTTGCCCCATATCCAATTAGTTGCCATAGCCTGTCATTTTTACCTTTGAAACATGTCTTATATGCACCCTTTGTTCTACTTTGATATTGCCACAAACATGCAGCAGGTCCTTATAACATTATGCCTATAATATTGCAATAGTTAGTATGTGGATCTCATTGATACATGTCTCTCTCCATTGTAGTCCAAAATGCATTTAGGTATCAAAGTGATCTTCCTAAAGTAGAAGTATGACTATATCACTTCCTCCCACAAAACAAAACAGAACAAAACAAAAGAACAAAATCTCTAGTAACTGCTTATCACATTTACAATCAAATACAAAATCCTCAGTTTGGTGATCAAATGCCTTTATCACCACACCTCCCAAATTTTCAGTCTTCTTACAACTTACACCACCTCCTCTCTGAGAATACTGGTCTCCTTGTTGTTCCTCAAACAAGATAGTCCATCTTCTGACTCTAGGTATTTTCAGTGGCTGTTGCCTCTATATGGAAAGTTCTCCTTACTGTACTTCCTGGTTTTTTTTTTGCTTTTGTTTAAGTCCCAGATATCACCTTTTTCAGGAAGTCTTTCTGATCCTCCTAAAGTCTAATGCTCCTCTTATGGGATTATTGTCTATGTGTGTGTATTTGAACATAAATATCTGCATATTGGCTGCCCATTAAATTGTTAGCGCTTCAATGATGAAGACTGTATTTTATTTATTTTCTTTCATGCCCAACATTTACTGGAGTACCTGGTATACAATTTGGGCTTAATAAATATTTATTGACTATATGATTGAATATTTTTCTCCGTTTTTCTCTCTAGTAATTTTTTGTTAGATCTATTTTGAGAGGCCATTAAAAAAACTGGTATTATTTTAGGAACTGATTCATTTACTACAATATCCTCAAATAATAACACGTGATCTAGAGAGCGTTGTTGTTGTCTATCAGTTTCTCAGTCATTTCCAATTCTGTGATTCCATTAGGGGTTTTCTTGCAAAGATACTGGATAGGTTTTCCATTTCCTTCTTCAGCTCATTTTAGATTTGAGGAAACTAAGGCAAACAGGGTTAAGTGACTTGTCCAGGGTCACAAAGCTATTAAGTGTCTGAGGCTAGATTTGAATTCGAGAAGATGAGTTTTTGTGATTTCAGTCCAGGAACTCTATCCATTGTTCCTTCTAGCTGCTATAAGGATTAGGGTGCAAATCTGATGATTCTACTGTCATTGGTGCTAAGATTGAGTTGTACTAATGCTAACAAATATGTCCCATTTTGTCTTCTTTCAATTTTATGTATATATGTTCTTTGAATAATTTAATATAATCAGGTCTTTTACCAAAATTTCTGTAATATCAATCTTCCTTTTACAAAGTTTTGGGCTATGGTGAGGCAATAGTACTCACGATCTTCTGTAATCTTCTGTAATCTTCTACTCTTGATCCTTTGATGGTTTTATTTCAGCAGTGTGGGTATTCTCTCCAACTATGTATATATAGGAACCAATCCATGCTCTCTCTTTTCCTACTACTCTTTTTTTCCATGCCATCCCATAAACATTCCACAAAGTATTCATCCAACATGCTGGGGACATTGATCTACATCTCTTGACATTTTAAAGGTATGAATGAAGGATGGTAGCCACCAATTTGTCATCTTCCACTGAACTTGCCCATGCCTTTTCATGTAGCTCTTTGATGGCATCCTTTAAGATGTTTGTTTGTGCTCCTCTATATTGGCAATATATTGTAGAACTTTCTTCTACCTATTATGTGTTTCTGTATTAATCTTTTGGTGACCAGCAACTTAAATTCATTTAAGATTATGACCTCAGTGACTCACAGCCATTTGTAAGTATAACAAAAAGAATGTGGAAATGTAGAAGAAGCGTCTCTACTTGTTTTAAGTTGCTTAAATCATTGTACAATTTCCTGAAAGCCATGCGAACAGCTGTCCTCTTTACCAACTGGTGTGTTCAAATCTTCTTGTCGTTTCATAATATCTGTCTCAGATTTATATACCAGTGGACAACTCCTATGGTTTGTCCATTCTATTGTTCTGGTACTTCCCAAGTTGTGTGACATCGTGTCAGATAAAACTTGCAAGAGTAACAAGGGACACTTCATGTTTTGAGGGCAATACAACATATTCAATATCTGTTGGACACTTCTCAAAGTACCAGATCAGGTAGTTAAAAATTTTATTATTAGAAAGCAATATATTCTTCATAGAGACATCATTTAATGCTTAAGATATGTTTTCATTTCCAGATACTTTTAGCTATGTCACTAACTTCTCAGACTTTCTTGACTACAACATTATATCATTATGAAACTAAGTTTTCAAAGGCTGCTTTCATTTAAAAAAACAAGAAAGAAAATCAAGTAATGTATCAAAATAAATGTGGAACAGAAAATGAGGGTGGTGATATTCAATCTGATTCTGAGGTTTGAGAAGTTGAGCAGTGACAGGCTTACAATCCTATTAGTAAATAATTGTAATTCAGAATGAAATAAAATAATTTTCTTTCAATTTATGTGTATTTTAAAATGGCTATTAACATGTTAAGGCATAAATACTTCTTAAGTAAATTATGCTAAATATTTAATACACAGAATTGTGTCATGTTTCATTTGGCTTAGTGTTGTCATCTAAACATCACTGAGACACTAGGGTGCCATGAATTGAGAAAGTTTGGGAAATGATGTTCTAGAAAAATGTCATTCTTTCTCCATTCCTGTATTTATAGTTAGATCAAACTCTGTTAGGTGATTACAGACCTCATTTAGGAGGCTTTGCTCCAGGACCTGAAAAAAAATCACCTCAAGTTATTGAATATTAGCCAGAAAATGTAAATAACCTCACAAGCTATGGACAATTCAATTTTCATTTCTATGGAATGCTGCATATCTTCTATGACATATTTGTAAGCAAGTTTTCTTGTTTTATACCTTGTTCAATATTGTCTTGTACTTAAACCAAGTATTGTCTTCAATATCCTTGCTGCCACACTTTAGCAAGAGTTTAAGAGTTTGCTAAATAATGTATGTGTTGGGTGCTTTGGCTATGTATGAAAGTTTCTTAATTGGTTAAACTAGTTTAACTGATTCATAAGCAGTGCCAATGTATTCACTTTTATATATTTTCCATTTTAAAAAGACAATATTTTATTGAAAGAGCAGATTGTAATTGCTAAAATTGGTGCTATGACTCATAACTGAAAATGCTATACATATCCAAAGAAAGAACTATGGAGTCTGAATGCAGACTGAAGCATATTATTTTCACTTTTTTCCTTTTGTTCTGTTTTTTCTTTCACAACACGACTAAATTAGAAATGTTTCCATGATTGCACATGTATATTCTATATCAGATTGCTTGCCATTTAGGGGAGGGGTGTAGGAAGGGAGGGAGGGAGAAAAATTTGTAACTCAATATCTTATAAAAATGAATGTTGAATATTATCTTCATGTGCAATTGGAAAAAAATAAAATTATATTTACAAAAAAAGAAACATCTCATACACATGAACCAATGCAATAAAATGTTAAAACATGTACAAAGGGCCAGATGTACCCTTAAAAACTCTATTTAAAAAATTGGTACTGAGTATTTTTCTTATTTTCATCTTTCTGATTTAGATATAATTTTTGCGTTTGATTTGTTTTTGTTGAGTCATTTCAGTTGTGTACAACTCTCTTTTGACCCCATTTTGGGTTTTCTTGGCAAAGATACTTGATTGGCTTGCTATTTTCTTCTCTAGTTCATTTCACAGATAAGGAAACTTAGGCAAACAGTTAAAGTTTGTTGAATGTCTCTATTTCTTCATTTTCTGTAATGATTCTGTAATGAACTTGACAGAGTTTGTGCTAAACTGCAGATACCTCTAGAATCCAAAATCACTTTGACCAGATCAGGGTTGGATGTAGTCCCCACTAAGTCCTGTAAGCTTTATAGCTGAACCCCAGGTTAATACTCTCCACATAGCAAGTTTTTTTAAAAAAAATCTTTTTTTATTTGAAAATTAAAATGTTTTCCTTGGAAAAAGAAGGGTTTGGGAAGACATGAGCACACTAATCAAGTATATAAAAGACTGTCATGAAGAAAAGGGATTTGTTTTACTCTGGGTTGCTCAACAGGGTAAATCTAGGATCAATAGCTAAAACTATATGGAAGAAGATTTTTGTTTCCATATAAGAAGATTTTAAAGTAATTAGACTTACTTGAAAGTGAAGTGTTTTGTCCTATGAAATACTGAATTCATTCTCAATGCAGTGTTGAAACAAAGCCAGAAGGTTACCTGGAAGGGATAATGTAAAGATGCATCTTGTTTGGGTGAGACTGACTTGGGCAATCTCTTTTAAGTCTAAGATTTGATGAATCCTTGGTATCTGTTCTTATGAAGAGAAATTGCACTGCAATTGAACAGTGTGTGACTTCAATTCTGTTCCCATTACCTTTACACATTTGATGTGTAAATTTAAGCCTCAGTGAGTCCTTAACCTCTTTTCCCTCTATACACCCTTTTACAAATTGAGGATAACACTACCTGCTGCCTATCTTATTCCCTAGGAAACTGTGAAGATTAATTAGACTTAAGGCATGCAAATTACTTTAAACTCCTCAGAGGTAAAAGCTACACACACACACACACACACACACACACACACACACATAATCTTTTCAATCAGACAAATACATGGAACTCCAATTGTTAAACAAAACCTGTTAGTTCTTTATTCAATCTTCCAAATCCTTTGCCAAGATAAACTAGTACTTACCCCATTATTTTTAGATAGACTAGAGTAGCAGTAGATTAGTACAGAAATGCCACAAAGGAATTGGAAAGTTGAATTTTATTCCTCATTTTAATGGTGATTGTCATATGTCCTTGGAAAAGTTACTCAGCATAGCTTTTTCTGCTTGAAAATGGATTATAATCTAGACCCATAGTTTTGTTGAAAGATTTCACTTTAATAAATAAAAAAAGATAAAGACTCTTATTACTAGAAGAAATTTAAAAAGGTCATAGTACCATGGATTTGAAATGCAGAGGATTTTGAAATCATCTATTCTAATTCCCTTCTCTTCTCCTCCCCTTCCCTGCTCTAATTTACTGTTGAGGAAACCAAATTCCAGAAATTTTAAATGACTGGTTCATGATAAATATCAGAAGTAACTAGCAGGGCCAATATTTGAATCCAAATCTTCTGGTTGTAAATGGAGCATTCTGCAGGAATGAAAGACTGGCTCACTAGCCTGAATGTACCAGTAGGGAGCAGTGGGCAAAGGTAGTAATTAAAGAAATAAAATTTTCTCATAGATGGTAACAAGTATTCTGTAAAAGAATAAGAAAGTATGAAAATATATAAACAGAATGCAAACATATAAAATAAAATCACATATTAAAAACATTAGGGGAAAGATGATAAAAGTTTTGGCAAAGAAAGGTATGGATTCCCTAGAAAAAAGGAAGGCTATCAGAAAAAAAAAAAGGGAATACCTTCTAAAAATACATCCCATTTACTCTCTATATACCTTGTATGAACTTAGTTTTTTGCGCGTTCTCTACCACAATAGAATATGAACTCCTTGACAACAGACACAGTTTTTGCCTTTCTTTTGAATCCCACGTAGCATTTAGCACAATCTCTGGCACATAGTAAGCACTGTTTACTGTGATGTTTACTGACTGATAAAACGGAATTACAAATTGTAAACAGAATTATAAATTACAAATGTATAAATTATAAATACAAATTATAAATTAAGGAAAAAAGTGTATGCTTGTGTGTGTGTGTGTATGTGTGTGTGTGTTCCTCAGAGTGGAAACTGAAGAGAGGATATTGTTGGCAGAAATAAGAGATAAATGCATTAAATGCTGGCGTTCGATAAAGCTGCAATTAGAATTTACTTCACCTTGGGAAAATTCAGCTGAGGGAGTAAAGACAAAGATCCCACAGTCACTACTGGGGGGACATTCATTTTCACTGTCACTAATCATGGCATTTTGATGCTATAAGGATTCCCAGGCCAGACAAAACAATCTAGGCAATCTGTCTCAATTGTATGCAAACAAACAATCAAACTGATGGAGATGGTGAACTCAGAAGTGAAAGATGCTGGGTGGATAGAAGCTCAGAAATGGAAAACAAAATTGAACATATCCACACACTGAGACCTGAGACAAGCAGACATCTCTGTTGGGGAAAACCTGGCTCTGGTGTGAATCTCTTATTATGCTTCTAGTACTTAGTTAAAATTAAAAATATCCAATACTAATAGCTTTAGATGTAGTTAGCATAACCAAAAGTAATTTGAGATGTCTAAAAATCACTTGTTAAAGTAATGTAAATTTTCATGAAAAAGAAGTAACATTGAAGTATGATCCTAACTTCCTATGACTTTGTTCCCAGATTAATAAATAAAAGGGGGGGGAGGAAATTTATACTATGTGCTACTTACTATGTTCTAGGTACTGTGATAAGTACTTTACAAATATTACCTCTTTTGATGCTAACAATAACTCCATGAGGTAGGTGCTATGATTATTCCCATTTCACAATTGTGGCATCTAAAATAGATGTTAACTGACTTGACCAGGGTCACACAACTAGTAAAGTATCTTAAGCAAAGATTTGAACTCAGGTCTTCCTGACTCCAAACCCAGGGCTCTATCCATTGCACTACCAGTGCTTTATTAATAATATAGATATTGTAGCATGTGTGTGTGTGTGTGTGTGTGTGTGTGTGTGTGTGTACACAGCGTAGGCTCTATATTATTATGAAGTGGTACAATACATATATACATGTTTCTACATATATACATGTGTATATTTTTTATTATTCTTCAGTCATTCAGTTTTGTCTGACTTTTCATGACACGTGAATCATTCTGTCCATGGCATTTTCTCGGCAAAGATATTGGAATGGTTGAGTATTTCCTTCTCCAGGAGATTAAGGCAAACAGAGGTTAAGTGACTTACCCAGGGGCACTGGTTAATAAATGTTTGAGGCAGGATATGCATTCAGGTCTTCTGGACTCTAGGTCCAACTCTCTATCCATTGAGCTGAGTAAGAAGCAAGTCACTCTCACCATCCCTTATTAACCTTGGAAAACCCAGAAAACATTGCCCCAGGTAAAAACCGTAGAACACCTGAACCAGCAGAAAGATGATGTACAGCAGTCCTGTACCCAGGAAGCTTGAAGGATTAATGGGAAAGGCTCCTCTTGCCCTTGGAGAGAGGGAGCAATACAGAATGGGAGACATCCCAGAAAGGTAGTGGAAAGCTCCACCTCAGCATACCAGGGGGAGATCCTGAACCCCAGGTGGTGGAGCAGGCAAGCACCAGCACCAGGACCACATAGTGCCTCAGTACAGGTAGGAGAACCAATAGAAACCAGCTTCGAAAACCACCATGTGCCATGGTGTTTTCCAGTAGCCAAGTCTCTTGGTGCCTCTGCAAAACTCTGGGAAGTGAAACTCCAAGGGAGAAAGGCACGGCCAGAGAGATATACTGCGGCAGAGAAACAACCATCTGCAAGGAGCAGAAGAAAGTGAAAGGCTTGGGTCAGCAGGCAAGCTGCAGGGGCCAAACTACCTACTCCTACCCCTAGAGTTTCAGTGTTGCAGATTCCAGCCCAACACCAGATAAGCTGCCAGAAGCCTACACTCTCCAACTGGCAGCATCTGAGGTCTCAACACACAAAGCCAGTGACCAGTCCCTGGGCTCCCAGAACAAGAAGTGTGGGACAGTGTCTCCTGCTCCCCAGCAGGAGAGTTCAATTTTTTAAAGGCCAGGAAATAAGCAAGCACCATGAGCAAAAAGAAACATATCTATGTTACCATAGATTCTTATTATGGGGACAGTGAAGATCAAGGCAGAAATTCTGAAGAGGACAATATTGTCAAAAAACCCACATCTGAAACCTCAAAAGGAATAGAACTGGTCTGAAACCCAAAAAGCCTTCTCAGTAGAGCTCAAGAAGGATTTTAAAAATAAAATGAGAGAGGTAGAAGAAAAATTGGGAAAAGAAGAGAGAGTTATGCAAGAGAGAGTCAATGCCTTGGAAAAGGAAGGACAAAAATTAACCGTAGAGAACAAGTCCTTAAAAAATACAATTGGCCAACTGGGGAAAAAACTACACTGAAGAAAACAACTCCTTAAAAAGCTGAATTGACCAAAAGGAAAAGGAAGTACAAAAACTCACTGAGGAGAAGAACTCCTTAAAAAGTAAAATGGGCCAAGTGGAGAAGGAGGTACAGCATCTAATAGAAGACAACAATTTGCTAAAAATTAGAATTGGGCAAGTGGAAGCTAATGACTCTGTGAGAGAGTAAGAATCAGTCAAACATTAACAAAGAAATAAAAAAAAATAGATGAAAGTGTAAAATACCTCACTGGTAAAACAACTGACCTGGAGAATAGATCCAGGAGAGACAATTTAAAAATTATTGGTCTACCTGAAACCCATGATGAAAAAAAGAGCCTGGACAGCATCTTTCAGGAAATCATCAAGGAAAACTAAGTCCTAGAACAGTGGGTAAAATGACCATGGAAAGAATCCACCAACCTCCTGAAAGAGATCCTAAAATGAAAATGCCAAAGAATATAACAGCCAAATTCCAAAATTACCAGGTCAAAGAGAAAATGCTGCAAGCAACTAGAAAGAAACAACTTAAATATCATGGAACCACAATCAGGATTCTGTAGGACCTTGCAACTTCTACATTAAAAGATCATAAGTTATGGAATATAATATTCCTTAAGGCAAAGGAACTTGAATTACAACTAGGATCAGCTACCCAGTGAAAATGAGCATTATCTTTCAAGGGAGGAGGTGGACATTCAACATCAGGACTTCCAAACTGTCCTGATAAAAGGACCAGAGCTCATCAGAAAATTTGATCTTCGAATACAAGACTCAGAGAGAGACGTAAAAAGGGAAATGGGACAGAAAAAAAACACCCCAACAACAACAATATATTATTAATGAGGGCAAACTGTTTGCATCCTTACTGGAGAAGATCACATTTATAACTCTTGAGAACTATATTGTTATTACACCATGTTAAAGAGGGGGTGGCTGTAAGTTGACTTTGATATAATGATTTTAAAAAATCAAATTAAATGGGATAAATGGATCTAAGTAAATGGATTAATCTGACCTAATTAAAGGACTGTACTGGGAGAAAAAGAAAGGAGGAAGCAGACAAGGGTAAATTACATTACAGGAAAAGGCACAAAAACCTATTACAATAGAGAGAAAGAAGAGAGGGAGGTAAACATTGTTTGAACCTTACTCTCATCAAATTTGGCTCAAGGGAGGAATAACATAATCAGTTAGGTAAAGAAATCTAACTTCCTTATAGGCAGTAGGAGGGAAAAGGGGAAAGAAAAGGGAGGGAGGAAAAAGTAGTAAGGGGAGAGGGGAAGAAAACAGAGGGGGCTAATAGAAGAGAGAAGGGACTGAGGGAGGCAGTGGTCAAAAGCAAAACACTAGTGAGGAGGGAAAGGAAAAATGGAGAAAGAAATCATTAAACAGGGGGGAAATAGGATGGAGAGAAAGACACAGATAGTAATCATGACTGTGAATGTAAATGGGATAAACTCTCCCATAAAATAGAGGTGGATAGCAGAAACACATTTGAAAAACAGTGGCACACACAGGCCAAAGGTAAAAGGCTGGAGTAGAATGTATTATGCTTCAGCTGAAGTGAAAAAAAAAGCAGAGGTAGCAATCCTAATTTCAGACAAAGCAAAAGCAAAAATAGATCTTATCAAAAGAGATAAGTGAAGAAAATACATCCTACTAAAAAGGTATCATAGACAATGAAGTAATATCATTACTAAACATATATGCACCAAGTGGTATAGAATCCAAATTCTTAGAGGAGAGGTTCATGGAGTTACAGGAAGAAATAGACAGAAAAACTATTCTAGTAGGGGACCTGAACTTCCCCCTCTCTAACCACAAAATTAAGGAGGTGAACAGAATTTTAGAAAAGTTAGATATAGTAGACCTCTGGAGAAAATTGAATGGGGATAGAAAGGAATAATGACAATATGACAATAATGAGGCAACATACCAAAAGTATGGGATGCAGCAAAAGCAGTTCTTACAGAACCCATGTCTATTAAAAACATGAGAGACCAGGTGAAAGCAATGACTTGCTTGAGCTGTCCCTGAAACCCCTCCAAATACCTGTAAAAAATGGCTCTAAACAAATTCTAAAGCAGCAGAACCCACAAAAAGACAGAGTGAAGCAAATTTCCAGCCCAAGACAACCTGGATGGTTGATCTGAAAGGTATATCTCACCAGGCTGGGAGGGGAGCCCAGGTCAGCATGGGTGGGCAGGCCACAGCGAACCTGGAGCAGCCCTCAGAGGACTGAATTGTGGGTAGCTGTGGAGGTTTCCAGACTTCTCAACCCATGAACACCAAAGACAACTGTAATGGCCATGTTGTGCGATGACTAACTTTAATAGACTTAGCCCTTCTCAGCAATACAAGGATCTAAGACAGCTCCAAAGGCCTCATGATGGAAAATGCTATCCATATCCAAAGAAAGAATTGTGGATTTTGAATGCCGATTGAAGCATAACATTTATTTATTTTTTCTTATGCTTTGTTTTGTTTCCTCTTTCTTGTGGTTCCTTCTACTGGTTCTAATTCTTCCTTACAGCATAAGTAATGTGAAAATGTGTTTAATAGGAATGTATATGTAAAGCCTACATCATATTGTGTGCTGTCTTGGGGAGGGAGGGGACAGAGAGGGGGAAAAAATTTAAAACTCAAAAGCTTATGGAAGTGATTGTTGATAAATAAAAATAAATTAACAAAAAAGAAAAATACATGACCTGGAAAATAGATTCATTGAGATTAATTTAAAATTATTGATAATTAAAAAGAGCCTAGACATCATCTTTTAAGAAATTGTCAAGAAAAAAACTGTCCTGATCTCCTAGAACCAGAGAGTAAACTAGAAACTCAGAGAATCCACCAATCACCTCCTGAAAGAGAACCCAAAATGAAAACTGCCAGGAGTATTATCACAAAATTCCAGAGCTTTTAGGTGGAGGAGAAAATATTGCAAGTAATCATAAAGAATAATTCAAGTATTATGGAACCACAGTCAGGATAAGAAAAGACTTAATAGCTTCTACTTTTAAGGATTGGAGGGCCTCAAATATGATATTCTGGATGGCAAAAGAGCTAGGATTACAAGCAAGGATCACCTACCCTGCAAAACTGAGTAGAATCCTGGGGAAAATGGACATTCAATGAAATAGAGGATTTTCAAGCATTCTTGATGAAAATATTAGAGCTGAATAAAAAATTAAACTTTGAAATATAAGACTAAACATAAAAAGGTAAATAGGGAAGGGAGATCATAAGGGACAACAAAATTGGACTGATTACATTCTTACATGGGAAGATAATACTTGTCATTCATTAAAAAAAATTTCTCATTATTAGGGCAGTTAGGAGTGTACATAGACAAAGGGAACAGGTGTGAGTTGCATTTGAATAAATGGTACCTTAAAAAATAAAATCAAGGGATGAAAAAGTGAAATTCACTGGAAAAAAGAAAAAGGGAGGAACAAAATTGGGTAAATTATCTCACCTAAAATATACAAGAAAAAAAGTTTTTTATAACAGAGGGGAAGTTGAGGGAGGTGGGAAGTGTGTGGAAGTGAAGCTTACTCTCATCTGAATGGACTCAAAGAGGGAATAACATGTAAACTCAATTGGGTATAGAAATCTACCTTACCCTACAGGAAAGTATGAGGGGAAGGGGAAAAGAGAAGTGGGGAGTGTGATAGATGGGAGGGCAGATTGGGGTTTTGGTAGTCAGAAGCAAAACACTTTTGTGGGGGAACAGAGTGAAAGGAGAGAGAATAGAATGAATGGGAAGAAATAGAATGGAGGGGTAAATATTTAGTAATAATAACTGTGAAAAAAATTTAATCAGGTTTCTCTGATAAAGTCCTCATTACTTATACACTTAGAGGACTGAGTCAAATTTGTAAAAATAAAAGCCATTTCCACTTAATAAATAATAAACAAATATGAACAATTTTCAGATGAAGTAATCAAACTTTCTGTAGCCCTATGAGAAGGTGCTCTAAATTTATATTGATTGGAGGAATGCAAATTGAAACAATTCTGAGGTACTATTCATACCTGTTAGTTTGGCTAATAGGACAGAAAAGGAGAATAACAAATGGTGGAAGGAATGTGGGGAAAATGAAGCATTAATGTACTGTTGCTGGAATTGTGAACTGATTCAAACATTCTGTAGAGCAATTTGGAACTTTGCCCAAAGGGCAAGTGACCCAGCAGTACCATTACTAGGTCTGTATCCAAAAAGAAATACAAAACAAAAGGAAAAAGGATCTATGTGTACTGAAATATTTTTAATAGCCCTTTTCTGCTGGCAGGGAGTTGGAAATTGAGAGGATACCAATGAATTGGGGAATGGCTAAACAAATTTTGCCACGTGATTGTGATGGAATACTATTGTGCAATATGAAATGAAGAACAGGGTGCTCTCTGAAAAACCTGGAAATACTTACATGAGTTGATGCAAATTGAAATATACTATATGCAAAGCAATACCAATATTGTAAGATGATTAGCTGTGAATGACTCTCAGCAGTACAATAATCCAAGACAACTCTGAAGGAGTTATGATAAAAATGCCAACCATCCCCAGACAAAGAACTAATGGTGTCTGAATACACATTGAGGCATACATTTTTTTTTACTTTATTTTTTCCTGAGTGTTTTTTTTTGGTCTATGTTTTCTTTCACAACATAACTAATATGGAAATATGTTTTTTATGACCATACATGTATTTTGCATTTCTTGCCTTCTCAATGAGAGGAATGGGGAAGGAGATGGGAGAGAATTTGGAACTCAAAGTTTTAAAAAACAAATCTTAAATATTCTTTTTTTATGTAATTGGGGAAAAATAAAATGCTAAATATTTTTAAAAGAATAGTTGCATTATATATTCTAAGTCTTCTTCAATATGTAATAAAATAAGTCATTAATATTACTATGTTTTCTTCTCTTTTATGTTTCATCATATTTTTATTTATTTTGTTTAACTTTTCCCAGTTAAATTTGAATATGGTTATCACACAGTCAGTAGTCTTGCTTAGCAGGAGACATGTTTAGGGAGATCCCTCTGGTTTGGGGTATTCTACTCTGGCTCACAGGGTGGTATTGTATGTGGCCCTACTTTCCATACCCCTAAGAAGGTGGTCTGCTAAGATCTTGTATGTTATGTCTGTATTTTCTTTTCTTTTTTTTAAAAGCACTTTTTAAAAATTTATTTTTAGTTTTTGACATTCACTTCTATAAGATTTCAAGTTCCAGATTTTATCCAAATCCCTCCTCTCCCCCTACCCAATGATAGCCCACATTCTGATTCTCCTCCATTTTATTATTCCCCCATCTCTTCCCCTTCTATTTTCCTGTAGGGTAAAAGAGATTTCTATACCCCTTGCTTGTGTATCTTATTTCCCAATTGCATGCAGAAATGATTTCTAACATTTGTTTCTATAACTTTGAGTTCCAAATTCTTTCCCTTTCTCCTTCCTTACTCACCTTCATTGAAAAGGCAAGCAATTTGACATAGGCTATATGTGTGCAGTCATGCAAAACACTTCCATAGCAGTCATGTTGTGAAAGACTAACTATATTTCACTCCATCTTAACCAGGCTCCTATTTATTCTATTCTCTCCTTTGTCTCTTCCCTCCTCAAAAATGTTTGCTTCAGATTACCCCCTTCCCCAATCTGTCCTCCCTTCTAAAATCCCTCCCTCTCTTATTCTCTTACCTCTTACTTCCCTGTAGGGTAAGATAGATTTCCATACCAATTGAGTGTGTATGTTATTTCCTCCATAAGCCAAATCTGATAAAAGTAAAGTTCACTCTTTCCTTGCCCCTCCTCACTGTAAATCTTTTTATTGCCTTTTTCACATGAGATAATTTGTACTTCTCTCTTTCTCCTTCTCCCAGTACATTCTCTCTCACCCCTTAACTTTATTTTTTAGATATCATCCCTTCATATTGAATTCACCCTCTGCCCTCTGTCTTATTATGTATGTGTTTAATATTGTATATATGCATATATAAATGTGTGCATACGTGTGTATATATATGTATATATATATATATATGTATATATGTGTGTGTGTGTGTATATATATATATATATATATATATATATTCCCCCTTCTACCCCAATAATGAGAAAGGTCTCATGAGTTACACATATTTTCCATGTAGGAATATAAACAGTTAAATAATGATATGATTTCTCTTTCTTGTTTACTTCTTCAGGTTTTACTTGAGCCTTGTATTTGAAAGTCACATTTTCTATTCAGCTCTGGTCTTTTCATCAAGAATGCTTGAAAGTCTCCTATTTCACTGAATGACCATTTTTTTCCCCTGAAGGATTATACTCTGTTTTGCTGAGTAGGTGATTCTTGGGTTTAATTCTATCTCCTTTGCCCTCTGGAATATTATATTCCATGCCCTCCAGTCCCTTAATGTAGAAGCTGCTAAATCTTCTGGCACCCTAATTGTGTTTCTACAACACTTGAATTGTTTCTTTCTGCTTGCAATATTTTCTCCTTGACTTGGAAACTTTGGAATTTGGCTATACAATTCCTGGGAGTTTTCCTTTTGGGATCTCTTTCAGGAGGTAATCAGTGGATTCTTTCAATTTCTATTTTACACTCTGGTTCAAAAATATCAGGGCAGTTTTCCTTGATAATTACTTGAAAGATGATGTTTTAAGCTCTTTTTTCATAATGGCTTTCAGGTAATCTAATACTTTTTAAGTTATCTCTCCTGGATCTGTTTTCCAGGTCAGTAGTTGTTCCAATGAGATATTTCATATTCTCTTATTTTTTTTCATTCTTTTGGTTTTATTTTAAAATTCCTTGTTTCTCATGGAATCATTAGCTTCCATTTGCTCCATTTTAATTTTCAAGGAATCATTTTCCTCAGTGTGTTTTTGGACCTCCTTTTCCATTTGGCCAGTTCTGCTTTTTTAAGGCATTCTTCTCATTGGCTTTTTGGACCTCTTTTGCCATTTGGTCCAGTCTATTTTTTAAAGTATTATTTTCTTCAGCATTTTTTTGGGTGGGGGGTGATCTCCTTTAGAAGCTGCTGACTAGTTTTTCATGATTTTCTTGCATCACTGTCATTTCTCTTCCCAATTTTTCCTCTACTTCTCTTACTTGATTTTCAAAATCCTTTTGGAGCTCCTCCATGGCCTGAGACCAATTCATATTTTTCTCAGGAGCTTTGTATGTAGTAAATTTGATTTTGCTGTCTTCTCCTGGTTGCATGTTTGATCTTCCTTGTCACCAAAGGAAGATTTTTTTTTTCATTTGAGGGATTTTTTTTCTGTTTGCTAAACTTCCCAGACAGTTACTTGAATTTTTAACTCTTTTTAAAGGTAGGCTCTGTTTCCAGTGTGGAGGGTGTATTGTCCCAAGCTTCAGGGGGTTTGTACAGCTTTTTCAGAGATAATTCTAGAAACCTGTAAGTTTTCAGTTCTTTCAAGGTCCCACTTATACTTTCCTTTTAAGAAGAAAGGTAAAATTTTGTAATGCATCTCCGTCCAAACTCTTTCCCTTCATTTGCCTCCTTTGTCTTGCCTTCAATTTCTTTCACTTCTCTTACCTTACCTTGCCCTCCTTTCCCTTCCCAGGTGCAATTGCATCAATTACATATAATATTTGTTAGTGGCATGTATCAGACACTTTAAAATATATTTAAATTCTAATTTATTTAAATAAATACTTAAAAATTTTCTTTCATTATATTAGTTCTTAAATAAAATTAAGCATTTTAATCTTTACTTATTTCAAATTTTAATTAAAATTTAATTTTTAATTTATTTTTATTTAAATTAATAACCTTTAGTGATCAATTGCTTTCTTCTTACAGTTGTGTGTCATAAGATCCTGATATGTTTTCATATCTCAAAAGAAAATCTTTATTTTCACAAGAGGATAAGTGAGGCTTCTTACTGAAAGAGTCTTTATAGATTCTCTAGTTAAACATGCTCATTTTAGAGATAAAGAAACTAAAATTATTGAACAATGCCAGTAACATAATAAGTAGCCAACCTAAATTTAATAGCAGATCTGCTGATCCCAAAGCAGTGTTCTTCATACTATACCATACCACTTTATATAAATAAACATTTCTGTTTTTGTTTAACTTTTATTATAATTTTTGAGAGCAAGGTAAGTTCTGATACTGACTCCCTCTGTGATATTGCTCAAGTCACTTAGATTCTCTGAAACTCATTTTTTTCATTTGTAAAATCAAAGGTTTGTATTAGATTGCCTGCAAGGTTACTTGCAAAACTAAGTCCTATGTTTTTTTCTTATTTTTTTTAATGGCAGATGTAAATTGATTTAAGAGTTATGCAGGTTGAGATAGAAATTTTTCCTATTAGATATATCTAACAGACAGAGTGAATATATTATTGGATTTAGAATCGGAATAATCTGAATTCAATTCTAGCCTCAGAATCTTATCATACAATTCCTTCCTCTCTTTGAGCCTCTCACCTGCCAATGCTTCTTAATTTTTTTTCCCATTAGCAACCCCTTCAATACTCCTTAACTTGTGTGTCATGACCCCATGTGGGTAGACAAATTGGTTGGGCACAGGGCCTCTTAAATTATGATCAGCAATAAATTTATGATTCTAGGAGCTAAAGCTTAGAAGTAGGATTTGAAACCAGGTCTTCTTGATGTTAATAACTCTAGAGGAGTAAAACAATAGTGCGCAGATAAGTATATTTAACATATGTATATGTAGATAGATAAATAGATATATTTTGGGTATTCAGGATTAAGAAAGGCCTCTGGAAGTAGCACATGTATTGAATTTCAAATACAGTCATACATTTTAGGTGCTAAATTAAAAACAAAGGGGGCGGCTATGCAGGGCTTGGAGACAGAAGATGGTATGGCATGCCGGGAATGAAGAAAGTAGGCCACGGAATGTAGAGTAGATGAAAGAAAATAATGTGAAATCTCTCTAATGAAATATATGGGAATGGCTTGTGAATATTTTTAAAGACACATACAATCCTTTTTTATTTGTCCCAGAGGCAATAGGGAGGCACTGAATCTTTATTTATTTGGGTGGGGATGAGGGGAGTGTATATTTAGTCAGTCAAGTTTGCCAACCACGTGAATAATAAATTGGAGAAAGAAGAAAGCCAATTAAGAGGCTCTTGCAGTAATCCTGGTGACTAGTGTGGTTATGCTGAATCAAAAGAAAGAGATAGATATAATTATTTTTGTTCAGGTAGTGTTGTGAAGACTAGACAGCTGGTCAGATATAGATGTGAAAGGGAGTACAAAACAAAATTATTTTGAGCATGTGAACTTGGATGACTGGAGAGATGATTATACTGTACATGTGACTGGGAAAATTAAGCAAGGTTTTTACAAAATCAATAATTATTTTGGTTGAAAAATATCATTTTAAGATATAAATGGAAGAAAACATTTTATTGTTATGAACCTAATTATCTGAGATGAGTTTGTGTTGCAGAGGGTTTTTTTTTTAATGTTTGAATAATATTCTGCCCTGGAATAAAATGCAAATGACTGATATGATTTTGAATCTGTTAGTACCTGGAACTTAGAAATATTCACACCATCACTACAATCTATTAGTCAAGATTTCATCTAGTATTAGCCCATGGAACTGAAATTAATTTGTTCACAACAACATAAGAAATCCTTACATTTTAGTCAAGGTAATGTCTTAGCATTTAATTAATATTTTCAAATCTTTGCATCAGGATAAAAAGATGTTTTGTTGACTATCTTTGGAGGCAAAACTCAAAGAAACTTACATCTGATGTGTAATTAAATCTTATTAAACTAAGTAGGGATTTTAAGAATACATCTTGAATTGGAATAAGAAAGTAGGCAAAGAGCAACCAAGAATGGATCAGTTTTCCTTATTTCTTTCAATTTTCTTTTCCTTATGCAGGTGCATCCGCATCTGATTTTAGATCATCCTTTACATAATTTGTCCCTTTTATGTAATTAAACTTAACAACCAAAATAACAGTATTTCCATAATTTGATGGCATGTTCCCTCATTAGATTATAAGCTTCTTAAAGAAAAAGTCAGTGGGTGTTGTCCACATCTCTATCCCCATCGACCCCAAGTGCTACTGCAATAAACCATCTTTCTGATAACTGGTGATGGGGAAAATATACTTCCAATTTGGAACAAAGTAATTACATAAAAATATTTTAAATTGTATGGAGTTCAGAATATATTTATCCAGAACATGCATTTGACAAAAATGCAGTTTGTCATTTTGATTATAATTCATTCAAAATAGATACTTTGGCCTGATACTTTAAATAGATCATAAATTTAACACAATTTTGAATTAAAATTGGGAAGGATCATATTTAGGAAAGAGTAGTTATTTGAAGGTTCCAACTTACTTGCTACCACAAATATCTTAAAAACAAAACCAAAGAAAACACAAGTATTTGAAATAATGATACATAGCTTCTGACTGTGGAAAGCTACCATCTTCTCAGAAGATTTAAAATAGTATACATACATAACAGTTTAAAAAGGGTATAAGTAGAAAATACATTGAATTACCTATGTTGCCTTATATGAAAGCAAGGCTGGTTAAACACATGATTAAAGATATCATAAGGTAAACATTTAGACTTAGTAAAGTAGCAAGAGTAAAGAATAACATATGGACCTTTAAAATTAATCCATGAATGTTTAATAGACCCAGAGGAAGGCATAAAATTGAGAGATGTCTGTCTGCCAAAGATATTTAACTGTGATAGAAGAGATTCAGCATGGAGATCGGATTGAAGAGTGATAATCTGTTGAAGATGATGTTTTCTTGATGGTTCTTACTTCATGTGATATTGTGTTGATTTCACTGAACCATAGTCCACCATAGAATCTCTTCTAACAGGTGAGTGGTAAAAGGAGTTTGGCTTGTATATCCCCATAGGAAATATTAAGTGAATGAAAAATGAGTATTGCTCAGATTTCAATATGCATTTGGATATGTGCCCTATAGGGCATCATGTATATCTGAGACACACAGTACAAATGAATATTTTGAAACCAAAACTGAACAATAAGAACAAATCATTTTTTTAAAATCACCTTAACTAACCTTTAGCAAAAGTCACTGATGTTGATGTGGGACCATAAGATATGTGATACTACTACTGCCAAAGAATTTAAAATTAGTTTAACATGAAAGGCAAAGAAAACATAGTGAATATGAATAAGTGGTGGCATAACAAGGGAAAAACTCTGAAGAAGAGGAGTGAATAAAATATATTCAAGAAATTATATAACCAGAGGAAAAGATGGGCTGGTCATATGACAAACTAAATCTGCAAACATTTATTAACTATCTAGCATGTACCAGGAACTGTGCCAACAGTAGAGATATAATAAAAGACAAAAATAGATCTTGCCCTCAAGAAGCTCACAAACAAATGGGAAAGACAACATACCAAGAATTATATCCACACAAACAAAATATACAGATTAAATTTAAGGTAGTTTCAGAGGGATGTTAATAGCATTATGTGGGATTGGGAAAGGTTTGGGATATTAATCTTCAAATACTAGGATGGTTAGCACTTGGGAGAGAGAATAGACTTGCTCTGTTTAGCCCCAATGGTAGATCTTGCAGTAATCTATGGAAGATGCAAAAAAAAAAAAATCAATGTTGGATGAATTTAAAGAATAAGTCCCTAACAAAGCTATCTCCAAGGATAATGGGTTGCCTTGTAAGTTTATGGATTCAGCCTCAATGGTGGGTTTCAGGACCAGACTAGATGATCATTGGTCAAGAATGTTGAAGAAAAGGTAAGGGAATAGATGACCTCTGAGACCCACTCTAGCTCTATCATTCTATGATGATTTTTATTGAAATATTGAATAGTTAATCCTTATTCCTACACAAACATGGTAATACTCCTCTAAAAATTCTATCTAGGCAAATGTGCTTTCCATTTTACCATCACACTTTTATAAAGAGATGTTACCTTCTCTTTTCTGTCCCCATATACTTGAAACTTTTTTTTTCTTTCAGAAATTCTACTTTTCTGTAAGAAAAAGTTTCATTATCCAACACTGATAGGTTTGGGATCTTATTAGAATCATGGGCATATGTGATAAATAACTAGGTTTTCCTTCATTTTCAAAGAGTGACATCATGTGTGATATCTTGACTTACTAGTGAATCGGATTTAAGTGAAACAGAGTTTTAAATACCTTCTCTAATTGCCTAAGAGTTCTAAATATCAAGCTCTAAATACCTGTTGAAGTCACCTTCATGGCTATTGGTACAAATTGTTGTCATTCCTCCATTCTATTAGGGAAAGTTTTCCCATGCTTAGGGTAGATATCCACAAACTCTCCAACAGGTTTAAGTCTTGTTGGTTACCTGCAACCTAGTATAAACCATCTACCAAGATGATTTTACTGAGGTGTGGTTGATGCATAGGCTACAGCTTCTTGATAGTGGCTTTACTAGGCCAGAATTTTCTCCCCTCACAGGACCTTTCCACTCCATTAACTCATACTATGATCTATCTATCATGAAACCTTTCTTTTACATTTTATATCTCAGGTACTATTTTCATAATCATAGTATTAGTGTGAGATTGGGGAACATAGTGTATATTATAACTAAAGTAAAATAACTATGTAATCACAATACTTTCAAATCAGCTTTTGATAGTTTGAGGATGAGATGAGCAACTAAAAACATCACACAAAAGAATTGTTGGGGAAAACAAGCTTTCTTTTTTGTTGAATATAAAAGAAAGAGTTCATTATGGATCACATAGTGGAGAAAGAAAAGATGAAGATAGCATATGAATGTGTTTATAAATATTTAACAGATCAATTGATATGTTTTATTCAACTTTAGCAATATCACACACACACACACACTCACTGTAATGTGAGCTTAATCCTGCTTACTTTTACTCTGCTACATCCAATTAAAAAAAATAACTGTACATACAACTTTATGGATTACAAATGAGCCCAAAGCAAGACAGGTTGAGAGTATGTCAGTGGTGCAAGTTGTTTTAAAATATTTCTATGCATCCAAACCTTCAGCCATCCTCCGAACATAGCCTCATATTAACCTTATGCTCTGACAGTAACAAGTTGTCTAAATGCATTTTTGCTGGCAAAGCTGTATTCCAGGGAGAATGATGTTTTATGCTTATCCCCCTTCTTTTCATCAAGTAATTTGCTGCCCAATTCTAAGGCACAGCAAAAACTGATGCACAGAGAATTGGGATAAGTATAATCATATACACACTAAGACAAATATCATCAATTTATTCCCAATGTGATTCTGGTATAAACATTTTATATTTAGTCTCAGAATAACAGCTTTATTGAGAAAATATAATATACAGGTTTTCATTTCATTGTTGCTTACCATTCAAAAGTAATATTTGTTAGCACATCATGGTAATTTGGAGTAATAAATTTGGATTTCTATTTGTCCTATTTTCTAGGAATGTTTTACAGTGGTTATTTCCACTGTTAGATGAACAGTTCATCATTACTTAGTAATATTATTCTTTTTTTTCAGTATCCAATGTGCCTTGGGTTTAAAATATTTTACATTGATCTCAAAGACGCTTACTTTCTAGAAGAAAACAGTATTTTTACATGAGGAAAAAGCATTATCACCAATGGGCACAACAGATGCAAAGACCAAAACAAAATAAATATATAACTCCCTATCATTTGTGTTGTATCCATTGGCCTTCATTCATGAGTTCATATTCTGAAGACATTAGAGTAGTTTTCAATGCTATGCCTTACATTATCATTTTGAATTATCTTCACCCTCTTATACCTATATCTAACTGTATTTGGAATTCATTCAAATGAGAATTTCTGATTTTCTCTACTCTCTTAGTGGCCACCATGGTGTAGTGAATATAGGACCAGCTTTAGATTTGAGAGATGCATTCAACTTCTGCCTCAGACGCACACTAGTTATACAACTATAAGTAAGCTACTTAACATATTATTGCCACAGACACCTCTAAAGCTGTGATCTACAGATGAGCTGTCAATCTGCTAGCTTAGGCTGAACATTGTGTGTGTGTGTGTGTGTGTGTGTGTGTTTGTGTTTGATGATCATTTTTAAATTCAATTATCAAAATATTTCTGAAAACAAGTTCATAGACTCAAGGATATGAATCGTTTCTATTAGTAGGAGGATTTTCCATGCAAGCAGGTACCCAAACTGATGAAATCATAGGTTCAGACCAAAATATCTTCTCAAAATATCTCTCTACATTTGTGCTTCTTATTTCCTTGTCTTCAGATTTTAATGCTCATATTTTCACATTGTCTATTTGCTATAATTCTTCATGCTGACTTCGAACAATATCGAACTTAACTTTTTCTTTACTTAGAGACAATGCAAGGGTGGTGTACTTAGTCTTTTAGTAATGTAATCCATGGTGTAAACCCAAAACATTTGGTTTTGTCAGGGTATGGGGGGGGTCCCTCATTGGCTTATGCCCTGTAGAAATGTTTTCCCTTGCAATATAAGATTTAGGACCATATCTAGTTTTCTACACACCCATGCACGCACACATATGCACACACACAAACACACAATCTCCCAATCCCCCCAATCTCCCATGCAAGTCATTAAGATGGTAAGACATTTAATAAAAGGGAGGCTTTATTTGTCCTTGCAAAAATATTAAAAAATCATACCATATTCCCTAAAGATTCAGTAAGCCTCTGTATCCCAGAGACCTAAATAATACTCTAAATTTAGGGAAATATCTTTAATTTGATTCCCCTACCACAAGGGTAAATCATTTAGGTTGCTTCCCTGTCCCTACAATGAACCCATCTTCCTCCAGACACTTATCTAGAGTCAAGGGAGATCGTAAATATAAAACACTTCACAAATCTTAAAACTTGTGATCCATGCCAACCATTATTATGAATCTCAAGTTCCCTAGACCTATACACTGAAGTTTTTCCACATTAATATAACCATGGGATTAAACACAAAGGAAAAATTAAGCACATACCTATAGTCAACCTCTTGGTGAGAATGATACAGTTCACAATAACTCAGAGATTCAAAGAAGCAGATGTTTGTTTGTTTTCCTCCATCTAACATGGCTCTTGTCTGTAACATTCATCAGATCTTGCTTCATATAGGAATTAGGTATGATCCAGGAGCTATTTTGATTACTCCCTTTCATCTGGCACCTTAGATAAAGCTGGGGAAATAAAAACTTAGAAGACATCTTTTAACATGTTTGCAACATGCAAATGGTTCCTCATAATTCCTGGGTTCTCTGGCAAAGGTTCCATATAGGTAACCCGATCTCCTAGTATTTGATCAGCTTTTTTTCTTAAATTCCAAATTCCTGTTTTCTATTTCAGCTCTCCACCCTAATTTTAAATGATGATGATGATGGTGATGATAATACTACTAATAATAACATTCATAGCAATTTATGATTTTCAAAGCCTGTTACAAATATTAGCTCATTTTTAAAGGAAAAGTCCAACACAGGTTCATGAACTCTTTATAAATTAATTTATCATTGTCACTTTGATGTTAATAAGGAAATCAACTATAAGCAGTTTACATTTTTTTTTTGCGATGGAATTTTATGCTTGCTTAAAGAAATATAATCAGTGCCAAAAAAAATTTTTATCAACGTGTGGCAGTAAGCACTTTTTTACCTTCTAAAATGGAATAATATCAATGCTGGAATAAATCCCTTATTCAAGGAAGCGTTGAAAACACATGAAAATAAATTGTCTTCAAACAATGATGTTGGAGTTTTGGGAGATTAGAATAATATGATTGTCTTCATGCATATAAATATTGACAACGTGGAAGAGGGGTTGGATTTGCTGTATTTGGACTCATGGACATAGCAAGGATCACAAGTTAGAAGTTCAAAAGTCATAATCCCATATCTGAACTACTTTTTACAATTGTGGACAAGTCAATTAATTTCCATGGTCCTCTGTTTTGTCATCTGTAAAAGCTGCTGATTATATTAGGTGACCTAGGCTGTCATACTCTTTTACATTATACTTTTATTATATTACATTAAATTATATCATATACTATGTAATTATGTATCATATTAAATCACATTAGATTATGATGGCTCATATGTCATACCATGTGTAATGTATCATACCATCTCACATTATATTATTTATCATATTACATATCACATCATGTTGTGTCATGTTATATCATGTTATTCATAAATATAATATAATACTATATTATAATATGTTATTGTATTTTAATGCATATATATATTAATTCCATTGAAAATGCAATTATTTCTGTGGCAAAACAGTAAAAGAATTTGGGTGATTTATCCCTAAAGAACAAAGAAGCTATCAATGTTTTTAAACCACATGGCCCTTGTAAAATATCAGATTGGGTATGTAACCTTTATTTCATGTACCAAAGAATCATTATACAAGGAAAAATAATGGGAACCAATAGAAGAATCTGCTCCAAAAAGGGTTTATTATTCGTCCTTTAGCCAATGATTCCTTAGTCCATGTATACAGCTTTAATAGTTGGCTTATTGGATTTTATCAGATTCTGTTTCAAGACAATAAATAATATAAGTTTGGAGTTCATAGAATTGAAAGCAAAACAACAAATGATAGATATTATTATCATTGAATTACTAATCTATTTTATTTATATAATTAGTAAGGCTAAGGTTGACACCTAAAATCTGCATCCTACCCACAGTAAAAAAAAATTGATGTGATGATATAACCTTTCTATCCGTCTGTCTATCATCTTGAAAATATTCAAGATACAGACATGCACAGAAGTCTAGAGTGGTTTTCTATGATATGTGTATATGTGTGTAAGCATAATGTGATAGATAAAGATTATTTAGATATTATTGCTTATGAATAATACTTTTAACTGTTTTAGTTTGGTAAGTAAAATGTCTTTTAAGAACAGAAATGATAGTTCCTACCTGAAATGGCAACTGTTAAAAGAATAAAATTATTTTAGTAATTCCCTCATATCTTTCCATTTTTTAAAGTATGGTTTTTTAAGTTAGAAAAACATCACCACACAATTAAAACACACACACACACAAACACACATACACACACACCTACCAGAAAATGTCTCCATTAATCACTTTTGTGAGCAAGGGTTTTTCCTTCTGTTATTAGATGCTTAATGTAACTACTGTCAGATGTGTATAATGAGCCCTATTCCAAGTCTAGTTACCTGGCAATGTAACTATCTTTCATCCACTAATCCAAAAGTGTGGCTACAATAAATGGATATTTTTTTCTCTAATCCTTTAAAGGTAAGTGTAAGATTAAATTTGCAACAGAACAATTATCATGATTTGTCTATTTTAATGAGATTTTAACAAATGCTAATTTTCCTTTGTTAATGAAAATAAGAAAGCTCATTAGATTTTATTACCTCTATGAAGAATCTGAGAATTAAAGCTCATGTGTATTGAAAATTGTACTTGTTGGATAAAATTTTATTGATCTATTATACACAAGATTTTCTTTAATGAAAATAGATGTCTATGTTGCATTTCTCCTTCAAATTGTTTCTCCTTTGTGTGTGTGTATAGAGCTTGCATGTTGAATCATTTCCTCCAAATCAGCCATGTTTTGCTAACATACTTCATTAAAAATCAAATAATGAAAGAAATATTCTAATAACTTAGGTAAGAATAATTTTATATTCTGATTAGGGCAAATGTTATAAGCAATATAAATATTTATAGAAATATATTTTTCAGAATTTACTGTTATTTTCTTCTCTAACATTATTCTAATTTCACCAAGTGCAGCACTAGATGAGTAGCCAAAAAGAACTCATGTTTCATATTAAGGAGATAGCTATACTACCTTCTGCAGAAAAAAAGGAACAAGGCATTTGTCAAAAAATTGTATTGAACACTTGAATAATGTTAGGGAGAACAATATTCTATCATCCCTGGAAATACATTTTTATGCTGATGGCCGTACTATTGATGATATTACTTTATAAAACATTTATTACCACTTCAAAGTAAATAAAAAGTTACTACTACTCTGAGAGAAAAAAAAATCAAGATATTTTAATGGTTCTCTAAACTAAGGCTCAAATCACTTCATTCTCTTAGCATTGCTATACATTTTAAATAATAGCCTAGGTGAAATGATATAGTTCCTCAAAAATATGAAAAAAATTAGAATGATAAAATTTGTTTTTTTAAAAAAGCTGCATTTAGGAAAGAAGAATATAGTATATAGAAGGATAGCCTTGGAGTCAAATATGAATTAATCTATCAAGTCTTTATTAAACAACTACACCAGTGTTGGCCTAATGCTGTGTATATAAGACAACAGTGTAATAGTTACCTACTCTCCAGGAACACAAAGGAATGATAATTTAGTCACTGTATTCCATTTCCTGTGTATAAATTCTCTCCTTTAGCAGAGAGGCTCACATCTTACTAGATAAATGCTAGGGAGTTTTCTGAGGCAATATTTCATTAAGGTAACAGATATGTGTGAGAAATAATGCCAGCCACTGTATGCCTAAGTATTTCCTAAGTATCATTGCCATTCCCTATCAGAGTTATGGGGGAGAGAAGTGGAAGGATACCTATTTCTGTTTCTGTATAAAGCACTAGCAGTGAAGCACAAGGTAGCTGGATAAGAGCAGACAATGAAAGAAACAAGGAGAAGACATGCTGGAAAATGGCAGAGTAGAGATAGGTCAATTTATTATCTCTGTCCTAATCTTCTCACAGATTGAAAATCCACACCAACACCTCTTGCCCTGAAAAAAAAGAAAGAGAAAACATAATGAGTAATGGGGCAGGGAGTTATGGGGTAAAACGCTATTGGCAAAGTCAAATGAATGAGACTGGGAATATTATAATTTTTCATGCTGCCATGGAATGTGAGCCCACACTGATTCACATGAGATTATTCTATGCTTTAGTAATTGCCATCAACTGCTCAAAATCAGGCTAATTCCTGATCACCTTTCACCACCAAACCCCAACCCCTAATTAGTTGAGAAACTCTTTATCAAGCTCAACGCCCAAACTTCCCACCTCAATGAAGAGCCATATCAGATACTGAAAGCTAATAGGTCACCCAACTACTAAATGCTATTTACTCTTGTTAAGGAACACTGCCTAGTTATATCTACTATTGTCTGCCCACCACTGAGCAAAATCTTATGTTATGGACCCTTTTACCCTGCCCAGACAGAGGAACCTCACTCTCCAAAAACATTTCTTCTATTTTCTTCAAGAAACTTTCCCCAACAATCCTTAATGCTAATACTTCTTCCCTGAGATTATCTCCAATATATCCTTTATGTATTTTGTTTATAAAGTTGTTGGCATCTTCTTTCTCCTATTAAACTGAGAACTCTGTGAAATCAGGAACTTAAAAAACATACAAGAAAAGCTATAAAAATACTTTTGCTCTCTGAACCAATGATAACTTCATTAGGGAAATATACTTACATTGAACAGTAACAAGATCAAAATGCCTCTTCAAAGATTTTCAGAGCAACATTATATATCATTGCCAAAACCTGCAAGTAACCTAAATGTTTGTAGTAAGGGGTGATGAAATAAATTGTGGTTCATTAAGCAATTGAATATTGTAAAGCAATTAAGATAGATATGTATGATTAATACAAAGAAAACTAGAAATAACTTAAAAATTTACAAAGATAAAAATCAGAAAAAGAAAAATGGATAACAGAATAAATATGATCACATGAGCGAAAATAAGTGAGATTGAATAGTCAATTCTGTATAACAATGCATAAAAAGAAACTGAAAAAATTTATGATATATTATGAATTAAATGAAAATGAACATAAATATTTATCCAAAAATATAATTGCCTGTATTGATCTTTACCATTGTTTCTAATTTTTACAAGTAAGAAATAAAAACACAATGGGAAGCCCACAAATAGGAAATAAGGGAATGAAATAATAAAAGGTTATTTACTAAAATTATTGGTAAAATAAGGAAACTGTTCATGGTCTTATAAAAAATTGAATATTAGAAGAGTATGGAAATTTGCTAAGCATATGTCCAAAAGGTTTTACCTTCTAAATGTCACATGTAATTCATTGGTCTCAGACTCATATAAATTATTATCTGTACTTCGATAATTTGTTTGTGTGTCCTTTGATTCTAATTGCACTCCCTCACAATCAATCAATCAATCAATTAATTAATCAGCTATCATTTGTAAGGCAGGTGGCCTATGTATTTGTATCCCTAATTTACATTTGGATTTTAAAAAATTAGCCATTAGTAAAGTTATTTGATTCTGATCACATTCGTGTCAAGATCTAAAATTTAGACTAGATCTCAGATCCTAGGACTCTAAATTCCATGATCTTTTCATTGCAATAGGTAACACCCATCTTTGTATTAGGGAATGCTTTGGGAAGAAATTGTGGACTAGTAATATCATGCACGCACGCGCTCACATACACACACACACACACACAGGTATTATAAGAGGATAATACAATTAAAAGAAATAAATAGATCAAGCTATAATCACTCAGTGAGTTGTTTATTATCAGATTTCATTACAATATAGAATTTCAAAGATAAAAAGTAAGAGTTCAAATTTTGTTGTCTGAATTCATTATCTACATTTTTCTCTAGTCATAGGAATAAAGTCATGAATCTGTAGCAGACAGTGTTGATTCAGAGATCATCAGACACTGTCAGAAGAACCAGCTGGAGGGCTGTGAAATCCAACCACATATTCAATGTTGACAGTGTTTTTACAAATTGATGCCAAACAAAACTTTGACATTTCCTAAGGAAATATGCCATTAGAACTAAAGAGTGACATTAGCACATCTATACACAAGGGACTAGAACAGTTATGGAAAGATGAAAAGAATCTCATAACATATATTTTTCTTTTATTTTAAGGCCCAGTGTATAACTTGGACATTAGACAGATCATTCCTGAATGATACAAAAAAATTTCTGTTTCTCTGCCAATTCTTTGACTCCTGTGAAAGAATAGCACCCTCATTCATTCTTCACAAAGAGCCAGATCAATGTTTCTTATTTATGATGTACACAATTTGGATACTGCTTTCATTGATGTCATCTGTCCCCATGACAATGGGTTATAATGAAAGATCACTTCTGTGTCAGGAAAACTAAGTATTAATTCCAGGTCTGCCAGTAACTAGTCATGTGATGTTTATCAAGAAGATGAGGCCAATACCTTTAAATTATTGATAATTCAAATGTGGGGAAAGTTGCAAGAATGTCACCTGCTTACCTTGTGACAGTTTGAACAGGAATCAAATTTGTATGTGTTCTTCCCCAGTCTCAAATACTTGACAATTAACAGGAGAAAGTCCATCTCAAGAGCCTCTCCAAGAACAAGCTAATACTGTATCATTTCAATGACCATATGGTGTAGAAACATGGTGATAATAGCAATATCTCCCACCCAAATATATTCTTTTTAAAAAAAATACAATCTCAGCATAATAGCTTTTCATAATGCTTCACATATTTAGAACTGAAGGGATGTCAGAAGTCATTCTGTCCAATCTATTTCTTTTATAGATGAGGGAAAAGCATTGAATGAAGACTTGCCCAGGGTCACAGAAGTAGTAATCATCCTAGCAGGCATTTGAACCCAGGTCCTCCAATTAGAAGCTGAACACCTGTTCCACAGTTACATGCTCCTCCAACATCCAGTTCATTTACTTTAGCAAGAACTGTTACTTATGATATCTTTGGGCAATCTCTGTGATTTGTGAGGAACTTCAGACCTAAATAGAGTTTTATTAGTAACTTTGTTGTATTTAAGGCAGCTAAGTGGCACAGTGAATAGAGTGTCTGATCTAAAGTCAGGAAGACACGTCTTTCTGAGGTCAAATCTGGGCTGAGACACTTATTGGCCATGTGACCCTTGGCAAATCACTGAACCTTGTGTGCCCCAGTTTCTGAGTCTGTAAAATAAGGTAGAAAAGAAAATGACAAACAAATCCAATAACTTTGCCAAGAAAACCCCAGTGGGGTCCAGAGGAGTTAGAGATGACTGAAAATTACTGAATGGTGACAACAAAATTAAATTATTTGTGTGGCTAAACAACAAAATACATGCCTTTGAACTCATCTTTGTGCATATTTATGTCTCTGAAAAATTTGATGTAGTGTTTGTATATGGCACTGAAATACTTGTGGTTTTATCAGTAGGAAAATGATGGGAAAAAAATGGATTGTTTCCTAATGGGGTGTCATTTTCATAATCACCAAGAAGTATTTAGTTAAGGTTTTATCATATGCAAAGCATTATGCTAAGCACTGGGGAAACAAAGACAAAAAATATAGATCTTGCCCTCCAGGAAACCACTTTTAGAAGGAGAGATGACATTTAACAAATTGTGTGTATACAATATACATACATTGTAAATGGGAGATTATTTCGAACAATGCAGGGAAAAGAAGAGATGAAGAAAAGCCTCCTGTAGATAGTAGGATTTGACCTGAGATTTGAAGGAAATGTTGAGGAAAAGGTGATAAGGGAGATCAATACAGACATGAGGAATGGCTACTGAAAATCAAAGTAGGCAAGAGTTAGAGTGTTCTGTGCAAAGAAAAAGAAGGGCCATAGAAGATGTGGAGTAAAGTGTAAGAAAGAATGAAATAAAGGAATGAACCAGTTTGTGAAAGACTTCAAAATCTAAATAAAGGATTTTATATTTGATCCATGAAATTTTGGGGAAATATAAGAGTTTATTGATCAGTAGGTTGACCAGGCCAGAAATTTAGTACAATCAGTGGCATTTAGTGAAAGATGAACTGGATTAGGGAGAGACTTGAAGCTAGGAATTCAACCAGAAGAATATTGCAATGAGAAGAATACATGCAAAGAGATGGCAAAGACTTCCCAGAGGTGGCAGATATTGAGTAGAGAGAAATATATTAAAGGGATATTGTGAACATAGAAACAACAAGATTTAGAAAAATAATATTAAGTAATATGTGAATCAGAAGTCAAGAATGACAACTACATGGAGAGTCTGGGTGGTTGGCAGATGGTGGTACCTGAGAAGGCAATAACAATTTTGGAAAAGGAGAAGTTTTGGGGAAGAGATAATGAGTTCTGTTTGCAATGCCTTGACTTTGTGATGTCTTCAAGTCATCTAGTTCAAGATGTTAAATAGGAAGTTGATGAGGTGCAACTGGAGAGCAGAAGATAGATTAAAATATATAAATGCATATGAGAATTATCTGTATAAAGATTATCATTGAATTCCATATACCATTTTTTTGTAGTAAAGGGTTTGTCTTAATTATCTTTTTATGTAGGTGTCTCATTAACCAGGCACTAACTCAATGCCATATGGCACAATTAATAACAGAGTCCTTGAGCAAAAATTATAATAGGAATATTGTTTAGCTGTGTCAACACATAATTTTGGTTTTTTTGAAGTAGAAATGTGAGAAGATTCAAAATTATGATTATTTCAACTAATCTCTCAGAAGAAATTATTTTAAAAAATTTCAGTTGAGAAATAAAAGCTAAAATTTTATTTTTTAAAAAAGGTTTCTATGGGCATTTCTGACATTATCATTAAGCCTAATTAGCCATGCGGTATTTCCATTCCCAAATTGTAAAGGAATACAAAAATGAAACTGATTTTTAAAAGTTAATCTAACAGTAAAGAGACCCACAAGACTTTTGAAGTATTAAGTTGAGTAAAATTGTTTTATTTTTCACCCTTGTTCATCCCTCCCCCATGTAGCTTTACAGAGTAGTTAGAACCATTTGATAAAGCTATAATTATTCAAGCCAAACATCTTCGTTTTGCCACTTTAATTTTTTTTTAAATATTAAACTGCCATTCATTCAGGAGATAATTAATTGAAATGTCAGACAGAAACTTTTGGTGCAGAATATATTCTTGTAGTAGCCAAAGTTGTCTATAAAGTCAGGGCCTTGATTACTAAGTTGCTTCTCTTATATGTACAGAATTTCTTTTGTTGATGCTCAACTTTTGTGTTTGTTTTCCTTCTTATCCCTTTGAGACATTCTTTTGCAAATCTTTCATCAGTGCTTGATGTACAGCACTCTCCCCTCTCAGAATTTAATCCAATCTTTTAAGAGAAAACATCTTTTCCCAGTATATCACAAATCAATTTTCAGTTTGTCAACAGTGAATTTAAAAGCTCTTCACCAAACCTGCATTGTTTTAGAACTTATTATATTGATTTTTTCAGAGCTGGTGCTGAATTTTATTTTTAATGGGTGATGTTTTCTCAAAGACTAGGAAAATATATCCATATTTATATCCGTATCTATAACTCTCTGAAGTCATAATGAAGTTTAAATCTTTTTGTGAGTTTGAAATTACATTAGAACTTTTGGGAAACCTCGTATCTGTTTCTCTCTGTCCTTTAAAAAAATAAATTATACAATTTTAATCACAGGAATCTGTTTTTCTTACCATTTCACTGCTATCCTAAAAAGAAAAAAAGCTCTTTTTAACAAATATACATAGTCAAGCAAAAGAAATTGTACTCACTGATCTTAGTAAAAAAAAATACACTTCTCATTCTGCATACTCTATTCATCAACTTTCTGTCAAAAAGTATATAATACACTTTGTTATTGATTGTCTGGAATCATAAATGGTCATTGAATTTATCAGAGTTCTTAATTGTTGTGTTTATATATATATTTTTTTGCTGCAAAATTGTTCTCTTGGTTCTGCTCATTTCATCGCAAATCAGATTATAAATGTCTTATAAATTGTTCATTTTTATAATATTTATGTTATTATGCATGTATATATACATATATACTATATATAGCATATATCCAGATGTATATATGTATTTAGTATATATAAATATTGATTACATATAATCTAGTATATATTATAATAGTATGTGTTTATATATATTTTTTCTCTTTTTTCTTACTTCATTCTGCCTCAGTTCATATAAAATTCTCATTGTCTCTTTGAAATTATATATTTCCTTATTTACAACACGCAGTCTATAATTTATCTATCATTTATCTATTATCTTCCATTTTCTCTCTCTCTCTCTCCCTTTTTCTTTATTTCTTTCTCTCTGATTGGAGGGCTGGAACACCAGACAAATCTTTATTTCTCAATAGCTGTACTGTTTTTATTTGACACCACCATCATCATGCCTCTTTATAGGGTACATTCTTCTCCCACCCTTACCCCCTTTCAGATTCCTTTTGTGTTTTCTCTTCCCCCATTAAAATGTATGTCCCTTGAGGGTAAGGACCATCTTTCTTTTCCTTATTTGTATCCTCAAACTTTAGTATAGCTTTTGGCACATAGTAAGCATCTAATAAATGTTTATCATGTGGTATTATATGTTGTGAAAAAAAAATGAAAGATCAACGTTCCTGACTTCCTTCCTAAAGTAGTTGAAGTCAATTAGTGACTTTGTTTTGAATTGTTTATTTATTTGTTTTTTCTAGTAGACAAGGCCTAGCTAAAGCCTTAATAATTCATTTTTAAGAATGAAATGAAATGAGATGCTTGTAGAATATTTAGCAGTTAAAAAAAAATACTGTACTTAGCCATAACAAAGGAAAGTGTGATTCAACAAGTATGACAGGTACAGCTGTAACCTATGCACCCATGTAGTTCAAATTTGATGTTGTGACCAAATGAGTCACTCCGAAGTCACTGAATATTTAATAAAGAAAGTTTACTTTGTCAAAACAGCAAAAATATGCACATAGTTACAAAGCTACTTAGCTTATTTGGATATCATCCATCATCTCCTTCTGTGAATGTATTTGGTCAGTTCATCAGGATTTAATTGATTCATGTTGTCTCAGCTAGCACCAAATCTGAAAGGCCCTGTTTATTTGGCTTCCAGACCAATCTGTTTGCACTAGGGAGATAGCTGTTTAAGGGAAACTAGGGCCATCAGAGAAGCTGCTTCAGGAAAATAATAGACCTACCACAACAAGACTACAGCATGGATTGAGTTGAGCAGTGCTTCCTTGCCCTTTATTTTTCTCCTTTCCCATGATGACTTGCAGACAGAAGCCAGAGAGTAGCTGGAGTTCTTCATGTCCCTGGCTTCTATTTTTTCATTTATTTATTTATTTATTTTTCTATTTATATATCTATCTATCTATTTTTTATTTTTTATTTTTTGTATTCAGGCTAGCAGGAAGCTTATCAGTGTTGTAAGTATTAGGCCATCATGCCAATTACTTTTGGAAAATAGTTTTAATGTCTTTTAAGCAAAAGTTTGCCTGGCCTGCATCAGGTAGGAACTTAGGGGAAAAAAACAGCCTAAGCCAATTTATATAGACCTAAAAACTGTTGTTCCTTTCAAATCTGAAAAGGTAATAATGTGAATTGGATATGATTAGATGATTCAGTAGGAGAAACAAAATAAGTCTGTGTCCTCTCCATAGTATAGATTCATCTCACCAAGGCTTGCAATGGGTTTGGACTTCAGTGATTCTGAAATAAATTTAGCTATTCAGAGAAATTTGAAATTATGAGCCTGAAAATTAGCTAGAGTATTATTATATCCTGTCTGAACCATTGTGTACCAGCAATAGAAGGAAAGGAAGAATTGGTAATCAGTCCAGTTCTATTCAATAAACTTTATTTAAGGATTTTTCTGTCCTCCAAGAAGCTCTTTCCATTTGTGGGAATATAATCATTACTGAAAGCATCATAGGATTGAGAATCAGATTTTAAGGTTGGAAAAGTCATTAGAAAAAAATTGAATATGATTTGCTTATATTACACACAAGGAAACTGAGACCCAAAAAGGCTAAATGTCCATACCTTGTTATTATATAATTTATTTTGACTACCGGTCTAGTTTTCTTTTGACTAAATAAATCTGCCATTCTGGTAATCAGAAAGTGTTATATGAGAGATAAGTGTCCTGTGGCAGTGAACAAACAAGAAGCTTATAAAAATATTTGAGCAGTTTTGCAAAATTAGTACAGTGACAGACTGACATTTATCTTATAGAAGGCTTCTGTTACATGTTGACATACAATGGGAAATCCAAAGCATTGAAGGTATACATCAGAGATAAAAGTTGAAACTCAGTTCTATTCCTTGGCAGGCAGCACATTATCAAACGACACACTGATAAACATAAAAGCAGGAACCATATCAAGAAGATCAGCATTTCTTTTAGATTAATACTAGTGTGGCATCAACATGGCATTGAGCATGCCGTTTGCTGCTGTTCAAATGGCTTTATGGCTCCCAGACACAGCCTTGTCATAGATGATATATTTGTATTCATCAACAGTTTCATCAGCATCCTCATGTACAATGGCAAGAAGGGCTTAATTCTAACTTCATCTTTGGACTTGTCTCCCAGCCCCACAGGTAGGCTAATGTCAAACTCTCTGTAGAGGGCTTAAGAAGTAGAAAGGTAGATGGCAACAGGATAGTCAGTAGCTAATAAATAACAAGTTGAGCTGAGTTGATTTCAAGTAGGACAAACATGAGGAACATTATATCAGTCCATGTCAGAAGTAGTTCCTTTTTTCTATAATAAACAGGAAAAAGATCTCAAAGGTATCTAAATACCTAATATGGGTGATGGGGTTTGTGGGAAAGTTATTTAACCAATGCAGCAGAGAAATGAACACCAGCAAACATTGTAAGCAACAAATTGAACTGTTTAACATATTAATATCATTAGATTTTTCAGCTATATTTATTCACATAGACGGTAACAGAGGAACTAATCTTAACTTAGATTTTTAAAAAGACAATTATACATTCTAAAAATCATAGAATATGGAACTTACGGGAACTTCAATGCTTATCTACTTCATTAACTCCCTCATTTGTTTAGAGATGAGGGAACTGTGGCCTATAGTGGTGAGGTAACTCATCCAAAGTCACTTACATTTTAAGCAACAGAGTCTTTATTTTAATCTAAATCCTCTCAATCAAAAGTCTTTGTTCAGTAAAGCCAAAATTCATATAAAATGATAATACCTTTTGAAAGGATTGAAATGAAGAAAATTAAGAAAATAATATTTTTCATAGGAAATTTTCACTTTTATTAAGAAGTCTCCTCTACCTGATCCCATTAATTGATTACATGAAAAGATATCTTAGGTAACACAGTGGTTCAGAGAATAACTGATTCCATAGACACAATGATAAAAAATAAAATAAAATAAGAAACAGAATTGTTCAGGGGAACCAATATCACTGACACTCAGGTTCATACCTTGCCCAATGTGTTAGATTTCCACAATCTGGCCAGATTTGGCTATAATGTATTAATGATATTATCTTAAAATTTTAAAAAATGGATAAGGGCATGTGAGTTAATAAGCTATTATTTATTCATGTTACTATAAGAATCATTAAGATCCCATCTTCAATAAAAGGCATTTATTATCTAAAATTATAAAACAATACTAAATGAACAAATTTATGAAGCAAATAGAGCCATGAAGTAAAGTAGTCTTTTTCAGTGCAGATGTCAAAGTATTTTAGTTTAAGGAGCTTTACAGTATGTAGAGCAGAGAAGCACTCAGCCATCCTCTCTGGAATTTCCTTCCAAACAACTCTAAAATAAGGCCTCAACTTGAATTCTGGAGCAAACAAAGTTCAGATGAAACAATTTTCCAATCAAAGACAACATAGGAGGTCAGCAAGAAAAGTATTTCTAACCAGGGGTGGTGGGCCCTGATAGCACAGTACAGGTAGCAGAAGCAGAAACTTATGGAACTCCCAGCCCAATGATGGTTGGAGGTGGTGGTGGTGGTAGTGGACAACTGATTGGAAGGAGATTGAAGGGAATCCTTTGCTCACACTGGGTTAGGGACTCTGTGACATTCATTGCTCATACACAGCTACAGGTTACAGTCCCAGGGCCAAAAGGAATAACATTTGTCGTAGTAGGGGAGTAAGGGTTCAGATCACAGTTCCAGGGTGGAAATTAGAAGAGTGCCCTGATATCCTAGAACCAGAACATAAAATTAAAATTGAAAGAATCCACTGTTAACTTCCTGAAAGAGATATGAAAATGAAAACTACCAGGAATGTTATGGCCAAATTCCAGAGCTCTCAGGTGAAGAAAAAAATATTGCAAACTGCCAGAAAGAAGCAACTTAATATCATTGAGCCACAGTAATGATCACATGAGATTTAGAACTGTATTAAAGGATGAGAGAGCTTGGAATATGATATTCCAGAAGGCAAAGACCTAGGAATGCAGCCAACAATGGCCTATCCAAAATAATTCACTAAAATGCTTCAGGAGGAAAATGGGTATTTAATAAATAGAGGATTTTCAAGCCTTCCTGATCAAAAGACCAGAGATTAATAGAAAATGTGAGTTTCAAACACAAGACTCAAGAGAAGCAAAAAAAAAAAAAGTAAACATGAAAGAGAAATCATTAAAAATCAATTAGGTTAAAATATTTGCATCCCTTCATGGGAAGATGATAATCGTATCTCCTAATATATAATGATTAGGGCAGCTAGAAGGAGTGTACATAAACAGAGGGCATGGGAATGAGAGGACTTTAGTGAGATTTAAAAATAATAAAATTAAGAAAGAAGGAAGCAGGCAGAACCAAGATGTTGGAGAAAAACCAGGAAGTGGCCTGAGTTCTCCCCAGTTTCCATTGGAAACATTAAATCAAGCCTTTAAATGGATTCTAGAGTGACAAAACCTACAAAAAGATAGAGTGAAACAATTTTTCAGCTTAAGATAGCTTAGAAGGAATTCAGGAAAGGTGTCTCTCACTTGAGTAAAAGAGGAATGCAGTCCAGCACAAACAGTGTCTGTGCAAGCCAGCAGGAGGCTCTTAGCTACCACACAGATTGGCAACTGAGGTCCTTTGGTACTGGCTCAGCAAGATAGTGCACAGCAGGCCAGCTGTGAGGCCTCCAGCCCTAGTGCATTAGGCAAACAGCTAGCCTGGGGAACTCCCAGAAAAACAGGCACTAATAAGCTGGGCCATCCAATCACAGTGGGCAAGGTGCTGAGGCAGGAACAGAAAACCAGTGACCAGCCCTTTGGCCCCCAGACCAAGAAGCTTGGGACAGTGCCCTCTGTGCCCCTGCAGCAGAGCTCAATTTTAAAAGTCATTAAATAGGTTAAAAATTAATTAAAAAAAAATCAGAAAAGAGCCCTGACCATAGAAAGCTATTATGGTGACAGAGAAAATCAAAACATAAACTCAGAGGACAACAATGTCAAAATACTTACATGTGAAGCCTCAAAGGGGAAGATGAATTGGTCTCAAGACCAAAAAGCCTTCTTGGAAGACTTCAAAAAGGATTTTAAAAATCAAATAAGAGAGATAAAAGAAGGATTGTAAAAGAAATGAGAGGTATGTAGGAGAGTGTCAACAGTTTGGAAAAGGAAGGACAAATTGACTAAAGAAAACAAATCCTTAAAAAGTAGATTTGGCCAAAGGGAGGGGGGTAATCCACTGAAGAAAATAACTTTTTAGAAAGTAGAACTGATCAAATGGAAAAGGAGGTACAAAAGCTAACTGAAGAAATTGGGGAAGTGGAAATTAATGACTTTATGAGACTTTAAGAATCAGTCAAAAAAAATCAAAGGAAGGAAAAAAGTAGAAGAAAATGTAAAATACCTCACTGGAAAAAACAAAACAAAACAAACAACTGACCTGGAAAATAGATCCAAGAAAGATAACTTAAGAATTACTAGCCTGCCTGAAGGCTATGATAAAAAAAAAAAAAGAGCCTAGTTAGTGTCTCTTAAGAAATTACTAAGGAAAATTACTGTGATATCCTAGAAACAGAGGGTAAAATACTCATTGAAAGAATCTGCCAATCACCTCCTGAAAGAGATCCCAAAATGAAAACCCCAAGGAATATTGTAGTCAAATACCAGAATTATCAGGTCAAGAAGAAAATACTGCAAGTAGCTAGAAAGAAACAATTCAATTATAAAGGAGCCACAGTCAGGATTGCACAGTACATAGCAGCTTCAACATTAAAAGATCAGATGGCTTGAAATACAATATTCCAGAAGGCAAAGGAGTTTGGATTACAACCAAGAATCAACTAGCCAGCAAAAATGAGCATAATCTTTCAGGGAAAAAGACAAATATTCAATGAAATAGAGGACTTTCAAACTTTCCTGATGAAAATACCAGAGCTGAATAGAAAAATTGATCTTCAAATAGAAGACTCAAGAAAAGCATAAAAAGTTAAAAAGGAAATAAAAAAAACACATGTTATTCAATAAGGTTAAATTGTTTACATCCTTACATAGGAAGATGATAGTTGAAACTCTTGAGAACTGAATCTCTATTAGGGCAGTTAGAAGGACTATGCATAGAGTGAGGGTATAGATGTAAGTTGACTTTGATATGATGATATAAAAAAATTAAGGGGTTAAAAAAGATTTTACTGGGAGAAGAGGAAGAAAGGAGGCAGAATAGGATAAATTTCATCACATGAAGAGGCACAAAAGACTTATTATAGTAGAGGGAAAGAAGAAAGTGGGACAAACAATGTTTCCACCTACATCAGATTTGGCTCAAAGAAGGAATAACATACATACTCTGTCAGGTATAAAAATTTATCTTACTGCACAAGGAAGGGGGGGGGAAATAAAAGGGAGGGGAACTGATAAAAGGAAGGACCAATTGAGGGACGTGGTGGTCAGAATCAAAACAGCTGTTAGGAGGGACAGGGTAAAGAAGAGAGAAAAATATAAATGGAGGTGAAAACAGGATGGAGGAAAATATACAGTTAGTAATCATAACTATGAATGTGAATAGGATGAACTATCTCTGGATAGCAGAGTGGATTAAAAACATGAAATCCTACAATATGTTGTTTACAAGAAGCACATTTGAAGCAGAGAGATACACACAGAGTAAAAGTAAAAGGCTGAAACAGAATATATTACTCTTCAGCTGATGTTAAAAAAAACAGGGGTAGCAATCCTTATCTCAGAAAAAGCAAAGGCAAAAATAGATATAATTAAAAGAGATAAGGAAGGAAACTATATCTTGCTAAAATGTACTATAGACAATAAAGTCATATCAATGCTAAACATATATGCACCAATTAAGTGAGTTACAGAAAGAAATAGACAATGAATCTATACTAGTGAGGTGCCTCAACCTCTCTCTCACAGAACTAAGTAAATCTATCACAAAATTATTAGAATGCTTGCTGTCTTAGGGAGGGTGGAAAGGAGGGCTGAGGGAGAAAAATTTGGAGCTCAAAATCTTACAAAAATTAATGTTGAAAATTATCTTTATATGAAATTGGAAAAATAAAATACTATTATGTGGGAAAAAAAGAAAGCGGGATGGACTGCTATAAGGGGCAAGGAAGAGAAAGAATGGGGAAAATCATCTCACATAAAACAGATGTGAATGGAACAGCTTTTAACATGTAAGGGAAGATAGAGTGGCTGGCAGTGCTTGAACTTTATGCTCATCTCTATTTCTAAACTCTATTTGCATTCATTATTCACAATGATGCTATGTTGGGGAGAGATTATTTGTTTATGGGAGACATGTTATGTTTCATATACCATCATTTTAGAAAATATCTTTGCTGTGAGTTAATTGCATCCTCTGACTTTTGAAAAGCAAATACATTGATGGGGACTTTACAGTTTTAGAAGTGAAAATCTATGGCCTAACTTGAAACTGGATAAGTCATTGAAATTTATGAGTCTAAATTGGTGGGGTAGAGGTAGGCCAAAGTGAGACTAAAAGATAATGCAAAAAAGTCAAACATTTCAAGTGTTATATTTAAGTTAAAGGTACTGTTCATTCTTAATTTAAAAAAATAGCTCAAGGAAACTGTATGTGTAATTTTATAAGTACCTAAATGTTCCTTGATACCTCTCATATTCAGTGCTATTATTTTTTATAGAACTCTATAAGATTTAGTTTTAAAATAACTCAGATTAGTAGTCTAGTCTTCTACTCTATGCTCATTCAGCTCAAAGAGGAATTAAGAAGTGTATCACCATATGGAATTTTCCTTCTCAGATAAAACTCTAAATATCTTTTTAATGAACCACCTAGTTTAGCATTACCACTGCTATGTTGCTCTAAACTTTTGGAAAATTAGAGACATTTGAGAATGTGATGATAATAATGATGATGTTCCTGAATTAAGCAAATCATTATGACATGTAGGTATGGTTTATATTTAAAAAATCATTCTTAGCAGTCCCATTCATTTCTTTTTCATTGTTTATTACCTCACTGTGAAGGTCCAACTTGCTTCTTAAGAATTATTTTATAGAATTGTGTTTATACTATAAAAATTTAATGTTTAAAATTGTTTAGTAGTATAGTAATATCTTGCCTTTAAATATATGTATTTCACACACACACGTATATAGGTTGTCTCCTCCTACAGAATATAAGGTCTTTAATGGCAAGGATAGTTTATTTCCCTTTTTTTCCCTTTCACCCTGCAGTGACTGGAACAGTGATTTTAAAAACTCATTAATTAATTAGTGTTAAAGTCAAAATTTCTGGAGGGAAAAACAGAAGCAGAAAACAACAGGTTAAGGGAATTTCGATAAAAAAGAGTTTCAAGAAAACACAAGTGCACAAGTACACACAAGTTCTAGGCTTAGTGGTTGAATGTCTCAAATCTCAAGCAAACACTGTGGAATGTAATGGGGAACAAGAAAATAGAGGTTTTGGGGACATGTCAAAGAGTAATCATTGGTACAACAAACAAGGCTGATTGATACCAATTTGATTTTGCCTTCAAGGGCTATGCTTGCTTGAATTGACAGACACAAGAAATTAAGTACCTTTCTATATTCCTCAGAAATCTGCATACCATCTTAAATTATACACACACACACACACACACACACACACACACACACACACACACTACATACAGAGAGAGAGAGAGAGAAAGAGAGAGAGAGAGAGAGAGAGACAGAGAGAGAGAGAGAGAGAGAGAGAGAGAGAAGAGAGAGAGAGAGAGAGAGAGAGAAACCCTACTTATTTGCTTGATACTATTCTAGGGGTATTCAAGGGGTTGGATTTACCCAGGCAAAGAGGAAATAAGCCCTTCCCTCAAGAAGGTTATGTTTTATCATGGGAGACGATGTGAATGTGTGTGTGTGTGTGTGTGTGTGTGAGTGTGTAGCAAGAGTTGGACACCATGCTACATGCTGAAGACAGGTCTGTAAATAATATCCTATGAACCATTGCTAAGTTTTCCTTGATATTTCGTGGAAAATGTGTTCCCTTCTCTAAATCTTGTCACTTTGTAAAGAAGCAGTAAATGCTTTCCAAACCCTGGGTTTTTCCACTGCATGCAAGTTCAAATTGGAGGGAGAGTACATCAAAGTTATATCCTATAGGACTGGACAATATGCAAAGAAGAGTGACCAGCTCAATCAACCTAAAATAGGAGAGTGACTCTGCCTACTGCTTCTTTCTTCCTTTCACTCTCTCTCATCTGTCAAATAGTTCTCTCTAGCTAGATTTTATGTGTAAGGGGTTGGACAGGACAGCACACATACCAGTATCATGATTTCTACAATCAAATGATAGTTAAAATAAAGGTTCATCTAGGAAAAAAAAATTAGATTTGGCCTAAGGGATCCTGCCTGCCTTTTCTGCTTTGTGTTTTCACCACTGATCATAGGAGATTAAATAGCAGTTCTGAGATATGATTGTCTTAAACACAGTCTTGTGAGTAAAAGAGGTCTGGTTTTCTCTTTCAGAGCTGAATGGCAACAGTAATTTCTACACTAAAGTAAACAACTACAAAACAACATTGTGCCTGTGCCCTAGCCTGGCTTGCCAGAATACCTGGGCTTGAAGGGGATTGTTTGACTAATCCAAAGCACTTAACAAACTTCACTGAGTTCCTGTGATTTCCAGAATCAGATATAAAATTCTAAATTTCATATTCAAACACCTTCTTATTATGACCCTCTAACTTTTCTAGTCTTCTCATACCTTATGCCTCAGCCCCAGGTACTTTGTGATTCAATAACATTAGCCTTTTTGTTATTCCTTGAAGAAGTCACTCTATATAAGTAAAACTTTTTTTAATAGAAAAAAATATTGATTTCCTCAATGATAACTTTTCAGTTTTGGTTTTAGAGATTATCATTGCAATCCAATAACTATTCTCTTTAATTTATAAAAAGCAATGGTTTAGGCATAGGTTTATTTCAGTAATTACCAAGTTTTAATAAATTAAACATTTAATACCCAAGTATGGTTTGAACGTCATTAGTATAAGTGAAACAGTCATCCCATTTGGCAACCACAATCTGTAATTCCAACCTGAACTATTAATATCTCTACTATTTGAGCATTAATTCAGTAGATAAAAGTAATATTATTTGTTTTTTGTTTTTTGTTTTTTTCAGTTTTGTTTCAGGAAACAGTCAACGAATAGAGCATTGGGCTTGAAGTCTAGAACACCCGGTTTTTCCAGCATCAGATACTTACAGGCCATGATACCCTGGGAAAATCATTTAGTCTCTATTTTCCTCAGCTTCCTCAACTATAAAATAAGGATAATCATAGTACCTATGTTGACGGATTTTTGTGAGGATCAAATGAGATATTTTTTAAAGTGGTTAGCATGATGACTGGCTCACGGTATGAGCTATATAAATGTTTGTTCTTTCCCCTTGTTTTATTGACCTTTCTACCTGTACTTATGATAGAGTTCAAGTTTTTCTTCTCATTCATGACATTTTTATTTAGCTTCCTAATAGTGTTCAAGGTATACATTCATGAGATGCTTAGTCATAACCTGCCAGTAACTAATATTTATGTATTGGTATGGGAGAAACAATTAAAAGACAACAAGAATTATTGGATTATGGTAATTTAAATAAATATTGATCATATGGTATGGGGGAGTACTTCAATATTTGCCTTTGTGGTTACTTCAACAACTGACAAATCAGAACCAATCAATTAATCAAGCATTTATTAAACTTTGACTATATGCCAGGCACTAAACTAAATGCTGGAGATTCAAAGGCAGGCAGCTGTCATATCTGCTCTCAAGGAGATTATATTCCAATATTAGATACAAAACGTAAATAACTAGGTACATGCAATCTACATACAGATTAAATGTGAGGCAACATTGGAGGTTCAAGCTTTAACAGCTTAGGGGACCAAAAAATTTGCAAATGGAACTGAGTTCTGATTGAAGCCTAAGATTCTAAAAGGTGAAGGTGAGGAGGGAAAACATTCCAGGCATGTGAAACAGTCAGTACAAAGGCATGGAGATGTGAGATGAGGCATCATGTGAGGAACAGCAAATAGGCAAGGACAGCTGCATTGTAGACTAGATGGCAGTTAGTAAAGAGTAAGAAACAAAATTGGAAAGGTAGAAGGTTTTGCTCTGGCCTTAAGAGGTTCTTGGTCCATGCGCACTGTTGTAGGTGAATAAGACATCACTAGTTGCTAGGTGGATGACAGACCTCTCTGAATTTAGCTAAGTTGTCAACTGAAGAACAGAAATGGAGTCTGTCATTGGTCATGCACTTGAAATCATTCCATATTGACCAGACCTTCAGGAACTTGTATTCTCCAAGCATTACCTTTAAGAACACATAGGGCATATGAGAATTCAGGGACTTAAATGTGATCAAATAAAGATAATAAAAAGTCATTGTCATCTCATCAGAATTAAAGAAAATCGATGTGTTTTATTAAATAAAATAGTAGAATTTTCAAATTCCCAGTGTCGTAAGAGAAGAGTAGATAATATAATTTAGATGCTAAGGGGAATATATGACCCTGTGAAAATTTTCAATTGTCCATAAAATGTTCACTACTTTCATTTCTTTTCTCTGATCCCCCCCTTCAATTTACATTTTCATTTGGATCACAGACATGCATATCTTTGAAGCTTTATTTTAAAAGGTAATAGAATAAAAAAAAAGAGGAACATATTACATTTCTGTTAACTCCACCACCTGGATTCCTGGATTCCCTAGTCATATAGTTATTTGCATGGTCATGAAAACTATGACTTTGCCTGATTCTTCTAAGATAAAAAGAGACAAGTTTCATCACAGAAAATAGAAGTGTGCCATCCTCTTAGGACCTATTGAATTTCTCAGTTCTATTCCTCTTGCAAGTTAATATGAAATCACAAATTCCCGAGTGATTAATATTGCATTATAGTACAAACAGGGCTAATGTGCTCTCATGCAGACAATCTGAGGAATATTCTTCAAGGAGTTCATTATAAAAATAGAAACATATCACCTGCAAGGCAACTGAATAATTTTCCCCTACCTTGCTATTTGAACTAAAAAAAAAAAACCTGACTGAAGAATCTAAATCTTCTCTTTTCACATATTATCTCTATTTAAATACTTCTACAGGAATGACTAATGATAGTATTATTAACCAGATGTTCATTTTTATTTAAATGATAAAATTGATTTGGAAATAGGGTTAGGTATAATATAGAACTTTTGAAAAAAAATCTAAGAAGAAAGTCCTTTCCAAGGACTCCATTGCTTTGGGACCTAAGTAGAGGTTAAGGGACTCAGCATAAATTAAATCCACTTAATGGGTCAGAAATCTCACTTCAAAGCAATAGTTATAAATTAGACAACCTCTCAAAACTGTAATCTTAAATATAAAACAGCTATAATTTTATTACGAAGGTGCTCTAAGGCTGTATTATTTAATTAGTGTGAGCAGTTTCATCACAGTTACTTTAGAGAATAGTTTTCTGAATTATTGTGACCAGAAATGTTGGCTGTTGGGAGCCAATTCTTGTGATAAGCCTTTATAAGTTTAGTTAAACTGCACTTCAGCCAACAGAGACATAGCCTGTCACCACGCTTGTACTCAAAGAATTCTTAGCTTTGTGGGCAGGATTTGAAAAAACTTGAGTTCCACCAGCTAAGTTCAAGAATTTAGGATTATGCCAGTACACAATAGTGGAGTATTATGAAAGGTCAAATCTAACAATAAACTCTTCAATTGTAAATCCTTTATTCTCTCCATTAGAATGGTATGATGGGAAACAAAGGTTCCTTTTTTTTATATATTACAGTGACGTTTTCCCATGTCATGCTTATTTTGCAAACTGAGAGAAGTGGAGTATCTATCTATCTATCTATCTATCTATCTATCTATCTATCTATCTACCTATGTTTCTATGCAGGCATCTGAAATTCTTGCGGGAAAAACCTTCAATAGTACCGTTTATCAACTATTCAAACATTTTATTTGAATAAGAATGTTAACCTTATTAATCTAGAACTATCAATGGATCACCTAGAGCTTAAATGCTAGTCTGGTTAATTTAACCCCCTTCAAGGCAAGAGTTTCAGAAATATTCCTTTTCCTTAACAGTTCAGCACTCTTTTTTTTTTCATGGTTTGTATTTTACCATTCTTTTTTGTTTGTTTGTTTGTTTGTTGCCTACTTTGCTTTCTTTGTCTGGCTTCCCTTTATCCTCTTGCCACCCTGAAATCCTCCTAAAACATACAATTCATTATAATCTCTTTATAGCTTTTAAATCTTGATGTTCACATTTATGATGACAAAATGCTGCTTGTGGTGTGTGTTAACCAGATCTGAATTTTATTCTTTGTAGTGGTAGTAATGGTGCTTTTAGTATTTAGAGTAAACTTTAGAACTTAGGAGATGTTGTCTTCAAATAAATTTGTGTGATTGCCACTATCACGCTTTATTCTTGGCACTCTTCATTTAGAAATACAAATTGTATTTTACTACAAGAATAAGTCCACTTTTAGTTCAACTTTCATATAGTTAGTATTTCTGCTGCCAGGAAATTTGATTAAAAAACAACAACAACAACAACAACAACAGCATAAATGCTATCTGCTCAATGACTTTGAACCCATAGTTCAACAAAATGAGCCTTTTCAAGTTTCCTTAAAGATATTATTTTTAAATACTATAAAGAAAGCTTAACCTCTTCCTAGTTCTACCAAGATTGGCCAAGCACATACATGTAGCATAGAACAAATTGCTTTAAAAGAATGGATTTGAGTACAATAAGATTACAGAGAAAGGTATTACTATGGCAGTTATTTAAGGACAGTGAAGCAAAATGAAATAGTAAGAATTTATGGCTTTCTGTGTAGGTGCTTTGCTCAAATCCTCTCAGTCCTGTAGAAGCAAGATTGAGTCACTGCTTTTGCTGTTTTATGTGTCAGGTAAAACATAGCAGGGGGTGAAATGAATTCATCTTTCTGTCTTCGAGTAAACTGAAAGCAATTTTAGTCTTCCCATGTGGTCACTTGAGGTGCTTGTCATGTTCAAGCTAATGATATCAGGCACCCTCAGGTTGTTTAAGTATTCATGAAGTAATTAAATTCTCATTAACATATAAATAAAAGAAAACTGAAAACAAGTTTAGCAGGCACCTAACATCTGTTCTAATGCTTTTAAGTATTAAAATGTGCCACACACAGAGGAAAAGTGCATTCTGTTCAGGGAAGTATTTTGCATAGATTATTTATAGAAAGTGTAATTAAACTGATTTGGCATATTAAAGAAAGTTAAAGGCAGAACATTATTTAGGTAGTTTGTTGGTCTCTGTCACCTAAATAAGGAATTAAACGTAGGAATGGGAGAAGTAAAATTAGTTTGTGTTGGTTTTGTGATTCAGACAAAATTACAAGAATAATTGAAAATCCATTCCTTCCAGAAGTAGGCAGGTTAAAAATCTGTTTCTATAGGCAGACTTCCAGCTTTGCAGCTGCAACCCACAGGCCCTTCCATTTTGAGTTATAAAATGATTTGAATGCTTTGGCCAAACAATTCTGCTCACTCATGACCCATGAATTAACCTAATTCACATGAATACAGTAATTATTTTCTCTGGTATCTGGTATATAGTTTAATATACAGTTTAACTAGACGGGAAACTGTATATACAGAAAAGCAACTGACCTTTCTTAATTAATCTGCCCAATGTATGCTATGCAGCACAAATATTGCATTTGTTCCTGCCACGCTATGCACACATGTGACTTTCTGTTGTCATGAAAACTAGGAAAACTTCTTCATATAGTGGCTTTTCACATTCATTCTGTTTATGCCAAGAAAAGTAAAATCTTTGTGAATCATTTAGTTAAAAATCTGAAAATAAGAAATCAAAGAAAAACTTTCAAATAACTTGAAATACTTTGCTGTACCAGAAATGAGGCAACAAAAACAAATTTCCTTTCAATGTTTCTCAAAAACTCTACTAAATTCCTTTAAAAGCTATACTCTGTATCTATTCATGCATTCCTTTTTTTCTTTCTATTAGTTACAACCTCATTATTGTTTCTGAATTTATGAAAATTTATATTACCAGGAAAACTGTCCCATTTATGCCATAAGTGACATATCCACTTACATGATTTATGACTCTTCATGTGGGTCATGGCTCTCCCATTAATATTAATGTGTACATCATTGAAAATGTTACTGGAGCACACATTAAGATAAATTTTAATCTTGTTTGTATGAACAGCACTACCTCTTTCATCCAAATTATGCATTAAGGTACATATTCTTTGGAAAGGCCATCTAAGGAGAGAGTGGTAGGTATGAGGCATGCTCAGATTGGGTATTGGAAAAGAGATGATAGAAAAAAAGAAAACACTAAAAAGCCAAAGTCATAGCATTCTTTTATCGCTTTCAAGAAAAAGGAGTTGGCTGAATGTGATTGAATTCAGTCTGATATTCAAGCACATTTATGGTTATTCAAGTTTATGAGTGCATAACTTTCATTGATCTCACTGGGACTGAATTCTATGTGGAGTTATAAAAAGCCCAGTTATGAATAGCTTGTTAACATTAATACATTCCAAACCCGGGTTATAATTATTATTATTTTTTAAAAAAATATTTATTTCTTTTTCATGAATCCATGAATATTAAATTAATTCTAGTTATGTAAAGGTAAGCACCAAGGAAGCAAATAATTGGATGTACCACCAAATGAAACTAACTACATTGGTGATTAAGGTATCACTGAAAGGTTCCTGCCAGTTTAGATGTACTTAGGTGGTAGCCATGTGACATCAAAATAGTGGATGAGAACTGCAGAACTCAATCAATCATCCAAGGTCACAGGATTATAGGATCATAGGATTAGAGATAACCCAATGTGGTTTGGCTGTAAGGGAAACAGATGAGACAGACTTTCAGGTTTATTCTAACGAGGATTTGACCATATCAAGAAATGTTTAAGCTCAATTTTCTAGGCTGCTACCAAACATGTGAGATGATTAATTACAGAAAATAAATCATATTGTTTCTTAAACAAGAAATCTTATTTGTTTGTTTGTTTGTTTGTTTACTTTCTTTGGATACTGGGAAAAGCAACATGTTGCTTTGTATACAACTTTATGAAAATAATATCATTGTTAAAGTCAAAAGGTCATTGCCCTCTAGAGTTAAACAATCTGGTAGGTTTGTCTCTCTTATTTTAAAGTAACTCTTGGATTCAGAATTTTCAATCCAGTCTCAATTTCTAAATGGCAGGAAAAGGCAAGGATTGTGTGTGTGTGGTGTGTGTGTGTGTGTGTGTGTGTGTGTGTGTGTGCATGAATGCCTGCATATGTCCACGTTGTTTTTAGAGGGGGCATTGTTTGCCTGCTTGCTATTATTTGGTGCCAGGAACAGGAGAGGATAGATAACGTCAAGAATGTCCAAGTACTTGGAGGCTGAATAAAATAGGGCATTCCAAATGTATAGCACAGCTACCAAATTGAGTAATAGAATCATAGAATATCAGGATGTCAGAGGTCTTCTGATCTAACCTGCCATTGAAGAAGAAAATCCGTTTGATAGCATTTCTGATTAATGACCATATAATACCAGTAGTAGAGAAACTTACTTTTTCTCAAAGCAATTCATTCTATTTTTTTTAATCAGCTCCAACTTTTAGAAAGTTTTTTTTTCTTTAAATCCAGCATAATTCTGAATCTCTGCTACTTCCATATGTTATTGCTAGTTCTGCCTTATGGAGCCAAGCTAAAATAAGGGAAGCTTTTTGGGTAGCCTTATTACACTGTTAGCTCATACTGAGCTATCAAAATACTAAGACTCTTAGGTCTTTTTAGATGAACTGTTATCTCAATGTGTTTAGTCAGTCCCATAATTGTTGATTTGTTTCTTTGCTGCCTTTAACTCAGGTGTAGGATGTTATTTTATTTTATTTGCTATTTAATGGAATAAAATCAGGCTTAAGAGTTGGGAGGAGTGGACTAGATTTTTCCACTTACTTGCTGTAAGACTGTGGGAAGGTCATGACTTCTCTGATTCTCTTTACCTAAATTGGTAAAATGAGAGAGTTCTCCATACCATGCTCTTTCCATAGTGTACTACTCATCCTCCAGTTTCTCCTTGCAGGAACCTTGGATGGCACTTACAACTACTCTTGGCTGTCATAGGGTAATGTTTGTCTTATCTTGTTTGGATCAAGGCATCTATTATACTTTATGGGTATCTCCATACAATGCCATCCCTTAATGCTTTTTAAATATTAAATATTTTTTAATATGTTGTCTTTCCTCATTAGAATGTAAACTACTTGAGATCAGGGAATATCTATCTTGTATTTGTATCTCCAACATTTAGCATAGTGGATGTCATCTAGCGAACACTACTAAATTATGTCTGTCTAAACACTCGATCTATCCTCTATCAATTTTTCAGCATTGAAATTTTATAACATTCCAAGTTATAATTATGTTTCCTATCTCTGATTTTTATGACAACTATATTCTGTATCATACGATATAAGTTATCTTCTGTTATCTATAATTATCTAATTATTATATTCAGTTTACAACTAAATTGTAAGACCTTCAACAGGAGAATTTAGTCTTTTATAATTTTTTTATGAATCTCCTTTATCATCAGACATGGTTCTGACATGTGGCAAATACTTTTCAAATGCTTCCTGATGATAAAAGTGGTAGTGGTGCTGATAATAATGATAAAGATGACCAATTTATTATTGGCACATATGTTGAAGTTTAATGCCAGTAAGATTTATCTATAGATGTATAAATATCTAGTGAATTTAATGGCTAAAACAGTCATTTCAAATTCTTTGGCAAGACAACAATGGATTCTTTTTTTAAAATAGTGTTTTATTCTTACCAATTATACATAAAAAGAATTTTTAACATTTATTTTAAAAAATTGAGTTCCAAATTTTTCTCTCCCTATATCCCTTTCTTTTTTTCTCCCTAAAAAGGTAAGAATTTTAAATAGGTTATATATGTACAACCATGTAAAACATTTCCATATTAGTCATGCTGTAAAAGAAGAAACAGACTAAAAGAAAAAAAAAATGAAAAAAAGACAGAGAAAGTTAAAATAATATGCTTTGATATGCATTCATACTGCATCAGTACTTTTTCTAGAAGTGAACAGCATTTTTCATCATTAATCCTTTGGAATTGTCTTGGATCATTATATTGCTGAGAAGAGCTAAATTATTCACAGTAGATCATATAATATTACTATTACTGTGTACAGTGTTCTGCTTCTTCTCACTTTGCATCAGCTCATGTAACTCTTTCCAGGTTTTTCTGAAACAAAAATAGATTATTAAAGAGTTAGACAAAAAGGGGTGATCAAAACAGCAGTTTATTGTGCAGAAACAAACACATTTTTCACTTGGGGACAAAGGTTATATTATATGTTATAGGGACTACCCTATAAAGGGTTGCTGATGTAAAGGATCCACAGATTTCTAGTACAAGGGAAACTAAATAAAGTCAGTGAGACTATTCCCTCTCACGGGAATTTTTCTATTCTCTTATTATTGTTAATCATTTTTCTTTGAAAGAAATGTAAAAAAAAGAAAATAAAAATCATAATTTAAATGCATTTTGCATTATTAATTGAATATAATTCAATTTAAAAATTAGTTTAAATATTAGATGAATTTAAATGCAATTAAATTTCAATTCAGTATGTACATATAAGCCATGTGAGAAGACAATGTTGAAATAATGGATCAATCTAAAATACAACATAATACTGAGTTAATTTTAGTGAATTTTATTCACTTGTCATAATTCACTTGAAAAATTAGGATTAAGAAAAGATTTACAGAATTTGAGGAAAAATAAATTTCTATTTTGTCATTAAAAAATATTTTAGGGATAAGACTTAGAAGAATGAATATCATTAAGAAAATCATCTTAGAAGAAAGAATGGAGACCTGTAACACTAAAGAGGAAAACATGAATTTCCTATGGAGCACTCTGCAAATTTGGCAGAAATAAATAATTTCATAGTTTCGTCTTAAAAATTCAAAATATTGGAGTCTCAGTGTCTGCCTCTTCAACATTTTCTGAGTAAATCTGCATGGGACCATGAAGTGTAGTCCATGCACCAGTCACAGAGTAATGTAATGGTTTAGTTATATTATACTTACTTAATAATGATTTTATAGTGATTTTGATTACAGGGCAAGATCTAGTTTTTTTCTTACATGCTAAAGGTGCAAAGATGTAAGTATGTGAATTTAATATAAAACAGATTCCCTTTTCCATGTTGTAAATTTTAAATGGTTGTGGAATAAAACAAAATTGTTCCTTTTAGGTGCCATTAAAAAAAGTAAAATCTCTTCAGAGACCTCATCAAAAGGTCAAATGCTTGTGTCTATAAAAGCAAATTTCAATTATCTTGGACATACTCACAGCAGTTGCTGCCACTTTATATATGATCCTTGACTATTCAGACTAAGGAGGGGAAAAAAAAACCTGTTTTTGTGTGTTTAATTAGACTGCTCTCAGATTTGAGAACACTTGAGAGAGAGAGAGAGAGAGAGAGAGAGAGAGAGAGAGAGAGAGAGAGAGAGAGAGAGAAGACAGATTCATTAACATTTTAAAATGGACAGTTATGCTTTCCAAGGCTTTTTAAACTGAAAAAGAACAAACATGTGTAAGCCTAAATATGGTTATGTATATATGTATATATATGTAGTATACACACGTATACATTGAAAAATGAAATGGTGAGAAATTTCATTTTAGTTGTATAAGGCAATAGTTTATTAAAAGTATTTTAAACAGCTAATTTTTCATTGAGAGACAATGTGATATGGCGGATAGAGGACTGTCTTTATAGTTTAGAAGGCATAGTTTCAAGTCTTTCCCTTAATATTATCTTTGTTACCAGCTGTATGTCACTATTATATTTTAAGCACCTTCATATGACACAAAGGTGCAGAAAGTTTACTAACCTTCATTTTTAAAAATTATTTCCAGGATTTCCCTACTCCAATGAAATTATGGTTTTAGAGTTACCCAATCATATAGTCTGTTATTTGTTTTGTTACTGTTAATTTCATATTTAGTTTTAATGTTGCAAAATTATTGATTTTTATAAGAAAATGAATTAAATCAACCCATAATAATTGAACTATTTCAGGTGAGTTTCATACTTTTACAATCATAGTACTTCATAAATTAAAAACCCTGTGTCTTCCTCAGTATGTCCCATTTTAATTAAATCATTACCTTACCCTAATAATGAAATAAGCCTAAATTATTTTTATACTTAAATAACAAAATTGCATAGTCAGATCATGCTGGTTTAGAATTCTTAGCACTGTTATAAGTTAGGAACTTCGAGAAATGGGGAAAAAACCCTTTAGTCAATACAGAATGCTATTTTGTGCACTGAAACATGAAAGACTGGACAAGATTTCTCTAAGATCTAAGTGACTTCATGATCTTAAAGTCATTGCTATATATGTGGTATATATGTTAAATAGAGTAAACTGCCATATAAGTTAACCATTTGTTTTGATGATCATCACAATGGATACTGAACACTTCAATTGAATCAATCATGCAAAAATTAGAATGGTTCATGAGTGAAATGAACAGATGGACCAGGACATGGTCCATTCATTCTGTGCATATAGATGCAGCCTATGTCGCCAGTTGTGGAAGCACACTGACTTTTTCAGGCAGCTAGGGGACAATTTAGTGCTTATAAAAATATACTGATACTGAGTCATATTTTCCCAATGGCTAATTATTCTCTGGCTGAAGGTCAGATTCTGTGGAAACTGTATTAACTCTTACATTCTCAGAAACTATTATCATGATGTGTTTGTAAATGCAAAAAGGCTAAGTGAAAAAAGTGCAATGCATAAACCATGGTGGTCTAAATGCTTAAATAAGTATGGGTTGGTAACTTAGACATTAAGTTTCCATGGTTTGCTTCACAATCGTATCACTGTTATGCCATTTGAAATAGACAATAATCCAGCTATAAGGTTTTAAGATGATTTATTTACATAGCATGAGAATGATGCAACTGGGAACTTAGGATTTTTTTATTGTTGTTATTGTTTTGCTTTTTATGATGTGGGAAGATGAAGTAATTTTAAACTGTGAAAAAGTTTAGAGAATTCTTAATTTTTACTCCTCTTTTTATTCTGGTATGAAAACCCTTCTATTTATTCAGTATCCACATCCTTTTATTTGCCAGCTATGGCTAATAGATAAATAAATACTAGATAGAAGAGTTTAGAGACAAATAATACCATTTTGATGGCTGGCTAGGACACTTAATTACTTTTCCTTCAGTTACTGAGTCAAAAATGTTTGTAGAGCTGCTAAAGGACATAAAACACTGAAATGGAAATAATAATAATAGCTTCTTCCTAAAGTATATGGATTGTGAGAAAATAAAATAATTTTGAGCTCTTTGGCTCTTTAAATCGAGTAATTTATATGAAAACTGCTACTAGTAATTATATAAGTATAGCATTTCTCAATTCTGGAGTTTACCTTAAGAATTGAAATCATTTATTTATAATAGTTTTGGGTTTTTTTGAGGCACATTTGTTTATGGCCTGGCATGTATGTGCATGTTTAGTTGTTTATTTAAATGTTGAAATGTAATAAATGAGACACTGCATATTGCCTAGGGCAGCTAGGTGGCTCAGTGTATGGAACTCCAGGCCTAGAGTGAGTAAGATATGAGTTCATACCTGGCCTCAGCGCTTGATACCTGTGTGTCTCTGGGCAAGTCACTTAACCCTGTTGCTTCAGTTTCCTCATCTGTTAAATGAATTGGGAAGGCAATGACAAACCATTCCAGTATTTTTGCCAGAAAATAAAAAATGGGGTCACAATGAGTCAGATATGCCTGGAATAACTGAACAACATACTGTCTACCCATTGAAATGTATTGGATGGGAAAAAAATCCAGTGATTGATCCTTAATGTATAATTGTCATATAGAATTATAAAGCACCATTACTATGTTTGATAGGATATATAGAAGTTGTTGTTCTTTTTTTTAATTTAATAAATTATATGCAGCTAATACCTATGGCAAAAGTGCTAATTTTGTTTCAGCAGAAAAATTATTTAAAAAAATTGAGAAATGCATGAATTTTCTCTTTTATGAAAATCAGCAATTATGATGGAAGAAATTCACATTCAAATGTAATTATATGTTAATTAAACTTAGCTACATATATTGAAATCCTTAATTCCCCCATCATTATACAATAAAATTAATAATACATATAAACATATTAAATACACTATTTCTTTACATTTATTTTAAAATTTATAGAAAAAATAAAAGCAAGGTATTATTTTTCATATTCATCTATGAGGAAAAAAAATCTTTAAAGTCTTGAATAAAGCCAAAGTATGACAAAGTGCAGTTTTACAATACTAAATTACAGTAACAACATTGTAAAAACAAATTACTTTGAGAGCTGTAAGAATTATAATCCATACATTGACCAGTAATGGTCAATGTATTAAAGATTTAAACTGCACTAGGCATTTTGACAGCCTGTATAAATGTTAATTCACAATAAAAGCAATTAAGTAATCACTTATTAGGCTACTGCAAGTTTCAAGGCCCAGATCTGTATACTATTGATGCAAAGACAGACTACAATACAGACCCAGATCTTTCCAGGGGACTTTTTACCCTAGTTTTCTAGAGAGCTCAGTAAGAATCTCACCCATTATCCATATCTGTCAAGTGGGGATCAAATTACTTGAGTAGCCACATTAAAAAAGATTTATTAACACTCTCAGGAAGACTGCTCACACATAGTACCTTTAAGTACCTTAAGTTTCCAGTTTAGTTTTTTTTTTTAATTTTTTCAGGCCCATGAAGAGTACATAGCTAATTCTTAGGATTCTGTAGCAGCTCAGGATAAATAAGATTCTAATTTGTCATTTCTCATGTCATCCATCAACTCTCTGTCAGTATGTTTCATTATTGGTCCTCTGAAATCATGAATGGTCAATGATTGAACATATTCCCACAGCTTTCCAAGTTATTTATTTTTAGTATTTTCTTGTTATTTTTTAAATTGGCCTTCTAGTTTTGCTTATTTCATTCTTCATCAGTTTATAAAAGTCTTAAAAAATCATTTTTTATAAAACAATATTATAATATAAATTTTTCTTCTGGTTTTGTTTACTTCAATCTCTATCAATTAATATGTCTTTTTTTGAAATTATCTATTTCTTCATTATTAAAGCACAGAAGAACTCCATCATATTTATATATCATGGTATATGGTGGACATTCCCTAGATTATTGTCTTCACAGAAAAAGCTTTTATAAATGTATGTTTGTTCACACAGGATCTTTTTCTCTTTCTTTAATCTCTCTCATTTAAAACTAATAGAGGTTTGATCAGGGTCAAAAAGCACATAACATTTAGTAACTCTTAACATATAATTGCAAGTTGCTTTCAATCATGATTGAGGAATGAAAGAGGAAAATAAGCATTTATTAGGTGATGATGACGTGCCAGGCACAGTGCTAAGCATTTTAAAAATATTATCTCATTTAATCATCGACAACCATTTGAAAGAAATGTTATTATGCTCTTCATTTTATAGATGGGAAAACTGAGGCAAACAAGGGTTAAATGATTTGTCCAGATTCACATATCTAATAAATTTCTGAGGTCATATTTCAACTTAGGTTTTTCTGACTCCAAGACAAGAATTCAAACCGCTGTGCCACCCAGATAGATCAACATTAGTGACTCAACATGCCTGTTTTCTACACTCCCTCCAACAATTTTTATTTGCCATTTTGTAATTTTTGCCAATCTGATGGGTATGAGGTAGAATCTCGGTAATGAGATTTTTTTTTTTAAAGTCTCATATGTTAGTCAGAGATTACACACTGACTGGTAAGGACCGATCCTCAATGAGATGGGCATGAGTGATGTTTCCTACATCACTCCTGATGCCATGGACTATTGATTTTACCTTTGTAACATTTCTCAAATATGACAATGCCCTGGCACCTATGCATCCTCATCACCTTATGCTTGTACTATTGGAGTAGCCAGCTGATTTGTTTACCTGTCATAAACCTCTTCTTCACTGCAGTTCATACTCCACTCATCTGTTAAAAGTTTTTTCCTAAACTGTAGGTCTTTCCATATCATTGCCAGACTGAATAAACTTCAATGGCTTTGTGTCACCTCCAGGATCAATGATAAAATCTTCTGTTTGCCATTCAAGACTCTTCATAATTTGCCTCCTCACACTACTTTCCAGTCTTTTGCCACCTTATACTCCAGCACCTCTGACTGTACACTTTGATTCAGTAACACTGGCTTCCTTACCATTACTCAAATAAGACACTGCATCTTCCAAATTCTGGTATTTTTGTTAGTTGTCTTCCATGCATGGAATGCTCTCCTTCCTGATCTCTACCACTGGCTTCCCTGGCTTCTTTCAAGACCCTGCTAAAAGCCTATCTTCTTCAGGAAGCCTTTACCCATACTCACTAATTACAGTGCATTTCCCCCTGTTGATTATTTCCCATTTATACTGCATATAGCTTATTTGTTAGGCAATTAGATAGCTCGGTGGATAGAATATTAGACTTGGAGTCAGGAAGACTTGAATTCAAATCCAGCCTCAGATAGTTACTAGTTGTGTGAACATGGGCAAGTTGCTTAATCTCTGCCTTAATCCATTGCAGAAGCAAATGGCAAATCATTCCTGTATATTTGCTAAGAAAACTCCATGGACAGTATGTTCCATGGGGTCATGAAGAGTTGGACACAGATGAATGACTGAACAACAAGCTTGTCTGTACAAAGATATTTGCATGTTCTGCCTTTATATTTACATACAGTCTTAACATGAAGTCAATATTTCAACGTTTGTTGGCTATATCATTCTTAAGACGATTCTTTTTTTTTCTTCCCAGATGAATCAAGAATTATTTATTAAGGGATTACTGTGGAGTAGGAACTGTGTTAAATGTTGGAGCACTAGGAGGTTGTGAGACATCCCAATAATGTGTACTTCTCTCAATGGACAACAAGACTAAACAAGATTTGTTTCGTAACTCCAGGATAATTAGACATGAAGATGAAATTGGGTTCTAGAAGTGGTTCTAGGAGATCAAGAAATTAAATTATTTTTAGAGACCTATGCCAACTACGAATTTACTCATTAGGAAGATATGGTTGATTATTGGGGATGTTTGACAGGACAGACATATATATACTCAGTATATAAATAAATACTAAATATGTACATAAATACATACATATATACTGAAGTGTTCATAGCAGTATTTTTCTTTTAATAGCATAATTCTGGAAATAGTTTTTGGGCAGCTGACCATTGATTCAAGAATGGCTAAAAAAATCAAGGTATGTAAATGTAATGGAATATTACTGTATCTTAAGAAATTAGGAATATGAAAAATTCAGATCACCATGAGAAGACTGATATGAAGTAATGCAAAATAAATAGGAGAACAAAATGAATTTGAAGGATGAATAAATATAACAACCAAGCTTAATCCTAGAGAATAGTTAAATAAGTTTACCTCCCTTCTTTCTCCTTTTATTATAGAAGTGGGGGACTGTAGAGGGAATATTTTTATATTATTGGGAATGGCCTATGTATAATGTGTGTTGGTTAGTTTTGTCAAAGTATTCTTTTATACTTTTTTAATGTTTGTTATGAGCAAAGGTAAGGGAAGGGTTATATATTCACAAATGAATGTGACAAAAGAAAAAGGCCTAAGTATATGTGCATATGCATATATAAATATACATATATATGCATTATACAAATATACATTTGCATGTATAAGTACTTACATAAGTATATATACATATATATATGCTGCGGTTGATTACATGCATTTTAAAGATGTCAACTGTCTTTGCATATTTTACAAGTAAGACAAGTCACGTAAGATGATCCTTTGAAATTTAGCCAGATTTGTTGATGCTGCATAATATGATACCACCTGACATTACACAGATAGCCACATTTTGTTGGCTACTGTTTTAAAATGTTTTATAGCAAGTGATTGTGCAACATGTGCATTTATCTTCATATTACAAGGACAATTTATTTGTAAATCACTAAACAATGCAGCTTATTTGCATTTTTGTAAAACAATAGCTTTGTTTTCTTCTTAGAAATTATACATTCTTCTGCATATATAAATTTTCAAAAATATAAGTTCTTTGTAATTGCACAGTAGTAAAATTGATGAAGGGAAACTGTGATAATTGCTTAGTGCTTTTAATTTTTTAAAAAAGAACTATGATTTTTTTTTTCAGTAGGGGTTCTCCTACTACTATGAATCAAAATGCTTCTATGATTTCATGAGTTGCTATGGCTGAAAAGTTTATCCCCTTAGGGCTAACGTTTGAGGGATAAACTTTCCAAGCATAGGAAGGCTGCTTCTCAGATAACAGACATAGATCTTTCACTGTGTCTACTTTTATTTTCTTATCATTTTGGTAAAATTTTCCAGATCTTACGCTTTTAACAGTAGTAAAAATTATAACTTAATGTTATATAAGAGCATTCACATTTTTTTTCTTTTTCATTTTTGAGAATATTAATTCTTTTAGGCCAATTGAGTCATAAGAGTTTATTGAGAATTTAGTTCTGTGTGGAATAAATAGAATTCTACAAGTCTGAGAAAAAAATGAACCCCCTACACTGGGGAGAATATGGTCCTCCACCTCTTCAAAACGTGTTTTATCTGAATACAATCTCATCTGTTTGCCCTTTTATTAGAGGATAAAAATGATCACAGTATTTACCAAGGTTACTACTTTTATCTCTTTTTTTTAACCTTTCTCTTCTCCTCAGGAGATTTTTTTCATCAAACATTACATTTAACCAATGTAATTCAAGCTAATTCAATCTGAACAACATTTGTTAAGCATGTGCAATGTTTAAGATACTGTATTAGGCTTGGAGATCCAAAGACAACTAAAATATTCTATGTATTCAAGGGACTTACACTGAAAGAAACAACAAGTAAAGATGTAAACAAATACAAGATAATTTGAAGAAAGAGTGAGCACTAACCACTTGAGGGATGCAGAAATGTTAGCTGTATGATGTTGTACTTGAAGTAAGACAAGAAGATATTCAAGAATGATATTGATAAGGGGAGTGGAGCCAAGATGGTGGAGTAAAAGCATTGACTTGCTTAGGCTCCCACCCCAAACCCCTCCAAATACACATAAAAATTGCTCTAAACAAATTCCAGAGCAGCTGAACCCACAAAAAGACAGAGTGAAACAAATTTCCAGCCCAAGACAACTTGGATGGTTGATGAAAAAGTTTGTTGCACCAGGCTGGGAGAGGAGTGCAGTTCAGCATGGGCCACACAGGCAAACTGGGTCTCAGCAAACCTAGACCAGGTCTCAGTGAACTGAATCATTATCAGCTGTAGTGGTTTCCAGATTCTCAACACAAACACCAAAGACAACTTACAAGGTCGGTAGGAAAGATCTGTCAGCCCTGGATGAGAGAGGAGCATGGTCCAGCCCCAGAGTGGGGCTGCTTCCAGAGCTCTCAGCCCACAGAAGGTGAGGGGATTGAGCAGCTGATCAAAGGTGGACTGCAGGGATCTCTTTGCTGGTTCTGCAGCAGGATTCTCTTGCTTTTCCCATGTGTGGATCTGGGTCATCCCAGGTGGCCATCCTCAGCAAGGAGGAGCATTGGCATGGTGGAGCTTGTGGCAGCAGCGAAGAGAGAATCCTCCTCACAGATCCGCTACAGAAAAGAGTGTTTGTGATCACTCATAAACCAGAGCACAGGCTAGGAAAGGAGTAAACAACTCACTTTTGATCATATCACCTAGGATGAACTTAAAATTTACAGGTCTCTAGAAGTATCTCTGAAAACAGCTGCACAAAATTCCTGAAGCTTGGGACAATACATTCTCCACATTTTAACAAAGATTTTAAAAGTCAAGTTATTGGCTGGCAACAGAAGCAAACTGCGCAAAAAAAAAAGACTTGGACCACAGAATATTACTTGGAGACAAAGAACATCAAAACATATAACCAGAAGAAGACAGCAAAGTGAAATTTCCTACATCTGAAGCCTACAAGAAAAATATAAATTGGTTACAGGGCATGGAAGAGCTCAAAAAGGATTTGGAGAAGCAAATGAGAGAAGTAGAGGAAAATTTGGTAATAGAAATGAGGGTGATGCAAGAAAATCATGTTAAAGGAGACCTAAAAAAATACTGAAGAAAATAACACCTTAAATAATAGTCTAGGGGTAGCTAGGTGGCACAGTGGATAGAGCCTCAGACACATAACTCTTACTAGCTGTGTGACTCTAGGCGAGTCACTTAACCTCAATTGCCTCACCAAACAACAAAGAAAAAAAATAGCCTAACCCAAATAGGAAAAGAGGTCCAAAAAGCCAGTGAGAAGAAGAATGCCTTAAAAAGCTGAATTCGCCAAATGGAAAAGGAAATCCAAAAGCTTAGCGAAGAAAATAATTCCTTAAAAAGTAGAATGGAGCAAATGGAAGCTAATGACTTTATGAGAAATCAAGAAAATATAAAATAAAACCAAAAGAATGAAAAAAATAGAAGGGAATGTGAAACATCTCATTGGAAAAACAACTGAGCTGGAAAATGAATCCAGGAGAGATCATTTAAAAATTATTAAACTTCTTGAAAGTCATTATTAAAAAAAGAACATAGACATCATCTTTCAAGAAATTATCAAGGGAAAATTGCCCTGATACCTTAGAACCAGAGGGTAGTATAGAAATTGAAAGAATCTACAGATCACCTCCTGAAAGAAATCCCCAAAGGAAAACTCCTAGGAATATTGTAGCAAAATTCTAAAATTCTCAAATGAAGGAGAAAATGTTGTAAGCAGCCAGAAAGAAACATTTCAAGTGGAAACACAATCAGGATGACAAAAAATTTAGCAGCTTCTATCCTAAGGGACCAGAGGGCTTGGAATATGATATTCCAGAGGGCAAGGGAGATAGATTACAACCAAGAATCACCTAGCTGACAAAACTGAGTATAATTCTTCTGGGGAAAAATGAATATTCACTGAAATAGAGGACTTTCAAGCATTCTTGATGAAAAGAGCAGAGCTAAATAGAAAATTTGACTTGCAAATACAAGACTCAAGAGAAGCATGAAAATGTAAACAGGAAAGAGAAATCATAAGTGACTTGTTAAAGTTGAATTGTTTCCATTCCTACATGGAAAGATGATATTTGTAACTCATGAGACCTTTCTCAGTATTAGAGCAATTGGAGGTGATAAATGTGTGTGTGTGTGTGTGTGTGTGTTTTGTATATACACATATATATATATATACACATATATTTATATATACACACATATGTGTGTATGCATTTATATGTATCTATGTGTATGTATATGTGTGTATAAGTATATATACATATGTGTGTATGTGTATATATGTACATATATACATGTATGTATGTGTGTGTGTATATATATATATATATATATGTGGGGCATGGGGTGAGTTGAAGATGAAGGGATGATATCTAAAAAATAAAATTAAGGGATGAGAGGATTATACTGGGAGAAGGAGAAAGGGAGAGGTAGAATGGGGTAAATTATTTTACATCAAACAGACAAGAAAAAGCTTTTGCAGTTGAGGGGAAGTAGGGGAAGGTGAGAAGAAATGAGTGAATCTTACTCCCATAGGATTTGGCTTAAGGAAGGAGTAACTTACACACTCAGTTGCTTATGGAAATCTATCTTACTCTTCAGGAAAATAGGAGGGATGATAGAAGAGAAGGAAAATTGAGGAGGGGTAATCTGAAGCAAGCACTTCTGAGGAAGGACAAGGTTAACAGTGAGAATAGAATAAATGGAAGGTGGTATAGGATGAAGGGAAATAGAGTTAGTTTTCACAACATGACTATTATGGAAGTGTTTTGCATGACTACACATGTATAACCTGTATTGAGTTGCTTACCTTCTCAATAAGGTGGTTGGAGAGGGGAAAAGGGAGAGAATTTGGAGCCCAAAGTTTTAAAAACAAATGTTGAAAATTGTTTTTACATACAACTGGGAAATAAGATATATAGTCAATGAGGTATGGAAATCTATACTGCCCTACAGGAAAATACAAGGGGTAAGGAAATAAGAGAGGAGAGGTGATAGAAGAAAGGGCAGATTGGGGGAAGGGGTATTCAGAAAGCAATCTGTCTTGGAGTGGCAGGAGGGGAGAGATGGGGAGAAAATTTGGAACTCAAAATCTTGTGGAAGCGAATTTAAAAAAAGAATGTTTCTAAAGACAAAGAGCATTTCTGAGGAATGACTTTTGTTCAATTCTATTTTTGAATGGAGTTTTTTCTTAAAGCAAATAAATAACAATCATTTAACCCTGGGGGGAAAAAGAATGATATGATAAGAGGCAGAGATGAGAAGGCAACACATTCCAGATATAGCAGTTTGTGTAGTATTTTCTTTTATATTGAGTCCTTTGTCTCAACTTACAAATATTCTTAGCAGAGCCTTCATTCAACATTGCTCCCCCTCCCCCATTCTATTAAAAATATATTCTCTGAACTTTGGACCTTTCCTCATGATTTTGTTCTAAATGTTTTTTTCTTTTCAATGAGAACTTTTCCAGAATGAAAATTCTTCATTCACTGTCTCTCCACCAACTCATTTGCTTTTTCAATATGGATTCCATTCCCACAACTACAGTGTCATTTTTTTACATAATGGCTTAAGGTTTCAAAAATGTTTTCCAATGATGATCATAAAAGACAGGATTACCAAAAATAACAAAATCCTTCTGTGTAGGGCTCAAGTATGGATCAGGCATTTCACACTTTCTATCTGCACTGAGGGACATCTCTCCCCTCTGAACCTTGGCATATGCATGTTCAGTCAAGGAGGAGTCTGACCATGTAAAGGAAAGGTCAGACATTTTTTTTTCAACCCCATTGTTTTTGGCTCTTAAGTTTATATCTGAACATGTAATTTCCTTATATAACTAACTCTAATGGCTTACTTTTGCCTCTAGAATTAAATATAAGCCTCTTTCTTTAGATTTTGAAGCCTTTTACAACTTTGCTCCAACCTATATATAAAACTTCATAGGATATTACCCACTCCCATACTTCCTCTCTGAATTCCAGCCAAATTGACTCTCTCTATTATTCACACTATACTCTTATCTCCCATGTCTGTGCCTTTACATTGGCTATCTGCCATGCCTGGGATTTATTCCATCCATATGTCTTATGGAATTTCTCTATTCCTTTAATATGTAGGTCAGATGCTTCTGCTTGCCTGCTAATGCTCTCCCTCTCTAGCTATTTTGTATTAACTATTTTCTATTTATTTGCAATTTCTCCTTATTTTTATTCTGCATATTTTACATAGGGTCTTTTTGTTTCTTTCATTAGAATGTAAGCTTTTGTGAGCAGAAGTTTTATTAGTTATTGAATTCGCATCTCTAACACCTAGGAAAATTTATGGAAATGGTTGGTGCTTAAAAATCAATTTTTTTAGGGGCAACTAGGTGGCACAGTGGATAAAGTACTGACCCTGGAGTCAGAAGGACCCGAGTTCAAATTCGGACTCAGACACATAACACTTACTAGCTGTGTGACCCTGGGCAAGTCACTTAACCCCAACTGCCTCACCAAAAAATAAAAAAAATGCCTTTTAGTTGGTAGATTTATCTACCATTTTGGAACCCAGGAAAATGACTTAGAAGTTTAGTCTTGGGCTTATGTATAGGGTTTCCTGAAATTGTGACATCAATGGCATGATTTCTGTTATACTCCTAGAATTGTACTGTTATAGTTATACTATTTTCTGTTATACTTCCTAGAGGTTGTGACTTAAATCACCAAGATAAGCATTGTGCATGTTTGCTAAATCAGCATTTCACATTTTGCTTTGCCTCTGTCTACACTATCTTCTAGCAAAAAAGATTGAGTTCCAGTCCTTCCTCTGTTGGTGGCCATCTTCTCTTGTGTAAAAACTCACCTTATTGCCAGTTAGCTTTGAAGGAGTAATCTATGATTTCTGACCTCTTAATCTTTTAAGGTTGCCTTAACAGCTATAATTGCTAATCTTGTTATTATCACTCAGTTGCTTTTACTCAGGAAATAAACAAATGGAGAAAACAGCTTTTAACCTAAAGACCAGACTCATGATCACCTAAGTCCATGTATGTTCTTTCTTAAAATTATTTTTTTGGTTTGTTTTTCTATAGGCAGTTGGGGTTAAGTGACTTGCCCAGGGTCACACAGCTAGTAAGTATTAAGTGTCTGAGTCCAAATTTGAACTCAGGTCCTTCTGGCTCCAGGGTCGGTGCTCTATCCACTATGTCACCTAGCTGCCCCTTATATGTGTGTTCTTTAACTACCATTTTGCCATTTCTCTTGAAGTGAATGTGGACATGAGACCACTCACTCATTCTCTTACTCCGTTGAGGACAGGCTTACTTAGTTCTAACACAATCAGCAGTTTGAAGGTTAAACCAAAGAAACTCACTCACTTTTAAGCATCCACTGAATCTGTTGCCCTTCCTGATCACGTGCCCAAGGGAAGGAAGTACAAAAAACATTTATATAGTGCCTACAACATGTCAGGCAGTATTCTAAGTCCTTTAAAAATATCTTATTTGGGGTGGGTGGAGCCAAGATGGCGGAGTGAAAGCAGTGACTTGCTTAAGCTCTCCCCCAAACCCCTCCAAATGCTCATAAAAAAATGGCTCTAAACAAATTCTGAAGCAGCAGAACCCACAAAAAGACAGAGTGAAACAAATTTTCAGCCCAAGACAACCTGGATGATCGATCAGAAAGGTGTATCGTGCCGGGCTGGGAGTGCAGCACAGAACGGTGAGAGTGCACAGGCCGCAGCGAACCTGCAGCAGGCCTCAGAGGACTGAACCGCGGGCAGCTGTGGTGGTTTCCAGACTCTTCAATCCACCAATGCCAAAGACAACTTAGGAGGTCAGTGGGAAAAGTCTGTTTCTGTCGATGCTCAGAGAGGAAGAAGGTGTTTCAGCTCAATTCCCAGAGAACACAACCTTGGGGTGGGCAGCTGCTTCCCGAGCTTCTGGCCCACAAACTGAGGGGGGATCGAGTGGTTGATCAGAGGGGGATTGCAGGGATCTCTCTGCTGGTGCTGAGGCAGGAATCTCTTGCTTTCCCCGTGCTTGGATCTAGGTCACAGTTCTGGACGGGGGCACTGGGGTGAGGAGTAGCACTGGCATGGTGAAGCTTGTAGTGGCTATGGACAAGAAACCTTCCTCACAGTTCCAGGACAGAAAGGAATACTTGTGGTCACAGGCCAGGAAAGGAGTAAACACCTCAGCCCTTATCATACCACCTTGCAAGAACTGAAAATTTGTGGGTCCCTACAAGTATCTCTAAAAACAGCTGTACAAACCGCTGAAGCTTGGGACAGCACATTCTCCACACTGGAAGCAGACTCTTAGCTTAACAAAGAGTTTAAAACTCAAGTAATTGGCTGGGATCATGAGCAAGTAGCGCAAAAAGACTCAGACCATAGAATCTTACTTTGGTGAAAAAGAAGATCAAAATATACAACCAGAAGAAGACAACAAAGTCAAAGCTCCTACATCCAAAGCCTCCAAGAAAAATGTGAATCAGTCCCAGGCCTTGGAAGAGCTCAGAAGGGATTTTGAGAAGCAAGTAAGGGAAGTAGAGGAAAAACTGGGAAGAGAAATGAGTGATGCAAGAAAATCATGAAAAACAAGTCAACAGCTTGCTAAAGGAGACCCAAAAAAATACTGAAGAAAATAACATCTTAAAAAATAGCCTAACCCTGGGGCAGCTAGGTGGCACAGTGGATAGAGTACCGGCCCTGAAGTCAGGAGGATCTGAGTTGAAATCCGACCTCAGACCAAACACTTGACACTAGCTGTGTGACCCTGGGCAAGTCACTTAACCCCAATTGCCTAAAAAATAAGCAAGCAAAAAATACCAATAGCCTAACCCAAATGGCAAAAGAGGTCCAAAAAGCCAATGAGGAGAAGAATGCCCTAAAAAGAAAAATTGGCCAAATGGAAAAGGAAGTCCAAAAGATAACTGAAGAAAATACTTCCTTAAAAATTAGAATAGAGCAATTGGAAGCTAGTGACTTTATGAGAAATCAAGACACTGTAAAACAAATCAAAAGAATGAAAAAACAGAAGAGAATGTGAAATATCTCATTAGAAAAACAACTGGCATGGGAAATAGATCCAGGAGAGAGAATTTAAAAATTATTGGACTATCTGAAAGCTATGATCAAAAAAAGAGCCTAGACATCATCTTTCAAGAAATTATCAAGGAAAACTGCCCTGATATATTAGAACCAGAGGGCAAAATAGAAATTGAAAGAATCCACCGATTACCTCCTGAAAGAGATCCCCAAAGGAAAACTTCTAGGAATATTGTAGCCAAATTCCAGAGTTCCCAGGTCAAGGAGAAAATATTACAAGCTGCCAGAAAGAAACAATTCAAGTACTGTGGAAACACAATCAGGATAACACAAGATTTATCAGCTTCTCCGTTAAGGGACTGGAGGAGTTGGAATATGATATTCCGGAGGGCAAAAGAGATAGGATTACAACCAAGAATCACCTACCCAGCAAAGCTGAGTATAATCTTTCAGGGGAAAAAATGGTCATTCAGTAAAATAGAAGACTTTCAATCATTCTTGATGAAAAGACCAGAGCTGAATAGAAAATTTGACTTTCAAATACAGGACTCCAGTGGAAACATGAAGAGGTAAACAGGAAAGTGAAATCATAAGAGACTTATTAAGGTTGAACTATTTACATTCTTGAATGGAAAGATGATATTTATAACTCATGAGACCTTTGCCAGTATTAGGGTAGTTGTAGGAAAAAAAATTATATGTATGTATACGTAGATAGATAGATAGATGATAGATAGATAGATAGATAGATAGATAGATAGATAGATAGATAGATAGATAGAGGGTACAGGGTGAGTTGAAGTTTAAGGGGTCATATCTGGAGAATAAAATTAAGGGATGAGAGCAGATTATATTCAGAGAAGAAGAAAGGGAGAGGTAGAATGGAGTAAATTATCTCACAAAAAAAAAACAGAAAAGAAAATGTCCTTACAGTAGAGGGGAAATGGGGGAAGGTGAGAGGGAATGAGTGAATCTTATTCTCATAGGATTTGGCTTAAGGAGGGAATAACATACACATTCAGTTGGGTAAGGAAATCTGTCTTACCCTATGGGAAATTAGGGGGAAAAGGGGGCAAGAGAGCAGGGGGATGATAGAGAGGAGGGCAGATTGGGAAAGGGGGTAATCAGAAGCAAATACTTCTGAGGAGGGACAGGGTCAAAAGAAAGAATAGAATAAATAGGAAGGCAGGATAGGATTAAGGGAAATAGAGTTAGTTTTTCATAGCATGTCTACTATGGAAGCGTTTTGCATAACTGCACATGTATAACCTATATTGAGTTGCTTGCCTTTTCAATGAGGGTGGTTGGGGAGGGAGGGAGGGAGAAGAGTTGAAACCTAAAGTTTTAAAATCATGTTTCAAAAAAATGTTTTCACATGCTACTGGGAAATAAGAAATACAGGAAATAGGATGCAGAAGTCTGTCCTGCCCTACAGGAAAATAGAAGGGGAAGGGGATAAGGGAAAAGGGGAAGAGACAGAAGAGAGAACTGACTAGGGGAAGGGATATTCAGAATGCATGCCATCTTGGGGTGGGTGGAGGGGTGAGATGGGGTGAAAATTTGGAACTCAAAATCTTGTGGAAGTAAACATTGAAAACCAAAAATAAATAAATTTATATTAAAAAAAATCTTATTTGATCAACAAAAGCAATTTTGTGAGGAATGTGTTCTTATAACCATTTTACAGTTGAGAAAACAGAAGCTAATCAAGCAGGTGACTTGCCCAGAGTCAGATAACTAATAAGTATCTATGGCCAGGTTTGAACTGAGGTCTTCCTGACTCCAGGCTTAGTGTTCTATCCACTGGGCTACCTATGTCCCCCAATAGTTCAATTTGGGTGGAAGTAAATCCAATCAAGTTTCATTTTTTTAAGGCCTTTCTATGTGCCAAGCACTATGCTACATTTTAAGAAAGGTAAAAATCCTGCCCATTCTAATGGGAGAGACAACATGCAAAAAAATGCACGAATATATAATATATACAGGAAAATTGGGGGTGATTTCATAAGTAAAACATTAGCATTGAGAAGGATGTAAAATAGCTTCTTGAAAAAAAGTGGGATTGAGTCTTTCAGGGAGCCAGGGAGTCCTGGAGGCAGAAATGAAGAGGGAGAGCATTCCAAGAATGGGGTCAGCCACTGAAAAAAGCAGAGTCAAAAGATGGAGCCCACTGTTGCTTGATCGTAAAGTATTTGGAAGGGAATAATATGTAAAAAGACTGAACAAGTAAAAAGGGGCCAAGTAATAAAGGATAGAATGAAAAGAAAAGTTTGTTAGTTTTTAAAGTACTGTATATACCTGCATAAGCAAAAATAAAGATACCCTTTGCCATCATGGAACTTACATTATAATGGAGAAAGATAACATAGAAAAGGGAACTGAAAAGGATAGTAGGGTTGAAGTTCTGTAAATTAGGAGCAGAGCTGGGAGGGTAATGAAGGTTGGCTGGCTTGAGCCCCTACACAAAATTGAGCCTCACCAATGGGAGAAGGAGGGTCATCCTGGTAGAGAGATATTCTAACAAGAGAGAGCCATGAGGGGATACATATTACAGGAAGGATAACCCAAATGCTGAGGGATTTTCCAGGATGAAATAGAAGCTGATATATAGTTTTGAAGACTGAAAAGATAACAATAGTTAGGACAGTAATGAAGACCAGTCTACCTGGGCTACTCTGGAAAATAGAGGACCCTGCAGAAACCAGTATTGGGGAAAAATGAAATGGTCTGGTGGAGGGATACTCCAGGAAGAGAGGCATAGGGATGATCACATGTTCTAGTGCAAGGAGGCCCCAGGTGCTGAGGGAAGCTCAAGGATGCAATAGCAGCTGAGGCATGATATTGAAGTTGGGAGAATCTGAAGCAAAAGCAAGAGGGAAATGAATGAAGGGCTATGAAAGTCAGATATTATGTTTTATCCTGCAGGTAACATGGAGCCACTGGAGTTGATTGAGTTAAGAGTAACATGTTAAGAGCTGTACTTTATAAAGATAATTTCTGCAATTGGGTGGGGGAATGTACTGAAGTGAAGAAAGATGAGATAGTGAGACTAACCAGAAGGCTACTGCCATAGTTCAGACCTGAGATAATGAGGGCTTCAGTCAAGGTAGAGACCGTATCAGAGAAGAGAAGGGTGTACATTCAAAAGCTGTTGGGAAGGTAATTTGTTTTAATGTTACAAGAAAAACAAATCTCCTTCTTAATTTTCACCTTAAGTTCAACACGTCATTTAATTACATGACATTTAATTCACTTTCCATGTGATATTTTTTTTCTTTGAGTTTGTAGTGATGGAGAGTAAATCTTCTTTATCAGCTGTATTTTCCCTGGGATTGTCAGGAAGGGTGATATACAATTCTTCTTTTTTTCTGGTCACTTGGTAGTTCTGTAAACTCTTTCAAAAATTAAGCAATGTTAAAATTTAACACATATCAGCATATTAAAATGCAAACAATATGTTAAGGATACACCTTCAAAACAGGGAAAAGCATATTTGGTGATTTGTCTATAAGCCCAGTTGTCATTTATTATAAATGATAAAATATTTCTTTTTAAAAAAATCATACTCAGAAAGTGATTGTCATATGATTAAGAATAATTTTCTTGAGTTCATTTTTTTTGGTTCATAAAATATGCTTGAAGGGACCTTAATGTCAGGTCTTTCTCAGGCATGTTCTTTCATGACAATACATTGAAAGGTGACAAAGTATGTACAATATCATTGTTCTATCTAGTCTTCTTTACTTATTATTGTTTTCTGAGCTACTTAAGCTTCAAGATAAGACAGAATAGAATATTCCAAAGATGGGGTTGAGCCCAGTCATGAAGTAACAGAAAAACAAAGTAAAATCTACTCAAAGTTACCTACTCCATAAGCTTGACCTGATGCCTTCTAACTAAAAGTAATTTCCTTCTCTTTTTGATCATTATAGATAACACTTTCATATTCCCTTTCAACATTTTAACTTTAGGCCACATGTTGCTGTATTTGATTTATATCATTTATTTCCTTTATGAGACTGTGAAATCTGTAAGGGCAAAAACCATAACTTAATCTCCTTTTAAGTTTTTCTTGCACTTAGGCATGTCTTATGCATAATAGGTACTCAATGAATACATGTCATGTAATAGGGATCATAGCAACAATAAACTCAAAGGATGATAGATAAGTACATCCTAACATGTTTGTCCACTTATTCAGAAGTAAGCTGTGTCCCCATTCTTGGCTTGGACTCAATGTGCTTTCATACTTAGAGATCTAATGCAGATACTACCCCATTAACAAGAAAAAGCCTTGAAACTTTGATCTGAATATTTCAATGAACATCAAGCAAAAAGCAAAAACAACCTGACATCAAGACATACCACTTTCCTGCCACTGCTAGAGGGAGAGAGAGAGAGAGAGAGAGACAGAGAGAGACAGAGAGAGACAGAGAGATGAAATTAGCCAATTGAGTTCTACTTTCCTACCTTGACCTTAGGGTCAGATATTCACCATAAACACAGCTTTCTACCCCTGGAAGTTCAGTGTTAAATAAAGTATTTACATTGGCATTGCAGATGTTGGCTATTAATGTACTTTTTTTGTTTTTTTTTTTTTCCAATGGTTTCTATTTTAAGCAAAATGTTCTTTTTTGCTACAATTTGAGGTATTGTGATAAATCTTAGCTTTTCTAAAAGCAGAGGTTTAAATGAGTGTGGGGTTTACAGGCTTTGCTGTGAGAAGGTTTGAATTTTAACCAGATTTTGAAAGTTAGGAATAACTTGATGGAACTATAATTGAATTGATGAATAATGTGTAGTAGAATGCATATAGGATTGAATTAAGTATTTAAATGAAGAACTGAAGTTTGGATTTCATAGTACTATACACAATTATTAGTCATTAAACAATTTCCACATGCCTTTTTAAAGCCCAGCTAAAGTTTGGTGAAGTGACCTCTTACCTGTGCATTTTATAGTATATGCAACCGTTTTCTAGAATGTATTTCTCAAATTATTTTTAACTTTATGATACAACTTTTGTTTTACTTAGTATACATTTTATTCTAATGATGCCTGGGTAATAAAGAAATCTCCAAGAACAAATTCAACTGAAGTATAGGATGAATGTGATTAAATATTGGTTCAAAAATATCTTTTTCTAACTATTCACCTCATTTAAATCAATCTAAGCACTGTTATGTTAAAGGTAATATAGGAAAATAAAAAGCTAGTATGGAGCACCCATGATCATAAATAAAGCTATTTTTTTTTACTCATTAAAGATGTGACCTCGTAGCATGTAAGGGAACCTGACTTAAGCTGGCTGTGGATTGGACATCCCTTTGTGGGAAAGACAAAATTTGTGACTGCCATTCAATGAAGATTATCAAAGTCTGTGTGTACCCTTTGAAAAGCAAGATGAAAACAGTATATTTAGTCATCCAGAAAGCATCTCTTTGTTTCACTTTGAGCTTTCTGAATGAGTACAGAGTTCAACATCTTCATTAAGGTCATAGCATTCTACTTTGTCATCAATTTTGTATTAGTTTCTTCATAATTTGAGGACCAGAATTAATCTCTAATATAAATTTCTAGATAGTTTGGTTCTATCTCTCTACCCCTGCCCTCTTTCAGTTTTGGTCATTGCTATTTCAACAGAATCACCTTAATTCTGTCCAATATGTCCTTAGGACTCTATAATCCTTTCTCAAGACATATAGATTAAGATACAAATAGATACTGGGGTTTCCAATTACCATCATTTCCACAGATTTGAATAATTCCTAAAGAAGTTATTCCCAGCATATTCAAAGAGCTTCATCATATCTCAATTCTCTATTTCAGAAAGTGTTAATCTTTCAATATTTCCTTTGGCTACAAATTCTATTGGGTGTTTGTGTGTGTGTGTGTGTGTGTGTGTGTGTGTGTGTGTGTGTGTGTATTTAGGGGAAGCAATGAATTTGAGTTAATCTATTACAAAGCAGAGACTTTTCACGAAGAAATAATGTTCATTGCACTTTTCTTGCAAGTGCATTAGTTCCCATGGAAACAGATAGCAACTATTCTTTCATAATTTAACACTTTTAAGTAACTTTTTGTGACTTAAATTTTGTATTACTAATAAAAATATACCTTTGACTTTCATAATAGACAACTCTGGCCCAAAAGACTAAAGAAAACGAAACTGTTTTTCGTAAACATTCTTCAAAATTAAAATGTTTGTTCATAGCTGTGAATTTTATTTTACAATAATAATTTTATCAGGAAAATTATGTTATGTGGCTAGCTCTTTAATACTGGCTAAGAACAAATTCGCTATAGTGAGAAACCACCTCATGACTCTTGAACTTTCTTAACTAAATAAAATTGTTTCTGGTGATCCTTTGATAACTTTGTCTGACACTCAACACCAGCTGAAGTGGAAAAATGGTGGTTCAAATTCTATAATATCATAAAGAAGAAATTGGGTCATGTTGGCTAGGGTTATTAAAGGCATAATTGAAAGCTGAACAAGGTAAGGTTTGACCAGGTTGAGGGCTTACTGGGCTGTTAGGTCAATCTTATGGTGATAGGGAGCTGTAAAAGAGAATGAAATAGGATTTTCAAATTGCAATTGAAGATTGTAACTTGGCTTGCCCAGAGAACTTTTCTTAGGATATCTAGTAGAGAGAATTTTTAACATGTGACTAGAGAAAGAAATTGAATCCAGGTAACAGATTGCTTTATAGCATAAACATGTGTGTCTTCTGATCCCTTGTTACTCAATGGCACTAATCTCACTTTTACTCAATTTAATTACATTAAAAAATATTTCTTCCACTGATGTTCTACTTCCAGCCACATATTTAGAACTGTGTTTGAGCAAAATTACTTTAGCAGCAATGTGAAGAATTGACTGGAGTGGACAGAGACTTGAGATAGGGATACTAATTAGGAGGATGTTGTGATAATTGAGGTGAGAAATTTTGAGGACCTAAACTACAGCAGTATATAAGTGTATGAATGGAGAGAATAGGTCAGATGTGAGAGATATTGTGAAGGCAGAAACAGCAAGATTTAGCAAACGATCAGATATGTATGGAGAAAAATGGTGAGAATAATGCTGAAGTTATGAACCTAGGAAATTGGGAGGATGATAGTCCCTTTTTGCATAAAAGGGAAGATTGGAAGAAAGGCAGATTTTGGGGGAGAGATAATGAATTCCCTTTTGGAAATGCTCAGTTAGCTGTCTCTGAGACATTCGGTTTGGAACATCCACTAGACAATTGGTGCAGAAAGAGAGAAGGGAGAGCTAAAGGTATGTGGTATACCTCCATATGTACATATACATGCACACATACTAAATATACACATTTGTATGTATATGTATTACATATGCATACACAAATATGTAGCATATGCATATATGCATATGATACACAAAAGATTTGAATATCCACATAGAGATGACTGTTAAAATCATGGGAGTTAATGAAATTACCAAGAAAGTTAATGAAAAGGGAGAAAAGAAGAAAAGTACATACAGTAGGATCTTGGGGAACATTATATATGCATGCACACATATGACATAATTTGTATGTATTTCTATTTCATTTTTATGATTGGGACATAGGATAATAGATGTAAACCTGGAATGAATCTTAGGGGGCATTGTGTCCAACTCCATTATTTTACAGAGGAGGAAACTAAGGCTCCAAAAGTGACTTGCACAACATCATACAGGTAGTATAAGGGATGCATTAGAATATGAAATATCCATGGACTTCACAGCTTTGTATAAACTTATAGCACTCAGCAATGTGCTTTTCATCATGTAGATGATGAATCAATGAATTGGAATGAATGTATGATGGATTATTGGTAAATGGGAGTTCCATCCTCAGAACACTCGCTGTATATCTCTGTATATTTTTTATTGCGCTGATGACTTGTAATAGAAGCACCCTGTCCTACACTTCAATACATGATCAAGCTGTTTTCACTTTCTGACTACTTCTGCCTGAGGTGGCCAAACTGAATGTGATACAAAAAACTCTAATCAGGAAAAACGTGCTCTGTCTTAGCTGATAGTAAGTGAGGCACTAACTGCTATGCGACTCCAAGTAGGGAGAAAGGTACTAGTAAGGGTATAACTGCCTATCTCCCTACCTAGGTACACACATCGTCATGAAAATATCTCTTTTCTTTGGCTCTGTATTCTTTCTTGTTCATAGGTAAAGGAGTATTGGAGACGAAATGAACTAAGCTGTGACATTGTGAGTTTCAAAAAAAGTCAGGAGAAGCCTTCAGGGATGTAAGAACTGGATTCCATTCCAGTTTTCTGGAAGCAGACACAGATGAGGTGTTATTGTACACCCTGAGGAATGACATGTTTGACTTCTCCTTTTAATATATTGACTCAAGATGACATGCTCTTTTGTCTATAGGGTAAGGACCATTTGGAGGTGAACTTTGTGAGGCAAATACTTTATAACAATCACTTTATGATTGAGCCCTTTTTCTTCAGGGACTGAAGTGGTATGGGGGAAAGTCCACCTGTCCTCCTCATTAAAGGGATATGTAAACATACTTTATTTTCTTGCTATATCTTTTCAAGAAATATCATTTTTGTAAAAGCTGGTTGATAATAGGTTAAATGTTATTGGGGCATTAATTATGGATGATTGATAGTGATGATGATCATCAGAATAATAATGTTTCCATTACATTTTGTAAATATCTCATTTTAGCCTCACAACAACTCTGTGAGATAGGTACTATTATTATCTTCACTTTATTAATGACAAAACTGAGATAGGCAGAAGTTAAATGAATTGTCCAGGATCGCACAATTAGGAAGTGTGAGAAGCCCATAGCATTGAAAAGAATAAACTCAATTATTCAGACATACCATTAGAATTCAGAGAGGGTATTATAGTTTTCCAATGAGAGTGATAATTGAGATAAGGACCCTCAGAATTCATAGCTAACATGTTGTCTGGGGACCCTACTTGCCAATAAGAGTGGAATTTGAGAAAAAAAAAAGGATCACAGAGTTAGTCAATAGTTAGGCTTCTGCTGGTACCTGAACTGCCTTTAAGAGTGGGAACTGAGATAAGGACTCCAAGAGAATATAAATAGTACAAATAAATAAATGGTCAGGTAATAAGAGGTTGGAGTACATTTGACCTGATTTGTGCAGAAATTACCATATGTCACACTTGGATCTTGAATTACCTTCCATATTAATAATTCAATATAGTAAAATATGTTTACTTTCCACTATAAAACATCTTCCTTTTTACTGTGTATATTTTTAGGCAAATGACTGACTTAATAAAAATGGGAAAGAATGTTCTTAGGTTCTAATTCTCCTGTTTTGAGATTATCAATAGAGTGCTTCCAGTGTAATTATTTTCATTATATTTCCAGCTACTCTATATAATTAGATGTTGTTATTAGAATGCTTATAGATTAGAATTGAACAGTAGAGTTTCCTCAAATTGCTACAACTAACTCACAGGCCCTTGGGTAAAAATTTTCCATTGAAACATTCCATTGTGTCTGATATAATTTGAATTAGAAATAATGCCACCTAAAAGTGGAATGCTCTATTTCCTATTCCATTTATTGCTTTTAGAAAGGAAGAATCAATAAAATTTCTATGAAGATTCAAAGATAATTTACAGAAATATAATGACAGCTTTTACATAAGGAGTACTTTTAAGAACCATTACACCCTCAAACTATGTTGGAGTGGTATTTTCTGAAGATGTCATAGTAATCCTGTTCACTGAGTATACTTCTTCATTTAATAATCTTACCTGAACTTTCACAGTGTTCAGATTGTCACCCACAGTTTTAATGGCTCATTGATTTTAGAAGTCATAGTAGTTTCCTCTTTTGCATTTCTATTAGAATAGCTATGGAGGGTAATAAAAGTTAGTGCAGCCAAAGAAGCAGCTGACAATGAGTTTATCATTCTCTCTATGTCTCTGTCTATCTTTCTCTGTCTCTCCTTGTCTTCCTCTCTCCCACCTTCATCTCTCCTCTTCTCTCCTCTCTCTCTCTCTCTCTCTCTCTCTCTGTCTGTCTCTCCTATTCCTCCTTCACTTATTCTCATTACACTACAGTGTTGCACACATGTTTCCAAATTACTGGATAGCAGAGAAGAAGAAAAGTCAAGTGGAGATATTTGGCGGGCAAAGAAAGCTAGAATGCCTAGGACACGCATTTTCTAGATCATTTTGGAGGGATTTTTTTTTTTTTTGAGAAGGTATCATGGCTAAAGTGTTAAGGACAAGGGCAATGCTGCCCTTCTTCTTCCCAAAACACATATATTAAAGTCTATTCATTCAAATCTTTAAATATTTGGAAGTGAAGACTTTACACTTCTTAATATTTCTCCTTTCCGTACCATTTCTCCTCGTTCTCAAGAGCCGAGTTTTGATTCAAGTTATTTGTGATGAAGCTATTTTGCTTAGAAACTGAGTACATTTTAAAGAGATGCCCAAATATGTATTTAAGGTCTACAGTCCTCTTACTGAAGCCAAGTATCAAGATCTGCTCTATACTTAATTTTAACATGACATTTTGATATATTCCTCAAGGAAGAAATATTAGAGACCATGGGGAAATAAAAAGAAATAATAATCTAAAGGCAAGTACTTAGGAAACAGAGGTAGCAAAGGTAGCAAAGTGAGCATGAGTGAGTAGGGAGATCCCCAAATTCAAAGTCAAAGGACTTCAGTCTGAATCCTGTTTCTGCCACTTATAACTTGTGAGAATTTGAACAAAAAACTTACCTTTGGCTTCAGTTTCTTCAATTTTAAAATAAGGGTTATGGAATACTACTTGTATTTAACTCCCAGCTTTTGATCCTATTACCTCTGCTCTACTTTCCCTCTCCCTGGCACCACAAAAATGACAAACTCCCCCTAAATATTCAGGACCCCTATGTTCCCATTTTCTGCCCCTTTTTAGGTGAATTATTAAACTTTATTATTTTGAAATTAATACAATTATGTGGAAAAGGTAGAAGGTACTATATTCATAAGGCATATTATTACCTTTACTTAATGTAGAAACAGCTAAACAAGGTATGAGCGATAGATTTAATTTTCAGGTTTTATTTTAAAAATCAATTTAATATTTATTGAGCAACTACTAGGAGAATGAAATTATGATCACAGGAAATGTCTAGAACAGAGGTGTCAAACATATTGCCTAACAGCTCAAACACAGCCTGAACCAGATGAAAATATAATTGGAAAAGATTTAATAAAAAAATAAAAATACAATAAGACATAGATAATGCTAATTTAGGGTTTTCCAAGTCAATATACAGCTACAGGGATCCTTATGTCTGCTTTTGTGACGATAGTTTCGTTTGACACCACTGTTCTAGAGTAAATCTTATGTCATTGATTGTGATACTAGCAGTAGTGCAGATTGCAACCAAACATATTTTTTACCTTATAAACTCTAATTCTGTTTTTTTTTCATGAATTGCCATGGTTCGTTTTCTCTCTGCAGCATAATGTTTCATAGAAAACAGTGCAACAATTAAACTGTCCATCATTATTCCTGATTCTCACTACATAACTGAACCAATTCATTTTCCCACCATACCTGTCCTTGCTAATGTTGCTTCATATCGTTTTTTCATATACATCACAGAGTAAGACAAAAGAATTTAACTTCAAAAAGGAATGGTAGAATAAATTAATTTATGTTATCAACATACATTTGAACACATTTAAGAATACACTTTTTGTTTTGTCAAATGCAAGCAATATACCAGAGTATGATAACACTATAATTGTCTTCCCATACAATCAATGCTTTTCTTTTTCTTTGTTTTCCATATAAATCACAAATATTTTTAAGCTTCTCATAGGCAATATAACAATGAACCCAATGAATGAATAATTTTGCCAGGATCTCATAATTTTTGGAAGTGTGACCCTGAAGCCATGGATATGTTTGAAATTCTCAGCAACAAAACAGTAACATTATAAGCTCTTTTAAGAAAAGATTGAGAGATAAAAAGACAAGAGACAGAGAATATTTTTTAAGGAAAAAAAAAGTTGAATAAGAGCTCAAGTGAGAGATGTCCAAGTGCTGAAGAAGGAATTATTTAGTAGACATGGAAAGTCAGGAGGATTCTCAATGATAGGTTATAGAAGGAAGCAGCAGACTTTTTTGAGTGGCTATAGATGATAATGAAGAACAAAGATAGATCAAGGTTGTGGGCTTATTATTCTTCAGTTTTGGCAACCTTGCTTCTCTTAAAGACTGGCTCGAAGAAAGAAGTAAGAGAAGAATTCTCTACCATTTCTGTCTAGCCTTTGTATTCAAAGATGACACAACTGATGGGATTATTTCCCAGTTTTCTGAGTCTAACTCCACAGCCTAATGTCTGACCATATTAACCACAGGTATGATGGGATAAGAAATGGAAAACCCTGCTGCCCTGTCTTATTGGTTCCTGTTGCCATGGGATCATCTTTATGGTGGCTCAGTTGAACAACATTTTTGTTCAAACTGAGCTGTCTTTTCTCTGATTGCCACATACCAGCACACTGTGACTATTGTCATTTCCCAGCAATCAGTGCTGATATTGCATTGCTTCCAATTGTGTAGCATCTTGTCTTCAGGGGTTTGAGCTGCACTTTTTAGAGGATCATTTCACTGTTCACGTAAGCTATATGGCTATTGTCTTTTGTTGGGCACTTCCAAGATGGAAATAGCAGAAATATAGAATAATTTCAGGTTAAAAATGACTTTAGAGAGTATTGAGTACATGTCTATAATTCTACAGACAGAAATTGAGGCCTAGGGAGGGAAAATAAGTTGACCAAAGTCATATGGCAAATAAGTGGAAAAAGCAGGTTTTAATTAAAATCAAGTCAACAACCATTTATTATATATTTACTACGTTTATTCTGTGTAGACAAAGTAAAAACATAGCCCCTGTCCTCAAGGAACTTGCATTCAGATGGGGAGGGACAATTCAAAAATGAGTAATACACAGTATGTAAACATAGTACAGTTATCCCTTCCCTATTGCGACTTTCCCCATCATGCTTTCATTACATTGTGGGTTGACATGAGAAATTGAATGAGAATTTTTTGGGAGTTTCGTATAAGCTAGAAATGGCATGTGATGGCCAGTACAAAACCCAGAGCCTATGACCAAATACTAACCCAGAAAAAGTTTAGAACCTCAGAAATTCATAAAATATGTGTATAGTATTGCATAACATCAGCATATTTTATGTTTTGATACCATAAAAATTCAGATTTCTTCGCTGGTATGAAGGGAGAGCAAAAAAAAATGTTATTAGGATTTTTCCAGATCACAGGAGTGCTCTGCCCCTCACCCCATGATGTGGAAGAGATAACTATAGATGCAAATTACTCTGAAGGATGGAAGCCATTAGCAGCTGGGAGAGCTGGAAAAGATCTTCTGTAGTAGGTTGAATTTTAGCTTAGACTCTTAGGGAAACTGAGAATAGGTAAGGGGAAAAAAAAACATTCAATGCATGGAATGCATGGATAATAACCTCATGGAAAGCATAGAGCTTGAAGGTAGAATAAAATATGTAAGGAACATCCAATAGACTTTACATCCCACAATATTTGGATCCCAAAGGGTAGAGGAAAATAAAGTTGAAGAAGACTGGAAATGCAAGGGGGGTCCAGTTGATGAAGAGCTTTAAGTGGTCCAAACCTCACTTTACTTTTGTTCCTATGGATTATGGAACTGCTAGATTTTATTCAGGGGAAATGACATGATCAGGCCTATACTTTAGAAAAAATCATTGTAACAGCTTATTGAATGATAAATTGGAGTTAGGAGAGCTGTGAGGTAGAAAGAACAGCTAAATAACCATTGTAAAAATTCATGGAAGGCATGATGAGGGTTTGAATTATGGTTGTGGAGAGAAGCATACATACATATAAGATATGTTATGAAGGTTGAAACATGAAGACTTGGCATCATGTTGGATATGTGGGTTGAATAAGAATGAGAAGCTACAGATGACACCTAGTTGTGGGTCTTGCTGACTGGAAGGATCATAGTATCCTTGACAGTAACAGGGATGTCAGTCAGATTAGAAGATTTGCAAAGAAATATAATAGTTTCTTTTTTGGATATGATGAATTTCAGACTCCCATAGGATTTCTTATTTGAGATGTCTAAATAGTTGATGATGCAGGACCAGGATTCAAGAAAGAAGAAATCCAAGAATAATATGCTTAATGATAATAACTGAACCCAGGGGAGCTGCTGGGATCACAAAGAACAATGGCACAGATTGAAAAGAGAATGCATGGATAAATATTCATAGAAGCCATAACTGGAGCAAAAGGAAATATTTAGGGTATGTGAGTGCATTGAATTATTATAGAATTCTTTTAATAGAATGGTGACTCAGTCATTTTGGTGATATAAACTTTACATCTGTGGTCTCCATACAAACTAAATCCTGCATGAGTGGAATATACTATCTTCTCACCTCCACTTGAGTCCCTAGTTTCCTTCAAGTTCTTCTAAGAATACCTCTAAAAAGCTTTCTCTGATGTCTCCAGATGATTGTACCTTCCCCCCAAAAAATTAACTTGTATTTGATTTGTGTGTATAAATATACAAATATGTATAATATATGTATACATATATAAATTAAAATTTACATATATATATACATATACACACACACACACACGTGTATGTGTGTGTGTGTGTGTATTCCAGACAAAATGAACCACTCTCAATACCTTGTTCTTTTCCTGCTTCCCCCATTTTCATTTCTGTACTAAGGAAAGTCACCATTACTGAAAATAATCCTCTCCATCAATTTATTTGATTGTACCCACCCTCTTTTTTCCCCCTTACCTGCCACCTCTGCTCCAAAGTAAAAATGTTCTTCTGCCTCTAATTTCTCATAGGGCTGTGCCTGCATATCTTTTGCAGTTGTTAATCTTATATTATATTTTTTTGCTTGCATTTTTCTCATCTTAGGTTATAAGGTCCTTGAGGGCAAAGTTTTCATTTTTATCTACCCCTCTAACCACAGTGTATTGCACATAAGCATTTAAGAAATCTTTGTTTAAAAAAAATTAAACTTATTGTGGTTCTAATGGTGATTTTACCCTCAGGCTTGCTCTAACTGTGATAAGTCCTATGTAAAGGTTCCAGGCACCCACTTTACCCTGTTTAGCCCTAGGTGGCTGGTGATCTATTTGAGTTTAGGCTTTATTTGGACCCACCAATACTAAGTGGTACCCTCCCCTTTAAAGCTCTCTGGGTTAGCTAACTCTCACATTCTTACAAGATGCAAAATCCAAAACTAACAGCTTGAATTAGCTGATTATTGCTGCCAGGCTGTTATCACATTGGTATCCTAATCTTTTCATGACTAAATGTCATTGATGTCTAAATCTCCCAATGTCCAAAGCCCATCCATCGATGTCTTAATCTCCTTGGAATTTAAATTTCCCAACTTTGTCAATCACATTGAAGGGTTGTGAACACTGGACTCCCTACAGCTTTGTACTCTACTAAAAAGACAAGAACAAAACAACCCTACCCCCCAAAAAAAATGAAAAACCCTCTAGCCTTCAAAGACTGAGCTGAATATCCACAAAGCCGAGCCAAGAGTTACTGAACAAGCTAGGCTGGAAGCACACCTGAAAGATAATGGCATTGCTCTACCTGGCTTGAATGGATGATTGTTCTGCTGTTGAATTCATTCCCAGATGCTCGATGCCCTGATTCAAGAGAATACTAGCCCACTTCAGAATGCTGGCAAGCTTTAAACGAATATTCTAGGAGTCTATTTTACCACATTAAGGTGAGTTGTTTTTGAAACCTAAAAAGGGGAACTGTTTAACCAGAAGTGTCAGGCCATAACCATTACTTGATGGAGTCTCATAAGTGGACTTTCTCCACTAGCACAACCACTGAATAGTGTCTTTGCACTGTGACACAACTAAGGCTCCTAACCCATTTGTGTTCTCTCCTGTGAAATCTGTATAAAAATAGGTCCTGGAGCAGAATAGTCTATGGAGACTGGTAGCAGTACATTGGTAGAGGTTGCTCATAAACGTAGAAAGATGAGCTAAGCATAGCTTTGCACCAGAAGGAAACAAGGGGCAACTAGGTGGCATAGTGGATAGAGCACTGACCTTGGAGGCAGGAAGACCTGAGTTTAAATTCGGCCTCAGGCACATAACACTTACTAGCTATATGACTTTGGGCAAGTCACTTAACACCATTTGCTTTGCCAAAAAAAAAAAAAAGGAAAGTTAAGGGAGGACAGACAGACTGCAAAGGTGATCTGAGAATATTATGGGAAAAGGAAAAGGAAGAATAGTATCATAGAATCATATTTGTAAAAAAACTTCTAGTCCAACCTCCTCTTTTTCTAGAGAAGGAAGCTGAAGGCTAGCGAAGGAGTTAAATGACTTTAAATCACACGTAGATATTAAGTGCTTGAAGAGTCAGCAATTGAACACAGTTCTTTTGACTCCAGTTCTTTTTACTGAATCACATTACTTCCCGTATAATGTCTTGCCTCAGCCAGTAGGCAATGATAAAATGCAAAGGTGTCAAAACACCCTCCTCTCACAAGAATTTGTTCCTATGAATATGGTAAGATAGGAAAAGCCTTTCTATTGTTCATACTACAGAATATAGGACTAGATTTCATCAGCCCCATTTCCTTTCATAGTCAGAGCAGCCTGGACCATTTTCCCAGTTTCTTATGCTTCCCACAAAGACTAGCAGAATGTCCAAAAAGTATATGACTATTTTTCTGAGGCTTGAATTAAATGAGAATGAATCAAAATAAGACACAATTCATAGAATGTGAAACAACATATAGGAAATTGTGAACTGCTGTGCATAACATACAAAAAGCATTAATTAGCCAACACATTTTCTCTTTCCTGCCAGGCTGCATTTGAGTGAGAAACAAATGCTATAAGCCTCTGGATGTAGAAAAAATATTAGGTCTTCCCATGCAGAGACAACATGTGACTCATGAATACATCCCTTTTTTCCTTTCCTACTTTTAAGTGGAGGATTATGAGAGCATAGAACACATTAGTGGAGACAACTATGCCCCCATGAGCTTTGCACAGAATTGTGAGCCATCAGAAGTCCAAGAGCTATAATCTTTGCCAGATTCTGTGGCCAGGCAAGGTGAGATGGAGAAGTAACTAGGACCCAGGCAAATAGTGGATTGACCCCCAAACAATAGACTGATGCTTTCCATCAATTTTCCCAAATTCGGAAGTGAACTTAGTGAGGCAAATTTTTGTAGTAATTGTTTTGAGTGATTATTCCCAAGGACTGAAATTGCATAAGAGGAGTACATCTCTAGGGCTGTGTGATTGTGTGTTTGTGTGTGTATGTGTGTGTGTGTGTGTGTGTGTGTGTGTGTGTTGGGAAGAAATTGATTCTTTTTTAACTTCCATTTTTCCTATATGTTCTCTGTAAATAGTCCTTGGTACATGTAGCATATACTTAATTTATCTTCCCCCAACCTGCCAAATTTATTTTCGTAAATTATAGGCTTGATCATGTCAGTCTCCCTTCCTGACCTCCTCCCTCAATGAACTGCGATGAAGCCCTATTCTATCTTGGATTAAATTTAAAGTCCTTCAAGGAAATAATAGTATATGCATGTAATAGAATACTATAATGCTCTATGAAATGATGAAAGAGAGAATTTCTGATTTGAATGAACTGATGCAATATGAGATGAGTAGAAGCAGGAAAACAAATTATTTAATGACAAGAACACTATAAAAACAACAACATTATAAAAACAAAAAATTCTGAAGGACATGAACTCTAATAATGCAATGACCAACTGTGATTTTAGAAGAAAGATGATAAGGAATCATATGGTTCTACAGTTCCCTTCTTTTTGTTTCCCTTTGCGTTAGTGGCTGGTTAGAAGTGGGAGGGAGAAATGAATTATTATTAATTGAAAAGAAAAAAAGAATGCAGCCCACTTTTGGATAGAGAGGTGAAAGATTCAAGATAATAATTGAGAAATAAATTTTTGGACTTGAATGACATGCTTATTTGTTTTCCTTTATCTCTCCCCCTTTGTTTTTCATCCTTTCTTAATGGGGAACTCAGTGGGGTGGAGAAGATGAGAAGGAGGTAAAATAAATGCTAGCTAACTGAAAAAAAATACTTATATCAACCAGGCCCCTTCCTAAATTTTTGTTTCTCAACAGTATTTTATTTTTTTCCCCCAATTGCATGTAAAGATAGATTTCAACATTCGGTTTTGCAAAATTTTGAGTTCCAAATTTTTCTCCCTCTTTCCCTGCACTCCCACCTCCCCAAGACAGCAAGCAATCTGATATAGATCACACAAGAACAATTCTGTTAAACATATTTCTACATTTCTCATGTTGTGAAAGAAGAATAAGAACAAAAGGGAAAAACCACAAGAAAGAAAAACAATAACAAAAAACAAAAAAGAAAAGCAAAAATGGTATGCTTCATCTGCATTCAGACTCCATACTTCTTTCTCTGGATGTGAATAGCATTCTTCCATCACGAGTCTTTTGGAATTGTCTTGGATCATTGAACTGCTGAGAAGAGCTAAGTCTATCATAGTTAATCATCACACAGTGTTGCTGTTGTTGTGCACAATGTTCTCCTAGTTCTGGTCACTTCACTCAGCATCAGTTCATGAAAGTGTTTGCAGGTTTTTTTTCTCTTGAAATCTGCCTGCTCATCATTTCTTACAAAACAATAATATTCTATTACATTCATATAGCATGACTTGTTGAACCACTCGCCGATTAGAGAGCATCCCCTGAATTTCCAGTTCTTTGTCACCACAAAAAAAAGCTGCTAGAAATATTTTTGTACATGTGGGTCCTTTTCACCTGTTTTATGATTTCTTTGGGCTACAGACCTAGTAGTGGTATTGCTGGATCAAAGGGTATTCACAGTTTGGTTGCCCTTTGTACATAGTTCCAAATTGTTCTCCAGAATGGTTGGATCAGTCCCTTCCTAACTTTCTGGTCTTACAATGTACTTTTCTGCATATATTTTATGATTCAGCCATTCTGGATACTTGCTTTTCCTGGTACACAAGGTTCCGTCTCCTTTCTTCATATCTTTCTACTGGGTATTCTTTCATGCCTGTCATAGCCTATATCCTTATTTTCACCTCTCAGAATACTTGCTATCATTACACATATAGTTTGAATGTAACTTTCTGCAGAAATATAATCTTAAAGCAGAAATAGATATTGTAATTTCCTTTCATACGTTGTTAGCAAATTTTAACAGGATAATAACATAAGCCTTATTTTCTAAGGTTATGTTCCATCTACTTTGCATGTATCTTGTATGAACCTATTTATATACATCCTCCACCACCACACTACCACCTTTAGAAGATAAGTTACTTGAGGACAAGGACAATTTTTGCTTTTATTTTTATCCCCAATGTTTCTCATTGTTATTCCTCAGTTATTTTAGTTGTGTCCTACTCTTTGTGAATCCATTTGATGTTTCCTTTGCAAAGGTACTGGAGCACTTTGTCATTTCCTTCTCCTTCTCATTTTACAGATGAGGAAGTTGAGGCAAATAGGGTTAAGTGACTTGCCCAGAGTCAGACAAGTAAGTGTGTAGTAAGTAGTAAGTGTCTGAGCTCAGATTTGAACTCATGAGGATAAATCTTCCTGACTCTAGGCTCAACCTTTTATTCACTGTGCCACCTAGGTGCCCCAATACTTCTCAGAGGCATTAACAAATACTAAATACCTAATATAGGGATATTGGTTGAATGATGAAGGTTGTACATATACACATATGTATATTCTCTCTCTCTGTCTGTCTCTCACACAAGCACACACACACACACACACACACACACACATAAAGTAAGCGTTTATTATTTTACACCTGTTGTGAAATTAAGTGATTGACCAGTTACATTTATTTTTAGGACATTGTGATGACTGGGTGAGCACAAGATTTACCATGTCCATTAGCAAACCAAATGCTTTTTTGTAGGCTTGCAATTAAAGAAACAATTTTGACTATATGTTCATTTAAAAAAGGGCAGAAAAAAAAGCACTTCAGATATTTTTCAAGTTTTATTTCAGACAAGGATGAAATGCATATCTTAAAGACAGGTGTTTCTGAACAGAGTCACCAGGTGCCCTTCTGAGAAAAGTGTTAAGCTATTTTTTTTTTAGTACAAATACAGATGTCCCCAGATATCTTGCCATTTATCCCAGTTATACATCTCTCTTTGCCTAGAATAACACCTTACTTAATAGAGCTAGAGAAACTCTTTTTCCCTCCCAGGTGGAATTAATCCATTCGCTTTTGGAATAATACCCCGTGAATAGGTTGTCCTAATTGGTGAATGAATGAGTGCAAATAATTGTAATGCAATATGTTTAGTTTGACCTTAACCATGACCAACACCATAAATCTTCATATTGCTATCTTGACAAAGCCCTTTTTCTGCCATACCCAAACCTCCTACTTCCCCAAAACACACACACACACACACACACACACACACACACACACACACACCCTTTTTTCCCCTTTCAATCTGTGGTAACCCATGGGGAAAATAATCAAATCAAAAATACCATTACTTATGGAAAGTGCAAGGGAATTGGCTACCTCAAGTGAAAACTCCCTTTCCTGCAATGTAAACACCATACCTTTTGAAAGCAAGTACTTTTTCACTTTTGTTTTTGTTTCTTTAGTACTTAACACAGTACTTGTAAAGTGTGCATTCTATAAATGCTTTTTCATTCATTCATTCATTTCTTCATGAATTTTTTCATTCTATCCTTGAGTTTTGTAGGATCTCCCTATTTCAAATAAGAAGAATTTTTTAGGGCGACATCCTAATTCTATGCTGAATCAAGCTCTTATCAACTCCCTTTCTGATTTCTTATATCTCTTTAGAAATGTTATAAGAAATTTTGTGATTTTTTAAAAACCGTAATGTAGTTAAAGGAGAACTAAGATATTAATTACATTGGCAGCAAGTAAAGCTTTAATAGAATATGTGTCATAACAAAGTTCAGGCTAAATAGCCATAATGATATATATGGAAATAAGCAAGTAAAGGAAAAAGTGCTTTAGAAGACAAGAAAACAGAGACCTTATAAATGAATGACCTCTTTTTTAGGGGGTGCAGCGTATTTTGGCACATTGGAGGATTATGACTGTTAATTCAGGGTTTTTGTTTGGGTGTGTGTGTGTGAGAGAGAGAGAGAGAGAGAGAGAGAGAGAGAGAGAGAGAGACAGATAGAGACAGACAGATACAGAGACAGATACAGAGACTGAGAGAGACAGACAGACACACCCACACACCCACACCCACACCCACACATACCCACACACACACACACACACACACACACACACACACACATACACACACACAAAGTCCACAAGCCCACATATACAAGTGAACCTGAAGATGGGACTTAAGAAATGAACAGAAAAGTCTATATTGTGGAGACAGGCAGCTGAGATAATTAAAGGATGTCAGTGGATTTCTCAAGTTATGTTACTGGGATTATCAATATGTGTCATTTAAATAAAATTAATCTATATATGTGGTGCAAAATAAAGTTGAATTAATTCTACTCAAGGAAAAAATATACTGTTCTCAGTTTTAATTTAAGGTGCACTTAATGGATATCAAGCTGAGCTTCTCTTTAAAGATTACATTCATCTAATTGACAAAAGTGCTGTTCTTTATAGTCATCACAGTGTGATTCAATTTACTGGGAAAGTCAGGAAGTCATTATAAAGAATTTCACAGTAGGGTTGAAGACTTATTCCCAAACAGTCAGTATCTATATTCGTACCTGTGTGAGATCGAAGCAAAAATTCCATAAAAAGGGGAAAATCATGGATAAAAAGTATTTAAAAAGATCTAATTTATTGTGATATTAATGCTTTCAATTAGAACTACCTAGGGAAAAAACTCCTATACCCCCAAAAAATTACTATTGGTCGGCCTTAAAGTTAAAAACTGGTTTTCAATTCAATTCAAGTTATAAAGTCAACTATTATTATTATTATTATTATTATTATGTGAATGGAATCTGTAATTGGAGTGTATCAGGGTACTTTAAGTGAGGAAATCCCCTATACCAGTACAAAACTTAATCTCCTTTGTTACTTCCATAAGATAATTTTTGAAGGGTCAGGTGGGCATTGGGAGGTTAAGTGGATTTTCTAGGGCCAAACAGCCACTTTGTGTCAAAGGTGGGACCAGAATCCAGGTGTACCTAAATCTGTGGCCAATGCTCAATTCACCATACCATTTTAATTCTCATTTTGCAAAGTAGGTGGCACATTGAATATGGTATTGGATTTATAATCAGGAAGATCTGACTCTCAGTACTCCTTGACCTTTAAGAGCTATGGGATCCTGGACAAGTCAATTAACCTCCCCTACCTTAGGTGCCTCATATTTAAAATGGTGATAATAATAGTGCCTATCTCAATATGAAGATTTATGGTGTTGGTCATGGTTAAGGTCAAACTAAACATATTGCATTACAATTATTTGCACTCATTCATTCACCAGTTAGGACAACCTATTCACGGGGTATTATTCCAAAAGCGAATGGATTAATTCCACCTGGGAGGGAAAAAGAGTTTCTCTAGCTCTATTAAGTAAGGTGTTATTCTAGGCAAAGAGAGATGTATAACTGGGATAAATGGCAAGATATCTGGGGACATCTGTATTTGTACTAAAAAAAAAAATAGCTTAACACTTTTCTCAGAAGGGCACCTGGTGACTCTGTCACACAGCTAGTAAGTGTCTAAGGGTGGATTTGAACTCCTGATTCCCAGACTGGTTCTCTATCCACTGTACCATTTAGTTGCTATGTGTACATTTTTTTTTTTTGGTAATTATTTGCAGTTTCAAATGATCTCCTTTCCCAAGTCCCTCCCCTCACCCATTGAGAAGGAAAGACATACACTAGCTATTACACATATGAAGTCATGATAAAAACATTTGAGCATTAGCTGTGTTTGGGGGGGCAAGAAAAATAAAGGGTAACTATTCTTAAAGTTGAACTGAGTCCATCAGTTCTCTCTCTGGAGGAGGAAAGCATTGCTTTGTAATTGTGTTTATCACTGGTAAGATATATAAATTCTGATGATTTGTGTGGGTTTATTTTATATCTTGTAACTTTGTTGAAGTTGTTTCTTATTTTGATCCATTTTTTTTTACTTAACCCTCTAGAGTTCTCTAAGTATACCATCATATATGCAAAAATAATAGTTTTCTTTCTACATTGCCTATGCATATTCTTTAATTTCTTTTTCTTGTTTTATTGTTATAACTAAAATTTTTAGTATGTTACATAATAATAATATAGTACAATAATAATAATACAATAACAATAATGGACATCCTTGCTTCACATCTGATCTTATTGGAAAAATTTCTAGTTTATCCTTATTTACAGATAATGATCATTCTTGGTTTTAGATAGACACTACTTATTTTTTAAAAAGCTCCATTAATTCCTATGTTTTGTCATGTTTTAAGTAGAAATGAGTGCTGTATTTTGTCAAAAGTTTTTTTCTAAATCTATTGATATAATCATAATTTTTGTTATTTTTTGTTATTAATATAATCAATTGTGCTTATAGATTTTTTCCCCCTAATATTGAACCAGCCCTGCGTTCCTGACATAAATCCAGCCTGGTCATGGATTATGATGTTTATGATATATTGATTAAATCTCCTTGCCAGTATTTTACTTAAAAATTTACATCAATATTCATTAGGGAAATTCTCCATAGTTTTCTCTCTCTATTTTTTTTCTCCGTGGGGTAAGTGTCAAAATCATTTGTGTCATAGATTGTATTTGGTAGGACTCCTTCTTTACCTGTTTTTTCAAACAGTTTGAATTGCTTGTGAATCCATCTGATCCTAGAGATTTTTTTCTTCAAGACTTCATTTATAGTTTGTTCAATTAATCTTTCTAAGATCGGATTAAGAATTCAATTTTGTCTCCTGTTTATTTATTTTTTTTTGTAAATTTTCATGCATTTTATTCAGATTCTGAGTTTTATTGGCATACAGTTAGGCAAAGGAGCTTCTAATAATTGCTTTAGCATCATTTTCTTTGGTTGTGCATTCACCCTTTCCATTTTTGATACTGGTAAGATTTTTTTTTCTTAAAATAAGAAATCATTTATTTTATTGTTTGTCTTTCATAAAACAAAGTTTTGGTTTTATTTATTAATTTAGTTTTTGCGTTCAATTTTATTAATGTCTTCTTAGATTTTTAGGATTCTATTTCAGTGTTTAATTGGGGATTTTTTTAGTTCTGCCTACATCATTCATCTGCTCTTTCTCTTTTACTGATATAAATGCTAGTTCATACCCTGCCCAGGATTGCTGCCACCTTTGCTGTTGCCAGCTGCACCTTGCTACTGGCCAGTTCCTACCTCAGGGCCCACAGACCTCTCAGTCTGTCTTCCTAAGGTTCCCAGGGCTAGGAAAACATTACTTACTCTCGCCTTTTGTTGGTTATCCCACTCAGAATTAAATTGACATTTTTTTAAAAGTTGTTTAGAGGGTTGCAATGGGAGGGCTCAGTAAATTCCGCCTGCATGCATCCATCCACTACAATGAGTGTATATCTTAAGAAGAACTTGAATGTGGTTCCTTCTTACTTCAAGATCAGTCTCTAAATCCTGTCCCAAGCAAATAGTAATGAAGTATTTAAAGTTAATTTAATTTAGCATTGGCCAAATGTTAACTATTAAAGACATCCACAATCAAATGTAAGCCAGCTTGTCTGGTATTAGTAGATAATCAAATTTCCCCAGATTAAAAAGGTTTTCTTAAGAGTCTGATATAGCGATGTGTGATATAGTGCTTGTATATTGTAAAGCCTGACTACTATATCCTCCTACAAAATTACCTGAATAAAATGATTCACGAAACATTTTCAAAAACGCTGAAAGTATCAATTAACAGTTTATTAAGTCTGAATGCCAGACACTGCACTAGGCTTTAAGGGAAGGGGGATAGGACAAAAGACAAAAATGTAGCAAAATATCATCTAATGTAGTTTATATTCTAATATTTGAGACAATATATTCATATATAGATATATTCAAAAGGCATACAAAGTGGATGTGTGTGTGGAGGGGGAAGGCCTTCAGGCCTCCAGCAGAAAGTAGTACTTGAGCTGAGACTCAAAGGAAGCCAGAGATTATTAGAGTGAGACTTCATGAAAGTGAATATTTTAGGCTTAGAGGATAGTTGGTACAAATTACTATCTGATTTACTCAAAGTGCAAAAAATAAGAAATGTTTTCAACTGCATTATAAAATCAGTTCTCTATAGTTAAAGCTAAAAGCAAATAGAGGAATTATAGGAAGACAATCTAAACTTAGGTGCCACAGTAGATAGCAGACTAGGTCTGTAATCCGGAAGACTCATCTTCAAAAGTTCTAAATCTGGCCTCAGACATTAACTGGTCATATGACCCTGCACAAGTATATTTACCCTGCTTGCCTCAGTTTCCTCATCTGTAAAATGACCTGGAGAAGGAAATGGCAAACCACTCCAGTATCTTTGCCAAAAGCAAAACAAACAAAAACAAAAACAAAAAAAATTACAATAACAAAACAAAAACAAACAGGAATGTGAACATAATTGAAAATGACTGAAGAAAAAGCAATCTGTCATGGAGCCTTTGACTCCTCATCCTTAAATAAGGTGGCAGAAAAGGAGAAAGGTATACTCTATGACCTCTATGATGACTTTTAAATCAAGATCAGAGTTTCCCAAACTTATGTGGCTCACTGCCCCCTTTTAAAAAAAATTGCTCAGATACTCCCTGGAAATGGACTTTCCTTAACCTGTTAAATGTTTTTTTTTTTTTAATTTGCGTCATTAAAAAAAATAAAATATTTTTGAATGATGCATCTTAAATTTAATAATTTATTTTATATTTGAGTTTTCTGCATTGTCATTTTGATGATGCAATATTATGTCATGCATCATACAGTAGCATATTGTAGATAAGTCATTATATGCACATATTTTTGCCCATGAATGCTAGACTTCCCAATAATGCATGACACACTTACCTGCCAACACTTGCTTGTTAAGACCTGTCCACGGACTTGACTTGACCACTGATTAGTTATAACTTGCGTTTTGTGTGTGTGTGTGTGTGCACGCGTGTGTATGTGTGCGCATGTTTTGTAAAATAATACAATCATTATGACTTTAAATGTTGTTACAAAACAGATGAAATATGTATGGTTTTTAAAATTTTTCTTATTTCCTTTTGCTTTCACCACCCCCTTATTTTTATTCAATGCTTTTTGATTGTACCTAGATTTACTACTACCCACCCCTCATCATTCCAGCACCTCCCAAGGTGGGGGATATCACCTATTTTGGGAACCTCTGATTGGTCTTCTCATTCTACTTAACCTGCCCAGGTCTGAGGAATTATTGCCCCATTTTCTTCATCCCTTAGATGCAAATTGGGGCAAAGAGTGAGTTGTTTTATTGTTGCCATTAGCTATGGTTTCTAAACACAAAGCAACACATCTGTGACATTCTAAACACTTCTCCATAATAATTGTGATCTTTCACCTCTTTTTTTTTAATAGAATCATACATGAATTAATTAGTTAAGTAGTCAGAGGTCCCAATGCAAAAAAGCATGATTAGTATTAAGTTCAAGAAGAAATTATGAAGCAATACAACAAATTCGTTACACAAACAAAATGCACTTTAATTTTGGCACTGTCTTTGTAAACAACCCTTTGATAATGATTAATATGTAATCTCTAGCTTTGCCAGAGGGAATAGGTTTGAAACATGTCTTTAAAAAGACTTTGATTTGAAAGGGAATATTCAGTTAAAGATTTAATAGAGTGAGATTCAACAAGCAAAAGTTCACGTGGAAGTAATTCCATGCTTTCATTTATGTCTTTAACAGATGCATCCACAGGCTCAAAATGAAAGTCTCAAAATGCTGTTTTGACATTAAAGAGCAACAGATTCAGCTGTAATGTGTTAATTTGTTTCCACATTTGCTGCTTTGTTGTTTGTCTAAAATCACAAAGACTGACTGTGTCTAAACTTGTGAAGTGACTTAACGAGGTTTTTTTTTCTTACATTTGTAGAGACTGACTTTTGCTGTTATTAGCATCAATGCGTGTTATTACCGACCCAGACTGCAGTGGAGTTCATTTTTGTATAGAGTAGTAAGTTTTAGAAAAATGGTAATTAGATTTGAAAGAAAACTGTAATGTCAGTGTCTGCCTGGATTATTCTAACAGCAGGAAGGGCATAATGAAATAGCAGGTGTCCCCAAATGTCTCACCCATCTTGAATTCCATGATGGTAAAACAATAACTTATTGTCAATTAGCAAAGCACATTCTTGCAAGTGGTAATTCATCTTTATACAGCACTTAATTTTAAACAAAGTTTAATATATTTTTACATCATAGATCTATATTTATTTTCCAATGTATCTCTCCCTCAGAGAGCAATTCTAAAAAAAAAAAAAGAAAAGAAAAAGAAAAGAAAAGATTTTAGCAAAACAAAATGACATATTCTAAAAAAAAAAAAGAAATCAGACATCTCATACAAGACTCCTTATCCTTTGTCCAGAGGTCTACAAAGAATTAATCTGTTTTCTCATATCTCCTTTTTGAGGCTATCCTTCTTTATTTTAATTTCATAGTATTCAGTTTCAATTGTTTAGTTGTTCTTGTTCTTTGTTTTTTTAATTACATGGTTGGAACTATTGTATATGTTGCCTGTATTGATTTTACTTTACATCAGTTCATATTTATCATCATATTTGTCTTCTATTCATCATTTCATATCAAATAATTAATTCCAAAATGCTTTGCAGAAATGTTGAAACAATATCACAGCTCCATGACAGTGAATTAGTGTCCCCATCTTTCCACAGATCTCCAACATAAACTTGTAATTTTTGTCATCTTTGTCAATTTGCTGAGTACAATGAAAATCTCTTTATTTTTTTCTTTTTATCAGTGACTTAGAGCAATCATTTCTATAATCTTAATAGTTTTTAATTCATCTTTAGAGAGTTATTTAGTATTAATAATATTCATTATTATCATTATTATATGGAGACTGAATTGCTCTCTTGAGTTCCAGTTCTAGTTCCCCAATGTATCTGAACTGCCACTGGAGAATGCAGAAAGGGTGTATAATTTTATGAGAGGTGCAAAATTACTTGTGCTTTCCTTTCACTTAGAGAATCAGGTTATACTAATACACACACATACAGATATGCATATTTGCTTTTATCCATTAATAAATGCAGATTGACTTGTATCCTTGGGTTTGGAAAATGGATTCTCACATGATAATAAAGGTCTACAAAATTTATATTTTCAAAAATGTAAACTGCTACATGATTTCACAAAGGCTACATAATATGATTGGATTGACATTTTTATTTATGGTAATAATTGTCATAAAAGATTGGTTGTGTCTAACAGCACACATGTTTCTGTTTCATGTATATAGCTGGGCTATATTTTTTCAATACTTAACCATGCAATGAATTTAGGCAATTCAGACAGAGCAAAATAGGTGTGGTAGATATAGGGAAAGCAATGGGATCATAGTTTTAGATAGGAGAACTTTAGATCAGGCCTGCACAATACATAGCCTGTGGACCACTTGTGGTTCACCAAGGGATTTTGGATGGCACATGAAAAATGTAGGCTTGTCACCATGCACTCTTCCTTGTCACATGACCCGAGGCAACCAACCATCATCATTCTGTCTGTAGTCTGAGCTATCTGTGGCCTGAAGAATTTTAAAATATTTTAATTTTGGTCCCTACCTACTGCCTAGTTGTGCAGTTATACTTTAGATGATCCTAGGCTTACAGCTGAAAGGGGTTTAGCCTGTCATGTAAACTAACTTTTCCATTTGGCAGATGAGAAAACTGAGGACCAAAGAAGTTAAATGAATTGACTCTGTATAGATAGCAAGCTGGCAAGCTAATATTAAAAACCAAATCCTCTGGTACACAATCTATCATTCTTTTGACTGACCACGTTTCAAACTATGTTTGGTATAATGAAAAGGCAAATTGTTGGATTGCATTATTAGAAATTATTGTGGACTGCAGCAACCTATGCTTAGTGAGGGAAAAAATACTGTAAATCTTATTTTCTTTAAAATCCCTTTACATAGTAAATATATGTTCCAGGCATTCAGAAAACAAGAATACCTTATTCTTCCCTGAAGCAGTTTATTTATTGCTAGAATCTCTTAGTTTTATCTTTTCTGAAAAAATACGTAATTTTACCTGCCAATATAAAACCAAGGACTATATAAAAATAATTACAGAACACTTTTTACACAAATACAGCCAGATCTAAACAATTGGAAAAATACTAGTTTCTCATGAGTAGTCCAAACCAATGTAATAAAATTGACAATTCTGCCTAAACTAATTTACATATTCAATGCCTTACCAATCAAACTACTAATACACACACACACACACACACACGCACACACACATATGTGTGTGTGCGTGTGTGTGTGTGTGTGTGATAGAGCTAGAAAAAGTAACAATACAATACATCTAGAAGAACTAAGTTCAAGAATATCAAGGGAAATAGTTAAAAAAATGCAAAGGAAGGTGGCCTAGCAATTGCAGATATAAAACTATATTATAAAGCAGCAAACATCAAAACTATCTGGTACTGGTTAAAAAATAGAGAATTGAAGAGGGTAGATGTACAAGACAAATAGTCAATGTTCGATAAATTCAAAGACTCCAGCTTCTGGAATAAAAATTTGTGATTTGACAAAAACTGCTGGGAAAACTAGAAAAGAGTGTGGTGGAAACATGGCATAGATCAGCATCTTATACATTATACCAAGACAAAGTAAAAATGGGTACATGATTTAGATATAAAGGCTGATACTATAACCAAATTAGGAGAGCAAGCAATAAGTTACCTGTAAGATATATGGAGGAAGGAAGAATTCATGAGCAAAAAAGAGATAGACCATTACGAAATACAAATTTGATAATTTTGATTACATTAGATTAAAAAGGTTTTGCATAAACAAAGCCAATGCAACCAAAATTAAAAGGAAAGCAGAAAGCTGGGAAACAATTTTTATAGCCATGTTTCTGATGAAGGCCTTATTTATAAAATATATAAAGAACTGAATTAAATGTATAAGAATACAAGTCGTTCCCCAATTGATAAATGATCAAAGGATATAAACAGTTTTCAGAGGAAGAAATTAAAGCTATAGTCATATGAAAAAATGCTCTAAATCACTACTGATTAGAGAAATGCAAATTAAAAACTCTGAAGTATCACATCATACCTATTAGATTGGCTAATATGACAGAAATGCAAAGTAATAAATATTGGAGAAGATGTGAGAAAATTGGGACACTAATGCATTGTTGGTGGAGTTGTGAACTTATTCAACCATTGTTGAGGGCAATTTAAAACTATGCACAAAGGACAACCAAACTGTGCATATCCTTTGATCCAGCAATAGCACTACTAGTTCTGTATCCCAAAGAGATCATAAAAAAGGGAAAAGGACCCACATGTACAAACGTATTCAGAGCAGCTCTTCTTTTGGAGGCAAATAATTGGAAATTAAGGGGATGTCCATCAATTGGAGAAAGGCTAAACAAGCTGTGGTATACAACTATAATGAAGTCCTGTTGTTCTATAAGAAATGATAAGCATGTGGATTTTAGAAAATCCTGGAAAGACTTACGTGAACTGGTACTGAGTAAAGTGAGCAGAACCAGGCGAACATTGTACACATGACTTATGTGGAAGCATGTTTAATATGATTGATTGTACATGTATAGCCTATATCAGATTTCTTGATATCTTGGGGAGGGAAAGGAGGAAAAAAAAAAAGAAACTCAAAATCTTAGAGAAATGGATGTTGAAAACTATCTTTACATGTCTTTGAAAAAATAATAAGATACTTTTAAGTGAGAAATAGTTAAAAAAAGAAATGAGGTTATCTAATTTTGTATTGTTTCTTTTTAATTAATTGGCCTTATTTTGATTAATTGTTTTTAATGTATAAAAATCTTCACTATATTTGGGAACCAGGCCTAAGCTTAGAATGTCTGATTCTGGTTTGTTTGACAATTGGAATGCATTGCTTAGTAAATAAATGTGCTCAGAAGACTGGAAAAAAATATATATGTATATATACATATATATACATTATATACACATATATACATATATAATGTATATATACACATATGTACATATACACACATATGTACATATGTGTGTATATATATGTGTGTGTGTGTATGTGTGTGTGTATATATATACCCTTTCCAAAAGCTGCAACATGTTCATGAAAAAGTTAGTTTTATTTTAGTATCACTTAAAAACAGTGGGATGATTCAAAGCAAGTCATAGAGATAAAAACTGAGAGGAAAGCTTTAACTCCTTGCTTTCAGCTCATGTCATATTAAAAAGCTTAAGTAGTGGTAAGGCTGTTAATATCTTTTTAAAGCCATAGACATCCCCTTTGAATACATTCATTCACATTTTTTATAAATTAAAAAAATAGTTGCTTGTTTGGCCATCATCACAAATTAAGAACTTTTTACTTATAAAATTGCCAAAATTACATAGAACAATGGCTCTCAACTTATGGAGTGCAGGTTCCCTAAAATAATACAAAATTATTGTAAGAGGTATTTTAGTTCATAAGTTTAATTAAGGGGAGAAAAGAAGTAGGGTAATTAGAAGCAGAGAATGAGGCAAAGAGAAGGCAGAAGGTGGTAACAAGAGGCTTTAAGGGCTGAAGAAGAAAGAAAAAAGGGAAGGGACGGAATAAAGGAGGGACAGCAAGAAAACCGTGAGCAGACGCTGCGGATGAAACCTAAAAGGCAGCGACAAGACTTATGTCAAGAAAACTTAAAAACCATTAAAGGTCATTTAGTGCTGAGTAGGAGAAAAATGCTTATGAGATATTTAATGCCTTTCCTTTAACTAGCAGCAGATGGAATCAGCCTGAAGCAGTGAAAATAGACTAGGGCAATCAATAAGTGGACAAAGGGCATGTTTAGAGGAGTATCTGATCTAGTTTAAGTTAGTAACAGGGTTAAAATAAGCTTTTTTTTTTACTTTCCTAAACACTTGCTTTTTTTTTAAACATTGATAATTCTTTCAAGATTACATGTGTGTTTACACGTATTTATAATTCACATATATGTATGTGTTTATGGTGTTTTTCCAATGATTATAGTTGTTTTTCATGTTTGTTTTATAATATTGTGACAAATGAAAAGTCTGAGAGACAGTTTCCGTGCAATTAATAATAAATTTATTAATTATGGCTAGCAAATAATTAAAAGATTGATGTCAGTAAGTTTCTCTTATAAATTGAAACCTGGTGCACCTCTTCTACTGAATTTTTAATACCCTTGGAGAATATGTGTTTCAGACTGGAGAGAGTCAACTTTTATTGGTTAACAATTGAGAGAACTAATATTATAATGAGAGGTGGACTTGTTCTGATGAGGGACTGGAGGATGAAGCTCATCTGTCTTGAACAAAGAGACTCATCTCTATACCCAGATCATTCTGCCTCCAGCAATCTATAGAAAAGGTTCTTTTCTTCTTCCATTGTATTTGAACAATGGGCCAAAATTCACCTAGATAAAATAGTCTTAACTCTTTAATCAGAACCAAGCTTTCCTACTAGGGTGAGGTACTGCCCAAGATTGAAAAGAACTCAATCTCATTATCAGTCCTGTCCTGAAGAGGCAGTTTTGACCTAGTGCCTAAATGAGGAAATAGAAAAAGAAAAAACTCTGGATCCTCTGATATATTAATAATTAGTTATTAATACTCATTTCTCTCAGTACGTAAAAAAAATTTAAAATATTAAATTACTCTAAGTCCTTTCTGTTTTTCTTTACCTGTTCTCTCTCTGAGTGTGCATTTTCAGCCTTTATTTCATTTCTAGTTAATTTAAAATATTTAAATTAAAAATCAGATTTAGATACACAAAGATGACAGCTTTCAATTTACATGTTTTGTGCTACACTCAGGTTACACATAGAGAAATCACTATTTTGAATAGATATTAAAATATTCTTTCTAGTTGATTTAAAGAATTTTTCAGCTAGATTTTATTTTCTCCATGAGAGTAAGTATGATTTGGCCAAAGTTTTTGGTTTCCTATTCAGAAATTTTATTTCATTTTTAAAAATAGATCTTTAATTTTTCAAAGTGAGTGGTTTACTATGTAATATCTGTCCAGTATTAGAATTTTAGTATAGTTGGTATGTATTGCATGGCAAAAAGATCTAGATTTTTTCTTAACAGTTTTGTTATGACTCACACCTATAAGGGGAAAATATATTCTTACTCAATTTATTGATATGAAAAGAATAAGTTGCTTTTCTCCTGCAGGAGACTAGACTACTAAATAGATTTTCTTTTTCTTATTATTCCAGTTTTACAAGCCCAAGTATTTCAGAATTCGATTCTCTTCAAGATATGCTTTTTATTTTTCTTAATGACTATCTCTATTGTATAGCACGAATATGATTAATGTTTGAATAAAACTTTGTTAATGAAATTTTCTTTGCCAAACACACCCAGCATTAACTGAGTGCCTAACTCTTTAATTAAAATAGAAGTAAATGAAAATTACCAAATGAAAACACACATGTATATTTCATTTGGATATATACATACATGTTCTTACATATATGTGCATGTATCGGTATATACCTATAAGTAGGTATATGTATATAACCGTGTATAGGTATAGGTATAGGTATATACCTATACATAATCAGATGCATGTATATGCACATATGTGTATACATGTGCTATATGTATATAGACACATGCATATATGTATAATACATGCGTGTATCTATACATACACACATACACATATGTGTGTTTGAATACATGTATATCTCTATCAATAGATGGATAGATAGATAGATAGATAGATAGATAGATAGATAGATAGATAGATAGATAAGGATATAGAGATGGAGATTCCATTCCTTTCTTCTTTCTCTGTCCTTTGAGTCTCTTCCCTTATTTCCATACCACATCCTTTTCCCTGTCCACCCTTCCCCTTTCCCATTATTTCTTTGATACTGATTTTTTAAAAAGAGAGTATTAATTTAATATGACTGACAACTGATTTTATATTTGTTCCTCTGTAGAAATCCTTCTTATTCTTCTTCTTCTCCTCCTCCTCCTCCTCCTCTTTCTCCTCTTCCTCCTCCTCCTCCTTCTTCTTCTTCAGTATTATGCAATTTAATTTAAGTGGCCAAAGTTTTATCATTTTGGGACAGTTTGAAACAAACAAACAAAAAGGATTAAGCTCCTCAATATATGCTTCTTCACAGTGAAAATGAACGCTAGTGGAAATACATGCTGACTGCAGAGGGAATTGTTGGGATTAGAACCCTAAATGGAAGTGGCGACTAAGTGAACCACACTGACTCCATCTTGTGACTCAATTCTGAATCTAGCTCAATTCCCTTTCTGTTCAGTTATGGCTTTAGTCTGGTCCAATTTCTGTGTTAGAAAACTTTATTCAATTGTAGGAAGTGGGAGAAAACTTTATTGCATTGTTTGAACTTTGCTCTGCTTGGATGGAAAGCTGGACCATCTCTGTCCATTGCTTAGAAATCCTAAACTAAGGACCTAGGTTGTATTGACCAGAAATCTGGTAAAATCCAAAGATTGATGCAACAATTTTTCTCACAGTTATTCATCTCAAGCAACTCATATACCTTATCCGAAAACTGGCTCCATGCTGATCAGTCAGTTACTGTTTCTATATTCTTTTGGTTGTTATAAACATTTACCTGTCAACCTGGAGGGGCAGGAAGAACACCACTTTTTGTCATTTCAGGGAATTATACTAATGGGGTGCTTGGGTGTTTGTGCTTGTATGTAGACTCCAATTTCTCCCTAATCTCAGAAACACTGTCTCTGACAACCACTCCCTAGCCTAAGGACACTGTGCCTAGCAGTTATTAGTGTGTGGGCCCCTGCAGGACCCTTTATCTCTCTCCCTGGTGCAGCTACACAAAACTGGGTGAGAGAGTGCTGGGCTGCTCAGGCCCCAGCCCTTAGATCATGTCTCTGGAAGCCTCCCAATTCCTTAGCAAGCTCCTGTCTTGTAAGGAAGCTTTCCCTTGTTGCACAGCATTCTCTCATCAAGACAGAGAGAGAGGGGTGCCTTGCCTAGCCCAAGGAGTTTTACCTTGGCCAGACCAAGGACTCTTCCTCCTGCCAGACTCCAAAGATCCATATCTCTGTCATCTCCCTCCCTATCCAATATACTCCCTGTACTTTCTCATTCATAGCTCCCAAAGACAACAGGACTTTAAGATTACCTCATCAGTGTCCCTGGCATTCCTTTCCCATGCCCTTTTCCATATAAACCCTGGCTCCATCCTCAGTGTCTCGCAGGTTCCATAAGAATCCTTGCCCACTGAAAAGTGTAATAATAAATTTTTTCCTCCTTGACTTAAAGAATACTTGAGTTTGTGAATTCATTCAGATGACCTGTCCTGTACTCTGGTTTTTGAGGGGTCTCAGTCTCTCAGATTGCCACAGTACCTGTTCCCTCTTCCTTTCCCAACTTAGAAATTCCCTAACCATTCCTCTCCTAATGTTTCCTGGTTAACTCTTCCCTTTTAATTAATTGCTCTTATTTTATTAATTGTTTTTTAATGTAAAAAATCTGTCTGCCCCAGTATTCGTGGTCCTATACCAGAGCTAAGGAAGGTGACTGGTCTCAATTTGTGGGACAATTGGCAGGCCTTGCTTAATAAACTGATATGCTCAAAAGCTCAAACCTTTGTTTCCTCAGTCATTTCATCTTTCACTACGAAAAAAATTATGCAGCCTCATTTTACTTTAGAAATGATCATTTTGCAGTAGAGTAATTTAGCTAAGTTTTAAGTCCATATTTCATGGACTGGATAGATTCCTGCAATTTGTTATTCAAATATGAACAAATGAACAATTAAGAAATTTTAAGGAAAAAATAAATTCTACACAACAATAAGTAATGCACCCTGCCATATAAAATATATTTATACAAAAGCACAGCAAGGGATAAAATATTGAACTAGAGTTTTCATTTCATTCTAGTGTTTATGATTTGCCTCACTATAGTTGTATAACAAAGTAATAATGGCTTGATATTTCCATATTTTGGTTATTCTAAGTAAATGCTCCACCTGAATTTAGTCATTTTGAAGCCATTCATGACATTGGGATTAGCTAACAAGATTAAATGAGGGTTAGAGATTGCTCCCTTAATCTAGTCAGATATTTCTTAATGAAGAATCTTTTATTTATGAGTTGAATCAGATGACTGCTAAAATCCATTATGCTGCTGAGGTCAAATTATGTGATTTAAGTTATGTAATATAGAAAGCATCATCATAAGTAGAAAAAAAATACTAAAAATAAAACAATAATTTAATCATAGGATAGTAGAATTATTTTTATATGGGAAGAAAATCCTTAATGTGTTCAATATAATGGGTGCTTAATAATTACTTTTGCCTCTGAAAATAGCATGTATCAGTACTTACAAATGATAGATGCTTAATAATAGTTTGTTGAAATAATAGAATGTTAGAAGAAATATAATTCCATTAAATTAGTGTGTCCCAATCTATTTTTCACAAAACATATTATAATGACTAGGTAATGACCTCTAAAATCATAAAAGACCAGAAATTAACTGAAAGAATTAAAAAAAAACTGAGAATATTGGTACACAATCAAATTATGAAATTGGTGATTCATCTTCTGGTAAACTAAACCCTAACATTTGTCATGAATTATGCTATAAATTTAAACAAATTCCAATACCTGTTGGCATTGGTGTTATATTAAAATTAGTCTCATGTTGCTTTAAATGTAGTTAATTAAATCCATGATGATAAAATGGTTGAATAACTTGCTAGACCTTGGGAAACTTGGAGGGTGCCTAGCAGAAGATAACTCCATTTCCCTTACCTGTGTCATTATTCTAGTTCTTGGGTAATATTTGGTTATTATAACCTCTTTGCTGTTTTTTCCCAAGTAACGTATCTCCAAGTAATAAGGTCTTTGACTACTTTAGCTAGCTCATGTTCATTGACTATGAGGAAAGTCCAGATTTTCAGGATGTCAAATGAGGATTCTAGACTTTCTTATTCTGTTTGCTTCTCAAGAATTTTATTTCTGAAAATGTGCTATTGATGTGTAAGACATTTCTACTCTAAAGGGGTAGAAATCCTCTTTCCAATAAAAAAAATCTACTCAGTATGCTACAATGATTTCTTATTAATTTATAAATTATCTTCCACTTCTAAACTATCATTTTTTTTACAATTTAGTTCAATGATAAAAGTTTCACATTTTGAACCTTACCAAATCTATATCTGTAATCTTCTTCCTTTGCAGCTAATAAGAAATAATGAATAAATGCCTTGGTTAAATGAGAAATACAGAGGACTGAGCTAATTCCTCAACATATATTAAATGTAAATAGCTGGTACATGACAAATTCATGAACAATAATTTCCTGACAATCGAAGGATAAGTTATGTGACTTTTGTTTAACTATTTTAGAGGAAGTTTTTCCTTGCATCAATCCTAAATTTATTTCTTTAAAATCTCAAACCCTGGATCCAAGTTTTACTCTCTGGGATCAGACTGAATAAGTCTAATCATTTCCTTAAGCAACCTTTAAAAATCTCTGAGTGTAATGATCATGTATCTTTTTCCCCCATCTTCCACTCACCCACTTGCCTCCAACCTAGTTTTCTCTTTTCTAGGCTAAAATCTCCAGTTCCTCTCATGGCATGGAATTTAGGAATATCTACCATTCCAGTTTCTACCTAGAACTTTTCCATCATATCATTGTATTTATGAACTGTGTTGTTTAGAAATGTACAGTCCAGGAGTATATATTGACTTTTATAAAAAATATTTACTGTATTTTTACAATATTTTCTTATGAAAATAAGGATAATTATTCCTATTTTTGTCTATTTCACAACGCTTTTCTTTTTCATTTCTAGTTTTTTTCATATTCCAAACACCACCCTCAATTTTTTTTCCAGTTCTATAAATATATTTCAAATCCAAAAGTATTTTATTACAGAATTAGTTTGGAAATTATCTATTTGATGAAAACTTATTCCCTAATGGTATAGCTGCAAAGAAAACTCAGGAAAACATATCAACAAACTTCATTCTACAAGATGTAACTGAAAAGAGCCATAGTAATTGTGGTAATCAAAATCAGCTGAAAAAAAGAAAAATCAATATAAGAAATCATCATGGGGCTTCTCAACTCATGTGAATAACAAATAGGCCATTCAACTATGTGAATTATGTTCAGGAAGCAAACAACAACAACAACAACAACAACAAAAGATCAATCCTTATATTAAGAGACATCTGGGAAATTAATGGAATAGTTCTATTTTCACCTAAACATTTGGCATTCTAAAGATATAGGCATAGTAAAGATATGTCCTGGCAGTGGTGACAAAGGTAGTCTAAAATTAGATTCCCAATCCAGTCTTCTCTTCCAGAATTCCAAAACTGAAATAATCATGGAGCTACTTAAATTGTCCTGAGTGAACAAATATATCACATTCCTACCTTATATGAAATGGCATGTCTTGGAACCTGCACGGATAGCTTCATTTATGTTATATGCACTCTGTTCGCTGATCTCTACAAATATACATTACTCTGAGGACAGGCAAGTTATTTTAACGTGTTCATTGTTTGCTCTTGGGGAAGTTTTAAACAACATGATGATCATAATTCCTGCTTTAATAAAATCCTCTTCCTCTGAGTAACTCCAAACTTATAAACACTTAACCTTTAAAACAGCTTCCTGCCTTAAGGCTATATCATATACACAAAGTGTTTGGATGAAAACAAAAGCAAAAGAAAAACAATTGTACAGATGCACTTGAAAATCTTTTCATTTTCCAATGGCATTTCTTTATTAGGAAAAAAAAGATTTTTCTTAAAAAACTAAAGAATTTTGGTGTGGTTAGTGGAAAATACTTTGTGTGTATTGACATGATCTTAGACATTACAATTTTTATTGTCAAAGATTTACAGATAAGTAATCACTCACATTATGCCTAAAGCAATTTGTTTAACTCCCACCCATATTAGTAGATGCAAACTGAATACAATTCATGTCTTCTAGCTATTATCTTATATCTCTTCTCATTCTTTTTTTCTTTTTAATTTTTAGGCAATTGGGGTTAATTGACTTGCCCAGGGTCACACAGCTAGTAAGTGCCAAATGTTTGGTCTGAGGCCAAATTTGAACTCAGGTCTTTCCAATGTCAGTGCCAGTGCTCTATCACTGCGCCACCTAGCTACCCTTCCCCACCTTTTTTTTTTTTCTGGCTAAACTCCTTAAAAAGGTTGTCTACTATCAAAGCCTCCATCACTTTCACTCTCTTCTTTAATCTCTACAGCCTGGCTTCTCACTTTATCATTCACTGAAATTACTCTCACAAAAGTTGGCAATGATCTTTTGTCCAATTTAATGACCTTTTCTCAATTTTCATTTTTCTGCATCTCTTCACATCTTTCACACTGTTGATCACTATGTTCTTGCCACTTTTTTCTCTTTGGTCTTTCATGACATTGCTCATTGCTATTTCTTCTCAAACCCACCCATCTTCTCATCTGTCTGCTTTGCTGGAGTCATGCCCATGAAGTGAAGGCATCGTACACAAGGCTCTCTTCTTTGCCCTCTTCTCTTCTGTTTCTATATTATTTAACTTGGTAATCTTATTAACTCTCGTGGATTCAAAAATCATCTCTATGCAAATTCTCAGATTGAATTGTACTGCTTCAACCTCTCTCCTTATTTCTAGTCTCACAACTCCATGTGCCCATTGGATATTTCAAAGTGGGTGTCTCCTGGACATTTCAACCTCAATATATTCAAAACTAAACTAATTATTTTCCTCCCTAAGCACCCTCTCTTCTGAATTTCCTTATTGCTGTCAATACTACAACAATCGTCCTAGATACCTAATATTGTAACCTTGCTCTCATCATCAACTTTCTCTTTGTTTCTCTCTCTCTCTCTCTCTCTCTCTCTCTCTCTCTCTCTCTCTCTCTCTCTTTCTCTCTCTCTCTCTCACATACACACACACGCACACACACAAACAACATGCAATATATTACTAAGGCTTATTAAGTTTAACTTAGTATCCTCTCTCACATATTTTGCCTTTTCTTCTCTTTTATTGCCGCCATCCTGATATGGGCCATCACCATGTGCTTGGATTATTGAAATAGCCAACAGATTCATATTCACATCTTAAACTTTCCATTCCAACCCATCTTTCACTTAGTTGTCAAATTTAACTTCTAAAACACATATCTTATCATGTCACCTTCCTCCTCATTCCTCAATGTTAGCTTCCCTGGATTCCTCTAAACTCAGCAAAAGTCACATTTTCAACAAGAATTATTTTTTTTATCTTCCTTAATCTTAGTGTCTTCACTATAACATTATCTTTGATTTTAATCTGTATATAGCCTATTTTTATATAGCTGTCTGCATGATGTCTCCCTCTTTATAAAGTGTGAGCTTTTTGAAACTGGGTTCTTGTTTTTGTCTTTCTTTGTAACCTCACAGCTTAGTATGAAAAATGATACCTACTAGGTATTTAATGAATGCTTATTGACAGAATTTTTAGATTACTAATATCTCTCTGAGCTCATTACTCTCTTATCTATGAACCTTTCTTCATTCTGAGGTAAGGATAAAGGCAATGTTCTAATAAAGGTCTTATAATATCTAAATCCTTGAGGTAATTATCTGTCTCCATATAAGATCCTTGCAAGAGTGTGAAGTGACTAGTCCAAAAGTTATTGTTCTTCCTGTGGGTAGATTTTGTAGTACATGAAGTTTGTCTGACTCAAGAGTGAATTTATATGTCTAGTCTTTTTTAACACTATTGTTTCTAATAAGAGAAATTATAAAAAAAAAAAGGGACTCTGACAAGCAGATACTTCTAAGTGAGTTTGATAGGTAGCCCACAGTGAAGCACCGATTGTGAAATGTGAATTTGCTTTTATACTTGTCAGGTGAAAGAATTATTTGTCAATGACTCCAAAAGAAGGATACTGAAACATTGAGAACAATTTCCTGAAATAATAAACAAGGAATATTCATCATGATATATATGACTTTTGTGAATGTAATTACATACAGGACATATTGCTGTAATAAAACTTTGACTAAAGAAAATCTCAGATCAGACCTGAACGGGTAAATTAAAATAAATTCATTTGGACTCTCTGGGATATCACTAGGCTATATTTTGGCTTGTCTCTCTTAGATGGAGGTTTAGTGAGATTCCCATCCATAAATCACATATGTTGGTAGTTCATTTAGGCATAAATGCTGCTTAAACATACCCCAGGGTCATCATGAATATAATAAGCTCGATTAAGCACTTAGTAAGTAAAGGTCTCCTGTAGGAAACAGAATGATTTCCTCCTGCATCCCAAGTGGCAGACTAGCCTGCTTAAAGCTGTCTAGGTACCACTTACATGGCAAGTATTCATTGCCATCTTAGTGCTCTTAGAAAAAGCAACCTCATTTGCAATTTCCAATGTTCTCTCTGGGCATCTCATCAGACTCTGTTTTATACATGGTGAATAATGCCTGTCCAGGTGACTGCAATCAGTGCCCCCTGAGGGTTAGCTCCCCTCTTGTCCAAATAAGAGCTGACTGAGGCTCAATGCAAGTGAACACATTGAGCAAGAATGGTGATTGGAGAGAACATTTTTAAGTAGACACAAGATGTTCCCTGGAGTGCACTATTGTGATGGAAGTCAGCTGGACACTGATGAATGAGATCTTGGAATTGTGAATGCCTTTTGGTGGATTTTAAAATAGTAGCATTTTTCTCAGTATTTGGATAAATTAAAGGTGGAGGAGTCTCCATGTCCAACTGTAGTCCTTGCAGTCACATGAGAACTGTTTGATTTCAGGTGGCCATTTGAAGAAAGATTTGGATCTTGTTCTATTTTGTGTCCCAGGGTAAAGTCCAGGGCTAGAGGGCAGTAATTACAATTAGAAAGATCTGAAGCTTTGTTGGTGACAAGAGAAGAAATAATGCCAAGGCCTGCTTTAAAGCAAGCACATTTGTGGCTTAGTGAAATTGATCAGAAAGTAAAGCAAACAAAATGAGTGCATACTTTTAATTAATATGTAATATCTTTACTTCCTCCAAATTATGAGGCTAGAATGAATATCTCTGATGAATTTCAGTATAAAAAAGTGTGTCAACAATCTTTGGCTCACATGACCAAGAATCATGAAAAAAAATCATTTCTTTCTATAATTTAGAAGCTATTTAGCAAGGACTTTGTGACTAAGAGAAAACAAGAATTCATCTCATTTTGATAAAATGAGCTTCAGAACAGTGTCTCCCAGAAATGACGGCTCTGAATGTATTCAACATGTTCTAATGGAAAAGGCAATGAATATTTCTTGAACATCTGAGGGGAAAAACCCATCTCCCAAAGTATCTTTCCCCTAACAATTCAATTACAATTCCTGGAATTCCAATGTTGGAAAGAAATTATTTTTTGTAATTAATGCAAAAGACTCCAGTAAGAACAAAACATGATAGATACTGATTGAATTTTAGAGATAAAGGGGACCTTAGAAATTTTCTAATCAAATCTCTTCACTTTACTTATGGGGATATTGAGGCCCAAAGAATTCAAAGGACTTCTTAAAAGTTATCTACAGTTGTAGTGATAACACCAGAATTACAAATGAAGTCTCTTTATACCCAAATAAGTTTTAAACTGAAGCATAATCTCTATTATTTCTTAGTTTGAATTATTTTCTTTCATTTGGTGCTTTCCAATATGGCAGATTGCTGATAGAATAGACTGGAGAAGAGACAGTGGAAATCCCGGCATTTAAATAATTTTAGAGCGGCAACAGACCTAAAGATCATCTGATTCCTACTGCTACCAATTTAAAGCTCAAGAAAATAAGACAAAGAGATTCAATGATCACCCCAAATTCCCACAGGCAAAGTCAGGTTGATATCTATATTTTCTAATCTATTCTCCAAAGTTCATTTCAGTTTACTACTTTGAATTGCTATTATAGTGATCTTAATATTTTTTTTTCATGTCAAACTACATATTTAATTAGGAATAGAGAAAGTTACCTTTTTGTTTTACCAACAATCTTATCTAAAGTCATAATATTGTCCATCCTTTACTGTTAATCAAAATATTAACATCCTTCTTTATTATTGCTAACAGTCTTTAAATTATCTACAACAAAAGCAACAGCAGCATAAGTGACCCTAAAGTAAATGCATTTAAATGGCATGAATCTGGCAGTCTCCTAAAAATGATTTATCTTGGAACTTAATCACCTACAACATAAACACCCAGGTAAATCCTACTCATTAAAGAAAAACAGCTTTAATGATTTTTTTTTTCTTTTTAATACCACTCAAAATCTTATTCACCTTGGTTTCTTAGTGTTCTGGACTGTTAGCTAAAGAAAAAAAGTATCTGTGGTCCTTCACATTGTTTATCCTGTCTTTCTGTCATCCTTTGGAAATGCTCAAGTTGTCAATCATAGGCATTTTGTGCCAGCCTTGCACTGTGAAATCAATGGTTCTAAAGCCACACCAATGGGCTGCTACCAAACAGAATGTGAGCTTGCTTTTCAGGGACTGCTTCTTTGCTCTCTCTCTTTGTTACTTTCTTTTCTATATATACCACCACTCTGCAGGTCAATTGGTTTGTGATTGCAGCTGTCATTCTGATTGACATTGAAGGGACTGTATTTGAGTGCTGTAAAAGGAAGAAGTTGCTTGGGCTGTAAAGAATGAAACTCTACTATTCCTCAATTAATTAGTGAAAAACTCAATTGTATGTGTTTTAAAAAAATTAAATCAGAGTGAAATGTGAAATCTCTCACCCACCATTGAGTCAAAAATCATTAATTCCCAGCCTGATGGGATATGTTTTCAGGACATTTTTACAATATTTTGATAAAATTCACATAATAGAGTTTATTTAGGGTATTCTAAAAGTCTAAAAAAATCAACATTTTATAAAATTTGCATTAAGGAAGAAAAAAATGTGTTCCTAATCATTAGGTCCTTTTCACTTTGCTCTCTCTCTTCAGCACTCAAATACCTAGTTATATTCTTAACACATTTAAGTAAAACGATTCAAGTTTTATTACTCATTTCTCTGATTTTTCTTGTTCTAGTAAAATAACTACCTCATTTCTTTTGTTTAATCTCTGTAGTTTTTCTTTTAATTTTTCTTGCTTTCAGTTTTTCACAATTGGCAAAATGCCTATTCTTTAATTTATGTTTGAATCATTATTATACATTTTAATTAGTTTGCCATAAGGACACGCCTTTGTCAGTTTAGGAAAGTCCCATTTTGGTTTCTTCTGGATTGACTTGTTTATTGAAGATTAAAGAAAAGTATTACTTTTGTTAATAGATTAATTACAGATCTATTTAACAACAAACATGTAAAAACTGTATTTTGATTGCCATATATAATATAAAAAGGAAACAGACAATACAGAAACACACACATTAATTATAGTATATAATAAGTTAAAATTCTAATGCTTCAATTTATTCTAAAAATAAAATCACAACTAATATATTTGATATTTTGTTAAATTAATGTCAAATGGATTGCATTATATATATGTATATATATGTATGTGTATATATATGTATATATATATGTATGTGTATATATGTGTATGTGTGTATATATGTATATATATGTATGTGTGTGTGTGTGTGTGTGTGTGTGTGTGTGTGTATATATATATATATATATATATATATATATATATATATATACATATATATGTATGTATGAAACCCATATTTTGCTTAATTCTTGATTGGGAATGTGATTCAGCCTAGTCATAGCCACTATGTACCATTCATTGCTCACCAAAGTTGGATGGCCCACAACTTTCATTCTTTATGGGCTGTGGCATTCCATGCCACAACAACAAAAGAACATCATTGCCTTCATTTTAGGGAGATTAGATTAAATAAAAATATTGCACAATTTACAAAATCAAACCAAGTAACTATTTCTCTTGTTCAGTTCTGAACAGTGCTCATTGGCTTCATTCAGTTATATCCTTGAACATATGAACAGCATCTCTATATGACATAAGGAGTTAGGATAGGTCCACTATTTTCCAAGTTTCTTCTTTTCCCAAATGTGTTGTTTAGGTTGCTTTTTTCTTGAAAAGCAAAAATGGTGTCTAAGGGACTTGAATGGATCAAGATATACCTCCTTTGATGTAGCTATTTGATTGGCCTTGATCATACTGCCATGGTGTCCTGGTCACCTAAGTGCTTAAAATACCCAACTCTAAGGTTTCAGGGTTTTTCAGACTCGTTGGATATCCCAGGATGTCTAAATAGAAGCTGAATCTAATGAAGTTAAGTATTGTAGTGTCCTTGTTGAATATCATTTCCATATATACATAAAGCCTTAAAAAAAACTATCAAATGAACTTCACCCCACATCAAACCTAAACTAAAACAGGACAGACTTTAATCAGGTCAGTCCATAAAAGAATGATAGAAAGATTTATTAGTGATTTACTAGTCTGGAGAACTAGAAGTTTTTATACACTTAGCTTTTCTATTACAAAAAATTAAACCAAACATATTTGAGTCATTATGTAGTTCTTCTAGGAAGCTGTTATTTCCCAGGGTTTGATGTGGTCAGTGCAATGAAATGTATAAGCAGGTTCACATGATCATAGATATAGAAGTAGAAAGAAGTCAGGAATTTATCTGGTTGATGATTCTTATTTTATAGATGAGGAAATTGAGGTCCATGGAAATTAAATGACTTCTCAAATTCACTCAAGTAGTATCAGCCATGGAATTTGATATTATGTTATCTCATTCCAGGTTAATCCTATTTTCATTTTACAATTCAGTGTGAAATTTTCATTGTGCATTTAAAAAAATAAATAGGAGAAGACATATTTCAAGGAATCTTGTATCATTTTAACTTATGGAAGGAAGTCACATTGTTGGAGTATACCCTTTAAGGTGTGGCACTCTCTACTGAGTCAAATGTTTTCTCTAGAGTTAATAAGCAGTATGGGTTCTTACACTTGGTGCCTCAATAAATTGACTAACAATAAAGATGTCATCTATTACAGAATATTATGTGTAAAAGCTGAATTTTACATTGCAGTATTTCATTAATAAAGGCACACTTAATGGCAGAGTAACATAAATATTAAAATAAAAGTCAATTGAATTTTAAAAAATAATATAGATAGAAAAAAATACCTTAACCAATGGAACATATGAACTCACTTGATTTCCATTCTGTGGACTGGATGCTGAAATTATTAGGAAAGAGGGAAAATCATTTAGAAATCAATAGATAAATTAATCATAAGCATTTGTTAAGTAGCTACCATGTATCCAAAGCAGTGCTCTATTTGATAACAAGTTTCAAGACAGAATAGAGGGTACACTGAAGACAGAGAAGTGAATGTGAACTGTGATGTCACAGTAAAACTCTAAAAGTGGAAATGGGAGTAAAGAATATACTGAATTCTCCTTCAGGCTTTGTATGTGAAAGAATGTGAAAGGAGAAGCCAATCTAGACTATTATAGCAAGATGTATTCTATCTTCAGGATAAATCTGTGTTTTAATGAGAATCAGAAGATGTAAGTGATGTGACAGGAGGGGATCTAGGAAGAAGGAAGGGTGACTTCTAAAATATAATAGGGTTCCAAAAGATACCAAAAAAAGAAGAGCCAAAGGGGATAGTGGCTGGGAAGGCCTGAGGCTAAGTTGGATGACAGTATTGGAGAGGAAGCTAGGGAAAGTTATTTTTACCTAGACAAAAGTTAGTTATGAGTCATTTGAATTATAGAAGCCAAAAGTGGGGATTTGCTAGCTATAGGGCAAAAATAGTTACAAGTAGAGAAAGTAAATTGACTAAAGAGTTTTAATTAGAATAGGGTACAAGTGCTTTTTGAAGATTTTATCTTTAAGGTGGTATCTCCACACCAGATTGCAATGGGAGGTGGATTCAGGATGTAGGCTGTTTGATAGGAAATAATGCGCAAACAAATAACGTTACAGTTATTGATGCATAGACACTGAAAGCAACTTTATTCTATTCATGACACTGTTCTAGATGCTAGGGAGAAGGGAAAGTTATCCTGAAATGTTTTTTTTTTAATCATCTGAGAAAGGAGACTTTTTGTGAATTTTACTGATCCAACCTCACCCTTGACATCCCAAGGGGACTGAGAGTATGCTGCATAGAAAAGCTAGCCAGATGATGGTCTAGGAAGATGTCATTGACAGGGGACCCTTTGGTTAGCAGGAGGATTTGTTAATACTACTCAGAGTGAGCAAATGCTGAGATAATGTATTATGTGATCAGCACTGACCTAAAAGAATAATAGGAACATGTTTAAAATGGTAGCCAACAGACTGCGAATGGTGAAATAATGTACAATTTTGCTTTTCTTTGGAGAATGAAGCAAACCACACCTTCTTCTTCATTCTCCCATTTCCACAAAAAATGCAGGAAAACATTAGCTACTGCTGTGAGTTTGGGCATTCAAAACTTTGCTACTGTCAGAAGAAATACAGGAAGGAAAAGGTTAAAAGAAACCAAAAAGAAGTAGAAGAAATAGATTGGCTACTACACTACAGGCCAACACAAATGATTGTTTCTCTCAAGAGATACATACTGTTAAAAGTATGATTCAATAACTTCATCTTCTGGGGAGTCCTAGTCTTGTAATTCCCCCCTGGAGTGGCCAAAGGACTGCTTTAAATTAAGTAATTCATCTTTGAGGTGGTTGCAGTCATAGAGACTTAATCAAAACATGTCTTTTTTTCCTCTTAACAAAGTAACAAATACACATTCTGTGAGAAGTATGGGCAAAGAAAGGCTTTTAACCCAGGAATGCATATCAAATAGATCAGGGCATCTTCCAGGTTGGTCCCCATTTATAGGAGATAGCTCATCATAGAGCCTTGAACCTTTCATCTCCTACAAGGTATAGTATGTCTGATCAAGAATGGCTGCTATGAACCAGGCCAGTGTCCTATTTGCACAAAGACTACCATTTCCTGCCACTGTCTCATAGTAAGTCTCTTCAGGTAAGAAAATCTTGGACTGAGTACACTAGCACCTTAAGCCTTCCATCTCCTGTTGGGTATAGCATGTCCACTGAGAAAAGCTTGCTAGGAGATGGGCCAGAGATCTCCCATCTTCCTCAAATCAACAAGTTCCATCTTTGACAACTCAAGGCAACTTTTAGCTCTTTCTGCCAGCCTAAAATCCTAATTCTGATTTGGAAAATATCCAATGCAAAGAAAAGCAAACCTCTTTTTGACTAGGTCTCCTATTTTCTGCTACAACTGTTCTTTGAGGCTACAAAAAAGGTGCCCTCCACTCAAGGATGAATATTCTTATATTTGATCATACCCTTCACATCCCAGGGACTATGAGCTCTGGTACCTCTTCCTCCAAACCACATACCACATCTCCTACCACCTGACTTCTCATTCTCTTCCCCCTTCAACCCTTCTATCCCAAAGTTTCAATCTAACTCCACCCCAGCTCCCACTGTCATCTTTGAAATGTATTTTTTTTCCATAGGCAACAAACTTCCCCTCATCCTAAATCTTTCCCTCTACCATTCCTTCCATCTACTAGTTCTTACTGAAAACTGCCTTCCCCATTCAGTCCTCCTGGTCACACTTTCCTATACCGCTTAAATTTTTATTCATTTTCCTTGGCTCACTCATTGATGCAAGGGAGTTGGAATTTTTCTTGCTCCCTGTTGCCATTTCCAGATTCTCCTTCAACCTCCATTGTTCAGTAGCCTTTCTTCCTTTGAGTATCATGCTATTAATATCTACTACCCAATCATAACCTACTTGCTATTTTCTACAGACTCCCAGGTCATTCCTCTTTTTCCCTAATGAGTCAAATACCTGGGTTACAATTTTTCTCTCTTCCACAATTCCTGCCTTCACACTATAAGAATTCAACATACATAATGATTTCCCCTCAAATATGCTAACCTTTCTATTCTTTAACGTATTCATTTCCTATGAGCTACTCTTCCACTCAATCCTAGTTGCAATAAAGGTGGTCATATCCTTGACCTTTCCATCATCCTAAAATGTATCATCCCTATGCTCAAGAATTTTTAAATAACCACATCTGAGGATAATCTATTGTTTTCTCTCCCTCTATATTCCTTACCAAGCTCTACTTCTCACCACAAAATTCTGTTCCTTCAGCCCTCGGTTCTCTCCAAAACCATGTCTGCTAGACTAGCACTCCTTAGACTGTGGGTTGTAACCCCCACATGGGGTCATGTAACTGAATGTGGGAGTCAGGAAAAATTTGGCAAAAGTAAAAGCTTTCTGAAAATGCAACAATCAGAATTAATTCAAAATCAAATGCATAATGAATGTGAGGTGTTTCTTGCAGCTGTTGCCCATGTTGAATTGCTCATCTTCTACCTTTTGTAGTGAAACTCCTCCAAAAGACCTTCTACAATAGGTGCCTCCACATTCCTCTTAGTCTCTTCTCAACTTCTTGCTGTCTGACTTGTAATCTTTTTATTGCCTGAAATTGCTCTCTCCAGAGTTACTAATGAATTCTTAGTTGTCAAATTCAGTGACCTTTTCTTAATTGACATTTGGCTTGATCTCTCTGCGGTATTTGATACTGTTGATCACTCTTTCTTTTTCCATGCTCTCTTCTTTCTAGATTTTTCAGGCACCAATCTCTCCTGGTTCTCTTCCCTATGTATATGAAAAATAAGACTTTTATCAGAGAAACTTGCTGTAATTTCTCCCACTTCACTGCTTTTCTTTTAATTTTGGCTGCATTGGTTTTGTGTCTGCAAAATGATTTTAACTTAATGTAATCAAAATTATACATAGACCTCTTTGTATCTTGTTTGGCCAGAAACTTTTTCCCTATCCACAGATTTTTCCAAGTAATTTCTTTTCTGCTATACTAATTTGTTTATCATATCACCATTTATGTAAATATCATGTACATATTTTGAGCATATCTTGATATATTTTGTGAGATATTGTTCTATGTATCTTTTCTGCCAGAACAGTTTCTAGTTTTCCCAGTGGTTTTTCAAATACTGAGCTCTTAATCCAATTGCTGTGATCTTTTGGTTTATTAAACAAGAGGCAACTTTTCTCACTTTATTTTGTATATTTTGTACCTAATATATTCACTGATTAAATATTATTTTTTTTATCCAGTAAAATTTGTCTAACAAATTATTTCGATGATTACCATTTTGGAATATTATTTGAGATCTGATACTGCTAGGCTACCTTCTCTCAAATTTTTTTTTCATTTATTCCATCGATATTCTTGACCTTTTTTCTTCCTCCAGATGAATTTTGTTATTATTTTTCTACCTCTATGAAATGTTTCTTCAGTAATTTAATTGGTATGGCACTGAATAAATTAGTTAGTTTTGTCATTTTTATTATATTGTCTCAGCAAACATTTCTTCAAATGTTTAGATCTGTTTTTATTTATGTGAAGAGTGTTTTGTAATCGTGTTCATAGTCTCTGTGTGTCTTGGAAGATAGTCTCTCAAGTATTTTATTGACTGAAGTTATTTTAAATAGAATTTCTCTTTCTATCTCTTCCTGCTGGACTTTATTAGTAATATATAGAAATGCTGATGATCTGTGTGGGTTTATTTTATATCCTCCAACTTTGCTAAAGTTGTTAATGAGTTTAACTATTTTTTTTTAGTTCTCTAAGTAAGCCATAATATCATTTGCAAAAGGTAATCACTCTATTTCCTCCTTTTCTTTGTTTATTCATTCAACTTCTTTCTTTTTTTTTTTGATGGCTTATTCCTTTACCTAGAATTTCTAGCACAATATGGAGTAATAATGTTGATAATGGACATCCTTGCTTCACCACTGATTTTTAGTAAAGGTTTTTCACCAGGAGAGAGAATTCCTTGCTCTTGGTTTTAGACACATATTACTTATCATTTTAAGAAAGATACATTTATTCCTATGTTTTTTAGTGTTTTAAATAAGAACAGGTACTATTTTGTCAAAAATTTTTCCTGTATCTTTTGTTACAATCATATTGTTTTTGTTGTCATTGTTAGTGTAGTCAATTATACTTATATATATTTTTTTCTAATATTGAAGTAGCCCTGAATTCCTGTTATAAATTTAACCTGGCCAAAGAATATAATCTTTATAATATATTGATGTAATCCTTTGCTATGTTTATTTAAAATTGTTGCATCAATATTCATTAATGAAATTAGTCTATAGGTTGAGATATATATATATATATATATATATATATTTTGCTTTCTGCTCTTATGTATCAAAACTATATTTATTTTACAGAAGGAATTTGGTAGGACTCCTTCCTTATCTGTTTTTCAAACAATGTATGGAAATAATTGTTCTTTAAATGTTTACTAAAAACTTGGAAAAACAACTGGCCTTGATTTTTTTTCCAAAAGGAGCTCACTTACGGCTTAACAAATTTCTTTTTCTAAGACGGTTTTATTTAAATATACTATTTCCTTTTCTGTTGATCTTGGCAATATATTTTTGGTAAATATTCATCCATTTCATTTAGATGGTTAGTTTTATTGGCATAAAGTTGCACAAAATAACTCCTAATAATTGTTTAATTTTATCCTCATTGCTGGTATATTCAGCTATTTATTTTGATATTGTTAATTTGATTTTAGTCTTTAAAAAAAAGAAATTAGCTAATAGTTTTTCTAGTCTATATTTTTCTTCATGCTACCACTTCATTTTTTATTCATTAGTTCACATTTTTAACTTTCAATTTCATTTCTCTGTCCTATGACTTTTCTATTTTTATGGATTTCTATTTAGGTGTTTAATTTAGGATTTTTTAAATGACTTTTATATGATCAATTTTTTGATCTATTCTTTCTCTCTTTCATTGATTTAAATGTTTGTAGTTAGAAAATTTCCTTGACTTAGTGCTCTGGCTTCATGCTACAAATTTTAGTGTGTTATCTCATTGTTGTCATTATCTTTAATGAAATGATTATTTTTATGATTTATTCTTTGACCCACTTATTGCTAAGGTTAGGTTATTTTCCAAATACATATGTTTTTAATCTATGATATCATGGCCCTTTAATGTATTTTATTGTAGTATGGTTTGAAAAAAGTGAATTTAATATTTCTTCTTTTCTCTCTCTGTGAAGTTTTCATGCCTAATATATGACAGGTTTTGTGACAATGCCATGTACAGATGAGAAATAAAAATGTGGATGCTCTTCCATTTAGTGAATATATATATATACACACACACACATATGTATATATATATATATATACACATATATATATGTGTATATATATATATATATATATATTCGGTATTTGTATTAATTCCTTGTATCTTATAAGAAACTATAGTTTGCCTGATCATGTCTTTTAATTTACTCTATTTTTTGCTTTTGTTTTCTCCAGATCATGATTGGTAGTACTGCCTTGTTTTTGTAGGTTTTCATTTTTTTATTTTTTTATTTTTTGCTTTAGCTAATGGATATTAGATACTACTCTAGGACCTAATTTTAACCCCATTAATGTCTTTCCATTTCAATGGTGTCTTTTGTAAAACAAAATGAAACAAAAAACACATATTTTTGGGTGCTGGTTTGTAATCTAACTTGCTATCCTCTTCCATTTATTTGTGAGTTTGCCCTATCCATATTCACAGTTATAGTTGTGTTTTTCCTTCCAACCTATTATCTTCTATTTGTTTTTTTATTTTAGTTTTCCCCTCTATCCTCCTCAAGTCTTTTTTTTAAATTTTGACCACTGTTTCGCTTAATCTACTCTCCCTCTTATCAACTTACCACTTTGTCTTAGCTCCTTGCTCTCTTGTTTCCTTGTGTAAAATGAATGTTTATGCCCAACTTGGTGAGTATATATGTTCTTCTTTCCTTGAACCAGTTTAGGTGAGAGTGAAGTTTAATTGTTACATGCTCTTTCCTATTTCTCTCTCCATTGTAAAAACTCTTCCTTGCAGGTCTCTATTATGTGAAATTATTTTCTCCTTCACTTTTTTCCTCTTCCACATTCTCTCAGTGCATCCCTCTTTCTCAGTCTTTTGTTCTTTTAAAGCCATCCCAAAATAATAGACTAACTTTAATACCTTCTTTCTAACTTCTGTAATGATAACAATGTTCTTAAAGGTTTCATGCTCCATTTTACTATATGGAAATGTAAACAGTTTAGTCTTGTTAAATAGCTATATTTTTTACTCATCTTTACTTTTTTATGCATCTTTTAAAATTTGGGTTAGAATAACAAATTTTCTAGTTAGTTCTGGTCTTTTCCTACAGAATGCTTATAATCTTGTCATTAAATATATTTGCTCTGTTCCTTGCCCAGTTAGGGCCACTTCTTTTTCTTGCCTTCAGCTGTTACTCTACATTTTGGAGAGGATGGAATTGAAACTCCTGGGAACCAGGTAACAGTTGCCAAATGGTATCTGATTTTACTGGAAGTGCTAAAAAAGCCCTCCCCACCAGAACAACTGTATTCTGCTGCAAGTAATCAGTGCTTCTTCCACTCTGCCACCCTTTTAAGTATTTTTCCTCCCTTAGTGTCCACAGATCTCTCTGTCTGTCTTCCTAAGCTTCCTTTAGCTGGAAAAAAAAATACTTACTGTGACTTTTCTTAGCCTGACAACTCAGAATTTTCTTTGGTATTTTCTAATATTGTTTTGTAGAAGAAATTTGGGTGAGTTTGACAGTTGTAACCTTTTTTATTCTGCCATCATAACTCTGGCCCCTCACTATATTATTGGTCTTAGGCAAGTAAAATAATATTTTTGAGACTGAATTTCCAATCTAAAAAAATGAAACTGTTGACTATATCTTTTTGTATGTTAATTTATTTACTTTTAGTTTTCAATATTCACTTCCACAAGATTTTGAGTTCCAAATTTTCTCTCCGTCTTACCCCTCCACCCATTCTAAGACAGCATGCATTCAAAATTTCCCTTCCCCTAATCTGCCTTCCTTTCTATCACCCCTCCACTTTCTCTTATCCCCTTCTCCTTCTATTTTCCTTTAGGATAGAATAGATGTCTATACCTCATTGCCTGTATATCTTATTTCCCAGTTCCATGAGAAAACAATTTTAACATGTGTTTTTTAAAACTTTGGGTTCCAAATGTTCTCCTTTCCTCCCACCCCACCCACCCTCATTGAGAAGGCAAGCAGTTTGATAAAGGTTATACATGTGTAGTCATGCAAAACATTTCTGTAGTAGTTATGTTGTGAAAAACTAACTAAATTTCCCTTCATCCTATCTCCCCCCATTTATTCTATTCTCACTTTTAATCCTATCCTTCTTCAGAAGGGTTTGCTTCTGATTACCTCCTCCCATCCAATCTATCCTCCCTTCTATTATCCCCCCACTCTCTTATCTCCTTTCCCCCTATTTTCTTGTATGGTAAGATATAGTTCCATATCCAATTAAATGTGTGTAGTATTCCCTCCTTAAGCCATATCCAATGAGAATAAGATTCACTCATTCCTCTCACCTTTCCCCACTTCCCCTCCACTGTAAAAGCTTTTTCTTGTCTGTTTTATGTGATATGATTTATCCCATTTTACCTCTCCCTTTCTCCTTCTCCTAGTAGAATCCTCTCTCACTCATTAATTTTATTTTTTAGCTATGACTCCTTCATCTTCAACTCACCCTGTGCCATCTATCTATCCATCTGTCTATCTATACATATATTTTCCCTCCAACTACCCTAATACTGACAAAGGTCACATGAGTTACATATATATATATATACATACATACATATACACATGTATAAATGCATATATACATAGACATACACGTACAGACATACATATTTCACCTCCAATTACCCTAATACTGAGAAATGTCTCAGGAATTGCAAATATCATCTTTCCATGTAGGAATGTAAACAGTTCAACCTTGATAAGTCATTTATGATTTCCCTTTTCCTGTTTACCTTTTCATGCTTCTCTTTTTCTATTTTCAATTCAGCTCTCTTCTTTTCATCAAGAACGCTTGAAACTCCTCTATTTCATTGAATACCCACTTTTTTCCCTGAAGGATTATACTCAGTTTTACTGGGTAGGTGACTCTGGGTTGTAATCCTATCTCCTTTGCCCTCTGGAATATTATATTCCAAGCCCTCTGGTCCTTAATGTAGAAGCTGCTAAATCTTGGCTTATCCTGATTGTGTTTCCACAATATGTGAATTGTTTCTTTCCGGCTGCTTGCAATATGTTCTCTGTGATCTTGGAACTCTGAAATTTGGATTTAATAAACCTAGGAGTTTTCCTCTGGAAATCTTCTTCAGGAGGTGATCAGTAGATTCTTTCCATTACAATTTCACCCTCAGGTTCTAGAATATCAGGGCAGTTTTCCTTGATAATTTCTTGAAAGATGATGTCAAGGTTCTCTTTTTTTATCATGGATTTCAGGTAGTTCAATAGTTTTTAAATGATCTCTCCTGGATCTATTTTCCAGGTAAGTTGTTTTTCCAATGAGATATTTCACATTTTCTTCTAATTTTTTCACTCTTTAATTTTTGTTTTATAATGTCTTGATTTCTCATAAAGTCATTAGCTTCCATTTTATCCATTTTAATTTTTAAGGAATTATTTTTTTCAGTGAGCTTTTGAACTTCTTTTTCCATTTGGCCTATTCTGATTCTTAAGACATTTTTCTTCTCATTGGCTTTTTGGACCTCTTTTGCCATTTGTGTTAGGCTATTTTTTAAGGTGTTATTTTCTTCAGTGTTTTTTGGGGTCTTGTTTAGCAAGCTGTTGACTTCTTTTTCTTGATTTTCTTGTATTACTCTCATTTCTCTTCCCAGTTTGTCCTCTATTTCTTTCATTTGCTTCTCAAAATCCTTTTTGAGCTCTTTCATGGCCTGGGACCAATTCATATTTTTCTTGGAGGTTTTGGATGAAATAACTTTGACTTTGTTGTCTTCTGGTTGTATGTTTTGATCTTCTTTGCCACCAAAGCAAGATTCTATGGTCTGACTTTTTTTTTTTCTCATGATCCCAGCCAATTACTTAAGTTTTAAACTCTTTGTTAGGGTAGGAGTCTGCTTCCAGTGTGGAGAATGTACTGTCCCAAGCTTTGGGGTTTTGTGCAGCTCTTTGCAGAGATACTTCCAGGAACCTGTAAATTTTCAGTCCTTACAGGGACTCATTTTCTGGCCTGTTTATGATTCAAGCATTCTTTTGTGCCTTGTAACTATGTAACCACCGCCACAAACTCCACCATGCCAGTGCTCCTCATCCCAGGACTGCCACCCAGTATTGTGACCCAGATCTAAGCATGGGTAAAGCAAGAGAATCCTGTCTCAGCACCAGCAAAGAGATCTCTGTAATCCTTCTCTGATCAGCCACCTGATCTCCCCACTACCATCACTATGGACCAAGAGCTCTAGAAGCTGCCACCACCTCAGAGCTGCACCAGGACTGGGGCCTGACCAAACTTCTCTCTCATCACAGTCTGACAGACCTTTCCTACTGACCTTCTAAGTTGTCTTTGGTGTCTATGGGTTGAGGAGTCTTGAAACCACCACAGCTCCCTTTGATTCAATCCCCTGAGTATTGCTTCAGATTGGCTTAGGCCCTATCTTTGCAGTGCCCATGCTGAACTGCACTCCTCTCCCAGCCTGACACAATAGAGCTTTCCAATCAACCATCCAGGTTGTCTTGGGCTGGAAATTTGTTTTACTCTGTCCTTTTGTGTGTTCTGCTGCTCTAGAATTTGTTTAGAGTCATGTAGGTATTTGGAGGGTTCTGGGGGAGAGCTTAAGCAAGTCACTGCTTTTTCTCTGCCATCTTGGCTGCACCCCCTAAACTAATTATATTTAAAGTCCATTTTAGTCCCTGAATCAATGATCTTATGAATAGATCCAAATTGATACAACCCTTTCTTTTTCAAGAGACTGAAAGTGTACATGTGTTAACTAAAGTGGCATTGAATTTGAACTTTGAAGAAGTTAAGCAAAATACCTGAAGAACTCCTCAATTTCGTTTTTCTCCTCCTTCAACTTCTATTGAAAAAGCACCTACCATAAGTACAGTACTATACTTGGTTATGGTAGAAGTTGACTAGGGTAATGAAGAAATTAGATTTCTGCAACCTCTGGCCCCTCACTCATTCCATCTCCCTGTAGAAATCTTGACTTCACAGATAAATATCTTGGAAGTAAAGGGAAAATAGGAAAATTTTCCATGATTTGAACAATTCCAGTAGATGCACTCTCATAGTAATGAAATACTGCTAATAACTGTATCAAAGTTATGCAATAATGGAACTCTAAAACACTTCCATATCTTTTTTTTTCATTTTTTATTTTTTAAATATTTCATATAAATGATCATTATTCCATTTTATTCATACAATTAGAAAGAATGAATACATGGTGGAGGATTTCTGAAATTACTATTCATTCTTTTTAATTGTTTTACTTCACTAAGGAAAAACAAAAGCCTAAAAGTATTCACAAATCCAGCATTACCATGTTTGATAAAATGTCAGATGAATTCAGAGCTATCTTTTTCAGAGTTTGATTGAATCTCAATCCTTCCCCTTTTAAAATGACATTTAGAAACAAAAATAAATCCATTTGTTTAAAAATTCATAAAAGATTTAAAAATCTATGGTAAATACAGCACTTGGTATAATTTTTATGCTTTTTCATCTCACCAGTATAGGACAATATGCACTTGAAAGACAATGACCCACTGAGGTATTTGTGAGATCTCACGATCATTTAATATCCATGACTAACTGTCTGTGAGCCTATGACTGTTGATCATCTGGGATTTGTTCTAAGTGGGATGACAAGCACTATGGGAAATATGTTGAATTCAAAATGAATCCTAAGTCATGAGAATGGATATGTTGCTGTCTCTACTCCCATAGAAGAGATTATTTTAAAAACTCATAAATAATAATTATCTTACTGCTACTATAGCTTCAAATGGAAGCTTTTCCCCTTCTCTGACAGTGTGACAGAGTAGCATGTACTATCTCATACTTTTACCTCTCTTCCCAGGTCATTGTTTTATTAAAGCATAAAAATAAAACTCTTGACAATAAACCCAATGGCCTATGAAAAATTCTGTGAAACTTAACTTTTTCTTAAACTTTTCCCCTAAAATAAGTTTTTTTTTTGGTGGGAATCTTAGTATATTTAGCATAACCAGTCAATTACAATAATTTCTGGGTGCTTTGTACCTTAGAGAATTTTAGTCAGTGACAGAGAGAGATATTTACGTAAGTATTGGTTTAAATTTGACATGTATCAATGCTATTCCTGTTGTTTATGCAAATATTGGTTTTCGAGAGTCTTCAAAAATATTATAAGAATAGTGCCAAGGAAAGAAGATGGCAAAACAGAAGTATTCAAGTGGAGATATTGCAAACTGATTTTACATATAGGATTTTATACCCTTCCAGCTCTATCTCTGAGTCTTCATTAAAGTGACTGTCCTGCTATACTGCCCTTTTGATTATATACCTAGGGCAAGCTTTCAACCATCAGCATTAATGAGAGGATAAAGAGAAAAAACTTGGACATGGTAGATCATCTAGATAATATCTCCAACATTTCAATGGAGGGAGGGAGGGAAGAGAAGATATATTGACCTGAACATTTCTTCTACTTAGGATTGTAAGAATATAAACTTTTTATTCCTTGCTTATGTTTAAAGTATTATTTGGATGAGGGGGATGATTAGTAACTCAATGATTTTTTTTCAAACATAAGTAGTATATTCACAATGTAATAGCAGTGTTCTCCTCCCCACCCCACCCCAAAATATAGGAAGGTGCAGCAAGAAATAACAATTGAGATTAGGTTAAATATAATTCAAACTACTTTAGATATCCTTTGAGATGTTGATTGATTGCATATTAGCTTTGCATTATATTAAGAAGGCAAGGTGGAGGGCTGGTAAAAGGGATAATCCAGACATACAAAGGACAAGAAATAGAAATCCACATGATGTGGATACCAGGTGTGATCTCCTTTCAAGTCAAATTTGCTCAAGGCAAAAACCAGCTCATTTAATCAAGATGATCAAAATAGCGTCCCTAGTATCTGAGGTTCATAGATTTAGAGCTGGAATGGACTTGAAGTAGTGGTGTACATGACATAGTTCATATTAGCTGTCAAAAGCCAATAGTTAAGTTTTCAATGTTAGCTTTCAAAACTCAGAAATACAGAAACGCTACAAATCAGGGTCAGCTAGGTGGTACAGCAGATACAGTGCACAGCCTGAAGTCATGAAGACTCATCTTCCTGTGTTCAAATCTCGCCTTGGACACTTAACTACCTATATGAGCAAAGAAGAAAAGATTGAGAAAGGTTTTGTTTGATCAAGTTTAAAAAAGATACTAAATGACAGTGTTTAATTTCCACAAATCTTAACTCTCCCCAAAGATACTCAGCTCTTTGGTGCCAGGAATCATGTGAACAGCTATTCTTTTTTCCTTTTCTTTTCTTATCTTATCTTTTTTTTTTTCTGTATGGTCTTTAGGATAGCTTTAGACATATTTTAGATTTGCAATCAGTTATTGATTTGAAGTTACATATTGGGATACTATTGTTTTAACTAAAAAGTAATTAGGACCTCTGGCTCTTGGCTCCTAATACAGTGCAGTTTCTATGCCATCTCCCAGTATGAATAACTCATTAAAACTCCATTGTGTTTTAACCAGGGAAAGCTTCCAAATGGAAATGACAACTATCTTGTCATTCTCTTCATTTGTGTTCAAGTTTATCTAACTTCTTTCCATATTTCATGGTCAAGCAAAATAAAATAAAGTCTCTACTTATTTTCCTTATTATCTATGTGGATATACCATTTTGAGAAGATGACCTAAATTATATAGTAAATATAATTTGTAGATAATCCATATTCATAAAATTAGGTGTTGATTGTATTATTCATCCCTTAGAGTATTATGGAAATGAACATGGTGTCTGGAACAGCTAAGTAGTTGATAAGGTAAATGTAGATATAATATAGGAATGTTTGAGTCCAAATTTTTTTAAATCAATTTGCATGGTTAGGATAGTTGCTTTGTGAATTCTCCACCCTCAGTGGGGTTTTCTATTTACATTGCAATTGTGGTACATAGTGACAGCTTTGCCAAGTTCATTTCAAGTAAATGTAATTATCCAAAGCCTATTTTATTAACGTGAATAGGACTATGATCAAGAGGAAAGAAAGCTTGGCATGAATCACATCCTACTCCATGCAAGAGAAAGTTAAATGAGATTAAATATAGTTTGGCATTGAAATATCCTGGGACCATTCTATAACACTATTCCATAGAGTAGAATTCAGCATAAAGTGAATGTACTTTGGGTTTTATCCATAAGGACTTAATTACTAAAGCATTAAAAGTACTTAACTATAAGACAGTTTCATGTAGAAGACCTGGATCTTTAGGTCAGCCATGTAAGTTCCCTCATTCCCTATGTAAATACTGATCTAGTCTTCACATGTTGATCTTTCTAAGAATGTGTCAGCTACCAACTCTTTATGCACATCAAACCCAACCATAATTAAATTCAACACAATACAACAAACATTTATTAACAACCTACTATGCAAAAGGCAAGATGATAGCCACCTGAGATATGAAGTTAAAATGAGAAACTGTGACTACAATCCAGGAGCTTACATTCTACTAGACGTACTCATTTGAGAGGGATGGAGAAAGATCACCAATAAGTAGGGAAAGTATCAGAAAGACCTTCCCTCAAGAGCTGGAACCCAAGGTGTGCCATGAAAGAAAGATAAGGTTTGTAAGAGGTGGAAGTGAGGAGGGAAAACATTCCAAGCTTGCAGACAGCTTGTAAAATGTCATGGAAGGTAAAAATCACACAATAAATTTGTATTTAAAGTTAGCATTTGTATACAATGCTCTGCAGCTTGTGAATGCTTTCTGCTTTCCTCACAAAAGAGGATAATAATTTCAATGCCAGGAAAGGTAGCATGATCTAATGGAAAAAAACAACAGCAATGAGTGGGACCTAGAGTTTGCATTTTAATCTTAACTCTGAAAATTGCTGGGTTATTTGATAATTACAAATCATTTAAAATCTCTGAGTCACAGTTTCCTCATCTGTGAAGAAAGGATAATAACATCAATTATATTTCATACTCTACATTACTTCACCTTACCTTATCTCACTTCACCTCACCTCACATTACCTCACCTCATCTCTCTCTCTCCCTCCACCCTCTTCCCCCTCCTCTTTCTCTCTCTCTATCACACACAAACCCATATAGGGGTGTGTGTGTGTGTGTGTGTGTGTGTGTGTGTGTGTATGTTTTAAAGCTAATCAAGCCCAGGTTTTCCAGATGATGAAAGTGAAGCCCTGAAGTGTTAGGAGACTTATGCAAACTACAGAGGAAGTAAGTAGAAAGGATTAAAAACAGAAATATTTCAAGCAATTCAAAGTATTTATGAAAAAAGATAAGGTACATATCACCCTTTTTGCCCTCCAGGCACACGGGTCTAGCCATTGGCAATATATCTGAACTCTTGTACATACATTGTATTTCTAATTAAAAATTAACAATTTAAGAGCAGGAAATGTCTTTCTTTTCTCTTTGTAGTTCAAATGATTAGCATAAAATTTGACATTTAGAAAATGTTCAAAGTTTTTCCCCCTTTGGAAAATTACATTGATTAGACACTCAAAAATGAAATTCTGAATCCATGAAACAATTTAAATAAGGATGTAAAGTGGTATTTGTCTGAAAGAACTATGTGTATGCATAAGGAACTCATTAATCAACTTAGATCAAAAAGGAAAAGAAAAATATAGAAGACTGAAATTTAAAGGTAAAGTAAATGAAGATCAACCTGTGTGTGTCATCATCCTGTGAAAACAATGTCAAAAATCTTAAACAAATAGACAATGGTGAGGGAAAATAAAAACAAAACAATGGGTTATGTTAATTATATTAGGATTAAAAACAAGGATCAAATAGGGAATGGAACTTTGCTTGTGATGGGTAGGATAATGATAATTAATGGAGAAAGTTAAAGAATCCCAATTTTTATTTTGCTTGTTTTCTCTCTCACAGAAAATGATTTTTATACTTCAACTTCTAGAACCAAATTTATTAATGTGGAACTTATAAACATGATTAAGTAATGAAAAAGTAAGAGAACATTGACCTCGCATTGATAAATTTAATTCATCTGATGGTCAAAATAAATTACAAGATCAGTTACTGAAGGAATCTGCATATATGACTATTGAGGCACTGTGAGTAACAACTGAAAAATAATGGAAAACAGAAGAGCTACCACAAGAGTGATACAGGGCAATAGTCCTGATTTTCCAAAAAAGGAATTGAGCATATCCTACAATTTATAAACCATTGGGGTTGACTTAGATTTGTGGTAAATTTCAAGACTGGAAAATTAATGGTTGAGGAATATTTAAAAAGGAAAGGAATTGAAAAAAATCAATATAACTTCATCATGGACAGCTCATTCTAGACTAATATAATTTCTTTATTTTAATGTATTAGTAAATGAGTAGCTCAAATGTATGGTATTGATAAAGTTTACCCAGATTTTATTAAAGTTATCAATAAAGTATCAGGTACTTTCTTTATGAAGATGGAATGATATGGATTAGACAAGAATACACTTAGATGAATTGAGAACTGGTTGAATGAACTAAAGTGTAGTTCTTGATGGTTCAATATAAGGTGTGGAAGGAGATTTCTAGTGGATCCAACTACCCATTTATTTGAGACCATACTTTTTTTTGAGACCAATTTTTTATGTGATAGTCCACTAGCATAAAGAAGTCCTGGGAGGATGTAGGGAACTCTTATTGACCCTTGCTTTTTACGACTAGTCTCAAAGTAGTATACTCTTCCAGTGTAGGTATGCTTGTCAATAGGTTAAATCTTGTCTGAGAACTCAGGTTATGTCTAAGGAAAGGCCTATGGACCTAGAGAGATGAGAAAACAACCCCTAATGAGTGTGAGTGCTGAGAATAACATGTAAAAGAACAGAAACAATTTAATGCAAAACTTTATTGCCAATAGTATGGAAATGGAAGGACAGGAAAGAGGAAAGGAGGATAAGATATGCAACTTAGACATATATACGAACATAACCCACATAAGGGGAGCACTACACAAAGGAACACAGAGACACAGGTCGATTGAGGGAAAAGAGAGTGCTCCAGCAGAAAGATGTGCTCTGGCTGGAGGGGAGAGTCTGCTCCAAAATGCCTTTCTGAGAATGGAGTTCTTATACCATGATTTTGGATTAACTTCTTGGAACTTGCTAAATTGTGTTATCAGGGGTCAGGTCAAAATGTTACTTTGTGGGGGGATTGTTGTCAGGAAGAAAAATAACAGCTAGCTGTACACAAAATGTTTTTGGAGTTTTGCATATCTGGGAGAAAAACAAGCTGGTAATAGACAAAATATTTGGAGAACATAGTCGTACCAACAACATTCAAAAATATTGTCAGCATTTTTCCATGAGTGAATTCTATAAGCTTATAACCTCCCTTAAAGGAAAATTGTCATAGTGATCTCAAAACCATCAGGTCTAGCCTTATAACAATGTTTTCTATGCATAGATTTTATAAGCTGCAGCCTCTTTTAAAGGGAAACTGAGATGGTGGTCCACCAAGACCACCAGACCTAATCTTTTAACACCATGGGACATATGATTGGCCTTCCATTACCTAACATTTTAAATAAGAGTTGGATAAAGATTAAGATTTTATGCTCATTAATTTGAAGGTGACACAAAACTGTTAGGAAACTTGCCTGTTGGATACCACAATATATGGCAGAAGACACAAAAGAATCTTGACAGTCTTTGGTTAAAGAGAGATGGCCGAATGGCCTTTCTTAATAATCTGTTGGCCTTATTAATAAAATAATTAAATTACCCAGAAGCTATGTCTCTCTAACTTTTTATTCATCACAAAATTTGACATGCAAAAATTATCATCCTTGATCCTGGACTCTTATGAAAGTATGTAAGTAACACATTCACCTATGGATTCTAGGAACTAAGATTTTCCATCTGCCAACCTATCAAGCCAGGGAGAGAATGTATATTGCAGGTTCTAGGGATAATTTACAGATATTTGGTTGCTCATGAAATAATCCTGGATTTTCTTTGTTGTTGGTTTTATTTTTTAAATTAATTAATTAATTTTTAATTTTCAATATTCATTTTATAAGATTTTGAGTCCTAAAATTTCTCCCCCTCTTCTCTGTCAAAGTTGGTTATCATACAATGTAGATGTTACTACTGTAGGTACAGTGTTCTCCTGGTTATGGTCACTTCACTCAGCATCAGTTCATGTAAGTCTTTCCAGGTTTTTGTGAAGTCCACCTGCTTATCATTTCTTTTTTTTAAATTTTTTAATTCTTAATTATGTAATTTTATCCCCTTTTGTTAATAATAGTAGTGACACATTCAAATAGCGTTTTAATATTTTCTTTCTTCTTAGTAGTAATTTCCAATTACTTTTAGAGATAGTTTTCAACATTAATCTTTATAAAATTTTGAATTCCAAATTTTTCTCCCTCTCTCATTTCTTTCTTTTTCTTTTTTATTTTTTAAATAAAATTTATTTATTTATAGTTTTCAACATTTACTTCCCCAAGATTTTGAGTTCCAAATTTTCTTCTCATATCATCTCTCCCCCACCCCAATATGGCAAGCATTTTGTATACCCTTTCCCCTAATCTGCTCTCCCTTCTATCTTTCTCCTCCTCTTATCCTCTACCCCTTCTATTTTCCTGTAGGGAAGGATATACGTCAATATCCCATTTCCTACATGACTTATTTCCCAGTTCCATGTGAATTTTTATTTTTAACATGTGTTTTTAAAATATCTACAAATTTTCTCCCTTCCTCCCTCCTCACCCACCCTCACTGAAACAGCAAGCAACTCAATAAAGGTTATACATGCAAAACACTCCCATAGTAGTCATGTGAAAAACTATATTTCCCTTCATCCTATCCCCCTTCCCCATTTAATCTATTCTCTCTTTAGACCCTCCTCAGAAGTGTTCGCTTCTGACTGTCCCCTTCCCCAATCTGCTCTCCCCTCTATCATCCCCCTGCTCTCTTGTCCCCTTCCCCCCCATTTTCCTGTAGTGTAAGATAGATTTCCATACTCAATTGTGTATGTTATTCCCTCTTTAAACCAAATCCTATAAGAGTAAGTTACACTCATTCCCTCTCACCTTCCCCCATTTCCCCTCCACTGTAATAGCCTTTCTTGTCTGTTTTATGTGACGTAATTCTACCTCTCCCTTTCTCCTTCTCCCAGTATAATACTTTGTCATCCCTTAATTTTATTTTCCAGAAATCACCCCTTCATCTTCAACTCACTCTGTGACATCTATCTATCTATCTATCTATCTATCTATCTATTATCTATCTATCTATACATATATATAATTTCTTTCCTTCCCACTACCCTAATACTGACAAAGGACTCATGAGTTATAAATATCTTCTTTCCATGCAGGAATGTAAACAGTTCAACATTAATAAGTTTCTTATGATTTCTCTTTCCCGTTTATCTCTTAATCATTTCTTATGAAACAATACTATTCCATCACATTCACATACCACAACTTCTTCAGCCATTCCCCAATTGATGAGCATCCCCTCAATTTCAAATAATTTGCCAGTACAAAAAGAGCAGCTATAAATAACTTTGTACATGAGAGTCCTTTTCCCATTTTTATGATATCTTTGGGCTACAGCCCTAGAAGTACTATTGCTGGGTCAAAAGGTATGCATATTTTTATAGCCCTTTGGGCATAGTTCCAAATTGCTCTCCAGAATGGTTTGATCGGTTCACAACTCTACTAACAATGCGTTAGTGTTCCAGTTTTTCCACATCTTCTCCAACATTTATCATTTTCGTTTTCCACCATATAAGCCAATCTGATAGGTGTGAGGTGGTACCTCAGAGTTATTTTAATTTGAATTTCTCTATTCAATAGTGATTTAGAGCATTTTTTTCATATGACTACAGATAGCTTTAATTTCTTCATCTGAAAACAGCTTGTTCATATCCTTTGACCAATTTTCAATTGGGGAAGGAATGACTTGTGTTCTTATAAATTTGACTCAGTTTTTTATATATTTTAGAAATGAGGTCTTTATCAGAGACACTGGATGTCAAAATTTTTTCCCATGTTTCTGTTTCCCTTCTAATCTCTGTTGCATTGGCTTTGTTTTTTGCCAAATGTTTGTAATTTAATGTAATCAAAATTATCCATTTTGAATTTCATAATGTTCTCTATCTCTTGTTTGATCATACATTCTTCCATTCTCCATAGTTCTGACAGGTAAATTATCCCATGTTCTCCTAAATTCCTTATAGTATCAGCCTCTATATCTAAATCATGTATTCATTTTTACTTTATCTTGGTATAGGGTATAAGATGCTCATATAGGCTTAGTTTCTACCATGCTATGTTCCAGTTTTCTCAGCAGTTTTTGTCAAATAATGAGTTCTTATTCCAGAAAGTCGAGTCTTTGAGCTTGTCAAACAGTAGATTATTATAGTCATTGATTGTCATGTGTGCCTAACCTATTCCACTGATTTTTTAACCAGTACAAAATTTTTGATGATTGCTGCTTTATAATGCAGTTTTAGATCTCATTTGGCTAGCTTACTTTCCTTTGCATTTCTTATAATTAATTCATTTCATATTACAGACCTTTGCCCTGCCAGATTAATTTTGTTATTATTTTCTCTAGCTCTATGAAATATTTTGGTAGCTTGATTAGTATGGAACTGAATAAGAAAATTAATTTAGTTAAAATTGTCATTTTTGTTCTATTAGCTCGGCCTACCCATGACCAACTGATGTCGCCCCCCCTTCCCCCCAGTTATTTAGATCTGACTTCATTTGTGTAAAAAAAGTTTTCTTATTGTGTTCAAAATAGTTCCTGAGTTTTTCTTGGCAGATAGAATCCCAAATATTTTATATTATCTATTGTTACTTTAAATAGAATTTCTCTTTCTTTCTCTTGCTACTGGACTTTGTTAGTAATATACAGACAAGCCAATGATTTATGTGAGTTTATTTTATAACCTGTAACTTTGCAAAAGCTGTTAATTATTTCAATAGTTTTGTACTTGATTTTCTAATTATACCATCATATCATCTGCAAAGAGTGACAGCTTTGTTTCTTTGCCTTTTCTAATTCCTTCAATTTCCTTTTCTTCTCTCATTACTAAAGCTGACATTTCTAGTACAATATTGAATAACAGGGGTGATAATGGAAATCCTTATTTCATCCCTGATCTTATTGGAAATACTTCTAGCTTATTACATATTATTATATATTCTAACTTATTACATATGATGCTTGCTGATGATTTTATATAGATGCTATTTATCATTTTAAGAAAAATTATATTTATTCCTATGCTCTTTGTTGTTTTTAATAAGAATGGGTACCGTAATTTGTCAAAAGATTTTTCTTCATCTATTTAGATAATCATATGATTTCAGGTAGTTTAATTATTGATATGGTCAATTATGTTAATAGTTTTCCAATATTGAACCTTCCCTGCATTCCTAATATAAATCCCACCTGGTAATAGTGTATTAGCCTCATGATAAGTTGTTGCAATCTCTTTGCGAATATTTTATTCAAAATTTTTGCACGTATGTTCATTAATTTTCTTTCTCTGTTTTTGCTCTTCCTGATTTAGGAATCAGCACCATATTTGTATCACAAAAAGAATTTGGCAGGACTCTTTCTTTGCCTGTTATCCCAAATAGTTTATACAGTACTGGAATTGTTCTTTAAATGTTTGATACAATTCACTTGCAAATCCATCTGACTCTGGAGATTTTTTCTTAGGGAGTTCATTGATGGTTGTTCAATTTCTTTTTTCTGAAATGAGGTTAAGTATTTTATTTCCTCTTCTGTTAATCTGGGCAATTTATATTTTTCTAATTAATATTTTTCTATTAATCCATTTCAATAAGATTGTTAGATTTATTTCCATAGAGTTGGGCAGAATAGTTCCTAAATATTGAGTTAGTTCTTCATTGGTGGTGAATTCACCCTTTTCATTTTTGATCCTCTTAATTCCATAAAACTAGCTCTTAATTTTATTTATTAGTTCAATACTTTTCCTAGTTTCAGTATTATAAATCTCCACTTTGATTACCAGAATTTATAAGTTGGTATTTAACTGGGAATATTTAATTTGTACTTTTTCTAGCTTTTTTATTGGCATGCTTATTTCATTTATCTCTTTCTCTATTTTATTTGTGTAAGCATTTAGAGATATAAAATTTCTTAGTTATTATTTTACCCACTCATTCTTTAGGATTAGATTAGTTTCCAATTAATTTTTAATCTTCCCAAGGTCTTTTATTGCATGTAACTTTCATTGCATCATGATCTGAAAAGGTTGTATTTAATATTTCTGTCTTTCTGCATTGCATTTGAGGTTTTTTGTGCCTATTATATTGTCATTTTTTTGTAGGTGCCACATAACACCAATAAAAAAGTATATTCCTTTCTATACCCATTCAATTTTATCCAGAAATTTACCATATCTAACTTTTCTAAGATTCTTTTCACCTTCTTAACTTCTTTCTTGTTTATTTTTTGGTTAGATTTATCTAGTTCAGAGAGTGAGAGATTGAGGTCCCTCACTAGCACAGTTTACTGTCTATTTCTTCCTTATCATTCACTTAATTTCTCTAAGATTTTTGGATCCTATATCAATTGATGAATACATGTTTAGTATTGATATTACTTCATTGTCTATGGTACCATGTAGCAGGATGTGGTTTCCTTCCTTATCTCTTTTTATTAGATATATTTTTACTTTTGCTTTGTCTGCGATCAGAATTGCTACCCCTGCTTTTGATTTTCCTTCAGCTGAAGTATAATTTATTTGGCTTCAGCCTTTTACCTTTACTCTGTACTCATCTCTCTCCTTCAAATGTGCTTCTTGTAAAAAACATATTGTATAGATATGATTTATAATCCATTTGCTCCCTACTTCCACTTTATGGGACAGTTCATTCACTTCACATTCACAGTTATCATTACTAATTACATTTTTCTCTCTGTCCTATCCCCTGTTGATGCTTTTCTTTCTCTTTTCTCAATTTCCCTCATCAGTAGTGTTTTGCTTCTGATCTGTTGTTTCTTCTATCTGCCCCCCTGTATTTTCTTTCCCCTTTCCCCCACTATTTTTTTTCCCTTCTGCCCTCTCTTCTACCCATCCTCCCCCTTTTTATTTCTCATTTCCCCTCCCAAGTCTTATAGGGTAAGATAGATTTCTATACCAACTCAGTGTTATGTTATTCCCTCTTTGAGACAAAATCTGATGAGAGCAAGGTTCAAACAATGTTTGCCTCTCCCTTCTTTCCCTCTACTCTAATAGGCTGTTGCACATGTAATGTAATTTACCTTTTTCTGCCTCCTCCTTTCTTCTTCTCCTAGTACAATCCATGATTTTTAATTTTTTTAATCAGCACATCAAATTTAAATTATACCCACACCCTCTGTCATATATACCCCTTCTAAATGTCATAATAAAGATACCATTCTCAAGAATTATATGTATCATCTTCCCTTGTGGTGATATTGACAGTTTAATCTTATTGAATAATATATATATATATATATAAAAATACATATATATATACACACATATATATACATATATATAATATGCATTATATATGTATATATGTGTATATATATAATGCATATAATATATATACAGACATATATACACATATATACATATATAATGCATATTATATATATGTATATATATGTGTGTATATATAATATATAAATACATATATATATACACACATATATACATATATATAATATGCATTATATATGTATATATGTGTATATATGTCTGTATATATATATTATATGCATTATATATGTATATATGTGTACATATGTCTGTATATATATATGTATGTATATATATATGTATGTATGTATCTATATGCATACTTTCCTGTCTTCCTTTTTATGCTTCTTCTGAATTTTGTTTTTGAAGATCAGCCTTTCTATTCAGCTCTTGCATATTTTCATCAGCAAAGTTTGGAAGTCCCCTATTTCATTGAATGTCCATCTCTTCCCCTGAAAAATTGCACTCAGTTTTGATGGGTAATTGCTACTTGGTTGTAATCCAAGCTCCTTTGCCTTCTGAAATATGATATTCCAACCCCTCCAATCATTTAATATAGAGGCTGATAGATCCTTTATCATCTTAACAGTGGTTCCATGATATCTAAATTGTTCCTTTCTGGCTGCTGAGTATTGTCTCCTTGGCCTGATAATTCTAGAATTTGTTGACAATATTTCTCAGAGTTTTTATTTTGGGATCTCTTTCAGGAGGTGATCAGTGGATTCTTTCCGTGATGATTTTACCCTCTGGTTCTAGGACCTCAGGGCAGTTTTCCTTAATTTCTTGAAAGATGCTGTCCAGATCCATATTTTTGTGATCATGCCTTTCAAGTAGACAAATAATTCTTAAACTATCTCTCTTGGATTTATTTTCCAGGTCAGTTGTTTTTCCAATGAGGTAATTTACACTTCTTTTTTTTTTCTTCTTTTGATTTTGTTTGATTGATTCTTGATGTGTCATACTGTCATTGGCTTCCACTTGCCCAATTCTAATTATTAATGAATTGTTTTCTTCAGTGAGTTTTTGTACCTTTTTTTTCCATTTGGCCAATTATACTTTTTAAGAAGTTTTTTTTTTTATGGATGTTTTTTTTTCATTTTGGTCAATTGCATTGTTTTGAATTTTTTAACTGTATTAATTTATTTTGATTTATCAACTATCACTTCCATAAGCTTTTGAGTTTCACATTTTTCTCCTCCTCTCTCCCCACCTTCCTCCCCAAGACAGTGCACAATCTGATATAGGCTATACATATACATTCCTATTAAACACATTTTCACATTAGTGATGTTGTAAGGAAGATTAGAACCAATAGGAGGAACCACCAGAAAAAGGAAACAAAACAGAACAGAAGAAAAAAAAACAGCAAATAGTATGCTTCTATCTGCATTCAAACTCCATAATTCTTTCTTTGGATGTGGATAGCATTTTCCATTATGAGGCCCTTACTTTGGAGATGTCTTAGATCCTTGCATTGCTGAGAAGGGTTAAGTATATCAATAGCCACAACATGGTTGTTACTGTGTACCATGTTCTCCTGTTTCTGTTCACTTCACTCAGCATCAGTCCCTACAAGTCTTTCCAGGTTTTTCTGAAGTCTGCCTGCTCATCATTTCTTGTAGCACAATAGCGTTCCATTACATTCATATACCACAACTTGTTTAGCTATTATCCAGTTAATGGGCATCCTCTCAATTTCCAATTCTTTGCCACCACAAAAAGAGCTGCTATAAATATATTTATACATGTGGGTCCTTTTCCCAATTGTATGAACTCTTTGGGATACAGCCCTAGAAGTGCTATTGTATGCACATTTTTATAGCCTTTGGGTATATTTCCAAATTGCTCTCCAAAATGGTTGGATCATTTCACAATTCCACCAACAATGCATTAGTGTTTCAATTTTGCCACGTCTTTTCCAACATTTATCATTTTCCTGTTTTGTCATGGCCAATTGCAGTTTTTAGGAATCATTTTATATGGTCCATTTTTGTCCTTCCTTTCCCAAGCTGTTGACTCTCTCTTACATACTTCTCATTTTTTCCCCCATTTTTCTTCTACCTCTCATTTGACTTTTAAAATCCTTCTTAAGCTATTCAAAGAAGGCTTTTAAGGCATGATTCTAGCTCATATTATCCTTTGAGATTTTGGATATTTACCTTTTCTGAGTTTGTATTTTGATCTTCTCATCCCCATAGAATCAGTCTATGGTCATTGTCCATTTTTGCTTCTTGCTTATGGTGTTTGTCTATTTTCCGGCTTTTAAAATTGAGCTCTCCTCATGGAGCTCAGGGGTCACTGTCCCAAGCTTCTTGTGCTTTGTGTTGTGGGGCCTCAGGTGCTGGCAGTTAGAGGTTGTAGGTATCTTATCTGGCTCTTAGCTGAGATGCTAGTGGCAGTGTCTGCTGTGTGCTGAGGCCAGGTGGTATTTTTCTATGTTTCCTTGGGATTACACTGAAGCAGGTGGAGGTCTGCCTCTGGAGGACAACTACCTTCCTGGGGCTGAGCCTGCACATGTAGTGGTTCCCCAAGTTGGAGTGTGCCAGCACCCCTAGTTATTCTAAGGCACATAGGATGTCCTGATATTGGTGTTTTTTTGTCCCACCACACTGAGGCTCAGGATCTCCTGCTCATTTGCTGAAGTGGCACTTGCTGCTGGCTTGCTAGGATGCTTTCTGTCCTGGAATACTCTCTCCTTTTACCAGAACGAAATGGACCTTTCTTGTTGATTCTCTAAGTTTCCCCAGCTAAAATACTTCTCCACCCTGTCTTTTCACTGGCTCTGTTCTTCTAGGATTTTTCCTGGGGCACTATTTTTTTGTTGTATTTGGAGGTCAGCATGGAAGAAAGACATTAGCTTTCTACTTACTCCACCATCTTGGCTCCTAGAAGTCTCCTATAACCCTAGATTTTCAGTAGCCATTACTAATCCAAGTATGCCATTGTCACAAAAGGATGGCTGTCCTCTCAGCAGCAGTTCTACTGTAGAATACAGCAACCACAAACTAAAAACTGAGTTGGGTGTTTGAAAAGTAAAATCTTTTCTCTCTTTACCTGAAATAAAGGCACCCAATGTTCTCAGAACACCAAAAGAAATAGCAGCAGCAGCTGTATTACAAAGGTAAATAAAGCAAATAACTACTCCAAAGAAGATATTTGGAACTTATGCAAATATATGTGAATAGAAAAAAAGCATACAAAAAATCTGTCTAGGACTTAGTCACCATTTCTAGCTTTAAAAAAACCTGCTTTGTTGTAACTTATTATAATCATATGGGACCACAATTTAGTTTTTATATAAAAAACTTGTTTATAGCCAATGTTTTATTGGGTTTTTTTCTGGATAGAGAATTGAATTTCAAATCCAGTAGTTACACTTTTCAAGAAGCTTTCTATTATGAAAATTGTAATTGCTTAAATTGAAGATATTCAACTGTATTGCCAGAGAATTATCTGTATACATGTACCCATACTTAATGAAGTTCATATGTCTTTGCATTCTATGTGGTGCAAAATATGTATAGCATTAGTGTAGAACACATATTCATGCAATTTAAATATGGAGACCACAATTTTATCTTCATTTGATGGGGAGCGAATGGAATGTGGCAATAAAAGTTGTTTAAAATCCAGCAATTTCTTTCTATTATAACCCATATCAAATATTTTGATTATACAAAAAAGAATCTTGAGAGCATAAAGATTTAGTTTGAATTTAAATTGGTGCAGTTCAGCAGAAATAAATGTAAAGTCTTACACTTGAGTCCAAAAAATCAAATTCTCAAGTGTTAGGTAGCACAGACATGATCAGAGTTTTTATTCAAGAAAAAAAAAATCTAACAGTGTGGTGAATTGTAATCTTAATTAGTTAGCACTATGAAGTAGTAGCCCAAAAATGGTTATTGCAGTTTTTCACCACATGAAGACAAGAACAGCTTATAGGAGTAGGGGAAGTATAATTCCACTCTACTCTACCCTTGTTATACCTTTTCTGGAGGACTGTTTTTAGTTCTCAGCAGCTAAATGGTATAGTGAATACTGGGCATGGAGTCAGGAAGACCTGAGGCCAAATATGGTCTCACATAGCTGGGTGACAGTGGGCAAGTCACTTAGCTTCTGTTTTCCTTAGTCTCCTTATTTATAAAATTGAGATAATAATAGCACCTACCTTGCAGGGTTATTGTACGGGTGAAATGAAATATTTCTGAACTATTTAGCACATTGCCTGGCTTATATGTCACCAGGTGACTTTGAGAAATATATTTATAAGCCGACTGTTATTTTTTTGCCTTTCATTTTCTAAGAGTGCAAAACACATCACAGGATAATGCCTTGACTGGTTCATGACTTGGATTTAAGTGAGGCAGAGTTGTACAAAGTTGTCAGCATCACTTTCTCTTCCAGAGTCATCAAAATCCAATAATGAAAGTCAATATGACTGGAGATGGCCATAAATACAGTGGATGACCTTGGTGTACTTCATGTCTGACTAAGCTCTAAGAACTCCACAGCCCCTGCTTCATCCACCTTCATGGCCTTTGGAACAATCACTGGGGGAAGTCTTCATATGCTTCACAAACCAAAAGGTTTGTGCCCCTTTCATTACCCTCAAGCTTGTTTAGCCCATCAACTGAGAGAATTTACTAGGTTTAGCTACTATATATGCTACAGCTTCTTGGAGCCACAGGTGAGAAGTGAGTGCCAGGTGGACACCAAAGGTGGATGAGCAGACCCGAAAAGGTCTCAGCAATCCCTCACATCAGTGAGGCTAGTCCTCTTCAAATACCAAAACACCCCTCAATAGGAAGCTAGGTGGCTCAGTAAATAGAGTATTGGGACTGTGATCAGGAAGACTCATTTTCCTGAGTTCAAATCTGTCCTCAGACACTGTATGATCATGAACAAGTCACTTAACATCAGTTTTTGTAATCTGGACTAGAGGAAGGCAGCAAGATGATGAATTGTCCTGAAAACTTGTTATAGGAGGATGAGATGAATGCACAATGCACAGCTATCCTTGAGAAGATTCAGGGGATACATGATAGTTTTCTTCAAACCTTTGAGTATTGGCAATAATGGGGAAATTTCTTTCGTACTGTTTTGCTCTATGTGGCACAACTAAGAGCAAGTGGGAGAGGGTATTATAAGGAGGGGAATATAAGCTTGATGTCAGGAGCACAAAATAAAATGAAACAAAATGACTTGTCTAAGAAACAGAACTTATTGGAAAAGGCTATAGAGCAAGCTGCTGAACTTGATCTTTGGAGGTCTTCAAGGAAAACCTGAATGAATATTTTTAATTTAGTGTTTATTTAGTATTTTATTTTGCTCCATTACATGTAACCCCCCCAACAATTTTAAACATTAATTTATAAAACATTGAGTTTCAAATTCTCTCCCTTCCTTTCTCCCCACTTCTTCACCCCCATTAAGAAGGCAAGCAATTCAATATAGGTTAAATACATGTAGTCTTTAAAAATAAATTTCTATAATAGCCATATTGTAAAAGAAAACATAGAACAAAATGAAAAAAAAATCAAGAAAAATTAAGTTAAAAAATGTATACTTCAATTGATATTCAGACATCATTAATTCTTTCTCTGGAAATGGATAGCATTTTTCATCATAAGTCCTTCAGTACTGCCTTGGATCATTGTAATGTTGAGAACAGCTGAGTCATTCACAGCCAATCATCTTACAATATTGTAATAATTTTGCACACAGTACATTTCACTTTGCATCAGCTCATAAAAGTCGTTTCAGGGTTTTTTTTGAGAGTATCTTGCTCATCATTTTTAAAAGCACAATGGTATGCCATCATAATCACATACCACAACTTGTCAGGCATTCCCCAGTAGATGAGAATCCCTTCAATTTCCAATTCTTTGATACGAGAAAAGAGCAGGTATAGATATTTTTGTAGAAATAGGTCTTTTTCCTTTTAGTTTTTTTTAAATCTCTTTTGGGATACAGACCTAGTAGTTGTATAGCTAGGTCAAAGGGAAGGCATGGTTTTATAGCCCTTTGCCATAGTTTCAAATTGCTCTACAGAATCGTCGAATCAATTTACAACTTTAGCAACAGTTTATTAATGTCTCATTTTCCTTACATCCACTCCCACATTTGTCATTTACATTTTCTGGTCTATCAGACAATCTAATACATATGAGACAGTACCTCAGAATTGTTTTAATGTGTATTTCTCCAATCAAGAGTGTTTTAGAGCATTTTTTCATATGACTATAGATAGTTTGATTACCACATCTGAAAACTGTTAATATCTTTTGATTATTTACCAACTGGGGAATGATTCTTTTTTTTTTATAAATTTCACTTAAATTTAATATCTATCTATTTGAGAAATGAGGCTTTTATCAGAGAAACTTGTTTCAATTTTTTTTTAAAGTTACTATGGCTAACTGTATTGCCCTCCATTCCATTCCCTCCCATTTATTCTATTCTCTCTCTTCTTTCACCCTGTCCCTCTTCAAAAGTGTTTTATATATGACTACCTCTCCCCCAATCTTCCTTCCCTTCTATCAGCCACACTCCTATTACCCAGTTCCCCTCATACTTTCCTATAGGGTTTGATAGATTTCTATACTAAATTGAGAGAATAAAGGTCACTCACTCACCCTTACCTCCCCTTCTCCTCCTCCATTGTAAAAGCTTTATCTTGCTTCTTTTATGTGAAATAATTTACTCTGTTCTACTCTTCCTTTCTCTTTCTCTCAGTACATGCCTCTCTCATGCCTTTATATTTTTTTTTTAGATATCATCCATTTATATTCAGCTCACACTTGTGCCTTTTGTCTATATACACCTAATTGGTCTAATAATGAGAAAGTTCTTATGAGTTACATGTATCATCTTCCAATGCAGTTTAACCTTGTTAAGTTATGATTTCCCTTTCCCATTTACCTTTATATGCTCCTCTTGAGTTTTGCATTTCAAAGTCAAATTTTCTATTGAACTATAGTCTTTTTTTCAAGAATGGTTGGAAATCCTCTATTTAATTGAATATCCATTTTTCCCTGGAGGATTATACTCAGTTTTGCTGGGTAGGTGATTCTTGGTTATAATCCTAGCCTTTTTTACCTGCCAGGATATCATATTCCAAGCCATCTGATCATTTAAGGAAGAAGCTGCTAAATCTTGTGTTATTCTGATTGTGGCTCCATGACACGTGAGTTGTTTCTTTATGGCTGCTTCCAATATTTTCTCCTTGATTTGGCAACTCTGGAGTGTGGATATAATGTTCCTGGGAGTTTTCATTTTGGGATTTCTGTCAGGTGAGCAGTGGATTCTTTCAATTTCTATTTTACTCTATGGTTCTAGAATATCAGGGGAGTTTTCCTTGAAAATTTCTTGAAAGATGATACCTAGGCTTTTTTTTTATCATGGCTTCCAGCTAGTCCAATAATTTTAAATTATCTCTGCTGGATCTATTTTCAAAGTCAATTGTTTTTCCAATGAGATATTTCACATTGTCTTTATTTTTTTTTCATTCTTTTCATTTTGTTTTATTGTTTCTTGATTTCTCAGTCATTAGCTTCTATTTGCTCCCTTCTATTGTTTAAGGAATTATTTTCTTCAATGAGCCTTTGCACCTCCTTTTCTATTTGACCAATTCTACTTTTTGAAGAGTTTTTTTTTTCCTTCAGTTAATTTTTGTGCTTCTTTTTTCCATTTAGCCATGGCTGCTTCTTAAGGTGTTTTTCTTCTCATTGGTTTTTTATTCTTCTTTTACCATTTGGCCTAGTCTCCTTTTTAAGATGTAATTTTCCTTAATACTTCTGCCTGTGTCTCCTTTACCAAGCTGTTGACTCAATTTTTATGATTTTGTTGCATCACTCATTTCTCTTTCCAATTTTTCCTCTACCTCTCTCGATTTTCAAAATCTTTTTGGAGCTCTACCATGTTCTGACACTAATTCATATTTTTCTTGAAGTCTTTGGATGTAGGAGCTTTGATTTTATTATCTTCTTTTGAGTGAGTGTTTTGATCTTCCTTGTCACCATAGTATCTTTCTATGGTCAGAATTTTTGTCTGTTATTTGCCCATTTCCCTAGCCTATTACTTGATTTTTGACTCCTTTTTAAAGGAGAAATCTGCTTCCAGGGTAGAGTTGTGTTGTCCCAAGCTTCCTGGGCTTTGTGCTGCTGTTTTCGGAGATACTTCTAAAGACCTCTAAATTTAGTTTTTCCAAAGTGGTACAATCAAGGATGAGGCGTTTACTATGCTCCTGGCCTATGCTCTGGTCTGTGAGTGACCACAAGCATTTTTTTCTACCCTGGGACTGTGAAGATGGTCTCTGTTTTACTATCGTCTTAAGCTCTGATATGTTAGTGCCCCTTCTTATCCTAGGTGGCCACCAAGGACTTCTACCCGCACCTGAGTATGGGCAAAGCAACAGAATCCTGCCTCAGTGCTATCAAAGAGACTACTTCAATATCCTTTAAATCAGTTGTTTGACCCTTTTACCATCTGTGGGCTGATAGGTAAGGAAACTACCACTGCTGACATTATTTCTGTCACCCTGATGCCTGTTCCTGATTTGTAGAACACTGCTCTGTGCTGGTGTGGCCTCTACTGGATTGTACTCCTCTCTCACCATGGTACAACAGACCTTTTCTGACAATCTTCTAAGTTTTCTTGGGCTTGAAAATTGTTTAATTCCATCTTTTTGTGGGTACAACTGCTCTAAAATTTGTTTAATTTGTAATATTACAAATATTACAAAATATTTGTAAGGGTTTGTGGGAGAGCTTTTTTTGAGTCCCTGCCTTTTCTCCACCATCTTGGCTCTGTCTCTTGAACCTTGAATGAATTATTTTCATGGATATTATAGAAACTTCTTTCCGGTATGTGTTGGACCATGTGGCTTCTCAGATCCTTTCTGACTCTAACTGTGGTAACTGATTCTATAATTTTTAAGAATGTGTTAATGTACATAATATCCTTATCTTGCTTTTAAGTACATTTTCTTAGTAAAATCAATTTGAAAACAATTTAAAGTATTCAAAAATGGGGAAAAACCATTTGCTTACATTTAATATAAAATATTAGGCTCCATCCTATATATGTATATGCATACATACATACAGGCATGTATTGCTATTGTGAATCTGTCAGATGATAAATGAGCATGGAGCCTGCAGAAATTAATTAGCTGGAAAAATCCACCTATTTCAGTAAGCTTTCCATATGAAGTATCTATTCAATGTTAAGCCAAATGCCTCCACATTTTTCTAATTTTTAATGACTAGTTACAGAAGGGGAATTGATGGAAGTAGTTTTGCTCCTCTACTACTGAGGATTAGTAAGCCAATGTTTAGTCCATTCTATTATTGATAACTGATGTTTATATGGTACTTGCGGTTTGGACTATGTGAGATGTGTAGTGCAAATTTCATTATTTCTAATTTCACTTTTTATTGATGAGGGTAAGAAAGGTTAGGTCAGCTGGGTAAGGTGGAATTCAAAAGCAGATACATCTCCTGGTCCAAGGGACTGTGAAAAGAACCAGGAGATCAATGTGCACAGAATATTTTTCATCTATTTTTAATTTTTTTTCTATTTTTGTGTTTCTTTTTCTTATAATCTGAGTAAATTTCTCCTAAAATAGCTCCTTTAATGGTTTATTATTTTAAAAAAATAGCTAGTGAATAATTGAACCTCCTAAAATGGTTATTTTTGGAGTTTCTTAGGTCTGAGTTGCATAGATTTGACTCAAAGGTTCATTTAATTTGAGAAATAATTCCATGCTTTCGTTCCTAATTTCTTGATTGAAAAAAATACGCATGACATGAATAAGCTCTCTTTCTTTTTGTAACTAAGCATTTGCTAAAAATCTAAAGGTTAATGGATAAAATAGTGTTGTTTCTCTGATTTTTTTGTTATTGTTTCTGTTTTTCTTTCAATGAAAGACTATTTTAACCCCTGGAAAGCCATCATATAAGATGAATTTTAACAACTGAGTTCTGGGATGCTGAAGAATCCCCATATGTTATTAAAGTTTTCAATGATCTCATCTTCACAAGAAAAAAGAATATCACAAAATATTTAATAGTTTAAGGATTTTTTTTAACTTTCACACAAATTGGATGAGATAATGTCTTTGCAAAGATGACTGCCCTGAGGCTTATTATATCTAAAATAGATGTTTTTCTCCTTTTTGTACATCAAGGAATTGTTAATCTATTTTCAAGGGTGTATAGTGAAAACAGTATTCACGTATTTTATGTACACACATTATATATATGTGTGTATATATACGTATATGCATATATATACATATATATTTATATACATAGACACATACACATACATATTTTATTCAGCAGAAGTCTTGGATAAAATTTGTGTTTTATAGTTAAACCAAGATCCAATCTTTATTTTCTGGACCCATAAAGTGATAGCTAAGCATGTGGCTCAATTTGTTATTATCAACAATTTTTTTAAAGACATTCACTTATTAATGAACATAAAAGATCTATAAAAGTTTTATTGCTAAACATGAAAACTTCTTCAAAAATAAATAAATAATGAAAGTAAATATGTATATATATATATATATATATATATATATGTACACTTATATAGTAGCCATTGTTACTATATCTTCTTGCATTTCATTTCTAAAGTGTATTCTTTTTCCATTTATTTTAGATGATAACTTCCTATATTGTATTATCTTTCTCTAGGTAAAAAGTCATATTTCTCAAAAGGTTCACTGTTTTTCTTTCCCACCATCTAGCAAGCCCCTAACAGCAGTGATCCATGACTCTGTGATCAGAAGGTGATTGATGGCTGCCCATAGGTCTGATAATGACATAGTCTGAAATGAAAATACAATTTATCTGGTGTGAAAAATGCCACAATCTTGTAAGCCTCCCAAACATCAATGTGGATGTGGTATTGAGAAAAAAGTGGCAGTGGTCGTTCTGGCTGAAGTTTGCCACAGTTAAATTTCATCTTTGAGGCTCTATCTATTACTATCTTGAGTACTTTCTTTTTATAGTATCCATAAGCAGATTTCATTGCCAAACGAAGGAGACCAAACTTATAAGTTACTATATCAACTTCTAAACATTAACGAGCAGCCTAGGGAGTTATGATTTACTGTCAGTCCACCAAGAAATGTCAATGCCTTGGAATATGAGAAGGCAAGTGTCATACGGCCAGATTTGTGAACTTTTCACATTGCCACCCAGAAAACAGCAAACAGAAAATTAGTCTATAAATAATTGAACTTGAGGGCTTTTAAAAAAAATCTATCACAGCATGTTAAAAGTAATTTTGTTCTTGAATTAGATCTCCACAAGGAATAAATATGTCATACAACCTTTAAATAATGCAGCATATAAAGTCACAGATAAGAAAGATTCAATAAGAGTAAAAGAAAAGATGGCATGTGGTTTTTGTCAATTGTGATTTCTTCTTATAAAATTTCATTATCAACCTGCTAAAAATGACAATTAAACCTAGATAATTTACTACTCATTTTTGATGTACTGGAAAAGTGCTGCAAAATTCAGAAATAAATATTTCTGTATTGATCTTTACTTTGAGGAATGAAATCAAACATTAGTATCAAAAATTTTCTAGAATAAATATAAAGTTAGTAATGGCCACAGAATGCTACAAAAAGTATTAGAGAAGTTCTGAATAGTTTCATTTAGAGTAAGTCCTACTCTGCTGGGCATATGAAAATGTGATGCTTGTTATTCATCTGAAAAGATGATCTAATTATTTGACTTGTTTGTAATAACAGCTATCTATTAAACAAAATAAACCATTAAATTTATTTCCATTATCTTTTCTAATACTTGGAATAATTTTGTCTTCCAAAAGGTGTATGTCATATGCCTTTTGAAGTATATTCTATATTTAAAAGTTAGAGTACCCATTTCACCAATTCAGATGATCTTTGCCTTAGTAGGTGTTCTTCATGATTTTTTGTGGCTATTTATTTTTTCTAATATGCCAGTGAGACTATTGGTGATACCCCTTTCTAAATTTTATTAGGTAACTCTTTAGCGCCATGCAGCTTGACAATAATAATAATAGTTCATATTTAAATGACACTTTTAAAAATAATGAATATTTATTTTTCAACATTCAATTCCATAAGATTTTGAGTTTTAAATTTTCTCCCACTCTCTTTCCTTTTCCCTCTAAGACTGCTTGCAATCTGATATACATTCTACTTATACTTTCATATTAAGCTTATTTTCCCTGTAGTCATGATGTAAAGAACAATTAGAACTGATGGGAGGACCATGAGAATGAAGCAATAAAATAAAACAGTAAAGGAAAAGGAGAGCAAATAGTATGCTTCCATCTGCATTCAGACACCTTAATTCTTTCTCTAGATGTGGATAGCATTTTGCATCATGAGTTTTTTGGACTTGTATTAGATCCTTGCATTGCTGAAAAAAGCCAAGTCTATCAAAATTAGTCAACCCATAATGTGGCTGTTACTATGTACACTGTTCTCTGGGTTCTGCTCATTTCACTCAGTGTCAATTCATATAAGTCTTTCCAGGTTTTTCTGATATCTGCCTGCTGATCATTTCTTATAGCACAATAGTATTCCATTTCAATTATATGCCACAACTTACTCAGCCATTCCCCAATTGATGGGCATCCCATCAATTTCCAATTCTTTGCCACCACAAAAAGGGCTGCTATAACTATTTTTGTACATATGGGTCCATTTCCCATTTGTATGATCTCTTTGGGATACAGACCTAAAAGTGGTATTTCTAGGTCAAAGAGTATACACAATTTTATAGTTCTTTGGGCATAGTTCCAAATTGATCTCCAAAATGGTTGCACCATTTCACAACTCCACCAACAATGCATTAGTGTTCCAATTTTCTCACATCTTTACTAACATTTATCATTGTCCTGCTTTGTCATGTTAGCCAATCTGATAGGTGTGATATGGTATCTCAGATTCATTTGGATTTGCAATTATCTAATCAATAGTGATTTAGAACATTTTTTCACATGACTATAGATAGCTTTAGTTTCCTCCTCTGAAAACTCCCTATTCATAAGCTTTAACCATTTCAATTGGAAAGTGACTTGTACCATTATAAATTTGACATATATTTTGACTCATATATAAATTTGACTATATATTTGAGAAATGAGGCCTTTGTCAGAGACACTGGTTATATATATAGTACTTTGAGGCTTATGAAGCACTTTCTTCACAACAACCCTGCAAAATACTTTTATATGTTGTATCCCTTCTTTTAAATCCCTCTTCCATGTCCTTTACTCATGATTTGACCTATGCCTATAATTGAGTCTTTTCCCTACTTGGCTATCAACTTCACTATCGAACTACTATTAACCACCAGAATAGCTGTTACATCCTTCATGAGGTTTTCATTTACTCCTTACTGCCAAATGGAAATGAATCCTCTACCAATTTATTTTTTTAATTTATTATTTATTTTAACATTCTTTTGTTTTTAAATTTTGGGCTACAGATAAAGGGTACTTGACTAACCAGTAATTGAATTTGGGTTTTCTTGAATCTAGATTCAACACTTTAACCCCTTTTGACACTTAGCTAACTCCATTTGAATGTGTAAAAATCTGACTTTTAGAAAGCAAAATCTGTGTTTCCTCTTTGGAACATGTATTCTTCAACCTTGACCTGAAGCTCACTTTCAATATAACTCTGCATGTACTTGTGAGAGAGTATGACTGGTTTGAAATCATTTTGAGGGTCTTACTGTAGGAACTTGGTAAAAACATATTTCTAAATATAATTCTATCTGGCTAGATTAATTATATCAATTAACAATAAATGGTGGCATACTGGTAGGGTTTCATGAAAAAATAACAATAAGACAAAAGATGGGCTGAGCCAACATGGCAGAGCAAAGGCAGGGACTCATCTGAGTTCTTCCAAAATTCTCCTCAAAACAATTTTAAAATCAAATTTTAGAGCACCAAAACCAATAAAAAGACAAGGTGAATTCTTCAGCTCATTTTACAGGTAAGGAAACTGAGGCAAACAGAGTAAAAGTACACTGGCAAACAGGGTTGATTGGTTTGTCCAGAGTCACAGGGCTAGTAAGTATCTCAAGTTGGGTTTAAAGTCAAGAAGTCTTCCTGAATCGAGGCCTAGCACTATATTAATAGGACCACCTGGCTGCCCATGGATATAAAATAAACCCACATAAATCATTAGCATTCCTGTATACTAACAACAAAATCTAGCAGGGAGAGTTAGAAAGAGAAATTCCTTTTAAAATAACTGATACATAATACTTAAAAGTCTACCTGCCAAAGCAAACCAAAGAATTTTAAGAACACAATTGTAAACCATTTTCACACAGATGGAATCAGATTTAAACAACTGGAAAAACATTAATTCCTCATAGGTAGGCAAGCTAATATAATGAAAAATTAGTCAATTCTACCTAAATTAATTTTCTAATTCTTTGCCATACCAATCAGACTACCAAAAATTATTTTATAAGGTTAAAAAAATAACACAATTTATTTGGAAGGGAAAAGAAAGATATTAATAACATTAAGGGCATCAATGAGGGCGGGGAAATGTAAAGAAAGGTGGTTTAGTGGTTCCAGATATCAAAGTATATTACAAAGTAGTAATCATCAAAACATTCTGGTGCTAGCTAACAAATGGAGTGGTAAATTAATGGAATAGATTAGCTACATATTATGCAGTAGTAAGTGACTATAGTAATCTCTTGTTTGATAAATCAAAATAACCCAGATTTTGAGGCAAGAAGTCAGTATTTGACAAAATTTTGGGGAAAACAGTTAGTCAGAAACTAGATATATACCAACATCTCACACCAGGTAATGAAATTAAGGCTGCTATCATAAGCAAATTTGGGGAGCATAGAATATTTTACCACTTAAATCTATGACCAAGAATATGTGACCAAATAAGACAAAGACTATTATAGAATGTAAAATTTTGATTAGATGAAAATAAACCAAATAGTTTTCTTTTTATAGAAATGAAATCAATGCAGCCAAGATTAGAAGGAAAGCAGGAAACTGGGAGAGGAGGAATTAGAGTAAGTTTCTCTGTTAAAGCCCTCATTTCTCAAATATATAGGTAATTAAATGAAATATATATGAATGTGTGTCATTCCCCACCTGGTAAATGGTCAAAGAATATGAACAGGCAATTGTCAGAAAAATAAATCAGTTATTTATATTCATCTTTAAAAAATCATCTAAATCACTATTGATTAGAGAAATGTAAATTAAAATAACACTGAGATACCACCTCCCAACTATCAGACTGGCTCATAACACAGTAAAAGAAAACGACAAATGTTGGAGGGGATGTGGAAAAAATGGGACACTCATGCACTGTTGGTGGAATAGTGAACTAATCCAACCATTCCGGAATTTTGGAATTATGCCCAAAGGGCTATAAAACTATGACTCAACAATATTACCATTAAATCTATATCCCAAAAAGATCAAAGAAAAAGAAAAACATCTACATATACAAAAATATTTATAGCAGCTCTGTAGTTGTGGCCAAGAATTGGAAATTGAGGGGATTCCTATCAATTGTGGAATGGCTAAACAAGTTGTGATGTGAACATGAAATGATGACAGGTCATTTAAAAAAAACCTAGGAGGACATATCAACTGATACAAAGTGAAATGAGCAGAACAAGTAGAATATTGTATACAGTAACAGCAATGTTTTATAATGATCAACTCTGAATGACTTAGTTATTTTCAATATAACAATCATCGAAGATTCTAATTCCAAAGGACTTATGATGAAAAACTGTATTCACCTTCAAAGAAGGAATTGATGAACTCTGAGTGCAGATGGAAGCATAAGTTGTTGTTTTTTGTACTTTTTTTTTTTTGGTTTCGTGCTTTATTTCACAAGATAGCTAATATAGAAATACATTTTGCAAGATTGCATATGTACGATTCATTAAAAATTGTTTGTCTCATCAAAGAAGGGCGAGAGGTAGGAGAGAGGGAGATAATTTGGAACTCAAAATCTTTAAAAATGTTAAAAATTGTCTCATCTATAATTAAAGAAAATAAGATGTACTTAAAAAATAATAACAAACTACTCATAGTAGTAAGGAGAAAAGTAACAAGCTACCATCAGCAATGACAAAGACTACAAAAGAAAAAGCCAAAAAAACTTTTAATTTTAAAATTATTATATGATGAAGCATATATCAAAAATCCTTTAGTACTTTTTTTCTTCTAGCTCATGATTAGACTATAGTTCATAATTAGCCCTTATATTAGCCCCCTGTATATCCTTAGTCTACTGTTTTTCATTAAATATTAATTATGTTATCACTAATTATGCATAAGTCACTTGACCTAGAGCTAGCACATTAAAAATGTCATGGTCAATATACAAAAATAATTTATAATTAGTTATTGGGATTAGTCATTATCTACACAATTAACTATTCTAATAGATAAAATGTTATAATTCAAAGGAATGTTGTCATAAAGACTGATGAAAAGTGATAAGAAAGACTTTTCAACTTGGCAAATATTAGTGTAGGAAATGGAAACTGAGCTAGAGATTGGAGGGAGAATATTTTCAATACATATCTGTTATTCTTTGACCTCATCAAATGGATATAAGTGGCTGAGTATATGTCAAAACATGTGAAGAGTCAGTTATACTATTTGGCTTAAGAATAGAGTACACAATGGAAAGTAACATGAAATAATGCTACAGAGGTAAAATTGAATGACATTGTGAGTAATTAATATTTTATATAATAGGAGTAGAGAGTCACTGATTTTTTTTTCCTTAATGCTGAGTGATTTGGTAATGTGAATTATTAACTAGAAAAGGGAGAAAATTGAAGCAGAATTACTAATTAGGATTCTCTCACAATGGTCTAGGGGAATAAGAGTTGTTGAAGTCTTGAAGTAAGCTGGTGACAATGGAGATGATTAGACAGATAGCAGGTATAAGCTCCTTGGAGTCAAAGCTTCTAAAGCATACCCTCTAAAAACAGTAAATCCTTGCTAAGTAACCATGTTGCTCTTGCATTGTTCTAAGAAACTCATATAATCAGGGAGAGGACCTAAATTAAATACAGGAACTATATTAGTTCTATAGCATCCAAACCTTTTTTAAAATACATATCAAATTTCAAGACTATTTTGAAAACTTAAAAAATAAAATCATCTCCAGAGATTTAATTAAGATAAAGTTATTAAAATATAAGGAATGATTTCAGTTACACATAAGATAATATCTTTTCAGGTTAGTTGAAGATAGCAAGGAAACCCCTTTTCTTTCAATTGCCTCCTTCAATTATTCCTCCAGTTGCCCAAGAGTTATTATTAGATTTTCTCTACTTTGGACCCAGCAGGATTTGTGCACCTAACAAAAAGTTGTATGAAGTAGACCATATTTTCTTAGTTTATTGAGAAATATGTCATGTGAGGTAGAATCAAAATGATTCCTAAAGTCAAGATAAATTGCATCTATTGCTTCCCTTTGATTGACCAAGTTTACTTTAGATTGACAGGACTTGTTCTTCAGTAAGCTATTATAGTTATTAAGCAATTCTAGGGTTGAATTACCTCCATAAAACAGGCCAGAAAAATTTCTCTGATGACAGGTAGACAGGCAGAGTTTCTAGCAGAAGGAGACCAGAATATATTTCTTTCTTTACATCTGAAAACTGTAGGGAAAAAAAAAAAGAAGAAGAAGAAGAAGGGGAAGGTATTCTACTTATGACTAAGTAAAACACCAATTGCTCTCAGGTATAATCTTACCATTTAGGGTGCCCTGTTCACTTTTCAGTCTTTGCAATTTTAGGACATGTTTCTATACCTTTCCCCCAGGAAGTTAAATTTGTAGTTTGAGTTATTCATTTTCACACTTAAAATGTAGGCACAGCAATGGTTCTAACAAAATCAGTTACCACCTTATTAACTTTTTAGCTTAAGCATGATGACCATCTTCCCCATAACTGACCCTGCTTAATGATTGTCTTTAGATTTAAACTCTTTTAATCCCTATCTTCTTATTTCAGCAATTTTGTCTTCACTCCTGTTGTCTTTTGAGATGGACAGATGTCTAACTTAAATCATGTTACTGTATAAAATACCTTTATTTATTTATTTATTTGTGTTAGGCAATGGGTTTAAGTTATTTGCCCAGAGTCACACAGCTAGTAACTGTTATTTGTCTAAGGCCGAGTTTGAACTCAGGTCCTCCTGAATCCATGGCCTGTGCTGTCTCCACTGTGCCACCTTCCTGTCACAGATAAAATAACCTTTGAAGAAAGTTTTGTGTGATATAGAGTAAATCTTGTTTGGCAGGAAATAGATAAATGGCATCTAATTAACACAATAAATGAAAGCTTATAGTGGGGTTATCTTTTTTAGCATTTCTATATGTAGCTGAAGATATAGAACAATTGGTTATCTGTGACAACAACAACAATGAGAAAACAAGAGGCAAAAATTTTAAAATTGATAAAAGGGGGAGAAAGAGATGGAAGGTACGGTACTACTTGTTGCACATTCACTAGGGTGGAAAAACTTTTTTTTTAAATGAAAATTGCTAGATTTAGCCAACTTAGAGGAAAGAATTGGGCCTATGATTTCACCGGTATAGAGAACTCTCAGATGAGGGAGATTCTACTAAAAATGCAGGTTAGTACCTTCCCCGCAACTTCATTTTAGAAAGTGAGTGGCCTTGAGCACTGAAATCTTAAGTGACTTTGCCAATATGTAATAGAGATAGCATATCAATCTTACTTTTCCAGGCTCTAAAACTGTCTCAATACCCTTTATACAACTCTGCCTCTGAGATAAGCTATGTTAAGGTAACAAAATTGTTTTGGCATATTTCTTTTCTCAGTCTTGGTTTCTCTGCTTCTCTCTGATTCAGTGATGGATAAGATGGAGAATCTTGAGAGAATCTCTATACCAGGTCTTCATAAAGGAAATTGGTGGCAATAATTATGATGAGTTAAATAACTGCTTAAAACGTTAATTTATTTGATTTCCCTTTAAAATTATTTGGAAGATATGAAGGTGAGAAGTCTAAATCATTTTCAAAATGTAGAAAATGTCATTGTCAAAAGTTTTGTCTTTGGCATTTTGCTTGTTGTAAAAATCGTTCTGTCCAAATCTTTTAAACTAAAATTTGTGTTTGCTTATTTCATATAGATATAACCTATACTTTTTCTTCAAAAAATTCTTTCAATTCTTTCTTAAACATAATTCAATATTTTGATATCTCAAATTATGGCCAGTATGTTGAGGACAGGTCTCCATGGATAAAGAATTCATTTCCTCATGGTGAGAATGAGTAAATGCTCCATTGTCACCTGCACTATTTCAAGAGAATGTGCCCTCCCCCCGCATTGTATCAAGTAAATTCAATAAGACAAACTTAAAGAATGATAAGGACCAGAGCTTTACAGAACATATAAGCATAGATGGGTAATTGTCTGCATCATGGGAGCAAATATCCACATCAATATAGATCAGAGATCCTTGTATTTATTTGTTAAGACTATATGATCATAAGGTACTTCAAGCAATGTTCAGAAGTCATCAAAAAGGCAATTCTTTTTGTGATGGATATATAAGGCACAGATCATGATCAACTGAAACACATTTCAGTAATGGCTTATTAAGAATAGGGCACTGTTAGCTTATGGTTGTTCTATAAGACATAGTACTTACCCTTAATAACCTTCTGATCTTATTAAACTTTTGCAATTCTCCAATCACTTTACACACAGACACAGACACACACACACACACACACACACACACACACACACACACACACACTGTGCTCTTCTATGGGATATGGGTAGAAAGATACAGGTAAGCTATTTCTTGCTCTCCTAATTTGCTTATGGTATCACCCTTTATGTCTAAATCATGGGCCCATTTTGACCTTAATTTGGTTAGGGTTAGATGTTGGTCTCTGCCTATTTTCTGCCATACTATTTTCTGGTTTTCCCAGCAGTTTTGGTCAAAAAGTGAGTTCTTAATCCAGAAGCTAGAGTCTTTGAGTATGTCAAACAGTAGATTATTATAGTCATTGAATACTGTGTCTTGTGTACCTAACCTATTCCACTGATCTACCACTCCATTTCTTAGCCAGTGCAAAAGAATTTTGATCATTGCCACTTTATAATATGTTTTTAGATCAGGTATAGCTAGGCCACCTCTCCTTGCATTTGTTTCCATTAATTCCCTTGACATTCTTGACTTTTCTCTTCCAGATGAATTTTGTTATTATTTTGAATACCTTTATAAATTGATTTTTGGTAGCTTGATTGGTACAGCACTACGTAAATAAATTAAGTTAGCTAGAATTGTCATTTTTATTATATTAGCCTGGCCTATCTAAGAGTAACTGTTATTTCTCTAATTATTTAGATCTGATTTTATTTGTGGGAAGTGTTTTGTAATTGTGTTCATATAGTTCCTGGATTTGTCTTTACAGGTAGACTCCCAAATATTTTATACTGCCTACAGTTATTTTAAATGGAATTTCTCTTTCTATCTCTCGCTGCTGGGTTTTGTTACTTACATAAATAAATGCTGATTATTTTTGTGGGTTTATTTTTTTATCTTGCACCTTAGCTAAAGTTGTTAGGTATTTCAAATATTTTTACTTGATTCTCTAGGTATTTTTTAATCTACTCTGCTATCTGCTTCTGTTTTATGAGAGAATTCATCCCATTCACATTAACAGTTATTACTGTGTCTTTCTCTCTATCCTATTATCCCACTGTTTATTCTTTTCTCTCTCCTTTCACCCTCTCCCTCCTCACCAGTATCTTTTGATTCTGAACACTGTCTCCCTTAATCTTTCCTTCCTTCTATGAGCCTCCCTCCATTTTCTTCCCCCTTTCTCCTATTTTTTCCTCCCATCTTCTCTACTTTCTACCCATCCCTTCCCTTTTTATTCCTCTTTCTCCTCTTTTTCCCTAGAGTCAGATAGATTTCTCTATCCAACTGAATGTTGTTATAATTCCCTTTCTGAGCCAATTCTGATGTGAGTAAAGTTGAACCAATGCTCACCTCCCTCCCTTCTTTATCTCTACTGTAATAGTTCTTTGTGCCTCTTCGTATGATATAATTTATCCTATTATACCCCCTTTTCCTCTTCTTTCAGTATAATCCTTTTATCACCCCTTAATTATTTTTATCATCACATCAAAATCAAGTTATACCTACACTCTCTATGTATATTCCTTCTAAATGCTACGATAAAGGGACAGTTCTCAAGAGCCACAAGCATCATCTTCTTGTGTAGGGATGGAAACAGTTTAAACTTATTGAATAGCATGTTGTTGTTGTTGTTTTCCCTTTCCTGCTTGCCTTTTTTATGCTTCTTCTGAGTCTTTTATTTGAAGATCAAATTTACTGTTGAATTCTTTTTTACTTTATTTTTTAAGTCAGGAATGATTGAAAGTACCCTATTTCCTTGAATGTCCATCTTTTCCCCTGTAAGATTATGGCCAGTTTTGCTGGGTAATTGCTTCTTGGTTGTAATTCAAGCTTCTTTACTTATATTATATTCTGAGATCCCCTATACTTTTATGTATAAGCTGCTAAGTCCTATGGTTCAATGATATTTAAATTGTTTCTTTCTGGCTGTTTGCAGTTTTTGACTTGACAATTCTGGAATTTGGCTAAAATATTCCTTGGCGTTTTCATTTTGGTATCTCTTTCAAGAAATGATTAGTGGATTCTTTCAATTACTCTTTTGTCTTCTAGTTCCAGAATATTAGGAAAGTTTTCCTAGATAATATCTTAAAAGATGTTGTCCAGGTACTTTTTTATATTATGGCTTTCAAGTAGACTAATAATTCTTAAATTATCTCTCCTGGATCTATTTTCCAGGTCAGTTATTTATCCAATGCAATATTTTACATTTTCTTCTATTTTTTAATTCCTTTGATTTTGTTTGACTAATTTTTGGTGTCTCATAAAGTCATTTACTTCCATTTGTTCAATTCTAATTTTTTAGGAATTATTTTCTTCAGTTAGCTTTTGTGCTTCCTTTTCCACTTGGCCAATTCTATGTTTTAATGAGTTGTTATCTTCAATCAAGTTTTGTCTTTCCTTTTCCAAGCTGTTGACTCTCTCTTGCTTATCTTTCATTTCTTTCCCCAATTTTTCTTCTACCTCTCTTATTTGATTGTTAAAATCTTTTTTGAGCTCTTTCAAGAAGACTTTTTGTCCTTGAGACCAGTTCATATTCCTCTTTCAAGTTTCAGATGCACGTATATTGACAATGTTGTTCTCTTCTGAGTTTGTGTTTTGATATTCCCTGTCACCAGAGAAACTCTCTGTGGTCAAGGTTCATTTTTACTTCTTGCTCATGTGTTTTGTTTGTTTGTTTGTTTTTGTTTTTGTTTTTGTTGTTGTTTGGCTATTCCTGGCTTTCAAAGTTGAGCTCCCAAGCTCTTTGTGCTGGGGATCAAGGGCCTGGTCACTGGCTTTGTGTACTGGGGCCTCAGGTGCTGTGCAGCTCTAGGTTGTAGGGGTCCGGCAGCTGACCTAGCACTGAGCTGGGGTCTTACTGGTTTCTAACGTGTACTGAGGCCAGGTGGGGTTTTTTTGCATTTTCCCAGGACTACACTGAAGCATGTGGAGGTCTGGCCCATGGAGAATACCTGTTGCCTTGGGCTGGACTGAAGCACCTCAAGGTCTAGCAGCCAGAAGATGCCCAACAGCCCTGGGCTGACCAGAAACAAATGGAGGTCTGGCCAGTGGAGGACATCTTACTTCCCTGGGCTGTGCTGAACCCCATGGTGCTTCTTCAAGCTGGAGTTTGCCCATTCCCCTGGCTCTACTAAGGCCCATGTTGGGGTCCTGGTGTTGGCCTTTGACTGCTTCACCGCCTGGGGGCTTGGGATCTTCAGCTGGTTTATTGAGGCGGGCTTGCTGCTGGCTGCTGGGATACTTCCTGTCCTGACTTGTACTCCCTTTTTACCCAAGTGATACAGACCTTTTTTTTTTTTTTGTCAATCCTCAGTCTCCCAGACTAAAAGACTCCTCTACCCCATCTTTCTGCTGGCTCTGCTCTTCCAGGATTTGTTCTGGAGCATTGTTTTCTGTTTGTTTGAAGTGAATACAGGAAAGGGGCAGTGATTTACCACTTTTTCATCATCTTGGCTCCCAGAAGTTCCCTCAATTTTGCTTTGTAATATATTATTCTCCTCATTGTGTTTTTGTACCACGTATGTCATGTTGCCTGTTATGTTTTTTAAGGTGTTATTTTCTTCAGTATTTTTTGTGCCTCCTTTACCATGCTGTTGACTTATTTTTCATGACTTTCTTGTGTCATTCCCACTTCTTTGCCTAATTTTTCTTGGAGGTTTAGGATGTTGGAGCATTTACTTTGTCTTCTTTTTCTGAGTGTGTATTTTGATCTTCCTTGTCTCCACAGTAACTTTCTATGGTCAGAATTGTTTTTATTTTTTCTGTTTCCCATTCATTTTCCCAGCCTATTTCTTGATATTTAACTCTTTGTTGAAGTGGGGATCTGTTTCCAGGATGGAGGATTCTCTTGTCCAAGCATCAGGGGTTTTATGCTTCTTTCCAGAGATAATTCTAGACACTTCTAAGTTTTCATTCCTTCCAAGGTGGTATGATCTTAGGAGAGGTGCATTTACTATTCTCCTGGCCCCTTCTCTAGTCTATAAGTGACCGCAAGCATTCTTTTCTGCCCTGGAACTGTGATGAGCTCCCCCTTCCTCTTTGCCTTTAAGATCTGGTGTGCTAGTGCTTCTCCTCAACCTGGGATTTCTACTCAAGGATGCAACCCAGATCTAAGTATTAACAAAGCAAGACAGTCCTGCCCCCAGTGGCACAAAAGAGACTGTTCTAAATCTCCTTCTGATTAGTTGTTCAACACCCTTACCTTCTGTGGGCTGAGAGCTCCAGAGGCATCAGGTGCTGATCCTGATGCAGTGGCTCCCAAGGCCTGCTCCTGGTTTTCTGAAGCCGGGTCTGTGCTGGCTGGGTCCATGCTCCACTCTCACCCAGGTGCAACAGACTTTCCCTGTTGACTTTCTAACTTGTCTTTGGGTGGAAAATTATTTAACCCCATCCTTTTGAAACTTCTGCCACTGCAGGGATTATTTTATAACATTATTTAAAGGTATTTCAAGGGATTTGGGGTAGAGCTCAAGTGAGTTGTTGTATTTTCTCCACCATCTTGGCTCTACCTCCCTATCCATGTTTTTCTAAGATCATCAAACTCTTATTTCTAATATTAAAATTAATTATGAATTTTTTCCCTAGATTTATGGTTTCCTGATTTGATTTATCATCTCTCTGAACCAAAATCTGAAGCAGAAGTGATATGGTTTAAATGAGAAGGGGTAATGATGCCAAGGAAGGAACACTAAAATGAAAGTCAGATGGCACAGATCTAAAACTGACTCTCCTACTACTTTGTTCAATAACATCACATAGGTTACAAAACTTCCATAGTTCTCATTATTCATGTCTAAAATGATACATTTGGGCTATATAGACCTTAAAATCTTTGTTAAGTCAACACTTTTATGATTTAATAAAAATCATTATCATAAGAACATAGACTAAAAACTAATTTGAAAAAGAACAGGGAAAAAAAAACATTTAAAAAGAGTTCCAATGAAGAAACAGCTTTACCCCAAGAAAGCACTTTAAAATTAAAATAAATGCTGTCTTAATGATTTAGCAGGGTAGAACATTTCTTAATTCATGTTTAGCATTATTCACTATGAATAAAATTGATCACTCTAAAATGTATTTTATATAAAATATTTAATGAACTGTTTTATAGGTAGAGATAACTTTTAGATTTTTCAAAATGTTTGCAGCCATGGGGCAGCAAGGTGGCACAGTGGATGGAGCACTGGCCCTGAAGTCAGGATCACCTGAGTTCAAATCCAGCCTCAGACCAAACACTTGACACTTACTAGCTGTGTGACCCTGGGCAAGTCACTTAACCCTAATTGTCTAAAAAATAAAAATGAATGAAAAATAAAATGAACTTGGCTTTAAAACATATGAATTATTTGGATAAACTGGGTGTGTGTGGAAGAGCATTTAAAGTGAAGGTAAAATAATGAGTTAAAATATGGAAACCAAGGAGTATGAGAATGGGGAATGGAAAGCAGGAACATAAGATGAATCAAGACCACAAGTGGGAAATAAGGCTGGGTAAGTTAAGCTGTAGAACAATTAAGTACAGCTATGAATGAATAAATTTGGTTTTTATTTTTTACACAGTGGGAAGTCTTTAAAGGTGCTTTAGCTAGGGTAACTAATAACCTTTAGCTAGAGGTGAATCAAACTGGAAACAACATATAAGATATGTATGAAACAGAAAAATAAACCTTAAATAAAAAGTCCATTTAGGGAGCTCTTGTGTATATTAATCTCAAAATTTTGAGAGACAACTTTTGTAATACTGAGGCAAGACTAAAGAGAAAATAGAGGTATCATTAATATAAGTAAAATTTGGAGATTCATGTAGTGCAATACGAATGTTAGGGGAGAAGCCTCATTTTAATTTAATACATTCAAATGTATTAAACCTTGTTCATGGGGTTATGTTGGTGCCATTAAAAGAAATGAGAGTTTTGATTCCTAAGAAGTTTGTGAAAAATATGTGGATTTTTGAAATATTGACTTTGGAAATGGAAGTGGAAATTTCTTCTATAAAATCCCTGAGATGTGGTTTTCTATCATTCTTTGAAAGTACTCTGGTTATGGGTAATACACTAAGTATCAAAGTAGTCTATTTTATTTCTAATTGCTCTCATTCTGAAGATTTTCCTTACATGAACCCAAAGTGTATACTCTTAGAAATGGCTTCTATTCCTACACTTCCATCTGTTATCTTGGATCAAGTAAAGAGGCTGTTATGACTCTTCCACATGAACATCTGTAGTAGCCAAATCAGTCAATTAGCACATGGGTTTGAATTACAAGATGCTAAAAACACTGACACAAGAGACTTAAAGGCTAAACATGTTTACTGAAGGATAAGGTGGAAATCAGCTGCCCTTATATCTATTATCAATAGCCAAGAAATCATATCAAGTCAATAGGCATTTCTTAAGCATTTATTTTGAGCCAAACTCTGTCCTAAGTGCTAGGAGTAAAAATGTAAGCAAAATGAAAGACAATCTATGCCCTCAAGGAACTTATATTCTAATCAGGGCAAACCAACTGAGAAAAGTGACCTAAAAAGTGTGTGCATAGGGAGGAGTTTCTATATGATGTCATGGAGGAAAATTTTGGGTAATTTGGAGAACTGTGCAGAAACAAGCAAAGGATGATTGAACTGAACACTGTCTTAAAATATAAGGATGTCTAGGAAAATTTCTCCAATGAGAAGAGAGAATGACAAAAGCAGAAGAATCTTCCAAGGTGAGAAGACAAATCCATGAAGTCAAGAAGGGAGCATGCAATGGCAACCCCATTTGTGTTACATTCCTCAGGGATATGTGGCAATGCTGTTATTCAGGAAAATGCCCCAGTACTGAGCCATATCAAAGGCTCTATCAAAAGACATGTTTTGTACCACAAAAGACAGCTATTTTTACCAATACTGGCATTTTTTTAGGCATTCTAACTATGAGTATCCAATGGATTTGTGTCCTGGGCCCTCTTCTCTTCTCCTCAGCTATTACACTTGGTGATCTTATCAATAAGTAGTAATACATCTTACACCCCCTTGTAATATTTCTCCAGTGACACTTTCCTCCTTGTTTTCCCTCATATAGGACAGTCTATCTTTCAAACATTGAAAGAAAAATGATTTCTATGCTGCACAGATTGTCTGAAAAAAATAGGTAAAAAGGATTTCCTAACAAATATATATATATATATATATATATATATATATATATATATATGTATATATATGTGTATATATATGTATATATATACACATATATATAAATGATTAAAAAAAATTTGACATCAAATCCTGCCCTACCTACCTCCCCTTCCCTCATAACAGTTAACAATCAGAGTTATAGGTTATACATGTTCAATAGTGTGAAACATTTTCATTTTGTATAAGAAGACTCAAATAAAAGAAAAAAATGAAAAAAAGAAAGTGAAAAATAATATATATATATATATATATATATATATATATATATATATCAGTCTGCATTCAAACAAAATCACTTCTTTCTTGGGCAGTGGATAATATGTTTCATCATTAATCCTTTTGGCTTGTCTTAGATTATTGTATTGCTGGAAATGCTAAGTCTTTCACAATTCTTCATCTTACAATATTGTTCTTACTGTGTACAATGTTCTGGTTCTGCTCACTTCACTTTACATCAGTTCATATAAGTCTTTCAAAGTTTTTCTAGAGTAATCCTCCTCCTCATTTCCTTTTTCCCCCAGTTTAATAGAATTTTATTTTTTCCAATTACTTGTAAAGATAATTTTCAACTTTCACTTTCATAAGATTGTGATTTCCAAATTTTTCTGCCTTCCTCCCTTAACACACCCTCTCCCCAAGACAACAGTCAATCTGATATAGGTTATACATGTAAAATCATATTAAATATATTTCCACATTAGTCATGTTGTGAAAAAGAATCAGAAGAGAAGGAAAAACCATGAAAATGAAGAAAAAATAAACAAGAAAAAAGTGAAGACAATATGTGTCAATCTGCATTCAGACTCCATAGATCTTTCTCTGGATATGGATAGTATTTTCCATCATCAGTCTTTTTGGAATCATCTCAGATCATTGTATTGCTGTGAAGAACTAATTCTATCATAGTTGATCATTGCACAGTGTTGCTCTTACTGTGTACATATTTCTCTTGGTTCTGTTGACTTCATTCAGCATCAGTTCATGTAAGTCATTGTAATTTTCTTTTTTCCCTGCTCATCAATTCTTATACCACAATAGTATTCCATTACATTCATAGGTGACAACTTGTTAGACCATTCCCCAGTTGATGGGCATCACCTCATTTTCCAATTCTTTGCCACCACAATAAGAGCTGCTACAAATATTTTTGTACATGTCTATCCTTTCCCCTTTTTAATGATCTCTTTGGGATACATGGCTAGTCAGGGGATTGCTGAGTCAAGGTTATGCACAGTTTGATTGCCCTTTGTCCATAGTTCCAAATTGCTCTTCATAATGTTTGGATCATGGTTCCACTTCCAGGAGCCAAGATGGTAAAGTAAGAAGTAAGTTGCTTGCACCATCCCTTCTTAGCCTCTGAAAGTCCAGGAAATATTGCCACAGAAAAAACCCTGGAACAGCTGAAGCAGCAGAAAGATGGGGTGCAGCAGTCCAGTAGTCCAGGTAGCTTGAGGGATTAATGGGAAAGGCCTCTCTTGCCCTGGGGGAGGGGAGCAGTACAAAATAGGAGGCATCCCAGCATGCTAGTGGAAAGTCCCACCTCAGCATACTAGGGGGAGATCTTGAACCCCAAGTGGTGGAGCAGGTGAACACCAACATCAGGACCCCTGAGTGCCTCAGTAAGGGTAGGGGAACCAGTGGAAACAAGCTAAAAAAACGATTGCATAGCATGGTGTTTTATGGCAGCCAAGACTCCCACTGTATCAGCAAAACTCTGGGAAGTGCTCCAAGGGTCTCCCCATAAACAGAGAAACATCCTGAAGCAGTAAAACATTCATCTGAAGGAAGTTGAAGAAAGTGAAAGTAAAGGAAGGCCCGGATGAGCAGGCAACCTCCAGGGACCACACTACCCAATCCTAGCCCTAGAGTTCCAGTGTTGCTGATTCCAGCCTAACACCAGGTAAGCTGCCAGAACCCTATACTTCCAACTGCCAGCATTGGAGGCCCCAGCATACAAAGCCAGTGATCTGGCCCCGGGCTCCCAACACAAGAAGCTTGGGTCAGTGCTTCCTGCTCCCCAAAAAGAGATCTAAATCTCTTTAAAGGCCAAGGAATAAAGAAACAACATGAGTGAAAAGAAACACAACATAGATTCATATTATGAGAAGAGTGAAGATCAAGACAGAAATTCTGAAGAGGACAACATTGTCAACAAACCCACATCTGAAAAAGCAAAAGTGAATATGAACTGGTCTGAAATCCAAAAAGCCTTCTTGGAAGAGCTCAAGAAGGATTTCAAAAGTGAAGTAAGAGAGGTAGAAGAAAAATTGGGAAAAGAAATGAGAGGTAGACAAGAGAGAGTCAATGGAAAAGAAAGGACAAAAATTAACTGTACGAAACAAGTCCTTAAGAAATACAATTGGTAAACTGGGGAAAAAAAGTACACTGAAGAAAACAACTCCTTAAAAAGCATAATTGGCCAAATGGAGAAGGAGGTACAAAATTTAATAGAAGAAAACAATTTGTTAAAAATTAGAATTGGGCAAGTGGAAGCTAATGACTCTGTAAGAAAGGGAGAATCAGTCAAACAGAAACAAAAGAATGGAAGAAAATAGATGAAAGTGTAAAATACCTCATTGGCAAAACAACTGACCTGGAAAATAGATCCAGGAGAGACAATTTAAAAATTATCGCTTTACCTGAAAATTATAATGAAAAATAAAGAGCCTGGACAGCATCTTTCAAGAAATCATCAAGAAAAACTTCCCTGTGGCCCCAGAACCAGAATGTAAAATAGCCATAGAAAGAAAACCACCAATCACTTCCTGAAAGAAATCTCAAATTGAAAATGCCAAAGAATATAGTAGCCAAATTCCAAAATTACCAGGTCAAAGAGAAACTACTGTAAGCAGCCAGAAAGAAATAATTTAAATAATATGGAACCACAGTCAGGATTGTACAGGAGCTTGAAGCTTCTACATTAGAAGATTGTAGGGCACGGAATATAGTATTCCTTAAGGCAAAGGAGCTTGGATTAAAACCCAGGAGGAGATGGATATTCAATGAAATAAGGGGCTTCCAAACCTTCCTGATAAAAAGACCAGAGCTTAACAGAAAATTTGATCTTCAACTACAAGATTCAAGAGAGACATAAAAAGGTAAATGGGACAGAAAAACAACAGCAAAAACATGTTATTAATAATGGTAAACTGTTTACATCCCTACAAGGGAAGATAACACTTGTAATTCTTGAGAACTGTATTGCTATTACACCACTTTAAAGGAGTATACATAGAGGGGGTGAGTATAAGTTGACTTTGATGTAATGTAAAAAATATCAAATTAAGTGGGTTAAGTGGATCTAAGTAAGTGCATTAATCTGATCTAACTAAAGGAATGTACTGGGAGAAAAGGAAAGGAGGAGGCAGACAAGGGTAAATTTTGTTACAGGAAAAGGCACAAAAACCTTTTACAGTAGAGGGAAATAAAGGAGTGAGATGAGCATTGTTTGAACCTTACTCTCATTAGATTTGGCTCAAGGAGGAAATAACGTAATCAGGTATAGAAGTCTAACTTGCCCTACAGACAGTAGGAGGGAAAAGGGGAAAGAAAAGGGAGGGGGAAGAGAAGGGAGGGAAGCAGTAGTTAGTAAGGATAAAGGGGAAGAAAAGGGAAAGGGCTAATGGAAGGGAGGTGGGACTGAGGGAGGCAGTGGTCAAAAGCAAAACACTAGTGAGGATGGAAAGGGAGAAAGAAGAAAGAAAAGCATAAATGGGCAGGCGGTATGTAGGATGGAGAGAAAGACAGAGATAGTAATCATAACTGTGAATTGAATGGAATGAACTCTCCCATAAAACAGAAGCATATAGCAGAATGGATGAAAAACCATAATCCTACAATATGTTGTTTATAGGAAACACATTTGAAACAGAGGGACACACATAGAGTAAAGGTAAAAGACTGGAGTAAAATACATTATGATTCAGATGATGTAAGAAAAGCAAGGGTAACTATCCTGATCTCAGACAAAGCAAAAGCAAAATTAGATCTTATCAAAAGAGATAAGGAAGGAAATTACATCCTGATAAAAGGCATCATAAACAATGAAGTAATATCATTACTGACTATATATGCACCAAATGATATAGCATCCAAATTCTAAGAGAAGTTCAGGGAGTTACAGGAAGAAATAGCCAGCAAAACTATTTTAGTGGGGGACCTCAACCTCCCCATCTCTGAATTTGATAAATCTAACCACAAAATGTATAAGAAAGAAGTTAAGGAGGTGAAGAGGATATTTAAAAAGTTAGGTATGGTAGCCTCTGGGGAAAATTGAATGGGAATAGAAAGAATATACTTTTTTCTCAGTGACACATGGCACCTACACAAAAATTGACCATGTACTAGGTCATAAAAACCTCACAATCCTATGCAGAAAGGCAGAAATGTTAAATGAATCCTTTTCAGATCATGATGCGATAAAAATAATATGTAATAAAGGGCCATGGAAAGATAGACCACAAAAAAATTGGAAACAGAATGATTGAATCAGTTCACAACTCCACTAACAATGCATTAATGTTCCAATTTTCCCACATCTTCTCCAATGTTTATAATTTTCTCTTTTTTTTGTCATATTAGCCAATCTGATAGGCATGAGGTGGTACCTCAGAGATGTGTTAATTTGCATTTCTCTAATCAATAGTGATTTAGAGCATATTTTCATATGACTAGAGATGGCTTTAATTTCTTCATCTGAAAACTGCTTGTTCATATCCTTTGACCATTTATCAGTTGGGGAATGAATTGTAGTCTTGTAAATTTGACTTAGTTCTCTATACATTTTAGAAATGAGGCTTTTATCAAAAACACTGGTTGTGAAATAAAACTATTTCCCAGCTTTCTGTTTTCCTTGGCTGTATTTATTTTGTTTGCACAAAACCTTTTAAATGTAATGCAACCAAAATTAGCCATTTTGCATTTCATAATGTTCTGTATCTCTCGTTTGGTCATAAATTCTTCACTTCTCCATAGATCTGACAGGTGAACTATTCCTTTTGTACTTATTTCTAGTTATATATTTCTTGCCGTCTTTTCCCCCATTCAGTCAAGTAGATTCCCTTTTCCTCTCCTCCCCTCCAGCCAGTCCTGCCTTTAGTTTTGAGGTTTCATTTTCGGTACCCCTTGCCAACCAGGATTCCTCTCACTCTCTTCATTATCCATTTTAAAAAATGTTTAGACCCATATTTTCTCTGATTCATGACTCCTTTACTTATCTGTCACCTTTTTCTTTTCTCTGTATTCTTCATGCAACCAAAACTGCCAACTATTCATTCTTGACTCGCCCCTCTAGAAATTTTCTGTTACTCCCTTCTAGGGCTTGCCCCAGGAATTCCCCTTTTCCATTGTGCTTCACTTCCAGAGAAATGCCAGTTATTGCAGGTGTCAAGAATGACAGTATCACATAGTAGGGCCTTTCCCAAATAAACCCCTTACTATGCAACCCAACACTAATCTGTACCCTCTTTTGTTGATTTTCCCCCTACATTTTCCTGGATATCTCAGTGTCCATGCACTTTCATTTCTTCAGGTTCCAGTTATCCCCAGGGGTTTCAACTCCCCCTTTCTCAGGATAAATAGATTTTTCAAACATCACCCCTCCCCAGATCTCATCTAGTAAAATGTATCATATCCTTTCATCAACAATTTCAGGACATCACAGCAGTTTTCTTTGACAATTTTTTGAAAGATGCTGTCCAGGTTCTCCTTTTCATTATAGTTTTCAGGTAGCTCAATGATTCTGATATTGTCTCTCTTGAATCTGTTTTCCAGTTTAGTTGTTTTTCCCATGACATATTTTACATTTCTTCCATTTTCCATTCTTTTATTTTGTATAATTGAGTCTTGATGTCTCACAGAATCACCAGCTTCTACTTGACCATTTACTAACTTTCATGGTGTTGTTTTCCTCAATTAGCTTTTATACTTTTCCATTTTGACAATTTTATTTTTTAGGGAATTTTTTTTTCCCTTCAGTGGATTTTTGTATCTCCTTTTCCACTTGGCCAACTCTACTTTTAAAGCAGTTTTCCAAGCTCTTCACTTTTTTTTCATAATTCTCTTGCATCACTTTCATTTCTTTTCCCAATTTTTCTTCTACGTTTTTTATAAGATTTTTAAGCTCCTTTTTGAGCTCTTCCGTGATTTTTTTTTTCTGGGCTTGGAACCACTTTTCATTTTTTTCCTAGTTTTTGCCTATAGGTGTTTTGACATTGTTGTCTTATTCTGCGTTTGGGTTTTCATCTATCCTGTCACCATTTTCACTTTCTATGGTCAGACTCTTTTGTTGTTGTTTCTTTGCTCCTCTGGCCACTGAAAGATGCTTGTTTGCCCTGGCTGTGCTGCAGCAATGGAGTTATGGCTGTTGGAAGATGCTTGCTTGCCTTCAGCTATATTGAAGCACATGGTAGTCCTCAGAGCTGGAATCTCTCAGTTACGCTAGTATGCTAAGGCACATGAGGTGTCCTGGTGTTGTCATTTACCTGCTCCACCACCTTGGGGCTCAGAATCTTCCACTGGTTTTTTGAGATGGGGCATAGTGCTGGTTTACTTGGATGGGTCCTGTGCTAGAATGTGCTCCCCATTTTACCTGAGTGAGATATACCTTTCTTTCTGATCCTCCTACACTCCTGGGCTAAAACAACTCTCCACCCTCTCTTTCTGCTGGCTCTGCTGCTCCAGGATTTGGTCTAGGGTGCTATTTTATTGTTATTTGGAGGTGAAAATAGTAGAACTACAGCTATTTTCTTCTTATGCTAACATCTTGGCTCCCAGAGGGAGACGCTGTATTTTTTTAAATTTTTAAATCTTTTTTTATTACCTCTATTTCTTCTTCTCCCCCAGTCCCAAATAATCTTTTATAAAGAGGGGTGTGCTGGAGATAGCTTGAACCAGTTCAAAAGAGCTGATTTAAAATTCTGATTCTGAGAATTCACACCTCAAAAATTGGTAATCTCTACAATTCAGAGGTTGTTTTATTGTTTTACTGGTTGCAAAGTCTCAAAAATGTGATGGAGAAAAATGTTAATAATGCAGATTAAACTTAAACTTGTGTCAGGTGTGCATTTTTTTTCTGAGATAGCCAGTTGCTACATGTTTATTAGTTCATCATTACATTTAATAGAAGAATTTTTAAAAGAGAAAGAAAAAATGTTTAACAAATATATTCTACATGTCAGAAAAGTCTGACATTAAACCAAGTGTTCTGTGCCCATAAATAATATACTGTTCTTGACTTTTCTATTGAAAGTCAAATTTTCTAATTCTGCACATATGTAAGGGAGTTGTCTTTTCAAATCTTTTTTTTTTTTTGGCAAGTCAAATATTTGTACTTTTGAAAAATTCTGTTTAGATTATTTTCTTGTTTTTTTTTCTCCATGTATGTTATTGCAGTTATTGTGCATGTTGTTAACCTCATTATGCTTATTACAATTCACAAAAATCCTACGTCTGTCTATGCATTTTTCTATTCATTGTGCACATATTTTATTCCAGGAGAGTACTATTTCATTATTTGCATGTGCAAAATTTCATTTGCCTATTTCCTGAAGTACATCTAATTTGTTTATAATTATTACCACCACAATAATATGAGTAAATTTTGCTTTGGTACATACTAAGCTTTTCTTTTTCTTGTTTACTTTCTTAAGGTATAGATCCAGTAGAAGCATCTTTGGGTCAATGGGTCCAGACATTCTGTGTATAATTACAAATTGCTTTCCAGAATGTTTGTACTAATTCATAGCTCCACCACCAACACATTAATATACTTGTCTTTAACAACCCCTCCAAAACTGAAGATTCCCATCTGTCACATATTTGGTTCAACATCTGGAGTAGATAATCACTTAGAATTAGGGGTTTGAGTAATAAATTCCTTTATTAATAATATAAGTAAGCAAATCCAGAAAAAATGGTTCTCAAGACATAAACTTTGATCACATCTACCATGGGTAGTAATGTGATAGATTGTGGAAAAATCTAAGGTTCACCAGTTCCACTGGCATTATGATGAATGATGCAATCTTTTGTTGTTTTTGGCAGTTTCCTGGGTAGTAGAGTAAATACCAAAGATGTTTTGATTTATTATTTCTATTAATGACATAGAAAATTCTTTAAAATATTAGTTTGTAATTCTTTTTCAAGAGCTACTTGTTCACATCATTAGACCACTAATTTATTAAAAGATTGCTAATATTCTTACATACTTCTTATATATATATATATATATATATATATATATATATATATATATATATATATATATATATATGTGTGTGTGTGTGTATAGGTATATGTATTTATGTATATGCACACATACTATCTATCTATCTATCTATCTATCTATCTATCTATCTATCTATCTATATCCTGGACATCAGAACCTTATCAGGGATTTTTGAAATGAAGGTTTTTTCCCTTAGTTGGCTGCTTTCCTAATTATCCTAAGTGCATTGATTTTGTTCGTGCAAAATATTTACAATTTCATGTAATCAAAATAATCTCTATGTAATGTTTTATAACTGACTTTCTTTTTTTGGATTAAAAACCAAACCCTTTCCCCCACATAAATCATTGTCATTTCTAAATATATTACCAACAAAGCCCAACAGTAAGAGATAGAAGGAGAAATTCCATTTAACAGAGAATATAAAATATTTAGATGTCTATCTACTGAAACAAACCCAGGAACTATATGAACACAATTACAAAACACTTTCCACACAAATAAACTCATATCTAAATAATTGGAAAAACATCAGTTGCTCATGGCTAGGCCAAGCTAATGTAATAAAAATGACAGTTCTACTTAAGCTAATTTACTTGTTCAGTGTCATAACAATCAAACTACCAAAAACTATTTTATAGAGTTATAAAAACAATAACAAGATTCATTTGGAATAACAAAGGCACAGAATATCAAGGGAGCTAAGGAAAAGAAATGCAGGGAAAGGTGGCCTAACTGTCCCAAACCTTAAATTATATTACGAAGCAACAATCATCAAAATCTACTTGGTACTGTCTAAGAAATAGAGTGGTGGTTCAGTGGAATATACCTATCATTGGATAAGAACTTACTATTTGACAAAAACTGCTGGGAAAACTGGAAAATAGTGTGGCAGAAAATAGGCATAGACCAAAATCTCATACTACATACCAAAATAAAGTCAAAATGGGTTCATGATTTAGATATAAAGGCTGATACTATAAGCAAACTGGGAGAGTAAGGAATAGTTCACTTATCATATTTATGGAGAACAGAATTCATGACCGAACAAGAGATAAAGAACATTGTGAAATGAAAAATGTGTAATTTTGACTACATTAAAATGAATTTTTTTTAACAAACAAACCCAATGCAGCCAAGATTAGAAGGAAAGTAAAAAATTGGGAAAGAATTTTTACAGCCAGTGTCTCTCATAACAGCCTCATTTCTAAAATGTATAGAGAATTAAGTCAAATTTATAAGAATGCAAGTCATTCCCCAGTTGATAGATGGTCAAAAGATATGAACAGGCAGTTCTCAGATGAACAAATTAAAGCCCTCTATAGTCATATGAAAAAATGTTCTAAATCACTATTGATTAGAGGAATACAAATCGAAACAACTTCAAGGTACCACATCACAACTATCAGATTGCCCAATGTGACAAAAAGGGAAAATGATAAATGTTGGAGAAGATGTGGGAAAATTGGAACACTAATGCATTGTTGGTGGAGCTGTGAAATGATCCAACCATTTTGAAGAGAAATTTGGAACTATGCCCAAAGGGCTATAAAAATATGCATACCCTTTGACCCAGTAATAACACTTCCAGGGCCTTATCCCAAAGAGATCATACAAATAGGAAAAGGGCCCACTTGTACAAAAATATTTATAGCAGCTCTTTTTGTGGTGGCAAAGAATTAGAAATTGAGGGGGTGCCCATCAATTGGGGAATGGCTGAATGAGTTGTGGTATATGAATGTAATGGAATACTATTGTCCCATAAAAAAATAATGAGGAGGCAGACTTCAGAAAAACCTGGAAAGACTTGTTTGGACTGATGGTGAGTGAAGTGAGCAGAACCAGGAGAATATTGTACACAGTAACAACCACATTGTGCAATGACTAACATTGATAGACTTCGCCCTTCTCAGCAATGCAAGGATATAAGACATCTCCAAAGGCCTCATGATGGAAAATGCTATCCACATCCAAAGAAAGAACTATGGAGTTTGAATGCAGATAGAAACATATTATTTGCTATATTTTTTTCTTCTGTTGTGTTTTGTTTCCTCTTTCTGGTGGTTCCTCTTATTCGTTCTAATTCTTCCTTAGAACATCACTAATGTGAAAATAAGTTTAATAAGAATGTATATTTATAGCCTATATCAGATTGCAAGTCCTCTTTGGGAGGGAGGGGGAGAAAAATTTAAAACTGAAAAGATTATGGAAGTGATTGTTGATAAATCAAAATAAATTAATAAAAAAACCCTTTCAATATGTATAAAAGTTGTATGTTCTCATTTTCTTTTTATGATATGATCCTTAATATTTAGTATGTATATCAATTTTAAATTCATTATATAATAGAGAGGAATGGGATGGTCCACATAAAATTTTTTTTTTTTGCTACCATGCTGTAATATTTATTTTTTTTAGATTTGCAGGTTCATGTGTAGTCATTTTTATTTTTTATACTATGTTATGAAAAATATATTTATTTTTCTATGATACAAACACTTTTCTATAGTCATGCCTTTCCATTCCAAAATTATGCATTTTATTGTTTAAATTAACCTAATTATTATGTTTTATTTATTATTTATTTATGTATTATTAATGTGACCAGTTGTTCAATTCTGTCAACAACTCTTTGGATCGTATTCTCTAATTTATACTTTTACTCTCAATTATACCTTTCTCCAAGTCACTAAATTTGAGGTACTTTGCTAGAGAATTGTCATGCAAATTAATATTATTCATTAAAGTATACTTTGCCCATGATTATTTTGTTAGCAATTTTTCTATCTTGCTAAACTCTTGACCCAGTGGAACTTAAAGATGATGGAACCTATAGATTTGAAAATCTTCAGCATATAGTGGGTGCTAAAATAGCACATTTCAGGGCAATTTTCACAAAATGCCTCTTGCTCTATAAAATCGGTGGAGCTTTAAGATTTCAGAGGGTGTGGTGTGTGTGTGTGTGTGTGTGTGTGTGTGTGTGTGTGTGTGTGTGTGTGCAGAGATGATTATTTCTTCCTATAGGGTTCTAGGGCAACATAACAAGCTGAGCATGTGTGTGGATATATTCTTACATAATACCTAAATGAGTCTCCAGAGGTTTGCTTCCTCATAATTATTACCAGATGACATCAAATAGCTAGACAGTCAGTTTTTAAAAATGGAGTGTTTTATTAAAGTGATGTAGTAAGAACTCCTGGAAAAAATTTCACCCCCAGAACCAAAGACCTTGACACTCTCTCCTACAAGTAGATACTGAATCCAGTAGATTATAAAGTCAGGAAATGTAACAAAAGATCTAATTCACAGGTCTTGGAAAATCTGATGTTCTCAGGATGTTAATTCAAGCTATGTTGGGGCTTTTTTTCTATATTCTTTGAATCCTGAAGGTGCCTTACCTTAATACTTTGACATAAATTCCAATAATTACCTTGTCATCAATCTCTCCCAATGCTACTAGGACTTTGATACATTCAAATATTTTGTACCTCCAAAGTCTACATGCTTATCCTCTTTTCAAGAAGAGAAATGCAGAAGTTCTCTTTCTTTCACAATCTCAAAGTCATTCTCAGTAACCTGGCAAGAGATGTTCTCTACTTTAAACTTCCAGATACCTGAGTGTTTGCATTCTTACCAAGCTTGTTCCTTAGGGTAGAATATGCTCTTAGTTACTTTAATTGGCTCAAAAAGCTCCCCCTCTTATAATAATAGAGCCTATGTTTTTGTTTTTTAAATAGAGAAGAACAAGGGAGTGATGGTAAAGAAAAAAAATAAGAAGGCAACTGAGTTTAGAAATTTGGTGAACACTTTAATTTATCAAATGAAAAAGGACAGAGCACTAGATGAGAGAAAATTTACTGACAATGAGGTAGATGGAAAATTATTAAGAAGTGAATGTCATGGAAGCCACAGAAGAGAGGGAGGAAACTGAAGAAGGAGTAGTTTATATTAAATATAAGGGAAGAATAAAAAGATTTCTTTGAATTTAGAAATTAGGAGGTCTTTGGCAACTCTTAGCAGAAGAATTTCAACACAATGTTGGTGGAAAAACAGATTCATAGAATTGTCAAATCTTGCAGTATTTAAGGTAGAGGTCTATTTCCATTATGGAGAATGTACTGTCCCAAGCTTTGGGGGTTTGTACAGCTGTTTTTAGAGATACTTTTAGGGATCTGTACATTTTCAGTTCTTGCAAGGTGGTATGATAAGGGGCAAGGTGTTTACTCCTTTCCTGGCCTGTGCTCTGGTCTATAAGTGACCACAAGCCCTCTTTTCTGTCTTGGGACTGTGAGGAGGATTTTCTCTGTGTAGCCACTACAAGCTCCATCATGCCAGATCTAAGCACGGGTAAAGAAGAGGATCCTGCCACAGCACTGGCAAAGAGCTCCCTGTCCCCCTCTGATCAGCCACTGGATTCCCCCTCAGTCTGTGGGCCAGAAGCTCAGGAGGCAGCTGATGCCCCGGGACCATGCTCTAGGGAATTGGGGCTAAGACCTAGCTCCTCTCTCAGAGTAGAAACAGACTTTTCCCGCTGACCTTCTAAGTTGTCTTTGGCTTTTGTGGGTTTGGAAGTCTGGAAACCACCATGGCTGCCCATGATTCGTTCCTCTGAGGCCTGCTCTAGGTTCCCTGCGGCCTGTGCACCCACGCCAAATGGCACTCCTCTTCCTGCCCAGTGGCGACATACCTTTCTGATCCACCATCCAGGTTGTCTTGGGCTGGAAATTTGTTTCACTCTGTCTTTTTGTGGGTTCTGCTGCTTTAGAATTTGTTTAGAGTCATTTTTTACAGGTATTTGGAGGGGTTTGTGGGAGAGCTGAAGGAGTCACTGCTTTCATGCTGCCATCTTGGATCTGCTCCCCAAAACAGCATTTTTTAAAAAGATTAACTGATAGCAAGCAGATGATCAAAGAAAGGATAGGATAATTGCTTGCTTAGATTGATCATTGAATGAGGATAATGAAGAAGACAATCGCTCATCTTTACTATTGCTCTTGTTTTTTCTACCTAAAAGAAATATACTTTGAAATGGAAAGATAGAATGAAATTTTCTAGTAGGAAACTGAAAATCTGACAGAAATGAAGCAATGGTAAAAAGACATCTGTCTATCTCAAATGAAAGTCCAAATCAACATTTAAAATGAATTATGTTACAGCTAGAGGATGGATTTTAGTGCAATTTTTGATGTGTGATAAGAGATATCTAGAAAAATAAAAGTGATTATTTCCAAGTATATAGAGGGTTAAGGATCATATCTAAGCTCATTTTCCCTTATCACTCTCAAAGAACAACAACAACAAAAAAGAACCTTAAAAGAAACAAAAGGAAATACATTATCTTAATCTTTCAATCAACATTTATTAAGTCTGTACTATGTTCTAGGTACATAAAGTCCCAGGATACATTGAAAAGCAAAAAAAAAAAATGAACTCACAGTGTTATTGGGGAGACAACAAGTGAACACTTACCTACAAATAAGACATACTCAGCAAAAATCAAGGTTAGCCTCAGAGAGAAGACATTAAGATTAATGAGGACTGGAAAAAAGCTTGTAGAGGAAGATGACAATTTTGTTGAGACTTGAACCCAGGGGAACTAGGACAAAGCAATGAGAAAGGAGAAAGTGTAACATATGGCAGGAATCCAGTGAAAATGCTCTGAGTTGAGAGTTTGGGGGCCTTGTGCAAAGAATATCAAGGAATCCATGGATCACATACACAGGGAAGGGAGTAAAGTGAAAGAAGACTGAAAAGGCAGAAAAGGGACAGGTTATAAAAAGTTTAAAAGCTATGGTTTTTTTTTTCTGTTTGAGGCTATTGAAAATAGCAACCACTGTAGTTTATTCAATAAGGAAAGTGACATGATTAGACCTGCCTTTTAAGAAAATTAATTTGACAGCTGAGTGAAGGATGGATTAGAGGAGAGAGAGGCTTTAGACAGGGAGACTAAGCAGAAACCTACCCCAATAGTCCAGGTGAGGTGATGAGGTCCTGCAAAAAGGCATATGGAAGATGAAACCTACAGGACTTGGCAGCTGATTGGATATGGTAGGGGGCACAGTGAGAGATAGTGAACTGCTGAGGGTGATACCTAGGTTGCAAGTCTGGGTAATTAAAAAGGTGGTTGTACCCTTGAAATTATAGGGAAATTATCAAAAAGAGACAGTTTGGAATGAAAAATAATGAGAGTTTAATGACACATTGAGTTTAAGGTTTTCAGAATATATTCCCTTTGAGATATCTACTACACAATTGTAGATGTGAGACTGGAGGTAAGCAGAGATTCCAGCTAGATAAGTAGATTTGATAATCATCAGCATGGGGATGATAATTGAAACCATAGAATTAGATAAGTTTATCTAGTCAAATATAGAAGGAGAGGAGAAGGGGGCCCAGACAAAGCCTAGAGGACACCCATGGTTGATAAATGTGACTGGGAAGAATATTAAACAAAGGAAACAGAGAAGGAATTGTCAAGTACGAGGAGCACTAGAAGAGAGCAATTCCATGAAAACCTGGAAAGGACAGTATGTGGGAAAAGAGGGGATTGGCAAGGTCAAAGGCTGCAGATAGGTGACAAAGGATGAGGATTTAGATACAATCATTAGATTTAGGAATATCTACTCATTGATCTTATTTGTTCTGTTCTCTGAGGCCAAACAAAATAAGTCCAACATATACTTAATTATATGTCATGTATGTTTGTGTATGTAAATATACATTACATGCACTACACATGTGTGCAAGTTATATACTGTAAACACACATTAACTTATGTAAAGTTTGTGGTTTGTGTTTCTACTGAGTTATTTATGAAAATATTTGTATATTAAATGCTGTGTCATAGTGTAGATGGATAGACTTGGTATAAGGAAGACCTAGATTCAGTCCTCACATCTAGCACTTACTAGAATAGGCCAGTCACTTAAGTTTTTTGAGATTTAGGCAACATTATTATGAGAATCATGTATTAAGTTTTAGATTTATTGAGCTCTGTATTGAGATAGTTGGAGTGTGTTGCCACACCTAACAAATTAGATGTGTTTGATAAACAGAGAAATATACACAGATTCACATCTTTCTGTCTACTATCTCTGTCTAATCTCTCTCTCTGTCTCGGTCTGTCTGTCTGTCTGTCTCTTTCTCCATACATAGTTATAGATTTATCTATTGAGCTACTCACCAACTAAATATTTGGCCTAGAATGTAACTTGCAAATGCAGTATGAAAGAATATAATACCTAAGTCATATAGTTAACCTCTCTCAAATAATCATGTCTCCTTTATTCTTGTGGTACATGTTCTCTTTTATATTTCATGTGTATTTGACTTGTATTATTTCACAATAGAATATACCTCTTGGCACATGCTATAGACATATGATTTTTTTATCTGCAGTAGAAGTCCTAGATTCCCTTGCCACTTACTACATTATCATTACTAACATCTGCTAGTATATATAACTATAATGTGTATTCTTGACATTTTACTAATGTGTCTATTTCATTTCTTGTAGGCTATTTATTTAGACATACAGTCTTATAGATTTCAATCTTGAAAAGCTTACTTGCATAAGAAAATTGATATATTAAAACCAAAAATAAAATTATGTAAAATACATTAACAATGATGAAACAAGAAACTTTCAATTGTGAACTCTCTGAACCTGTACTATCATTATCCTTCCCATCAAAGTAACAAATAAACAACAAATAAAAACTCAAACATAAATTGTGTTAAAAATGGTAGTAATTTGAAGTTTTAATAAGAAGGCCAAATTCTTAAAATTGATTATTTTCTTTTCCTGATCACTTTTTCATAACCAAGATGTTAAGCATGTATAAAAGTTGGATAGCTGAAAAAAAATCACGTGTCCACTATAAAGTTCACTATAAAAATTAGTAGGTAGCTCACTAACACTTATATTCTTAATTTGAGATTTTATGTGCAAATTACACATTGTATCTATTTGAATTGTCCTTTAGTTATTATGCTATATGTTCCTGGAGTAAATTTTCCTATTATTTGAGAAAAAAGAAGCAAATATAAAAAAATGTTTTAGCTACAGAAAGCTTTGCTCATGGGTATAGATAAAGCACATGCCATATTTGGTTTGAAATGAATAGACAATATGCTAATTATTTTAAAGAATTTATTGCCATCTCCATTCAGAAAACATTTTTGGAAGACCTAAATTATCTATCATATTATATTTTTTATTTTACCATACTAGCGATTAGTATAAGTTGTATTAAAATAACTGAAAATAATAGATTACATTTTGGAGGGGGGGTCTTATTTTTTTTAAAGAGATATAAAATCAAAAGTAACCACCTGGAATTTTCAGACACAAAACTTTTTTTTAAATACAAATAAGCTATTAAAAGCATGAACAACATACATTTGAAAAAAAATTTTAAGTTCACACACAACACTGTCAAGCATGGGGTAATCACTTCAGTAATTTTAAATGAGGACTATAAAAATTTTATGTTTAACTGTAATGGACACATTGCATCTGTAGTAACTCCTGCCAAGAAAAATAGTATCTAAAGTAAATCAGTGAACTATGATTTTATTCAAAAGCCTACTATCTGGAATGCCATTCCAAGACATACAATAACCATCTTTTATAAGATATATTTTACTAAATTGAGTTTCTATGTCAACCCAAAAAATAACCTGATATCTTTTATCAATGAGAATACTGTGACCATTAAGAAAAAAAATTGTGTGGCAGTATGCTGAATGTGAGGAATAAAGCAGAAGTTATTACGTTGTATACAATGGCATCTATCTATCTATCTATCTATCTATCTATCTATCTATCTATCCATCCATCTATCATCTATCTATCTATCTATCTATCTATCTACCATTTTATGTTTTGTTGGTTTTTATATCTTCATTTTATGAGGAAGCAAAATGATATTTCTTAGAGGGATCTCATAATTAATAGCTTTACATAACATGAGACTGACATTAATTTAATTGAAGTTTAACAAAGCAAAAAAGCAACAGTGTAGTGTAATGGATGGAGCACTGGGTTTGGGATCAGGAAAACTCATGTTCATGAGTTCAAATTTTAAATTTACTAGGTATGTGACCCTGGGTAAGTCACTTACCACCATTAGCTTCTGTTCCTCATCTTCTAAAATGAGCTGGAAAAAGAAATGGCAGACTACTCCAGTACTTGTGCCAAGAAATGTCTAACTGGGGTAACAAAGAGTTGGACACAACTAAAAAGACTGAACAACAACAATCATTTTCTATCATGAGTCTTGGTCTTAGATCATTGCACTGCTGAGAAGAGCTAAGCCTAAAAAAGTTGTTATCACACAATGGTGCTGTTACTGTGTACAATATTCTCCTGGTTCTGCTCACTTCATTCAGCATCCGTTCATGTCCACCTGCTCACCATTTCTTATGGAACAATAATACTCCATTACATTCATATGCCACAAGTTATTCAGCCATTCTGCAATTGATGGGCATGCCCTCAGTATCCAATTCTTTGCCACCACAAGAAGAGTTGCTGTAAATATTTTTGTACATGTGGGTCCTTTTCTCTTTTTTATGACGACAGATCTAATTTTAAGGAACATCATACATTGATGTGAAATCAGCCCCCTTCTAATTTCTATTCCCTGGTCCTAGTTACACTTTAGAAGTAAGCTGATGAATGTGATCAGCCTGCATCATTGAGCTAGCAAGATTTGAATTCAGGTCCTCCTGACATCAAGCCCAATACTCTACCATTATCCCACATGCCTTAAACATCTTTGGCTTTTTTTTTTAGTTTGTGGAAGAAATTGGAGGGATAAAGGATTTTTATTTTGCTTTTTTGTGGTTGTTTAGTCATTGCAGTCATGTCTGACTCTTTGTGACCCCATTTAACATTTTTCTGGCAAAGATACTTGGGTGATTTGTCATTTCTTTCTCCATATCACTATTACAGATGAAGAAACTGAGGCAAATGAGGTTAAGTGACTTGCTTAGGGTCACACAGATAGTAAGTGTCTGAGGCTGCATTTGAACTAAGGAAGATGAGTATTTCTGGGTCTAAGCCCGACACTCAAATAGCTGAACCACTACCTTATGTCATGGGGACTACTTTTAATGTGTATTGAAAAGTTATTGTTAGTAGGGCTGAAATTATGGACCTTTAGAAAGCATATGCTTAGAGTAAATTCATCTCACTGACCTTTTAATTGGAATCTTAATTTCATGTGATAATTTAAATCTAACCTTAGTAGCCTAAGGTAACCTTATGTCTAACTACTAAGCAATCAATAATTTAATTCTTTTTTATAATCAGATTCAGGCATAATTGTTACTTCATTTTTAATTTTACAAAAAAAGAGAAATAGAAAAATGGAGAAACTTACATTTTAAAACTATAAATATGTTTCATGTCACAAGTTCAGTAACCATTAAATCTTAGTTGTTGAGTTTCCGTCATTATTATTTTCAATATTTGTATCACCAGATAAAAAATTATAGAGATTATAGCAATTGCAATGTAATTTACACTTATCCTACTTGATATTTATGTACTTTATTTCTTTGATATTTATTCAGTTGCATAAGTTGAAATTTAAAGCTATATTGCCTTTGATATAACATATATTTGAATCAAATACTTCAACTGAACTTGAAGAAAAGACTTCTGGGTATAATATAGCTATATTTAAATATTTGAAGTATTGTTTCAAAGAATAGTTAATTGATCTGTTTTATGTATCTACAGAGGGCAAAACTGGGACCAATTTGTAGAGGGCAGACTTCAGCTCAGTATAAAGAATTTTCCAATGAAATGGGCTGCCTCAGGAGGCAGTGAGTTACCCATCACCGCAAGTGTGTTCACACAGAGGCTGTATAATGTTTGTTAGGTACATGGTAGCAAGATTTCTTATGTCAGAGAGTGGGCTGAACTAAGCACCTCTTACATACCTTCCACCTCTACAGTTGCATTATGCTGTTCTATTAGACAAGGACATTCTAAATTTCTTTGAATGCTTGAATATAATTTTTCAACTGTTTGCCATGGCAACATACTGTGTGTATGTTTCCTAGCTTACGTTCCTTGATATGTTATTGCTAATGCACTTATGGAATGATTTTGCAATTTAAAATAATAACATTAAGAAGGCTTGAATGAGAAACTATATAGCTCTTGCAGCTCAGAACCATTTCTATACCTAAATCAATTTTGCTGAATTATCTCCTTTCCCTCACCATATCCAATAGAAGCAATAGCCTTCTATGCCTAAGGAGTTCACAGCTTTCTGAACAAAAGGCACTGTGTTACACTATCTGTAAAGCTGAAAACATATGAGAGTAATTATTTTATGTTTGTTCACTTTGGCCTGATTTTATGATCTGTTTTGACCATTAAATTTGAATTGTTTCATTCCAAAAGAATGATAGTATTTTCAAATTACAAGGAAATACAGCAGGGATGGGGGGGGGAGCAACAATTTAACTTTCTGAATCAGAAATTTAAAAGTTTTTTTTTCACCTGTGCATATTTATTATCTAGGCCTACTATGCCACTTTTGAGTGAGAACATGCTTCCCCTTACACTAGGAAGCCAAATAGAAACTCTAATCCCACTGGCTTTACTGAAAGCATACTGATTGACCTCCTGGAGATTTTCATCTCTTTCTCACTCAGTCTAAAAAAAAGAACTATAAATTGTATATTTCACTTGCATATTTAAACAATTTTTGAACCCTCACTCAACATTTTAACCATTGACAAATTTTGTGTCATTTAAAATCACAATACTTTATGCTGTTTAAACTTGTGGAATGGTGCAGTGGAAGACTGAATTACTATAAATAAGGAAATGTCAACAACTGAAAACTCCTAAAATTATTCATTGGATTTTTAATTGTAGATAATATTAGTTACTTATCTAATAGTTGTTACACTACATATATATATGTATATATATATGTATATGTAATATTTGTTAGATAATATGTGATCATATATACATAATAAATGGTATATATTCAATGTTTCATTATATGGCATATGTTATTTGTTATCATGATCATTTATTCAACAAGCATTTATTAAGCATCTACTATGTAGCTGAAAGCACAGTGGATAGAGCACCAGGCCTGGAGTCAGGAAAACCTAAGTTCAGCTCTGACCTTAGACCCTTACTAGCTAAGTGACCCTGGGCAAGTCACTAACCCTGTTTGCTTTAGTTTCTTCTTCAGTGAAAAGAGCTAGAGAAGAAAATGGCAAACCATTCCATACATATCTTTGCCAAAAAACCCAAAATGAAGTCATGAAGAGTCTGATACAACTGAAACAACTGAACAACACCAATAACAAAATGTGCCAGGCCCTGCCACAGGTGATGAATATACATATACAAAGCATAAAATAATCCCTACTCTCAAGGAGCTTACATTTGAACTAAAGTATCAATTTGAAGAATTAAGGAAAAACTCAGAAACAGTAGAGCTGATACAGAGAAAAGGAAACAAGTCAATACACATTTATTAAGCACCTACTGTGTTCTAGGCAAAGTGCTCAGTGCAGAGTATATGCATACATACATACACATACATATACACACATTATATATGTATATATAATATATGTATATGATACACACACACACACACACACACACACACACATATATATATATATATATATATATATATATATATATATATATATATATATATTAAGCAAAAATAGTTTTTGGTTTTGGTTTCCTCCTCAAGAACCTCAAAATCTAATGAGCAAAGACAATAAGCCACCAACAATGCATAAACAACATATGCATAGGATAAATTGGAGATTATCTCTGCAGGAAGGGACTAATATTAAAAAAAAACTGGGAAAAGGTCACAAGTTTACATTTAACAAACTCTTATGAATTTGCCATTCAAAAATTATCTAAGAAAACATACACACACACACACACACACACACATACACAAGATGTGTAGGGAGAGAGAGAAAGAGAGACAGAGAGACAGAGAAAAAGAGAGATAGAGAGAGAGAGACAGAAAGTCCAGGTCTGTGATTAAATAAGTCTAAAAAATTCCAACGCGCAAACTTCCTCCAGCAATGCAGTTCAGAAAACTGTCTCTAACTTACAGCCTTAGAGATCAGCTTGGGATATGGAGAGCTTGACTGACTTAGCTACAAAGCAATTTATGACTGAAACAGCTCTTATATTAGGTCTTCTTTAGTCTAAGTCCATTTTAATCTCCACTATACCCCTTGGCCACATTTATTCAATGTATGTTGCATGTATTTATATAGATTAGGATGATTGTTTCTAATATTTCTTATTTTTAATACATATAAATATACATGCATATATTCTCGGTGTTTCTATATATATTGTAAATATTTCTGTATGTTTCTTGTTTTTTGAATATATGTATATTTAATCAATATATTTAATATTATTGTGAATATGTAGATGAATGTGAATATATGTTTATGTGTCTACATATACACAGATACATGCACATAGGTATGTATGTGTATATATATATACACACACACACACACACACACACACACACACACACACACGCACACATGCACACATTACAACTTTTGGAGATCTTTGGTAAATTTTTTAATTTTATTTTTAGGCAATTGGGTTTGAGTGACTTGCCCAGGGTCACACAGCCAGTAAGTGTCAAGTGTTTGGTCTAAGACTGGATTTGAACTCAGGTCCTCCTGACTTCAGGGCCAGTGCTGTATTCACTGTGTCACCTAGCTGCCCCACTTTGGCACATTTCAGAATGATGCTTTTCCCTTTCAAAAGGCCTGAAGACATTCAAACTTTCAATACTAAAATCTCCATCCTTCTCTTCTTTTAAGATTTAGAAATTTTAAGGACGTCAGTTCTTTTATCTTTAATGCATAAGTTTTACTTTTCATGACATTTTATAAGCATTTTCTGCTGGGTGTTTTTTATCCCCTTGTAAAGGATCCCTCTATCAAATAGCTTAAACTGATTTTTCTGACTCTGATATTCTTAATTGTGATCTCAGAAGTTTTCATTGGACATAAAACTTTGCAGGATGAATCTGGGGCTTAGTTTTATTGACTGAGAGAGTGTAGTAAAAGTAGCAGAGTATAAAGGATAGGTAAGACTAAAAGGGGAGAGGGGACGACAAAGAGGAAATCAGACTTGAGATGTAGGCAGACAACTTATCCAGAATCTAAATAAATCCAGAGCAGCAGTCTAAGCTTCATACATCTTGCCAATGGTTGTAGCAGAGGTACTATACCGCTTTTTTTCCTGCCTCTGTAGTGTTTTAATCCTTACTTTGTTTTCCTATAACCCCTTCAAAAAGTTGAATGTAGCAGTCAGGGCATCATCAGGGATCATGAGCAGTCTCAGTTAACGTAATTAGGAAATTGCTAATTTATGCTCATTTCCTGGCAACTATTCAATTCAAATTTTGAAGAGTCAGCATCTGTATCTCTTTATAGTGCCCAGTCTTAAGGAAAAGAGTTTCTGTAAAACACACACACACACACACACACACACACACACACACATACACAAATGCATAGTACTGTTAAGTTCTGTTACATATTGTCTAACAAAATGTATTAAAATATATGGATTTTTTATTCAAGATTTTTTATTAAGAATCTTTATTTCACTCATTTTCATACTTCAAAATATCTGTGAGTGCTTTGTTTTACATAATGCTGTTTTACATATTGCTACAAATTATAATTCCTTCATATAAACAGTTTCATAAATTGTTTTGGCAAGGGAAAAAAAAAACATGACCAGAAAGTAAAACTTCTGGGGATAGTTCTTCTTAACTTTAGCTAGTTCTCAAATAATAATCCATCATTAGGCCCATGTTTAAAAAAACTGGCAAACCTGTTAAGAACTACCAACAAAGCTAATTTCCTCAGATATTGTTGAAAGAAAAGAAAAAGAACATTTGTGCAAAAATATCTATCAAAGAATTTTTATAATGCAAAAAAAAAGTGTATGTAACTTATGTGTCTAGCAGTTGAGGGATGTCTAAAACTATTGGGATAAAGGAATATAATGGAATATTATTGTACCACAAAAATGACAAAAAAAATTTAGAGGGATGACAATGATGTAGAACAAAGAATTTAGAGAATGACAATGATGCAGACCAAAAAACAGTATATACAATGACAAGGTACATATAAAATAATGATAACATTTTTTTAATGGTCAGTTTTTTTTTAATTAGAAAGGGATATGGAAAGAAATAAAACCTGTTATTGTTATAGCTATCTTGTTAAAGCTGATATACAAATATCTAAACACAATTCAAATGTTTACATTTTTATGTTATTGTCATATATTTCCTGTTATCTTAAAAATAATCAGAGTGCTGTTGAACAAAACCATGCAAGCCATTTATAATGTCCTGAAGCTCAGAGAGGAGTGTCATGCTCATCCATCAGCAGTGATGGGATTAATTGATTTGAGAATAAAGTCCAGGATTAAAAATCCAAGGCAAAGTGCCAAGTAAAGAAAACATTTGTGAAATAGGGGCTGATTATAAGACTAGGGTTAGATATGAAAAAGTCAGGATATGAACAGAAGCAGAAAAAATTAAACCCAAAGCAAAATCAGGAAGATAATTAACCAGAATCCTGCCAACTAGACAATACCTCTGTGTAATCCATATAATAAGAGTACGTATCTAAAAGGCTCAGAGTGAGGATCAAATGAGACAACATACTCAGGGTGCTTTGTAAATATCAAAGTGTTAAATAAATACTATATAATGCTATATAAATACATGCATATATGTTCATACTCTTATTTGTGATGTAGTATATAAGCAATGATACATACAGGCACATATGTGCTCATGCATAGTGATTCACTTGTTACTTGGAAAGATGATTGCTGAGCTGGAAAAAAAAAAAACCATCCTGGGAATAAACAAGTTTAACTCCAGAAACGATATGCCAAGGGTGTTATATTCACTCAGAGGTAATTTTTCAACCTAATAGTCGATAGTTTTCCTATAAAGTAAAACCTCAATCCATGAGTTTATCATCTCCATTTTGAAAGCATTTCACACTTTTTTTTTTACTTTGCAGAAACTTCTGAACTTTTTCTCACAAGGTCATGGAGCCCTGTATCAGAAAGCAACAGAGCTTCAGCAATAATAGCAGATGCCATCTTAGATTAACGTAAGGGATTTTTTCTTTTTTATTCTCTGCACCCATTTTGACAGGGAACATTGTCTGGTTCACCTCCTGATGCCCTGGAGGTGCCTGAGAGTTATTTTAAAGATTTCAATTTTCTTTGCTTTTCATATAAGTACAGTTTTTCTTCCAATATTTTTAAGCAACTTAAGAAAATATCTCTAAAATGTCATATGTGTATATGTTTTAAAGGTTATTAATTCTGTGGCCTTCCCCTATAGAAATTTTGGACCTAAAAAAATATGTAGACATCATCTCATTCAACTTCCTAATTTTGCAGATAAGGAAAATGAGACCCTGAGATTAGTTTGTTCCAGGTTATTATGCTACTTAATGGCAGAATGAGTGCTAAATCGAGCACTAGGCTGGGAATCATTTACTACGTATGTGACCTTGTGTATGTCAATTACCTCCTCTCAGTTTTAGTTTTCTTATCTTATAGATTAACACCTACAGCAGTTTTTTTTTTTTTACAATCTGAGGCTCAAATGAGACCACAGTTTTCAAAATGAAAAGAATTTTATAAATGCCGTTATTGCTGTTAAAGTTATTACGTTATTATTTTACTGTCTTCTATTTTTGCCTTTCTGTTCTTTCATTGACCATTCTCCTTTAATCCTAAATCTTGAAATATTTCTTAAAGACTCACATTATTCACAGTTGGAAGATACTATAAAAGCCACATATTCAAAGTGCTCAATTTGTATATGGAAACTGAGAAGCAAAGACTCATCCAAGTTCACACAAGTAGTATTAGATGAGTTAAGTTTCCACCTACTCTGACTCCACACTAGCCCTTTTTACACTATCCCATATTACCATATTTTCTTTTATTTCCTCTTATGTTCCTTTTCTTTATTCTATTTTCTACTCTCTTTTCCACTTTCTTTATATAAATATTTCTCATTCCATAAATTTGCTGTTCTCCGTTTCTCTCTCTCTCTCTCTCTCTCTCTCTCTCTCTCTCTCTCTCTCTCTCTCTCTCTCTCTCTCTCTCTCTCTCTCTCATATTCCTCTATCTTTAAAAGCAGAATATATCATCCTCCCTTACTGGAAAATTGGACTCCATTTCTATGATCTCCTTGGAATATATATATATTTTAATATTATCTTGCTTGGTTCAAAGTTTCCACAATATTTCTTTTATTTTTTAAAAAATTTATTTATTTTTGGTTTTTAACATTCATTCCTACAAGATTTTGAGTTCCAAATTTTCACCCCAACTCCCCCCTCCTCCCACCCCAAGATGGCATGCATTCTGAATATCCCTTTCTCTAGTCTGCCCTCCCTTTTATCTCTCCCCCTTTCTCTTATTCCCTTCTCCTCTTATTTTCCTGTAGGGCAGGATAGATTTCTGTACTCCATTTCTTGTATATCTTATTTCCCAGTTGCATGTGAAAATTTTTTTTTAAGCATGTGTTTTGAAAACTTTGGATTCCAAATTTTCTCCCTTCCTCCCTCCCCACACACCCTCATTGAAGAGGCAAGCAACTTAATATAGGTTATACATGTGCAGTTATGTACTTCCATAGTAGCCATGTTGTGAAAAACTAACGCTGTTTCCCTTAATCCTATCCTGCCCTCCCATTTATTCTATTCTTTCTTTTGACCCTGTCCCTCCTCAGAGGTATTTGCTTCTGATTACCCCCTTTCCCAATCTGCCCTCCTCTCTATCATTCCCCTGCTCTCTTGTCCTCTTCTCTCCCTATTTTCCTTTAGGGTAAGAGAGATTTCCATACCCAATTGAGTGTGTATGCTATTCCCTCCTTAAGCCAAATCCTATGAGAATAAGATTCCCTCATTCCATCTCACCTTCCCCTGTTTCCCCTCCACTGTAAGAGCCATTTCTTTTCTTTTTTTTTTTTGTGAGAAAATTTACCCTGTTCTACCTCTCCCTTCCCCTTCTCCCAGTATATCCTTTCTCATCCCTTAATTTAATTCTCCAGATATGACCCCTTAATCTTCAACTCATCCTGTGTCACCCTCTATCTATCTATCTATCTATCTATCTATCTATCTATCTATCTATAACTATATTTATCTCTCTCTCTAATCTATCTATATCTATATCTATATCTATATCTATATCTATATCTATATCTATATCTATATCTATATCTATATCTATATCTATATCTATATCTATATCTATATCTATATCTATATCTATATCTATATCTATATCTATATCTATATCTATATCTATATCTATCTTTCTATGTGTACATGTATATGTATATGTATATGCATATCTATCTATCTATCTACATACATATAATTTTTTCCCTCCAACTACCCTAATACTGACTAAGGTCTCATGAGTCATAAATGTCATTTTTTCATGCAAGAATGTAAACAGTTCAACCTTAATAAGTCTCTTATGATTTCTCTTTCCTGTTTACCTCTTCATGTTCCACTTGAGTCTTCTATTTGAAAGTCAAATTTTCTGTTCAGCTCTGGTCTTTTCATCAAGAATGCTTGAAAATCCTCTCACTGAATGACCATTTTTTACCCTGAAGGATCATACTCAGTTTTGCTGGGTAGGTGATTCTTCATTGTAGTCCTCTCTCCTTTGCCCTCTCCATGCCCTGTGGTCCCTTGATGTAGAAGCTGCTAAATCTTGTGTTATCCTGATTATGTTTCATAGTACTTGAATTTTTTTTCTGTCTGCTTGTAATATTTTCTCCTTGACATGGGAACTCTGGAATTTGGCTACAATATTTCTAAGAGTTTTCCTTTGGGGATCTCTTTCAGGAGGAGATCAGTGGATTCTTTCATTTTTATTTTGCCCTCTGGTTCTAAAATATCAGGGCAGCTTTCCTTGAAAATTTCTTGAAAGATGATGTCTAGATTCTTCTTTTGATTATGGCTTTCAGATAGTCCAATAATTTTTAAATTATCTCTCCTGGATCTGTTTTCTGAATTTTCTGTTTTTACCTGCGTTGCCCAAGCTGAACTGTGCTTCTCTTATAGTCTGAGGCAATAGACCTTTCCAAGTAACCATCCAGATTGTCTTCTGCTGGAAATTTGCTTCACTCTGTCTTTTTGTGGGTTCTGCTGCTCTAGAATGTGTTTAGAGACATTTTTACAGGTATTTGGAAAGGTTTGGGGGAGAGCTCAAGAAAGTCACTGCTTTTACTCTGCCACCTTGGCTCCACCTCCTCAATCCTGCCTTTCTCTGATTTTGGCACCTGGTTTGTATCTTCTTCTCTGCCTTATCCCCTCTCATCCTCCTTGGTGCCTTCAGTATCTATACTGATGACCCTCCCAACACCTGCCTTCATATATTTGCCAAAGTTAGTCTGTCCTCATCTCCCAATCCCTGGAACTCCATATCTTTTCTTGTCAAAATCTTTTTTTTTTTCCTTCAAGGCTAGTCATTCAAGTTGTTGTTACCAGGATGCATTATCTCATCTGCCTATTGGCAGTACTTTCTCCATCTGTAATATTCCTAATTCTCTCCTTATTTGAATGCATGTTGCATCTCCATTATCCCCCAAAAGATTGCTAGCTCCTTGAAAATACAAACTGCTTCATTCATGTATTTCAATCTTCAGTGACTAGCATAGAGTCTGAAAACAGTAGACTTTTCATAGACTCTACCATCGAGTCCATTTGCCTATTCTTGATTTGTTTGGAATAAATTGAGTGGGAGGAATGAGTTGTACCTCTCAGTCTCCAAAGTAAAAAAGATTTTCCCAGAGCTTTCCCACTTATCATTCATCTGACTATGTTGGGCATCAGTGGCTCTATATATCACCTGAATTTATCACTGGAAGAATTTCATAACAGTAAGAGCTGCTAAATGCAGTATGTGCATATGTGTCTCAGTAGGTGTACACACACACACACAGAGATGCACAGACACTATGGAATTTAATTTCCTTCAAATGCATAAACATAAAACAGATACATTTTTCCTGTATAATTTAAATATAAATTCCTATAAGAAAGGAGAGAAAGAAATCTTTAATAGCTTTTATTGGTTCATTTGTTCTTCATTCACTGAATTTCTTTAAAATTGCCAAACTTACATCATAAATTAATTTCAACTTAAGGCACATCTGGAAATATAAAAATCTATGTATTCAAATTGTATTTTTAGGGTGTAATGTCTTTCAAAATATTTAAAAGAAATTATAATCTGACTTTCATCACATTGGTTGTTTCTTAAGAGTTAGTTAAAAACATGAGTAAAGATGGTTGGTATGATCTTAATCTCCTGTGTTTTAGGTTTCCTGAATCTTCTATATCTAAGCAATATAGATAATTATTCTTCCTCTAATTGATATGTTAGCATTCTCTTGGCTTCATTCTTCTAGTCAAAGAAGCTTTGAGGAGCTAATGAAATCACTGAGAAAGAGAGAAGGGGTAAGAAACACAGAGAGAGAGAGAGAGAGAGAGAGAGAGAGAGAGAGAGAGAGAGAAAGAGAGAGAGAGTGAGTGAGTGAGTGAAACAGAGTGACAAAGACAGAGTCAGACAGAGAGAAAGAAAGTCAGAAACAAAAATAGAGAAAGTGAGGAAGAGACAGAGGTAGACACAAAGTGAGACAAAAAGAAGGAAAAAAAGAGAACAGACTCTAATACAGATAAAGCCCCAGGGCACACTCATATGTAGGTAGGAGGATAAGAATGGATGTTTGGTAAAAATTCAAGTCTCCAGTCAAGTAAGGACACTTTCAGATTTATAAACATTACTCTGTCAGTAAGATAGGTGGCCTTGGACAAGTCACATTTATGTTTTCTATGCCCCCATTTTCTTATTTGTCAAATGGAGATAATAATGCATACCTAAATCACTTCCAGAGTTATTGTTAAGTTAAAAAGAAATAATAATAATAACAATGATAATAATTTCCAAGCTAGTCACATCACCACCACTATCTTTACTAACATCTCTTCTCAGTTCCTAATGGAGACAGCACTGGATCCTGACTTTGCAATATCATGCCCAGTGCCCTCAGCCATTATCCCATGAAGCATTCCCTATATCAATGTAGCCTGGCAAGTGCTCCTGCAGGTGCTATAATCACAGCCATTGAAGATTCAGAAGAAAATTCTGGCTTCCAAAATCCTCAGTGTTGTCAAGTGGTTGAGCATTAGAAACTGATATGATTTTTATCAGTGGAAATTATGTTTAAAAAGAGGCATTACCATTTGCTTTACCACTGTGCTCTAAGGCCCATGGGACCTTTCCATCTTATTTGTCCTTATTACTTTCCATATGTGCTGTCTCCCCATTAGAATACTTGCACCCTGAGAGCAAAACCTCTTTTTTTCCTATTTCTATCTGTAGCCCTTAGCACAGTGATTCACATGTAGTAAACACTTAATAAATGCTTTATCCATATAGCCATTCATATTACATAACATTGCACCATAAATTAAAAAAATTTGGATGTTTCCTAAATTATTCATTTTCATTTTTGTTTCTGTGATATTTTTGCCCAACTCAATTACAAGTTCCTTAAGGACAGAGATTGACTTTTACTGCCTCTCATGCTCCCTAAGACATGCGGCTTTGGAAGTACCTTGTAGGTAATAAGAGCTCAGCATTCATCTATTGATTGATGAATTAATAATTGAAGAGGCATCATTTAGAAAATAGACATCAAAAGGACAGATACAAGTGCATGGGTTCATTTTAATGAAAAAGAATTACAATTTGTGAGGAAATTGTTGTTTATCTGTGATGTATAATTCCCTTTTAAAATATCCAAATTCACAAAATTCTCAAGGTAATGATCTAACTATCCACTTAACACTGCCCATCTATCTAAATGAATATCTCAAAATTAGATTGTTCCAAAAATTGCTTGGAATATTAACAGAGAACATGCCTTTTAGAGCATTAGCTGGTCTATCTAGCATGTGTGCCACCTTTCCATTTCTCAAAAAAACTACAAAAACAGAATTGTTGCCATCACTAGCACTGTGAGCTTCTGTGTATACAAGTGCAGCTTAAATGACTTCTGTGACCTCTAACCTTTTCCACACAGGCATATCCTTAGGTTCCAGCCTTTGTGGGCAGCATGACATTGTATGTACTTCAAGTCATCTCATTTCTAATTGCTAAATGCCAGCATGGTCACTCTACTCTTGCTACTTCCCAGAAATCCTTGCTGCAAGTGATAGTTTCATAGATTCTTATAGTACTTATTTCCTTTCCACTTTTTTTTGTTACTGTCAGTCCACATGCAATTCAGAGTATGACAGTGACTCTGCTGTAATGTCATTTATTTCTTCACATGAACAGGCAAATGATACTGAGTTTCCCTGATAACAGTATTGACCTGTGGCTTTGATACTTTACAAAATTTAGAGAGAGATGTGGTTTTTGAATCTACACACAGTGGTAGTCCCATAAAATTGAACTGATAAAGCAAAACTGAAAACCACCAATGCTACCAGATATACAAGCCTCAAAGGTGAAATAATACTGACCTTTTGTGTGCTTTATTGCCATTGTGTTTCATGATTTCCAAGAGGATGAGACATTCTGAGAATTTTCTTTTCAAAATTTTGTGTTGTATTTTTCTTGTAAATAACCAAAGAAAAATATTTCTGAAGTATGATTTTTATTGTAAAAAAAAAAGTCAACTGATTGTCTAGAATTCTGGAAGTGACAATTTGCATGTGTGGCTTATGACAATTAAATTATGTGGAAAATTGATTAAATTATTTGCAGACTTAGGAAGTCAGGAATTTCTGGAATTATGTTTCTGGTCCTGTCACCTCATTCATACTTGGAGAGACTGTTTTAAATAGATCTCTTGAATTTTATTTTGAATATGAAAATACATATTAAAATATTTTAAAATGTTATTTTGAATACCTTAAGTTAAAGCTATCCAGTGGTCTAGAAAATGGGCAAACTTGTACAAGTGTTGTTAAGAATCTTAACATATCAGGGATGTAAAATTTATCTTCTTACATAATTATGTGCTTAATTGCTTTATTCTTAATTATGATTAATTCAGACCCTAAAATGATGTGTTCTTGACCTTCTATCCACATCATGTGTAGAGTACAAATGTGTGTTCCTTCAATATTCACATCAATGTATCAAATTTGTATGAACATTAGAGCTACATAGTCTTTTCTCTTTAGATTTTCCTAGTCATAGTAGGGCTGCAGAACTTGTCACTATGGTTCCCAACACTGACAATTAGGAGTTATAGAAGAGTCTGGAACATTCATTATTTCCAGAAAATTTTCAATGAAAAAATTTAATTATATTTCAAACGTTTTATTAGACTTTCTCCATGTAATCCAATACTAATTATAGCCACATTATTTCTCAGATTGCAAAGATTGAAATGTCACCTTTTTCTGGTGCACAGGATTCGTACATGTGTATCACAGCATATTTTTTATTCTTTGAAAAATTATTTGGGTATTTAAAAAATATATTTTTGTATGCAACTATACATGTACATATTGCCTCATAAAATAGAAAAAAAGGAATGCCAATTCCTTGGAGCCAATACTTGAATCACTTCTCTCTGTATATACTCAATACCTATCATAGCACTTGAAACATAGAGCTCCAAAAATGCTTGTTAATCAATTGAGTTATTCCAGAAATTTATCACAAAAAGATCCCAGGATTCCACTGCTTAATTAAGATAACTAATAGTAGAAGAATCTAGTGGTGGGAGAGAGGTAGAAAAAAAAGAGAGAAATTGAAATAAAGTTTGTTTTAGGGATTAAGGACTAATAGCTTTGAGGCAAAAAAGAGAACATTAGGAAGAGATAACCTTGATGGACTCAGCAAAATACACAAGTCAAAGCAATTCTTGACAACTCAGTTTACAAGCTATCAATTTAAAAACAAATTTGAAGGAAATACAGCAGAGACAATTCAGAGGTTAACATTCTGATCCATCCAGTTAGAACCAAGGACCAGGAGTGAGGGTCTATATATATGAAGGTCATTCAATAAATATTTAATAAATAACTACTACGCATAAATCACCTTACATGATTAAATGAAAGAATTCTTGACCTCATATAAGTTAGAATCATAGACTATTAATAAAAATTATCATAGCTAATATTTACATAGTGCTGTAACTTTTACAAAGCATTTTACATACAATATTTCATTTGATTCTCACAACAACCTTGTGAAATAGGTTCTAATATATTTTTTTTTCCCCAGATGAAGAAGTGGAGACTGAGAAGTTGTAATTTCCTCAGAGTTTTCTTACTCAATGTGCAGTATTCTACTGAACCACTTACCTTAATCAACAAGCATTAGAAATCATCTTGTGAGATAGCATATATTTTAGGACCCAAGCAGTTCTTTCATCTTTGATATAATAATGACACATTCATTAAACCTTTACTCTGTGCCAGGCATTTGCTAGGTTCTGAAGACACAAATACCAGCAAAAAAGAAAATAAGTCTAACTTCAAGCAATTCAAATTCTAATGGGAAAAAATGCAGATAAAGTAGAATTAAGAAGATTGGGGAACTATTACACGTGAAGCCAAATGATTTAGAAGTGGCCGGGATATAATATTGAGGCCTGGTTCAGGCAAATTCACATGACAGTTCACCTTCCATAATGAAAAGACTCAGGGGTAAAAGTCCAAATGTAATAGTGTAGATAGATGAGAAAGATTATGAGGGTGATGGCCAAAGTACAGGAAGTGTGTCTTGGAAGTGGTTAGAAGGTGATGTGAATGTCTTGTTCCAGGAATGTTTTATTCCTTTGGTCCTTAAAGGGTCTCAGTTAGTGAGTTACTTTTATTTTTCAATAAATAATTAAATCAGTTTTTTGATATGTGCCCCAGAAATATTTGGAATCATATCAACACTCAGGTAGATACAGATAATAAAACTTCAAAAATAAAACTGTAGGAATTTGTCATTCTGAATAGCCGACATTTACACGTAAGAAAGGGTGTGTCTTTTTAAGTACACCTGTAATATATCATTATAACAGTTTTTGATGTTTAAGAGTCACTGTCTTCTTAACTAGAACATATTGAAAATGATTTTTTTCCCTTGATATCTGGAACATCCCATCTCAGGCTTTGGTTGGTGCCTGTACCATTTTGTTACCTGACTCCATTTTGCCTAAGAGAACTCTGAGAGAACTTTTGTTCATGTAGAGAGTTGCTTATATAAATGGAGTTACACACAATTTTTAATTCATTTTTCGTGATGTTTTTTGGAGTCACCAGTATTTCCTGGGAGGAAGCTAAATTGGTAATATTAAGCTATTGCCTTCCTCTTGAGAATAATTAGAAATAGTGCATATTTTGCTCTGGATTTACAGATGTTTTAAATGTGGTAAACAGATGCAGTTCTACCCTTATATTCTCATTGGAGAAAGGTGAGAGCAAGGACCAAGATACCATCCATGTGCTCCTTTTGTTCTTTACAAACGTAGCAGTTGCAGTCTGTGTTGCACAAATCAAATGTCTGTATATCCTACACATGAGCAAGCCATTTTTACAGATTTAGACATCAACCATAAATATATCTTACACATCTCAAGGTAATCATTAGGAATATTAGAGATTATACTATTTTTAAAACATATGTTATCATCAGGGATGATTATTTCTTGCAAGGCTTTATGGCCCCAAATATTCTCTTTTTTGTGACTTATTTTCTTTCTTTCCTGTTTGATGTTTCATTGAGAACTATTATTTCTTACCCTTCCCAGTACACATTCTGTAAAATGCTTCCTCTTCTAAATTTTTACTTCTAATGTGCTCTTGAATGGGAATCTAGAAAGCTAAATTTCTTAGAAGTGCATCTAAAATAGCAGTAAAAAGGCTCTGAGTAAGGCTTGAGGGCCTTTCTTATTAGTGAGATTTATACTCATTGTAAGTGACATGTTGTCTGGTTACAAGGTTTTATTCTGACTAGGTAAGTTACTCCATACCTTTTTATCTCCCATAACAGTGGGTGAAGTTTGAGAGGTAATTTTTTTGAAGAAGAGAAAATGAAAAGAAGAAAAAACAAAAAGAAAGAAGAAAAAATAAAAGAAAGGGAAAGAAAATACAGAATGAGAATTTGGGAGAGAGATAGGTTTATTTTTCCTCCATCAGGTATGTGGACAGATAATCTGAGATTCTGAATAGACATAGTAGCCAAAGGTCAAATTTCCTCCTATGTAGTTAAGAGTAACAGAGCTAAAAAAAGAAAGAAAGAAAACAGCCTTTTGAGTTTTCCTGTGTAAATCAGGGCATGTCTTTACCACAAACAGTATAGATAATCAATATACAATCAGATGAAATTGTAGTCAGTGAATGGCTCCTAACCTAATTATCTTTTCATATATCAAATGCATGTCTGATTTTTGGGTGATTGGGGAGAAGAAATCAAAAGGAGAAAAGGAAAGAGGTGATAGACCTCTATTTCTTTCAATAATTCCTCCTTTTCTTCCTCTCCAAAGCAAATTGGACTGAAGGGGGAGGCAGGGTAGAGCTGTATATCAGAGACAAATATTATATAAGTTCTTTATTTCTTGCCAACTTTTCTGACAGTACATAAGTAGTGGTAACATTAATATACAAAATACATCATAGAAGGCTAACAATAATATCAGCATTTCTACCTATGTTTTGTATGGTTTACATATATTAGTTTATGATATAGCACAGAAAATGATTTTGTCCTGGTGATTACTGATGAAATTTGTCCTTCCCCACAAATGGAAAGGAGATAAGCTATGGTCTTACATAGTGACATACATTTTCAGGTGTTACTGGTCTATTGGTTAATTTTTCTTAGTTGTTTTAAATTGTTATGAGGGTGGATTCTAAAAGGAAAGATATTCCTTATATGTGGTCATAATGCAGTTTTAATGGATCAAGAAAAAAAATTTAAATGATATAATAATAACATTATAGCTCTTAATAAAATGGCTATTTCTCTAATTTTATTGTGATTTCTTCAAGAATATACTAATTTATGTTATTCAATTCCTCATTTTTCAGGAGTGTGTTAACTGTTAAAGTTCACAGAAATTCACACTAATTAAATACCAAAATGTAAATTACCCTTTGTAGCTTAATAAAAATTTTTTTTAACATTTTTCCAATTATCAAGCTTGTGTTTTTCTCTTTCTCTCATCTCTTATTGACGAGCATGTATTAAACATCTACCATATGGAAGGCACTGTGTATGTGATTAATAAATGCTTTTTAATTGGTTGATAAATTAAATAATTCCAGATTTGTGAATATTAATTCCCTCTGATCACTTTTCTACCAGTTTTCTCTTGGGACAGGCAAATAAAAAAGCTGGGAAATCTAGTTACATTGGGGGTTCAACAATCAGAAATATTTCTTGAGATGTGTGATTATATACCTTTGAGTGATCATAATGTGTGCAATGGGGAAAAAAGATTTCAGAATATTCTGAAGAACATCTGATGCTAAGGATGAAGAAACAGAGAAATCTTTGAACAATCTGATAAGCATCCAGACTAAAGCTACATAAGTTGAAGGAATGAATAAGTGAAGCAGACTAATTCGATTAAGCAAATCTTTATTAGATAACTACTAGGTTCTAGATACTGTACTACATGCATGACTTACAAAGACAAAAATGGAAATCTACCCTCAAAGAGTTTATGTTCGACAATGAGATTATAATGAGTACCCAAATAAGTAAATATCAAATAATGTTTGCAATGATAACATATTAAAAATTGGAAGTAAGGATTAGTGAAGTAATGAAGACGAACGTTACAATAAACCTCAAAGGAAGATAAGAATCTGAGAAGTGAGATCATATATTCTTTTTTTTTTTTGGCCAGAAGATGATTTATGAAAATACACAGAGGAGACAGTCAATAAGCATTTATTAAGTATCCATTATGTGCCAGTCACTCTGCTAGATGCTAGGATGAAAAAAAAAATTGCAAATGACAGCCCCTGATTTCAAGAATCTTACAGTCTAATGGGTGAGATAATGCACAAACAATAATGTACAAAAATGTATAAAAGTTATATTAGAACTCATACAATATTTGTCTCTGATATACAATTCCCTCCTGCCTTCCCCTTCAGTCCAATTTTCTTTGGAGAGGAAGAAAAGGAGGGATTATTGAAAGAAATAGAGGTCTGTGAGATCAGGAACAGGAATCTTCTAGCAACACTGTTGCCTATTAAACAGTTCCAAGTCACAGTTACAGGGCCGAGAGGAGTGGTTTCAGTCATGAAGGAGAATAAGCACGACTTGTGTAAGGATCAGAGTATAGATTAGCATGGCACTTAACATATCTGTCTTTGGATCACAATATGTTGGAAGCAACGAAAAATTACAGGTCTCTAGATCAACCATTGAGAGCAGCAGGACACAAAAGGCAGAAGCTCAGACCATTCATCCTCTCCCATCTACCCAGAGGTGAATAGAGCCCAACTCTGACATAAAGTACAAAGTCAAGAAATAGGCTAGAAAAATGAGCAAACTAAAACAGACCCTGATTATAAAAAAGCTAATATTGTGACAAAGAAACTCCAGATATAAACACAGAAGAAAGCAATGACTTGAAAACATTTATAAGCATAGCCTCGGGGAAAAACATATATTGGGCACAAGCTCAACAAGAATTTGTGGAAGAGCTAAAGAGAGACTGAAAAAAAAAAGGTTCTTGTGTGAGGAACATCATAGAGGCAAGTGTCATCGGATCACCGAATACACATGTGATGAGCCATTAATGTAGCAATACTGGAAAAGGAGGGAAGAGAGGCTATGGAAAGCTTTTAATGCCAAATAAGAAAAGAAGAAAACCACATTATGTACACAACTGATCATAATAGAGGATTTAAAATGAAACAACAAATTTCCATTTCAATTAAACCTATATGACAAATACTGCACATGATTTTCAAAGCTGCACAGCTTTTCTTTGCTTCCTTATTGGTTTTCTTTTGTTTTCTGCTGTATACTTTTCATACATATATACACGTATGTATATACACACATGCATACATACACACATACATACATACATACACACATACATACATGTAAGACTACATTGTAATTATTTCCACCTGTTATTTGTTTCCCTGAAGGTGGACAGCATCTTTCTTCATAGGTCCAAATCTTTTCATGTTTTTCTCAATCCACCAGCTCATCATTTCCTACACCATAGCAATATTCCAAAGCAATTATATCCTTTCTGAGAGATTGTCTATGATAGGTTTCCCCTCCCCAGTTTTCTTCATTCTTTCTATTACTGGCAACATAGATTTTATTTATTAAAAATTAAAATAAAAAATTATCCTTTTTACATTTAGACATTTTCTCAACTTATAATTTAAGGCTGAATACTGCTGAATCTACCTCATTTACATTTTCCCTGGTTTCTTTGACATTCCTGACCTTTCGCTTTTCCAAATGAACTTTGTTACTATTATTCTAGCCCATTTAATTGGGATGAAATTGAATAAATGGATTAGTTAGGTAAATTATCATTTTTAAATTATATTGGCTTTACCTAGCCATGAACAATAAGTATTACTCCAGTTATTTAGATCTGAGTTTATTTGTATAAAAAGTATTTTACATTTATATTTATATAGTTTCTCTTTTTGGCAGGTATACACTCAGGTATTTTATACTGTCTAGATATTTTAAATGGTCTAAAACAATATTGAATAATATTGCTGACACATTTCTCTATTTTCCACTTTGGACTAAATCTAATTTAACTTTATCTGAGATCATGATTACCGACCCTGCTTGTTTTACATAATAAATTCTACTATTGCCATTCATTTTATCTTTGTGTGTATCTCTTATTTTCACAATGTTTCATGAAAGCACATATAGTTGAATTCAGAATTTTAATCTGAAACCCATTTCTAGTAAATTCATTCCATTCATATTCTAAGCTTCAATTATTTGTGTATTTTTCTCCTTCCTATTTTTTCCTCACTATCTTCACCCTATTTACTCTATCTCTCCTCATTCCTCTGCTTTAATTGTACCAATTATCTTGACCTCTTATTCCTTAACCTATCCAGCTTTATAAAAGTCCTTCCTTTATCTTTCACCCCACCCTATACCCTTACCCTTTTTTTTTAATTTGGAAGATTTTATACACACACATACATACATACATATATATATATATATATATATATACATATATGTATATATATATATATATATGTAATGTATTTTAAACATTCATTTTTACAAGATTTTGAGTACCAAATTTTTCTCCTGACCTCCTTTCCCCTCTTCCACAAATGGCAGACAATTCAGTATAGTTTATATGTGTGAGATCATATAAAGCCATTCCATATTAATTATAGTTGTGAAAGAAGAAATAGATCAAAAAGAAAAAAATACACAAAAATAATCAAGCAAGTAGAAAAATATTCTTCAATCTGTATTCAGAGTTCATCAGTTCTTTATCTGGATGTGGATAGCATTTTCCTTTGTGAGTCCTTGGTACTTGTCTTGGATCATGTTTTGCTGAGAAGAGCTGAGTCATTCACAGTTGATCAATGCACAATGTTGCTAATACTGTGTACAATGATTTCCTGGTTCTGCTCATTTCAGTTTGCATCAGTTAATAAAAGTTTTTTTCCAGGGTTTTTCTGAAATCTTCCTGTTCATCATTTATTATTGCACAATAGTATTCCATTACAATCATATACTACACCTTTTTCAGCCATTCCCCAACTGATGGGCATCCTCTCAATTTACAATATTTTGCAACCACAAAGAGGCTGTTATAGATATTTTTGCACATGTAAGTGCTTTCCCCTTTTTTATGATCTCTTTGGGATACAAACCTAGTAGTTGTATTGGTGGATCAAAGTACATGCTCAATTTGGTTGTCCTTTGGTCATAGTTCCAAATTATTCACCAGAATCAATACATTAATCTCCCAATTTTGCCATATCCTCTCCAACATTTATCATTTTCCTTTTTTGTCATATTAGCCAGTCTGATGGGTGTGAGGTGCTGTCACAGATTGTTTTTAATTTTCATTTCTATAATCAAAATTGATTAAGAGTACTTCTTCATATGCCTATAGAAAGCTTTGATTTCTTCATTTAAAACTTCCTGCTCATATCCTTTCACCATTTATAAATTGGGGAATGTCTTGTATTCTTATACATTTGACTCAGTTCTCTGAGTTGAGAAATGGGACCTTTATCAGAGAGACTTGCTATAAAAATTGTTTCCCAGCTTCCTGCTTCCCTTGTAATCTATATTGCATTGATTTTGTTTGTAGGAAAGTTTTTTTTAATTTAATATAAAAAATTTTACATTTTAGATTTTGTAATGGTCATGAATTCATCCCCTCCCCATCAACTGCCAAGCAGACTTTTCCTTGCTCTTCTAATTTTCTTATAGTGTCACATTTTGTGTCTCAATAAAGCACCCATGTTGACCTTATCTTAATATATGGCTATGAGACATTGGTCTATACCTAGTTTGTATCTATTGTTTTCCACTTTTCCCAGCAGTTTTTGTCAAATAGTGAGTTCTCATTCCAAAAGTTGGAGTCTTTGGATTTATCAAGCATTAGGTTACTGAGGTTATTGCCTCTTGTGTCTTGTGTACCTAATCTATTATACTGATCCTCTATTCTATTTCTTATCCAGTAACAGACAGTTTTGATGATTACTGCTTTATAATATAGTTTAGGATCTAGTACTGCTAGGTCACATTCCATCGCATTTTGTTTTCTTTAATCCTTTGGTATTCTTGACCTTTTGTTCTTGTAGATGAATTTTGTTATTTCTTCTAGCTTTATCAAATAATTTGTTAGTAGTTTGATTCATATGGCATGGAATAAGTAAATTAGCTTAGGCAGAATTGGCATTTTTATTATATTGGCTTGGACCTAACCATGAGCAACTAATATTATTCCAGTTGTTTAGATCTGATTTCATTTGTGTGAAAAGTGTTCTATAATTTTGTTCCTATAGTTTGTGGATTTGTCTTGGCAGGTAGATTCCTAAGTATTTTATATTGTTTATAGTTATTTTAAATGGAATTTCTCTATCTGTTGCTTCTGGGCTTTATCATTCATAAGGAAATGCTAATGATTTACATGGATTTATCTTATATCTGCAACTTGGTTAAACTTGTTAATTATTTCAAATTTATTTTAGTTAATGCTCTAGAGTTCTCTAAGTATACTATCATATCATCTGCAAAGAGTGATAATTTTGTTTACTTATTGCCTATTCTAAATCCTTCAATTTCTTTTTCTTCTCATTCCTGTACCTAAAATTTCTAGTACTATATTAAATAATGTTGTTGAAAATGGGAATCCTTGTTTAACCCCTGATCTTATTGTAAACTTTCTAGCTTATCCCCATTTTGGGGAATTCTTGGTGATGGTTGTAGATAGGTACTGCCTGTCATTTCAAGGAAAACTCCATTTATTTTTATGTTCTCTAATGTTTTTAATAGTAATGGATGCTGTATTCTTTTGTCCAAAGGTTTTTCTCCATCAATTGTGATAATAAGATGATTACTCTTGGTTTTGTTATTGATGTGGTCAACTATGTTGATGGTTTTTCCTAATATTGAACCAACCCTACATGCCTTGTATAAATCCTACCTGATCTAAAGATATAATCCTTGTCATATTTTGTTTTAATAGCCTTGCTAGTATTTTCTTTGAAATTTATGCATTGATATTTATTAGGGAAATTGGTCTGTAATTTTCTTTCTCTGTTTTAGTTCTTCCTGGTTTAGGTATCAGCACCATATCTGTATCATAAAAGGAATTTAGTAGGACTTCTTCTTTGCCTATTTTTCCGAATAGTTTATATAGTATTGAAATTAATTGTTCTTTAAATGTTTGGTAGGATTCATTTGTGAATCCATCTGGCTCTGGGGATGTTTTCCTCAGGAGGTCATCAACGACTTTTTCAATTTCTCTTTCTAATATGGGGTTATTTACGCATTCTATTTCCTGATCTGTTAATCTAGGTCATTTATATTTCTGTAAATATTCAACCATTTCACTCAGATTGTCAGATTTATTAGCATATAATTAGGCAAAATATTTCCTGATGATTGCTTTAATTTCTTCTTCATTATTATGATTTCGTCCTTTTTATTTTTGGTACTGGATATTTGGTTTTCTTTTTTCTTTAGTAATCAAATTAACCAATGATGTCTATCTTATTTTTTTTTCATAAAACCATTTCCTAGATTTATTTATTAGCTCATTATATATATATATATATATATGTATATATATATATATATATATATATATATATATATATTAATCTTATCAATCTCATTTTTGATTTTCAGGATTTCCAATTTGGTGTTCTATTGGGGATTTTATTTTTATCTAGTTTTTTTTTTTTATTTACTCATTTATTTTTAGTTGTGTGCCCCATTCATTGATCTGTTCTTTTTTTTCCTTTTGTTGATGTACGAATTCACAGGAATAAATTTTCCCTCAAAAACTGCTTTGGCTGCATCATATAAATGTTGGCATATTGTCTCAACTTTGTCATTCTCTTTAAATAAATTATTGATTGTTTCAAGGCTTTGTTCTTTCTTATCTCTTTAAATAGATATGTTTTTGCTTTTATTTTGAGATCAGGATTTCCTACCCCTGTTGGTTTTTTTTGTGCAGCTGAAGCACAATACATCCTGCTTTGCTCTTTTAAGTTTACTTTGTGTGTGTGTGTCTTTCCTTCAAGTGTGTTTCTTGTAAATAACACATTGTAGGAATCTTGTTCTTGATCCACTATGTTATCTGTTTCTGTTTTATGGGAGGCTTCATCTCATTCACATTCACAGTTATAATTACTAACTGTGTATTTCCCTCCATCTTATTTTTCCTTCTGTTTGTCATCTTTCTCGTATCTCCCTTTCTCTTCTCACCAGTGTTTTACTTCTGTCTAAAGCCTCCAAATATCTGCTCTCTCTTTGGGCAGTCCCCCTCCACCCTTTCCTTAATCTCCACCCTTCCTAGTTCCCTGTCAGGTAGGATAGGTTTCTGTCTTCAACTGATTGTGTATATTATTCCCTCTTTGAGAAACTGATGAGAGTAAGGTTCAAATGAAGTCCATCACCCACCCTCCCACCTTCTCTTCCACTGTAAGAGGTTTTTCATGTCTCTTCATGTGAAATAATTTACCCCATTTTACCTTTCTCTTCTTTTCTAAAGCCAGTGTATTCTCTTTCTCATCCCTTAATTATTTTTTCCATTCCCTCAAATTCGCCTTATACCCATACCCTCTAGGTATATTCCTTCTATCTTTACTGTTAGTGAAATTTTAAAAGTACAAGTATCATCTTCCCATGTAAAGATATAAACAGTTCAGCTTCCCTTACATTGTATTTTTCCTTTCTACCTGTTTATGCTTCTCTTGGTTCTTGATATTGGAAATCAACTTTTTGTTCAATTCCAGTCTTCTCCTAATGAAAGGTTAAAATCCTTGTATTTTGTTGAATGACCATTTTCCCCTTGGTGTATTATGCCTATTTATGCTGGGTAAGTGATTCTTGGTTGTAGTACTAGCTCCTTTGCCTTCCAAAATATCATGTTCCATGACCTCTGATCTGTGTAATCCTGATTGTCACTCTACAGTATTTGAATTGTTTCTTTCTCTGCACTTGCAGTATTTTCTTTTTCTTGATTTGATAGTTACAAAATTTGGCTATATTTTTTCTTTGACTTTTCATGTTAAGAGTTCTTTCCTGAGGTGATTGGTGGATTTTTTTCAATGCCCATTTTGCAATTTGGTTCCAGGATATCATGCAGTTTTCCATGAATTTTTTTTTTTGGCTAGGCAATGGGGTTAAGTGACGCCCAGGGTCACACAGTTGGAAATGTTATGTGTCTGGGGCCAGATTTGAACTCAGGTCCTCCTGAATCCATGGCCAGTGCTCTATCCACTGCACCACCTAGCTGCCCCTCCATGATAATTTCTTGAAAGATACTGTCCATGTCTAATTTTTGATTATGGCTTCCAAGTAGTCCAATGATTCAGACTTTGTTTCTCTTGGATCTATTTTTCAGGTCATTTGTTGTTGTTTTTTTTTCCCATGAAGTATTTTACATTTTCTCCTTTAAAAAAATTCTTTTGAATTTCTTTGATTGTTTCTTGATTTCTCATGGACTCATTAGCTTCCACTTTCCTGATTCTAACTTTTAAGTGGTTGTTTTCCTCATTTAGCTTTAGTACTTTCTTTTCTATTTGGAGAATTGTGCTTTTCAAGGAGTAATTTTTTTTTCTTTTTTCTTCAGTAGATTTTTGTAACTCTTTTTTGTTTTGGCCAATTCTACATTTTAAGCATTTTTTTCCCTAAGCCATTGACTCTTTTTTCATAATTTTGTTGCATCACTCTCATTTCATTTCCTAATTTTTCTAACTCTCTTACATTTTTTTTTTAGAGTTAACCAAGTTTATTTTTTAAAAACATTATTTATTCATTTATTATTATTCTATTTGATTTATTTATTACTTATTTTTATGAATTTTTTCTTTGATTTACTTATTTTTAGTTTTTTTCTCTCTCTTCTTTTTAGGCAATTGGGGTGAAGTGACTTGCCCAGGGTCACTCAACTACTAAGTGTCAAGTGTTTGATCTGAGCCCTGATTTAAACTCAGATCCTCCTGACTTCAAGGCCATTGCTTTATCCACTGTGCCACCTAGCTGCATCTAGATTTTGAGTTCCAAATTACTCCCCATCTCATCCTTCCCCCCACTCCAAGATGACATGCATTCTGAATATCTCTTCCCATAATATGCTGCCCCTTCTATCTCCCACCCCCCTTCTGTTATCTCCTTCCCCTTCTATTTTCTTGTAGGGCAAGACAGATTTTTATAACCCATTGCCTGTATATCTTATTTCCAAGTTGCATGTGAAAACAATTTTTAACATTTGTTTTAAAATCTTTGGGCTCCAAATTTTCTCCCTCCCTTCCTCCCTCCCTGCCCACCCTCATTGAGAAGGCAAGCAACTCAATACAGATTATGCATATGTCATCATGCAAAACACTTCCATAGTGGTCATATTGTGGAAAACTATTTTTCCCTTCATCCTATCCTGCCCTCCCCATTTATTCTAGTCTGCCCTCCCTTTTATCATCCCCCCCTTATCCCCTTTCCCCTTATTTTCCTATAGGGTAAGATATATTTCCATATCCAATTGGGTATGTATTGTATTCCCTCCTTAAGCCAAATCTAATGAGAGTAAGATTCACTCATTCCCTCTCACCTTTACCCATTTCCCCTCCACTGTAAAATTCTTTTCTGTTTATTTTATGTGAGATTATTTACCCCATTCTACCTCTCCCTTTTTTCTTCTCCCAGTGTAATCTTCTCTCACCCCTTAATTTTATTCTGTAGATATCACGTCTTTATTTTCAACTCACCCTGTGCCCTCTACCTACCTACCTATCTATCTGCCTATCTATCTATCCATATAATTTTCCCTCCAAGTATCATAATACTGACAAAGGCCTCATGAGTTACAAATATCATCTTCCAATGTAAGAATGTAAACAGTTCAACTTTAATAAGTCACTTATTTCCTGTTTACCTTTCCATGCTTCTCTTGAGTCTTATATTTGAAAGTCAAATTTTCTATTCAGCTCTGGTCTTTTCATCAAAAATGCTTGAACATGCTCTATTTCACTGAATATCATTTTCCCCCTTAAGGACTGTACTCAGTTTTGCTGGGTAGATGATTCTTGGCTGTAATCCTATCTCCTTTGCTCTTCAGGATATTATATTCCAAGCCCTCCATTCCCTTAGGGTAGAAGCTGGTAAATCTTGTGTTATCCTGATTGTGTTTCCACAATACTTGAATTGTTTCTTCTGGCTACTTGCAATATGTTATCTTTCACCGGGAACTCTGGAATTTGGCTACAATATTCCTAGGAGTTTTCCTTTGGGGATCTCTTTTAGTAAGTGATTGATGGATTCTTTCCATTTCTATTCTACCTTCTGGTTCTGGAATATCAGGACAGTTTTCCTTGATGATTTCTTGAAAGATGATGTCTATGCTCTTTTTTTGATTATGGATTTTAGATAATCTGATAATTTTTAAATTGTCTCTCCTGGATCTGTTTTCCAGGTCAGTTGGTTTTCCAATCAGATATTTGACATTTGTCTTCTATATTTTTTCATTCTTTTGGTTTTGTTTTACAGTGTCTTGATTTCTCATAAAGTCACCAGCTTCCATTTGCTCCATTCTAATTTTTAAGGAAGTATTTTCTTCTGTGAACTTTTGGACTTCCTTTTCCATCTGGCCAATTCTGCTTTTGAAGGCATTCTTCTCCTTGTTGTCTTTTTGGACCTCTTTTGCCATTTAGGTTAGTTTATATTTTTGAGTTATTATTTTCTTCATTATTTTTTTTTTGGCAGGGTTCTCCTTTAGCAAGTTGTTGGCTTGATTTTTCACGATTTTCTTCCATCACTCTCATTTCTCTTCCCAGTTTTTCCTCTACTTCTCTTACTTGTTTCTCAAAATCCTTTTGAGCTCTTCCATTGCCTGGGACTGATTCATATTTTTCTTGTAGGCATTGGGTGTAGGAGCTTTGACTTCATTGTCTTCTGGTTGTATGTTTTGATCTTCTTTGTCACCACAGAAAGATTGTATGGTCTGACATTTTTGTGTAGTTTGCTCATGTTCCCAGCCAATTACTTGAGTTTTAAACTCTTTGTTAAGGTAGGGGTCTGCTTCCAGTGTAGAGAATGTACTGTCCCAAGCTTTGGGGGGTTTGTGCAGCTGTTTTCAGAGATACTTCTAGGAATCCATACATTTTCAGTCCTTCCAAGGTGGTATGATCAAGGTATGATCACCCTTTCCTTTTCTGTACTCTGGTCTATAAGTGACCACAGGCACTCTTTTCTGCCTTGGAACTGTGAGGAGGATTCCCTCTTTAATGTCACTACAAGCTGTACCATGCCAGCCAGAACTTTTCCTCACCCTAGGACCGCTACCCAGAACTGTGACCCAGATCCAAGCATGGGCAAAGCAAGAGAATCCTGCCACACCACCAGCAAAGAGATCCCTGCGATCACCCTCTGATCAGCCACTTAATCCCCTCCTTAGTCTGTGGACCAAGCTCAAGAGGCAGCCATCACCCCGGGGTTGAACCAGTACTGGGGCTGTGATCAAGCTTCTCTCTCACCGCAGTTGTAGACTTTTCTTACAGAACTAAGTTTTTCTTTGCCACTTGTGCTTTGAGAAGTCATGAAACTGCCAAATCTTCCTGTGATTCAGTCTTCTGAGGTCAGCTCTAGGTTTGCTGAGGCCTGGTGTTTGCCTGCGCACCCAAGTTGAACTACATTCCTCTCCCCGCTTGGCACAATAAACCTTTCCACTCAACCGCCCTGGTTGTCTTGGGCTAGATATTTGTTTCAGTCTGTATTTTTGTGGGTTCTGCTGCTCTAGAATTTGTTTAGAGTCATTTTTTAATTTTTCATTTATTTATTTATTTTTGTCTAGGCAATGGGGTTAAGTGACTTGCCCAGGGTCACACAGCTAGTAAGTGTTATGTGTCTGAGGCCGTATTTGAACTCAGGTCCTCCTGAATCCAGGGCCGGGGCTGTATCCACTAAGATACTTAGCTGCCCCCTAGAGCCATTTTTTACAGGTATTTGGAGGGCTTTGGAGGAGAGCACAAGCAAGTCACTGTTTTCACTCCGCCAACTCTTACATTATTTTTAAGGTCCTTGTTGAGCTCTTCCATGAGTTCTTTCTTTGCTGAAGACCACTTCCCATTTTCCTTTGGAGATTTGCCCATAGATGTTATGACATTGTTGGCCCTCTTTTGAGTTTGTGTCTTGATCTTCCATGTCACCATAATAACTTTCTATCTTCAAACTATTTGTTGTTGTTGTTGTTGTTGTTATTGTTTTTTGCTCACTTTTTTTGGCCTCTGACTTTCCTTTTAAATTTGACCTCTGTTCCCAAGGGTGGAAGGGTCACTTTCTTAAGCTTCCTATGTCATGGGTTCTAGACCCTGTCAAATTTACCTGGTGCTTCACTGATGATGCCTTGTGGTCCATGGATCACACTCATGTCTGGTGTTGTTTTGAGGGGGTGAGGGGGTGATGGCTGGTGCTTCTGGAGTCCTTAGGGATCTGGCAGCTTACCCAGTGTTAAGTCTGGGTCCTAGTGATGGTGTGGGGTGTGCATGGAGGCTTGTGGGGCATTTCTGTGTTTCCACTGGGCTACACTGAAACACATGGCAATCTGGCTACTGGAGATTGCCTCTTTGCCTGGGGCTACACTGAAGCAAGTGGCATTTCTCAGAATTGGAGTGTGCCCATTCTCTTGCTTATGCAGAGACATGTGACAGACCCACCTGCCTATAATGTGGCATGTGGTTCTGGTGTTGGTGTTTGCCTGCTACACTGCATCGGGGCTCAATATGTACCATCGATTTACTGAGGTTGGGCTTACTACTGGCTTCCTAGGATGCGTCCTTTGCTGGACTGTGCTCCCTTCTTACCTAAATGAGACATATCTTTCCCACCAATCTTCCAAGTTTCTTTGGCTCAAAGATTGTTTCACCTCATCGTATTCTTCTCTTTCATGTTTGGTTTTGGGGCACTATTATATGGTTGTTTGGTGGCAAAAATGGGAGAGTTATGTTAATTTACTGCTTACTTCTCCATCTTGGCTCCTGGGAGTTCTAATTTTCCTTAGGTTTTTGATTCTTTATTTCAAACTGGTTGACTTTCTTTTTATAATTTTCTAGGATTGTTATTATTTTTTCTAATTTTCTTCATTCTCTCTTATTTGATTTTAAAATCCTTTTTGAGTTCTTCCAAGAACTATTTTTGTGCTTGGGACCATTTGACATTTGTCGTTGAAAAAGGAGTGGCTTTTTTAGTTCCCTTATCTTCCTCTGAATATGAACCCAGATCTTCTCTAACCCCCTAGTAACTATCTATTGTTGAGTTCTTTCTCCCTTGCTTACTTATTTTTATTTATTTAATTATTTTTGTTTTATTTTTAGTGTAATCAAATTGTAGTCCTGAGGTAAAGGGAACTCTGCCCAATGTCTCCTGTCTTTCCTACTGTTATTTTCTGAGCTGTCTCTTAGGTCCCAACCTTAAGTTCTCCCCTCTACTCCTAAGACATAACTAGGACCACTAGCCACACTGTCCTGCAAATGATCTTGCTCCCTGTGGTCCTGTGGCAGCTGCAAACTATAGATGTCCTATCTGTCCCAGAAATGAAACCAGGGACTCTGTTCTCATGCAAGTGTCCATGGCCAGCAGAGTCTTCACCCCTTTCTACTACACTCACCAGGTGTGTTCTAGCTCTTTCTCCTTGAAGCCACAGCCCAGGACACAGGTAGTCAGCACAGTTGTCCTTGGTTTCCTTTGACTGTGGAAAGTCCTTCAATCTTCTCCTGCCCAGTCTTCAGACTCCTATACCTTCTGTAAAATGAGAGTTTCTAAGCCTGAGGCTGCCTCTCTACCCAGCTGCCTACAGGGCTTGTTGTTTGTTAATTTTGCAGAGTCAGCCTGGTAGTGTTTGTACTTCCTCAGGCCAAACCTCTCACTCCTGGAGTTTGGGTCTTTCCTTGGGTCTTCTCAAATTCTTTTAGGAGAACAACTGCTTTACCTCATGTTTATTTCTGCTTCTCTGAGGCAATGTTCTGTCTTTTTTTTTTTGTGGAGGAAATTTGGAGAGCCAAATATTTACTGATCAACTCAGCCACCTTCCAGAATCCTTTACCACTAGAGTTTTGGTTTTTTTTATTTGTTCTTTTTGTTTTTGTTTCTTGGGTTTTTTTGTTTTGTTTTGTTTTTGTTGTTGCTGTTAAAGCAGTTAAATGGACAGACTTGTGCTTCAGGAAGATCATTTTGGCAGTTAAATGGATGATGGAATGGAGTGAAGGGAGACATGCAGCAAGAATGGAGATGGAATGTTGAGTAACAATTGACAGGCAGTGTGAACAAAAGCATTTGTTAATAAAAGTGAAGCAAAACATCACAGTAAAGTTTTGGTGGAATGAGAGTGGGGAAGGAGAAATTGGGTGTGTATACCAGTGAACATTATAAACAATCTGGAATAGGGAAATTCCAAGTAAAATTCCTCTCAAAGATCATGAAATAATAAAAGTAGGAGACATGGACATTAAAACTAAGGAAATAACTTTTTTTCAATCTCACACTTTCACTTTCATTATGTCTCACTCTCGAAAGCTGGATTATAACTTTTTTTCCCCTTTACAATGTTCTAATTTTTAATCATGCGCATAGGTTTGTAGTTTTCTCTTCTTGTAATTGTGACCTTGGAAATGATGCATATACATGTACATGTCTAGTTCCAAATGACATTTTTCATTCTATAGTGAAATTTTCATTACTTACACAAATGGAGCCATACTGTCACTTCAAAAATTCAAAAGAACACACTACAAAAAATTATTTGATAAGTTACTGGAAAAAGACACCTTTGGCTAGAAAAATAGAGACAAAGATATTTTGAACTTTCACTTTGTTGGTCTTAACTTTTTCTATGAGTAGCAAGGATTTTGGGGTGTCTTTTGTGAGTGAATAATACACAATACAGATAGCCCAGAGTTGAGTATAGATAAGAATGTTGATATAAGTGTTTCTGTATAAACTTCATTCTCTTCCAAGAGTTGGCCTTAGTGGTTCACCAAAGCAAAATACTGGGACACTATATGCATACATAGAGTGATGGAATTCATAATAACCTGAAGGATTTTTGGGAGAAAAAGAGAATTTGATTTGCTCAGTTTATACCCTGTGCATGCATAAGTTCTTCCTCAAAAGCCATTAAATTACAGAATACCTAAGTGTGCTATGAAACTCTCTCACACATCATCATAGAATTCTAGAGGCAGGCTCACCATCACTATCCCCAGCATTTGCAATAGGTACACACATAACAGTCATATATTCCCAATGTTAAGTCCTCATTGTCCTCTTCTCTGTTACATGCATTATATCATAAGTCCTCTGAGCCAGTGATTGAACTTTTTAGATTATTTTTATTACTTTTCCTAATCATCTGTATGATCTGATCCTTCTATTTGTTTCACACATATATAAATCATCTTCATCTACATATGTATCTACATCATCTGATGTCATAAACTTAGTAATAAAAGGATGCTGACTAATCACAAAACAGCAACTCTAATTTTTTTTTTTTCCGGCTGTCCTGGGAGGGAATTCTCTTGCAACCTAAATTTGAGTTCCTAGGATGTTTTGGTCAAGACTGGAATAGGTCCAGGTTTTCTATTTTCCAGTCAGGGACATGCCTAAAAATAATTTTGTATATTGCTGAATTTCCAGAAAGTTTATAATAATGATTGGCTATATGCAAAAAACTGCAATTCATATGTATATATACACATACTGTTTTCTACTTATCTCTTCAAGGACACTGATAACATTTAGATTAGCTCCATGGGCATTTTCATCTCTCCATTTTCAGGTTCTTGTTTCAATGAATTCTGTCAAGTGCTAGACTAGGCATTTTCCCCCCTACATCCTAACTATAATTCATCACACTCTTGTGATTTCTTTATAACACTTTTTTTTTATTTTCAGGAAACTTTCAAAAGTAGCCCATCAATCATTTATCGTGTACACAAAGAAATGACCTTCGTGTCTGTTTCGTGTTGTTCATAATTTCCCTCTCTCTGGACAAATCTTTCATACTGATATTATTTATTCCACTTGTTGCTCTGGGGTTTTGTCTGAGAGGTTTGTTTGTTTGTTTCTTTGTTTTAGAACTGTTTCAAAACTTCAGATACTTTACTGTATACTTGTTTTGGTTAGTTGGTGTTGATTTCAATAAAAGAGCAAATAAGGGATACAATCATTAGAAAATTATTTTTAATATTTTCCTTTTCTGAAACTGAAATCATATCTGAATATTTAATGTACTGAGTTATACTTGATATAGGAGAGCAATTTTTAGAAATAATCTAAAATCATACTTTATGATAAAAAGTGGTATTTTAGAGCTTTTGGTTCAACTATTTTAAATCTTCACTTATAAAACAGAAATCATAGTTCTGGACAAGACCTTAGCAGCCACCTATTGCAGTGGTTACATTTTTATAGATAAGGAAGCCGAGTAACAGAGATTAAATGACTTGCTTGTCATCCAACAAGTAATAGTAAGTCCTTAGAAAGAGATTTGAATTTGACTTCATTGATTCCAGAGCCAGGTATCTTTTTATTATACCACAGAAGACTTTATCTGCCCTATCTGCTTATAAGTATGCTGTGAAGACTAAATAATACAGTATATGTAAAACACTTTGTAAAATAAAAAGTCAACAAATTGTTATTATTAATTTCACTCTCCAGCTATCTCCCTCCCTCAGTATTTGGCTCCTCCTTCTAATTCTAACCCTGGTATCATGTTCCTCATTAGTAAAGAGTTAAACGTAACTAGGCACCTCCAAACTCACCAAGACACCTGTGGTCATCTTTTTGATATGCGACCACATCACCTCCCAACATTCAACTACATTAAATTAAATCTACACTACTATTCTCAAAAAAAGAGGCATAAATCAATTGTCCTATATCTCTAGTCACTATCTCTATGTCTTTCCAGAAGAGAAAGCAAAACAAAACTCTATCATTAATCACTTTTTCCCCATATGTGTTTTTCCCCCTATTAGAATATCATCTCTCGAGGGCAAAGTTTTTTTTAAATTTTCTTTTTAATATCTTCACTTCTTAACATAGTAACTGACTTTTAGTAAATTCCCCATTTGTTCTTTATCATTTTATTATGATTATTTTCCTCTATCAATTCTGCTGTTGTATTTTTATTGTTTTGTTTCATGTTCATTCTGCTATTCCTGTGACTTCATTGACATTAATAATTATTCCTAATACTTTTAACTGAAAATTACATTAGCATTTAGTTTGGTAATCTATGGGAATCAGAAGAAAAAAATAGAGAAATCCTTAGAGAAAAGTCAGTTTTCAAAAACATGAGGCTGGTCTAACCAAGAATATCGTAAGTGGATACTTGAAAACAATGTAGATATTAATGGAAGAAATATTTGTTTCTCCAAGTCTGAGGCACCCCAAAAGAACTCTACTTTCCCTCCATGAAGACAGACTTTCCAGAGTCAGAGGTTTGATGGCCAGAAACTTTAGACCCTCTGTATATGTCATTGTATCTGTGAGAATACCCTTAAAAATAAGCAAAGGCCCTTCATTGATCCCTTTGTATTAAGACACCATGTAACAATGGAACATCTTATATTCAGAAAGGATTTAGGGAACATATTTGAGGCTCTAGGGATTTTAGGGAATGTCTACAAGTCCTTATCAGACATTTTGCCATTCTCTTGGGGTCAAAAGGAAATCCTATTTATTGCCAATGCTTTAACAAGTTGTGCACATCCAAATGCTTGGCAGAAGGAGGAAATATAAAATTTTATAATCATCTATTCCAGCACACATTTAGCATGAATGTTTCATAATTATAGTTTCTTATATTATTTGATTGACATTTCTTTTGCAATACACTATCAAGTCTTTGAAAGTGCTAAAAATTAAAATCCAGAAACACACACATATGTAATTCTGCCACAGATAAAATGGATTATTTTAAAAAAATCATCATTTTTATTCCCTAGGTTTTTAAGTATTTATTCCACTTTTTTTAAATCATTGCTTTTTTTGAAACAACTCCTATATGTGGAAAATACAAATATTTTTATTTTATAAACAAAACTGGGTCTCAGAGAAGTACAGCACCTTACCCTTAGCCACACAGTATCACAAACAAGATTTTGACCCACATATCCTGATTTTAACCAATATGCTCCCCATTTTCTCACAGTGTCTCTCCTTATTTCTTTGTTTACCTTAATATACAGTATTCAAAAGCCTTTTCCTTTCACATTATTTTCTTTGTAACTTATTAACTTTCATGAATTGAAATTTCACTTGCATGCAGAGCACACTCATGTGTATGTATATATACAAATGTGTATATCTGCATATACACACATGCATATTTGTGTGTATGTGTATATATATGTATGTGTATATGAAGAGAGAGAGCATTTCCCTGAAATAGACATATTTGTACTACTTCCATGTCTTTGTATATATAGATGAAATAATTCCAAATGCACACATACATATATACACACTACAATAGGTTATGTAGCTATATATCTATGCATATATGTAGACACACGTACGTATGTATATACTTATATGTATATATGTCTGCATATGTGTATGCATTTGTATATGTATATATTCACCCAGAATTCCTTCTCCACAGAGATGATCCACCATCAGCTCTAATTCAATATGTTTAATACTAAAGCTATAATCTTGAATCCTAAACCTGGCTATTCTCTAAACTTTCCAGTTTGTTTCTAGATAAAATCTATATTCTACATCAAACCACAATCCTCTCAGTCACTCTATATTCTGACTTCAAAATCATGGTTAACTTTTTTTTTCTTTTCGTTACCTACCATATGCAGTCATTTGCAAATTCTTGTTAATTCAACTTCTCTTGGTATCTCAAACTTGTTCTCTTCATACTACCAGCACGGATATCATCACCTGCTTTGATTATGATATTAACCTCTTTAAATTATTATTCTTACACACAGCCTCTCCATTCTTTAACCAATCTTATAGAGAGCTCCCAAAATTATTTTTTTTTGTCCAAAGCAAGGGTATGGCCATGTCATTCCAATACTCATAGACTTTCGATGATTCCCTATGGCTTTAAAGAGAAAGTATTAGATAAGGCTGATGATTAAAACTTGATCTGGCTTCGATCTTCCTCATCAGAATTATTTTACCTCATTCTCCTTCATAAACACTATGTTTCTAACAAAATAGATTACCAGCCTTTCCCTGAAAGAGACATATTTGTACTACTTCTGTACTTCCTCGGGCAGAATACAATCCCTTTTCATCTCTGATTCTGATAATCCTTATCTGTTCTCAAATCTCAGTTTCTTCTTCCTCTTGTAGTCATTTCCCAACCCCGGATGAAAATTTTTCTTCCTCCTTCATTGTTCCTAGAAAACTTAGGCTGGACCTCTCCTTTGCCTCTGGCACTTCCTAGTAATATATTTGTCTGTTGTTATGTTGTACACAACACCCCATCCCATAGAATATAACCTATTTGAGCTCCCATCTTCCTCCCCTCACAGAGATCAGACCTTAAAGTGCTCTACAAATGTCAGTCATAAACAACTTTTTTATAGTTAGATATTAAATATGCAGAAAATAGTCATCTCTGTGGAAGAGTATGAGTACTAACACAGGCACTAGAAGGGCAGTAGAAACACTGCACTTCCTCATATGTGGGAGATTTCCAAGAGATCAGGATAGGAAAGATCATTCTGGGTCCTAAGGGTCAGCCTGACCACAGGGGTTTCAGTTTGAAGGGTGTGGATAGAGGAAACTGAGGCAGCCAGCTTAGGGGTATCACAGAAGGGTGCTGTCACATCTGTCAAGGTGGGTGGGAGTCAGATTGTGAATGGCTTAAATGCCAGAAGAATGTGTATTGTATGTCTTTTTCCCTACTCAATAAATTCCAATGATAATATTAATTCCCTCTGTTCACAAAGTCAGACTGTGAAGAATTTTCATTGCTAAAGAGGCTGTTTTGTATTTGATAACACTGCTGATCACTCTCTTCTTCTTGATATGCTCTTCTCCCAAATAAAATCCCACCTCCTACAGGAAGCCATATTAATTCTAGTGCTTTCCCTCTGTTAAATATCTCCTATAATCTTTGTCTCTTTTTATGTATATAATTTTTTTCATGTTGTCTTCCCCATTACATTGTTATCTTCTTGAGGGTAAGGACTGCCTTTTGTCTTTTTTTGTATTCCCAGTGCTTAGCACAATGCCAGAAACATAGTAGACACTTAATAAATGCTTAGTGAATTGAACTGAATGAAATAGGGAGCCATACAATCATATTTGCTCAGACAGGATTTCCCATCTCTATGCCTTTGCACTGACTGCCTTCCATTCCTGAATACTCAATGTTCTAACTCTTACTTCTTACAGTCTCTGGCTTTTTAAGACTCAGCTGAAGCACCTAGCTATTAACTACTGAATGGGTATTGCTTCATAGAATCTGAGATCTGAGAAAGACCTTAGCTTAAAAAGGCCCAGGTATACCACTGAATGCTGGGCCATCACCATTCATCCTGACCTATGTTTTGCCACTGGACTCTGATGACTCTGGAGACAGAGAGGCTGATGACTTTGCACAGCTCTGTCTCACTTACATCCAATTCACTTGCAAGGCAAGACATCATCCTCCTGAAGGCATTGTCTTTCTTTAAGAACAAAGGACAAGCAATAATCTGTGAGTAGTGCTAGTTGGCCCCCTGGGGGACCCAACTGGCCAGTTCCCGTTGGGCCATACCTCTATTTTTTCCCTCCTCCTTCTGCTCCCCTTCCTCCTTCTGCTGTCTTTACTCCTCACTCTCCTTCCTCTGTTCACATGGGGAGTCACACCCTTACATGTGGAACCTCCATCCAAAGGAATATAAATTTTGATCACTTATACTTTGCCTCGTGTCCTAATACTAGGTCTTTCTACTGGACTCTGATGACTAGAGGAAAGAGTGGGCTGCTGACTTTACACAGCTCTGCCTCACTGAAATCCATTTCACTTGCAAGTTAAGATATCATCCTCCTGATGTCATTGGTCCTCTTCAAGAACAAATTATGAGGGGCAGCTGAGTGGCACAGTGCATAGAGCACTGGCCCTGAAATCAGGAGTACCTGACTTCAAATTCAGCCTCAGATATGCAACATTCACTAGCTGTGTGACTCTGGGCAAGTCACTTAACCTCACTAAATTGCCTCACTACAAAAAAAAAAAAAAAACAATGGACGAACAACAACAACAAACAAGCTATTTGAGGTGAATAAATGTTCATTTTTGTCATTTTGACCCAGTACCAATCAATAACATATTTTTTAAAAAATTTCTCAATCCTTAGTAAGTTCCTATTATGTGCCAAGTACACTAGAGGCTGCTAGGTGGCATATTGTATAAAATTCTTGACCGGGAGTTAGGAAAACCCGAATTCAAATTCATCCTCAGACATTTACTAGCTATGTGACTGAGGAAGTCACTTAACCTCTGCTTGGCTCAGTTTCCTTAATTGTAAAATGAGGATAATAATAGCACTTACCTCTCTAAGTTGTTTTGATATCAAATAAAAAAATATTTCCAAAGTACTTACCACAATGCCTGACACATAGTAGATAGCTAATAAATACTCATTTCTTTCCTGTCTTCCTGGGAATATGAAGAAAATACGAACAGTCCTTCTCCTCATATCTTAATGTGCCAATTTATTGGAAGTTGCTATTATAATACTAACATCATAGTTTTTTCAATGGCAAATACTCTGATTTCTACTTCTCAAAGAACTGTAACGTGCTCAAAATAGTTAAACAATAAATACCACTAAGTTGAAGACCTGTTTGGTAAAAAGTCATTATTCTGGACTGGGATTCAGAAGACCTGATTCTACAATAATTAGTGCTAGTTCTGGCACTAACTTCATGGGCAAATTATTGACTTGCTGTCTTTAAGAAATTTCCCTTTTTGGTATTAAAAGTTTTATTTAAATAATGCACTGATAGAACTATGATTTATTTTCTTTGCAAATGTAAAGGAATTGGTAAAAGGCATTCTTTCTTGTTTTGTAATTACAAGAGAACTTAATGTTTGCTATCTGATGTCTACATGACTAACAACACCCACGCCATGCTAATTATTTTAATCAAATATAGATAATTCTCTTAAGGTAATTTCTTCAAGGCTCATTGCAGATGCTTTAATTACTGATAGACAAGATTTGCATATGTATTTATTTCCTTGTTTTACAACTTGACTGGAGTTTGCTTCCTGAATTTCTTTTTGAAAATTGAATTAGATTTTTAAAAGAAAGAAAGAAAATAGAATTATGTTGACAAATGAAGTTAACTCTCTTTTGCCTGTTTCTAATGAAGAAGAATAACTGTATGGGTCATCCAAAATCAAGAGACAGTAAAACAGAAGTATTTGAATTTGCCTTTGTATTATTGCATGCATATATACATATATATATATATATATATATATATATATATATATATATATATGTGTGTGTGTGTGTGTGTGTGTATATATATACACACACACACAAACTCACACACACACATGTTCACATATATATATACACACACCCATATGTATGTATATATATATATGTATATATATATATATATATATATATATATGTTAGCATCATAAGAATTGTGCTAATTATTTTTTCCTTTAACTAAAGTTAAAATGAGTTTCTGTTTTTTCTCACAAAAGAATTGTGAGATGGGACAAGGGAAGCACCATTGTAGTGGGTGGCTGAGGGAAACCAACATTCAGCTTTAAAATTCACTATTAAATGATTCCCACAAATGAAAATCCAGACATGAATAAGTGAAGTATTTCTAACTCTATAGTGTAATGGAAGAAAACACAGTACATATTTGACTGACCTTCATGAACAGTCTATAACAAAGTCGAGGAAAAGAAATGTTTCTAAATATCAATTGATAGATGATTTACCCTGGTTTGCCATTTGCCACAAAGGGTGTGCTATTTATCAGAAGTCCTATTTTCAGTCACAAAGCTCTTTTTTATAGAGAGAAACTATAGCCTGCCCCATTTCTAAATCTAATCCCACAAAGTAATATACTTTCCAAAGACTTAACCTTTTTTGCATATTTATGTATTTCTTTGTGGACCCCTAAGGGATTCATTTTTCAACTTTGTCACAAGATACTATATTGCAATGCTTGGCTTATTTTCCCATCATATATTGTTGAATGGCTCCACAGTGTTTTCTATTTGTTGTTGTCTGGAGGATGCAGCTTTGACCCAGTCTGCTCAATGTGCAGGACTCATGCCTGCAAGCAATGAGGCTCTCCAAGACTTATCACTGTGCCTTTAGGTATTGTATCAGCAGGCTCATCTGCAGAAATATATTCTGACTGAGGAGGCCTGAGGTAGACAATGCTTAATTCTCCATTTCAAAATCTTCCAGGAATGGAGGAGCGATTCAGCTGGAGGGCATCCATCCTGTCAGTGGCCTATTATCCTAACACAGTGTTTACTCTGTTCCTAGTTTCAGTGAGCCTTATTCTATTTGATAACCATGTTGGAAGCCTTCCCTCTGTATCAGTGTGTAGTATATTTATGATCAGCTGTTAACATGAAACCTATGGATTAAGGGAGAGCTATTTGTATGGTATTCTCTATTTTCTGCCTCTGAACAAACACTGTTGAAAAGATTTCCTAGGTAGGTTTAATGATTACAAGTTGTAAAGAAGTATGTTTAAAAATAAAAAAAAATCTACCAAAGCTATTTCTACCTGGTGTGTGGAGGAAATTTTTTAAAGTAGAAAATTTAAGCAAACAACCAGGGCTCTTTATGACTCTACATGTATATTTGTGTGTAAATGTAGAAGTTATATAATTGTTTAGGGTGATATTTTTTCATGAATTGACTAATTTATGACTGATATAATATACTAATTCTTTAGCCATTCTTTAACACCTGAGTCCATCTCTGATCCTGTTAAATGTAACAACAACAAACAGCATTTATTAAATGGGTGCGATGTTCTAAGAACATAGTAAGATATACAGTTTACAGGTCACTAATTCATTTGAATAAAGGAATCTCTTGATGAAGAATTACCAATTCAGTATGGAATTTTCTCTGTAAATTAGCCTTAGTAAGTTTCTCAGAGAATTGAAAGGTTGAGGACCTTGTTCAGAATCACACAAGCATTATATGACAAAGGTCAAACTTGGACCCAATTCTTCAGGTTAACAAGAGGAGCTCTCTATCCAACATGTCATGATGCCTTCCTTATTAAATATATCATTGCCTCTATTTATATACTGCTAAGTATATAAATACATGCAACAAGAATAAACTGCTAAAAACAGAATACAACTTTCCATTCCTCATGAATAGAATACATAAAAATATTAATTAAAATAGTTTTTCTTCCACTGAATTTCTGATAAATAATCGGTACTTTGAGAAACCAAAAAATGAAAAAGAGAAGTAAAGAATCTGCATAGCAGTAATAGTTGATTAAAAGGAAAACTCAAATTAGATCAAGTTAATTGACCCTTTCTGTTCTGACAGTCAGTGATTTTATGACTACCTTTCAGCAGATGTTTGTTATCATTAGTTGGCTATATTACTCTTTTTACATATTTTGTGCATCAATTAAGATAAACTGTGCCCTGTATAAATCATAGAGGCTAATACCTTACTGAAATACAGATAAAAGTCTGTCTTTTAATCCCAGGCAGTCAACATGAATTTAGGATAACATTTATTCAGATAATACCCCAAAGATGTAATTTTCTACACTGAAATCTCTTATTCAGCTTACTTTACATATATAAGTTCAAGATTTGTGGGTTCAGCTATTTAGAGATGGAAGAGGCCATCCCATCCAGTACTCTAAAACCTTCCACAAATCACCTAACACACACACACACACACACACACACACACACACACACACACACACACGACACATGAAGAACTTAAAACCCAGAGGACTTCAGTGAGTCACAGAGTATAGTATTTTTAAAGTACATCTTATTTCATAGTTAAATTGACAGATAGATAGATAGATAGATAGATACATACATACATACATACATACATACATACATACATGCATACATACATAGATACATACATACATACATATATATGTACGTACATGCATGCATAGATAGATATCAAGGACTATGGAGGTATTGAGATGTGAAAATGCCGCAAATTTCTAGTTTATTTGCTTGTGTGGATCATATAATTAAAGAATATAATATTAGAATAAGTAGGTCTCTGAATTTATTTAGTGAACTAATATCTTTGAATAAAATTTATCTTAAATTTTCATTATAATTGTTCCCCAAAACATGTGAGAACAAAACACATGCACAGACACAAGCACATACACACATATACTTATAAATATGAGATAAAAAGGGGCAAGTCTTAGGGAAAAGAATAAATCTGAAAAGAGAGATGTGGAAGAGGAAGAAAAATGTCTAATTTTGTAGGACTGGCAATTTGAAATGCCCTTTGAAGGTTAAACATTTGTCTAAATGACATATTAATTAGAAAATACAACATGAGAGAACATTATATGATGGTTTAACTGAATTTTAAATGTGGGAAACAAATGGAGTGGAATAATTTTAGAATTATGAGTATTTGAAGAGGTGACACTTGATTTAGAACTTTTTAAATTACTTAACTTCTAAAGATCACCTTACATAACTTTGGAATACACTTTCCAATGAAATTTTACCTCAGTAATTAAGTTTTTAGAGATTTTTCGGTTATAAAAGCCTATTAAAAATTTAACCCCTTCACTTCATATTCTAAAATTGGTATTCTGTAAATGTTGAAAACTGTCTTTATATGTAATTGGAAAAATGCCATTTACATAAAATTAGGTAATAGGTACCTATCAAAAAAAGAAAGGGTTGAGTAGCTTAGGGTAACATCAGGTAACATATTGATCTATTTTCTTTTATGTAACTTAGATTTCCCTCTGTATCTCATAGCAAAGTATATCTTTAAAAAAAAAAAAAACAAATGACCAAATCAATCAACAAATAAAAAAACGATATGCAATATTCATGCCCTTAGAACCTGAACTTTGTATAATAACAGGAAGGCATACTTTTTTCATATCTCTCCTTTGAGGCCAATTTTGTTCTTTTTTCCAAGATCTGTTTTTGAATTTCTTTTTTTTTGGTAGCTGTTCTTTCTATTTATTCCCTGTATGTGTCAGGATTTCTAGAATTCTTTGAAGTGGTAAATAGGGAAAAGAGCTCTCTAACTTTACTCCTCTAATTATTTGGAAAGTTTCTAGTGTATCCCTATTGCATATAATACTATATATTTTTTCAAGGATCCTCCTAAGCATAGGCTTCTAGGTTTTTTTTTTTTAACAAATCATTGTACTTAGTAAAATGCTTTTTCTGAATCAATTGAGTTAAACATTTTTGGGATGCCTTTATTTTTAATGTGGCTAATTATATTGATTATTTTCTGGAGTTTCTATATTAAGTTGTCATGGAAATGTTGTTATTGTTTTTCTTTCCTTTTGAAAGGGGACCAATGATATCACAGAGTGATGTCTTGATTGATGGTGAATTAGATTTAAGTGAGTAAAACTGCACGAAGTTGTCAGCATCACACTCTCTTCCAGGTGTCATGGTATATTGTTCTACAAAAAATAAAGGTAATTCCAAAGCATACATCATAAGTCATAATATAAATAATTTACATTTAAATTTCTACAGACTTTTCTGACTATTAAATAAAAAGAAGCAGTGGAAAATATTAAAATAATACAAAGAGTAGACATATCTTTAGCTATACTCAGTGTCCAATCTACTTAAACACTATATGGAATAGAAAATGAAAGTAGTGCCCAGTACCAAGGGTAGCTGGTTTCCTCCAGGTTTGAACTTTAATGGATGTACTGATTTTCTTGACATTGTGTCCTCTGCTGAAGGTATGCCTGGGTGGTTCCTCTTTTTTCTAATTATATGCCTGGTGTAAGTTCAGCTAGGAAATAAATAATTCATTGGATAAAATGCTAAAGTAATTTGTTGTGATTAATGATATTGGTTTATAGTTCTCTTCTTTTGCTTTATCTTTCACTAGATAATGAATTAAGATCATATTTATTTCATAAAAAACAGTGTAGTACAATGTTATTATTTCCCAATTTTGGAGAATAATTTGTGTAATGTTCATATTGACTATTTTAAACTTCAAATAATTCTTTTGTTAATTCTTCCACAAGGAGTGTCCCTCTCCTTTGGCCAGGAATCCATCATGAGATCATAAACCTATTCACACTGGAAATCTTCCAGTGACTAACAAACTTCCCCTTGGTTATACTCTTTCTATCCCAGTAATTCTGTAAAGCTATAGATAAAAATCCAAATCCCATTTTCCACCTCACACTATCCAATTCACTATTCCCATTCCCTTTGCTCCCTGTACTGAATGAGACAGTAAGTTACTCACTCCCTTATTTTTTTCTAAAAGCTACCTAATAACTAATTTTGTGTAAGTAATATTTTTCCAATTACATGCAAAGATAGTTTTCAACATTTGTTTTCATAAGATTTTGAGTTCTAAATATTTCTCCTCTCTCTCCTCTCATCTCCTAAGATAGCAAGCAATCTGGTATAGTTTATACATGCACAATCATGTTAAACATATTTTTAGATTAGTCACTTTGTGAAAGAAGAATCAGAACCAGAGGAAACAAAAACATGCAAAAACCCTCAAAGAAAGTGAAAACAGCATGCTTTGAGCTGAAATCAGCCTTCATCAGTTCTTTCTCCAGATGTGGATAGCATTTACCATCATGAGTCCCTTGGAATTGTCTTTGATTATTGCACTGCTGAAAAGAGCTAAGTCTATTATAATTATCATCACACAGTGTTGCTCTTACTGTATACAATGTTCTCCTAGTTCTGTTCACTTCACTCAGTATCAGTCCATGTAAATCTCTCCAGGTTTTTCTGAAATCCACTTACTCATCATTTCTTAAACCATAATACTGTTCCTTTATATTCATATGCTGCAACTTGTTCAGTCATTCCTCAATTGATGATCATTCCCTCAATTTACAATTTTTTTTACCACTACTAAAAGAGCCCCTATAAATATTTTTAAACAAATAAATCTTTAACCCCTTTTTATGATATCTTTGTGATAGAGACCTAGTAGTGGCGTTTTTGAATCAAAGAGTATGGACAATTTGATTTCCCTTTTGGTATAATTCGAAATGGCTCTCCAAAATTATTGGATCAGTACACAACTCTACCAGCAATTGCTTAGCACTGCAATTTTCCTGTATCTTCTCCAGAATTTATCACTTTCTTTTTTACTGATATTAGCCAACCTGATAGGTATCAGATGGTACATCAGAATTAATTTACTTTGCATTTCTCTAATCAATAGTGGTTTAGAGCATTTTTCATATGACTATATATAGCTTTAATTTCTTCACCTGAAAACTGTCTGTTCATATCCTTTGACCATTTACTAATTGGAGAATCACTTGTATTCTTATAAATTTTACTCAATTATCTATATATGTAAGAAATGAAACTTTTATGAGAACCATTTGCTGAAAGAGTTGTTTCTCAGATTTCTGCATTCCTTCTAATCTTGGTTGTATTGGCTTTCTCCAAAACTTTTTACATAATGTAATAAAATCATCCATTTTGTGTTTCATAATGTTCTCTATCTCTTGTTTGGTCACAAATTCTTCCCTTCTCCATAGTTCTTACAGGTAAACTATTCCTTGCTTTCTTAATTTGTTTATGGTATCACCTTTTATGTATAAATCATGTACCTGTTTTAACCTTACCTTGGTATAGGGTGTTAGATGTTCATCTGTGCTTAGTTTCTGCCATACTATTTTCCAGTTTTCCAGGCAGTTTGTTGTCAAATAATGAGTTCTCATGCCAGAAGCTGAAGTCTTTAGGTTTATCAAACACTAGAATACTATAGTTATTTTCTACAGTGTAATGTGTACCTAATCTATTCCACTGATCTACCACTCTTTTCTTAGACAGTATCAAATAGTTTTATGTGATTGTTACTTTATAATATATAGTATTACATCTAGTAGGACTAAGCCACCTTCCTTTGCTTTTTTAAAATTTTTATTAATTGCCTTGATATTCTTAACCTTTTTTCTTCCAGATGAATTTTTTTCTGGCCATATGAAAATTTTTTTCTTTCTGGTATTTTGATTGGTATGGAACTGAACAAATACATTAATTTAGGTAGAATTGTCATTTTATTATATTAGTTCAGCCAACCTGTGAGCAATAGATATTTTTTAAATAGTTTAAATCTGACTCTATTTGTGTGAAAAGTGTTTTGTAGGGTGGAGCCAAGATGGTGGAGTGAAAGCAGTGACTTGATTGAGCTTTCCCCCAAATCCCTCCAAATACTCATAAAAAATGACTGTAAACAAATTCTGAAGCAGCAGAACCACAAAAAGACAGAGTGAAACAAATTTCCAGCCCAAGACAACCTGGATGATTGATCAGAAAGGTGTATCGTGCCGGGCTGGGAGGGCAGCGCAGCATAGGGTGGGCGCGTAGGCCACAGCAAACCGGGAGCAGGCCTCGAGCACTGAATCACGGGCAGCTGTGGAGGTTTCCAGACTCCTCAATCCACGAATGCCAAATACAACTTAGAAGGTCAGTGGGAAAAGTCTGTTTCTGTCGGTGGTCAGAGAGGAAGGCAGGGTTTCAGCTCCATTCCCCAAGACCATGGCCCTGTGGGGAGCAGCTGCTTCCCGAGCTTCTGGCCAACAGACTAAGGGGAATCCAGTGGCTGATCAGAGAGGGATTGCAGGGATCTCTTTGCCACTGCTGAGGCAGGAATTTCTTGCTTTGCTCGTGTGTGGATCTGGGTCACAGTTCTGGGTGGCAATGCTGGGATGAGGAGGAGCGCTGGCATGGTGGAGCTTGTAGTGGCTGTGGAGAGAAACCCCTCCTCACGTTATGGTACAGAGAGGAATACCTGTGGTCATAGGCCAGGAAAGGAGTAAACACCTCGCCCCTTATCATACCAACTTGGTAGAACTGAAAATTTACAGGTCCCTACAAGTATCTCTGAAAACAGCTACACAAACCCTAGAAGCTTGGGACAGTACACTCTCCACATTGGAAGCAAACTCTTACCTTAACAAAGAGTTTAAAACTCAAGTAATTGGCTGGAATCATGAGCAAGCAGCGCAAAAAGAGTCAGACTATATTATCTTACTTTGGTGAAAAAGATCAAAAAATACAACCAGAAAAAAACAAAATCAAAGCTCCTACATCCAAAGCCTCCAAGAAAAATATGAATCAGTCCCAGGCCTTGGAAGAGCTCAAAAGGGATTTTGAGAAGCAAGTAAGGGAAGCAGAGGAAAAACTGGAAGAGAAATGAGAGTGATGCAAGAAAATCATGAAAAACAAGTCAACAGCTTGCTAAAGGAGACCAAAAAAAATACTGAAGAAAATAACACCTTAAAAAACAGCCTAACCCAAATGGCAAAAGAGGTCCAAAAAGCCAATGAGGAGAAAAATGTCCTAAAAAAAAAATTGGCCAAATGGAAAAGGAAATCCAAAAGATTACCGAAGAAAATACTTCCTTAAAAATTAGAATAGAGTTGGGGCAGCTAGGTGGCGCAGTGGATAGAGCACCGACCTTGAAGTCAGGAGGACCTGAGTTCAAATCCGGCCTCAGAACAAACTTGACACTTACTAGCTGTGTGACCTTGGACAAGTCACTTAACCCCAATTGCCTAAAAAAAATAGAATAGAGTAATTGGAAGACAGTGACTTTATGAGAAATCAAGACACTGTAAAACAAATCCAAAAGAACAAAAAATTGGAAAACAATGTGAAATATCTCATTGGAAAAACAACTGAACTGGAAAATAGATCCAGGAGAGAAAATTTAAAAATTATTGGACTATCTGAAAGCCATGATCAAAAAAAGAGCCTAGACGTCATCTTTCAAGAAATTATCAAGGAAAACTGCCCTGATATATTAGAACCAGAAGCAAAATAGAAATTGAAACAATCCACAGATCTCTTCCTGAAAGAGATCCCAAAAGGAAAACTCCTAGGAATATTGTAGCCAAATTCCAGAGTTGCCAGGTCAAGGAGAAAATATTACAAGCTGCCAGAAGGAAACAATTCAAGTACTGTGGAAACACAATCAGGATAACACAAGATTTAGCAGCTTCTACATTAAGGGACCTCAGGGCATGGAATATAATATTCTGGAGGGCAAAGGAGATAGGATTACAACCAAGAATCCCCTACCCAGCAAAACTGAGTATAATCCTTTAGGGGAAAAAATGGTCATTCAGTGAAATAGAGGACTTTCAAGCATTGCTGATGAAAAGACCAGAGCTAAACAGAAAATTTGACTTTCAAATACAGGACTCCAGTGGAACATGAAGAGGTAAACAGGAAAGAGAAATCAGAAGAGACTTATTAAGATTGAACTGTTTACATTCCTCCATGGAAAGATGAAGTTTGTAACTCACGAGAACTTTGTCAGTATTGGGGTAGTTGTAGAAAAAAAAATATATGTAAGTAAACGTAGCTAGCTTAGCTAGCTAGCTAGCTAGATAGATAGATAGATAGATAGATAGATAGATAGAGGGTACAGGGTGAGTTGAAGTTTAAGGGGTCATATCTGGAGAATAAAATTAAGGGATGAGAGCAGATTATATTCAGAGAAGAAGAAAGGGAGAGGTAGAATGGAGTAAATTATCTCACAAAAAAAAAAAACAGAAAAGAAAATGTCCTTACAGTAAAGGGGAAATGGGGGAAGGTGAGAGGGAATGAGTGAATCTTATTCTCATAGGATTTGGCTTAAGGAGGTAATAACATGCACATTCAGTTGGGTAAGGAAATCTGTCTTACCCTATGGGAAAATAGGGGGAAAGGGGACAAGAGAGCAGGGGGATGATAGAGAGGAGGGCAGAATGGGAAAGGGGGTAATCAGAAGCAAATACTTCTGAGGAGGGACAGGGTCAAAAGAAAGAATAGAATAAATGGGAGAGCAGGATAGGATTAAGGGAAATAGAGTTAGTTTTTCACAACATGACTACTGTGGAAGTGTTTTGCATAACTACACATGTATAACCTATATTGAGTTGCTTGCCTTTTCAATGAGGGTAGGTGGGGAGGGAGGAAGGGAGAAAATCTGGAACTCAAAGTTTTAAAAACACATGCTTTAAAAAAATATATTTTCTCTTGCAACTGGGAAATAAGAAATACAGGAAATGGGGTACACAAGTCTATCCTGCTCTACAGGAAAATAGAAGGGGAAGGGGATAAGAGAAGGGAGGGGGGAGAGGTAGAAGGGAAGGCAGACCAGGGGAAGGGATATTCAGAATGCATGTGATCTTGGGGGGAGGGTTGAGAAATTTGGAACTCAAAAACTTGTGGAAGTGAATATTGAAAACTAAAAATAAATAAATTTATATTAAAAAAAAAAAAGAATATAAGGGAAAAGAAAAAAAAAGTATTTTGTAATTGTATACATGTTGTTCCTGGCTTGACTTGAAGGTAGACTGTCAATTTTATACTGTCTACCATTACTTCAAGTGGAATTTCTCTTTCTATCTCTTGCTGCTGGACTTTGTTGACAATATATAGTAATTCTGATGATTTAGGTGAGTTTATTTTGTATCATGAGACTTTGCGAAAGTTTTTATTAGTCAATGCTCTAGTATTCTCTAAGATATTATGCTTATTCCATAACATCATCCTTAAATATACTCAGCCCTTTCACAGTGTTTCTGAGATGCTTGCTCCATAGACAACTTACTTATTTTCATCTTAAATCTTTTCTTGGGGTGGAGCCAAGATGCTGGAGTAAAAGCAGTCATTTGCTTGAGTTCTCCCCCAAACCCTCCAGATACCTATAAAAAATGGCTTTAAACAAATTCTAGAGCAGCAGAACCCACAAAAAGAGTGAAACAAATTTCCAGCTGAAGACAACCTGAATGGTTGATTGGAAAGGCCTATTACATTAGGCTGGGAGAGGAACACATTTCTGTGTCGGCCACACAGGCTACACAGGCAAAGACCAGGCTTCAGCAAACCCAGAATTGTCCTGAAGAGATCTAATCAAATGAAGCTGTGGTGGTTTCCAGACACAAACAAAAAAGAAAACTTAGAATGTCAGTAGGAAAGGTCTCTCTAATCCTGTTGAGAGAGGAGTTCAGTCTGGCTCTAGTCCCAGTGCAGCCCTGGGTGGAAGCTGCTTCCAGAGCTCCCAGCCCAAACACAAAGGGGCAATTGAGTGGCTGATCAGAGAAGGATTGCAGAGATCTCTTTGCTGGTGCTGAGGCAGGATTCTCTTGCTTTGCCCATGCTTGGATCTGAGTCACGGCTCTGGGTGGTGATCCTGGAGTGAGAAGGAGCACTGGCATGGTGGAGCTTATGGTGGTGGTACAGAGGGAATCCTACTCACAGTTCCAAGGCAGAAAAGAGTGCTTCTTGTCACTCATAGAGCATAGTACAGGACAGGAAAGGAGTAAACATCTCATCCTTGATTATACTACCCTGGAAGGACTGAAAATTTGCAGGTTCTTAGAAGTATCTCTGAAAAGAGCTGCACAAAACCCCCAAAGCTTGGGACAGTATATTCTCCACACTGGAAGCAGACCCCTACCTTAACAAAGAGTTTAAAGTCAACTAATTGGCTGAAATCATGAGCAAAAAGCACAAAAAAAGTCAGAACATAGAGTCTTATTTTAATGAAAAGAAGATCGAAACATACAACCCGAAGAAGATGATAAAGTCAAAGTTCCTACATCCAAAGCTTCCAAAAAAAATCTAAATCAATCCCAGGCCATGGAAGAGCTCAAAAAGGATTTTGAGAAGCAAGTAAGAGAGGTAGAGGAAAAACTGGGGAGAGAAATTAGAGTGATGAAAGAAAATCATGAAAAACCAGTAAACAGCTTGCTAAAGGAAGCCCAAAAAATACTGAAGAAAATAACAATTTAAAAAATATACTAACCCAAATGGCAAAATAGATAGGATTACAACTGAGGTAAACAGGAAAGAGAAATCATAAGAGACATATTAAAGTTGAGCTGTTTAGATTCCTACATGTAAAGCTGATATTTGTAACTCAGGAGACCTTTCTCAGTATTAGGGTAGTGGGAGGGAAATACATTATGTGTATATATTGAGAGATAGAGAACACAGAGTGAGTTGAAGATAAAGGGGTGATAGCTAAAAATAAAACTAACGGGTGAGAGAGCATTATACTGGGAGAAAGAGAAAGGGAGAGGTAAAATGTGGTAAATTATCTCAAATAAAAAAAAAGACAAGAAAAAGCTTATACAGTGGAGGGGAAGTGGGGGAAGATGAGAAGGAATGAGTGAATCTAATTCTCATTGGAATTGACTTAAGGAGAGAATAACATACACACTCAATTGGGTATGGAAATCTATCTTACCCTACAGGAAAATAGAGGAGAAGGGGATAAAAGAGTGGGGGATGACAGAACAGAGGTCAAATTGGGGGAGGGGGTAATCAGAAACAAACACTTCTGAGTAGGGACAAGGTCAAAAGGAAGAATAGAATAAATGGGGAGGATGGATAGAATGAAGGGAAATATAATCAGTTTTTCACAACATGACTACTATGGAAGTGTTTTGTACATTTATGTATAACATGTTTCAAGTTGCTTGCCTCATCAATGAGGGGGTTGGGAAGGGAGGAAGAGAGAAAATCTGGAACCTAAAGTTTTAAAAACAAACATTAAAAAGTAAAAATAAATAAATTAATAAATGTTTAATATAAAAAAAAAAAAACTTTTCTTTTCCATGGCTTCCTTCTCCTTACTTACTAAGTCCTGGTTTTCTCCCACTGATAGAGTCACCATGGCCTCCCTTTCAAACACTGATTTCAAATTCACCCCTTTTCCCCAGCTATCTGCTTGAGATGGACATTATAGATTATACCTTGCTCTCTACTTCCACTCTCTTTTATAAAATGTATTTATTTTTATTTTTCAACATTCTCTTCCACAAAATTTTGAGTTCCAGTCTCCACATATATCCCCTCCCTCCATCCTAAGGTAATGTGCATTCTGAATACCCCTTTCCCTAATCTGCCCTCCTTCTATGACCCTCCCCACCTTCTCTTATCCCTTTCCCTTCTATTTTGCTATGGGGCAGGATACCTTTCTATACCCCATTGCCTGCATATCTTATTTCCCAGTTTCATGTAAAAATGATTTTTAACATTTGTTTTTAAAACTTTAGGTTCAAAATTCTCTCCCTTCCTCCCTCCCCATTTACCCTCTTTGAGAAGGCAAGCAACTCTATACAGGTTATACATGTGTTGTCATGCAAAACACTTCCATAAAATTCATGTTATGAAAAAATATTTCCCCTACATCCTATCTCACCCCCACCATTTATTCTATTCTGTCCTTTGATGCTATCCCTCCTCAAAAGGGTGTGCTTCTGATAACCCCAATCTGCCCTCCCTTCTATCATTCCCCTCTCCCTTATCCCCTTTCCCTCTATTTTCCTGTAGGGTAAGATAGATTTCCATACCCAAATGAATGTGTATATTATTCTCTTCTTAAGCCAAATCTTATGAGAGTAAGATTCACTGATTCCCTCTCTCTTACCTTCCACAACTTCCCTTCCACTGTAAATGTTTTTTTCTTCTAAATTTTATGTGAGATAATTTACCCTATTCTAACTCTCTTATGATTTCTCTTTTCTGTTTCCCTTTTCATGCTTCCCTTGAGTCTTATATTTGAAAGTCAAATTTTCTATTTAGCTGTGGTCTTTTCATCAAGAGTGCTTGAAAGTCCTCTATTTCACTGAAAATTCATTTTTTACCCCAAAGGATTATACTCAGTTTTGCTGTGTAGGTGATTCTTGGTTGTAATCTCAACTTCTTTGCCCTCTGGAATATTATATTCCAATTCTTCCAGTCCCTTAATGTAGAAGCTGTTAACTCTTGTATTATCCTGATTGAGTTTCCACGGTGCTTGAATTGTTTCTTTCTGGCTCCTTGCAATATTTTCTCCTTGATCTGGGAACTCTGGAATTAGGCTATAATATTCCTAGGAATTTTCTTTTGGGATCTCTTGCAGGAGGTGATTGGTGGATTCTTTGAATTTCTGTTTTACCCTCTGGTTCTAGAATATCAGGACAGTTTTCCTCCATAATTTCTTCAAAGATGTGGTTTGTTTGTTTGTTTGTTTTGTTTTGTTTTTTATCATAGCTTTAATGTAGTTCCAATAATTTTTTAATTATCTCTCCTGGATCTATTTTCCAGATCAGTTGTTTTTCCAATGAGACATTTGATGTTGTCTGATATTTTTTCACTCTTTTGGTTTTGTTTTATAATTTCTTGATTTCTCATAGAGTCATTAGCTCCCATTTGCTCCATTCTAATTTTTAAGGAATAGTTTTCTTCAGTGACTTTTGGAAATCTTTTTAATATTTGGTCAATTCTCTTTTGAAGTCATTCTTCTCCTCATTGGCTTTTTGGACCTCTTTTGCCCTTTGGGTTAGTCTATTGTTTAAGGTATTGTTTTCTTCAGTATTTTTTGCAGGGTTTGCTTTAGCAAGTTGTTGACTTGTTTTTCATGATTTTCTTGCATCACTTTCATTTCTCTTCTTAATTTTTCCTCTATTTCTCTTACTTACTTCTCAAAATCATTTTTGAGCTCTTCCATGACCTGGGAACAATTTGTATTTTCTTGGAGGCTTAGGAACTTTGACTTTGCTGTCTTCTCTTTGTATATTGTGATCTTCTTTGTCATCAAAGTAAGATTATAATTCTGTGGTCTGAGTTTTTTTTTTCACTGTTTGCTCATGTTCTCAGCCAATTACTTGACTTTTAAACTCTTCTGCTTCCAGGTTGGAGGGTGCACTGTCCCAAGCTTCAGGGGTTTTGTGCAGCTCTTTTCAGAGATACTTCTAGGGACTTGTAAATTTTCAGTTATTCCAAGGTGGTATCATCAAGGGTGAGGTGTTTACTTCTTTCTGCCTGTACTATGCTCTATGAGTGACCACAAGCACTCTTTTCTGCCTTGAAACTATGAGGATTCTCTCTTTACCACCACCACAAGCTCCACCACACCAGCCCTCCTCGTAGTCCTATGACCACCATCCAGGACTGTGACCCAGATCTAAGCATGGACAAAGCAAGAGAATCCTTCTCAGCACCTGCAATCTCTCTCTGGTCAGCCACTAAATCCCCCTACCATCGGTGGGCTGAGAACTCTGGAAGCAGCAGCCAACCTGGGACTGCACCAGGACTTGGGCCCAACCATGCTCCTCTCTCACCCAGGTCTGAGAGACATTCTAAGTTTTCTTTGCATTTTGTGGGTTGAGAAGTCTGGAATCTACTACAGTTGCTAGTGATTCATTCCCTGAGATCTGCTCCATGTTCACTGAGGCCCGTCTTTTGTCTGTGTAGCCCATGCTGAGCTGCACTCCTCTCCTAACCTGCTGCAACAGACCTTTACTATCAACCATCCAGGTTGTCTTGGGCTGGAAATTTGTTTCACTCTTTCTGTGGGTTCTGCTGCTCGAGAATTTGTTTGGAGCAAATTTTTATCAACAATCAATTCCATAAGTTTTTGAGGTTCAAATGTTTCTCTACCTCCCTCTCTCCCTCCCCAAGACAACTCACAATCTGATATATGCTATATGTATACATACCTATTAAACATATTTTCACATTAGTAATATTGTATGGAAGATTTAGAACCAATAGCAGGAACCATCAGAAAGTGGAAACAAAACAAAAAAGAAAAAATAGCAAATAATATGTTATGATCGGTCTTCAAACTCCCTAGTTCTTTTGTTGGATGTGGTAGCATTTTCCATTGTGAGACCTTTGGAGATGTCTTAGATCCTTGCATTGCTGAGAAGGGCCAAGTCTTTCAATGTTAGTCAATGCACAACATGGTTGTTACTGCGTACAACATTCTCCTAGTTCTGCTCACTTCAATCAGCATCAGTCTATATGAGTTTTTCCAGGTTTTTCTAAAGTCTGCCTGCTCATCATTTCTTATAGCACAGTAGTATTCCATTACATTCATATACCACAACTTGTTCAGCCATTCCCCAATTAATGGGTATTTCCTCAATTTCTAATTTTTGCCACCCTGAAAAGAGCTGCTATAAATATTTTTGTACATGTGAGTCCTTTTCCCATTTGTATGATCTCTTTGGGATACAGCCCTAGGACTGCTATTATTACTGAGTCAAAGGGTGTGCACATTTTTATAGCCCATTCATAGAGTCATTTTTTGTAAGGATTTGGAGGATTTGGGGGAAAGCTCAAGCAAATCACTGGTTTTACTCTGCCATCTTGGCTCCACCCTCACTTCACTTCCACTTTCAATTTCTCCACCTACTACCTTCAATCAGTAACTTTCCTCCTCTGAGGTTTTCCCAATCTAAATCTATAACCCAGTGAAAATCCTGATAGCTTATGTCTGCAGACTTCTAATATTTCCCCTACCTTCTTTAATGAATTCTGTGTTTGGATCACATTCTTTCTTTCTTTATCAATTCTTGCCTTCATACTTGGGCACTTCAACATACAAAGTAACATTCCCTCAAACACTCTAAACTTCTAGCTCCTCAACTTCTAACTTTTTTATGGCATACTCCTCTATCACCTAGCCACTGCCACAAAAATAGTGTCCATAACCTTGTTTTTGCCATCCCCCTTGAATGTACCAGAGTTTATGATCTCTGATATCCTCTTATCCAATCACAGTCTATTGGCATTCCATTTCTTCTTTTGCCTTCCAATACTAAATCCTGCTCTTCATCTACCTGTGACCTCCAATACCTCAGACTCTTAGTTCTATCCTAGGTCATCATCTCTGCAATAGCTACATCCTTCTTTTTTCCCTTATTTTGAATCCTTGGTGAGCTAGTTCACCTATACATTGTGCTCTTCTCTTATGTGTATGGTCTTTTTATCATATTACCATTTATGTGTTGCCAAGACAGCCTTGGATCACTCCTACCATTTGCTTCTTTTTATCCTATGGATGTTCTGCTGAATGAAATTGGAGAAATTCATGCAACTGTGTTGACTGAATCCATTACATATTTATTTTACATGTATCAACTGGGCCCTCACTGAAACTAGGCAATACTTTTATACTTCCCTAATATTCACTATTTCATTTACCAAAGCAACTCTTCCAAAATGTTTTTATGCTCCCTAAAACCTCCTATGGGTCTTTAAACCTTGACCTTTTCTTCTTCTTTTCCCCTCCTATTTAATATAGTTGAAAAGTCTACTTTTCTCCTTCCTTCCAATGAATTTCATAACTTTTTTGTGTCATTTTTTGAAGAATGACTTATTTTTTCTCTTGATTATCTTTCTTTGTGAAGATTTTAAAATTTTGATTATTTGATTTATGGTTCAAAACTTGATTTACTCCTTCTTTAATCATTTTGTGTCCCTCATGGAAATTGTTCTTCCATGCACTAAGTAGAAAGTTTGGTTTAAACAATTCCTTCCCCGTGATTATTCCTTTTTTCGCATTTTCCATGGAATCTCCTCCCTGGATTCATGAGCTCCCACCATTTTGGTGCCTGTTTCCTCTACAAACACTGTTTTCCCTTCTCCTTCAGTGTTGTTCATGGAGACACAAAGCTCTCTCAGAGGAAGTAAATCTCTATCTTCACCAAGTTAAAGAAGAGGAAAAGTTTAGCCAGTTCAGGGACGATCATCTAGAAAAGAACCAAGGAGTGGAAAGGTTAGAGACCATAATGAGTCTGAAGAATAAGGTTAGGGGATGTAAGAAGGAATAAAAGGTGGAATAACAGATTATAATCAGAGAAAACAATTCATAACTCATGGAAATCAAAATCTAACACTTTTGAGTTGTAGCAAGATCAAACTTTCTAACATTTTCTGTGCATTGTTGGGGGCAGTCTTAAAATAGCTCATGGGAATTGAGTAAACTGAGGAACTGGGAAGTTAAGGTATTTGATGTAGTATCAATATGTATGTTGGCAATGTGAGGGCAGGAATTATGAAAGATAAAAAGACTATAAGACAGTCAGTAAACTCATTAAGAAAGGAGAGTATTCTGAAGGTTAGGTAGACAATAGGTACCAGTGTCTTGATTAAATGATTAATATGGAGTAAGTGAACTCTAAATGAGGAAGGGTTGATAAATGATGATGGAGGGAGAGTATTAGAGTGGTAATAGAAGTAAGAAGGGATTCCAACCATCCCACTATACTCAACAGTGAAATTAAAAACTAAGGATAAAGGAAGAAAGGGCAAAAGTAGGCCTAGAACACCATAAAATAAATCGCATAACCTCCTTACAGATGAATTGATGTATTTTGGGGACTATTTTGTACACTGAGTAGCATGCATAATGGGGAGAGGGAAAGTGGAGGATTGAGAAAAATATGTGAACCATGAAAAGAAGAAAACTCCTGTAGTCTCTCTTTTCTATTTTGGCTTCTCCCTTGGCAAAAAAAATTTAGCTCTATACTCTTCTTTCAAGTCCCTTACCCCTTTATTCTGTTTTTCATCGTGCTCTGCCATGCCTCAGCCTAAGATTATTTCCACTACATTTTGACCAATTATATTCACGTGAAATTAAATGGAGCTGGAGAACATTGCAGACCAGTGCTGACTGAAACTGCTACAAATTTTTCTTATATAATCTTAGCTGGACCCTCATTTTGGCAAGACAATTCACTTTCACCTCATTAATTGAGTCACTCTCCCACTCAGCACAGTGGATTTTACAAAACTATTAATTTCTCCTCAAATCTCTTATGGCTTCCTCCTTCCCTCAGGTTCTCATCTGAGAACCCAGTTGCATATTTGATTTTTAAAAAATGAGGCCATTTACTGAGAGTTCCCTCTTATCTATTCATATTCATTTAACATGATTCAGATACTTTCCACCATAAATTCTTCCTTTAACTCTATCTCACATCAAGATGCACCCCTTCTCTTTGCTGACCTAACACTTATACATACACGTTATCTCATTTCATTCCATTTTCTATAGCATATTGCTCCTTCTATCATTCTTACTCTCTAATTAATTTTTAATTTCTCCCTCTCTAGTAGCTGCTGCCCTACTGCTACAAATAAATCCATATCTCTCCTATCTGGAAAGGATAAAGATCTTTTAGGGTCATTTTAATGTAATAACAACTACATTCTATTTCAACAATCAAAAAATATATTTCCTCTGTTAATTTCTGACTTCAAGAATTTTATGACTTTTACACACATACACACACATACAACTTGCATGACAAATTAGATTTCAAAAATAAATGTCACCTTGAGGTTTATTGGATCCTTCTTTGTTAAACACCTATAGGACAGATTTCTATATTAATGTCTAAAGCAGTTTCTGAAGATCCAGTCAATGTGTCTTAAGGTGATCTGTAGGGAATATTGGTTTCAGATCATGCCCTGATGCTTTTGAAGTTTAACCTTGAAGGTTAGTGTAACAAAGAAAATTGCTTCTTGAAAGGCAAGTAGAAAACTGTTTTCTTTTATTTTTTTCCTTGAAAAGGCTTCTGGTATTTCTTGTTTCCTTGAGAGTCTTAGAGCTATTGTCCTACATTATTTTTTTCAGATAGTTATGACTCATTGAATTGGTGAAAAGCATATACCTATGCCTTAAATCTGGCATATAATCTCAATGTAGTTCATCAATCTTAATGCCCATAAAATTTGGTGAAATGAGATCCTTGTTTAGCTGTGCCAAGATCTTAGTCATGACACTGTGAGTAATTATTATTATCCCACAGGGATAATTATATTTATTTCATTTATCTTGTATTATTCTATGTACATACAGGTATAAAAAAGTTCAACTTATTAAAATGTTTCTTAATTTTCTTAGTTAAATGTATTCAATTCGTTTTGATGAAAATATAAAGTATGAAATGTTGACAAAGTGACAAATATAAAGAAATATATTTTTCACTAAATTATGTTAGGATTTCTAATTTGTCAATATACCTCTAATACATAGTAATATGTTGTAGGTATATTTTAATATAGATAATATTTGATTTTAAGTTCTATTTGGTTAAATAAAATATTATATTCTTTAAGTTCCATTGAACATCACTTACACAAATGTCAATTTAAGGAAACAAATCTGGTTAAAATCTCATCTTACGTATTTGCTGCAAGTCACAACTTCTCTGAGATATTTTAATCTATAGTTTGAAGGAGATTATAGCTGAAATATCTACCTCTGGGTTTTGTCAATGGGTTCAAATGAATTGATATATATAAATTACTTTCAAAAATTTGAACAGCTATTTGTTTCATTTATCATCTTCATCATCATCATCATTGTTTTCATCATCCTTCCTAACCTAATCTTTAAAATAATTTTATTATACTAAATTAAATTCTAGCCATATTTCTTCGTCAAAAATATAACGCATAAATACACATATCTATATACAGTTTCCATCTAAAAGATCCATTTCATTACCCACAAGAAAGATGTAATTTCTAAAAGACTTCATTATTGGTAATTATGGATGTATTCCTACCATGCTGTCAGTGGAACCCCCTAGTAAGGGTCTTTAAACAAAAGTGACTGTTGCCCCAAATAAGAAGAGTTGACATACCATATTTTGAAGAGAAAATAGTGGCTTCTGAGTGAGCATTTTTTTTTTTAAATCTACAATGGGTATCGGTTTTCCTGTTGGTATAGTGAAGAGATTGAAGTAGATGATTTCTAAGGTCACTTTCAGGTTTAAATTCTATGATCCTTTAAAAATAGTGCAGTTATGATGCTTATTGTTTTGATACATAAAAATTCTTTAAGTACTTTATTTCACAAGTACTTGTTTCAAAAGAACTCTATAGTGGCAAGACTATCACTATTTTGCAAATGAGGAAACTGAGGTCAAGAGTATATAAGTATCACTCAGGGTAATAAGCACAGATTACAGGAGCAGACATCTGTCTACAACTGATAATTCTGCTTTAGGCTACTTTAAGCTACTTTCAGACATGTCTCCAACACTGATGCTTGCTAGAGTTATTGGTGGAATCTAATTAATTTCTGAGTGGGTGGAAAGAGACATGTGACACTGCAGCCAGAATGTTGAGGTGGTGAAGAGAATGAGAATATAAATAAAAAAGAGAGAAAGTAATGACAATAGAGTGGATAGGTGAATAATTATATTCAACTTTTGTTTGGGTGTGTCAGGAGGTTGAAGTATTAGAAATCTTTGTGTCAATGTGTGCTAATGTTAAAAGATTCTGTGTGTGTTAGGGGTGAAACCATGTGTGTCTTATGGATAGAATTGCAATGTGCTTCAAGAACAATGCTAACAACACAGGAAAGCAATGAAATTATTAGTCAGATTTGGTATTACATCACTTACATTAATTAATTCTGTGACTGTTTGAGATCTCTATACAATCCATAAGTGAAAAGAGAATTTGTAGGGCACAAAGGTATCTACAACTTAAGGGATAAGTTCCCTGAAAGTGATATCAATGCATCAGTGCAATTTATTTTTGCTTTATCACTTTAGTTGGATTAAGGAGGGTTGTAGAGAGCTTTGGGAGAACAACCATTGAAACTCTACAGACTTATTTTTAATTTTAAGGAGCATTAAACTCTCTGGTACAAAGCCCATGGACTTATTATTTATAGATGACACTCTCTTCCCTTTAGAAAAATACTGGCAACATTTGTTCTTTTTCATTCCTCTCCAACTCTCCATAAGTTTTCTAAGATCACCCAAAGGAGGTTTGGCAATAACATTGTCTATATCCATTGACAGATTGGTTATGAAGGTCACTTGGGCCTGGTGGCTGGACCTATTGAAGATAGCTGAAAGTTATTTTATTAGCTTCTCATTTAACTTTTTGTCATCTTCTAGTTATCTATTTGTGTTCTCTATGTGCCAAGCTGAAGAGCATTCCTTATCCTTGACAGTTAGGTAATTGGCACTGTCTCTACACCATGCCTAAAAGGCCATACCCTTGAGAAGTTAATTGTCACACCCTGCAAAACAGATGAGTTAAATGTACGCAGATGATTTGATAATGCATTCAGAGTTCTCAAAGCAAATAATTTATAAACAGAGAACTGAAAATTATTCACATTACTATTATCCTCCTGTATCACATTAAAACTTCATATCCTTTGAATATTTAGGAAATCATTGAATAGAATCCATAATACAGGAACTTAGAGAACATTTATTTATTTTTAATGTATTATGGAAATATTCTGTTTCTACAATACCATTTCCCTATGTGTCCCCACTCTGACTCCGTTTTTGAGCCGTTCTTTGTAACACTTTTAAAGAGCAAGAAGTGAAAATAAATTTGGCAAAATTGATAAATACATTGAAAAAATGTGACATTTTCACTTGGGTTCAATGTCTGCCCCTGAGAAATACAAGTCACTTCACCTCTCAATGTCCCCAAGATATTTTCTAAGTCTTGTAGTGCCAAAACAATGAAGTTGGATTGAGAGAGAATATTGCCACAAAAAATTTTTACACCAATGAAAAACCCCATACATGAAACCAAAACTACACAACAAATTATTGATGCTAAGAGAGACAATAACATATTGTTAGAAGTTTTATTTCTGGATAATACAAGGAATTTTTTTGGAAATCCAGGTCAAGGACAGTCTTGTTAATTAAACTACTGTCTGATCATCTGAAATAGAGGAGTTAGGAGAGAATGGATAGAGCACTGGGCCTGGAGTCAGAAAGATCTAAATCCAATTTCAAACACTTATTAGCTGTGTCACCTGGGGCAAGTCACTTAACCTATTTTGCCTCAGTTTCCTCAATTGTAAAATGAGTATAATAACAGTTCCTAACCTCTCAGACTTGTTGTTAGGATCAAATTTGAAAACAATTGTAAAGTACTTAGTACAGTACCTGGCACATAGCAGGTGCTATAGATGTTTCTTTCCTTCTTTCAATCCTTCCACCATTTCTAACTCCCTGGAATTTTGGACTCCACCCCTGGTTCTATTCTAATAAGTGAACTTTTAACCTAATTTCACTATGTCCCAGGACCCCAGGTCTCTTTTTTCACATGCACTTCTCATCATGGATAAATTTCTGGCTTCTGTTCCCCTATGGTCCTCCACTTTAGAGCAGCATTTTATTGTCTTCCTCAATTAAAATGTCTGCTCTGTTGAGGCACGGACTGTCTCACTTACTTATATTTGTACCCATTGTACTTAATACAGTGTCTGGCATATAATAACCCTTATTAAAATCTCTCTCTCTCTCTCTCTCTCTCTCATTTTCTCTCCCTCACTCCCTCTCTGTCCCATCCTTTTTGACATTTCAATACTTCAGTGTCAAGATATGTATAACATTAATTTCTATTCAGTAATGAATAGAATTTCATTGCAATTTTTTTAAATCACAAATGGCTGGACAGACATATATAACCTGAGATGTTCTTGATATATCTGGCACTGTTTCAACAAATCATGATCTCATACCAAACAATAAAAGTCTAACTGGTACTTTGATTAGACAATTACAGATTAATCAATTCTGATATCAATTTCCCAAGTAACTAATACAAAATTTTAGTTAAGAATTTAGATATAGATTTTATAGAAATTCAGCATCCAATTAATTTTCATATATGTGAGCTTTTACACTATTAATAATGCATATTAGCATTCTTGCATAGATTTTCTATTTTCTTTAATTCTTTAGACAAAATCTTTAATGGTATATATGCAAAACAATTTATCAAATGCTAGAACTCTTGTAGTCCAAGTTTCTGATTCCACCTTATGTTGAGCAGTCGTCTTCTAGTTTATGCTAGAGCAAGACTTTTCATTCTGTCCCTTCTTCATGGGAACAGGTTTTTGATCTGAGATGAAAGTAGGAAACCGGATTTTTTGATCTAACTATCAATTACAAAAGGATTTCAAAATCTTAAAAAGAAAGAAAAGTGAAAGGATACTTTACATTAAATCTAAACAGTTTTAAATAGAAGTTTGGAGCCTAAAATAATATTATAATCTTATTGGTCACTTGGCTCTTTTTATATTAAAAATCATAATTACTCAGCATTGGAAGGAACATAAGAATCTTAGTCCAACCTATGCCTGGGCATATCTGGTAAGTGGTCATCTAGTCATTACTTGAATCTTTTAGCAGCAAAAAAAAAAAAAAGTACAGAGTTATGCAGTCCATTGTGAAGTATATGATACTGGGAATCAGGAGACCTAAAACTTAACCTTAGATAGTGGCATCACCATGAATTAGTCATTTAGTTTTACTTTGCTTCCTTAAGTCTCTTGTAAGTGGGGAAGATAATATTTGGCCTTACTTTTCTCATAGGAACATTGTTAGAATAAATGAGGCATTGTCCATGAATATTCAGCACTACTTAGAAGACAAATATACTGCAAAACCAAGATATCACCATTATTATTATTGCTATAGTTCATAGAGACTTTCTAAAAAGTCAACTTGCTGAAAGTATGATAGTAATCAGCTACAGGAAAGAGGACACGCACACCATCCCAATACAGGTTTAATAGCTTGACTTCCATTTTGTTCAGGTCTATATTAGAATATAATGTCACTCTGTCTAGTTCATTACAAATTTATATTGTTTCTCATTCCATTAACATCATAGGTTTTTATAGTCAGAACTAATCTATTTTTACTATCTCAACTGAATCTCTCTCTAGTCTCTCCTTCCCCTTCTCTAAATTATGAAATAATTTTAAGGAATTAGAGGCAACAAATGAATTAAATTACATCTTGACTCTTGGAAAAAAGTAAAGAAGGGAATAAATATTTATATATCACCCACTACTTGGCAGGCACTGTGCTAAGCAATACTATTTTGTTTGTTTTACAAATATTATTTCATTTGAGCCTCACAACAAATCTGGAAGATAGATGCTGCTATTATCCCCATTTTCCAGTTGAGGAAACTTAGAAGGATAAGTGCCTTGCCCAGGATCTTAGAGGCAGTAAGTATCAGAGGTTGGATTTGAATTCAAGTCTTCTTAACTTTTGATCTAGTGTTCTATCCATTGTACTACTTAGCTGCCTCTGTAGAATTACATAACTCAATAATGTCTGAATTATTTTTTAAATGATAATAAAATGGCTGAAATTTAATTGCTTAAGCTTGAATAGTACAAAAATGTATTTTCAACAGTGCTGTGAATAACATAAGTAAAGCATAAGTAAGCTGCTTTATTTTTAACTCTAATGTTAGCACACAAGTATTGCCAGTTAGGTTCTATATATCAATTAAAAAGCAATGTTTCTATTTAAATATCACAGTTAATTAATTAAATAATATTTCAGTTAAAATCTACATTCCAGTTAAAAACCAACATGGATACAATTTTTGAACAGTGATTTTAGGGAATAAATAAGACTTTGGCCAAGTCCCACTTCATTGTGCCTTGGTATCTTCATCTGGATGATGGTTTTGTACTAGATATTCTCAAGGTTTATTCCCTTTCACATTTTCTATGATGTGTGATTTAAGAACTTTTTTCAAACTTTTTGCCCAGGGTGACACAGCTAGTAAGTGTCAAGTGTCTGGTCTCAGATGGTATTTTAACTCAGGTCCTCCTGACTTCAGGGCTGGTGCTCCATCCACTGTGCCACCTAGCTGCCCCTAAAGGATTCAGTTTTCAAAAAAGTAAATGCAATTATATAGCATCCACATAAAAGTTTATTCATTTCATTCTAAATTTAATTAAAAATTTATATCTATGAAACATGGCTAATTTTTATTCCTACGTATCTTGAACTGAGATCTCCCCTTGCAAAAAACAAACAAAAACCAGAAAATCAATTTGATACATGTGATTTTAAAGGTATTATTTTTTAAATTAAAATTAAATATCAAGCAAATATAAATTGGGATGACCTTCATGTTAAGATTTTTATATTACCGAAGAATCAGGAAACTAGTTCTAGCTTTTTCTTTTTCTAATTACTGCTATCCTCTCTGGGCAAAACCTAATTTTGACTTTGATTTGAGAAAAAAAAGTTTAAGCCACCTTTACCCATAATAATGAAACCTTTCAATAGTTATGATCCACCTTTCAAGTCAAACCTTTTTCATGTTTTGAAGCTAATGTGTTATATTTGGCTGCATCTTGTCATATTGCATCAATCATATTTCTTAACATGAGATATAATCTGATTTCAGTTGATTGACATAATGTGAATTGAGACACCATAGCCCCAAACAAACAGAAGGTCAAATAAAATAAAAATGAAGCTGACTTTCTATTTTTAATGGTCTTAATATGAAAAACACCTTTGCCCTGGTGAATTTTTGAAATTAACCCAGTAAATGCTGATTTCTTTTATTCTACTTAAGGCTTTATTGCTCAGTTTTGTGTATGCCCAAATGTGCCCACAGTTTCTAAAAGGAGAACTCAATCAATGAATCACTGATATAGTGCTATGATTGATTAAGGTATACACACAGTTCTAATTAAAACACAATTTTAAAAAAATTAGTAATATAACAACTTTTTTGTTAAAAATAGTTTTTTTTTCAAATTAATTAAAACAAACTTTGCCAATTATCAGGTCACATCCTCAGGTAATAACCATAGTCCCCAGAGAAGGCAATCTAATACTCTATCTATGGTATTACTTTTCATTTCTACATACTAGTGAGCTCAGTAGCCAGGGTATAACTACTTTGTGCTCCACTTTTTTCCCCCTTTTTATCTCCTTCCTCCTTTCCTCACTCTTTTCCCTCCTTCCTTTCTTTGTAGCAGCCCTAACTTTTTTTTTTTTGCAGGGGTGGAGGGGATGCAGCTTCACTTAAATTGGAAAAATTGAAGCTCACTATAGGTAAATATCACAGAGTGATATATAAACAGAAAACAGAAATGAGTTATAGTGCTTCATCATTTTCTTAAGTTTCCACAGTTTTCTATCCCTCCATGCATAATTGCACAGGTTATTCTTATTTGTTGTGAGGTGAGATGGAGAGTAAATTAGATCTCTGCTTATAAAAATCTACCCAATTGAAAGATTAATTTTCTTTCTTTCAATCACATGGTAATTACTTCTCAATTAAGGTCAAAGAGAAGGTATATCTAGTCATAAGAACAGGTATTTTAATATTGTGGGCAAAACAAAAGTACTTTCAATACTTTTGAAAAGATTACTTTTTTACCATATCCTTTATTTATTGATTGATTGATTGATTCATCATTTTTTTTCCTATTTCCCTCAAGCAAAGAAACAAACATGGCTTAAATACTTACTATAAGTACTAGGTATACAAAAACAAACAAAAAGAAAGATGCTACCTGCCCTCAAGGTGCTTACATTGTAAAAGGGAAGAAAATACAGAGAGCTGAAAATTTTGGTTTGGGTTGCGCAAGGGGTGGGGAATTAAGATATCTACCACTGTGGCATGGTTTTTAAATGTAAAGAAAATCAGGATTAAGGCCAAGAAGGGAATGAACTCATCTGAGCCTGAGTCCCTCCACCGAAATGTAAACTCTAGAAGGAGTTCATCAATGGAAGAGGAGATGGGCAGGCTTTGATGAAGGAAACACCAGGTTTGAGCTGGCAATATGACTGGTAGTTTACTCTGAGGTAAGGAAGTCCTGATGAAAGTTCCAGAATGATATAAAAATAGAGGGTGTATGGTTTGGAAGCCCAGAAAAATTCAGCAGCAGCACTGGGGTGTGATTGTTCCAGGACAGAGTTGCTTTACTACCCCTATAACTTAACAGAGATTGCATTGCTTGTGAGAGAATGACTCACATAATATGGTCTTCATCATTAGAAGTCTACAAGCAGAAGTAGAATCATTTGCTATGTGCATTGTAAAAAGCAATAATGGTCAAATATGAGTTCTGAGGTCCTTCTTATTCCAGAGCTTCTATGATTCTGTGATTTGTTCACAACAATTATTCATTGGAGCTTGGTTTAAAAAATGTCTTTCTGGTCTATATCCAATCTTCTTTCCCCTATAGCACCCTTCAATGAATGAATGAATGATAATAATGATGATGATAATGATGACGATGATGAAGGTGGTGGTGATGATGATTGAAGATGATGAGGAATTATAGCAAAAAAAGAGGGAAAGGAATACTAAAAACCTCCAGAAGAGAGATCAGAGGAACTCAAGATATCTGTGTAGGAATAACCAGCACCATAATGAAAGGACACTAAATTTCAAGTCAGAAAACTTGATCTTGATTTTTCCCCAAAACCTATGTTTGCTATTTTGTACTTATATTACATTGGACTCATTTTTTTCTCATCTGTAAAATGAAATCTTTTGACTAGATAACTTCGGGAACTCCAAATCATTTCTTTTTTCTTATACTCCATTTCTTTTGCTTCATTTTGTTATTTATAATGACAAAAATATCACTACAAAAGTAATATTTACATTTTTATTGTGAGAAATAATTTTATATGTTATAATTAGAGCTATCATCTTATAATTACTCAATGATGTTGAGGTCTGAATTTACCCAAATGCAGTTAAGGTCACTTCTGCAACCTGATGACAATGATTTTACCAATATAGTCTGAAACAAATTGAGGTCAGTGTACATTTTCTCACAGCCTTGCTCTTAGCTTTCTTCCATGAACTGCAGAAGGTTTCAATTTACTGAAGCACCAAGGTAGGTAAGATCCAATCAAAGTAAAAGCAGAATCAATAAATACTAACCTCAGAGGGCTAAATGGTGGTGACATCAGTCACAAAGAAAATTTGTTTGCAGCTTTGAAATACTATTGTCCTATAGTGGTAAGAAAATGAAAATGCTGCTGGGTGCTCTTATAAGCTTTGTTTACCATACCACATTTAACATGTTAGACCTCTAGCTAACAAGATGGCTTTCATTACATGCTGAGAAATGTGCTTAAACCTGGGGGAAATTTGGCTTCTGTGCCCAATTTGTGAAGGTATTTAATGCTTGAAGCATTGGTTTGACATTCCTGGTTAAACTTTGTAAAAGAAAACCACTTAAAAAAACTTTTTTAATGCTCTGCAAAAATATGTATTAGATGAAAAATTACCTTTCCAGAATAATAGTAGCAATAGATAAGGGTGTGTGTATGTGTGTGTGTATACTCTTCCTCAGTAGTCAAATTCATTTTCCATAAACACTAAAGAACAATCCAAATGCATTTTCCATCTTGGAATTTCCTTTCACTGGAATAAACATAAAATTAGTTAAGCCTTAGATATCCTTGCACCTTAGAGAGTTACTCATGGGAATTTATCTCCACATTTTCATTTGTGATAATATATTAATCATCCTGAACTAATACTAATATATATGTATTAAATCACCCTGCCCTGCCCCGCTATATATATTAGAATGGAAAAAAAAATCTATAGGATACTGTGAAATGTTTCCCTCCCTTTATTCTTTGAGAGAGAAGATTTTATTCTATATTCCAGCATTATACCATACCCCTCACCAAAAGGCACCCAAAAGATGCCTTTGGAAAGGAACTTTTTGGGTCTTCATCAATCCAGGTAAGACTTTTCATCATGGATTTGGAAAGTGTAGTCAGAAGATATTTGTTTATTTGTGAGTAGGTATGTGTGCCAATTATTTATTTGGGTTCCTTTTATATACTGCAACTTTGCTAAAGTTATTAATTACTAGTCATTTATACTAGTTTTTAAACTCATTCACTAGAGTTCTGTATGTCATATCATCTTTCCTCATTGCCTATTTTTATTTCTTCAATTTCATTTTCTTGTCTTATTATTATATCTAGAATTTGTAGTACAGTAATGAGTAATAGTGGTGGTAATGGACATGCCTCCTACAGAATCTTTTTCATACTAGAAATTCATTTCAACTTTTGACTTCTAGCATTTCAAATATGCTCTGCCTTTGAGATCCTTTCCTCTGATTGTGTGGATCCTCCCAGAACTTCCATTTTAAAGAAAATACCCAGACCAGTCTTGTCTTCATTCCTCTCTGATTCTCTGGAATTTCTCTACAATGACGTGTTGGGGACACTTCATTCACTCTGCCCTCTCCACTTTCAGCTTCTTTTTATATAGTGTTTTCCCCCACTAGAATGAAATCTTCTTCATGGTAAGACTTGTTTTTCTTTCTACTTTTATTTGTATTAACAGCACTTAGCACAATTCCTGACACATGATAAGCACTTAATAAAATCTTGTTGACTGATTCTACTATTACTAGACTATAGAATCTTGAAACTGAAAGGAATATCAGAATAGCATTCTATGGAAGACAATGCCACAAGAATTTATCAAACACTTATTGTGCTCTCTGTACTGTACTCAGCACTGTGGTTACAAATACAAGATGAAAATGAGCCCACAATATTCAGCTATCCTTTCATGGCCTATGGTGCTGGAGATACTAATCATAATTTTTCAGAAAATTTTCCTTCTGATGAGTTGAAATCTGCCTCTGTGTTATTGTGTTCATAATTGAGAGGTTTACCCTTTTAGTATAAGCAGTACAAGCATAATCTTTCTATATGACCGGCTTAAAACATTTGATAATAACGTCACTATCCCCCCCACTCATACTTTAAAGATATTCTCTTCTACAAGATAAACATCCACATTCCTATCAAATGATCAATATAAGGCATGATTTTCAGTTTTTTCACCACCCTAGTCAAGCTACTCTTGATACACCCTTATTTGTCAGTGCCTCTTCAAAAATGTGCTTTAAAAACTGGGAAGGGAGTGCTTTTGACATCTGACCTGAACAGATTACAACATTCTTAACTTCCTGGATTTGGAACCTATGTTTCCATTAATGGATCCTTAAAATACATAAACTCATTGGTCTGTCTAATCACACATTCAGTTCATATTGAGATTACTTTCCATTAAAATAACTAAATCTTTTATTTTATTTTCAAATTAAAAAGCTCCATTTATTTCAGCACAGATAAATGGGGGGAGGGAGATAAGAAATAAAAAGAAATTATCTTTTCAACAAAGCCTTCATCTTAAAGATATCAGTAAATAGGATGAAACACTTAAGTTTTTATAGTACTGTGGTGATCAGGACTTAACACATAGGTATTTCTGACAAATTTGGCAAATAATTATTTCCTTTCTAGTTTCATTCACCTGTATAAATGGATATAGGCATCTTTGCAGTGAAATCAGGTTGGAAAATATAGACAAAGGAGGATGACCAACAGCTAAGCCCAAAGTAACATGATAGAACTGAACCTAAAAATGGACAGTTGTCTAGAACTGATTTTGACATAAAGGGTGGTATCATAAGTAAATTACAAAAGCATGGAAAAAATATACCTGTGAGATCTTTGGATAAGGGAAGATCTTATGAACAAACAAGAGATAGAGAGGATTAGACAAAGTAAAATATATAATTTCAAATAGAAGAAATTAAAAAAAAATCTTTTGTACAAACAAAACTCATGCAGGCAAAATTATAAGGAGAACAGGAAACTTGGAAAGAAAATTAATAAAGGCCTCATTAATCAAATGTATAGGAAACTATGCCAAATTTATAAAAATAAGAGTTCTTTCCTGGTTGATAAATAGTCAAAGGATGTGCACAGAATGTTTTTAGAAAAAGAAATTAAGGCTATCAATAGTCACATGAAAAAAAATGCTGTAAATAACTACTGGTTAGAGAAATGAAAACTGAAACAACTCTTATATACCAGTTCACACCTTTTGGATTATCCTTTATGACAGAAAAAAAAGCAAATGTTGGAGGAAATGTGGAAAAATTGAGACACTAATCCACTGTTGGTTGAGTTGTGAAAGAGTCTAACCATTCTTTAAAACAATTAGGAACAACATCCAAAGGGATATAAAAATTTGCATGCCCTTTGACCCAGTAACAATACTCTTAGGGGCTATATACCAAAGAGATCAAAGAAAAAGGAAAGGATCTATTTGTACAAACTATTTATAGAAGCTCTTTTTTTCTGGGTGTGGTGGCAAAGAATTGGAAATCAATGGGATGCCCATCACTTGGGGAATGGCTAAATCGGTTGTGTTATATGACTGTGATGGAATACTCTTGTGCTCTAAGAAATGAAGGCAGGATGCTTTCAGGAAAACATAGGAAGGCTTATATAAATTCATTTGAAATGAAATGAGCAGAACCAGGTAAACATCATACACAGTAAAAACAATATCATAAGGATGATCAGCTGTGAAAGACAACTACTCTGATCAAGACAATGATCCAAGACAATTCCAAAGGACCCACAAAAAAAATGCTGATGAACTCCAAATGCAGATTGAAATACAACTTTTTAAAAAATTTTAGTGTGTTTTCTTTTGGTTTGTGCTCGCTTTTGCAACATGGCTGATATGAAAATATATTAAATGTGTTTTGTCTGACTTCACCTGTATAATCAATATCAAGTTTCTTGCCTGCTCAAGGAGGAATAAGGATGGGAGGAATAGAGAGAATTTGGAACTCAGAATAATAAGAAAAAGATTGTATATGTGTGTATGTGTGTGCGTGTATAATTGGAAAATATTTAACAATAAAAACAAAAATGATCTTAAAAGGAAATTATGTGGTAGTTTCTTGTTTTAATAATTATGAGCTTTTTCTAAAAAAAAATCTCACTTAATATTGTCCTTGTTTCTTTACCTCACTGCCTACTATAGGGAATAGAGAAATAAATGTGGATCTTAGAATAAGGAGATTTTAATTCTGTCTCGAATAACAATTTGCTCTATGACTCTAAAGGAGTCACAGCATCAGTTTTCATCTCTAACAATTGGAGACAACCATATCACATATAGAGGCAAAAACAAGATGGCAGAGTAAAAGCAGTGACTTGCTTGAACTCTCCCCACAAACCCCTCCGAATACCTATAAAAATGGCTCTAAACAAATTCTAGAGCAGCAGAACCCACAAAAAGATAGAGTGAAATAAATTTCTTGCACAAGACAACCTGGGTGGTTGATTAGAAAAATCTATTGAGTAGGGATGGGAGAGGAACACAGTTCAGCCTGGATATACAGGCAAAGACCAGGCCTCAGGAGGACTGAATCATGGGCAGCTGTGGCAGTTTCAGATTTCTCAATCCACAAAAGCCAAAGACATCTTAGAAGGTCAGTAGGAAAGGTCTGTGACCACGGTAAGAGAGAAGCTCAGTTCCAGCCCCAGTCCAGGGGCAGCCCCAGGGGACTACACATGTATAACCTGTTTTGAGTTGCTTGCCATCTCAATGAGGGTGGATGGGGAGGGAGGAAGGGAGAAAGTTTGGAACCCAAAGTTTTAAAAACAAATGTTAAAAATTGTTTTCATATGCAACTGAGAAATAAGATATACAGGCAATAGGATATAGAAATATATCCTGCCCTACAGGAAAATAGAAGGGGGAGGACATAAAAGAAGGGGGGGAGATAGAAAGGAGGGCAGATTAGGGGAAGGAATATTCAGAATGCACACCATCTTGGGGTCGGGGGAGGGACGAGATGGGGAGAAAATTTGGAGCTCAAAATCTTGTGGAAGTGAATGTTGAAAATTAAAAATAAATTAATAATAATAATAATAATAATAATAACAATAACAATAAGAAGAAGAAGAAGAGAAGAAGAGAAGAAGAAGAAGAAGAAGAAGAAGAAGAAGAAGAAAATAGAACACAAAAAACTACAATATCACATATAGTAAAGGCATCTGGGTTGTATAGTGGATAAAGCTGAATTTAGAATAAGGAAGACCTGTGTTCAAATTTTGCCTCATACATATACTATCTCTGTGATCCACAACAGGTCAAGTAAATACTATCTCCTTCAACGACTTCATAAAAAAAGGGAGGGAGAAAATAATAACACCTACCTCCCAGGGATGTTGTAAGGGTCAAATGAGTTAAAAATTTGTAAAATGCTTTAGCAGAGTTCCTGGCACACAGTAGCCTCCACATCTTCTCAACAAAAGGTTTTGAAAAACAGATGATATATGAAGCATTTCATAAAACATGTATATGTATACGTATATACACATATATATGTAAATACATTCATATGTCAACTGCTGTAATTATTATAATATAATCCCTTGCATAGAGTAAGTACTAGATGAATGTTTCTTGATTCATTTAGTGGGGACAGAAATATTTATTTTAGTATTTTTATAGCAGATTTTTTTCTTTTGTCTTATTGTCACCTGAAAAGGGTGAATATTGTAACAAACAAGAGTGAGAACCTTTGAAGACAATGACATTGAAAGGCATTATTATGTTTCAGATTTCTTAGACCTTATTTTTATGTAAATGAGGATCTTTCTTCAAATAGTATAGGATATATTTTTTAAGGATTCTAAGAGGAGTCCTTATATGAAACAGCTTCACTTTTGAATAACTCCCTTTCCTAACCCACAAACAGTCTTTATGGATATTTTGCTGGTCAGATCACTACAGGATGATGTCTCTTGGTGTCAGTCTACAAGGTCACAGGAGGATACCATCCTCAAATTCTAGTTTAATATAATTAGCTTTTGCTCTGGTTCAAGGTACCTGAGTAAAATGCAAGGAAGGTGGTCATTTATCCCTGTTTGCTGAAGTGACCAAAGCATATTAGAGTTATATAGATCAGTGGTCATTATAATTTGTGTGTTATGTGTAGAAGACCTTTAGCTTCAGAGTAATAAGTCTTGGTTCACTTGGTTTCCTAGTTTCTTGTCAATTTTAGTTAAATATTGATAACTTTACAGAGCAGAATACTGAATGTTCATTTTGCAGGTAGATTGCATACAATTGGTGCAGTGAACCATTTTTATATGCTGTAGAGATGGAATAGTGATATAGCATGCTGGCATTATAAAATCCCATTTAACAGAACCTCATAAGAAGTATATAAATGCTGTTAACCCTCTATATTTTAAATTCTGAAGCTAAACCAGGCATATTGAAGCCAAATAAAGACATGAAATATACACTGCTTTGCAAATAAAATTCATAAGATGTGTCTGAAATTTTGAAGGCACCTTGGCAGATACTTTAAGAAAATCAAATTCATTCACCTCAGAGAAAAATCTGACAAAAGAATAAGAATGCAACACACATTTGTATGAAATTAATTTTATTGTATACATATTTTGCAAAGACAAGGTAAATTTTTGATCCTAATTATTTATTCCAGCCCCACTGCCAACAAGAGTACAATATAATTTGGTTTTCCAAAGAAAATTTTTATTGTGCTATACCATACTTCATGCAATTGATAAATATTCTGTAAAATTACAAGAAAATATAACTTCCCAAAGCAAAGCATATTTTAATACATAAAGAAAGCTTATTTTTTCAATAATTCAGTGATAAATCTTACTATGAAGTTAAGAATTCCACATAATTTGGTTTAATGGAAATTTCATGAGCCCAGGTATCAGAAAACTGAGTTCATATTGGAGCTCTAGCAATTAAATAGCAGAATGGCTTTGGGGCCAGGCACATTGCTTTCGTGGGCCTTAGTTTCTTCATCTTTAGGATGAGGGTTAATTTCACATGAATCTGAAGTATCTCCATTCTCTAAAATGCTACAATTTGTGCACTTTTTAAGTTTGATATATAATGTGGCGATGTCAGTATTAACTCATGAAGTCATAGAAATTAAAGGAATTAATGTCTTCCCCAAATATTTTTAAAGGACAACAGCTACCCATTTAATGATCTATAAAACCCAGGCAACTTTTCTTTAACCATATGAATTTCTTTGGTCTGATATCAACTGTAATTTTATAAAAAGATTTTTTAAAATCATTTTCAAAATCCTATGAAAGGATTTGGGTCAAACTGAATTCCTGGTAACCATGCTATTATTACCCCAAACCAAAATTCCTTTTGAAACATAAATATACCTGTTTTGTCCTTTAAATTGTTATCCATTACAATAGAAAGAAACCCATTAAGTAAGTGGATTTTATCACAGAAACCTAGAACTGGGAGTTATGTATTATTCAGTCTGTTCCCTTGTTTCTAGAAAGCCAAACCAGGTAATCAGTTAATCAGCCAACAAAACTTTATTGAATCCATTCTTTGTAAACCATTGAGAAAAATGATTGACTATTTTCATTTAAAATATCCTATTTAACTCTCTTCCAAAGTTTTTTCATCATTATTTAGTGGGTAGAGTTCAGGACTTAAAATTAGCAGGACCTAGATTGAGATTGTGGGCACCAAAGCAGCACAGTGGATAAGACACCACAACTGCAGTCAGGAAGACTCATCTTCATGAATTCAAATCTGGCCCTACATGCTTACTAGTTGTGTCACCCTGGCTTAGTCATTTAACCCTGCTTGCCTCAGTTTCCTCATATGAAAATGACCTAGGGAAGGAAATGGCAAACCACTTCCATATCTCTGGCCAAGAAAACACCAAATGGGGTCATGAAAATTTTGACATGACTGAAAACCACTGAACAACAACAATATTCAAATATTGTATATGGAACTTCCAAGCCATGGGATGATGGGCAAGTTACAAATCTATCTGAATCTCTATTTCTTCAGGAAAAAAAGTAAGAGGATACCACTGGTATATCTCTCCCCAATTTCTCATTTAGATAAAAAGGCATAATTTATAGATAGCACTCTACACACTTTTAAATGCTTACTTTTAAGTGCTATGCTAAGATGCATTATTATTATGGACTTCTTTCAAGTCTCAGTCAAAATCCTACCTTGTTCAAGAAATCTTTCCTAGTCTTCCCTAAAATTATTGCCTTCCCTCTGATATGACTTCCAATTTATCCTGTATATATTTTGTTTGGATACAGTTAAATTCACATTGTCTCTCCCATTAGACTATGAGCTCCTTGAGTGTACGGACTGTTTTTTGTCTTCCTTTGTATCCCTACAGCTTAGCACGATGCCTGGCACATATTAGTCACTTAATCAAATACTTGTTGACAGTCTAAAAATGCTTCATATTTCTTCTCTGGTCATTTGTGAATTCTTTCTTCATATAATTTGTATAAAACGAAGAAAACACAAAAACTGACATTTACATAGCATGTGAAATGGTTTACTGAGCACTTTTCTCATAACATCCTGAAGAAGCAGGGAGCAAAAGGAACATAAACCCATTTTATTGCAAAGTTAATTGAGAATGAACTAGAATAAGATATGACATATCAGTTATTTATCCAAGGTAGGCTTCAAATACTTTAAAAACAACAGCAACAACAAAAGAGCTTATTTCTGGCTCACCATGTTGTCTCTATCCTGAAAGTTGTTTTTCTCTTTTTTTCTTTTCAGTCCCTTTGACAAAAGTTTACTCATTGTCAGAAAATATTGATATGGACAGCCAAGGCCCCATGCCCTTTCTTCAATCATTTGTTGATGGCACTAGTTCTCTGCATCCTGCAGTGAGGAACTCTATTACTCTTCTTTTCTTTGTATGTGTCCCATTTGGCAACAATTCTCTTCAACTACTACTGATTTCCCATCTGTTAGATCTCAATACAACTTCCAGAAGAGGAATTTCAACAAGAAATTGTTCTGATGGTCATTAGATAAATATTAGCAAAAAATACCTAGGCTTCAAAACAAAACAAAACTAAGCAAAGATGACCTTGACATGAAACACTAGGAAAAAAATGTAAAAGAGACCTGAAGTAAATGAAAGCAGGATTGCTTAGAACCATGGAGCTGGAGGGGAATTTGACAGATCTAGTTTAATTTTCTTTCACTTGGGACTCCAAGTGAAATAGAGCAGAGTTAATCTTGTATTCATACCAGTATTTATTGGCCCTCACTCTCTGCGAGTCAATTGGAATATCTAAGCCCATATTCTTCTTAATTTCCCTCATTGTAAAAATAGAACATCAGGAGATGGACAATGAAATTGTTAAGATAACTTTTACACATTTGAAGGCTAAATTGTTATCTTTAATTCAAGCTAAAGAGTCAAAAAAATTAAAGTTTTTTTCAAGGATTTTATTTTGCCTCTACAGTACTACCTTCATAATCTTTTATGCTAATCATTCATCTTCTTTCATTTTTTGTACTTTTATTTCAAGTATATTGTGCACACACATAAACAAATGCTCTGAATTTTGGTGAATATGAAGGTCGGTTTTGTTCATCCTTCATTTTTTTAAAAGAGGACCAATGACAGCATGTGGGATGTCTTTGCTTTTGTGTGAATTGGATTTAAGTGAGGCAGAGTTGCACAAAGTCATCAGCCTCACTCTCTTTTCCAGTCATTGAGGGCCAGTGGCAAGAAAAAAGTCAAGGTGACTGGTAATGGCATATGAAGGTGGATTGTTCTTAAAGTGCCATTCTTATATAATAGAATTGTTGATGTGGCTAGAACAAATTTTGAATACGATCTTTATGAAACACACTATTTAATTTTAAAATAGCTTTTAGGGATTACAAAGTTTATCTCCTTGATGGCAGAGACTATCTTTGTCTTTCTTTATATTCCCAGTGGTTGACTCATAGTAACCCTTTAATAAATGATTAATTAATGGAATTAATGGTGATCATCCATCTTTGGTTTTTTTGTTTGTTTTGGTTTATTTGTTTTTGTTTTTATTAAAGTATAATAGGAAGTAAGGGCTAAGAGAAAAATCATATTGCCTCAATAATTGTGTAAATGGTGTGTGTGTACATGCACACATATACCAACTAATAAATTAATTATATTTAATTATTATTAGCTAAGTAAAAATCATTTACTTAATATTTTAATTATATTGTACTTACATAATTGGATTAATAATTGATTTGACATATACATTTATTTAATTTCTGCTCAATAAAAATTAAATGAAGGCTTAGTAAGTAACAGAGAAACATTTCTCTAGAAAATAGATGGTAAAACATAAAACTCATAAAAAGACTTGGTAATGCAAATTACATCCTTAAGCTATTCTACCCAGACCTTTACTTAGCAATTCTATTTTTTTTAAATTCCCATACAATTGACCAAGTATGAGTAATCTCTACATCAATTCTTTTCTCCAGTGGTAACATAAACACTTGTACATTCTGAAATAAAAGACTTGAAACATTATAGCCACTCTGTTCATACCACAATAGTTAAGATTATGTCAGCATTTCTATTACATACCCAGTTTCCTGAAGTTTATAAGTTGCAATAAAATCTAACCCCCTGGGTTGAATCTTTACTTACAGAGGTATTTTTCAGCACAACGTATGGAGATAGAGCTGCGAGACTCCCCATTACTGTTAATGGAAGCAAGGTCATGCACCTTTTGCCCAGCACATTGAAGAGATTTACCCTGTAACTTCCCAACAGGGAGAAAATGATTTTAACAAAATGTGAGAAATATTTCTCTTTGATTTCAGTTGACTTATAAAGTATATTACCTATCCCTCAGGAAAACAGATTTTTCTTTTCATTTCTAGTCTTCTGGACAAATTGGCTCTCAGTCCACAAGTTGGATGGGCAAGCTATACTAAATGCCATCTACATGTACATTATCCATGTATATTCTCCATAAATACTAACCAAACCTACATGTATACATATGCATACATATATGCACATATGTATATGTGTGCCTGTATATAATATATATATATGGGTACCTATACACATATGTGTGTATAGTTATGTACTATTTTTACTGTCTTGAGCTTTACTTTTTGGGAAAAAAGTCTAATTTATTTAAGGCAGATATTAGATTGTCAATTCTGTTACCTTACTTCATTTGGCAATGTTATTTCAATAGTGTACACATTCAAAAACTTTGATTATGATATTTTAATTTCTTCAATACAGTATGTGACTGATAGACTTGTTAATTATGGGAAAGTTTCTGAGATGCATCCTCCAAAACCAATTGGAGTTTCTGAAATATGTATACATCACCCAAGTCATTCAATATTGTCAATGAGTCATTCGTTGTTTAAAATTTAACCAAAATTATTTTGATTGGTTGTATTAGGGACATTGTCTATGGAAGTAGTGACTATATTTTTCTTTAAAGGTTATATGACTTATGCCTGAATTTCTCCCCAATACTCATAAATCTTATAGCCATTGTTTATTAAGCAAATTTAACAAACTTTTTTTTTTCAGAAAGTAGATGCCAGTTTCCATGAGTCCTAAGAGTGAAATTACTTGATCTAAAACAAAATGCACTTGAATAGACAAAGCTTTTTAATATCAAATCCAGGATTATCTGCAGAATCCCCTTAGTCATAGCATTTCAGACCAAAAAAAAATTCATATTATAATACACACACATACATACACACACTACACAGTTATTGAGTATAAGGCAAAGTCCTTTTGATATAATATAATAATATGGACCAGTGATTTCATTAACATAGAGAACTCCTTATGGAGAAACTTATGGTACTGATTCAGAATAGCATATGATCTTCAGTTTATAGCATTATGGTTGGCTGTTGTACTGAGATTTTAAACGACTTGCCTAGGGACAAAGAATCAGGATATGTTACAGGTAGAACTGGAAGCCAGTTCTTCATTTCTATGTATTATACTATAATTCTTAATGCATGTTTATTGATTGTATAATATGCATTACCATACTTTATACCCTTCAAAACAGATTTCTCATTCATAACTAAATATGTAAGTAGATTTACTTATCATACTCTTACTTAACTTACTTGGGAATATTGGTGCCTCCTGTACAAAATCTACCATCTGTTCTTTTACAAAGTAAGGATTAAATACTATAAAATATACAGGAGGACAGATTGTAATTTGGAATATTTGGCTTTTTATGTAAGTGATACATAATTTATTTCATGGACCTGATTTGAAAATGTGTTTCTCTGTTAACTTACTAATCTCTTAATTTTCATTGAGCAGTGTCTATGCATTATCATGTTAGGTAATGGATGAAAATTGATAAAAGAGAAGAGAACTTACTATGCATCAGTATATATTTGCAATTTGAATTGGTTTTAATGCCATGTAAAATTGATAAAGCTAGGGTTTTCTGTGATTTAGTAAAGTCTCTTTAACACACATTTTTGTTAGCCAAACTCAAAATTTCCAATTATAGGAAAAGGAAATAATAAATTCGAAACCAGATTGTTAGCTTGAACTTAACCTAATGCCTAAGCAAAATTACTGAATGAGAGTGTGTTATATATGAAGAAAAAGATCTATGTAGACATATGAAAAGTAGGAAGGAACCACCAATTCTAAAATTTTCCATTATATTCTCTCTCTTCCTCTCTCTCTCTCTCTCTTTCTCTCTCTCTTCTCTCTCTCTCTCTCTCTCTCTCTCTCTCTCTCTCTCTCTCTCTCTTCTCTCTCTCACCCCTCTTTCTCCTCCTTCTCTTCTTTTTTCACTTCTCTCTCTCCCTCTTCTTCTTCCTCTTCCTCTCTTCTGGTATTGTCCTAATGTTCAAAATTTGGTTGAATGACTCTGAGGTCTACTTGAATTCTGCTTTATTTAAATCCGAATTATTTGTTGCAAATAAATTTCTTTGGAATTCACCCTTAAGATTATGAAAATGTGTCCAAAGATATCATTCAGGATTTTTGAAAATAAACTTTCTATCAGTATTAATAGTATGTACTTCTAGCACTGATCCAGTGCCCCAAAATCCTGGGATTAGACTCCTACCCCAGACTCCAGTTGGTGTGGAGTAATGAGGAGCCTGTATTGAGAAGCACCAAGGTTGTTACTAGGAGTTGAAGAATAAGATGTAAGAAGAAAAGGAATGGTCACTATGGGAGGAGCACCATGTTAACTGTGTCCTATCCTATTAGATATTGTAGTTGTTGATATTTTACCATTTCTGATACTAATACACTGTTATTGATGCAGCAGTATCATTGTAAATCTATTACATGGCCCCTCTCATAAGGAATGACAATGTGGTTTTATTTTACTTGTAATTTATTCTTCATTTACAGGTACAAGATGCTAGGAGATGCATATATCCAGGAGAGGTACAATCAGACTGGAAATCAGCATGTCACACTTTAAAAAAAAATTTTTAGGCAATTAGGGTTAAATGACTTACCTAAGGTCGCACAGCTAGTAAGTACATGTCACACTTTTAATGGTCATTTATTTCAATATCTATCATACATACCACTACACCTATGGATTCAGACTAGCTCTAGTTTACACACTTGAGCAGATATTCAGGACTTGTGCCCTTACCATGTACTTGAGGTCTGGGAATTAGTGATATATCACAAAGTGTATTGCATGGATGATTTCGTGAGATGCATTTTATACTGTTCATTTAATGTTTTTGTTGTCATAACGCTTCTTAAAGTAAATCATTCTCACTCTCACTTTGATATTAGCTCATGATAAATTCTGTTTGGTCCAACTATGAGTAGAAATTCAGTAGGTTTGCATGAGGAATATTGATGTGAATTGTTTTTAACCATAAAATAGGTACATTCCTAGAGTATCAGTTTAGGATTCTGTTATATATACACTAACTGCTTACATGTTAAATGTACAATGACTAAATGTTTTCGGTGGTACTCTACATATTTCCAAATTTTACCAAGGACTGGGCATAGAACTTTAATGAATACACACATACACATATATTCAATTTCATTTCATGAACATTTATTTACCACCAGCTATGTGTGCTCTTTTTTTTTCCTAAGCAGGGAGTGAGATAAGCAGATAAAATTGATGTACTTTTATGTTTGACCCTGGGAAAATCATTTAAATTTTGACTCACATTTACCTCACCTTAGAAATTGCCATAGATTAGATGATCACACTGTTCTCCTGCCACTCTAAATCTCTAAATCTTATGAATAAAAAAAGGGTTTTTGTTTTCAAGGATTTTAAAATCTATTAGGTGAGAAATTAGGCATATATATATATATATATATATACATATATATATATATATATACATATATATGTATATATGCAATAAAAATTAGAGATTAAAGATTAAAAGTGCTTTGACAGTTTACAGGAGGTAAATTGTGGCTTAGGAAATCATACAATACCACATGGAGATACTGAAATCAAAGTAGAATTGGATTGTTATGTCCATCTAAGTGTTATACGGCTTTCAATGTCAAACTCCCCAAAACAATCATGTATACTTTCTGACTGCACTTTCTCATCATTAATTCCCTTTCCATAATCCTTGAGATCTGGCTTCCCACTTGGTCACTCCACTGAAATTCTTCACTCAATTTTTTACATCATTCTTTGAAAATGTAAATCTAATGGGCTTTTCACAATCTTCATTTTTTTTTACAACTTACAGCTTTTGACATCATTGATCACTGCATTCTTCCATGATGATGTCTCATATCTTGTCTTCTTGGATGTTGCTTTCTCTGGCTTAACAAATACATGGATGGGTGAATGAATGAATAATTGAATAAATGGATGAATGAAAAGTGTTTAACTATGTGCCAAACACGATTTAAGTCTTGTGGTTTTAAGAGGAAAATCAAGATATCCCTTACATTCTGACTTCTGCTTACAGGAACCAAGATGGCAGAGTGAAAAGGTAGTCACTCTCACTCTCCCCAATCAACCTTTGAAAACCCAGAAAATATCACCCCAGAAAAAAAAAAACCCAGGAACACCTGAACTAGAAGAAAGATAGGGAACAGCAGTGTAGCAGCCAAGCAAATGGGTCTCCCAGTACCTCAGCAAAAATAAGGGAGGCAGAAATACAAGGGGCCCCAGGCTGATAAGTACCCTGCAGCATTCATCCAAAAGGAGGTGAAGAAAACAACCTAAAGGCTTCCTAAAGCCCTGGCCTTGCTGATTCCAACCCAACACCAGGTGAGCTGTCAGAGCCCTGAAACCTCCAACTATGAAGAAATCCTTAAGCCCAGGTGGTAGAACAGGCAAACACCAACACCTGTACCTCCTAGTGCCTCAGTGAGGGCAGGGGAACCGGTGGAAACCAGGTCAGAAAACCACCAGGTGCCTCAGCACTCTGCCTCAAAAGAATCTCCCACTGAATTAGCAGAAGAGGGAAACAACACTGCAGGGGCCCCCAGGCAAATAAACACCCTGCAGCACCCATCTAAAAGGAGCTGAAGAAAGCTGAAGGAAAGGAAAAATTCTAGAATTGCCTGAAAGTTGCAGCCTTGCTGATTCCAGCCCAACACAAGGTAAACTGCCAGAAACCTACAGTCTCCAAATGCCGGCATAAGAGGCCCCAGCACACAAAGCCAGTGACCAAGACCTAGGCTTCCAACAGGAGAAGCTTGGGTCAGTGCACTCTGTTCCCCAGCAGCAGAGCTCTTTAAAGGCCAGGGAGTAAAGAAACACCATGAGTAAAAAGAATAGATTCACATTATGAGAAGAGTGAATATCAAACAGAAATTCTAAAGAGGACAACATTGTCAACAAACCCACATCTGCAACAACAAAAGGGAATATGAACTGGTCTGAAGCCCAAAAAGCCTTCTTAGAAGAGCTCAAGAAGGATTTTAATAGTCAAATGAGAGAGGTAGAAGAGTCCTTCAAAAACACAGTTGGCCAAAAGAAAAAAGGTCCCTGAAAAACACAATTGGCCAATTGAAGAAGGAAGTACAAAAAATGACAGAAGAAAACAATCTGTTAAAAACTAGAATTGGACAAATGGAAACTAATGTCTCTATGAGAGAGCAAGAATCAGTCAAACAGAAACAAAAAAATGAAAAAATAGATGAAAACATAAAATACCTCATCAGTAAAACAACCGACCTGGAAAATCGACTCAGGAGAGACAATTTAAAAATTATTGGACTACCTGAAAATCATGATGAAAAAAAGAGCCTGGATAGTATCTTACAGGAAATCATAAAGGAAAACTGCCAGAAGTCCTAGAACCAGAAGGGAAAATAACCATAGAAAGAATCCATTGATAACCACCTGAAAGAGATCCCAAATTGACAACACCAAGGAATATAATAGCAAAATTCCAAAATTACCAGATGAAAGAGAAGGTGCTGCAAGCAGCCAGAAAGAAACATTTAAATATCATGGAACCACAGTCAGGATTACACAGGACCTTGCAGCTTCTACATTAAAAGACCGCAGGGTGTGAACATGATATTCCATAAGGCAAAGGAGCTTGGAATGCAGCCAAGGATCAATTACCCAGCAAAAATGAGCATCATTTTTCAAGGGAGGAGGTGGATATTCAACAAAATAGGAGACTTCCAAACTTTCCTGATAAAAAACCAGAGCTCAACAAAAAATTTGATCTTCAAGTACAGGACTCAAGAAGGACTTAAAAAGGTAAATGGGACAGAAAGATACAATATGTTGTTAATAAGGGGGGGGCTGTTTAAACCCCTACAAGGGAATATGACACTTGCAACCCTTGAGAACTGTATTGTTATTACACCATGTTAAAGGAGTATACATAAAGAGGGTGGATATTAGTTGACTTTGATGTAATGATAAAAAAAAATCTAATCAAGTGGGTTAAATGGATCCAAATAAGTGGATCAATCTGATCTTAGAAAATGTACTGAGAAAGGAGGAGGCAGACAAGGGTAAATTACATTACAGGAAAAGACACAAAATCCTATTACAGCAGAGGGAAAGAAGGGAGGGGGGAGCATTGTTTGAACCTTACTCTCATCAGATTTGGCTCAAGAAGGGCATAATATAATCAGTTAGGTATAGAAATCTAACTTGCCCTATAGGCAGTAGGAGGGAAAAGGGGAAAGAAAAGGGAGGGGGAAAGAAGGGAGGGGGAAAGAGGGAAGAAGCAGGAAGAGTAAAGGGGAAGAAAAGGGAAAGGGATAATAAAAGGGGGGAGGGACTGAAGGAGGCGGTGGTCAAAAGCAAAACACTAGTGAAGGGGGAAAGGAAAAAGGAGAAAGAAAAGCATAAATGGGGGAAAAGGATGAAAAAAGACACAGATAGTAATCATAAGTGTGAATGTGAATGGGATGAAATCTCCCATAAAATGGAAATGGATTGCAGAATGGATTAAAAACCATAATCATATAATATGTTGTTTACAGGAAACACATTTGAAAAAGAGTGACACATACAGGGTAAAGGTAAAAGGCTGGAGCAGAATGTATTATGCTAGAGCTGAAGTTAAAAAAAGCAGGGGTAGCAATCCTGATCTCAGACAAAGCAAAAGCAAAAATAGATCTAATCAAAAGAGATAAGGAAGGAAATTACATCCTGCTAAAAGGCACCACAGACAATGAAGTAATATCATTACTAAACATATATGCACCAAATGGTATAGCACCCAAGTTCTTACAGGAGAACTTCAGGGAGTTACAGGAAGAAATAGACAGCAAAACTTTACTAGTGGGGGACCTGAAACAAAATTCTAGCAAATAGATTGCAGCAACTTATCACAAGAATAATACACTATGACCGGGTAGGATTTATACTAGGAATGCAGGGTTGGTTCAATATTAGGAAAACCATCAGCATCATTGAGCATATCAACACAAAACCAACAGAAACCACATGATCATCTCAATAGATGCAGAAAAAGCTTCTGATAAAATACAACACCCATTCCTATTAAAAACACTAGAAAGCAGAGGTATAAATGGAGTCTTCCTTAAAATAATAAATAGCATTATCTAAAACCTTCAGCAAGCATTTTATGTAATGGAGACTGGCTAGAAGCATTTCCAATAAGATCGGGGGTGAAACAAGGATGTCCATTATCACCACTGTTATTCAATATTGTACTGGAAACCTTAGCTTTAGCAATAAGAGAAGAAAAAGAAATTGAAGGCATTAGAATAGGCAAAGAAGAAACAAAGCTATCACTCTTTGCAGATGACATGATGATATACTTAGAGAATCCTAGAGAATCAAGTAAAAAACTACTTGAAATAATAAACAACTTTAGCAAAGTTGCAGGCTATAAAATAAACCCACATAAATCATCAGCATTTCTATATATTACCAACAAAGCCCAACAGCAAGAGATAGAAAGAGAAATCCCATTTAAACTTACTGTAGACATTATAAAATATTTAGGAGTCTACCTCCTGAAACAAACCCAGGAACTCTATGAACACAATTACAAAACACTTTTCACACAAATAAAATCAGATCTAAATAATTGGAAAAACATCAGTTGCTCATGGGTAGGCTGAGCTAATATAATAAAAATGACAATCCTACCTAAGCTAATTTACTTATTCAGTGCCATACCAATCAAACTACCAAAAAATTATTTTATAGAGTTAGAAAAAATAATAACAAGATTCATTTGGAAAAACAAAAGGTCCAGAATATCAAAGGAACTAATGAAAAGAAATGCAGGGGAAGGTGGCCTAGCAATTCCAGATCTTAAATTGTATTATAAAGCAGCAATCATCAAAACTGCTTGGTACTGGCTAAGAAATAGGGAGGTGGATCAGTGGAATAGGTTAAATATGCAAGACACAGTAGTCAATGACTATAGTAATCTATTATTTGATAAACCCAAAGACCCCAGCATAGAACCCACTCTTTGAAAAAAAATGCTGGGAAAACTGGAAAAGAGTATGGCAGAAACTAGGCATAGACCCAAATCTCACACCATATACCAAAATAAAGTCAAAATGGGTTCATGACTTAGATATAAAGGCTGATACCATAAGTAAACTGGGAGAACAAGGAATAGTTTACCTATCAGATCTATGGAGAACAGAAGAATTCATGACCAAACAGGAGATAGAGAACATTATGAAAAGCAAAATGGATAATTTTGATTACATTAAATTGAAAAGTTTTTGCACAAACAAAGCCAATGCAACTAAGATTAGAAGGAAGGTAGAAAATTGGGAAAGAATTTTTACAACCAGTCTCTCTGATCAAGGCCTCATTTCTAAAATATATAGAGAATTAAGACAAATTTATAAGAACACAAGCCATTCCCCAATTGATAAATGGTCAAAGGATATGAACAGACAGTTCTCAGATGAAGAAATTAAAGCCATCTATAGTCATATGAAAAAATGCTCTAAATCTTGATTAGAGAAATGCAAATCAAAACAACTCTGAGTTACCACATCACACCTATCAGATTGGCCCACATGACAAAACAGAAAAATGATAAATGTTGGAGAAGATGCAAGAAAATTGGAACACTAATACATTGTTGGTGGAGTTGTGAAATGATCCAACCATTTTGGAGAACAATTTGGAACTATGCCCAAAGGGCTACAAAAATGTGCATACCCTTTGATCCAGCAATAGCACTTCTAGGGCTATATCCCAAAGAGATCAAACACATGGGAAAAGGACCCACATATACAAAAATATTCATAGCAGGTCTTTTCATGGTGCAAAGAATTGGAAATTGAGAGGATGCCCATCAATTGGGGAATGGCTGAGCAAGTTGTGGTATATGAATATAATGGAATACTACTGTGCTATAAGAAATGATAAACAGGCTGACTTCAGAAAACCTGGAAAGACTTATATGGTCTGATGCTGAGTGAAGTGAGCAGAGCCAAGAGGACTTTGTACACAATAACAGTCACATTATGCATGACTAATTGTTAAACTGAACCCTTCTCAGCATTACAAGGATCTAAGACATCTCCAGAGGCCTCGGATGGAAAATGCTGTCCACATCCAAAGAAAGAACTATGGAAGTCGAATGCTATCACTTATTTTTACCTTTGTTGAGTTTTGTTTCATCTTTCTGATGGTTCCTCCTATTGGTTTTAATTTTTACTTACAACTTCACTAATGTGAAAATATGTTTAATGGGTATGTAAAAGTAAAGCCTATATCAGATTCCAAATTTTCTCCCTTCTTCCCTCCGCACCTGCCCCTAGGCAAGCAACTTGATACAGGTTATACATGTGTAATCATGCAAAGCACTTCCATAGTATTCATGTTATGAAAAACTACATATATTTCCCTTCATCCTATCCCACCCCCCATTTTTCTATTCTGTCTTTTGACCATCCTCAGAAGTGTTCACTTCTGACTATCCCCTCCCCCAATCTGCTCTCCCCTCTATCATCCCCCCACTTTCTTGTCCCTTTCCCCTTTATTTTCTTGTAGGGTAAGATAGATTTCCATACCCAATTGAGTGTATATGAGTTATTCCTTTCCTAAGCGAAATTTGATGAGAATAAGATTCACTCATTCCCTCTCACCTTCCCTCCACTTTAAAAGTCTTTTCTTGTTTGTTTTATGTGACATAATTTACCCCATTCTACCTCTCTCTTTCTCCTTCTTCCAATATAATCCTCTCTCATACCTTAATTTTATTCTCCAGATATCACCCCTTCATCTTCAACTCACCCTGTGTCTTCTATCTATCTATCTATCTATCTATCTATCTATCTATCTATCTATCTACATACATAAAATTTTTTCCCTCCAACTATCCTACTAATGACAAAGGTCTCATGAGTTACAAATATAATCTTTCCATGCAGGAATGTAAACAGTTAAACCTTAATAAGTCTCTTTTGATTTCTCATTCCTGTTTACTTCTTCATGTTTCACTTGAGTCTTGTATTTGAAAGTCAGATTTTCTATCCAGCTCTGGTCTTTTCATCAAGAATGCTTGAATGTCCTCTATTACACTGAATGACCATTCCCCCCCCCCCAAAGGATTATACTCAGTTTTGCTGGGTAGGTGATTCTTGATTGTAATCCTATCTCCTTTGCCATCTAAAATATTATATCCCATGCCCTTGACCCATATTTTGATATGGGAAATGACAAATAGGGTTGTTATATTCAAAGATATTTGAGGGCTCTCAGGAATGGTGAGTTGAACAATGAAATAATGATTTGACATGTCTTTTCCAATAACAATAGTAGTATTGACTCTACAGTTACTCTAGAGCTAGAAAACCTAGGAGAGTGTGCAAAAGGGAGATGAGAGGTAGTGTAGATGGTTAAGAAACCAACTGCAAAGCATACTATCTGCCATTAGCATTTAAATGTTATCATAGTGAAGAAGGATTAGGGTTAGTTTTAGTTTTTTCCCTTGATTTAAGAGGACAGAACCAGGAACTATGGGTGTAAGCTGTAGAAAGGAACATTTGGGCCTAATGCAAGTGAAAAAAATACACCCAAACAATTCAACCTAAGAAGTTCAAAAATGTAATGTCTGACTTTAGAATGAGTGGTTTCCCATTCACTAGAGTGTTACAAGTAGAGGCTGGACCATGATTTATTAGTGGGATATTGTAGAAAGTTCTGTTCAAGTAGATGTTCAATTATTTAAATTTTGAGGTTCCTTCCAACTCTGATTTCATGAAAAAGAAGAAATATTTTGAATATTTTGAGATATGTTTGGTCTACACCTTAAAAGAAGAAACAAAATATTGCAGTCATGTGAAGAATTCTGTTTAACATGTTTTTCCATTGTATAGTATTTTCAAATAACAAAGTGTTAACAGAACTAGTATGTCTTTCAAATTACAGTATGAAAAAGTTGCTTTCTTAATAGCTTTCTAATTTAAATTTAAATTGCAGGGGGAGCTAAGTGGTGCAGTGGATAGAGCACTGGCCCTGGAGTCAGGAGGATCTGAGTTCAAATTTGACCTCAGACCCATAACACTCACTAGTAGTGTGACTCTGTGCAAGTCACTTAGCCCAAATTGCCTCACCAAGAAAAAAATAAATAGATAGCAAAGAAGTAATAATATGATTGAAATCATATGACAATGTATGGACTAATAATGTAGAGGAAGTTGATATAAAGTATTAGGGAAATAATTAATATTAATTGAAGAATTATTTAATGCTTATTTATGTGAATATGTTGACAATCATAGAGAATCATTCAGAAAGAGGTAGTCTGTTTCCTATATCTGAGCATATATTCTTTACTCATAATATTAGAGATCTATCAAAATTTTCTTAAAAAATTATCAAACCTAATGTACATGAACTAGTCTTTGGGTAGGTGGGGAAGTGAGATATCATATAAATTATTACCACTATTTTCCCCTTAAATTTAATATTATTTGTAATGTTGCCATTTCCAGTCTTTCCCTGTTCACAGGGTATGCATTCTAGTGATCCATAGAATTAAAGTTCTCTATCAATATTTCATTGTACAGATAGTAAAGATTTATATGCAATGGGAGGGTGATTCATTTTCTGTACAAAAGAGACCACAATTGCTTAATAAAGCTCTAAATCTTTTGCTTTCTCTATTTCCCCCCACTTTTCCATTCTGGAAAGAGGCTCCATTAGATGCTAACCCATCTTTAGTAGCTTTCTTTACTTACTTGTAGTTTCTGATTACCTAGAGCCAAGGAAGACTTCAGATCTCACTGGGAAAGCAGACAACAGCTCAGGCATTCTACACTGATATTACTTACATTTATATAGCATTTTAAGGTTTACAAAATAGTTTCTTTACAATCCTTATTATCCCCATTTTTATAGATGAGAAAAGAATGGATCTGAGAAACTAAGCAACTTACACAGCTAGTAAAATATCTGAGGGAGGATTTGAGGCCAGGTCTTCTGGCTACCAGGCCAGTACTCTGACCACCATGTCACACAGCAGGAGCAACAGAAATAATAGCAGCAATCTCAAATTGGGACAGAAGGAAGGGACTGAGGTAGCCTCAAGAAGCAGACAGCACATAAGCCACATTTATGATGGCACTGTTGGTATGCAAAGTCAAAAATAGCAACCAACAATTTTGAGTCTTTAGATGTGGAGGGCATTCTCCATAACAATTCTTTAAAATACGTAAAATACATATATATATATGTGTGTGTGTGTGTGTGTGTGTGTGTGTGTGTGTGTGTATCATATAATATATAATGTACATATAAATATTATATACATATATATAATTTCTAACCCATTTAATTTTTCATGAGAACTGTACAAAAGAGTATCAAAGATTTAGAGCTAGAAGATACCTCAGAAACTACCTACCACACATTAACTTTCATGTACAGATAGAGAAACTGAGGTTAAGAGAGATTATAAAACTTGGCCAAGGTAACATGAGAAAGCAAGCAGCAGAACCATTTAAAGTACAAGCGTCTATGCAATATTTTTCTACATATATGATTGCTGTAAAAAAAATCAAACGATACCATTTAGAAATCATTCTATAAAACAAAGTATGACGTATATGTCAGTTATCATTGCTACATAGGTAATAATTGCAGCTATTTCTATTATTTAGCATCTTTCCCTCACTTTCACCTTTGCTAAATTAAAAAAAAAATTCTCAGACACATGTATATGCTAGTGGATGTGTAATTCCTTCACTACCGAGTTTAAAACCTGATTTGGTAGATTAGTTAAGATCATCTCACTCTGTAATTATCACTAGCACTAAGCAATAACAGAATCCTTGAGGACAGTGGGGGAAAAAAGGTCTTTGTTATTATGTATTTAATATCTTTTAACTCTATATCTGATACCTGGGTCATGTTTTGTGTTATAGGCTGACAAACTAATGTGCTTTATTGTTCTATCCCTGTATGTCAATGCCACATTTCCAATACATTAACAGGAGGAATGCTAAACTAACTTTCTCCTCCTCAATGATTGAATGATTTTATTTCAATATATTTAGATTTGATAAGGTAATACCATACTAATGGTTGCTTGTAAATTAGCTTACCTAGCATAATTTCAGGAGCATTTTGGGCCTTTTGAGAGAGAAATTATGAGTCTATCATAACTATGATTAGTGGTTCTATTCAGTCAACAATACATTTAAAAACCTCATGACCTGAGGACAATTTGAAGGAGGACAGGAAGGGAGAAAGAGAGAGTAGTCAAAATTTATAAGAGCCATAAAAAGATGTGTATTTTAAAATAATTGCAATTATAATCCTTTCAAATGTACATAGCACCCTAAATTAGCAGGTAGTATAGTAGAGTATAATAATAAAAAAAAAAGCACGGAATTTGGAATATCTAAGGTAGAGTTCTGGTTGTTACTGCACACATGATCTTGTGCAAAACATTTGTTCTCATTTCATTATCCATACAATAAACTGCTGTACAAAAAGATTTCCAAGGTCTCTTTGGGTTCTATGAACTAAACTTTACAAATTACATTTTGTATTTGTTTTAAATTTTTCTAGTATATTTCCTTCACCTGATTTATTGAGTTACTATTGGTCATGTTGAAATCTATTATACACCCTTAATTTCACCTAACCATTCACCAAGAACTTCTCTTTCTTCTTTGTCTCAGTTCATCTGCTAGCTCTTCCTTTGCTCTGGCCTTTGAAGAGCAGGTGGACTTTTTCTTTGCCAAGGATTGTATGTACTCCTAAACTCATTCCCCTTCTGTCTTTTCCAGCAGGTTCCTCCCGCCACTACGATTGCTACTTTCTCTCAAACCTCAATCTTTCCTGTCTAAAGATTTCTTCCCTGATGACTTCAAATATTTTATGTCTTTCCTATCCTTTAAAATAAGTCTCCCTTGAGAATTTAGAGATAATGGAAATCAATCATCTACTCTTACATAAAACAAAAATTGCCTCATAAAATACTTACTATTTGATAAGAATTTCTGTGTAAACTGGAATTTAATGTGGCAAAAATAGGATTAAAGCAGTACTTTAAACCTGTCCCATAGTAATTTCAAAACAGATATGTGAATTCAATATTGGTTATTTTTTAAGAGAAGAGAATCAAATCACATGTGTTGATTTTTTTTCCAGATATGAAAAGGAGATACATTCTTAACCAAAGAAAGAATGGAGACAATCACAAAAGATGAAACACAAAAATGTGATTAAATGAAATTGAAGAACTTTTGAATAAACAAAATTAGTGCATCTACAATCGGAAGGAAAATGATCTACTGGGAAAAATGCATCCAAATACCTCACAAGGGTTTAGTATCTAATATATATTGACAGTTAATATAAATATCCAAGATCAAATGCCCTTGATGAATAAATAATTGGTCAAAGGATATAAAGAGTTTTAAAATGAGAATTGTTTTCTATTAACAACCTTAGGAATGTTGTAAATCACTAATAACAAGAGAAATGAAAATTACAAACAACCCCCAACATTTCACCTCACATTAAGCAAATTTACAGATTATGAAAGATTAAAAGAGTCAATATTAAAGAAATTATGAAAAGATAGGTACACTAAATATTCTTGGTGCATCTGTAAATTAGTTCAACCATTTTGAAAAGCAAATTAGAATTATGAAAAGTAGCAAAAATACCTATACCCTTTGAAATCAGAGATTTCACTGCTAAGCTTATATCCCAATTGACAAAAGGAAAGGCTACATATACACCAAAATAATCCTAACAAGATTTTTTTGTAGTAGGAAACAATGTTTGGAAACATCTTTGTTTAGAATCAAAATAGATGTCCATCAATTAACAAATGACTAAACAAATTGTGGTAAATGATTCTAATGACGTTTTACTGATCTATAAGAAATAGTAAACATAATGAATATAGAAAATTGTGGAAAGATATATGAACCAATGTAAAGTTAAATAAGTAGAAAAAGGAAAATTATATTCACCAAGATCAGAGCCAGATCAAAGCAAAATACATATAGCTACATCGATCTAAACAGAAAGAACTCTCCTAGCCCCAGTTTCCTCATTAAAAAAAAAGATGACAATGATACTTATGTGTTAGACCTTTTACAAGGTATAATTAAGTCACAGGGTTGACAAGTTCCAATAAGACAGTGTATATATTTTGAAAAAAAAAGTCTTCAAAAACATGAGCAAAATGTATTGAATTAGTTCTTTGCTTAACACATACACACTAAAAAAAAAGTGGGGTAAGTCTAGGTGAGCCTTCAGAGGGCAAAAGACAAATGTGTCTGTGGGCAGCTAGGTGAACTCTTTTTTTCCCCCCCTTTGGGATATATGTGACACAGAAACTTCCTCAGATAGTGCAGGAAGGCAGAAGACAGTAGAACAACTGACATGCAGATGACTCTGGATACTTCTCTCACTTAAGAATTCATGGCCTTTTAATAATTCTTGCAGCATGGAGTCAGCAGTGCCTCAGAAACAATTATAGGATGGTAGCCAAATCAGTCCCTTGTTCGATAAACTCTAGTGGCTTCTTGTGTGTTACCCTGAAAATCACTTATAAAGGCTTGTGTTTGGCAAACAAAGCCTTTCATAATATGGTTCCAAACATTTATTCCTAACTTTCCAGATTTATAAATAACTCCCTTTCATGCATTTAAAATCCAGTCAAGCTACATTCAAACTAACTTGTCTTCTTTCTCTTCCTCTTATAGGATATTCCACCTCTTATATCCATTCTTTTGTACAGGTTGTCTTCCATGCGTAGGATTCTATCTGTCCTCATTAATCTTAAGAATCCCTATTTCTTGTAAAGTTTGATAAAATGCAACTCCCAACATAGGGCCTTTTCAGTCATGAAAACTTATATTGTGTTTACTTTGAACAAAACTTTCATATTTGTATTATGGATATATTGCGCAATTGCATATAAATAAGATGTTTACATGTTGTCCATCCTCTCCAAATAGACCCTAAACACTTGGAGGGCAGCATCTGCTTCATTTTTTTAATTTGTTTTTTGTTTCTGGTGCCTGAGAGCCTAGCACAAATCAGCAACAGCAGCAGCAGCACTGTCTTCATCATTGTCATTATCACATGATGAGCAGGTAAAAATTCTAGAAACATAATTTAGCAATCAGCAAACAACTTTTCGCAGATCAAAAACAAAATCTGACACCAAGGATATAATGTCAGAATTGTTCAATCTAACTGAAAGCATATTACCTGCTAATGGAGCATCTAAAGCAACTAAGATATAAGAGTTCAATCAATGAGTCCTGCACTGGTGACATCTATATGAATTCAACTAAAATATGTTGGCAAAGAAATTTTGAGCAAATTGCTGTGTCATGAAAATTCATAGGTGGAAATGGAGTACCATGATGGAAATATTTGCCCACATTATTTCCACTTATTCCTTCTTATTCAAGAAAATAGTCAAGACTTTGCATCACATCCCTGTAAGCTTTCAAAGCTTAATGCCTACAAAATACCTAACATAATATAACCTGATAAATAAATTATGCATCATAACCTCATTATATTTCTTGGTATTGCCAACAAAAACAATATTTTTGCAACAAATAACACCCTTTGAAATCTCATAAAATCAAGTAATACGCTATATAAGAACTATATGACCAATAACTGAGCTCACAATCACCCAGCCATAACATCTATTCACAAATTTTCTTAAATATCTCAATAATGTTTTAAATATAAGCTGATATCCCAAATAATTACATTTTCCAACTTTCATGGAACAAAAATTGTTTAAAGTATAGGAGCCTGACCAAGGATATCAAAATTATGTGGGAACAGAATAAGGTACATATCATCTCTTATGTGCTGTGTGTTATTGGCATTGTATCAAAGAGGCATTTAGTGAACCAGTGTAGGATGACATTATATCTTCATATTTTTTTTAAACTACAACAGCTATTTTATCCACTGTATAACATTCTAACCAAATTTCATTATAAAACTATCATAACAAGATACTATCTTATACCAGGGCCATTTTTATCCAAATTTCTTTAAAATAAAGAAAATGATAAAATAATCATAATCATAATAGAAATAATTATGAAAAAAGCATTAACTTATATGAGATTTAAATTTTCAAAATTATTTTATACATGTAATTAATGAATGATTGAAAAACCTTAAGTGGTTGCTATGTATACAAAACTGCTTTTGGGATTACATATATGAAACAAAGATAAAAGTAAAAACTAAAAGAGAGACATTATTACTATTCAGTTATTTCAGTTGTGTTTCACTCTTTGTGACCCCCATTTCAGACTGTCTTAACAAAGAAACTGGAATGGTTTGCCATTTCTTTCTTCAGTTCATTTTACAAATGAGAAACTGAGGAAAATAGGGTTAAGTGACTTACACATGTTCACACAGGTAGTGTGTACCTGCGGTCACATTTGTACTCAGATCTTCCTGATTCCAGGCCAGGTGTTCTATTCATTGTACCACCTAGCTACCCCTTATAATAATAATTTAAAAAATCTTCTATTCTAATAAGACAAGCCAATGAATGGAAGATAAAAGTGACTTGGGTATTAAATTTTGTTCTGAGTAGGTGATATGAATATGGAACTAGAACTGTCTGAGTGAATAGCCAGATATTTAAAAGGAATGTGAAACTAAAGTACGATGTTTAAGTTCAGCCTATGCATACACACACACACACACACATACACACATATATGCATACATACATGCATATACATGGATCTATGTGGGATAATTTGAACAAAAATAAGCACAAGTCAAACTGGGTTGGATCCTGGGGCTGAGGTTGTGAAAATTAACTTCTCCAGGGAGTAAGGGGTAGAAGAAGAATCAAGGATGGATTTCTTTGTCTTGGGACTCATTTCAGGTATGGAAGGTGATGGTCCTGTTTGAAAGTAGGAGATCAGTCAAAATAGACAGATGGTGAAATGGCCTGGGTTAATACCTGAATACGATTTGAAAAATTGAGCATGTTCTTGTTTCTAGAATCACTTAATATATATGGGGTCTACTGTGCTAAATGGGTGAGTTCTAATACTTACTCAAAAGCTAAACAGATTGAACCCCATGAATATTACAGCATTTGAATCTCTTTAAAATATTCAATACACCACACAAATATTACTCTTGGTTTTTTTTTCACCAAAAAGAAACTAAGAATCACAGAGATAAAACAAATTGCTGAGGTCACACAACTTTTAAATGGCTGATATGGGGTGAAAATTTAGAATCTTTGACTAAAAATGTAGGTTATTTTCAATTAAATCACATTGTGTCTGAAGCAAGGAAGAAAATTTATCCTTTTTATCACTTTCAAGATAGAAATACTAAAGTAACTGTAAGATATGGCCGTACCTATGACTAAAGGAATGTTAAGAATAAGGACTGTTTGTGACAATTATGAGGAAGACAATGCATAAATATGTGATTTTGGAGTATACATAAAATAGACTTGGAAAGTTAAATATCTAATCACTACTTTGGTAAACCTCAGCTATTTAACATAACAAGACAGATTATTTTTAAAATGTAAGTTTTTTAGGAAGATTTCTCTGTTAGCAAAATTCATACACATGAATATTAATAATGCATTAAAAACCTTTCTGCATATACCACCAAGGATACTTTGATCATTGGCTTTTTATATATTTATTTTATAGTTTTTAAAGTTCTACTTTTCTTAGATGGATGTCTAGACATAATGATAGCACAACGTAAGATTTCCCTTTCCAAACCTCAGTCTGTTCAATATTTGGCAAGGTCTGTGTTTAGACAATGTACCAATATTCCCTGCACCATTTGTTAGACTCTCAAATTCCCCAGAGAAGTTTTACTTTGGATTTTTTAGTTTGTTTTTCCCACAATGGTGACTACCCACCTCACCCCAGAATAATAATTAATTCAGTTTCTGCAACTGAAAAACAAGAGGAAAAATTCATAATGATAAAACTAACACAATTCCCTTTTCTTTATAATACTCTTAAAACATACATGTATTTTATAATTCTAAAGAAATGAGTACAGGAACATATGGGGGATAGGAGTACTATAAATACACACATATACACATACATACAAGGGTGTAACTTGATAAGATAAATGCTTGTTTTGCATACTAATTTACATTTCGTTATCAGCCATTATTCTTGCCTACACTTTTTCATGAAAAGATTAATCTTATAGGGACACTAAGAGAAAGAGAAAATAAGCTTACTCAATGCAGTAAAGTTTAACTCATTGCCTAGTTTTCTCACTTAAGGTAGTATCCTTTTATATAAAAATTATTGAAACTTCCGCTTCTGGGAGCCAAGATGGCAGAGTGAAAAGGTAGTCCCTCTCACTCTCCCCTATCAACCTCTGAAAACCCAGAAAATATCACGCCAGAAAAAAAACCTTGGAACAGCTGAAATAGAAGACAGACGGGGAGCAGCATTGCAGCAGCCCAGCACATAGGTCTCCCAGTACCTCAGAAAAAATAAGGAAGGCAGAACTACAAGGGGCCCCAGGCTGATAAATACCCTGAGACATTCATCTGAAATGAGGTGAAGAAAACAACCTAAAGGTTTCCTAAAGCCCTGGCCTTGTTGATTCCAACCAAACACCAGGGGAGCTGTCAGAGTCCTTCAGCCTCCAATTGTGAAGAAATCCTGAAGGCCAGGTGGTAGAACGGGCAAACACCAACACATGGACCTCCGAATGCCTCAGTGAGGGGCGGGGAAATCAGTGGAAACCAGCTCAGAAAACCACCAGGTGCCTTGGCGCTCAACCTCAAAGGAATCTCCCAGTGCATTAGCAGAAAGAGGGAGACAACACTGCAGGGGGCCCCAGGCAGATAAACACCCTGCAGCACCCATCTAAAAGGAGCTGAAGAAAGCTAAAGGAAAGGAAAGGCAGGCAATCTAGAATTACCTGAAAGTTCCAGGCTTGCTAATTCCAGCCCAACATCAGGTAAGCTGCCAGAAACCTATAGTCTCCAATTGCACACAAAGCCAGTGACCAAGACCTAGGCTCCCAACACAAGAAGCTTGGGTCAGTACCCTCTATTCCCCAGCAGGAGAGCTCTTTAAAGGCCAGGGTGTAAAGAAACACCATGAGTAAAAAGAAACGTACCATAGATTCATATTATGAGAAGAGTGAAGATCAAGACAGAAATTCTGAAGAGGACAACATTGTCAACAAACCCACATCTGCAACAACAAAAGGGAATATGAACTGGTCTGAAGCCCAAAAAGCCTTCTTAGAAGAGCTCAAGAAGGATTTTAATAGTCAAATGAGAGAGGTAAGAAGAAAAATACAAAAATAAAAAAAATACACTGAAGAAAAAAGTCCCTAAAAACACAATTAGCCAATTGAAGAAGGAAGTAAAAAAACTAACAGAAGAAAACAATCTGTTAAAAACTAGAATTGGACAAATGGAAACTAATGTCTCTATGAGAGAGCAAGAATCAGTCAAACAGAAACAAAAAAATGAAAAAAATAGATGAAAAAATACCTCATCAGTAAAACAACCGACCTGGAAAATCATCAGGAGAGACAATTTAAAAATTATTGGACTACCTGAAAATCATGATGAAAAAAAGAGCCTGGACAGTATCTTTCAGGAAATCATAAAGGAAAACTGCCCAAGTCCTAGAACCAGAAGGGAAAATAATAGAAAGAATCACCATCACCACCTGAAAGAGATCCCAAATTGACAACCCAAGGAATATAATAGCAAAATTCCAAAATTACCAGATGAAAGAGAAGGTGCTGCAAGCAGCCAGAAAGAAACAATTTAAATATCATGGAACCACAGTCAGGATTACACAGGACCTTGCAGCTTCTACATTAAAAGACGCAGGGTGGAACATGATATTCTAAGGCAAAGGAGCTTGGAATGCAGCCAAGGATCAATTACCCAGCAAAAATGAGCATCATTTTTCAAGGGAGGAGGTGGATATTCAACAAATAGGAGACTTCCAAACTTTCCTGATAAAAAGACCAGAGCTCAACAAAAAATTTGATCTTCAAGTACAGGACTCAAGAAGGACTAAAAAGGTAAATGGGACAGAAAGATACAATATGTTGTTAATAAGGGGGGGCTGTTTAAACCCTACAAGGGAATATGATACTTGCAACCCTTGAGAACTGTATTGTTATTACACCATGCTAAAGGAGTGTACCTAAAGAGGGTGCCTATTAATTGACTTTGATGTAATGATAAAAAGAAATCTAATCAGATGGATTAAATGGATCCCAATAAGTGCATCAAACTGATCTTAGAAAATGTACTGAGAAAGGAGGAGACAGACAAGGGTAAATTACATTACAGGAAAAGACACAAAATCCTATTACAGCAGAGGGAAAGAAGGGGGGAGCATTGTTTGAACCTTACTCTCATCAGATTTGGCTCAAGAAGGGCATAACATAATCAGTTAGGTATAGAAATCTAACTTGCCCTATAGGCAGTAGGAGGGAAAAGGGAAAGAAAAGGGAGGCGGAAAAGAAAAGGGAGAGGGGGAAGAAGCGAGGGAAGAAGCAGTAAGAGTAAAAGTGAAGAAAAGGCAAAGGGATAATAAAAGCAAAACACTAGTGAAGGGGGAAAAGGAAAAAGGAAAAAGAGAAGCTTAAATGGGGAGGGAAAGGATGGAGAAAAAGACACAGATAGCAATCATAACTGTGAATGTGAATGGGATGAACTCTCCCATAAAACGGAAACGGATTGCAGAATGGATTAAAAACCATAATCCTACAATATGTTGTTTACAGGAAACACATTTGAAAAAGAGTGACACATACAGGGTAAAGGTAAAAGGCTGGAGCAGAATATATTATACATCAGCTGAAGTGAAAAAAAGCAGGGGTAACAATCCTGATCTCAGACAAAGCAAAAGCAAAAATAGATCTAATCAAAAGAGATAAGGAAGGAAACTACATCCTGCTAAAGGGCACCATAGACAATGAAGTAATATCATTACTAAACATATATGCACCAAATGGTATAGCATCCAAATTCTTACAGGAGAACTTCAGGGAGTTACAGGAAGAAATGGACAGCAAAACTTTGTTAGTGGGGGACCTGAACCTCCCCCTCTGCACTAGATAAGTCTAACCACAAAATAAACAAGAAAGAAGTTAAAGAGTTGAATAGAACATTAGAAAAGTTAGGTATGATAGACCTCTGGAGTAAACTGAGTGGGGATAGAAAGAAATATACTTTTTTCTCAGCAGTAGATGGCACAAATACAAAAATTGACCATGTACTAGGGCATGAAAACCTCACAATCCAATGCAGAAAGGCAGAAATATTAAATGCATCCTTTTCAGATCACGATGCAATAAAAATTATATGTAATAAAGGGCCATGGAAAGATAGAAAAAAAATAATTGGAAACTAAATAATCTAATCCTAAAAAATGATTGGGTCAAACAACAAATCATAGAAACAATCAATAATTTCATTCAAGAGAATGACAATAATGAGACAACATACCAAAACTATGGGATGCAGCAAAGCAGTTCTTAGGGGAAGTTTTATATCTCTAAATGCTTACATAAATAAAATAGAAAAAGAGGAGATTAATGAATTGGGCATACAACTAAAAAAACTAGAAAAAGAACAAATTAAAAATCCTCAACTAAACACCAAATTAGAAATATTGAAAACCAAAGGAAAAATTAAAAAATTGAAATTAAGAAAACTATTGAACTAATAAATAAAACTAAGAGTTGGTTTTATGAAAAAACCAATAAAATAGATAAGTTAAATTAACCAAGTTTAATTTAAAAAAAGAAAGAAGAAAACCAAATTACTGGTATCAATAATTAAAAGAGTGAAAGCTACCACCAAGGAAGAGGAAATTAAAACAATATTTAGGAAGTATTTTGCCCAACTATATGCCAACAAATTTGACAATCTTAGTGAAATGGATACATATTTACAAAAATATAAATTGCCCAGATTAACGAAGAGGAAGTAAAATACTTAAATAACCCCATCTCAGAAAAAGAAATTGAACAAGCCATTGATGAACTCCCTAGGAAAAAATCTCCAGGGCCAGATGGATTTACATGTGAATTCTATCAAACATTTAAAGAACAATTAATTCCAATACTATATAGAGTATTTGGGAAAATAGATGAAAAAGGAGTCTTACCAAATTCTTTTTATGACACAAATAGGTCTCTACCTAAACCAGGAAGAGGCAAAATAAAGAAAGAAAATGATAGACCAATTTCTCTAATGAATATAGATGCAAAAATTTTAAACAAAATTCTAGCAAATAGATTGCAGCAACTTATCACAAGAATAATACACTATGACCAGGTAGGATTTATACCAGGAATGCAGGGTTGGTTCAATATTAGGAAAACTATCAGCATCATTGAGCATATCAACAACAAAACCAACAGAAACCACATGATCATCTCAATAGATGCAGAAAAAGCTTTTGATAAAATACAACACCCATTCCTATTAAAAACACTAGAAAGCATAGGTATAAATGGAGTCTTCCTTAAAATAATAAATAGCATTATCTAAAACCTTCAGCAAGCATTATATGTAATGGGGACAGGCTAGAAGCATTTCCAATAAGATCGGGGTGAAACAAGGATGTCCATTATCACCACTGTTATTCAATATTGTACTGGAAACCTTAGCTTTAGCAATAAGAGAAGAAAAAGAAATTGAAGGCATTAGAATAGGCAAAGAAGAAACAAAGCTATCACTCTTTGCAGATGACATGATGATATACTTAGAGAATCCTAGAGAATCAAGTAAAAAACTACTTGAAATAATAAACAACTTTAGCAAAGTTGCAGGCTATAAAATAAACCCACATAAATCATCAGCATTTCTATATATTACAGCAAGAGATAGAAAGAGAAATCCCATTTAAACTTACTGTAGACATTATAAAATATTTAGGAGTCTACCTCCGAAACAAACCCAGGAACTCTATGAACACAATTACAAAACACTTTTCACACAAATAAAATCAGATCTAAATAATTGGAAAAACATCAGTTGCTCATGGGTAGGCTGAGCTAATATAATAAAAATGACAATCCTACCTAAGCTAATTTACTTATTCAGTGCCATACCAATCAAACTACCAAGAAATTATTTTATAGAGTTAAAAAAATAACAAGATTCATTTGTAAAAACAAAAGGTCCAGAATATCAAAGGAACTAATGAAAAGAAATGCAGGGGAAGGTGGCCTAGCAATTCCAGATCTTAAATTTATTATAAAGCAGCAATCATCAAAACTGCTTGGTACTGGCTAAGAAATAGGGAGGTGGATCAGTGGAATAGGTTAAATATGCAAGACACAGTAGTAAATGACTATAGTAATCTATTATTTGATAAACCCAAAGACCCCAGCTTCTGGGATAAGAACCCACTCTTTGAAAAAAACTGTGGGAAAACTGGAAAAAAGTATGGCAGAAACTAGGCATAGACCCAAATCTCACACCATATACCAAAATAAAGTAAAAATGGGTTCATGACTTAGATATAAAGGCTGATACCATAAGTTAACTGGGAGAACAAGGAATAGTTTACCTAGCAGATCTATGGAGAACAGAAGAATTCATGACCAAACAGGGGATGGAGAACATTATGAAAAGCAAAATGGATAATTTTGATTACATTAAATTGAAAAGTTTTTGCACAAACAAAGCCAATGCAACTAAGATTAGAAGGAAGGTAGAAAACTGGGAAAGAATTTTTACAACCAGTCTCTCTGATGAAGGCCTCATTTCTAAAATATATAGAGAATTAAGACAAATTTATAAGAACACAAGCCATTCCCCAGTTGATAAATGGTCAAAGGATATGAACAGACAGTTCTCAGATGAAGAAATTAAAGCCATCTATCAATGTGCTCTAAATCTTGATTAGAGAAATGCAAATCAAAACAACTCTGAGGTACCACATCACACCTATCAGATTGGCCAACATGACAAAACAGGAAAATGATAAATGTTGGAGAAGATGTGGGAAAATTGGAACAAATACATTGTTGGTGGAGTTGTGAAATGATCCAACCATTTTGGAGAACAATTTGGAACTATGCCCAAAGGGCTACAAAAATGTGCATACCCTTTGATCCAGCAATAGCACTTCTAGGGCTATATCCCAAAGAGATCAAACAAATGGGAAAAGGACCCACATGTACAAAAATATTCATAGCAGCTCTTTTTGTGGTGGCAAAGAATTGGAAATTGAGAGGATGCCCATCAATTGGGGAATGGCTGAGCAAGTTGTGGTATATGAATGTAATGGAATACTATTGTGCTTTAAGAAATGATGAGCAGGCTGACTTCAGAAAACCCTGGAAAGACTTATATGGTCTGATGCTGAGTGAAGTGAGCAGAAGGAAGAGGACTCTGTACACAATAGCAGCCACATCATGAGATGACTAATATTGATAAACTGAACCCTTCCCAGCATTACAAAGATCTAAGACATCTCCAAAGGCCTCCTGATGGAAAATGCTGTCCACATACAAAGAAAGAACTATGGAAGTCGAATTGCTATCACTTATTTTTACTTTATGTTAAGTCTTGTTTCATCTTTCTATTGGTTCCTCCAATTGGTTTTAATTTTTACTTACAACTTCACTAATGTGAAAATATGTTTCATGGGTACGTAAATGTAAAGCCTATATGAGATTATGCACCGTCTTCGGGAGGGTGGGGAGGAAGGGACAAAATTTTTCAACTCAAAAGCATATGTAAGTGATTGTTGATAAATCAAAATAAATTAATAAATTTTTTAAAAAATTAAAAAAATTTAAAAATTAAAAAATAAAAATTCTTAAAAATGTATGTCATGAAATATGATTTCCATTTTAACTTCCCTACAGAATCCTTGGGAGATATTGTGTAGGTCACTTGATAAATTTCATCCAATTATCAAAAGTATAAAATAAGTTGTGTTTTTTTGGTTTCTTGGTCTAGTCAGATATTTGGAAAACACATGAAATGGTTGTATGTTTACAAACTCCTCAAAATAGACCTCTGATTAAAATTTGAATTATATTTATGAATTATACAGAAGTGATGCTTCCTTTTGTCCTCCTGATAACTTTTTAAGAACATGAATAATAATACTTAAAAATACAAAAAAGGGGAGTATATTTCCATTTGTACATTTCACATTTCTCAGAACTCTACCTAAATAACACAGCATTTGATAGAAATCTTATTAATGAAACTAACCTTATGAAAAAGCAATTTTGGAACATTTTTAAAAATTACCTTCCTGTTTTCGAAAATGCTGAGTAATATATTCCACTAGTATGGCATATTCACAAAAAAATAGAAATGACTTTTTTGTTTCAATTTACCATAGCATAGAAAGCTTTCACAATACATTAACAGTTGAAAAGCTAATAGGAACAAGAGTTATGTATACAATATATCAATTTTATCATCCCAAAGAAATAATTTGGCATGTGAAAGATGACATTTTCTCAACTATAAACACCTTTTTGGATTAGTGAGAGTACATCAACAGTTTTTAACAATATAATGTCTTATGATTAACCACCATTCTTTCTTTTCAACTTAGTTGTCTTAGATTTGTCTCTTCAAAAACCGTTACTTAATCCAAAATGCCAATTTCATCTTTTGTGTCTCTTCTGTCCTTTGTTTCATTTTAAACTCTTCCTCTCTTTCCATTGCCAAACTTACCAACCTTTTCTCAATTTTTATTCTTTTTTGTCCATTCTTCATCATTTGATATATTGATCAGATTCTCCTGTATACTCTCTTCTCTTAAATTTTCTGATACTGCTTTCTTATGACTCTCCTTCTTAACTGACTGCTTCTTTTGAGATACTTTTCTTGGATTTTCATCCAAATAATATTTACTAAGATTTGATATCTCCCAAGACTGTATCCTAGGCCTCTTATTTTTGCTCTAAAGTTTGAACTGATTTAGTAGAGGTTTTTTCTTTTTTTGTCAAAATAGTAAAATATTTTATTTATTTAAAGCTTCAATATTTGTATTTTGACTACTAGATAATTGGGGTAAAATTCCAGGGCACTTTGAAAAGAAAAATATCATAAATTTGGAAATATTTTTTGTAAAACAAGCAAATATGTCCTTCTAGAACACCCTACTATCTCTTTCAACCTAAGAACTTAATGATCCTTTTTTTTTTACTTTCTTCTAAGTCACATCCTTCCATCTTTTGTACTCTTCATTTGCTTTTCGTTCTTTATCTTCTCAATATAATCCATTTTCCATTTTTAAGGAAACATTTATTTTCCCCTTATAATAAAGAAATTTAAGAGCCATAACTTAAACCCATTTAGCTTCTTTCTTTCTTTTTTTTTTTGGATGTAAATTTGCCTACAATTTGAGCAGTTACTTGGCTGAAACTAAAATACAAATACCACATGATCCAAATTTGCTGGTACTTGTTACAAGTGACATCCTTATTCCTTTGCCCTTTTTTGCTAATAACTTCCCTGGAGAACTGCTGTGCAAAAAATGCTTGTGGGGGGTTTCAGCTCTAGAGATGTCATTCTTCTTCTCATCTCATTAACACCTGGTTAGCACAGCAACACTCAACTCTCCTTCCCTTGTCTTTCCTCCTACATTTTCTTACGGATTTTTGTTTCTTCTTTTCTTTTCTTTTTTTCTTGCTCATATTTGAGTGCTTTTTTTGCAGTTTGAATCTTTCTCCATCTAATCCTTTTTCTTTTTCAGTTTCTATTTTTTTCTCATTCTAGAGTTCTCATTTTTTCTAATCATTTTCTTTAGGTTGAGTCTTTTTTCATCCTTTGGCTCTAATTCTATTCTTTGTACTACAATCTTCCATTTTATTATTGTAACTCTTATTTTCAAGTACTGCCAAGGTTCCCATTCCACCAGTTCAGTCTCTGGCTTCATTCAAAATTCTCAAGATCTCCAAATTATCCACATATTTTTTCCCCTTTCTCTTCTTTCATTTCCATTTCTTTTCCTGTATACAGTTTCATACAACCTTCTTGCATATTAGCTGGAACAGAATGCTTTTATTTCCATTCTGGTCCTCTGTTTATCTTTATCTAATATTTTCTTCTTTTCCTGTGTGGACTCTTACCCACTTTCATTCTTAAATTTTCTTCAGTGGATCCACTTCCACATGGTAAATGCCTATTAATAGACTTTAAAAAAAAAGTCTTGGGTAACAGTACACAATTTGACCTTTTCATCTTTTAAACACTCATTCTTGCCACATGATTAGCTTACCTCAGTTTCTGATAGCAGATTAAGAAATTTAGGCACAAAGAAGTTAAGTCATTTGTCCAGAGAATCACCACTGTCTGCTGATAAATGTACACTCCTACCTCTAGCATATATCTAGGAACAGTTTTTAGATCAGAATTCATCCTACTGTGAAGCATTTTGTTTTAGGGTGAATTTTCATTATTATATCAAAATTAGAATGTAATTAACTACTTTCTTAGTTTCATTTAACTTAGAGTAACTTATATCCCATTAGGAAATAGCTTTCCCATATTTCCTAGTGAAAATATATACACATATATAATAAGACCATGGAAAAGTTTCAGGGACACTGACAAAAGATATCATAAAATGGCAACATATTTTCAGGTCTTCATACCTATGGGAATGAAAACAAAGAGAAATGATTAGTGGTCAAGTATTACCCTGTCATTTTAAGATTAATCAATTAAAGATCAAAGAAGTTAAATGATTTCCTCAGTCTCTCAACTACTAGGTGACTAGGCATTTGAACTCAGGCCTTCTTGACTGAAGGCCTAGCACTTTCTGTACTGTACCACCTAGCTGCCCTTGGAGGTACTGTGACACAAACAGTAGTGAGGGCAGTTCATGGTGCCCAGCAAAAAGGATGCTTCTTATAACTATTTCCTAGGAACATCTGACTAAAACATTTTTGATTAGTAAATTTAACTCTTGGTAGCCCCAGTTGCAGTCTAGGGGTAAATTGAATAAATATTTGTGAAAGTTAAAATGAATCATGGGCAAATATTTTTAGAGAAGACTCTATAGCAAACATAAACCATAGAGAGCCTCTAAGATTCAATTCATATTTTAAAGAATTAATGGGTACATTTCTATAATAATGTAGGATGCTGATTAATGTAGTAATATATTTCCAAGAAAAATAGCTAGATCATTATTCCTAGTGTATGTATGTATGCATTTTATATATTTAAATATATATAATGTATATATATATATATATATTTATAAATATGTATACACACACACACATACACACACGTACCTATATACATGTGTACATATATATGCATTTATAGAAAGATAGAGAGATAGATGACGAATGGAATAGATAGATATTTGGAAAGTCTCCATGATTTACTGGCAATATAATGTATTGTGTTAAGTTGATGGAATGCTGGATTTAGAATCTGGAAACTCAGAGTTCAAATACTGCCTCAAACAATTACTAGTCACGGAAATTTGAACAAGTCACTGAGCCTCCTTGAGTTTCATTTTAAGAACGTAAAATGAGTGAAGTGTACTTTGAATGACTCCTGAGGTCCATAATGTCTTCACATCAACCAGTATTTACTTACTTATTTAAAAAAATTATTTACCACAGGCTCAATATTGTGCTAGAAAAGTTGGCATCTTTGTTGTTATAAATGAGGTCACTCTTAAAACCTAAGTCATTAAACAGAAGATATCTGAATGTCCATTCAAATTCTAAAATACTAAAATTCTTTCATCTTTAAGAATTTGTGGACCTGCTAGGTGGAGAAGTGGATAGAGCACTGGCCTTGGAGTCAGGAAGACCTGAGTTCAAATCCAGCCTCAGTCACTTACTAGCTGTGTGACCATGGGCAAGTCACATAACCCTAATTGCCTTACCAAAAGAAATGTTAAATGACTTGTAATTACCCATACTGACATATTTAACATGTTATATGCTACAGCAAATCAGCATTATACCTCATTCTGTTCAGTCTTACCAATTATTTAAATTTGATTCACCAGAAGAACAAAGTGAAAATTGTAACTTTTGGTTTAAGTTACTGTAAAAATGATGATTTTAACTAGTCCTCCAGGACAGCTTCAAAACTCTGCATACCTTCTTTAATTTCAATTTCTTTCTCAACAGAAGTCTTCATAAAATACACTTTCTACCACACAGCATGCTTGGTCTGACAAAAATGGCTATAAACCAATCACTTCATCAATATGAAGTATTATGCAAATTATTTCTAATAATCATAGCCAATATTTGACATGGTAATAAATGGCATAGAGAAGTGACATAATGGACAACCTGTTGCTGCAGCAGCTGCTGCCATTGCTTCCAATAGACATGAATGAGGATATACAACCTGTCTCTGTTCTCATTGTTCTCATGGAGTGAGCATGATCTTAGGCACATTTCTTTGCATGGGATTTAATTAGCAGGTGAAATGCATAAATTTTCCTTGGGTACCTGAATTTTTAAGAGCACACATATGTTGGGCATATACATTTGCTTCAAAATAAATATTTTTTAATGATCATATCAATTAGTAGGTTTTTCTTAGGAATATTTCTTTGATGTTAATGGACTTTTTCCTGTGTAAGAATTATAGACATGGGTCAATTCAAGACTTGGATAGAGAAAAAAAAATACTCTTTATAAATTTTCTGAAGTTTCTTATTTTCATCCATAGTGAACTTCACCTTTAAGGCAAACCTTTTCCAAATGAGTAAAACACATATCTTAGAATCAATAAAGCACATTTACCATAAGAAGATGAGGCTTACATCATCGTTTTAGGTTATACAACCATTTGTTTCTTTCTGAACAGCAATGCACCATATTTCCTCTTGTAGAATAAAAACATGATTTCAAAACAAGTTTGAACTTTGTTTTAAAAAATATTCTAAGAAATTGGGGAAGCTAGGTGGCACAGTGGATAGAACTCTGGCCTTGGAGTCAGGAGGACCTGAGTTCAAATGTGACCTGAAACACTTGACAGTTACTAGCTGTGTGACCCTGAGCAAGTCACTTAACCCCAATTGCTTCACCAAAAAGCAAAACAGATAAACAAAATGTTCTAAGAACTTGACAATGTAATTGAGTTCAGTTGATATTAATCTTCATTTGAATTTTCATATATATGTATATTTCACATATATATGTACATACATACATACACACACCATAAGAATCAGATAAAACTAATATCATCTCACTCTGTTCTTCATTATTCAGCAGCACTTACAATTAAACAGTGTATTAAGATGATTTTTCTCACCTCTACTTTTTAATAACATTGCAGGGAGATGAATATGAATTCCATAGTAAACATACAAAATAGTTTTAGAATTTAAAATAATTATAAAACATCAAATTAAAGAAATGAGGCTAAAAACAAGTGTCTAAGAGATTATTAATTAATATCTTCTTGATAATGGTACTTATCATGAGCCAGGTTAACTCCATAAAGGAACTAAGAAAAGTTAACCTCAATGATAGGGCACACAACATCATCTCAAACACTAGAAACCACCCTACTAGTAGCCTAGTCCATTTGAACTGAATGCCACATTACCACAAATGATTCTTTTCAGAAAAGGGGAAACAGATATTTGCACAATTATTAGCAACTTTCCTAGCTTAAAGAACATTATGTTTGATGGCTTTATACAATATAACAGATCACAGAAAGATTTGGGAAGCAATCAGAACTGGAGACCAGAACATTTTCAAATCTAAAGGGTGATAATTTCTTTATAGGTCTACTCCTGGTTAAGAGTTTTAGGTATACCATTTTAATCAAATTTGAAGTAACACTCAGTGACCTGGAATCACAAATAACTGTCAAGGGGAAAGAAATTCAAAACTATGACGTGACCAAAGAAAACAATGGTAACCATATCCTGCAACATACAGGATTTAGGGCATACATATATTTTTCTTAGGTCCCTGTCTAAGGAATGCATAGTAACCTTACAATTGTCTCTCAGAATCTAAAACAAAAACTGTCATCTTATTTAAAGTTCCTTGCCAACATGATGAACATGCTATTTTTTTTTACATGGAGTCATAGAATCATAGCCAGTATAGGTGACATAAATAATCTATACTAACATCTTCATTTTATAGATGAGGAAATTGAGATCCAAAAAGGTAAACATAGTTTGCCAAGGTTATGGAATGTCAGAGCTACAAATAGAACTCAGTTCTCTTGTCTCATAAACTGGTAACTTGCTTTATGAAATACTTCTATCTCTCCGTGGTAGGAAACGCTATATCTCCCTATCCTAGTATTTGACTAAATTATACTGTCTTAATAGCTCAGATATGTAAGTATAGGACTATTCAACATTGACTGTAATAGTAATCATAATGGTAAGTAATATGAGTTACATTTGCAAAAAATGAGTTATAATGAGGAAAGTGCTAATATTATACTATAAATATATATATGAAGGTGTATATATTTACATACATATGATAAGTAGTTGAATAAAAATAGATGTTGATAAGTTAGGGACTTTGTTAAAATATTAATTTAATTTATATATAAATATTATTTAATTATATCTGAATGAAAAATGAAAAAAAGATCAATAGCTTTTATGAAATAAGTTGCCTGGAAAGTGCTACTTTTTTTTCTCCAAGAAATAAGCTTAATTAGATAAATTTGAAAACTGCTGAGTGAATATAAAGGACAAAGTTGAAACATTATTTTAATATTTTTCTCCTAATTCCTTCTTTCAGAAAAATCTGGCTTAGCAAAACACATAAATTAGGTAATGATTATTCACATTTTGGAAGGATTCTTTGATTTACAAAAGGGCTTGATTTACATAGCAATCTTTTCAATAGCAAACTCCTCTAGTTTTCATACAACATAATAAAATTTTCAAATTACACTTAGGAACACATGTTTTGGTGTAGTTGAATGTTGTATTTAAAATAACAATTAAGTGTTGCAATCATAACGCCTTACTTATTAATGCATATATTAACATATGTAACTAACATAAAGTCATTTTAAAAGTAGAAGTCATATCCATTGAGAAGTTTCACAGGAAGGACTTAGTGGAAAGTTTCCTGGGAGAGTCATTCTGAAACATACCTCTCCCATCAAAAATTTCTGAAGCTATTGAAAAAGGCATTACACAATTTATTTTTTCCTTCAAAAAACACGTGATGAGTAAATGACTCCTTTTTCAATAATTTAAGTGAAGTGATCTTCTGTAAATGAAGTGATCAGGTTTATACTTTAAATAGAGAAGTAAATGTGTTGGTATTTGAAGGTCTTTTTTTATATGCATATTCTGATGATTGCATTGAATTTCAAACATAAAAAATAATGAAAAGAGAATTTCAAGTGTCTATTAAAATTAAATGATACAAATTATAGGAAACATTTTAAGATATTCATGTTTGATTTTACTATAAGCTATCATTTGCTTCTAAATTTCTTAAAATACAGTGATATTTGCATTTTTGTTCTTGTATTCTGCCTCCTCTCATCCTCTCATACTCACACACATACACACACACACACATACACACACACACACACACACACACACAGTCACATAAGATACCTTACAAATAATTTGTTCCAGGGATATAGCAGCGGTTACTTTTTGAAATGCTTTGAGCAATTTTCTTTCTCACATTAAAAAATAAACCTTTGAGAATACAAACAACTATTGTTGTCTCTTATATGATATAACGTGAGTATTTTTTCCTGTTTATGATATAGCTATGAAATTTATCTATTTGGAGAAATTTAGTAATACTGTCATTCTAATACTGATATTCTGGGATTAAAAAGGTTTAAGGTCTTAGAATTGGATGGACCCTCAGAGATGATAAAAACTGTTCCAAACCTTACTGGAATTGAGCGCCTCTCTAAGATCTCAAAGAAATCATCATCCAACAACCACTTCAAGCCTGTCTAGGGCATCCATTCCACATTTGCACAACTCTAGTAATTAGGATTTTTTTTCTTACATTGAAGCAAAATCTTCCCCCTCTTCCACCCTTGGAACTTCTACTTTCATTCTAACTTATTTTCCTGGGACCAGATACAACAAGTTGTAGCCTTCTGTAAGATATCAATCTTTCACATATTTGAATGCTTATAGCTTGTCTTTTCTATAACTGTTTCCTTATTGTCAATCAATCAATAAATATGCGTTAAGACCCTTCTATATGCTAGACACTGTGCTAAATTTTTGAGATACAAAAAAAAAGCCAAAAGATAGCTCCTGCCCTCAAGAAGCTTAGAATTTAATAGAAGAGATAGCATATTAGCAGATATATATGAGGCCAGCTAGCTACATGCAGGATAAATAGGAAATAATTAAAAGAGGGAAAGCACTGGAATTAAGAGGTGTTATGGAAGACTTTCTAAAGAAGGTGGGATTTTTTTTTCTAGTGTAGACTTAAGGAAGCCCAAGAGGTTAGTAGTCTGAGTAGAAGAGGGTCAGTTTTCTAGACATGGAGGACAGTCAGAGAAGATGTCCAGGGCTGAGGCATGAGTGTATTGTTTGTGAAACAGCCAAGAGGCCAAGGTCACTAGATCAAAGAGTAAGGATTGGAGGTTAAGGTGTAAGAAAACTGGAAAGGGAGGGGGGGCTAAGTTATGAAGGACATTGAATGCCGAATAAGATTTGTTTTAATTTTATTTGCTCCTGGAGGCAATAGGAAGTCACCAAATTTTATTTAATAGAAGAGTGTCATTATTGGACCTGTGTTTTAGGAAAACATCAATGGTTTCTTCAAGCAATCTATCTGACATGGTTATTAGTCTGTCCACTTACCATACTTATCCTGCTCCTTTGTGCACAGACACATTTCACAACTAAATTCTAGACAATGTGTTGCCCAGAACTGAACACCTTATTCCAAATGTGAATATACCAATTCCTATGAAGTACTTAATTAACTGAAGTACTTAATTAACTGAAATTGGTAGATATATTTTACATAACCCACGTTGAGAAGCAGAGGGATTCTATATAGACATCTAGCCTCAGCATCAGGAAGCTCTTGATTCAGGTCCCACCTCTTAACTTACTGGTTGTGTGACATTGGGTAAATTACTTTACTGCTCAGTCACCCAACAAAGCGTGTGCTAAAGTATATTGGTGGAGGAAGTCCTTCATTGTTAACTCCCTTCATTAAAGAAATGAGGCTTAATTAAAAAAATAGTCTTCTGAAAGAAAAATGAAAAAAAAATACCAAAAGTGTAATTTGCTATAGGTTGTTAGATTTTTTTTTATTAGTTTATAACATTTAAATGCCTTACATAGTTGATATGGATGGACAACACCAATTTTATCATGCCTGTTTTCTGTGTTTTTTTTAAATTATAATTTATAATATGCTATTTATGCAAGTCATTCAATGGCAAGTAAGGAAAATATTTGAGTAAGATAAATTGTGACTTTTTTACTCTCACTACTGTAGATATATACATATTATTCTTGTTAATTTTCATATTGGTGTACAAAATAAAAATACTATCATTATAGATCAACACAGCTTTGAGATACTAGTCCATAATTAAGCAACATGTTCTGTGGAGGCAGGGACCTTTTCTTATCTAAAATTTGCATATTCTAGAGAATTTATATGAATATTCCACACTCAAAAATGTCAACAAATATTGAATTAATTAATGATTGAATTTTATTAAACATGTGCATTTAGTCCTATGTATAATGAGTTGATGAATATGTTGGGGAGTATATAGGTAATAATCTTTTTAGGCAGGCAGAAGAATGAGTGAGTAAAGACTGGGAAGGGTATGAAGTGGTATGAGTGGGAAGATTTGCATTCACCAAGTATTTATTGAATATTAACTATTATGATTCATAATCCTCAGTCAAATCATTACAGAATAAAAGTGTTTACTGGAATTTTTTTTGGCAAATATCTAATCTTCATCTTATATAAATCTGGTCATGTCACTTTTCTGCTCAAAGATTTTTTGAGATTCTCACTTTTTTATTGAGTAAAATTGCTTCATTACTCCATGCCATGGATTGATATGAACACATCAGTTTACATGATATCAAAGCTAAGATGGATCCCACAGATTATCAAATTCAGTACCCTCATTTCAAAGGAAATGAAACAAGAACACAGAAAATTATAATTTGTTTCCAGTTAGAGACTGAGATACATAATTAAGTAGAAATTTAGGTTGAAAATAAAGAAGAAATATAATAATAATAGTAATAATAAATTTATTTTTAATTTTAAGCATTTCTTCTCCAGAACTTCCACCTTAGCACCCTACTATCCTGATTGGCAGTCTCCACTATTTTGCCATTTGACCTGGAGATCATGTACTAATGGTTTTAACCCTTTCATCTCCCAACCTTCCACATAGGTCCTTAGAGACCTTATTGTCAGTCCCCATTGATGTTTTACTTGCTCTCTATTCCTTGGTCATCTTCTTGCCATTTTCTTGGCCTCACTTCCACTACAGTTCCAAAATCATGATCAAATAAACTTTGCCTTTCCTTCTAGAAGTTATGCATTAATCTATTCACATTTCCCATCTTGGTAAATTTCATATAAGAGCCTTCTTTTTCACTTAACTACATGTGGTTTCTTCCTCATTAGAACATAAGCTCTTTGAGGTCAGGCATTGTCTTTACATTTGTATTTGTATAACCAGTTTTGTGTACATAGCCAGCTTCTTTGTTTTGTGTCTGTATTTTGCCTTTAGGCAATTTTAATTTCTAAATATAACCCTCCTCTTATCAACCATAGAGCTATCTTTCATTAAAAGAATAAATATAATTAAGGAAAAAAAATCAGCTAAGTAAAACAGATCAGTACATTGCATATGTCTGAAACCATGTCCAGTATTCTATATAAGTAGTTTCCTACCTATAAATCTTTTAATTAATTAGTATATTTACTACCTTTAAATATATATGTATATATATTTATAGATATAATTATCCATTTTATTCTATATTAATTTGGATAGATATGTAAAAATGGACCTATTTTCCTGCACCAATTCATTATTAATATTAATATTATTGTTATAGCAGCTAATTTTTAAATAGTGCTTATTATTTGCCAGGCACTATACTATGCACTTTACAAATATATACTTTCACACAGTTCGTAAGTATCTGAGGTCAGATTTGAACTGGATCCTATTGACCCTGGATGCAATGTTCTACTTTGCCAGTTGCAGACAGTTATCTAAGTAGACAGATGTTAGTATTATTATGTATAGATAGAAATAGATGAAGAATGATATCTGACAATTATTGTTTTGACCACCGTAAACAACATATTTATTTTTATATGAAAAAATTGGAATTTTAATAAATGAAATATGAAGTAATTTGATTTTAAATGATCTCTGAGGCTTATCAATGGTAATAGGAATGATTGTACCTTCGAAAGCACTCTGTGAAAAAGAAAACAAAAAATACAATTAAAATATTTTTGTCTTTTTAAAGTGCTTCACTTCCTCTTCCCTTTATTTATTCTTATTAAATTTGCTTCTAAATGGGATCATGTGACCCATAGACTTGAACATTCATTTTACCTTCATATTTTCCCCTCTATCATAATGTAATTTGAATTCATTTCTGTGAATAAACCCTTTATATCTTGCAATTACCATGGGCCCCTCTCCAAACTTGTTTTAAATTGAATGTATATGTGCAGCTATGAATCAAAGTATATGTGTTTCAATTTTTTTAAAGACAAAGAAGGCTGCAAATTCACAGCAGCTTTCTTTGAGATAAGAAATCTTTATAGAGTTGAATCAAACATACTTAACTTATAACAAGTGGTATAATTTTTAGATCTTCTGACGTATGTAATCACAACCCAAGAAATTCTTCATTGATGGCAGGAAAGGTCTCTTACAACTAATAATTATGTCTTGCATCTTACACTTTGCAAAAATTATCTTACATATTAGCACAAAGAACGAATTAAATTAACCTCATTAAACTGCCATTTTGAAATGGATAAGTTAGATTTTATTATTTTTGTCTCCCACAGAAACCTTTAGATTACATGTATTAAAAGCTATCTAATCTTGATAATATTTCAAGTTTACATAATTATTAATGTCTCTGAAATGACAGGTTAAGACACCACTTACATATTCCATTTATAATTATTATTTTCATATTTTACCTGACTAAAATTTATTTGTGATTCTTATTAATAATCATATTAGAAAATGTTTATATAATTATCCTATAGAATTTTATAATATATTTTTGGAGATAAAGCAAATTGGCAGCTGGTCTATGAATTACTATTTTGGAGACATGCCTGAGGGACTGAGAATTTTAGTGACTTGTCTAGAATAAAATAGCTCATATGTGTTGGAGGCAAGACCTAATTATAGTCTTTTTCTGCTTTTAAGCCATTGGTGGAAAGACATTCCACATCATTAGTTCCCTACATTGTTATTAAACTCTCAGGTCTAGACCTATGTATATAGGAACATAAATCCAAAATGTGCAGCTTTTTATCCTTTTATTTTAAACAGAATTATTTTCCCTGATATGTATGTAACTCTACAATAAAATGATGTTTATTAGGGCCAACTCTAGGGATTTTTTTTTTCTCCAATGCAAGCAACTTGGCAAGTTTTTTGTAACTTGGTCTTCAAGGGTTGCATAGGACATTGAAAGTCTCAGCAATTTTCCCAGGATTGTACAGACAGTGCATACCAGAAGGTTCCTGTGGGCTGTTCTCTCTCCACTCCTCTGTGCTAAGAAGTTAATCTTTGTCATTTTCACCACTTTCTCACTCCCAACCTGATTGATGGAAAAGTGCATGACATTTAGAATACAATACAATAAAACCTGACTTTGAATATTGCTGGTCCCAGTTATAAGTGTGGCTCTGAGCAAGTCACTCATTTGTTTCATATTTCAGTAATTCCATCTTTAAAATGGGGATAATAAAACTTTGTCTATTTGTCTCATAGGATCAAATTGCAAAGATGAGATGATGTATATGAAACATGTTGCAAACCAGACCACTAAATGTCTGCAGTAATAAAAATAAGATAAAAATATATCATGAAGTTGATTTTATGTGCCATCTAATATTTAATTTTGTGAAATCTAAATGACAAGTTCAGAGCATTTACTATATTGTTTACTATTTCTAACAAAAATGATCATTAAATATTTTCATTCATAAGTATGCATGTAAACATCTAGGCTTGGAAACAGTTTTTATTTGTTGCCTGAGGTACAATTATTCTTTGTAAAGGGTAAAATAGTACACTAAAGATGTACTTGAGGAGCTCCACCTTCACTGGTCACATAGAATGTGCTGTTCAGTCATTTTTCAGTTATGTCTAACTCTTCATGACCTTATTTGGGGTTTTCTTGGCAAAAATCCTGGAGTGGTTTGCCATTTCCTTCTCCAGCTTGTTTTGCAGATGAGGAACTGAGGCAGACAGGGTTGAATGAATTGCCCAGGTTCACACTGCTAGTAAGTGTAAGAGACCAGATTTAAAACTCAGAAAGATAAGTCTTACTGATTCCAAGCCCAGTGCTTTATACAATACGGCATCTAGCTTCCCAAGAATGTATTTGAAGTGTATCCCAGCTACAAGTCATATTGATATAACATTCTTAACTAAACAATCTTAAAAAATTATTATGCAAAGGATTGGAAACTGTAGGAAGCAATGAGTAAGACACCAGAAAGCTTGCAGAAGAAGCTGAACTTTGGTCTGGTATTTCCTTTGCATATCCTTCTGTCTTTATTTTATGTGACCCAGTTTATTATGACTTTTTGTGAAGGGCAATAAGGAGCTTAGTTTGCATGTTTGTGTCCTTCTTCAGTTTGAAGTAGGAGCTCTTGCTACTCTAACATCAATACACAAACACACATGCACACACACACCCCAACATGTGTGTATGTTTGTGTGTATATCTGTGTGTGATATAATAGATGAGAAACTAGGTAAGTACACAAGGCTCCCAAAGCAGAAAATTAGTCACTCTGTTTTCTTACCTTTTGTGTTTGTTTGTTTTTGCTTAGGCAATGTGGTTAAGTGACTTGCCCAGGGTCACACAGCTAGTAAGTGTTATGTGTGTGAGGCTGTATTTGAACTCAGGTCATCCTGAATCCAGGTCCAGTGCTCTATCCACTGTGCCACCTAGCTGCCCCCGAAAATTAGTCACTGAAGATTTTTTTGGGGCCTAAATAAATTTCTAAAGGCCATCTAACAATAGTGGTGTGGGACGTGGCTGTGTCTTTGTGTCTGTGTTGGTGTTGAGGGAGAAGGCAGAGGGAGAGAGAGAAGGGGAGAGAAAGAGAGAGAGAGAGAGAGAGAGAGAGAGAGAGAGAGAGAGAGAGAGAGAGAGAGAGAGAGAGAGAGGATCCACAGGGATAAGTAGAATGCATTATTCTTCAGTTAATGGAGAATCTAAGGAAAGCAGAATTTTTAAACGTGGAAGAATTATATAGATATAGATATAGATATATAGATATAGATATAGATATAGATATAGATAGATATAGATATAGATATAGATACAGATACAGATATAGATATAATATAGATATAGATATAGATATAGATATAGATATAGATATAGATATAGATATAGATATAGATATAGATATAGATATAGATATATACATATCCATATATATATGGATATGTATATATATAATATATATATATGTGTGTGTGTATACACACACACACACATACACACACAGACAAACATATTTAAAGAACATATGTTTAATGAGTTTGCTTAATACACAACTGGATTTCTATGTGGGAACCAAGAAAAGCTAACCAATTTTGTGAACAAGATAAATTGTTATACATGTGACTCTAAGGTTAGTTTTAATAGGAGTCATTTAAAACAACCATTAGCCAAGATGCTTAATACTATTTTAGTTATCTCACTGCACCCTTTAAAATAATGCATAAATGCCAGGGAAAAGTTCCATTAGGACACAGTATTTAATACCACATCCTTTGAGATGTAATGTAGCATGACTGATATAACACAACCAGACATAATGCAAAAGGTCAGACTTTTGAAGAGTATAATTGCCTTCACTTTTTATTCTTCAAAGTACAATTTAAATCCTTAATAACTCTGTACTAAATAGGATTCTTAACCTCATATTTCATGAGTTAGTGTGAGATTAGGTGATAGGATTAAAAAGTTGCCTTTGCTAAAGCTATTTGTGACATACAAATACATTCTGTGGGAAAACTTCAATTTTAACATAACTATCAGTCTCTTAAAAGTTTAATTGTTAAGATAATGCCACTATTAATTTTCAATCCTACTTTTACATAATAATATTAACATAAGAGCAAATTATTTGGACAAAGTTTTAAATAATATTTGAGAGAATAAAGGATAATAGAAAATAAAAGTACAAAATAAAAGACTTGTGAATTTCAGTGCACATTTCTGGCCATTATGATTCAATGAGAAATATTTTATCATCTTCATCGGAAAAGCAGCTAATATTCCAATAATGTCTTTCACTAGGAGAACTTAGAGAGCCACACCCACACCGACAAAGGCTGATATGAGCCCCACAAGGATCCAGTGACCCCAGCTCATTATTGTCCTTTGGGAGTGTGATGAGAATACCAGCTCCCAAAAGATCAAATGACTCTGATTCTCTGTGGGGGAAAAAAAAATGAATTCAACTAACCCAATCAAAGTTTAAAATAGTTATACAATATCATCATCTGGGCTTTGAGGCTGCCAAATTCAAAATAACGTGTTATAGGAATTCCTGCTCTTTTTAGACAAGCAATACTTAGTTATATACAAATTTGAATTTGTTTTGTCATCCAATAGATTTATCCATAACAATAACACTAAATAAAAAGCTTTTATAAGAGTTGGTATGAGTATAAAAATGTTGAACTTTATGTAACAAATGACTATTTAGACTCAAGACAATGATGATTCAAGATTCCTCCAAGGGTATATGCTTTACGTCAGTGTTGTTGAAATCATGGCCCAGAAGGCTGCTGAAATAGATTAAAATGTAATTGGGAAATAGTTACAAAAGTAAAAAACAAAATAAAACAGAAAATGTTAACATGTCATTTTCTAAGTCAATATGCAGTGCACAGGTATCTTTATGTATGGTACAGTGGCATCACTGATTTAGACCATGATCTTGTTGTGGATAGGCATCGTATCTCTTTCCTATATTGGTCAGATTTCCTATAAAATCTGGTGGAAAAAGGGTAAGTTTTACTTTACAAATCACATGCAACAGACATCTTTCAAACTCCTACAGGCTACAAGGCTCTATACTTGTTATTTCAAATAGAAAGAGGTTAAAATATTAAAAAAAAAAACATTTTCATTCTGATTGCAGAGAAAGGACAGGTACACAAATGGGCAAGTGATAATGCAAAAAATTAAAGAATGCACTCTCAAAACTTGATAGATAGTAATGTTTATATGGGTTCAGAAAGGAAGAGGAATCTTTCAGATCCATTCAAAGCATTCTTCATAGATTTAGGACTTCAGCTTAATTTTGAAGGAAGGATAGAAATTAGAAAAAGAATGAAGAGAGGATGAGTACTCTAGGAGAGTAGATATATGGTATAAGCAAAGGGATAAAGGCAAGAATTCACATGGCTGTTCAGGAAGGAATAGAAATGTTTAACTGGGTTTTACAGAAAATCAAAGAGAGACAAAACCAAAAAAAATATAGTGAGATGGGCCACCTTGTTTGGGCCCTTGAATGAAAATATAAAATGGCCTTTGTTTCATAGGCATGGGGTTGCAAAAGAAATTTTTTGAGTATTCATTCACTCAATCTACAAAGATGTACTTAATATCTACTGAATGAAAGATATTGTAGAGATCTTGGGATATGAAAATGTATTTTACATAAACCTGTTTTGGTAAAAAAAAAAAACCTTACAATCCTATTGATGAACTTGAAAACAAATAACTATGGTATTTGACCAAACAGGAAAAATTCCAGGGGAGTGTTGGCAAACTGATATGGAAAATAAGAAGAGGATCAGTTTTACGTTGTCTAAGGGGTGAGGAAAGGCAAGTGTGTCTTCACAGAGAAAGTTCAATCCAAGTTAATCAAATCTTGAAGGAAAGGAGAGACTTCAATGGGGATTATGAGGGAGTACTTTAAGGAATGGGGTGTGGTGTGAGGTATGAGAAAATGTATGAATAGGGGAAAGGATAAAGACAAAAATATGAAACTCATGGTAGACTAATCTAGTTGGAATAGATTGTAAAAGGGGACACATACACACACACATATATATATATATATATATATATATATATATATGTGTGTGTGTGTGTGTGTGTGTGTGTATCTATACATTCCTTTATATATGTGTGTATATATATATATATTCCTATATATGTATATATAGACGTGTGTGTTTGTATATATGTGTGTATATATATACATACGTGTGTGTGTGTGTGTGTGTGTATCCTAGTATTTTGATGGCTTTCTATGAGCAAATCTCATACATTCAACTAGATTATTGACTCCTCAAGGCAAAGCAACATGACTTCTTGTTAGTCACACACTAAGTCTATAAGTATAATTCTGATGTAGGAGTATGCACTTAATCAACAATTAATTGACTTTATAATAGTTTATGCATCAAAAATCAATTTTGATTTTAAGACTTGACAGGATAAAACACAAATGCTTTATATTCTTATTTTAGATATCAAAGTGATGCTGACATGTTTACAATCTAAATGTATTTCTTTTAAACAAAATCCAATTTTTTTTTTTAATATTGGCAAAACCAAAGCACAAACACATTTTTCAAGCAAATGAGTTATATTGACAGGCATAATAAATCATGAAGATTGGTTGGTCTTCTGCTACACAGAATCTGGGAGCACAACACAAATTTTGAATTAGCAATGCCTTGGCTATTCTGCACTCAGTACCACCCTACCTAGTCTGGGTTTTCTCAATTGTCTTATATTTATTGAACAATAATAACTGACATTTATATAACACTTAGACATGTGCCAATGCTTTGATACGATTTTTCTTTTGATTCTTATAACCCTTTGGAGCACTACAGATGTTGTTTTCATATTATGGATAGGAAAACAGAGGCTAATGGGGTAGGAGTTTAAATGGCTTACCTCTAAACATACAGCTAATGAGTGTCAGAGGTGGACCACAAATCTAGCTCTTCTTGCATCTTGGGTCTACAGCTAATTCTGTAACCAATGTTGCCTCCAGCAGTGTTCTGGAGCCAGATCAGACAAACTCATGAAAACCCAATCATTAACTGTTCAGTGCAAGCATTTATACGTTGGAAATTGGTAAATACCACAAATCAGGACTTCATTTATTGCTTTGTTTCTTTCTATACATAAAATGTTATGGAAAATATCAATAATGCAATTTAAATTTGTAATATGATTGTATAATTCTTGTGAAGATTTTTGGAGACCTAACTATTAAACATTTACAAACAAACCCCTGGATGCCTTTCAATCAGATAAAATCTGGTCAGGTAGTCATTACTAGACACTTAGATATTTATCTATTTATAGCTGAAATGGATGTTTATCTATTACCTTTTCAGTACCTAGACTTAACTCTCATATAGTGAGACTTTGAGCAGGTACAAAACAGGAGTTCGGTACCCATACGCTTGCTCTCCCTAATTGTAAGAAATCCCATGAAACAGACACAAAAATGTAGGAGTTGTTTATCATTATCTTGGCATATTTTCATTTATCTCCTATTGACATAAATGAACAATGTTTGTAAGAAAAAGAACAAGATACTGAGAATTAACAGAGCTACAGTCTCTTAACTGACTCACTAACTTTTTGCATGACCTTGGGCAAGATACTGCACTTCAGTGGCATTAAATTTTCTCATCTCCAAAATCATTCAGTTGACTATTTAGTTTCTTCTAGCACTCATATTCTATGGTTCTGTGAATCAAAGTTGTTTACCTAAAGTTGTTAGCTGAAAAAGAAGCAGTTAGTAGCAGTGGGGAGTGCTTGAAAACAGATTGGATGGGTATATCTGTTACAATACAATTCTTAAACCAGAAAGTCCCAGAGATACCAAGAAGCTCTAATGAATTTATTCAACCATTTCCATCCTTCCTCCCTTGCATCCCTAGTTCTTTCTCTTCTCTGCAATTGAGTTTTTGTAGAGGGAGAGGGGAAGAGTGTTAGGAATGATGGATCCTTAGAGATGGAGAGCCTGGGTTCAATTCCCAGGTCTGCTAGCTTCGATAAGTCCCCTGTTTGTATCTGAAACTCTATTGCTCTTCTCTAAAATAAGAGGAAGGGATTAGATAGTAACAGCTAAAAATTAACATTTGCAGAGTCCATTACATAGACCAGATTTCATTTGCCCTACTGAACACATCTGTGATATTATTATTAGCCTAATTTAAGGGAAGCTGAGTTAGGATCAGTGACTTGCCTCTATCACATAACTAATAAGAATAGGAGTGCAGCTAAGCGATGCAGTTAACAGAGCTCTGGCTTTGGAATCAGAAAGACCTGAGTTCAAATCCAGCCTCAGACACTTAGAACTTACTAGCTCTGTGACCTTGGGCAAGTCACTTAACTCTGACTGCCTCACCAAAAAGCAAAAAAAAAAAAAAAATAGAAGGAAGGATTCAAACTCAGGTGTTCTGACTCTAAGTTCTGGTCTTCACTGATTTTGCTCCCTAGGTTGCCTTCCATCTCTAAAGCTATGATCCTTTTCTTTTCAGCTGATGCTTAAGGCTAGACTTTTTGGCTCTGGAGCACAAGGTACCTTATAAATGCTAGCTAATCTTGCATTGATTAGGGGTTTATGAGATAATGGGAGAGAGGAAATTATAGTGTAGGTGAACAACATATTATAATGATCTTCTAAATCACAATTTAATTGTTTGTATGAACATATCCCCTTGGTAGTATGGAATATATTTCCTCTGGAACCAGTAGTATAAGTATAAAAAAATCAGCTCAATTCAGTTGTACTACTTGAATGTGAGTCTGATTGGAGGTGACAGAATGGAGTCGGCTACCTCCCACTCAAATTCCCCAAATTATGCTTTCAAAGTATAGGTGAGCATTTTTGGAATAACTGGCACAGACTTCAGGATACCTCAAAAAATTCCTTGAATTCCATAACCCTGTTTTTCTATTCCCATTTTTTTTATACTAGTGGCTAATTACACACTTCCAAATAATCTGATACACCCCTATACAACCAACAATTCATTGAAGAGTATCCTTGACAGGATTCATTGACATTATTTTATTCTTTTAATGTTATCAAGCAATATGTAGCATTTTCCCTAAATCTATACTTCTTAATATTTTTGAAATATATTGATCTGCCATTTTGTTAAATAAGATTGTGTGTGTGTGTGTGTGTGTGTGTGTGTGTGTGTGGGCATGTGCATGTGTTCCCTGAACACTGGGGTTTAGGTAGGTGGTAAGAATATTTATTACCTCATTTTTAGCTATAAGTTCAAAAGAAGTAAAAGTGATTCCTCAAATTAAAAATACAATAGTTATGTACACAGGAAAATTTTAATCTGCATAAATAGACATCAAAGGGGAAATCAAATCAAAATTTTTAAAAATTAAAGAAAAAATCAGAAATGATCTAAGGCTATAGGTATTTGTACATATATTGCTCTGTGAGGAAATTTCCTCTACCAATGAAGATCAAAAATTATTGTGAAACTTATGGTAAGAGGTTATATGGGTCATGCAACCTACTTGATTAAAGGGCAGGATTTGATCCCCAGTCTTTTTGAGAGCAGCTTTATGTAGTCTTCCATATTTTCTAAAGCAGCAATTATTTTGTATAATTAGTAATACAAAATAAAAAGTGCTCAAAGACAGAATTTTGTATGAAATGGAGAGAAATGGACAAAAAGCCTGGTATGAATAGTTGACAAAATGTATTTTCCACCTTTTATTTTATCTCCACAATTATATTTACTTTCTCCCTTTTTTTTTTTCCTAAAACTCTTTTTCCCCAAAGGATGTTGTTCTCTCTTCCCTCTTGACCTCTGTGGGACAAAGTTCTGAAGCAGGATTTACCCTAAGGGAGAAAAAAAAACAAAGAGAACACCTTGGCTTTGTGCCTCTACACCTTCATCAATTGGCATGACAATTCCATTGGAAATCAATATCCTGAAAACAATAAAATTTTCAAAGGTTGCCAAGTAAATGGCTTGTGCAGCTAGATAGCTCAGAAAAATAGTGCAATTTATGGACACTATCCTAAGTGAGTGAACTGCTGTATGATCAATTCCAAATATGTCTCATATATGATCTTTGTCTAACTGGTCATCCCATCCTTCTTCCCTAGTCTCTGCTCCTCATGTTCGCATTTTCCATCAAATAATCACTAATAACAATCACAGGCAACAGTAGCAACATAGAACATTCCAACCCCTTAGCTGTAATAATAGTATTTTGTGCTTTCCAAATCTTTTTCACATACATTATCTCATTTTATTATTATAATAACTTTGAAATAGGCAAGTATGGCAATATGAGAACCAATGTACCTGATGGTGAAGAGATTTGCCCAACATAACTGAGAACGATAGTGGCATTGAAGAAGAGACCATGTGAATGTTGTTTTAAGGGGAAAAAAAAGACATGTTCAAAGGGGATTGAAATAGGTTTGAGAAATGCCTCATATGTGTGAAAATTTTATTTCTCTTCCAATAGATTGTAAGTTTCTTAAAGGTGGTGGCTATGCCTTTTTTTGTTTATCCACATCCTCCATTCTTAGCAAAGCATCATGACCATAAAGGTATTTAAATAAATGATTGTTGAATCAAATTAAGTTTAAAAACTTAAGTTTAAGTTAAAGTTTAAGTTAAAAATGCAAACGAGAGTTGAGAGGGAATAAATTACGTTCCTTTCTCACAATTTCAATTATTTTTTGTTTTGTTAAATATCTACTATTTGCAATTGAATAGGGCTGAGAAGAATGCAGTAATAGTCAGTCAGGCCAAAACATTTATTAAGTGTCCATTATGTGTCAAACACTGTGCCAAATTATGAGGATACAAATAAAGGCAAAAGAGAGTCCTTGGTTTCCAAGATATCTTATTCTAAAAGATGATAAAATATGCAAATAGCATACACAAAGAAGTGATAGCATAAACACTGAAGATGTCAAAAATCTAATGGTATGAGGGGGTTTAAACAAATAGTTATAATACTATGTAAAGTAAGATTGGAGCAAAATGAGAGGCTTGAGTAAAGCTAAGTAAGATGTTTAAGAAGGAAAAAAATCACTACTTTAACTTGGGAGTAAGTAGTGAAATGGATAAAGTAGTATATGAGTTGGGACATAAAGGAAAGGTAATTAATAGACAGAAATGGGACAGGAGAACTATATTTTTAGCAGTAAAAAAAATAACAAATACAGCATAAGGAATTAAAAGAATGAAGAATGGTGACTACTACAGTTTGGATGGCATTTTGGGCTAGCTTTTCCCAAGCTAATCCCATGACAGTTTAAGTTCAATTTTGGAATAAAAGAAGACACTTATAGGTCATTCAACAGGTAAAGAAAGGAAGATTTAAATACCAGTAGTAGGGGAATACAATTCAACAAGGATAGACACAGATGACAGCATCATCTGATTTGCAGAAGTGAAACTCCACTGCCCTTAATTTTGTCGATATTTTGTGCTAGGTTTTAACGCTAAGAGATTTATTTTCTCACTCCAGGAACCCAGAAGTGAATTCAACCATTGACCACTGAATCCCCTGAGCCTGCCTCTCTCTCTCTCTCTCTCTCTCTCTCTCTCTCTCTCTCTCTCTCTCTCTCTTCTCTCTCTCTCTCTCTCTCTCTCTCTGTATATAAATATATATGCATATACATATATACATACACACATATACACACATATGTACATATAATCACACATGTATATACATTTATATGCATATAAATAATATATTATATATGAAACATATTCTATATACTTCAATAAATATATATATTATACATACATATGTGTATGTGTGTCTCTGTGTAAACACTGGGTCTCTCAAAAGACCAATCCTACTCATCAGCATGGGATCCTGCTCCAACTGCCCCCTTTGGCCATCTCCATTCTAGACCACTGCCAGTTCATCCCCTCTTAAGCAACCTTACCCTTCCCTCAACTCATCATACTGATGAAAGACTTAGGTACCAGTTTTACATAAAAAATAAATATTTGTTAAGTTGACTTAGTGATCAGAGCAAGTTAATTCCTCTGTGCAAAAATTTTTACACTTCTTTAACTGGAAAAATTACTTTTTGGTTAAAAAGAAAAAGTAGTATTTTAGGAAAGGATCTGAGTTCTAAACGTAGCTTAGATCTTTGATTTCTAATAAAGCTTCCATATTTCACAATTGTGTTGTAAATAATGATCCCTAAAAATGATTAGACATTTTCTTGAAAATAAAAATCACTCTACTGAATCATAATTTATCAGTATATTCACTAATTGTAATATTATAATAGCTAGCATTTACACAGGGCTTTAAGGTTTTCAAAGCATGTTAGAAATGCCTCCTTTTATCCTCACCACAATCCCATGATATAATTGTGATTGTTATCACAATTTTAGGGATAAGGAAACTAAGACAAGTTTTTACTTATATTCCCAAGGTCTTACAGGTACTATCAGCCTGAAGTCAGATTTGAATCTAGGTCTTCCTGACTTCTGCTTTAGCAGGTGTTTCATAGACAAAGCAAATATTTTAGTATTTCTTTTATTGTCAAATGTCTATCTTGATACTATGTCAACAAGGGAGGCAGCATGGTATAGAAGAGAGAATGCTGAAACTGAAGTTGAGTAAGACTTGGATTTGAACTTATCTGCAATATTAACTAGCTATGCAAAAAAAAATCACTGCTTAGTTATATAGATGTAAATGAGAGATATAGAGGTAAGATAGATTAGATAAATATAGATAGATAGATAGATAGATAGATAGATAGATAGATAATAGATCTATGTCAGCCCCATCCCTCCCATGTCCCCAACTCATTGTACCCTAATTTTTATTGTGTCCTTTAGAGTTACTGGCACATTTTATACAAACCACTTATCATATTAGATCTGTGGTGGCAGCTAGGTAGTGCAGGGGATAGAGCACAAGCCCTGGCATCAGAAGGACCTGAGTTCAAATCCGGCCTCACACACATGATATTCACTAGCTCTGAACTCCCAATTTAGTTTTGGACAAAAATGACCCCAAAGAGAGGTAAAACTTCCCTCAATCTCTGGCTCATTAAGCCTCTGCTAGAGAAAATTTCTTAAATGTTAGATTGTTCCTAACTGGGGCTAAGAGAGTCTCTTTTAAAGAAAGTATTTAGCATATTAAGTAGTAAATACAGGTTATAGGGCAATTATATACTTTTACCATAAAAGAAGTGCTTAGCTCAAAAAGCATACAATGGAAAATTCCTCAGATATGAAATACTAACCCTTCTAGCCAATTATACACTCCTAAATGACAGACTTTTGTAGGACTTATACTGCTGAATATATTCCTTTCTACTTTAGTCTGCACTGTCTAAGCTACTCATTTAAGGTTCATATCTACTGGCAAGATAGACGCAGCATGTCTTATCTTCTTACATTTATCATGTTCTCTTTGTAGGGCATAGTTTCAGGATGCAGGACTTGCTAGTCAATCATCACTTGGATGGCTTGAGATCTCTGAGTAGCCATCACAAATGGAAACATCAGTCTCATGGATCTGTGAACTGTAATGCAGCTCAGAGAATGAAACATAAAGCAGAAAAGCATCTGGGCCTTCATACTGAGTCTCAGGCAAGCACAAGTACTTACTACCATGTCCATGTAGCCACCATAATTTCTACTGGGGTTGAGTTGGGTCAAGATAGTTAAACACATTTTTAAATGCCATTACATGTAAGGTTCCATGATTAGTACTAGAGATACAAAGAAAGGAAGATAAAAAAAAACAGTTCCTGATCTCAAGTAAATCACACACTAATGATGAAGATAATGAGATAGCATGAAAATAACTATTTACAAACATGATGTATGCAGGAAAAATTGGAGAGATTCATGGAAAGAAAACACTATGATTAAAATAAACTAGAGGGGCAGCTAGATGGTGCAGTGGATAGAGCCCTGGCCCTGGATTCAGAAGGACCTGAGTTCAAATCTGGCCTCAGACACATAACATATACTAGCTGTGTGACCCTGGGCAAGTCACTTAACCCCACTACCTATCCAAAAGAAAAAAAAAACTAGAAAAAGGTTTCTTGCAGAAGATAAGACAAATAAAATAAAGGAAACCAAATGGTAGAAATGAACACATAGAGTAGGAGAAGGGTAGCTGCTATAGTCACAAGAGGTGAGTTAGAAAGTGTCGAAAAAAGACAGCAAAAAAGACAGAAGAGAGAAGGGAAGAGAGAGATGGAGACAGAGAGAGAGAGAGAGAGAGAGAGAGAGAGAGAGAGAGAGAGAGAGAGACAGAGAGAGAGAGAGAGAGAAAGAGAGAGAGAGAAAGAGAGAGAGGAAAAATGGAAAGGAAGACAGAGAAAAACAAAGACAAAGAGAAATTCAGAGATGAACAGACCAAAACAGAAAGTGAAGATAAGGAGGAGGAGAGGAAAAAGTTATTTCTCCTTTTTATATTCTTAATAGGACATTCCTTCTTCCAGGCTCAGTGGACAATACTTGTTGGCATAATTACTTCTTCTTAGAGATCAAGGAATCAAGTAGGAGCCAGAGCTCTGGTTGCACATGCCTTTTTAAGGGGCGAGAGGATAACTATAAGAAGTAGGTGAACATGGGTTTTCAAAAAGAGGCTAGAGCTCAATGTTGCTGTCTGGCATAAATTAATTGTTTGATGTTGAAAGAAAATTCACTCAAGTGATTTTTTTTTTACATATGTCAATATTTCCATTTTTTAATGTTTCTCTTGGGACCTACAAAGGCATGATTTTTATGATTGACTTCCTCATGCCTTAAAATTAAGAACCCCATTGAATTCCATGTGACAAACTACCTAGTGGTCCCTGATTTCCATATCAAGTTTGAGCAGTTCATTCATTAGTGTTTGTTATCCTTTTGACCCACCACAATTAAGCCCCAGAAATTACACTCACTCTTACTTATAAAATTATAGAAATAAATCATATTGACAACATGTTCAAAGTTTCCATAGCTTATTGCTTATCCATTAATTACAAAGTCTTGTATTACAAAAAAATCAAATAATAAAATTTTAAGTACGAAAAACTAAAATAAGGAGAAAAATTCAAGAAAGAAACAAAAAAGCAAAGCTCCCATCTTGGTGGGAAAATCTAAACCAAAAACACTAGGAGAGCATGAAAAATTCTCCCAATTGTAATCAGGAATCAGGAGGGAACTGGAAGTTGCTTTTTGACCTTCAGATGAGATAAAAACTATTCTGGTAGGAAATTACCATACGAGACTCTTCTAGAATGTGAGGCAACTCATGCAATTTTCCAGCATATCTCTACTAAATTTTAGAACACTTAAGAAAAAAACCTTTCCACTGGTCCCTGCTCCACATAGAGCCTCCAGTAATTTTTATTTTTTTTTGACAACTGAAAAGTCATTCCAGATGGAATTCTAAACTTACTTGACTGTAGAATGAGCCAGGTAGCACAAAAGGAAGCAAACCAACTCCAATGAACCCAAAACAAGTGTGGGGTTTACCTCCCCCTAAAAAAAATTAAGCACTAGATACAAATGGAACTTAACCAAATAGCTTTCAGACAAAGGTCTCTAAGATGTCATTAATGGCCCACAATGTGCTTCTCTCTCACTTGTATGGATTATGCTCATTTTGGGGAGAACCTGACCCTAAGGAAAGTGAGACTTCTGTCATATTCTGTGGCTTGTTATGCTGTCTTCATGGAGCCCTAGGGAAAAATCTCTGATTCAGAAGCTTGAATGTCATGGTCAGCTCATGTCAAATTTATCCATAAAAAGAATTATAAGGATCCTTTCTAGAAAAGTTCCACACCATACAAAATAGTAGATATCAGCTATAGGTTAGCTTTTTTTTTTCAATCAAAATAAACATTTTTAAAAATTTTTGTAACTTTGATGTTTAACACAATACCTTGCAAATGATAGGAAGTTAATATTAAATTGGAGAAATACTGACTGGACCATAGAACTTTTCCATCATTAAATGTTGATAATCTATTAAACTATAATCAAATATTAAAATTGCATATAAGCATTCACTGTATTTATTGAGTTAATTTTGCTATAAATTATGAACTAAGTCCAAGAGTATATCAGGGAGATTAATTACTGGATGAAAAATGACACTTTGGTCTTTTTTAAGACCTCTATAAATCATTACTTCCCTTTAGAAATGCTATATACATGCATATATACATATAACATGTAAAAACAATTTTCTTCATTTAAAAAATAGAGTTCAAATTCTCTCCCATACTCCCTACACCCCTTCATTGATAGGATAAGCAATTTGATATAGGTTACACATGCGTAGTCATGCAAAACATGTTTCCATATTAGTCATTCTGCAAAAGAAAACATAAAGTGAAATAAAAACCCAAGAAAAATAAAGTAAAAACAGTATGCTTGGATCTGTATTCAGACTCCATCAGTTCTTTCTCTGGAGAAGGACAGCATTTTTCATCCTAAGTCCTTCACAATTGTCTTGGATCATTATATTGCTGAGAATAGCTAAGTCATGCACAGTTGATTATCTTACAATATTGCTATTACTGTTTATAGTGTACTGCAGGTCCTACTGATTTCACTTCGTGTCAGCTCATGTAAGTCTACAGGTTTTTCTGAGAACATCCAGTTCATCATTTCTTTTAATACAATAGTGTTCTGTCACAATCACATACCATGTTGTTCTCCAATTGATAAGCATCCCCTCAAATTCCAATTCTATGCCACCAGAAAAATAGCTAAAAATATTTTGACATAGTTCCAAATTACCCTACATAATGGTTGAATCAGTTCAAAACTCTATCAACAATGCATTAGTATCTCAATTTTCTGGCTTTCCGTACAGCCTTCTGTCCTTTTAGCCAATTTAAGGTAGTAACTCAGAATTGTTTTAATTTGCATTTCTTCAATCAATAGTGATTTAGAGCATTTTTCAAAAATATGGCTATAGATAGCTTTGATTACTTCATCTGAAAACTGATTGTTCATATTTTTTGATCATTTTTCAATTGGGAAAAGGCTCTTATTTTTCTAAAGTTGACTCATTTTTCTATATATTTGAGAGATGGGGCATTTATCAGACAAACTTGCTTCAAAAAAATTTCACAATTAAGATTGCTAACTGTATTTCCCTCCATCTTATTTCCTCCCCCCATATATTCTAATCTCTCTCTCCTTTTACCCTGTCCCTCCTCAAAAGTGTTTTTCTTCGGACTCACTCCTCCACAAATCAGTCATCTCTTCTATGAGCAACCCCCTCTTTACTTATTCCCTTCCCCTCTACTTTACAGTAGGGTAAGCTAGATTTCTATATCCAACTGAATGTGTATGCAATTCCCTCTTTGACCTAATTCCCATTAGTTTAAGGTTCAAGTCTTCCCCTTCACTATAAAAGCTCATTCTAACTCTCACTCTTTTTCCCTTTGCATTCCTCTTTCTCATCCCTTAATTTTATTCATTTAGATACCATCCTATTACACTAAACTCATATCTGTGTCCTTTGTCTATATATACTCCTGCTGACTGTCCTAATAATGGGAAAGTTATTATGAGTTAAAATTTTCATTTTCCCACATAGGAATGAAAACTGTTAGACCCTTTCCTGTTTTACATTTTTATGCTTCTCTTGAGTCATGTATTTGAAAGTCAAATTTTCTATTCAGCTCTTGTCATTTCATCAGGAATGCTTGAAAGTCCTCTACTTCAATGAATATCCAATTTTGTCCTGAAAGATTATACTCAGTTTTACTGGGTAGGTGTTTGTTAGTTGTAATCCCAGATCCTTTTCCCTCCAGAATATCACATTCCAAGCCCTCCTATCCTTTAATATAAAAGCTTCTAAATCTTTTATTGACAGTGCCTCCACAATATTTGATATTTTGTTGTTGTTGTTGTTGTTGTTGTTTTTCCTTCTGGCTGCTTGCAATATTTGGAATCTGTCTCTTATGTTCCTGGGAGTTTTCATTTTGGGATCTTGTTCAGGAGGGGATCAGTAGATTCTTTCAATTTCTATTTTACCCTCTGGTTTTAGAATATCAGCATAGTTTTCCTTGATAATTTCTTGAAAACTGGTGTCTATTTTCTTTCTGATCATGACTTTCAGGAAGTCCAATAGTTTTAAAATTACCTCTCCTGTTTCTGTTTTCCAGGTCAGTTGTTTCTCTAATGAGATATTCCACATTGTCTTCTTTCTTTCAGTCTTTTGGTTTTGTTTTATTGTTTCTTGAATTCTCATAGAATTATTAGCTTCTGATTGTTCAATTCTAATTTTTAAGGAATTATTTTCTTCAGTAAGGTTTTTTTTTACCTCCTTTTCCATTTAGCCAATTCTATTTTTTTAAGGAATTCTTTTCTTCAGTGAGCCTTTATACCTCTTTGACCATTTAGCCTATTATGTTTTTCAATGCGTTATTTTCTTCAGTATTTGTGTGTGTGTGTGTGTGTGTGTGTGTCTCCTTCACCAAGCTGTTGACTCTTCTCATGATTTTCTTGCCTCACTCTCATTTCTCTTCCCAATTTTTCCTCTACCTCCCTTCTTGATCTCTTCCATAGCCTGAGACCAATTCTTATTTTTCTTTGAGGCTTTGGATGTAGGAGTTTTGACTTTACTGTCTTCTTCTGAGGGTGTTTTGATCTTCCTTGTCACCAAAGTAACTTTCACTAGAAAGATACTTTTGGTTGTTTACTCATTTTCCCAGTCCATTTCTTGAATTTTAATTCTTTGCTGAAGTGGGGCTCTGCTTCCAGGGTGGAGGGCACACTGTCTCAAGCTTCAGGGATTTTGTAAAGTTGTTTTCAGAGCTAGTTCTGGAAGTCTGTAAGTTTTCCATTCTTCCAAGGTGGTATGATCTAAGGAGAGGTGTGTTTACTACTCCCCTCACCTGTGCGCTAGTCTGTGAGTGACCACAAGAGTGTGGTCTGGAGTTTAGCTCCATAATTTTGATGACAGTCCCCACTCCACTGCACCCACAAGCTCTGGTATACTAGTGCTCCTCCTTGCCCTGGCACTGCCACCCACAACTGTGATCTGGATATGAGTATGAGGAAAGCGACAGAGTCCTGCACCCAGTGCCAGAAAAGAAAAATCTCCCTCTGGCCAGTTATTCAACACTATTACCATCTGTGGTCTGAGAGCTCCAAAAGCATCTGCTGCCCCTGGTGATTCAGTCACTCTAAAGACTTACTCCTGGTTTGCTGAGCCCTGATCTGTGCTTGTGCAGCCTGCATTGGCCTGCGCTCCACTCTTACCACATTGTAACAGAACTTTCCTGCTGACCTAAGTTGTCTTGAACTGGAAAATTATTTCACCTCATCCTTTTGTGGACTCTGCTCCTCCAGAATTTATTTTAAGGCATTATTTAAAGGCCTTTGGATGGGTTTGGGGGAAATCTCAGGCAATTCCCTGCTTTTTTCTCGCCATCATGGCTCTGTCTCCTTCTCCCAGGAATGCCTTGAGGCAAGTTAGTTACAATTAAATTCATTTTTTTCTTTCTCAAATCCATTATTTGTCATTTTTTCCCATACTGTTATAAAAGTAACAATTTCTGAGTGTCTTGCTAATTCCCATTTTTTTTTTCAAAAAGTCACTATTTTTCTTGTTAGCAATGGCAGCTTTAGTATTTAGCACTCAAAAATATTTGCTGAATCAGATTGAATCATTATTATCACTAAGCAGTTATAAACTCAAGGCTGTATGTGAAGTACAGTTAGAGGTATATAAACAATTATACCCACTTGCACAAATAAGAAATAGAAAATATACATAAACACAATCATAATCAGAAGGCTCAGAGTAGCTTGGGATAATTTAAAGCAGAATTCACATTCAACATCACCTCAATTATATTATCTTTACTTTAGTTAAAAGGCAATAATAGGGGTTATTGTCCAAATATAAGCTTTCATTTTATATATTTTTTTATAAAATGATATGAAATGTTAAGAAAAAAATTATGCCAATTACTTAATATAGGTCAAGTCCATTATTTCGACTATTTTTTCATATCTTAGTTGTAGGCTATGATCATGCATTACTGAATCCTCTATTTGTGGAAAGAATCCACAATGCAGTATCCCAAGGGAACAACATAAATCAATTACAAATGTGTTACTTCTTTTCATATTTCTGATTCTAAAGCATCTCATTTACATTTTGATTTTATGTCTCAGGAATGGCTTTTGCATTACCTTCTAATGTTCAAACTAGTTTCAGGTTGGAATGTGAATGTGTGTGTGTGTGTGTGTGTGTGTGTGTGTGTGTGTGTGTGTGTACGTGTGCACATGCACGCACGTGAGTGTGTGGTCCTTCTCTTGTTCTAATTTTCCATAAATAAGTAGATATTTATGCCACTGCCCAAGATCTGATATGAACTGGAGTAGAAGAAAACACATTAACTGAACTATGAGATTTGATTAAAATAGATAGATGTCACATTCAATATTTAAAAGTTCACTTTAGAGAGCATTTTGCATTTTCATAAGAAATATATGATAGTTTGTAAAGCTTTTGACAAGCATACCTGAGCTTTGAGAAATTTGGGGATAATTTGTGACTTACCAGAAAAGAGGTGATAATTAACCATAATTATGACTCACACAGAAGTAGAACACATGAATATTATTTATTTGAATCATTGTTTCTAAGTGGATTCATTGCATATCATTGTGTACTAAGAAGTCAAAAGCTATTGAGTTTTACTAGAGTGCCTGCTCCAAATAATACTGGACACTTTGCCCAAGAGCATGGAGAAAGGAGCATGACGAGGAGAAAAAAGCTAGAGAGGATAAAATGTGGGCAACACCAAAGAATTCAATATCAAAAAACAATCAACCAGCCAGCAGTTTTCTTCACAGCATTAATAAGGTAGCTTCTCTGGATCTTCTAATAAATGAGTTTGACATACTAATTTCAATTCATTATAAAACTTACTACTTATAGAAATTAACTCACTGTTGAAGAGAGAAAGAAAAATAAACAAATCTGCCAAACAACAATATATAACAAATCACAAATTTGCTATCAACACAAAACCTTGTTTGGGTATATGTACCTTAATTTTCTTGTTATTATTTTGGCACTGTATAATATGTTATAATTTTAAAGGAGCTCTCTTTATCTCATATTGAGTTGTCAATGGCAATTCAGAAACCTACTGTTTAAACTTGTCTGTTTTTTTTTCCCAAACAGAACAAACCTGATATTCAGAAAAGTACAAGTTCTGGACTTGTCTTCAGACAGGCATTAATACCAAACTACTTGAGATTAATTCTTTCCTTTTCTTATTATTGCTTTGGATTTAAATTTATTAAAATTTTAACATAAATTATTTGACTCAATTTTAAGATTTTGTTTCATGTTAGACATGTATACAAATGACATTATTTAAGAAAATTACTTTAGGTAATTTAAAGTGATGATTTAATAATTAGCTATGCTTTTTTGTCAACCACTACTTTCTTAATTTTTCTGTTACATCTTTATATGTGTAATTCAAATTTTCTGTAACTTGTATGGAATATAAACTTGATATACTTATAATTACTAATTTTAATTATGTTTCAGTTGAGTTGTATTCTTCATTTATCCTTTTGTAAAGTATTACTTATAATGCTATTATATTGAAAAACAGAAAAGTTTTCTTTCTACTCTTTAAAAAAACCTCAGAAATATATTTTAAAAGCTTAATGTCTAGACTAAAAGAAAAAAAAAAGTTTGAAATGTTAATGGACTCATACTTGGATTCTAAAATTCCAATTAAAATGAATAATCTATAAATATGATCTCCATGTGGGCACTTATGTCATGTTTACATAGATTAATAGTGACCCTTTTACCCTATTATTGAATCTGCTGTCTCTCCTACACTACCGACCTATCTTCCAAGCAAAATTATTTATATTCAAAACTTTCCTTTCTGAATTGCTCAAATCTGTGTTTTCCCCATCTTTGTACCTCCATTAATCTGCTGAAACTATTTCCCAAAATACCTTCCATAATCTGATCTTTTCCTAAGCCTTATTTCATAGAGTCCATTGCTATATATTCTTCATTGTAAGGGGAAAAAAAAACACTTTAAATAAGTACTTTAAAATTAGTACCGTGAATTCTCAACTGCAGACCCACATTCCTACTTTCCTTTTTGACGTCCTGAATGAATTTATCAGACCCTTTTGTCACATTTTTTTTTGTTGAAAGCCGAAGAAAGTAAAGCCAAGTCCTTAGTGCCTAACTCAGGAAGGGCTTTCTTTTATCATTATAGACTCAAATCGAATGCCGCCAGTATTCAAAGACATCGTATAGTTCATTCTGTTGCCCCCTATTTTTTTAGATGAGAAAACCAAGGCTTAAAAAATTGAAATGACTTGCCATGGTACACATCTATAGTAATTATGAGAACTGAAAGTGGGGTTAAAGAACCTAGATTTTCATCCTAGGTTTGCCACTTACTACCAGTGCCACCTTGGGCAAATCACTTCACTTATTAAGCCTTAATTTGATCATATTTAAAATGTAAGAATTAGATCTGGTAATCTCAAAGATCCTTTTACAAGAAGATTGCATAGAGTTGCAAGAAATCTTAAAGGTTAGAAAGTTAAATAACACTCTTCTTTTTTTTCAAAGATTGGGTAAATGATTTGTCCAGGGTCACACAACTAGTAAATGTCTGAAGTGGGATCTGAAATTTTACTTTCATCAGTCTAAGTCATGAGTTCTTATCCATTAATCCCTATAAGTCTTTGTATATTTCATAAGGTCTGTGAGACTAGATGGAAAAAAAAAGAAAATTATGTTTTCACTAACCTTTAGTTAAATTTTAGCTTTTCCTTCAATTATTTAAAATATTATTCTGGGAAAGGGTGCATAAGCATTCCAAAACTGCCAAAATAACATGTGGCTCAAAAAAAGTTTAAAAAGTGCTACCCAAAATCCAATATTCACACTGGTGTTAGACACATGTTTCATGGCCTAAAAAACTCTGAATGCCTTAGAATAATTTAAAATGTCAATGGGAAATACTTAACAAAATTAATAAAAATATAGTACATCAGACCTAACGGTAATATATGGTTTTCTAAGGAAATATGTGGCTTTCAGGGATCTTTATGTATTTTTTAGTAGCCCTCATTTCTAATCAACTTTGATACAACTGCAGTATGTCATGCTACTGATTTTAATCTTGTGAATCTATGAGGTCAAAGATTCAGAGGAGGCACTTATGTAACACACACAGCAGAACACTGTAGTCAGAGTCAGGAGTAACTAGTATCAAATACTGCCTCAGATACTTACTATCTGTGTGATCCTGGGCAAATCATTTAACCTCTTTCTGCCTCAATTTCCTCATTTACAAAATTGAGTGTTGAACTCAATGGCCTCCAGGGTCTCTTACAACTATTAATATATGCTTCTCTGGTCCTCTGGTCTAAATCCAGTACTCTCTCCATTCCAACACTCTGGTTTGGTGAAGACTTCCTTCTTTCCCTGGATTCAGACTTCTTTGGATGCCACAAATTATTCTATTTTCATCTGAAAATGTATTCACTGTGATGATTTTAGGTATGTATCATGTGTCTCTGCTACCCTACATGTTCCAAGGAAGGGAAGAAATTATACTTTATCTAAATTTTGATTCTTACCTGGCACCTAGAACAACAGACATTATCCTGTGAAGTAGGTACTAGGGGTATTGTTAATGTATTATAGACTGTGTTGTTTACCCCCATTAGAATGTAAGCTCCTTGAGGGCAGAGGCTACGTTCGTTTTTTGAAACCATTTTGAATAGTTCTACCTCTAATATTCTAATATCTGTATCTCTACCCCTAGCACAATGCCTGGCACATATTTTGTTTGTTTACTTGGCTTAACTTGCCTTTCTTAGGCTTTCAACAACAAAAAAAAATGATGAAAATGTTGACCAAAAGTAAAGTGAGGAGACATTCCTCTAAAAAACGTTATTCCAGGTTGACATCACTCAATGAATGACTACTTTTGGCATCTCATTCAAATTATTCTCTACTTCTCTAGCTGTAATGTCATCTAAAACTTAGTGTGATCTTGTCTACTAGGATACCATTACAGATTTTATCAAATGATTTGCTGAAATCTCATTATAATCTTTCTAAATAATTTCTTTGGGTTCCCAGTTCAGTAACAATAAAAGAAAAACAGAGAGACAGAGAGAGAATATTTCAAAAGTACTTTGAAAACATGAGGAGTACTACTACTACTATTACTACTACAACTACTACTATGACTACTGCTATCTCATTTTTCTAAGTATTGAGACATCTGTCATTTTGTAGATGTGTGAAACCTCTTTGGTTCCCCACTGCTTCTCAAAGATTACTAAAAGTTTTCAAAAATCATATCCACCAGCATTATTATAGTGTGATACATTTCCCCCCCATATATGTTGACTTGAATTCACTGAGGGCAGCACTGGTTTCTCTGGCCGTTTCCTCATTTATTTTCATTTCAACTTCCTGTTAAGCATTTTGGTTCTAGTCTTCCAAAAATGAAGTTTGCTTTTCTACAAAAATAAAATAGAAAAAAAGAAAACTACTGAGTAAATTCTTCCTTTATCATAATCATATATATGCAGGAGGAGGTTTTCTTAATTACATTTTCCTCTTGTCTAAAACATACCTAAAAACTCCTTTTAAAAGGTATGCCATTATTCTTTGTTCAAATAACTCAATCATTTTCTTGTTCCTTTGAATAATCATCATGCAGACTGGCTGACCTGCTAAAATACTGACATTAATTTATATGTGGGTTAGAAAAATTCAGTAAGATAGAAGTTAATAAAATCATATTTCCCATGCAAGTAATAATTTTATCCTAATATGTCTTGGCTTTTTTTTTTCCTTTTGAGTAGAATTTTGGAAAGCCTTCTTCATGTGTAGGGGGAAAAGGGAAGGTCAACTCAATAGTAGAATGAAATGATGAAACAAAAAAAAAATAAATCACAACAAAGTAGTACAGCATAGCCAAATCTTGATTTTCATGTCATTAAACATCAATGAAAGAAAGATAAAGTAATTCCTCAGATCATTTTCATTTGATTATAATGAAACTTCCTAAATTTTCCCCCTACACTTTTAGTGGCCTACCTCACAAAATTGTGTTTCCATTCCTTTTGATTTTTTTTAATATCCATTCTTTGGTGAAAATTATAATGAACATAGAAATGTTTGAATTAAGCATCAGGAAAAAGAATAAGGGGGAAAAGGATTTATAGATGATTCTTAAAATGATTTTTTATCAAGTTAAAAAGGGGAAGGGGGAGAGGAAAATAAATATAACTAAATGTTGTTAAATTTTAAAAATACCATTGAAGTATATGAAAGTTGAGGATATATGAAATCAATGAAAATTTGGTATTAGCGAAAATTCAAACTAAGATTCCAAGTCATTTTAAACACGGATTTCCACTTTTGTTATTAGTTGTATCTGTGACTTATGGTCCACTACTAATTCAAGAGTCATATATAGATGAAGTTATAGTTTCAGTGTATATCCTGTGAAGTAAGACATGAAATAAATGTTGTCACTTGCAATACATATTCCCACCTTCACAATCAAATTTCAAATGGCTTAAAAACTTGGAGTCTGCAATGATTTCCAGAATTAGTCAGAGAAGAGAGGATGACACTTCGCTCCACACCATGTAGAAATATATTCCCATGGTTGTTTGCATTGGTGGCTACTTGGTAAAGTACATAACTTTGTGATGTAGGTGATATAAACATGTTTAATTCTCTATATATTTGCCTGTCAGAATCATATGGAAATGATTATAAATTTATCGAAGATGAGAAGCAAGTCCCTCTCTCTCTTATAGGACCCTACATCATTTAAGCAAAAATATATTTTTCCTTTATTTGATATGAATTATTTTTCAAATAGTTGAACCTGTCATCCCTCCTAACATTGGTTGATTTATTCTCAAAATATTTTAATTTTTTCGCATGGGCATATATATGCACATATATTTATATGCATATATAAATGCATGCATATACTAACATGTATGCACATATATTTAATATATTATAAATTAAATTAAACTTTAACTTTAAATCACAGATAATAAATATAATTATGCATTTATAACAAACAAATAATAAATCAATCATCTACATTTATACTTTAAAGAAATAAAAATAATGTCTTATTCTATAACCCAAAAGACACCTAATAAAAATGTACTTATAATGACAATGAGGATTAATAATAAAGTTGGGACTAGAGTTCCCAAAGAATTTACATTAACCAGGTCTGAAAGAAGAGCAGTGGTGTAGTTACTTTCAAAATTTTGAAGGCTGCTCAGGAGAGTAATACTACTATGAGTAAGCAGCATATAGTCTAGTCATACATTTTACAGTTAGAAAATTGACTAGAGATAGAAATAATATAGGAATAAAATGAATACATTATAAAGGCAAGGAGAGATGTTACTATTTTTTGATTGTTTGCTGCTAGATAATAAGCCAAAATAGCTGAGTAGGAGGAAGTAGCATAGTAGATCTCAACTACTCCATAAATGGCTTAAGAAGTTAAGACCCAGTAGTGACTGAGAAGTCAAAGAAGAAACTGCTGCTGGTCGTCATTCCAGCTGCAGATGTCAACTTTAAGCTACATAAGAATGATCAGGATGAGAACTATGGACGAATGTTGGTCCAAGGTCATGGACTCACTTCCCAGAGCTTTAATTTAACCAGTCCAAGGCCCAAGTTCATAGCACAGAATCTCCCAGAGGGGCCAGGTTCACGGATTAAGCTCTCAGAATTTCCAGCAAAGCTAACAATGCAATGTTACCCAGAGAAAATCCTAAATTCAATCCCAGGCCCACAACATGCCTGAGACATCAGTTCCAGCTCTCACAAGGTAGATCATGGAATGAGCTCTGGGCCCAGAACATTGCTAGGGAAGCAGATTGAGGACTCAGCCTATAGATCAGATATAGTAAAATGATTACTCAGAAGTTTCTAAGCCATGGATATCACTGACAGGAGTTAGGGAACCACTATTGTCTACTGGAACACCAACCAATGAGAGATTTCATTTATGATAGCTGGACCCTGGAGACTGAAAAGCCAGGAAGGCAGCAATCACACTCTTGCTTTGATATGACTACATAGGGCCACTGAATGTTTACCACTTCCTACCTCAAATCATCATCATGTTCCTTGAAGAACACAACAATCCAAAAGTATGTTAAAATATATAATAGCAGGACCCCAAATGAGAAAAAAACAGTATATTCTAAGACTAGAAAAGGCTTACCAGTAGTATGCAGAGCTTGTCCTTAACTCCCTTACACAAAGTCCAAATCCAGGAAGCTAGGCTGGAAAAAATGAGTAAACCAAAAAAATAAAATAAAATAAAATAAAATGAAGGATAAACACCTGTTACAATGTCAGATATTACATAGAAAAAATGAACAAAAGAAGTACTCAAAAATACCTACAAGCAAATCCTAAAAGAAAAATACAGCTTTTATATGAGAACAATTATAATTCCTAGTAGAAACGGAGGGATTTTAAGTTCAAATCACATCAATAATGGCATAAAGAACAGAGGAAAAATAGCAAAGAAATGAGAATTTAGATGCAAAGACATGGAAAGTAATTTAACAACCTACTTAGCAGAAGAGGTACAGAACCTTACCCAAGAGACATAATTCTTGAAAATTAAAATGAACCAAAATGAAGTTTATGATTCCAGGAGAGAAAAGAGTGAAAAAAAGTCAAAAGACTAATTGTTCTCATGCTTCCACAATATCAATAATGAAGAACGAATCCTTTATCTGAAAGAGATATGATGCGATGATGGGCAGACTGAGACACATTGTTTGAAAATGTCCACTATGGGATTTTGCTTTGCTTGACTAATTCATATTTGTCAAAAAGGTTTTTTTTAATTATTGGGAGTGGAAAGAAAAAAGTAAATTCTTGAATATTGAAAAGACATAATTTAATTTAAAATAAAATATTAAATAATAAGGGCAATAATATTAGGGTAAATATATCAAGAAATATGAAAGGTATATCTCAGTATCTAAGAAAGGAGTGGATAGAAAAGGGATTTGGCTTAAATGAGAGAAGTAATGGGAAGGCCTCTACAAGGCACAGTCTCATTAGGGTATAGGAGAGGCATCAGGAAGAGTGTGTTGCCAGCAGACCTGTGCTCATCAAGGTCAGGCCCTAGACCCTGGAATAAGGTCAAGATGGATAGGTAGGAGTTGAGGTGAATATTGTAAACCATTCTCTAAACACTTTGGGAAAGGAAGTGACCCAGAGGTCCAAGGATTATAGTAACATGGCTTGGATAGGTTCAAGTGTGCTGTCAAGGAAGAAAGGTATTTGCTGAGTAATAGTGGCAGAGGCAAGATCTGAAAATGTTACTGAAATATAACAAAGTATGTGCCAGCTTCCTCTCCCGACACTGTGTGCCTGAGAGCCTAAAAGAAAGAGAAGCTAACTTTTAAGTGAATGGGTACCTAGTACTCAGGATAAGAGTGTGACCTTAGGGGGTCATAGAAAGTAACACAGGGAACAGGTGTGGGATGAAGCAAGTCCATTGAGTCAAGGAACCAATGCACGGTAGCGGGGAAAGGATCTTCACTCTGTAGGTGGGGTTGGCAATCCCATCTCTCTGGATATTGGTTCCTTAGGCAAAGTTCAAACTGCCCTATACAAATTGTTGCTCTGACAAATAGCCTTTCTTTATCAGAACAGGATCATGTCTAGGTAGAAGTGTTAACTTGGTGAATTAATATAAAGCATAGAATCATAACATTTAGAGTTAGAAATTATCTTAGAGATCAGTTAGTTCAAATCTTTTATTTTAGAAATAAGGAAACTTTAGGCCTAGAGTACCTAAGCAATTTGTTCATGATCCCACGAGTAGCAGATCAATTACTCAAAATCCATTCATTCCAGAAGTACTTCTTTTTACAAAACATAATACCCATACCTTTATTAGTACCCTCTCATCTTTTGAGCATCTTCTTAGTGCCCATAGCATGTGATCGGGTATGGGAGCAGGGACAAGAATTTGCTCTTTTCCTTTTATTTTCATTCCAATTCCTCAATTATCTGAGAACATTTTGTGTAAGCTCTACATTGAAACTGAACTGAACTGTTTCTAGGACCTACGAGGACTTCCAATGTCACAATTAGCCAAGCCATTGAAATATCTTTTTGCTAATAAGCTAATGCACTAAGACAAAAGAAAACAACTGTTTTTCTAAGTAATGAGTATTGAGACAGTGAGCACATCATTACTGAAGTAATTCAAGCAGATGCTTAACATCAACCTGGAAGGAATGCTATAGAAGAGACTTCTACAGTAGGTGATACATTTGATTAGATGACTCCTGAAGTCCCTGTAGTAATTCCCTGGAGAAAGAAATTGCAAACCACTCCAATATCTCTGTCAAGGAAAACCCAAAAGTGGTCACAAAGGGTCATACACAACTGAAAATGACTAAACAACAACAAATAACAAATCCCTTTAAGCTCTAAGATTCTGTGATCCTTTTTATAGTAGCCTCTTTGGTCACTGACACTGTCTTTTCTCTATAAATCAATTCTACCCCGTTCAGAAATTACTTGTAGCATAGATGATCAGGCTACCCTGTGATTTGCTACACTGTTACATGATCCCTCCATATGGACATATGTAGCATCATGAGAGAGGTATCTTTCAGACTTAGATATATAATCATGCAAGTACTTTGTTCCTATCATTCCTATCTTTCCATCTCTTTACTTCTTTCTATGAATGACATCACCTATAGTTTCTTAATTCTCACTCCATCTGTCTTCTCTTTCTGTCTCTGTCTCTCTCTGTCTCTGTCTCTGCTTTTCTCTTTCTCTGTTCCTCTGTTTCTCTCTCTGTCTCTCTTTTTCTCTCTCTATCTCTGTCTCCACACACACAGGCATATATGTCTTTATTTCTAATACAAATTCATGTTACAGAACATAGGTAAGAAATCATTGTCTATATACATATATACATATACATATAGATATACATATATATATATACATGCGTTTAATTTTTCACACATCTCATCTTACATTTTTTTCTCCTCTGGAAAATTCTGTCTTTGAAAATTTTGTTTGATTTACTAAGACCTCCCATCATTTATTCTAAAAAAATTATGATTGCATTCAAACATTTTAAGAGCACTAAATTACATGTTAATTGTTATTATCATTTATTATCAGTCTGCTACTGATTCTTGTATAGAGTTACTAAAATAGTTATTTTGTGTGCTTGTATCATTTAGTAGTTTAGCTATTGCTCTTCAAGTCTGATTACTAATCATTTCTACCAGATAGTTCATCTTCTACCATATAATATTTGTTTATCATGTAGGTGTCTTTTTTGTACTTTCATTTCTTTAGTATTTCTCCTGGTTTTTCCGTTAGGTGCTCTTTACAAAGTTTTTATCATCTTCTCCTATTTTTCCTGATGTTCTTTTAAATAATTTGACTAATTTTTTCTTATTTTTGTTGATGAAAGTGACCTGGGATAAGTGACTCATTCATCCATCTTGCCAGAAGACCTTCATCTATTCGTTTTGAGAAATTTAATTATCATCACCTATATTTTGTGTTTCACATTGAATGTTATGATAATTAGCCTTGTTCATATATACACATTGCAGCATAAGAGCTAAGAAACTAATTGTGTTGGTATGCTTGGCACTTTGGCATAGCTATTATTCATTTCATGAGGAAGTCTCAGGAGAATTGTTTCTGCATGGTGGATGTACCTTATGCCTAATTTTTATAATTGTAACCCTGAAGTATTTAATGTATCATGTAATTTGCTAGAAAGCCAAGGACTGACAACTTTTAAACAAAGGTACTTTAAAATATTTTCTCTCATCCATGAACATCTTTTCTCACCTCTTACCCTGCAAATCTGCTGTGTGCTATTTTTCTTACTTTCATTTTTTGACAGTCTCTGTTATATTCCCAATGAAACTCAACAAGGCTGCGATTGAAAAAGTTATATTATTACATTAGGTAACTGTTTTATCCAAGCAGAAAAAAAATATGATAGACAAAAGTGTGCTTTAAATGTCAACTAGAAACAAAACTTGTTTGTTTTTCATATAGGTGGATCAAAAGATACAAAGAAACTACTTTGTACTTAGGGAAAATTTTTAAAAAATGACATTTCTTTTATTGCAGTTTTACATGTCATCTAAAATACTCAGTTATCCATATACTATAGAATGTTCTCAAATTTTCAGATCATATACACATTACCTATATATGAGCTATTATAGACATACCATTATATGATAAAACAATTTTCAGTCATTTTCTATTTCCAGCACAATAAAAATCGAGGATATGATTTTTAATGATGACTTTCAAGATGAAAAATGTAAACTGAAATCATGTTTTTCAGAAAAAAAAATATGTAACAAAAAATCTTCCCCCAATGTATATTGATGTCTAAATTGTTCTTAAATTCTTGATGAGAATGCCACAAACCCCAATAAAAGTCTTAGCAAATATGGACGCTTATTCCTAATACAAATTGATGTTACAAAATGTAGGTAAGAAATGATTGTCCAAATAAAGTTCAACTAGATAATACACAGGTTGTCCTTATTTAATAGAGTCAAGGAAAATAAATTATACAGATCATAGGTCATTTCAGCACTTTGTACATACCAATAGTGGGTGAATCTTTTTATAGGAAGTCAAGCAAAACTAACCTTGGCCCCTAAAGATCTAAAATGGGGAAGATTGTAATAAAGAGGATTCTGCATCCCTAGATAAATCAACAGATATCAATTCATCTTTTGTCAATGTTAGAATAACTCAGTAGGTTTACCCCTTCCACATAATGTGGACTTATCTAAAAATACTTCTAAAACAAAGAAGGGGTAAAGTCACAGAAACTCAGTTCTATCATGTGAAAATTATCACCATATCATTATTACATTATTATATCCTTTTCAAAAAATGAAACTTTATTAATGTGAGACACAGCTTTCAGTTTTACTTGTGATTATGTTACATTGCAGTATCCATTTGTTCTTTTGGTAAGTGTAAGTTTTGTTTATACCACATTCAACAAGCCCTTCCTGAAGGCAGTAGGGGGATAACCTTTATATAGTTCATTCTTTGTGCCAGTAACAGAACAAAGAGCTCCTTGCAAATATTATGTGATTAGATCATGGTCATGTAAGTGCTGTTATTATCCTCATTTAGATTTGAGAAAATAAGAGAATAAGAGGTTAAATGTATTGCCCCAGATCAATAGCTAGTAAGTGGATGAGAGGGGATTGGGATGCAACCTTTCTTCATTCCAGACCCAACGTTCTGTCCACTGTGAGATCAATTGCATTGAATGCACCATGCATAAGTGTTTACTTATCGTTCGCTGCTCTAAGGATGATGTAATTCAATTCACAAACTTTTGCTAAATGCCTACTGTGTGAACAGCACTCAGTTGGTACCTGAGAGAAAAAGACAAAAAAAAAAAGAGTTGACTTAATCTAAATCTACATCCTTTTATATTTGTAAATATATCATATTTAAAATAGAGATAATGATATATTGAATACCTGCCACTCAGAGGTATTGTGAGGAAAGGAATTTGAAAACATTAAAACCAATTAAATCTTTCATTCAATCAATCAATAAGCATTTGTTAAGTAGTACATAACAGACATCATATTTCTATTATTAATAGCATCATCACCATCTCTATTTCTTTAGGATATAGTTTCTTGGGGATTTCGATATCTCTTTTAACGGAACCTGCAAGTGTATAGTTACATTTCTTTATTTTCAATTCTAATAATTTTCTTCTAGCAGTAGAGTGAAAGACAAGAATGTATTACTAGAATGATTTCTTGTACATATTAGCTACTTATTAAATTTTTTGTTGCATGTCATTGAATTTTCTGCACTACTTTAGCCACATGCCAATATGGTTACCCACTATTCATCACTATTTCTCAAAATTATATAGCACACCTGTCCTGCATACAAAACTAGCAGTTCTGGAGCCACTTGAAACCAGCTCACAAAAGTCAATGGTTAAATTTTCAGTGTCAGTACTTGCAAATTGGAAATCAATATATACTACAAATGATGGCTTGATTTATTGTTTTGATGATTGTCTGGACTTAAGAATGTGATGGAGAGAATATTAATAATGTAGATTACTTTTAGAAATGTGTGTGCTCCCCAACCTACCCCTTGGTGGATGTGGGAGATTTTTTTTTATTAATTTATTTTGATTTATCAACAATCACTTCCATAAGCTTTTGAATTTTAAATTTTCTCCCCCTGCCTCCTCACCTCCCTCCTGAAGACAGCACACAATCTGACATAAGCTATACATATATATTCCTATTGAACATATTTTAATATTAATGATATTGTAAGGAAGAATTAGAACCAATAGGAGGAACCACCAGAAAGAGAAAACAAAATAAACAGAAGAAAAAAATAGCAAATAGTATGCTTCGATCTGCATTCAAACTCCATAGTTCTTTCTTTGGATGTGGATAGCATTTCCCATCATGAGACCTTTGGAGATGTCTTAGATCCTTGCATTACTGAGAAGGGCTAAATCTATCAACGTCAGATGTTGCATAACATGTCTATTATTGTGTACAATGTTCTCCTGGTTCTGCTCACTTCATTCAGCATCAGACCATACAAGTCTTTGCAGGTTTTTCTAACGTCTGCCTGCTCATCATTTCTTATAGCACAAAAGTATTCCATTACATTCATCTACCACAACTCATTCAGCCATTCCCCAACTGATGGGTATTCCTTCAATTTCCAATTCTTTGCCACCACAGAAAAGAGCTGCTGTAAATATGTTTGTACATGTGGGTCTTTTTAATTGCTGGAGCAAAGGGTATGCATATTTTTATAGCCCTTTGGGCCTAGTTTCACATTGCTCTCCAGAATTATTGGATCATTTCACAACTCCACCAACAATGCATTAATGTTCCAATTTTCCCACATCTTCTCCAACATTTATCATTTTCCTGTTTTATCATGTTAGCCAATCTGATAGGTGTGATGTGGCACCTCAGAGTTTTTTGATTTGCATTTTTCTAATCACTGGTGATTTAGAGCATTTTTCCATATGCTTATACATGGCTTTAATTTCTTCCTCTGAGAACTGCCTGTTCATATCCTTTGACCATTTATCAATTGGGAATTGGATGTGGGAGATTTGCAGCTGTTCACATTGCACATTTTTTTTAGACTTTTTTCAAATTTATGGGTAAGCTGTGCTGATGTTTTCCTGGGTCTCTTTTTTTTCCTTTAAAATCACAATTTGGTATACAGAATGACTTTCTGTACTTTCTGAGGGGTACCAAGGGATACTGGGAATAACTGTGATGATGTAAATAAGACATCATTTTAAATACTTATTTTTTTAAAAGTTTGTCCTGCTTGCTTTTTTCTTCCTTCCTTCTTTTTTTTTCTTTTTCTCCTTTCTTTCTTTCTTTCTCTTTTTATATTTTGTCCCTTTCTTGGCTTTTTTCTTCCTTTCTTCTATTCTTTCCTTCCTTTTGTTCTTTTTCTTTCTTCCTTCCTTCTTTCCTTCCTTCCTTCTTCTTTCCTTCCTTCCTTCCTTCTTATCTTCTTTGCTTCCTCCCTTTCTCTGTCTCTCTCTCTGTCTCTCTCTCTCTCTCTCTCTCTCTCTCTCTCTCTCTCTCTCTCTCTCTCTTTCTCTCTTTCTTTCTTTCTCTAGAGAGTTGGTTGTTAAACATTTACCAGCATACCACTATAAATTCACTTTTAGGACACAATCTCCTACCCTTTCAACTCATATTTTTCACTCATATTCACCCTCCTCTTCACTCATTGCATGACCTTGGAGATCTTTTGGTGGGATTTCAAAAGTTAACCACTGCATTTCCAGGCCAATCTCTATTCGTTATCATGCGTCTTCCCAAACTTCAACTCATTATAGCCGATGGTCTATACTCTTCTTCACTGGGAAAATTTAGACTATTTGATTAAAGCTCCCAAAATCTTTTTGAAAGAATCCTCTTAACTTTTCAACTTCTTTTGATCCATTTCTTTTATAAAGAAAGAGGCTTCCCTCCTCTTCACTGATGCCTCTACATACACTCATAATGTATGCCTCTAATCATATTTCCTTTCTTGTCCTCCAGCAATTTGTGCAAGTCATCATTCTTTCTCACTTGAAATAACAATCACTTCATTTTCACTGGCCCTTACCAATAGTCAACAACATTCTTAGATCTGTGCCTAGACCATGGCTGAGATTGGGATTGATAAGTATTTTGTGGGGAACACAGCTCTTTATAGGGCTTGGGGGGCTTTTATATTGTCCCACCTTCTGAAGGACAGGGTGATACTTATTCTATAATAATAATAATAATAATTCTGATAACTAGAGCCTCTGTTTCTGGGCCCTGTCCTCTATCATTCATGTTAGGAGACAAAGCAGTGGAGGCAATTGTCCCTTATATTCAGGGCTGGGTAAAAGCCCAGGACCATTCAGGGAATAGGAATGCTGTCTCTTTCTATTCTGTGGTTCCTAATTAACCTCAAGGTTGTTTCTGCAAGGATAGCTCATTGACAATTTTTTTAAAAGTAGACTCAAGTCCCCATGTCCTTGGTGAGTAAGAGGCAGAAAAAGCAAGTTTGGTGTTGGGGGGGGGGGGGGTTGTCCTCAGCTATCCTTATGTAATCAAAAGGTTTCTTCAAGTTGTTCATATTTGTATGTACATATCTATTTAAAGCCAGGGGATTTACCTTTCTATGAATATAACTGGTAAGTTATGCCTAAAAAATAATAAAAATAAAATAAAATAAATGTATTTTGTTACTTTTTATGTTCATTTACATCTTATCTCACCAGCTGCCTACATTTAACAAACAATTAAAAATACTCATAATGAATACACAGTGTTTAGGAAAATGGATTCTGACTCTGACCAAGTCCCTGCATTTTAAGTTCATGACTTTTTAAGCAGAAAATGAATAATATATTTTATCTTAGTCTTCTGGGTCTCATGGTTTATCATTGCATTTTTTACTTCATTATATGACTTTTTCTACTTATGTTCATTTGGCTATATCATTTCATAGAGGTCTTCCCAATTTCTTCTGATTTTTTTTTCACTTCTTATGGCCAAATAATATTTCATTAACTTCACATATTATACATTGTTTAACCATTCCCCAATATAAGGGCCCCTTAGTTTAAAATACTAGTAGTTGCATATGAATTCATTAATTATCATAATAACTCACATTTATGTTTGCTACTTTATAAAGTACTTTCCTCTATTAATTCATGCCTTACCATGTGTTGTGATGATGTATCTTAAGGACAATCAGGATTTTCCATCTTCTCTGCTGATTTTCCTCCTGTATATTAGTTTTCCCTTCCTTTGGAATGTGAGCTGAGATCAGAAATTGTTTCAATTCTTCTATATCCTTAGATGTTAGCACAGTTTTTAATACATAACACTTAATGAATATTTTCTAACACACATTCATAGCCTCACCACACAGGCAAATGGTTTAAGTATTACTCAGCTTGGCCATTTTAGATATGAGGGAAATGAGTTAGATGTTTACTTATAGTCATAGGGCCAATAAGGGTCAGAATTAGCTCTTTAACCCAGCTCTATAAGTCTAGTAAGCTTTCAATCACTACATTAAAGTGTAATTTATTCTCATTTTCTTACACACACACACACACACACACAATGATAGTGATGGTGGTAGTGAAGATGATGATGATAATGATGATGATGAAAAAAGGTAATTTTTCCCATTCCTTTCTACTCTTCTTTCTAACTGTAAATACCACCAAAAGCATTCAGTCAAATGAAGTTAACTTGGAAATTGTAAATCATCTATTCATCCATCCACCCAACCACTCATTTATCCATCCATCCATGCACATACATACATATATATATACACACATATTTGTATGTACTAATACACAATATTTATATATTAGTTTATAGATACAAATAAGGAGACAGAGAAAGAGAGAGAGAGAGAGAGAGAGAGAGAGAGAGAGAGAGAGAGAGGGAGAGAGAGATGCCACCTGTGTGCAACTGAATGACTTGGAATTGAAGAAATAGAATGGAGGGAATGGTGTACCTCAGTACTATCATATCTGTCACAACATCCTCAAATAAATAGTTGACTCATATGTTCTCAAAATTGAAACTCTCTGACTATAACAAACTGTCTAAATTTTTGTTTACATTCTTTACATTCTTGCATCTAGATGCAGCCACAGAGCATAGAATTTCCACAGTGCTAAATAGATTTTGGCTTTTGAAGTGTGTGTGTGTGTATATATATATATATATATATATATATATATATATATATATATATATATATACACACACACACACATATACATGTATATACATATATATGCATATATATATTTATACATATTTATGTATAGTATATATGTATATATATATACACACACACATATACATGTATATACATATATATGTATATATATATTTATACATATTTATGTATAGTATATATGTATATATATATATATATATATAAAGAGAGAGAAGAGAGAGAGAGAGAGAGATAGTTAGTCAAACTATGTTAAAAACAGCAACAACATGAAAATGTGGACTTAGATTGAATTAAGTGAAATAGTTATGTCTACAGTGATAACTAAAAAAAGAAACTTAACAAAGGGGAGATATTCTTTAATGAATGGAAAATTCAAAATTGCCTTTATATTTTCTGATGACTGAAGTATCTATTTGAATCTTCATACTTGAATATCTCTGATGAGAGAAAATTTAGTGATGCTGATTAAACTTACGATAGTGGTGATTATATTTATATTAACTATATATGATAAAACATAAATTATTGAGTAAGAGCAAAATAACCAGTAGAAAGAATGGTATGAATATAAATGATATGTCAACATGAATAAATAAAAGTTGTAGGAAGAAGAATATAGTCCCTTTTTTTGTCTCAAGGTAGTATTTCCAATTCCATTTTAATGAGAACAGAATCATTTAATTTATTTTAATGAAATGTTAGTGAATAAAATTAAGAAAATTTAGTTGCATAATGAGTAAATTTAGGAGAGAGCATGTAGAACATTGTGATGAATTGCTAAATGCTCAAAAGATAATTATTGAAATTATTGAATAGTGCATCCCTATGTCAATATGTTGCTAGAGACAATAAAATCTACAAAGCAGTTTATGAAAAATTTCTTCCTTATCAGAACCTCTAATCCTTAGTTTTCCTACAAACTCCTATAAAAATAATTGATCTCTGTGTACCCTTCACCCCCTTTAAGTACACAAAGTGAGCTGTCTTCATTTCCATTCATATCCCCATCACATTTTATGTACATTTGAGAGTGGCAGGACTGATCAAGACTGAGAAGGAGGCACTAATAGGAAAGACCCCTAGTTAGGATGCATATTCAATGGCCATATGCCTGGGCTGAATGAAAGTCTTTCTATTTGATGAACTTTTTCCAATTACTTCATTATCAGTATTTAAGCTTTGTTTTTAATTTTGAGGGTTGGAGTTTAAGGTCCAGACTTGTTATTTCATTGCTGTGGGTAGGTCTTTTGGGGAAATCTCTGTTCACTTATGCAAATGAATAACATTACAACTTGGTTATATGTTGTACATTCCCAGTAGAGTCTCAAACACTTTGAGGTATGTATCATACCAAAGTACCTAGCAGTTTGGCATGTAATAGGTAATTAGTCATTATTGAGTTAAATTCAATTAGAATATATTTCTTCCAGTGTCTTAGTCACTCAAGACCTTTAGCAACCTGATCCTGCCACCCAATGTGTTTGTTATCACTCCCAAATTTGTGTCCTTTGATAATTTGATAAGGAAGTAATCCATACCTCTGTGCAAATCATTGATAAAGTAAAAAAAAATTACTTGGTTCAAGCAGAACTTGGAGTGTACAGCATCTTAGAAGGAAAGAGATGATAGTATCTACCAGATAGTGGTTGACAGAGATAAATGCTACAGAGAGGCCAAGAAGGATAATGGTTGAGAACTTTTCATTATATGTGCATTTTAACATTTGCTTTTTATTGAAATCTTTTCATTTCTTTCTCACTTCCTCAAAAATATATTAAAATTATAGCCACTGCATTAATGCCAATAGGAAAGACAAAGCAAGGTAATAAGTATTCATTAAGTTCTTTTTATGGTATATACTGTACTAAAATCTGTACAAATATAGGTAGAAAAAAGACAGTCCTAGCTTTCGAGGAGCTTACATTCTTACCCATACATGGGTCAACTCCACAATATTAAAGTCTAGACATCAAGGAACAGAGCCAAAAGGAGAATGAAGACTGATGAGCCTCGGCCTTACCCAAAATGGAGGCCTTTAGAGAAACCCAGCATTGGGAGGAAGGGCCACCATATTGAAAGCACATTTCAGGGTGAGAAGACTGCAAAGGCAGATGGACATTCCAGAGTGAAGAGGCCTCACACATTGAAAGACTTTGTAAGATAAACCTGCAGCTGAGGTATGGTGTCTTGAAAATCAGAGGCACAGCCTTTTAATAGACATGTGGCAATGTCAGTATCCCCTAAACACTATTTTTTAGGACTCTATTGCTAAGTACTTACATATAAGACTAAATGTGTATCATCATAGAAACTGTTAAGTGGGATGTTAGGAACCATGAGCACCATAGTAAGCTTCCGAAGAGCAATGGGGAGTGTGCGTGTGTGTGTGTGTGTGTGTGTGTGTGTGTGTGTGTGTGTGTGTGTTAGATGGGAAAGTAGACAGATTTTTGTCATTTATATTATCTTGGTCACCTTTTTAATAAGAACAGAAATTATTTTCTACAGCTTCTGTACATTCTTCTTCTGCAGATTCCTTGTGTATTGGTGCACTAATATCTTAACAAATGTGTAATTTCCAGTATGTTTAATAACTGTGTGCTTTACTTGATCGAATATAGCTGTTTTTCTCCTTTTCAATGCCATTTTTATCTCTTCAATATGGACATCAAGAAAGAACTGTGATATTAATACCAAAATATATTGTTTTTACTATCTATTATGAAAGAAACTTATTTTTTAATACTGTCAATTTTTCTTTTGTTTGTAACATTCCTTTCATTTTCATCTTTGAATGCCCTGGGATGTCTCCAATTAGCTGAATATCTTACCAGTTTCTTTAAATTGTTTTTACTTTCCACTGTTAATCTTTGTGTTTACAGTTGATCTTGACCATAATCCCTCTTAGTAAGATTTTAAAAATTGATTTATATTCTAAGTTCATGTTGCCTTTAGTGTAGTGAATATAATATTCCATCATTTTTACTGATGGCAAAAAACAATATAATTTAAAAAAAAGATTTCATATAGAATAACAAAATGCTATCTAATTGGTTCTTTTATAAGGTCTTTACCTCCAAACACATCAAGACTATTTCAAAAACTGGGCAAGAGATATTTTTCTTCTGCTTGGATTTTTTCCCATTAAGGTGGTCAAAACTATTTTGAGCTGTTATGGGTTTCTTCCAAGAAGCTCAGCAATTTTCCAGGAATTGTTGTAACCAGCACAGTGTCATCCATGCACAGAGATATATGCAGGGCCTAATCATCTTCTCTTCCTCCATCACAACAGCTAACAACTTTGGTGAGAATACATTTCTCTATTTCTTGCTGGAAATTTATCATCCAAGTGTTATAGAAGATGTTTTAGGTTATTATATCTTTCAAATAATATTGAATGATTTTGATGACAACTTTTGGGAATAGTGTCTTTAATGATATATTTTGTTTTAAAGAATCAGATGCTTTAAAAAAAATCAATAGAAATAACCACAGTGAAGCTTCTATTCTCTGCGACTTTAAGTCAATTTGAAAATGGTCATATTTGTCTACTGCATATTATTGCATGTGAAAGCCTGCTTGATCCAAATTAATATCCTCATCCAGGATGTGTTAGATGCATATGAGGAGTCACGTAAAGATATAATATAGATGGGAAAGTACACACATAGGTTGGTAGTTGTAAACAGTATATATACATACACACACACACACATATACACATACAGCCGTACAGACATATATATTATATATATCTATCTCTCTCTCTCTCTCTATATATATATATATATAATAGATATATATAATATATATATATCTATAATACATATATATATACACACACACACATATACATATACAGACATATATATGTGTGTGTATGTGTGTGTGTGTGTGTGTATATATATATATATATATATATATGTTACTTTTTGGCTAATCATGCCGTCAGAATTCTCTTGCCCTCCTAAATGAAGATTCCCTACATGCCTGTGGTTGACACATTGACTTTAAACAAACACATCATCTAAATTCTATTGTATTTTATTAAATAATTACTAATCACATTTTGATCTGATTCCTGTGGCACCCAGGAGTGTTATGAAGCACATGTGGCCTCTGGGCTATATATTTGATACTTCCTATATAAACCGTTTGGTACTGGTTAAAAAAAATATAGAAAAGAAAACCAGACAAATGAAATCAGAAAGGTGGAACAGACAAATAAAGAAGAATCAGAAATAACTGAATTAAATAACCCCATCTTCAATAAGCCTGGGAATGGAAATTACTTGGAAGAACTCCCTATTTGATGAGTGCTAGGAGAATTAGCAGGTACTTTGGCAGACATTAGCTATTTCTTGCACCAGTTTCTATAATAAGTTCAAAATTGACACACTACTTATCCATAACCTATCATACCAGAACAAAGTAGAAAAGGATACATTCATATGTCCTTCACAGTTACAGCCAGGGGAGAATCTTTAACTAAAGGAGGGCTATAGACAATCACAAATGATAAATTCAACAGTATTGATTGTGTAAAATTTTATATTGATGCCAAATATTTCTGACTTCTAGGCCAATATTCTATTTATTATGCCACACTGACTCTGTTAAGCATACTAAGTGAAGGAAAACTAATTCTTACAAAGAAACTTCAGTTTTATTGTAGTACTCTAAGAGATTCTGTTCACAAAGGGAAAGCAATTAGGGGTCAATCAATAATGAATCTTATTTACCTGGACATGTAAAGGCCATATAACTCATAGTACCAGTGAAGAAGAGAATCTCTGTTTGTTTCCACCCACTGAGACTTTCTTTTTCTCTTTCTTATTTATGTTCAACTTGATTTCGCACTTTGTCCAGAAAATTCTTTATATTTGTGCAGGAACTCAACAGAGTCTTCTTAATTGGCACTAGTTGATTGATGTTCATGGTTTCCTGGCAGACCACAAGATATGTCTTATGGGCCTTTGTGGGTTTCTGGTTGAACTGCACAATTACTTTGGCATTCCTCCAAGTCATAGAATTTGTGTTTCTGTCCATAGGCCCTTTCTTCTCTATATCCTACCTCACCCTTATCTTCTTTCACTGAAAGACTCTTTCTGCATTTCCACATCATTTTAAAGATCAAGCCTATGGGTATAGCAGAAGTATATGAACAAGATACCAATCATCAGAAATCTCCAATATGGGGTCCAATGGTCAACAAGTATTCAGGACAAGGCAAATTCATGATTTTTCAAACAGTTAACTTTGCCTTATCAAGAAAACTTTACACTTTATAAGGGAGACATTTTCAATGCCAGAAGAGAGGATCACCTTGGATCCAAGACCATCCCTGGACAAATCTGTAATCACTATATATAATAGGTTGTGTGTCTTGGTATTCACTGTAGTCCTATGCTTTTGTTATTACAATACTAACTCAAACTTTCATTTTCAGGTTTACAAAGGACTTTCCCCATAACAACCCAGAGAGGAAAGTAATGTAAGGATTTTGTAGATAAGATAACTGAGGTTCAGCTTGGTTAAGTGACCTGTAACCCCCAGCAAATGCTAGAATGGAAATACGAATACAATTCTCTTCACTACAAATGCAAGACTATTGACAGAGATTGTCTCTACTCCTTGTGATTCCAAACCATACTCTTTGTCTATGCTGCTTGCAAGCTGATTACTGTCAGCAGTTTGTCCACTTGAGGCATGTTAATGTCAAGTCTTCTGGGAGTGCACTTCAGGCATTTAAATGAAATCAATTCAACCTGTATAGCTTCCTTCTCTCTCCCCACTGTTTTTCTCTTGTGTTATTTAAAAAAAAACACACACACACAACAACAACTTTAAGCTGAGGTTTATCATGTTTTCTCAAAGGAAATAAATCTAGTTATAGAAGACAAACTTTCTTGTCTTTTTCCCTTTTTCTCAGCAATTGAGGATGTAGGTGAGGATGTGCCCGATAGAAATTTACTACAACCTACACATCACCAGACCACAAAACTTGTTACAGTGTATATACCTATTGTAAACTCTTTAAAAACTACAAATATAGATAATAGGTAGGTAGATATTGATAAATATCTACATCTACCTATCAACAACAACAATAACAACAACACACATACTTGCAGAAAGTTGTGTAACCTTCTGGACACTCTTCCCCAGAAAGTATACACAGAGCATAATTCATTGTATCTATAAATTTCACTGATAGCAAAAATAACAGCTATGGCGGAGAAATGTGTCTATTCAAAGGTTTGTAAAGCAGAAAATCATACTTCAAACTTCCCAGTGGCTAAATGGAGGACAGGCTCTCCTCTTTTCTCACAAAACTAAAAATTCTCCTTATATTAAGAAAGTTTCTATCATATATATATGTACATATATCTACATACACACATGTACACAATGCACATACACACATACATGTACATACATATATACACACATATACATATACACACATACATACATACATACACATACACAACATACACACACACACACACACACACACACACACACACACATATAAAACCTTGACTATCATAGCCTTACAACTTGCATTTAGAGAGATGGTAAAATTCTATTGCCAGAAAAATTCACTGAGTGTCTTTGTTTCTAATAGTGAGTTCTAAAGCAAAGCAACTACATTTGTAATTGATCATATTTGAAATATATTTAATATTGTCCTTTCTTCTTGAAACTATAGTTCAAAATATGGTAAACTCTCCAGGGCAATATTCTGATCCCCACAAGTGGAGAACTAATACTTGCCAGGGTTGCTCCACAGGTATTGGTAACAATAAAACACACATTTGCAAGTTTGCACTCTCTCTCTCTCTCTCTCTCTCTCTCTCTCTCTCTCTCTCTCTCTTCTCTCTCTCTCTCTCCCCTATATATATATATATATATATATATATATATATATATATATATATATATATATATATATATATGTTTCAGAGATATTCTCTACCATTCTTAGATTTGAAATGTTGTTAGACATCAGTTGTGTTTTCTTATTATATTTTAACATTGATACTATAGATAGATGACCTTTATATATTTATATTGCATATCTTTTTTTCTTTCTGATTGGCTTTTTCAGAGGTGTTCTTATGCATGCAAAAATTTTGGCCTCAATATATAATGGAAATCATACTTGGTAACACTTATTTTCACTTAAGAAACATTCTGTCTTTATGGATATTCGTTATTTGTGTATTTGATTCCCCTTTACAATACTTTGGGGAAAATACTCAGCTCGACTCTGTAGATAACATTTAAAAAATCATTTGAAAATGCATCCATCAAATACACTTAACAACCAATAACCCAATTCCTTTTGAGTCTCCACTGAGACCAGGAAATTTCAGTATTAAAAAACTGGTGTGCTTTATGATTCTTCTAAAAGTTCTGGAGAACTCATTGGCTTGAAAATTATAACAACCATCCTTCTAATAAGCCAAGGCAAAATATAGTTTTAAAGACAAAGATAAAGCAACCAGCATTTCTTTTTTTATTATAATCATGGACTAAAGTCAGGTATTTTAAGCATATGGAGAAAAAACAGAATACTAGGGAATTTAAGTATAAGAGCCCTTTCAGGGTTAGAAATTCTTTCCCCCAAAGCGTGGGGAAATAACAGGCTCTACTGGTTCCTGATTGCTGCTTAAACATATATACAAAGAAATGTACATTTACACACACCCTATCATGTTTTAAATGCAAGTTACTCCACTCTACATTTTAGCCAAACTGTCTATTTACACAGGCGTCGTACAATACTTTCCATTTCATCTACTTTTTTAAAAGTTTTTTTTTCTTCAGAATGCATTTGCATCTCATCTCACAGATTTTTGGAATCCATTGACCCTTTCAATGTCTCCCCCAATTGTGACATTCTGTGTGACTCCCCACCCTAATTTCTTGCACTCTGTCCCAATAATTACTTTCTATTTACTTTGTGTGTTTTATATTTACTTGTGTAGTGATGCCCAAAATTATAACTCATTAGCCCCTACCAATGCACTTACATAAAGTTGTCATCAATGGATCTGGCTGACTAAAGGAAAATAACTACCTAATATGGCATCATAAGAATAATTACCATAACATAGAAAATCCCCTCAACCTGGGCATGCTTTCCCTCAACTGTACAGTGTCATTGGGAAGAGCAAATGAATACATGGGATGAAGTGTACATGCAAGAAATACACATGACTTAGGCAGCTCACATCTTTATTCACTGCACAAACTCAATGGCCATTCTCTTTTTCTTAGGCCACATGTTTCTAGCCCTGGGTAGCATGGACCCATTCTTCTATACAACTCAACTTCTAATGGCCAGAGTAGGCTTTTTTCTCGAATCAGACAGCTGGCATTCCTCAGAGCTATCTTTAATGTCTCCTGCTACTTCCATTCCAAGATATTATTCCTGGTACAGAGTAATTAGAAAGAAAAGAGAAATTCCCTCTACTTCCTGCCCACAGATATGAGGAAGGATTCTGTCTGGCTAAAGTGATGGGTGTTTCCTCCTTTGCTGACTTTCTCCTCTGTTCCCAAAACGTTACTATCCAATGCTGTCCATTTTCTTAAATGATTCCTCAGAAAATATTTCCTGCATTGTAAATGATCGACCAAAGATATGGCTAGGCCTTAAGTCAGCCAATGGCTAATAAGCTTCTAATTACATCAATTTTGACTGAATAATTTATTCACATCTTGTAAAGTGGCAAAAAAAATGTAGGTTTTTTTGGCACTTTAAGGCGTGTGTGTGTGTGTGTGTGTGTGTGTGTGTGTGTGTGTGTGTGCGTATTTGATTTTCTTCCTGCATCATACCTTCCCTAGTTTGATTAACTGATCTTGGATGGTGGGTTTTGGGGGAGAATTAATTGATCAAGGATGTTCAGAACAACTCCTAATGCTGTCCCATACCTTTGCACGAATTTTTGTTACTAAGGAAACCCTTAAGGATCAATAAAAATTAACTGAATTAATAAATTCAAAAATTTGCAAAATACAAAATGAATCAACATAAATTATCAACAACCCTGGACAGTACCACCAAAAGCCAGCAGGAAGATCTAGAAAGAGAAATTCTATTCAAAATAACTACTGAAGCTCTAAAATATTTGGGATTACATCTAACTCGCTATCAGGAACTAGATCAATTCAATTATAGAGCATTGTTTGCAGAAATAAAGCCAAACCTAAGTAATTGGAGATACATTGAATATTCATGGGTAGATAGAGCCAATATAATAACACATGACAATACTATCTAAAGTGAATTATTTATAGGAATCAAACTACCAATAAAATGTTTTATACAGACAGAAAAAAATTAAAACAGAATTAAAATGGGAGAATAAAGTGTCAAGAATTTGATTGGTAATCATGGGGAAAAAATGGAGAAAAAAGAAAGCCTATCACTTCAATATATGAAACAGTACTAAGAAAAGTAATAACTAAAATAAATCGTTTCTTACTGGATGAAAAAAAGATGTCAATAAGTGGGAAACAATAGTCTAAGAACATCCAGAAACAAGAAAACATATTAGCATAGTGTTGACCAAAACCTAGTTACTGGAAGTTTGGGGCATAGGGAGTAGAGGACTCAGTATTTGTCAAAAACTTCTGGGAAAACTAGAGAGCAATCTGAAAGAAAAAAAAACTTAAATAACACCTGAAATAAATGATTATTAATAACCAATGATTTGGAGAGATCCAGCATTCTCCCCCTTTTTTTAGTCTTCATTTCAAGGCTTAGCCTCTGAAGCACAGGACTGATGATAATAGAACTAACATTTCCCTCAATATAAATATTGCTATTCCACCCAATTTTACAAGGGATTTAATCCCATTGTATTCTACTCAGACTTGAATCAAGGACATAGGTCCTTTGTCTAGATTTTCCCAAGGCCAAAGATGATTTGGAAATTAACATCAGGATCAAAGTCAAGGATTCCCCTAAGCCCTCATTAGAATAGGTTTACCTCTCATTATACTTTTCATTATATCATTGATTGTTGACCAATTGTTGTCCTCAGGAACACTCACTCTTTCAAGGGCATATAAACTGTGAGCCCACTGACTTGAGTGGTCTTTGGTCCAAGACAGATGGCCAAATGCCATTTCTTTTGTTAATGATATGCTAGTATTATTAATAGAATGATTGATTACCCAGAAACTTGTATCTCAAACTTTTAAAATGTCACACTCCTTAAACTATTTATCATGATAATCTCTAAATGGGTATATTATGAAGATATAAAGAGATGCATCATAAACCAATTAGGCAAGGAAGGAAGAAATTCCATTTCACTTATACTAGAGGAATAGTTCATGATTAAGTAGTGAGAGAGAAGATATATAAAATAAACAATTGTGATGATATAAATTTAATTTTATTTTTGCATAAGCAGCAAGTTTTCGCAATAAAGAACTATCAGCTTAGACAGATATTCAATATACATTTATGAAGTACTTACTCTGTGCTAGGAACTCTGTTAAGTGCTTAGGATACAAAAAAGAAAAAAAAAAGAAAAAGAAACAAAAGAAAAGGCAGAAGACAGTACCTGCCCTCTTAGTGCCATAGAGATCTGTATCTAAAATTCAAATCTAGTCTCATATTCTTATTAGCTATCTGTCTCAGGTTCCTCTTACATAAAGCCATAGTACTTACCTCTCAGGATTGTTGTAAGGGTAAAATGAAATATTTATAAAAAGCTTTGCAAATTGTAATGTACTTAAAATGTTTTGGGGACCTCTTGCATAAAGAACTGATTCATATTTTTAAAAATGAAATTTTCAGAAGAAGGAATCCATGTCTTTCAACAATCATATATAAGGTACTAAATCACAGATGATTAAGGAAATGCAGAATTAAAGGAATTTTTGTTTCTACCTCAAATGTCAGACAAAGATGATGAAATATGGACATGAGGAATATTTGCAAGAATACGGGAAAATAGATGCCTTAATGCATGGCTGTGGAGGAGCTCTGATTTGGACAAGGCATACAAATTTCCCTGAAACATTAACAACTATTCCCAACATTTGATCTACTACAAGGACTATCCTCCAAAGAGATCAATGAAAGAGAAAAAAAAATATTTATGTGTGCAAAATAGTTTAACAGATTTTTTTTCATAGTTGCTTATGTTTTAGTATATATTTAACAAGTTGGAAAAAGAATAAAGAATTTTTGGCTTAAAACTAGAGTATTTTTTTCCTCTTATTCAGAACTTCTTATTATATTACTGACACAATTGCTCATTTCATAATCTTTAAAAATGTGTATGGAGCTCATTACCCTTCTTTAAAGATTCACTATTTTAGAAGAAAAAAAATCTTCAAAGTTCTATGTGATTTATGAATTAACAATATTATTTTTAATTATTATTGTTATATGTCCCTATCTCATGCAGGACAGAAGTATTGTAGCCACTATTTACCAGCACAGAAACTTTGACCAGTTTCATTTTAGATCTTTGTTCCTTTCCCCCTCTTTATTGGAGATACTAAATTGGTGTCATACTCACAGACACAGCAAGGGAACCTGTATCTTCCTTAGTCCCAATTCAGCTCAGAATTCCGAGCACAAGTGAGCTCATCAACCTCAGTCTCTCCCAGCATCAAAGACTGCAAATAAATGAGACCATGGCTGGTTACTGAAATGTTATTTAAACAACTAGATCATACCCAATAATTTCCATTTGTATTTTGAAAATGCCTAGATTTCTTTTTTTCCTTAACGCAGTTTCTCAGTCCTATTCATGTAATCCTGTTTGAGTAATACAAATACTCAAAATCAAAATTCCTATAATTCATTTACTAGTGAAAGATAGTAGTGTGTTTAAAATATAGCTGTTGCTCACTTTGAGAAAAGAAGCTTTGTGCAATGTATATACACATTCATATGTATATATTTTATATAAATACACACATGTATACATATATAAACACATGCATTTATGTATATACACATAGACATATTTAAGTGTGTTAACCTGCGGTTATAAAGTATTTCATTTAATATCTTACTGTAAAAAATATGTGAACTGATCAAACTGCATCCTATTAAAAAAGATAAAAATAGACCAAGGTTTCCATTAATTGCCACAGGTTTAAACAATACCTACAGAGATCACAGTCAATAACCTATTAAAAGATATTTCACATTGTGCTAAGTACAGTTCAGGGCCTAATTGGCAAACAAAATACGGAAATTATATAACCTGAATTAAGATAATTTTATAAGCCAACTAGATTTAATAATTATCTCTGCTCCCAAAAAACAAGCATTGATTTATGCTTAGCTACTAGAGATACTTGTTAAGAAAAATAAAAGGAATTTTAAAAAATGAGCTTATATTTCATTGGTTCAGCCTGACTCAAACCAAGATAAAGGAAATACATGCAATAGTTAACAAAAACTTAGGAATACCTAACTAATCACCAATCTTTCTTTGTATATTTGTTTATACGTGCATGTTTGCATTCTTGTATATGCCTGTTTATCTCTCTCTCTATCTATCTATCTATCTATCTATCTATTATCTATCTCTCTCTCTATATATATTATATATGTATATATATATATATATATATATATATTCATATTCATGTTTTGTAATTGACTAACATTCCTTCTCAGCCTTGAGGAACTACCTTTAAGCCAGAAGATAGAACTGAGCCATGCCTGTAATTCTTAAAGAGAAACACAGTCTATAGGAGAAAGATTGGGAGGATATGGTAGAGACATCAACAACTGAGCAATATCTCCATTTGAGAATTTCTATAATTCTGGAACAATTCTTCATTTCAATATATCAATATATGTGTCAGAGCTCATCATTCTATCAATAAGGACAAGACTTCCTGACACATCAGAAGGCTTTTTAAAAAATTATTATCATCAATACAGTTTATGTTTAACATCCTAAATGTTCAGCATTCTAATAAATGTGATATTTACCATAGTCTCACCTGGATTTTTTCCACTGATTTTTGTATATCTGTGAAGGAAAAAAATGACTTATGTTAGCAAATAATGCTCTTTTCTACTCTGTAATATACCAGTCTTGCGATTGACCTGCCCATCAGGTTTTTTTTTCTTCTTCACAGCAATAGTGCACAGATCTTTTTAAAAACTTTTTTCCCCTGATCTTTCAAATTCAAGAAGCCTCCTTTGAATTGTTGAGGGATTAATAACAACTCCTCCAGCTACCTGGTACCTGAGAAAGTCATTATTTTCTTAATTAGATTCTTTCCCTAGAATTAGTTTGTACTGTTTTGAACCACACTTTCTAATAGAATATAAGTTTCTTGAAGTCAAGGATTGTTTCACTTTTGCCTTTCTGTCTTTTCATTGTCTGTTAAATTTCTGAAACAGATGTGCTTTAAAAATGCTTGCTAATTGACCAATCAATCTTGATATCCTCTTTATGTGTGAAAAGACAAGAAAAAAGAAAGTTACAGATAAATAAAAGTACTTCACAGATTCTCCTTGGGGAGGTTGATAAAATAAATGCTGATGGAAATGGTTTTTCAGGTATCACAGGAAAACTAAAACAACATTTAATGATATATTTAATCCATCTCATATTGCAGGGCTAAACAGACAGAGTCCAGTAGCTACAGTAAGACATAAGACTGAATCCTACCTCAGACACCTACTAGCTGTTTGAACATGGACAAGTCATAGCTTAGTGTCTCCTATGCTCAGCTTCTCAGTGACCAAAGAGGCATGGCATAAGGTTGGTCAGCGAGTTGTATGGTTGGCCTGTCTATGATGAGGTTGCATATGGTGAATGCCTAGGATCCAAATTCAGGATCTTGGAGCTGGGGCCAGTGATGGTGACTGAAGAAGTGGCTGATGGCAGCATGAAGTTGTCCTTGGAGTATAAATGGGTAAAACATTGGAAGTAATAAAACATTAAGAAGATTTAGGAATGAATTTCAAAGGGGAATCATCATCAGACAAAATAAAGAAAAATATGTACAGAAAAGATTTTCGAGGCAGTTGGGGTGAAGTGACTTGCCCAGGGTCACACAGCTAGTAAGTGTCAAGTGTCTGGTCTGAGATGGGATTTGAACTCAGGTTCTTCTGACTCCAGGGTTGGTGCTCTATCCACTGCACCACCTAGTTGCCCCTCAGAAAAAGATTTTGATAACAAAGTTTCCTCTTCCTCCATTGGTGTCAGTAGACATGCCACAGTTAGACTCTAATATCGTAGCACCTAAGGTATGAGGCATTATATAAGGAAAGTAAATTGGCACTAAATAAAATATGTATGAATGCATGTGAATGGGTATGCAGACAATTTCAAATAATTCAATTACATCCTAGAATATAAACTTAAGAGGAGCCCCAATTATTTTCTAGTCCATTTAATTAATTTTATAAAGGAGGAAACTGAAAAGTAGATGCTAATTGAATTTAACAAGGTCACACATAGAGCAAGTAGAAAAGTTGGATTATAAGCCTATGTTTTTAACTTCACATCCAATATGCTTTCAATTGCCCCATATATCATATTTATTTGTATGTATATTCATGTGTCCATATGTGTATGTGTGTGTTTGTATATATACATATATACACACACATATTTTTGGATGTGTGCATATTTATATACAAATATGTGTGTGTGTGTGTATATATATGTATATATATATATATGTAGGTATATATTTGATATAATTGGATATGTATGTATATATAGACATATGTGTATGTGTACTAATAATCTTCCTCTTCTTTTGTGGCAGTGTGATTTAAAAACTGGTATATCATTAAAGGTCTTTCAAATTGTTTAGCCTTGAAGACTATATTTTGCTTTGTGTTAATACTAATCTTTCTTAAGTCTCTTTGGAGATGTAATTAACTCCCTCAAATGGTTTGTGAACTACTTTTACTTAAGAAAAGGTTAATTTGTCTTTGTACCATCACAATTTCATGTGCGAGTTATTCATATTTCCCAGAAATAGACAATTACTGCCTTCATAGAATTTGACTGATTATTATTCACCTAGGGTCTGGGCAAGACAAGATGTAGAAATGATACAAAATTGAAAACAATACAATCCCTACCCTTAAAAATCTTATAATTCAATGGGGATATGAAAAATGTACCTAAATGAATAAAATCCAAAGCATAATTTCAGAGTGTCATGAAAAAGGAATAAAGAAGTGTTTAGGGAACCATCCTGTTCATCTGAACAGGAAAGTGACACGAACGGAAGTATTCTTTAGTAATATTGCAATTGTGCTCCAAATTTGTATATGTAATGGGAATTAATTTCCAATATAAATGCTAAAAAGATACAATGTATCATCACATGGCAAAATAGTTAACATTTTATAATTGCAGGCATAAATCTCAGTTTTATATTATTTTAATGATATGAAATTTATAAATCCTTTTTTATTATTGATGTGAAAAAAACTACTTGTATTTCAGATTCAGAAAGTACCTTCAAAGATATTTAACCCAACATACTTGACAAGTAGTTATCTAGCCCTTAACTGAAAATATGTAGTGAGAAGGATAAGATTCACTACTTACAAGGAAATCTTCCCATTGGAGAGATATATTTCTTGGAAAGGATTTTTGTTTATGTCCTTCCATTGAGACTAAATGTGTCTGCATCTTCCTTCTACTGTTCCTAATTCTTCCATATGAGGGCCAAAAAGAAAACTTTAATCTCTCTGCAACACAGTAGTCCTTGAAATACATACATGAAAACAGCGCTTTCTCCAGCTGATCTTCATATTGCATAATTTTGAAGTTCTTATTATCCTGCTCAACCTCCTCTGGAAGCTCTCCAGTTTGTCAATATTCTTCAATCAATAAACCAGCTTTTATTAATTGCTTACTGTGTAACAGACACTATGCTATGTACTGGAGACACAAAGATAGAAATAAAATATTTCTGCTCTCAAGAAATACATACACATGTGTGTGTACACACATACATACACATATATGTAAAAACCATGCATGAGTAAACACAAGTTTATTATCAGTACAAACAAGGTAATTGGTAAAGGAAGAGGTGCTAGCACTTTGAGGAATTAGGAAAGGCATTATATAGAATGTGACATTTGATCTGAGCATTGAAGGGGACATTCCATACATGTGAGATGACATTCTGTTGACTGCCTCAATGAAATAGAATGCCATTTTTCTGGGAACAGCAGGAAAGTTTATTTGACCAAACTATAAAATATTTGAAGAAGTTTTAAAATCCTAGTTGGAACAAGATCATGAAGGATTTCCAAATAAGAGAGGTGTTTTGTTTGTTTGCTTTTTTTTTTCCCTAGAAGGAGTGGAAATACTACAAAACATTCTAAGTAGAAGAGTGACATGTTAGCCTGTGCCTTAGAAATATCCCTTTGCTTCTTTGAGGATCAAATAAAATAATATTTATTTTTTAAAAATCCTTAGCATAGTGCCTAATATATAGTAGGTGCTATGTAAATGTTTATTTCTTCCTTGCTTCACCTTCTTATGGAGAATAAGTTGGACAGAGGAAAGACTTACAGCAAGGAGACCAACCAAGAAGCTGTTGCTAAGTCTGGGAGAGAAGGAGGTTAGGGTCTCTACTTTCCCAATTGCCTTGCATTTAATTTGATTAATTTTGTATTTACTTACATGCATAGATATTATTAGTGCTCATTTTCCCTTCCATCTATAACTCCAAATCATTCTACATCCTAAACCATTATCTTCTCCTTTGTTTAAGTATCTGAAAAAATAGGTAGCCCTTTATCTTGCCAAGACCAAGCCTCCAAATTTCTGGCCTTCATTCAAAAAATCTCAAAGAACCTACTGGTTCTTTCCATGCTTTGGCTTTCATAAAATATAAAAATCCTCACTTGACATTGGGATTTTGAGGGACCATCTTGGAAATGAGCTTCATATTCAAGAGATGGCTTAACCAGGGGAACAGTTCAACAGGATCATTACCTTCCTTCCTCAAGATATTTTGCCATACACTCTTTTTTTTGCATATTTTATTAATTTATTTTGATTTATCAACAATCACTTTCACATGCTTTTGAGTTTAAAATTTTTCTCCCTCTTCCTCCCCACCACCCTCCCCAAAACAGTGCACAATCTGATATAGGCTATATATTTACATTCCTATTAAACATATTTTCACATCAGTGAAGTTGTAAGTAAAAATTAAAACCAATAGGAGGAACCATCAGAAAGAGGAAACAAAACTCAATGGAAGAGAAAAAAAAGATAATGATTCAACTTTCACTGTTATGATTACTATCTGTGTCTTTTTCTCCATCTTTTTCCCCCATTTATGCTTTTCTTTCTCCTCTCTCCCTTCCCCCCACACCAGTACTTTGCTTTTGCTTTTGCTTTTGACCACCACCTCCTTCAATCTCTCCTCCCTTCTATTATCCCCTTCCCCCTCTTCCCCTTATCTCCCACCCCTTCCCTCCCTTCCATCCCCCCTCCCTTTTCTTTCCCCTTTTCCCTCCTACTGCCCATAGTGCAAGTTAGATTTCCATACCTAACTGATTATGTTATTCCCTTCTTATCAAATCTGATAAGAAGGTTCAAACAATGCTCGCCCCCCCTCCCTTCTTTCCCTCTGCTGTAATAGGATTTTGTGTCTTTTCCTGTAATGTAATTTACCCTTGTCTGCCTCCTCCTTTCTCAGTACATTTTCTAAGATCAGATTGATCCACTCATTTGGATCCATTTAACCCACTTGATTAGATTTTTTTTTATCATTACATCAAAGTCAACTAATATCCACCCCCTTTATGTATACTCCTTTAACATGATGTAATAACAATACAGTTCTCAAGAGTTGCAAGTGTCATCTTCCTCTGTAGGGATGTAAACAATTCACCCTTATTTAACATCATTTTGTATCTTTCTGTCCCATTTACCTTTTTATATCTTTCTTGAATCTTGGACTTGAAGATTAAATTTTTTGTTGAGCTCTGGTCTTTTTATCAAGAAGTTTTGAAAGTCCCCTATTTCATTGAATACCCATCTTCTCCCTTGAAAAATCAGTCTCATTTTTGCAGGGTAGTTGATCCTTGGCTGCAATCCAAGCTCCTTTGCCTTATGGAATATCATGTTCCATGTCCTACAGTCTTTTAATGTAGAAGTTGCAAGGTCCTGTGTAATCCTGACTGTGGTTCCATGATATTTAAATTGTTTCTTTCTGGCTGCTTGCAGCACCTTGTCTTTCATCTGGTAATTTTGGAATTTTGCTGTTGTATTTTGGGATCTCTTTCAGGTGGTGAGCAGTGTATTCTTTCTATGGTTATTTTACCTTCTGGTTCTAGGACTTCAGAGCAGTTTTCCTTTATGATTTTCTGAAAGATACTGCCCAGGCCCTTTTTCCATCATGCTTTTCAGATACTCCAGGTGTTGGTATTTGCTCTAAAACCTGGGCTTCAGAATCTCCTCCTGGTTGACAGTTGGAGTTGTTGGGTTGGAATCAGCAAGTCTGGGACTTTAGGAAGACTCTAGGTTGTTTTCTTCAGCTCCTTTCAGATGAATGTTGCAGGTAGCTTATTCGCCTGGGGCCCTTTGTAGTGCTGCTTCCCTCATTTTTGCTGAGGCACTGGGAGACCTGTTTGCTGGGCTGCTGCACTGCTGTTCCCTGCCTTTCTTCTAGTTCAGCCGTTCCGGGTTTTTTTTTTTCTAGGGTGATATTTTCTGGGTTTCCAGAGCTTGATAGGGGAGGGTGAGAGCAATTACCGCCATCCACTCTTAAGGCTTATAAAAACCATTTATGTTGGCTAAGCATTCAAAAATAGTGAAATACCTTTCAAAGTATTGTGAACCCTGCCCACTAAGCTATTTCCAACATATAGAGATTATCTAGACCAATTCCTATTCCTAAACTGAGGGTTTTTAAGATATGTAATATCTAGCACTGAAAATCTTTAAGGAAAAAAAAATAACATGTGTCCTGGAGGACAGGATGATGTCCTGGATTTCAGAACACCAAATGATGTCTCAAGAACTCTTCATTTTCTAGAAGTCTGTATATTTTAATAAAGGACAATTTACTCAGATTTCTTTAATACTTAAGACATGGCATTTTACAAAATAATTGAACTTAAATATTTCTACATTTTTTTTCCATATCTAGTATGGGTGACTTCCTAGAAGTTCGTCTATGAAAAGATGGAAAGATATACAATAATAACATGAAGGGATCACAGAGTCAAGTGATGGGTTTTTTAAAGAATGAGTTGTAACCTGCCAAGATCAGATAGACATCGAAGTAGCTCCTATACAGGGAACTTTGAAAGTAGCAATTTTGATGTCCCTCTTTCTCCTCATCTCCATTAGATCCCTGCAGGGGACAGACCTAGCAGAGAGGTGCAAAAAAAAAAAATTGAAGACATTGATTTCAATAAACTACTCTATAGAATGCCTAAAGCAGATTACTGTAGATGCCCTAGACCTTTAAATATTTGAAAGGAATTTTGTAGCAGTTAAGTGTCATTTTTTTTCAGTCTAGAAGGGCAAATTTATTCCAGGAATATGGGTTTATGTCAGTGGAAGTACATGCCATGGGCCAAACACTGACAAAAGAAAGACTCTTTTTGAAAATACTGAGAGAAGTTCAGGAGCAGAAGATTACATTACAACAAGCAGATAATGTTTCTTAAGTATTTATTTGTGTTTATGACTGTTAAAATTTATCTGTACGTTTCTCTTACAAGTTTGTTAAATTATGTAGGCATATATGTGCATATACTTCATTTTAAAAAGCTTTTATTTCAGAAATTCAGTTTTATGTAAAACTTTCTTTTTTTAATACTGAATTATGTCTGTGTTGATAATTGTGAGGTTTTACAATAAAAAAGAAAATACAAAGAAATGTTCCATATATATTAATGTATTATAAAATGGAATTATTTGCAACTTCCTTGAAAATTAAAAATAAACGGAAAGTAACTTGAGCTTATATTCATTATGAGGTATATATAAATATACATATACACGTATACTTAATGTATGGACATTCTGAAAATGTTATTATTTGGAAAATAATTTAAATAATAATTGTTTGCTTACTGCAGTACCCCACTCCAATTGGTTAGTACTTCTCTAAACTTCTATTTTGAATAAGTACTCCCATAGCTACCACAGGGTAGCCATGCTCACTCTACTCCCCTTCTGATTCTGAATTTTTCCATCGCATACACACACACACACACACACACACACATTAGCTTCCTTTTGAGTGTTGCCTTCCAAATTAGAAGATAAGTTCCTTGAGGTCAGAAATTGACTTTATTTTTGTTCATAGTTGTATTCCCATTACTTAGAACAGACCCTGGCACACATGTACTAAGTGTACTTGTTGACCTAAATATATTTTTGCACCAACAAATTTAAAATATATGATATTGAAGGTGTCTCCAAGCCTTGAAATTCAACAGGATTCTAAAAAGTTTTCTCAAAATTATTCTCTTTGTTGAGTTAAAATTTATTTTTTCATATGAGAATTAAATATATCATGTAATCAGTAATCTGGCAAATTATTTGTGTGACTAAAGTGTATTTATTTGAAAAATAGGTCACTCATGCATATATGCTAAACTCTTTGTAATATTAACTCTTAAAAGATTTTGCCCTATCTCATCCACTTTCTTTTTGGTTGCCCTGAGGCACACCCACTCTATCTTTTGGTTTCCTCCTTTTTCATTGTTGGCTATATCATTTCTTCAAAGAATTCTACAGCACATGCATTTATCCTCCCTAAGTAAGTTTCTAAAAACCTAGTAATATTTAAGAAAAAAATGCATTGAGCAAGATGATAATTATTTTATTCATGCTTTACATACTTATTTATTCTTTCTTTAGTGTTTGTGTTTATGGAAATGAAGCTTCTAAGGTTTTAAATTGGGAATTCTATTTTAAGTTCTTACTTCCACACATTTTATGTGTTATTTTCTTATAGATCCTGATCTTTGCCCACTTTTTTTGTTATGCCTCACTCTTAGAAATATCAATTCCTGAAGGTGAAAGAGGAGATAGAAGTATTAATAGCTCCATGAGGAATTTTCTTATGTCCCTGTCTGTACAATTCATTACTACATTTCCTCTATGACATTATTTTTCCCCATTTGCCATGAAATCCTCTGGGACCATGCCTTTGCATTTTCTGTGTGTCAGTTATTCCTAGGAATTCTGATTCCTCTTTTATCTGAAGCAGCATGAGTAGTTTCTGTAAGCACAATATCCATGAATTATATTCATTATGTGGTCTCCATATCCATATATAGAACAACTTTCTTCTTCCATGGGAACATTCTTTTTTTAATTTTTTTTTTAATTTTTAGTTTTCAACATTCACTTACACAAGATTTTGAGTTCCAAATTTTCTCCCCATCTCCTTCTTCCCCCCACCCCAAGAGGGCATGCATTCTGAGTACCCCTTCTCTTCATCTGCCTTCCTTTATATCATATCCCCCTTCTCTTATCCTCTTCCCCTTCTATTTTTCTGTAGAGCAGGATAGATTTCTATACTCCATTTCCTGTATATCTTATTTCCCAGGTGCATGTGAAAACAATTTGTTTTTAACTTTTGTTTTTAAAATTTTTGGTTCCAAGTTTTCTCCCTTCCTCCCTCCCCACCCACCCTCATTGAGAAGACAAGCAACTCGATACAGGTTATACATGCACAGTCATGCAAAACACTTCCATGGCAGTCATGTTGTGAAAAACTAAGTATATTTCCCTTCATCCTATCCCACTCCCCATGTATTCTATTCTCTCTTTTGACGCTAACCCTCCTTGGAAGTGTGTGCTTCTAATTACCCCTTCCCCCAATCTGCCCTCCCCTCTATCATCCTCCTGCTCTCTTGTCTCCTCCCCCACCCCAATTTTCTTGTAGCTAAGATAGATTTCCATACCCAATTGAGTGCATACGTTATTCTCTCCTTAAGCCAAATCCAATGAGAATAAGATTTACTCATTCCCTCTCACCTTCCCCCATTTTCCCTCCACTGTAAAAGCCTTTTCTTGCCTGTTTTATGTGAGATAATTTACCCCATTCTACCTCTCCCTTTTTTTCTTCCAGTATAATCCTCTCTAATCACTTAATTTTATTCTCCAGATATCACCCCTTCATCTTCAACTGACCCTGTGCCCTCTGTCTATCTATCTATCTGTACGTACATACATATAATTTGTTTCCCTCCAACTACTCTAATACTGACAAAGAAGTTGTGAGTTACAAGTATCATCTTTCCACGCAGAAAGTAAACAGCTTAACCATAATAAGTCTGTTATGATTTCTTTTTCCTGTTTACTTCTTCATGTTTCTCTTGAGTCTTGTATCTGAAAATCAAATTTTCTATTCAGCTCTGGTCTTTTCATCAAGAGTGCTTGAAAGTCCTCTATTTCACTGAATTTCCATTTTTCCTCTGAAGGATTATGCTTAGTTTTTCTGGGTAGGTGATTCTTGGTTGTAATCCTATCTCCATTGCCCTCCAGAATATCGTATCCCAAGCCCTGTGGTCTCTTAATGTAGAAGCTGCTAAATCTTGTGTTATCCTAGATGTGTTTCCACAGTACTTGAACTGTTTCCTTCTGGCAGCTTGTAATATTTTCTCCTTGACCTGGAACTCTGGAATTTGGCTACAATATTCCTAGGAGTTTTCCTTTGGGGATCTCTTTCAGGAGGTGATTGGTGGATTCTTTCCATTTGTATTTTGCCCTCTGGTTCTAAAATATCAGGGTAGTTTTCCTTGATAATTTCTTGAAAGATGATGTCTAGGCTCTTTTTTTGATCATGGCTTTCAGATAGTCCAATAATTTTTAAATTCTCTCTCCTGGATCTATTTTCCAGGTCAGTTGTTTTTCCAATGAGATATTTCACATTGTTTTCTAATTTTTCATTCTTTTGATTTGTTTTACAGTGTCGTGATCTCTTATAAAGTCACTAGCTTCCAATTACTCTATTCTAATTTTTAAGAAAGCATTTTCTTCAGTAAGCTTTTGGACTTCCTTTTCCATTTGGCCAATTTTGCTTTTTAGGGCATTCTTCTCCTCATTGGCTTTTTGGACCTCTTTTGCCATTTGGTTTAGGCTATTTTTAAGGTGTTATTTTCTTCAATATTTTTTTGGGTCTCCTTTAGCAAGCTGTTGACTTGTTTTTCATGATTTTCTTACATCACTCTCAGTTTTTCCTCTATTTCTCTTACTTGCTTCTCAAAATCCTTTTGACCTCTTCCAAGGCCTGGGACTAATTCATATTTTTCTTGGAGGCTTTGGATGTAGGTGCTTTGACTTTGTTGTCTTCATCTGGTTGTATGTTTTGATCTTCTTTGTCACCAAAGTAAGATTCTATGGTCTGATTCTTTTTGTGCTGCTTGCTCATAATCCCAGCCAATTACTTGAGTTATCAACTCTTTATTAAGGTAGGAGTCTGCTTCCAGTGTGGAGAATGTAGTGTCCCAAGCTTTGGGGGTTTTCAGCTGTTTTCAGAGATACTTTTAGGGACCAGTAAATTTTCAGTTCTTCCAAGGTGCTGTGATTAATGGTGAGGTGTTTACTCCCTTCCTGGCCTGTGCTCTGGTCTATGAGTGACCACAAGCACAAGTACTCTTTTCTGCCTTGGAACTGTGAGGAGGATTCTCTCTACACAGTCACTATAAGCTCCACCACACTAGAGCTCCTCCTCACCAAAACTGTGACCCAGATCCAAGCACAGGGATCCTGCACCAGCAAAGAGATCCCTGAAATCCCCCTCCGATCAGAACTCGATTCCCCCTCAGTCTATGGGCCAGAAATTCTGGAGGCAGCTGCTGCCACCAGGGCTGCAGCCGGGTTGGGGCTGGAACAGCGCCTCTCTCTCTCATCGCAGACACAGACTTTTCCTACTGACCTTCTAAGTTGACTTTGGTGTTCATAAATTGAGATGTCTGAAAACCACCACAGCTGCCTGTGATTCAGTCCTCTGAGGCCTGCTCCAGGTTCACTAAGTCCTATGAGCTCAAGTTAAACTTTGATCCTCACCCAACCTGTGTGAAATACCTTTCAAATCAACCATCCAGGTTGTCTTGGGCTGGAAATTTGTTTTACTCTGTCTTTTTGTGGTTTCTGCTGTTTTAGAACTTGTTTAGAGCCATTTTTTACAGGTATTTTGAGGGGTTTGGGGGAAAGCTGAAGCAAGTCACTTGTTTTACTCCGCCATCTTGGCTCTGCCTCTTCCATGGGAACATTCTTCAATGGAACCCTCTCCTGTCACTGAAATACACACACATACACACACACACACACACACACACACACACACACACACATTCTTTTTCTTTTCCCCTATTTCAGTTCCCCTCTTTGCTAGTCACACATTCTCCTATAACCCCTATTCTTCCTGAAGAAACTCCTCCTACATTCTCTACTTGGGGAAAGGGGTTAGGTTGCAAGACAAATATGTTGTCATGTTCAACCAGGATTCAGGTCTTCATCGTGCCCTCCAGGGCACACCCTCCCTCTGCCTTCCTCCTTTTCAGATTCTTTTTATGTGATGTCTTAACCCATTCAGTTATGTGTTCTTTTGCCTTTCTTTGTATCCCCAGTCTTTAGCACTATACCTGGCATGTAGCAGGTGCTTAATAAGTGTTTGTTTTTTTTTTACAAAAAATTACCGTAGATATTTTTCTGTCATTGATAACCTCTGAACTGACTATTGTACATCAGATATTCCCCTCTTTTCTTCCCCCAATCTACCCATTAATACACCCTCCCATTCTGCAACTTATCCCCACACACATAAAAAATATGATTTATTCATAGGTGGGAAATTTTAAGGTTTAGTCCATGAGACTTCAGGTCTATTTCTTCACCGCCACTTATTTAAATTCCATTTTCACCATTGCCTGGCTATGTACTGTCAGAAAAAAATCTCTTAATGATTTCTCTGTTGTTATATTCTTGTTATTGTTGCTATTAACCTCCTGTTTCTTTTTTCCTCAGATAATTTATTTCATTACCTATACCTCCATAGTTACTATATTTGTTTATTTTCCCTCTGCTTCTATTATACAGGGTGTTTTTAAGGCAAATAATCTTCTCATGACTGGTTTTCTATGAGGTATTGCTTCAAATTCTTCTATTCTAGGCTCTCCTTTTTAATTAATGGCTAGGCATAGGTTTTTCAGGATATGTCACCTCAGGTTTCATTTTCAGTTCCTTTGCTCTTTGAAACTATTTATTTCTTACTGAGGTTTCTAGTCAGTACAAAATAGTGTTGTGTTATCCAAATTTTACTTCTTTCGTATTTGAAGATTTTTATCTGGATGGTTGTAGAATTTGTTTTTTATCATTGTGAAATTCCATTGCTATTTATCTTAGGGTTTGAAACTTAGGCATTTGGTGTGTATATATGATGTTTTTTTCAGGAGGCAATGTGTTGGATTCTTTTGATCGTCACTTTATTTTCTGTGTTTGTAGTTATTAGCAGTTTTCCTGTATATTTTATAACATTATAGGGTTCAATTTTTTTGATTTGTGTTCTTCTGGGAGACCTCCAATCCTTAACTGGTCTCTATGTCACCTATTTACAAGATCATTATGTTTTGCTTGCATTGAGATCATGCTTTCTTTTGACATCTTTATTTTTTGCCTTTCTTCTGTATTGTCTTTAACTTCTGTGTAGTTTCATCCTTATTTGGTTGTTTTCTCTTTTCTTTGTTTTGCAGGGCTATGGTAGATTCAAGTTTTTCTATTTTGTTAACTATTTTTGCTATTCAAGCCATAAATTCTGCTTTTAAAATTCCTATTTATCTTTATAATACATAAAGAGCATCCTACTGTGGCTCTTTTTTGACCTCTTGGAGTCTTCTTTCTGATCAGGAATTAATCCATTTTCCCTTTGTTTTGCAGTATTTAGTCACAGATATCTGGAATCAATTATCCGATCTGGAAGCCATTTTCTATCTTCCCTATTGGTTTATTAACTTATGCTCAGAGTCTTTAACCAAATGTTCTTCCTCCTGAAGTTGTTTATTTTTTTTTGTTTTTTTCCTCTTCATATTTATTTATCTTTCACTTTGACATTCTTCTTTGATGGCAGTTTCTCTGTGGACTAGACCTCAATGCCATCTTAGCCTCTTCCCAAATTGTTCTATTCATGTTTCACTGGCATCAGCCTGTGCACCAAGTGACCTCTAACAGAACAGAACTGGCCACAGCCAAATGTTAGAACCCTAAATGTGTAACTGAACACCACACACACCAGATTCCTTTGTTTCCCAGTTTTCTGGCTGAGGTCTGTTGCAATACAGAATTTGCCAGGCTGCCTCTCTGCCATCCGAGTCAGAGTAAGCTTCACCTTTTGGTTTTTCACAGTGCACATAGGAGGAGTAGGCACGAGCAGTCAATCAGTTAATACAATTTTATGAAGCACTCGTGATGTCTCAGGTATTTTAAAGCCTGTGCATTGATTTGTATAGCTCTACCCAATTGTAATGTCCAATTGGGTAGCCTGAGTAAGCATGGTAGGGTTCTCAGTGTTTTGGGGCATAGAGGTAGCTCAAATTGTTTCATTTCTTTTCCTTAACTCTTATTTTGAAAAGGTTTAAGAAATGATGAACACTGGATAAAGTATTTCTTGATCTTGTTGATCTTGTTGTGTGTTTTTCATCTTGTTATATGACCTGGAAGTCTTTCAGAAGATAATTCATCTATTCTAAGTGTTAAAGTCAATTTATATTGAATTGACTACTTAACCACTTTGTATTTTTTAAATTTGTTTATCTGAATCATGAATTATCATACTCAAAAACTTCATCCATATATTTAGCTAATCTAGTTCTCAGGAAAATAGACATAGGCTGTGAATGGAATCACACTCAAAATCTTGATGGAATAGTAGAATCAGCCAGAATTTGTGCTCAGTTGGAATAGTGTTAAGGAACTCAGGAATCTCACTATACCATGATGAGATATTGCAGTAGGAAAGTTGAGCACACAGTCCAAATGAAAATACATCCCACTAAATGATGAGATCCTTCTGGTATGCTTACTGGTTGATAATATTGTGTTAATTGTACAAAGCCAAGAACAATGAGAAAACATTCAATCCATAATCATTAGGTAGAGTCCAATATATCAACTCAAGAAATTACATGAAAACAGAGAACATCTGTTACCTAGAGCAGAAGTGTCAAACTGTGGCCAATGCTCACAAAGCACAAGATTAAAATGCAATTGGAAAATATTTTAAAATAAATAAAAATAAAATATAACTCATATTAATTTGTTTTCTAAGTCAACATGCAGCCTGTAGTGATGCATTTCCGTTTAAAATTAAAACTACTGGTGCAGAATATGATAAGTAGATGTAAAGACCATAGATGTAAAGTAGATGTAAAGATAAAGTAGATGTAAAGCGCATAGAACTTAGTCCTTCAGTATAGGTGATTACTACAAATGAAAAATGAACCAGTACCAAAAAATGATTAAGAATTGGTAAGGTTATACAAATTTGCAAATTGGTTAGCACTTTCAATAAATCCAATCTTCTTCCTGAAACAAAATTAGACTTTTTTTTTCAAATCATCAATGGTCTTTCTGTGTTTCTTTGGTACTAAGAATTACTGATTATCACAGTCTTCTGGGAATCACAATTCCAAATTACCCAAAAGCAATGGAGAATTGCATAGCAGATAGAAATAGACTATAGTACATTGTTGTTTAGTCATTTCAGTTGTATCCAATTCTTTGTGATCCTATTTGGAGTTTTCTTGGCAAAGATACTGAAGTGGTTTGCCACTTCCTTCTCCAAATTTTTTGTTGTTCAGTCATATCTGACTTTTCATGACCCCATTTGGGGTTTTCTTGGCAAAGATGCTGGAGTGGCTTGCAATTTCTTTGTCCAGTTCAATTCACAGATAAGGAACAAAGGCTAACAGGGTGAAGTGACTTGTCCAGGGTCACTCAACTAAGCAAGTTTCTAAGGATGGATATGAACTCACAAAGATGAGTCTTCCAAACTCTATTCTCCACAATTTTCCCACTGCACCACCTAGCTGTGCCACAGTACATTACCAATAGCAAATCACATACTATCCATACTGATGAGGTTATTTTCAATATGCAGACCATTGAGAGTTTTTATGTATAGATGTGTTCCCTATTTATATTCAAGTTTGATAACATTGCTCTAGAGAACAGCTCCCTGAATGTCAGGAGACCCTCATGGAGGAAGAGAAAGTGTGGTTAGGTTATGATCTATATTTCTGTAGAGAGAACCTATACATATCAGCTCATAACTGCAAAACAGATGAAGGGTTGGCTTTTTTTTTTCTTACTAAGCATCAATTAACTCAAACTCCAGAATTAATTTTAGTCTGTCTTGAAAACATCATTTCAGTGGGGTATCACCTATGGATAAATTTTTCTAAGCACACTTATCAGTCAGAGAATCATGAATAGGGAACATCTCTGTGGAAACTATAATCAATGTATCAGCCTGGCCTGGCTAAGTCACATTTTACAGTAGTGAGGTATAGTGGTACTTACCATTCAATATAAAGCCCCTTGCCTTGCTAATACCTAGCACACAATTCATACATTTCCTCCCAAATGAGTCTCCCATTGGTGGTATAGTTTGTCCCTTATACCTCTTACCAGAGTCAGAAATATTTTCTCACAGAGTGATTGCAAAGTAGTATTTCATTGTTCCACAATATATATTTTGACACTTCAAATGTTTTTCATTGGCTTCTATGGTGCCTGTTGCCATAAAATCTGTCTTGTTTGGAGTGATAAGCACCTGTGAACTTTATATCATTGTTTCCTATACTATTTTGTAGCACTTAATTGTCAATATATATGATAAACTACCTGGAAAGGTGCAGAGTTCCATTGTGCTCATTGTACAATACTAGGGAGTGACATCTGCAAAACTGATGGGGTTGCATGTCACTAGTGGACTAGAAAAATGTATGTACTCAATGGTTAAAGGTTTCATTTTTTTTAGAATTATAGAAGTGAGTATTGAACATTTTAGTTACATTGCTTTTGTTTTAACAGGTACTGTGATTTCCTTCATGTAAGGAACTTCCTAAATGGAAATTGCTTTCAATGAATGAAGATTGGAATGTAACTTTAATTCTTATATAGTTGTTGAGAGCCTGAAGTAGTTTCATAAGTTTTCCATGGTAATCCAGCTAATATATGTCAAATACAAGTCTTTCTGCCTTCAAAACCAAGTTTCCTATCTAATCCAATTAAACAATCAAGAACCTTTATTAAGTACCTCTTATGTTTTGGGCACTACCTCAGGTTCTTCGGATTCAGAGACAAAACAGAAACAGTCCCTATGTATGCATATATATAGGTAAATACAAAATAGATACAAGAACGTTTGATGGGAACAGCACTAGAAGATGAGGGAAGGGAGCTGGAAAGGGGGAAGACGCATGTAGAAGATAGCACTTGTGCTGATACTTGAAGGAAACTAGAGATTTTAAGAGGCAGAAGAAGTGAGGTGGAAGAATATTCCGATATAGGGGAGAGCCAATAAAAAACACTCAAGATTAGAGATGGAATCATATATTTGAGTAACAGTAAGAAGCATAGTTTGTCTCAACCACAGAGTGAATGAGTAGAAATAATACATAAAGGGGTTAAAAGAGTAGGTTGATTCAGGTTGGGAAAGCTTTGAATACCCTACAGGGGTTTTTAATATATTTAACTATAGGTAATAGGAAGTCACTGGAGTTTATTGAATAGAGGAGTGATAATGTCTGTTCTATATATTAGGAAATTCACACTAGCAGTTCACCATCCATGAAGGATGGATTAGAAAAGGTAGAGCCATGAGGCAGGAAGAATTATAGAAGTGATAATTCAATGCAATAATCCCTGTGAGAGGGGCCTGAATTAAGGAAGTATCTGTGATCATGGAGAGGGGAGGAGAGGCAAAAGATTTTATGCATTTAAGAGTAATAAGAAATGCCAATTGTGAAAGTAAATATCACTAGCATAAAGAACTCTTTAAAAAAACTTTCATATTTTTCAATAATGCGATTCTAGCCCATCTGAACTTTTATGATTTGTTTCAAACTGTTTTATCATAAAAAATTACATTGCAAACATCCTCTTGAAATTCCATCCCCACACTCCATTTTTACTATACCACCTTTAAATATTTGAATGGCTATCTTATATAAGAGAGATTGGGCCTATTCTGCTTATCCCTAGCTGGGAAGAAGTAAAATAAATAATTTACAAAGATAAAAGTCAAGTTAGCCAGCATTTATTAAGTACCTACTATGTGGGAGGTACGCTTGGATACAAAGACAGAAAAAAACCCCCAACAAACTGTTCTCAAGGAGCTCATCATATAATGGAAGAGAGAACCTGTAAAGAATTATGTACAAACAAGATATATACTTGGTAAATTGTAGATAATAGAGAGAAATCAATAACTTTAAGAAGGGAAAATTGTGAAAGGGAGAATTCAGAAAAGTTTTCTTGTAGAAGGTAAAATTTTAGAAGGAATTTGAAAGAAGCGATGGAAGTCAGGAGATGGAGATGAGGTGGGAGAGAATTCCAGACATGAATGTCAAGCCAGTGAAAATGCTTAGCTGGGAGATAGAAAGTTGCCTTCAAGGAACAACAAAGAAACTAGATTCACTGTAACACAGAGTACTTAGGGAAAATAAGATATAAGAAAATTGAGAAGTTAGAAGGAGCTAGATTATAATGGGCTTTAATAAATAAACAGAAAGTAATAAAGAAGCCACTGGAACTTATTGACTGGGAAAGGGGAGTGGGAGAGAGATGCTAACAGAGTCAGATTTATGCTTTAGGAAGATCAATTTGGTTGTTGAATAGAGGATGGACTGAACTGGGGAGAGACTTAAGGCAGGAAGAACAACTAAGAGTTTATTGCAATAACTCTGGCATGAGATGATAAAGGCCTGCACAAGGGTGATAGCCATGGCAAAGAAGAGGAAATGGCAATTTATAAGAGATGTTCTGAAGTAGAAATTATAAAATTTGACAACTGATTGGACATGAGTGGATGTGTTGTAAGAAAGTCAGAAGGTCAAAGCTGATACTTAAGTTGTAAGCCTGAGTGATTAAGAAATTAATGGGAATCTAATAGAGAAGTCTGGAAGACAGGAGAATGTGATGTCCACCAGTCATACAGTTCAAAAACAGGCAGTTGGAAATGGGAATCTGGAGATTAAGGGAGAGGTTAAGGAAGGATAACTAGATCTGAAAATAATTTCCTGTAAGATGAGAGTTCAACCTATGAGAAAGGATGAGAATAATAAAAAATAATATAGAGGAGGAAGGCAGAGCCTTGGAGGAAACCTATGGTTAGGGGGTGTTTTCTGCATAAAGATCCAGAAAAGGAGATTGAAAAGGAATGGTCAGCAAGGTAAAACCTGGAAAGATCAGTGGTACAAATACCTAGAAATAAAAGATTATCAAGGAAAAGAAGGTCATCAATAGTGTTAAAAGCTTCTGATAGGCCAAGAAGGATAAGAACAGAGAAAAGGTCATGACATTTGACATTTAAGAGACCATAGGGAATTTGGAGAGATCACTTTCAGTCCAATGATGAGGTCAGAAGCTAGATTGAAGAGAGTTAAAAAGAGAATGACAAGATAGGAAGGGAGAAGAAGGGAGAGAATTCAAGGCCTTTATCCACAAAAGGGAGGAGAGATAAGGATATGTTTACGTAATTTTTTTTAAGATGAAGGAGATGTCATATTTATAGGCAATAAAGCAGAAGTTACTAGAAAAGGATAAATTGAAGATAAGAGAGAACAGGAGGATGATAGAGGAGGAAATTTGTTAGAAAAGATGGGATAAAAAGAGATCACTTGGGCCTGTGGAGGAACTCACCTGGGCAACAAGGATCATCTCTTCTGCGAGAAAGGGATGAAGGGTGATATAGTGAGGGAAACCATCTGAATGATATGAGATGAAGAGGAGATAAGAGGAAATTCTCAGGGAATGGCAAAGTTCTCAGCTGAGAGTATAAGGAGAGATAAAGCATTAGAAAGTGTGAAGAGGCATAAAAAGGTTGGTAAAAGCTTCTGTGGTGAATTGGATGCTGAAACATTCAAAAAGTGGTAAGGAATTGTCTTGCCTTAGTAAAAGCCTAGCAAAAATTATGCAATATAAATGTACAGTGTTCATATTTAGTAGTTTTATGATTTTCCACAACTTCATTTAGCAGCACATGAGAGGAGCAAAAACAGCAGAGGGCATGAGCAATCCAAACATGGGGCTTGGTAGGGCAAGATCATTGGTAGATTATGGGGCCTGAGGACTTGAGAGAAAAATACAGTTTAGAGTTGAATTAGTTCAGTGTTAAATATGGGAAGGGATAAGAGTATAGCCAGTGTAGAGGGGATGGCCTGGTAAAAACCAAAAAACAGAAAACAAAAAACACACACACACACACACACACACACACACACACATACACACAAGCGGAGAGGTAGAGAGTCTAGAAATCATAATGAGGAGGAAGAAAAAATTTTGGTATTACAAGGCACAGGGAGAGGTGAAATAATGACACATTGTGATTAAATAAAGTAATTTCAAAGTTTGTGAACATGGGAATGGAGCAATTGTAGATGATGGCAAAATTAAGGGTAAGATCATCTTTGTGTATAGTAGATAGGGTAGGGGTTGGGGTCATAGGAAACAAGTAAATTGAGGAATTGGGAAGTCAGCGTGTTTGTGAGATTATCAATTTGTGTACTGAAGTGTCCTAGTATGGAGACAGGAGTTGGGAAGGAAAGATGGTGAGCCTAAAATCATTAGGTTTACAAGAATAATTTTCTGAATGTGGATAGATAACAATCCCCCAAATCTATATAGAGTAATATTTAGGGATTGAACAAAACTCAAAGGAGGAGGGATTACTGGTTAAGAGCAGTATACGGAAAGCCAGCAAGTAGAGAAGGGGAGCTAGTGAACAGTGAGGCTGAGGGTGTGACTGAAAGTGCAGGAGCTACTAGGAAGGGAAGGAAGAAAAATTGCGTTATCAGGAGGGTGCCAATTCTGTGAGTGCCAAAACATGGAATGAGAAAGCTAAAAAATTAAGATGAAAGCTAGTTTATTGCCTATGTGGCAAGCATTCCATAGAGTACAATGAAAGGTTTGGGTAACTTGAAAGTGGGACATTGGTGGGGGTGAATTGATGTTAGTGGAGGACTGAGAATTGTGTTTGAACAAACACTAGGAATCACAGAGATAGGGAGAGAAAGTTTAGGAATCACAGAGATAAGGAAAGAATAATGAGGTGGGAGGTATTTTAATCACTGAGGAATGGGTTCATGTAGGTTATTATTGTCCATAGAGATTCTGCCATGGGGTGGAGTTGTCCAGAGAATCAAGCAGTTGAATGTAGCCAGAAAAAGGTTGTGGAAAGGGAGGTAAAGGGCCTTGGGCTTGATGTAAAAAAAAAATAAAAATTCTAACAATTACAGTTCTCCAAGTGTAGAATGGGTTGCATCAGGAGACAGTGGATTCTCTCATCAGGAATCTTAGATAAAAAGGCTAGACGACAATTCGGTAATACTGTCAAAAAGAATCTTTACCTTTGGATTGAGCTAGATAGCCTCTGTTCCCTTTTGATCTCTAGAATTCTGTGACTATTCTTAACTAGCTTCTTTAGTTACCACATAACTATTTACTCACAGGGGAAAATTGACAGGCCATACTTACCTCCATATTAGAGTTAAGAAATTATTAACTGTGTCTACAAAAGTGTCAAGTCTAATGCATTATTTGATTTGGCTTCTGTCCTCCATCACAGAGCCTTATAATACTTCATATAGTTCCCTGCAGAGGTGGTTGACTGTTCTGCACTTTATGTCAGACACAATAAAATTAATTCACATTTTTTTCTTTAAAATCACAGATCATGGTGCTTCATATTCATAGATACATTTTGTCAAGTTGCATCTTCAAAATTATATTCTAGAAACAAAAGACAAAAGGCTGCCATAGTTTTACTGGTTCTATTAAATATCAATGTCTAATGACTGAATAAAATTGGTCATGATTACTTTTAACATGGCCCATGAGATAAAATGTTCATCAAACCTTAAATTAAAAAAAAAATGCTGGTTACATACAATGGTTAAAGCCCTGTTCAATGCCTAGATATTGATTATGTTGGTAGTAAGGAAATAGTATGGAAAAAAAATAATCTCATCAAATTTTGAATTAATTTAAAATGTCTACTTCATGCTAGACCATACATGTGAGTTGTATAAGATACATTTAATATGAGTGAAATTTGGTGTTATTTTGAAATATAGAATTTACTACATAGCATCTGTTGATATCTCAAAAGAGCAGCTGGTCAAATTATACCACCTCTACCTTGTTTAACAAGGTAGGTTTAGGCCTGGCTCTGCTAGGAACTGAAACATAAAGCGAAGACATTTTGTTTTTATTTTTGTTTTTGTTTTCCTTTTGCAAAAACTTTATAAAACCCATGGAATAACTCATTTCTTATTAGAAATCCTTCTCCTCTCAGCTTTCATTTGAGTAAGTTCCTGTTTCATTGAAGACTATTCTAGAAATATTTTTTTTGGTATTTCAACTGCTTCTAATGTACATTTTTCCCCATGAGATTTTTTTTTTCCCATTGCTCCTCAGTTTAAAAAAATCATTATGTTAATTCTTTAAAATTATTTTAAACACTAAGAGTGCCACAATAATTTCAAAATTTCTTTTGGGATAGTAAGTAATGTATGAATTATATGTTTTTGTTGAGTATACTTAAGGATCTTAGATAGGCATTGAAAATGAATGATTGCTAGCCTGAATGGAGGGCTAGATTGCATCTGGGATATTTTGTAGTACTTTTAGTACTTCACACTTAAAGAAAGCACATTTTTTAACCACAATATTCTTCCAATCATGCTGTCTATTATTCATAGAATGTTATAGCCATAAGGAATCAGAATTTGAGGGAGCCCTAAGAGGAATGGAGAGATGTATGGTGGTTGTACATCAGCGCTAATATTTGGGGAAAATGATTTGTATAAAAAATAATGGAGAAGAGAAAATTAGGAAAATAAAAAGGCTGATTATGTAGGGAGTGCAAAGGGTAAGTTGTAAACTTGAAATTAGCATTTCATTCTTAGAGCAGGGGTTCTAACTTAGGGCCCATGATTCAGTGGAAAACATAAAGGAAAGGCATACAGATCTCTCCCGCAGGAAGAAATATAAAAGTAACGAAATTATAGCTCCATTGAAGCATCAAGGAAAATTAAGTAGGTCCTGATTAGTGCAAAAAAATAAGCGCCCTGAAATGGTCACATTATTTGAAATCAGACTACATATTTTCATTAGGTTAGAAACAATTCCTATATTTTACATAATTATAACAACAAATAATGTGATTTTGAATATATCTAACCACTTCAAGGCATTCATTATTTGCATGAATTGAGACCTAGCTTATACACATTTGTTGAGATCCAGTGCTCTTACTATAATGCTTATGGTAGTCTGTATTTTGTACTGCAGTATCTTCAGTTTGAAAATCCTGGAACGTTTTTGTTTGTATATAGCATTCTTACTTTGCCATAGTCCATCACATATTTACTTTCCAATGTATTTGGGTAATTTGGATCAACTCTCTCATAGATACCCTCACCACAAAGCCTCATCATGATATTTGAAAACTTTGGGCTCCTGAAAGATATCTCATCAGAGTACAGATACTACCAGATCCTATCAACTTGAACATATTTCTAATTCATGCTTGACAATGTCTTTCAGGACCAACATCATTAAATTTGTAGAGGCTCATGAATTTGAGCAGTGAAGATGATGATGGTGATGAAAAAGTACTAGAACAATTCATGAAAATTCCACTGAGCATTAGAGGAGTAGGGATATGCATAGTGCACAAAGACTCACACTGATGAAATAAAATTAATTGGAAAAACTTCTAAATCTAATTTGGAATTGGCATTCCGTATGAAGTTGCGCTTTAATTGTGTCATTTGAAAGAGAGTACTTGACAATTACTATCTTGAATTAAAATAGAAACCAAAACGATCTTTAAATAGACAAATTTACATAGCCAATATTTAGACATTTAAAATGGAAAATGTTTTCTCTTTAAATTAAACAGATTAAAATTATATAATTATAAAGTTAAAAATAATATTTATATTTATCTTCTCATGAAATAATGTTTGCTATATACATTTCCCTAATTCACAGGATAATAATATTTACCTAATTCACAGGATAATAATATAACTATTTCATGTTTGAAACAATATGAAAGAGAAGTTATGATATAATATTGTAAAAATAAGGTGATGGTAATGTGTTTTTAAAAACAAGTATTTCAGAACAAAATTGACAAGGAATTGTTTTAGAATTCTTTCCACAAAAGATTTTTTTTAAATCTGAATAATCTCAAATAGGCATGTACATTTCAAGAAAAAGAAATTGAATAAGAATAAGTTGAGGTTACAAAATAGAAGATAGTAAAATATATAGGGTCTATACCTTTAATCATTATAGCAGTTTCTAAATTCTACTTTTAAACATTTTAATAAATTTAAGTTGAATGTGTCATATGTAGAAATATGTCCCAAATAACAAAGTCAGGAATAAACTCATTAAAAATTATTCCCTGTCATTATTTTTCTTTCCCCATTTGGAGACTTAGACTTGAAATTTCAATTCTTTGACTCCTATTCAACACCATCTCCTATTACCCATGGTTTTCTTTGTTTCTCCTTCTAAATGTCACTGGAATGTATCTCTTCCTTTTCACTCCAACATTAAACACTTTTGTTTAGGTGTTTATCACCATACAACTAAAATAATTCAATAATTGACTGATCTCATTGCCTTCAATTTCTAATCTCTCTGCCCAAAAAATAGCTTCCCCCCCACCCTACCCTGAAGTATGATATGTGAGCACCATTTTTTTAAAACCAGGACTCCTGAGCACTTACAACTCATTCCCATTCTTTGCCTTTGTTCTTGAATCTTTGTTGTTGTTGTTGTTGTTGTTGTTGTTGTTCAACTTTACCCCATTGCTTTATTGTGAGTATCTGATTAAACTAGGCAATGTACATATATACATACAGTATTAGTGTGTATGTGTGTGTGTGTGTGTGTGTGTGTGTGTGTGTGTGTGTACACACACTCATATGGCAGCATCAAAGGTGGAGCAATGATGGTGTTGAAATCAGCAGTAGCCAGAAATGCTGGACTTGGAGTCAAGATGACTGTTCTTTTGAGTTCAAATCTGGCCACAGGCACTTAATAATTGTTTAACTCTGGGCAAGTCATTAATCTTGTTTGCCTCAATTTCTTCATCTGTAAAATGAGCTAGGAAAAGAAATGGCAAACCATTTCAGTATCTTTACCAAGAAAATCCCTAAAGTGGCCACAAAGAGTCAGACATAACTGAAAAAAATGACTAAACTAATATACACATGTGCATATGATTTAAACTACAGTAAGACTTAGGGGATGGTTTTTGTATATGAATCCACATACATGCATACATGCACATATAAGTACAATTGCTTACAGGGATTTGTGCATAGTGGTGTATGTGTGTATACACATATATACATACATACATACACACATATGTATACAGGTATACACAAACATAGATAGATGATAGATTAGATAGATAGATAGATAGATAGATAGATAGATATATGCATATATACATTTTTCTCATTTGTGAAATGGTGAGTGATAATAGCACCTGTCTCAAATGTTGTTTGTGTTTTTCTTTAGGATCAAATGAGGTAATAATTGTAAAGTGGTTTGCAAAGTGTCCGGCACTTAATAAGTACTATATAAATCTTGGCTATCATCATCATAATCATCATCATCATCATATATTGGTTATATGAATATTCAAAATATGTATCTACGCATTTACATAGATTCTATATGTGCATTCATTAACATAGATATTTACATAGTGATATATCTATGTTAATATGCACTTAGATACATATGTACATACTGAATTATATAAATATAGATATTTTGATATATTAATGTCTGTTTAGATATCCAAACATTTACATAGATATGTTTGTGTATGTATGTGTGTACATGTTCATGTGTGTGTGTGTGTGTATATGTACTAAATGACTTCCTAAGTCACACAAGAAGTAAGAAGCAGGGCTATAAGTCAAACCTGGAACTTGGACTTCAGATCCAGTACCATCTTCAATACAATCTATCATATACATGCTGTTGAATTATTTAACAAAACCTCCATTATCACCTGTGATAAACATAGAAGAAATCACAAGTTGGAGTACATGCAGAAGATTGTGACCAGGATAGTTAGGAGATACCATGGGAAGACCAGTTGATAGAAGTGAGAAGGGTTAGATTAGAGGAGACTCAGAGAGGACATGAAAAAAAATCATCAAATATTTCCTATGACTTAGAATTGAAGGAACCATACAGACCATCTAGTTCCATTCATTTTTGCAGAAGAAAAAGTGTGCTCCACAGACGTTAAGTAATTTGTTCTAGTTTATGTAACTAATATATGAGTCAGGAAGGACCATCATGCAGAAAAAAGACTCAATTTGTTCTTATTGTTCTCAGAAAATTAAACAAAGGTAATTAGAATGAGTAAAAAGTAATAGAGAGCTAGACTTTGATTTAGTAAGTCTGGAAAATGTTTATTATTTAGACTTAACTAAATTTGGATGGTATGACCAGGAAGTTTGAGTTTCCATCTGTAGAGATCTTTAAAAAGAAGTTTAATCTTAGAAGTGATGCTATGATTAAAGAAAGCAGTCCCAATGGTGATAGGTGAATATTTTAGGGATGTGGTCAAATAAATTCCTGTTTCATCTCTGGTTTTGTCCAAAATACATCCAAAGTCCATTTGGAAAGATTCTATGACTATAAATTCAAATACAGGTTCTCATGAACCACATACAAAAAGAAAGAGTCGAGTCTCTTTAAAACGTAGCCGGCGAACAGAGGCAAACAGCATTGTCTTCTCGCGGAGGCGTCTAGGACTGAGGCCTGGCTTCCTGAATGCCCCTGAACACCACCTACTTGCCTGGGCTGGCTAATGGCGTGGTTGCTGAGCCCGTGGGCGGACGGGGCACTATGGCGCTGGGCAGCTCGAGCCTTCAGGATCTTCTTGGGTGTACCTGAAACAGGCCCCCGTGAGGACAACCCTCCCGCCCCCGAAAATGGTGGCTCGATGGAAGAGAAAGTGGAGCATGTTTGGGGTGTATGACAACATCGAGATCCTGGGAAACTGAACGTCACCCCAAGGATCTGGTTAAAGGGCCCATATGGCTCAGGGGCTGGAAAGGGAATGAACTGCAGTGATGTATCCGTAAGAAGAAAATGGTGGGAGATCGCATGTTTCTGCAGGACTTACACGACCTGAACAAGCGGATCAAATACTTCTACAAACAGTTCAGGTAGAAAGGGCAAGCCCCGCAAGAGGAGAAGGCTTCGAATGATAGACACCTCCATCTTCACCTATCACCTTTCAGGACATCTCTGGTAGGGAAACTTCTCAGCGTGGGGAAAGGCTTGTAATGTGTTTAATAATAAAGTTGGCTAGCTAGAGGGGAAAAAAAAGTCCCTTGCTTTTGATTTGCACTCTTCCATATACTGATAATGTGACCAAAGTACATTCAACCAGCCTGCTCATGAAAACAAATAAAACGATTCTGGCTGTGTTGTACATATTTTTCAACACTTTATAATAATCTATCTCTCAAAATGATAGAGCACAGCCACAATTGAAATGTGTTGAAAAATAAACATTCATTGCAAACTTGGGTTTCAAAGTAGTCGAAGATAATGGACATCCTTGTTTCACCTCCGATCTTACTGAAATGCTTCTAGCTTGTCCCCATTATATAATGCTTGCTGAAGGTTTTAGGTAGATGTTTATTATTTTAAGGAAGACTGTATTTATTCCTATGCTTTGTAATGTTTTTAATAGGAATGGGTGTTGTATTTTGCAAAAGCTTTTTCTGCATCTATTGATATGATCATGTGGTTTCTGTTAGTTTTGGTGTTAATATGATCAATTATGCTTATAGTTTTCCTAATATTGAACCAGCCCAGCATTCCTGGTATAAATCCTGCCTGGTCATAGTGTATTATTCTGGTGATAGGTTGCTGTAATCTATTTGCTAATATTTTATTTAAAATGTTTGCATCTATATTTATTAGGGAAATTGGTCTATAATTTTCTTTCTCTGTTTTGACTGTTCCTGGTTTAGGTATAAACACCATATTTGTATAATAAAAAAGAATTTGGTATGACTCTTCTTCACCTATTTTCCAAAATAGCCTATATAGTATTGGAATTAATTGCTCTTTAAATGTTTGATAGAATTTGCTTGTAAATCCATCTGGCCCTGGATATTTTTTCCTAGGGAGTTCATCAATGACTTGTTCAATTTCTTTTTCTGAGATGGGGTGATAGCTGCCTTTTGGATTATTGGAAGAGTTGTCACATGAAATAGAAATCAAAATTATTCTTCATCACCCCAGAAGGCAAAATTATGAGTAATTTGTAGAAATTATTAAAAGTTGATTTAAACTCAATGTAAAGAAAAGGGTTTTTTTGTTTGTTTGTTTGTTTTACAAAGTCTCTTTTATTTCATTCAGGAGAAAAGTGCAAGAGCTACTCACTGGCCTGGTTTAACTCTGATCAGCATAGATCTTCAATCTTCTCCATGTCCAGACTGGGCTACTTTTCCCCAATTTCAGCAATCTCTTCCCCACCTCCTTGGGGCTTATCATATTAATGCTGAATTAAGTCTGGATGCCCATTGGTTCAAGATGTTGGTTCACTGGAGATCTTCAATTAAAGGCTGGATGACTATCCAGATATAGGTTTCTAGACTCAAGTCACATCCAATTCTGATGATTCTATGATTTTGTGTGTGTGTGTGTGTGTGTGTGTGTGTTAATGCAGGGCCTAAATCAACCTGAGCCTAACAGAAACTAAGAAGTGGAGTTAATGAGACTTTAATAAACTCTGTTTTTCCATATTATAACTATTCACAATTTCATGGGAATATTGAACTTTGCAAGGAACTCTTATGCTAGATCTACGCTGACAAATTTAATTAGAGAAATAAGAAAATGATTGCATAATCTGTACTTTCTGGTTGGAAAAAAAACAGATACAGGCAGTATCTAACTTACTAACTAACTGAATTCTAAAGTTCATCTATAAGTCATTTGTTGGAACTCATTTGTGCCCCTTCTGCCCCCCAAAAAAAAACCAAAACAAACAATACCTGTACCTTCCATGGGGAGTATGGAAGGGAAAAGTGATAGAATATCTCCCTCACCACACTCCTCTCACTCCCCAAGCTGTTAAAGTATGAACTCATTATTTCAAGACATCAGAACCCTCAATTCTGTAGCGTAAAGGATAAGGACGTGCAAACTAGGATTCTGACATAAATAGATTTAGGTGCATCTAGGGGGAAAACAGATCAGTCCTTTATGACTGTATATTCAAGGAAAAATTCTTGATTCTAGTCTATCTCTCCTTTCCTCTCCTCCCTTCTATCTCCTCTTCCCTTTTCCTCTTCTCTCCTTTCCTCTCCTCTCCTCTCCTCTTCTCTTTTTGTATCTCCACTACTTAACAGTGCCTGGCACATAGTATTTCATTGATGTTTAATTAATATTTATTGATTGATTGATTCTTATGACTCTTTGAATATATTCCAAGTATTTTTTACAGTAAGTTATAATGGAAAACATTAGATTCCAAGTAGATTACAACTTCTTCATTTTTATTTATATCAATAAAGTTTCAAGTAGCTATTAAGAGGGACTCTAGGTATACAGATTACTGAAATAAAATTCGTCTGTATTTCAGGAGAAAAAAGATCCAGGCTATCCTGAGCATTTCATCATATGATAGGAATTGGGCAGTCTGGTGGGTAAAGAGAAAGATAATGATTGAAAGGTGGAAGTATCAAAGGAAAAAAAAAAGACCTGATTAATAAAATCATCATGGGGGATTTAGTTGAGAAGTGTAAAGGTCAGCCATAGTCATTTAATCTTCATTCCCGTTTTGCCATTGCCAGGCCTGCCATCTCAGAGTGTACAAAGTATATGTTGGAAATCATAAGGTGTGGTGGAAAGGAAGAAATGCTAGGTAACATTATACTAGTCAGACAGGAAAAGAGAAAGGGATGGGGGAGGGGAAAAGGAAGGGAAAATTAGGACAAAAGGGAAATCTTAACCAACAGCAACAAAAAAGGAAGGTGAGTTCTCCTGAAGGTACCCAAATGTTAAATGACACAACAAAACTATGTATACCTTTTCATTCAAGCCCTTGAATATTCAAATATTCATTGTGTCACCATTGTGGGTATTCTCTCCGCCAGTGCAGATTAGCATACATCTGTGGCTTAGTAGACAAACTTTGTTCATTAATGAGGCTGAAATAAGCCACCATTTGGTGGTCATGCCCTGGTAATGTCCCTCCAAACTTATGGAAACTGCATTTATATAGAGTCCATTGTTGAGTTCAGGTGCATAGCCTTCCCATCTTAATGTGCTTTTTTCCCAGAGCTAGTTTACCACCAGTATAAACTTTGAGAAACTGAGGCCATCTTGACTTGCTGAATAATCTGAATGATAATTTATTAATATGGCTATAAGTGATATAAGTAAGCTGGAGATAAACATGTATGGGAACATTACACTGGAAACTTCCTATACTCCTAATTTCTGTGAAAGATAGTACATTCTTGGACCCTGTTTAAGATGAGTTCATAGTTATCTATGGGGTCCCCCTGTTAGGCAGAAACACCTGCAAAGTGATACTACCACAGAGACATAGAGAATGATCTTATAACAAGCTGAATGAATAATATATTAAAACCTAAAATAACCACTGTGACATAAAAGGCCACAATAGCATATGATGTGGAGAAAGGCATTGGTTGGAGGCAGCAGGTCCAAATATGGAGTTTATTGTACTTTTCAAAGTATATGAAATCAGATTCCCCAGTGAAAAACAGCTCACAGTGAAAGGCACTGCTTTCACACTCTTCTGGAACTACCATTCCTCCTCAGGAAGATTTATTTCAGGTGTCAGCTTTGCAATCAGTCACTTGTCTCAAAGTTCACAATCCTGCTGAGAGGCATTAGCAGCTTTCTGATAACCCAATACCCACTCTGAAAAAAATGAAATGAAAAAAGGACCATGTTATCATCAGCTATGGCAACCACCACACCTATTTATGGAGAGAAAAATATAGGCAAACTCATCTCAGCATTGCCAATATGTGACAAGCTGATTGTCAGGGGCTTTCAGTGCACTTGTCAGTTGGAAAGCTGGTATGAGTAGAAGATGTCAACCCTCATGGAGGTAGAAAACAATGGTTTTCTTCTGTCATTTGTGCCAAGTTGTAAATCATATTCCTCATACTGTCTTCTGTTTCCTGAACAAGAGAGAAGCAATAAGATTGCACCTAATATTTAAATCATGGAAGCTTTTTGATTTATACCATCATTTATTTCACAGATATAGAAGTTGACCTCTGTTGGAGTTAAAATTTTTACCCAAGGTCACATAACTAATAAATATGAAGGCATAGTACTTTAACACCAAGTCTGGTACACTTTTTTATAAACAGTACCTACACACGTTAAAATTATATTATTCTATCATTCTCTATCATTAGACATCCTTATCATTATCTATCCTTAGATGTGCATATGTATATAGGTAAACATATCTATGCATATATGCATGAATACATAAATAGTCTTCTTTCAAGAAAGGGAAATGGAGTCTCAGCAACTACTAGTGGGGGTGTCAGTAGAGATTTTTTTTTTGTGAATAGGTTGAATAAAAAGATGTAGAGATCCCTTTGAACTCTCATATTGTATCATTCTGTAGTCAATTAAGGAATACCCTAAAAGTAGCATATAAAGGAATTAACTTGGTCATTGGATCATTAGCTCTTAGAAGTTGAAATGGAAAAGGGCAAAAGGAACGAAGGAAGGGAAAAGGAAGAAGTGAAGGAAGGAAGGGAGGAAAGAAGGGAGAGAGGCAGAGAAAAATGAAGGGAGTGAAGAAGAGAGGGAGGAAGGAAGAACTTATTTAACACCTATTAAATGTCAGACAGTGTGTGAAGCAATTAAGAGTATTATCTCATTTGGTCCTCACTATAACACTGAAGATAAATGCTATTAGTATTCTCATTTTAAGGTTAAAGAAACTGAAGCAGATAGAAATGAAGTGATTTGCCCAGGGTCACACAGCTGGTAAGTGTTTGAGGTTGGATTTGAAATCAGGTCTTCCTGACTCCAGGGCCAGATCTCTATCTATTCAACAGCCTATCTACTTTTAAGGTCATCTAATCCAATCCTTTAAATCTTCAAATTAAGAAACTTAGGGTGAAGGTGTTAAGAAACATCTGTGGTCACATAGGTGTATGTATTAATTAATACCTTAAAACAAGTGCAGAAGTAATGATAAGATACAATATATAGGAAATATTCAGGTAGGTTAATATTAGGGATATCACAGAAGTAAGTTTTGAGCCAGATCTTAAATAAATAAATGAATACGAATTAGCACTCTTGGTAATATTCAAGGTGCGGTCTTTACGCCAAGATAGAAAAAAAATGAGAAAGATGTGAAGATATGGAAAGGAAAAAGGCTGAGGTAGACTAAGGGTTATTATTTTGGAGAGTTGTAAGAAATGAAGTTGAAAATCTTACTAAGGGTTTCATATTTCAATAAGTCATTATAAATGGCATAATTAATACCTAATATGAGCAGAACACTGCATTATGTAAGAAGGGAATGAGGGCAGTATGTATGTGGTCTGTATAATATGTCTATGTATAGTATACATGAAGTTCTCTATGAATCTCTGGAAGAGAAAGCTCAATAACTAAATTGGAGGTTATCAAGCAAGGCTTCATGGAGGAAGGAGCTTTATAAATAAGCTTTAAAGGATAGGATTTTAATAGCTAATGGGAACAAGCTATGAATGGGACCTAGTGCAAACTAAATTAAGTTGCAAGAACAAGGGACAGTAAATAGTGCAATGTGAAGGGTTACAAAGAGCATTTGGAACTGAATCTTTTGAAATAAGTTTGATAATTTTAACTTGACACCCATACTTTGAGATTAAAAACACAGGTAGAATTATTTTCTTTAAATAGGAATATAAACACCTCCTATGAGACAGGAAGGGATGAAGAGAAAAGGGGTTTCTATTGACAAGCTCTGAGAAACAATGGAATGGAGGGTAGTGGAAGGAAATCCCATTTTATTATTTCTGAGTTAGTGAAGAAAGGGGCTTTAAGTCTGATACTCAGGGGGGTGCTTGGGAGCTTGAGGAGAGGTCTTGTTTTGGAACAGTTGAAGTGGAGAAAGAAATAGGAAATGAAATTCAATGCTCTGAGCATTTGAAAGGCCCTGTGAGTCAAATCTTGAGTAGAGAGCTATGTGACAAAAATAGGATTTGAAATAGAATAACTGAGCAACAGTATGTAAAGTGGACTGTTGGAAGGGAGGATTAAGGAAAGAAGCTGGGAGTTGATTTCAGTCTTATAATAGAGAATGTGAAAATGAAAAGGAACCATTAAATCCAAGAGATTATAAAGATGAAAGCATAAAAGAATCAGAAGAAAGTCATGTAGAATTTATATATATATATATATATATACATATATATATATTTATATCTATATACATACATACAACATGCATATATATATAGTGCTGTATATATAAATGTCCATATATACACACAAACATGTATATGTGTATTGTGTGTATGTGTATGCATGTCTATACATATATGTATGCATATATACATATGGATATATGTATGTTTGTGTATGTGAAATGTAGGTGGTCATTCACTGGTGGCTTAAAGTGGTTGTTTTGCTTGATTTAAAGATATGAAATTTAGATGCATGCATGCATGCATGTGTGTATATGTATCTATATGCAGATGTATGTATATATCCATATGTATGTATATATGTATATGTATAATGTAGGGGGTACTGAATTGGTAGCTTGAAATGTTCTTTTCTTATTTGAAAATATGAAATATAGATACTTATATGTATATATATATATATATGTATTTATCTACCTTTCTATATTAAGTGGAACTTCTTTAAGCAGAACTAGCTTGATTTTGCTTTATACATGGTGAAAAAAAAAGTATTGGAACAGAATTGAGAAGACTTGACTTCTAGTATCAACTCTGGCACTTACTTCGGCATGACTTCATTTATGATTGGGAAGAATAATACTTTACTCACCTAATTATCAGTGTTTATATAAAAATCAATGAGAGAATATTTTAGCATGATTTGTTCAATATTTAAGAGGTATTCAATTCATAGTAGCTTACAATGAAGTCTCACTTTAGTGTAATATTTTTACCCGGATTTTGGAAGACTTAGGATACAATATGAACTAGAATACAAGCTCTAGCAGATGCTTCCAAACTTAAATGACTTTAAGGATATTAGGTAATCCCTTATGTCTGAAGACCATCATAGCTAATTTTGGAGAGGTTTTATTTATTTATTTTTATAAGAATATTAATCATTAGTTGATTTTGTTTAAATGTTTGTTTTTTTCAATTTCAACTCATTATACTCTCTTATTACATCATGGAGGGGAATAATCTCTATTGATGGGGAAGAATCCAACCCTCCCCAATGAAATAACACCCCTTTTGAAGCACTGAATTATTATACTATATAAGCATGATATTGAGACATGGTGAATCTTTTAGAATTGTAATAAAAAGCTTATTGGAATTAACCCTGTTCTCAAGATGCTTAAGATTTGGAATGATGGCCATGAGTCAAGTACCCCAACCCATAATGTAACAGGATGCCCTGAAATATTTCTCCAAGAAATGGTAACCCACACTTTTCCATGGCAGCTCGTTCCACTTTTGGGCAGGATAAATTTTTGGAAGCTTTTTCTTGCATAAAGCCTAAATCCACAAATCTACAAACCCCTCCCATTGCTCCTAGCTGAGCACTTAACAGCAATAGAGAATTATAATCTCTCTTCCATATGACAAGCATTGAGATACTTGAAAACAATCATCAATTCATCACTAAACCTCAGTAAACAGAAACTCCAATGACAAGAATACTTTTCACTCTTGTCTTTGTATCCTCATTATTGAGCACAATTCTTGAAACATAACACTCTCTTAATAAGAATGTAAACTCCTGTGAGCAAGGCCACCTTACTCCTCAACACTGAATCCTCAATCCAGTGACACTGACCCACTGGCTCTTCCACAAATAAGACACTCTTCTCAGCTCTGACTCTCTGGCATGCCTGGAACCTCTCCCTCCTCTGCTCTGAGTACTTATCTCCCAAGCTACTTTTAATTTCCAATGAGGAAAAAAACAAAACAAAACAAAACAAAACAAAACTCTCTTCTACAGGAAGTCATCCTCAACCCTCCTTATCCCAGTGCCCTTCAACCATTAATTATTTTCTATGTATCCTGTGTATAATTTTCTTTATATACATATCTTTGGGTGTTGTCTTCTCCGTTAGATTGCAAGTTATTTAATTAAAGTAAAGGACTGACTTTTGCCTCTTTTTCTTTCTGTCCCTAAAATTCAGCCTGGAACATAGTAGGTATTTAATAAATGTATGTTGGCTGACTGATATGGTTTAATCTCTGTTTTCTTCCCACCCATGTCTCCTCTGACACATTACAACTCTGCTATAATATCATATTTTTCATTTAACTCTAATAATGTTAGGAAAACATATCATTCAACTTATCTGCCTTCAGTTTTTTTTAATCTCATGAGCAATTTAATACAATGCTGAATTGTGATTTGTTCTAATATTTAAAAAAATCTTTCACATTAACTTCCTGTTACCATCTAGTTAGTCATACAATGTCAAACACAAATTAAATACGGTATTTATGCAGAAGGAAAATATGATATGTCTGTCTGAATATATTAAAACCACCATGCAGTATTTTCATTTAGTTGTACTTACTGCCACTCATCTCATTTTTTTCTTCCCTCCCCTTTTCTTTCAGCATATTCAGCAGCTGTGTCCATGAGCAGGAGATGTTTGACAGTTAAAGAACTCTGATGCCAAGGTCTGAAATAAATTTTTTAGCAGCAACATCTGTGTCTGTTACAAAGCTCTTGGCTGGTTCTTTGGCATGATTCTTGGATGGGTCTACTGTGTCTGTTGACTCCACTGTTGGCTATGTTAATGCCTATGTTATTGCCTCTGGTGACTCTCTACGGGAATCAGATTTCTGATAAACTAGTTTTAAGTGCCTTAGTCCTAGGACTTCATCATTTTCCTCCTAATAACTTGTATTGGTACATTTTGTTTCCCATTTTGAAAGAAAGAACCTAGAGAAAAATCATCCCAATCAATGCTTGGGGGAAATCGAAGGTGTCAACATTCTGTTTCCTAGCACTACCAACCTCTATATCAATATATTTCATACACTCCACTAGAAATGCTTAAAAATAAAATAGAATCATTCTTAGAAAAAGACAAACTTAGAGACATGTTCCTATTAGGGTAATTGAATTAGAATACAATATTACCTATAGATTGAAAGTATTTATTTTCAATAAGAGTAGAAAGCCTTTCACTGATCAGGTTTATGAGATCATAGATTTAGACCTGGTAGAATTTTTGTAGGTATGTAATCCAACATGTTCATTTTACAGATAAGGAAATTGAGGCCATTGAAGGTGAAATGATTTGCCCAAGTTTACACTAATAGTAGGTGGCAGAGCAACAGTTCACATCCAGATACCCTGACACCAATGTCAGTGTTCTTTAAATTTTGCCTCTTTGAATTTCAGGGGGAACAAAAATAATTTAAAATTTAAGTAAACAGCAAAATTCACTCAAAATTGTATATGTCATACTATGAAGAAAATTACCATAGTTATAACTAACATTTATATGACACTTTAAGATTTGCAGAACACTTTATGTTATGTCATTTGATTCTCACAACAACCCTTTGAAGTATGTTTTCTCATTATCTCTATTTTGCATGTCATCATATTGAGGCTGAGATAGATTCAATGACTTATCCAGTGTTAAACTGATAGTAAGTGCCTGAGTCAGAATTTGAACTGAGGGCCTTCTGATTCCAAGTCAAGCATTCTTTCCACCACACCATGTAGTGAGTTCCACATATCTTGATAATATTTTGGTGGATATTTATTCCATTCTTTTTCCCGACAGAAAGAGAGAATGTGGAAAATTTGAATCCAAGCTCTACCCTAGGGAATTGTTACCTGCAGATAGATAATTTAGCTTGATATTCCTAATTTCTTCCCTAGAAGAAAAATGTCTTTTTTATATATTTGACTTACATCTTAACTTTCTAGTCTTTCCAAAGTCCCAGAATTAATTTGTTGTCCACCAAGAAGTAATACACAGGTGAACACTACACATTTCACTACAGAGTTTTCAATTTGAAACACTATCCCAGCTGAAGACCCTGCACAACTAAGTCTAAAATGAAAATATGAGTAGACTATCTAGGAATAAAGTCAGATTTTCAATCTTTGGTATCAGATGAAAGTTCTATGTGTGCTTTGATTAAAAAAATTGCAAAAAAGTATCTAATCATTTCCCATGATTCAAGATTCTGTTGTCAGATTACACATCATTGTCTTCATATAAAATATTATGCTAGACTGCAGTGAATTCAACTGAATGACTCTTATATTTCCATTTATCTGTGGGTTTTATTTTCGTGAAATTAGATTACAACAATTTTGAATTTTTTAAAGTAAAAATTAATTGCAACCTAAAAATCTAAAGGTCATTGAACTTCCACAGAATTCTGTTTGTTGGTTTTATTTTTGTATTTTTAATGGATAAGCCACATTCTTTATTCTTGAATGTCAGTGCCATCATTATACTCTTGCCATTTTAAGAATAATGTCAACTTTTATAAGAGAGGGAGTAATGGGCTTGTAATGAGGCCACATTTTTACAGCTTGTTAATGAGGTCAGTCTACTTTTACATTTCCCATGTGATCAAGCTCCTACACCTCCTTTGAAAAATCACCCCATAATTTTTAATGTAATTTAGAGGTATTTTTTCTTAATACTCCTATAGAATTTCCATTTATTTAATTTGTCTCCAACCTGTACTGATAAAATAGTATTTGTTCTTCTGGAATGAGTGTCTGGCTTTGAACATTTACCATTCCCTTTTCTTTTAACTAATCCTTCATATTTTACTTTTGGGTGTTTGTGTGTTTTGGTATCCTTCACCTAGATTTATGTATGTATATCTCTAATTTAAGGCATTATATTCTGTTCGTAGACAATGGCATCAAGTTATTGATATGTTTTACAAGTGTAGTTCCAAATAGGTTCAGCCTTGTAAGCTTTTGTTTACTTCAAGGAGAAAAAAATGAAAAAAATGTTGAATAGCACGAATCAATAATAGTGGCTAAGGTAGTGATAGGCTGACTGGAAGAATCGTAGAATTAAGACTAGAGGAGATGTCAGAGATCATCTAACCCAACCCACTGATTTTAGAGATGAGGGAACTGGAACCTAAACAGTTGAAATAATTTGTGCAAGATCGTATAAGTATTTGGAGGAAGTAGGATTTGAGTGATGATCCTTCATTTACAAATCTAGCAGTTTTTTAACTGTGCCACACTCTCTCTTGTTTTGAAAGAAGACAATTTATAGAGCAAATAACACTGAAAACATGACAGAGTGTCATTATGTAATATTAGAAAAGATTACAAATAACCCAAAGGCCTATTCAACAAAACGATCATATACTGAAGAAGCATATAACTTGTAGTGTTGTTTCTAAATAACAAGGAATATAACATTATATACAAACAATTTGCAACATCACATATTCGTGTGTGTGTGTGTGTGTGTGTGTGTGTGTGTGTGTGTGTGTTTTAAGCCAGACTGGTGATTTTTATCAGTATGGGGAGTTTCTGGTTAGGAACTTCCTTTCAGTGGAAATTGGCAGCGTAAGTTCTCTGGAGGTTTGAGAACTGCATTGGACACAGAGGATAAGTTATATGTTAGGGGTCATACAGCAAGTATGTCAGGCCTGTACAACATCCGGCCCATGAGCTGCAAGTGGATCGCGAAAAATATAGGGTTCTACATATGCTCCTGTTTGTCATGTGACCTGTAGCAACCAAACATCATCAGTGTATCTCTAGTCTAACCTATCTGCAGCCCGAATAAGTTTAGACTATTTTTTTGTTTTAGGCAGTTGGTGTTAAGTGACTTGCCCAAGGTCACACAGCTAGTAAGTGTCAAGTGTTTGGTCTGATGCTAGATTTGAACTCAGATCGTCCTGATGTCAGGGCTGGTGCTCTATCTACTGTGCTGTCTAGTTGTCCCCCTCCCTTTTTTTTTTTTTGGCTAGGCAATGGGGTTAAGTGACTTGCCCAGGGTCACACAGCTAGTAAGTGTTTGGTCTTTTTTTTTTTGATGTGTCTGAGGCCGGATTTGAACTCAGGTCTTCCTGAATCCAGGGCCAGTGCTCTATCCACTGTGCCACCTAGCTGCCCTTGTTTAGCCTATTTTAATTTGAGCCCCTACCTACTGCCAAGTTGTGTAGGTCTGAAGTATGTGGATCTGAACCTAGATCTTCCTAACTTTGAAGCCATCTTTCTGTCTACTATACTACATGCTTTGCATATGTTTATATGTTTCTGGGTGGTCTCCTGTCCCTTTGTGAAAGTACTTCTTTTGTTCTACCTGGGACATTTTTTTATCTTTAATTCTCTGAATGGGGCTCTTCAGGTAAATTAATATACCATGTAATTAACACTTCACTTCCTTTGCAACCATGAAATGACTAATGATTAGTGTGATATCACCAGACAAAGAAAAATGGAAAATGAAATAAATAATAGAAAAATTCAGAAAAATATGTTTCACTTTAACTGAATTACCTCCCTTTCCACACTGGGCTATGTGTTCCTGATCATCTAGTACTGAACCACTTTTTTCCCTTTAGTCTGTGACAATGTGTTGTGATAATTCCAATGGCCTCTTAGAGCCATATCCTTACAATATCTTTTATCAAGGTATGTCCAAAACAATAACACAGTAGAGCTGCCACGTTATGATCGTTGCTCAGATGCATTGGATTCATCACAAAGTGTAAATCTGTTAAAAATTGTTTTTAGGATTTAGAAAAGCCTATGAAAATATTTTGGGTTTTCCTGACCATCTCAGTACATATGACCTTTAAATACTGTTTGGAATACAGATAGATGAAAGAAAGAGGGAGAGAGAGAGAGAGAGAGAGAGAGAGAGAGAGAGAGAGAGAGAGAGAGCAGAGAGAGAGACAAAGAGAATACATGTAAATATGTACACATATATGCAAATATATACATATATATGTATTGTATATGGGTATACACATACTATATAGGTATGTATGTATATGTGTGTATGTATATGTGTATGTGTGTATATATGTGTGTGTGTGTGTATATATATATATCTATATATAGATATCTATATATAGATATCTATATATAGATATATATATAGAGATATATATAGATATCTATATATAGATATCTATATATAGATATCTATATATAGATATATATAGATATATATCACAAAGATATCTCTAGGATTATCCCAAAATCATTTTATTTAAACTAAAGTATCTAGAAGAGTACAATTTGTGCTGTAATATCCATACATAATAATTATGGCTTAGTTTTAATACCATTTGAATGAGTTTTGCTTGGTTCTGTTGTTTGAAAATATCAGCTTTTTAAAGTGTAGAGGAATCATTTGGATGGCATTATAAGCCTTCAATGCCAAGCCTGGAAACTATTCTTCCAAATGCAGCATCTGGTTCCCTGGCAAAATTCATTGGTAGTTTTTCAGCACCTCTAGGTTGTTACATGGTTGGCTGCTTTTGAGTACCAATTTCCATTCCATTGAAAATGAAGGTCTGTATAAATCATTGAGACCTTCTGTAATGTTGATTTAAGCACTGGTTTGGAAACTAAGGCTCCATATATATTTTAGATACATGTGGCATGTCTATTTGTTCAAATATTTCCATGCATATCAATGAGTCTATGTGGATGTAGAAAGAAGGAAAGAAAAAAAAAGAAAAAACCCATTTCACTGTAATCATGTAATGGATAAAGAGCTCATCTTGATGTCAAGACATGGGCCAAAATTCTGCCTCTGACATATACAAGTTATATGACTCCAGGCAAATCACTGAACCTCCCAGTACTCTGGGACAGAGGTGTCAAATGCCTGGCCTTGTAACACTCCTAAGTGCAGAACCGGATTGCATTGGAATTGGGAAATATTTAAGAAAATAAATGATATATAATAATAAATATAAATATAATATATGTATATATAAAATATATATGTAGCATAATATATGTAATATAAAATAAATATATAAATATTAATAATAAAAGAATAATGATAAAATAGAATAGAATAATAGAATGCAGTTAATGTTGATATGTGGTTTTCTAAATAAATATGTAGCAGCAGAGATCCTTATATATGGTTTAGAGGCCCTGTTTCTAGATGAGCTTGTTGTCAGCAAGGCTCCGATTTTAAGTTGTGAATAAGGTGCTGACTCACATTGGTAAAGAAAGTTCCACCTGGAATTCTATATCCCAGCAAAATTGAGGTACTAGTCCTTACCCCTTGATAGAAAATTAAAATGCAATGGTAATTTCCCCTATCACAGCTAGTAAGTGTGACACTTGGGATTCAAGCCTATTTTTTTAATCCAAAACTCAGTACTCTTTCTACTTTTTCTGCTCCAGTACAGTTTTAATAATACAACTCATATTTATATAGTGCCTTCTAGAAATAACTGTGGCACAATGGATAAAAAGCCAGCCTTAGAGCTAGGAAGACCTAGCTAGGTTCAAGTCCACCTGACATATAGAGGCTAGGTGACCCTCAACTAGTCATCTCTCAGTTCTGTAACAACTTTCATTTTCAAGAAAATGCCCACCCCAGCCATGTCTGCACTTTTTCTCTGGACTCTGCTCATGATGCTCTGAACTTACTCCACATTGCCTTCTTACTATTACCTTAACTTTATAATGGAAAAAGAGCTTATTAAGCACCTAGTATGTATCAGATACTGCACTAACCCCCTGAAGATACAAAGACAAAAAACAAATACATTCTCTGCTCTTAAGAAACTTGTTTTTTATCAAGAGAGAACACACACACACACACACACACACACACACACACACATATAAGGATAAACAGTGGGGAAAACACTAGCAGCTAAAGGAAGCAGGAAAGACCTCATATTGACTGGGGTACTTGAGCTTTAACTTAGAACAAAATAATGATTCTATGAGGAATAGTAGAGGGAATTTCTCTTTCATCTCCTGGTGTGCCCCTATACAATCCTTCTCATTTGGATTCTCGCGAGGTCCATTTAGCAAGTACGATGGTTATGATTGACCCTTTACCTACTCAGGGAGAAAGGTAAAAGTGAAGTAGAGACATCCTAGTGTAAATGGAGATCAGAAACAATGTGTATCAAAGGCAATGGTAAAATTAAGGAAGAGAGTTTAGTATGGGAAAAGACCAAAAGCACAAAGCCAAAGCAATATCAAAGACAAAAATTCATAGCATGCTCCAAGGAAGGGAAAGGATGATAACAGGAAATAAAGTCTATGTTTTAGGGACAAGGTTTCAGTGGTGACTAGAGGTCAAACTAGATTAAAAGAAAATCAAATGAAATAGTTCAATTTAATCATTTGCAGCCTTGTAAGCACTTGTGAGTTTTAAACACAGGCTTGCAGCTAGGTACTTCTCTTTAACCTTGCCTAAATCCCTGTCATCTAGAAAACTTCTTGTTCTGTTGCCTTCATTTACTACTATGGAACCCATGGGGTGGAATACAATAAGATTGGGCCCAATTTTTGGAGGGGTTATTAGATTTGTGCAGAAATCAGTCAGTTATTGTGAAGGAGGTATAGAGAAGGGACATAATGAAAGCTATGTTTTAGAATGTTTATGTAAGCAGTATCTATAGGCTTTCTCCTACAAATATGTTTTAGCACCTACTATAGGAAAGTCACTGAGCCAAGTGTTGCATGGCATGCAAAATGGGAAAAAAAGATGGATCCTGCCATAAAGGAAGAATGAGAGATGGTGAAAGAAAATAGAATCCTGCAATAGTTATAAGTGACAGAACTAGGGAGATTGTTGTAGAAATGGAATGTTAAACATGTAGAGGCTCTCCAGCCCTTTAATAAATACTTGATTAATTGAATATATATAATTTCAAATTAGAAATGGCATGAAAGATGAACATTATACAAATTGATCAAGATGATGGAAAACCTTAGAGGATGGAAGAGACAATCAGGATGTCCATTACTAAATGAAAATCATTAAAATTATCATTTTAAGTCCTCTAAATGTGTGGGTGACACTCATCTAAGTCTAGAAAATAATCAAATTCTTGCCATTTGTGTTTCACCTTATACATATTTAGCTAATATTAAAAGGAAAGCCAATATGGACATTTTTAACCGTTTGGATTTTAGGTACAAATAAAGGGAAGTAAAATAGTATCATGGTACTTATATGAAACAGCAATAGAGCCAATTTCAGGGTGTATATTTCTAATTCATCTACATACTACCATACCACACCCACAATAAAACATCTACCATTTAAATAAAAATAAGAGGTAAAGGAATATAGTTCAAAAAATACTCATTTGGGAATCCAATGCCTGGTTCAAACCATGACACTGGTATTTGCCCCCTTGATCTCTGAGATTCAGTTTCAAAACATAAAATGAGGCAAGTGGGCCATATGCTTTCTCAGGTCACTTTTAGGTCTAAATCTGTGATCTCTCTTTTTTGAAAAAGTGTTCCATATTACCAATTCAGACCTTGGTAAGCTGCATCTTGGAGTTAGTCTGAATGTCACCTTGCACCTAGAAATATAAAATATATTCAACAACTTATAACCTTTGAACCACTGAGTATGTTGGTAAAGATCATAAAGAGACTCAGAAAGTCTGAGTACTCACTTAGGACTTTATGTTTTCATGAATATTAAGAAAAAGCTTTTATTTACAAGATATAAATTAGAAATTTTCTATCAGATTATCTGCCATCATCATCTATCTTTGTCATTGGTATGAACAAGAATACCTGGCTTATGTGAAATTACTTTATTGATCTAGCAGATACTTGGTCAATTTCTCATTTCTACAGAAAGGATAATCCCCTCACTCTTTCACCAATTCAGGCACCTCTAGATATATCCATATGAGTAATTAACTAACTAGGAATTCCTGTCATGCTGTAAATTCTCTGCAGCCCTAAATACTTCAGAATTTTGGAATTATGAAAGATATAGTGAGTGAAAGCAAATTCTATGGTTTTGAGGCAGTGTTCCAAATACTATTTTCCCCCAAATAGGTTGAAAAAGTACAGTGACTTTCATTTAGGTAGACACCTTCTAGCTTATATAAAACGTAATTATATGTAACTAAATATGATTGTTCAATTGTTTCTAGTTTTTTGTGTCTCCATTTGGGTTTTTGGAGCAGAGATACTAGAGTGGTTTGCCATTTCTGCCTCCAACTCATTTCACAGATGAGGAACTGAGGCAAACAAGGTTAAGTGACTTGCCAGTGTTGCATAGCTAATAAGTGTCTGAATATAGCTAAAATCTATTTTCTTGGGCAAATACAGCCTAGAAAGATAAATACGGAAGAAAATGTAAAGACCCAATGTGCCCATCCAAAACATACTAGGATATACTTTGTACTGGATATCTACTAAGGAACACACACGCACACACACACACACACACACACACACACACACACACACACACACACATACACACACACACAAACACATACACACAAAAATGAAGCAAAAATAAATATAAAGGAAGTACAGTGAGAAATAGAATTAATTCTCATTAAGAAAATAACCTGTCATCTGGCCTAACATAACTATCAATTATTTGTGTATAGAATTTGTGTTTTCTTTTTAAATACAGATAATACAGCTTAACAAAATGTGCTACTAGGTTGATGTCCATGATGTAGACAATTTTAAAAAATTAGAAAACCTATTCTTTCCTTTTAGTATTGTATTGACTGCAAGGATAAGAGTAATAGAAAATGCAACACAAGCTTGCATAGACTAAAATAAAAAATTCCTAACTCTTCTCCTTGCTTCCATTTTCAATCTAGTTATTATACACAGCTGCAAAGCAGTTGTCCTAAAATACAGGTCTGGACATGCTCATATTCTGCTCACAAGTGTCCCTACTGTCTAGAGGGACTCATCTAGTGTGCCTGTACAAAGTCTTCATCCTTATTTTTAGGCCCTTCATAAACTGGCTCCAACCTGTCCCAACTAAACTGGAATACTTCCCTGGATTCTTACATGGCTATTCATTTAAGAAGGCCTATATACCCCTATGCCTACAACACACTTCCTCTACAAAGGCATCAAATGAAATCCCTCTTTTCCTTCAAAGCCAGCCAAATGGTCACTTCCATTATAAAGCTATCTCTAATCCAACCAACTAAAATGATCTCCCCCTATTTGAAGTTACCTTTAGAACACCAAATGGATATTCTCTTTGTCCTTATGATGTTGAACTTGGCATAATATGTATTGTATTAGATACATATTAGATTATAAACCCCATTTAGGGATGAGGTTTTGTGAGATATATATTAGGCACTTATAACACCAACATTTATTAAGCATTTATTGTGTGTGGAACATTGTATCCAATTCTGGGAGTGCTGATTTTTTTTTTCTTTTAGATAAAATGTCGATCCTACCTTTAAGGGTCTGTGATTTTAACTTTCAAGGGGGAGGCAGGGGAGGGAATAAGCATTTATATAGCACCTACAATGTGCCAGGCACTGTGTTAAGTGCTTAATAAATGCTTTCTCATTTGTGACTCACAACAACCCTGAGAGGTAAATGCTATTATTATTTTCATTTTACCATTGAGCAAACTGAGGCAAACAGAGAGTAAGCGGCTTGCGCAGGTCACAAAGCTCGCAATATCAGAGCATGCATTTGAACTTAGATCTTCCTTAATCCAGGCCCAGTATTCATCGTACTTCACAGCTGGACGAGGCCTCACAAACCACCTGGCATGAAGAAGAATCCTTCCTAGTACATCCCAAACAAGTGGTCAATCAGGCTTTAAGAATTCCAAACTTACTACTTCCAGATTCAGTTTATTTCATAGGAGCCTATGCCCCACTTTCATTAAGTATCTACCCTGGAACTCTGTCCTGGGAGTTTTTTTTTTCTTTCTCTGAACACTCCTCCTTGGTAGGCTCATAAATCCCATGGATTTTACCATCACCTCTATCCTTAATCAAAACCAGTAATTGTTCTCTCGTTATCTTTATGTTAATCTATCTTATTCCAATCAATTGCTTAATCCAAGGACTCCAGCTATTACTTTTAGGCCTTGAGTCACAGGTACTGGACTCCTCGTTATCAAGTATCATACATATCTAGCCAGCCACTTGCTGTTCTCCAACCCTCCATCCAGGAATCCTAGGAGAGTGAGGATTCACAATTGTTTCAACACATTTGTCAATGAACAGGTCCTGTTGTTGTGCAATATTTTCAAAGGATTAAATTTTCCTCAAATAATCTAATTCACATTGTAGCCAAGTTCTCATCTCTGGGTTTCAAAGGTTGATAATTCAAACCTTCTATGACATAAGATCATTTACAAATAATTTATAAAGATGTTTTATAATAAAATTTTAAGTAGAAAAAAGGGATAATTTTTGTAAATTTTGGATGAATTTATGTATATGTGTTACTTTCATTAAAAAAAAGAAGGAAGGAAGGAAGGGAAAAAGAAAGAGAGAAAATAGGCTACTTAAGGATAAGGACTGTTTTAATTCTTTCTTAGTGTCTCTAGTATCTATTTCAATGCCTTGATCATACTAAATGGTTGATAAATATTAAATTGATTGAAACCAAAGGGGAGATATAGTTAAGGAGAAAATTCAAGGTGATATAGTTACAATAAATATTAAGAATAACTTATGTATGAATAAAATGGTAGAAAAGTCAGAAGGATAATTAATTGTTGTCAAAATAGGAATAGAAAAATTTGAGATCTTGGAAGTGACCAGAGTTCAAGAGATGGTAATAATTTAAATTGTGCCTGTGCCGTGACTGTGGTCAGAATGATGGAGAGTGAGGTTGCTAGAGCTTTGGGAAGTAAGGATTTTTATGATCTAATGTCAAACTGAATTTAATTCTATTGGTTGCTGAATAATAATAGGTCATAGACTAATTTACAGATTATCAAACTTAGTTAATCATTCCTTTAAAAGCAAAGAAATAATTCAAGGTGATTACATATTTGTGGTTTCATAAAGTAGTATGGATGTTTTAAATGGTTCCATTAGTCTTCTTGTTCAATACAGAACATGATTGAAATGCACATATGATTTATGAATTTCATGCATGATTACTAGAATGTCTATTTTAACTTCATGAAATATGGAAACTTGACAGATTGAAATGTTTTTGAAAGTCCAGTGGAAATATTGCATTGATAGAGTAATAACGTTGATGAAGTTTAAGAACTCTGGTTACACTGAGATTTAACCACTATGATATTTCCAAATGTTGTTTCCCATGGAATAAGCTCCATTGACGTTGGTTCTAGAGCAGCACAAAATCTATTAGAATGTTTTAGGGAAATTCAAAAGCATTTGATAGTGCCTTTCAGGATTCAAACTATTCCAAATACCTTAAAGACTACTTCTCCAGGCATAAAACATTTTTTTTATGCTCAAAGATTTACTATGCATTTGAGTCACAAAAAGTCAAGCAACACATGAAAATATTAATAAAATGTTGCAACTCTTTGCAATAGAAGTGTTGCTTTTTAGGTACCTCTGATTTCTGCAAGCCAGTTTGATGGCGGTTAATCCTGATGGCTTCTTTGACTTAGAAAATATGAAGTGATTAGTTGAGCAAATTAGTACAAAGGTCAAAATATTTAAGTGTTACTGATATTTTTATTTTGATAGTTTCATTGGCTTATATTTATAAATAATTTTAACTTCTGAAATATTGGGTGAAAATGATTTGGAAATTTGTGTTCTACTCCATATCCATGTAACCAGATTTTTATCATAAAAATAGCCAAAGAAGTTGTGTATAACATTCAAGACTCTCAAAGCACACCAATATGCACAACACTTCACTGTGGAAGAGTTATAGGCTGATGTCTGATTTCTGCCATAGTCTTTAAGCTTATAGCCTATATCAATTCAATTGAATTCAGTAAACAGTTAAGTGCTTACAGTGTGCCAGATAAGCTTTTCTTTTCTGTCTTTCTCCCACTCCCCTTCTACTATCTCTACTCACTTTTGGAAAACAGAAGACATTCTCTACGTTTTAACTTTGCCAGAAATTGTAAAAACTACCATGGGAATTGAGAAATTTAAAAATTATGACAGTTGTAAATGATGTTTTACAGTACCCCACCTTCTCCATAGAAAATAAGGCCTAATAAGAAGACATACTGACTAAATGGATGGTTTCCGAAAACAACCTGAAAGACTTAAGCAAACTGATACAAAGTGAAGTATGCAGAACCAGGAAAACAATGAACATAGTAACAACACTATCATAAAAATAAACAACAATGAAAGACTTAGTAACTGTGATCAATAAAATGATCCATAACAAATTAAAAAGATTTGTGATAAAAAATGCTATCCATGGGGGGGGGGTAGAGCCAAGATGGCAGAGTGAAAGCAGTGACTTGCTTGAGCTCTCGCCCAAACCCCGCAAATACCTGTAAAAAAAATGGCTCTAAACAAATTCTAAAGCAGTAGAACCCACAAAAAGACAGAGTGAAGCAGATTTCCAGCCCAAGACAACCTGAATGATTGATCAGAAAGGCATATCACACTGGGCTGTGAGAGGAGCTCAGTTTGCTGTGGTCATGCAGGCCGCAGCGAACCTGGAGCAGGCCTCAGAGGACTGAATAGTGGGCAAATGTGGCGAATTCCAGACTCCTCAATCCACCAATGCCAAAGACACCTTAGAAGGTCAGTAGAAAAAGTCTGTTTCTGTGGTGCTAAGAGAGGAGCACGTGGTCTCAGATCCATTCCCAGAGAGTGCAGCCCTAGAGGGGAAGCTGCCTCATGAGCTTCTGGCCCACAGACTGAGGGGGAATCCAGTGGCTGCTTAGAGGGGGATTGCAGAGATCTCTTTGCCAAGGCTGAGGCAGGAATCTCCTGCTTTGCCTTGCTTGGATCTGGGTCACAGTTCTGGGCGGTGGTCCTGGGATGAGGAGGACACTGGCGTGGTGGAGCTTGTAGTGGCAGTGAAGAGGAAACCCTCCTCACAGTTCCAGGACAGAAAAGAGTAAACACCTCGTTCCTTACCTTGGAACAACTGAAAATTTACAGGTCCCCACAAGTATCTCTGAAAACAGCTGTACAAACCCCCGAAGCTTGGGACAGTACATTCTCCACATTGGAAGCAGACTCTTTTTTTAACAAAGAGTTTAAAACTCAAATAATTGGCCGGGATCATGAGCAAGTAGCACAAAAAGAGTCAGACTATATTATCTTACTTCGGTGACAAAGAAGATCAAAATATACAACCAGAAGAAGACAACAAAGTCAAAGCTCCTACATCCAAAGCTTCCAAGAAAAATATGAATCAGTCCCAGGCCTTGGAAGAGCTCAAAAGGGATTTTGAGAAGCAAGTAAGGGAAGTAGAGGAAAAACTGGGAAAAGAAATGAGAGTGATGCAATAAAATCATAAAAAACAAGTCAACAGCTTGCTAAAGGAGGCCCAAAAAAATACTGAAGAAAATAACACCTTAAAAAACAGCCTAACCCAAATGGCAAAAGAGGTCCAAAAAGCCAATGAGGAGAAGAATGCCCTAAAAAGCAAAATTGGCCAAATGGAAAAGGAAGTCCAAAAGATTACTGAAGAAAATACTTCCTTAAAAATTAGAATAGAGCAATTGGAAGCTAGTGATTTTATGAGAAATCAAGACATGTAAAACAAATCCAAAAGAATGAAAAATTAGAAACAATGTGAAATATCTCATTGGAAAAACAACTGACCTGGAAAATAGATCCAGGAGAGAGAATTTAAAAATTATTGGACTATCTGAAAGCCATGATCAAAAAAAGAGCCTAGACATCATCTTTCAAGAAATTATCAAGGAAAACTGCCCTGATATTTAGAACCAGAGGCAAAATAGAAATTGAAAGAATCCACAGATCTCCTCCTGAAAGAGATCCCCAAAGGAAAACTCCTAGGAATATTGTAGCCAAATTCCAGAGTTCCCAGGTCAAGGAGAAAATATTACAAGCTGCCAGAAAGAAACAATTCAAGTACTGTGGAAACACAATCAGGATAACACAAGATTTAGCAGCTTCTACTTCAAAGGACCGCAGGGCATGGAATATAATATTCCAGAGGGCAAAGGAGATAGGATTACAACCAAGAATCACCTACCCAGCAAAACTGAGTATAATCCTTCAGGGGAAAAAATGGTCATTCAGTGAAATAGAGGACTTTCAAGCATTCTTGATGAAAAGACCAGAGCTGAAAGAAAATTTGACTTTCAAATACAGACTCAAGTGGAACATGAAGAGGTAAACAGGAAAGAGAAATCATAAGAGACTTATTAAGATTGAACTGTTTACATTCCTGCATGGAAAGATGATATTTATAACTCATGAGACCTTTTCAGTATTAGGGTAGTTGGAGGAAAAAAATATGTATAGATAGATATATAGTAATAGATAGATAGAGGGCACAGGGTGAGTTGAAGATTAAGGGGTCATATCTGGAGAATAAAATTAAGGGATGAGAGGGATTATACTGGAGAAGAAGAAAGGGAGAGGTAGAATGGGTAAATTATCTCACAAAAAAAAACAGAAAAGAAAAGCTCTTACAGTGGAGGGAAAGGAAGAGAGGAATGAGTGAATCTTATTCTCATAGGATTTGGCTTAAGGAGGTAATAACATACACATTGAATTGGGTATGGAAATCTGTCTTACCCTTAAGGAAAATAGTGGGAGAAGGGGACAAGAGAGCAGGGGGATGATAGAGAGGAGGGCAGATTGGAAAGGGGTAATCAGAAGCAAATACTTCTGAGGAGGGACAGGGTAAAAGAAAAATAGAATAAAGGGAGGGCAGGATAGGATTAAGGGAAATAGAGTTAGTTTTTCACAACATGTCTACTATGGAAGTGTTTCGCATAACTGCATATGGATAACCTATATTGAGTCGCTTGCCTTGTCAATGAGGGTGGGTGGGGAGGGAAGAAGGGAGAAAATGTGGAACCCAAAGTTTTAAAAACATATGTTTAAAAAAATTTTTATTCACATGCAACTGGGAAATAAGAAATATAGGAAATGGGGTACAGAAGTCTATCCTGCCCTACAGGAAAATAGAAGGAGAAGGGGATAAGAGAAGGGGGGAAGGGATAAAAAAGAGGGCAGACTAGGGGAAGAATGCATGCCATCTTGGGGGTGGGGGGAGGGACAGATGGGGTGAAAATTTGGAACTCAATATCTTGTGGAAGTAAATGTTGAAAACTAAAAATAAATAAATTTATATTAAAAAAAACCAAAATGGTATCCATCTCCAAACAGAAAACTGTTGGACTCAGAATGCAGATTGAAGCATATTTTGCCCTTTATTTATCTTGTTTTTCCCCAGAATATTGCTATTACAGAAATATGTTTTACATGACTTCATATATATAATGTGCATCATAAAGCTTACCACCTCAAAAGGTGGTAGAGAACTTGGGAGGGAGAAAAGTTGTAACTGAAAATATTTTTGAAAAGAAGAGATGCTCTCTATCAAAGTTTTTTTTTTGTTTATTTGTTTTGTTTTGTTTTGTTCTTAAGTCTAGTATTTGGTGGAGAGAGGAGTATCTAGCATTCCTATGGGTATCATCCTAGCTTATAAGATAACAAATCTAACAGCTATCATAGGCTTTGGGTCAGTGGTACTATGTAGCTGATGGTGGTTGTGGTACCACTGAAAAGGGTGGGCTAGACTAAAAATCCAAAATTGCATATTCAATCTAAATTTTAAAATCCCCATGGGTGCAGTTTTAATTCATTCCTCAATCCTCTCCATGCTATAAAAATCAAGTCTTTATAGTTCTGTCATATTCCAAGAATGTGACCTTAAATAGTCTAGTAGCATTACTATAATGTGTCTTGGAGAATTGACTTAAGAAAATTAACTTTGGCACCTTGTAATTGGGAGAATTGAGATACTTCACTGTGGTGCAGGCAGCCTGCCTTCTTTTTGTCAGCAAGGGTCCTGTAAGCAGCTGAAAGGTTTTATAGATTCAGTAGAGTAGTCTCACATTTCCCAAATGTATTTCATTTCTCTAGATTGTTTTACTTTTGTTTTGAATGTAATGGGAAATGGGAAACAATGATGATATTTAACAGTGCTTTCCGTCTCTGTCTCTAGATATCTAGGTCTATAAAATATTAGTGTTTTATATAAATCTGGTATTGTCTCACTGTTGCCCTAGAGAGGGAACTATTTGCCCTGGAGAGGGAACCTCTATTTTCATTTTGAATTTTAAGCTTGCTGACATTGATTGAAAAGTGAAAATTTTACACTACATCATTTTCATGTCCTTGAACTGTTGATGCAAAATTATTATAATTCATTCATTTCTGTGTATTGGTGTTTCATCTCTCAATTTCAAAGGATTAAAAGAAAACTCAAATAGACATTTTGGCTAAAGTTACTTTCGACAGGATTGAACTTTGATGATATTGTATTTTCATGACTCTTTAATGAAGAAAAGAAGCAATACTTCCTGGCACCTAGACTTTATTGATGTTCCAATTACAGGTTTGATTGTTTTTGTTTTTGTTTTTTTTTAATCATACCAACTAAAGTTGGTTACACTAAAAATGAAGGTCAAATCTATCAAAGATAGCTAGGATTTTTGAAATTCTGATATAGCATGAATGACATAAAGAGAAGAAAAGTCAACTCTTGATGAGATGCAGAGGTAGAATCAAAATAGTGAGGTCATTGGATGTAGCGCATTCAAATTGTCTCTCTGCAATCCATATTCTGAGAACTAGATGGGACTTTAGAAGGAGCTCTGGCTCTGGTGTCAGAAGTACCAGGTTCAAGTCTTACTTCTGTTATATAGCTTGTAACCTCAGGCAATTAATTTACTGAGTTTCAGTTTCCTCATCTGTAAAATGAAAATGGAGGAAATGGCATCTATAGTCTATGACTTTATGATTATTTGAAATGAAAAATCCTATATTTCCACATGAGTGAAAATAATAACACCTGGCACTCATTAATTCCAAAGCACTTTCACATTATATTATCTTATTTGATTTTCACAACCACATTGTGAGATAGGTAGGGATCATCATCACCATTTTACTCACCAGGAAATTTAGTGGCTTCCAAATCATACAGTTACTAAATATCAATGCTGTTTTAGCATTCAGGTCTTACGATTCTTGGTGTAATGATCCTTATTCTACTGCCTGTACTAGGAAGGGAGTATTACTACAGTTATATACAGTGCAGATTCATAAATACTCAAGTGGATCTGTTTTATCATCAATGTGGATGTCCCAAAAATGAAAACTGTAAGTCATTTCAGACTGCCCATCTTTTCCAACTCTTATTCATGTCCTCTCATAAGTTCACCTACAGGAAAACCATAGTTCCCCCCAACATGTTGAAAATTTCCTTTGACTTCTCCGTAGTCAAAGAATGCCAGTAGAACTTTCTAGCTGTAGACCTGTCGTCTCTTACATTCATCATGTAATCAGCCCACCTTTTTGTTTTGACACACATTTCCAGATGACATAATTTACTACTGTTCTTCATTGGTTATATATTTTAACTTGCTCATAGCCCACCCACCATTTGCCTCTCTAATATTCATTTCCAATTCTTCTATTATTTCAGATAATCAGATAAAATCAGAAACAGCAAATGCTATGCTTGCTCAGATTAAAAGGTATATGTGGTCTATGTGGTGAGCAGGGGCAGAACTATCCTGCCTTCTCTGGAGCTTTTGTGAATCTGTAAAGGTGTTAAGGATATTCTAGAAAACAATAACTCATTCTGTGGATATCATTTCCTACAACTCCATCTAAACCTTTAAATCTCATTATCAATGTTAAGAATATGAAGTTTGTGAGATCAATTTATCTATCAACACCTTTATTTACTAAGCCTCCACAATGTGCTAGTACTAATAAGGCCAATGGATTCCAACAAAGGTAAAAACAATCCTCGCCCTCAAGAAGCTTACCTTTTAATGTCAGATAACATGTAAATAAATAGCTACATAAACAATGCAGACAGAATATATGACAGAGTTAAAAATTAAACTTACAAGACCCATCTGTAGCCTCTACAAAGATTTGGGAAAAGCTCCAGAAGGAAGCATTTGAACTGAATCTTGAAGAAGCCAGGGAAACAAAGAAAAAGAAGTTAACAGAGAAAGAATTCAAGGCATAGGGAACAGATGTGGGAAGAAAAAGAAAATAAGAGATGGAGTGATATGTTTGAGAAACATCAAGTAGGTCACTATGGTTTTGTCCATAGAGTTTATGGATGGGGAGTATATCCTTAGAGGACTGGACAGGTAGGAAAGTGCCAAGATGAGAAGTGCATGAAGTGGAAATTTTTTTAAATTTAATTTTATCTTATAAGTAATAGAGAATTAGTTGAGTTTCTCTGTATTCTTGGTGCTTAGGGTAGTATGTGAGACCTAGCAGCCACTTAATCAATGCCTGTTGACTGACTGAAAGGAAAATCATGTAGGAATCTGTGTAGGATGGATTTGAAATCACTGCATTTTCACCTTCAAATACTATAAAAGATACAGAGATGATAATAGAACATCTCTCAGAAAAGGTAAGGGAGATTTCGACTAACCAAAATAATGTATTGTTTCTTTATTGGCCTTTTGAGGAAGAAATATTGACCTAAATGGAGTTGATTATGGCAAGAAAAAAAAATGTCCCAAGGAAGATGAGTAAATTGAGACTGACCTTAATGCTCATGATAGATGTATTACATACATATTTATAGAAAATATCTGCAGTTTCTACTAAAGCTTTATAATTTGAAGCTTTTAATGATGGTTGGTTTAAACAATTTTAAAAAGTATATTTTATCCTTTGCTTTCAGGGCTCCCCAAGTCTTCATAAATTAATTAGAGTATGGAAAGCTGAGAAAAATTATAATAGAAACAATTTTATGTTTGGTATTCTAAGAAGGGGACAAAAGTGCAAGCAGACATAAAAAAGAAAAGAATGAAAAATACATAGTGAGGAAAAGAGGAAAATACAAGACAAGTTCTTCTAGCTCATATTGTATTCACTGCATAAATCACATGATTTAGTTCTTGGGGATAATTGTTCTGAGATTTTTTTTATGCTTATGGCAGATGTGTTCTTGAAAAATTATGCCTGTTGTAGAAAATTTGGAAAGAGTCCTAGAATCCCCAATTATGCAAGAGTTATAGCTCATATAAGGGACACCTACTGTTTTAAAGGGGAAAGTGGGATTTATAAATTTTCCACAAAGGAAGTTCTGTCTGAAAGATTTAATGGGACTGGGAGTTGAACAAAAGATACTTACTCTGTTTTTTTGTTTTTCTGACACCCATTTTGTCAACACCAATTAATTATTAAGTGCCATGGTGGTTTGGAATCCCAGTACAAACATTTTATTCACACCTCCTGCATGTACCTGATGTGATGGTCTATGTAGGAATACATGGAGAATATAGGAATATTGTCAGATGTTTATCTTTTCATGTCTTTGAATGCTTTTAATACTTAAGACAGGTACATAAAACTATTATGTGAGGTCTCTAACTTTAAGTATCAATTATATGGATTATAAGTATAATTAAATATTTGGAAAAGAATACTTTACAAAATATATTTTTGTTTTGCAATTTAGCTCGTTTTCTTTTTATTTGACTTTAGGTATAATAATATATAGCACCTGAGCATGGCATCCCATTCAGCAGTGCTAAGTAATATTTCTATGTCCCTATAGAAATATGAAATAGAATTGGAAAGCCCTTAGAATTATTTTACAGTACACAGTGAGCATAATTGGCTCAAATTAGATCAAGATCTATGTAATAGTCTGAAACCAAGTTGCAATTAGTCATTGATTCTAATCTTATCAAGAGTGTACTTTTATTTTTGTACATAATCAATATATAAAATCTCAAAAATAGAAATCTGTTTGCACAGAAACTTCAAGGAGTAGCAGACAGAGGTCTAGGCTTGTGTTCATGAAGACATGGGTTCAAGTTAGCTTCTGTCACATACTAATTGTGTAATCACATTAACTATGAGGTTATTTTATGTCATCCTACTCCAAAAAACTCTCTTAAGAGTTTGTTACTGGGGATTTACTAAGGATAAGCAATGTAACTAAGCTACAATTAATGACATAGGTAATAAATAAAAGAGCCAGAAGCTAAACCTAGACTCTCTGACCCTAAATCCAGTGTTTTTTTAATTCTAGACCATATTGTCTCTAGTCGGACCTCACTGTGGGATTAAATTGCTTTTTACTCCCTTTTTTGTTTTTTTGATGAGTTTGTTTGATATTCTTCTTCAAAAGAGCTAAAGTTCTATAAAATCTTTCAAAATCAGGTTTTCCCCCCAACTTTCAGCTAAATATTTCAAATGACACAGAGCAATGTGGTGGAAAGTGCACTGGTTCTGGAGTCAAAGGTCCCAGGACTGTCACTTTCTACATGTATGACCTTAGCCAAATCATTTGGGTCCCTGCTTCCTCACCTATCAAATGAAGGAGTTAAACTAAATAATCTTTCAATTCTCTTCTGACTTTAATTCCTATAGTCCTATGATAAGATTAATGAATGTTACAAATATAAAATATGATATAGATATTATCAAAGTAGGAAATTGTATAGGAGCTACAATTTTAAATAATCTAAAAGTATTATAGTTCGAAACATTGGACGGACATAATTTCACAACTTCTTCCACATTTGCCACTGCAATATCTTCAGGTCCTCCTTGGGCCACTTTGCCTGAACTATTTTAAGTGTGTCCTAACTTGTGTCCCCAGCAGAGTACTCTCCAATTTCCAATCATTCTGACACACTAATACCAGAATAACATTCCTTATTGGTGACCAATTTCTACTTTCATATTTTGAAATCTGTGTTCTACCCCCACTAATGTAATGCAACTGTTGTAAAAACTTACTGAAGACCTGCTTATTATATATATGTGTGTGTGTGTGTGTGTGTGTGTCTATGTGAGTAATTTTTACCAGCATTGCCTCATTCTTCATACTTTATATTTTTCTACCTGGATTTCATTGGTCTTGCAATCTCCTGAATATTGGAGCAATTTTTTTTTTGTTTCTTTCAGTGATATAACTTCCTCCTCCCTACTCCTTAACAATTACAAAAAAAGTATTTTCTTTGAATCTCTGTTTCTAGTGGAGTTGGGGGGAGGTGAGAAATGATAGAATTTAATAGACTTAGTTGAATTTTTTTCCAAACTACACAACTGAGGTTGCAGAATATATTGGATAGGTAAGCAAAGGGAAAAAAAAACAAAAAAACAGCAACTTATTAAGATTTCCCCCTAATAGACCTAGAATAGTCTTCTTTATAACTTTTTTTCTTGTTTGTTTTTTTGGTCATGCAATCGGGGTTAAGTGACTTGCCTAGGGTCACACAGATAGTGAGTGTTATGTGATTGAGGCTGGATTTGACCTCAGGTCCTCCTGACTCCAGGGCTAGTGCTCTATCCAGTGTACCACTAGCTGCCCCCTTCTTTGTAACTTTTAAAGAGTAATTTTATATATACATACATATATATATATATATATACACACACACACACACATATATATATACATATATATATACACACATATACACACACATATCTATACACATATATATGTAAGTGTATGTGTGTGTGTGTATACACATCCATCCATACATACATACATACCTTGAACCAGTATAATAAGATGAAAGTAAAGGGACATAGCCAGATAATTAAACAAGAGAAACAAAAAGGGCCCAGATATGAAGCCTTCTGATCTAGAATTTAGAAGAGGTAGCTTGCTATTTCAATTTATTTCACAAGTACAAATGATCTGATTGGAAATAATGGAAAATCCCTAGTAGTTCCATTCATTCATTCATTTATTCATTCATCCTTACATTCAAAAAGCTTTTATTAACAGTCCACTGTGTGCCAGCCATAGACCTGAAGGAATATAAAGACAAAAATGAATTAGATTCTGGCCTCACATTCATTTGAGTGACATAGCATATAAATATGAGGAAATACAAATATACACAAAGCAATTTTAAGGTGTCCTACCAACTTGGATCAGAAAATGCCACTTCTGGGAATTGACATGAGTTGAAATTTGAAATAAGCTCAAAATTTGAAATTCTAAGAGGCAGAGGTAAAGAGACAGTGTATTCCAGGCAAAGACAAAGACAGAATGTCAAGTAAGAGGAAGGCAAATGGGTCATTTTGCCTGGAAAATAGAGTTCTGCATTCAGGGCTATCTCCAGTCATCCTGATCTATATCTTGCCACTGGACCCAGATGGCTCCAGAGGAGAAAGTGAGGCTGGTGACTTTCCACAACCCTCCCACACTTAAATCCGATTCACTTAATTGTCATGGTGTCACCTCCCTGATGCCATGGTCTTCTTCAAGAATGAAGTACAAGCAACAACCTCTGTGAGTGGTAGTAAGAGCTGTCCCACTGCAATCCCAACTAGAACTGGTCACTTGGGCAGCACAGTTTCTTTCTTTGTCTTTCTTTCTTTCTTTCTTCATTCTTTTCTCTTTGTTTTTTTTTCTTTCTTTCTTTCTTTCTTTCTTTCTTTCTTTCTTTCTTTCTTTCTTTCTTTCTTTCTTCCTTCTTTCCTTCCTTCTTCTTTCCTTCTTCCTTCCTTCCTTCCTTCCTTCCTTCCTTCCTTCCTTCCTTCTCTTCTCTTTTTTCTTTCTTTCTTTCTCTCTTTCTTTCTCTCTTTCTTTCTTTCTTTCTTTCTTTCTTTCTTTCTTTCTTTGTCTTTCTTTTATTTTCATCTTTTTTCCTTTGTTTCTTTCTTTTCCCCTCTGTTTACATAGGGTATCATATCCTTACTTGCAGGTTGTCTGCCCAGTGGAATATTAATTTTGATCACTGAAACCTAGCAAAATATCTTGGGGTTTACATGATATATGTTTTTTTTTTTCCTTAAGTAGCATGACAAACCCAAGTCACTTTGGCTGTCATTGACTGAACCATAATAAGTGCCACACCATGCCCACTTGGTCATTGTTTGGGCTGATTGGCTCAGAGTGAATGTAAATAGCACTTGTTTCTGTTTTGGCCAGAAACCCTGAAGGTCTTTCTCTCCCAGACTGATTTTTTTTTGGACTAGGTAAAAGAGTCCATTCTCTGCCTTATTTCTTACCTGAATGGGCATTGCCTCAGTCAAACTGAGACCTGTTAAAGACCTTAGCTTAAAAAGGCCAAGGTATCCCACTGTACCCAGAGCCATCTCCACTCATCCTGATCGATATATGGCCACTGGACCTAGCTGGCTCCAAAGGAGAAAGTGAAGCTGGTGACTTTGCACAGCCCTCCTTCACTTAAATCCATTTCACCTGCATGGCATGGCATCGCCTCCCTGATGCCATGGTTCTATTTGAGAACAAAGGACAAACCATAATAACAATAACAATTAAGAGGTCATGAAAGGAGATAACGTTATTCAAAAAATAAGCACATTTTAATATTTGGTTTTTTGTCACATACTGTGCTAAAGGCTAGATATAAAATAAACATAGTATCTGCCCTCATATTTTCATCGAGGAGATAACATGCAAAAGAAAATGTACCTGTAAGACATTTACAGGACATATAAAGGTAACCTCACAGGTAAGGCACCATTAGTGTGGGAAGAAGAAAAGGTTTTGAGCAGAGTGTTAGAGGAAGCCAAAAGAACTATGAATTGAAAGTCAGAAAGGAGAGCAATACAGATATAGAGGATAACTAAGGAAAAGTCAAACCTGGATCATGTTGTACATGGAGGGGAGTAAAGTATAGGAAGACTATAAAAGCAGAAAGGAATGAAGTTGTGAAAGTCTTTAGATGTCAAACAGAGGATGTTATACGTGATTTTGGAGGTAATAGGGAACCATTGATGTTTGTGGGGGAATAAGTGGAGGAAGGATGAAATAGACTTGTACTTTAGGAAAATCATTTTGGCAATTGTATGGAGGATGGATTAAAGGAGGGAGTGATGGTGCATAAAGATGTAGAATTCATATGCAGAGATGAAAATTGAATCCTTGGAAGCTGATGCATTAATAAAATGAGATACTAAAGAGGAAGAAGAGATGAAGATCCTGTATAGAGCATTGGGGAAAATCCATTATCAGTGAACATGACCTGAATGAAGATTCTGAAAACAAGATTGAGAAGTATAGTGCCTTAAAATACCTAGTTCATCTATATAGACAAATTCTCTTGGCATGATTTATTATTTTAATTAAAAATACAACTGAACATATGTCACAGATTACAGGAAACTTGATATGCAATGACATTCTCTTTGCATAGTAACAAACACTGATATTTACTTGAATTCAAAAAATGGATTATCTATTATCCTTTAAAGTACAATTTGTATGAAGGTTAAATCAAATCATAAAACAAAGTATCTTTTCAAAAAAATCAATGACAGTAAGACTAAGTAAGATGTGTTTGTGTTTATGTTTAGTTTTTCAAGATCCTCATTTCTTATAGGTGTTAAATGTATTTGTGTTGTAAGAAACTCTCCCTTGTCTTCAACTTATTCAGTGCAAAATGTTAGAAGTTCTCCTTGTCTGATGGATCCCATTAATATTTTCTCTTGTCCTTTCCCCAAAAGACTCTGATTATAAAGTGGTAATTTGGGGTTTACATGGACTGTTTGAACAAACCCAAAATCTAAGAAGTGTCCATGTTAAAACCCACAACAGACATCCACCATTTTTGAAGTTATTTTAGGGCTAACCAAAAGCTTAGGGTTGTCTTCTAAACTCAACCTTGGACAATGCTTTTGGCCAAATTCTCTTATTAAAATGGTGGAATGAAACTGAAGCAACAAAAACATAAGGTATCAGCTGAGCCAAGATGGCAGAGTACAAGCAGTGACTTACTTGAGCTCTCCCTGAAACCCTCCAAATACCTATAAAAAATAGCTCTAAGCAAATTCTAAGGCAGCAGAACCCACAAAGAGACATAGAGAAAGAAATTTCCAGCCCAAGACAACCTGGATGGTTGATCAGAAAAGTATATCACACTGGGCTGGGAGAGGAGTACAGTGTGGCATGGGTGCATAGGCCACAGGGTACCTGAAGCAGGCCTCAGAAGACTGAACTGCTGGCAGCTATGGAGGTTTCCAGACTTCTCAATCCACAAACGCCAAAGACAACCCAGAAGGTCAGTGCGAGAAGTCTGTTTCTGCAGTGTGAGAGAGGAGCACGGAGGTCTCAGATCCAGTTCCATGAAAGCATGGGCCCCAGGGCAGCAGCTGCCTCCTGAACTTCCGGCCCACAAACTGAAGGGGAATGGGAATGCTGATCAGAGGGGGATTGCAGGGAACTCTCTGCTGGTGCAGGATTCTCTTGCTTTGCCCAAGCTTGGATCTGGGTCACAGTTCTGGGTGGCTGTCCTGGGGTGAGGAGGAGCACTGGCATGGTACAGATTGTAGTGGCTATACAGAGAGAATCCTCCTCACAGTTTCAAGACAGACAAGAGTGCTTGGGGTCACTCTAGACCAGAGCATAGGTCAGGAAAGGAGTAAACACCTTGCCCTTGAACATAGCACCTTGGAAGAACTAAAAATTTACAGATCCCTAGAAGTATCTCTGCAAACAGCTGCACAAAATCCCTGAAGTTTGGGGTACTACATTCTCTACACTGGAAACAGATGCCTACCTTAACAATGAGTTTATAACTCAAGTGATTGGTAGGATAATGAGCAAGAAGCACAAAAAGAGTCAGACTATATTATCTTACTTTGGTGACAAAGAAGATCAAAACATACAACCAGAAGAAGACACAAAGCCAAAGCTCCTACATCCAAAGCCTCCAATAAAAATATGAATTGGTCCCAGGCCAAGGAAGAGCTCAAAAAGGATTTTGAGAAGCAAGTAAGAGAAGTAAAGGAAAAACTGAGAGTGATGCTGAAGGAGACCCAAAAAAATACTGAAGAAAATAACACCTTAAAAAAATAGCCTAACCCAAATGTCAAAAGAGGTCCAAAAAGCCAGTGAGAGAAGAATGTCCTAAAAAGCAAAATTGGCCAAATGGAAAATGAAGTCCAAAAGATTACTGAAGGAAATACTTCCTTAAAAATTAGAATGGAGAAATTGGAAGCTTGTGACAATTTGAGAAATAAAGACACTGTAACACTAATCCAAAAGAATGAAAAATTAGAAGAGAATGTGAAATATCTCATTGGAAAAACAACTGACTTGGAAAATAGATCCAGGAGAGAAAGCTTAAAACTTATGGACTGTCTGAAAGCCATCATCAAAATAAGAGCCTTGACATCATCTTTCAAGAAATTATCAAGGAAAACCAGAGGCAAAATAGAAATTGAAAGAATCCACCAATCACCTCCTGAAAGAGATTGCCAAAGGAAAACTCCTAGGAATATTGTAGCCAAATTCCAGAGTTCCCAGGTCAAGGAGCAAATGCCAGAAAGAAACAATTCAATATTGTGGAAACACAATCAGGATAACACAAGATTTAGCAGCTTCTACATTAAGGGACCACAGGGCATGGAATATAATATTCCAGAGGGCAAAGGAGATAGGACTACAACCAAGAATCACCTACCCAGCAAAACTAAGTATAATTCTTGAGGGTAAAAAATTATCATTCAATGAAATAGGGGACTTTCAAGCATTCCTGAGGAAAAGACCAGAACTGAATATAAAATTAGACTTTCAAATACAAGACTCAAGTGAAATATGGAAGAGGTAAACAGGAAAGAGAAATCATAAGAAACTTATTGAGGTTGAACTGTTTATATTCCTGCATGGAAAGATGATATTTGTAACTCATGAGTCCTTTGTTAGCATTAGGGTAGTAGGAGAAAAAAAATATATATATGTATGTATACATACATAGATAAAGGGCACAGGGTGAGTTGAAGATGAAGGGGTGATATCTGGAAAATAAAATTAAAGGGTGAGAGAGGATCATATTGGGAGGAGAAAGGGAAAAGTAGAATGGGGTAAATTATCTCACATGAAGCAGACAAGAAAAAGCTTTTACAGTGGAGGGGAAATGGGGGATGGTGAGGGGAATGAGTGAATCTTATTCTCGTAGGATTTGGCTTAAGGAGGGAATAACATACACAATGGGGTATGAAAATCTATCTTACCCTAGAGGAAAATAAGGGAGGAAGAGGACAAGAGAGCAGGGTTTTGATAGAGGGGAGGGCAGACTGGGGGAGGGGATAATCAATAGCAAACACTTCTGAGTAGGGACAGGGTCAAAAGAGAGAATATAATAAATGGGGGGTAGGATAGGATGAAGGGAAATATACTTAGTTTTTCACAACGGGATTACTATGGAAGTGTTTTACATGACTACACATCTATAACCTGTATGGAGATGCTTGCCTTTTCAATGAGGGTGGGTGTGGAGGGAGGAAGGGAGAAAATTTGTAACCCGAAGTTTTGAAAACATATGTTAAAAAAAATCAGATACAAAAAAAAGGAAAAAAAAGAAAATGAAAGATGAATAAAAATATACCTCCTTTCCACCCAATTTCCTTTGCTGGATTTAAGGAATTCAAAACATAAAATGCTGTCCTATGAAAAAAAAATTCAAGGTATCTATAAGAGACTGGAAAGTACTTTGGGATGGACAAAATATTCCCTGCATGTTTGTTTCCCTATTGCTCTGTTTATGTGGGAATGAGGGATCAAAACACAAAGTACACTTGCTGCCCTGATCTGAGTATTGCCACGGTTACCCTGCCTTCTTATTTAGTTATTAGAACTGTTAACAACTCAAAAAGATGCTGGGGGGGTGGGTGGGATGAAAGCAAGGTTGCTATTCATATTCAAACTCCTTGCTGCATCTGTTTTTCTCTTGAAAAGACTCTCTTAGATGGGAATCTACACAGTGACAGTTTCCTGCCTCATCAGTACAATGTGGAAGTAAGGGTGTGCATGGGGTGTGTGTCAATGGGAAAAACCTTAAATACTGCAGTCAGCTGCAGCTTCATCAGATCTTCTGAGCATTGTGATCACACATTTCTCCTTTGTCTAAAATACCTTTTTGAAAATTTAGAATGGGGCTGAGTAAGGTTCCTTTAACAGATGGAGGTAGAAAGAGTGGTAATATTGGTGCCTTGGGGGAGGGGGACTATACAACAAAGTCCCCAATAGAAAGGAAGGTCCAGATGGTCGTTGTAATATTGATGAGCCTGTTACAGAGGGTAGAGTGGAGATGATAAAGATGTCAATGGAGAACTTATCCTAGATCCTGAGTTATTTGAACTGCTGTACTTCACTGCTTTCAAATGCAAAGTTTTTTTTTCATTTCTTCCATCCTAAAATCTTTCTTTTTCTCCTCTCTTCCTCAGAACCACAGTGAGACTTAGCACTTGTCAATCTTAGATGCTGGAGAATCACTTTCTGCTCTATGCAACCTCTTCTCTATGCATTCTTTGGCAATTTTCAATGCCTCTTTTAACTTTATGGAGGTTTTAAAATACAGTTTCTCCTAATCGGATAATAAAACATCATTGAATAATGGCATCAGTAAGAGGTGGGAGACCATAGGCATGCCTTTCTTACAGGCATCCTGAGCAGCAAAGCTTCTAGCCACACCCACCATAAACTCAGATGGTACATGAGGGGATATGTTCATTGGTACACTGTCAGGGGGCCAACCATAAGACACTTCATAAAGTAAGTGTCTGAGATTGTGGACGTCTCCACTCTCTAATACATTAATTTTCTTAATTGTGAGAAATAGGATCAATAGAAGGAAAGGAATCCCGACAAAGAATTCTTAAGATCCAGCAAGTAACATGTGACATCCTCCAGTATCACAACAGAATAATGAAGTCTATAACCCATTTTTTCATGGAGGAACTTTAATGCCTCAAAAATTTTTCATGCAAATGTTTTCATCTGCTGAAGTTCAAGACCTATATCATCTTAGGGCTTCAATATTTGTTCAGGAACAGGTCTTTCAGTTTTGCATTGTAGATGAGGTCCTTGAGTGTTCCTTTTTCATGTAACATCCTAATGACCAAATCAAAGGATTCACTGGCTGAGGTGAAGGTAACTTGGTAGATGCGATGATGCAAACAAAAAGGAAGCAGTTTGACTATCCATTGAAACCTAATCTAACAGGTACTTGTCAGGACCAAGGTCAGCCCAAACTTAACAATTATTCTTTTGGCTAGTTCTTACTCTTCTTTAAAAAAAAATAATACATCTTCTCTATTCTCCAACTTATCTTCCAATGGTTCCACCACCTCCATCTTGGTTCTGATTGAAAGAACATTGAAACCTGCCGCAAAGCAATTTCATTATATTTTGCAGAATAGTTGTTGAGGTCTAAAAATTTCTTAACCAGTTTAAAATTGGACAGTATATGATTTGTGGTAATTACATTGAAATAGTTCTGAAGTTGTTTCTGTCATTCTGCTATGAACTCATAATCTATATTGCCAATTAGTTTTTTGGGAGGAAGAGGTATGCTTAGATTTGAAATCTGCCACCTGTTTTCAATGGAAATTTCTTTTTTCCCATGAACGATGTATGCATGCAGGCTCTGGCTCTCCACAATCTTCATACTCAGTGGTCATGTATTGTCCTGTAGCACCTTCCAGGCTTATCCTAGAGGCAATTGGGAGCACTGGATTTTTTTTAATAGGAGAGTGGCATGATCAGGTATATGTATTAGGAATATCAGTTTTGACAACTTTGTAGATGATCACTAGGAGAGGGAAGGAACCTGAGTCAGGGAGACCAATTAGAAAGTATTGAAACAATTCAATTTAGAAGCAACCAAGGTCTGAATTATTAATTATGGTTTGAGTTGAGAAATGAGAAAAGCAGTGAGATGAATTTTCCAGGTAGATTCAATGGCAACTGATTGGAAGTGTGATGAGTAAGAGTGAAGGGTTGAAAATGACTTAAGGTTCCAAACTTTAGCAATTGGAAGGAAAGTGGTGACCTCTATAAAAAAAAAAAAGGAAGATAAAAATATAAGAGTTTCCTGGGAAAATATAATGAATTCTATAATTGACACATCGAATTTGAGATGCCTATGGGAAAACTGATTTAAACTGTCCAAAAGGACATAAAAAATTTGTTGATCAGGCAAATGATATAATGAAGAACTGAAGATTGAGAAAGGCATTGGAACAACCACAGATTTAGGATATCATATTATATTATGTCATATCACATCATATTATATTATATTATATTATATTCACTAGGTCCATTATGACTAGATCATCCATAACCACCACCTTTGAAAACAAAAAAAACTCCCTTGTTAGTATCTTACTCCTTCTTATGTCCCTCAGGATATTTAAGAGAAAGTCATACCTTCTTTCCTAACTCTGTGCTTGAAAACAAATTTAAGTTGGGGATGTTGCTTCTTTTTAAGAATGTTCTGCCCTGTTAACAACTAAAAACTGTTTCCTTAACCTAATTACATGGACCATACTTTAATTTTATTACATTCATTGTTCTTTTTGAAGTTGATGGGGAGATGTTTCCTTAGTCAAAGAGCTAAAATCTATTTATTTCAACAAACAAGTTTTGAACACTTACTATGCTAACATTACTGTCCTAAGTGTTGAAGATATTAAGACAAACAAACATTTCTTACTGTCAAGACAGTCATATTTTACTTTGAAATAGATTAGTTTACAAGGTTTTAATCATGTCCCACCAGTATCCCTACTTAAGCAACATACCCAAACCATAGCCGGTCAAGCTTACTTCCCCCAAATAAAGTTGCTTGATCCATGTCCTATATTTCTACAAATGGCATAATCATTCTCTCATTAAATTATCAAAATAGTGTAATTTTTGACTGCTCAAATACAAAGTTCTAACATTTTTACCATGGCAACTTCTTTCTCATCCATCCTCTTTTTATCAGCTACATGGTCACTGCCCTAGTTTAAGATCCCGTTGACTTTTGCTATAACAATTTCAAGAGCATCCTAACCCTTCCCATCTCAGTACTTCTTAACTACAAACCATCCTTCGTATTCCTTTATATAACCTTCTTATTGCCAAATTGGACATGATATTCTACTTCTTATGTCTCTCCAAAAGTTTCCCTTTGTATTTTGACAAAGAAGGTACAGAGTTCTTAGCCTGACATTCAAAACCTTCAATAACTAATCACCATTCTACCTTTTATGCTTATCTCATATTACTTCCCTTCTCATACTTCATACTGTAGCCAAATAAGCAGGACACATCACTATTTTTTTAAACATTTTTATATTTTCTTGCCTTTGTTCATAACATGCATTAGGTAGCTCCTCTTTTGACTCACATTCTGTTGTAATCCAGCCTTCCTTCAAAATACAGTTCAAGGTTCCTCTCAGTCATTCTGAAAGCAGAAATTTTCCTTCCTTAGTTTTCTCATGTCAAGCATGAAGCAATCCTTGGTCATTCCCATGCAAAAAGTTTCCTTCCTTAGAGTATTCATTTGATTTTTGTAGAGTTATCTCATGCATCTATGATGCTTATTTTGTAATAAAACTTTCATGTCTATCTTATTTTCCCTTCCACATTGTAAGTGTATTTAGAGAAAGACTGTGTTTTATTCAACATTTTATAAAGACCAAAATTTAGGATGCACTAAATAATGCTGTTTGAGAGAATGAGAAAATGGATGAATTAATGTTTACAAAGTGCTATCATGTAGTATAAAACAGTCTATGTTTAGAGTGAGGGTAGATTAGATTTGAAATTCTATCTTTTACACTTATCAGTTGTGTAAACTTTGGAAAGTCATTTAACTTCTCTGAAAGCTCACTTGTCATATTTGAAAAATGGGAATATAGTAGTTACTTTATAAGGTTGTTCTAATACAAATGATATAATGTACTTTGTGAGCATTAAAGTACTATATAAATGTTAGTCCTCATCAACCATAATTTTGTCTTAACAAGGCCCTTTTAGTAGAAAATTAATTGTTAATTATGATGTTTACCCTTCAAATTCTTAAGCGCCTTGAAATTGTAATTTATTAAATTGTATGTTGTTTTAGTTTTTAGTTGATTTCTTGCGTTCTAATGCTTTGTAATTTGTTGTACATATGTGTGTGTGTGTGTGTGTGTTCTTTATGTTGTTAGAAGTTAGAGCTGAAAGGGACCTTAAAAATAGTTTCATGCACTATCCTTATTTAATAATGATGAAATTAAAGACCTGGCTCTTATGTGACCTCATAAGATCATAGACCTAGAACTTCAATAGATACTAAAAGCCATTGCATATTATCCTCTTATTGTATAGATGAGGAAACAGAACTACAGAGAAATCAGTAACTTGCCTAGTCACATAGCCATTAAATGTCTACATCCAATACCCTGTTTACTGTTACTCTATATTAGCCATAAGTCAGACAAGCTATAGCTAGCAGTGTAGCCAAGATTCAAACTCAAGTCATCTGGATCCGAATTCAAAGCTTGTTTTCCGACAACACAATCTGTCAAAATTTCACTCATGGTCGTCTATTGGAATCTTATATGTTGACACTTGAATAGGCAGTATTTGGTGTTGCTATTGTATTGCTCAAAATTTGCACATCTTGTGGTTCACAAAGCACATAGCACCATACTAGGCATATGGTTTGCCTTCAATAAATGCTTATTGAATCAATATTGTTTGAATCGGAACAACCTATTTGTTGGTCATAATTTACAAAATAGAGTAGCTTCACAAAAATGACAGAGATGGAGTGAAGGCCAGATGCTGTGTTCTCTTTGCCATATATTGTTGGACCTTTTCAGAAAGAAACATAGAAAAAAAGATTAGTCATCTCCAATTTGACACTACCGGAACTTTATTTCTTACCTCAAAGGAATTGATTATGGCTTCTTGGTATTATAGCAATGTCATATTTCCAATAAATAACCTTAAGATGTGACAGTCTAGAATGCTGAAAAAGAAAAAAAAAGTGTTATTTCTCTTTACTACATCTTCAGAAATGAAGGCAATATTCACCTTTTAAACTGGTATTCTGAATTCCAAAATGCATGCAATTAGAGATACTTGTCAATAGTTTAGAATAGACTATTGTTAAATTAAATAAGAACTGATGAGATCAGATAGTTATGGTCTTCATACAATACTGGGAACACATTTTGCAAACACTTCTGCCATTGCTAAACTTAATTTGGGTAAAGCTTTTATTAGCTTCCATCCAAGATTTGGGAAATTTTGAGAGAGAGATAAAGCCCATAAATTGTATGTTAATAGCATGGGGCCAATCCCTGGGAATATATCCTTAAAAATCAGATAGTGAATTGTGTTAGAGTATTTCCTTTGCAAAGAAAAGAAGAAGGAAGGAAGGAAGGAAGGAAGGAAGAGAGGGAAGGAGAGAGGGAGGACAGGAGGTGAGAAGGGAGAAAGGAAGAAAAGAGAAATTAAAAAAGGGAGAAACAGAAAATTTAAGAAGGAAAAACAGTTTTACTTGTTGCAAAGATAAATAAAGCTAGCAGTATGTATTGTGAGTATATTTAAAATGGAAAACATAAAAACTTGAATCCAACCCCCTGCAACTCTGGTGGTGAGGGAGGGACATTTTTATTTAAGGCTATTTTAAATTCTAAGTTATTAACATAGCACCCTCTCTAAGATCAGTCTCCCAAATCATATTCAGCTGGGCAGTTTGGGTCCCTAGAGGGTGGCTGATTTCTGATCTATTCAGAGTTCTAGAGGTAATCCAAACAGATCACAGCTTCTAATATTGTCACTCACAAGACCCTGTAGTGTGTGCACCCCAATAGCATCGATACTGTCACAAGTAGTTGGCAGTAATTACCTTGTGAAAAGAAATATTAATTTAGAAGGTATAGCAAAGGCAAATTCTCCCCTCATGGGATCATAGATCTATTTGTATTTTTAAGAATTTGCTATATTAATAAAAAGATCAATCTTAAACATAGAATAACATCATGTATCATATGTAGGTATACATATATGTGTGTGTGTCTTTTAAATAAATGTAATATTTATATTAATGTGTTGAGTAGGCTGAGTTTTTGGTGCAAATTTTTGGAAACCTACACTCTTTGATGACATAACTACTTACAGTTATTTTTTTAATGCTATCATGAAAAAGAAAAGAAAGAAAGAAAACCTCTCAATGCATGCATGCATAATCCAGCAAAATCATATTCCTATATTGGCCATGTGCAAAAAGAAAAAAAAAAGAGTTTCTTTCTGCCTTTTAAATGCATCATTCTCTGGTAGGAGATGAGTAATATAATTCATCATCTCTAAAATTATAATTCATTTTTTTCTTTTTTTATCACAATGGTTAGAGTTCTAAAGTCTTTCTAAGTTGTTTTTTTTCTGTAATGTTATAATTATATGAATTGCTCTATTTCTCCCCACCTTGCTCTGTATTAGTTCATAGATATTTTCCTATTTTCTCCTGAAAATGTTCATTTTATACAGCTAAATAATGTTCCATCATGTTTGTATACTACAATATGTTTAGCCATTCACCAATACAACATGCTTTATTTTCTAATTTTTTCACTACAATGAAAAAACTCAAATAAATATTTTTGCACATATAGGTGCTTTTCTCTTTCTTTGGTCTCTTTGGCATATAGGCATTGAAGTGGCATAGATGGATTAAAGAATAGATATGTTTAAATAACTTTCTGGACATAGTTCCAAAATTCTTTCCAGAATGATTAGACTAATTCACTAGTACCACCACAAATATACTAGTTTGCCTGTTTTCCTGAAGGCCCTCCAACATTCTTCATTTCCTTCTTTTGTGATCTTTGTCAGTCTGATATGTGGAAAGGAGAATCTGAAAGTTGTTTTAATTTTTTTTTAAATATTATTGATTCAGAGCATTTTTATTGGGTTACTGATAACTTGGATTTTTTTTCCTCCAAAAACAGCCTTTTTATGGGGAGGGGGGTGGAGTGTGTCCGTACCCCTTGGTACGTGAATATCAAGTTTCAAGGAGTTGAAGTCAAGGAAAACTGCCAATGGAAAGCTAAATTAATTGGAAAGTCCAAGTGCTATCCTCCCTAAAAGAAAGCTTTAGGAGGAGTTTGATGCTCTTCTAACTAGTAGTCCATTCAGAGAGGAGAACAGCCTAAATAATCCAGGAAGGTTTGGCATAGTACATACTCAATTAGCAGCTTGGTGATGAGATTTGAAGTGATTAGCTTATCCTGAATGGGGCATCTTATTCCATGGATTTGAAACCAAGCAGACCTGCAAATGTAAAGCAGACTGAGGGATAACTGTTGGAGAATGGTTCTAAGCCTTATTAATTTGAATTTGCTCCTTATGTGCTGTGGAAATGAAAACTTTGTCAGAGAAACTGGATACAAAAAATTTCCCCAGTTATCTGTTTTCCTTTTAGCTAATATGGATTTGTTTGTGTTCTATTGATATAATCACAATTTTCCATTTTATCTTGTGTCATCTTTTCTATCACTTACATAGTCTTTAATTCTCCTATCCACAAAGCCTTGATATAATTCCTTTTTCATCTCTCTAATTAATGATGTGCAGATGACAGACATTTAAATAAGGGGGACAGGCACAATTTCCCCTTGGACACTTAAGGTTTTTCAAGCTTCAAGCAGCTGGTACAAAACATTCCTTCCAACCTAAAGTTCACACTATATACTGCACACTGTACAAAATGTCTGGTGAGAATGGACTCTCACTTGATGTACAAAGTTAGTGATGCATACACGTAGGGAATATATGGTGCCATAGTTTACCACAAGCCCTTAGTACTGACAGTATCAAAGGCCTTCATTAGATTCCTGAAACTTGTATACAGACCTCTGTTCTGCTCTTGGCATTTCTCCTTGAGTTGTCGAGCAGCAAATACCATATTGACCATGCCTCTGTCCTTTCTGAAGCCACTTTGATTCTCATGTACTTGGCAATCTTCCAGGTGAAGAGATCAGCTTATTAAGGAGGAGTCTGGCAAGAATCTTACCAGCAATGACAGAAAGAGAGAGAGAGAGACAGAGAGAGAGAGAGAGAGAGAGAGAGAGAGAGAGAGAGAGACAGAGAGACAGAGAAAGACAGAGAGACAGAGATAGAGACTCCTCTGTGATTGTCACAAGACAGACTATTTCCCTTTATAGAGATGGACAATGGAGGCATCATTGAACTCCTAGGTAATAATTTCTTCTTGCCATATAACCTACAAGATTTTAGTTAGCTTTTGTATGAGCAGTGGATTCCCTGTTGACATTAAGTCTTCTGGTAGTTGTCTTGCCTTGGGGCTGGTGCTTTTTTTGAATGTAAACTTTTAGCTCAGAGAGGATTAATCTTTAATCAGTCCAGCACTCTATGCCTGTTAACAAAATTTTAAATGTGATCCAGACAGGACAGGTATCTAACCTGTAAATACTGGGGAGCCCACACAAAGAGGCCTAAAGACAGAAGTGCCCGTAATCAGGTAGCAGTTTAATTAATCATTTTCAGAGTGAGGAATGCTCTCTATGCTGGAGTAAAGACATAGTCAATATACATAAAGCACTAGTGGGGAAGGAGGGCTAAGGTGGATTACAAAACAATCATTTCTACAGCTTGAAGGGTTTCCAATGACAAGCCCACAAGTCCACAATACAGATGTTCTGGAGCCCTGTGGGAACAGTATTATTTCAAGCCTTTGAGAGTTATTACTAAGTGGAGTGCAGGACCAGAATTCTGTGAAGGGAACAGATTCTACAATCTGTGATTCGTTTCACTTAATGTACACAGGAACAGGAATGTAGTGATAGTGAGAGCTTTGTCAGTGGTTTGATGGATCATTTCAAGGTGCATTTTAACCTTCTGATTTACAGTCCAGAAGAGTCAGTTCTGAGAAATCTAAATTATTAGTATATCCATTACACATAAGATATCAATTAATATGAAAATCATAATTCCCTTCACATACATCACCTTTTTCTCACATCACGTCTGTCTCTTCTTACAATGACACATTCTATTAAATGCCAAAGTTTGTGGCAAGGATGAATCCACAAAGTTTTCTTGCATTTAGGTAAATGGATGACAGTGTTGGTGATGAGAAGGCCATGAGCTGTACAAGTCAGTAGGAAGTGATCATTGTTGTTGCTGCTTCCAACTCTATTGCTCCCAAGGAATCTCTGCCTTGTCTGATAGTCTGTGTCTACTCTGGCATTAAACTTAAACAGAAATATAAACTTGTTCTCTTTCAGCACTTTGATAGTGAGAGTCTCCAGGTCTTCATAAAAATATTCTTTGACCTCATCAAGACTTGTCATGGCAAGAACATGTGCATTGATTATAGTGTGGTGCTGCTTTCATACAAGGGTCAATCACATTGTCATGAGTCTGTTGTTAACTGTTTTTGGAGGCATGCAAGCTTGTTGACTAGATTAGTTTTGATTGCAAAACCTATGAAAGCTTCACAGTGCTACCCATCACTATGGAATTCTAGAAAACTGTTATGCGACCCTGACTTCGGTAAGCAAGCTTTCATTTGCCAGTCTTGTTTCACAGAGGCCTGCTTTTTGGATGTGATGTCTGCCGAATTCTCTCACAACAAGGATTGTTAATGTTTCAGGTCTGCTAAATTTCATGTTGTCCATAAATGTGTGCACATTCCATGTAGCAATGGTGAGTAGAATCATCTTCACAAAATGTTGGGGGTTTTTTTTTGAGCTACAAATATTTTTTATTTAGTATTCTATTTTCCCCACTTACATGTAAAAAGCAATTTTAACTTTCATTTTTTAAAATTTTGAGCACCAAATTCTCTCCCTTCCTCCCTTCCCACCCCCACCTCAATGGGAAGTCAAGCGATTTGATATAAGTTATACATGTACAGTGTTGTAAAACATTTCCATAATAGTCACGTTGAGGAAGAATAATTGCATTTCCCTCCATCCTATTCTGCCTCCTGTTTATTCTGTTCTCTCTCTCCTTTAACCTTGTCCCTCTTCAAAAGTGTTTTGCTTCTGACTACCACCTCCCTGAATCTGCCCTCTCTTCTATCACTCCCCCCTCCTTTTCTTATCCCCTATCCTTCTATCCTACTTTCCTGTAGGGTAAGATAGGTTTCTGTACACAATTGAGTATGTATGATATTCCTTCTTTGAACCAATTCTAATGAAAGTAAGGTTCATTGCTTCTCCTCACTTCCCTCCTCTTACCCTCCATTGTAAAAGCTTTTTCTTCCCTCTTTTATATGAGATAATTTACCCCATTCTACCTCTCCTTTTCACTTTCTCTCAGTACATGCTTCTCTCATCCTTTAATTTTATTTTTTTATATGTCATCCATTCATATTCAACTCATACCTTTACCCTCTGTCTCTATATACTTCTTCTAACTATCTTAATAATGGGAAAGTTTTTAGGACTTATAAATATCATCTTTCAATGTAGGAATGTAAACAATTTAACTTTAATAAGTCTCTTATTATTCCTTTTTCTTATTTACCTTTTCATACTTCTGTTGAGTCTTGAGTCAAATTTTCTATTTAGCTCTAGTATTTTCTCAAGAATGTTTGAAAGTCCTCTATTTCATTTAATATCCATTTTCCCCCTCAAAGAATATACTCAGTTTTGCTGGGTAGGTGATTCTTGGTTGTAATACTAGCTCCTTTGTCCTCCAGAATATCATATTCCAAGTCCTCCAATTCTTTAATGTAGAAACTGCTAAATCTTGTGTTATTCTGATTGTGGCTCCACAGTACTTGAATTGTTTTGTTTTGTTTTGTTTTTCTGGCTGCTTGCAATATTATTTCATTGACCTGGGAACTCTGGAATTTAGCTATCATATTCCTGGCAGTTTTCCTTTTGTGATCTTGTTCAGGAGGTGATCAGTAGATTCTTTCAATTTCTATTTTGCCACAGAGTTCGAGAATATCAGGGCATTTTTCCTGTATATTTTATTTATATTTTTAATTTAAAAATATTTATTTATTTTTAGTTTTCAACCTTCACTTCCTTTTTTTTATTTTAGAATTTTATTTTAGACTCAAATATCAGAACACAAATACTGAATAGAGAAAAGGAAAACAAAATCATAAACTTAAATACTGGAACTTCATTACAAAGTAAAAAAAGAGAAAAAATATCATGTGCTTAGCAGAACATAGGAGAGGATTCAAAATATGTAACAATAAATTTTCATTTCAAGAAAGCCTGTATGATAAATACTACATGTTGTGTCAAGGGCTGTCAGTCTTTTCTTTGGTTCCTTGTAAGTTTTCTTTTGTTCTCTGCTGTGCACCTTTTTACTTTGTTCTATATACATATACATATACATATACATATACATATACATATACATATACATATACATATACATATACATATACATATACATATACATATACATATACATATACATATACATATACATAATACATATACATATACATATACATATACATATATACATATACACACATACATAATATACATATACATATACACACATACATACTTACATGTATAGACATACACTTTCCTAAACAAATTCTACTCCTGAGTTTTGTTTTTATGTTTGTGAATATCTCTTGTTTCCTATCCCTCCTGACTCCTCTACTTTACTTCTACCCACTACCTTGACCTTCTGTTACTTAGCCTACCACCCTCCAAGGATCCAACCCAATCTTCCCATTCCCATAAATCTAAAAACTGTTTTATAGCCCCCTATAACTTATTCCCTTACTCTTCCCTCTAGAGATACCTCTCTTGTCCTTTCCCACCTCCCTATCTGCTCTCCATTTTATTTCTTCTAAGTTTAGAAGAATTTTATTCTCCTCTAAATGTGTGTGTGTGTATATACGTATATATACACACATATATATATACACATACACACATTTATAAATATAAGTATATATATATACAAATAAATGTATATGTATGTAATGTATGTATGTATGTATACACATACATATACTGTTCCTTCTTAAATCCATTCCCAATGAAAGTAGGTTACCAGAACTACCAGCCTTCCTCCCTAGTCTAATTCCCTGTATCAATTCTTCCACTTGCACCTCATTACATAAAATAATTACTCTTTTTAGCTGTTCCTAAATGGTCTTACTTTTTAAAGTCATATCATACTCATATCTACTCCAATCTTCCTTACAAGCTACTCAATTTTTAATAAGAATCTTAGACATACATTTTGATTTTTACATATATTAAAAAGTAAACAGTCTGTGCGTTTGAATCTCCTGTAATTGGTTTTTTTGTATGCACCTTATGTTTCTATTGGCTCTTGTATGTCAAATCTTCTATTAAGTTCAGTTTTTTCCTTAACAAAATCTTTAAAGTCTGACAGTTGATCAAAAGTCCATTTTTTTTTCATTCAGAATTATGCTTAACTTTGCTGGGTATGGTATTTTTGGCTTGATCCAGTTCCTTTGCTCTTTGATATATGGTGTTCCAAGACCTGTGGTCTTTATTGTCTTTACTGCTAGGTCTTATGTGATTCTACTTATGGCACCATCACATTTATGTTTTTTCTTATTGCTTTTAATATCTTATCCTTGACCTGGGGGTTTAAGAATTTGACTGTGATATTCCTATGAATTTTTCTCATAGAATCTCTTTGAAATGGTGATTGATGGATTTTTTTCTATTTCTACTTTCTCCCCTATTTCTAATGCTTCAGCACAGTTTTCTTTAATTATTTCTTGTATTATTGTATCAAGATTCTTTTTTTATCATAGCTTTCACTTAATCTGATTATTTCTATGTTTTTTCTTTTTGACCTATTCTCTAGATCTGTTGCTTTTCTTATAAGATGTTTCACTTTCTCTTCTATTTTTTCATTATTCGCATTTTGTTTAATTAATTCTTGATCTTTCATAATTTCACTGCCTTTGCTTGGCCAATTCTAATTTTCATAATGTCATTTTCTACCTTGAGATTCTGGATCTCTATTTCTAATTGGTTGACTTGTCTTTCAAAGTCTTCTTGTTTTTCTTGGATTGTTCTTTTTTTCCCCTCCATGTTTCATTTGATTTTTAAAGTCTTTTTTAAGTTCTTCTGTGAATTCTTTTTGGGCAAGTGACCATTTGACATTACTCTTTGGGGTAGAAAGGAGTTTCTTTCCTTCAATATCCTCCTCGAAGATGAACCCTGGTCTTCTCTATTCCCAGAATATTTTTCTATGGTTGGATTCTTTCTCCTTTGCCTTTGCATTTTTTGTAATAATAGCTTAATTTTTGTGATCACCTCTAGTGCTGTGGTATGGGGGTGGTGCCTCTTGCCCCAGATCTTCAGTTCTCCCCTCTAGCCTGGAACCAAAGTCAAACCTCCAACTTCCTCTAAGTGCCCACAGCCAGGGGCCTTCTGCCCCACTCCTTTTGCACTTACCAGGCATGTGCTGGCTTGTTTTTGTTCCCATCACTCTGCCCAGCACAGTTGCATCTGGCATTCTTTATCAGCAGAGGTTCCTTTGATCTTCCCTGGGATCAGACACCCAACTCCCCTTACTATCCTGGAGGTATATGTACCTGTAGCTTGGGCCAAGGCAGCCTCCCAAACTAGTTAACCCCAGAGATTGCCTCTTGTTGTTAAGGCAGCCCCTGGCCTGGAGGTGTTTATTCTTCACAAATAACCAAACTTCATCCTGGAGTTTTTCTTCTGATCTTCTCTATTGTTTCCTGAAGACCTCTGTTGTGCCCCTCTTCTTATTTATTTTTACCCACACTTTGTGCTACTTAGTCTTTTTTGTGGGGGGAAATTCTGAAAGATTGGAATTTTCTGAATTGTTCCACTATCTAACCAGAATCCTTTCCTCAACCTTCATTTTCAGGGAATTTGAGTTCCAAATTTTCTCTCCATATGTCCCCTCCCCCCAACCCAAGACAGTGTGCAATTTGATATAGGCTCTACATACACATTCATATTAAACTTATTTTCACATTAGTCATGTTGTAAAGAAGAATTAGAATGAATGGTCAAAACCACAAGAAATAACAAAGAAAAAAGAAAAAAAAAGATAGAGAGAGCAAATAATATGCTTTGATCTGTGTTCATAATCACTTTTCTGGATGTGGAAAGAACTATGGGGCTGTTACTGTTAACAGTGTTCTCCTGGATCTGCTCACCTTGTTCAGCATCAGTTCATAGAAGTCTTTCCAGCTTTTTCTGAAGTCTCCCTGCTCATCATTTCATACAGCACAAGAGTATTCCATTACATTCGTATACCACAACTTGTTACATTATTTCCCAATTGATGAGCATGCCCTTGGTTTCCAATTCTTTGCCACCAAATAAATGGCTGCTATATATATTTTTGTACATGTGAGTTCTTCTCCTATTTGTATTCTCTCTTTGGGATACAGACCTAGAAGTGGTATTGCTGGTTCAAAGGGTAGGCATATTTTTATGGCCCTTTTGGAATATTTCCAAATTGCTCTCCAGAATGGGTCATATCATTTCATAACTCCATCAACAATGCATTAGTGTTCCAATTATCCCATATCTTCTACAGCATTTATAATTTTCCTGTTTTTTCATGTTAACCAATCTGATAGGTGTGATGTGGTACACCAGAATTGTTTTAATTTGCATTTATCTAATCAACAGTGATTTAGAGCATTTTGATATGATTATACATAGCATTAATTTTTTCATATGAAAACTGCCTGCTCGTATCCTTCGACCATTTATCAATTGGGTAATGACTTGTATTCTTACAAATTTGACTCAATTCTCTCTCTCTCTCTCTCTCTCTCTCTCTCTCTCTCTCTCTCTCTCTCTCTCTCTCTCTCTCTCTCTCTCTCTCTCCATATATATATATATATATATTAGAAATGAGGCCTTTATCAGAGACACTGGATGTAAAAAAAATGTGTTTCCTAGCTTTCTGCTTCACTTCTCATCTTAATTGTATTGGCTTTGTTTGTGCAAAAAAAAAAAAACTTTTCAGTTTAATGTAATCAAAGTCATCCATCCTGCATTTCATAATGTTCCCTATCCTTTTTTTGGTCATAAATTCCTCTGTTCTCCATAAATTTAAAGATAAACTACTATTTGCTCCCCAGTTTGCTTATAGTATCAGCCTTTCTATCTGAATTGTGTACCCATTTTGATATTATTTTGTTATATGGTATAAGATGTTGATCTATGCCTAGTTTCTTCCAAACTGTTTTCCAATTTTCCCAGGAGTTTTTGTTAAATAGTAAGTTGTTGTCCCAGAAGATGGAGACTTTGGTTTTATCAAGTAGTGGATCACTATAGTCATTGACTACTGAGCCTTGTGTACTTAGACTGTTCCACTGATCCACCACCGTATTTCTAAGCCGTACTGGCTAAGTATGTTTTGATGATTGCTACTTTATAATACAATTAAAGATCTGATGTAGCTGGGCCAACTTCCCCTGTATTTCTTTTAATTAATTCACAAGATATTCTGGACCTTCTGTTCTTCCAGATGAATTTTGTTATTGCTTTTTCTAGCTCTATAAAATATTTTCAGTAGTTTGATTGTTATGGCACTGAATAAATAAACTTATTGAGGTAGAATTGTTATTTTTTATTATATTAGCTCAGTCTACCCATAAGCAACTGATGTTTTTCCAGTTATTTAGATCTGACTTTATTTGTGTGAAAAGTGTTTTGTAATTGTGTTCATATAGTTCCTAGGTTTGTTTTGACAGGTAGACTCCCAAATATTTTATATTCTCCACAGTAACTTTAAATGAAATTTCTATTTCTATTTCTTGCTTTTGGGATTTGCTAATAATATATAGAAATGCTGATAATTTACATGAGTTTATTTTATATCCTGCAACTTGCTAAATTTTTTATTATTTTAAGTATTTTTTTTTCTTTATTCTCTCGGATTCTTTTAACATACCATTATATAATCTGCAAAGAGTGATAACTTTGTTTCTTCTTTGCCTATTGTAAATCCTTCCATTTCTTTTCTCTTCTTATTGCTAAAGCTAACATTTCTAGAATTATCTAATACTGAATAACAGCGGTGATAATGGACATCCTCATTTTACCCCTGATGTTATTGGAAATTCTTCTAGCTTATCCCCATTACATATGATGCTTGCTGATGGTTTTAGGTAGATGCTACTTATCATTTAAAGGAAGACTTCATGCATCCTTATGGTCTCCAGTGGATTTTTTTTTAATAATAATGGGTGTTGTGTTTTGTCAAAAGCTTTTTCTGCAACTGTTGAGATAATCATATGATTTCTGTTAGTTTTATTATTGTTATGGTCAATTATGCTGATAGTTTTCCTTATGTTGAACCAGCCTTGCATTGTTGGTGTAAATACCTAGTGTATTTTTCTCGTTGAAAGTTGCTGTAATTGTTTTGCTAATATTTCATTTAATTTTTTTTTGTATCTATATTCATTAGGGAAATTGGTCTATAATTTTCTTTCTGTTTGACTCTTCCTAGTTTAGGTATCAGCACCATATCATAAAAAGAATTTAGAAGGACTCTTTCTTTGCCTATTTTCCCAAATAGTCTAAATAGTACTGGAATTAATCATTCTTTAAATGTTTGACAGAATTTACTTGTAAATCCATCTGGCCCTGGAGATTTTTTCCTAGGAATTTTATTGGAGGCTTGTTTATTTTTTTTTCTGAAATTGGGTTATTTAAGTATTTTATTTCCTCTTCTGTTACTCTCTGCAATTCACATTTTTGTAAATATTCATCCATTTCAGTAAGATAGTAAAATTTATTAGCATGCAGTTGGGCAAATAGTTATTATTGTTTTGATGTCCTCTTCCTTGGTGGTGGATTCACCGCTTTAGTTTTTCATACAGATGATTTGGTTTTCTTCCTTCTTTTTTTGATCAGATTAATCAAAGTTTTATCTATTTTATTGTTGTTTTTTTCATGAAACCATCTCTTACTTTCATTTATTAGTTCAATAGTTTTCTTTCAATTTTATTAATCTCTATTTGGTTCTCAGTAAATCTAATTTGGTATTTAATTGGAATTTTTATTTGTTCTTTTTCTAGCTTTTTAAGCTTCATGCCCAATTCATTGATCTCTTTTTTTCCTATTTTATTCAATTAAGCATCAGATATAAAACTTTCCCTAAGAACTACTTTCACTGCATCCCATAAGTTTTGGTATGTTGTCTCATTAATGTCATTCTCTTGGATAAAGTTAATGATTGTTTCTATGATTTGTTATTTGACCCACTCATTCTTTAAGACTAGATTATTTATTTTCCAATTAATTTTCACTCTGCTTTTCTGTGGCTTTTTATTACATGTAATTTTTATTGCATTATGGTCTGAAAAGCATGTATTTCATATTTCTGCCTTTCTGCACTGGATTGTAAGGATTTTATGCCTTGGTACATGATGAATTTTTGTGTACGTACAATGTACCACTGAGAAAAAGGTATATTCTAATTTGGTACGTAATTGAGGTTTTTAAATTTGTTGTTTTTCTGGTTTGTTTGTTTGGTTTTTTTAGTTGCATGCCCTACTCATTGATCTCCTCTTTCTCTATTTTATTAATGTAATCATTTGAGATATAAAACTTCCCCTAAGAAATGCTTTTGCTACATCCCGTAAGTTTTGGTATGTTGTCTCATTACTGTCATTCTCTTGAATGAAATTATTGATTGTTTCTATGATTTGTTTTTTGACCCATTTATTCTTTAGGATTAGATTATTTAGTTTCCAATTAATTTTTAGTCTATCTTTCCATGGTCCTTCATTACATGTAATTTTTATTGCATCATGATCTGAAAAGGATGCATTTAATATTTCTGCCTTTCTGCACTGGATTATGAGGTTTGTGTGCCCTAGTACATGGTCAATTTTTCTGTATGTGCCATGTACCGCTGAGAAAAAAGTATATTCCTTTCTGTCCCCATTCAGTTTTCTCCAGAGCTCTATCATACCTAACTTTTCTAATGTTCTATTCACCTCCGTAACTTCTTTCTTGTTAATTTTATGGTTAGATTTATCTAGTTCAGAGAGGGGAAGATTGAGGTCCCCCACTTGTATAGTTTTGCTGTCTATTTCTTCCTGTAACTCCCTGAACTTCTCCTCTAAGAATCTGGATGCTACAGCATTTGGTGCATATATGTTTAGTAATGATATCATTTCATTGTCTGTGGTGCCTTTAGCAGGATGTAGTTTCCTTCCTTATCTCTTTTGATAAAATCTATTTTTGCTTTTGCTTTATCTGAGATCAGGATTGCTACTCCTGCTTTTTTTACTTCAGCTGAAGCATAATATATGCTACTGCAGCCTTTTACCTTTACCCTGTGTGTGTCCCTCTGTTTCAAATGTGTTTCCTATAAACAACATATTGTAGGATTATGGTTTTTAATCCATTCTGAAATCTGCTTCCGTTTTATGGGGGAGTTCATCCCATTCACATTCACGGTTATGATTACTATCTATATCTTTCTCTCCATTCTATTTCCCCCCATTTATGCTTTTCTTTCTTCTTTCTCCTGTTCCCTCTTCACTAGTGTTTTGCTTTTGACCACCGCCTCTCTCAGTCCCACCTCCCTTCTATCCCCCCTCCCTTTTCTTTAGAAGTTAGATTTCTATACCTGATTACGTTATTCCCTCCTTCAGCCAAATCTGATGAGAGTAAGGTTCAAACAATTCTCACCTCCCTCCCTTCTTTCCCTTTACTGTAATATGTCTCCGTGCCACTTCATGTGATGTAATTTACCCTTTTCTGCCTCCTCCTTTCCTCTTCTCTCAGTATAATCCCTTTTCACCATTTAATTATGTTTTTTTTATCATCACATCAAAGTCAACTTATACCCACACTATCTATGTATATCCCTTATAAATGTCATAATAAAGATACAGTTCTCAAGAGTTACAAGTATTATTTTCCCATGTAGGCATGTAAACAGTTTGTCAATGTTGAATAATGTGTTTTTTTTTCTTTCCTGTTTTCGTTTTTATGCCTCTCTTCAGCCTTGTATTTGAAGAACAAATTTTCCATTGAGCTCTAGTCTTTTCATCAGGAAAGCCTGGAAGTCCCCTATTTCATTGAATATCCATCTCCTCCCCTGAAAGATTATGCTTGATTTTGCTAGGTAGTTGATCCTTGTTTATATTCCACTCCTTTGCCTTCCGGAATATCATATTTCAAGCACTCCTATCTTTTAGTATAGAACTACAAGGTCTTGTGTAATCCTGACTCTGCTTCCACAATATTTGAATTGTTTCTTTTTGGTTGCTGGCAAGATTTTCTTCTTGACCTGATAATCCTGGAATTTGGCTGTAATATTCTTTGGCATTTTCAATTTGGGATCTCTTTCAGCAGGTGATTGGTGGATTTTTTCGATGACTATTTTACCCTCTGGTTCTAAGACCTTAAGGCAGTTTTCTTTCATGATTTCTTGAAAGATGCTGTCCTCTTTCTTTTTTTAATCATGGCTTTCAGGCAGACCAGTAATTCTGAAATTATTTCTTCTGAATTTGTTTCCCAGGTCTGTTGTTTTTCCAATGAGGTATTTTACATGTTCTTCTATGTTTTCATTCTTTTTATTTTGTTTGACTGATGTTTTTTTCATAGAGTCATTAGCTTCCAGTCTCCCAATTCTAATTTTTAAGAATTTATTTTTCTTTAGTTAGCTTTTGTGCCTCCTTTTCCACTTGGCCAATTCAAATTTTTAAGGAGTTGTTTTCATCAGTGTACTTTTTTTTTCTATTTTGTCAATTTTATTTTTAAAGGAATTGTTCATTTTTTCTTCTACCTCTCTTATTTGATTTGTAAAATCCTTCTTGAGCTCTTCCAAGAAGGCTTTTTGGGCTTGAGAACAATTTATATTCCCCTTTGAGGTTCCAGATGTGGGTATATTGACACCATTGTCCTTTCCTGATTTTGTTTTGATCTTCCCTGTCAGCATAATATTTCTCTATTGTCATTGTTTTTATTAGTTGCATTTTGCTCTTGGTGTTTGTTTTTTCTGGCTTTTAAAGTTGATCTCTACTTCTGGAATGCAGAGGGCACTATCCCACACTTCTTGTGCCGGCAGCTAAGGACCTGGTTGCTGGATTTGTGTGCTAGGGCCTCAGGTGCTGGCAGCTGGAGGCTGTAGCGTTCTGATAGTTTACCTGGTGTGTGAGCTGGAGCTGGTGGTGTTGGCTGGTGTTTGCCTGGTGTTGGACGTTGCCTACTCCACCACCCTGGGGCTCAGGATCTCCTAATGATTTGCTGAAGTGGGGCTTGCTGCTAGCTTTCTGGGATGCCTCCCATCCTCTGCTGGTCCCCTTCAACCACAGCAAAAGGGAACTTTTCTGTTAATCCCTCTAACTTCCCAAGCTAAAAGATTGCTGTACCTCATCTTTCTGCTGGCTCCATAATGTCAGAATTTTTCCTGAGGCAATATTTTCTGTTTTTTTTCAAGGTCAAAAAGGGAGGGTAAGAGCAACTGACTGCTTACTCCTCCATCTTGGCTCCCAGAAGTCAAAATAGATGACTTTCAAACATTCCATCTGTGAGCTGATAGCTCCAGAAGTAGCTGCTGCTGCTATCACAACTTCTGGTGCCCCAGATGCAGTCACTCCCAAGGCCTGCCCCTGGTTTGCTGGAGCCGGGACTGTACTGGTGCAGCCTGTGTTGGATTGTACTTCTCTCTCACTCAGGTCTGACAGACCACACCTGCTGACCTTCTAAGTTGTCTTTGGCATCTGTGGTCTGAGAATTATGGAAACACCGCTGTTGCCAGTGATTCAGTCCCCTTAGTTCTGTTCCAGCCTTGCTGGGGCCAGCTTTGTGCTGGCACAGCCTGTGCTGGACTGGGCTCTTCTCTCAGCCTGGTGAGACAAAGCTTTCCTGTTGACCTTCTAGGTTGTCTTGGGTGGGAAATCTGCCTCACTTATTTTTTTTGGGGGGGGGCTGGGGTTTGGCTGCTCTAGAATTTGTTCAGTCACTTTTTAAATGTGCTTTAAGGGGTATGGGGAGGCAAGTCCATGATTTCACTTCACCATCTTGGCTGTGGTCCATGGATAATTTCTTGAAAGATGATGTCTAGGCTCTTTTTTTGATTATGGCTTTCAGGTAGTCCAATAACTTTTAAATTATCTCTCCTTGATCTATTTTTTTTAGATCAGTTGTTTTTCCAATGATATATTTTACATTGTCTTCTATTTTTTTTTTACATTCTTTTGGTTTAATTTTATGATTTCTTGATTTCTTATAAAGTCATTAGATTCCATTTACTCCATTCTAATTTTTAAAGAATTATTTTCTCCAGTGAGCTTTTGGCCTTCCTTTTGCATTTGGCCAGTTCTACTTTTTAAGGCATTCTTCTCCTTACTGGCTCTTTTATCATTTGGCCTAGTCTTTTTTTTTTTTAAGTGTTATTTTCTTCAGTATTTTTTTTTGTGTTTCCTTTACCAGGCTGTCAACTCTTTTGTTCATTATTTTCTTGCAACAGTCATTTCTCTTTCCAATTGTTCTTCTACCTCTCTTATCGGATTTAGAAAATCTTTTCTGAGCTCTTCCATTGTCTGAGACCAATTCATATTTTTCTTGGAGGCTTTAGTTGTAGGAGGTTTGACTTTGTTGTCTTCTTCTGACTGTGTGTTTTTATCTTTCTTGTCAACAAAGTAAATTTCTATAGTCAAAATTTTTTCTATTATTTGCTTATTTTCCCAGTCTGTTATTTGACTTTTTAACTCTTTGTTAAGGTAGGGCTCTGCTTCCAATGTAGAGGGTGAACTGTTCCAAGCATCAGGGGTTTTGTGCAGCTGTTTTCAGAGATACATCTAGGAACTTGTAAGTTTTCAGTTCTTTCAAGGTGGTATGATCTTAAGAGAGCTGTATATTCCTCTCCTGGCCTGTGCTCTGGTCTGTCATGATCTCAGGCACTCTTTTCTGCCCTGAAACTATGAGGAGGGCCCTCATTCACTGCTGCCACAAGCTCTTCTATGCTATTGCTCCTTGCCCTGGAACTGACACCCAAGACTGCTATCCATTTCCAAGTGTGGGCAAAGCAACAGAGTCATGTCTCAGTGCTAACAAAGAAGCCCTGTAATCTCCTTCTGGATCAGTTGTTTGACCCCCCTTACCTCCTGTGCTGTTGTAGCCTTCACTGGACTATTCTCCTCTCACCCAGATCTGACAGACCATTCCTGTTAACCTCCTAAGTTGTCTTTGGTGTCTGTGGGCTGAAAAGTCTGGAAATTTCCACTGCTACCTCTGATTCTGTTGCCCCAAGGCCTGCTCTGAGTGTGCTGGGTCAAAGTCTGCTCTGATCCAGCCTACATTGGACTTCATGCCTCTCTCATGCTGGTGCAAAAGACCTATCCTGTCAACCTTTTAGGCTGTCTTGGGCTAGAAATTTGTTTCACTATTTCTTTTTATGTGTTCTGCTGCTCTAGAATTTGTTTAGAGACATTTTTAAAGGCATTTAGAGGAGATTTGGGGGAGGGCTTAGGTGAGTGCCTGCCTTTACTCTGGCATCTTGGTTCTGCCCCTTGCTAAAATTTTTGTTCATATTTTTGTGTTTCAACCACGGGGTGGGATCCTCACCTGACACTACAAGCAGCCTAGGGTTAGGTGGAACACAAATTTTAGGGTACCTGTTTCTAGCCCCTTCCTCACTCCACATGAGCAGTAAGGTCCTTTAAAAAAAAAAAAGGCTTCTCAGACAACCAGGAACAACCAAGTCCCACAGCTGCTTCAGTCCAATAAGATGACCCTATTGCCTGGGCTGCCTGTGTGTAGGGTTGTGATGACAGCTCACAGTGTATCTGCACTTGTTACTTCATCACTTGCCTGTCACCACAGGACTTTGAGAGGAAAATAAGGTGGTAAAATAGTATGGGTGATGTATTTTGACTTATGGACTTAAACTAGATTTAAGTGAAGTAGAGTTCAGTGAAGTCATTGTCTAGTAGAGTGAAGCAGATCTGTGTACTTGCTTCCATGCTTTTTAGCATGATATTTCCTGCGATGTTGTTGGACACCTTCAACAAGGATAAATACATCATTAAGGTCATCTTTTGCCCTGACAGTAAATTATTTAACTTGAAAAGGCTACAAGCCAAGATGAAAGTGGAGGGAGAGTTGGTGTGTGACTTTTTGTTTAAAGATAATTACACACTGAATGAAGCATCTGAGGCTGAGATGAAACAAAGTATGGATGAGTTCTCTTTTGCTTATGATAGTTTTGGCTTAACAACTGAAACCATAAAAGCAGAATATCTCCACCAGCCAGCACAGCACCATTCATATGTGCAATCATCAGTTACAGCAAATGGAGAAATTTTGAATTCTGTGAATAAGTTATCTTACCTTGGCAATATACTTTCTGTGGAGGTACACATTGATATGAGCTTGCATACACATTGCCAGAGCTAGCTCAGTGTTTGGGAAGCTCTGAAGAAAAATGTAGGACAGAAGAGGTATTAGACTGTCTATCAAACTGAAGGTCTACAAAGTTATTGTGTTGTCCTCATTGTTGTGTGCCCATGAAACCTGGACAGTATATCAGTGCCATGCCAGGAAACTGAATCACTTCCATTTGAATTGTCTAAGGAAGAGTCTGAATATCACCTGGCAATATAAGATTCTAGACACTAAGATCCTTTTTTGAAATGAATACCAAGCATTTAAACTCTACTACAGAGAGCATGGCTCCAATGGGTTGGCCACGTTGTTCAAATGCCAAAAGTATGTTTGCCTAAAAGATTATTTTATGGAGAACTCACAGAAGGCAAGAGATCATACAAGGGTCAGAAGAAACAATACAAGGACATTCTCAAGGTCTGTCTGTAGAACTTTGGAGTTGATTGTAAGACATGGAAGATATTAGCACAGGACCATCCAGCATGGTGAACTGACATCAAAGAAGACACTGTACTTTATGAGCAAAGCAGAATTGCAGTAGCTCCAAAGAAATTTGAAATGAGCAAATTTAGAGACATGTCCCATCCAAATGTTCATATGGACTATTTGTGCTCAAAATATGGTAGAGTCTTCTGAGCTGACACTGGTTCGATTAGCCACAGTAAGAAACAATATGCCTTGACCCCAACATAGTGATGTCATTTTTCTTTTTCCAGCATGAAGAACAACATGTGATGCTAAAGAGAAACTTTGCAATTGATGATATTGGGTGTTTTTTGTTTTTTGTGTTTGTTTGTTTTTACCTTAAATGGATTCTTAATAAAATTTGCTTCTGGTTATAAGAACAATGGTGGACAAAATGTTCCCTCTCAGATGGGTTAGAGTCTTACAGAATCTAATGTCTCACCTACTGGATTAATGCACTGTTGAACTGGGTCAGACTAGTAGTTCCAGTTGCTGTTTGCATCCCTGATGACTAATAGATCTTGCATTTATGCTGGTTATCTAGGCACTCTGTTCTCAAAATACTCTTTCAGCTAAGGTCAAGAAAGAAATACATGCATACACAAAAAAAAGAAAGAAAGAAAGAAAGAAAGAAAGAAAGAAAGAAAGAAAGAAAGAAAGAAAGAAAGAAAGAAAGAAAGAAAGAAAGAAAGAAAAACAGAGAGAAATCATGATCCATGAACTCCTGGTGGCTATATTAGGGGCAGACAGGATAGCCCTTATCTTTTTCTTAGCATGTGAACCTTTCTAGGTTTATATGAAGCTAGAAAAGAATTGCACAGAAGGGCAAAGAGAGGGGCATATCAATTCACTTTTTGAACCTGAAAATTCCCTCTGTTCCTCAGGCCTCACTCTCTATTGATTAAGTCCTCTAACTTCTATTTGAGGAAGTACTCAGGCTAGCCTAATGCTTATTCCTTAAACTCCACTCTCAGATCTGCTAATGATTTTCCAAACTTCTCCCCCATGTCTCAGCAGCCTTCTCACTTTGGAAGATGCCTCTTCCTTTGAGCTTTTCTCATCCACAAAAATTACTCTATACCTGAGGCCCCATACTTTGACTGTTGAATTTCTCTCATAACCTACAGTTTGAGGAATTACCTAATCCCATTTCAATGCTCAATCCTCCCCTCATTTCCTGGTTCTAATTCTGACTCTTTAGGCTTTTCTTCAATACCTTGAAATAGGTACTCCTGCTTCCCAGACAGTTTGAACTCCATTTCAGGTGTTTTCTTCCATTATAATGTAAATGCCTTGAAGTCAGGGACTGGCTTTCTTTTTGAATAATTTATATTCCCAGCACTTAACACATTCCTTGGTATATAGTTAGGGCTTAATAATTTTTTTAGTTGTTGACTTTCATAAGAGAACTCAGTTTTGTTTGTTTTTTTTTTTTTTCTGACTCATCAGTCTCTAGCAATCAGCCAAGAAAAAAGCCTCCCATCACCACATAACACTAGCCCTCCCTGGAAGTAGATCATTAAGCCTCCACTTTTTATTGGACTCATGCAGGAATGTTCCATACAATCTAAATATCCACCACTATAGCAAATCTGAATATAGACCTGTTTTCTCCTTATAGTAAGTTTTCTTGTAATAAATATTCTTGCTAATACCTCTACATCATCTTCAAACTTTTCTTTCTGTGATTCCCAAACTCTCAAATTCAAAGGAACATCAGGGCTTTGAGCCCTAATAGTTATATCCAGTAAGTGCTCAAAAGTGGAATGATAAAGCACCCCTCCTTCACATAGGAGTGAGCTCTTGATTACCCTAAAAATGGTTGCCAGGTCCTTTCTTCAAGTGTAGAAACTTATACTGTCTCCTTTTTTCAGCCTTTTTTTTTTTACTTTGTTTCAGAGCATTCAAAATTGTAATTTGCAGACATTATTTCTCCAGGAGGAATCAGTGTCTATAGTTGCTCCCCATCAATAGGAATGAAAGCTCTGGAACTTACACTCTATATAGAGTGGGTTGGTAGTGTTTTAGTAGTAGCATACCTACATTTTCTGCAACACAGCAATACCATGGGATTCTCTAACATCAGACAGCAAATCTAGTGGAAATTATTTTTAAAACACATTTGCAAGTACATTTATTAAGCACTTACTTTGTATCAGGCAATGTGGTAAGTGATGAGGATATATAAAAAGATTTTAAAAACAGTCTCTGTCATTACAAAACTCACAAATATGGTTATCCTTGCTTGTAATTATTTGATCCATACAACAACTCTGTTAGATAGGTGCTAATATTTTCCTCTTCAGGCTTTGAGAGGGACAGATGATTTGCTGTAGGGCCTCATAGCTCATAAGTGTCTGAGGCCAAATTTGAACTAGAATTTTCCTGATTCCACGTTCAGTGCTCCATCCATTGTGCCACCTATCTGCCCTAAAAGAGTGTCTCAAGTGAAAAAGGAAAAGAGCTGAGGGACCTTTGAAACCACATGCTATTTTTTGAATGTTTATGTGCATTTGTGTTTTGTTCTGGATAAAAGCAATTATGCCATTAAGTATCCTAACAAAAGCCATGGAAGTCTGGTTATCTATTTCCATTCCCTCCTACTACCATTACACGAGCAAATCTTTGTTCATTCACTTACTTTTCTCAGCACCAGGGCTGCCAGAGGGGCTGGATATATGTTTGGAAATGAACTTTGAACTTTAAAATATTTGACTACTTTTTTCCTGAGATGAGAATAGTGGGATCACTTTTAATTTTGGCTTCATAAAATAGATGTCATTAACATAGGCATCTGTGCCAAATCCATTTCTAAGTTACTTTTATCCTTATCTCAGCCATTGGCTGTTTTCAGTACTAAATTTTTGACCAACTAAATTGTGTAAGCTTAGAAAATGCAAAAAATGCATTCATTTCATTATAAGTGAATTAGAAAGACATTATGTAAAATAGACAGTTGACTTTGGAGTTAGGAACTTGTGACTTTATGTCCATGGGATGTTACACTTAATAGTAAAAAGGACTTAAACCTCTCAGTTTGCCAAACAACCATAAGCTGCAGGAAAGTTACTTATATGGATGGATAGAGAACTTTAGCTCACTGTGAGTTCTCAACACTGATGAAATGTGAGATCCAGACAGAAAGAACAACATCAACAGCAATAGCAGCAACAACAACAACAACAATAAATATAAGAATCAAAGATAAACTCTTTAGATAGCTTTTTGACTAATTTGTCTTCATTTATTAATAAATCATATAATAAAGATAATCCTACTAATTAAAAAAGTGAAATGTACCTCTAAAATCTGGCATATCTAAGGTTGAACCATTTGCCCTCCCTCTTCAAGTTAATTTCTCAATCTGACAGCACCCATTATCTTAATAGTAACATGGTTCTCCCAGTACCAGTATAGAAATCACAGGAATATTGATGATTTTTTCTAGTCTCTTACATGCTTCTTTGTTGTTACTCTGTTGCTGCAATTCAACATTTGATGAAAGAGAGAACCCTGTGGAATTTGAGGAGAGCATGGAACCACAATATGATGTTCCTTACTGGTTTAAAAGAAAAATGAGAACTACAAGGAGAGTATTCCTATCCTGCAGAGCAAAAATAATGAACAGAATAGAAAAAAAAAATTTCATCAGTAATGACAAACCTCGTTAATGAAACTAATGAGAGAACAAGAGATTGGGAATGTAAATTCATAGAAATACATAGATTAAAAAAAAACTAGAAAAAAAAAACAACCAAAAAAAACATTGAAAGAAAATATGCTATGCAAGCAAAACATACTTAACTCAAAGATAGGGTAGGGTTTATATTTATCTTCCATTGCCTAGGACTGATTCATATTTTTCTTGGAGGCTTTGGATGTAGGAGCTTTGACTTTGTTGTCGTTATCTGGTTGTATGTTTTGATCTTCTTTGTCACCAAAGTTAGGTTCTATGGTCTGACTCTTTTTGCACTGCTTGCTCATGATCCCAGCCAATTGCTTGAGTTATAAACTCTTTGTTAAGGTAAGGGTCTGCTTCCAGTGTGGAGAATGTACTGTCCCAAGCTTTGAGGGTTTTGTGCAGCCATTTTCAGAGACACTTCTAGGGACCTCTAAATTTTCAGTTCTTCCAAGATGGTATGATAGCAGGCAAGGTGTTTACTGCATTCCTGGTCTATGCTCTGGTCTATGAGTGACCACAAGCACTCTTTTCTGTCTTGGAACTGTGAGGAGGATTCTCCCTCCACAGGCAGTACAAGCTCCATCACACCAGTGTTCCTCCTCACTCTAGGACAGCCACCCAGAACTGTGACCCAGATCCAAGCATGGGCAAAGCAAGAGAATTGTGCACCAGCAAAAAGATACCCTGTAATCCCCCTCTGATCAGCCACTTGATTCCCCCTCAGTCTGTGGGCCAGAAATTCCAGAGGCAGCCAACACCCCAGGGCTGCAGTGGGGCTGGGACTAGGACCAGGCTTCTCTCTCACACTGCAGACACAGACTTTTCCTATTGACCTTCTAAATTGTCTTTGGCATTCGTGGGTTGAGAAGTCTGGAAACTTCCACAGCTACCTGTGATTCAGTCCTCTGAGACCTGCTCCAGCTTTGCTGAGGCCTGCGTGCCCACACCAAACTGAGTTCCTCTCCCAGCAAGGAGCAATAGACCTCTCTAATCAACCATCCAGGTTGTGTTGGGCTGCAAATTTGTTTTACTCTGTCTTTTTTGTGGGTTCTGCTGCTTTAGAATTTGTTTAAAGCTATTTTTACAGGTATTTGGAATGGTTTGGGGGAAAGCTCAAGCACGTCACTGCTTTTACTCTGCCATCTTGGCTCTGTCCCTGAAACAATTCAATTCTGAAACAAGTTTTGAAAACCGGCAGGAGAAAGACGTTCAAGTAAGAAAGAAAGGACATTCAAATTGCAAGGCTATTCCATATGAAATATAAAAAAAAAAGGAAGGGATGGAATAACATGTTCCCCAAAAGCTGTGGAGATCAGGAAGCATCCCAGTGTGTCTCTTCTAGTAAATCCCTTTTAATTAGGTTTATTTTTGCTTTTTGCTTTTGTCTGACATCATGATTACTCTCTCTCTCTCTTTTTAGATTACTCTCTAAAGCATAGTAGAGTTTGTTCCAAGCTCTTATTTTAATTCTGTGTCTCTATATTTGAAGTGTGTTTCTTGTAAACAACATATTATTGATTCTGGTTTCTAATCCATTCTGAGATCTGCTTCTCTTTTATGGGTTCATTCATCCCATTCACATTTATGATTAATAACTCTGCATTTCCCTCCATTCCTATTTTCTTCTCTTTATCATTCTCTGTCTCTCTGTTTCTCAGTCTTTGTCTCTCTTTCTCTCTCTGTTTCTGTCTGTATGTCTGTCTGTCTCTTTCTCTCTCTCCCCCACCCTCCTCTCATATCTGTTTTGATTCTCATCACTGCCTTCTTTTATCTGCATTTCTTTTTATCACTACCATTCTCTTGTTCCCCTCCCCCCTCCTACTTCCTTGTTTGATAAGATTTCTATTACCAATTGAGTGTTTGTACATATGCACACACACATCTATATCTATTTATCTATCAATATAAATGTAAGTGAGGTTCAAATGTTGCCCACTCCTGCACATACTATGTTTTCCCTCCTTGTTACTCCTCTCTTATGTGAGATACTTTTCCTCATTGTTCCTCTCTTGTCAACTTTCTCCCAGGTTATTCCTCTTTCTCATCCAGTCCATTTTTTTTTTACATCATCCCAACATAATCCACTCATTCCTATATCTTCTTTCCATACAGAATCCTTCTAGTTTCCCTAATAATGGGAAAATTATTAGAAGATAAATTTTTCATCTTCCCATATAGAAAGGTAAACACTTGAGCCCTTTTGAGTCCCTTGTGACTTGTCTTTCACATTTACCTTTTCATGTTTCTTTTGAGCATTTCAAATATTGTATTTAAAAGCCAAATTTTGTATTTACCTCTGGTTTTTCATCAGAAATACTTGAAAGTGCTGTGTTTCATTAAATAATCATTTTTCTTGAAAAATTATCATTTTTGCTGAGTAGGTTATTCTTGATTGTAATCCTAGCTCTTTTGCCTTCTAGAATATTATTTTTCAAGACCTCTGCTCCTTGAATGTGGGAGTTCATCAATCTTGTGTGATTCTAACTATGGCTCCATGATATTTGAATTTTTTTTTTTCTGACTGCTTGAAGTAATTTTTCTTTGAACTGGAGTTCTAGAATTTTCTTACAGTATTCCTGGAAGTTTTCATTTTGAGATCTCTTTTAGGTGGTCATTTGTGGCTTCTATTTTACACTCTGGATTGAGGCTACTGGTACAGTTTTCCTTGACTGTTTCTTGAAATATGATTTCTCAATTCTTTCTTTGATCATGACTTTTAGGTAATCAATTCTTATTATCTATTTTCAATCTATTTTTCCAGGTCATGTTTTTTTCAAATAAAATATTTGACATTTTCTTCCATTTTTTTTCATTCATTTGATTTATTTTAATGTTTCCTGCTGTCTCATGGAATAATTAGCTTCCACTTACCCAATTCTAATTTTTAAGAGTATTTTTTTCTTCAGTGAGCTTTTTTTTAACCTCTTTTTTTCCCCCATTTGATCAAGTCTTCTTTTTAAGGAGTTTTTTCATTAGTGAACTTTTTTATTTCTTTTTTGCTTTTGGCCAATTTTGTTTTTTAAGCTATTATTTTCTTCAGTATTTTTTGTATCTCTCCCCAAGACGTTAATTGTCTTTTCACAATTTCCTTCCTTTGCTTTCCATTATTTATCCAACTTTCCTCTACCACTTTAAATTTATTCTGACAATAATTTTTATCTGTTCCAGGCATTTTGGTGGGCTTCCATTTAATTCACATATTTTTTTTTCTTATGAGGCTTTGCTTGTAACTGTTTTGACTTCATTTTCTTTTTCTGAGTTTGTGCCTTGATCCTCCCTGTCTACCTAGAGTAACTTTTATGATCAGGTTCTTTTGTTGTTGTGTGCTCATTTTTCTGCCCTTTTTCTTGATGTGGAGCTTGATCTTTTTTCCGAACATGGGGGTGTTTTTGTGTGGACCATTATCTCAGTCTTCAGGCTTTTTAACACTATTGTTTAAATCTACATCTGGGAGTTTAGAGGTTTTTTGTGTTTCTAAGGTGGTATGATCTGGGCAGAGGTTTGATTGTGTCTCTCCTTGTCTTCCCTATAGTTATTACCCAGAAAGGGCTTATGATCAGTTGGAGTTGCGATCAATACAACTTACCTTGGGGCAGAAGACAATACTGTTCTTCAGTCCCTAATTCCTTGGGGCTGGAAGTGGTACTATGCCTCAGGTTTTCAATTGCTCTTGACCAAAAGTATGCCTCCCTGACCTTGAGCGATGGCCCAGAAGTGCATATTGGTAATGGAGTTTCCAAACAATTGCCCCTCGTGTTGATTGCTCTCTCTCTTAACTGAAAGTACTCCTCTCCACCCTTGAACTACAGCCCAGAATTGGGTGTAGAAAATAGTGTTGCCAAATAGCATCTAGTCCTGTATCTAGTGTTAGCATAGTAATGCCCTGTAATCTCTTTATGACAAGTTGCCAGGTGTCTTTACCATCTCTTTACCATCTCTTTACCATCTCTGGCTTGAAAGTTCCCAAAGCTTCTGTGGCTTTGGTCTCCTCCAAATAGTTTCACCACAGGTGTTTCATCCATGTGTACTCTGGGTTGGCCTACTCTCCCATGTCACAGAACTCTCTTTCTAACCTCCTGTATTGTATTGGGCTTAGAAGACTATTTCACTCTGACTTTTTATTTGCTCTGCCATTCTAAAATTTTATTTGAGGTATTGTTTTAAAATTATTTGGAAAAGAATTTTAGGAGAGGTCAACTGAATGCTTTATCTGCTCTGCCATCCATCACAGCTTCCTGAAATACTTTCAGAAAGAAAAGCGGAACTGAAAAGATTATTTGTGTTTCAAAAACCCCAGATAACAGAAATGCAGCAGGAAAGAAAAGCAACAGTCATTACAGAGAGGCAAGTAAAAGACTTCTTTCTAAATGTACATAAGGATTCAGGGTGAAGGTGGAAATCTGGTAAAGGTATTATCAACAGAACCTGGCAACATCCTGTTTGCAGCTGAATGTTTCTTTTGTGGCACTACATAAAGGATGTGAAGAACAGGGGAATAGAAAGGAGGAAGTGATGCAGTAGAGTCAATTCAAGGGCTAATGAAAGAAGGTGATCTCTGTGGTCTCAGAAAGAGAAGAGTTTACTAGAGAGTGGGTGAGATGTAGGGGGCAAAGCTTTAAAAGGAAGTTGAAAGAAATGAGTCTTTGGATGTGAAAAGGTGTTCACTGACAAATGTTCTTATGCTGGTGAAGGGAGATAAGGATCTTACACTGGATGAAGACTGGGGATTTTGGTGACTAAAAAGTCTACTTTTTCTGGAAGAGAAGGAGTTGGAACTGCTGAGAGCAACTGGCACTTGGAAGAGTGGGAGAACATAAACACAGGGAGGAGATTTAAAAGGAAATGTAGAAAAAAGGTCAACAAGAGAAGTTACAGATCAGTGATGGGATATGTAACCAGGGATGTGGTGACAGGGTGTGGCCCTTTTATTGAAAAGTATCTTCTCTGACACCAGCCATAACTGTTATTGCTTGGGAAATGAAACACAGACAATCCATGGGGCAAATTCTACAAGCTAGTGGCAGAAAATGCCCAGAAATGAGAGCTTAGAGTGGATACTTGGGAAGATTTGATAGAATGAAGAATAAAGAGAAATAAGAGAGACCAGATAATTATAGGAATCATGAATCAAAAAGAATGAGGTTCTAGCATAAAATGAGAAAAAAAATGAAGATAGATAATGAAGACAGTGAGAAAAATACTTTTTGAAATGGGACACAAAATCAAATGTAAAACTAACTAAGGAACATGACTAGCTGAAGGGGAGGAGTGAAAATGCAAATATCAAATGAGAAGAAGGGATAAAAGGTGAGGGCAAAAGATCCAGTGGGATCAAGGCTGCCTAAAGTAATATAGTACTTTGCTTACAGCAAAAGAAAGAACTTAACATTGAAAAGCTTCTGCTAGACAACATTAGTGCATCTTGGATAAAAAGGGAAGTAGTTGGATAGGAAAAAATCCTAGCACAGTGTTTTATATTTAGTAAATATTCAATAGATATCTGCTAATTGACTATAACAAGGTCTGAAATCATCTTTAATATTTGCTGCAGTGATCCATTTATCTTTATTTCTCTGATTGATTTATATATTGGGTATGGGAAATTGGTACTACAGTAGAATCATTGATTCAGACAAACATTGAATATAATCTACCAACAAGTTTGCTCTATATACTGATACAGAAAACTTGAATAAAATGATTTACTGATGCAAAAAGGACTTTCTTTTATAAAATATTTTGCAACTACACTCTCCGTGTTACCTTTGAAAAGCCACTTACTATAGTCTTATATAGGTTCCCAAAGTGGGTGATACCACCCTCTGAGGGGTGCTGGCATGATCAAGGGGGAGGGGCAATTGGGAGGCACCAAATAAAAATAAGGGCTGTGGAAGTATAAGGAAAGAAGACAAGAAAATTTTGAAAAACTGTTTGTATATGTTTCATCTGTTGTATAACAGAATTAAAGTCATAGTGATTACATTATTTTCCAAATAAACACACAAAATGCAAGTTATTACCTATCAGTGGTCAAGTCCACTGACAGGTCTTAACAAGGAAGTGTTGGCAGGCGAGAATGTCGAATTTGGTCGGGAAATACAGCATGCATTGGCAGGAATATGTCTGTGTAATGACTTGTTTACAATATGATACTATACACTTACATGACACAATATTGTGTCATCAAAAATTCAAAGCAAGAAAAAACTCACTAATTTATCATAAATTATTAAATTTAAGATGCTTCATTTAAAAATATTTTATGTATTTTTTGAAATGATGCAAATTAAAAAAAAAACATTAAAGGTTTAAAGAATGTAGATTTCCAGGTGAGGCACTGAGTAATATTTTATTTTTATTTTTTTTAAAGAGGGCAGTAGGCCAGATAAGTTTGGGAATCTCTGGTCTTTAAGATCTCTTAGATTTCTGTCCAGTTCTATCAGTTCTATAGTTCTGCATGGATTTGGTTATATTGCTTTTGCCCTACTTAAAAGTCAAATATCTGAAAATCTAAACTTAAAAATGAGTTAAATTAGGGGATGCTTATTCACTTTACAAATGCATTCTTAGATTACAAAAGCATTCAACTCAGGGTTCCTTTAATAGCAGTTTCTTTAGTGCATGTAAGTATTCATTTACAGACCATTAAGTACTTGACATAAAGGCGTAAAAGCAGAAGAATTTAAATCTAAGGTATTAGGAACCAGTACCAATTGAAAATCAATCTGAATGGAGAATTGTAGTAACAATAAATTTAATAGAATTTTCCTGATCCAATTTATTGTATAGAGTGAAGGATAAAAACTAAATTTTCAATTGACACATGTTGTCTTACAGATAGCTAGTTGGCACAGTGAATCTAGTGCAGGACCTAGAATCAGGTAGACTTGAGTTCAAATCCACCCTCAAGCATTAGTTGTGATCCTTCCTGGACAAATCATTTAACCTATCTGGCTCAACTTCCTCAGGTATAAAAATTGGGATAATAATAGCACCACCCAGGTTTGGTGTAAAGATCAGATAAGAGATTTATAAAGAGCTTAGTATAGTACTTGTTATACAGCAGGCACTTAATACAACTTTGTTTTCTTCCTCCAGTTTGTTTTAGATGAAACTCTTTGAACCATTTTCATGTTCCCAAAATATTTCTGATAATCAAATTATTTGAGCGCATTAGAGGTTCATGACACTTGAAAATGTTGATTTCTATTTTTTTGCAAAAGAAAAACATATATATAAATTAATATGTGTGGATTTATCTTTTCCACCTTGACATAGGGTTAGTATATATCAAGTTTGCTTAAAGCAAAATATACCAATTTTGCTTTATATTTTATTCATTTCACCAGTATGATAGTATGATAATTATTTTTCTCACCTTCTGACACCAGTGGTGCAATACAGTTTTGCTGTACACATGCATTTAATCCTGTGTATGCTCTTATTTTATATGATTGGCATATGGATTGAGGAAAGGAAGACCAGGCATCCATTAAATTAATGTCTATTCATTCAATTTTTTAAAATAATCTTTTGAAAAAGTAAAGTGCATGTTGTACTATATAATTTGGGTATATCCAAAAATGTTTTATGAACACAAAATGCTAAAGAGACAAAAAGGTTTTTTGTAACCTTGAAGAATATGGGGGAAAAGTCAGTCTCTCTTCTTCATGCTGACACTATGGACCTGTTTTGGTCTAAATAGGTTATTCTGAAGAATTGTGAAGGACAAAACAAAGTTGGACACATTTTCGTGGTCTAGGTGACCTAGATGACTTCTCATGATACTAAAGAATGTGTGTAGGTGCATAGTCAGGTCCCCTTTAGGTTAAATAATTAATAAGAAATTAGTTACCTATGCAGTAGCTAAATTTGTTTTATGAACTGTATTTCTATTGTCAAAAAAGTCCTAGAATTGTTAAAGCTTGAAAATACCTTATAGATCATCCAGCCCTATACTTTAATTTTAAAAATAAAAACTGAGGCCAAGGTAAATGTGGAACTTTTAGAAACTATTTTGTCTTTAATCTGCCAATAGATAGTTGTTGGGACCAAGATGGTGGGGTAAAACCAGGGATTCATTTGAGCTCTTCCCCAAAAACCTTCAAATACTTGCAAAAAATGGCTCTAAATAAAATCTAGAGTGGCAGAACCCACAAAAAAACAGAGTGAAAAATTTGCAGACCAAGACAACTTGGATGGTCGATGAGAAAGTTCAGTTGAGCTGGGCTGTGAAAGGAGCACAATAAAGTATGTGTCATCCTGGCACAGACTAGACCCAAGAAAACCCAGAGTAGGCCTCTGGACTAAAGCACTGGCAGCTGTGGTATTTTCCAGACTTCTCAACCCACAAACATCAAAGACAACTTAGAAGGTAAGTTTGAAAGGTCTGTCAGACCTGACTGAGAGCAGAGTGTGGTCTAGCCCTGGCCCCAGAAGCCCTGGAGTGGCAGTGGTGGCAGCAGTGGAGGCAGCAGTAGTGGTTGCAGTGGGAGGGGATGCTCTCAGCCCACAGATGGTAAGGGGAACAAACAACTGATCAGAAAGAGATCACAGGGATCTCTTTGCTGGTACTGAGGCAGGATTCTCCTGCTTTGCCCATAATTGGATCTGGGTTGTATTCCTAGGAGGTAGTCCAGGGGTGAGGGGGAGCACTGGCTTAGGAGAGCTAGTGACAGCAGTGAAGAGGGATCCCTCCTCACAGTTCCAGGGCAGAAAAGAGTGCTTGCAATCACTCAAAGACCACAGCACAAGCCAGAAGAGGAAGAAACATCTCTCCTTACATCATGCCATCTTGGAATAACTGAAAACTTACAGGTCTCTAGAAGTATTTCTGAAAAAAGCTGCACAAAACCCCTGAAGCTTGGGAGAGTACACCCTCCACATTGGAAGCAGACCTCTACCTGGACAAAGAGTTAAAAAGTCAAGTAATTGGCTGGGAAGATGAGCAAGTAGCAGAAAAAAGCTCAGAATATAGAATCTTACTTTGGAAAGGAAGAAGATCAAAACATACAATCAGAAAAAGAAAACAAAGTGAAAGCTCCTATATCTAGAGCCTCCAAGAAAAAAAAAATATGAATTGTCTCAGGTTTTGGAAAAGCTCAAAAAGGATTTTGAAAAACAAGTAAAAGAAGTAGAGGAAAAATTGGAAAGAGAAATGAGAGTTATACAAGAAAATCATGAAAAGTGAGTGAACAGCTTGCTAAAGGAGACCCAAAACAAAAAATAGTGAAGAAAATAACACCTTAAAAAATAGACTAAAACATTGGCAAATAAGATCCAAAAATCCGTTGAGGAGAAGAATGCCTTAAAAAGCAGAATTGGCCAAATAGAAAAGAATGTCAAAAGCTTACTGAAGAAAATAATTTCTTAAAAATTAGAATGGAAAGAATAGAATCTAATGACTCTATGAAAAATCAAGAAATTATAAAAGGAAACCAAAAGAATGAAAAAATAGAAGACAATGTGAAATATCTCATTGGAAAAAAAAACTGATCTGGAAAATAGATTCAGGAGAGATAATTTAAACATTATTGGGCTACCTGAAAGCCTTGGTCAAAAAAAGAGTCTGTATATCATCTTTCAAGAAATTTTTAAGGAAAATTGCCCTGATATTCTAGAACCAGAGGGTAAGATAGAAATTGAAAGAATCCACCAATCACCTCCTAAAAGACATCCCAAAAGGAAAACTCCTAAGAGTATTATAGCCAAATTCCAGAGTTCCCAGGTCAAGGAGAAAATATTGCAAATAGCCGAAAAGAAACAATTCAAGTACTGTGGAAACACAGTCAGGGTAAAACAAGATTTAGCAGCTTCTACCTTAAGGGATTGAAGGGTTTAGACTATGATATTCTAGAGGTCAAAAGAAATAAGATTAAAATGAAGAATCAGCTACCCAGCAAAAACCGAATGTATTCAGTGAGGGGGAGAATTGACATTGGATTACACAGAGGAATTTAATGCATTCTTGAGAAGTCAGAGCTAAACAGAAAAAAATGACATATACAAGACTCAAGAGAAGCATGCGATGGTAAACAGAAAAGAGAAATCATAAGGGACAAGTTGAACTGTTTACATGGAAAAATGATATTTGTAATTCATGAGACCTTTCTCATTATTAGGGTAATTGGAGGGAATATATATAGATGGAGAGCACAGGTTGAGTTGAACATGAAGGGATGATATCTAAAAAATAAAATTGAGGGGTGGGAGAGGAATGTACTGAGAGAAGGAGAAAAGGAGAGGTAAAATGAAACAAATTATCCCACATAAAAGAAGCAAGAAAAAGTTTTTACAGTGAAGGGGAAGAGGGGGAGGTGAGAGGAATAAATGAACCTTATTCTCATTAGATTAGGGTTAAGGAGGGAATAACATACATGCTCAATTAGGTATGGAAATCTGTCTTATCATACAGGAAAGTATGGGGTAAGGGGATAAGATGTGGGGGCAATAGAAGGGAGATTGATGGAGGAATAATCAGAAGTAAGCACTTTTGCAGAGGGACAAGATCGAAGGGGAGAATAGAATAAATGGGAGGCAGAATAGAATTGAGGGAAATATAGTTGGTGTTTCACAACATGATGATTATGAAACTGCACATGTGTAACCCATATTGAATTGCTTGGCTTCTCAATGAGGGTGGGTGGGAAGGGAGGAAAGGAGAGAATTTGGAACTCAAAGTTTTAAAAATGAATGTTGAATTTTTTTTTTGTGTGTGCAACCTGAAAATAAGATAGAGAAGCAATGGGGTATACAAATCTATCTTACCCTACAGGAAAGTAGAAAGGGAGAAGATAAGAGAAGGGAATGGGGGAGGGGGATAGAAGGGAGGGCAAATGAAAGTGGTGATCACAATGCATACCATCATGTAGTGGGGGAGGGGAGAAATTTTGCAATTCAAAATCTTGTGGAAGTGAATGTTGAAAACTAAAAATAAATAAATAAATTGAAATGTGGGGGGAAATAAAATTTTTAAAAAATCTGCTAATAGATAACATTACAATAGCATGCTATTGCTGCACATTTTTAAAAATAATAAAATACTACTTTAACATTTAGACTTAGGATGTAATTACTATAGGGAAATTGTAGAGTTGAAAACCCATTTATTAATGCATCTATAACTTCCAGCCTTAAATAATTTCCTGAGGACAGAAAAATTAGTTAACTTGCTCTAAGTCCCATAGCTTGTATGGGTCAAAGACAAAACTTGAAACCTGTTTTTTTTTTTCTAATTCCATGATTGGAGCTGTATTCACTGTGCCACACTCCTTTTCAAGAGAAAAGAAATTTAGTGGCAAGAGCTAGAATTGAAATAAATGGTGAGGGAACTTAGAAAGGCACATATTTTAGATACTTAAATATGGAGATTATTATGTCAAATTTGTATCTAATCATTAATCCCATTTTTATTGCAACATTGAAATGCATAGGCTTTTAAAGTACAAAAATGATTAATAATTATTCTTAGAATTATGCAGGCACTAAACTTAATATGAAGGAAAAAAAAAGAAATGCATCCACTGTAAAGAAAGGAAAACCAATTATGTAACAACTTCTGGGTAGGATGACAGACTGGAGGCAGAATGACTTCTTTGCTGCAAATATGCAAAGCAAAAATATCTAGCTCTTAAAATTAGTTGTTCACCTTTGATCATGCTTTGAGTTTAGCATCACCAATAATGAATGACATCTTTGTATGCACAACATTATTTGTGAAAGGTATGAAGACTATTAAGCTGACATTTCCCTTTCCCTAAAGAAGCTTATGTAGGGACTCAGATGACATTGTTGTAAATGTGCACCTATGTAGTAAGGCACAATTAACAATAAGCAAACACAGCAACATATGTAAAAGTTCCAGAATGTAATGGAGGCCAGTTCTGTTGATTGGTCACTGTTGGAATGTAGTTCAACAAAGATTCTAAAATGCTTGTTCTGGAAATATTAGTAAAATTTCTATTTCACATTTTCATTGATCAATGTTGCTGACCTGACATTCTTGGTTCTCCTAGGCCAAGTATGATCTAACTTGTAATTAATGATTTTCTACACTTTTTAATCATTACAGTTCTAATTTCTGCCTTCCTTGTAGTTAGTTCCTCACATGGCCATTTCAACTGCTCATCAATTTAACCAACCAATTCCAACAGAAAAATTAGAAACATGAGTATATTATTAGCAATTGCAACTATGAACTAGAAATAAAATTCAACAAGAGAAAAGCTGACATTTAAGTAGATTCATTTCAATTCAATAGTCTTCTACTCTGTGCCAAGCACTGAGAATGCAAACACAAAATTGAAATAACTCCTGTCCTCAAGTAACTTATATTCTACCAAAAGGACATAACACGTGCACAGATAAATGAATACAAATTTTGTGCAAAGTAATTTCAAAAATGCAGTTACAATAACTGAAAGTGTTCGGTTATTTTAAAAAAATGAAAACAAAATCCCCATGTTTTCCAAAGAAAATTACCCCCTACTGTAGCTGTGGGTGAGAATATAGGAAAGTTAATGTTTGGTGCAAGTATGAATGGGCCAGAAACTTAACCCAATCCAAACTGTTGGATCAGGAAAAGTTTGGTGTAGGAGAGGGCTGTTGTGGTTTGTGGTTGTGGTTTGTCCTTAGTTCTTGAAGAGGACCACTCCATCAAGAAGATGAGGCCAAGCCATGCAACTGAATTGGATTTGAGTGAAGGAGGGCTGTGTAAAGTTACCAGCCTCACTTTCTCCTACAGAGCCATTTGGTCCAGTGGCCAGATATAGATCAGGACAACTGGAGGTTGTGGAATGCAGTGGGAGACCTTGGCCTTTTGAACCTAAAGTCTTTCTCAGTATTCACTTTGATTAAGGCAATCTTTCAGCGATTAGGCCTGTTTGAGTAGTGAGGCAAGGTGGCCCCTTTAATAAAAAAAAACAAAATCAAACCCTCAAGGTTGCTGGCTGAAATAGAAACAGTTGCTATTTGCATTCACTCTGAGACATCAGGGTCCAAAAAATACCCATTAAGTGGTGCTTGGTCAGGAACCTATTGTTGGCCAATCAAGTCAGAGTCAGAAGTGGCTGAGCTGTGCATCGAAGTCAACAGGGATTCTATGAGAATTAGATAAGGAAAAAAAGAAACATATTCAGACTTGTGAAATAGCATTTCCCAAGAAAATCATACCAATATTAGAGGTTTGATGAAATGTGAGTACATTATTTACGTGGATTGCTGAGTGAAAATTATTCTACTATATCACTAACTTTTACTGAATAGAAACGTGTAGAAAGCAGGATGAGTTATGTTCAATATCAGACCAATGGGAAGAGCTTCAAATTTGTCTTTTGCATATCAAACTTGTCTAACATCTCTAGGAGGTGATATATAGGAAGAGCATGAGAGGCATCATAGCTTGGAAAAGTAGATTTGACCCAGTAGAAGTATGTGATAATCTGGTCTCTGATATTTTCCAGCTGTGTGATTCTGGCTAAATCACTTCTCTCCTATAAACATCCCTGAATCTCAGCTTCAACTGCAAGACAAGAATCATGTTTATAGCACTCAACACATAAAGTCAATGGGAGGAAAGAACTTCAAAAATCTTCATAAGCTATACAAATATGTGTTGTGATAATGATGATGGTGATGATGGTGATGATGATGATACTTGGGACTCAGTGATCAGTTTGTAGATTTTCTTCTTACCAAAGGAAGCAACAAGGGCTTTCCCACCAGAAATCCAGAAAGTAGCCCCATGCCCTCCTAGGCTGTCCAGCCTTTTTAATTGTTATTTAAATAAGGCTTATGATTTTATTGATATAGGGTATTCTTGGAGATGAAACTCTATCTACCTATCCCATATGAAGAGCTATCTCAGAGCAGTGATAGCTTTAAGAGACTTGTCCAGGGTCACAGGGCCAGTATTGTTCTGAGGCAGGAATTGAATCTGGGGCTTTCTGACATCAAGACCAACTTTCTATTGATTATATAATGCTGCCTCTAGACCAATCTTGACCGTGTGAAAATTCTCATAGGTACAAGGGAGGAAAGGCCAATATGCTTGAACACCCTTTAATGTACATGCTACGACAATTTGTATTTTGTGTTATTTACCTTCAGCTGACTTTTGTACACAGTCTCACTTTAAGGATCTTTCCAGTTTTAAAGAAATCCTTATGTAGTCTTTTCATAAACAATTTGTGAATATAGTTGCCAGGCTTGCTGCTCCAGTAAAATCAAGCTGATTCCCTGTCACTTAGAAATGTCCCTTTATGTGGTCTAAACACAAGTGACTTGCTCCTGAGCCTGCCTTGCTCAGACTATATTAGGATGATTCTAGTATTCCACCACTTGGTAGAAAGCAGGAGATTTTAAAGTGAAGCTATTATTGGTGAACAATATTAAGACTATTTACAAAGAAATGATCATGAGTCATTTCTATTAAATCACATAATCACTTAACAGAGGTGTTTCAATAACAGTACTATTAGTAAAATAGGATTTGTTTATCCTCATATGATGCAGGAAAAATATATATAGTGTTTATAAATACCCATCCAACAGATTGTGGAAATAAATATGATGTATCCCTTTTCATTTCATATTTATTTTTGTAGTAAATAAAACTTTACTTTTATTTAAGAGATGGGTATACATTGGATGCCATATGTATTTTTAAATCCTCCTTTCACTGACTGTTTCATATTGCTTTACTTAGAATTGCAATCATCCTTGAGTAAGTGCTTGTTCTGTCAAACCCACATTCTGGTGTATTCTGAATGTTCAAAACTGAAAAATGTTCCCCTAATGGGAAATGGAGGTATATAAGTGTCCTGAGAACTGAACTACAAAAATCATTGACTCATAATTCTTGAGTTCATGCTGAAAAAAGCAGATTCAGTTCTATGGAGACAGTTTGTTTACTGACCAAAAGGAATTAATAGCTTAAAATTATTTTTCTTATCAATTGTTTCTAGCATGTCATCACTTTAACATTCATAATCCTCTAAAGTTTCCAACATGTATATAATTACCTTTTTGACTATGAAATTCTAAGCTCCATCTACACCCCAACTTTTCCCAGGCTGTAGAAGAACCTCATGAACTTTTAGCTAACCGAAGGACTTAGACTTCTTTGGCCTCTTAGGAGTTCCTCCAGATAGAAACAGCTGATGGGAATGTTTTCATCCAGAGTCCAGAATAAATTGAAGATGGTGAAGAGAGACAGTTTTAAGGTTTCACAAGAAGCCCACCAGAAAGCTACACCACAACTACGGAGAACATCTTGAGAAACTGAGGAAAAGGACTTCTAGGTGCTGTGAGTTATTTTTTTTTTAGCCATAAGTATTCTAAACTTGATCCCATTTCCCCCACCTAAACTCAGTATATACTAAAGGGAAAATGTCATATAGACCTTTGGGGAGACTGTTTTATATAATTTTTTTTTTTTTTGCTACTGCCACCTTAGAAAATGACTAATTGTAAAATCATATTAAATCAAAATGACTAATTGCTTTTCAATTTTAATCATGGAGAGAAGCACACCTAACAGGGCTTACAAATTATAGTGTAAGAAAGTTATCCCAGACCTTTAGAGTAAGCATTGGACCATCATAGGAGACATCGTTTGTGAGTTTTGAAGATCCAGCCTTCCAGGGAAAGTGTGAGTTTGGAGAGTAGTTCTATAGCTGGAGTTCTTAACATTTTTTGAGTCATGGACTTTTTTAGTAGTCTGATAAATCTTATGCATCCCTTTCAGAATGATTCTTTAATGCATAAAATAAAATATATAGGATTACAAGTGAATTAATCTACATAATGGTAAACCAGTTTGGAACCTGAGATTCAAACAAGGTTGAAACCTTGGAAGCATATATCTAAGGAAGAACTGATTGGGGATAAAGGGACAAATAAGAGATCAAGTCCCAAAAAGTTGGTTCAAAAAGAATATTTTCTCTCAAATATTAACTTGGACAGGTATGGCCCATATAAATATTGATGTCAGTGTCATGTTTTTGCTAAGTTTCTCTCTTAGAGTTAGAAATATAGGAGAGGAAATTTAATTAAAAAAACAGTGGAGAATGCATTATTTACACTGAGATACAGTTAATGAAATATTTAAAAAGCAAGTTCATGGACCCCAGGTTAGGAATACCTGAAAAATTTCCATTGCACCACTTTAAAAAGGTGGAAAGAAGGGGCAAAGAAGTTACCACTTCTGAAATAACTGGCATTAGTAAATGTACATCTCAGTTATTACAGTCCATATCTTTTTTTCTTTTTTTTAGGTTCTCGCTCAGATTTTATATACTCTAGTTTTGCACAATTCTAGAAAATAAAAGTTGATTAATAGCAAATCTGTTAGAAGCATCAAATTAGAAGTGGGAAGAGAGGCTATTATAGGGGCTACAATGTGAACTATGTGCCATCTTTGGGAGTATGAAGACCATACTTTCTCTCAAGGATTGAGTCTGGAATTTTACACAGCCTGAAACTTGTCATTTATAGAAGCAGTATTTGGAGTACCTTGTGTCTGTCATATAGCCATCTGAGAAAGTAATATCCTCACCCTCTATAACTCCAGAATTCTCAGATCATGAATCCTGTGTTCCAGTACCTACTCATCCTGTTGGCCATTATTCAACCTGGGAGACTACCAGCCTGTTTTAGAGCCTTCATCACTCCAGTGCCAATTACTACATGTGGAAGCAGCACCAGTTATACCCAATACCAAACTGAGAAAACAATTTCTCAACTTTCCATAACCACCAAACACCCAGACAGTGGGTCTCTCACTGCCAAGGCTATGTCCCAGAGGGAGACACTATAGGAAAGGAGAAGGAATTGGTATAGGAAATAGGATGATACCAGTGGACTGCCACAGATACTGTCTTCTATCAGCATTTTATCCTTTGTGGAAAAGTGCCTTATTCAGCTGCTATTTCCTCAATGCTATGTCTACCAAACTCCTTTCTCCTTTACTTATCCTCATGATTCTAACCTCCTGAACCCCTGGTTGTCATTATACATATCCCCATTCTCTAACCTCCCCCAATTTCCATCCCTTATTTCTACCTTCCTCTGCCTTCCTCCAATGTCACAATAAAGTTTCTACATATTATGGTCCATATCTGAAATGTCTGTTTATCTGCTATCTTCATTTGTTTAGTCCAATTATATAAGCCATGCTGATCCTATACTGACATCTATTACATGACAAATATAATGATTTCTCATTCATCCTTATTATTAATTATTCACAGGATAGGTTCATTTGCTTGACTCCAAGCTTGTGGATTAGGCTTCTTTGGCCATAATGCAAATAGTACAGTTTCATGGTATAACCAAAATGTGTCATTTTCGATTTGAAAAAAAAAACTCTTTAGATTTCACATTAAATACCACTTTTTTAACTTTCCCTATCACTTCTATAATGCCCTATCAAGATACATCAGCCTTTCATTCAAAAATGACATATGAAAGACTATTATTAATGACTTTTCAATTGGTTTACAATTCGGAACTGATAATAAGCCTTTTGTATCTCCATTTTGCTGTGGTGGCATTATGCTGTTTAAAAAATAAAAAAACCTGAGCTAGCAACCAGGAAGGTTATGCTATAGCTTCTGATAAGCTCCATGTAACAAGCTTGAGAAGCAGTTATTTGAATTGCCATGAAGAGTGTACCCAGTGGATTATGGGATAAGATTTATCACTGCTGATGCGAAGCAGATGACATAAACTGTAGGGGAATGAAGTGGACAGGTTACAGAGTCAAATTTCATTAAGCTGTCTACTAGAGGGATGAAGCATGCAAGGCCATCATAAAAAATACCCTAGAGTAATAAGAAATTTGTTTTTACTTCCTTTTCTGACAACAGTGACACATATACTTGCTTTAAATAGGGTGATCTTATTTTTTCCAGTTTTTTTTAATGCCCTGGTATATAATGAAGTTATTTCTGGACATTTTTCTTCATTTTTCTTTTACATTGAAAAAAAAACTTATTCAAGAACTACTCAAAAAGCTTATAATCATTAAGTGAGAAAAATAGCAACAAGAAAAGAGTTTGTGACTATTTAACTGTAAAAAGTTGGTTCAGAAGAAAAGTTTCTCCCAAATATTAACTTGCCTACATAAGACTCATATTAATATTTATGTCTCAGTGTCACCTATAATTGGAACTATAGTAGAAGAAATAAGGAAAAAAATTGGTAGAAAAATGGGATGTAGTGTTATTTTATACCTTAAAGATACATGGTCAGATTATTATTATCAAAAGATATAGTAAATAATCTGTGATTTCTTATATGTATGTGGTCACACAGAATTCAAATTACTTATAAAATTAAATTAGCATGTTTGCATATTACTTTTCATAAGTACTGATGATTTCATAGATAATACCATTTATTCAGAAGCCATACCAAACTCCATTTGTCATCCAACAACTATTAGCAGTAGGATTATGATACTGTATGGAGCAATAAACTGTCTAGACTAATGCCCTAGAAAACTGGCAGAACAGTGCTCAAATCACCTGAGGTCAAGGAGAAAATAGCATTTATAAACACATCTCATAGAAATAAAATTATATTCATTAGTAATATGTGTTTAATAGCTCTCAAAAATAGGAAGGTTATCTATCTATGATCTATCTATCTATCTATCTATACTATACTATACTATACTATACTATACTATACTATACTATACTGTACTATACTGTACTATACTATACGATGTGATGTGTTGAGTCAAAAGCTGCCCTTGAAGTCAAGGAGATTTTGGTTCAAGTCATGTCTGTCATATGTAATGACTATGTCAACTTTGGCAAATCACTTAATCTATTTTGAAGTTGCAGAGGAGTCACTGATACACATTGGCATTATGAGTACCAATATCATTGTTGACCATCCATAATACCACTAATACCAAGAAATCAAAAACTGCCATGAGCCTAAATAATGCTAAGAACCCCAGGATTATCAGCACCACTGCCTCTCTCTCTTCTGCAAGACAAATGATCCACTTTTACCCAAGTTGGACCATCATTCAGAGGAGCAGTCCCAGTCAAAAAGGGGCTAGTCATCTTCACTAACTGCCCAAAGAATTTCCATGACAGGCAAACTATCCCAGAAAAATTAAGGAAGGAAAGAGAGACAGAGAGACAGAGAGACAGAGACAGAGAGAGAGTGGGTGTCATATGTGCCAGGTAAGTCAAACCACTGCCATTGCTTTGACATCACCACCTTTCAAACCTGGATTAAGAAAGCTCAAAAGCTTATGTCTAGTAGCCCCAGTAATGACCATTCCCCATTCCTGAGACCACAAGCCCTACTTTCAGTTAGCCTCCACAACCATCATCCTGGGATGCATTCTGGAAGCTGCTTCTCAGCAGGCACAGTTGTTATGATCCCTCTAGATGTGCAGATTAAAAATCCCAAATAAATTCCTTAAACAATATAATTTTTCCAATTTCTTACTTGATTTTTTTCTTGGATGCTGCTCAAAGTGCAGTATATACAATTGGACAAAATACATTAAATGTGGTTGGACAAGAATGGAATGCAGTGATGTTTTTAGTACCTTTGTTCTGAATACTATATTTCTATTAATATAGCCTAAACTAAATGTACTGCACCTTTGGTTCATGTTGAGTTTATGGCCAATCTTTCAGGTATTATACTAGGGACAGCTGGGTAGCTCAGTGAATAGAAAGATGGGTCTAGAATCAAAATACTCATCCTCCTGAGTTCAAATCCTGCTTCAGATACCCTATGTGTTTTATGTTCCTCTTTATATGTGTGCCTAGGTAGGCCACACACATTTTCAGTCTTTCTTACCATATATGTTTCCAAATGTGTATCCCCTCTACTCACTGGTGAAGGAAGAATTTATGGGGGAGATCGCATTAGGTTAATGGGAGAAAGGTGTTTGTGTTTGTATTTTTTTTTTCCTTTCGTCACTTTTCTTCTGGTTTGTTTGCTTTGAAATACATTTTTCCTTTGTCTAACTAGCAGAAATAATCACATTGGTGGCAACTCATGAGCTATAGTTTTGAGTGAATGTAGAATCACAGAGCATATAAGCTTCATAGATCTAGACACAGAAGGATACTCAGAGGTCATTTAGATCAAACCAGACATTTTAAAAGAAGTTGAGATTCAGGGAGGATAAGTGATGTACCCAATATCATTTAGGTAGTCAGTATCCAAAGTTGGATTTGAACTCAGGCTTTTTCTACTATACTCAGTGTTGCTTTGTTTCGGGGATAAGTTCAAGAGTTGCTGGGTACATTTAGGCCCAACATGCTCTAAGAGGTATTCTTATTTAGATATGGGTTGAAAGATGGTTTCTAAAATTCTTTCTAAGTATGAGATTTTGCAACTTAGTAGTTCTTTTATGTTTTTATTCATATTTTGGGAATCAAGCTTTTCTAGTAAAAATTAGTTTGTAGTAAAGAGAAAAAGCTTGTCTAAGCATTAAAAATAAGTTATGTATGAGCCACATGAAGTGAAATAAAATTAAAGCACAGCGAATGTGAATATGAGTTGTGAATATGAGTAAGAGATAAAGTGTATTAATATGAGTGCAGGAAAAGTTTAGTGTTCCAGGTTCCCTACCATAAACAAAGCTAATGCTCATGCTAGACCTATTAGGTGGTTCTACTTTCTTTTTTAGTTAAGTGGAATTTAAATTTCTATTTTTTCCAATACCAGCCTTTGTTATATATATTCCTCATTAAGTGTTAAATCAATACCTATCCAAATCTGGCAAAAGGGTACTGTTAGTTGTTGTCCTTCGTTCTTGAGGAGGATAAAATAACATCACCATGTTAGAGTCAAGTTACAATGTGTCTGACCAATACAATCTCGGAATGCTCTATCACAAGCTGAACAAAAATAGTCCATGTGAACATTTGGGCTAATCAAACCAGGGCTGGGTAAGCAGACAATTTTTAGGGCACCTTTCCTAGCACCTTCCTCACACCAGGAGATGAGCAGTGTGATCCTTAAAAGGCTGTTCAGACACTGCTGAATCCCACTGCTAATTCCAGTAAGAAGACAACCCTATGGCCTGGGCTGCCCAAGTGCATGGTTGGACTACAACTCCCAGTGTATCTGCATCTACTGCTTTGTCACTTGCCTGTTGCCACAGGACTTTGAGATAGGTAAAAATGGTAAAATTGTATGGGTAATATCTTTTGATTCATGGTAAATTGGATTTAAGTGAGGCAGAGTTGCACAAACTTGTTAACCTCTATCACTCTTCCAGAGTCATCACAGTCCAGTGACAGGACAGAATCAAGATGACTGGTGATGAACCAAGATGCAGTGGAAATCCTTGGCATCTTCTATGTCTAACCAAGCTCCAAGTATTCCATAGCACCTGTTTCAGCTACCTTTATGGCTGTTGGAACAAATTGTTCTCATCCACCCATTCCACCAGGGGAAGTCTTCATATGCTTGGGTTAGACACCTTCCTAACTCACTGATGGGTTTGAGACTTCCAGTCTGCTGAAAAGGTTTACTGGGATGTGGCTGCTGTGCATGCTGCAGCTTCTTGGAGTCACAGGTGATAGTTAAGTGAATCAGATGGACACCAAAGTTTGAAAGCAGCCCTGACAAGGGCTTGGCAACCCTTATAGCAGAAGGACTAGTCTTCCTTGAACACACCCTCACTGAGAAGGCAAGCAACTCAATACAGGCTATACATGTGTAGTCATGCAAAACACTTCCATAGTAGTCATGTTAGGAAAACTAACTATATTTCCCTTCATCCTACCCCACCTCTGTTTATTCTTTTCTCTCTTTTGATCCTATCCTTCCTTAGAAGTGTTTGATTCTGATTGCCCCCTACGCTAATCTGCCCTCCCCTCTATCATCCCCCTGCTCTCTTGTCCTCTTCCCTCCCTATTTTCCTATAAGGTAAGATAGATTTCCATACCCAATTCTGTGTGTATGTTATTCCCTCTTTAAGCCAAATCCAATCAGACTAAGATTCACTCATTGCCTCTCACCTTTCCCTATTTCCCCTCCATTGTAAAAGTCTTTTCTTGTCTGTTTTAGGTGAGATAATTTACCCCCATTCTACCTCTCCCTTTCTCCTTCTCCCAGTATAATCCTCTCTCACCCCTTAATTTTATTCTCCAGATATCATCCCTTCATCTTCAATTCACCTTGTGCCATCTATCTATCTATCTATCTATCTAATCTACATACATACATATATTTTTTCCCTCCAACTACCCTAATACTGACAAAGGTCTCATGAGTTACAAATATCATCTTTCCATGCAGGAATGTAAAGAGTTCAACCTTATTAAGTCCCTTATGATTTCTCTTTCCTGTTTGACTCTTCATATTTCTCTTGAGTCTTCTATTTGAAAGTCAAATTTTCTATTCAGCTCCACTCTTTTCATCAAGAATACTTGAAAGTCCTCTATTTCACTGAATGTCCATTTTCCCCTGAAGGATTATACTCAGTTTTGCTGGGTAGGTGATTCTTAGTTGTAATCCTATCTCCTTGGCCCTCCAGAATATTATATTCTAAGCCCTGGCCCTGTGGTCCCTTCATGTAGAAGCTGCTAAATCTTATGTTATCCTGATTGTGTTTTCACAATACTTGAACTGTTTCTTTCTGGCTGCTTGCAATATTTTCTCCTTTACCTGGGAACTCTGGAATTTGGCTACAATATTCCTAGGAGTTTTCCTTTGGGGATCTCTTTTAGGAGGGGTTTGGTGGATTCTTTCCATTTCTATTTTGCCTTCTGGTTCTAAAATATCAAGGCAGTTTTCCTTGACAATTTCTTGAAAGATGATGTCTAAGACCTTTTTTGGATCATGGCTTTCAGATAGTCCAATAATTGTTAAATTATCTCTCTTGGATATATTTTCCAGGTCAGTTGTTTTTCAATGATATTTCAAATTGTTTTCTATTTTTTCATTCTTTTGTTTTCTTTTACAGTGTCTTGATTTCTCATAAAGTCAATAGCTTCCGATAATTTTTAAGGAAGTATTTTCTTCAGTGAGCTTTTTGGCTTCCTTTTCCATTTGGCCAATTTTGCTTTTTAAGGCATTCTGCTCCTAATTGTCTTTTTGGACCTCTTTTGCCATTTGGGTTAGGCTATTTTTTAAAGATTTTATTTTCTTTGGTATTTTTTTGGGAACTCATTAGCAAACTGTTGACTTGATTTTCATTATTTTCTTGCATCTCATTTCTCTTCCCAGTTTTTCCTCTACTTCTCTTACTTGCTTCTCAAAATCCTTTTTGAGCTCTTCCAAGGCCTGATTCATATTTTTCTTGGAGGCTTTGGATGTAGGAGCTTTGACTTTGTTGTCTTTTTCTGGTTGTATGTTTCAATCTTCTTTGTCACCAAAAAAAGATTCTATGGTGTGACTTTTTTTGCAAAGTTTGCTCATGATCCTAGCCAATTACTCAAGTTATAAAGTTTTTGTTAAGGTAGGGGTCTGCTTCCAGTGTGCAGAATATGCTGTCCCAAATTTCAGGGGTTTTGTGCAGCTGTTTTCAGAGATATTTGTATGCACCTGTAACTTTTCAGTATTTCCAAGGTAATATGATCAAGGATGAGGTGTTTACTCCTTTCCTGGCCTGTGCTCTGATCAGTGAGTTACCAGAAGCACTCTTTCCTACCTTGGAAGCGTGAGGAGGATTCCTTGTCTACTGCCACTACAAGCTCCACCATGCCAACAGTGTTCCTTACCCCACGACTGCCACCCAGAACTGTGACCCAGATCCAAGCATGGGTAAAGCAAGAGAATCCTACCTCATCAGCAGCAAAGAGATCTCTGCAATCTCCTTCAGATAAGCCATTGAATTCCCCCCTCAGCCTGTGGGCCAGAAGCTCAGGAAGCAGTTGCCGTCCTGGGGCCACACACAAGGACTGGGACTGGGACCTCTCTTCTCTCTTACCCCAGTCACAGACTTTTCCTACTGACCTTCTAAGTTCTCTTAGGTGTTGTTGTGGATTGAGAAGTATGGAAACTGCCACAGCTTCCCCTGAGATTCAGTCCTCTGAGGCCTGCTCCAGGATCTCTAAGGCCTGTTTTGCCTGTGTACACACATAGAACTGTGTTCCTCTCCCTACCTGGTGCGGTATACCTTTCAGATCAACCATCCAGGTTGTCTTGGTCAGGAAATTTGTTTCACTGTATCTTATTGTGAGTTTTGCTGCTTTACAATTTGCATGGAGTCATTTTTGCAGGTATTTGGAAGGTTTTGGGGGAGAGCTCAATCATGTCCCTGCTTTTATTCTGCCATCTTGGCTCTGCCCCCTTGATTTCAACTTCCAGTTCTTGGCTACGACAAAAAGAGCTACTTTAAAGATTTTTGTGCATGGTGCTCCTTTTCACATTTGTATGATCTCTTTGGAATACAAACCTAGAAATGGTATTTCTGGATCAAAGGGTATGCACAGTTTTATAGCCTTTTGGGCATAGTTCCAAATTGCTGTACAGAATGGTTAGATTTCACAACTCCACCAACAATGCATTAGTGTTCCAATTTTCCCACATCTTCTCCAACATTTATCATTTTCCTGTTTTGTCATGTTGACCAATCTGATAGGTGTGATGTGATACCTCAAAGTTGTTTTGATCTAATCAGTAGTGATATACAACATTTTTTCATATGACTACAAATAGGTTTAATTTCTTCATCCAAAAACTGCCTGTTTATATCCTTTGAATATTTATCAATTGAGAAATTATTTGTATACTTATAAATTTGACTCACTTTTTGTGTATATTATAGAAATGAGGCCTTTATCAGAGATACCAGTTGTAAAAATAGTGTCCCAGCTTCTTGCTTCTCTTCTAATCTTGGATGCATTGACTTTGTGTAGAAACTTTTCAATTTAATGTGATCAAAATTATCTCTTTTGCATTTCATGTTGTTCTCTATCTTTTGTTTGGTCATAATTCTTCACTTCTCCAGAGATCTGACAAGTAAACTATTCCTTGTTCTCCTAATTTGCTTATAGTATCAGCCTTTATATCTAAATTGTGTACCCATTTTGACATTTTCTATGTGTACAATGTACAATGTTGTCTATGTCTGTGCCTAGTTTCTGCCATACTATTTTTGAGTTTTCCCAGCAGTTTTTGTGAAATAGTGAGTTCTTATGCCAGAAGCTGGAGTCTTTGGGTTTATCAAATTGTAGGTTACTATAGTCATTGACTTCTATGTCTTCTGTATCTAATCTGTTCTGCTGATCCACCACTCTATTTCTTAGCCAGTATCACGTAGTTTTGATGATTGCTGCTTTATAATACAATTTAAGATCTGATAGAGCTGGGCCACTTTCTCTTGCATTTCCTTTCATTAAATCCTTTGATATTCTGGATTTATTGTTCTTCCTGATGAATTTTGTTATTATTTTTTCTGGCTTTATAAGAAATTTGGTAGTTTGATTAGTATGGAAATAAATAAGTAAATTAATTTAGGTAGAGTTGTCATTTTTGTCATATTAGCTCAGCCTATTCATGCGCAATTGCTATTTTTCCAATTATTTAGATCTGAGTTTATTTGTGTGAAAAGTATTTTGTAATTGTGTTCATATACTTCCCGGGTTTGTCTTGTCAGATAAAATCCCAAATATTTAAATTCTCTACAGTAACTTTAAATGGAATTTCTTGTTCCATCTCTTGCTGTTGGACTTTGTTAGTAATATATAGAAATGATGATGGTTTATGTGGATTTATTTTATATATTGCCACTTTGCAGAAGTTGTTTATTGTTTTGAATAGTTTTTCAGCTTATTCTGTAGGATTCTCTATGTATACCATCATATCATCTGCAAAGAGTGATAACTTTGTTTCTTCATTGCCTCTTCTAATTCCTTCAACTTCTTTTTCTTCTCATTGTTAAAGCTAATATTTCTAGTACGATGTTGAAGAACAGTGATGATAATGGATATCCTTATTTCACCCCTGATCTTATTGGAAATGTTTCCTGCTTATCCCCATTACATATAATGCTTGCTGTTGGTTTTAGACAGATGCTACTTATCATTTTAAGTAATACTCCATTTATTCTTATACTTACTAATATTTTTAATAGGAATGGACATCACATTTTTTCAAAAGCTTTTTCTGCATCTATTGAGATAATCATGTGATTTCTGTTAATATTGTTATTGATATGGGCAATTATGCTGATAATTTCACTAATATTGAACCAACCCTGCACTCCTGGTATAAATCTTACTAATAAATTGCTCTAATCTCTTTGCTAATATTTTATTTAAATTTTTTGCCTCTATTTCTTTAGGGAAATTTGTCTATAATTTTCTTTCTCTGTTTTGACACTTCCATATTTAGGCATCAACACCATATTTGAATCACAAAAAGAATGTGGTAGGACTCCTTCTTTGCCTATTTTCCAAAATAGTCTATAGTATTAGAATTAATTGTTCTTTAAATGTTTGATAGAATTCACTTATAAATCCATTTGACCATAGAGATTTTTTCTTAGGAGTTCTTTGATGTCTGCTTTAACTTACTTTTTTTTCCCTGAGATGTGGTTATTTAAGGATTTTACTTCCTCTTCTGTTAATCTGTGCAATTTATATTTTCATAAGTATTTGTCCATTTCACTAATTGTCAAGTTTATTTTAATACATTTGGGCAAAATAGCTCCTAAATATTATTTTAATTTCCTCTTCATTGGTTGTGAATTCCCTCTTTCTATTTTGATACTGGCAATTTGGTTTTCTTCTGCCTTTTCTTAAATCAAATGGACCAAAGTTTTACCTATTTTATTTTTTTTCCATAAAACCAGATTTTAGTTTTATTTATTAGTTCAATAGTTTTCTTAATTTCAATTGTATTGATCTCTCCTTTGGTTGTCAGAATTTCTAAGTTGGTATTTAATTGGGGATTTTTAATTTTTCTTTTTCTAGCTTTTTCAGTTGTGTGCCCAGTTCATTAATCTCATCTTTCACTATTTTATTCATGTAAGCATTGAGAGACATAAAATTTCCCCTAAGGACCACTTTTGCTGCATCGCATAAATTTTGGTATGTTGTCTCATTATTGTCATTCTCTTGGATGAAGTTATTGATTGTTTATAGGATTTATTGCTTGGCCCACTCATTCTTTAAGATTAGATTATTTAGTTTACAATCAATTTTTAGTCTATCTTTCCATGGCCTTTTATTGCATGTAATTTTTATTGCATCATGATCTGAAAAGGATATATTCAATATTTCTGCCTTTCTGCTTTGTATTATGAAATTTTTATATCCCAGCACATGATCAATTTTTGTGTAGGTGCCATATACCCCTGAGAAAAAGGTAAATTCCTTTCTATCCCCATTCAGTTTTCTCCAGAGGTCTACCATATCTAACTTTTCTAAGATTCTATTCACCTTGTTAATTTATTTCTTGTTTATTTTGTGGTTATATTTATCTAGCTCAGAGAAGGAGAGGTTGAGGTCCCCCACTAATATAGTTTTGCTCTCTATTTCTTCCTGTAACTCACTTAACTTCTTCAATGAGAATTTGGGTGCTATACCACTTGGTGCATATATGTTTAGTATCGATATTACTTCATTATCTATGGTACCTTTTAGCAAGATATAGTTTCCTTCCTCATTCCTTTTAATTAGATCAATTTTCCTTTTTTTTTTGTCTGAGATCAAAATTGTTTCCCCTACTTTTTTTTTCCTTCAGCTGAAGCTTTATATATTCTGCTCCAGCTTTTTACGTTTACTTTATGTGCATCTCTCTGCTTCAAATGTGCTTCTTGTAAACTACATATTGCAGGATTATGATTTTTAATCACTCTACTATTTACTTCCATTTTATGGGAGAGTTCATCCCATTCACATTCACATAGTTGATTACAACTGTGTCTTTCTTTCTGTACTATTTTCCCCCATTTATGTTTTTCTTTGTTCTTTTTCCTTCTCACTTGTGTTTTGCTTCTGACCACCACCTGCCTCAATCTTCCCTCCTTCTTTTACCCCCTTCTTTTTTCCCACTTTCCCCTCCTATTTCCTATAGAGTAAGATAGATTTCTATACCCAACTGAGTGTGTTTGATATTCCCCTTTTGGGATCTATTTCAGGAGACAATCAGTGGATTCTTTCAAAGACTATTTTATCCTGTGGTTCTAGGATTTCAGGGAAGTTTTCCTTGATAATTTCTTGAAAGATGCTGTCCAGCCTCTTTTTTATTATGGCTTTCAGGTAGACCAGTAATTTTTAAATTATCTCTCCTACATATATTTTCCAAGTCAGTTGCTTTTCCAATGAGGTATTTTACATTTTCTTCATTTTTTTCATGCTTTTTAGTTTGTTTGACTGATTTTTGATATCTCATGGAGTCATTAGCTTCCACTTGCCCAGTTCTAATTTTTAAGAAATATTTTCCTTCAGTGAGCTTTTGTACCTCTTTTTCCATTTGTCCAATTCTAATTTTTAAGGAATTCTTCTCTTCAGTGAACTTCTGTGCCTCTTTTTACATTCAGCTAATTCTGCTTGTAAGAAGTTATTTTCTTCCGTGGACTTTTTTTCCCCGTTAGCCAATTTTATTTTTTAAAGAATTGTTTTTTTCAGTCAATTTTTGTTCTTCCTTTTCAAAGCTGTTGACTCTCTCTTTCACACTTCTCATTTCCTTTCCCACTTTTTTTTCCTTTTACCTCTCTTATTTGATTTTTTAAATCTTTCTTGAGCTCTTCCCCAATAAGGCTTTTTGGGCCTTGAGACCACTTTATATTTCTCTTTGAGGATTTAGATGTAGATATATTGACAATGTTGTCTGTCCACTTCTGAATTTGTGTTTTGATCTTCCTAGTCCCTAGAGAAAGAATCTATGGTCAGTGTCCTAATTCCTGGCTTTTAAAGTTGAGTTCTCCAGCTAGAATACAGGAGGCACTGTCCCAACCTTCTCATGCTAGAGGCCAGAGGCCTAGTCACTGGCTTTGTGTTTTGGGGCCTCAGGTGCTGCCAGCTGGAGCATGTAAGGGTCTAGCAGCTTATCTGATGCTGAGCTGGGATCCTAGTGGTGGTGTCTGCAATGTGCTGAGGCCAGGTGGTATTTTTCTGCATTTCCCCAAGGCTACAATGAAGCTTGTGGTATGTGTGGGGTGGGGTCTGGCCACTGGAGGACATGGAGGATAGCTGCTGGGGGATGCCAGTCTGCCAGGTCTGTATTGAAGCACAGGGAAGTTTGGCTACTGAAGAATGGCTGTCCGCCTGGAGTTGAATCACAGCAAGTCAGCTGCTGGAAGATGCCTGCCTACCAGAGCTGTGCTGAAGCAGGGGAAGTCAGCTGCTGGGGGAGACCTGCCCACTGGTGCATGTGGTGGTTCTCCAGTCTGGAGTCTGTCAGTTGCCCTGTCTGTGTCAAGGCACATGGGTGTCCTGGTGTTGGCCCTTGCCTACTTCCCCACCTTGGGGCTCAGGATCTCCCACTGGACTGTTAATTTGGGGCCTGCCACTGGCTTGCCTGAACATCTCCAGTCCTGGGCTGAGCTCCTTCCACCACCGTGAAAGGGACCTTTCCTGCTGATTACCCAAAAACTTCCAGGCTAATCGAATGCTCCTGCCCATTTTACTACTAGCTCTTCTGTTTCAGGATTTTTCCAGAGGCAATATTTTCTGGGTTTTTAGAGGTCAATAAGGAAGAGTAAGAGAGATTTACTGCTTACTCTGCCATCTTGGCTCCTGGAAGTACCTGGGTAACTCTTTCAGATTAAAAGTGTCAAAGAAAGTGACAGACTGCATTGGGAGCAAGAGATTCTTCATCTGGGAATTTTCAGTACTTCCTCTTCTCTCTTTTCCTCTCTGCTTCTCCTGACCCTTTCTCTCCCCTCCCCTTCCTTTCTCTCTTTCCCTCTCCCCCTCTATCTCTATTTCTCCTCCTCATTCTCGTCCTGCACCTTTTCCTCCTCTTCCTCCTCCTCCTCCTGCACCTCCTCCTTCTTCTCTTCCTTCTCTTTCATCATTTTCATAAATATCTTATTTTTCTTCTCTCTCTCCAAACACACACTATACATATTAATTATACATTTGATTAAAACATATATTTTTAAATTTGAACTACCATTTACAAGTTACAACTATATATATGTATGTATACATATATATATACATATATATATATATATATGTGTGTGTGTGTGTGTTATGTATATGTATATGCCAATATATTATTGGTAGCTTGCATTTCTAATGATTTCAAAAGTGTGTGTAATGTATGGTAACTTGTTTTAAAAATGCAAACAACTTTTAGTATTGCCCTTTAACCTTCTAGTATTCTAAATGCAATTTTATAAAAAGGTGAATATATGTAATGGGCCTATTATTGGATCATTTTTATCATAGCCATTATTTAATCCCATCAATTTGTTGAAACCTTTATATTCAACAAAATGTATATATCTTTTTTGTATTCATTTACATAGGACTTTGTAGGCCATCTAATCTGACCCTCCTTATGAGAAAATTTGGAACCAGAGTGATCTAGTGACTTTTCCCAAGTCACACCAATAAGTGGAAGCAACAGGATTCAGATTTAGCTCCTGTCTTTAAATCTAGTATTCTTTCCATTATACCACTTAATATTTTAGATAAACTTAGCTTATCAAAATTAATTAATTAATTTCTATACACGACACACCAGACTCACAGAACTTCTTTCACCTATTTCCCAAACATAAATTTCCATTTTATCTCTGCTTACTTGTCCATATGGTGCAATCTACCCAAAATACCATTTTACTCAGCTCTATACATATTATCTATTACTTAACTTCTCTATCTTTCAAGGTACAGGTTTCATGTCCTATAAAGCCTTTCCTGTTTATTTTAGTCAATGTTTCTACCACTCAAACAAAAGGTTTTACACATTGCCTTATATTTACTCTTATCTAGTTCTTATTTCATTAAATGACTTCTTTAATTGGTTTTCCTTCAAACAAGGATTAAAAAAACTTTATGTTTTTAATATGTCAGAATATTTTATATACTTCCTTACACATGATACTTGTTAAAAAAAAAATCTGGTGTATAAAACCCCAGCTGTTGTCTCTTCTGTATTGAGTGCTTGTACTTAAGGATATCTGTTTATAACCAATAACTTGGTCTTTCCCTCTACTGATGCTTAAGACCTACCTATATGATTCTTCAAAATCTGATATCTCTGCCTATTCAATTAGGAAACCAAACAAGATTCTAGTCAGGGTTTCTTGGATTAAATTTTAATTCTGGTATTAAAAATAATGAATAAGACCAAAAAAACCCCCTGCTTATTAGTGATGGGCCCAAACTGAACAGAAGAGTTATTTACTATTTACTATAAGAATTATTTACTTTAGGAAGAATTCATGGAGTAGGTTTGGAGCTAGAAGGTACCTTAGTGGCCATCTAACTCAACTACCACATTTTACAGATAAACTACTAAGTCCTTACATCCTGTGATAGATACTAAACTCAGAGTCCTTTCCCCTACACATTGCTTCACATAACTGCTTCTGCCTAAGGTGATTTGGTCATTCACACAGACTTCTATGATTGTATTTCCTGAATGAAAATCTCTATAGCTAAAACAATAGGAAATCTATACATATTCTTACATTGTAAAACATTTGTGCTATTTAATATCATTTTACCAAACCTACTAGGTCCAAACACATTACATATAAAGTATATTTTCCTTCCATAAATTTGTCCCTTGGAACAACTGAAGCAGTGCCTTCTAAATGAGACTTTTCCTGATTCTCCCTTCTTATACCTTTCTCCATAATTAAATCCTATTTAGTTAAAGAGGCAGCATAGTATATTTGATAAAGAACTGGCCTTGAAGCCGGGAAACTCTGGTTTCAATTCCTGCCTTTGGATATTATGATTGTGTAACACCAGGCAACTAATTTAACCTTTTAGTATTCTAGGAAATTCCATGATCAGTTGTAGAGAATATGCTCTTATGATAGATGGAGTTCTCTATGACAATGACATCACAGGTTCACTCCCTAACTTTGGCTTCTTCAGCAAATCTTCTCAAATTGTGATCTATTTTTGCCTCCATTTCCTTGGAACAAAGGTTTATGAGCTTGATGAATATTTTTAATAAAAATAACTACCAGTTTTCACTCTTATTAGAATAAGCACTCTTGACTCTGTTGCAAATATTCTTCTTCTTCCTCTCCAGAATGCAATTCTCTTTTCTGTCTCATTGCAAAATTTCATTGTTTTTCAGTTACTAAAGTGTAAGAACCTCCTGGAAAGACAAACACCTTTATGTCTTAATCAGGAGATAATTATATCTGTAGGACTCTGGCTACAAACATATATCATGAAACTCTGGACTACACACAACACATCAGGGAGTATAAGAGAAAACAGAGCAAACATATTGTTCTCTAAGGCTCAAATGTACTTCATTGTGTTTTTCTTTCTAGGGCTGCTTTATGTGACCATGTGTTTGTTTAAACCAGAGATTCTTAATTTTTGTTGTTATTCACCACTTTGACAATCTTGTGAAACTTGTGAACATCTTCTCAGAATATTTTTCCCTCAACACATGAAAATATAACACTTAGGATCACCAAGGAAACAAGTTACAGTGAAATAAAGATGTTTTACCCTCCATCTAATGACCTCTTGAAACCTATCCACAGACCTGCATGAGTTCCAGATTAAGAATCTATTGCCCTGGATTTTTTCTTGGTAGAACTTTGATATCTGTCTAATGTTCCTTTAGCTAGCTATCTGGATACAAATCAGTAATTCCTAAATCATCCATAATTTCTTTGTACCTAGTTTGCCTATGTGGACTTTAGATACTGATCTATCTTTACCTTTCCATCATCCATACCAAGGAGTAGTCCTTAAGATTCCTCTTTCCTTAGTCATCTCCAACCAGTGCTTCAATATTACTTCAAAAATGTGATACTCTATCAATCAAAATAGCATATTCTAATCATGATATCTATTCTTTATCATGAAGGTACCATAACCTATGAGGTGTTGTTTCCCTCCAAGGTTGTCAAATATTTTGCTTTTTGCTATTTAAAGAAGTCTCAGGTTCTGGAAAATGAAGAAACCAAACACTCAATTTAATGCATAGTTCCCTAACATCAATTTTAAAAGATTACAGAGTTTAGATTTTGCTATAAGGACAAATACATGAATGTTGTTGTTGTTGTTGTTATTGTTATTATTGTTCAGTCATTCAGTCACATCTTAGTCCTTGTGATCTCATGGACTACTGGCACCAGAAATTTTCACTTCCTCTGTTTATTTCCATGTGTTTATTTAAACTGTTATAAAACATGGTGGCCATTAACCCTAAGTCTACCTAGTTTTTAAGTAAATGATATAATACTGAAAGGGATATTTAAAACCCAATGCCTTAAAATTTTATAATGTTTTTCCCTTAATGGAAATTGGGGGGATCAGGGAGTGGCAGTCAAAGATTAAGAGAAATGCTTATATAACTTATGGATTCAACAGTGTTATCAAAATTAGCTCTTTTTAAGCCTAGGGTTCAAAATAATGGGTTCTTGTTTGTTTCCTCATCTTTAGCTTTCAGGAGTTTATTTTATATGAAAACTCTTATTTTGAAAAATTCTTAATACCTAGACAAAGGTTGGGCTCACTGCCTAACCTTTCATTTATGTCTGTCTCTAATTATCCCTTGTCTTCTTTATTTTGAAGCAAAAATTAGTTTACTAGAAGCATTTAAATAAGTGAGAGAGAATTATATTATAGTGACTGTGATTAAACAGGAGCTGGAAGAGGACATTGGAGAAATTTCTGAACTTTTCTTGGGATTCTCTTCATCCTGGATTTTCAGCTATAAGATTCCTATAGACCTAATGGTGCTCTTCTACTTCTATTTTTTTCTTCCTCCCCCCACCTGTGTTCCTCCAAAGCGTGTTGGACCAAAAGAATTTCTCCCTCTGGTTCTAAGAAAGGGTCTTGCTTTTATATAAATTGCTTAACATGTGAATCAGTCTGGTATATAATGGCCTTTATTGATTCAAGGAATTTCAGTATTATTAATCATAAAAGTACAAAACTTGTAGGCTATTTCCTGAACAAGGTATGACTGTCTCTATATATAAAGTGGAGTGGAGGAATAACTTATGGAAGCTGGGCAGATTGATTAACTGGGAAATAAGTGTATTTGCAGGAACATCAACATCTATATTGAAATCCCCTAGTATGAAGGCACAACTTTCAATAGAGAGACAGATTGTGAGTGTGGCTCTGAATTCATAGGAATTAACTCGGGCTCCAATTTGGGTGTTAAATTTGAATAAACTCCAAATGAGGGAAGTTACTGATTGATGGCAGAGAGAGAGTTTACATATGACAATGGGAAGTGAAAGATCTTCAAACTCCTCTTATAGGACTGGTGAATCAGGCACATGAAAGAAGATGCAAACATTACTAGAAAAGAAAGATTAGGATTCGGTGCCATCTGGGGCAAGCTAGGACAGTAATAAATTACTTGGTAGGCCTGATGCTTTAGGCAATAGAGAGTGAGTGTCTGTCTTTTGTAACCTTTTAAAGCATATTCAAGTTCTCTGCTCACAAAAACTAAAGAAGGTCATAGAATTATTATTGTACCCATTTTTAAAGTTGAGAAAACTGAAAGAGCAGAGCCAAGATGGCAGAGTAAAGGCAGAGACTCACCTGAGCTCTCCCCCAAACCCATCTAAATACCATTTTTTTGGGGGGGGCAGTTGGGGTTAAGTGACTTGCCAGGGTCACACAGCTAGTAAGTGTCAAGTGTTTGGTTTCGGGCTGGATTTGAACTCAAGTCCTCCTGACTTCAGGGCCAGTGCTCTATCCACTGTGCTACCTAGCTGCCCCCCTAAATACCTTTAAATAATGACTCTAAACAAATTCTAGAGTGGTAGAACCCACAAGCCTAATCCCTTAAAAAGCATGAAAATCCCTATAGCTAAAACAATAGGAAATCTATGTATATTCTTACACTGTGAAACATTTCTGCTGTTTAATATCATTTTACCAAACCCCTCATATTACAGCTCATTCAGTTCCCATTACTCATCTAACTACACTATGATCCTTCTCTACATTGTCTTCTTTATATCTGTATGTACTTGTGTATGTATCTGCTTGTATGAGTTGTCAATTTCATATTTCAAGATTTAAAAAAATAAGCTATAATTTATTTGATGAGTTTTATTATTTCTTTTCACAGATTAGGAAATGAATTATCTTTTTGTTGATCTATTCTTTGTTAACATTAAATAGCACATTAATGTTTATAAAATTATTTTCTCACAATAATCTTATGGTGTATCTTATATAAATATTTTTGCCACCATTTTAAAGATGATGAAATTAAGGAATAGAGAGATTAAGTGGCTTTCCTAACTATAGACAACTAGAAAAAGTTGTGGCCAAGAATCCAAAATAGTTGAAAATAATTTTTATTTTTATGGAAAAAATATATGAGTTGACAATTACACAAGAAGGGTAATGTAATTATTTTTAAGCTACTTAAATAAAAGAAGCATGTTTGAACTATAAGCTAAGGCCATGCACAAAAAGCTACATGATTGATTTAAGCCAATGGATTGTAAGTAAACATGTCTTACAAATTCTATTTGAACATTTCATACTACAACAGTATGATATGTACTGCATGCTTAGGTCGAATATTTGAGTAATATGATAATTTATAATATAAAAATATTGACAGTGATTTATGAGTAGCGATTTACAAAATGCACAACATAGACAATACTACCTTCTTCTGTCTTTCTTACCTAAATGGTTCAAAATAAAAATAGTGAATTATTAACTTTGAGCTTCGTTTTTGATAACATATCAAAAGTGAGACTTTCATATGTATTTTTTTTTCAGTAGGAATTATCTGGTGAAATAAAATTTAGAACAAAAGTATGTAGCTTACATTAAAAATTCAAATGTTGAATCTGTGGACAGACATTGACCTTGGGAAAAGAAAAACTCTAAAATAGAAAAATCAGAAGTCTCATTTTGAAATTTCAACACTGTTAAAAAGATAAAAAGTTCTTTTCAGTTTAATCAGTTGGGGCAGCTAGGTGGCACAGTGGATAGAGCACCAGCCCTGGATTCAGGAGGGCCTTAGTTCAAATCTGACCTCATATAAAAACACTTACTAGCTGTGTGGCCCTGGGCAAGTCACATATCTCCATTGCCTATCCAAAACAAAAAAAGTAATTTAATCAGTTAACAAAGTCTGCAATTCCTAATTTTTGGTATATAATATGGTCACATTGAGATTACTTTTAAAAATCATTCATATAGCATATCATAAATTCTCTCAAAGCACAATTTATTCTTTAGGAAGAAGTTTAGATCTATGTTCCTTAGTCTTGGTTTTTTGACATCTAATAGTCAAGCTATATTTTAAAGGACACAATCACATGTTTAAAATGTTCCCCAAAATTAATTATTTTGTTTTCTTAAAGAACATAATGTGTTCCTTTCTTATTCTTAGTCTCATATACAAATGAAAATCATAAAGCTTTATGCATCCTACCTAATGGGATAATTGTGAGAGGAAATGATCCAACCATTCTCAAAAGCAATTTGGAACCATGACAAAACGGCTATAAAACTGCATCATCTTTGATCAGGCAACACTACTACTAAGTCTGTATCCCAAAAAGATGCTTAAAAAGGGTGTAGGGAAAACCTCTTTGTACAAAAATATTTATAGTTGTTTTGGGTTTTTTGGCAGCAAAGAATTGGAAAATGAGCAGATGTCCTATAACTGGGGAATGGCTGAACAAATTGTGGAATATGATTGTAATGTAATATTATTATGCTATAAGAAATAATAAGCAGGATGATTTCATAAAAAAAACTTGGAAAGACTTACTTGAACTGATTCAAAGTAAAATGAGCAAAACCAGAATATTGTACACAGTAACAACAATATTGTACAATGATCACCTGTGCATAATAGCTATTCTCAGCAATACAACGATCCAAGACAATTCCAGAAGACCCACCTCCAGAGAAAGAATTGATGGAGTCTAAATGCAGAACTAAGCATACTGGTTTTTTTTTTTTTTTGCTTTATTTTTTCATGCTTTGGTCTGTGTAGCAGAGAGTGTAGAGAGAAAATAGTTTCTCAGAGAAACTTGAAGTATACCTATGAGTAGGGGCTGGGATTTTAATGCTAATCATATAAAAGTGAATCAGAAGAAATAGGCTGAAAGGAAGAAGAAGCAGGAGATAGTGATATGAAAGCAGAAGAAGGTTAAAGTATTCAGGGAAATGTATGTTTGACAGCTGAGACTTCAATAAAACGAGGATTGAGAAAAACAAAATATGTGATTGATGGTACTTGTGGATAAGTCTTTGTCTTGTATTGAAGTCTGAATCAGTATTAAAAGGTATTGGGAAGTGAATGGGAGGTGAGGAAAAAGAAGTAATGAGTACACTCAAATAGTTGTAGTCATTTCTGTTCCTTACAAATATTTTGAATAAGTTTTATTGTTGTGAGGGTTTTTTTTTTGTTTTATCAGATATGTTTAATGATAATATCATCATTCAATAATCCCTCTTCTTATTTTTTATCCTTTACTATTTATCTTTAAAGCACAGAGCTTTTTTTTCAGTTCTGAATTCTCTTCCTTCCCTATCCAGTTCCCAACCCAAAAAGAAAGCAAGAAAAACAAAACCTAATAAAATTTGCATAGTCTTACAAAACACATTCCTACATTAGCCATTTTCTGTCTTTTATTCTTATTGTATTGTTTTCTTCATGCAAAAAACATTTTTAATAATATAAAATCAAAGTTGTGTATTTTACCATTTATTAACTGTATTCCTTGTTTGTTTTGTTTTGTCTTGTTTAGTTTTTAGGCAATTGGGGCTAAGTGACTTGCCCAAGGTCACACAGCTAGTAAGTGTCAAGTGTTTGGGTCTGAGGCCAGATTTGAACTCAGGTCCTCCTGACTTCAGGGCTGGTGCTCTATGCATTGTGCCACCTAGCTGCTCCTGTAATCCTAGTTTGGAAATTAAACCATCCCTTAACCATTCAGAAAGGAACCTCCTCCCATCATTTTTATTTATTTATTTTATGATGTTGTTATTTCGTATTTGGATTGCTTATAGATTTGGAGGTCATTGTGGTTTATATTATAAAATGACCCTTTACTCTAAAATTTATTGCATTTATTACATTGTGGTCATTAAAGGATATGTTTAATATTTGTTTTTTCTGCATTTGTTTCTGATGAATTTTGACATCGTGAAGTTTTGTAATGGTAGGAGAGGTTGAGGTTGTTTTGTATTTGTTTTTTGCATTCCTAGCAGCTGATACAATGCCTTAGACAAAGAAGGTAATTAATACTTTTTAGGTGAATTGTATTGCATTGGTTCCGTTACCAGCTTCTTCTCATTTGGTAAGAGATAAGAGAAGACTTCATTCAGTACAGGTATCGCTCTTTGCATTTTTATTTGCTATTAGCTGTACAATGTCCAAAGTTCCTAGAAGGCTCTAGGTTTACATACTTCCATACCCTAACCATAAGTGCCTAAAAATACCACTTTATTTTTTGTACATCATTCCACCTTGGTTTATTCTGTCTTAGCCATATACTAAACTTTAGATCTTTGCAGATTCTTCACCTCACCTCATTTTCATGTCATTGAAACTTATGTTCTCTGTATTCCATTCCTTTAGGATTCAGTTCATTTTAAGTTAAAAAAAACTTAATTAAACCATCCTAATACATTAAAAGATGCAAATATACTAAAAGTTTCATTATACTTCCAAAGTTACCTATATTTATCATTATGAATGTCTTATGGAGATATAAACTTAGCTCATACTACAACTACCTATTAAGTGACTTTTCATAAGAGGAAAATTAGTTAGTTATTTTTAGTGAAGTGAGGTTTGTTTTGTATCACTCAAATCATATCAAAGAGCTAAAGGTCTATTCTCGGTATAGATAGAGCCAGTCTTGTATTTTATTGAATTTTATTTCTGTAAATAATTTCACTGTGACTCTAAAACACTTATTAATTTACATTTCAGGTAGATTTTTCATACTATGCACAATGAAAGTGACTAATTAAATAAGAAATATAACTTGTACTTATTTAGTTGGGCTAACAAGGAGCTCAGTGAAACATATTTATGTCATATGAAGAGAAGTTACCTGATGCAAACATTTCTTGTACTAAGTTGCCATCAAAAACATAAGGTCTTTTCCAAATACCTGATTCAGTCTCTGCACCTGAATACAATGAATGCATTCATCTATCATTGAACAATAAATTGGATGCTGCATAACTGGTCTATTAAGTCATTAAACCACCCAACATAACTGGATCACAATTTGAACAGTCTGGTTACTTGAACAGACTGATTGAATAAAATTGACTATGTGCTATTTAAATCAATTATACTCCTGTTTTACTGTGAGGAGGGATAAAAAAAAATCAACACTATTTAAACTAATTCATTGAACTCTGCTTTATATAGAAGTCAGTGAATCAGTTGTTATAACAAAAATTGGTTATGCTACTCTAGGTATACTTAGGCTTAAGCATCCTTAAACCAAAACTGAAAAATATGAATGCTAATATTGTTGACTTTTGCAAAACAAATTTTGACTCCTTCACTTAGGGATTTGAGTTTGTCAGTATTTTTTTTTGGACAAGAAAGAATAGCATGATGTGCAACCAAATAGCTTCTATGAGATACAAGTTTTTTTTAAATTATTTTTAAGTAAAAAAAATGTGCCAGGTTTTTAACATGTACTTTTTGTTTTCTCCTAAACTAGATAAGCAATTACACATTGTCTGTAATTTTTAAAAAAGGTTGACTAAGGTGGTTTTCTTAAAGAGTTTCTAGACTTATCTGTATTGTAAGGATTAAGGAGAGGACTTAGTTGATAAATATGATTACCATGATAAATGTTTTGATCAATATTTAAAACTTGTTATTATCTATCTCTCTATTTATAGATAGATAGCCCTTAATGTATGTTGAAGTCCTTTAATGTGGGGGCAGAAGTTGGGCAGGAGAAAAAGACTATAAACCAGGCACTAAATTATGATTATATTTTTATTGAATTAAGAGTTAACTGGGACAAAAGAGATCATACATTCCAGTTATCTCATTTTACAGATGGAGCATATCAGGACCAAAAATGTAAAGAGAAATAATGTAGGAGAAGGCATGCTGAAAAGCATAAAATACAATATGTAAAATAAAAAATGAGCAAACAAATAAAAAAGACCCCAACCATAATAAGCTAATATGGTGACAGAGAGATCAAGACACAAACTCAAGAGACAATAATGTCAAAAGAGCTGCAAGCACTACCTCAGAGAAAAATGTGAATTCAACACAAGCCCAACAAAATCCTGGAAAAAGCTAAAATATGATTTCAAAAATCAAATAATAGAGGAAAATTGAGAAAAAAAATAAGAACAACGCAAGAAAATTATGAAAAGACAACAGCTGGATAAAAGAGGCACAAAACATCCTGAAGAAATTAACTCATTGGCCAAAAAAAAAAAAAGAGGAAAAGAGGCTCATGAATGAAATTCTGAGAGATAAAATTCCTGGTATGATAAATCAATTTATTAGTCAGACCATCAAATCACCAATAAATTGGTGTTAGTGATCTCTCTTGATGATCAAAGATTGCAAATGAATGTCCCAGTCCCCCTCTAAATCCAGTTTTCTTCCTTCTTATAGTGCATCATTGGAATTTTCCTTAACAAATAAAGGAAACCATGATTGGTGGACATTTAATGGAGCGGGGGGGGCAGTCAGCTGAAGAAAGTATACTAGTCATAAGACTAAGTTGCCTCTAAAGATCTAAGCAGGGAAAATAATCCCAAGTAGGATTACCTTGGATTAGTTTCCCCTTTGTAGATCAGTTCATCCTCGACTTTGGTTACAAAGCAAGGAAGGAAGGGTCACTTGTTGGTAGTATGGAATAGCTCCAATTTATTCTCGTGCTCACTGGTTAAACAGAGAGACCCAGCCCAGGCCTTGGGAAGGGACTAGAATGTTATCACACTCCTTAGCTAGAGTGGGAGAGGTGCCTCTAAAAGCTAGACTGAAAAGTGGGGGTTTTGAAAAAAGGAATATTATCTTTTAATATTAATGATTAAATGATATAGCACTAAAATTAATTTTTCTCAAGATCACTTATGAAAATAATTACTCAAAAATTAGAATTAGGGAAGTAGAAGACAATGATTTCATTAGACATCAAGAAAAAAATAAAACTAAGTCAAAAGAATAAAAAAAATAAAAATTTGAAATATCTTATTGGAAAAAAAAACCTGACCTGAAAATTTGATTGAGAAGAGATAATTGAAGGTGTGTTAGACTGCCTGAAAGATATGATCATATTTCAAGAAATGATAAAGAAAATTGGCCTAATATCCTTGAACAGGAGGGTAAAATAAAAATTAAAAGAAAATACATTGATCTCCTACTGAAAGAGATAAAATGAAAATTTCCTGGAATATTAGAGCCAAATTCCAGAGCTCCCAAGAAAAGAGAAAGCTCTTCAAGCAGCCAGAAAGAAACTATTTAAATACAATGAAGCCACAGTCAGGATCACAAAATTTAGTATCTACCATGTTGAAGGAGCCAAGGGCTTGGAATATTATATTCTGGAATGAAAAGAAGCTAGAATTACAAACAAGAATAACTCACAGAGCAAAACTGAGTATAATCTTTCAGGGGGGAAAATGGCATTTAATAAATACAGGCTTTTCATGTATTCCTTAAAAAAGAACAAAGTAGAGTAGGAAATTTGATATTTACACAGAAGACACAAGAGTCTTAAAAAGGTAAACAAGAAAGAAATCATAAGGGACTGAATAAGATTAAATGTTTTACATTACTTCACAGAAAGATGGTATACAACACTCTAAGAACTTTATCATAATAAGGATAGTTAGAAGGAATCTGCATACAGACAGAACAAGAGAGTAAATTGATTATGAAATTATCTTAAGATTATAACATGATTTCAAAAACATGGTTGAGTGAGAAAGAGCAATGCAGTGGGAGAAGGGAGAGGAAGAATGGAGAAAATCTCTCACATAAAAGATATAAGCAAAGAAGAACTTTTGTGCTGGAGGAGAAAATGATAAGGGATGTGGACAACTCTTAAACTTCATTCTCATTGAAATTGTTTCAAAAAGAGAAGACCATATAAACATACTCATTTGAGTATAGAAATTCAAAGGGGCTAGGAGGAGAAAGGGATAAGAGAAAAGGGAGTGGGACATGAAAAAAGGAAGGCAGATTAAGGGAAGTACTGTTTTTGTTGTTCAGTCATTTAGCAGGGTCCGTATCTTTGTGACTCCATGGATCACAGTATACTAAACCTTTCTATCCTCCACTATCTCCCAAAGTCTATTCAAGTATCTGTTCTTTGCTTCCATGACACTGTCCATTTCATCCTGTGCCATCTGCTTCTCTTTTTGCCTTCAGTCTTTCCCTATGGTCTTTTTCAATAAGTGCTATCTTCTCATTGTGTGGTCAAAGTATTTAAGCTTCAGCTTTAGTATTTGACAATTCAGTGAATAGATTGCCTTGTCATGATGAAGGGGCTTGCATAGTTCAATGAAATTTGAGTTGCACCATGCAAGTTTATCCAAGACAGAGAAATCATAGTTCAGAGTTCTGACAGAAGGTGACCCACTGGAGAAGAAAATGGCAAACCACTCTAGTATCCTGGACAAAAACAAACAAATAAAACTCATGAACAGTATTAAAATGATTTTAAAAAAGGAGGCAGTGATCAGATTTTTGAAAAGGGACAGGGTAAAAAGAGAGATAGAAGGATAAAACAGAAGAAAAGAGAATGGAGGCAAAAGCACAGTAAGTAATCAAAACTGTGGCTGTTAATGGGATGAATTCACTCATAAAATGGAAGCAGATAAAATAATGGTTTAGGAACTAGAATCCAACAATGTATTATTTACAAGAAACAACCTTGAAAAGAAAGGCACAAAGTTAAATTAAGAGGCTGGAGAAATTATGGTTCAGGTGAAATAAAGAAGGCAAGAGTAGCAATAATGATCTTCAGACAAAGCAAAAGTAAAAATACACTTAATTAAAAAGAAATAAGACAAGAAATTACATCTTGTTAAAAGGCACTATTGAAAATGAAGTAATATCAATAATTAATACATATGCAAAAATTATTTAGCATTCAAATTTTTAAAAGGAATAATTAAATGTTATTAGAGGAAATAAAAAGTAAAAACTATCTTAGTAGAGGATCCAAAATTTCTTCTCACAGAACTAGATAACCTAACAATAAAATAAATAAATAGAAGATAAGGACATGAACAAAATTTTAGAAAAGTTAGATATGATAGACCGCTGAAGAAAATTAAATGAGTAAAGAAAAGAGTATGCATTTCTTCAGCTGTATATGGTACCTTCACAAAAACTGGCCACCTATCAAGGCATAAAACTCATAAATATGCAAAAAAGCAGAAATATTAAATGAGTTCTTTTCAGACCATAATGCAATAAAAATGACTTCAATAAGGGGGTATGGAAATGTAGATTAAAAATTAATTGGAAACTAAACAATCTGATCCTAAAGAATGAGTGGGATGGCAAGCAAAGCAGAATGAGGCAAGACTGTGTGGCCTTGGTGGGGAGGAGAGGAAGTGGGAAAAAGGTGGGTTAAGGGAAGCTGGAGGAGGAAGAAGAGTCATGGTGTCAGGCTATGGGGCTTCTTCCTGCTGGTTCTTCAGCCAGAAATAGCTGGAGAACACACTGGACTGTTTTTGTGGAAGCGGAGAAAGAGCCCTTGCATCTCCAGGTAGTGGCAAACTTTATCCAAGATATAGGGCAGTATCTCAATGTCTCTCAGTTTACAATAAATACTGCAGTTGTTTACATGCACAGATTTTATATGCACCACTCTTTCTCCAAGTTTAACAGAAATATAATAGCACCTACTGCAATATTCTCGACTGAAAAAGTTGAAGAATAGCCAAGAAAACTTGAACATGTCATCAAAATCACATATGCCTGTCTTCATCAAGAGCTACTATGGACACAAAGTGAGAAGTATGCCTTCAGCAGACCCAAGAACTGGTTATACTAGAAACTATAATGCTACAAACTCTGGGTTTTGAGATCTCCATTGAACATCCATAAATAGATGTGGTGAAATGTACCCAGTTAGTGAGAGATTGGCACAAGAATTTGGCACAGACATCTTATTTCATGGCTAATTACAGTCTACATCTTACTACCTTCTGCCTTCAATATAAGTTAACAGTGATAGCATGTGTACACATTCATTTTGACTACAAATGGTCCAACTGGGAGATTCCTGTATCTACTGAAGGAAAACATTGGTGGGAATTTGTAGATCCATCAGTTAATTTAGAATTACTAGATGAATTAACTCAAGAGTTTCTACAAATTTTGGAGATAACTCCTAAAGATTGAAAAAGATATGAAACTGGAGTGCTAATCAGGTGGTTAAAAAACCTAAAGTGGGTGGACAAGTGTCTGAGACACCTCTTCTTGGTTCATCTCTGATGTGGAATTCCATTTTAGTAGATAGTGTGACTGGTGTGACTACAAATGCAAGCTTTGGAAAACCATCTCTATCAGCAATTCCTGCACCAATACCTCTGAATTCAGGAAATATTTCTGTTCAAGATAGTCATATGCCTGGTAATTAGGCAAGACTAACAACAGAAATGCCAAGTACCTCATATAGTTTGGCATCACACAGAATTGCCTCAGCATCAAGGACAAACAAGGACAGAAAAAAGTATATTCACAGAAACAAAAGACTCCAATATCTGCTAGTTAGTACAACATCAACTTGCAGCAAGGAACTTCTGGGTCGTTACATTCAGGATTACATTACAGGTCTGACAAACTGTCTGATCATTCATCAGTTAAACAAGAATACACTCACAAGTCAGGAAGCAACAAATACCATGTTTCAAGAATAAAGGGATAAAACGGTATACTGACAGCTCTTTACAACAAAGTGGAGAAAAATGTACAGACATTTTTGTATGTTTAGATGTTACCTCAAATACTCAGGATTGGAGCTGCTTGTAAGTATAACAAAATATAGAGAGAAACTCTATTTTGTCTTGTGTCAGAGTCCATCAGTAATCTTAAAAAATGTGTCATTTTGTCATGTTAATTTTTAACTATAGGCATTTTGGGGAGCTGCTGAATGGGACACTTCACTGCTGAATGCGTATCCAGTGCTTTGGATGGTCAAACATACCTAACTGTGAGGCACTGAATTGATGCTTTCATGAATTATTCTGACCAGATTGGCCATTAAAAAGGTCCCTAGTTTTCTGAAGGAAAAAAAGGAATATAAATAAAGTTTACATAAAAAAAGAATGTGTGGGTCAAAGAACAAATCATAAAAACAATCAAAAATTTCAGTAAAGATTATGAAAACTGTGAGAAAACACACCAAAATTTTGGGATGCAGTTAAAGCAGTACTTAGAAGAAAATTTTAATCTCTAAAAATGTACATCAATAGAAGAGAGAAATAGTAGATTAATTATATCGACATGCAACAAACAACAACATTATAAAATGAACTAATTAAAAATCACCAATTAAATGGAAATCCTAAAAATCAAAGGAGATATTAATAAAATTGAAAATTTTGAAAATTAAAATGATAAAACTAGGATCTAGTGTCATGACAAAATTATAAAATAGATAAGCCATTGTGTAATCTTATTTTTAAAAAAGAGATAGTATAGAATTAATTGTTCCTTAAATATTTTTTAGAATTTACTTGTGAATCCATCCTGTCCTAGAGATTTTTTCTTAGTGAGCACATTGATCAGTTGTTCAATTTCTTTTTGTAAGATAGGATCATTTAAATATTTTATTTCTTCATCTAGGCAATTCATATTTTTAAAAGTATTTATCTATTTCACTTAAACTGTCAATTTTATTGGCACTGAATTGGACAAAAATATCCTAATAATTAATTACTATAATTTTATCTACATTGGTAGAACATTCATGCTTTTTATTTTTAGTACCAGTAATTTGGTTTTCTTTTTTTAAAAATAAGATTATACAGATTATCTATTTTATAATTTTATAATTAGTCTGGAAGAACAAAAGTTTAAGAATATCAAGGGAATCAATTAAAAAAAATGTGAAGGAAGGAGGCCAACTAGTACCAAATTTCAAAGTAGGTTGCAAAGCAGTAATAATAGAAATGAAATCTGGTACTGAATAAGAAATAGTGTGGCAGATCAAAAGAACAGATTAGGTAAACAATACACAGTAGTAAATGACTATAATAAGAAATGTTTGATGAACACAAAGATCCAAGTTTTGGGGGTAAGAAATCATCATTCTACAAAAATTCTGGGAAAACCTCAAGGCAGTTTGGAAGAAACTAAGCATAGACCACTATCTAACCTCATATAACATTATAAGGTCAAAATGGAGAAATTATTTAGACATAAAGTGTGATATCATAAGAAAATAAGGGAGCATGGAAAACTTTACCTTTCAAATCTATGAAAAGGGAAAATTTATGTCTGAATAAGATATAGAGAAGATTACAGAAAGTAAAATGCACAATTTTAATTACAGGAAATTAAAAGGTTTTTGCACAAACAAAATCAAACATAATAAATTAGAAAAAAAAGCATGAAGTTGGGGGAAGGGAAATTTGCAGCAAGTTTCTTTTTTTCTAATAAAGGCCTCACTTCCCAAATATATATATGGAACTTAATCAAATTTATAAAAATCAGAGCCATTCAGAATTTAGAAATGGTCAAAGGACATGAACAGGCAGTTTTCAGGAAAATAAATCAAAGCTATCAATAGTAGCATGAAAAAGTGTTCTGAATCACTATTGTTTTGAGATATGAAAATTAAAACAACTATGAGATAATACCTCACACCTTTCAGGTTGGTTAACATGACAGAAAAGGAAAATGATAAATTCTTGAAGATATGGGCTCATGATGAAAATGATGTCCTAATCCAGAGAGACAGAGAGAGAGAAAGAGAGAGAGAGAGAGAAAGAGAGAGAGAGAGAGAGAGAGAGAGAGAGAGAGAGAGAGAGAAAGATCTGATGAACTTTCAGTGCAAATTGAGGTATCCTCTTTGTCATTCTTTATGTGTTTTGTTTTATTTTGTTTTTACTTTTATTGTAGAATATATTCTTTTGTTTTCGGTAATGTAATATGGACATGTGTTTGAAGGGTGATGGGGAAAAGAGGGAGAGAATTTGGAAGTATGTTTAAATAAATGTTAGAAATTAATAAGTAAAAGAAAATTATATAAATGTATTATATATGTAATATTATAACATCAATTTTCATACATTAGAAGGTAATAATTTGTGGAAAGTAGTTCCTTTCTACCGTGATGGATGTGCCCTAATTGATGATAAAATGATCAGATCTATTATTTACAAGGCAATTAATTTTCTTATAATTATGTTGTATACTGTCAACCCATATCTCTATATATCTCTGGTCATTGTCCTTAGAAAGTAATGATAGAGTTTACTTAATTGTAATCTTCAAATATGAATTCTTTATTACCTTAAAAACTATATTTCACCTCTACTTTAGTAAACTTTCTTCCAAATAAATTAAAATTAATTTTAAATAAATATTTAATGATAATAAATATTTATGTTTCAATTTGTTACTCCTTACTTTGGTTCTGGGAGTATGAAGGTAAAATAGCATATATTTAAAGTTAATGAGATCTTACATATTACCTGATCTAATTTCCTCATTAAGAGGTGAACAAGTGGAAACCCAAAGATATTGAAGGACTTATTCAAAATAGTAGAGGTAGTAAGGAATTAAAAAGAGAAGTAACCTAATATGTCATTGGAAAACAATGGCATAATTCTAAAGGAAAAATAAATTTGAATTTCATTCAATTTATATGGCACTAGTAATTCTTCACATTCATTTAACTAATGGGAATGCGTGGTGATTTTTCCATTCATTTATGGAAAACACGTAATGATCCTTTCTGTGAAAGTTTCTGAAAAAATACAAAGTGTTATTTCATTCAGTTCATAAGTAGGTGGCTTCAGGTTACTCAGTTGCAAAATAAATGATATATAGAAGATGTATACATCATAAACCTATTTTTTGGTTTCCTTGTTTGAAGAATTTATAAAAAAGGAAATCTCCAACTGGAATCATAATACCAAACAATAAAAAAAAATTCTCAAGTTATTCATCCTAGCACTTATCACATCCTTAAAATCCCTTTTTATCCCTTGATCCTTCATCACTCCTATACCCTCATGCACACACACACACACACACACACACACACACACAGTCATACAATCACCTATTCATGCATACACATGTACACATGCAAGCAAAGATTCAGAAAAAATAAAGAAAACACCTAATAACTAATAATTCACCTGACTTGGTGTTGAATGTTAATAGGGGGCAGAACATATAAATCAAAGTGGTTTAAGATAATATGTGTCCAAATGGAACTTCTTACGAGATTATTTCTACCCCTTTCCCCACACCCAGCCACCTACTGAGTTACAGGGAAGGCAAATATCCTAGGTCCACCCCACCTTCACTGTAATTTACTTTTTCAGAGTACAAAGGATTAGCAATAGATTCCACATATACGTCATAATAAGAATGTAATATATGTAATAATAATAAGGATGTAATTCCAGAAGACTTGGATTTATTTAAATTTGACTCTGACACTTATTACTTATGCGAATTTGGATAAATTATTGACTAAATTGAGCCATGGTTTCCTCAAAAATAAAATGAAGGCAATGATATTTGGACTCTTGTAAAGGAAAATGATAAGGATCCTTTGTCCCTGCCAATCTGTTGTCCTGTTGGTTTCAAGATTGTTGTAGGGAGAAAGGGAATAAGTGGATAATAGGGGTGCTGAAAAGAGAAGCTGATAACAGGCTATAAAGAGCTAATGGGTGTGTGACTTATGAGAGAGGAGGAGGGACAGGATAATGTGGAAAGGGGAGTAGAACAAATATAGATAGCAACTGATTATAGGTTGATGAACTAAATTGTTCAAAGGTTGAGAGTAAAGGGGAATGGAGAATGCTCCTTATATGTAACTTACTGGTTGTTGGACATGCATCTCATCGATCTTTCATTCCATTACTAGCCCCTAGAATTCTAGATTTATACTGTACCATTTCATTTTGAGATCTGTTTTAAGAAACAATTTTAAAGCAATGGAGGGGACAACCTTAAATCAATATGACATTTACATAACAAATATTCTGTGAAATTGAAACTGAAATATCATAAAACCATACAATATGCATCTTATACTTTCAGCTTTTGCATGAATCCCACTCCATGAAAACTACTACATTATCAGTGTAGAGTAATTCTCTGTAACTCTCAGAGTTTTTGGGTTCTGAAATGTTTAATTGACTTATTCAAGGTAATAGAGACACTATGTGTTAGAGGTCAGGTTTGAATCCAGATCATCCTGAAGGTAGTTTGGCTCTCTAAACTATTTTACCACTGGGTTTATAAATATACAAATACACACACATATGCACATGCATACACATATGCCTGTACATGTACTCACACATATATCTATATAGATGCATATATATACACACACACACATATATATATATCCCTTTCTATCAATATGTACATCAAAATTCAAAGTGTACAAAAGTTTTTATTCAGTTTTAAGTAAACTACTTATTTTTTTTAAAGTTTAAACTACACTAAGACTTTTGAGACACCTATATAATGAATACAAGATAAACATGCAACATACACATATGACATGTATTGGTAGTTCTTATCTTCTAATGAATATATGTTCTTAGCATAATTTGCCTTACTGCATCATGGGAATGACCTAAAAAATCAATACTGTTGTTTGGAGTGATGAGTTATGGTCCTTTGGGGAAGAATACTGTGACTTCCTCCAAGTAGAACCAAAGGACATCCAATCTTAACTAGATATAAGGATTATTAAATAAGTACTTACAATGTGTAAGTCACTAACTGGATAGTTACAAAAACATGAAATCATAAAGTTTCTGTCCTAACAAAGAGGAGATGTGAGGGAAGGGAGTAAGGAAATCTGCTAGTGAGGAGATGAATTGCAGAGAGCGAGATGAAATGGGAGTGGGGTGAGCATGGCTAAAGTCCCTTGTGAAATGGTGGTCTCTGCTGGGAACTCATGAATCAAGAGATGAAGACCAAGGCAGAGATATCTTGAGGGAAGAGCATCGTTGGCACAGAGGTGATAAATACTTTAGTGAATTAACAAAAGGTAATTTACTTAGCAATAACAGAACGATATTCACAAGGCCTTTAGGATACCCTAATTTGATACAGCTGATCAAAGGGCCCTTTTTGTAGCTGGATGAGACATATATATAGAACACCAACTGTGTAAAGATCCTAATCCTTTCCTTTCTAATGAATATCAGAGAGGGGAAAAGCCTGTAGATGAAAGCAAAGTATCAATTTCTGAGGAAGACGGGAACTCCACTAATAGTGACCCTCTATGTCCTGGATGTGGTGGGCCCGAAGTAGTCTTGAAGTGACATCTGAGTTGAAAATCACAGCCCTAGGTTTAACATTTCTACAATGATAGTGACATCCAATGCAGCCAGTCCTTCTTTAGATCAAATAAGGATGCCTAGGATCCTTTCCAGTTATTCCCAATATGTTTATGGAAAATTGTAGGATGAATGTGGCCTCAGTAGCAAAGGGCAGAACTACTGACATAGTCCACATTAAAGAAAGGAAATACTAAGAAAGCCACCAGAGACACCAAAAGGGAGAAGCAGTGTGGAAAAATGCCTGACACTGTAGAGTGAGACCATAAGCAGTGGATTCAGGTCTGAGTTATGATTGACTTGTGGTTTTTGTTAGGGAGGGTGAGACAAATATTATATATGAGACTATAATGTTGCAAAACGAGGGATTTTTACAATTTCTTTATTGACTGCAGCTGTAAGTGGTTTCCAGTGCTTACCACTGGGCTGATCGATGAAATTTATTTTTCAGTGTTCTGTGCAGAAGCACATGCTCAAAGAAGTATGATAAACCCAATGAGGAAAGCTGAGTTTCCAATACTATAGTATTCTTTGGCAAAAGAGCTTCAGGTTTTTGTATCCAGTAAATTAGTAGGTGGTCATGCCTGCTGTTGTTGTTTTTTTAAAGAAAAATAAAAAGGCTTTCTCCATTTAATAGCTCTTACATTTAGGTAGCCAAGCTAAAATAACTTTGTACACAGAATTCTGATTAAAATCTTTAAATCATTTCTACTCCAACAGTCTTGATAACTAGTTTTGCAATTTAGTGTCTGTCTTGGTTATGTTCCCAGCAGGTTATTAACAATTAATTAGCAATACTTCTCAAATGCTATCAGTGCAAGCCTACTAATTGCGGGGCAAGAAAATGGAATTTCCTTTTGCAAATAAATTGCAATTGTGATAATTTGTTTTAGATAAGTCACCATACATTTTACTTATATTTTTGTTGTTGTAAGTTTGATTTATAACCAGGAGCCATAAATAGTATTTATGAGCCTTGAATGAAGCCATTTAAATGTCATATAATAGCTATTAGATACAATTATTTCTCTTTCGATCACACCTCCTCATTCTTTCTTCGTCTTACATTTTATTCCACAGCAACATGCCTATTCATTTCGTTCCTGATTTGCAGGCAAAGCATTGCAGGAGTCCAGTGTAGATTAGCAATTATAAGTGCAAAGTGAGTCTCAAAATTCAAACTACTTTCAAAAAACAAAAGCATTGTTAAAGACACATATTCTGTCAACATTGTAGGAAGTATAATTTACAATTTTGATAAATTGTATTTTTCTATTTTTATTCTCCAACATCTACTTTTTTTATTGCAAAGCCACCATTTTATTGCCACCTTAGCTAAGAAACTGAGACAGAATCTTCAGAAAGTCAACTCCCCCAGATGAAATCTTCTACAGAGGCAATCGTTTAAAGACAAAAAAAAAAAAACCCTCAATCATACATCTGCCTTTATAATGATAATGGTGGGGTGACCCAAATTAAAGATGGTGTTTTTAAAGTCATCTATGAGCATTTCTCTTAATGAGAGATATTAATCCAACAAACTATTTTGTTTGTGTTTTTGTTATCCATGACATAAAAAGCTTTGCACCTACAAATTCTACAAACACACACTATGCGAGCAAATCTGCATATGTATGTGTATATGTTCACACGTATATATGCTATATAAGATATATATATATATATATATATATATATATATATATATATATATATATATATATATATACACACACACACACACACACACATACACACACACAGAGGTATATTTGTGTACATATGTACATATCTAGGGATAGATAGTTGGTGCAATGGATATACCATTGAGCCTAGATTCTAAAAGACCTGAGTTCAGATACAGCCTCAGATACTTATTAACTGTAGGACCCTGGGCAAGTCATTTAACTGTTTACCTCAGTTTCCTCACCTGTAAAATAAGCTGGAGAAAGTAGTGGGAAACGACTCCAAGATCTTTGCCAAGGAAACCACAAATGGTGTCAGAAAGTGTCACACACAACTAAGAAAATTGAATAATGACAATGTGCATATTTATATATACATATATGCAAATTTATAAACACATACATACTTATGTAGGCTATCCCAATAGTTGAGTGTAAACTTCTTGAGAGTAAAGATCACTTCATTTCATTTTGGCATTTTTCCTACATGCCTAGGACAGTGCTTGGTATATAAGAGGCACTTAAACGTGTTTTTTAACGAATTTCTTGTTTAGACATCATAATCTCAGAAAAAAATCAATTTTACCTCACATACAGTAGATTTGAGACTAAAAAGAATATAACATAAGACCAACAATGACCTATAAGAAGTGTCAAAAGGTAAATCATTACCAAGGAAGTGTATGACCAGAAAAGGATGTGAACAGGTCTTGTTGTGTGAAAGAGGGATAATAAATGGAAGTCCAAGTGATGTACTGGTATGCATGAAATATTAAAACAACCTTAGAAAGACTTTTAGGCTTTGAATAAATTTTCTGTGGATGATTTATTAAAATAAATAAATAATAGCTACATATTAAAAGAAGATGAAGAGGAATTCTCTTTGGTAATGTCAAGGACAAAAATATCAATCCATCAACATTTTGAAACAAGCATTCCATTGCTACAGTCTCATTCTTTTCTGAAATTATATAACTTAATTTATTCTAGTATATTTGGTATGACGAAAACATAAAGCTGTAATCTAGTCTAGTCTCTACTATTTCAGTTGAAGAAATTGTAGATTAGCAAACTCTCAAGTGTAAAATAGCCAGAAGAATAAGCTAGGTGCCCTAGCTAATTTATTTTCCCATTATATTCAGCCATTTCTTGATTAGTTTGTCTTTGTAATGCTTACCCTTATTTTTATTTATCTTATCAAAATGTTTGTGTCTTTATCAATTATTGTCATACTTTTTATTAATTTAATTTATGGGAATTTAATATTTTTAAATCATATTTTCCTTTTAAAATTGCTTTAAATCATCTTAATTATTTTAAAATTTTAATTACTTTTTTTTGTCCATTGGAGCATTTTTATTTTTATATATGTTTTGCCCTTAGAAAAAGAATCCCAGGATTTTTCCTTCTGTGTGTTTTCATGTTGCTTCCTCACGGTCCATGATGCCAGCTGAGGTTGTAAGTATAATGAACCCAAACTGATGAGATGGTAGCAGATTATTGTGCCACTTTTCCAGATCTTTCAATTGAACATCGAATCTGAGGCTAATTACACCACACTTGTTTATTCTGCCTGTGATGTTCACAACAATTTTTCCTGCTCTGTGATCATCAATGATCTCAAATTTGCCAATGTAACCATGCTTCATCATTACTGTTAAAAACCGGACAATTACTTTAGAGCATGGCCTAATGAGAACCTGGTGTTTTCCTCACTTTTCTGCATTGTTGATGCTTTTGAGAGGATCTGCCAGGACATTCATGTGCACCATGGTGGCAGCACTGCAAGATGACAGAAAGAGCAATTACTTTTAATTTATTATTCATTTGTTTATTTTAAAGACTAGATAATCTTATTTCACATAAGTCAGAAGTACATGGGATATTCATGGCCCAATTCAACTATGATCAGCAGAAGAATTTTGACCTACTCTATGTTCAACCTGGGCACCATGCCTGGTGAATTACATTTTTGAAATATGGTTGTACTCCCTCACCTCTCCCTCAAATCATTGGACAAGAAATATCAAGCTGGGAATCACTGATTTTGAAGAATTTCATGTTTAAAGGCCTAACTTAAAAAAAAAAAAACTTCAAAGGACAATTTTCTATTTAATTTTGTTTCCTCACAATCTCTACCTGAGCTCTTAATGTCTCATTTCTTTTTGCTAGTAGATGTGTGTGTGCATGGTTTTGCATGTGGTTTGTGTTACTTATTGCTCCACTCTTCCTAAAGCTGTGGCCTCACAGATTTAGAGGCATTTGGAGTTATAAGAATTGAGTGTAGCTTTATTCTTCACTTAATATGCAGTCAAATGAGAGAGAGGATGGATGTAAACCAAGCCTAAATCAAATGTATTTATCCATATAAGCACCTACATAATGTTAAACATTTTCCTGAGGCATATTCATGTACTCACATATTTGCCCTTTCTTTCAGTTAGCAATTAGCTAAACATAGTTTCCTCATAGGCCTTTTATAATCAAATTATTTGAAAAGTTTCAGTTATTGCTCAAAAAAGGGGGTGGGAGGGTGACAATGTAAAATGACATCTCATTCTCTAGTTTTGCCCTTTTTATTTTTTTTTTTCTGTACGTATCTTGTGACAGTCTTCAGGCATAAGAGAATCCCTCTTGGGATGTTCCCATTTCAACTCCTGCTTTCTAGGACTGGGCTTACAGTGTCTTCGCCCTTACCAGAGGTGCTATTATCAAAGTAGAAAGTCTCTATCCAAAGACTGGTTTATGTCTAAGGAAAGACCCATGAACCAACCAGAAAATTCAGGGAGTTCAGTTGACATGAATAATAGGTCATAACAATGTGGGTTGGTTTAATATTCAAGTTTTATTGACAAATAATAGGAAATAGGAGTGGATGGGGAAAGTGAAGAAGGGGAGATGAGGACCTAATATGCAAGTCAGATATATACTTTTAATGTAAAATAAAACTCAAGGGTCACAGTGCATTCAGGAGCAGAGGGGGATAGGTATATTTGAGTGGTACATTCAGGTGAGAATGCTTGGTCCCATAGGAGCAGCATACTCCCAGAAAGGGGAGATGTGCTTTCAGGAAGAGAAGATGTACTCAAAAGTACTCTTCTGACAGTGAGATACTTAAACCCTGATATCAGTGGCCACCTGGAGTTTGCCAAATCAGCCATGTCAAGGCTTATGGTGTATAGTAGATTTTTTGAGATACACAAGTACAAGGATAAATACCATTTTGGGGCACATATGTATTGATCTTAAAATGTTGTTGAATGTTTCAGTTGTGTCTGATTTTTTGTGGCCATGTTTTGAGGTTGTCTTGGCAAAGATACTAGAGTGGTTTGCCATTTTCTTCTCCAGCTTATTCCACAGATGAGAAAACTAAGGCAAGTGGGGTAAGTGACTTGACCAGGATAACACAGGTAGTAAGTTTCTGAGACCAGATTTGAACTCATGAAGATGAGTCTTCTTAATTCCATGACAATGTTCTATCCACTGCACAACCTAGCTGTCAATATTTTCCCATAATCTAATCTTATAACAATGGTTTCCGTGGATAGATTCTATCTCTATCAAGACTTCTTAAACTTTTTCTACTCTTTACCCCTTTTTTGTTAGAGAAATTTTTATGCGATCCCAGAGATATAGATATATAAAATAGGTATATAAATAAAACATTTATTTATAGTAAATCATAAAAAAATTCATTTTAAAATAATTTTGGTACACATATAATTTTACTACTTATTAAAGATGAAAACAAATTCACATACTAATGAGATAGATGTGTTCCTTTATTTTTACATGAAGAATTAAAACTTGGCAGCATATTTGCTACTGAAGGATGTAGAGCACATTCAATGTTTTTCAGAGTTAATTTATATTTTCATTTTATAATCATCAATGCTGAGAATGCTACTTCACATAAATATGTAGGACAAAATGGCTAAAGTATGTTTAAGGCCATTTCAGAAATTGTTGGAACTTCTGTCCTAATCCAAAGCCAAAATTTAATGATTTTTTTTGAAAACTCAAGTTTTAAACCTGTGTCATTTGATAACTCAGCAAACTCTTCTTGAACTTTTAATGAGAGATGACTGGTATCTTTTAATTTCAATTGAATATGGTTTATGAATCTAACTTAGCTTTTTAGAATCAAAATTTAAAGGAAACTATTTCTGAAACTGTGCCTTCAGGCACTTCAGATAATCAATTATAACTCTTATAATTGAATCTTTGGGAAGGTTCCTTTCAATTATGAAACCATTTGTAGCTGTAAACATTTCTAAAGAACCATTTTCCACCTTATTCTTCCATATATTAATTTTTTTAATAAATTCAAATTTCTCTTTTAACAGAGATATGTTACATTTTTTTCCTTGAAGCAAGATATTTAATCATTGAGTTTTTCAAAAATATCTAACAAATAACACACTTTTGAAAGTCATATATCATTATGAAAAAAATAACAAAATTGGATTTCTATCAGCCAAAAATATAACAACTTCATCTTTGAATTTCAATAATCTGTTTAAACTTCACCCTCTTGAGAGCCACCTCAGCACATAGTAATAAGTTTTTGTAATCAGGTCCATGTCTTTCCAAAAGTTTGTAAACAAACAATTGCAAAAGACATGTCTTTTAATGAAGTTAATGATTTTGATAGTATCACAAAGCAGAACATCTAATTCTGGTGATTTTTTTTTTGTTGTTCTGGCTACAAGTGCCTCCTAATTGATCATGCAGTGAGGAAAAGTGATATATATATTCATTGCCACCAGCTTTAACTTTTGATGCAAATCCGACATCCTCTTTCATCATTGATCCACCGCTATCTGTACAGACTCCAATGCAATTTTTCCACTGACAATCTTCATTTGTGAAAAATTAATTGACTTTAAGATATTTATCCTCTCCTCTTGTGTGCCCTTCCAAAGGATGACAAAACAATAATTTCTCATATATGCTTCCCTCATAAAAATGTCTTACATAAAGTAACAACTGTGCCATGTTTAGAAATATCAGTTGTTTCATCTATCTGAATTGCAAACTTTGGGATGCCCTTAAGGCTAATAATAAGCTGCTGGAATTGGTCATTACAATTTCAGAAATTGTTTTGGAAAAATGTATTATTTGATAATGGAGTTTCATGAATTTCATCCTCATACTTTTTCCCATGAACTATTTCTGACATTTTAATAGCAGTAGGAAACATGAGGTCTTCTCCCATCGCAAAGGGCTTTTTAGTTTTTGAAATTAAAGAAGGGTTTCATAAGATACAATAAATATATTTTATTGACAGCAACGTGTCAAAACAATGTTTTCTTTATTTGAATATTTTAAAAGTCATTCAAAATATTTCTTTGGTTTGTAGCAGTACACTGCATGCTTGGTATTAAGATGTTGTTTTTGCTTGGCTAGTTTCATGCTCTCCACAGCCAAAACTTCATTACAAATTAAGCATTGTTAGAAGTAAATCCATATTGCAAAAAATGATTCGACATATTTTCTTTTTCTTGTCAATTTAGACGTACTAAAACCTGCTAATGAAGGCTGCCACATTGTCATCAGTATTTTTACCTCTTCTGTCTAAATTTACCCACTTAGCCATAAATGAAAACTATTTTGTCCTAAAATATGAATAAATATTGCTAATAATTTCTCAAGTAAATACTAGCTTTAGTTTATGAAATTATATTTGTGCTTAATTTTAAAACTTGATGTTAATACTTTCACATATGGTGGAGAAATATTAAAGGACTTTTGTCTTTACTTGCTGCAATTAAACACTTAAATTTTTGTAAACAAATATTCTAACACAATACAATCCAAAAATATATACCAATTTGATACTTACGTGCTGAGGAATGATGGCAGAAAAATATTAAAAGTCTTTATTTTCTGTAATTGAATTTTATGTTTTTGTAACAGCAGAAAACTTTGTATATACAGTAAAAACACTGCAATTCATTACATGCAATAGTCTCGAATCTAAGCCAAAGTGTTTCTGGCAGCATTTATTGGCATTGCATGGAGTGATGGCATACACAATGCAAAGTGTGCATGTTATGTGTTCAGAACCAAGGCTGCAGTGAAATTGCATGATGCAACATGGGCAAGCACTTCCAGAAACACCTTGGATTCATTACACGTTTGATTTGGAATTAGTTTTTGGTCATTGAGCATTCATAAATCTTTTACTGTTGCCAAATTATTCATGACCTCCACATTCAGTTACACAATCCTATATGGGGTTGCAACCCACAGTTTGAGAACCATTGAACTACAGCATCTCTTATGCAGAGACTGTCATGGTATTCTCAAGACATTATCTTACTACAGTGTATCAACCCCAAACTGGTACCCCTCATGACTTATGATTCTATCTCAAAACTACAACCCTATAGGTGTCTAAGTGATCAACATTGAGTGAACTATTGTTTTAATTTTTGGATCTTATATCCAACAATAAATCAGGTTGAGATTTGTAATGTAATCTTAAAAATCACCAAAATTTGACTATGGTTAACTATCACCAAGAAATTATTAACTGTAAATATTTTCATTGTAACTTTGCCCTAGTTAATCTTATTTTTTTCAAAACACTTTGATTAAAAAACATGGAAAACTGAGGTAAACAAAAATCATTGTAACTGCCCAGTAAAGATATGTATTAAAACTAATAATTATGGAGTTTTCCCAAACCAGAAAAAACATACACACACACACACACACATATATATACACATATACACACACACATATATATAAACTGTTTAACTGTACATGAAAGAAAAACAAATATATATGTATGTGTACATATATATATTACATTTTTAGTGCAAACAGTGCAAAAACACACATGTTTTAAGAACCTCTTTATAATATGTACACATATACATTTGCATGCTATGTGTGTGAATAAAAATTTTATCAATTTGTTTCTCTTTGATAATAAATTCAACAAAATGATTAAGTCCCTACTTTTTTTTGCAATGTGCCCCATGTGTTTGAGTTATGAGCATGAAAACTAGCATACTCCCTGTCTTCAAAGAACATAAATTCTAATATGAGGTTTATAACAGGAAAACAAAAGAGTACAAAAAAAGCCAAAACAAGAAATTTTTACATGAGAGGGAATTATTTCCTGGAGAGTTTTTAAAAGAAATTATAAGTGAAATGGACCATAAAGAAACATAAGAATTTCAAAAGAGATGATTCTAGAGTATCATCCAGGCATGAAGAATGGACTACAAAAAATTCAGCAAGCAAGGGAGGATAGAACAACATTGGGGAAGAATCTTCTGGTGCAACTAGAAGAAAAAAGTATAAATCTGAGTAGAATTAAATTAAAAGTTGATAAGTTAGTTTAGAAAATTTGCTTTTTAATGATGCTACTTCTTCCTTTTCTTACACCATATTTCTTTGCTGACTGAGTTTCTTGTGCATATTAGGATTGTCTTATGGGTTTTTTCATATTATTTTTTTCTTCTTTTTAAGATTGTGAGAAAAATATATTTTAAATACTTTATAAGTATTAAAGCTCTCTATAAATGTAAGTCATTATTATTTGAAACACACATGGCCTTTTTTTAAGGAACTTTTCATTCTCTCTGATAACTGAGAGAGCAGAGAAGGATCCCCTCAGCCAAATTAACTTTTCTAATAGGGAGATTGAGTTGTCTGCTGACAGTATTAATTATCTAAAGTCTCTCAGTAGGAAAAGGAGAAAGAGATGGAACTACAGGATTACAGATCTGCTGTTGAAAAGTACCTAGGTGGCTAATTCAACCACCTCATTTTAGAGATGAGGAAGGTGAGACATTGGATGGTTAAGTGAACTTTCCAAAGCCACACCTAGTATAAGAGTAAGTATCAGAGGCAAAATTGGTGAGGTCTTATGGTTGCCAAACCAGTGATTTTTTCCCCACTTTATCAAACTGTGAAGTGTATGGTAATTTTATTTCTCCTCAGGGCTCTAAACCCACAACATCTGAGTTTAAGTTCTATTGGCCCTTGCGATTAGCAGTGGTATGCAAATTGTTATTGGATGCAACTAAGCAAACTAACTCAAAAAGCAAAGACAGAAGATCCACTATTATTAAAAGCAAAAAAACAAAACAAAGCCAAACAAAAACATTCTATCAACCTAGTCCCCAAAGAAACGAACAAGAATGGCAAGTTTGCCATAGCATTTCAAAAGACTGAGCTATGAAGACTGCCAGCAAGAAAAAAAGGACTGATACCTAACTTTTAAAAGCATGAAAATTAAGGAGAATTTTACCATTATTTCAGGCATTTAACTATATACTTATGTTTCAGATAGTGACAAGTAATTTATGTCCACAAACAAAGCTCAGGTTGCTCTCTTTCCTGGAAGAGAAGATGAAAAGATTAGATATATGTCTCTCTTTTTCCTAGTATGTAACTTAGGATATTTTAGGCACTTAATAAGTGTTTACTGGTTGACTGAAGCAGATAGGAATAAATGAAATGTTTCAAAGAGAAAATACATGATAAAAGTAATTTGAAAAAGCAGATAGAAAACCTGACCATTTTCAATTGGTTGAAGAGTATTTTCAAAACTGGAAAAACAAAATAAATTAAATGACTCTGGAAGTAATATAAATGTCTACCTATTCCAGAATGTCTAAATTATAATATATCAATATGATAATCTGTAAACTGGGCCCTAATTAAACAAGAAGGGCATTGGCTGTATTGCCTTTGGTAAGCCATCTGGTGTTTTTATTGGCTCAAGCTACACCTGAAACATAGGGCTACCCTTCAAGAGTAGCATTCTCTCAGTTACATTGTATAGCTGCAAATTATAAACTCCTAAAGCCTATGAAAACTTAAAGTGGAAGATCACCCCAAAATAATGAAGAAACATAGGACAGGAAGATATTACATACAAGGAATTTTCAAAAGCAGCCATGTAAATGATGTCTGCACAATTTAGTTTAAGACAAGATGGACATTCTTTTGAGCAATATGGGAGGATAGTAATGTAAATCTCACAGAATGGGTAGTCATGGGTGGTTTAAGATCTGCATTATCAGAATATTCACATTCATGAAATTAATGATCCATTTAAGTAATGGAGTTTTCCAGACAGTCAATAAATATTTAAAAAGTGTCTATTCTCTGTTCCACACTAAGCACTGGGGATACAAATATAAAAAGAAAGTCAGCCCCCTGCTCTTAAGATGCTTACAATCTAATAGAGGAAAAAATACACAAAAGGAAGCTAAAAGGAAAGAGGAGAGAGAAGGTAACTAGCTTTATGGCATGGTAGAGAAGTCAGAGAAGTGTAGTCAGGGGGGCTTTTCTGTTCGCTAAATGGATATCTGGAGGCTCATCTCTCTGTCCTACTGTGACAGAGGCAGAGGATATTGATGAGTTGTGAGTACCAAAGTTGATTGCAATTTGCAGAATGATGAGGTTCTCCAATAATGAGATTTCTATAGGGTTAGTAGAGAAGTAAAAAGAGTTCAGCTCAGTGGGAAAACCTTTATGAAATTTTGCAAAGTTAAAAAAAGAGAAAATAATACTAAATATAACCATTTAAGAGCCAACCTGATTGAGATGGAATGAATAAATAATTCTGATCCAGATTTACAGGAAATGTCTGAAAAGTTGCTATTTTAAGAATTACAATTCATTTATTTCAGTGTAAATATTTAAAATGCACTTTAATTTCTTCTTTGATGCTTCTATTGATGCTGTGGCTCTTTGTTCATTGATTTCCTGAGTGTGGGAACATTAATATGCAATTAATTTGTAATACTGAAATACTACTATAGAGCCACAATATAATTTATATATATATATGTGTGTGTGTGTGTGTGTGTGTGTGTGTGTATACATATATATATGTGTGTGTGTGTGTGTGTGTGTATATATATACATATATATACATATGTGTGTGTGTGTGTGTGTGTGTATATACATATATATGCTGCCTCCAATAATACAGTCCACATTTCAGCCATGCTTAATCATCCTATTTAGCCTTTGTCCACATCTTTCCATGAGTCTTCCATGGGGTTGAACCCAATGCTTCCTTGCTTACTTCTAAAACAGTGAGGATAACAGTAGAGTCCATGAGCTATTGGAGAGCTAGGAGATGCAGTGGATAGAGCACCATGTCTGGAGTCAGGAAGATATGAGTTCAAATTTGGCCTCAGACACTTACTAGCTATGTGACCCAGGGCAAGTCACTTAACTCTTATTTGCCTCAAATGCTCGTCCGTACTGCAGAGGGAAATGGCAAATCACTTGGGTATATTTGCTGAGAAAATCCATGAAAAAAAAAACCCATGGGTTCATGAAGAGTCAGACACAACTAAATGACTGAACAACATGAACTTTCAACATTTTTTTTTTCCCACGCTCATCACATCATCAGTTCATTTTTCTTTTGGATGATATATTTATTTGATTATATCCTGTGCTCTTGGTTATTTTTTGTAAGTCTTTTTTTGTTTGTTTGTTTAACTGTAGCAGCCTATATACACTTACTATGAATCATTTTGTTCATCTCTGAGCAATCCTTACTTTAATTGGTCAGAGTAGATAATGTTTTATGAATCAATGCTAAAGAACATGCTGGTAGAATATTTGGATTCAAAAAGAGGAGCTCAATATTTTTATAAGTTTGAGGCCATTTAAGGAACTACATAATTTCACAAATTCAACTCAGTCAATTCTCTTCCTCCTCAATAATTAACCATTTACTATGAATTTATAGTATATTTAAAGATACCCACATATGCATGCATACATTTTAATGGAAAAGATCTATAGGTTGGCTATGTAATTGCATATCACAATGTGGAAAATAGATATTCTTGATTGACTTGGCTTTTCCTGTGTGGATAGTCCAAACTCTGTAGAAGGGTTGTAGATCTTTTTTTCAGGAAGCTCTGTACTGTTTCATGATATGATAAAATCAGCACAATATCATTTTCAGACAAGCATCTAAAAAAATAAACATCTATAATAAATCCCTTTGCAACTTGCGCTCCATAGGAAAGTCTCTGTAACTGTGGCAAACACTTCTGGCAAAAATAGGTCTCACTATGTTATGTTTCCTCTATATTATTGATCAAAGAGTTGTTAAACAAAGTTCATATCTTCTTCATATCTTTCAAGGAGTCTTGAATAATTTTTATATGCTGATGTAATCACCTTAAAGAGAGCTTTCAAAGCATTTTGGAGTAATGAAATTTTAAAAAATAATCAACAAACTGCAAATAAAGCTTTTGTGTTATATATGATATATATGTATGTATGTATGTGTATTTTTTCTGTCATATTAGAGTTCAAGTCAGGTGACTTCAAAATCTATAACTTAAATAATTAATTTTAAGCTCATTAAAAATAAGAAAAATCCTTGCATATCATTTTCCAATCTTTTGTCTGTTTCTTGTTCTACCTTGGGTTTGATCATAAAATAGTAGTGGTTTTGTTTTCATTTCTTGGGTCTCTAACCAAACTTTCTTTAAGCTGTTTTTTTCCACCTTCATTTTTTTTTTTACTATTTTATTAATTAGTACTACTCATTATAATCTAACATACTTCTCCAAAGGATTTTATGAATTAGTTTATTTGTGAAACTAATCTTGCCCTTATTTGTCACAACTCTGATGATTAATTCAAGTGTTTGTTAGCTAAGGTGGTTTTTAAGCTATTTAGTCTCCTTATTATAATTTATTTTTAGATTTTATTTATGTTTTTATTTGTTTTTCTGTTTCTGTCTTCAATCATTTATTTACATATTCATTCATTTCAATTGTTTTTGTTTCTTTGTTTAAGACTAGGTCTCCCTATCTCACTCTGTCTGGAAGTGCAGTGCCTACTCACAAGCCTAATCCAACTACTAATTTACACAGAAGCTATGACTTGTTCTATTTCCAATCCAGGTCACTTTTCACCTCCTTGGGCAACTTTCGTGGCTTATGCTCTCTTGGCTGCTCATCATGTTAATGATTAACTTAGTTTGAACATCTGATCTACTTAACCCACTGAAGCTTGGAACTCTTTACTCAAGAGATCCACCAGCTTCAGCCTCCCTGGGAGCTGAGATTAAAGATGAACACTTAAACTTGTCTATCAGTTATATGTCTAAATAAAATAATTATGATCAGTGTTGAAATCAAATTCTCAAACCTGTTTCAATTTTTTGACATTAACATTTGGTAGTTTTTGAGAAAATTAACATTTTGACATTTGATTTTTGATTTGTTTTGACATTTTAAGGGGGAAAAAGTAAGTTATAAGCAGAGCCATGATGGTGGAGTAAAGGTAGAGACTGGACTAAGCTGTCCTAAATTCCCCTTCAAATAATTGTAAAATAACACCTAAAAACATCTAGAGTGATCGAATTAACAAAAAGGCTAAAGGAAATAATTGTCCAGGCCAAAACAACTTAGAATGTTGACAGGAAAGGTTTGTCTCATCGGGGTGAGAGTAGAGTGCAGTTTAGGACAGGCCATACCCTGGCAAGTCAGCACAGTTTTGAAGGAGAATGAATCTGAGATGGTGAGTTCCGGAGCTCTCAGGCCACAGGTGGTAAGGTGGTTGGACAACTGATCACAAGGAAATTACAAGAGACACTTTGCTGGCACTGGGTGTGGAAATCTATTACACTGCCCAAAGAGGGATCTGAGTTACAGTGCCACAGTGAAAAAGAGCACTAACACTCTAGCTCTCCAAGCCACAGGGAACAGAATCCCTTATCATAGTTTCAGTGTAGAAAATAATGGTTATAGTCAATCACAGACCAGAGTACAGGACTAGAGAGCAGTGACCACATCTCTTCTTAGATCATATCATCCTGAGAGAACTGAAAATTTATAAGTCTTCAGAATTAGTTCTGAAAACATCAACAGAAAAAACTGGAAGCATGGGACAGTGTCCCCTACACCCCAGGATCAGAGTCCAAGATGAACATAAAATTAAAAGTCAATAAATATGCTGGGAAATGAGGAAACCACAAAAAAAGGACCTGGCCATAGAAAGTTCCTATGGTGACAGAGAAAATCAAAACACAATCCCAGAAGAGGATAACAGTGTCAAAATGACTACCTGCAAATCTTCAAAGAACAATGTGAATTGGTCCCAGTGCCCCCCAAATAAATATACATACACACACAAACACACACATATGTGTATGTGTGCATATGTATATATACATATAGCTATATATATACATACATGTATGTGTGTATACATATATATGGAAGAGCTCAAAAAGGATTTCAAAATCAAATAAAAGAGGTACAGGAAAATTTTCAGAAAAAATGACAGTGATGCAAGAGAATCATGGAAAAAGAGTCAAAAGCTTGCTAAAGGAAGCACCAAAAAAAATAACATTCAAAAATTCATTGCAGAAAATAACTCTTTAAAAAGTAGAAGTGGCCAAACAGAAAAGGAGGTATAAAAGCTAATTGAAGAAAAGAATTACTTAAAAATTAGAATTGGGCAAGGAGAAGCTAATGACTCCATGAGGCATCAAAAAACAATAAAACAAAATTTAAAAATAGAAGAAAATGTGAAATATCTCATTGAAAAAACAACTAATCTGAAAATAGATCGAGGAATGATAATTTAAGAATTATTGAATTATATGAAAGTCATGATTAAAAAGAGCCTATACATCATATTTCAAGAAATTAAGGAAAACTGCACCGATATTCTAGAACCAAAGAGGGATCTGAGTTATAGTGCCACGGTGAGAAAGAGCACTATCACACTAGCTCTCCAAGCCACAGGGAACAGCATCCCTTATTATAGTTTCAGGGTTGAAATAATTCACCAACCATTTCCTGAAAGAAATCCAAAAATAAAATCCCCAGGAATGTTTTAGTCAACTTCCAGAGCTCCTAGGTCAAGGAGAAAAGATTGCAAACAGCAAGAAAGAAACAATTCAAAGATCATGGAGCCACAGGCTAGATAACACAATATTTAGTAGCTTCTACATTAAAAGATCAGAAGGTTTAGAATATGATATTGCAAAGAACATGAGAGCTAGGATTACAACCAAGAATCACTTACTTAGCTATTGAGTGTAATCCTTCCAGGGGAAAATGGATATTTAACAAAACAGAGGACTTTTTTTTTAGGCAATTGAGGTTAAGTGACTTGCCCAGGGTCACACAGCTAGTAAGTGTCAAGTGTTTGATCTGAGGCTGGATTTGAACTCAGGTACTTCTGACTTCAGGGCCAGTGCTCTATCCACTGTGCCACCTAGCTGCCCCAAAATAGAGGACTTTCAAGCATTCTTGATGAAAATACCAAAACAGAACAGAAAATTTGGTTTTAAATATAAGATTCAAGAGGGGCAGAAAAAAGTAAACATGAAAGAGAAATCATAAGGTATTCAATAAGCTTAAACTGTTTACATTCCTCATGGGAAGATGACACTTGTAACTCCTAAGAATTTTATCATTCTTATGGCAGTTAGAAGGAGCAAACACAGACAGAGGGCATTGACGTGAGTTGACCATGATGACATATAATAATAATAATAATAATAATAATAATAATAATAATAATAATGATGATGATGATGATGATGATGATGATGATGATGATGATGATGATGATGATAAAGACTCACTAGGAGAAGTTCAATGTGTTAAATTAGGTCAATGGAGTCTAAGATAGCTTCTCTTCAAGGAAGCAAAGAAGCTATCTGTGGGATTTGGTTGGTGAGAGGACTAAGGGTATGAAAATCTCAGCCTATCAGGTGTTGGTATTCTTAAGGTCCGGTAGGATTCCCACTGCCCTGATGAATCTTTTTTGTCCCAACATCTTAACCCTGGTGATTGGGGGTAAGGGAATATTATTTAATTTTAGTAAGTATATTATTTTATTTGTTTACCATAAGTAAATATGTTCATTATATTTTTATCTATTTCTGTTTCATTGTATTCTAATTATGAGCATGAATCACTGTACTCTCCTTAGCTAAACATGGCTTAGAACACCAACATTCTTTCCAATATTTATGAGATGTTCTCCATGTCTTGCCCAGTCTGGTCATTATTCTGATCTCAAATATTGTGGCCTAGTAAACAAAATCGTTCTCATTAACTATGTGACTCTATAGCCATTTTTCTATAGTTATGGCATTGACCAAAGAAACATATAACATTTTATGGTGTATTGTATCCACAGGAAAATAATAATAATATAAGGTGTGATGGTACAAATAAAGTGGCATAACCCTTATTGAGCAAATAATTTAAAATAATATTTTTCTCCATATGCAAAGTTTCTGTCTTATAAAAATATGGATAATGAGTCTAAAATTTATGGCTCTTCCAAAATAATAGTTCAATAAGTTGATAAATTCATTCCATATGCTTCAAATGTTACTTCAAATAATTAATAATTTTCTATTAAGATATTCTGTATTAAGGATATGATGTCATGGGATATATCCTTTTAATATATATTAATAGAGCTCTTTATTATATATCCTGCATGGGGGAAAAGCACACTGCATTTAATCTGGCCTGCCATTTTTTATTCTGTACTAGAGAAAGGCTCCACTGAACATGAAATACCAATGCCCATTCTTTGATATTGAGTTTTATTTATTTTGTTATATTTACATTGTTTTTATATTTATATTTATTACATATTTTACATTTTTTATTTATTTTTAAATATTTTATGACTTAGCAATTTAAAAAATTGAACCATTTCATACATTGTGAAAATTTAGCACCATCACTACTCACATCTTTGAAAAGGTAAAGAAAAAACATGTAGAATTTGTTACGGAGTTCAAATTTTCAAACTGATGGATAAAAACATGATGATTTACTGTAACTTTAGGTGCTTGAATGTGGGAAATCTTTGTATCAGTGAAACTAGATGCAGAAGAGAGATTCTCAGACAAAGAAGAAGAATATTAAAATCAATAGAAAATCCAAGACAAACATAGATCATGAAGATAAAATCTTGGGATGTAATTCATCCCTGTGGTTTCTTGGAAAAATTTGTCTCGTTTTTACAAACTTTTAAATCTCTGTTAGTTCAAAGAACACAGCAAAAATTTTCAGCAAAAATAATCAAGATAATATATGCTATAAATGTATTAGAAGTGTTTGAGATCAATAAATTCATTGACAGGACCCAGGTTTTGATCTACTCTTAATTGCTGAAATAACATTTCTACTCAATTCTACCCAATACCATGTGCTGCTGCTATTTCTTCATGTTTTCATAAAGTAGCATCCCTTGCTCTGAAGTTGCCCTTTGGACAAGCTGTAACATGAATGGCTTTGCATTTATTTGACTTTTTCTCAAATCTAAACCTATTGAATAGTAATTAATTAGTTAAAATTAATTTGGTCATTTATATTAATTTTATTTGAATAAAAAATTATAATAGAGCAAGTTCTAATATATCTGAAATAACAAGGTATTCAAGTCTACATGATTATTAAGTGCCTACTATATTTAAGGCACTGTGGCCAGCAGTGGCTTTGTAAAGATGAAATAAAACATAGTCTATCAGGGAACTTACAATTTAATACTAAAGGCGAAAAATGCAAATAAGAATAAGAAGGTGCCTAGATTGCATCCACCTCAAAGTGCCATGAAAGTAATATTTAATAACAGAGAGGTTACTGAGGGACCACAGATAGCTTTATTGATGAGGTTACTTTGAATTGGGCTTTACATGAAGCAAAGTGTGTCAGTAGGAAAAGCTGGAAAATGAGGCTCAGTTCTATTCTATACAGTAAGAGATACAGTGATAGAAAAGGCATAGTTTGGGAAAATAAATACATAGAAGTGTGGGGGAAAAGAGTCATAACAAATAAACCATATTGCCATTTCTAATATTTTGAACAAACAGGTTGGGAGAAAGCTATATAGTTTAGACAGAATTAAGCAAAACATTTGATAAAACTTTGGGCTTGTTTTGTGGAAAAGATGCAGAGATGTGACAATAGTACTGTTAAGTGGATTCCAAACTTGCTGAATATGCATGCACTGAGTAATCAGTGATTTAATGTCAGTTTGGAAAGAGGTTTCCAGTGGAGTAAACCAGGGATCTAAATGTAACCTTGTGCTATTCAATATTTTTAATGACTATTTGGATTTAGAAATAAATAACATCATGATAAAATATACTGATGACAGAAAAATAGGGCATATCTAATGTACCACATAAAAGAGTCAAGATTCAAAAAGATATTACTATTGAACACTGAAACAAAACAAGTAAGATAAAATTTAATACGAAAAATAATTCTTAATCTTGGACTAACATTTCATAAATAGAAGATGGGAAATATGAATAGACAACATCTCATCTCAAAAATTTCAAAAAGATTTTAGACTAACTCCATCTCATTGATGCGGAACTACTCTATGCTACAACCTTCTGGGCTTTAGGAATTCTGGGCTATGTGTTGGGTTCTTAGCACCCATTTACTAAAGTATAGTATCTAGATAAACCCTCCCCAACAAGAGGAAGCGGTTAGGATTTTAATATATGTAGTTAACACAGGTCAATAGAATGTCACAGACTCAGATTAAGTCTATTCTTTTGGCCATCCTTTACCTGTTGTTTATTTAACACTCTATCTCAAACCAATATTTTTTAATTCTAGGTATAACTTTGAATTCATGCTCTCCAAAACTAGACTTTATATAGGCCTTGTACACTAGGAATCTGAGAAAGTTTCCCATAGAAGAGCCTCTGTTTTCTATGCAAATGAAGGTTGAAGGTTGACAATGCTGTCTTTACTATTCATATCTACTACAAAGGGAAAAAAAAAACCTGACTTTTAAATTTTGAAATTTAAGCACAAAACCTTTCTGGTCTGCTGAAACCTGTGTCACAGATTTTCATGATACAAGATCTTTGTAAATTGTAAAGTGCAATGTGAATTATTATCATACTTTTATAATAAAATATAGCATTCTTTTCTTGACATTTAAAGTATTTCATATTTTGGCACCAGTCTTCCAAACTACATTTTAGAAATATTTCATAATACTTTTCTTGACACTAATCATATTATACCTACTCACATTTCCACTCCAAGTAATCTCAATTCTGTTCTTCCGACTCTATTGAAATTGTTCTCCCAAAGGTCACCAAATGCAATGACCTTTTAAAAGTCTCTATCCTCTTTGCCCTTGTTATAGGACAAATATTTGCTCTCCATGTAGTTGGTAAATGATGTCAAATATATATCTTACAAAATGCAGAAATTATGGGGTAAAAAACCTAGGTTTTATTGCTATGCTCAAGCACAGTTTTAGGCCTTAGAGAAAACCTGCACAATCATGAGGAGTATGACAAAGCTTACTATAGGAAAAATTATGTTAGAGTAATAGAAATAATTCATTTGCGTATTTGTAATTTATGCATTCTTCTTAGGACACAACAGTTAAAGAGAAGATTGATCCTCAATTCTATACTTCTTTCAATGCCGTAAAAGTTCAACAAATTTTGTTAAAGTCAAAATCTCACGCATTTCCTAAGGAAACAAACTTTTTCAAATAATAGGTAAACTTAATCAGGTAACAGATTAAACTACATTTGAAAGATTCATAATTAGACTCATTGAGGAGGAGGATTTATATGTCATTGAGGAGTCAAGGACAATTGAGATATTTTCCTCTGCCTCTTATCTTAGGAATACTTCAGACTCTTAAGTAAAATTTACATCACCATGAGACAGATTTTGGTTAAGGTCAAGCAAGGTTAATATTAACAAAAGATGTAGGAGGAATGAAAAGAAGTAAAAGAATTCCCATAACAGCCTCTATCTAGCTTTTGATACTATTTATCATCACTTGCTTGTCTATTATATTCTCTCCTCCTTTTACTCTCATGGCACTTCTGTCTCTTATTTCTCCTCCTACTTGCTGCTGACTCCTTCTTAGTTTCTTTTGCAGGTTCATTATTCATCTCCTATCCCCAATCTCACTTATCATCGAGAAAAATGATTATCAGGAGAAATTTAAGCTCTTTGCCAGCAGAGCCTGTCATATTTTTGGTTTTGTATCCATAGAGTATAGAGTTATAAGTTACCCATAGTAAAGAAATACTAATCAGCAATCTCATTGAATGGTTTGGAATACATTATTCCACTGCATTTGTCAAAGGGAGCATAAATAATTCTAATATTTTAGCACAGACAGGTAAAATGGTATACATTGTGCCTGGGCCTAAAACATATCATCTGGTATGGCAACTAGTTTAAAGTCTTATAAGGTCCACTGTGAAAGTAATTTTCAGGTGAAAACTTACTGCACAGTATGAGGGGTGAAATGTGATCCATATAAGAAATAAAACTATACCATAGGTTTTGACTAAAGAATCACTAAAGCAGAAGGGAATGTATGTAAACTCTGAATTAAATGTTTATCATATGCATCTAAGTGACCACATCTGATTTCACAAGGAAATATATCTAGAATGTTTATAAACTACTCTACTATAATAAAAGATATAAATGACCTAGTGAATGGGGAGACTATACATATCAAGTTATATCAGATAAAGCCATGACATAGAACAGATACCCAACAGCATGATCCCCAAGTCAGGGAACTGATTAGCAAGTGACATACTGAATCAGACTATATAGCAAGAAATCAAAATAATAGTGGCAAAGGAATATTATAATGTAGAAGATCATAAGGTAACACAGAGATTGCTGGTTTCATATTGCATGAACTGACTGAATGAATAAGGTCATTCAACATGAAAGCAAGAAATGAAGTCTTGAAATATAAAATGTCTACCTTTTCAAAGAGGTGAGAGGAAGGTCTGAAAAGTAAAAAGTTCTGCTGTTGCCCTAAAAATGCAAAGTTTTTTGGGGAAAAAAGTAATTAGCTTTTCCTAGAAATGAGGCAGTTGTTTGGGTTTAAAAAAACATAAGGAAAAAAAATATATTGGACACAATGGATGGCAAATTGAAAATTCTGCTATTCAATGTTCCAATAAATAAATAATGCAAACAGACATACAGAATATACAAAGGTGCTAGAAAACACCTTTGAGATTAATTAGTAAAAGCTCCACATTTTCTAAGTGAGGCAAATGAAGCTATGAATAGGGAAGTGACTTGCCTATAGACACACAGTAAAATACTAACAAAGCCATAATTAGAACACTGGTAACTTTGCTTGTAGGTCAGAACACAGGCTATAAATTGAATGGATTTGACCTCTAATCATATCTCTGATCCTTATCACCAGCATGGTCCTAGGCAAGTCACTTAATCTCCCTGGATATCAGTTTCCCTGGTCAGTCCGAAAATGAGGCAATTGTACTATATGACCTCTAACTTCCCTTTCAGCTCTATATCTATGATTTTAATGCACTAAATGCCACACTATGTCAATATTCATGTGACTGTCACTTATCCTACAGTGAAATATATCCATCTTCCTTATCTAATGAATCTATTTGGTTGGGGAAAAATGTTTAAGGTCTTGGCAGGCAAGTTCAGTGTCAAATTCATTTTTGTATCACCTATATTGCCTACATTTGGTACTCTCATGTACTAAATAATCAGCAAATACTTAAATGTTTATTTCTTCAAATTAAATTTTTTATTACTATGGATTTTTATCACTTTGACATAGTCTGCTTTCTAGCACTGAGTAAAGAGTCAAAATATTGGAATTTCTTAACATTGGTCTCTAAAGTCCTTTATATCTCTAAAATTTGGAGTCTACAAGACTATATATTTTTTCATTAAAATTCAATCAATCAAAATTGAACATAAGATATCCTGTATGTAGAAGTGTTACTTGGAAAAGTTGCCTTTTTAAGTTTTTCCCTTATACACAGACATTGTTTTAGTCTATACGTTAGCTTCTGCTACAATTTTTTGGCTTTTTTTTATGAGCAAATAGGCCATAAAAATAAAACTTCTTTAGGCGGCATCCTTGTTTTAAAACAATGATAAATGGATTAGGATCCATAGGATTCTCATAAAAGCTAGTCCTAGAAAAAAGCTTACTTTCTCCCTTTAACACATTTAAGATCCAATTTTACTACTCATCTTTTTTTTTCTGATGAGTTTTTAAAAATTCTTTATGGGTGCATTGCAAATGTCCTGGCTATTGTCACACACTATTTTTTTTTAACAGAGACCTAGATTGCAGGGCCAGCTTTCTTTGAATGAAGAAAGTACCTGGTATTTTAGTAGGGCTGTGATCTGAGTATGCTGTGGGGACATTAATAGCTATGCCCACAGGAACTTGTAGCCCCTAACTACATAAGTGAAGCATTAATAGGAATTTTATCACCAGTACATCCAAGACCATGTTCAGAGACTATTCAGCCTCTTTGGTCTCATCAAATTCAACCCTGTTTGATCCAGTCACATCAAATCCTCTACCTGGAAAACTGCATCCCGAGGTTGAAAGTTTGAACTGAGAATAAATCATTCTTAAGGGCACTCTGCAAAGACTGAAGACTGGGTGTTTTAACAGAGAAGGGTAGGGGTTTTTGTTTTTTGTTTTCTTTCAAAATTAGAAGAGAAACCAAGCTCCTCAAAATTAATCAGTACTAAATTTGTGTTCCAAGGGTTGTGATTTTGTATGTAGTAGAGAAAAATAAAGTGAAGAAATGAATTATAGCAAATGGTAATGACAGTTTTAGTACATAAAATGCAAATATCAGTATTTTTATTTAGTGAAATTCACAATTCACTGCAATAAGACCCCTCCAATTCCAGACAGAAATGAACAGCCTGTTGAGAAAAAATAGGAGTAGAAACACATCTATATTTGAAAATGTTCATATAAAGAGGATTTTTTAAATAATATCTGGAATATGTGTTAAAATAAGGAACACAGGCAAGGATGTTGCACAGCTAAATTATTCTTCAAATATTTATATTTCATAATTTGCAAGGCTGAAGTTTCCCCACATTTGATTCTACATGCTTATGAGAAAAGTGATATGGTAGAAGGAAAGAGGTCCAAGCTTCATTTTCAGACCACTTGGACTGGAGTCCTAAATCCAGCACTTCCTAGCTGTGTGACCGTGGGTAAATCTCTTAACTGCTCCTATCCTTAGTTTCTTCATCTGTAAAATCAAAAGAAAATCAAACCTACTATTTATTTGATGGAATTGTGATGAAAGCAAGTTCTAAACTATAAAGCATCGTATAAATTTGCACATTTTGGATATTACTCATGAGGTATAAGATATGTTTAATTTTCTAATAAAATTTGTATATCATTCTTACATATTGGGATGGGACTAGATTTCATTTGCATAGGGAATTCCCAGGGAAGAAACTCTCTCTCCTATTACAGCACTGCAAACGTTTTACAACTTACAGTATTAAACTGTTGCTTGAAGCATTAAGACATTTGCCAATGCACCCAGAAATTGTGTCAAAAGTGTGAGTGGAACGTAGAGTGTCTAAAGGGTATAAACAATGAACTACGTGGAGAGACTGGAATTGTATTGTGAAAAACACAGAACTAAGGTAGAGATAAATTGTTTTAGCTACCTGGATTACAAATGTAGAGATTGGAATAAAACAGTAATGGCAGCAGCAACTAGTATCTGCACGTCATTCTAAGTTTTGCAAAATTCATTGGTTTTTTATCTCCTAGAAAGTCAAGCAAACTGGTATGCAAGGGTTATACATAGACGAATTTGCCCCACTTGCCTGTCTCCTTCTCTTTTACTTTCTGCTTTTGCAGGACTATATCATAGAGAGCATAAATGCATTCTGATTGTATTTTTCTGTCTTCAAAGAACAGGAAAATTATGGAATTAAAACCTTTGAAATGCAAATTATATTTTACTCGGTTGGGATATTTGAAAATAGTTTAATTTGATAAATATTTATATATACTTAATTTATAAAATAAATATTCCTTCAGAGATACTATTGAAACAAAGATGTGCAGGTTTTGGCATAAAATCTCTAGTGTCTTATTGCCATTAAGTTGGAACTTTTATCCTTAAAATAATTGCCAACATGATTTCCAAATTTACATTTACTTAGTTAATTGTATTTTTATATGAACTAGATCTGTAGAATATCAGTCTTGTCTGAGAATCTTCTGTAGGTTTTAGTGCTTCTCATTTTGTGTTTTTTTTGTCTCTGTGTATGCCAAATTTTCAGGGGAATTTGCATCAGACAGGATGCCTTGTTTAAAGCAAATCACCCTAGGGTGAACATGCCTTTTATACTGGTAAAAATATAAATACATTCATAAATGAAAGAAACTTAGGGCAATATAAGTACAACATTGGGAATTTATACTTGCCTACCTCTCTAGAGAAGAATATACCCTGAATCCATGAAAAAGTACGTTGATTTAGTTCATTTTAATTTATTTTATTTCCGTTGGTAAGACGAAGACTCATTTTTTTTCTTAAATGTGAGTCAGTAATATTTTAGTATTTATATAGATGTCATAAAAGGTATGTATTTATGCTAATCTTTCATCAATGCTAATATTTGGCTTCAAGAATATATTTGTACCTAGAGTCAGAGGCCTTTGATTTGGTTGTCAGAAATGCCACTAACATGCTATGACTTGAGACATGACATACACTAACTCTGATCCAGTATTCCTACCCTTAACCCTCATCAGGAAGCAAGTTCAGCCAGCACAGATAGATACAATGATTGTGCTTCAAGATCTAGTTGTGAGGGTTTCCTGAGTTTTTCCATGCTTCCCCATGGAAATGACTCTGTTTGAACTCCAACATACATAACAAACTCACATACACACACATTAACATATACACACAAACACACCTACATATACACTCATATATACAACTCATGAGAGAAAGTATATATTGATTTTTCCCACCCAGAAGAGTATAACTAGAAGCTTGGAGTGGGAATTAGAGTAAGATGGAAGAAGGCAGCTCCCATATCAAAATAGAAGGGGATTAGAAACCCAAATGTGGTCAGTTCTCTGTTTTTGGAGTTTACTTTGGGCAGTGAGATAGCCACACTACTACAGATGCTACACAAAGCTTGGATATGGTGGTGGCAAATACTGAGTGTAAGGAGGAAAGCCAAGGAAAAGCTATTTAAAATATGTGAAAAAAAAATTGAAAGATAAAACATCCAAGACAGAAAGGTTGTAAGTAAGCTTAACCCTTTGCAAATAAATAATAGAGTAATACAAGAAAACTCCATAGTACTTGTGAATATTGATTGATAAAATTCACAAACTAATAACAGAGGAGGAAGACATTTAAAACATCAAAGTACATGGCAACTGAATGTCACAATTTTACTATTAAAAAAATACAACCATCTAAGCAAAAAGTTTTCATCTATGAAGGAATGACAATTCAAATAAGTAAGGTTTGTTCCACAGAAATAAGAAACAACAGAAAAAAAAAAAGAATGGAATAGTTTGTTACAAAAATCAACCAAGGTCATACTGTAACCCAAATTAGCATAAAGGGTTTGACTGAACCTAATCATCAATGAAAAATCAATCGACCTTTAGCAAAGGAAGAGGCATTAAATCCCTTGATGAAAAAAAAAAGTCTAGAAAAAAGCAGATAGCTGACTTAGAAACACTTTTTAAAAAGGAAATAAAATAGAAGTTATTTAATAAGAACTTTTTAAAACTACAATTATCAGGAAAATAAAAATCAATGAAATCAATTATGACATTTTTATATATTTTTGTTTGTTTTTATTTTATTGGATTAAAGTACAAAAGAAGGAATATAAAGTGATCATCAAGAACAATCCTAAGTCTGTTAAGAGCTAAACATTTAATGAAATCTAAAACTTATAGGAGAAAGGAAGAAAAATATTTATATTAGTATTCTACTACTAAATTATAATTTCTTCTATGAATGAATCAATATATTTTGTAATATAATTAAAGTAGAAGATATTAATCAGGCAAAATAAAAAGGTAAGAATGAGAGGGAAAATTGAGATATACCTATTACAGAAACAAAGTGAAAATAGAATACTGAGTAACTTCCATAATCCTTAGGAAAGTAAGGAGGAAAAGGCCTACGATTAAAGAAGATGCAAGAAATAAAAGAGGAAAGACTGGAGTGAGGTCAAGTGAAAGTGGGTCACAACTCAGAAGGGGAAAAATGCGCCATTAAATATTTTTCACATTAAATATTTTCCTGTGGTAATAGTGCTCTTGGTGGTAGGAGAGGTCCATAAAGGAAAGGGACAGAGACCTCCCAACAGGTCTTGTTTAGGGGGAAAAGGAAGACTAGGTACACACCTTCTCTGAACAAGGATTATGCTTTTCAGGACTGTATCCCATTCCATGAAAAACATATGTCTAAATGGACAATCTATAGCCAGATTTGGAACAGTGCGTCATAGAACAAGTAATAAAATGATCTTAGGAGATATAAGAAAGACAGAGTGTCATTATTTGGAACACAGAGTAACTCTCCATAAAATATCTATTACATCATGCAATGGGATCCCTTTCCTCCCTACAAAATGGTCTAGTTGATTGAGATATTTGAATGCCTAGGAATAAAAAGCAATATCTTTCCAGCTAAATTCCTGAGGAGTATTTGATTAGGGGAAGCAACAGACTTCAGTCTCAGTTTCCTTTTCTACTATCCCTAGATATAGAAGTACCTCAAGAACTTAAGTGCCCTGAAGGATTTACACTTTTCATCAGGCAAGCAATTCCCCATGAATAACAATAGCTAAACCTAGCATCTGCATTCAGAGCCATGGACAATGAGTATGTAAATTCAAATTTTACAAAGACCCCAGGCAAAACAAAAAATCCCCCCAAAAATGTGTGTGTATGTACACACATGCACATATACATACATACCCCTCCCCCCAAAAAAGAAAAACCTTATTATATCATACCTCTCCCACCACCAAGTATGATTGCAAAGATTTCAGAAAAAAAAAATTACCCTTTTGCCATATGAGATTTCTAAGTTTGAATATATTTTCCTTTGAACTCTGCCCATACTTGTGGAACAGGGTTACAGGTTAGTAAGAGATATTTTGTGCCAACTTTTCTTAATATCTCTCCTTTATAAAAATCCATGTTGAAAAGCTAATTAACTATCTGAGTAACTGATATCAACTCATAAGCATAACAGGAAGAACATTAGTGTAGGTCTCATGAGGTAAAGAAAGACATACTGTACCCCCATCCCCTACAAGAGTTACTGTTACATCCTCAGTAGATACATATTTTGGGCAACTGGCCTTAAAGGGTGAAAGTGAGTAGGTATAGTAGTCCCAGAATTAATATATGCTACAAGTAATAATGAGAGACAGACAGACACACACACATATACACAGAAAGAGAGACAGAGACTGACAGACAGATAGTGAGAGTGTCTAATAGTATAAGTTGAAAAGCAAATGTTGACCTACATTAGTAGAGGGGAATTTACTTACCTGGGAATTCCTTAGCTGGCCTTGGCTCTGCATGTAGGTGCTAGATTTAATGTATTCTTATTTTCATGTAATTACATATGTACATGTTTCCCACCTCCCCAATACACTGCAAACTCCTTGAAATCAGGAACTATTCATTTTTTTCCTTTGTATCCATAATGCCAACCACAAAAACTGTCACAGAGTAGTTGCTTAACACATGTTTCTTAACTGGTTGTTTGATTTAGTTTGAAAAAAAATACAAATAATATTAAGGAATAGTAGACATACAAAGAAAAAGAGGAAATGTTAAAAGGAATTAGGTTTGACTGAATCATAGTCACTTTTTCTATCCAGCATATTTAAAGGAAGAAAGAATTTTTAAGTACAAATAAGTAAGGTTTATTCCACAGAAGTAAGAAACAACAGAAAAAAAAAAGAATGGAAGGGGAGTAAAGAGTGCTGGGCAAAAAGAAATAATTAGATAAATTTAAAGAAAAATATTTAAATGCTTTGACTTTTTTTTCTTCCAAATATTTTACACTTCTAGAAAACTCTTTTAGTGACATAGTTGTAATTGCAATCCAGCCAGTCAGTCAGCTAATAAACATTTATTAATCACATGCCATGTACCAGTATTATGCTAAGTGGTACAAAGAAAGGAAATGACAGTCCCTGATGTTGAGGAATTTGTAGTCTAATGAAGAGACAATATGCAAACAACTTAAGCTCAAAAAAACTAAATAGAGGATAAATTGGAAATAATCAACAGAGAGAAAAAAAACCTAGAATTAAGGAGAATGAGGAAAGGTTCCCTACAGAAGGTATAATTTTAGCTGAGACTTGAAGGCAGGTAGTGAAAAGACAGTGTAGATAAGGGTAGAGAGTATTCCAGCAATAGGAGACAAGTTAGTTGAAATGTCCAGAGTCAGGAGGTGGAATGTATTGTATGAGTGATAGCAAGGAGACCAGTGTCAATGGAACTCAGCAATTCACATCAGAGGATTAATTTGGCAGAGGATTTTTCATTTGACTTTTGGGTTTTTTAAACACTGATTAAAGGAAATTAACTAAAAGGGTCCTTCTGTACCTATATTTGTCTCATAAAATGAGTTCAGTAGAGTGTTTTCTCAATTTTTGAGAATATGTTCTGCGGTATATTTATTAGTAATTTCAAAGTTTAGTAAAATACTGTAAATTTGAGCCAAGATTTTTTTTTTGGTGTGGGTTTGTTTAGTTTTGTTACATTAAAGACACTTCAATTTTTTTTAAATAATGGATTATGTAATATTTCTATTCAGTGTTCTGTTAATATGATTTGTTTATAATTGTATATGTAAAGCTCTATTCCTTTAAATAACTTAGTTTCGTTGATGTACACATACCATGTGTACATATTATACACATAGGAATAGTATGTTCCAGTAATTCATATTATTCAATCGGCTTTAGTATTGTTTCCCATCATTCACTTTTTGGCAGTGAGTGCTCTTTGATTGGACTATGTAGAAATATGAGAATTTTCAGATGTATTACACCTGCTTCTGAATGTCTCCAATTGCTTCTTGAGCCAGAATCTGTGGATAGACTAATGGATTATGACTGTGCCTCAGTATCCCTCCTTCTTTCAAAGTGTGAGGACTATTCAGAACTGTGTTTAGAAAAATAAAATAGGGGAATTATGGAAGTCTTGACTCCTATCCAGACATAGACAGTAGGGATTGGACAAAGACAGTAGGATTGTGTGTATCATATCTGGTCAAACTTGTGCCTGGGTAGGGAGACTTATTTTGTGTTTACTTTCCCATTAGGGTCAATGAGCAGCAAACTTGAGGCTGATGAGTCCAAGTGACTTTGTAAGGTCCATAAATTGATGTGTCCAAGGTGGCCAATAAGACAGTGGCTTCGGTGGCAGCTAAAACAGTTGATAGTAGTTCCAGTGCTAAAATTATGACTGTGCTGTTGCCAAGGAAGCATTCAGTTTCAGAAAGAAAGACTAGTTATGTTTTAGTGAGCTGTACAATAAACACTCTGCACACATCCCTGCCTATACACTCTTTTCTTCTGCAGATTATAAATCTTTCCCAGATTACAAATTGCCTATGAACTCAATTGCTGAATTCTGTTTAAATCATTCTGTTAAAGCAGAATGTCATTATTTTATGCATAAATTAAAAGAAAAAAAACCAAGTGTTTCTATGATGCATGACTATCTATTTAACTTCCTCCTACTTGGCTATGGGCTGAAGCACCCAGGGTGGAAGTGATGAATCATTGGATATAAGAATCAGGGATCCTATTACTCTTCCTAAATCAGATTTAATCTGGGGTAATCCGTGGACAAAATGTATTGGCAGACAAGAGTGATTAGCACATGATATGAAAGCCTATCTTCTAAGTAGTCATTGTACTAGGTTTAACCAAAGTATTTTCCTCTATCTTCCTGCTAATCAGTTTGCTTAAAGGTCTATTTTGTTTTAATTTCATGATATGAATCTTCAAATCAAATCAGCATTCAGACTAATAACCAATAAATCTAATGTCAAAGTGGAAATATGTAAACAAATAGGCAAATGTATGGAAAAGTATGGCTCAGGAAAAATGAAATATGTATAGGTTACATCAAAACCTCACATCTACATTAAGTGAAGAATTTAAAAAATGATAATTTCTGGACCTGGCAAGAAATCAATAAAAAATTATTTATTTTTTAGCAGGCAAGAAAAGATTTGTTTTTGATGTGGAAGTTATTTCTGAGTACCATCTATGCACTATCAGGCCATATCTCCTAATAATTTGCAAATACACACATGAAGAGAAGAATGGATAATAATTAGAAGATCTGCAGTCCAATTAAAATGTTTGAACCCTGAATTAAACAATAAAAAATGAAGAATGGACAATAGAATTGACATTGACACAACAACTATAGACATTTCATCCAGAAGTTTAAGTAATATAATTAAATTAAGATAACAAAAAAAGTGTCCACAAAGTACCTTAGTCTTTAAACATCTAATTTACTTGCCCAATGGATGCTATGGTTACCAGAAGCAACACTGTGTTAGAATATCTGAAAAATCTCATAAAGAATAATAATGGACAATCATAAGCAACATCATCTCCATACAGAAAGAAGTAGTAAAGGATAAATTTGAAGAAAGCATGGCAAGACATACAAATAAACGAAATCATGCCAATTGCATTCACAGATAAAAATGAAAGTACTACAAAGAGAAGAATGTAAGAGATTTACAAAAGACTTTTAACAAACACTTTTCTCTATTGAGAATGAAAATGCACTTGGGCCCTAATATTAGAGTTCCCAAGATGCTTATAAAGGAAATAGAAATGCCTTGCAAAAGAAAAAAAGGAAAGAAAGGAGAAGGGAACAAAAGGGGAGGGGAAGATAGGGGAGACAAGGAAGGAAAGAGAAGAGGAAAGGAGAATGTTACTGAAATTAGATCACCTATTTGTAAAGATCTGTGGTAAAGGTGATAAAATTGTGAAGGCACTGAAGGATCAATATGCAAGTTATCTAATGAATAGAAAGATACCATGACAGAAAAAATCTTCAACCTTATAGCAATATAGTCATAAAATTTCTTTTTTTTTCTTTTCATTGTCTTCGCATTGCCTTCAGAATTTCATTTTTTTAAGGATTTTCCTATCCCTCCTACAATAATTTCCATTATAGAACTTTAATCTATGTTATCTGACCTATCCATCTACTTAATCCATTAAAATTTTCTCTGCCAAATGTAGGAAAGGGGAGTCCTGGGAACTAATCCAGAGACCTAAGAGAAGACAGTCACTGAAAATAATAGTGGCCCAAGCTTGTGAATTTTACCAGTAGATATTTACAAAGAGTTATTTAGACAATATATAGCCCAAATGTGAAGTAGTACCTTAACTGGAAGTCCACCAAAATGCTTTTTTCCCCCTTTAGTTTTATTAAGAGCCTTAATAATCAGCCTTTCAAAAGAGTATAACAATAATGATGTTACTAAATTCAGTTTTTCATTCTGTTATTCTTGTTTATATTTCTTTTTTTGTGTTAGGTTTCTTTCTTTCGTAGAAATGTCCTCAATTTGATACAAATTGCACATTGAGGACATTTGAACCTCCACCACTATTTTTTTGTGAGGAAAATCCTATATGTAAGCCATAGCCTAAGCAAAAAAACACCTTGTACCCAAGTTGTTAGATTGAAAGATTTAATGAGCCAAAGAAAGTGAAAACAAAGTGTCCAGCCCCTTTTTCATTGAAGTTCAAAGTCCCCACCATTGAACCTGACCCAAACTACTTTCCTAGGCACAGAACTTTGAATAAGAGTAATCTTCCAGCTACTTTGGATCATGGAATATACTTTGATGTTAGAATTAAAACACAATAAAATTTTAGAGTTCTAGGAGTTGCCATTAATCTCTGTCAAATGTAAAGTATGCTTTGAAAATTGATACACTATTATAAAAATTCCAATAGCTAAACCTTTGGAACACAAAGACATTTTTTGATTCTTTGAATGAAAGAATAAATCTATTTTCCTAAGTTATTTTATTTTTAAAAAATAGGAGAAACTTCCTGCTGTCTATGTGAGCTAAGCCAACATTTCATTTATTTTAATTCTGACCCTAGTGGCAAAAATTTTGAATGGCACAAGGTTTAAACAGATATTTTCCAAATATGCATTCCTTCAAAGATATTATAAAACAATTTGATCTAGAACTGACAAATAGTTAGTGGAGTAAAAAAAAAATCAGTTAATGTCCTCTCCAGATCCCAGAAAACTTGATAGGTGTCCATATATTGAATCTTTATTCTATAATTATATTCTAGATAAGCCAAGCCATGTTGTTTAGTCAATGGATATCAAATTGCATAAAATCAATTTGATTCATAATATCCAAGTTACTAAAGCTAAGAGGAAAAATCAAAATAGCATATATTAGCAGTGTGCTACTATATTACAATACTTAAAGTTCTATTTGGCAATTATAAGAACAGTACATAATATTTTAATTTCAATCAAATTAGTTTTAAAATATCAAAAAAACCAGCAGCATTTATCTGTATTGAGATGAGAGGTTCACATCATTAGGCATTACTGTTCTACTCACTGTTGAACATAAAATGCATGAGTACAGTATAATTACAATTATACATATGAAAGCAGTTATCATAAAAATCACAACTTTATAATCCCATCTTCTTATTTATATTAAAGAAAATGAATGCTTTTTCTTATGGCCTCTTAAAGGAGGGAACAAATAATTTTACTTGTGGTACTACATTGATTGTCATAGTATTTAATAAATTTGGGTTCCAGAAGGTAGAGGTTTTTGAACCTGTTAATTGTCAGTGCAGTTGAAAACGCTCTGCTCTAAATCATTGTGTTGGATCTGCAAAATGTTAGCTGCCATAGAAATATTTCTGTCAGAAGCTTAATAGTAACAAATGATGTTATTTCACAAGGTCAAAAATATTTATTGTAAAATTTGAACACTCATTCTGTTAGATCAGGTTTCCTTTAACTTCAGAATATCGTATGAGTTTTGTGTGCCCATTAAAATATTAATATGTTACTTAGTTTTCAATTACAGTTTCCTTGCTACACAATCTTTTTTTTTTTGCTGAAATATTTTACTATGGAAAAAGTGATGGCCCTAGAGTCAAACAACTAGAATCCATGTACTGTCTCTGCTCTTATCTCTGTGACCATAAGCAAGTCCCCTAATTGACTTGAGCCACTATTTTCTTTTCTACAAGGGTAATATTTTTATTCTGCAAGGTTGTTGTGAGGAAAGTACTTTGGGATTCAGAAATCATGACATACATGTGAGTAATTATTAATAGCACTGTGAGTGGTGTATACAGAACAGGCAGAGGTTTAGAAAAAGGCCTCGTGTGAGAAGGAGATCATGCAAGAAAGATTTCTATATAGAAATAGACAAGAATTAGAAAGGACAGGGAGGCACAGACAAATCACATGTTGTACCATTGGAGGGAATACCCAGACCTGTGAGATCAGGTACCTACTAAAGAAGTCTCTGATAGGCAATAGGTGATATATTATATGTAGTTTATATCGGTCTTAATACAGACAAAGAGAGGGACTGGACCTGTGATTTCATCAGTACAGTGAACTTTCAGATGAATAAAATATCTGTACCAGTGCAGACTGGCACCTTACATGGCTGCTTAGAGCAGCACAAGATTAATTGACTTGCCAAAATAAAACAGGCACAGTGAGTATCAGAGGTGAGATTGAACCAAATCTTGAACCTCTGACTTTAAGGACAGCCCTTTTACTTTTACCATTATGCCATGACTGTATACACACACACACACACATACACACACACACACACACACACACACATATGTGTGTATATCTATATCTATATCTATATCTATATCTATATCTATATCTATATCTACATATATATATATATATATATATGTAGATATATAGATCTATATCTATATCTACATATATCTCCATGTGTCAATCTATATACACATAGTCAGATATATAAAACACACATAAATATGTATATGTAGTACATATGAAATATATCCTACTCAGTAGGGACCATTTTTGATTAGGAAATATTATTGGGTATTCTTGTGTCTAAATAAATATTTATGGCTAGCATGTGATTAAATCAATTTTCAAAGCAAATGAAATACAAATAAATATATACCATGATATGATCAATCCTGAAAAAAAAAAGTAAGGGCTTTTTTTGGTGCATGGGCTTGCAGGTTGATATACAGCTTCTCATCCTGATTGTTCTCACAGCAACAAAATTCTTGGCTATTTATCATAGTGAGACCATCTGTAAAATTAGTAAGCAATGAGATAATGACTTACTTAAATATTTCTATGAGTTTGTGGAGGGGGAAAAATTTTACTAAATTAGATAGTAGAGATTCATGAAAATGAAATCTTACAGCAATACATTTACACTTACAGCAATAAAAAAGAAAAACAAGCAGCATGGAAAAGTAGAAAAAGCATTGGATTTTGAGTCAGAAGGTCCTGGATTCAAATCTAGCCTCACATATTTACTAGCTGTGTGACCATGGAAAAGTTAACTAATTTCCCTTCAATTTAGTTTAATCATCTATAAAATGAGGAAGTTAAACCTGGTGGACTCTTAGGTATCTCGCATCTCTATAGCTATGATCCTATCACCCTAATCATATCCTTAACCATTATTAAGAGCAGGTAAAATGTACAAGTTTGTTTAAAAAGTAAAGAAAATATAGATGATGGTCACATGTTGAAAATTACATGGGTAAGAAAACTGAATGATTTTTTAATGTCCTCCCAAGAAATTGGATCATGATAAATATTGGAAAGAAAAAAGAATCACTCATATGACTGCATCAAATAGCACCAACAGGAAAAGGGAAACTTCTTGCAGGTTTTCTTTAAGTATTTTGTTAGGTTAAAATATTTTCCGGATGTTATGCTGGGTTTATGATTTCATTTGGACACAGTAGTTCTGTCAGGAATAAACCATACCTTAAATCACTTTACCCTTGCTAAATGGACTTGCAAAATCATCATTCACAACTAACTTTGTATGACTGAAGAGCAGAGATGGTATTCTCTGTCCCAATAGTCTTTCCCTTCTATCAAAGTAGATTTTTCTTTACAGGATGCATACTTGTCATTAATGTTAGCAAAAGTAAGATGTCTAGGGCAAGGAAAAATATGAGCTGAGGTTAAGGAAGAGGTTTCAAAATCATTGAATTGAGTAATCAAAAGGCTAAAAGAGACCTAAGGGTGCAGATGATTCATACCTCATAGGACAGAAAAGAGCTCTGAATGTACTGAGCCAAATGATGTGTCAGACTACCATTTCCAGAAGTCAAATCTTTTTTCCCCCTCTTTTCTAAAGGTATAGCCACAGTTTGGAGACTCTATCAGGAAACTGAATCAGTACAAGGTTAAGCTGGATCAGAATTGGCCTCTAGGTATGAAAGATGAGCTATCATCTATGCAGTTACACTGCTACTTTTTTCATCTTAAAAAGTTCTTCAAAAACTAGACAAAGTTGAATTGTGCTAGGGTTAAACTCACATTTTTATAGTATTTTAAGATTTCCAAAGCACTCTTCCTAATGCAACCTGAGAATGGATATATAGAAAGGATATTTATGTCTATTTTATATATGAACACTGATGCTCACACCTGTCTATTCTCACATAACTTGTAGGTGAGTGTTCAAACCCAGCTCCACTGACTCTGGACCTCACATTTTTTACATTACACTACATTTCTTCCTAGGCATTTTTTAATCCCCTTAGGGGTAAATTGTACATTAATCCCTACCTTTAAACAGCTTATGAGCTAGCAGGAGGATATGATGTATGCACTAATAAATAAATGCAAAAATCAAGTATTTATATGCAGGAGTGAAGCAGTCTATCCTTTTTAACCTTTCTTCATCCTTAGATGCTATTGATTATCCCAGCTTTCCTGACAGTTTCTCTCTTTCCTTCAGATTAGTGACTTTAATTTCTAGTGGTTCTCTTTGTATCTAACTCAATACTTCTTGACCTACTCCACTCTGTTGTTTTCTTTCTTCTTCTTAATCATGGATGTCCCTCATAGCTCAATTTTTGCTCTTCCAATCATCTAATTCTGTACTGTAATCCATTCAGTTGTCACCTCTATACAAATGACTTCAAAATCTATATCTCCAGCCTAAATCTCTTCCCTGAGTAATGATCTTTAATCTCAAGCTACCTCCTGGACATCTCCACCAGAAAGTTCTGCCAACAATCTAACTCAACAGGACCAGAACTGAACATAGTATTTCCCCACCTCTTAACCTTCTACTACTCCCCACATCACTATTTCTTTTCTTAGTGCAATTTATTTTATTCTAAAATTAAGAAATGTTTAAAAAGCAATCATTTCCATAACATAATAGAAAAAAAAGATTGAACTTAAAATTGAAAATTTATTATGTACAACTTGTTATTCTTTTTAAATATATAATAAAATTATAATGTAATTTTTAAAAATTCTTTTCTCTCCCCTCCCTCTTTGACCCTAAAGATGGCTATATATACATGTATGTATGTATATGTATGTATATATGTGTATATATGTATGTATATATGTGTGTGTGTGTGTATATATATATATATATATATATATGTAGTGTGTGTGTGTGTGTGTGTGTGTGTGTGTGTGTGTAAAATCATTCCATACATACTTCTAGTTATAAGTTCTTCCTCTGGATGCAGATAGCATCTTCTTTCATAGGTTCTTTGTAGTTAATTTGGGTATTTTTAATAGTCAAAATGACTTAGTCACTCAAAGTTATTGTTAAAATAATATTGCCATTGCTGTTTATAACATTCTCTTGGTTCTGCTCATTTCAATCTTCACTATTTAATGCAAGTCTTTCCATGTTTTTCCCCCAATATCATGAAGCTCATCATTTCTTACAGCACAGTAGTACTGCATTGTAATTGTATACCATAATTTGTTCAACCATTCCCCACTATATATTATACAATATTATACATATACTTTATGCATTTCCAAGTTTCTAATTTTTTTTCTGTGTCATCTGCTGGCCTTTGCTTGTTGTCCACAGCTTCAGCAAAACTCCCTTCAAATTCCCATTTATTTTTTTTATACCAACCTGCAATATATAGAATCAGTGATAGGGAAAGTTGTGAGACAAAAGGTATAAGTGTCTATGTTTATATATTATATATGCTTCACAGTGATCAAAAGGAATAAAGGTTAGGAATTGAGAAAAGGCCATTAGATTTGGCAGTTAAGAGACAATGGCAACTTCAAAAGGGTAATTTCATTTGAATAATGGTTGGAAGTTAGCCTGCTGGTAAGTTAATAAGAGAGCAACAGGAATGGAAATAGAGGAAACAACTATACATTGCCTTTTCAAGAATTCCACCCATAATAGCAAAGAGAATTTCATGATGATAGCTAATAGCAAAGAGAATTTCATGATGATAGCTAATGCAAATAAGAGGATCACCCTCATATGTACAAGGAAATGTATAAGCAGCTTCCACTTCTTGGAGCCAAGAGGGTGGAGTAAGAGGAGAATGGTTCTTACCCTCCCTTATTAACCCCTGAAAACCCAGAAAATATCAACCCAGGAAAAACTCTGGAACAGCTGAACCAGAGGAAAGATAGGGTGTAGCAGTCCAGTAGCCCAGGTAGCTCATGGGATTAATGGGAAAGGTCCCACTTAACCCTGGGAGAAGGGGAGCAGAAAAGAATGGGAGGCATAGCAGCAGGCTAGTGGAAAGCCACACTTCAGCGTACCAGGAGGATATCTTGAAGCCCAAGTGGTGGAGCAGGCAAACACCAGCACCAGGACCCCTGAGTGCCTCACTGAGAGTGGGGGAACTGGTGGAAACCAGCTTTGAAAAACACCAGGTGCCTGGGCATTCTACAGCAACTGGTTCTCCCAGTGCCTCAGCAAAACTAAGGGAAGCAGCCCTCCAAGGGGCCCCAGGTGGATAAACGTCCTGCAACATCCATGTTAAAGGAGCTGAAGAAAGCAAAAGGACGGAAAGTCCTGGGTGAGCAGGAAATCTCCAGGAGCCATACTACCCAATCCTACCCCTAGAGTTCCAGGCTTGCTGACTCCAGCCCAACACCAGGTAAGCTGCCAGAACCCTACAGCCTCCAACTGCCAATCTCAGAGGCCCAAGCACACAAAGCCAGCAACCAAGCCCTAGGCTCCTGACACAAGAAGCTTGGGTCAGTGCCCTCTGCTTCCCAGCAGGAGAGCTCAATCTCTTTAAAGGCCAGGAAATACGCAAGTATCATAAGCAAAAAGAAACATACAGTAGATTGTTATTATGGGAAGAGTGAAGATCAAGACAGAAATTCTGAGGAGGACAACATTGTCAACAAACCCACATCTGGAACCTCAAAACAGAATATGAACTGGTCTGAAGCCCCAAAAGCCTTCTTAGAAAAGCTCAAGAAGAATTTTAAAAGTCAAATGAGATGGGTAGAAGAAAAAATTGGAAAAGAAATGAGAGGTATGAAAGTGTCAATAGCTTGGAAAAGGAAGGACAAAAATTAACTGTAGAAAATAAGTCCCTAAAAAATACAATTGGCCAAATGGGGGAGAAGGTACAAAACCTAATAGAAGAAAACAATTCATTAAAAATTAGAATTGTGTAAATGGAAGCTAATTATTCTATGAGAGGGCAAGAATCAGTCAAACAGAAACAAAAGAATGAAAATGTAAAATACCTCATTGGTAAAACAACTGACCTGGAAAATCTATCCAGGAGAGACAATTTAAATTTTGTGTGTGTGTGTGTGAGGGCAATTGGGGTTAAGTGACTTGCCCAGAGTCACACAGCTAGTGAGTGTTATTTGTCTGAGGGCCGGATTTGAACTCAGATCCTCCTGACTTCAGGGCCGGCACTCTATGCACTGCGCCACCTAGCTGCCCCAAGAGACAATTTAAATTAAATTAAGTTCAGGATCTACCCGAAAATCACAATGAAAAAAAGAGTCTGAATATCATCTTTCAGGAAATCATCAAGGAAAACTGCCCTGAAATCCTAGAACCAGAGGGCAAAATAGCCATAGAAAGAATCCACAGATCACCTCCTTAAAGAGATCCCAAATTGAAAATGCCAAGGAATATAGTCGCCAAATTCCAGAATTACCAGGTCAAGGAGAAAATACTGTAAGCAGCCAGAAAGAAGCAATTTAAATATCATAGAACCATAGAAAGGATTAAACAGGACCTTGCAGCTTCTACATTAAAAGACTGTAGGGTGTGGAATGCGATATTCCAGAAGGTAAAGGAGTTGGATTACAACCAAGGATCAACTACTCAGTGAAAATGAGCATGATCTTTCAAGGGAGGAGATGGATATTCAATGAAATAGGGGACTTCCAAACCTTCCTTATAAAAAGACCAGAGCTCAATAGAAAATGTTATCTTCAAATACAATGCTCAAGAGAGACATAAAAAGGTAAACAGGACAGAAAGAAACAACATGTTATTAATAACCTACAAGGGAAGATGACACTTGTAACTCTTGAGAACTGTATTGTTATTACACCATGTTAAAGGGGTATGCATAAAGGGGGTGGGTATCAATTGACTTTGAGGTAATGATAGAAAAAATCTAATCAAATGGGTTAAATGGATCTCCATAAGTGGATTAATCTGATCTAATTAAGAAAATGTACTCAGAGAAAAGGAAAGGAGGAGGCAGACAAGGGTAAATTATATCACAGGAAAAGGCACAAAACCTATTACAGCAGAGGGAAAGAAGGGAGGGAGATGATCATTGTTTGAACCTTACTCTTATCAGATTTGGCTCAAGAAGAGAATAACATAATCATTTAGGTACAAAAATCTAATATGCCCTATAGGCAGAAGAAGGGAAAAGGGAGGTGGGATAAAAGAGAGGGAAGAAGTAGTAAGGGTAAAGGGGAAGAAAAATGAGGGGGCTAGTAGAAAGGAGGTGGGACTGAGGGAGGCAGTGGTCAAAAGCAAAACATTAGTGAGGTGGGAAAAGGAGAAAGGAGAAAGGAAAGCATAAACAAGAGGTTGGAAAGGATGGAGAGAAAAACACAGATAGTAATCATAACTGTGAACGTGATATATGAATGTAACAGAATACTATTTTGCTGTAGGAAATGATGAACAGGTAGACTTCAGAAAACCTAGAAAGACATGTAGGGTCTGATGCTAAGTGAAGTGAGCAGAACCAGGAGAACGTTGTACACGGTAACAGCAATGTTTTGCAAAGACTAATATTGATAGACTTAACCCTTCTCAGCAATACAAGGATCTAAGATATCTCCAAAAGCCTCATGATGGAAGATGCTATCCACATCCAAAGAAAGAACTATGAAGGTTGAAAGCAGATTAAAGCATACTATTTGCTATTTTTTTTTCTTCTGTTGTGTTTTGTTTTCTCTTTCTGGTGGTTCCTCCTATTACTTCTAATTCTTACAACATCACTAATGTGAAAATAAGTTTAATGGGAATGTATATGTATAGACTATATCATATTATGTGCCAACTTGGGGAGGGAGGTGTGAAGGGAGGGGGAGAAAAATGTTAAACTCAAAAGGTTATGGAAGTGATTGTTGAAAATTTAAAATAAATGAATTTAAAAATGGCTAGAAATGCATGAGCAAAAAGAAAGAAAAAAATGTGTTAAAGTTAACAAAAGTTAGAAATAAGTAGCCAACTGATACTGTATAATTTCTTCTTATTAAGGGACAGGAAAGAAGGGTATTAGTATATTTGATAGACTTTTAATGTGAACTCAAGAAAAGATAGTAAAGTATTTTGGGAGAACAAGTTCTATGCAATCCATATCATTACAAGTAATAAGTACATTATTGAGATTATGAGTCTATTTGAGTAGATATACTAATATATAGCCCCTTTTAATCTCACATTAAGGGGGAAATGAATTTATTTTTATCCTTACATACAGATTTTTTAAATTTTATATAATTTATTTGTGATAAAAATAATAATTTCTAAATAATATTTTTCTTGAAATTTAATCTGGTTTTCTTGGCTACGTGTGCCTAATAATTAGGGAAAATGTCATGAAACTAATACCACCACAGTTTAGAATCCACCAAAGTCTTTTCTGAATATTAATTCCAATTTTTTTAGAATGTAAAATGTATTAATCTTAGAGAAAATAAAGATTCCCCTAAACTGACTTATTGTCTCTTTGTTTCCCTTTTCAGATTTTCTTGAAGATGCTGGGGAAAAACAAGACATCAAGGAAATTATTTTTTCCCCTGAAATTAAGTAATCAGCATAGAGAAACCATTTTCTTGTCTAAAATCTAATACTGAGAGCTGCATACATCATGACTTCAATCTATTTTTCATCTTCATGCCTTCAAAAAAGCTACCTTGTTGGGAAATACTCATTCAAAGTTATTTTATTTCTCTGAAAGTCAGTTGAGGAAACCCCAATGGCAACAGTGATTCTTTAGGCTTATCAGGTGGTGAGATGGATAACTGATATATGGCCTGTGAGGTCTATGGTCATGCTCTAGCAATAGTGGAAGTCCCCCCAGCTCACTGGACAGACAGCCTAAGTTAAACTTATGAGAGAAGAGGGACAAGAGTCTCACAAAATGGAAAGACATGTATTTCCCTTTATCAGACAGCACAGAATATTAAATGATTGCTTGTGATATCTCATTCTGCAAATCACAGAAATGAAGAAAAATGGGATTTTTAACTCTCCTCCCACAGTTATTCATGTTTATGTTTCATATAATCCTCTGCATAGTATTTTCTATATTTTTATTCTACCTACATCTTTTACATTATTACTTTATCCTTATTAGCATTCATTATACCCATCCATTAAGCCTGATCTGTGAATTTCATTAATGTACATTTACTCTCCCTTCCAAATAATTAAGATATTAAATAAGAGTAATGCAACACTAATCCTTGCAATGTCTCAAGTAGATTATTTCCATTTCTTGCAATATCATAAACCAATAGACTTTGCTCATTTCTAGCCCATATTAAGTCCCAAATGCATCTGAATTTTTGGGGTTAATAATAGCAATGAAGTAAAATGACATCTTTACTGGAATTATTTTAAATATTATAATTTCAGAAATTTCTATTATTCAGCCTGATGCAAAATACTTTTGCTCTTTAAGATTGTGAGTATTGTCAGTGAATATAATGAATTCTTATATTTTCCCAATATTGTTTTCTTATTAACTAATAATAAAAATGCATAAAATATTTTCTGGATGGTTAATTGCTCTTGAATAAAAAAAGAAAACCTTTATCAATTTCTTCATAATTAAACCCAAATACTATAGTGCTTTAACTAATTACTAATTACTTAACTTAAATAACTAATTACTTTGATGTGCTAATGTTGTAGTTGAGTGTCTAGCACAATGTCATGCACTCAGTTAAGTGAACTTCAGGGAATAGATCTTTGTTGTTGGTAGGGCTTGTTGTAATAATTATTGATTCCACTGACTATAATCCTTTCTCAAGAGCATAGTCTTTGAAGGGTAGTAGTTGGAATATGTTTGTGTGTGTGTGTGTATATATATATATATATATATATATATATATATATATATATATATATATATATATATATATATATATATATATACATACGTGTGTATATTTATATTGCTATGTGTGTATGTATATGTCTATATAAAATTCATGTCAGCAATAACAATAATTTGCATATACATTCATATAAAGTTTATGAGCACAGAGCCCTTTATATTTACCATATCACTTGATCCTATAACAATCCAGCGATAAGAAAAATGAGTCTTAGGGAGTCTAAGTGAATTGTGAGAGGAAGTATGATCTTGTGGAAGATTATTGGATTTGGAAAAAAAAAATAACCTGACTCTAATGCCAGTTCTATTATTGACTAGCTGTGTGACCACAGGCAAAACCCAATTTCTCAGGGCCTTAGTTTCCTCATCTACAAAATGATGGGATTAGACTAAATTATCTCTAAATGCCTTTAAACCCTAGCAATCTGTGATTGTAAAGTCATAGTAAATGACAGATCTAGGATCCAAACATGGGCATTTTGACTCAAAGTCCACCATTGTTCCCCTTATCTGTAAGCATATGAGAAGGAGAGAACCATTTGAGTTGAAAAGAATCCCTATGGGCAATAGAAATAGTGAAACAATGTCAAGTACAAGATAAGGGAAGCAGCAATCAGTGTGGACTATTGAAATGCTCTCAATATTAGTTCCTTGGGGCTTTCTCCAATGAGCTCAACACTAAAAAGTTACCTTACTTTGCCTTTTCTAACCCTATAATTTAGATTAAGGCAGATTTTCCTGCCCACGGAATATTAAGTGGACATATTGAATTAAGGGACCTCTTTCTTCCCACATCAACAGTATCAAAGTTTGCATTTAAGTTCCTCTATAGGGCAGGAATACACTTTATCCTCATTTCTGCTGAGGGGCAACTTTCTCTTCTTTCAAGGTACGGTGCAGGTGCCACCTTTTCTATGAAGCTTTCCTTGATTTCCCTAACTGAAAGTGGTTTTTTTTCTAATTTTTTTAGAGTATTTTTTTCTGAATTTCTCCTTTGCCATTATCACATTTTATCTTATGTTAAACCTATTTTACTTATATAGAAATTACAATCGTTCCCAACCCACAATTAGCTTGTTAGCTTATCAAAAGAGAAGCAGTGCCTCCCACACACATACACACATCAGTGTATGTATTGTAAATTGTTGTTGTTTAGTCATTTTTTCAGTTGTGTCTGATTCTTTGTGACCCCATTCAGGGTTTTCTTGGCAAAGATACTGGAGTGCTTGGCTAATTTCTTCTCCAGCACATTTTATAGATAAAGAAACTGAGGCAAACAGTGTTAAGTGACAGGGTTAAATCACACAGAGAGTAATTTTCTGAGGCCACATTTGAACTCAGATCTTCCTGAAGATATTAAAATACATGAAATGAGCAAATCACAGTTTCTTTTGGGTGACCAAAGAATAATCAAGTCTATGGTTCTCAGAAATTAGACAAACTTCTATTCCCTACAACTATTTTTCGTTTGATATTTGTACAAACTCATCAGTCTGGAGGCTCTGGTCATTTTGGAATTATACTATCTGAGTCAGCTAAAGTCTCTTCTATCCTGATAAAAAAACATTTCATGAACTCTCTATAATTCATTGAGCTCTAGTCATGGCTTTAAAATAATATATTTGTTTCCCACAAGAAGAGACAGATATTCTTTAACTATTTACTCTGTCCTGGTGACGTGATTCAAATCTAGGCACCACATTATAGCTGTGTGACCCTGAGCAAGTCATTTAACCCCATTGCCTAACAAAATTTAAAAAATGATTTAAAAAAACAGTAGATAAATCTAACTGCAAAATAAACAAGAAAGAAGTTAAGGAGATCAATAGAATTTTAGAAAACTGAAATATTATTGACCTATGGGGAAAACTGAATGGGAACAGAAAAGAATATACTAGGGTGTAAAAACCTCAAAATCTAATGCAGAAAGGTAGAAATATTAAATGCATCCTTTTCAGATCATGATGCAATAAAAATTACAGGTAATAACAGCCCATGGAAAGATAGACTGAAAATTAACTGGAAAATAAATAATCTAATCCTAAAGAATGAGTGGGTCAAATAACAAATCATAGAAACAGGCAATAATTTTATCCAAGAGAATAACAATAATGACACAAAACACAAAAACTTATGGGATGTAGCAAAAGCAGTCCTTAGGGAAAATTTTACATCTCTCAATGCTTACATAAATTAAATAGTGAAAGAGGAAACTAATGAATTGGAGATGCAACCAAAAAACCTAGAAAAAAGAGCAAATTATAAATCCCCAAATACCAACTTAGAAATTCTGAAAACCGAAGGAGAGATCAATAAAATTAAAATTAAGAAATTATTGAACTAATAAATAAAACTAAAATCTGGATTTATTTTTAAAAAATTGGTAAACCTTTGGCCAATTTGATTTTTTTTAAAAGAAAGAAAACCAATTTATCAATATCAAAAATGAAAAAATGAATCCACCACCAATGAAGAGGAAATTAAAACAATAATTAAGAGCTATTTTGCTCAAATGTATTCCAATAAACTTGACAATCTTATTGAAATGGATGAATATTTACAAAAATACAAATTGCCCAGATTCACAGAAGAGGGTATAAAATACTTAAACAACCTCATTTCAGAAAAAAAAAAGAACAAGCCATCAGTGAACTCCCTAAGAAAAAATCTCCAGGGTCAGATGGATTTACAAGAGAATTCTATCAAACATTTAAAGAACATCTTATTACAATACTATATAACTTTTTAAGAAAATGATTGAAGAAGGGGTCCTACCAAATTCTTTTTTATGTACAAATATAGTGCTGAGGCCTAAACTGGGAAGAGCCAAAACAGAGAAAGCAAATTAGAAACCAATTTACCTAAGAAATGTAGATGCCCAAATTGTAAATGAAATATTAACAAAGAAATTATAACAACTTATCTCAAGGATAATACACTATGACCAGGTAGGATTTATACCAGGAATGCATGGCTGGTACAATGTTATGAAAACTATCAGCATCACTGACCACATCTACCACAAAACTAACAGAAATGCTATGATTATCTCAGAAGATGCAGAAAAAGCATTTGACAAAATATATTACCCATTCCTATTATAAGCACTTGAAAGCATAAGAATAAATGGAGTCTTCCTTATAACAATATATAGCATCTAACAAACATCATCAGCAATCATTATACACAATGGAGATAAGCGAAAAGCATTTCCAGTACGACCGGGAGTGAAACAAGTATGTCCATTATACCACTGTTATTCAATATTGAGGTAGAAATGTTAGCTGTACAATGAGAAAAGAAAAATAAATTGAAGGAATTAGAATAGGCAAAGAAGAAACAATGTTATCACTCTTTGCAGATGATATGATGGTATATTTAGAAATCCTAGAGAATCAAGTAAAAAAAAATTACTTGAAATAATAAATTTAGCAAAGTTGTAGGACATAAAATAAACCCGCACAAATAATCAGCATTTCAGTGTATTACTAGCAAAGCTCAGCAGCAAGAGATAGAAAGAAAAATTTAATTTAAAGTTACTGTAGACATTAATAAATATTTGGGAGTCTAACTGCCAAAACAAACTCAGGAACTATATGAACGCAATTATGAAACACTTTTCACATGAATAAAGTCTGATCTAAATAACTGGAAAAATATCAATTACTTATGGGAAGGCCAAGCTAATATAATAAAAATGACAATTATGCCTAAATTAATTTACTTATTCAGCACCATACCAATCAAACTACCAAAAATTATTTTATAGAGTTTAAAAAATAACAAAATTCATCTGGAGGAACAAAAAGTCAGAATATCAAAAGAACTAATGGAAAAAAAATGCTTAGGAAGGTGGCATAGCTGTACCTGATCTTAAATTGTATTATAAAGTAGCAATCAGCAAAACTACTTGGTACTGCCTGAGAAATAGAGTGATGAATCACTGAAATAGGTTAGGTATGCAAGATACAACAGTCAACAACTACACTATTCTACTATTTGATAAACCCAAAGACTTCAGCTTCTGGGATAAGAAACCAGTATTTAACAAAAACTGCTGGATAAACTGGAAAGTAGTATGGCAGAAACTGGACATTGACCACCATTTTAAACCCTATACAAAGATAAAGTCAAATTGGGCATACAATTTAGATATAGAGATCAAGGAATAGTTTAACTTTCAGATCTATGGAGAAGGGAAGAATTTATGACCAAACAAGAAATAGAGAACATTATGAAATGCAAATGCATAATTTTCATTACATTAAATTGAAAAGTTTTTGTACAAGCAAAGCCAATGTATCCAAGATTAGGAGGGAAGCAGAAAACTGGGAAAGAATTTTTATAACCAGTGTCTCTGATAAAGGGCTCATTTCCAAAATATATACAGAACTGGATTTCCACTTCTGGGAACCAAGATGGAGGTGTAAAAAGGTAGTAGGTCTCACCCTCCCCTATCAACCTCTGAAAACCCAGAAAATATGACCCCCCCAAAAAAAAAAAACTTTGAACAGCTGAACTAGAAGAAAGACGGGGAACAGCAGTGCAGCAGCCCAGCAAACAGGTCTCCCATTGCCTCAGCAAAAATAAAGGAAGCAGCACTACAAAGGGCCCCAGATAACACCCTGCAGCATTCATCTGAAAGGAGTGAAGAAACAACCTAAAGCTTCCTAAAGTCCCAGCCTTGCTGATTCCAACCCAACACCAGGTAAGCAGTCAGAGCCCTACTGCTCCAATTGTGAAGAAATCCTGAAGCCCAGGTGGTAGAGCAGGGCAAGACCAATACCTGGATTTCCAAGTGCCTCAGTGAGGGCTGGAAACCATGGAAACCAACTCAGATAACTACCAGGTACCTCAGCACTCTACTGCAAAGGAGTCTCCCACTGCATTAGCAGAAATGAGGGAGACAACACTGCAGGGGCCCCAGGCAGATAAACACCCTGACACCCATCTAAAAGGAGCTGAAGAAAGCTAAAGGAAAGGAAAAGCAGGCAACCTAGAATTGCCTGAAAGTTCCAGCCTTGCTGATTCCAGCCCAACAAGAGTAAGCTGCCAGAAACCTACAGCCTCCAATTGCCACATAAGAGGCCCCAGCACACAAAGCCAGTGACCAAGACCTAGAATCTCAACACAAGAAACTTGGGTCAGTGCCCTCTGTTCCCCAGCAGGAGAGCTCAATCTCTTTAAAGGCCAGGGAATAAAGAAACACCATGAGTAAAAAGAAACATACCATAGATTCATATTATGAGAAGAGTGAAGATCAAGACAGAAATTCTGAAGAGGACAACATTGTCAACAAACCCACATCTGCAACAACAAAAGAAAATATGAACTGGTCTGAAGCCCAAAAAGCCTTCTTAGAAGAGCTCAAGAAGGATTTTAATAGTCAAATGAGAGAGGTAAAGAGTCCTTCAAAAATACAATTGGCCAATTGGAAAAAAATACACTGAAGAAAACAAGTCCCTAAAAAACACAATTGAAGAAAGACAAAAAAGAAGAGTACACTGAAGAAAACAAGTCCCTAAAAAACACAATTGGCCAATTGAAGAAGGAAGTACAAAAACTAACAGAAGAAAACAATCTGTTAAAAACTAGAATTGGACAAATGGAAACTAATGTCTCTATGAGAGAGCAAGAATCAGTCAAACAGAAACAAAAAAATGAAAAAATAGATGAAAAATAAAATACCTCAGTAAAACAACGACCTGGAAAATCGATCAGGAGAGACAATTTAAAAATTATTGGACTACCTGAAAATCATGATGAAAAAAAGAGCCTGGACAGTATCTTTCAGGAAATCATAAAGGAAAACTGCCCAGAAGTCCTAGAACCAGAAGGGAAAATAACCATAGAAAGAATTCACCACTCACCACCTGAAAGAGATCCCAAATTGACAATGCCAAGGAATATAATAGCAAAATTCCAAAATTACCAGATGAAAGAGAAGGTGCTGCAAGCAGCCAGAAAGAAACAATTTAAATATCATGGAACCACAGTCAGGATTACACAGGACCTTGCAGCTTCTACATTAAAAGACCACAGGGCATGGAACATGATATTCCTAAGGCAAAGGAGCTTGGAATGCAGCCAAGGATCAACTACCCCAAAAATGAGCATCATTTTTCAAGGGAGGATGGATATTCAATGAAATAGGGACTTCCAAACTTTCCTGATAAAAAGACCAGAGCTCAACAAAAAATTTGATCTTCAAGTACAGGACTCAAGAAGGATAAAAAGGTAAATGGGACAGAAAGATACAATATGTTGTTAATGGGGGGCTGTTTACATCCCTACAAGGGAAGATGACACACACAACCTTGAGAACTGTATTATTACACCATGTTAAAGGAGTATACATAAAGGGGTGGATATTAGTTGACTTTGATGTAATGATAAAAAAAATCTAATCAAGTGGGTTAAATGGATCCAAATAAGTGGATATCTGATCTTAGAAAATGTACTGAGAAAGGAGGAGGCAGACAAGGGTAAATTACATTACAGGAAAAGACACAAAATCCTATTACAGCAGAGGGAAAAAGAGGGGGGAGCATTGTTTGAACCTTACTCTCATCAGATTTGGCTCAAGAAGGGCATAACATAATCAGTTAGGTATAGAAATCTAACTTGCCCTATAGGCAGTAGGAGGGAAAAGGGGAAAGAAAAGGGAGGGGAGAAGAAGGGAGGGAAGAAGCAGTAAGGTAAAGGGGAAAAAAGGGAAAGGGATAATAAAGGGAGGAAGGGACTGAAGGAGGTGGTGGTCAAAAGCAAAACACTAGTGAAGGGGGAAAGGAAAGGAGAAAGAAAAGCATAAAAGGGGGGAAAAGGATGGAGAAAAAGACACAGATAGTAATCATAACTGTGAATGTGAATGGGATGAACTCTCCCATAAAATGGAAAGGATTGCAGAATGGATTAAAAACCATAATCCTACAATATGTTGTTTACAGGAAACACATTTGAAAAAGAGTGACACATACAGGGTAAAGGTAAAAGGCTGGAGCAGAATATATTATGCTTCAGCTGAAGTAAAAAAAGCAGGGGTAGCAATCCTGATCTCAGACAAAGCAAAAGCAAAAATAGATCTAATCAAAAGAGATAAGGAAGGAAACTACATCCTGCTAAAAGGCACCATAGACAATGAAGTAATATCATTACTAAACATATATGCACCAAATGGTATAGCATCCAAATTCTTAGGAGAAGTTCAGGGAGTTACAGGAAGAAATAGACAGAAAAACTATACTAGTGGTGGACCTGAACCTCCCCCTCTCTGCACTAGATAAATCTAACCACAAAATAAACAAGAAAGAAGTTAAGGAGGTGAATAGAACATTAGAAAAGTTAGGTATGATAGACCTCTGGAGAAAACTGAATGGGGATAGAAAGGAATATACTTTTTCTCGGCAGTACATGGCACATACACAAAAATTGACCATGTACTAGGGCATAAAAACCTCACAATCCAATGCAGAAAGGCAGAAATATTAAATGCATCCTTTTCAGATCATGATGCAATAAAAATTATATGTAATAAAGGGCCATGGAAAGATAGACTAAAAAATAATTGGAAACTAAATAATCTAATCCTAAAAAATGATTGGGTCAAACAACAAATCATAGAAACAATCAATAATTTCATTCAAGAGAATGACAATAATGAGACAACATACCAAAATTATGGGATGCAGTGAAAGCAGTTCTTAGGGGAAGTTTTACATCTCTAAATGCTTACATAGGAGTAATGAATTGGGAAAAAAAAAACTAGAAAAAGAACAAATTAAAAATCCTCAACTAAACACAAATTAGAAATATTGAAAACCAAAGGAAAAATTAAAAATTGAAATTAAGAAAACTATTGAACTAATAAATAAAACTAAGAGCTGGTTTTATGAAAAAACCAATAAAATAGATAAACCTTTGGTTAATTTAATTAAAAAAAGAAAGAAGAAAACCAAATTACCACCAAGGAAGAGGAAATTAAAACAATAATTAGGAATTATTTTGCCCAACTATATGCCAACAAATTTGACAATCTTAGTGAAATGGATACATATTTACAAAAATATAAATTGCCCAGATTAACAGAAGAGGAAGTAAAATACTTAAATAACCCCATCTCAGAAAAAGAAATTGAACAAGCCATTGATGAACTCCCTAGGAAAAAATCTCCAGGGCCAGATGGATTTACATGTGAATTCTATCAAACATTTAAAGAACAATTAATTCCAATACTATATAGACTATTTGGGAAAATAGGTGAAGAAGGAGTCTTACCAAATTCTTTTTATGATACAAATATGGTGCTGATACCTAAACCAGGAAGAGTCAAAACAGAGAAAGAAAATTATAGACCAATTTCTCTAATGAATATAGATGCAAAATTTTAAACAAAATATTAGTAAATAGATTACAGCAACTTATCACAAGAATAATACACTATGATGCAGATAACTATGACTGGACAAGTCACTTATCACAAGATATAATACACTATGATCAGGTAGGATTTATACCAGGAATGCAGGGTTGGTTCAGTATTAGGAAAATTATCAGCATAATTGAGCACATCAACACCAAAACCAACAGAAATCACATGGTCATCTCAATAGATGCAGAAAAAGCTTTTGATAAAATACAATACCCATTCCTATTAAAAACTGTAGAAAGCATAGATATAAATGGAGTCTTCCTTAAAATAACAAATAGCATCTGTCTAAAACCTTCAGCAAGAATTATATGTAAGGGGGACAAGCTAGAAACATTTCCAATAAAGAGAGGGGGTGGTGTCTGTTATCACCACTGTTATTCAATATTGTACTGGAAACATTAGCTTTAGCAATAAGAAAAGAAAAATAAATTGAAGATATTAAATAGGCGAAGAAGAAACAAAGCTATCACTCTTTGAAGATGACATGATGATATACTTAGAGAATCCTAGAGAATCAAGTAAAAAACTGCTTGAAATAATAAACTACTTTAGCAAAGTTGCAGGCTATAAAATAAACCCACATAAATCACTGGCATTTCTATATATTACCCACAAAGCCCAACAGAAAAAGATAGAAATAGAAATTCCATTTAAAGTTACTGTAGACATTATAAAATATTTAGGAGTCCACCTCCCGAAACAAACCCAGGAACTCTATGAACACAATTACAGAACACTTTTCACACAAATAAAATCAGATCTAAATAATTGGAAAAACATCAGTTGCTCATGGGTAAGCTGAGCTAATATAATAAAAATGACAATCCTACCTAAGCTAATTTACTTACTCAGTGCCATACCAATCAAACTACCAAAAAAAAATTTTATAGTGTTAGAAAAAATAATAATATACTTTTGGAAGAACAAAAGGTCCAGAATGTCAAAGGAACTAATGAAAAGAAATGCAGGGGAAGGGGGGCCTAAGAATTCTAGATCTTAAATTGTATTATGAAGCAGCAATCATCAAAACTGCTTGGTACTGACTAAGAAATAGAGTGGTGGATGAGTGGAATAGGTTGAATATGCAAGACACAGTAGTCAATGACCATAGTAATCTATTATTTGATAAACCCAAAGACCTCAGCTTCTGGGAGAAGAACTCACTCTTTGAAAAAAACTGCTGGGAAAAGTGGAAAAAGAGCATGGCAGAAATTAGGTATAGACCCAAATCTCACACCATATGCCAAAATAAAGTCAAAATGGGTTCATGATTTAGATATAAAGGCTGATACTATAAGCAAACTGGGAGAACAAAGAATAATTTACGTATCAGATCTATGGAGAACAGAAGAATTCATGAGCAAACAGGAGATAGAGAACATTATGAAAAGCAAAATGGATAATTTTGATTACATTAAATTGAAAAGGTTTTGCACAAACAAAGCCAATGCAACTAAGATTAGAAGGAAGGTAGAAAATTGGGAAAGAATTTTTACAACCAGTCTCTCTGATAAAGGACTCATTTCTAAAATACATAGAGAATTAAGACAAATTTATAAGAACACAAGCCATTCCCCAATTGATAAATGGTCAAAGGATATGAACAGACAGTTCTCAGATGAAGAAATTAAAGCCATCTATAGTCATATGAAAAAATGTTCTAAATCATTACTGATTAGAGAAACGCAAATCAAAACAACTCTGAGGTACCACATCACACCTATCAGATTGGCCAATGTGACAAAACAGGAAAATGATAAATGTTGGAGAAGATGTGGGAAAATTGGAACACTAATGCATTGTTGCTGGAGTTGTGAAATGATTCAACCATTTTGGAGAACAATTTGGAACTATGCCCAAAGGGCTATAAAAATATGCATACCCTTTGACCCAGCAATAGCACTTCTAGGGCAATATTCCAAAGAGATCATACAAATGGGAAAAGAACCCACATGTAAAAAAATATTCATAGCAGCTCTTTTTGTGGTGGCAAAGAATTGGAAATTGAGAGGATGCCCATCAATTGGGGAATGACTGAGCAAGTTGTTCCATTACATATGAATGTAATGGAATACTATTGTGCAATAAGAAATGATGAACAAGGGGCAGCTAGTTGGCACAATGGATACAGCACTGGCCCTGGAGTCAGGAGCACCTGAGTTCAAATCTGGCCTCAGACACATAACACTTAATAGCTTTGTGACCATGGGCAAGTCACTTAACCCCAATGCCTAATCAAAAAAAAGAAAGGAAGAAAGAAAGAAAGAAAGGAAGAAAGAAAGAAAGAAAGAAAGAAAGAAAGAAAGAAAGAAAGAAAAAGAAAGAAAGAAAGAAAGAAGAAAAGAAAAGAAATGATGAACAGGCTGACTTCAGAAAAACCTGGAAAGACCTGTTTGCTCTGATGCTGAGTGAAGTGAGCAGATCCAAGAGAATGTTGTACACAATAACAGCCACATTGTACAATGACTAATATTGATTAACTTAACCCTTCTCAGCAATACAAGGATCTAAGACATCTCCAGAGGCCTAGTCATGGAAAATGCTATCCACATCCAAAGAAAGAACTATGGAAGCTGAATCACTATCTTTTTTTTTTCTCTTCTGTTGAGTTTTGTTTCCTGTTTCTGATGGTTCCTCCTATTGGTTTTAATTTTTACTTACAACTTCACTAATATGAAAATATGCTTAATAACAATGTAAATGTATATCCTATATCAGATTGTGCACCGTCTTTGGGAGGGTGGTAGGCAGGAATGGGGAGAAAAATTTTAAACTAAAAAGTGTATGGAAGTAATTGTTGATAAATCAAAATAAATTAATAAAAGAAAAAATAAGAAAACATGTAGAGAACTGAATCAAATTTATAAGAACACAAGTCATTCCCCAATTGATAAATCATCAAAGGGTGTGAACAGGCAGTTTTCAGAGGAAGAAACTAAAAGTGTATATAGTTATATGAAAACATGATGTAAATCACTATTGGTTAGAGAAATGCAAATCGGAACAACTCTGAGTTATCACATCACCCCTATGGAATTGGCAAACATGAGAAAAGAGGACAATGATAAATGTTGGGCAAGATGTGAGAAAATTGGAACACTGATGCATTGCTGGTGGAGTTGTGAAATGATCCAATCATTTTGGAAAGCAATTTGGGGCTATGTCCAAAGGGCTATAGAACTGTATATACCCTTTGACCCAATAATATGACTTCCAGGTCTGTATGCGAAAGAAATCATAAAAATGGGAAAAGGAGCCACAAGTACAAAAATATTTATATCAGCCCTTTTTGTTGTGACAAAGAATTGGAAATTGAGGAGATGTCCATCATTTGGGGAATGACTGAGCAAGTTGTGTATATGAATGTAATGGAATACTATTGTGATATAAGAACTGATGAGCAAGCAGGCTTCAGAAAAACCTGAAAGGACTTACATGAACACATGCTGAGTGAAATGAGCAGAACGAGGAGAATATTGTACACAATAACAGCTACATTATTGGATGACTGACTTTGATATGCTTGGCTCTTCACAGTGATGCAAGAATCTAAGCCAGCTTCAAAAGATTCAAGATGGAAAATGCTATCCACATCCAGAGAAAGAAATATGGAGTCTGAATGCAGATGGAAGCATACTATTCATGCTCCTTTTCCCTTGTTTTGTTTTATTGCTTTATTCTCCTGGTTTCTCCCATTAGTTCTAATTGTTCTTTACATCATGACTTATGGGAAAAATATGCTTAATATGAATGTATAAGGTATTTGAAAACTAGAAACAAAATAATTAATTATCAAGAAAAAAATATAGAAGTGGTCCCAGAGGACAGCTAGTACAAATTTGTATTACAGATGAGGAAATTGGGAACCAAGGAAGATAGGCGACTTACCTGAAGGCAAACAAGTGTGAAAATCATGGTGATATCTGAATCTAGGTTTTCTGAGTTCAGATTCAGTGCTCTTTGAATTCCAATAGAGTAGCTGATATTTTTATTGTATTTATTATTAAAAGTCTTGGATGAGGTCAAGACATGTCCTCTTAATAAACTCCTCTTGGATTACTATTAAATAATGATCCAGTGAGTAGTTTAATATGTATCATTTGTTGATTGTTATGAAACGTATTTTACTTGTATTTATTTAAAGATCATATTTTGTAATCATATTTTCCAAGTTTACTTACTACCATAAGTAATAATTCATTTACTTAAAATAGATCTCTAAGTCTCTACCTAATTTTTAATCATCTTTAGTAGAAAATTCTTAAACTTTTAATTAGATATGTAATTACTTTGGGACTTACTGAATTAAAAATAAAAAATAGTATTTTCTTGTGAGAAGAAAAAAGTCTTAGAGGTAGGACAGTCCACTTTTGCATAACCAATAGGAGTCAGCTGTTAGAATGATATGCTTTCTTTATTTATGTAACTCAAATTTCAAAGCTGATGGTGTGAGACTCTCTCCTTATTGGTGGAGATTAATGCTCTGGGCCTGTATGAGGGCAAGGTGTACAGTTGGAGAGAAAACAAATTCAATCTCTTGACTTCTTTGGGATTTTTTTAGTCTCCTTAGTCTTCACTTTCTTCAGGCTTTTCAGTCTTTTGGGGCACTTCAGACTTCAAGCTTTGAGAAAGAAGATGGAGGACCACCAACCCTCTTCAGGTTGCTCAAGGAAGAATCATATTCTGGGAATAAGCTGACCAGGGAAAAACTAGCAGTCTCCATCATGTCACTATCCCCAGCTTGCTACACTAGAATTGGGAATTTACTCTTTGGGTTAGATCTGGGACACACACTCACTCATTCTCTCTCTCTCTCTCTCTCTCTCTCTCTCTCTCTCTCTCTCTTTCTCCCTCCCTCATTTTTTTTTTTGGCTAAACTAGATACCTTGTTACAATAGGAAAGCTCTTTTTACTTTATATTGTCTGGTACATATTTTTATGTGTATACTTTCTCTGATTTCTGTTTTGCTATTGCATTGATTTTTTTTTCCTATCTTCTATGTGTGCATTCATTGTGGAATTGATATTTAGTGAGAAGGAAGTTATGCTTTGGATACAAAGCTTGGGATCCTTTTTTCTCCATTAATGACAATCAAAGTTTAACTTCAACCTGAAACCTCTATCTTATAGACTAACAATATTTAAAGAAGATAACTATAATTCCACCCAATACTCACTTTTTTCTCCAATGACAGCAAAGTGACTAAGCTTCTGGCTCCAAACTCCTGCTTCCCTTTCTGGCAGGTATTAAAGTATCGCTTGGATAAGAGTAGGGGTAGACAATGACCCCAAGGCCCAAATAGGAGTTGTTTCATTAATGTATAAAATAGCTGGAATTAGAATGCAAATTTGCTCATTCCCAGGTCACTCCATTTTCTACTAGACTGTGTTGCCATCATGCTTCACTAAAAGGCAAGTCTAAACTAAGAATCTGTAAAACCTTGGCCAATTTTTTTTTTTTTGGTGGCAATAACCATCTTGGGTGTCACATCAAGGGAGTAGAAACTGGATGAAAATTATTGTTTATGAAGAAATTATGCTGGAGTGGTGTAAGTGGATATTTTAGTAGCTTTCATAAACTCAGCCAATACTCATGTTACTGAAATAATTTATAGCTCAATTAATTATGATATTCAATCTGTTACTAAACTATTTTATTTGTATATCTCTAACTAGATGCCAGCAAGTGATAAGGGACAGAACATTTAATTACAGCATTCCATTTCCCTCTTCTACTTCTTTCTGCTCACAAACAAAAATCAAATATTCTACAGCTAGAAAAGGTCAACTTTGACTCAGTTATCATGCCCACCAAAGGTTAGTAGTTATTATCTGTAAGTGTATATTTTATTATCTTTTGGTTTTTTTATCAACTAAATTTCCTTCTCTTCATTATATTTTTCTCTTTTAGAGAACCATCTCATGTAACAAATATTTTATAAGGAAAAAAAAGAAAGAAGTTTTAAAAAATTAACACAATTTGCTAATAAATTGAAGAATTCTGGCACTATATGCAATATTTCATAACAATGGAAAGGCCCTAACACACATAGATACTCCTTTATAAGAAAGGCAAAGGTACCTTGTCATAGCTTTTCTTTAAAGTCATTCTTTTTTTTAAAATTTTTTTATTAATTTATTTTGAATTATCAACAGTGACTTCCATAAGCTTTTGAGTTTTAAAATTTTCTCCCCTTCTTTCCCTCCCCTTCCTCCTCCTCCTCCATCTCCTTCATGCTAGACAGTGTGAAATCTAATATAGCCTATACATACTATACATATACATTCCTATTAAACATATTTTCACATTAGGGATGTTGTAAGTAAGAATTAGAATCAATAGGAGGAACCACCAGAAAGAGGAAACAAAACACAACAGAAGAAAAAAAAAGCAAATAATGATCTGCATTCAAACTCCATAGTTCTTTCTTCTTTGTGGATAGCATTTTCCATTATGAGGCTTTTGGAGATATTTTATACCCTTGTGTTGCTGAGAAGGATTAAGTTTATTAATATTATTCATTGCACAATGTGGCTGTTATTGTGTACAACATTCTCCTGGTTCTGCTCACTTCATTCAGCATCAGACCATATGAGTCTTTCCAGGTTTTTCTGAAGTCATCCTGTTCATCATTTCTTAGAGCACAATAGCATTCCATTACATTCATATACCACAACTTGCTCAGCCATTCCCCAATTGATGGGCATCCTCTCAATTTCAAATTCTTTGCCACCACAAAAAGAGCTCCTATAAATATTTTTGTACATGTGGGTCCTTTTCCCATTTGTATGATCTCTCTGGGTATAGCCCTAGAAATACTATTGATGGGTCAAAGGGTAGGCACATTTTTATAGCCCTCTGCCCATAGTTCCAAATCGCTCTCCAAAATGAATGGATCATTTCATAACTTCACCAATGCATCAGTGTTCCATTTTTCCACGTTTTCTCCAACATTTATCATTTTCCTGTTTTGTCATGTTGGCCAATCTGATAGGTGTGATGTGGTACCTCAGAGGTGTTTTGATTTGCATTTCTCTAATCAATAGTGATTTAGAGCATTTTTTCATATAACTATAGATGGCTTTAATTTCTTCATCTGAGAACTGCCTGTTCATATCCTTTGACCATTTGTTAATTGGAGAATGGCTTGTATTATAAATTTGCCCTAATTCTCTATATATTTTAGAAATGAGGCCCTCATCAGAGACAGTGTTTTTAAAAATTATTTCCCAATTTTCAACTTTGCTTCTAATTTTGTTGGATTGGCTTTGTTTGTGCAATAACATTTCAATTTAATGTAATCAAAGTTATCCATTTTGATTTTCATAATGTCTTCTTCTGTTCTCCAAAAATCTGATAGGCAAACTATGCCTTGCTCTCCCAGTTTGATTACAGTATCAGCCTTTATATCTAAATCATGAACCCATTTTGACTTTGTTTTGGTTAATGGCGTGAGATTTAGATCTATACCTAGTTTTTGCCATACTCTTTTCCAGTTTTCCCAGCAGTTTTTCCCAGAAGCTGGGGTTGTTGGGTTTACCAAATAACAGATTACTATAATCATTGACTACTGTGTCTTTCATGCTTAAACTATTCCACTGATCCACCACTCTATTTCGTAGACAGTACCAAGCAGTTTTAATGATTGCTGTTTATAATACAATTTAAGATCTGGAATGGCTAGGCCATTACATTTTTTTTCCATTAGTTTGCTTGATATTCTGGACCTTTTGGTCTTCCGAATGAATATTGTTATTATTTTTTCTAACTCTTTAAAATAATTTTTTGGTAATTTGATTGGTATGATGCTGAATAAGTAAATTAGTTTAGGTAAGATTGTCATTTTTATTATATGAGCTTGGACTACCCATTAGCAACTGATGTTTTTCCAATTTTTTAGATCTGACTTTATTTGTGTGAAAAGTGTTTTATAATTGTGTTCATATAGTTCCTGGATTTGTTTCAGTAGGTAGACTCCTAAATATTTTATAATGTCTACAATAACCTGAAAAGGAATTTCTATTTCTATCTTTTTCTGTTGGTCTTTGTTGGTAATATGTAGAAATGCCGATAATTTATGTGGGATTATTTTATATCCTGCAACTTTGCTAAAATTGTTTATTATTTCAAGTAGTTTTTTTTAACTTGATTCTCTAGGATTCTCTAAGTACATCATCATATCACCTGCAAAGAGTGATAGCTTTGTTTCTTCTTTGCCTATTCTAATACCTTCAATGTCTTTTCTCTTCTCTTAGTGCTAAAATTAACATTTCCAGCATGATATTGAACAACAGTGGCAATAACGGACATCTTTGTTTCATCCCAATCTTATTGGATATACTTCTAGCTTGTACCGATTACATATGGTTCTTGCTGAAAGCTTTAGGTAGATGCCATTCATATTTTAAGGAAGACTCCATTTATTCCTATGCTCGCTAATGTCTTTAATAGGAATGGATGTTGTACTTTGCTAAAAGCCTTTTCTACATCTATTGAGATGATCATGTGGTTCCTGTTAGTTTTGTGATTGATATGATCAATTATGCTGATAGTTTTCCTAATATTGAACCAGCCCTGCACTCCTGTTATAAATCCCACCTGGTCATGATGTATTATTCTTGTGATAAGTTGCTGTAATCTCTTTGCTAATATTCTACTTAACATTTTTGCATCTATATTCATTAGACAAATTGGTCTATAATTTTCTTTCTCTGTTTTGACTCTTCCCAGTCTAAGTATCAGCATCACATTTGTATCATAAAAAGAATATGGTAAGACTCCTTCACTATTTTCCCAAATAGTCTACATAGTATTGGAATTAATTATTCTTTAAATGTTTGATGGAAATCACTTGTAAATCCTTCTGGCCCTGAAAATTTTTTCCTAGGGGGTTCATCAATGGCTTTTCAATTTCTTTTTCTGAGATGAGGTTATTTAAGTATTTTACTTCCTCTTCTGTTAATCTGAGCAATTTATATTTTTAAATATGTGTCCATTTCACTAAGATTGTCAAATTTATTGGCATACAGTAGGGCAAAATAATTCCTAATTATTGTTTTAATTTCTTCTTCCTTGGATTCACCCTTTTCATTCTTAATACTGGTAATTTGGTTTCCTTCTTTCTTTTTTAATTAAATTAATCAAAGATTTATCTATTTTATTGTTTTTTTTTCATAAAAACAGATCTTAGTTTTATTTATTAGTTCAATAATTTTCTTAATTTCATTTTTATTAATTTTGCTTTTGGAGGATTTTTAATTTGTTCTTTTTCTAGTTTTTGTTAGTTGTATGCCCAATTCATTGATCTCCTCTTTTTCTATTTTATTTATGTAAGTGCTTAGAGATATAAAACTTCCCCTAAGAACGGCTTTCACTGTATCCCATAAGTTTTGGTATGTTGTCTCATTATTGTCATTCTCTTCAATGAAATTATTGATTGTTTCTATAATTTTTTGTTTGACCCAATCATTTTTTAAGATTAGATTATTTAGTTTCCAATTGTTTTAGTTTATTTTTCCATGGCCCTTTATTACATATAATTTTAATTGCATCATGATCTGAAAAGGATGCATTTAATATTTCTGCCTTTCTATTGGATTGTGAGGTTTTAAGCCCTAGAACATGGTCGATTTTTGTGTATATGCCATGTATCACCAAGAAAAAAGTATATTCTTTTCTATCTCCATTCAATTTTCTCCAGGAGTCTGTCATACCTAATTTTTTTAATATTCTATTCACCTCCTTAACTTCTTTCTCGTTTATTTTGTAATTAGATTTATCTAGTTCTGAGAGTGAGATGTTGAGGTTCCCTGCTACTATCATTTTGCTATCTATTTCTTCCTGTACCTATGTGAACTTCTCCTCTAAGAATCTGGATGTTATACCATGTTATTTAGTGCATATATGTTTAGTAATAATATTACTTCATTGTCTATGATTCCTTTTAGCAGGATGTAGTTTCCTTCCTTGTCTCTTTTGATAAGATCTATTTTTGGTTTTGCTTTGTCTGAGATCAGGATTGCTACCCCTGCTTTTTTTTTACTTCAACTGAAGCCTAATATATTCTGTTCCAGCCTTTTACCTTTACCCTGTATGTGTTGCTCTTTTTCAAATGTATTTCCTATAAACAACATATTGTAGGATTATGGTTTTTTAAAGTCATTCTTGATCTTTACAATTTTGGATGTTCATTTTCAATTTTTTTCTAGTTGTTCTCTTAATTTACACAATTTTAATCATTTTGCATATTGGAAGAGGAAGACAAGGAGATATTTTCAGGACTTTATTATGAAAAACACCAATAACCAGCTATTCAATCATCAAAAGCATGGACATGATTTTTATATTCATTCTCCTTACCTTGCCTTCTTTTACCAAGTTCATGTAAGCCTTTCAAAGTTTCTCTGTATTTAGCATAATTGTTCTTTCTTGTAGCACAATAGTATTAAATTATATTCATGTACCACGCCTTGTTTAGCCTCTGGAAAGTCTAGAGAATGGAGTGCTAAACTTTTCCCAAAGCTTTACTTTATATAGGGCAGAAATTGGACTTCCAGCTTATTCCATTCTTCAACTGCAGCTGTGCTTGGTTTCAAGTCCAAGAAACAAGATGCCTCCTAGTGTTTCCCTCAATTTCCACCCCACCCTAACCAAACATCTTATATATTTGGAAAAGAAAGAGAATATTGAAAGAGAATTTATCCTTTCAACTACATGGGGGGAGTGGGTAGAGTGGAAGCAACATGAAAATGAATTGAAAAGAAAATCCATTTCCTTTCTATGTTATTCACTACTTACAAGTAATATTAATAATGAATATCACTGTAGATCTACAGGCACATTGGAAAGAATAAAAAATGAGAAGATGTTATTTGTGTTTCATAGGAAGCATTAAAATTCATTTTCTGTAGTTAAAAACAAAACAAAACAACAAGAAAGTCTGTTGAGTGCAGTAAAATCTTTCCCTGTCATAACTAACTGTGGAAAAATTTTTTGGTGTCCCTAAAGATATTTTAAAGTGTTTCTATAATTTTCATTTAGTGTTCAGGGAAACTGAAGGTACACTTAAAGTATTCTATTCTCTTCTTTTGGAGTGTGTAGCAACTGTCATATATTTTTAAAGCAAAATGTAACACTATAGTGCTAGCTGGCAATGCCAGCAGTTACTCTTTTGCTTACCACTGAGGGAAAAAAATCATGTTGTTATTAAAGAATAGGCTGGAAAAAACTCCTTCCTGCCCCACTCCATAAAACCTGAGTTTGTAATCTGGCTTGATCATTACTAGTTTTACAATTTAGTCCAAGTCACTCTACCTTTCTATATTTATTTTCCCAGATTAAAAAAAAATGAATGTAAAAATAACTGTACTGTTAGGTACACTGAGTTGTTATCAAGAATGAGTGTTGTGTAGCGGAGAGAGTATAAGATTTCAACTCAGACCTGGGTACTGTGTGATCCATGAATTATCATTTGAACTTCTACTATTGCAAACTGGGGAGAATAATGCCTATCATGTTACTTCACAGAACTCATTTGGGATTCAAATAAAATAATGTACATGAAGTTCTTGGAAAACTTTGAGCTGCTATTTACATAAAAGTTATTGTGAAAAGACAGAGCTCTTAATAAATATAAATAAACTGTTACAGAGTTTTGCTTCAACGATACTATATGCACCATGTTGGAACAAACAGGAATTTTACCATAATTATATTCTAATCCAGTATTCAAATGTTGATGTAGGATATTTAATCAACTACATTCAGAAGTAGATATTTTATCCACGTTGATGGGCAAATCCAATTCTTGTAAAGCAAAACTATCTAAAGGAAAGAAAAATTCCCTTCTAGTCATGATATCTGGGTTTGAGCCTCAGTGCTAAAACTCACTTGTTACAAGAACAGAAAAAAAAATCATTTTCCTACTCTAATCCTTGATTTCTTCATAAAGAAATAACAAAGTTGGTAATGCCTACACCATAGCATTATTCTAATAAAAAATACTTTGTACATTATAAAGCACTGTAAAATATTAATTTAGGGCAAACTTAAGACTCCATTTGAGATAGGCAACCTCTAATGAGAACACCAGTACAGATCAGCATGCACTATTCCTCCTCTTGGAGCCATAGATGATAGAAAAGTTGATTGTTCATGTAAAATGGATTAAAATAAGACAACTATTTTGGTGTTTTCTTTATGAATGACAAGATGTTTAAAATATGAATTCAAGCCCAATGCCTTATATAATACATCATATTCCAGTATATCTCAATATAATTGTTATTATGTTATGATGGATAAAAAACTGGCCATAGATTAAAAAAAAAATACTTGGGTTTTGTCATGACTCAAACACATAACTGATTTTGAAGCATTTAGCAAATTATTTAGTCCTTTCAAGGCTCTGGGATATAAGCTGCTAAGTAGTTCACAATCTGCATTGATAGAGGGAATGTCCTTACTGAGAGTTACCTATACCAATGAAATATGGGTCTATCCCAAATCTGATATTTCAGTAGAATAATATAGAATACAATACTAAACTAGTCTTAGAATTTTGTAATAAAAAGTAACTACAGATAATTTCATCCATATTATCCATTTAACAGATAAGGAAACTGAGGTACAGAGAGATTTTAGTCACTTGCTTAATGTCACACAGAGATTTACAGTCAAGTCTAATACTTCATATGTGTTTATATGGCTTTCGTATGAATGGAAAGCTATGAAAAAGAGATATATGGGAATTTTTAAATGTAAGTATATCTGTTACCATTTCCTACAAAGTTTAATAGAAATAACTCAATGCCAAAAATAAGAAAACTCGAACTGTTGAGTAAATGCACCAGTAAACGCTTCATGTTCTTTCCAAGCCAAGATATATGGCATCCAAGGAAAGCAACAGTTTCAAATACAAACCTATAAGACAAAGCTGCACAGAAGATTCTAGGAAATCATGAATGCTATTATCTCAGTTCCTGGGTGCTATATTTTTAAGTAGAAAGAAATAATATAAAGAAAGGAAGAAATGCTAAACCAGATCAAGTATAAACAGAAGAAATCCATACTAGAGACAATAGATTTTGAAAATATTGATAGATTGCTTGTTAATATTTTAATTGAAAGGAGAATGCCTTAGGATTGAAAAAAATGACAAAGAATATTATCATAATGAAAAGATGATTGAGATGATATGAATAAGTATTGATGCGTATGTGCACTTTCTCTTCTCTAAAAACATGTTCATAGAAATTAATTATACAGATATGGTGGACAACCTTCACAAAAATGAAAAGAGAACAGAGATTTTCACAAATGATCTTTCTATACAAAAATCCATCTGCATGGTAACAATTTAATGCAAAGGGGGACAATAGAAGATCCTTTTGTTACTACATGATAATGAAGAAGATAAGGATGAGGATGATGAAAGGTGTTTTATAAGTAGAACAAAATGCTGCTTAGAGGGTATACAACAAAATCTTCCTTAAATTCATTGAGCATTGAGCTTTTACAAGATTTTTTGATAAATACCTCCACTAAGATAACTTTATTCAATTATATTTTGATTATCACCATGAATGACCCATAAATGAAAAATATGTAACTCCGCAAAGGAACAGTTGATGCCATGTATCATGTCCTGCAAAAGCTCTGAATGGATAGGGATTCCCTATTGATTACGAGGCAGTTAGGTGGCTTAGTAGATAGAGCACTGGCCCTGGAGTCAGGAAGACCTAAGTTCAAATCCAGCCTCAGACACTTACTAGCTGTATGACCCTGGTCAAGTCACCTAACCTATTTTTGCCTCAGTTTGCTGGAGAAGGAAATGGCAAACCACTCTGGTATTGTAGCCAAGAAAATCCCACATGGGGTCACAAAGAGTTGGACATCACTGAATGACTCAACAACAGTAACAAAGACAGGGAGCTTTTCCAGATGTTCTTGCTTCATTTAAAATCCTCAAGCCCCCCTTTAAAGGTTTATAAATGCTATAATCTACAGTATCATACAGTGTTAGGCAATAATAAACCCAGAGCTAGAAACTCAATCACATTTAGAAATATTGCCACTAAAATAATGAAGAAAAAAATAAACTGCTACTTTGAATGATGTTTCAGTTATTTGGAAAATTTAATTAAATGAAATTGTACATAAGGTCGTTGCATCATAGATCTAAAGCTAAATTAGTTGGTCATGTTCTCTAAGGAAATGGAGGCCCAGAAAGTTAAGTGATTTGTTAAAGGTCACTTAGAGCGTAAAAGCCTGAACAAAAGTTTGAACTCAGTTTCTCTTCTCCAATTTTTTTTTTCTATTCTATGAACAAAAGCAGCACTGGGAGAAGAAGATTGGAAGAGTATGGTTTGTGTATAAAAATTATTCCATATTTCTCTCTTAATTAGACAAACTAAGTGGATGATCCTATGAAATAACTCTATTATCCTAAGTCCCTTTGTACTATTCTGCCTTTCAAATTCGCTTTCACTCACAAGTCAATGACTGAAGCTTATGCTCCATTTTATGTAGACCAAGAGACCAGAGGAGCATGGTGTGCTCTTTGAACCTTTGTTTCCTCAGTTATTTCATCTTTCACCAGCCACAGCGGACATGCAGATAAAGGAATATGCCCTAAGGCTGCTGAAATGGCAAATTCTGTTACTTTCTCAGAGAAAGCTCATTGTTTCTCTCTATAGTCCCATTAGAAGATCTCCTGCATATTTGGACCTATTTATTGAGCTGCAATTAGTATACTCACTTCCTGGTTTCTATTAAATGACTCTCAGATTGGTTTGGTTTCTGCCACCCCTTTGGGTGGCACTTTAATTTTTTTTTTTCTCCTGCTGGGATCTCCTTGTGAATGCCTGGAATTGAATGTTTCTACTTTAGTTCTGTTTTAATCCTTGCAGAGTTTTGGTGCTTACCTGAAAATTGCTACAGTCTCTGTCCATTTTATCCTTTTAATACATATTAAACCTGATTTCCTTAGCCAAGTAGGAGGAAGCTAAATGAATAGTGTCCTAGTAAAATAAAAGGAATATTGCACACAGTATATCCTCCTGGTAATTTTTTCAACGTGGATCCATTTCATCCTAAACTTCATTATGCAGCACCACATATGTGACATTCAATAGCATACAGTCCCACAGCTTATGCAAAAGCAAGGAATTTACTCAGAGTTGGGCCACCATGAGGCAAGCTTTTCCAAACATGAACATATATACATATATATACATATACACATCCATATATACACACATACACATACACATGTATATATGTGTATGTGTGTATATATGTTTGTGTGTGTGTGTGTGTGTGTGTGTGTGTGTGTATAAAATCTTCCTTCTTTTTTTCCCTATGTTTTCAGAGTTGGAAAATGTATTAAAGTTAAGAATATGAACATGAATTTAGAACCACTTTAGAGCTGAGGTTAAAATCAAAAGTTTAAATTTTTAAAAACCACTCCAATTTGATTTTCCATGTTCATGTTTCTTAAGTTATAAATATTGATGGATGACCATAAATTTACATTGTTGGGAAATGTTTATTGGTATAGACTTAGCCAATGATTGTTGCTATAAACAGCCATGATAGTAATATAAAGGACAATTCTTCATACTCAATCACTTCAAGCACAAGGGGAAATTATCTTTCAGATTCAGTAAGAGAGAGCGTACATGAGAGTTACTAGTTTCTTGCTAAATCAGTAAAGTTATAGAATGGGTTAGGAGGAGCAATGTCATGAAAAGAGGATAACTACTGCAACTTATAGATAACTCTTCTTCCCTTTTACCTTCCCTTCACTCTCTCTATATCGTCTCCCTCTTCCCCCTCTGTATCTCTCTGTCTATCTCTGTGTTTCTGTCTCTCTCTGCCTCTCTCTTTCTCTTTCTATCTGTCTCTCTTTTACACATACATCCACATGAATACACATACCTCTCTGTTCCTCCTCTTTTGAAAGATTTTTTTTAATGGAAACCTGTAATACAATTATCTTTTCAGTGATCATATATCTGACAAACTAGGTAGCATAGTGAATGGAGTTTTGAACTTTAGGTCAAGAAAACTTGAGGTCCAATCCTTCTGTAGATCTTACTATCTGTGTGACTTTGGGCAAGTGGCTTAACCTCTCAAAGCCTCAGTTTACTCTTCTGTAAAATGGGCATATCAGTAACAGCCACTCACAAGGCTGTTGTAAGGATCAAATGAGATAATGAATGTAAAGTGTTTTGCAAACTTTCATGGATTATATAAATGGTAACTGTCAACGATGATGATGAATACTTTAATACTTTAGAGCCTGTATGATACAATGGATAGAATGCCAACTTTGTAATCAGGGAAATCTGGGTTCAAGTTCTCTCTTCTAAAAATAATGACTGTGACCTTGGGCAAGTCAATTGATCTCTTGATTCCCTGAGCAACTCACTAAGATTTTAAATTGCAAAATAGTTGCTAATGTGCATTTGGAGGACTTGCCAAAAAGTAATGGAGAGTTTTCTGAGCATGAGTTCTTTACAGCAGTGAAAAAGTAAACAAAACAATAAAACCAATAGCAAATCTTTAGGTAGATATGTGTTACTGCCCCTTCCCTTTGCCTACCTTAAAGAATTTGCTACTTCAGGATAAAATGCATGAAAGCTGTTCCTTTGTGCTTCATTACCACCTTTCTACCACTATGCACATAAAAAGCATTCAACGAATACTTCTTAAATGAATAAGATTCTGTGATTCTTTTCAGTTTCCTAGCTTATATCCACACTTCTTAATAACTGTAGTTTTAGTATGTAAATATTTCTTTCAGTTGAAAAAGTATGGAATGTAAAAGTTATCCATGTATTTCATAAATATATAATATTCAGATTAATGAACTTCAGTCCATATATGTTCTCTTACAATTCCATTCTGTTTTTGATTTATAGGGTTTATGAATCTGCATATCATCACTTAAATATTAATAAAATGATGCAAAAAATATATATGTTATAAAGATGACCCCAGACTCAGTTCCAAAGACTGGTGTCTCAAAGACTTTTTATTAAAGAGGTTGAAGTGTGTCCTTTCCATTCTCTGGAGAAGCAGGCACACCTCCTCAGAAGGGGAGAAATGCCCATGTTAAGGAAGCCAGGGCAAGCTTTATAGTTAGTAATTGCCTAACTCCTCCCTTCTGGATCAAGATTGGTCCTAATCCTTCTGGGTTACAATCTTCCTTTTATGCCCCACCCTTATCATACATTATATGCCTAGAATTGTGTTGTCACTCCCCTCCGTGAATGGAGATTTCTTATCTACTTGTGTGGAAACTTAACTCTTTCATTTCTCACATATATGTATACTCACATCACATCCTCAGGAGTTTAAAACCGTTTTAAAAAAGGAATTAAAGTTTGAAAACCCACATTGTTCCATTGAATATTCTCATCTTAGATTTACAATGTTGTTTGATATACTGTTTCTTTGCCAACATAATAATAGTCATAATAATTATGATTATATAACAATTAATATGTAATGTAGCACTTTCAGGGAAACAACCTAAACTTGTTATAGTCTGCTTAACCATAGGCCTATTTTCATCTCTTCTAAAAATTATTGAATATGACTACTGAGTGAAAGAGGGAGTCACATCAAAACATAATATGAACCACTGTACATATGTGGATAACACCAAATTTTATGAATCCAACAAAAAAAGCCACTTTAAATGTGATTTTCTGTTTGTTTTTTAAACTTTCTCCAGTCATAAAAAATATATTTGAATTTGAAAAGTATACAACTCTCAATGCATGCAAAAAGAAAAATAGAGACAGAAAGCAGAACTTGAATGATGAGGTTAATTGAAATATGAGGTTAAATTGAAAAACATAATGCTGACACATTTCTTGGAAACAGAGGAAATTTCATTTCCTCTATGATAGATTTTACACACCCACACATATTTACACATAAACACACAAACGTACATGCACACAAATAATATGTATATGTACATGTACACATGCATATGATTTTCTGTATGTGTGTATATACAGAACGTGTATGTGTATATATGCATGTATATACAAAAAAGTTATAAAGAAGGAAGTTGTGGGTGCACATATGAAAAGTTTAATCAGCATTCTGATATAGAATATTAATGGGAAGAATAGGTTTAGGGCAATTTATATCTATAATACATGTCTCATTTTTTGGAATAGTAAAATGATTGATGAAGGAATATGAAAGTATTCTCCCTCAGAAATAAACTCATAAATTATTGCAAAAAAATAGGGCATACCACTCCAAAACAACTATAGAAAAAGTAACACTTTCTTATCATAAAGGACAAAGTTGATTGACAGATATTCTCAGAATATATGAAAAACAAGTTAAAAATTTACAAATTATTTCTTGAAGAAACAGACACCACAGAAATAATAGAGGCTGTTAATAGATATGTACTACTAAAATGTCAGATGTTTCTGATATTGATTTATCACTACTTGGAGCCTATGGAATTTCTAAGATCAAAGAATGGAACAAAAAGCCCCTTTGCTGATTATATCAACACACAATCAAACAAGGATAGTTTGACAGGGAGGTATTGAACAAATAACTAGATTAAAATGATTTGTTTATAGAAATGGAAGATTCCAGTATAGCTGTATGATACAGGGTATTGGTAACAGAAACTATAGAAAACTCATTCCAAAGCATCTTGTACTTACAGATTTTTCAGGGAAATAGAATAAACTGCATATCATATCACTTTAGGTTGAAAAAATTAGCACCTACCAAAGCACAGAGAGACATAATGATTAGTCAAATTTCAATACCAGAAATTAAATATTATTTATAATACAATAGCCAACAAATACTTATAATATAAACACAAACCCCAAAATATCCTTGAGAATTCAGGTCTGTATGTGTGTGGAGGTGGGGTGCTGACAGGTAATGAGGGGTTTTGGATACCAAATAGAGATTTTATAGTTGATCCTGGAGGTGCTACAGAGACACTGGAATTTATTGAGTAGGGGCTTCAGGAGTAATTAGTTAGACTTGCACTTTAGGAAGATTACTTTGATACCTTGATAGCTGAACAGAGGAATGGACTGGAATTGGGAGAGTCTTGTAGCAGGCAGATCAACCAGCAGACTATTGCAATAGTCCAGATTTGATGTCAGGAGAGCCTGCACCAGGGCCATGATATTGAGAAATTTTCTGAAGGTAAAATCATCAGACCTTGCTAATAGATTAGATGAAGATAATGAAACAGAATGAAGAGACAATGATTCCACATAGGTTGCAAGGCTGGGGATTTGGAAAGAGGTGGAAGTTAGGAAGAGAGGAAAGTTTGGGGGGAATGTTAATGAGTTCATTTAAGACATGTTGAGTCTAAGATGTCTATAGTGCATTCAGTTTGAAATGTCTGAAAGATAGCTGAAAATGTGAGATTTGAGGTGAACAGAGAGGATACGGGTGATGAGTAAATTTGAGAATCATTAGCATAGAGATAATAATTGAATCTATGGGAACTGATAAGATGGCCAAGTAAAATAGTAAGGAGACAGAAGAGACAAGTTAGCTGGCACAGTGGGTAGAGCTTCAGATCTGGAGTCAAGAAGACCTGAGTTTAAATCCAGCCTCAAACAGTTATTAGACAAGTCACTTAACACTGTTTGTCTTAGTTTGTTCATCTGTAAAATGAGCCAGAAAAGGAAGTGGCAAACCAGTGTAGTATATTTGCCAAGAAGATACCAAATAGGGTCACAAATAGTTGGATACAACTGGAATGATGGAACAATAATGGAAAAGAAGGGGACCTAAGACAGAGCCCTATGGGACACCCAAGGTTAATAAGTGTGACCTGGATGAAGATTTAGCAAAGGAGACTGAGGAGAAGTCAGATAAGTAGGGGTAGAACCAGAGAGATCAGTGTTACACAAACCTAGAGTTATCAAGGAGAAGAGCTTGACTAACAGGGTCAAAGACTGCAGGTAAATCAAAAAGAATGAGGATTAAGAAAAAGCTACTGGAATTGGCAGTTAAGAGATTGTTAGGAACTTTAGATAAAGCAGTTTCAGTTCAATGATGAGTCAGAAAGTAAACTGAAGAGATGTAAGAGGACAGTGACAGGAAAAGAAGTGAAGACACAATGTAGATAGCTTTCTCAAGAAATTTAGCCACAGAAAGGAGAGATATGGGACAACAGCAAAGTGAGGATGGATGGATCAAGTGAGAAATTTTTGAGGATGAGGAAGGCATGGGCATATTTGTATGCAGTAAGAAAACACAGCCATAAGTAGATAGGGAGAGAGAGAGAGAGAGAGAGAGAGAGAGAGAGAGAGAGAGAGAGAGAGAGAGAGAGAGAGAGAGAGAGAGAAAGAAAGAACTGAGGGAATAAGGGAATTCAGGGAAAATATTTTATTACGGTAAATGAAATGAAAGGTGTCAGACCAGAAAGTGAATGGGAAGGGAAGTCCGAGGTACTAGGGAAAATACATAAAATATAATCACTGTGAATCAAGTTGACCAGTTCTTCTTAGCATCAATTCCTGTGAGAAACTACATGTTCTACCTGTATCCTGACTAGTTCCTGTTTCTTTATTCTATTCAAAGTTCTTACATGTGAAATAAACTGTAATAACTAGCAAAGAATGCATACTAAAGATAAAAGAATTGAAAAAAAGTTCAGTTCCTAGGTACAAAGACAACAATCAATCTCTGCCTTCAAGTAGCTTACATTACTGGAATGTAATCAGTAAAGCAGGTTAAGTTTATCTGTAACATCTGTTTGTTTTCTCTCTTCTTTTCCTTAAAATTCATGAAGACGATGTATTTAGAGCAATCAAAAGACATCCTGAGAAAAAGAGGAGAAAGCTCAACTTTTAAAGCATGTTGGTATTTGCACTGATTGGCAAAATTTGTCTAAATAAAACACCTATAAGTGCTGGAGTTGATAAAAATTATCTTCAGTGGACATACTGCCATCTATTCACAATCTATTGACACATTCAGAATTTGAGGTAATCTTTGCTTTTGACAAATGAAGTATTCTTTTTGCACAGCCCATGGGAAAGAAGCAATGTGCTAAGTAAATGAAAAACAAATGCATTACATATATGTACATATATTTTTATATGCATATATATATATACACACATGTGTGCATGTGTTTGTATATTTAGTGAATATGATATACATATGTGCATATGCATGTGCCCGTGCATATTTCCCCCCCTAAGGATTAAAGCCAACTAACCTTTCTTAAGCCTCATTCAAGAAATATGGGTTGGATAATAAAGCATATGCTAGTTAAAGCATTTCTCTATTAAAGCTCCTTAGTTCTTTGTTTGTATTTAGGAAGAATGTTCCAGATACTTGAATACTTTTCTCAAGTCTGAACCCTTCCATAAGTCATATTTCTTTCTAACTCAGATTGACTTTCTACTCATTTGTTTTGAATAAGCAGAATCACCGAATACCAACTCAGAGAATTAAGCCTTTTATATATTGTTTCTTTGACATTCATGTGAAAGACAAACAGATTTACACAATCTCAGAACTCGAAGAGATTTTAGGAACTTCTAGTCCAGATCATCCTTTAGAAGCAGCCATGGGGGCAGCTAGGTGGCACAGTAGATAGAGCACCAGCCCTGAAGTCAGGACCTGAGTTCAAATCCAGCCTCAGACCAAACATTGACACTTACTTGCTGTGTTACCCTGGACAAGTCACTTAACCCCAACTGCCAAAAGAAAAATAAAATATTAAAAAAAAAAGAAGTAGCCATGAAGCTTCTGAGTTAAGATGTCTAGTAATAGTGAATCATCTATTAACCTAAGCAGGCCATTTTATTTATAAATAGCTCTAATTGTTAGTAAGCTACTTTTATATTACTTTTACGCAATGTTCCTAGTTCCTCTCAGACATATCAGTTCAAAATTAATCCTTTCAAATCCATTCAGAAAACTATCAGATACTCCATAATTCTCCATGTCTCAGAACTCAGAAGTATCCCCAGTTCCTTCAACTGATTTTCAGATGGCCTGATCTCTAGGCCTCCCACCATAGCTTGATTCATTCCTCTGGATTTAGTGAAGTTTCTCAATATTCCTTCTAAAATGTGGTGCCCAGAACAGAACATAATACATCTTAAGCCATCCAATTAGGACACAGTGCAGTGAGACTTGAACCAGTTTTCTTCTAGACAGTATATTTCTATTAATGGAGCTTAAAATCATACACAGAAAGGTAGCTTGGTCTAATGGATAGAGAACTGTAGTCAGGAAGAATTGGGTTGCCTCTGGCACCTAATAACTCTGTAACTAATAGCTATAACAGTTGTTCAACTCCCTAAAACTATAAATTACAGTGAAACTCCTAATGAGTATTAGGAGAGGGAATTTCTTCACATGGAATTTTCTATACCAATTAAATCACAAGTGCAGATATTTTTTAATTAAAAAAAAAGGAGATTCTATTAGCTTTCTCAGTTGCCATTTCACATTATCCACAAATATCTGCATATCATTGTTGCTATTTTTTTTTCTTTTTTTCACATGGACCATAGTCTGTCCTTGCCTCACTCATACTGTATTTATAAAAGTGAATTTTGAGGGTTTAATTATAGGAATTTATGTTTATCTCTAATGAAATTTATCTTATTTGATTCAGAGAATCATACTAGACTAATGAGATGTTTTTGGAACTTCACCCTGTCAGCCTCAGTCACCTCTTCCAGTCAGCAATGTCTACTTTTGAGACTATGTCAAACAAATATATTCCGGAAAAAAGAAAACCTCAAATGAAGATCTTAAAATAGTGAAGGTATTATATTCAGGAATTTTAAAAGCAAGACATTTCTAACTATTTGGAAACCTACATTATTTGTGAGACTGATTCTCATTTTTATAGACACTTATGGGATACTATACTATATTCATGTATGTAGTTCACATATCATGGTATGAAATCATACATATGAAATTATATGTGAATCAAATATTTGTAATTATTAAACCTGATTCAAAAAAAGGAACTTTCTTAGGGGTAAATGTAAAGACTTATACTTGGACTCCAGACAATTGTCTACATGAAAAAAATGGTCTGAAGATTTTAATAGAAAGTGTAAAGTGTAAAGTGACAGCTGAGGAAGCTAATAAAATCTCTTTTTGTTAATTGTGAGACTGTCTCCCACAAGCAACTTTGGTGGTTTTATTGTGTGGTTCAAAGGAAGGCAGAATAGATATTTCTAGCCTCTTTTCCCCCTTACTCTTTTTTGTGGGAAATTTAATTTCTCCCAAACAGGAAGTAGGACTGTGGGGCAGAAGGCCAGCTTCTTTATTCTCCTCAAAGAGAGAGGTATCAGACTAGAATTATATCTGTCTGTTCACATCAACATTATCTGTTCAACATCAACTAGGGGATGTAGTTTTCAGCTTCAAACTGAACTTCTGATCACTGTTTCTTAATGAAAAAAAAAAGAGGACACCAAACTTTTTATTTCCAAAAGTTGATCCTTTTACTACCAAATACCCATTCCACAATGAATACAAAGAAAAATCCTTTGTCCAAACTGATAGCAAAATAGAAATCAAAGAAAATGTATCTGAGACTACCTACTAGACAATACAGGGTGAAGGAATGCTCCCATTGGGAGCAAGGTAACTTAGCTGATCTGAAACAAAGTCCTAGATCTAACCCAAAGGAAAAGTTTTCTGAAGTCTCTAGTACATAATCTTGGAATAGAGACATGATTGATTTCCCACATGCTAGCTTCTTCTCAAAGTCTTTCTTTACTTTCAGGAATCTGAAGTGGTAGTATAATCTAACCTCTCTCAAAGATGGAAGTCAGAAGAGCCTGAAGAGATTAAAGAAAGTGAAAAGCCTAAAGAGAGTAAAGAGATGGGATCTCCATTTTCTCCTGCATTGATCTCTACCAATGAGGAAAGATTTCCACACCAATTGGTTTGGGGACTCAGGATTCATAATACAGGTATACATTCAAGCATGCATGCATAAGTGTGTGCATAAAACACAAACACATACATATGCATACACCAGATATAAATGTATACATGTTTGTGTATTTGTGTGTGCATTACAGTTTTTGTTTCAATAGACTCTATGTATAAAAAGAGTAAATAACACTAATACTTTTGCTTTCAAACATAATTTTACTTTCCTATAACTTCTGGCTGTAGTCTTCACCTTGATTTTTTTGTTTTTGTTTTGTTCGTTTTGTGAGAGTTTATTAGGACAATGCCTTACCTTATGGCAATCTATGCAAAGGCTAGTTTGCCAGAATTAAACAGGGAAAGAAATGATCTCATTACCTTAACATTTACATGGGTGGCAAGATGCTTATAACACTTGTTTTCATGTTTAGAAAATCCTATAAAGCTAATCATTCTCACATAGAGAAAGACGTAGTAAACATTCCAATACTGTATACTATGCTATGGCTTTGAATTGCATTTCCCATATTGTTAATAAACTTTTCTTCAAAGAAGTAGTACATTGTGTTATTTTGGGAAACTTCTATTTACCCACCTGATTGTCTAGATTCTGAATACAACGTAATTAAGAATCTCAGAGGATTTCAAAGAAAAAAATAGGAAGCTCTGAATCCAAGTGAAAAAAAGAACACAGCAACCACCAATTAATTGGTTACACCATAAGCCATGGCCCTCTGAAATGAGTAGCAAATATCAAATATATGGGTAAATTGAGAGAGAGAGACAAAGAGACAGAGAGAGAGAGAGAAAGAGAGAGAGAGAGAGAGAGAGAGAGAGAGAGAGAGAAAGAGAGAGAGAGAGAGATTTGACTATGACTGCTCTGTCTTTCTTAGAAGAAACTATATTAAGAAAAGTACTCTCAGTCTTAATCAGCACAGTAGGAAACATTTTATTGCCTTTTGCATGCTCTCTTTACAAAGAAGTGTTTGCTTAATTAACTCCACCCTTATGTAACCAGAGATTAGTTTACAAAACAATATTAAAAGAAATTCTAAAGGGAGTATTTGTTGAAATAAGTTGGTTAGCCATTACTGCAGGAGCAGCTTTGTGTCTACTAATGGTTGAATTTATAACTGATGTCTACTACTTTTAATGTTACACTATATTTTCCTAAATGCTTCTCAGCACAATAGCTAGCTGCAAATAAAAAGTTCCCCTACTTTCGATTTCCATTGTAATTTACAAATGCAATAAAGGACTAGTTCATTAATGCAAAGAGCAAATATGAGCAATATTTAAAGCTACAAACACATATAAAAATACAAACACAAAAGCTAGATCAACACTACATATAAAATATGACGTATTTGCACAGCACAAGTTTCCTCTTTTAATAGAAAATCTGTGTTGAAGAGCTTAGTGCCATATACTTGTCAAAGGCTACCAAGTAAATACATAGAGAAAACAGAATATTATGGGCCTAGCAGTAATTCTAGTTACTGTGATCTTAATGCAAACTCATTCAAGGACTTATAATGAATGAGGTAGTATTTCTTATGTGGATTGCCAAAATTACGACATGTAAATTATGTTGAAAAATGAATGATGAACTCATCAGAAGGACAAAAGAATCTTGGTAATACGTTATTGTTCAATCATTTAACAATGGCTTTCCTAGCTCAAATTGCTCCAGAACTTGGCAGCTTTGCTGCGGAGAGGTACCTTGGACATTAATAGTCTAAGCATAACTTTTCTTATTCTCATTTCATTTTCTCATCTGGTGTTTTCCTTAGTAGAATAGAATATAGGGGATATTGTAGGGCTGCAATGCTGGGATTTTAGACAAAATGTCTTTGGCTATCCATGTAAACAAAAAGAAGCTATGTGAGCTGGTTGGCAGTACTGCTACACAAGCTCATGGGTGAGGCAGGCCTAGATGATTGTCTGAAAAGAATCTGAGATTTTTAGTCAATAATATGACATGGAGGACAAATCAGCAAATGAAATCTCTGGGTGCATTAATGTCAAGAACATTGGAGAGAATAGTTTCATCCACTATCCTCAGTTTGGCTGGGAATCATTTGGAGTAGTGAGTTTAATTATTCATACACATTTATAAATAACATGGACAAACTACAGCATGTCAGAGGAGAGCATCTAGAGAGGTGAGGGGATTCAAAATTATTCCATATAAGAATTGGTTGAAGGAACTAAGGATAATTAGTCAGAATGTAGTATATGAATATAATATAGTATTATTGTACATAACAATAATGAATGTGAAGAGTTCAGAAAAACTTAAAATATGTGGATTGGAATAGAGTTGATCAAAAAGAACCAAGAGGAAAAAATTTATACCATGTGTTTTCACAATGTGTACATTGAAAGACATCTGAGTTCATCAGTGTAAAGGCAGATATGACTTTAGAATACTGTCAATGACATCTCTCACAGAACCCAGAAGAAAAATAATAGACTAGAGGTAGGAAATGAAGTATGCTTTGTTAGGAATAATCTATTTGTTGATTTACTTTGCTTGACTGACCTTTTTTTTGAAGGAGAGTGGTCATTGGGAATTGACTGAGTTATGTACCATTAGGTACCACCATGGAGGCTGAGAATCTGTGCTCTCCTCACTTTTCCTTCCCATCTAGCAGAGTTCAGTCTTCAGAACCTTTGCTCGGTGACATCATGCTTGAATGGCTACTTTTCCCTGTGAATTTAAAGTAAACACAATTTAAAATCTGGGCTTCTCTTTGGAAGAGTTATAGGATCTTTCATAAAACCAAAATTTGAAGGGACATCTTAATCTCCCAAGCTAGAATTGAAGGAGACTATTTCAGGTAGTTAGTAAAATATGAAATCTCTCAAAACTACCCCTCCACACACTTCAATATCAAGTAATGGTCTTCCAGAAACAATGTGAACAAATTAATTTATAAAAAGATAATCAGGCTTACAAAATTCCATCATCAGTGGTGAATAGCAAAATATGACATATTTGGGTTCTTTTCAGTTATCTCAAAACAGGTAGAAGGAAAGAGTGGGAAAGAGAAAGGAGATCACTGTACGCTATAGTTTTGGGGGATGTTTGGGGGAGAAGTAGAAGGGGACAGACTATAGATCTGGCACTTCCTCCAATCAGAATACTGCAGTATAATTTACCAACTATGAAAGATGATATTGACTACTCCAGGTGGGAGCAGATGGTTTTACACTCCATAAAGCACTGTTTCCTATTTCCTGATCCCCCAAGCTGCAGATAGGCAAGATGTCTCTTTATAATATGTTTACCAACAAATTTCTTGTAGCCTCCAGCATTCGTCTCACAAAATCAGGATAAAATGAGTCCCTTCTCTAGTTAATGAATTCCTCCCTAGAAACATAGGGTTACAGATTTTTTACTAAATGACACCAATAAAATATTGTTTAAAGAAAAAAGACTAAAACAATCATCTTAAACCACCTTCACATAACCTAGCAAAATGAATTACATATAGGTCCTTAATATTTCAACTGAATTCAGTGAATTTGTTTCCCATTAATTTTATTGGTTATTTTTATTGTTTTACTAAATGATTGTTAGGTTTGATAGATTTCTGAAACCCACCAAAGTTACCCTGGACTACTATGTAGGACCTTCAGGAGGGAAGAGACATTGTATCCTTGTTTCACATCTTTGCTATATAAGGCCAAAGTAAATAGTGTGTTAAATAGTCAATGGCTTGTGAGTGCCTCATTTTATTCCAACATTGAACCTGAACTAAGAGGGTACTGGCATTACAGTCATGTCTCTGACATGAACTATTATTTTATTAAGTATAAACAGAATCCATTGAACATGTAGAAGTCTGAAGGACTGGACCTCTGAGTTGGGGGCTAGATGTCCCTGGACGCTAAATTAAGAATCTCAAATATAGGTCTTTGCAGTGTACTATGCTGTTTTGTCTCTCATTTCATCTGTGAGTGTAAGACTTAGTAATATAATTTTCACTTGGCTACAGATATTTTTACAATTGAGTTTTGAGAACATGAGAAGCATCTTGTCATAGAAGCTAGAGGGTCAGGAAGAGATAGCTGGGTTCAATTTCTGAATCTGATGCGTAATGGCTGTTTGACCTTTGTTGTCACTTATCTTCTAAGTATTCTAGGCATATCTTTAAGACTATAAATTACAGGAAATTTTAAATATACAATGGTAGAAGGAATTTCATCTTCTCTATATTCCTCTACAGTGAAATCAGAGGAACAGTCCCTTTCTCTATCTCTACTCTCTACTTAGGCCTAGAGAAGTTTTGATCTTTATGACCACTGTGATCTAGTGGTAGAGGGAATACTTACCTGAAGAAATCTCAAATCCTTGAAGTACAGAAGTATAAGTTGAAACAATTAGGGGTTTGTTAGAATCATATGTTGGTAATTTTTCATCAAGAGGATGAAAGACAAATCAAGTATATTTAATTGAAGTTGTATTTAATACATGTTTTGTCCTCAGGTTGGTTGTTTAACACCATCGATATTATGCTACATACTATAGGAGATCAGTATCTTTGGAGCCTTCATTTTGAAAATTTAAATATAAAGGAAGGGGATATGCCTCCTCTTCCTTCAACTCAGTTGATTGAGTCAGAACAGAGATGTAATCACAGATGATGAGGTTAATTACTTTTTTATTGATAATATTGGATAATTTAATTCTTTTTTAAATTAATTTATATTGAATTATCAACAATCCCTTCCATAAGCTTCTGAGCTTCAAATTTTTCTCCCTCTCTCTCCTGACCTCCCTCCCCAAGATGGCACACAATCTGATATGGACTATGCATATACATTTCTATTAAATATATTTTCAAATTAGCTATGTTTTAAGAATTTGAGCCAATAGAAGGAACCACCAGAAAGAGGAAACAAAACACAATAGAAGAAAAAAATAGCAAATAGTATGCTTTGAACTGCATTCAAACTCCATAGTTCTTCCTTCTTTGTAAATAGCATTTTCCATCATGAAGCCTATGGAGATGTTTTAGATCCTTGTATTGCCAAGAAGGGTTAAGTCTATCAATATTAGTCATCATACAACATGGTTGGTACTGTGTACAACATTCTCCTGGTTCTGTTCACTTTGCTCACCATCAGACCCTACAAGTCTTTTCAGGTTTTTCTGAAGTCAGCATGTTCATCATTTCTTATAGCACAATAGTATTCTATTATATTCATATACCACAACTTATTCAGCCATTCCTCAATTAATGGGCATCCTCTCAATTTTCAATTCTTTGCCACCACAAAAAGAGGTCCTATAAATATTTTTGTACATGTGGGTCCCTTTCCCATTTGTATGATCTCTCTGGTATATAACCCTAGAAATGATATTGCTGGATCAAAGGGTATGAACATTTTTATAGCCCTTTGAGCATTGTTCCAAATTGCTCTCCAAGATGGTTGTTCACCAACAATGCATTAATGTTCTAATTTTCCCACATCTTCTGCAACATTTATCATTCTCCTGTTTTGTCATGTTGGCCAATCTGATAGGTGTGATGTGGTACTTCAGAGTTGTTTTGATTTGCATTTCTCTAATCAATGGTGATTTAGAACATTTTTTCATATGACTATAGATGGCTTTAATTTCTTCATCTGAGAACTGCCTGTTCATATCCTTTGACCATTTATCTATTGGGGAATGACTTGTATTCTTATAAAATTGCCTTAGTTCTCTATGTATTTTAGAAATGAGGCCCTTATCAGAGAGACTGGTTGTAAAAATTATTTCCCAATTTTCTACTCTGCTTCTAATGTGGTTGCATTGGTTTTGTTTGTGCAAAAACTTTTCAATTTAATATAATCAAAATTATCCATTTTGCTTTTCATAATGTTCTCTATCTCCTGTTTGGTCATGATTTCTTCTGTTCTCCATAGATCTGATAGGTAAACTATTCCTTGTTCTCCCAGTTTGCTTATAGTATCAGCCTTTATATCTAAATCATGAACCCATTTTGACTTTATTTTGGTATGTGGTGTGAGATTTTGATCTACGCCTAGTTTCTGCCATGTTGTTTTCCAGTTTTCCCAGCAGTTTTTCCCAGAAGCTGAGGTCTTTGAGTTTATCAAATAATAGATTGCTATACTCATTGACTACTGTGTCTTGCATACTTAACCTATTCCACTCATCTACCACTCTGTTTCTTAGTCAGTACCAAGCAGTTTTGGTGATTGCTGCTTTATAATACAATTTAAGATCTGCAATGGCTAGGCCATCTTCCCTTGCATTTCTTTTCATTAGTTCCCTAGATACTCTGAACGTTTCATTCTTCCAAATGAATCTCATTGCTTTTTCTGCATCTATTGAGATGGTCGTGTGGTTTCTCTTAGTTTTGCTGTTGATATGATCAATTATGCTGATAGTTTTCCTAATATTGAACCAGCCTTGCATTCCTGGTATGAGTCCTATGTAGTTAGGGTGTATTATTCTTATGATAAGTTGCTGTAATCTATTTGCTAATATTTTATTTAACATTTTTGCATCTGTATTCATTTGAGAAATTGGTCTATAATTTTCTTTTTCTGTTCTGATTCTTCCCAGTTTAGGTATCAGCACCATATTTGTATCATAAAAGGAATTTGGTAAGACTCCTTCTTCACTTATTTTCCCAAATAGTCTACATAGTATTGGAATTAATTGTTCTTTAAATGTTTGATATGATTCACTTGTAAATCCATGTGGCCCTGGAGATTTTTTTCCTAGGAAGTTCATCAACGACTTTTTCAATTTCTTTTTCTGAGATGGGGTTATTTAAGTATTTTGCTTCCTCTTCTGTTAATGTGGACAATTTATATTTTTGTAAATATTTATCCATTTCACTAAGATTGTCAAATTTATTGGCATACAGTTGGGCAAAATTTCCTAATTATTGTTTTAATTTCATCTTCCTTGGTGGTAGCTTCACCCTTTTCATTTTTGATACTGGTAATTTGGTTTTCTTCTTTATTTTTTTTAATTAAACTAACCAAAGGTTAATATATATATATTTTTTTCATAAAACCAGCTCTTAGTTTTATTTATTAGTTTAATAGTTTTCTTAATTTCAATTTTATTGATTTCTCCTTTGTTTTTAAATATTTCTAATTTGGTGTTTAACTGAGGATTTTCAATTCTTTCTCTTTCTAGTTTTTTTAGTTGTATGACCAATTCTTTGATCTCCTGTTTTCTATTTTATTTGTGTAAACATTTAGAGATATAAAACTTCCCCTAAGAACTGCTTTGGCTGCATCCCATAAGTTTTGGTATGTTGTCTCATTATTGTCATTCTCTCGAATGAAGTTATTGATTGTTTCTATGATTTGTTGTTTGACCCCATCATTTTTTAGGATTAGATTATTTAGTTTCCAATTATTTTTAGTCTACCTTTCCAAGGCCCTTTATTACATATAATTTTCATTGCATAATGATCTGAAAAGATGCATTTAATATTTCTGCCTTTCTACATTGGATTGTGAGCTTTTTAATGCCCTAGCATGTGGTCAATTTTTGCATATGTGCCATGTACTGCTGAGAAAAAAGTACATTACTTTCTATCCCCATTTAATTTTCTCTAAGGTCTATCGTACCTAACTTTTCTAATATTCTATTCACCTCCTTAACTTCTTTCTTGTTTATTTTGTGGTTATATTTATCTAGTTCAGAGACGGGGAGGTTGAGATTCCTCCCCCCAGTGTAGTTTTACTTTCTATTTCTTTCTGTAACTCCCTGAACCTCTCCTCTTAAGAATTTGGATGCTATACTATTTGGTGCATATATGTTTAGTAATGCTATTACTTCATCATCTATGGTGCCTTTTAGCAGGATGTAGTTTCCTTCCTTATGTCTTTTGATAAGATCTATTTTTGCTTTTGCTTTGTCTGAGATCAGCATTGCTACCCCTGCTTTTTTTTTACTTCAGCCAAAGCATAATATATTCTGCTCCAGTCTTTTACATTTACCCTGTGTGTGTTGCTCTTTTTCAAATATGTTTCTTGTAAACAACATATTGTAGGATTATGGTTTTTAGTCCATTCTGCTATTCACTTCTGTTTTATGAGAGAGTTCATTCAAATTACATTCACAGTTATGATTACTATCTGTGTCTTTCTCTCCATCTTCCCCCCCCGTTTATGTTCTCTTTTCTCCTTTCTCCTTTTTCCTCCTCAATAGTGGTTTGCTTTTGACCAACACCTCCCTCAGTCCCATCTCCCTTCTATTAACTCCTTCCCTTTTCTTCCCCTTCGCCCTTACTACTTCTTCCCCCATTTCTATCCCACCTCCTTTTTCTTTCCTGTTTTTCCTCCTACTGCCTATAGGGCTAGTTAGATTTCTATACCTAACTGATTATGTTATTCCCTTCTCGAGGCAAATCTGTGAGAGTAAGGTTCAAACAATGCTCATTTCCCTCCCTCTTTCCCTCTGCTGTAATAGGTTTTTGTGCCTTTTCCTCTAATGTGATTTACCCTTGTCTGCCTCCTCCTTTCTCAGTACATTTTCTAAGATCAGACTAATCCACTTACTTGGATCCATTTAACCCACTTGCTTAGATTTTTTTTTATCATTAAGTCAAAATCAACTTATATCCACCCCCTTTATGTACATGCCTTGAACATGGTGTAATAACAATACAGTTCTCAAGAGTTGCAAGTGGAGTTTTGCCTTGTAGGGATGTAAACAGTTTGCCTTTATTAACAAGTTGTATTTTTCTGTCCCATTTACTTTTTTATGGCTCTCTTGAGCCTTGTATTTGAAGATCACGTTTTCTGTTGAGCTCTGATCTTTTTATCAGGAAGGTATGGAAGTCCCTTATTTTGTTCAATATCCATCTCCTCCCCTGAAAGATCATGCTCATTTTCACTGGATAATAGATCCTTGGTTGTAATCCAATCTTCTTTGCCTTACAGAATAATATATCACACATCATACAGTCTTTTAAAGTAGAAGCGGCAAGGTCCTGTGTAATCCTTTCTGTGGTTCCATGATATTTAAACTGTTTCTTTCTGGCATTTTGCAGTATTTTCTCTTTGACCTGGTAATTTTGGAATTTGGCTACCATATTCCTTGGCATTTTCAATTTGGGATCTCTTTAAGGAGGTGATCTATGGATTGTATCTATAGCTATTTTACCCTCTGGTTGTAGGACCTCAGGGAAGTTTTCTTTGATGATTTCCTGAAAGATACTGCCCAAGGCTCTTTTTTTCATCCTGATTTTCAGGTAAACCAATACTTTTAAATTGTCTCTCCTGGATCAGTTTTTCAGGTCAGTTGTTTTACAAATGAAGTATTTACATTTTCATCTATTTTTTAATTCTTTTATTTCTGTTTGACTGGTTCTTGCTCTCTCATAGAGTCATTAGCTTCCATTTGCCCAATTCTAATATTTAACAAATTGTTTTCTTCTATTAGATTTTGTGCCTTCTTCCCCATATGGCCAATTGTATTTTTTAGGGACTTGTTTTCTTCAGTGTACTTTTTTTTTCCAGTTGGACAATTGTATTTTTTAGGGACTTGTTTTCTTCAGTGTACTTTTTTTCCAGGTGGCCAATTTTATTTTCTCAGGATTTATTTTCTACAGTTAATTTTTGTCCTTATTTTTCCAAGCTTTTTACTCTCTCTTGCATACCTCTCATTTTTTCTTCTACCTCTCTCGTTTGATTTTTAAAATCAAACTTTTTGGGCTTCAGATCAGTTCACATTCCCTTTTGAGCTTCCAGATGTGGGTTTGTTGACAATGTTGTCCTCTTCAGAATTTCTGCCTTGAGCTTCACTGTTCTCATAATATGAATCTATGGTACATTTCTTTTTGCTCATCATGTTTATTTTCTGGCCTTTAAAGAGACTGAGCTCTCCTGCTGGGGAGCAGAGGGCACTGACCCAACTTTTTGTGTTAGGAGCCTAGGCCTTGGTCACTGGCTTTGTGTACGGGGGCCTCTGAGGTTGGCAGTTGGAGTCTGTAGGGTTCTTCTGGCAGCTTACCTGGTGTTGGGCTGGAATCAGTAACACTGGAACTCTAGGGGTAGAATTGGGTAGTCTGGCCCCTGGAGGTTGCCTGCTTTTCTTTTCCTTTCCTTTATGCTTTCTTCAGCTCCTTTCAGATGGATGTTGCAGGATGTTTATCTGCCTGGGGCCCCTTGGGGTGCTTCACAGAGTTTTTCAGTACAATGCCTATGAACCTGGTGATTTTCTGTGCTGGTTTCTACCAGTTTCCCCACCCTCACTGAGGCACTGCATGGTCCAGGTGTTGGTGTTTGCCTGCTCCACCACCTGGGTTTCTGGATCTCCTCCTGGTATGCTGAAGTGGGGCTTTCTGCTAGCTTGCTGAGTCACCTCTTGTCTATATTGCTTTCCCTCCCCCCCAGGGCAAGAGAGGACTTTCCAGTTAATCCCTCAAGCTACCTGGGCTACTGGACTGTTGTACCCCATCTTTATTCTGGTTCAGCTGTTCCAGGGTTTTTCCTGGGGTGATATTTTCTGGGCTTTCAGAGGTTTGTAAGGGAGGGTAAGAGTGACTTCTTACTCTGCCATCTTAACCCCCAATAGCTTTTTTTTTTTAACATATTAATACCTCATCATCTGTGATCACATCTTCTGAGTATATCAACTGAGAGGGATAGGTAGAGAATTTAAATTCCTTTCCTTTTGCAAAGCCTAAATGTATTCATCTTGAGGCTTAAACGCTTTTCATTCAAATTCTAAAAATGATTCAAATAATCCACATAAACAAAGCCCAGTCCTTTGTAAGGAAAAAAATATTTCAATAGACTTTAGTAGACCAGGTTTTACCTCTACTGTGTTTTTTGTCAAAATAAATACAGGTAACACTCTACAGAACCAAATTGAATTGGTAGTGAGAGTTTGGGGAGTTCCCCATATCAGTGAAGTCATAGGTTCAGTCCTTGTCCTTAAGGTTATTAAAAACCAACACCAGTTAGGTAAATTATCAAACCTCCAGTAAAATATGTTGTAATTAAGTTAAATGCATTTATTGTAGTGAGAGAAGTATTTTTCTTTGGATTAAACCATCTAGAAATGGTCTTTTACATTATTAATAAGAAAGCATTAATAATATTGTAACAGTGTTATCATTATGCCCTTAAATCCCAAAATATCTCTAAATGTTCATACATTTAAGTCTCAGAATGAGAGATAGGTGGAATATAATAATTGTACCAATTTTCTTAATTTACCACTTGCCTATTCTTTTAAATTTTATATTGTGTTTTCCAAAAATGAAGGGCATAGCTTGATGAGAAAAAATTGATAATATATAGTTAAGATGATGTTTATTGAATAACATGAAACAAAGAAGTATCTTGCCATGAAGGCATTGCCAAAAAAGTATTCTTTAATCATTTATCATAGAAGGCAGTGGGTACAACATTTTAGTACCAGGACTTGAATAGAATTCGGGGGTGGGGGGAGGGTGTGTTTCTTTGTTTTCCCATGAAGTTACATTAATGATTCTAGGGGGGTTTTGGAGTGCTACATCACTTGAATAGAAAGAAGCCATATAATTAAACATTGATCCTAATCATAATTTATAAGTTTTAAATATATTACTTTATATGTTGCGTTATGTTACATTATGTCATATCATATCATATCATTATCATATCTTATCACACCATATTACATTATATCATATCGTATCATATCATATCATATCATATCATATCATATTTCTATGCTTTGTGTTTTAATTGTGGAAATGATAAAATTGCCTCAATTGAGAAAAAAGTATAATACTATGAGATTGTTTAATGGCCACGTGAGTATCATATTTTTTAAGTAGAAAAATAACTATGAAATGTAACCTTCTTTCCACAGAGTGTGGTTTTGAGTAATTCATCCTCACTATATGGTAACTGGACAACTCTTCATTATGTGAAGCAGTGGAACATTACTTCAGAAAAAAGAGAGAGAAAGAAGATTAAAAAAAACAGGGAGAAATAGATATCCCTATCTATGAAAAAGACAAAGAAATATTAAAACAGCAATAAAAAAATATGCATGGTAGTGAAATAGTAGCAGCTGTGTGAACATAAGCCGGACTAAATTATACATGTGTTTGCTAGAAGAATAATTATGTTGTTCATCAATAATAAGTAATTATCTGAAAAATCATCACGTCACATGGAAGCACATTTGTAAAAATAAAATAAAAGCACATATGTCAATATAAAGATGTTTAAACACCATTAGCCACACTATTATTTTCATCAAACCAGAAGAAAAATCATGCAGTTTTCAAATTGTCTGCTGTGTGTTTATTTTTCCACAACATCTCACAGGGAAAATTCATCAATATATATGTAATTTTGGAGAACCAATAATCAATCTATTTCCCATCCTTCCTACTGTGTCAAAAAAAAAACTGCAAATAAAAAAAAAGACAGGCTCAAGTTCCCATAAAACAAAACTTTCTGGCTTAAGCCAACATTCACATTTTCCAATTATTCGACTAGTCAGCCATTTGCTGACAGATAAAAGACCAGGATAGATGGTACCAATCATAGCCACAACATCCCTTAGTCTTCTCTGCCTACGATTGAACTCCATATCTTGTTCTAGAGTATATTTTTACGCTCAATATGTAATTCTCCTTAGGTCACACGATATATTTCCTATTATTATTTTTCATGTCTCTTGCCAGGTTATTTTCTCCTCCAATACTTTGCAAGGGTTATGTTGGTGGTGGAAATAAATATTCTGGTACAGTTATTGAGCCCTGAAACCAAGCTGCTATTTGAGGAAAATATCTGAAAAGATGGAGGCACTGAATTTCTGTGAATTGCACCCAGATTCAGTGCACAATGGAAAGAGACATCTAGAAAGCACTCAGTTTATCACACAAAGTTGCCAGAGTAACACTTAACTATTTGATATAATATAGAGGAGCCATTAAAGAACAGCTTATGAGGTGTTTGTTTTTGAAAGGGAATTGGTCCTTGATAATCTGGGACCTAATGTCAAAAAAAGGACTCAGTAAAAAGGTGGTAAACTAGCTGTAGATGTAGGTATATGCCAGGCGATCCCTTTATGAAGCATGAATAAGCCCCCTGCATGAATTATAAAAGTCGTTAAGACATAAGACAAATAATACTAGGCCACATCTCATAACATTTAGAAGTTAGTATCTTCCCTAATTAAAATTCAATAGGAATCCTTAAATCCCGGCTAAAAATCTCACATTCTACAAGAAGTCTTTTTAATCCTGTTTAATTCTAATTCCTTACCTCTGGTTTTCTCTACCATTACATAGTGAGCTCGTCTCAAAGGAACTGTATTTTACTTTTCTTTGTATCTCCAGGGCTTAGCCCAGTACTTGGCACATAGCAGGTTCTTGATAAGTGTTTATTGAATGACTTCAGTGCTTTGTAACTACAGATAAAGTTCTCATAGTTTCTAACAAGATGGAAGGGCTATACTTGTGTTCTCAGTGACCTACTTCCAGGTTCAAATAAAAGCAAACATCTTTTTGATTTGTTCATTCAATTAGGTGGATATTGCTGTTGAAAGAGGATGACACTTAGTGGCAAGACCTGAGTAAAAATCCTGCCTTAGACAATTATTAGCTGTTTGACTCTAGGCAAGTTCTTTAACCTCTCTCAATCTGTTTCCACATCTGTAGATAATATGCAGATAGTAAGAGCACCTACATCAATGTTGTGAGGATCAAATGAGGCGATATATGGAAAGCACTTTGCAAATCCTAAAATACTATATGCTAGCTATTATTATAATAATTCCAAATCAAATTTGTTTTTATCTTTTTGAAAAATAAATTTGTTGTTTATTTTAACATACTTTTCCTTTTAAAATTTGAGCTCCAAATTCTCTCCCTCCGTTGAACCCTTACCCAAACCAGAGAAGATAAGCAATATGATCTCCATTACACATGTTAAATTACTCAAAAAAAAAATATTTCCATACTAGCCTTATCACAAAAAAGTAAAAAAAAAAAGCCAGAAAATTATACTTCAATTTGTATTGAGTTCATCAGTTCTCTCTCTACAGGTGTATAGCATTTTTTTTTCCATGAAGAATCCGTTAAAATTGTCTTGGATCATTCTATTGCTCAGAGTAGCCTAGGCTTCCATAGTTGGTCATTATTACAATATTGCTGTTACTGTGCACCATGATTTCCTGATTCTTTTACCTACACTTTACATCAGTTTATGTAAGTCTTGTCATGTTTTTTTTTTCCTAAAACCACCCCCTTGTCATTTCTTATGGCACAATAGTATTCCATCACAATCATATGCCGCAACTGATTCAGCCATTCCCTACAAGATAGGTATCCCCTCAATTTTTAATTCTTTGACATCACAAAAAAAGAGATGCAATAAACATTTTTGTACATATAGATTCTTTTTCTCTGATTTTTTGGGGGTACAAATCTAGTGTTGTTAATGATGAGTCAAAGGGTATACATAGTTTTATAGTCCTTTTGGCATAGCTCCAATTTGTTCTTCAGAATTACTGGACTAGTTCATAATTCCACCAACAGTTCATCATTGTCCCTATTTTCCCTTATCCCAGACAGGAATTGTCATTTCTGATAGGTGTGAGGTGGTACCTCAGAATTATTTTAATTTGCCTGTTTCTAACCAATGGTGATTATATGTCTATAGAAGGCTTTGATTTCTTCTTCTGAAAATTGCCTCTTCATATTTCTGACTATTTATAAATTGGGGAATGGCTTTTATTTTTATAAATTTGACTCAGTTTCCTATATATCTAAGAAGATATCTTTATTGGAGAAACTTTCTGTATTTTTAAATTACTTCATAGTTTATGGCCCTTTTTTGCAAAATATAGTTTCCCTGATTATCTCTTTTGATTATGTCTGGTTTTGCTTTTGCTTTGTCTGAGACCATAATTGTTACCTCTGCCATTTTTACTTCAGCTGAAGCATAAGAAATTATGCTACAGGCCTTTATTTTAACTGTTTGCGGTTTCAAGTGGGTCTCTTGTAAACAACAATTTGCTGGATTCTGCTTTCAAATCCATTCTGCTATCTGCTTCTATTTTATGGGGGGGGGGGCTCAACCCATTTCAATCACAGTTATGATTATTATCTGTGTATTTTCGTCTATCCTAATTTATTCTGATTATCCTCTCTTTCCCTCCTCAAAAGTCTTTTTTTTTTTTGCTTCTGAACAATGCCTCCCTTAATCCTCCCTCACTTTTATCATCACCACTCAGAATTTTTCATCCCTGTCCCCTCCTATTGTGCTATTGGGTAAGGTAGTTTCTACACCCAACTCTGTGTGTGCATCGTCTTCCTTTTTTGGACCCATTCCTATGAGAGTGAGGTTCAAGTATTGCCTGTTATCCCCCCATTTTCTCCTTTACTATAAAAGCTCTTCATTGTGTTTCTTTTATGTGAGAAGAAATTTCCCCATTCCACCTTTCCCTTTACCCTTCTGCCAATGCCTTTCTTACTCCTTCATTTTTTGTGGAGGGGATCATCACAACATAATTGACTCACATCCATGTTCTCTGCCTGCATCTATTCCTTCTAACCACTCCAATGATCATGTGGTTTCTGAGTTTTGTGGCTGATATGATCAATTTTGCTAATAGTTTTCCTAATATTGAACCAGCCCTGCATTACTGATATAAATCCTGCCTGGTCATAGCGTATTATCATTGAGATAAGTTGTTATAGTCTCTTTACTAATATTTTATTTCCAATTTTTAATCTATATTCATTAGGGAAATTGGTCTCTAGTTTTATTTCTCTGTTTTGGCTCTTCCTAGTTAAGGTATCAGCAACATATTTGTATCATAAAAAGAATTTTTTAGGACTCCCTCTTCACCTATTTTCCCCAAATAGTTTATATAGCATTGGAATTCCTTATTCTTTAAATGTTTGATGGAATTCATTTGTAAATCAGTCAGGCCCTGGAGATTTTTTCTTAGAGAGGTCATTGATGCCTTGTTCAATTTCTTTTTTTCTGAAACGAGGTAGTTTAAGTATTTTATTTCCTCTTCTATTAATCTGGGCAATTTATATTTTTGTAAATATTTATCTATTTCACTAAAATTGTCAAATTTATTGGCATAGAGTTGGGCAAAATAGCTCCTAATTATTATTTTGACTTCTTCATTGATGGTGAATTCACCTTTTACGTTTTTGATGCTAGTAATTTGGCTTTGTCCTTTCTTTTTTTTTAATCAAATCAACCAAAGATATATCTATTTTACTGTTTTTTTTTTTTCATAAAAGCAGCTGTTAGTTTTATTTATTAGTTTCAAGGTTTTCTTAATTTCAATTTTATTAATCTCCACTTTGGTTTTCAGAATTTCTAATTCAGTATTTGCATGCCTGATTCAGTAATCTCTTCTCTATTTTATTCATATAAGCATTTAAAGATATAAAACTTCCTCTAAGGACCACTTTCACTGCATCCCATAGGTTTTGGTATGTTATCTCATTATTGTCATTCTCTTGGATGAAATTATTGATTATTTCTATGATTTGTTGCTTGACCTACACAATCTTTAGGACTATATTTTTTAGTTTCCAATTAATTTTTAGTCTATTTTTATATGGCCCTTTATTACATGTAATTTTTATTGCATTATGATCTGAAAAAGATGCATTTAATATTTCTGCCTTTCTACATTTTATGCCCCAGTACAAAGCCAATTTTTGTGTAGGTGCCATGTATAGCCAAGAAAAAGGTATATTCCTTTCTGCCCCCCATTCAGTTTCCTCCAGGGGTCAACCATATTTAATTTTTCTAAGATTCTACTGATCTCCTTAACTTCTTTCTTGTTTATTTTGTAATTAGATTTATCTAGTTCAGAGATGGGGAAGTTGAGATCCCCCGCTACTATAGTTTTGCTGTCTATTTCTTCCTGTATCTCCCTTAGCTTCTCCTTTAAGAATTTGGCTGCTATACAACTTGGTGCATATACGTTTAGTAATGATATTACTTCATTATCTATGGTACCTTTTAGCAGGATGTAGTTTCCTTCCTTATCTCTTTTAATTAATTCTATTTTTGCTTTTCCTTTATCTGAGATCACGATTGCTACTCTTGCTTTTTGTTTTCCTTCAGCTGAAGCATTATATATTCTGTTTGAGCATTTTACTTTTACTCTGTGTGAATCCTGTGTGTATTCAAATGTGTTTTTGATAAACAACATATTGTAGGATTGTGGTTCTATCCACTCTGTGAGCCATTTCCATTTTATCAGAGAGTTATTCCCATTCACATTCACAGTTATAATTACTATCGGTGTCTTCCTCTCCATCCTATCCCCCCCTCCAATTATGCTTTTTTCTCTCTGTTTTCCATTTCCCTCCTCAGTAGAGTTTTACTTTTCACCACTGCCTCACTCAGTCTGCCCTCCCATCTATTAACCCCCTCCCTTTTCTTTTCCATTTACCCTTTCTATTTCCTATGGGATAAGTTAGATTCCTGTATCTAACTGATGATGTTATTCCTTCTTTGAAACAAATCTGATGAGAGCATGGTTCAAACAATGCTCATCTCCCTCTACTATATTTGTACTATAAAAACCAAATATAGTACAAACCAAACCAATTCTAACTTTTAAGGTGTTGTTTTCCTCAATTAGCTTTTGTACTATCTTTTCCATTTGGCCATCTGTACTCTTTAAGGAGATGTTTTCTTCAGTGGATTTTTATGTCTCCTTTTCCATTTGGCCAATTTTACTTTTTAACCAATTTTCCAAGCTGTTGACTCTTTTTTCATAATTCTCTTTCTTCACTCTCATTTCTTTTCCCACGTTTTCTTCTACTACTCTTATATAATTTTAACCTTCTTTTTTGAGGTTTTCCATGTGTTTCCTCTTTGGGGTTTCACCCATAGGTGTTTTGACATTGTTGTCCTCTTCTAATTTTGTGTCTTGGTCTTCCCAGTTACCATAATAACTTTCTATGGTCAGATGCTTATGTTGTTGGGGTTTTTTGCTCATATTTTTTTTGGACTTTTTCCTTTCTTTTAGTTTTCAGAGCTCTGCTTCCCAGGTAAAAGGGGCACTGTCTTTGGCTTTTTGTGCTAATAGCTTCAGGCCCTGACTGGTTACTTGGTGCTGCCCTGATATTGCCCTGAGGTCTACATATGACCCTCATGTCTGGTCCTGTGCTGAGGGGTAAATGTGGGAGTTAGCTAGCACTGCAAGAGGCCATAGGTGTCTGGCAGCTTACCTGGTGCTTAGTTGGTGTCCTAGTGGTGGTGTCTGGCATGTGCTGAGGTCTGCTGTGATGTTTCTACGTTACCCCAGGACTGTATTGAAGCTCATGGTAGTCTGTCCTCTAAAGGCTGCCTGTTTGTCTGGGGCTATGCTAAAGCACATTATGGTCTGGCCCAGGAGACTCCCTCTTCGTTCAGGGCTATGCAGAAATTTGATGGCCAGTCAAGACTGGTGGCTGCCTATTTGATTAGGCACCCATAGATTTGACCTCTACCTGTTTGCTGGAGCTGTGCACATGTAGGTCTGGCCTCTAGAGTATGCCAGCTTACCTGGGGTTACACTAAAGAACATAGTACTTCTTGGAGCTGGAGTCTAGTGATTCCCAAGGTAATGGTAAGGGAAATGGGAGGTCCCGTTGCTGGCGTTTGCCTTCTCCCACACACTGTGGCTCTGGATCTGCCACGTGTGTGTCAGGTTGGGGCTTGCTGCCGGCTTGCTGGGATGCTTCCCATTTTGGACTAAGCTCTCCTTTCACCCAAGTGAGATGGACTTCTCTTGATGATCTTCCAAGTTGCTTGTGCTAAAAGTTTGTCTCACCCCATCCTTTTGCTGGTTCTGTTGTTCTAGGATTTGTTTTGGGGGTCTGTTTTGTGTTTTTTTGGGGACTGAGTGTGGAAGCGTTACAGCAATTTACTGCTTGCTCTGCCATTTTGTCTCCCAGAAGTCAGTCTTTTCCAAACAACTTTAAAACAGCACTCAGATCAAATTTTGAAACAGCAGAACAACAACAACAACAACAAAAAACAAGGTGAGACACTTTTCAGCCTAAGAAAACTAGAGTTAGGAAGGAGGAGTCTGTAACACAGGGTAGAGGCCTGTCTATAGCCCACACACAGGGCATGGCAACAAATACCACAGCAGTAGCAGCCTCAGGAGCTTTCAACCAAGAGATGACAAGGGGGTCAGCCAACCGGTCAAAAAATAAAAAATAAAAAGGCTACAGTGAATCCTTTCCTGGCACTGGATACAACGGGATCTCACTGGCAACTCTATTGTCCATATATATAGTTCTTAGTTGCAATTCCAAGTCAGAGAGGAGTGATAGAGGTTGCTCACAAAGATTAAGGGCCCTGGTTGTTGTTCCAATGTAAAGAGAGTGCTAGCACTTGTGCCTTCAGGATAGCAGGGGACCTTCCCAGTAAAGACCAGAGCACAAATAAGGAGAGCAATGACCAAACTTCTCCCAAGGTCATACCACCTTGAATGCAATGAAAACTTGCAGAATCCTAGAACTTGTTCTGAAAACAGCAGCCAAGAAAAACAAACAAGCAAACAAACAAAATTGAATCTAGAGATAGTGTTTCCCCAAACCCAAGTGAGCAGAGCCCAACTTTAACGTAAAATTCAAATTTAAGAAATTGGTTGGAAAAATGAGCAAACAACAAGATCAAGAAGTTGACCATAAAAAGCTACTGTGGTGGCAGGGAAGACCAATATAAAAACTCAGAAGAAGACAATTTTGTGAGAACAGCTACAAAGGAAATACTAATTGGACCCAAGTCCAACAAGAATTCCTGTAAGAGTTAAAGAAAGATATAAGAATGGTGGAGGAAAAAGTGAGGAAAAAAACAATGAGAGTGGTGCACCTAAATTACGAAAAGAGAATTAACAGCTTGGTAAAAGAGACACAAAGAATATGATACCTTAAAAAACAGAATTGGCCTAATGGTAAAAGAGGCACAAAAATTCACTGCAAAAGAGAACTCCTTATGAAGCAGAATAGGCCAAAGGGAAGAACAGGTGAAAAATCTTGCTGAAGAAAATAATTCCTTAAAAACTATGATTTCATAAGTGGACACTAATGACTCCAAAAGATATTAAGAAACAATAAAACAGAATCAAAGGAATGAAAAATAAATAGAAGAAAATGTGAAATATTGCATAAGAAAAAAAGTGACCTAGAAAATATATCAAAAAGAGATAATTTAAAAATTACTGATCTGCCTGAAAACCATGTCTTTTTTTTAAAAGGAGCTTAGACATCATATTTCAAAAAGTTATCAAGAAAAATTGCCTTGATGTCTTAGATCCAATGAGTAAAATAGAAATTGGAAGAATCTACTAATCACCTCCTAAAAGAGATTTCAAAATGAAAACTCCCAAAAATATTATATCCAAATTCCTATATGGGAGAATGATACATTTAACTCCTAAGAATGTTATCATTATTTTTTTTAACTTTGTTAATTTATTTTGATTTATCAACAATCACTTCCATAAGCTTTTGAGTTGTAAATTTTTCTCCCTCTCCCTTCACAACTCCCTCCCCAAGTGGGCACAGAATCTGATATAGGCTGTACATATACATTCCTATTAAACATTTTCACATTAGTGATATTGTAAGAATTAGAACCAATAGGATGAACCACCAGAAAGAGGAAACAAAACACAACAGAAAAAAAAAAGCAAATAGTATGCTTTGATTTGCATTCAAACTCCATAATTCTTTCTTTGGATGTGGATAGCATTTTCCATCATAAGGCCTTTGGACATCTCTTAGATACTTGCATTGCTGAGAAGGGTTAAGTCTATCAATATTAGTCATCACTCAACATGGCTGTTACTGTGTACAACGTTCTCCTGGTTCTGCTAAGGAACATTATCATTATTAAGGCAATTAATACCCATACCCACAGGGCACGAGTATGAGTCAATTATGTTGGAATGATCACCAAAATAATAATAATAAATAAATGAAGGAATTAGAACAAGAAATGCATGGAGTTAAGTGAGAAAGGACAAGTAGAATGGTAAAAATTTCCCATGAAAAAAGAGATTCTTGGGGGCAGTTAGGTGGCACAGTGGATAGAGTACTGGCCCTGAAGTCAGGAGGACCTGAGTTGAAATCTGTCCTCAGACCAAACATTTGACTTATTAGCTGTGTGACCCTGGACAAGTCACTTAACTCCAATTACCTTAAAAAAAAAAAAGAGGTTCTCAAGGAAGAGGTTTTACAATGAAGAGGTAAATGGATGAACATGGGCAAGATTTGAATGTCACTGTCATTGGAATTGATTCAAAGAGGGAAGAATACACACACTCATTTGTATATAGAAATGTATTTTATCTAATAGGGAATGAGAGAGAAAGGGAACAAGAGAAAGGAATGTAAAATGATAAATGGGACAGCAGATTAAGGGCAGTAGTGGTAAGAAACAAAATGAGTTTAATGAAAGAACTGGATTAAAAAAGAGAAAAAAGAAGAAACAGAAGAAAAATGAATGGAGGTTAATGCACAATTAGTAATCAGCTGTAAATGTGAATGGGATTAATTCATCATAAAATGGAAGCAGGTAGCAGAATGTATTAGAAACTAGAATCCAACATGTTTACAAGAGACAAACTTGAAACAGAAACACACACACAGTCAAAATAAAGAACTGAAACAGAATCTAATATGCTTCATCTGAACTGAAAAATAATGATTAAAAAAAGGAAGGGGTAGCAATCATAATCTTAGATACAGCAAAAGTAAAAATAGACCTCATTAAAAGAGATAGTCTGGGAAACTACATTTTGCTAAAAGGTACCACAGACAATAAAATAATATTAAAAAAATATATAAAGTTTCTCAAATATATACTAAGTATAGAACTGAATCAAATTTATTAGAAAAGAGAGTCATTCCCCAATTGATAAATGGTCAAAGGATATAAACAGACAATTTTCAGAAAAAGAAATGAAAAAACTATTTATAAGCATATGGAAAAGAATGTTCTAAATCACCATTGATTACAGAAATGCAAATTGAAACAACTTTGTGATACCACCTTAAACATATCAGAAATGACAAATCATGGAGGGGGTGAGGGAAAGATAGGTAAAATAATGAAATGTTGGTGGAGTAGTGAATTGGTCTAACAGTTATATAAGAATAATTTAGGACCATGTAAAAAGTACTATAGAACTATGTATATACCCTTTGACCCAGAAACACCACCACTAAGTCTGTATTCCAAAGAGATCAAAGAAAAAAAAAAGAGAACAGACATGTACAAAAATATTTGTAGCAACTCTTTGTGGTAGCAAAGAATTAGAAACTGAGGGGATGCTCATTAATCATGGAATGGTTAGACAAGTTGAAGCATGTGATAGAATACTATTGTGCTATGGAAAATGATGGGGGAGAAAAATATGGCAAACATATGTGAACTGCTATGAAGAGAAGAACCAGGAGATCATTGTGCATAGTGACAGCAATGCTATAATGATGATTAACTGTAAAGGACTTAAGTGGTAACTCTGATCAATACAGTGATTCAAAATAATCGCAAAGGACTCATGATGAAAAAAATACTATCCTACTCCATAGAAAGAACTGATGAATTCTAAGTACCAGTTGAAGTATAATTTTCTCACTTTATTTTTTTTGCTTTTAAAAAATATGATTAATATGTAACATGTATTGCATGATTTCACATGAATAATTGATATCATATTGCTTACCTTCTCAGTCAATTTGAGAAGAATGTGGGAGGGAGGAAGAGAATTTGGTACCAAAAATTTAAAAAGAAAAGAATGTTATAAATAAATACTATTTTTCAAAATACATATTAGAACCATTGTCATAATTTCTTAGATTTTTGTCTCCTAAATATTCCTATGCTTTCTGAATTCTATGCTTTCATTATACTTGCTCTGGCAAGTAATTTTAGTGGATATACTATTTTCTCCATTCCCCATTTTTTCAGTGTAATGCACCTTGGATTAGATTTTTCAAGACTGCAAAAAGCCATTCTTATCTGACTTTGCAGCAGTTATAACTAACAATCTGCTGAACATAAAAATACACTCCTGAGAGAAGTTGTAGGACACAAAATAGCATTCCCTAATACCTTCTGCTTCTACCTTACATCCTGCCTACTTTACCTTATTCCCTATAGACATCCCTTTCAGCTATTCACCTATTATACCAAATTTGGTTTACCAACTTTCACTTTAGCCCTTTATATAGAATGTGCCTGTAAATTTCCTTATGGCTTACGGCCTTGACCTAGAATTGTGTTTATATAGCACTAGTCGGATTACAGACTTTTCTCCCTAGGCATGTTTTCTCACTTAAGAAATTTTAATTGTTTTTAATCAGCATACCCATCCTCAGAGATTTAAGATTCTTTTTAAGTTCATTAGATTTGGATATTAGAAAATCTTCAATAAATTTGCAAAGAATTCTTTCATTGGAAGGTCTATGGGTAGAAACCAGAAAATAAGCTGTTGGTCATGACTAGACAATGAAGAAATTAAGGCAGTTAGGAAGTAGACTAGAAGGTCAAAAACCTGGCCCATAGTACTCTTATTGTGGCTTGAACCAGAATAAAATGTGATTGGAAAATATTTAACAAAATAAATTTTAAAAAGCCCCACTATTGTTGATATGTGGTTTTCTATGTCAATAAATGCGGCAAGGATGCTTGTATGCTTAGTGGCCCTGTTTCAGAGTTTGACATCACTGATATAGGTCACTTTAACAGGGTTCTTAAACATTTTAAAGTCATAGACCATTTTGCTAATCTAGTTGAAGCCTATGGACCCTTTCTTAGAATAATGTGTGTGTGTGTGTGTGTGTGTGTGTGTGAGAGAGAGAGAGAGAGAGAGAGAGAGAGAGAGACAGTGTGTGTGTTTGTGTGTGCATATACACACATATACACACAGGGCTATAAAAACAACCAATTATATTGAATTTTTTTAAAAGTTCAAACTCTTAGTTAAGAAACCCTGTTGTATAAATTTTACAATGAATAGGAGATAGGGCAATTGATGGGGGAGGGGGAAGCAGAGAAATGGGAGGAGTATCTTAACCTCTGAAACTGGATGGGTGAGAATACAGACTGGGAGAGAAAGATTAAGTGGTTGCATTAGGGTGTTGATCTAGTCAGTAAAGGAGGAGGTGAGATCATCTCCTTCATAATCTCTAACCTCATTAGTCTAGCTGAATCAGATGGAAAGGAAGATACTAACCTTTCTAAGAAAGTGAGAGATTAAATCCCCTTGGAAATACACAACAGTCTCCTGAAAGAGAAATTTTATTAAAGTTGGAGAGTATCAAGAGATACAATGAATGGAAAATTATGTAAAGGATTCCATATGAGTACTTCATCAAAAATAAATAAATCATAAATTTAAGAATGTAATGGGAGGAACTAGGGTCTTTTAAAAATGTCTTTTGAAAAATGTGCATGCCTCAAAAAATGACTAGCAATAGACATGTCATTTAATTATTTCATTTTCTTCAAAATCATCTTGCATTATCAAAGTTCATCAACATTTTCAAATCTTTTAGATACAGAAAAAATTAAAACTCCTGCCATAATCATGCCAATGTAAAATAATAATAGTTTTACTTCAAGGAATGTGGAAGGTAGTCAGCTCCTAAGAATGTTTTCTGAGCAGTGCTAATCCAATACTCTAAGAGCTGTGGTGATTAGCCATCATTAAATCAATGAAAAAATTGATAATATATTATTCTCTCCATTTAAGAGAAACTGGCAGAATTTTTGTACCTAGGAATGAGAGAAATTGACTTATGTACTGTGCTTGAAGAGATGCTTGAGAAAAACTGGCTTTTTTTTTTTGTAAATTACATTGATAATCCATTAAGGAATATGCTGAGAGCAGTAATGTCTCCTAACATGAAAAACAATGTATCATTAAATAGGCTTGCATTGTATAGTATTTAAAATAATCTTTTGTTGGATCTAGAGAACCTGTTACATAAATCACTTCTCTTGGAGAGGAAAAAAAAATGTAATACTTCAAAAAATCATGTTAAAAGATATCCAATGTGTAAATATTCTATTAGTAATACACTTTTGACACTGATTACAATAATAAGTGAGGTTAGGTAAATGTAATCATTCAACTGCTATTTTTTCACCTTTTGATAAAACCTCAACAGTATTCTTGAAATTAAGCTGAGAGTAGGGAATATCATTAATTAAAAACTTATACAGAACTTCAGAGTTATAAAGCAGCTCCATATTCACTACTTCATTTGATCCTATCAAGAATTTAATACTGTAAGAATAAGTAATACAATTTTCAGGGTGTTTTTTTTTTGATAGATGGGTCCCTGATCTTCCACAAGATTGTGACTTTCCCAAAATCATTTAAGTAGTGAACGGTGGGTCAAGAACTCAAATTTATAGCAAAAAGGAGAAAAAAAAAGTTAATCAAAATAGTTCATTTAGCTATTCATTCAGCCAATATTTAAAGCTCTTTGATAGATTCTGTGGTGTCCATAAAAACGAATAAGTGTAAAAATTTCCCTTGAATGAACTAAGGGGAACAGATCAAAAAAGATATTGAGCCATAAGGAAAGTTCTCAACATGAAACTCCAGCTATGTAGGCCCAAAACCTGAGGGGAGGCAGAATGATCTTTGATCAAGAAAACTGGAAACAAGGTAGAACCAAAGCAAGTCCCAAGCTGAGCACTTACATCCCAGTGAATCTCTCCTCCTCCCTCAGGATTCAATACAGTGCCTTCTAGACTCATAAGGCAATACTGTAGGTAGTTTTGTTTTGCTTTTTAATTATGTTTTCTTGATAATGAGGTGCTAAGTTCTGATGTTTCTATAGTCTTGAAAGACTGCAAATTCTGTCATCCCTAAGGTCACCCCATTCTAGTTTTATGTAAGTTCGTTTTGTTCATATATCTCCTATCTGATATTATGTACCATTGATAGCAGTAGTGGGTACATTGTAGAAATTAATTGTTATAAAATTTCTATTAAATTTAAGTTATATTTGCTTATGCAGATAATGTTATATCTGATCTTATGCCCAAAAAAATCTATCAAAATAGCTAGCATATAAACATGGTGTTTAGATTTTAAAATTCCAATCATGTAGATTGGTGCTTGCTTGAAAAATGACCTGTGAGTCTGTGAAGATGAAATGAAGTTGAAACAGTCTGTGCTACTCATAAACCTAATTCTTACAATTAGGTAGCTGGACACAGAATAATTTTGATAGATGGCCCTCATGGGAAACTTGGTTTCTTTAAAACTTTGATTATGGTCACACAATTCTTTGCCCAGTTAAATTAGATATGACAATAGGTGACTAATTTAAGAGTCTTGTCTCTCTTCCCTTCTCCTCTTCCTTCACTTCTTTCTCTTCTTCCTCCTGTCTCTCCTTTTCTTCTTCCTCCTCCTCTTTTTCCGGAAAGAATGTACACAAAGATTATGTGAACAGAGAACATGCATGGAAGTGCTACACACATAGGAAATAAGTGTGACAAGGGAATATGTTTACAATGAGACTCCCATCTAATCTTGAGTATTTCAGAACCACCAATATTCTCTGATGATATCTTTAGCCTATTATCTTCTGGATGTTTTCACGGAGTTGCTTCTCTCTGCTGCCACCTGCTGGCCAGCAGCCTATGACGGTGTTTCCCGCTACCATCTGGTCTTTCCTTCATGGAAAGGCCTTTTATGATGCAAATTCCAGCCAGCCACACCCAACCAAATAGATAAGTCTTTAGGAATTTTTAATTTATATATTGGACTGCTTTTTATTATGTTGTCACTCAGGCTTTTTCAATAAAACATAGTCCCAGTTAGGGTATGGACTTCCTTTTTAAATACTTAGATACCCCTAAATCACTATTCTGATTGCCCTTGAAGTAATCCCCTGTGGACACTACTTGGCCAGGTTTCAAAGCATCTGACTAGAGATAAAGATACTCACTTTTTACCTTCCATTATCTGCTTAATTATTATGTAAATAAACTTCAGTGCAAGAATGAAAAACTATGGGTAGAAATGCTGAAGCTAGAAACTTTGTCCTAATTTCACCAGGAAAATAAAATGATTGTATCCCTATCACAGGGAAAGATATTTTCATAAAAGCCAACTGAGAGTAGGAAAAAGAAACATACAAGACAAGATAAACTTCTAATTACATCTTTAGTTTGAACAGGAGAGGCAAAGACCAGTCCTTGTTTCATCATTTGCTCAATGAAAATCACCCCTATCAATGAATGTAAATCCCAATTATTGGAATAATATTGCTGTGAAACTGCCGAAGCAATAATAATAATACACACCAGGGGCAGCTAGGTGGCACAGTGGATAGAGCACCGGCCCTGAAGTCAGGACTACCTGAGTTCAAATCCGGCCTCAGACCAAACACTTGATACTTACTAGCTGTGTGACCCTGGGCAAGTCACTTAACCCCAACTGCCTGAAAAAAAATAATAATAATACACACCAGTCAATGTGAGTGGCACCTAATGCTGGAGCCAGTTTCCATAGACCAAATCTGAAGTCACTACTACCTCTACAAATGTTGCTTCACCTAGAGTCTCATAAAGTCTGTTGCTAATAATGTGTGATAGTTTAAGCAAAAAAGGGTAACTTTTAAAGTGTAACAAACAGGTGACAGATGAGGAATTTCCCCATAATGGGAAATCCTCACCCACTTATCAGGCCTTGGAAGGGAAAGTATCTCTAGGGGAACAACAACAGGTATAGTGGTAAAATAATGTAAAATATAATAGAAATATATAGTATAAAATAAAAAAGGGAGAATGTAATATAAAATTGTGTATAAAAGGGATGATAATTTAAAAGGGGATATAAAAGGGAGAAACAAAAGCTAAAAAATGTAAATCATTGCTTATATGAATAAGAGAAGCAGAGAAGAGAAGACAACAGAGAAAAAAGGAGAGAAAATAAATAGCTTTTTCAGGTTTCACAATGAGTAGGATTTTTCTCCTTTATCTTGCTCATTAAGTGATTATCTTATAATTTTGAGATTGCCTCCAAAATTTGTTTCAGCCCTTTAATAAACAGTATAGCCTTAAGTTGTGATAGAGATTCTACCAGCTAAGGATATATTGCTGTCGATATTCTTGGGAAAGGTGTTACTTAGACTTCCATCTGCTTTGTGGAGATTTCTGTGCAACACGCCAGAAAAGGAGAAGTTGGAAAGATTGGTGTTTGTCTCCTTCCTTTATGCCATGTGGAATCTCCAGAATGTAGCTCTTGGGACTCACTCAGAGTTTTAATTCCTCTGATCTCTGCAAAGACTTTGAACATTGATGTTGCTTATGTTGCTGTGATAGAAATAGACTGCTATGATGATTAGACCAGGTTTGGCAAGGTGACCCCAGTTTCCACTCAGAAAGTGTTCTCCCCCGCCCACTACAAGTTGGAGTAGGAAACAACAATCATTAATTGTCCCACTCAACTGGAGTCTTGTTTCAACATTTCTCCCTATAGAAGGAATAAGTGGTGGGAAAATTGATTCCTGCTACATGTAGGTGCACCTAGCACTAATTAATTTTAATCCACACACTGCCCCCTTCAACCACGACAGCTTGGTGCTTCTTTGCTACCATTTATTCACATCATTAAATACAGAAAATAGCAGCCTGTAAAGCTTTTATCAGTATTTAATTCTAGCCTCATTGCTATAGATTTGGGAGAGTAGGTAAGACTGGGTAGGAAAAGCTGAAGAAAGAGTGATTCCCCGTGGGAGAGACACAGAGGGAATCACAAACCTTTGGTGTCATTCTTCAATAGTACTCATTAGTCGTCTGGAATTTGATTTACAGGAGAAAGAATAAGCACAGAAAGATTAATAACCTAAAGTGAATGAAAAACCCCTAAACATAGGTGGCACAGTGGAACACTGGACCTGCAGTCAAGAAGATCTGAGTTCAAATCTAGCCTCAGACACTTACTAGCTTCATGACCCTGGACAAGTCACTTAACCCTGTTTGCCTCAGTTACTTCATTTGTAAAATGAGCTGGAGGAGCAAATGGCAGACCAACCTCAAATAACAACAACAAAAACAGAGAGAAGATAAACTCGGGCAAATCACAAGGGTAAGCCAGCCGAGGGCAGGAGAAAGAGGCCTGCCCTTTATCTGTACTGCTTATGTTCTCTCTCTTTTATATTCCCTTTTTAAATTACTATTCTCCCTTTTATACATAATTTTATATTATATTCTCCCTTTTCTTACTTTATATTATATATTTATATTATATGTTATATTATTTTACTACTATACCTGTTGTTGCTCCCCTAGAGATACTTTCCCTTCCAGGACCTGATAAATGGGTGAGGATTTCCCATTATAGGGAAATGCCTCATCTACCACCTGTTTGTTACCCTTTAAAATACTCAATATGCTATCTCCCGTGGAGTTTTATTATTCTGCTTAAGTGGAGGTATTATCCTATTACAATAACAAAATAATCTATTTCTTCCCAGCAGAAAAGGGCCCTTTACTGTTAATATACATGAAGAGTTTATCTTAGACTAGAGACCACCAGAAGTGTTTAAAAATCTCTAAGGGCAATTTCTTATCCTAGTTATTTGCTGAAGATAAGAAATAAAGATTTCTTTTCTGGTTGGCAAAAGCGGGTTAAGTTCTTCGTATAGGCATACCTCAGAGATAGTGTTGGTTTGGTTCCAGACCACAACAGTAAAGTGAATATCACAATAAAGGGAGTTACACGAATTTTTTGTTTCCCAAGTGCATTTAGATGTTATGTTTACACAATACTTAGCCTATTAAGTGAACAATGGTATTATGTCCAAAAAAATTGCACTTATTTTAATTTTTAAAAAAACTTTATTGCTGGAAAAAAAAATGACAACCATTATGGCAGCCTTCAGCAAACCATACAAAATCTTTTTTTTTTTTGGTGGAGGGTCTTGTCTCAATGTTAATGGATGCCAATTAATCAAGGTTGTGGTTGCTGAAGCAGGAGTGGTTGTAGCAACTTCTTAAAATAAGATAACAATTAATTTTGCCGCAAAGATTTATTCTTCCTTTCATGAAAGTTTTCTCTGTAGCATGCAGAGCTGTTTGATAGCATTTTACCCACAGTAGAATCTCTTTCCAAATTGGAGTCAGTCCTCTCAAACCTTGCTACTAATTTTATGTAATATTCTTCAATATTGTTGTATCTAAGGGAATAGGGAGGACCAAGGAAAAGGAGAGAGACAAGCAAATTACTGGTTGGTGGAACAGTCAAAACACAAACAACATTTATCAATTGTTGCTAATTTATATACGTTTGGTTACTGGTGCCACAAAATAATTACAATAGTAACATCAAAGATCATCAATCACAGATCACCATAACATATGTAATAATAATGAACATTTTGAAATGTTCCAAGAAGGGTTACCAAAATGTGACATGGAAGTACAATGTGAGCACATGCTAATGGACAAATTACATCAGAAACACAATAAAGCAAAGTACAATAAAACAATATCCCTTTATCAATCAAACAAACAATTCAAAAAAACACTTACATGAATAACCTAAAGGGATCTCTAAAGCTCTTATCTAATATTTGTTCATTTAGTGAAATCGTAGCCTTTGAGAATTTTTGAAAAAATGTAGTTAGACCTAGATCTCAGTGGAAATTGCCTCTATATAATATCACTGAAAATTAGTAAAAAAGAACTAAGACTTTAAAAAATTATAACATTTTTATTTAAAGTTTTGAGTTCCAAATTCTATCCCTTCCTTACTACCCCCTAACCCCCTTAGATGATAAGGAATCAGATAAAGGTTACGCATGTGCAATTGTGTAAAACATTTACATATTAGTAATTTTGTACCAGAAAATTAGAATAAAAGAAAAAAATTAAAAAAGTGGAAAATAGCATGCTTCAGTCTGTAATAAGTTCATTTCAGCTCTTTCTCTGGAGGTGGATAGTATGATTCATGATTAGCCCTTTGGGATTTTCTTGAATCATTGTACTGCTAAGAATAGCTAAGCCATTCATACTTCTTCATCGAAAAACGTTGCTGTAACTGTGTACAACGGTCTCCTGATTCTGTTCACTTCACTATGCATTAGTTCATATAAGTCCTTCTAGGTTTTTCTGAAATCATCCTGCTTGTCATTTCTTTCTTTTTTTTAACTTTTTAAAATTTTAACATGTGTTTTTAAAACTTTGGGTTTCAAATTTTCTCCCTTCCTCCCTCCCAACCCACCCTCACTGAAAAGGCAAGCATCTCAATACTGGCCATAGATGTGTAGTGACGCAAACACTTCTGTAGGAGTCATGTTGTGAAAAACTAAGCATATTTTCTTTCATCCTATCCTATCCTCCATTTATTCTATTCTTTCTTTGGACCCTGTCCCTCCTCGGAAGTGTTTGCTTCTGTTTATCCCTTCCCCAATCTGCCCTCCCTTCTATCAACCCCCTGCTCTCTTGTCCCCCTTTACCCCTTATTTTCCTGTAGAGTAAGATATATTTCCATACTCCATTGTGTATGTTATTCCCTCCTTAAGCCAAATCACATGAGAATAAGATTCACTCATTCCCTCTCACCTTCCCCCATTTCCCTTCCACTGTAAAAGCCTTTTCTTGTCTGTTTCATGTGAGATAATTTACCCCATTCTACTTCCCCCTTTCTCCTTCTCCAAGTATAATTCTCTCTCATCCCCTAATTTTATTTTCCAGATATCACCCCTTCATCTTCAACTCACCCTGTGCCCTCTATCTATCTATCTATCTATCTATCTACAAAAAAAATTATATGTATGTATACCTATCTATCTATAAAATATATGTATGTAGATAGAGGGCACAGGGTGAATTGAAGATGAAGGGATGATATCTGGAGAACAAAATTAAATGGTGAGAGAGGATTATACTGGGAGAAGGAGAAAGGGAGAGGTAGAGTGGGGTAAATTATCTCACAAAAAAACAGAAAAGAAAAGGCTCTTACAGTGGAAGGGAAATGGGGGAAGGTGAGAGGGAATGAGTGAATCTTATTCTTATCAGATTTGGCTTAAGGAGGGAATAATATACACACTCAATTGGGTATGGAAATCTACCTTACTCTACAGTAAAATAGGGGAAGAAAGGGACAAGAGAGCGGGGAGATGATAGAGGGGGAGGGCAGATTGGGAGAGGGAGTAATCAAAAGCAAACACTTCTAAGGAGGAACAGGATCAAAACAAAGAATAAAATAAATGGAGGGGCAGAATAGAATTAAGGGTAATAGCATTAGTTTTTCAAATCATGAGTACTATGGAAGTGTTTTGCATAAGTGCACACATATAACCTGTACTGAGTCTCTTGCCTTTTCAATAAGGGTGGGTGGAGAGGGAGGAAAGGAGAAAATTTGGAACTCAAAGTTTTAAAAACACACGTTTTAAAAAAATGTTTTCACATGCAACTGGGAAATAATATAGGAAATGGGGTACAGAAATCTATCCTGCCCTACAGGAAAATAGAAGGGGAAGAGGATAAGAGAAGTGGGGGGAAAGATAGAAGGGAGGGCAGACTAGGGGAAGGGGTATTCAGAATTCATGCCATCTAGGGGTGGGGGAGGGGTGAGATGGACTGAAAATTTGGAAATCTTGTAGAAGTGAATGTTGAAAGCTAAAAATTAAAAATTTTTAAAAATAAGGTAAAATACAACTTTAAAAAAAGAAAAGAAAACATTAGCGAATGAAAATTTGAAAAAAGAAACTTTGACACAATTCACTTGCAAATCAATGTGGTCTTGTGGATTTTTTTTCTGAGGAAGTTCACTGATGGCTTGTTCAATTTTCTTTTATAAAATTGGCTCAAGTATTTTTTTTCTTCTTCTGTTAATCTGGGTAATTTATATTTTCAGTATTTATTCATACATTTCATTTAGATTGTCAAATTTATTGGCATATAATTGGGCTAAATAGCTCCTAACAATTGTCTTAATTTCCACTTCATTGGTGATGAATTCTCCCCCTTTCATTTTTTACACAAGTAATTTGATTCTCTTCTTTCCTTTTTTAAATCAAATTAGCCAATGTTTTATCTATTATAGTTTTTTCATAAAACCAGCTTCTAACTTTATTTATTAGTTCAATGGTTTTCTTACTTTCAATTTTATTAATCTCTCCTTTGATTTTCAGGATTTCCAGTTTGTTGTTTAATTATGAATTTTTAATTTGTTCTTTCTCTAGCTTTTTTTTAGTTGCATGCCCAATTCATCGATCTGCTTTTTTTTCTCTATTTTATTGACACATGCAATTAGAGATATAATTTTTTCCTCAAGTACTACTTTTGCTGCATCCTATAAATTTTGGTATGTTGTCTCATTGTTGTCATTTTCTTTAGTGAAATTATCAATAGTTTCAATAATTTGTTCATTGACCTACTTATTTTTTCAGGATTGTATTATATTATTTCCAATTAATTTTTAATCTTTTTCTATTGTCCATTATTGAATGTAATTTTTATTGCATTATGACCTGAAAAGGATTCATTTACTCTTTCTACTTTTCTGCATTTGGTTATGAGGTTTTTATGTCCCAATAAATGGTCAAATTTTATGTAGGTGCCATCAACTGCTGAGGAAAAGGTATATCCCCTCTACTCCCATTCATTTTTCTCCAGAAATCTATCATATCTAACTTTTCCAGAATTTTATTCACCTCCACATCTTCTTTCTCATTTACTTTTTGGTTAGATTTATCTAGTTCTGAGAGGGCAAAGTTGATGTTCCACACTAGCATAGTTTTATTATCTATTTCCTCCTGTAATTCATTCAACTTCTTAAAAAATGTAGAAGCTATACAGCTTGGTACATGCATTCAGTATTGATATGACTTTATTGTCTGTTACCTTTCAGCAAGATATAGTTTCCTTCTTTATCTCTTTCAATTTGTTCTATTTTTGCTTTTGCTTTGTCTGAAATCATGATTGTTACCCTTGCTTTCTTTGCTTCAGCTGAAGCTCTAGTCCCTTACCTTTACCCTGTGTGTATCTCTCTGTTTCAAATGTGTTTCTAATAAACAGCACATTGTAGGATTCTGGTTTTTAATCCATTTTGCTATCAGGTTACATTTTTTTCAGTGAGTTCATCCTGTTCACACTGATTAATAGTTACGAAAACTAACTGTGTATTTCCCTCAATACTATTTTTCATTTATTTAGCCCCCTCACTCTCTTATCCCCCACCCCTTCCCTCCTCACAAGTGTTTTATTTCTGATCATCGACTTCCCCAATATGCCTTCCCTTTTATCATTTCACCTTCTACCTTCTATTATTTCCTTTCCTTTTTATTTCTTTATAGGGTGAGATAGATTTCTACATTCAATTGAGTGTGCATGTTATTCCGTCCCAGAGCTAATTTTAAGAGGGTAAGTTTTAAGCTTTGCCAGCCATACACCCTCATCTTCCCCTCCCTTATAATATCTTTTTCATGCTTCTTTTATGTGAGATAATTTACTCCATTCAATCCTCCCCCTCCTTCTTTCAGTGCAATTTTCTTTTTCAACCCTTTATTGTCTTGTTTTTAGTGTGTCATCCAATCAAAGTCACCTTATATCCACACCTTCTGTCTACATGTACTCCTCCTAATTGCTCTAATAGTAGTAAAGTTGTTGAAGTTATAAATATTATCTTGCCATGTAGAAATATTAATAATTTAGTAGTGAATTTCTTTTGTTTTCTCTTTCTTGTTTAATTTTTTTTTATGCTTCCCTTGAGTCTTGTATTTAGAGGTCATTTTTTTTTAAATTCAGTTCTGGTTTTTTAATTAAAAATACTTGAAAGTCCTCTCTTTTGTTGAAGTCTATTTTTCCCCTGAAAGACTACATTCAATTTTGCTAGGTCGGTAATTCTTGGTTGTAATCCTAACTCCTTTGCCTTTTGATATGTCTTATTCCAAGCCCTCTGATTCTTTAATATGAAAGCTTTCAAATCCTGTGTAATCCTCTCTGCAGCTCCATGATATTTGAATTGTTTCTTTTGGGCTGCTTGCAATACTTTTTCTTTGATCTCTGAGCTCTGGAATGTGACTACATTGTTTCTAAGAGTGTCCATTTTGGGATGTCTTTCAGATGGTGATCAGTGGATTCTTTCAACTTCTATTTTGCCTTCTGGTTCTAATGTATCAGGAAAGTTTGATAATTTCTTGATTTCTTCAAAGAACTTGTCCAGCCTTTTTTTTTTTAATCATGGCTTTCAGGTAGTGCAATAATTCTTATATTTGATCTCCTGAATCTATTTTCTAGGTCAATTGTTTTACCAATGACAAATTTCACATTTTCTTCTATATTTTTACTTTTTTAAAAAATTTTGTTTCATCGTATCTTGATGTCTCATAGAGTCATTCGTTTCTACTTGTTCAATTCTAATTTTCAAGGAATTATTATTTTAGTGAGCTCTTGTACTTCCTTATCCATTTGGCTAATTCTTTTTTTTTTAGAGAGCTATTTTCCTTGGTAAATTTGTGTATATCTTTTTCCATGCTATTGACTTTTTTCCCATGATTCTTCTCTTCCAAATTTTTCTTCTACTTCTCTAATTTGCATTTAAAATCCTTATTAAGCTCTTCCAGTAAATCTCTTTGGGCCTAAGACCAAATTACATTTTTCTTTGAGGTTTCACATGTACCTATTTTGACACTAATTTTGACTCTTCTAAGTTTATGCCTTCATCTTCCCTATCACCATAGTAACTTCATAGTGTCAGGCTTTTTTTTTTAATTGCTTACTTTTTTTTCTGCTTTTTTTATGACAGTACTTTTATGTGACAGTTGTGCTCTGGTCCTGCACTGTCCCAGGCTTTTTGTCCTGGGGCTCTGGGTCCTACTGATGGCTTTAACTAAGCTTCAGGGCTTAGCTGTTTGCTTTCTCTGGTGGGTAGATTTCCCTTCTGGCTTGTACTAGGGGGTGGGGCTTCCCTGTTGGCCTCCTCTGGGTGTGTGGTTTAGCTGCTGGCCTGCTCCAGAGTTGGGGTCTTGTTTTTGGGTCGCTATGGTAAGGGAGTCTTTCTGGTAGCTGGCCCTGAAGGAGGAATCTTATAGTTCATCTGCCCCAGGGGTAGGGTTCTGCTGCTGTATTGCTCTGAAAACAGGGCATCTCTGGTGGTAGACTCCAGAGTTGGGTCCCCCTGTCATTGAGACCCAGGGTGGGTCTTCACTACTGTTCAGAAACTAGGTCAATGCCTCTCTGGTAGCTTGTGCTGGGGGTGGGGTCCCTGGGGTAAGGGCTTGAAGCACAGACTGCTCATTTACCTAGGGGGCTGCTGGTTTACAGAAAATTGAGGGCTTAATGATGGATTGCCCCAAGTTTGGAGCCTTTCTGTAGGCCCTCTGCTGTGAGATTGGATGCTGCTGCTGCTGCTGCTGCTGTTAGACCTAGCTTCCCTCCCACCCCAGTGAGACAGACCTTTTTTGCTGTGCTGGTAAGCTGTTTCTGCACTCCTCAGTCAATTCTGAAGTGGTGTTTTAGTTGTTTGGAGGGGAATTTCAGAGGCCTTTAGAGGGTTGCTTCTTTACTATGCCATCTTGGCACCAGAATTCTGGAACAATGAGGTTAAGGCAGCCAATTATGTTCTGACTTTCTGCAAACATTAATTTTTTTTTTCAAACAGGTCTGCCTTAACTTTCAATCATTGCTCATAGTTCTGTTCTCTCAGACTAAGCAGAAGAGCCTCATTCTTCCACATGAAAGCCCTTCAAAGATGATTTTCATTCTTTTCTAACAAACTAAACATCCACATTTCCTTCAACTATCTCTCATAGGACAGTAAAGGATTTTATTTACTAACCTAGCCACCATTCCCTGGATACCCTTTGCCTTGTTAATGTTCTTCCTAATATCTGTAATTCAGAGCTGAGCACAATATTTCAGATGTAATCTAATGAAGGCAGTGAATAATCATATTATGACACAATTTTTGTTTATAAAAAACTTCATCTGTGGCTTTCCTACAGACCCATTTTATAGATATAAGATTTGGTACATGATGTAAATAACAAAAGGCTCTAACTAAATAGTATCAATTTACCATACCCCTAGTATGCTTTCGACCAGGAGTGGGGAACCTGTAGGCCTTGAGGCCACATGTGGCTTTTTAGATCCTTGATTGTAGCTTTTTTTACTGAGTCCAAGTTTTACAGAACAAATCCTTTCATTAAGGGGATTTGTTCTGTGAAGTTTGAATTCAAAGGGCCACACTTGAGGACCTAGAGGGCCACATGTTCCCCACCCTTTCTTTAGACTATGAAGAATGGCTCAAAATATTTGAGTTAAGTAAAAAATTCAGCCATAGAAAAATTAATTGTACTTTATTCTTTGTTTGCCATGATCAATCAATATATACATACATATTTATTAAGCACCAACTATGTGTCAGGCACTGTGCTAAGTTCTAAGGTGTCAACCAGATGGAATGGGCCTCTAACTTTTGGTGGCCAGAGCCACACAAAGCAGGCTAGAAATAAGAGTCAGGAATCAAACAGAAGTTTAATTTCAAAGTGAGAGGAATAGCTTGCAAGTAAGGACACATGTACCAGAGCCCTGCCCTTAGTGGAGGGGTACCACCGTAGCATGGGAAGAACTCAATACTATTACCAAAGGCTGTGTAGTGAGCTGTAGCCCTGGCACTGAAAGGTAATAGCAATAATATGACAACTTTGATTCATAGCAAGGTTTCATGACCAGAAACAATTCTGGGATTTTGCTTGACTGAGATTATCCGGAGGGTGAGCACAAAGGATTGTCATTATGCCAAGCTTAAGGCACAGCTTGTTTGCTGGGCTTTAGCTCTTAAAAACAAGATATCACCTAATACCTTGACAAGGGTTACAAAGAGTCAAAACACAGTACCTGACCTCAAGGAGCTTATGATCTAATTGGGAAGACAGCAAGCAAACAAATGTATAGAAAACAACTTATATGCAGGATAAATTAGAAATAAGTAGCAGAGGGAAGGCACTAGAATTAAGAAGGAATTGAGACTGAAATTGAGAGAAGCTATCTGTAAATTTTTTTTAAAAAAGGATTTAAGTTAAAATTTAAAGGAAGCCAGGGAAGTCAACAGGTGAAATGGGGTTAGGAGAACATTCCAGATTTGAGGTACAACCTGTGGAACAGCCAGAAAGCCAGTTATAATGGATTAAGAATACATGGTGGGGAGTAAGGCATAAGAAAACTGGAAAGGTAGGAGGTGGCTAGGTTATGAAGGAATTTGAATGCCAAACAAAGCATTTCGTATTTAATCCTGGAGGTGAAAGGAAGCCACTGGAATTTTTTGAGTAGGAGGGTGACATGACTGGATTTGTCCTTTGGGAAAATCATTTTTATGGCTTAACGGAGGATGAATCAAAATGGAGAGAGATTTGAGGGAGGCAAACTCACCAGCAGGCTATTGAAATAATAAAGGCATAAGGCCATGAGGGCCTGCACTAGGTTGTTAACAGTGTCAGAGGAAATAAGGGGACATATTGAAGAGATGTTGCAAATGTGAAATTGACAGACCTTGGTAACAGACAGGATGTGGGGAGGATGGGTGAGAAATCGTGAAGAGTCTGGTATGACTCCAAAGTTATAAGCCTGATGGTCTAAAAGGATGGTGGCTGATCAGCCCAATAATCCATGTGAACATTTGGGATGAATTATCTAAATATGTACATCTTACTTTTCTTTTAATCTACATCAATTCTGCCTTGCTTGTAGAGAACAGCACCTTTTCTAATGAGAGCACACCATGCTGGGGGTCCTGTGCCAGTGTCTCCCATGTCGTGCAATCAATACCAAAGTCCTTAAGAGAGACCTTGAAAGTATCTTTGTATGGCTTCTTCTGACCACTGTGTAAGTACTTGCCCTGTGTGAGTTCCCTACAAAATAGGCTAGCCATGTTGTTTGAAGGTCAAACATAAACTTGCCTAAAAGAAAATAGGGAAGGCAGGAGAGGATGAAAGAAGATAAGGATTTCTGCTTTGAAGATGCCAGAAAGGGAGTTGGAGATATTGGGGTAGGATAACTAGTATGGAGATGGAGATTTCAGTATAGAAATGTTAATTAAATCATGGGAACTGAATCACAAAGCGAAGTAGTATATGGGGAGAAGTGAAGAGAAGAGATAAGACCACTTTCCGCTCCTATAAACTAATGACTCTCCACGTAAAGTTGTGGGAACCGGGCTCTGGGAAACTTAAAAAAAAAATAATGTTCACAATGCCCAAAGTAAGTACTGGGGTGAGACACATGCACTTCTGTCTTTCCTTTTCTTTCTCCTTCATCTTTTGAAGTAATTGTTATTGTGAAAATTCCCAAAGTATATATCCAATAACCAGAAGCTACAGATAACACCTTACTTCCCTCCACTTATTACTGCCTTAGAACACTTGAGAACAAGAGAACCTGATGAAACACCACTGACATGCTTTAAAGGAAGAATCTTTCCAGTGCAAAAAGAGAAGGCTTCTTTATTCTCAAACTTCTAAACACTTATATCATCTCATACCTACTGATCTATTCAGATCTCACTTCTACAAAAAATATACTTCAAATAATCACACTTGGATATGTAGGATTTCTGTGTCTCTCTTTTCCCTTTCCTAGAATGGATGAGGATTTATCACAAACATAACTCATTTAGAAAGGAATTTTACATTGAATATAGGAATTAAGTTTGATGGAAGAACTTGATTAATTCTTTTTTTCCGATTTATGAAAAATCTTATAAACCTAGAGAGCAACACTAATTTGTACTTTAAAATCATGCCTATTAACTAATAAATGACAAGCTGTAGGCCCCTAAATCCTTCAAGTCTTTTATCAACTGAGTAAAAGTAATTCTTAGACATTCCTTTTTCATCCTATAATTATTCAGTTGAATTTGAAAAAATTAAATTGTAGGTCTTTAAATTGTTCTTTACTAATCATTTTTATCTTATTAAATTAGGTCTATCTCTACTCTACTGAATTGGGAGGGGGAAGGATCTCAATTCTGTTATGTAAAATATTAACTTGTAATATTTGATCTATCGATATTTGATCTATAAACTGATTAAATTATTCTAGTCTCTCTATTAAATGTTAGGAATGCCAAAAAAAAAAGGCAAAAAGATGGTTTCTGCCCTCAAGGAGCTCATATTCTAATGAAGACAACAAACAACTATCTATGTATCTATCTATCTATCTATCTATGTATCTATTTATTTACCTATCTATCCACACACAAGTTATATTCAATAAATATGGAAGGTACTTTCATAGGGAAGGTACTAACAAGAAAGACTAGGAAGCATCTTTATGACAGTGGTATTTGAACTAAGTTTTAAAGGAAGCCAGGTATAAGATGAGGAAGAAACATCTTATAGGTATGAAGGTGCACCAATGAAAAGGCAAGAAGTCTGGAGATGCAGTGTCATGAGAAAGAACATCAAGAAAGCCAGGTTTGTTGGATTATAGAGTACACAGAGAGGAGTGAAATGTGGGAGATTGGAAATATAAGAAGAAGCTAGTATATAAATGGGCTTTAATTGAATCCATAGGAGCTTATGAGATCATATTAGATTTCCCATTAGATTATGAGCTCCTTGAGGGCAAGGACTGTGTTTCTTTTTATTAATTGTATCCTCAGCAGTTAGCACAGTGCCTAAAACATGTTTAATAAATGTTTATTGGGTTGTATTGAATCACCAAATGAGATAGTAAAGATCTGCAGAGGTTCCCAAAGTGAGCAACACAGTCCCCTGGGGAACACTGGAATGATGCATAGGGGAGGTAGTAGCCTCAGGCGCAATTGGTGGGTGTCATACAAAAATAAGTGGGTGGTGGAAAGATAAAGGAAAGAAGAGAAGATAAGGAAATTAGGAAAAAAATGTTCGTATGTGTTTCATCTGCTGTGTAAGAGTTAAAGTCTTACTGATTACATTGTTTTTCCAAATAAACTCACAAAATGCAAGTTATAACCAATCAGTAGTCAAATCCACTGGCAAGTCTTAACAAACAAGTGTTGGCAGGCAGTCATGCCTTGAATTATTGGGAAGTCCAGCATGCATCTGAAGGAATATGTGCATGTAATGACTGACTTACAGTACTATACTATACAGTTGTATCATGCTATACTACACCATAAAGTCATACTACACAATATTGTGTCATCAAAATTTCAATGCAGGAAAATATCCACAAATTTACAATAAATTTTTAAACTTAAGATGTGTCATTTTTTAAATAAATATTTTATATTTTTTGAAATGAGACAAATTTCAAAAAAGCAGTGGTAAGTGGTTAAAGAAAGTAGATTTCCAAGGGAGTGCTAAGTAATTTTTTTTAAAGGGGACGAAAGGACAAATGAGTTTGGGAATCTCTGATATAGAGGAAGAAAAGGACACATACTCTTGGACATGTGGGGACAAGAGGCAGGAGCTGGCAATTCCAGGTACATCTAGTAGAAATGGTGCTAGATGGTCTAGAACTGTGTCTAGCAAAGGGTTCAGACTGCGAGCGATATCTCAGAGTGAAAAGGACAGAGGGATGGTGATGTCATGGCCCTGGGGCTGAGAGGCCTAGAAGCAGGAGACTGGATTCAGGATTAACAATCCTTCAGGACTCCCTTGGAAGGCTTTGGAGCAAAGAGACCAGGCAGAAGCATGTCGCATCTTGGGCTAACATGAGACTCCCTGAAAAGACTCTGGGGTCATGAGATCAGAAAAGAATCAGGACTTACACACTGGCTCTGAGACTTACACAGAAACTGGAACATTTCTAGTTGTAAACATGACTTTTATGCCTTTATCCAAGTCATTGATTAAAATGTAGGCCCCAGGACAGAGCCTTATGGTACTCAACTGGAGACCACTTTCCAGGTTGATGATCCAAAAATCAAAACTCTTCAGGTTTCCAAGTTCCAAATTCACTTAATGCTGCTATAATTTATTAGCCTTTAAGCATTTCAAGAACAGGAATTATGATTTATTTATCATTTTATCATCTCTAGTACTGGGCTTCTAGTATACAAATAGTACTTACAAGTTGTAAGCTAGCCATGCCTTAACATTCTGTGTGGTTTTGTTTTGTTTTCTCATATTCTCCCATTAATTCTCATAAATTCTTAATATAGGATCTACCTAATATTTAGGGAAAGAAGCCATAATGTTTTTAAGAACTATATTTCTGTTATGCTCTCTATTGTATCATTTCATTTAATTTTGAAAGTAGTTTGCAATAAATATAGATAGAATAGTGTCAAGCAAGAAAACTATGGATTTACCCTTGCTTATCCCATATTTCTCTCTGATATTGCTTATCATATAATTAAAGAATCATAGCATTGTAAGGGACTTCAGAGGTTACCTAGACTCACTACCATCTGAAACACATATCACCTCTAAAGAATCCTAAAAATTAAAGCATTGAGAATGCTGAGTATTAGAATCAGAGCCTACCTAGATAGTGTTATTTTCAATTCTGTTTAACTATAAAGCTGCTAATGACAGATATGTACAAGGAAGAAACTTAAATGTAGTCCATGGTACTAGAACCATTGCTGATAAGGCAGGTTCTTTAAACTCAGTTGGCAAAATAATTTGAAAAGTCTCAAACCAGACATTCATATATTTATCCTGGGATTTTCTTTAAAAGGAAAGAGCTTAATTCAATGTTGTAACTTCTAGATTTTCTTCCATGTACTATAAGCCAACACCATTTCTGGAATTAAAAGATGCCCATAATACAAAGTGGTCTGTGGTAAATGTAATTTCAGAATCTACAAAAATAGTGGAAATGCTGAACCAAAATTAGCAGGGCCTAAATATTTAGAAGAATTAGCTGATTAAGTAGATGTTTATACAAATGAAAATTTCAAAATTTTTTCTCGAGTAAGATAGGTTGAGTAAATAGATCTGTCAATCTCTAGATTAGTGGATGAAATGATAATTAACTCTTTCCCCTCAATTCTCAATCTTTAAAATATGTTTTAACTCCAGAAACTATAAATAAGCAATACCCTTGATGATAAGAAGACATATTCCTCTTGGATTACTTGCAAACATAAAGTTTCAAACTTGTATGAAGAAAAAAAGTTTAAAAAAACAAGCTTTTCATAGCCCATGAGATTATAGAAGAGAGTAACTATCATTGCCTATCTAGGTTTATCATCTTGTTCAAAGTCTGTCTATTTTATCTATCCAATTATTGAGCAGAGATAGAGGTTAAATAGGGAAAGAAAAGTCCTCCTTCTATCATATAACTATTAATTGAATAACCACATTTAGAGAAACAAAGTCCTTAGAAAAAGAAGGTCTGAGGTGGGTCTCACTGTTGTTTCAAAACATTGTGCAATTTCTTCTTAAATAAGCTCATCTCTATAAAAAGTTTTAATATCCTGTGGCACTACTGTCAGTTAAGATAAATTTGAACTAAAATTGTTGGCGGCATTTTAAGGAAGTAGGACTATTTTTTTTTTGCAAAATCTTCATACCTTTTTGAGGAATCACAGTATATTAACATCTATATCTTCAGTATATTTATGTGTGTTTTAACTGAAGCCAGGGAGATTTTAAAACAGCCACATTTGTACTGTTAACAAATTATATTAAATTATTTCAATAATAATTTGCAAATGAGAAATAGTATAAAAGACATCCAGAACTTTTATGACCAGATATGGCAGGAACTCACTGCACTAGAACATAATACATGCACACACACACACACACACACACACACACACACACACACACAAACAGACTGTAACTGAACAAGAAGACACCTTCTAATATGCTGGAAACTCTATGTTTTATTGGAGGGGAAAATGAGCAAGAATCAGAAAGGAAGAGAAACTTAGAAAGATCACACTATTCATTACCGTAATTTTGTCTAAACTTTCTATAGCAAGACTACCATTTTAACAATATCTAGGAGATAGTGGACTAGAGAAGCACTCACCTGAGTTCTCCCAAATTTTCCTCTATACAGCTCTAAAATAATGCCTCAAATGGAATTCTGGAATGCCAGAACCAACAAAAGGTTGGTTGAAACAATTTTCAAGCCCAAAATAACTCAGGAGGTCAATGGGAAAGGTCTATCTCACTGGAGTGGTCAGGCTTGGAGCATAGCACAGAGTGTGCAGGGCAGAAGACTGCATTAATAGAAGCAGCAGTTTCAGGAGCTCTCAGCCCATGATTGGGGATGAGGGGAGGGAGATCAGACAGCTGGTTGGAAGGATATTGCAAAGGACCCTTTGCTGTTGCTGAGTGCAGGACACTTTTATATTGTCCATGCACAGTTCCCAGGCTCAATCAGTCTCAGTCATAAGGCCCAAAGCAGCAAGAGGCACAGACAAGCAGAGGCCGTAGTCCAGTTGCAGGGTAGAGAAGAGTGCTTGGACACTCAGTGGGGCCTAGTGAACATGGTCTCAATTCCAAGACAGAGGGGAGCCCTAACGACTGCAGCTACAGGAGAGTGGTACCTAGTCAAAGTACTAGGGCCATTAGAAGTGCTAGCTTTGGTGGTTACAGGGAAACAAGTTCCCTACCTGAGTAAATACCAGTGCACAGGCCAGGAGAGCAGGGACCACACCTTTCATTAAATCATGTCACCTTAGAAGGAATAAAAACCTACAGAACCCCCAGAGCTAGCTCTGAAAACTACAGCATGAAAGATATGAAGTTTGGGCAGTAATCCCTATGTTTCTGGATTGAAGCCCAACTTAACATAAAATTAAAAGTCAAGAAATGAACTAGAAAATTAATATACAAAAAAAAAGAAACTGAACATAACAAGTTATTAATGACAAGGAAGATTAAGACACAAACCCAGAAGAAGACAATGATGTCAAAGTCATTACAAGCAAAACCAAAAAGGAAAAAAAAAATTGATACAAGACCAAAAGGCATTCTAGGAAGAGCTCAAAAAGAATTTTAAAAATCAAATAAGAGAGGAAGAGGAAAAAATGAGAGGGATGCTAAAAAAGCCTATGAAAAGACAGTCAACAGCTTGTAAAAGAGGCATCAAAAAAACACTGAAAAAAATAACACCTTAAAAAATGGCAAAATGATAAAAGATGCACAGAAATCCGTTGGAGAGAAAAAAGGCTTAAAAAGCAGAATTGGCCAAGTGGAAAAAAGAGGTACAAAATCCATTGAAGAAAAGAACTTCTTAAAAAGTTGAATTGGAGAAATGGAAAAAGAAGTAAAAAAAACTTAATAATGACAATAATTCCTTAAAAATTACAGTTGGGCAAATCAAAGCTAATAATTCCATAGGACACCAAGAAACAATAAAACAAAATCAAAAAATGGAAGAAAATGTGGGATGTATCATTGGGAAAAAAAACTGACCTGGAAAATAGATTGCAGAGAGATTATTTAAGAATAATTAGAATAACTGAAAGCCATCATCATTTAAAAAAAAAAGAACCTAGACATCATATTTCAAGAACTTATAAAAGAAAACTGCCCTGATATTCTAAAACCAGAGGGTAAAATAAAAATTGAAACAACCTACTTATCAAGTTCTGAAGGAGTTCTTAAAATGAAAACTCTCCAGAACATTAGAGCAAAATTCCAGAGCAGCCAGGTGAAGGGGAAAAAATTGCAACTGGGTAGAAACAAAAAAAAATCAAATATCGTGGTGCCACAGTGAGGATCACACAAGATCTGGCAGCTTGAATATTGAAGGATTGAGAGGGGAGATACGTTTGGAATATGATATTCTTGAAAGAAAATGAGCTAGGATTGCAACCAAGAATAATCTATACAGCAAAAATGATTATAATCTTTCAGGAGAAAAATGGATATTTAATAAAATAGTGGATTTTCAAGTATTTCTGAGAAGAAAACCAAAGCTAAATAGAAAATTTGACTTTCAAGCGCAACACTCAAAAGAAGTAAAAAAATATGAAAAAGAAATCACAAGAGAATTAATAATGTTAAAATGTTTAGAAGATGATAGTGGTAATTTCTAAGAATTTCATAATTATTATGACAATTAAAGGAGTATACATAGAGGACATGTTTGTGAGTTGACTATGATGGATGATGTAAAAAAAATAATGTGTAAGGAAGTGGGATATGGTGGGAGAAGGAGGAAGGAAAAGAAAGAATGGGAAAAGTATCTCACATAAAAGAGGTACAAAAGGAGCTTTTATGTTGGAGGGGAAGATTGTGCAGTGGTGGCAACACTTGAACCTTACTCACATTGGAATTGGATCAAAGAGGGAATAGTAAAATACCCACTCACTTGGGTATACAAATCTATTTTAACCCTTAGAGAAGTAGGTGGGGAAGAAGATAAGGGAATGGAGGATGGAGAGAAAAGAGGGATGGAAAGAAAGGAAGGCTGATTAATGGAGGCAGTAGTGAGAAGCAAAATATACTTTTGTAGGGGGATAGGGTAAAAAGAAAGAGAAAGAGGGAATGATAAACAGGAAAAAAGTAGGATGGAGGGAAATACAGTTAGTAATCATAACTATGAATATGAATGGGATAAACATCCATAAAACAGAAGCAAATATCAAAATGGATGAAAAAACAAATTCAATAATATATTGTTTACAAAAAACACACTTAAACATAGAGGCACACACAAAGTAAAAATAACGGGCTAGAGCAAGATTTATTATGCTTCAGCTGAGGTTAAAAAAAAGCAAGGGTAGGAATTATGATTTCAAACAAAGCAATGCAAAAACAGACCTAATTAAAAGACAATCAGGGAAACTATATTTTGCTAAAAGGTACCATAAACAACAAAGTAATATCAATAGTATACATATATACACCAAATGGCATAGCATCCAAATTCTTGAAAGAAAGTTAAATGAGTTACAGAAGAACTAAGTCAAATTTACAAAAATACAAGTTATTCCCCAAGTGATAAATGGTCAAAGGATATGAACAGGCAATTTTCAGAAGAAGAAATCAAAGCTATCTATAATCACATAAAAAAATGCTCTATATCACCATTGATTAGAGAAATGCAACTTAAAACAACTCTCATGTACCATCTGACACCCATTAGATTGACTAATATAACAAAAAACAAAAAAGGCAAATGTTGGGGGGCATGTGGAAAAATAAGGACACTAATATATTGTTGATGGAGTTGTAAAGTGATCCAACTATTCTAGATAGCAATTTGAAACTATGTCCAAGGGGTCATAAAATGTTGAATACTCTTAGACCTATTAATACTACTACTAGGTCTGTACCCAAAAGAGATTTTTTTTTGTCTAGGCAATGGAGTTAAGTGACTTGTTCAGGGTCACACAGCTAGTGAATGTTTTGTGTCTGAGGCTGGATTTGAACTCAAGTCCTCCTGACTCCAGGGCCAGGATTCCATCCACTGTGCCACTTAGCTGTCCCAAGATTTTTTTGAAAAGGCAATATGTGTGTATACATTTTGTATATATGTACAAATATGAACAAAAATCTTTGTAACAGCTCTTTTTGATGTGGCAATGAATTAGAAATTGAGGGATGCTCATCAATGGGGGAATGGCTGAATAAATTGTGGTATATGATTGTAATGGAATACTATTATGCTACAAGAAATGATGAGCAAAATGATTTCAGGAAAACCTGGGAAGAGCTAGATGAACTGCTGCAAAATGAAGTGAGCATAATCAAGACAACGCTGCACACAGTAACAACAATGTAGGATGATCAACTATGAATAACTTCGCTATTCTCAGAAATACAATGATTTAAGATAATTCCGAAGGACATTTGATGAAAAAATTCTGTCCACCTCAAAAGAAACAAATAATGGAGTCTGAATGGAGATTGAAGCATACTTTTAAAAAAAATTATTTTTCTTGTTCCTTTTTTTTTGTCTGTTTTCTTTTGCAACATGGTTAATACGGAAATGTTTTGGATAACTGGAAATGTATAATCTATATCAAATTGCTTTCCTTCTTGAGGAAGCAGGAGGGAGAAAGGGAGAGAGAGAATTTGGAACTCTAAATTTTTAAAAATGTTAAAAAAATTTTTGTTTACATATATTAGAGAATAAAACATAAATTAAATATAAAAAAGCAAAATTATGATAAACAACAATTGTTGTATTTTACATGTTTTTCATCAAATTCTGCAAATTCTTTTCTTAGTTTGCCTTATGTTAAAATAATCTTAGTCACTAGATTAAAATCTAGTATTTTCCTGTAGTGACCATGTAATCTATTAACAGAGTTCCCTGAAGAATATCCATCCTACTTGCTTAAAATGGAGGGACCACGTAGTGTTTTCTGTTAATAGACCATCATTAATTGAACCCAAAGGCAGAATTGAATAAACATTCTAGCTCTGTTTTTCACATTTTCATCCCCAAAGGGGTTACCTTATCTTAGTTACTAGTACCTACCATTTACCCAGCACTGGGTGCAGGGGAGGATACAAAATATCAATGGCATTGTTCACTGCTCTTAATAAGCTTATAATACTATTAGGGAAATTAAATAGACTAGTCTTCAATTAGAAGTTAAACATCCACTTTTGAAAATTTTGTAGAGAGAATTCTAGTGTAGATATGAGTTGGAGTAGAAGGCCTTTCAGGTATCTTACTGGCAAGTCACTTAACCTCTCAGTGTACCTAATTAACTCTCTTAAGACAGTAAGTTGTTCCTTTCCCCAAAAATGGTGCCAAAGGTAAAGAAGGAAGTGGTTATCCCTCCCAAGATAGAAGCCAAGTCCAAGGCCTTGAAGGCCAAGATAGCAGTGTTGAATACAAACAGCAGTTTGTTCTTAGCCACAAAAACAAGAAAATCTGAACTCCTCCACCTTCTGGCAACCTAAGACACTAAGACTTCAATGGCAGCCTGAATATTTTCTGGAAAGTGTCCCTTGGAGAAACAAGCTTGATCACTATGCCATCATCAAGTTTCCCTTGACCACTGAATCTGCTGTGAAAAAGACTGAGGACAACATCCTCATCTTCATTGTGGATGTCAAGGACAACAAGCATCAGATCAAGCAGGCAGTAAAGAAGGTATATGACATCAATGTGGTCAAGATCAACCCCATTGATCCAGCATAATGGAGAGAAGAAGGCCTATGTCTGATTTGCTCCAGACTATGATGCTTTCGATATTGCCAACAAAATTGGAATCATCTAAACTGTGTCCAGCCATCCCACTCCACCTACATTATAAAGCTCTCCAGTATTAAAAAAAAAAAGTTGCAGAGCAAGTGTAGACTTGTATCACTAGAAATTTTCTCATATGGAATTCTATTTATAAATTAGTTCACAGGTTCATTCACATTAGAGGATTTTTTTTTCTTTTCATTACTTGAACTCTTGCCTAATAACATCATTGTCCTAATTGCCAATATTACTTCTTCCCTCTAACATTTAAGAAAACTAAGGCTGAGAGAGGATAAACACCTTACCTGAGCCCTCAAAGATTGTTTCTGAGGTAGAACTCAAAGGCCTCTCTGCTTACAGGTCCAATAGTCTATCTACTATGCACTATCTGCTACCTGCCTAGGAGCTTTTATCAGAAACATATTCTCTGTAGTATATATAATATCACTGGGATCCCTGGGGTTCCTTAAGGGATAATTTCACTACATATACATGCTGCAGAGAACCAAAGCTTTACTGCAGATGTAAATTATCTATACATTCTATTAGTAATCTAATCCAATCTAATCCAGTAGGGTCTGTACCAAATTTGAACCTAAGGAAATTTCTAGTGTAATAGAAATCTTTCAAGTCAAATTTATAAAAGGGATGGAAAAATGTTTTTTGCTCAAGAGCCTATGAGATCACAGAACACTATCATGGAGCACTTAGGGTCTCTATGTACTACAGAACTGATAATGCCCTAGGCTATTTGTTTTTGATGTGTACTGTTTACAAGGAATGATGGCTAGAATTCTCTGAGCGAGCATGGCTTGAACTCCATCCCCAGTTATAGTGTGGAGCTCCCTGGCTTAAAGTTCAAGCCTCTCTTGCATAACTAATCTATATCTGTACATGAATTTCCACTGGAAGAGGGATGAAAGGAGTTTGATTGGCCCTTACGGAGTTTCAATTATAAAGAATTATCCCCTTTATTTCCCCCCCAAAATCTGGCATCAACTCTCCAATTAGTCTCAAGGCACCAGACAGTTACAGGGCACAGTGTTATATTATTGTTTAATAATAAACTAATGCCATTTTTAGATTTATAAAATATTTTATTATATCTCATTTCATCTTCAAAACAAACCTAGGAGTAGATAATATGAATATTGTTATCTCCATTTTGTAGAAAATATACTAATTTTACATATGCAGAAATAAGCTGTGGGTATGGGTCAAGTGAAATACCTACAATCACAAACCCAGTAAGGTTTGGAGCCATGATTCAAACTCAGGTTTCTCCTGACTTCTATATCTGCCACATATTCTAGTAACCTACACTGTATGGGGTCTCAGATAGGTATGATAAAAATTCATTTGGGAATTCTTTTTAAACCTACAGGTAGTAACATTTCCAAATAGATGTAACAAGTGATGATTTTGACAGTTTGTTGTATCTTTGGATTTAGATGTTTGCTATAAATAAAGGATGGGATGAATTGATTCAACATAACTTCTAAGAAGTCCATGAAAATCAGATGAGTTCACAAAATCTATCACATTTTAAAAGTTTTCATCAGAGAATCTATGCAATTATCCTTTACTTCTATTTATATTGTTCTTTTGATTCCATTATTCTACTTATTCTGTTCCATTTTTCCTTCCATTTTCTAGGCTGATTACATTTGTTAGGTCTCTCTAATTACCTATCTTTTTTTTTTCTTTTAAGAGCCAAATACTGATGCAGTTTTATTATTTTTTTAGTCATTATGGAAGTTAGAAATAGATAGACTAATGAGAGGAGAAAGAACTTGAGTTAACTGTGTTTGCCTTTTTGTCATTTTAGTTTGGTAATTATTCATTTTGGTATGTGCCATATATTAAACTATTTTATGGTGCAGTGGATATAGTACTGGTCTTGGAATGAGGAACTCTCATTTTCATGAGTTTACTCTGGCCTTGGACATTTACTAGCTATGTGAACCTGGGCAAGTCAGTTAACCCTGTTGGCCTCAGTTCCTCATCTGTTAAAAGAGCTGGAGAAAGAAATGTCAACCACTCCAGTGTCTTTGCCAAGAAAGCCCCAGATGGGGTCCCAAAGAGTCAGACATGACTAAAACAACTCAACAACAAAAACACCTCATTGGATTTTAAAGTCTTAATCTGTGTATATGACACACATTCAGTAAGGAGGTCCTGCAAACTTTTTTTTGATACACTATTTCATTTTCAGCTTTAAGGATATAAAACATAATGACATATGCTGCGCTTCTTTTATAAAGACAACACAATTGACCCAATTGCAATAGTGTGATGCAGTAGAAAGAAGGTTTCCTTTTTAGTCTGGGGCTACATTGGAAAAAGTAACTGGATTGTACAGTGGATAGAGTTGCAGAGATCTGAGTCAGGACTATGGGAGTTGAAATCTGGCCTCCAGTACTTACTAGTTATGTGACCCTGGGCAAGACACTTAACCTGGGTTTACCTACCTCTGTTTACTTCCTTTTCTAATCTCTATAAAGAGCATAATAATGGAAGCTACCTCCAGGGTTGTTGGGAGGATCAAATGAGATACTTATAAAGCACTTAGCTCAGTTTCTGGCACATAGCTATTGTTATTATTATCTCCTACTCTTCTACTCATTTATCTTTATGACCTTGGGCAAGTCATTTAAACACTTTGAGCCACAGTTTCCTGATCTGTAAAGGGAAAGGGATGTATTGGTGACCTCTAATGTCCTTAATAGCCCCAAATGCATGATCTCATATGCTTTACATTTCCCCCCATTAACAGAAATAGTTTGGTACTGAACAACCCATAGTCTTTTGCCTTGTCCTTTTGTAACACAGCTAAAAATAGGTTTTTGTCATTCAAAGCTATAGAGCAAGGAGTATGGTATGATTGGGGGGTGGAGGTGGGGACAAACTATAAAACCCTTGACCTTGGATTTGAATATAGATTCTGCCTTAATTATCTAGATAACTAAATCACTTAACCTATTTAAGAATTTAAAGTCTCAGTTGTAAAATGGAAATATTAAACACAATATTGCCTTGATCAATAAACTTTCATAGGGATCAAATGAGATGTCTAAAATATTTGTCACATAATTATAAGGTATTATTATTGTGGAATACAAGAAACAAACAAGTTCATTTAAGGGGAGAATCCATGACTTCATCCACATTAATATGATGCACTAATCAAATGAACATCATTAGCCATAGATAGAATGGGAAGGGCAGATAAATGTAACAGAATCCACAGTCGTTTTCTGCCCAAGAGAAGCATCCAATGAAAAAATAGTCTCTTTGAATCATATTTTTTGATATTCTATTTCTTATTCTTAGGTAGGAAAATACACAGAAACTAATTTAACACAATTTAATTTGGTTCTCACTAGGTAATGATATATAAACCAAATATAATGTTATTGTTAATGATTACACCCCACATTGTCTCACTTGTCTTAAAAATAAATGCTGTATGATTTTGAATTTTGAAATTTATGCATTCAGATTAAAAAAAAGAAGCCAATAATTTTAAGAGATGGTATGTGAAATATTATCAGGTCAGCCCAGTTTTCCTCCTGTGACTTCAGCAAGGATATGAAATGTTGCCTGGTTTTCTGAATATAGCCTTTGCAACCAAAGATTGCAAATATAATATAACTGGACATATCTTCTTTCTTACATTCTCTTATATCCCTTGACTGGAGGGAAGAATCCCAGGGTAGCTAAAATATACTTGTAGAATAGTATGTTTTTCATCTCCATGTTGAGAATTCATGCCGAATGCATTCATGAATATTAATAGAATAGACCTGGATGGATAATAAATAAATGTATATGTGCATATAGACACACACACATATGTACATATATGTGCATATGTATAGAGAAACATATATTTTTAATCATGCTAGAAAATTCTACAGTTAAGTGTTGAAATTATCCTTCAGTAAGATTAAAAAGGACTAAACAATCCATTGTCTTATCCACAAGGTACAACTTATAGATCCCTCTTTACGATTTAAGAGAATTCTTCTGGCCAGCCTTTAAACAGGTGTTGTTATTGATTATGATCCAGGTATTGGCTCAACATTTTTGGCTAAAACAAAAAATTCATACAGCAGTGAAGCCCAACCCCCTCTGTGTACTCTTATTCCCGTGTGCTCTGCACATAACAGCAATGCCAACTGACTTCACACATGTTTTTCTATTTTCATCAAGTGTGTTGTTTGCTACATTTGAAGGGGTTAGTATGTGTTGAAAATATTTTTTGCAAAAATGTACAAAGTATTTGCTAGCAAGGGATATACAATGAGCACAAGACCCTACTCAGACTGAGTACTCCACAGAATGCCATTATTTACCAATCATTCTTTTAAAGGTCCTTTCTATAAAGAAGCTGTTAAGTGCAATAAGAGATGTTTTAAGTGATGCTTCAAAGTTATTTATGTGTTTTTTAATGAAAAAAAAACCTCCTTTTATAAGATGAGATTTACAGATACCAAATGCCAAAATTGCCCAGGTGCAGCAAGAACACAATTACTTTGTACCTTAGGTACACACCATCTATCATAGTCAATCTCTTGAATGGTTGATTCATAGTCAGAACAGGCTGAGGAACATGGGTGCCATATGCTGTTCAACAGGAGAGATGGCTATTTCAGGCTAGTAGAAAATTGAATAAAACATTGTGCAAAAAATTAGAAACAGGAAGCCTCTAACGTGTTAGAGGAGGATCTGCTTTGTAATTTTTAAGAGTGAGAAACGTTTAAACAAGCATGGGACAGAAGGGTCCACTGGGGTCTTTCTCCAGTAGTGCTTGAATATAAAGCATGTGTGTTTCTGCTCATTGAAATTCTCTGAGAAAAGATCAGGGAAATGCATAAATAGTTATGTTTACACATTTGAATGTGTAAAGTAGTTTAAAAAAGCTAAGGTTTTTTTTTTCATTTTTTTGTTTTTATGCTTCCAAATTCAAAAAAGGAACAGAGGCTCTAATTTTATGGTACCTCTATAAGTAAAAAGTGTGTGTGTGTGTGTGTGTGTGTGTGTGTGTGTGTGTGTGTGTGTCCCTATTAGCCTAAATTTAAGCTTTTGTCCACCATTTACTATTTTAAAATGAATTCCCCCGGGGCTACTCTCCCCAGCAATGCTCTTAGCCATAAAACCTGGTGGGAGATGTGGATCATTAAGCAGATACTGAGGAAGTTGATTTTTGTGGGTCTCTAAGCATTGCCAAGGCTAGTAATGATGCCTAGGTCTGATTAAGGAAATTTTTTAAAAAATGAAATTGAAATCTACTCAAATCATAAAACTCAAAATAATCTTTCTTTGATGTTCTATCTTTAGCTATGTTCATATTAGTGTAAGGCAGATGTTCCCAAACTTTTTGATTTGAGGATCTCTTTACAATCTTAAGGATTATGAAGAAACTCTCAGTGTTTGTTCATGTGGCTTATCTCTGTAAATATTTGCTATATTAGAATTTAAGATGATGATATTATTATGAAAATAGTTTTGACTTTGTGAACCCTCTTAAAGAAGCACACTTTAAGACTATTGAGGGATTGTCAGTGAGGACACTCCTTCTACCAATGAAGATCTGAAATTGTAGAGAATTACCGGGGGGCTGAGAACTTAAGTGACTCCCTACACACTACCATTTATCAGAGGTATATTTGAAACCTAAGTATTCTGGATTCAGAGGCCAGCAGTCTATCCATGAAGTCCAGTTACTATTTATCTGGCTTCATTATTTAATGATTAGTTGCATGAAGTTGTAGGTAGTTGATTTATCCAATATAATTTGGTTAAATCCTAGGAAGAGAGAGGATATTTTTTGTATCTACCTAGTGAGAGGATAATGAGATTTTATAATCATCCAATTTGTTATTGAACTGAAACCTTAAAATATCCAAAACTATGAAGTCAAATCAAAAGGTGGGGAGAATTGTTATTTTCCATAAATACTTGTCTCTGATTGGTAACCTCTCTGTACTAACCTGTTCTCTGTAGGGATATATAATTTTATGACAATTTTATTGTGCAAGGCATTATTTCCCAGATGACAGCCAAGAAACAACTCAGTTTTCAGGCATATACTCTAGATGGAATGATACTTCCTAACCTGGGTACATAAGTCATTAATAAATAATATGATGATGAGGATAGGATCAGGATGATTAGGTTGGTAATGATAATGATGATGAAGACAATAACATCACCACCAATAACAGTAGCTATTTAGCATACCTATCAAGGAAGTAGTATATTAAACCTAAAGCCTAATATATACCCACATGTGTCACATTTTAAAGTTAGATTATGCTACAGATAGGTAAAATGTAGACATTTTCTTGTGAGGACTGTTCTGCCTTCAAGAAATTTCTCAGCAGCTCAAGGAGTGGAGTACAGGTATTAACTGGAATGAAAAATTGGAACAAAGGTAAACAGCTGTAAGAAGGAGAAAATGTGTAATTATAAGGAAATTAGATCATTTGGTAGTTTACATTTTATGTATTCTCAAGAGAATCACTAGAACCAAAGTAAATATGTATCCAGAAGTTCTTCACATCTCAGTAAACTGGATTACTGATGTCATTAATATAATAATTTGTTAAGTTTTTCCTCAAAGGCTTATGAGATATAAAACACATATATTAGTTGTCTATTTTCTAGATGAGAAAACTGAGGCTGAGGATTTGTTCCTAGTCCAACAATTCTCTGTTCTGGTTTTCTCCTTATCAATATAACTGACTTCTCTTTTACTAAACTATCTCTTTTGTCAGATCATTATCAATGTCCCACTCATTATCTGTGGGTAAACCCAGGGCTCTGCCAAAGGCCATTTTCTCTCCTCCCTTAATATTACCTCTTGCTGATCTAATCAGTCCTGGTGGGTTTTACTATTATTGTCATGCAAATGATTCCGAGTTCTATGTTTCCAGCCAGTGTTTCTCTTTAGACCCTCATCATCCAATGCATTGCACATTTCAACCTGGATATCACATATCTCAAACAAAAAAGAACACTATTTTTTTCCCCAAAAAACCTATCCTGTCTTATTTATTTCTATCTAGGGCACCACCATTCTTCAAGTTCCCTAGTTTTAAAACTTTAGAGCATTTACCTTAGTCTTCCTCGTATCTAATCAGTTTCCAAGTCTTATTGGTTTTAGCTTCATAACGTCTCACACATTTATCCTTTTCTCTCCATATACATGGCCAGCAACCTATTGGGACCCTTATCAGCTTTTACCTGGACTATTCCAGTAGTTGATTAATTAGGCTACCTGGACCAATCTATTTTTCGCACTGCGGCCACAGTGACATGCCTAAAGCCCACTATTCCAAAAGCTCCAGGGGCTTCCTATTTTTTCTTGGCTCAAATAGAAACTCCTCCATTTGTTATATACAATTCTTCACCACAGGGCTTCAATCTACCTTTCCTATTATACATCACCAACTTTCACATACTCTATGGCATTGCCAAATTGACCTTCTATAACAAGGGTCAGCAAACTACTCTCCAGGGCCAAATCACTGGATAGGGGTAGGCAAATTATGCCTACTTTGGACCCATAAGACCCAGCAAACAATGATTTTTTTTCATTTTTAAATACAACGAAACTTAATTTGAACATGTTAAAAAGTCATTCTTAGCTCATAGGCCCATACGAAAAAACAAGCAATCCAATGATTTGGCCCTTAGGTAATAATGTGCTGTCTCCCGTTCTAGAATATTTCATCCATTTGTACAGGAGGTCTCCCTGCCTAAAGTGTACTTCTTCCTAATCTGTACCTTTTGCAAATTATAGACTTCTTCAAAGCTCACAGCTCGTATTCCCTCTTAAGACTTTACCAGATTCATTCAGCTGCTGAAGTTTCCTCTGCAAAATAATTTTGTATATATTTCACATTTGTTTATATTTGTTCATGTTGTTTTCCTCTATTAAAATGTAAGTTCCTTGAGGGTGGAAAATGTATTATTTTTGTATTAGTATGTCCCCATTATCCAGCAATAAATTTAAGAATGGTTTACATTTAGCTATGACACATGGTATGCACTCAATAATTTGAGAAATCACTTAATAAAATAATTGATTCTTTAAAACAATTTTGCCTAAGTCACTCTTAATGCACTACAGTGGATCCCTATTATATCTAGAATTAAGTATAAACTTCTTTGTTTGGTGTCTAAATTTTTAAATGTGGACCCCATTTTACCTTACTATTCTTATTACATATTGTATTCCCACCAGAATCACCATGAACTCCATGTTTGAGGCCAGCTGGCCTTCTTGCTGTTCCTTATTCATAAGGCTCCATCTCCTATATCTATAATTTTGTACTGGCTTTCTCCATTTACATAATATACTTTCTCCTATTCTCATTCTCTTGGAATCACTGGTTTCTTTCAAGATAGCTTAAGGACAACTTTCTTCATGAGATCCTTTCTGTTCTCCTTGTACTGTTCCCCCAATTATCATATACCTGTTTTGTATGTGTTTTTTACACACCTTTATATGTTGCCTCCCCTGCTAAAATGTAAGCTCTTTGAGGGTGGGAACTCTATTGTTTTTGCCTTTGTATCTCAAGTACTTAAATGCTTTTTGACCAATTGAACTAGTTCCCTACTATTTTGTGATATAAATTGAAAGACAAAAAAAAAAAGAGAAAACTTGAGGATAACATAGAGTGGGAAATTTGGACTAATAAGTATTCAAAACTGACTAGACTAAAGAACTAAAGCCATAAGGGATCTCAGAGGCCATCAAGTCTAAATGTCTTATTTTATAGCCGAGGAAACTAAGGCATAGAGAGGCTATGTAACCTATCCATAGTCAAATAGATGGTAAGCCATAAGAGTTGTATTTAGACCCAGGTCCTCTGACTCTAGAACAAATGCTTACTCTCTCCTGTTCTTTCTCCTCACTCTAAGAACTACAGCCATCAGAGATCCCTTAGGTCATCCATGCAGCTGAGTCAAAGGTTTTTGCTGCTCATTTCCACCTTCAGAGCCTTAGCTAGGATCATGTGTGTGTTTCTGCTTCCAGATTAAGTGGGCAACACTACATTATTAATTTTTTGGAGGGTGAGGGGTCCAAGAGTTTTATTTCTCATCATTCTGTGGTTGTGTACAAAAAACTGCAGCGGAGCAAGGAAATTAAAGGGTTAGGAAACATCATTTATGTCTGACAGTATTCTACTGCACTTTCTCCATCATAGCTTCTGCATAACTGTTCTTGCTGAAGGAAGGGCTCTTGGGCTCCCAGGAAGCCTCGCAGCCTCAGGCCTCCCTACTGACACTAGACAAACCCTTTCAGATCTTCCAGAAAGTTGATCTAAGGCTGTGCTGAGCTCCATCAATTCATCTGTAAATGCACCATCCAGCCTTCGGTCAGCCAGGAAGTCCATCAAGTGGTCGTTCAGGGCCCAGTCCAGGGAATCCGTGTTGAGCATGTAGTTTGCATCCTTCCAGTCAGATTCGCTGGTGGCCTGAAAGCTAGCTAGCTTCCCAATGGAGAACGTGTCACTCTGGTCTTCTTCTTCCTGTCCAACCTCGCCCTCTGCATAGTGGCAGTCCAGCACAAGGGCTTCCTTGGTGTCCTCCTTCACAGCCTCCACCACCAAGTGGGGTTCCTGCTGTTCTTGGCCTGCTGTCCCTCTGGTGACTCATCGTCAGACGTCGGTGGGACACTGTTGTTGAGACTGAATGTGACCGTGATCCTCTCTCCAGCTAACCTCCGGACTAACTTGGCTTCTGTCCGTTGCACACCCGGTTCTTAATCCCCCAACATCTTGGGGAGGGATTTTTGTTTCTGGATTTCCCTCTCCTCTTTAATTTCATCTGTCAGAAATTCGGCAAAGGCCTTGTCCCCCTTGGTGTGGAGACCCCGCCCTGCACCTGCAAGAGCACAGGATGGGCGCTCTCTGGGGAGGCTTCAGGAGGCGGGGGCGTGCATGTGCCCAGGACATTGGGGCAGCAGCAGCAGGGCTATGATGGAGATATGTGGATGGGGGGGGCGACGACGAAGGCCAGAAGGACCTACATTATTAAATATTTTGAGTCCTTGCAAAAAGGTCTACCTTTGGACTTCCCAGATAAATTCCAGCAATAACCATCTCTGCCCTTTAACATAGAGACATATTGCACTGAACAACTGTAGAAGAGGCAGTCCATAAGAAAACAAAGGGATCATACTGAAAGATTGAGTGAGCAGTGAAAAACTACAATGGTAATAGATTTCTTGTTAAATAGATCAATTGTATATTTGAACAAATCATAGTTGATCTAAAAAATAATTGCATACATCACTACATCTATAATTTGAAGGTGAATATTTTATAACTTTCAAAATTTACTTCATGTTTGAAACAAATAGCATATCAAAACAAATATATTTTGTGGAATTATTAGAGTTATTTAATAGACTTCCATTTCTGAAAATATTCCTCCTTTCTATTGAACCAACCAATAAATGAAAACCTTCACACAGACCTTTCTTTATATAGTGTATTGGTATAAACTAAAGTCCTACTCAAATGCTTAATTATGACTTGGAGGTAGATCTTTGTTCTTGAAGAGTGTTCCAGTGAGAAACAAACTTTAGCAGGTCCTGGTAAGGTAGAAAAGTTTCTGGAAGTCTGCTGGTACCATTCTCTGAATCTATCATCTGAAAATTAGTGAGGTTCAAAGAAGTTCAGCATCAGAAGACTGGCTACCAGTTGATGACATTTTTATATTTATTTATTTGTTTAACTATCCAAATTTAGAAAAAAAAATATTCTGGCATGAATGGAGTTATTATCTGTGTCTGTGGATGAAATAAGATCTAATAAAATCACAGATCCTAAAATTATTAATATGTGTGTGTGAGTGTGTTTGAGGCACATTTCCTTGCCCATGGTAGGAGTTCAATAAATGTTTGTAGAAAATGTTTATATTGAGTGCCCATTGGGTGCACAACATTGTTGTGGTAGAAGCAATATCCTAATCCCTTCCTGTGTAAGTTGAGCAATTTTGTTTTTCCCTGAAAGGATATGAATCTGTCCCCAGGACTTTATTGGTCCAGGGGGCAAAGGCTCAAACTGTGCCTACCTTGACACTGATTTCAGGTAGCCTCTTGCTAATTCTTGTAGAGCTGGGGCACTTCAGAGTTGGCAGATGTCCAAAGACCACGAGTCATCACACCCTACCCTGCTAAACAGATGTTTCCATATGGAGACATGAGTGAGAGGGTCATGGTACAGCTACTGAAGCTAAGTGCTTAAGCATCCTTGTTCAATATCCTTTTTATGAAATAACTAAATAAAACATCTTTGTTTTTGTTAACTCTTCAGTGACCTAATCATCTTCATTCCTTGTTCCAGCTTCATCTTGTTCCAATGTTGAACCTGAACTAACATGGTCTTGACTTGAGTCAGACCCACTCATAACAACAGATCTAGGTGCCATGTGCATTGTTTTGTATGATAGTTTTTAGACTTAAATTTCAGATCTACATGCTTATAGGTAATTTTAAGCTAATATAATATAAATGCAAATAAGTAGACACATAATTTAATAGTTCATTCATAATACAGAAAACTCCTGTCAATATATAGACTGGGTACATCAGATTGCAAATTTAAGGAACTTTTATCACCTCAAGAACTTATAAATTTGATTATGATGAGTATATAGATATGCTCAACCAAGGAGGTTAAAGTTATCCTTTCACAATAATAGTAAGAAAATTCCCAAAGAGATATATATGGGTGATACCTAGGCCCTCGTTTCTATAATACATTACAAAAGTGTGGTGCTGCTCTGCCTTTGAAAATCAGGTAATGAATATGTATTATTTTTAATATAGATCACAATATCTATGCATTTAAAATAGGTTAGAAGCTATGAATCATTTCTTATGTGTGCACTATATTCATGGCATGGTCTTGAAAGAAATGGTAATGTAATATTTGTAAGAATATTAAAAAGATCATACCAGATTAGACTAATGGTCAATGTAGCTGAGTTTCCCAAAATGCTACAAAAGAAAAATTTGTTGTTGTCCTTTGTGATGTAAACTTCAAAAAATTTGAAATTGTAATCCAAAAATAATTAGCTTTTTTGTCCTAGCACATTTATATATCTACTAGTCATTAATATATCTACAACCTTTTGAAACCTAATTCTTTCTTTAATATGACAGCCTCTTAAGATGATGAATAATGTAAGAATACTACCTACTGTGTAAAGTAGTAGTTATCTTAGTTTGTCATCAAACAATACCCTTTCAAGCACTGTGGGGTGCTGTGTCCCAGTAGTCCAAGTACTTATTAACAAGTCTATGCTCACCCCATCTTTACTTTTCATGATTTCTATAAAATTTGATCGATTCAACTTTTGTCTTTCTGAAATGAAGGCTTATTTAAAAAAAGCATCTTCATAAAGAAACACATTAATTCATCTACCAATATATTTTAGTTACCCTCTTCTAGTCCTTCTGCAGACTATTACACATGTGTGTTTACATTTGTTTATTTATTTATCCTGAGATGCAACATATTGAATTACAAGCAGCCATTCCAAAAGGAAATAAGTCCTGGTTTTGAAGTCAATAAATCAACAGGTATTTATGAAGAACCTATTATTTGCTAGCATAGTTCTAAGTTCTTCTTTTTGATTATATTAGTTCAGATGGTACTCAATGCTTTACTTATCTTATGAGTTTCAACATGCCATTATTTTCTTGTGTGTTTAGGAAGGATAGTTTCCCATTATGGAAAATGCTTCCTTTCTTCCTGTTGTTAGGTCATTCAGTCACATCCAACTCTTCAAGACCCCATGGACCATAAAAAACTAATAATGTGCGTGAGGTTTTCTTAGCAAAGATACTGGGCTGCTTTCTTTCCTTCTTTAGTGGATTAAGGTAAACACAGGATAAGTGACTTGTTTAGGGTCACAGAGGTAGTAGGTGTCTGAGGTGGGATTTGAACTCATGTCTTCCCAGACTCAAGGCCCTGAGGGTCTATCCACTGAGCCATCTAGCTGCCTTCTCTTTTTCCTAGCAACTCTCAAAAAACGCAAAGAGTATAACCTTTTTCAGCAGTTAAGTCTCAAAAAAAAAGCTGTTAGGTTACAGAGCATTTGTTACCTACATCAATGGAAAAGGTTCCTACTTCCATGAAATAACAATCCCTTGAAGTATTGGTATATTCTAATCAAAATGTAGGTGTCATATATCACAGACTCTTTGAAGAAAGCTCCAGTACTTAGGATTATTAATTCCTAGTACAATCTGCTGTTTTCTGGTTTCATAGAAGTATAAAGATGCATGAATCTATGTGTATGTCTGACTGTATGCATATAATATACATACCTACTTATATTTTATCCTTTATATTTGAAGATAATGAATTAATAATGTTGTTTCTAATGTAATGTGCTGTTTTGTTTTTTAGTTTTTTCAAAAGGACTGCCTTGTACTTTGTATCTTTCATTCTAAATAGCTGATGTCTAGTGGAGCTCAAAGCTATAAGACTGTCTTGATTTGTATGTGCCACTCCAGCTGATACATTTTTAGAATACAAAATATCGCTGTATATAAATAAGATCGGACTACATGGCTGAATCAAAATCAGACCAGAACAAAAGATCCCTGAGTACAAATGTACAGAGATATTAAAGATTGCTATTGTGTTTTCCTCCCTTAAATAAAACTTTCCTCTATAATACTGTGAACTGGAAGATTGAACATGCAGAGAGTCAGTCTCAGTGTACTAGGTGGAAGAGGTGGTAAGGGGGGATAAAATTTTCCCATAGAAAACTATGGCACTGACACAAAGGTTGTCTTGTGTCATGCATCATCATTATTACTAAGGTTCTCATAGGGTATATGTTTTGATACCTTAACCAGATTATAAACTCTTTGAGACTATGGCTATCTCTTTCAAATATTTCAACAACTGCTAATAGCTCCTAGTTCTCTGAAGCTACAGGGTATCAACCCACATTAACCAAATGATAGAATATTCAAAGAATTATTAAAATTGTAATCTCTGAACATTCTCTTGTTTTATCAGCACATGAATATCTCTTATTTTTCTTTTATTCATTATTATTTAATGAAGGATTAGAAGAAAGAAACCAAAAGAGTTGTATGTGTGTGTGTGTGTGTGTGTGTGTGTGTGTGTGTGTGTGTATATATATACCTATAGGTAGCATTATCACCCACATTTACATATGGGTAAACTCAGGCTAAGAGAGGTTAAATAAGTTGCCCAGTGTGAAACAGCTAGCAAGTGTCTAAAGGTCAGATTTTTCTGACTTCAAGTCTATCAGTCCATTACTCCATCAACTAGTACAGCTAAATGCTATCAATAGTGATGCATACTGATTATTTAAGAATGACAACTATGTGTTAGAAATTTCTAAAGATTTTATGAAGACAAAAAAGCTCATGTGTAATTCAATTTTAAAGTTAAAGGGGCAGCATTGTGAATGAGGTACTAAGGAGCTGAGGTGAATAAGAAGGAATATGAAGAGCTGAGGAAACTTGCAAATGTTTTCCCAAGAGCAGTTGGAGGAATTTAATAATATGTTTGAAGAATTAGAAAATTAATAATAGCAGTCTTCAATATGTTAAAGCATGGTCTACCTTTCCTCGTTAGGGAACACTAGGAGAAATAGATATATTCTAGGGAAACATGTTTTGGCTCAATTTAAGAATGGCTTACAGTCCAAGATGTGTCCTTCCATTTTCACACTTTGGTCACATGAAGTGGGCCTATTCCTGTAAGCTGAAATTCCAGAAGGTAATTACCCCTTTTTTGATACATTAACCCTACTCAGGTTATACTCACGCTCAAATTACTCTAAAGGTCCATATTTCCTATGGAGGTATTCATTATACTAAATGTATACCAAATATGGGACAGCCTTTACTTCAAACCATAGAAAAAAGAACAAAATCCATGGAGTTAGAACATTTTTCTCCATGTTGATTCATTTCTTTAAAAACAAAACTTTATTATAAGGAAAGGTTCTTTTGAAAGGTGTAGGGGAGGGATATAGTAGTATATGTAGGATATGTAAACACAAAGGAAATTAGTAATTTTTTTTAAAGAAAATCACTAAGATCCAAAGAGTTCACAGAAGTACACAGATATAGAAATACATTAAACAGTCAAATAGTCCTTTGCCATTTTCTAGAAGGAAAATGAATTTGGGATTGCCATCAAGGCAACACTCTGACATTCAGTTGAAATTCCTTTCTCCTGTAGTGTCATACATAATTCCTCAAAGATAGTAGTCCCAACATGTAATTTAGATTCCCCCCAAGAAAGTCAATATCTTTTAGGGGCTTCTGAAAACACCTCTCTTCTGATTATATGTGTTTAAGTAACACAAAGATTATATGGCCTATCCTCTTGGGTTACTGTTTATTTTTCAAATGAGATACTGGCAAATTGTTTTGCAAAGTGCTTGGCACATATTAGGTGCTATATAAATGTGTATAACCTTCTGTTTCCACTTCTCTAGAAAGCATAGCTCATTAGGAAATCATCTCCTGACTCCCTCATTCTCAGGAACTCTAGAGTTCAGGGTTATGCCAAAAGCAATTTCCAAAGCTGCCAGGCTCTTCTTGGGCTGAGTGAGCATACACTCACCTGCTTCTTCTATTTACTTGAACAAGAAACTTATATCTTCCAATTAATAACATTAGTCTGGGAAAGCCCATTCTCAAGGTCTTTCTTCTCAAGCTGTATGTAAACAAAAATGTTCCTACTACCAAATGTCACAAGTCACTGTGAGCTGCTCCTTGGGAGTGGTAGGGGGGAAGAGAAAAGGAAAAATCCCTCTTCCTTTCCCCTACCTAATGGAAGATAACATGAAGGGAAAGGCAAAGAGGATATTCTAAAAAGTGAAAGAAGCTAACCAGTTCTTTCTTAGAATTCACAGGGAATGACAAATGATTCTCCTTTAGCAAATCATCCAAAAATACTAATTTTCTCTGAAATTCATTCAGCACAGTATGAGTGGGCATGCTTACATTCCATTAGCATATGCCTTAAAGGTGCCTCAGAACACTGGCCCATACCCTGTAATTTCATATGTTTGATTGGGAAACTCTTCAAATTGATCATTTACTCCCCTGATCACCCTCATTAAAAAGAAAATCTTAGAAATTCAAGCTGCCCAAGAAATAGAATGGAGCAAAATCTTAATAGTGACTTCCTTATCTTCAAAGTCTTCATGAAGAAGTTAGGTGATCATTTGCTGGGGATGTTTAAAACAAGATTCATGGTTTAGGTAATGCTTTCCTAGATGATCTCTTTAATTTTTTTTCAATTCTACAATACTATTATGTAATGTAAATATTAGGGGGAGGGATGGGAGCAATAGAAAAGTGAAGACATACTGCAATAAGCAAAATATTTAGTGAGAAAAGATTTCAAAGACAAATGAATCTATATATGAAATAATGGTAACTTTAGACTATATCATATAAAAAAAATAAAATATTTCCACTTACATATTTTTACCATATTTAAACAATTCCTGCAGTGTAACTTGTTAAAGATTTTATACACTTTGTTACCTACATTGAAAATGGTTTGTGCAGAAAGTTTCACTCTGCTTTTGAAATACTATTTCAAGGATTAATGTCCAAAATAGATGTTGAGTACTTTCATCAAGGGTCCTGAATCAGGAAAATGTTATCTGGCTGGTTGATGGATAAAAACTGTCAGGTTGCTGGTTAGGGGAATTAAGGTGCTATCACTCAGGCACTAAAAAATCATATTGGGGAAGCCACCTGGAAGCAATTTCCATGTGTTATGTTGCCAAAAAGCTTATACAATTCCCAAAGCCAGAACATCTTCAGCAATAGTAAAAATGCATCTATAGATTCATCAGTCCAACATGAGTAGATCAAGATGTCAATTTAATGGAATGGGTGGATACTAGAGTCTTTCTTGTAAAGAAAAAAAAAGACTTACCACAAAATCCAAAGCTAGTGATTTAATTTTAGAAAGATGGAATACTACTGTAGAAGAAACAGTACTGTACAAGGACTCAGAAAAATGTGAAGGAGGTTAAGATATAGGTGGGGTAGGGGAGAAAAATGGAAAGGAAAGAGAGGGGAAAGGGAAATCTTTTTTTTCCTGCTTCCTTTACTAACTGCTTATGAAATGGGTGTCAGAATGTCTAGTAAGAGAAAAAGAGAAAAAAAATAGAGAGGAAAAATATATTAAAACCTAGTACTATAACATTTTGTTATTTGTGAGATGATCAAAGATCTTTCTAGCCTCAAATATCTTCATACTCACAGGAGGCATAGCAGCCAAAATTTCATTCCCCAAAATTAATTCCTTACTTTAAATTCAGATATATAACCTAGACTAGTAGCACATTTGTGCACTAGTTACCCAGAGAAAATGACTTAAGGAGGAAGGATTTAGCATTTACTAAGCACCTACTTTGTGCCAGGGACTGTGCTAAATCCGAAAATGTTTAATCTTAATCAGATTGTTTCCCTCTGTAACAAGAGGGAAAAGGAGCAGCCTCGCCACACTGTGAGAGTGGGGTGTGAGATGTATCAGATGGATGGGAAAGAGTACATTGAGGACAGGTGCCAACAACATACTTTGCTTACTTCACAATTTTGCCCAGGGCTAGTTCTGTCAGTATTAATTTGGTGAAATTGTTAAACAGGAAATCTATCCAGTGTGTTATTGAAGCCTATGTGTTGAAAATACATTTCAATTGCTGAAGACTGAGTGAAGCACTGTGGGTTGCTGCAACCACCTGGGCATCAGGAAGTTTTGAAACTATGGGTTAGAGCAGTCACTTTCATTCCATAAAATTGGCACTTCCATTAAAATGGAAAGACAGGTGCTGAATTACAAAAACTCCAGTTACAAACCTATCTTGCTTCCAGACCAGCCAGGTACTCAACTCTCCCTTGAAGTAAATGGAGAAGTATACCTTCCTTCTCTGGAGAACTATGTGCTAGACATCTCTAATATACATATTCTATTTATTTTGTATTCTAGTTATCTGATTATTGTTTATAATTCCTTCCCAAGATGTAAACCAAATGAGGACAAAGCTAAATTTTACATACTCCCTAGTGTCTACCACAATGCTCAAACCTAAATTATTACTTATTAAGTATTTTTGGAAAATAATTTTTTTCAAAAATTGAATAGCCAATGGCACAATGATAACCTTGCTCTTTCCTCTTCTTCTCCCCACCTCTACCAACATTCCTTTTCATTCCCTACGTCTCTCCTATCCTGGCTGCAAAATATTCTCTAGAATGAAAATTATTACAGTTGGAATCTCCATGCTGCCACAAAAAATCTCTATTCATTGTATCTTTGCCCCCTTGTCATCAGAGCATCAAAGATTCTCAGAAGCCTCTGAAAAGCCCTGAATATAGTGTGACCATTGATAGAATGTGTTCTGAATTCCCTACCCTGGCTTTACTTGCTCAGTCTTTTAACCAAACTTCTTAAAGGTCCTCGTTTAACTACTGCACAAAATTTCTGAGGTTCTATTGATCATGGTCATCAACAGGCAGAGGAAGAATGAGTAAAGGATCCATTCCTCTACCTCTAATTTGGAATATGACATTCCCTCTTACTGCTGGGCTTTGGGGAACAGAGGGAAGATTTGGAAAAAAGAAAAATTCCCTTGCACTCTTCAGTGACCTTTGCGGAATGTCAGAGAAGCAAAAGGAGGACAGCAAGAATTCCATCTGCAAAAGATGTGAGGATTGTGTCCAATTTTAGCCAGAACAGCCCCAGATCAAAAAAGAAGGGAATTCAGCTGGAAGAATCTTGTGGACTGGAGCTGAATTGTGGTGGATGAGGAATGTAGAATGATATTGGGAGACTGAAATGAAAGGTGTGTTTAGGATTAAGCACAAGCAGAAAATTTGCAAGGTTTAATTATTCATACTCATCATTAATTCATCATGAAGATGACAAGCTGAGGTATAGTCAGGAAAAGGGATCAAGACAGGCCAAAGATTAGTTAATGAAAAGAGTCAGGGTCAGAAAAGAGGAGAAGGTTAAAACTAAGACCAGTATGTGACAGTTTCAGAATGAGTCATCAGTGGGTTCTTAGAATGTTTCCTTTTACCAGTGATGATTCAGGTCTTCTCCAATCATCCCTGCCCCTGGAGTGATTTTTCTAGTCCTTAAAGAGTCTTATTTCATTGGGGGTAACCCCAGATCCTGCAAGTTGAAGTCTACACATTAGATAAAACCTTTCCTCTAGATAAATTAAGGGTTCAACAGAAGAATTTATTTGTCTGTGTTCTGTGTGAAGGCTTCACTCTCATGAGTTCCTAGGCCTCTCTTTACAGAAATTTTTCATCAGGAAAAGGGCCAAGGCACTGCAAGCTGAGGTTTTTTTTTTTCCTTTTTCTAGAAACTTGAAGGGTGTTGTTCAAATCATGTCTGGAAGATAGAAGGGAGGTGAAGATGGAAAAGGAGGGATCTTTCCTTTTCATTAGGACAGAAATCATGACAAAGAAGAAGAATCCAGTCTTATTTTACGAGAGGGAAAGAAATCTATTTTAATTGAAATAATGGGAAAATACCTCTTATTTAGCTACTTATAAATAAATTTACATCCATCTCACAATCATGGAAACTATCTTTACTTGAAAATATCACAATGCCTTCTTCATTCCTTTTCATCCTATGAAATTATTTTCCTTACCTTTGCATATGTCCTCAAAAGATTAATACAATGCATTGGAGGCTTTCTGCTGATTCTTCTAAAATTTGAAGAATACCGATGTAATACTTAGTCTGACCATCCTTGTCTTTCATTCACATAACATTCCACTGTCTTGCACCATTTTGCAGTTTATACATGCCTTTGATGATACTCATTTCCCATAGCTAATGATGTAAAGCATAATTAAGTTTTGCTCAATCTAATTTCAACAATCCTGCTTGATATCCTGGACAATATTTTTTCTGAGGCTTGTTCAAAGACATAAGATTGATGTTTATCATATTTATTCTTGGCACAAACTGGAATGGATTGCAGATAAGTTGGATGATACAATTAGAATCCAAAATAATTCTAATAAAGTGGGAGAAAAAATGTGAAAAGGATAAATATATAGTACAGCACTTACTTTTTTATCTGAATTGGAGTGACAATTTTTACATAACTTTTTAAGGTTTAAAACAAGTTTTCTTCATAACCATCCTGTGAAGGAAGTATTTCAAGTATTATTGTCCTTACTTTTTAGGTGACAATGTGGAAGTTTGAAAAATTTCTCACTTTCACATAGGTGATAAAATTCAGAAGTGAGACTTGAACCCAGGTTTCCTCACTCCCAGTTCAGTGGTAATTCCAGTATACAATAAGTCTTCTTTCTCGATGGATGGCAATTCATGTGACAAACAAAAGAATGTTAGTTGAACTTCCAAGCAATATTACTAAACACTGCCTTAGTGCTATGCCTTAAATGTTCTCTGTTACATAGCCACTAGATCAATTAAATGCTCCACCTGAACCAGAAGATAACTTGAAGTAAAGCCAAGCTATGTATAGCTCTCAGAGAGTGGACCTCTTCTCTTCTAAGTTGCCTGACATTTAAAGGACAACACAAGTGTCATTAATGGATGTTTAAATTGATGCGCTTCATTCAAACAGACTTTAGTTCACCCACCACCACGGCAATTAACTATACCATCTCTTCCAAGCTGTGCTGCATTTCAGTGGAGTTTGAAAACATAGATATGGTAAAATGGAATATTCTCTTTAACCAAATACATTAAACAATTAGTGTGGATTAAGCACTCAGAGCTCAACCTAAGCCAGGCAACAAATAAAAACTCAGGAGCTCAAATAAACATAAGTTACCTCCCTTTTTTTATGTGTACATCTAAAGCTCAGAAAAACATAATTTGGATGTTTCATTTCAAACTTCTTTCTCTTCAGGCAAAGCAAAAAATTCAGGAGTTCAAAGAAACATAGGTCAGATCCTCAGATTCAGACAGATTCAGATCTGTCTAGTCAGATATCCTTCAAGGATAGCTCAAGGCCCTGACTATGCTAGCAATGGGTGATTCCTCCTCTGGATGATTTGATAAAGTTGCTCCTGTGGGCCAGGCTTTGGCCATACCTTTAGATTCTTTGTATTGCTCGCATCGACTATTATCCTGTAAGCCTGTGCCTCTACCCCCAGGCCCCTACCCAACCTAGCCGGGGGAAGATAACCTTGTTATTAATCTCTTATGATATAGCTTTAGGGCCAGAAATATGCTAATTCTACAGAGGTGGACCCTTTACCTTACTTCACTTCTCATAGCCTATGTTTTCTCATCTGTTAAATGAAGTAATAGCATCTACCTCTCAGAGTTGTTAATGAGGATAAAATGAAAGAGAATATTTATAAAAGGCTTTAGGAAACTTAAAGAAATTGTAGTAGCAGTCCTGGTAATAACAGTAGCAGCAGCAGCAGCAGCAGCAGCAGCAACAGCAGCAGTAGTAGTGGTATTTTATATACCTTCTCTTTCATCCCTGCAAAGTTCTTCTGCTAATTTCAGCCTATACCAACAACCAAATCTAATACCTCCATCAACAAGCAACAAGCACTTATTAAGGGATTATTATGAGCCACTATGCTCTCCAAAGTTTCTGTAATCTTGCACCTTGATGGGCAGGTCATTAGGATGGTTCTGGTGGACTCACTTCCTTTCTGTCTCATTGAAGGATCTTGCCTCATTAGAAAGAGTGCTGGATTTAGAGTCAAAGAGACCAAGTTTGAATCTTGCCTGTAGTAAGTACTGTGTAAGTAACTTCAGAGAAGTCATTTAAATACTCTAAGCTACTTTTTTCTAATCTATTAAATAAGGAAATTGAATGAAAGGGTCTCTAAGGTTCCTTTTAGTTCTAAATCCAGGATCAGCCTCCTCCTGCTACTGTAGAAGGGAGGAGGTGAGGAAGATCAAGAGTTTTCCAAGATAATATAAGCCTAATTGGAATTAATAATGCAGTTATCCCTTTCACATTGCAATCTGGAAAGTCCATGTAAATTTTTTTTGTCCTTCTTCATCTGAGAGAAGTCTGAATAATTATGGCATTAAAAGATGAAATATAATGATAATATATAATACCATACATACATTTCATGCATTTCTGAGTTTTTAAACTTTTTTCTGCATCATTCCACAAAACTCCCCAAAAATTCCCATTTAATTTATTATGTTGACCTGTGATATAGCAAAACAGCAATGGGGAAAGTTGGAATGTTGGAGGGATAACTGTATGATATGTGTATATAACTGTATGATATATATCTCCTCAACAACTAATGCATTAATGGAAATAAAATGTCCCTATCAAGGGAGGTAATAGTGCAATTGTATTTTAGATTTATATATATAATTTCTAGACGGCATGTTTTAGAAATTTGCTAACTAGAGGGTGTCCAGAGAAGAAAGAAAATAAGCATTTATTAAACATCTACTATGTGCCAAACACTTTGCTAAGTGTTTTATAAATATTGTCTCATTTTATCTTCACAATAACTTTGCAAAATAGGTGCTTTTATCATCCCCATTTTACAGTTGAGTAAAGTAAGGCAGACAGATCATATAACTCATAAGTGTCCAAAGCCAGACTTGAACTTAAGTCTCCTTGACTCCAGCCCCAATTCTCTATCCACTGCATGGCCAAAGTATACAAAAATAGACAACATCAATGGTTAAAACATATCATATGAAGAATAGGTGAATGAGTTATCCTGAAGGAGAGAAAACTCAAGAGGATTATGATAGACATCTTCAAATATGTATTGTCATATGGAAGAAAGTTAGTGCCATTTTGTGTGGCTCCTGAAGAGATAATTAGAACCAATGGGTGAAATTTATAGAGAAGCAGATTTGATCTCACTTTAAGAAAGGAATATATAACAATTAGAGTTATCCAGGAAGAATATGAAATGCCTTGAATGGCAGTACAGTGTAATGTAAAGAATTTTGACCTTAGAATCAGGAGATCTAGGTTTTTGTTGTTGTGCTTTGTTTTTTTTTAATCCAAAACTTAGTATTTACCAGCTGGGAATCCACAATAAGTCATTGTTCCCTTCTGAGGCTTTCTAAACTTAACTAGCCTGGTCATCAAACCACACTGAACCTATACTGAAACTCTTTCCAGCTTAGTAGGGTTTACACTCCATTAGCATAACCTTCAAAAACTCTTGGTGACCTCCATGCCATGATGTAGGAATCAGAATAATTATGTCCTATTTTGGACAAAATAGTGCACATAAATTCTCGAATTGATAAAAGATAATGAATCTGCAAAAATGTAACATCATCTCTGTACCCTCTTGAAATCTCTATTACATCCAAGTTCTTAGAGAATTATAGGATTCCTTCCCATTATTAGAAATTCAAAATTATTTGAAAAAAAAGATTCCCTGAGACACCCATGTATCAGTGCCAGGAAAAAAATAATTCTATATTACTAAGGCATTATTGTAGCTTTTAATATAAGAAAAACGTGGAGAGTACTATCAAATCTCCATGCTATACATTAGTAATTCTATATTAGAATTCTCTTTAAATTTTAGTATAAAACTTGCCAATTGTGAAGTGTCAGGATTATCTGTTATTATAATGTGATGAAAAAATGTTATAATATTTACCACTTAGGAAATGCAAAAAACAAGCAATGAAAAGTATTTAATTGTTGACAACAATTTTAATGAATTTGATCATCATTTTCAATGCCTCCCAGACTTCAGTACCCATTAATTGAATTTGCTTGACCAATTCATGAGACTATTTCACAATGGAGTGGTTAATGGAATGGCTCTGTTGGTGTAGATGGCATTTTGTCTGTTCCATTTCCCATCACTAATGGTGTAAAGTAGGTTTGCATAATGGCTCTAGTTTTGTTCAATCTATTTTACACAGCCATGCTTGATGAGACAGCAAGACACCCATCAGCATTTGGATGTTTGCAATCTTTGTAATGCTTTCAAAGAGCCATTCATTTAGGAAGTTCTCTGTCTTGATGACAATATCTCTCAAATTCACAGAAAACAAATGTAACAGAGTAGTCACTTTTCAATATATTCAATGGACAGTACACAGTTTTTCATCACTAAATATTAGATAGACTACCTTACCCTCATCTTTCTGAGAAACAAATGCTCACTTATTCATACCTAGTTTTCAGTTATGTGCAATGCACTATATAATATTGAATGGGGGGCATAAAATGATAAATATACAATTTCTACCTTCAAGGGATGTAACATCTAGTATAGTTAATTTAAAATGTACAAAGATTAGTATAATAAAAACAACATTCATATACTGTTTAAGTCCGAAAATCTTTTATGAGAAAGACATCATTTCCCTAGGAAATTTGGTAATAGTTGTGCTAGGCTTTGTATTATCCAACAATCCATAATTGAGAATAGGTAATTATCTGACCCAAACTTATTGTATTTTCTCTTTTGTATATGTCATATCTTTGTTACAAGCCCAATATTGTTTCCTCTTAAGGTCAGCATACGTTTTTCCAAATTATGATATACAAAATAGATAATAACTACTATTATAGAGTTTTGTACAAACCAGCCAAATTGTCTAATTAGAGTTAACCCTATTGCCATATTTATGCGGAGAAATATTTGTTTTAATTTATCAAGACTATAGTGGTTGTAGTTCTTAATTGGATAATTATGACTATAGAATAGAGTAAGTATTATTTCACTAGAGTTCATTAGAAAATCATGTTAATTCCTACTTAATTACAATATAAATACAGTACTGTCATTTATTATTGCCAATTCCTGCTTAGTTTTTTAAAGGTATTATAAAATAATTATAACTCAATTCAAGTTCAATAAGAAATAATTTCTGAATGTATAATAGTGTTTATAAATATTTGAAAATATATTCCACTATAGTTTTAAAAAGTATTCCTTTTAAAACTTTCTGACAACTTGTGCATTTCCATGTTTCTATACAATGAGCTAATAGAGAAAGTACTAGAATGGTATTCATGTGAGGTGTGTTCTTGTTGCAACCCTACCAAAGATAGCTAGGTGGCATGGTAAATAGAATTCTGGGCCTAGAGTCAGGAAGGCTTGAATACAAATCTTTCCTTAGGTACTAACTAGCTATGTGACTCTGGGCAAGTCACTTAAACTCTGCCTGCATCAGTTTCCCCAACTGTAAAATGGGAACAATAATAGCACCTACCTACCAGTGTTTTTTTGAGTATGAAATAAAGCAATATCTATAAAGAGCTTAGCATAGTCCCTGGAATATAGTAGGTGCTTAATATACACACACACGCACAGACACACACATACAAACACATACGTATATACATACATACATATACATATATGTATATTGTGTGTTCATACACATAAACGCATATATATACACATGTACCCACATAGACCCACATATATATGCTATACACACACATATGTATATGTATACATATATATATATATATGTATGTATGTATGTATGTATGTATGTATGTATGTATGTATAGTTCCCTGATAGCTTATATGACCTTATAGAAGCTGCTGAATCTCTATGGGTCTCAGTTTCCTCATTTAAAACATAAGAGGGATGGACTAGATAATCAATAAAATTACTTATCTAACTTGTAACATTCTGTGATTATAATCTTCAGTGTTTGAGTTTAAAATTAATGTTAAGAATTTAAACTCTGCCAAGATAGATTGTATAGGGGATAAAGGATTTCCACTCAAACCAAAAAGAACTGATTTCAAGTCCTATTTCCAACTCTTCCTATATGTGTAACCAAAGGAAGACAATTTCACCTTCAGTGCCCCTAAAACTTTAAGCTTCAGGCAGGTGCAAGTCTGCCTACATATAGGTAATTTACTTACTAAAAGCTCACTGTATTAATGAAATCATAAGAACTGACCTAGCACCCCATCCTCCTAACAAGCACTCTTGCACTTTCACAAGCACACTAATGTGGCCAAAGGAAAAATGAGGCTAAGGAAATATTTCCTTTTGGTAGACTGTCAAGATTAACATTCAAAATAATAATGGGTTTTTATCTTGTCATATGAACTGACATTTACGAGTCTTATCAAGAGCTTCTAAATCAAAGTCTAATGACCTGCCTACGATTGTATTTAACACAAAAAGTAGAAATTACAAAGTCATGAGAAAAAGAATAAACAATGTTTATTATATCCCTAAAATCAATAGGGAATCACTGGAGTTTCTGCAGTGGGGAGAATCTTGAGTCAGGGACACCAACTGGGAGGCCATTGCATTAGTCTGGTTCACAGGTGATGTCAACCTGAATTAGGCAGTGACTATGTGAGCAGATGAATGGAAATAGATCCTAGAGATGTTGTGAAAGTAGAATAAGAAAAAGATTACTTGGCTTGTTTTATTTTTTTTTTTGGGGGGGAGATGTTATAATGTGATCCCTGCATTTCACTATGTCAGACTCACTCTGTCCCACTAAAAATGAAAAGGAGAGTAAGGGAGTACAGATTCTCCTTTGAGATGATCTGGGAGACTAGATAAGTTTATTCCAGTACGGGAGGAGAATTTTGTCATTATAGGTGCTAATGTGGGTGCTTGGGTTGCAGTTAGGTTGTAACCATCTTGAGAAACTGATGCCTACTGCTGAAGAGAGATTGGGAATTTGTACAACCATGGGAGGTTGAGAGTACATGGCAGAGTGGTTAGGTCACTGGAATTGGAATCAGAATAAAATAGAATCAGACCTGGATTCAATCTCCACCTGAGAAACTGAGTATCTATGTGACCCTAGCTAAGTCTCTTAAACTCTCTTCTTCTCAATGTTTTTCACCTGTAAAGAAAGAGGTTGGAATTCAGGTCTCTAAGGCCCCTTATACTTCTAAATCTATGATATTATGATCATTCCTTTTTTTTTTTAAGAGACTTCAGTGAAATTACAAGAAATCAGATACACTGCTATTACAAAAAGGAAGAGAGGACATAGATTAAATACCTAAGAACATGAAAGGAAGATGATTGACTGCAAAATATGTTACTAAGCACCAGTTTATTTAAGCTATCAGGATTTCATATCTCTTAAATGTTGTATGAGGACATTTTCTTTTTCCCCCTTTTGGGAGAAGGCTTTTGGGTTCCTTATTTCATTTATTTGTCAATTCATCCATCCATTTATTTTTATTCATCTATGTATCTATGTATCTATCTGTCCATCCCTATCTCATGGGGACCAGAAACTAGGAAATCTTCCCTTGACTAAGATTAAACAAAATACATGTTGAATGAGGTAAATGTTTACAAAGTCACTTCCTTTAGAAAATGATTTTCAGGAATTTACAAAACCTCTCTTTAACATTCCATAGATTTGGTAATTTGTGCAAATAAACAATTGATCATGGTTTTTTCTGTTTTTTTTCCCCCTAATACTAATACTTGGTAATGATTCTCTCTTGTCATGACTGAAAAGGTAATGGTAATCTATTCTTCCTTTATTCATTGTTGCTACTTCCCTCAATATTTTCTCCATTATTAAAACCAAAATTAAAATCATTTGCAGGAATATTTTCAATGGCCTCAAATACTTCATCCAAATCCTTTCTTAAATACGGAGCATTTCTTTCTAGTCCTCATGTACTAGTAATATTTACAAATATACATATATATGTATACACACACACACACACACACACACACATATATATATTTTATATACTGATATACAGCTATATTATATCTGCAAGAATTTTCTCTCTTTTGGAATGAAGTCAAGCCACTCTTATGCCTTTTAACTGTAAGAAATATCTTTTCATTCTCAGAGTTTTTGTCTATTTTGCAGTTTCTTAGGTTTATTCTTAACAATTTTTCATGATTTCTAATGTCTAATATTTTCCCCTCTTTTTTCTCCTTTCAGCTTTTCCTTAATGTAAATGACCATTTACTATATGCTAGCATGAATACTTTTGCACTTAATACTATCACTTGGAAAAGTGTATTTGCTTGTTTGCTTTGGTAACCACTCTTCCTTTTTGCTGAGTTCATAGAAATTTCTTTAGTGCATAATAATAGCTTGTGATATAATGCTCATCGCAATCAATTTATCCCATTACATATGGAATTCTGACCTTATAGTAGCCTTATTTATGTTGCTCTTAGGCTACTTGTTAAAGCAGATAATGAATTTGGTATTTGGAACCCCAAGATTTGTAACTATAGAATATCAAAATTTTATTTTATATCATTTTCATATTAAATTCCACGAAATAGATTGAGCATGATAAATGCTTGGTACTTCACAATAGGAAATATCCTTCCTTCCCCTAATCCTCCAGGACTTAAGGGTACACTTCAAAGTTGAAAAATTCACTCCTACCTAGTCAGCAATGTTCTAAAATGGTACTCTGTGTAATTCAACTTCACTTAACCAAAAAGTTACAAAGGACATGTACCTAAATTTTCCAAATGTGATGCAATTTTATGGCTAACCATGTATGCAGATAAAGTAAGAAGCAGCCTGATTGATAAGACATTTTCAATTCAAATTAATAAACATTTATTAGGTATCTTTTATGTATATTCCAGGACTATATTAAGCCTTGGGTATACCACCAAAAAAAAAAAAAAGACAATTCTTGCCCTCAAAATGCTAACAATCTAATGGGGGAAGATAAAACACAAAAGGAAGTTTTAAAAAGAGAGGAGGGAAAATGACACACCAGAGGAACATCAGAGGTCATGTTGTTCCATAGAAATGAAACTAAATGGAGCTGTAGGTTGAGGACCTGGAAGTCCAGTTCCTGCCCTCTATAAAGGAATATTTTCTATGTTCAGAAAAAAAAAAATTTCAACTAAATCTCCAAATAAACTGATGATTCAGAATTTGATTGTAGCATCCTGGAAGAAATTCTCTGCAAGAGAGGTCTCATTTTCATTTCACAATGAAAAATTAATTACTTTTCATTACGACATATTTTGTTTTCAGGTAAACATGCAAATACATCTCGGGGAAGGTGTTATCAAATCAGTGATGTAATTTCAGCCCAAATAAGTTGGAAGGAAATAGGAAAAAGATTATCAGGTTCCTAGGTCCCTGAGTAGGAAAAGGGATGGCACCTAAGCAAAAGATGTTTGGGGAGCATCTTGATAGTTTAAAAAAAAATGAAAGCTGACTGTTGAAGATGAATGCTATTTCACAACTTTACCTCAAGCCATTCTTATTTCATTGTAATTTTTGTAACTCTTTCCTAGGGCTATATTTATCATGTGAATATGGATGTACTTTCAAATTGCTTCAATTATTTCAGCAGCATTCCTCAGCCCATAAAAGATATCACTATCAGACATATGTCTCTCATTTTTTATCAGTTTTATTTTTTACTATTTCTATCCAAATATGGCTTGTATCTCCCTATTTTTCTTCCAATTTTCTCCATTTCTTTTATACTAGCATATTGGGATTTTATTCATCTTTAAAAAAACTATTTGATTTTTATTATAGCATGCCTCTGAATATCATAATTCCTTTGTTGTTCATTTTGTTGGCCTATATCATGACAGTCTTTAACAATAGCAAATTTATCAATCTAATATACATTTCTTTTTTTGGTCTTTTAATTTCACTTTTCCTTCTCAGGCCTCTCACTCTCTTATTTGATTCTCACAGTAACTCTGGGAAGTAGGTGTTATTATTATCTCCACTTTACAGATGAGGAAAATGGAGCTGAGATGTTATGGCATTTGCCTAGGATCACTCAGTTAATGTGTCCGAGGCAGGATTTGATCTCAGATCTTCCAGACTGGAAGTCCAGCTCTCGGGCATTTGATTGGATCCACATGATTTCACTGATATAGGGACTCAAATGAGGAACACATGAACCAGTGCAAGTCTGTACCTCCTCTGCCATTTATATAGTCTTAAAGATTTGCCTGAAACGTGGAGAAGAAAGTGGCTTTCACAAGTTACACAGACTTAATTGAGCTAAGTCTTCTGAATCTGAAGCAGGCATTCTTTTGTCGTTTCCCACAGTTTTGTTGATATAAGATTTCAGTGAGAAATCCTGGAAACATTATTTATTGTTATTATTTTGGAGGCAATCAGGATTAAATGACTTGACCAGCGTTACACAGCTAATAGTGTCTGAGGTCGAATTTGAACTCATGTACTACTGACTCCATGTCAGGTGTTCTATCCAATGCACCACCTAGCTACCCTTGCTGGGAGCACTGAGGTGTGTTTGGGTAGCTGGCAAGTCTCTTTCTAATTAGTGACTAGAAAAGAATAAAGCAGGTCTGCTAGGTGGTGCAGTGGATAGAGTACCAGCCCTGAAGTCAGGAGGACCCGGGTTTGAATCTGGCCCCAGACCAAACACTTGACACTTACTAGCTGTGTGACCCTGGGTAAGTCGCTAAACCCCAATTGCTGAAAAGAATAAAATATATTATTTATTCTAGATAATGCTGGTATAGATTTTTTGTTAAAACTAAGTCTCTTTAAAGAAGGCTTTTTTTTTGTTAATCTTTTTTTTTGTGTATGTCAGGGATGTCTTTGACAGTCTGGTGTTAAAACAGTAAAAAGTTTTACAGACCCCAGGTTAAGAACTGCATTTATAAAGAGAGAACTTTGTTTTTCTTTTTTATCAATTGGGTACATAAGTCCAGCAAAAATATTTTTAAAAATCTTATCTATACTTTCTCTAAATAGCCCCTAAGCTTCTGAATACTACCATTGCTTCTATTTCCTGAAATTCTGTTACCTAGATAACTCTTTGGAAATATGTACATAGATTAGTGTCAGTCTTTGAATGTTATACTTGTTAATCTTTAATTGCTTCATTGATTCTTGTGAAATCTTTATTCATGTTTTGGCACTTTTTATTGGTTTGTTGCAACTGGTTGTTCAGCTATGTTTTCATTATTAATAATTACTTTACGATCTTAGCTTATACTATGGTGATTGAATTATTAGCAAATAGCTCTAATTTAGGATGGGCCTAACCATGCTCAAAATTTTATGATGATGCTTCTATTTGGATTAAATTAAAGAGATAGCTCTTTTAAGTTTCATGTCATCTTCCATAGTGTCAGACGTGGCTTTATTGTTTTTTATGGTTTGGTAGACATTATTCTCTAGAACTTTAATGGACTACACAGTGGATATTACCTACCTACCTACATACATACATACATACATAGCAGGACATTATGATTATCATTCTACTGATATAGTAATTGGAAGTTTTATTAATATACTATTCTATGATAGTATTTTAAGGTGAATGGATTAAGAAATCTAAAATGATAACCAAGATGCTGTAACCTTGAATAAAGACTATTACATGAGTATCATGAGAATAACGATGAGATTGTGGCCTGTCCAGCAGCCACCACAGGTGCAGTTAAACTTGGGGCATGATTCCATTGACCCTGAGGTCACCACTGTCCATCATCCTTGCCAACCATCTATAACTGCACCTGTGTCCACTGCCCCCCTGCCAACAATACAGACACAGCTGCTCTTATTATGGGGTGCAAGAGACATAGAGATAGGGAGACAAAGAGAAGAAATAGGGGCATGGGTCCCCTGTCATGCCATGGGCACAGGAATGAGTTGCCTTGGCCTATACATATATATATACATATATATGCAAATATATATGTATATATATATATATATATATATATATACATATATATACATATATACACACACACACACACATGCATCTATATATTTACACATACACATATGTATATTTATATTTAATGATTCAGAGATTATCATGTTTCAAGTAATGGAATTGTTTTAGAAAGATGCCGATTCAGAATTGGTATTCTACTAGTTTGCATGGTTTCAGTGCCCACAATCACACTAGATTAAATATATATTTAATTAGTGCAAAAATGCCTCCCATTATTTAAGATATATGCATAAAAACAGAATTATATTTCATGGACTTTTAAATCTTTTCTATCACCCCAATTTCCTCAACACAGTCAGCATGCTGTTTCACTACAATATACATCCACAAATACAGCATAATTAAGGAAAACACTGCCTTCTACTCAGTAGTTTTAGTTAACAGCCAGGCTAAGTAATCATTGAAGGAATGGAATTAAGGACAACTAAAAAGAAAGGAACATCCATTGAAAAGTTCAATTAGAAGGTGAACACTATGTGGGAAAGCACTAAGCTATGGATTTAGTTTGCTTCTTAGTGAAGTTGACTATTAACTTTTGAATCTTATGTGTAAAATCATACAAAGTTGATTAATTAATGCAGACATTTTAAACAAACTAACAGCAGATATATACAGACAGTTCCATAATAATCACTACTATTCACCCTCTTGGAAGAACTTGCTTTCAGGTTAATTTATATAGTCAAACCTATTGTAGTGTAATCTTTCACACTACTTTAAAGATTGAGTTATGCCTTCGCTGAAACTGTTTTGTTTTGTTTTGTTTTGGGTTGTTTATTTCTTTTGTTTTTATGAGTGCTGGAAACAATTCACATTGACTGACTCAGAATTCAATGAAAATTATAAATTGGGTCTTGATTTATTATTTTTTCATTGTCTAGACCACAAACTGAAAGCAAAAATATTATGAATGCAAATTACATTTAAGATTTTCATGCTATTTTGGAGATCTGGTTGTTAAATATTTACCAGCAACCACATACAGTTAGATAAGCACACATACTCTTTATCATCCTTTCGCTCTTCCCTCCATGTAATGAAAAATAAATACTGCAGTAAAAAGAACACTGAGCTAGAAAGCAAAGAAATGAACTCTGCTACTAATTATTCCTATGACTTTGAATGTCACTTAATCTTTATGGAAACCAGTTCCTTCAACTCTAGGGGTCAGAGGAGATGATCTCTAAGATTCTTTCTAGTAATAAAAGTCTTTGATTTTGTGACATATAGTAAACACCTTCTACCAATCAGGCCAGTCCAGATCTTATGTGGAATATATAACAGCTAATAGAATCTGATTGGCTATACTTTAAAAGTTTCCACTTGTGCCTAAATATCTTCCCTATTGCCTTTCACAGTGTCTGAAATACCTACTATTAGGGCCAGCCTTTTTAGGTAAAGCATTTCTCCAGAGGCTTTTGTTTAAATTACACTTATGCTGAGACATATTACATGTTGACCAAATTTTGTTAGATTTGCTAGTTGATCCACATGAAGCAAATCTTAGTTATGGTGGAATTTATCATAATATACTATCTCATTTAAAATGTCAATATTTCATTTCAGTGATGATTGCTGTTTTTTCATGCATGCAAGAAGAAAATTATCTTCTTCAAATTAGCATCTGGATATTGCAAACACAAAGTGTCAACATTTGGTATCATTCAAATAATTACTATTTTAGACATATCAATTATTAGACTATAATAAATTACATTGGTTATATTTAGACATATAATAAATGACAATTGATATATCATTTTAAAGATAATATAGTTAACAGTTTTCTTTAGGGACTCATTTAAAAATAAACCACAGAACTCTTTTGGAGGAACTAGATACCTACTTGGTGCATTTCATTATGGGAAAAAGTTTGGAGTCAGGCTTAGAATATAGGAAGCGTACAGGGGGAAACAAACTTGGAAATATAAAGTAAAAGTTACCCACTTCAAAAAGCTGAGTGTTCCAGTTGCCTGGAGGAAATTATGATAAGAAAGAAGGTTGCTAAAAGGTGAGGTGAAAGAGTAGATGGAATAAAATTTATGTTGTCTCAACTAGATACATGGAAGAGAAAAAAAATGGGAAATTCAATAGTAGATGGAAAGATGGAGTAGATTGAATAAAATTCAAGTTGTGGAACATGAGATATGGAAGAGAAAAACACTGAATTTGAAGTTACAGAATGTTAGTGCTGAAAGGGATCATGACATCCTCTAGCCTTACACACCTCTGAACTAAAATACCCTCTATGTCACACATGCTTAGCTCTCTTCCAGCCTTTATTTCAACACATTTCTTGAGGGGAAATTCAATACCTACTGAGGCAACACATTCTCTTTTTGCAGGAATCTAGTTATTATAAAGTTTTCTTTATTTCAAAACTGAATTTGTATTTTATGCTTTCTACCAATTGCTCTTATTCTGTCCTCTGGGATCAAACAGAACAATTCTCACATGCTGTTGCTCTTCAAATACTTGAAGATCACTTTTATTTTTCCCTCTAAGTCTACTTTCCTAGGCTTAACATTCTTTAGTCTTTTATCAGATTTTCTTATGGCAAGAACTTAACATTTGCCCTCCAAAAATGATCTCCACCTTTTTAATGCCCTTTCTCCAATATGTTATAAGTTTAAATCACAACTTTAGTTTTTACTCTTTGTGGAACCATGTTCAAGAAATTTAAACTCTCTGAGGCTCATATTCCTCCTCTGTAAACTGGATGTAATAATGCTTACATCACAACATTTCTATAAGGGAAGCCCTTTATAAAGCCTTAAGTTACCATATAAATGTGAATTGTTATCCCTTCACAGTTTTGCCCAAGGATATTTTTATTAAACAAATTCTTAGAAGCTATCAGAATGGATGTTCAGCATCTTTGGCTTTATAAAATTGTAAAGTTTCTAGACACATTTGTGAAGGTGCCATTCATATTCCTCATTTTGATCCCCAGCAGAGGCCTATGTGACAGTGTTTACATTAGTCTACTGTACAGCTCTGTGGGGTCATTGTGTTGGTGTTCTAGCCAGATAGATTTGGCTGGAGAGATTGGTAGCCCACAACTTAAATCTTGTGGCAAATAACTACTACCCTTTTAAGCAATAATTTAGTCAATATTCATTCTGTGCAACGCCCTGCATTAGGAAAAAAAAAAGTAATATAGAAATGAGCATGAGACATAGCCCTTATCCTTAGGGAATTTATAATCTAGTGGGATAAATAATCCTTTAGATATTAGATAGAGATTAAATGAAAGGATACATAATTGCATATTATAAACATCTAAAAAAATTGAGAGAAATCTCTCTAACCTGAGATGGTCAAGGAAAACAGAAGGGTTTTTTTTTTAATGTAACGTACTCAAAGCCATAATTAAGAATTGATGGGGACCAGTACCACATACTGTCCTTAGGGAAAATATCACTAAGAGGACATTCTATTAAAAATGATAGGGTGGGGCAGGGAAGTTTACCAGCCCTGTATAAGGTCATTAGTCAGGAGTAGAAAGAAGGGTTGAGGAACTTACCAAACCCACCATTGGATAGATTCCCACTTAAACTAAACAATTTTCCTAACAAGGTTGTTAGCCTACCAAAGAATATCAGATGGCCCCTCAAAACTCTGTGCCCTGGGGGGCAAAACCTCATGCACCACACACTACTTGTGGTTTCCAAAGAAAAGAATTTTTTGGAAGAACCTGTGATTATTTGATTGATGTCACCAAATACAATGCATATTTTTTCTCTTCTTGTGGTTCTAAAACACAAATGATGTCTATATCCCAATAAAAGTTTCACACAATGGCTACAAATTAAAGTGAATAAAGCCCAGTCTTTATTTGCACAGAAAAGATCTAAGCTGATAGCATTTCACAGGCCTTGGTGCAATGAATTACAATGAAGTCTTGAAGTGTTTATATACTTTGGAATTATGAATGATTTTCCATTTACAGCACTATAGCTTCATTCCAAAGAATTTTTATCTTTGTTCACCGAGCCAAAAGTGTCTTAAATTGTGCTACAGCTCCTTACCTCAGCTCTGATATCATTGACTTTCTAAAGCTGTTTGGCGTGGATATTCAAAGAAATTGCCTATGCATTAAGTTTAAATTAGCTGTCATTATTATTCACAAAATAATGAGAATGAAAGAAAATCATGTCATTAGGAATAGCTTCTGCATCAATATCACATTTTCTCCTCTGTTTACTGCTAAATGTGGAGTTTACCTAAAAAGGGAGTAAAGAAGAGCAGTGATACAGGAATTGAATGAACATCTAGAATTCCATTCTTCTGATGTAGAGATGCTAAGTAAGGAACTTAAGTATACCTAATTACAGACATGAAATGTGTATCTTTTGAAAGGAGGGTGAAGAGAGGACATATATGCAAGCACATAGACGCATGTCCTTGTATAGAAAAGAACTATCCATATTTCAGAGAAATACAACTGTAGCTTGTAATACCATATTTTAATTGCTATACAAGCACAATAGTTTTGCTAAGGGACACAATGGTGCAATCAAATGAAATTGTTCCTTACCATTTTGTAACCTTTTGAGCTAATGAAGTGATAGGTTGTTATGTGATTTTAACATAAGTTATCACAGTCAGGAATGAGTCCCCATCTAGTCAGCCATTGATATCAAGATCAGCACCCATGCTGGTGATGAGAATGGATCTTTGTGAAAGCTACACCTTCTTTCATAGGATAAGCTCATCACTTTGGACCTCATGGCCATACTGCTAGCTTAAGCCTGGATTGACACCACCTCCCACAGTCTCCTCTTCTCTCTGATTAGAGGGCTAGGGTATAGAGCACCAGCCTTCTCCACAAACTTCCTTTAAAGAGGGCAGAAAATGGGGCAGCTAGGTGGCGCAGTGGATAGAGCACAGGCTCTGAAGTCAGGAGGACCTGAGTTCAAATCGAGCCTTAGGCCAAACACTTGACACTTACTAGCTGTGTGACCCTGGGTAAGTCACTTAACTCCAATTGCCTAAAAAAATAAAACAAACAAGCAAACAAACAATAAAGAGGGCAGAAACTGCACTGAGCTCACTCCACTTTGCATCAGCTGCTCTTTCCAGTTTCAATTCCACAGAACAAGATTCTGCCATTCAAAGTACCTCTGGGTGACCCACACACACACTTTCTTGCATCCTTTCATGAATTATCTCCTCTTTTGGATTGTAAGCTCCTTGAGGACAGGGATTGTCTTTCTTTTTATTAATTGTATCCCAAGCACTTAGCACAGGACCTGGCACATAATAGGCACTTAATAAATGTTTATTGGATTGGACTGGAATCTGAGTAGATTCTGTGCTTAAAAGCGATTGCTTTGTCAAGATTGTTTTTAGAAAGGGGATCTGCTACAGTTACATAATTGATCATTAGTCTTTTCCAACAACTAGCTAAAACAAATTGTATTGATCCATAATCGGATTGTACTGATCCATTATCAGGTTATATTGGTCAGGGTTAGAGTAAAATTCAGAAAAATTGTAGCATAGTACAGGTATACCTCATTTTATCGAGCTTTGTAGATAATCGCATTTTTTTTAAACAAATTGAACGTTTGTGACAGCCCTGCATTTCCTTTATTTTGGTGGTCTGGAATTGAACCCAATTCTCTCAATTATGTCTGTAGACAGAGGGCTGTTCTTAGAGCCAATAATAGTAATTAGAATAATGCTTAGCATTTATGAAATAATGCTTTAAAGTTTGTCTGTTAAGTACTTAACAAACATTTCATTTTATTGTCACAGCAGCCCTGAGAGCTGGGTGTTACTATTATTGTTGGTGGTGGTGGTGGTGGTCCATTTTAGATCAATGACATCATTAATGAGTGATGTCTTGACTTGCCCATGAATTGGATTTGAATGAGGAAAAGGTGTACAAAGTCACCAACTTCACTCTCTCTTCCAGAGTCATTGAAGTCCAGTGGAAAGACAGAAGAAAGGACAACCAGCAATGGCCTGAGATTCAATGGGTAGTGTTGGCATCTTTGACGTTTGACCAACTTCTCATTGCTCCACAATGCTTGCTTTAGCCAACTTCATGGACAGTGGAACAAATTGTTTTCAACTTCCTATTCTGCTGGGAGAAATCACATGCTTTGGGCAGGCATCCCTCTACAAAACCGAGGTTTTTAAACTCAGTCAGTTTACTGGGTTGCGGCTGTTGCACATGCTACAGCTTCTTGGAACCACAAATGAGAGTTGGATGATAGGTAGACTCCAAAAGTGGGTAAGCAGCCCTGAAAAGGGTTCAGCAAGCCTTATCACCAGAGGTGCCAGTCTTCCCTGAACACCCCATACACTCAATTTTACGGATGAGGGAACTGAAGTAGACAGAGCTTAAATATATTGCCAAAGGTCACACAGCTAGTACCTTAGGCTGAATTTGAACTCATGTCTGAGTTTGAACTCTAGGTTGAATTTCAAGTCTAGGATGAATTTTTTATGCATTTTCCAACCTAGTGGCCCCATAGTAAATAAGAACTGACTTGAAGTCTTATTTATGTATGGTACATACCAATGGTGTGCTTCTGAAAAATCATCAGACCTTTTAGTGCCTCGGACAAGTCTTCGAACTAAGAAGTCTGCATCTGTGGGGCCAGATTACACACTAAGAAGCTTTACATAAATGAAAAAAATAATAATTATATATAAATAATATATATATGTCATATATATATAATATTATATATAACATTATATATAATATATTAGGTAACATATCATACAATATATAATAAGTTATATATAACATTATATAACAACATATTTTATATAATATTACATAATATATATTATATAATAATAATAAATTTTGATTACCTAGTTATGTTTGATTACACTAGTTATATTTATTGTCATTTGGGGGGGGGGAAACTATAACCTAAACCCTGTAGCTATTTTGTTATGAGCTTCAACAATGATGTTTCTATTACATTCATTCATAAATGCTTAAATCATTGTTCATAGAATCTTATGGTCATAGATTTAGAACTAGAAATGACTTTAAGGTCACTGAGTCCAATTGCCACATTTTAGAGAGGCAGCTAGATAGCTCAGTGTACAGACTGATAGATTTGTAGTCAGGAAGACATGTTTAAATCCTCCCCTAGATACTTACTACCTATGTGACCCTGGGAAAGTAATTAAAGTTTTCTGAGCCCCAGTTTCTTCATCTACAAAATAAAGGTAATCATAGCATCTACCACACAATGTTATTATAAGGACAAAATTAAATAAGATAGGCAAAGCCTTTTACAAATCTTGAAGTGTTATATAAAGAATAGCTGTTATTATTATTATTGTATTTATATAAAGAAACTGAAGCTCATAAAGATTAAGTGACTTGATTAAGGTCACACAAGTTAAATAGAAAAAAGCAAAAATTATTCATGCTCAATAAAACAAATTCTCTGAGTTGTAATGAAAGCTTGGACTTTGTTAGCCATGGGTATAGAGGATAGAGGAGAAATAATGAGACATAGTTGAGGTGTTTATGCAACTTGAAGTGAGAGCATTTGGTAAGCATTTGAATATGAGAGATGAAGGAAAGAAATAAAAATAGCATGAAGAATTCTGCTGTATGATACCCTAGAGAACAGCTTTTTCAATGGTAAAAATACTTATATATACAAATGCTCATTTAATAAATGTATATTATATAAATGTGTCTCTATACATACATGTTTATATTTGTACATGTATACATTTGTGTATGTGTTGTTGGTGTTCAGTCATTTCAGTCCTATCTGATTCTTTATGACCCTATTTGGGGTTTTCTTGTTAAAGATACTGAAGTGGTTTGCTATTTCCTTCTCCATTTCCAGCTCATTTTTATGGATGAGGAGCCGAGGCAAACAGAATAAAGTGACTTGGCCAGTGTCTCACAGTGACTTGGCCAGGGTCTCACAGCTAGTAAGTGTCTGAGGTCTGATTTGAATTCAGGAAGAATCATCGTCCTTACTTCAGGCCCACCACTCTATCTGCTTCAACACCTAGATGCCCAGTGTGTGTGTGTGTGTGTGTGTGTGTGTGTGTGTGTGTGTGTGTGTGTGTGTGTGTAATTGCCTATTTGGAGTACATTGATTTTTTTTTTCAATCAGTGAGCCTAGGTCTTGGATTTTTTTTATTTGGAAACAGGGGCCTCAACAGAAGCTTATTGCACTCCTGAGAAGGGGTTACAATAAAGTTATGATAAAGTTAAAATAATTTTAATTTATTATAATTATGACCCCATGAAAATATTATCAACAAAACAATAATAGAAATAGCTAATGTTTGTATAAGGCTTACTATGTGCTGTACAAATATCATCTTATTTGATCCCAACAACAAACCTAAGAAATAGGTGCTGTTATTTTACCCATTTTACAAATGAGAAAACAGAAGAAGCACTCAAGCATCTAACAGTGTTTTACTGAAGTCAAGGTGTTACAATATTTACTAAATCAACAATAAAATAAAAATTAGTTATTTGGACTATTTAGTAGTAGTGGTGGTGATGGTGTCAGTAGCTAGTGGTAGTAATAGCAATCGAAGTAGCAGTAACCGTAGCAGCAGCAGCAGGAGTAGGAATGGGAGTAATGGCAGGAAAAAAAAAAAAAGCAAGCCTTAATCTGCTCTCCAAATCCATCACCTCTCTGTTATGTTTTATCATGAATCCTCTGTAATTGCGGCTGCTCGTAGTACTGATCAGAGTTCTTAAATCCTTCAAAGTCCTTTACAATATTGTTGTTGAGTAAATGTTTCTCCTGTTTCTGATCACTTTGCATCATTTCATAGAAGTCTTCTCAGATTTCTCGGAACCCATCTCCATCATTTCTTGTATTCTATCATATTAATATGCCATCAGTTCTTAAGCCATTCCCTACTTGATGGACACTACCTCAGCTTTCAGTTCACTGTCATCACAAAAAAGGTTTTTTATTTTTTTTTCCTCTTCAAAGTTTTTGGAATATAATCCAGGTAAAATATCCCTAAGTCAAAGGATAGGTGCAGTTTGATAACTTTGAAGGCAAATGTCCAAATTGTCTTCCAGAATGACCGGACTAGGAGGGCAGCTAGATGGCGCAGTAGATAGAGCACTGGCCCTGGATTCAGGAGAACCTGAGTTCAAATCCAGCCTCAGGCACATCCACTTACTAGCTGTGTGACCCTGGGCAAGTCACTTAACCCCCATTGCCAAACCAAAAACAAACAAAAACAGAATGACTGGACTAGTTCATAGTTCTATCAATATTACATTGCTGTACCTTTTCCCCATATTCCTTTTACCATTTTTCATTTTCTGATGGGTGTTAAGTAGTACCTTAGAGTTGTTTTCATTTGTATTTCCCTAATTATCAGTTATTTAAAACATTTTTTTCAGATGGTTGTTGATAACTTGAATTTCTTCCTCTGAAAATAGTCTGTTCATATTCCTTGACTATTTATAAATTGAGGAATGGTTCATATTCTTATACATTTGAATCAGTTCCCCATATATCTTAGAAATGAGATCTTTACCAAAGAAAACTAGATGCAAAGATTTCCCCCTCCCCCCAATTCTTGGTTCTTTTTAAATGTTAACTGATTTTTTTTCTTGTGCACAAACTTTTAAAGTTTACATCATCAAAAATGCACACTTTACCTCCTGTGAACATCCCTATGTTTTGTCAAGTGATAACGTTTTCCACTGTCCATAGATCTGACAGATAATTTTTTTTCCCATGTTTCTCTAATTTGTTTATGTTGTCATCCTTTCTGTCTAAATCACATAATAATTTGGAGCTTATATTTGTGTAAGATATTGGTTTATACCTAGTCTCTGCCAGATTGCTTTCCAGTTTCCTGTTTGGTTCAATATTTGTGACTCTTGGATTTATCACACACTAAGTCACTGTGCTCATTTATTTCTGTATACTGTGTTTCTAATCTATTTCACTTATTTTACCCTAAGCCAAATTGTTTTGATGATTAGCTAGCTAGGTGGCATAGTAGGCAGAGTGCTGGACTTGGAATCAAGAAGATCTGAGTTCAAATCCAGCCTTAGACACTTACTAGTTTGTGACCCTGGGCAAGTCATTTAACATTTATTTGCTTCAGTTTCCTCATTTGTAATATGGAGATAATAATATCACCTGCTTCCCAGGGCTGTTGTGTCTATCAAGTGGGATTAAACTCGTAAAGGACTTAGGACAGTGTCTTTCACATGGTAGACGTTATATAGATATTAAGTAGTTAGTAGTAATGGTGGTGGTGGTAGCAGTAGTAGTTAAAAAACAAGTGTCTAGTCACTAGACACTTGCAACATTCACTCAGTTAATTTTGCCAGGGGAAGTGCATAGCAAACAGTAGCAGTCAGAGTGTGGGACATGGGGCCAGGAAGAATTGCCATTGCTATTTCCCTACCTGTATGGCCATGGGCAACTTACTCAACCATTTTGAGACACTGGAAAATTTCAGAGAGATTCTTATCCTCACTGTGCTTCAAGTAAATCTCTCAGATTAGAAATTCATGACAGGATTTGTATTGGCATAAGGAGTTCACACACTGACAAAAATCACAGATCTTTTAGGTATTAACATCCTTGTAGCTAATGAGCTGGACTACTTGTATAGTGCTAAGGTGATATTTTCTTGTCACTCCAAGTGAACAGTTGATAAGTACTTAAAAAATATTCATATCCAGTACGTTCAGTCAATAAAATCTTAAGTGTTCTATGTGCCATTTGAGGTCAGGACTGAGGTGGAGTCGAGACACACGCTTTTGCCAAAGGACCTGCCAGACCATAGTGCTAGGAGAAAACAAAAGGTGTAATTGGGCAATTACCAGCTGAGCCTCTGAACCAAAGAGTAAATGGTGGCATGAGCCAGAAATCAAAGCATAGATGATTACAGAGAGATTACATAACCAGGTAAAAAGCAAAAGAACTATACCAGATTTCTAAGCCTAATTAGGATAGATGGGAGACATACCACAGCAGGATAGGACTTGAGGCAGGTGTGGGTGAGGCAAAAGAAAAAGCAGTGACTGCCAAGGAAACAGTTTGCTTTGTCCTTGTCTCTGCATCTTCCTAATGTCAAAGATTTTTTCTGTTGTTGTTACTTATTGGCTAAATCTACTCCTTAAGTGATTAGCAAGTATAAGCCACAGGATCCATGGCAATAATCCACCTTTTAGATCTTCCCAGGTCCTTGAGGCTTCAGTATAGTGTAACTTTGTTAGTGGCAACTTTTTTTTTGGCTCCAGGATACACATGTTTTGGGTAGACTCCCAGGATCTTTCCTCAGGCTCCTATCTCTCCCAATTTAAAAAATACTCAAGATGACTTTGATGATTTTGATAGCCCAAGACTACTTTTTACCTACACATCGTCCTATCTATTTAAAGTCATCAGGAAGAGAATGGGAGTTGAATTCCCAAAATAAAAGTAAATAGGTTATGGTGTGCTGGTAAATGTTTGCCACCAGTTTCCCTGAAAAAAAAAATGTATGTGTGTATACACATATATATGTATATGTATACACACATACTATTTTTGGTGAGTTTACCTTCCAAAGAGTGCCTTTATTTCAGATATATATATATATATATATATATATAATATATATATATTTATATATATATATATTATATATATATATATTATATATATATATATATATGTATGTATATGTATATGTGTGTGTGTGTGTATGTGTATGTGTGTGTATATATGAACATACACTTTTAAAATTAATCCATATTAGTAATGTTTTCTCAAGGTTAGACAATCAACACCTATTTTTGTAGCAACTACCCATGTCTGAAGTGTAAATTCTCACACTGAAAACATAACAATTGGTATCTATTTAGATCTGGCTCTATCAGACCTCTGTACAGGGATCCATGGAAAACTGGGTGCATCTATACCAAAACTAAAAATTTTTACTAAGTGGCCATAGACCTCATCACCTTATAACTGGGACCAATCCTACCACTCATTCAAATGGTTTTTTATAGCTTTGATCCATCTAAAGGTCTCTGCGTCAAGTTAAACCTGATCCCTGATGTGTAATACCTCTCAGGTCATTTGGTAACATCCACTCATTGCTCTTCTATGGCTTTGGATCTTCACAATGTGAGTCTGTCAAGCAAAGTAGCTTGTAGGATTATCTTGTTGGTAGGTAGTGTGTTTAGCACTTCTGATTCTATTCCAGGGTGTGGTAACCAAGTTTTATTTGGATAGAACAGTGAATTACCAGAAAGACTTCAGGAAGCTCTTCATTGCCTTGTTACTTCAAATATCAGAGAGTAGTAGGAAGAGAAATGGACTGAGTTAGAAGGTGCGTGTTAGTGACATTGTCCAGCGGACTTGCTCTGTAATTTTGTTTCCTTTTCTATAAAATGGGAATAAAAAACTTACTTCTCTAGCATAATTATTGTGAAGATAACATGAAATAATAAATGTGAAGGCATCTGGTAAGCTGCAAAGTCCCATAGAAACGTGTCATTGTTAATTCATATGATATGAACCACATGGGAATATATGACAAAAATAACAAAAAAGAATCCACTTTACATGAAAGTGTGATTGCAAATAGTTCTATTGCATAGTGAGAGTTATAGTATCCCATTTCAGGCAATTATTTTCTTCAGCCATAACTATAAGGTGGATTACTGATTTAATGAGCCATTTCTTTCTTCCATATAACATTACTACAATATTTCCTCAAAGGCAAGAGTAACACAACCCAATGTATAGTACGTATCACTGTATCTTAATTAAAATGCAGCATATAAGAAAATTTATCAATTTGGCACTTAAAGCCCCCCCCAATTTAAACTTTCTTGACTTATTTCACATATGGATTTCACCTTATGCATTCTATTATTTAGCCAAATTGGTTTGTTTGCTATTCTCTGCATACAACTTTCTATGTGTCTTATACATATATTAATAGAGGCTGTCCCTATGTCTAGAATGCTCTCCTTCCTAAAGCTCTTCCTGTTAGAAATCATAGTGCTATTCCTGATTTAACTCAGGTGCCACTTCCTTCATAAGACATTTCATGTTTCATCCAGTAAATGCTCCCTACACACAACCAAATTTATTTTGTATTTACTTTTTTGTGAAAATAATCAGTTAACAGAAGGCTTAAAGGTTTCAATCGTGAGGTTTGGGAACATTCCAAAGTGTCCTTGTATCCTTAGCACATAGAACAGGATCTTAAACAAAGTGGGTGTTTAATAAAGTACTTGTTTAATTTAACCAAATTAAATTGAATTACCCAGATAAAGTAGGTAAAAAATCCATCAAAAATGATTTTTAATAATTCAGGGAAACATAATTTGGGTATAAATTATTAAGTAATCAAAATCTTCCAATTTACTGTATATGTATGAAACCATACTTTTATATATAGCTTCATGTTGTGTTATACTCTGATTTTTTCCTATTAAATAATTTATCATTTCATTTTTTCAATATTACAGGAAATTTTCAATTATGTATAAGTAGATTATCAGTGACTGAATCCTTTCTGCCATTGACCTGGGTCCTAGGAAGTATAACTGCATAAGAATATACTCCATATTGACTAGGTACTGAAAAGTTTAGTATGTACCTGAACATACTCTTGCTTTGGGATTTTGGGTAAATGAGAAGTTACTTTTCCAAAACTTGTGATAAATGCATAGTCTAGTTCAGTTTTGTAAGCCATACCTATTTATATGTGGAAGGAAGAACAGAAGTAACTTATACTATACTACTTTGAAGATTTGGCTAACAGTTCAATTGTTATCTCTTATTTATACCAAAAATGTAGAAAATGTGTTTCCCATAAGCTGCTTGATTTCAGTTCATAATGAGAACTGTGATACTAGAGAAGGACTAAAGAGTTTTTTTAAGATGTTAAAGAATTATAAAATCAAGTGAACATATTACACTGGATATGTATATGGTATGTGTATATATGTAGTTACCATGGTTCTAATTAATATACATGTGAGTACATACATATATACATATATACACAAACATATATACGTATAGTCTATAGAAATCTATCTACTTTAATTCATTAGCAAAGAAATAATCCAAGACACAAAAACAATATAGAATACCTGCTAATGGAATTTAAGCATTATAAATTATAAATGTAAGTAAACTATAGTAAATGCATGCTTGGTGCATATCTACCTGTGTTGGACACTTGAGTGAGGAAAGGTGCTGGGTGCCAGAAATTTTCTGATCAATTTGGTGAGTTTACCTTCCAAAGAGTGCCTTTATTTTAGACCTTTGATTGTTTATACCTCTCTCACTGTAAAGTATAGACATGCTCACTGACAGCTTGTTAAGAACAAAACAAATACAGAAAAACAAACAACTCTTATTTATGCCTCAATGGTTGGAGCCCAAGTAGAATCAATCCATTGAGTTACAGCTGCTCCAGTGTCTGTTAGGTGATAGATTTCGATGACCTGGTTTATTCACAAATGTGTTTATCTTGGTCCCTCTAAGGATAGACTGTTGGGATGAACTACTTTTTTTTGTAAACAAACCTGTAAAAGTCAACCTACTCATATGATCAGGCGTTTTTTTGTTTGTTTTGTTTTGTTTTGTTTGCCTTTTGCCCATATTTCTTGTGTCCAGGTATCATTAATGGATGCCTTTGGGGTAGGGGGACATGTATTAATCTCCTACTATGTGCCAGACACTGTTCTAAATATGCTAAAACAAATTTTTATCTTATTTGATCCTTACAACAATGCTGTGAAATATGTGTTATTACTCCCATTTTAAAACTGAAGACATGAGGCAAATTGATATTAATTTACTCAGCTTCAACAGCTAGTAAATGTCTGAGGCCAGATTTAAACTCAGGTCTTCTTGACTCTAGGCCCAGAACTCACTCTATATACTGTACCACTTTGCTGCATGCGCTATGCAACAAATTTCTGAAGACAGGTCAGGGACCAGAGAATTTAGAGTACACTTTCCAAAGCAAGACACGACAGTAGGTAAGGCAGCAGTATGATATTACTATGCCTAGCAGAAATACATCTAGTAGAGGCTGACATGTATTTGTAGTCTTGAACTGAGAGGGGAGTTCATGAACAATGTCATTCTTCAATTCCTGTCTCTTACTTATATGTCCTAGGCAATGTGGAATATAGACCAGAATTTGGGCCAGAACCTAGACTTCTAACCAAGAAAAGAGAGTTCTTATTCAGTGTTAGTCTTACAGATTGTCCTGATTAACCCATGGCATTAAGGACCAGAAAATATGTCCTTTTCTCTCTATTACCATGAGTTATTCAGATAGCACGGAATCAATGGAACGGTATCTGACTATCCAGCAGCCCAAAGCATGCCTTCTAGGGAGAACAAATAATACTGTGTGGTATTAAAAGTCATATTAGATGGTGTAGGACCCTGTTGAAGAGAGGAAAATTCACATGAAATATCAGGCATTGGTCTCTGGGAAACTCAAGTTCACTTTCTTTCTGAGGGGAGTCTAAGCCATGGGTGGCATTGAACTGGAAGGACTTTACAATCTTGGTGGAATAGTAGGACTCATGAAATAGGAGGAAAATTACGTTGATTTCTTGATGTGATTTCTTTATGTGTTTACTATGTCTGCTTAAGTGTTTCTGTGAGCCCTTTGTATCTTTTGTAATTTCCATGGAGTGATATAAAGGCTGTCACATGCCTAATGTACATCAGTTACCTTGAGTGCTTACAGGGAAGTAGGAACTATTACCCACATATGCAGAGACACAAATTATACACAGGTGATATTCAGAGATTTCCCAGAGTGAATGGAAGGGCATCAAATTAAAACAGATAAGCCAATACTCAGTATGACACCCTGTCTGGGTGACCTCAGAATTTGGCACCCTAGGGAAATGAACACATTTATATATCATTAATATTGGTTAAATCTTATAAAAAAGAAAAAAAAACTTACAAAACTGAGTGAGTTTATTCTAACTGAAAAGCTTACGACAAGTAGCAATGGTGTTTTATTGCTTTAATGGGGATAATAGTAAGTTCCCACTAATAATTCAAGGATGGTTGGAAATTTATGATGTCTCCAAGGTGAATGGGATTCTAAATTCAATTTATTTAAGCTTGTCTTGAAAAGGAATAATGAAGAAGATAAATTTTGTCAATTAAGAAGCAATAAAGACTTTGAAAAAACACTACAGATAAAAAAGGAAGTAAATTTGAATGGTCTATAGGTTAGTAGATCCAGATGTCAGAGAACTAACTAGGGTTTTAAAGTGCTTGGGTTCTGGCTACCAAATAACTAAAATTGTGGGCAGAGGCTTTGCATAGGGGATTTGTCCTGTGAGTCAGGCCTGTATTCAAGTTCTATCTCTAGCACATGTTACCTGTCTGTCTCATCACAGGCAAGCCTCTTAGCTTCTCAAGGCCCTAGGAAATTTTCTAAAATTATAAGTTAGAGAGCAGATGCTGAGGGAATTTTATAATTTTGAATTTCCTGTACCAATTAAATCATTAACCTAATCCAAAATCCTGATTTTAGCACTAACAAAATCTAGTATATGTCTGGGTATTTTGAACCCAGAACTCTGCAACCAATAAGTCTGTGTAGGATAAAGGGGTTTCATGGTTATCACTCTACACTTCAAGAAAAGGAAATGTATTAAAAAGAAAATGCAGTATTAATCTGTAAGATCTGCTGTCCTCACAAAGTGTTATGTGTTCCTTTACTTTGTAGTACATAAGATAATGTAGAAGATGACATAGTTGGCCAGGAACTTATTAATCCTTCTCGTAGCACAGAGTAATTATCTCATCCAGTGAATTATTCATCATTTGAAAGTAGCTTCTAGTGTGAGTCTAACTGATGGCTACCAAGAAAGCTAGTTATGAGCTCCAACTATGTTTCAGCTCTATTTTTCATGCAAAATTAATTGCTTTCTATATAGTAAGTGGTTAATAACTGTTTGAAGAATAAATAGGAACAAAATAATAAATGTCCATTCCTGTGTTAGGTGCTATAGGAGGTACAAAAGAATTGGACAAAATCATCCTTACTTTCAAGATGCTTTCAATCTACTTAGACTAAACATGGAAAAAGTAAATAAAAATTCGAAGGCAACAGAAAATCTGTGAAATAATTTAAATGTTGACTATTCATAAATTCTGAGAAAATTCAAAATAGAATAAACACCATTTAGAGTAGACGTAGTCAAAGCTTCAAGGAAGATGCAATTCTTGCCTAAAACATTCAGCAAGCATCATATGCAATGAGGACAAGCTAGAAGCATTTCCAAAAAGATTGGGGGTGAAATAAGGATGTCCATTATATCATCACTGTTGTTCAATATGGTACTAGAAATGTTAGCTTTAGCAATAAGAGAAGAAAAAGAAATTGAAGATATTAGAATAGGCAAAGAAGAAACAAAGCTATCACTCTTTGCAGATGATATGATGGTATACTTAGAGAATCCTAGAGAATCACCAAAAAGTACTTGAAATAATAAACAACTTCAGCAAAATTGCAGGCTATAAAATAAGCCCGCATAAACCACTGGCATTTCTATATATTACCAACAAAGCCCAACAGCAAGAGATAGAGAAATTCCATTTAAAGTTACTGTAGACATTATAAAATATTTAGGAGTCTACCTCCCAAAACAAACTCAGGAACTGTATGAACACAATTACAAAACACTTTTCACACAAATAAAATCAGATCTAAACAATTGGAAAAACACCAGTTGTTCATTGGTAAGCCAAGCTAATATAATAAAATTGACAATTCTACCTAAGCTAATTTACTTATTCAGTGCCTTACCAAACTGCCAAAAATTTATTTTATAGAGCTACAAAAAAAGCAGGAAGATTCATTTGGAAGAATAAAAGGTCCTGAATATCAAGGGGACTAATGAAAAGAAGTGCTATGGAAAGTGGCCTAGGTGTTGTAGATCTTAAATTGTATTATAAAGCAGCAATAATCAAAAGTACTTGGTACTTGGCTAAGAAATAGATTGATGGATCAGTGGAATAGGTTAGGTACACAAGACACAGAATATAGTAATCTACTGTTTGATAAACCCAAAGACCCCAGCTTCTTGGATAAGAACTTACTATTTGACAAAAACTGCTTGAAAAACTGGAAAAGAGTATGGCAGAAACTAGGCATATACCAAAATCTTGAACACTATACCAAAATAAAGTCAAAATGAGTCCACGATTTAGATCTAAAGGCTGGCACTATAAGCAAACTGGGAGAGCAAGGATTAGTTTGCCTGTCAGATTTATGGAGAACAGAAGAATTTATGACCAAACAGGAGATAGAGAAAATTTTGAAATGCAAAATAGATAATTTTAACTACATTGAATTGAAACGGCTTTGCGCAAAACCAATGAAAGCAAGATTGAGAAGATTGGGAGGGAAGCAGAAAACTGGGAAAGAATTTTTACAACCAGTGTCTCTGATAAAGGCCTTATTTCTAAAATATATAGAGAATTAAGCCAAATTTATAAGAATATAAGTCATTCCTCAATTGATAAATGGTGAAAGGATATAAACAGGCAATCTTCAGTGGAAGAAATGAAAGTTATCTATAGCCATATGCAAAAGTGCTCTAAATCACACCTGATTAGAGTAACACAAATTAAACAACTCTGAGGTACTACATCACACATATTAGATTGGCTACCATGACAGAAAAGGAAAATGAAAAATATTGGAGAAGATGTGGGAAAGTTGGAACACTAATGCATTGCTGTTGGAGTTATGAAATGATCCAACCATTCTGGAGAGCAATTTGGAACTATGCCCAAAGTGCTATAGAACTGTGCATACCCTTTGATGCAGCAATACCTTTGCTAGATCTGTATCCTGAGAGATCATCGAAAAGGGGAAAGTACCCACAAATGTAAAGATATTTACAGCAGCTAGTTTTGTGGTGGCAAAGATTTGGAAATTGTCGGCATGCCCATCAATTGGGGAATGGCTTAACAATTGTGGTATATGAATGTAATGGAATACTATTGTGCTGTAAGAAATGATGTAGAGGTAGTTCAGAAAAACCTAGAAAGACTTATATATGCACTGATGCTTAGTAAAGTAAGTAGAACCAGGAGAACTTTGTGCACAATAACAGCAACACTGAGTGATGATCAACTATGATAGATTTAGCTGTCCTCAGCAATACAATGATCTTAGACAATTCTAAAAGACTTGTGATTGAAAGTGATAACTACATCCAGAGAAAGAACTATGAAGTCTGAATACAGATCAAAGTATAGTATTTTCTTTTTTTGTTTGTTTTTTCTTTCACAATATGACGAATGTGGAAATATATTTAACATGATTGTACATGCATAATTTATATCAGATTGCTTGTCTTGGGGAGGAGGGAGGGAGCGAGCAAGCAGAGGGAGAGAGAAAAATTTGGAACTCAAAATCTTACAAAAATGAATGTTGAAAACTATCTTTACATGCAATTGGAAAAAATACTATTAAATGCTAAAAAAAGAAAAAAGAAATTTACATGATAGTTTATTGTATATTTGAAAGGAATAATAAGTTGTACTTAGCAGATTTGTAGTTTCACGTACAATCATCTTTTTTTATTGTACTATTTCATGGAAATTCTTTTTTATTCCATAACTATGTATTAAGGCAAAAAAAATAAATAAATAAAAAGGGAAAAAAAGATTTGTATGGAGACCTGTGCACCAAAAAAAAAAGAAAGAAAATAATTTATTAAGGAAAATTGCCCTGAAGTTTTAAAACAAGAGGGTAAAGTAGAAATAGGAAAAAAATCCACCATTCACCACCTGAAAGAGATACTAGTAACTTAAAATGAGTTGAAGATCCTTCCCAGATATTTAGAGGAGGAAAAAAAGAAAAGAAAACTTGATACAAGTTAAATTGAACATTCAGGGGTAAATAATGTATGAAAGTTAAAATGAGGGTAAATGGAATAAACTTAGCATGAGTTTGCACGGGTAAGTAGAGTCTTGTAAAATGGCATACAGAAGTGAGCAACACCCCAGTACACCTACTGGAAAAATCTCAGTTTATGCTAAATTGTCTTAGGCTCAAATGGCACTGCCTGGACCAAAGTTAAAAGTCATATCTAGCCTCGATACCCCTAAGTTCAACCACTATGACCAGAAAAAAGGAGTTTTTGGGTAGGCAGCATGGCAAAGTATATGGAATGTTTGATTTGGAGTATGGAAGACTTAGCTTTTAATTAATTCTAATTCATTTCTTATCTGTGTGACCCTGGGCAAGTCACTTAAACTCTCTGAGTTTTGGATGTTTTATCTCTAAAATGAGGATTATAATAACAACTACTTCACTGGGTTGTTGCATGGACCACATGAAATAAAATTTATGAAGCTTTTGCAAACCTCAAAGTGCTATATAAATAAAAATTTATTGTTATGCTTATTATTACAACCATCCTATTAATCATCATCACCTGTTTATTGGGCTAAACTTAAAGCCAATATTCTCCTTGGATCTTAATTTGTTGAGCATCAGAGCAAATAGATTTGTATGCAAGGGTGCAGCTTGTCACTTTTGCTTTCAAAACTAAAGGCAGTGTTAGTTATTACAAGTGTTTACTTGCTTCATTCCTCTCCTTCATAGCCAATTCATAGCTGAGCTTCAATGACGGACTTAATACAAGATATATAATCCATATCTGTCTATCTGATTGATTATCTGATTTTCTTGGTATTTTAATCATGCAGATTCTAATTGGTAATTATAAACCTAACCTTATGTTACTTTTATAACATATCCTGGTTTCTCAATTTGAGTTTCAGTGATTCAACTAAAGTCCTTAAATATTCAGTCTTCATAATTTGTATCTTGGAAGTAAAATCGTTCAGATTCATGTCGAGTTATACTTTAATTGTCATTTTAGTAGTTAGAATGAAAACATATATATGGACATTCTTTGATTTGTGCAGGAGGTTTCTTAGTCTGATAGTATCACTGAATTTTTAGGGGGAAGTACAGCTAGTTATACTTTAAAATAAGATACTATAAAAGCATGCATAACAATGGAATGTAATATTCATTCATGTATGCATTATTCTGCATAATTAATGGCCATTAGAGAAAAAAAGGCCTCTCATATTAATAATGGTGATAAAATTATAGCAGTCTTCAGAAGAACTTACTTCCCGGTGCCTAGGTGCTAGCACAACTCTGAGTTAATAAATAGTCCAAAAATGAGGTGTCAAGAGGCTACAACTGACTACCCCAGATTAAATAACCTTCAAACAAGAACCTGATTGATGTGCCTCAAAAGGCAATCAGTGCTGGAGTGAAAGAACAAAAAAAGACAATAGATATGCAACTCCATGTAAATAAATCAGGCACTTAAGAATTTCCCCTTTTAAAATGAATTAAAAGGAGGTAAGGAAAATGACAGGAGAGAAATAGGAATTTATATTTAATGCTAGTCACACTGAAAAGGCTGAAAAGGCTGGTTGTCATCTTTTATGAAAAATAAAATAAAATAAAATGTGAAAAACAGGTGATCTTTCCTTTCTGTCTCATTGTAAAACACAATCTCACAGGACAATTACTAACTTCAGTAACAGCTACTACTGTTGTTGCTGTTAGGAGCACTCCTCCTGACCATCAGCACAACACACTTTGCTCTTTGAAGCAATCTCCTCGGTAAGTCACAGTAAAGACTGATCATCCTACAAAATCTTAGGGAGCTCCAATTCTACCCTGTTACCCTACACTCTTAAGAATGATTTCAAAACATTATTACCATAAACAGCTTACTTGGACTCAAAGAACGTTAGAAATTAAATCTCCCATACACACACTTAGGCTAAGTGGAAGAACAATGTCCCTAGCACGCAAAAATTTTAATCAATAATCAACTTACTTGGCTCTATGAATCTTCTTTTATTCAAGGCAGATGCAAGAAGAATATTAGATATGAACAAATGGACATTTAGCTGCATTCATACTATATTGCATTTAAAAACTACATTTTTACCAAATGTCCTTGCTTGGTTTTCTTTTTTCATTTGAATACTGCTTCAAAATGATTACATGCATTCAGATTATAAAAATTTGTCACACATCATTGTCACCTGTAACATACAACATCCCTCCTCCCCCCACCAATTCAGCACCCTACCACTTCTTCCAAGTACTTGTCAAAACATTTGCCCTCAAAGCAATTCTTGGAAACTTCTCCAAGGCCACTGTTAATAACCCAGTAATTGGTAATTTTTTGGACATTTTTCCCTGTGTTTCACCTCTCAGAGACAATGCACATATTATTTTCTTTCTACTTCCTTCCTTCCTTTTTTTTTTTTAGCTATAAAAAGAACCTCATTCTGACTTTGTGCCAGGTAGGTCCTACAACAACCAAGCAATAGATTTTGCAATGTTTTAAGAGATTTTTTTTTCTGCTTCCTCCAGTTTCTTTTCAATCTATAGTCCTCCCTTTCGCTTTCTTTTTCATTTATGTTTTTCTTTATTAGATTCCAATAGGGAATGATTCATTAGAAGCAGGTTTTCATTAATATTTCATGGAATGATTTATAGAAAAATGTATTAGCATTAAAGTTTTTTTAAACTGCTGCAAACCAGAGAATTAAATATCACCAAGAAAATGTGCACTGTCTCTCTGTAGGTGAGTTTCTACCTTATTAGTTTATCTCCCCAAACTAAAAGTAAAAAGCAACGAAAATACTAGTTGTGGGGTTTTTTTTCCTTTTGGATCTGTGGATGAACTCATGCCAAATGTGTCTACATCACTTAATTTCAAATGATACTCATGAATGGGAAGTCATCCAAAAAAGCACCTAGAAACCCTTTATGTATCTCCTGAATTGAAAACATTATGTGTCTCCATCCTATTTTAAGTAGAGAAAATGTGCCTGTTATACTGTTTTCTGTAGAACCTCTCAAAAGAGAGGAACAGTTTTGTGAAGGGTTATCTTCTTTCCGCATTTAGTAAAACAAGTGTTCCCAGATGTGATGAAGATAATTAGACGGAATCAGTTTTTAAAAGAACAGTTTTATAATCTTGGGGTGAGGGGTGGAGATGTGGCTCTTTGGGAAGAGAATAAGATATAATTGCTGTCAACAGATGCAATACTCAAAGACCACTGTGTGTGTTGAAAAATAAGGGTTGTTTGGCTTTTTTGCCTGTTTTCCCACAGCCCTTCCAGCATTTGTCATTTTCTTTTTTTGTCAAATTTGTCAGTCTCATGGGTAGGAATGGAAACTTCAGAGCTTTTTTTTAGTTTGTATTTCCATAATTGTTAGTGATTTAGAACATTTTTTATTATAGCTATGGATAGCTTAGATGTATTCCTCTGAAAACTGCTGATCCATATCCTTTGTTTTCTATTTCTTTAAAAATCACTTTAAGCTTACTCATAGTGTTCTGGGAGGTCTACTTTAGATGTTCTTCACTAATGAGGCTGGTTTTCAGTCCCAAGTCATTTTAAGAATATGGTTTCCTTAACAGGACCTTTACCATTATAATAAAAAAATTAATGTTGCCATAATTATTGATGAAGCCAAAGAAAATAATGAATTTTCTTTCTCTCTTTCCAGTACTTTTAAGACAGATTGGTGATTTGAGAATTGGTCATTCCGTCAAAGATATATATGACCCAACAACTGAAAGGGAGGTGTAAGGTTTATAAGTAGGCTTGATGTATTTCCAACATTTACATAGAAATTGCATAAATAATACTATTTGGGTAATGTATGGTCACAAAAGTATAAGGAGGGAAAGTTAAGTCAGATGGGTAACCCTAATATTGCACACCCATGTAAAATTAAAAAAAAAAAACCTAGAGGAATGTTTCCAGCATATTAGATGGATCACCTAATGAAGGATCTAATGGAGCTTAGGGAGACCTGTTGAGAGGATATAAATGGGTTCTTATCTGCAACAAAGTAAGTCCATGTATATATAACAAAAATACAAATAATATCTCTGATGTTTCTAATCTCAGAAAGTAAATATATTTGTAATCAATGTGATTAGTTATGTAGAAATTATCTGCTATAAATTGAAATTAATATATCAGCTAACATGCATGTATTAAATCATCTGCTATGTGGTAGGTACCAAGTTGTTCATGTTATTTTAAAACTGGGTCTCCCCATCTCCTCTAGGCCTAAAGTACAGGGACTACTCACGGGTTTGATTCCACTACTAATCAGAATTGTAAATTTTAACCTTCTTCATTTAATATCTGGTCTGGTCTGGTCTGTTGCTCCTTGGGAAGCTGGTTTAGCCCACTGCTTCTCAGAATTCCAAGTTTAAGAGATCCACCACCTACAGCTCCCCCAAATGATTAGAATTACTAGAACGTACCATCACTCCCAGAAACTAAATTGTCTGTATGTATGTAAGTACATGCATATATGTGTGTATATGTCTATATATAGCACATATTTTAATAAATATGTGTATGTGAAAAATCAGTTAAATGCCTCTTTGTGGAGTGCTCAACGTCATTCAGTGAATGACAGAAAGAATACAGGGGCAGCTAGGTGGCACAGTGGATAGAGCACCACTCCTAAAGTCAGGAGGACCTGAGTTCAAATCTGGCCTCGGACCAAACATTTCACACTGGCTGTGTGATCCTGGGAAAGTCACTCAACCTCAATTGCCTAAAAGTAGAAAAAAATTAAAAAATTGGAAAAAAAAAAAAGAAAGAATACAACTTTTCACCATTTTCAACCCAGATGCAAATTCCATAGTACCAACAAATGAAGGCTAGGGCCATTTGAAATGATGCTGTACTGGCATATCTAAATCAAATTTTATTAGTTGTACACTGACAAAAATGAAATTATCCCTATGTAAGCTCTATAGCATTTATTAGTAACCTTGGGCGCTTGTGGTGCTCTGCTCCCAAGCAATGTGCTGTCATTGCAGTTTGGTATAACACATACTATTCAAGTTAAAGATATCTATTTCTCAATCTCTATTCATATACCTCCATTTGAACTACATTTGACTAGTTTTAACTATATCAATTTCTCTATTGGCAGACCCATTCTGCTTATATGAGGCTCCATTCATTATAGCTTCTTAGTTGGTGCTCACACTTCTTCATTTAATATTATTTTCCTGCAGAAACTGATAGTTTGAAGAGCAATCTTAAAGAATGAGTATAACTACTGATACAGCAGATGCCTCATAAAATTAACTCATATTGCTTTTCTGTGACCTCTGTCAAGGAAATAACACTCAAATCCAAGTCAGCATGAACAGCTGTAGAGACTGCTGTTAGATAATAATGACCCACTCTCCCAAGGGTAGTGCCCAAGAATGAGGGAATTGTGGTCAGCACATAGTATATGTGATTAATGTCAAAATAACTCAGAAAGTTTGGCTTCAAACATAGAAATGAAACACCATGGGTCATAAAATTGAACTTTCTCTATAATAGTTAAATATTAAATTACGTGTAGGAGGTTATTGAAATTATTTTTATAAAAACAATTATCTTCATTCTTTTTTTAAGGTTTTAAAGTACATTTTAAGTATTTATATACTATCATTTTATAACCATAATGTGCACTCCAGACACATTCAATCTCCCAAACTTGAAAACTTCTCTTCAGATAAAAATATTACCAGCAAAACACTTTCGATTTGAAATTGTTTTTAGAAAATACGAGATGAGAAGGAAGCCCGGCCACTTTCTCTTTCTTAAAAGGAACCCTAGCCCAAATTCCATAATCAGAGTATACATAATTGTGCCTACGTGACAGCCTTAATGAAGAGACTTTTTGGGAGTGGGAAACAATGGAATTAAGGATTTGACAGTTTCAAAAAAGAAAATTATAATAGCAACTATTTGTACAGTGCTTTATGGTTTGCAAAGCATTATACATGTTATTTCATTTTATCCTCATAGCAAACACGTAAGGTAGTTACTGTTGTCCTCATTTTACAAATAAGGGAACTGAGGCTGAGATCTCAGGTGACTTGCTCAAGGTCACACAGTTAGTCAGTGAGATAAGATTTGGCTAACTCTAAGTCCAGCATTCTTATCCACTATACTACTAGAAGGCACTGAAAATATATCTAGATATGAATACACACACACACACACACACACGAACAATAATGTAAATACAAAGAATCATTACAAAGCAACAAGAAGTGAATTTGTGAAATTCTAAAATCTCAGGTTGTTCTTAAAGAATATAGTTGAAATGTTAAACCTTATCCTTTCTCCTCTGCATGAAGGGTTCATGGGTTTGGATGATTATATGTCAGGGTTTTTTATATATTAATTATTTTTTGTAAGTTTCTCCCATTAGTTTTTCTTTTGAAAAATATTATAAGGGATGACTCTGTTAACCTGAAATGAAAAGGTCTATCAAAGTAGCAACAACAGGTGTTTTTTTTTTTAATTTAAGGCAAGGAGAGTGCAATTTGAGATACCACACAGCACCAAAGTAATGGAATGGCCAGGAAAAGCCAAAGGGGCAGGGTTTAAATATATTTCAGTGGGGAGGGAGTCTCCTAGAAGGTACAGGCTCTCAATGCTGTTAAATAAGTTGTTTTGCAAAACAGGTGAAAGTCCATAGAGAAGGCTAGGGAGGCTTAGGGAGTGGTGACTTTTGGTCAAAACCATGAGCTCCAGGTGCACTAAAGGGGAATTTCCAAAGAAATCACAAAACTGACTCCAAATGGTTTTGACCATGGAGTCAGGATCAGGTAGCCCCTCTGATGGCCGCATTCAACAATTCTCTAGAAGGAGATAGAGGTGGAAAGAGGAAAAAATATGAAATGTAGGCAATATAAAAAAAACCTTACCAATACAAATCTATTTTTTTAACTCAGTAATCATTTCCTAACTTTTTAGTATACTAGTTATTTAAGATCTTAAAATCTATCAGCTTCAGTTTCCTTATCTGTAAAATAAGGACAGTAACAGTACCTACGTAAGTGTTGCTTTGAGAGTCAAATGATATAGGTGAAGGATTTAGCAAGACTTAAAGTGTTATATACATTTTAAGCTATTATAGGTTTACTTGTTCCTGTAATATATAATATACATGCAATATCATTTCATCTTTATGTTAATTTTATTGTTGATTTTGAGTAAGTTTTTGATGTGCAATTATCAGTACAGCAGGATTTCTGTGTAATCCTTGGCTAAATGAGCCCAATGCCTGGCATTTCCTACTCATTGGTGGAGATTGATTACTCAACTCCCACTGTATGGATGAGAGAAAGGCAGGGTTAATGAAAGGAGGAGAAAAGAGAGATCCTGAGATCTCCTGGCTTCCAGCTTTGAGAAAGAAGATGTATAAGTCTAACTTCTTTTAAGGTCATTACAAGGAGAAAGATTCTGGGTAGAAGCGAACATATAGAGAAGTAAGTAATGCATTTCATATCCCTGTATGTAGCTTGACACACTAGAGACTTCAGAGAATTTCTTGGGTGAAATCTGAGACTTTCTCTCTTGGTTGAGCTTAATTCTCTTATTCCCAAAGGGAATGCTTATACATTCTCTATTGTCTGATATATATATGCATATATATATATATATATATATGCATATATATATATATATATATATATATATATATATATTCTCCTATGTATATTTACTCTGCTTTCTGTTTTGCTATCAATTTGGATAAATAGATCTATTTGTTATTTACTGTGTGTGTTCATTGTAGAATTGGCATCTAGTGGTAAGGGAGTTAAACTTTGGTTGTAAAAAAGAGTCAGACTGTATTATCTTACTTTGGTGACAAAGAAGATCAAAATATACAACCCGAGGAATACAACAGAATCAAAGTTTCTACATCCAAAGCCTCCAAGAAAAATGTGAATTGGTCCCAGGCCATTGAAGAGCTCAAAAAGGATTTTGAGAAGCAAGTAAGAGAAGTAGAGGAAAAACTGAGAGTGATGCAAGAAAATTATGACAAACAAGTCAACAGCTTGCTAAAGAAGACTCCAAAAAACACTGAAGAAAATAACACTAAAAAATAGCCTAACCCAAAAGGCAAAAGAGTTCCAAAAAGCCAATGAGGAGAAGAATGCCCTAAAAAGCAAAATTGGCCAAATGGAAAAGGAAGTCTAAAAGCTTACAGAAGGAAACACTTCCTTAAAAATTAGAATGGAGCAACTGGAAGCTAGTGACTTTATGAGAAATCAAGATCCTGTAAAACAAATTCAAAAGAATAAAAAAATAGGAAACAATGTGAAATAGCTCATTGGAAAAGCAACTGACCTGGAAAACAGATTCAGGAGAGATAATTTAAAAATTATTGGACTATCTGAAAGTCATGATCAAAAAAAGAGTGTAGACATCATCTTTCAAGAAATTATCAAGGAAAACTGCCCTGATATTTTAGAATCAGAGGTCAAAACAGAAATGGAAATAATCTACCTATCACCTCCTGAAAGAGATCCCCAAAGGAAAACTCCTAGGAATACTCCTATATTGTAGCCACATTCCAGAGTTCCCAGGTCAAGAAGAAAATATTACAAGCTGCCAGAAAGAAACAATTCAAGTATTGTGGAAACACAATCAGGATAACACAAGATTTAGCAGCTTCTACTTTAAAGGACCGCAGGTTATGAAAAGGAGGGGCAAAGGAGATAGGATTTCAACCAAGAGTCACCTGCCCAGCGAAACTGAATATAATCCTTCAGGGAAAAAAAATTGTCATTCAGTGAAATAGAGGACTTTCAAGCATCCCTGATGAAAAGAACAGAGCTGAATAGAAAATTTGATTTTTAAATACAAGTCAAGAGAAGCATGAAGAGGTAAACAGGAAAAAGAAATCATAAAGAACTTGTTAAGGTTGAACTATTTACATTCCTATATGGAAAGATGATATTTGTAACTCATGAGACCTTTGTCAGCATTAGAGTAGTTGGAGGGGAAAAAAACATATATGTATAGATAGATTGATAGATAGGGTACAGGGTGAGTTGAAGATGAATGGGTGATATCTGGAGGAAAAAATTAAAGAGTGAGAGAGAATTATACTGGGAGAAGGAGAAAGGGAGAGGTAGAATGGGGTAAATTATCTCACATAAAATGGACAAGAAAAGGCTTTTACAGTGGAGGTGAAGTGGAGGAAGGTGAGAGGGAATGAGTGAATCTTATTCTCATCAGATTTGCCTTAAGGAGGGAATAACGTACACACTAAATTGGGTATGGAAAGCCATCTTAACGTACAAAAAATAGGGGGAAAGGGGAGAAGAGAGTGGGGGAATGATAGTGAAGAGGGCAGATTGGGGGAAGAGATAATCAGAGGCAAAAACTTCTGAGGAGGGGCAGTGTCAAAAGAGAGAATAGAATAAACAGGAGGCAGGATAGGATGAAGGGAAATATAGTTAGTTTTACATAGCATGACTACTATGGAAATATTTTGCAAGACTACACAAGTATAACCTGTATTGAGTTGCTAGCCTTCTCAATGAGGGTGGGTGGGGAGGGAGGAAGGGAGAAAATTTGGAACCCAAAGTTTTAAAAACAAATGTCAAAAATTAGTTTCCACAAACAACTGGGAAATAAGATATACAGGCAATGGGGGTATAGAAATCTATCCTGCCTTAAAGGAAAATAGAAGAGGAAGGGGATAAGAGAGAGGGGAGGAGATAGAAAGGAGGGTAGATTAGGGGAAAGGGTATTCAGAATTCGCGCTGATTTGTGGTTGCAGGAGGGACGATGGGGAGAAAATTTGGAACTCAAAATCTTATAGAAGTGAATGTTGAAAACTAAAAATAAATAAATTAATGAATCTTTAAAAAAAAAGAAAGAAAGAAAGAAAGAAAAGAAAAGAAAAGAAAATTACCAATGTCTTTATTCCACTCTAGGCTGTATTCCTGATTTTCCCTGCTTTGGCTACCCTGCCCCTGTGAGTACCTCATTACCTGCTTTCCAGTTTTCTTTTGTGTGTTTCTCTTCCTCTGTCAGAATGTAAATTCCTTGAGAGCAGATAGCCAAGTTCCCCAGAACTGCAGTACTCCAAGAAGTCCCACCTGGGTTCCCAGCTCTGCTTCCTATTAACATAGTCAGATTTAAAGCTATAATACGAGAATAGCAGCCTAGATGGCTGGGCTTTTAATGATTTTATACAGTCTCAAACCAGGAATGTTAAAATAGGAGAGTAGTTGATGCACTCATTTTAGCTATTGTAAGCAATTTCTGCCTTTCTGTTTTCATAGCTCAACAGCCTGGATGACAGTGCAATGCATAGCACAATCATTTTGTTTGTCTGTTTGTTTTGGGGGGAGGAGGAGAAATGGCCAAAATCACCAACTGTTCTTACTCCCCTCTACCATTAAAATTTTTGTTCAAAGCTCCATTCTTTCAGGGACCTGTAGGTGAGTATAACAATTGGTTGATCCTGGTAAACTCATCAATGCTAATGTGTTACCTTGATAATTGCAACTTCTCAGAGGAAACATTTTGCCTTCTTTCACTTATAATATACCTACCTCTAGAAGGTTCTTAGAACAATTCTAATTGCATTGCTACAGAGAAGATAACAGAAAGTCTTTCGGTCCACTTTGCATCACACCTGTGGAGCTTTCACTTAAGGCTAGTCCTGTGTAGAAATTTCTATTATGAAAATAACGTTCATATATAAACTTTTCCCCTGGTTGGCTGATTTTATAACGGAAAAACATTCTCTACATATATGTTCATATTACTCAGAAATGTGAACTATCACCTCATTAATTTCAATGAGGTGTAAGTTTAATGATTTGCATGGAAACATTTAACTATACCAACAGTATTAAATAGGGGAGTCAAAGAAACACAATGTTGAAAGAAATGTACTTTAAAAAAAATATAAGCAGCTAGAACCAAATTGAATTAAATGCAGTTTAATTTCTTCTAAAAAAGAAACGCAAACACACATGCACATATGGTTATATATGTATGGTGTGTGTACATATGGTGCATATATGTGGGGTAGAGGTCTAGAGAAAATGGGGAGAGGGAGACTGGAAAGAGAGAGGGGAGAGGAGAGAGAGGGAGAGAGAAAATCTGTATCTCAAATAGACATTCATTTTGATTTCTGGGTACATGGTATTCCTATTAACATCCTTCTGTATATATTCATCTAGATAGTTGTCTGCACATATGCAAACTGGCCTTAGGAGCAGGCTTAGTAGGCAGTCAAGTCTTCAGTAAGATTAGATGCTGATGACAAAAAGAACCTCAAAAATATTTGATGTCCTTGGAGGAAAGTATTACCCACCATGGCATTTTTCACTTCTTTCAGATAAGCCCTGGCAGTCATCTTAATCTCACATATTGGAGCAATTCAAATGGATGACAACACAAGTAAAGGGTTATACAAGAAGATTTTGCTTGGTAAGGACACATTTGTCAAACATAAACCAAGGTTCCATGTTTATAGTTCTGATTCTGTTGTTCAGGTGAATAATCAAACCTTCCCTTATTCTTTCTCCTTGGAAACATCATTTGAGTGGTAGCAATTGCAGCTTACACTCCAATAGAAGCAATCTTTCAGGTCTGTGAAAGTGGAGAGGAGGAGGGGAGGGGAAGGTCGGCCTTGGTAGTACACAGCCTCCTCTTCTTTTCTGAAACAGACACTTTTTGCTCTGGCTGCCTCCATGGCAGGAGCTACTTATTATCTAAGAATATTGCTGAATTTCAATAGTCTTCCAGACGCTGCCCCCTTGAAAGTCTATTTGTGTCAAAAGACCCCAGAAAAACAAGGTAATATGCACTTGTCTGGCTAAGAACTACTACACCCTCTTGCATAAATTAGTTTATTAGTAAAACAGTCACCTGGAAATATCTTGATATGATGAAAGGGAAATATGCTTTTATGGGAGGGAAGGAAAGAGGATTGGCCCTATATCAGGGCCACAGAGTTACAATTTATTGCCTTGGCCAGCTACTTAGCAACATTAGGTACATCTAGTGGATGAAGGTGTAAGGATGTTCTTCAGAGGCAAGCAGGATGCTTTACATCAGAGTCTGTCCATGTTTGTGAAACATGCATACTTTAAAGTCACAAATATTTATATGATTTCCTTCAAAACTCAATTCAAACAGCCCCTTCTGATTTTCCCAACTGCTGTTGATTTTCTCAGAAAACATTACCTTGTATTTTTACTGTAAATATTTTATATATATACATGTTGGCTCTCCACGTTATCTGGCATATAAAAGATGTTTAATATATAGTGCATAAGTATGAGTGTGTGTATGTATTGGTGTATACACACACTCATACATAGTGTATGTATATTAAAACATGTGATTATTATATTGTATAAACATATAATAAAGAAAGAATAAACACTAGTAAATGAGAGTATTCCATCCTTTCCCCCACCCCCACCAAAACAAAACAAAAAACAAAACACCTCTTTAGCATTCTCCAGCATTTTATGTGAGTTTCTTCTGGGCTGAGTTTGAAGTCCCCAACACAGCTACCATTTTTTTTTTGTTACCTCTGTTGGAGGCAGTGGCTTAAGAAAAGTGATGCCAATTTCTGGAGCAGCAGGAAGAACACCTGAGCCAGACCTTGTGCTTCATGCATCCCTGCACCAACTCATTAAAGTCAGAAAACAGGGCTTTAGTAAGCAACTATGTAATTTTAAGAGGTCAACTGGCTAAAGTCCTTATCTAGCTCCTACTAGCTGATAAGTTATAATCCCTTCCTCCTACCTAGGTATAGGTTGCACCATTTGAGCCCTCTAAGGCACCTTTAAACTTCGGAATTTTGAGATTCTAATTCACTGATATAACTTCCCTTCCCCTACCCTCTCACAATGGGGACATTGACTCTGTATGGCCCAAGTAAAAAGTACAGATGATATATCAAAATTATCTGCCCCACACCCTATATTTTATCATATTATCTAGATGACATGATTCAAAGGGGGGAAAAAAACTCTCATTAATAAGCACTGTGTTAAGGTGAGGCAATTAGAAGATCTGGGGCCAGAGAAGGCAGGCCTAGTGCTTTGGGCTGTCTAGACTAAAACCTGGATCAAAGGAAAGAAAGGAGGGAAGATTGCAAAAAAAAAAAAAATTTGTACTTTTTTTTTCCATCAAAAAGAGTCAGGTCATGACTCAGCACTCCTAAAATATGACCTTTTGAGTAGAGATAAAAACAAATACTATATTCATACCTTTAGCTATAAATACTTTAAATATGAGTGAACTAGGAAAAGAATTCCTGAAAAGAGAATGCCGGAACTGGTCTACCTCTACAAAGAGGCAAAAAGCTTACTCTTTCAGAGCTCATCTATCCCTGACTCCAACATTCCTTACAATATTCCTTGCTCATGAAGAGGTGAGGAGCTCAATGTCTCTGACCATTACCTACATCATCCTGGAATGGTAGGACTGAGTTGAGGAAGAACCTCCTTAAGGAAATATGCTTCTCTATGGCTCTGTTAATTTAAAACACTGATGTTTTCCTTGCAATAAGTTCGTTAGAATTCTCTGAATACATTCCATCATCAGAGTGGGAGGGGCCTTTCCTAATGAAAAACCCTCAAAAGCTTTTTTCTTCTATAATCTGTCCATTTATCATAGCCTTGCTAGAATGGACTTTTCTATCCAGAAATAAAGTCTGACCCAAGTACTAAACTTTTTGGAGCATAGAGTAGAACCATTCCTAGGCAATTAATGCCCTGGAGGTTATTTTTATTTTTGTGTTTTTGTTTGTTTAACTGTATGTTGTAGTCAAAGTCTATGTAACTCAAGGCTTAATATCTCTTTGGGACTCTTGTGCCTTCATATTCATTTAGGAAGAACTCTCGTAGAAACATCACAAAATTATGTCATTCTGACACTTTGTAGTAATTTTGGTGCCAACATTTTTTCTATCTTAGCCTGGGGTAAGCTCTTTATTACCTCCTACCTGGGCATATTACTAGCCATTACCAATCATAAAAATATGTGCCAGCAAGACCTTTCAGGTAACATATTTGAGTTGGCTTAGTGCAAAATAAATGCACATTATGGAGAATAGAATTTTCTGGCATTAAAGTATGCATATTTCATTCTTTTAAGGTAATTAAAATATGTCTGCTAATGTGCCCCATGTATGCAGACAGCACCATAGTAAGATACAGTAGTATTTTTCCTTCTGCAAATCAGAGTAACTTAAATTTATGAGATAATAACAGTTTTAGCACCAAGCAGGTTTATTCCTCATTTGGCTCAGCACATAAATGAGAGTACCTGGGATAGGACTATCCCAGCCAGCAACTCAAAGCTACCAATGAACTCTTGGAGTCCTTTCCTGACCTCGGGGCATATTATACTTTAACCACACTCTATAGCCCTTCCCTTCCTCAAAATAAGGTGGTTTTTTCCTTCTCTTTTCTGTTCCTTTTTTTCTTTTTCTTTCTTTTTTTTTTCTTTCTCCCTTTCTTTTTCTATGTTCTCAGAAGTTCTTAACCTGGGAACCATGAAATATATATGTATATATGTATGTATGTATATATACATATATAGATATATAACTTTATTTCAATATATATATATATACACACACGTATATATTTCCTTTATAGTACTATGTATTTCATGCATTTAAAAGCATTATTCTGAAAAGGAATGCATAGGCTTCATCAGTCTATAAAAAGGGTAAATAAAAGGGAAAAAAATTAAGAATCCTTGCTTTAGGATTATGGTGTAAAATGCTTAATTGTCTTTCAAAATGTGCTATGATACATCCCTTTAGGTTTAATCTGCATTATTAACACGTTTATCCCTCTCTTAAATCTAGACCATCAAAAGAACAATAAATTAAGCCCTGATTTGTGGTTTTTGGTGAATTCTGAGGAATCGAAGTTGACACTCAGAATTTATCAATGGTTCCCACTATTAGTAATAGTTGGCTCCAGCAGCACCTACCCTGCTCTGACTTTTCAGTAATCATGCCTATGTTTTTCCCTGGGCATCATGTCATAATAAATTTATGGGAGATGTTGCAATGAGCCATTTGAGTAACCAATAGCTACTGGTGAATTGATGTCAGGACTTCTGTCCTAAAGTCTTGATTCACCTCACTTTTCTTGTCTTCCAAGTTTAACTCAAATCGACAAACATTCATGAAATTCTATGTAAAAGGCATTGCTCTGGATACTGATGACCCAACTGAAAAAAAATAAGGAGCCCACATTATTCTCTCTCCTGGACTTTGAAATAAAGGCTCATGCTTAGAACAAAGGGGTACCAGTTGAGGTTTTCTGCTAAAAGGCATTTTTTTTCATCCTACAGCTGCAGCTGAAGCTGCGTAATTGCTTGACTCATAACCTACAATTTTTGTTAGCTACCACTTGTCGCGACTCAGATATTAGATTACGGATAGTGGGGCATAGGTGACAGTAGATCAGTGTGAGAACAGCATAGAGTATCAGTATAATACAGTAAATATTTACTAGGCTCCTGTTATGTGCCAAGCTAAACACTAGTGATACAATTAAGAAAAAGACAGTCCCTGTCATCAAGGAACTAATAAAAGAAGACAGCACACAGAAAGAAGCTTGAGGGGTGAGGAGGAAGGGGAGAAGATATCTAGCCTGTTTATGATGATGTGGGGTTGAATCCAAAGAGTGCAGCTAGTGGGAAAGGAAGAGTTATAGTCCTCTTTGAATGGAAGCTTTGGGATGAGTATCAAAGTCATTTTACCTATTTTGACATTTTGCTTATGTCTGGCCTTGTTATAAACAGGAAAGTATGTGGAAGAAGGTTGGGGGTGTGGATTATTTGATTCTCCTTTTGAAATCCCTTTCCCCCAGCAAAGAACAGCAGGGTATTAATTGTGTTAATTACCTACAGCACTAGCTATGTCCATGGTATGAGTGCTTCATTAAAAGGGCATTACCCATCTCTGTTCTTTCTCCTTATCCTGAGAATTTAATAAAACTTTAATTATTGTAGTTTTCAAGACATGCAGTGGATAAGAGTTGCTCTTGCAAACTCTTGGGGTGAACTGAGTGCTGCCATGAATTATTTTGTTTTCTGGCTAAGAGGAAAAGTTATTGATATGAGGGAGTTAAATTCAACATAGGATTAGCAATGAGAATTTTATCCTTGAAGTCAAAGAGTCTGTGTTTAAATCCTACCTCATATACTTACTAACTGGGTGATCCATAACCCTAAGGAACTGGAAAGAGGCTTGGATTTAGACTCAGAGGACCTAGGTTCTGGAGAATATTTGCTTACCTGTGTAATTCTGAGTAAATAATTTTACTTCTATGCTTCTGTCATCCTTGAAATAATGAGTTCAACTAGTTAACTTATTACCACATTAGAACTGTCTGCCTTAAAGTTTTTAATGATAATCAAATGAAATAAAGTATGCAAGATGTGAGCTGTTTTTATTGTAATTTTTATTGTTTCCAAACTACTCCTCATCCTGAACTTTGAGGAAGGAAATAAGATCATGTAGAAGTACTAGGAAAGTGAAGGAATCATCAAAAAATATCCAAAAAATCATGAGTCTTCATGATGTCCTGAAAGACTCGAATTTATAAAACAATAAATAATTCAAACTATTAATGTGGTATAAATTTCATATGGGCTCATGGTTTTCTGGAACACAAGTTGTTATACAGAAGCCAGATGCTATGAGGTGGTCTGCTTCCTTGGGAAGAATTACAGAGGTCAAATAGGGCCCAAGGAACTAACTATATGTAACTAAAAGAGCTCAGATCTTTTAAGAGTCACCTATTTTGCACAGAGTAAAAGAACAACTTTTAATTCTATTGTCAGACAGTATTATTTCTGAATTTATATTTTATTTCACCTTATATACGATAATACTTTCTTAAACTCAAAATATCCAATTTTTTTTTCTGTAGAAACAACATTGTGTAGGTTCAGAGTCAGGAAAACTAGGGTTCAAAGATTTTTTTTTAACTCTAGCTTTGTGACCCTGAGTAAGTTACTTAAATTAAATACTCTGGTCCTCAGTTTTTTCATCTGTAAAATGATATGGTTGGACTTAATGCTCCCAAAGAACTTTTTCAGCTCTAATTTTTATGTGCTAGGGAGGATACCAGAATTAGGTATCAAGTTAGTGTTAATGAAGAAGAAAGTAATCAGGGACCGAGGTAAATTATAATGAGAACTGAAGGAAACAAGTAGGCTCAGCGACCAAGAAAGTCAAGGGAATTTTTTGCCTCAAATTGAGGTTTGGTTATCAAGAGAGATTTAGAAAGTAGTGAAGGAGAAAGTCCTGGGCTCAATGCCAATATCTACCTTATCTGTTCCAAGGAAGAACTCATTCTCCTTAAGAAGTTGGCATAATTTAGCCATTCCTAAAGCCCAGAGGTAGATGTCTAACATATTTTATTGGATTAGCCTCCAATATATTTATCCCCTCCCTCACCCCCTAATAAAGCAAAGAGTATATTTGTAGTGGTCAAATGGATAAACGTAAAGTTTGGATGAAGATTGAATGACACTGTATTTCCCATGTTAATTTATAAACCAAAGGAGAAAACTTTAGTATATCTATTTGTAACTTCCCAGAACACAGTTCAATAAATTTTATTTGTATTAATATCTTAGAAATTGATTCTAATAATGTGAATCATTTTCTTCATAAGCCAAATGTGCATTTCCCCTTTGTGATGAAAATTGAAAGCTTTTCCAGCAAGCAACTTGAATTTGCCCTGAAGGGCCTGAAGTTCCCGATTAGGTTATTAGGCTTGAATGAACACTTTCAGAATACAATAGTGTTAATTACACCTTTATTATAGAAGACTATTGACAATTAAAAATACATGATGAAGTCACAGCTGATAGCAGTTTATTATGTTAGTGGCTCCCATTGCCCCTCCTGTTGCTCACAGAGGTTTATCCTAATTCCTAACAATGCCAGTCTCATATGGTGAGGATCTTTCCAGTTTATATGAGAATAACTCTTTTCTTTGATTGTTTTTGTGTGAGATAATTTACCCCATTCTACCTCTCTCTTTTTCCTTCTCTCCATGTAATCCTCTCTCACCCCTTATTTTTATTCTCCAGATATCACCTCTTCATCTTCAACTCATCCTGTGCCATCTATCTATCTGTCTATCTATCTGTCTGTGTATGTATCTATACATATATTTTTTTCCCTCCAACTATCCTAATACTGACAAAGGTCTCATGAGTTACAAATATCATCTTTCCCTGCAGAATGTAAACAGTTCAACCTTAATAAGTCTTTTATGTTTTTTCTGTCTTGTTTACCTCTTCATGTTTCTCTTGAGTCTTGTATCCGAAAGTCAAATTTTCTATTCAGGTCTGGTCTTTTCATCAAGAATGCTTGAAAGCCCTCTATTTCACTGATTGTCCATTTTTTCCCCTGAAGTATTATGATCAGTTTTACTGGGTAGGTGATTCTTGGCTGTAATCCTATCTCCCTTGTCCTCCAGAATATTATATTCCAAGCTCTGTGGTCTCTTAATGTAGAAGCTGCTAAATCCTGTGTTATCCTGATTGTGTTTCCACAATACTTGAATTGTTTCTTTCTGGTTGCTTGCAATATTTTCTTCCTGACCTGGGAACTCTGGAATATGGCCACAATATTCCTTAGAGTTTTCCTTTGAGAATCTCTTTCAGGGGGTGATTGGTGGATTCTTTCAGTTTCTATTTTGCCCTCTGATTCTAAAATATCAGGGCAGTTTTCCTTGACAATTTTCTTTTTAGGCAATTGGGGTTAAGTGACTTGCCCAGGGTCACACAGCTAGTAAGTGTCAAATGTTTGGTCTGAGGCCAGATTTGAAATCAGGTCCTCCTGACTTCAGGGCCAGTACTCTATCCACTGTGCCACCTAGTTACCCCCTGATAATTTCTTGAAAGATGATGTCTAGGCTCTTTTTTTGATCACGGCTTTCAGACAGTCCAATAGTTTTTAAATTATCTCTCCTGGATCTATTTTCCAGGTCAGTTGTTTTTCCAATGAGATATTTCACATTGTTTTCTATTTTTTCATTCTTTTGAATTTGTTTTACAGTGTCTTGATTTCTCATGAAATCACTAGCTTCCAATTGTTCCTTCTAATTTTTAAGGGAGTATTTTCTTTAGTGAGATTTTGGGCTTCCTTTTCCATTTGATCAATTTTGCTTTTTAAGGCATTGTTTTCCTCATTGGCTTTTTGGACCTCTTTTGCCATTGGGGTTAGGCTATTTTTTAAGGTGTTATTTTCTTCATTATTTTTTGGAGGGTCTCCTTTAGCAAGCTCTTGACTTGTTTTTCACGGTTTTCTTGCATCACTCTCAGTTTTTCTTATATTTCTCTTACTTGCTTCTGAAAATCTTTTTGGAGCTCTTCCATGGCCTGAGACCAATTCATATTTTTCTTGCAGTCTTTGGACATAGGACCTTTGACTTTGCTGTCTTCTAGTTGTATGTTTTGGTCTTCTTTGTTACCAAAGAAAGATTCTGTACTCTGACTCTTTTTGTGCTGCTTGCTCATGATCCCAGCCAATTACTTTAGTTATAAACTCTTTGTTAAGGTAGGGGTCTGCTTATAGTGTGGAGAATGTACTGTCCGAAGCTTTGGGGGTTTTGAGCAGCTGTTTTCAGAGATATTTCTAGGGACTTGTAAATTTTCAGTTCTTCCAAGGTGCTATGATCAAGGGCAAGACGTTTACTCCTTTACTGGCCTGTGCTCTGGTCTATGAGTGACCATAGGCACTCTTTTCTGTCTTGGAACTGTGAGGAGGATTCTTTTTTCACAGCCACTACAAGCTCCACCATGCCAGCACTCCTCCTTGCCTCAGGACTGCCACCCAGAACTGTGACCCAGATCCAAGCACAGGCAAAGCAATAGAATCCTGCATCAGTACCAGCAAAAGAGATCCCTGCAATCTCCCTCTGATCAGCCACTCTGTTTCCCTTCAGTCTGTGGGCTGGAAGCTCAAGAAGCAGCTGCCACCTGGGGCTGCACTTGGGACCATGCTTCTCTCTCATCGCAGACACAGATTTTTCGTACTGATTTTCTAAGTTATCTTTGGTATCCATGTGTTGAGAAGTCTGGAAACTCCCATAGCTCTCCATGATTCAGACCTCTGAGCCCTGCTCCAGGTTCATTGAGGCCTGCACACCCACGCCAAACTGCATTCCTCTCCCAGCCCAGCGTGATGTACCTTTCTGATCAACCATCCAGATTGTCTTGGGCTAGAAATTTGTTTCACTCTGTCTTTTTGTGGGTTCTGCTGCTTTAGAATTTGTTTAGAGTCATTTTTTATAGGTATTTGGAGGAGTTTGGGGGAGAGCTCAAGCAAGTCACTGATTTTACTCTGCCATCTTGGCTCTGCCTCTTTGATTGCTTTTAACTTCAAAAATGCTTCATGTCATATCAGCCAGGGAGGTAAAAAGGATGATGAAGAAAATCCACTCTATGTAATTTTTGTTATATTACTCTGGACTATCCTCTTCTTTTCTGTTACTTTTTTTTGAGGAGGAGACATTTTTCCACATATTAGTCTTGTTTTCTTGCTCCCATATAGTTAAATTCCTTCTATGTCTCTTCTAGTTCTATGTATGTACAGCAATCAAGATTGCTGAGGGACTGAACAATAGTGGGTACAGCAGCTTTCTATATATTCACAAAACAGTTTTATCAGTTTCCATGAGGAAGCCATTGTTCCTGGAAGAATTTATGTTTAACTCAATAACTGGGTGGTGCGCCTCATAAGAAAACAATACATGCCCCTTTTATCAATATATACAATTGGAGTACACTTCCTTTTTCTTTCTGACTACAATTCATAAGTGTTCTTGCAAATACTGCAATATTATGAAGTTAATGCTTTCTTTCCCAAATTGTATTGCAGGAGAGTAGCAATAGGATGAGCAAACCACAGGGAAAAATTTTAGTAGCAGCATAGCCTAGAGCCAGTTTCCATCACTGGCTTCCATTCCCAGAAATCTGACATGTTAAATTCAATTTCCTAAGTTGTATCCATTGCCCATAGACAAACTTCAGAATAATGATCTTTGTTTCCAGTGAGCACTATTTTCAATAAAGCCACAAATTCATCAACAATCATGACTTTGGGTAAGGCAGTGATCTTACCATTACATATATGTGGGCCCTTGAGACTTCCAAGAGCATATCACATTTCTGCTCTGTCTCCTCTATTTTGTTTGCTTTTAGATAAAAGGGAACTCTCTTGGCACATGCAACCATGAGCACATACCAACTAATGTGAAACCTGCCAAACTTTCCCAAAGCATCATGCACAAGAGTGTGTTTGGACTCCAAAGTGAAGGCTATATTCATTTACCTGTGAGGTCTGAGAGTGGCATTACACAGCCTGTGGAAGTGCATCTATATTATTTTTTAAAATTTATTTTATTTTCAATTCATGGAACAAAAAGAAGCATTTCCATATCATAGTACAATTAAAAAAAAAGATGATTGTGCATGTAACTGCAAATCTGCCATGTAAAACTTGCTATTCCTTCCAAATATACAACAAAATTATCATGTAAATTTTTCCCCCTTTTTTCTTCCCTCCCTTCTCTTGCCGTAGAGATGGTTACTATTAGACACACACACAGACATATATATATATGTAAAATTATTCTACACACAATTCTATTCATCAGTTCTTTGGATGCAGATAGAATCTTTCTTTATATGCCCTTTATTTTTAATTTAGTCAAAATTACCTAATCATTCAAAGTTGTTCTTAAAACAATATTGCTGTTATTGCATACAATGCTCTACTGGTTCTGCTCACTTCACTCTCCATCATTCCATGCAAGTCTTTCTATGCCCTTCCAAGTCATTGAGCTCATCATTTCTTATATCACAGTATTTTTCCATCACAACCATATGCCACAATTTGCTCAACCATTCCCCAATTAATGGGGAACCCTGAAATTTCCAGTTCTGTGCTACCATAAAGAGAGCCGTTATCAAAAACCCATTCACATTAAACATTATAATTACTATTTGTGAATTTTCCTCAATCTTATTTTTACTCATTATTTTCTTTCTCAGTCTCTTTTTTACCTTGTCCCTGTTATCTTATCTTCTCAGAGCAAATCTTATCTTACAATTACTAAAGTGTGCAATTATTTGAACTCAAAGACAAGAGTTGACTATATGACATTGTTCTTTGATTTACGTATCAAGTGTCCAAAGTAAATATGTAAATGAAACTTTGATAAAAGATCAGGGCTACAATGGTTTTTTTTGTTTGTTTTTGTGTGTTTATGTATGTATGTATGCATGTTTGTATGTATATGTATATATTCAGCTAGATGGTACAGTGGATAGAGCACTCTGCCTACAATCAAGAAGACCTGATTTCAAATCTGGCTTCAGATACGTACTAGCCGGGTGACCTAGGGCAATTTTGCCTCAATTTCCTAATTTGCAAAATGTGATGGAGAAGGAAGTGGTAAACCAGTCTAATATCTTTGCCAAAAAAACTCCAAATAGTATCACAATGAGTTAGACACCTCTCTCTATACATATATACATGCATACATAATGAAAACGTATGTGTATACATAACATGAAAATACATGTATATTCCTTTGTGTGTATACACATGTGTGTATGTATATATGTATATGTGTGTGTATATATGTGTGTGTATATGTATGTATGTATGTATGTATAAAAAAATCTTGGATCTCATAAATACCAAAGATAATCCAGAAAAAATCAAAGACTACCAAATTATATACATACTTTTCCATCTACAAAGTCTTTATGAGGCTTGTCTATACAAATATAAAGGACATGTTTTATAAGTTTATTAATAGGGACCAAGAAGGCTTTCTCATGCCATATTCAAAAATGGAATATATCCTTACCATTCCACATTTGATTAAAAGATGTAGAAAATTTAAAATCCCACTTATTTTTGGTCTTTGTTTCTGAAAAAGGATTTGGTTCTACAGACTAAAACTCCACTTTAAGAGCTGCCGTCTAAGACACCAAAATCATTCATGAGACCATGAAAAAAAAACAGAAGTAATGCCATTCAATAACCTTCTATAAACATAAAACAAAAACACATACTCACTATGGGTGTTGACTACCACGAGGAAGAAACCCTGGCTTTTACAAAGTATTTTAATATATATTTAAAAATTTAAAATAGTTTATAACCATTTCAAAATTAAGTAATTTAGCATATTATGATAAAGTAGTAAATGATAGAAAAAAGAAATATTTATAAATAATACTATTTGATAACTCATGCTTGAATAATGTAGGTCACCATACTAGAATATAGTTCATGATAGTAATCTGGGCTATGTGCCCAGATTGGGGAAAACAAAAACTTCCATACTAAAGTAGAGAAACATTTCTCTTTTCAAAAAGTTTTTCTATTTGAAAAGGACAAGTTTAGACTAAGTAGAAATAGGCCAGAAATCTCATACAAGATAGGAAATCTGTCTAAATTTTAGTACAATGGTAGATTTGGTATTTAGTAAATGGATGCAGTGATTGAAATAAAATGTATATTTTCTTGTGGAAGTATTCTATTATGTGGTGATAATAAATTTAGTCAATATATGTATTACCAGGAAAGATTCCTCTCCACCTTTTTTAAAATTTCATACCAAATTGTTTTTCAAATTATTGTTATGACCTATTAGGGAAACCTGACTTAACTGTGAAAACAAATTGTTTCTAGCATTGATATAGGTTTCCCCAAGCAGAAACTACTAGCATTCTGCTCAATTGAGTGAATCATACCCAGAAAAATAATTTTATTATAGCAATAAAAATTGATATTCAAAAGCATATTATTGTCTGAAAAGGTTGTAATGGTCCAAATCAATATCATATGTATGTGCATGCTATTTTACTGCACATCATGGTGATATTTTAATTATATAGTCATCTTAATTATCACAGATATTTTGCCTCATCATATTATTATAAAGGCATATTGTTTAGATTTTATATGTTAAGCCACTGCCAAATTTCAGAGATGAATGAGTTATAGTTTTTCTTCTGTGGGGGAAGAACCAAATTTAACTACCCAAATCTTAATTCTATCTAAATTAATCCTTTGTGATTAGTCATTAGGAAAAATTTCTGAACAGCATCTATTATAACACTAAAACCACTGCAAGTGAGCTATGAACAACCATAATGAAAACATAGTTAGTAATCAATTATTTAACAGTAGAACAAATTGAGAACAATCATACCAGGGCATTTATTTAAGAGATAACAAGAAGTCTCTATAATTAAATATGTAGTACTCAATTAAAAAAAAAAAGATATGTGTATTTAAAAGTTAATATTTCTGTATTCAATCACATTTCATATCTATTCATTGTCAAACCAGTTAAATATTACATGGGTCTTATATATATCTCCACTGTATTTTGATGAAATGTTTTGATTTGCAAGTCTTGTTTAGCAGCTAGAAATGAATCCCTTCACTAAAGGAATGTAGGGTTAAGTTTGTTAAGTTGGGTTTTGTGTTATGCATTTGTTTGCATAATTAATATGGGGTTTTTTTTGCAGGATGTACAATGTTTATGTAAATCATGTTTATATGCTTGTGAACCATAACTGCCTTGCATTTAATTTATGGCTGGTTGATTTTAACTCAGAAACATGAGTTCTGTAACCAGGGTTACAGGGTTACGTGGGTTTTTTACCTAATGTGCTATGGGCATTATATATCAATCTACAACAAATCTATTATCTCAGTGACTTGGTACAGTTTCATTAGATTCTTCTCCATACTATCTGGCACATATAGGGAATATTGATTTGAAGATGCTAAATATTAATTTGTAATAAGCATATTAAGGTTTTTTTTTTTACCTATATGTCTAAAGAGATTAAAAAACAACAATCTCACAAAAGACCCCTGGTGATTTAGAAATACTATGATATATGTTGTATATTTCAGGGCACTGGACAGAGTGGAAGTATAATGAAAAATATTTCAAAGCATTTTTCTTAGTAAAATAACCTTATAATGACAGGGGGAGAAGAAGGTCCAAGAGTAATTTCTGTCAGCAATGTATCACTGCTGTATAGTACACTGGGATCAAGTCTACGCCTAGCCTAAATATTTCAAATTTATTACCCTTGCACAAAATCATAGCAACAATCTGTGGTAAGGTATGGCCAGCTCTATATACATTATAAGGTAGAAAACAAGACTGTGGAATTCACAGAATTTTTTTAAAAAGATTTTTATGGATAGCTTCTATGTTTATATTTCTCCTTTTATTTTGTTTAACAAATACTATAAAAGAAAAAAAGGAAAAAAGGAAGAAGAGAAAGTTTCAGCAAAACTGGTCAATATATTGAAAAAAATCTGAAAGCATATGTTGTGTTTTACATCTGGATTCCCCATCTCTGCAAAAAGAGGGATAGTGCGTTCTCATATCTCTCCATTTGTGGCAAAGGTTAGAATTTATAATATCACAACATTCATTTTCAGTTGTTTTGTAGTTGTTTGTTCCACCTTTTTCCCCCATGTCAATTTATTTAACTTTAAATAAATTCATGTAAAACCTTCCATGCTTCTCTGTATTTGTGATATTCATTATTTATTATATGATTTATTATCTATTGCATATTTATTAAAATATTCAATTATATTAATGTGACATAATCTGTTTAGTCATTCCTAATTTGATGAACACTTACTTGGCTCTTGACCACCACATAAAATGGTGCTTTAAATATTTTAGTATACATATGGACTTTCTTTTTATCAAAAACTTTCCTGTAGTATATGCCAAGTTGAATTTCTGTGTAAAAAAGTATGAACATTTTTTTTCACTTTATTTGCTTTTACTTTCAGGAATGCATGTACTATTTCACAAGTCTACCAACAATGCATCAATGTAATTCTCTATAATAGCTCCAATAATGACTATTATAGTTTTTTGTCATCTTTTCCAATTGTGTGGTAATGAATTAAAATTCAGGGATGTCTTGATTGGCATTTCTTTTATTAGTAGTAATTTGGATCATTCTCTAATATGATCATTAATAATTTGTGATTCTTTTGAAAAATACTTTTTTGTATCCTTTGACCATTTATATACTGAGAAATGTTTTTAATCTCCAAATGCCCATTAGACATAATGAACTGGATGTACCATAGACATTGGCCTTTTCTCTCCTCTGACACTGCCACCCACTTAAAATATGCTCTTAGCCCCTCATAATTGGACTGTTGCAATAACCTGCTGTCTGATTGCCTTGCTTCAAGTTTCTCCCCACTCTAATCCATCTATTACCCAGCTGTAAAATTGATCTTTCTAAAATTCAGGTCTGACCATATCACACTTCCCTTTAACCTGATTCAATAAACTCTACTGACTCCCTATTAAATCCAAAATGAAATACAAAAATCTCAATTTGCCTTTGAAAGCCTTTCATAAAATGGCCCCTACCTACCCTTCCTGTCTGCTTATACCTTACTCCTCTTTATGGATTCTGTGGTCCACTAAAACTGGCTGTGTTTTTCCTGGCAAATGATATTCCATCCTCTGACTCCTAGAGTTTTCATTGGCTGTCTCCCACTCCTGGAATTCTCTCTCTTCATCTCTGTTTCCTAGATCCCTTGACTTCCTTCAAGTCCCAGCTAAAGTTTGACCTTCTGCAAGAAGCTTTTCCCAGTACTCCTTGATGTTAGTGACTTTCCTCTGAGATTAGCTATGATTTGTTCTTGATCTTAGTACCTTTCCTCTGAGATTAAGTTTGATTTATCCTCTATGTACCATGTTTGTCCAAAACTGTTTGTATGGTGTCTCCTCCATTAGACTGTGAGTTCCTTGAAAACAGGGATTCCTCCCAGCTTTCTTTGCATCTCTAGCACTTAGCCCTGCAACTGGAACATAATAGGTACTTATGAAATGTAAGTTGACTGACAATGTTAGTTGTCAGTATGCTTTGGATACCAAACCAAGCATAGGCACCATACTAAACAACAAGAAAACAAAAAAAAAAAATAGCTACAAAATGGAACCTGCTCTCAGCTCACATTCTAACGGGAAGAAAACATGCAAACAATTAAATACCAACAAGTTATGTACAGAGCAAATAGGAGGTAATATGAGGAGGAAGGCACTACAATTAGGAAAGATAAAAATAGAGGCCTTGGAAAGATCTCTTGAAGAAGCTGAGATTTGAGCTGAATTTTGAAAGAAACCATGAGTGCTGGGAGGCAGAAGTAAGGAGGAAGAGCAACTCAGGCGTGAGATTGGGGGGAAGGGGTTGGGGATATTCAGAAAAACATCTTATGATTAGGAAATAGGAAAACAGCATGAGGGCAAGTATTGTTAGAAGAGAATATGTGAAAGTGATTAAAATATGAAAAGATTGGAAAAGCAAGAAGGTTCCAGGTTGTGAAATTTTTTTAAAAACCAAACAGAAGACTTTATATTTGAACCTGGAGGTAATAGGGAACCACTGTGGGGTGGAGGGGAGGAGGTGACATGGTCAGATTTAGGCTTTAGAAAGGTTACTTTGGCATCTGAATAAAGGATGGGTTCAAGTAAGGAGATGAGATGCTGAGAACTGCCAGTCAGATACTATAATAGTTAGGGCATGAGGTGGTGAGATCTTGTACTGGGCGGGTGGGTGGGGGGCACAACTGTGTGAGTAGCAAGAAGTGGGCACATGTACTTCTGGTAGCCAAATGGTGGAGTAAGAAGGAAATTACCTGAACTCTCCCATATTTACCTCCAAACCATTATGAAATAGTGTCCCCAAACAAATTCTGGACTGGCGGAACCAATAAAAAGATGGGGTGAAGCAATTTGTGAGTCCAAGAGAACTTAGAAGGTCAGTAGGAAGGGTCTGTCTCATTTGGACAAAAGGGGAGCACAGCTCAGGGCAGGCAATGTCGTGGCAAGTCAGCAACAGAACCTGCCTCAGTAACCCAGCAGAAGGTCCTGAGCCCCAGGCCAGCACCAGGTGAACAAGCAGACAACAGTACCAGTCCCACCTACCGCACCTTCTGCCAGAAACCTAAAGCCTCCAATTTCTAGCATAAGAGGCCCCAGCACGCAAAGCCGGTGACCAAGACCTAGGCTCCCAACACAAGAAGCTTGGGTCAGTACCCTTTGCTCCCCAGCAGGAGAGCTCAATCTCTTTAAAGGCCAGGGAATAAGGAAACACCATGAGTAAAAAGAAAAGTACCATAGATTCATACTATGAGAAGAGCGAAGATCAAGTCAGAAATTCTGAAGAGGACAACATTGTCAACAAACCCACATCTGCAACAACAAAAGGGAATATGAACTGGTCTGAAGCCCAAAAAGCTTTCTTAGAAGAGCTCAAGAAGGATTTAATAGTCAAATGAGAGAGGTAGAAGAGCCCTTAAAAAATACAATTGGCCAATTGGAAAAAAAATACACTGAAGAAAACAAGTCCCTAAAAAACACAATTGGCCAATTGAAGAAGGAAGGACAAAAACTAACAGAAGAGTATACTGAAGGAAACAAGTCCCTAAAAAACACAATTGGCCAGTTGAAGAAGGAAGTACAAAAACTAACAGAAGAAAACAATCTGTTAAAAACTAGAATTGGACAAATGGAAACTAATGTCTCTATGAGAGAGCAAGAATCAGTCAAACAGAAACAAAAAAATGAAAAAATAGATGAAAATGTAAAATACCTCATCAGTAAAACAACCGACCTGGAAAATCGACTCAGGAGAGACAATTTAAAAATTATTGGACTACCTGAAAATCATGATGAAAAAAAGAGCCTGGACAGTATCTTTCAGGAAATCATAAAGGAAAACTGCCCTGAAGTCCTAGAACCAGAAGGAAAATAACCATAGAAAGAATCCACTGATCACCACCTGAAAGAGATCCCAAATTGACAACGCCAAGGAATATAATAGCAAAATTCCAAAATTACCAGATGAAAGAGAAGGTGCTGCAAGCAGCCAGAAAGAAAGAATTTAAATATCATGGAACCACAGTCAGGATTACACAGGACCTTGCAGCTTCTACATTAAAAGACCACAGGGCATGGAACATGATATTCTAAGGCAAAGGAGCTTGGAATGCAGCCAAGGATCAATTACCCAGCAAAAATGAGCATCATTTTTCAAGGGAGGAGGTGGATATTCAACAAAATAGGAGACTTCCAAACTTTCCTGATAAAAAGACCAGAGCTCAACAAAAATTTGATCTTCAAGTACAGGACTCAAGAAGGACTTAAAAAGGTAAATGGGACAGAAGGATACAATATGTTGTTAATAAGGGGGGGGCTGTTTAAACCCCTACAAGGGAATATGAGACTTGCAACCCTTGAGAACTGTATTGTTATTACACCTTGTTAAAGGAGTATACATAAAGAGGGGATATTAGTTGACTTTGATGTAATGATAAAAAAAAATCTAATCAAGTGGTTAAATGGATCCAAATAAGTGGATCAATCTGATCTTAGAAAATGTACTGAGAAAGGAGGAGGCAGACAAGGGTAAATTACATTACAGGAAAAGACACAAATCCTATTACAGCAGAGGGAAAGAAGGGAGGGGGAGCATTGTTTGAACCTTACTCTCATCAGATTTGGCTCAAGAAGGGCATAATATAATCAGTTAGGTATAGAAATCTAACTTGCCCTACAGGCAGAGGGAAAAGGGGAAAGAAAAGGGAAGGGGAAAGAAAAGGAGGGGGAAAGAAGGGAGGGAAGAAGCAGTAAGAGTAAAGGGGAAGAAAAGGAAAGGATAATAAAAGGGAGAGGGACTGAAGGAGGCAGTGGTCAAAAGCAAAACACTAGTGAAGGGGGAAAGGAAAAAGGAGAAAGAAAAGCATAAATAGGGGAAAAAGGATGGAGAAAAAGACACAGATAGTAATCATAACTGTGAATGTGAATGGGATGAACTCTCCCATAAAACAGAAATGGATTGCAGAATGGATTAAAAACCATAATCCTACAATATGTTGTTTACAGGAAACACATTTGAAAAAGAGTGACACATACAGGGTAAAGGTAAAAGGCTGGAGCAGAATATATTATGCTTCAGCTGAAGTAAAAAAGCAGGGGTAGCAATCCTGATCTCAGACAAAGCAAAAGCAAAAATAGATCTAATCAAAAGAGATAAGGAAGGAAACTACATCCTGCTAAAAGGCACCATAGACAATGAAGTAATATCATTACTAAACATATATGCACCAAATGGTATAGCATCCAAATTCTTAGAGGAGAAGTTCAGGAGTTACAGGAAGAAATAACAGCAAAACTATACTAGTGGGGACCTGAACCTCCCCCTCTGCACTAGATAATCTAACCACAAAATAAACAAGAAAGAAGTTAAGGAGGTGAATAGAACATTAGAAAAGTTAGGTATGATAGACCTCTGGAGAAAACTGAATGGGGATAGAAAGGAATTATACTTTTTTCTCGCAGTACATGGCACATACACAAAAATTGACCATGTAGGGCATAAAAACCTCACAATCCAATGCAGAAAGGCAGAAATATTAAATGCATCCTTTTCAGATCATGATGCAATAAAAATTATATGTAATAAAGGGCCATGGAAAGATAGACTAAAAAATAATTGGAAACTAAATAATCTAATCCTAAAAAATGATTGGGTCAAACAACAAATCATAGAAACAATCAATAATTTCATTCAAGAGAATGACAATAATGAGACAACATACCAAAACCTATGGGATGCAGGAAAGCAGTTCTTAGGGGAAGTTTTATATCTCTAAATGCTTACATAAATAAAATAGAAAAAGAGGAGATTAATGAATTGGGCATACAACTAAAAAAACTAGAAAAAGAACAATTAAAAATCCTCAACTAAACACCAAATTAGAAATATTGAAAACCAAAGGAAAAATTAAAATTGAAATTAAGAAAACTATTGAACTAATAAATAAAACTAAGAGCTGGTTTTATGAAAAAAACAATAAAATAGATAACCTTTGGTTAATTTAATTAAAAAAAGAAAGAAGAAAACCAAATTAGTATCAAGAATGAAAAGGTGAAGCTACCACCAAGGAAGAGGAAATTAAAACAATAATTAGGAATTATTTTGCCCAACTATATGCCAACAAATTTGACAATCTTAGTGAAATGGATACATATTTACATAAATTGCCCAGATTAACCGAAGAGGAAGTAAAATACTTAAATAACCCCATCTCAGAAAAAGAAATTGAACAAGATGACTCCCTAGGAAAAATCTCCAGGGCCAGATGGATTTACATGTGAATTCTATCAAACATTTAAAGAACAATTCCAATACTATATAGACTATTTGGGAAAATAGGTGAAGAAGGAGTCTTACGAAATTCTTTTTATGATACAAATATGGTGCTGATACCTAAATCAGGAAGACTCAAAACAGAGAAAGAAAATTATAGACCAATTTCTCTAATGAATATAGATGCAAAAATTTTAAACAAAATACTAGCAAGTAGATTGCAGCAACTTATCACAAGAATAATACACTATGACCAGGTAGGATTTATACCAGGAATGCAGGCTTGGTTCAATATTAGGAAAACTATCAGCATAATTGAGCATATCAACACCAAACCAACAGAAACCACATGATCATCTCAATAGATGCAGAAAAAACTTTTGATAAAATACAACACCCATTCCTATTAAAAACACTAGAAAGCATAGGTATAAATGGAGTCTTCCTTAAAATAATAAATAGCATATCTAAAACCTTCAGCAAGCATTATATGTAATGGGGACAGCTAGAAGCATTTCCAATAAGATGGGGTGAAACAAGGATGTCCATTATCACCACTGTTATTCAATATTGTACTGGAAACCTTAGCTTTAGCAATAAGAGAAGAAAAAGAAATTGAAGGCATTAGAATAGGCAAAGAAGAAACAAAGCTATCACTCTTTGCAGATGACATGATGATATACTTAGAGAATCCTAGAGAATCAAGTAAAAAACTACTTGAAATAATAAACAACTTTAGCAAAGTTGCAGGCTATAAAATAAACCCACATAAATCATCAGCATTTCTATATATTACCAACAAAGCCCAACAGCAAGAGATAGAAAGAGAAATCCCATTTAAACTTACTGTAGACATTATAAAATATTTAGGAGTCTACCTCCTGAAACAAACCCAGGAACTCTATGAACACAATTACAAAACACTTTTCACACAAATAAAATCAGATCTAAATAATTGGAAAAACATCAGTTGCTCATGGGTAGGCCGAGCTAATATAATAAAAATGAATCCTACCTAAGCTAATTTACTTATTCAGTGCCATACCAATCAAACTACCAAAAATATTTTATAGAGTTAGAAAAAATAATAACAAGATTCATTGGAAAAAAAAGGTCCAGAATATCAAAGGAACTAATGAAAAGAAATGCAGGGGAAGGTGGCCTAGCAATTCAGATCTTAAATTGTATTAAAGCAGCAATCATCAAAACTGCTTGGTACTGGCTAAGAAATAGGGAGGTGGATCAGTGGAATAGGTTAAATATGCAAGACACATAGTCAATGACTATAGTAATCTATTATAAACCCAAAGACCCCAGCTTCTGGATAAGAACCCACTCTTTGAAAAAACTGCTGGGAAAACTGGAAAGAGTATGGCAGAAACTAGGCATAGACCCAAATCTCACACCTATACCAAAATAAAGTCAAAATGGGTTCATGACTTAGATATAAAGGCTGATACCATAAGTAAACTGGGAGAACAAGGAATAGTTTACCTATCAGATCTATGGAGAACAGAAGAATTCATGACCAAACAGGAGATAAGAACATTATGAAAAGCAAAATGGAAATTTTGATTACATTAAATTGAAAAGTTTTTGCACAAACAAAGCCAATGCAACTAAGATTAGAAGAAGGTAAAATTGGAAAGAATTTTTACAACCAGTCTCTCTGTAAAGGCCTCATTTCTAAAATTATAGAGAATTAAGACAAATTATAAGAACACAAGCCATTCCCCAATTGATAAATGGTCAAAGGATATGAACAGACAGTTCTCAGATGAAGAAATTAAAGCCATCTATAGTCATTGAAAAAATGCTCTAAATCTTATTGATTAGAGAAATGCAAATCAAAACAACTCTGAGGTACCACATCACACCTATTAGATTGGCCAACATGACAAAACAGGAAAATGATAAATGTTGGAGAAGATGAGGGAAAATTGGAACACTAATACATTGTTGGTGGAGTTGTAAATGATCCAACCATTTTGGAGAACAATTTGGAACTATTGCCCAAAGGGCTACAAAAATGTGCATACCCTTTGATCCAGCAATAGCACTTCTAGGGCTATATCCCAAAGAAATCAAACAAATGGGAAAAGACCCACATGTACAAAATATTCATAGCAGCTCTTTTTGTGGTGGCAAAGAATTGGAAATTGAGAGGATGCCCATCAATTGGGGAATGGCTGAGCAAGTTGTGGTATATGAATGTAATGGAATGCTATTATGCTATAAGAAATGATGAACAGGCTGACTTCAGAAAAACCTGGAAAGACTTATATGGTCTGATGCTGAGTGAAATGAGCAGAAATAAGAGGACTTTGTACACAATAACAGCCATGTTATGCAATGACTAAGATTGTTAAACTGAACTCTTCTCAGCATTACAAGGATCTAAGACATCTCTAGAGGCCTTGGGATGGAAAATGCTGTCCACATCCAAAGAAAGAACTGTGGAAGTCGAATCGCTATCACTTATTTTTACCTTCTGTTGAGTTTTGTTTCATCTTTCTGATGGTTCCTCCTATTGGTTTTAATTTTTACTTACAACTTTGCTAATGTGAAAATATGTTTAGTAGGAATGTAAATGTAAAGCCTACTCAGATTGTGCACCATCCTGGGGAGGTTCGGGGGGAGGAAAGGGGAGAAAATTTTCAACTCAAAAGCATATGGAAGTGATTGTTGATAAATGAATAAATTAATAAAATTGAAAAAAAAAGATATAAAATACCCTCCACTTGTTTGAAAAAAATTCAAAATAATTGAAAATTTGTAATAGAAACATAAATAATTACAATAACAAATTCACCCGCGAATATGTCACTAAAAGGAATAGTCTCTCCTCTCCCTCTGCCCATCCTCTTTGATTTTATTTTACCACAGACCATTGAAATATTATCAAAGTATTTATTTTTCAAGGTCACTAGAAGTTTGAAAATTTACTTATTCCCTCTCACACAAAAATTCTTTAGCCTTTTAGAATTTCCATCTTTTCAAGCTTTCTTTCAATTTGTTTGTATCTGCATACTTCCCTCAAAGGCAATTTACTCCTGATATATCAATTAACAAGTAGTTAAATAAAAATATATTTCCAGACAGGCACATGCTGATATGTGCACACATACTAGTGGATTTTACAATTATTTGCTTAGGTGAAAATTTAAACCTAATGATGATTTTAACCAAATTACGTATGAAGTAGAATTCCAATATTTTTGAAAATTATTTTTTCTCCCCAATATAACATGAAGTATCATCCAAAAACAAACATAGTTTCCACTTCATACCCATCTCATCCAAGGACCATGCTTTTTAAAATTCTAAATTTACATAATTGCTTATTAAAGTATTTCTTGACTTTTGGCTATGGGACTCCCCCACAGTAAGAGTCCCATCAACTTCTTTCTCCCTTTTACTACTCTTGCCAAGTAGTCTTTCCCTCCTTCATCTCAGCACCTTTTCTCCAAGTGATGCTAGTCCAAATTTAGCTTCTTCCTCAGTATCCTGAAGTAATACTGAAAGCTTGCAAGGGACAATTGCAAAATTCATTGCAATTGTATATTTCTCACATGATTAGAATATAGTGATTATCTATTGCATTTGACATGGTACTTGACTTTGAAAAACGTGTATTCTTATCTGTTATCCTGGTTACAATCTCAGCCCACATTTTCTACATTAAAAATTTATGGGATTAAAATGTATTTATTGAAAAGGCTTGTCTTAAGCAAAGGGGGGATGTAGGTGATCTTCCTCCTTTGGCCTTTAACATCTTCTTACTTACAACTTACAACAACAATTTTTTGTCTAATTACTATAAAACTTATTTTAAAATCTTTAAAGAGGTGCCAGGTAGCGGCAGCTAGGTGACATGGTGGATAAAGTATCAGCCCTGGAGTCAGGAGGGCCTGAGTTCAAATCCTGCTTCAGATGCTTGACACTTAGTAGTTGTGTGACCCTGGGCAAGTTACTTAACCCCATTTTCTAGCAACAAAACAAAAGCAAAGAGGTGCCAGGTAAATTTTGCTCTAATCTTTATTTGACTCCATGGCTAAACTTTATTGATATGCGTTCAATCTGCTGTAACATTATTGTCTTCTCATAATATTAGCAACTTGCTTATGAGCTGTTGTGCTCATTACACTGGAACAGGCAGGGTGCTGACAATGGTAGTACTCTGCAAACTGCCAAAAGGAGTTCTCCATTTTTAGCCTAGGGTTTTTATAGTTTTTGTTGTTTCTTTTTTCTTTTCTCTTTCTTTTCTTTTATTCCATTAATTTATTTATTTTTAGTTTTCAACATTCACTTCCACAAGTTTTTGAGTTCCAGATTTTCTCCCCATCTCATCCCTCCCCCCACCCTGACAGCATGCATTCTGAATACCCTTTCCCCTTATCTGCCCTCCCTTCTATCCACCCCCTTCTCTTATCCCTTTTCTCTTCTATTTTCCTGTAGGGCAGGATAGATTTCTATACCTCATTGCCTGTTTATCTTATTTCCCAGTTGCATGTGAAAATACATTTTTGCCATTTGTTTTAAAAACATTGGGTTCCAAATTTTCTCCCTTCCTCCGTCTTCACCTACGCTCATTGAGAAGGCAAGAAACTTGTTAAAAGTCATACTTGTGTACTCATGCAACACACTTCCATAGTACTCATGCTGTGGAAAACTAACTATATTTCCCTTTATCCTATCCTGCCTCCCATTTATTCTATTCACTTTTTTGACCCTGCCCCTCCTTAAAAGTGTTTGATTCTGATGACCCCCCCTCCCAATCTGCCCTCCCCTCTCTCATCCCTCCATTTCTTATCCCCTTCCCTCCTATTTTCCTGTAGGGTATGATAGTTTTGCAAACACAATTGAGTGTATATGTTGTTCTCTCCTTAAGCAAAATTCAATAAAAGTAAGATTCACTCATTCCCTCTCACCTTCCTCCACTTACCCTCCACTGTGAGAGTCTTTTCTTTTCTGTTTTTTTTGTGAGATAATTTACCCCATTCTACCTCTCCTTTTCTTCTCCGAGTATCATCCTCTCTCATCCCTTAATTTTATTCGCCAGATATGACCCACTCATCTTCAACTCACCCTATGCCCTCTATTTTCTATCTATCTATCTATCTATCTATCTATCTATCTATCTATCTATCTATCTATCTCTATCTATCTATCTATCTATCTATCTATCTATCTATCTCTCTATCTCTCTATACATATAATTTTTTCCCTCCAACCACCCTAATACTGACAAAGGTCTCATGAGTTACAAATATCATCTTTCCATGCAGGAATGTAAACAGTTCAACCTGAGTAAGTCCCTTATGATTTCTCTTTCCTATCTACCTCTTCATGCATCTCTTGAGTCTTGTATTTGAAAGTCAAATTTTCTATTTGGCTCTGGTCTTTTCATCGAAAATACTTGAAAGTCCTCTATTTCACTGAATATCTATTTTTTCCCCTGAAGTATTATACTCAGTTTTGCTGGGTAGGTAATTTTTGGCTATAATCCTTTATCCTTTGCCCTCTGGTCCCTTAATGTAGAAGCTGCTAAATCTTGTGTTATCCTGATTGCATTTCCAAAATACTTGAATTGTTTCATTCTGGCTGCTTGCAATATTTTCTCCTTGACCTGGGAACTCTGGAATTTGGCTACAATATTCCTAGGAGTTTTCCTTTGTGGAGCTCTTTCAGGAGGTGATTGGTAGATTCTTTCCATTCGTATTTTACACTCTGGTTCTAGAATATCAGGGCAGTTTTACTTGATAATTTCTTGAAAGATGATGTATAGGCTGTATTTTTAATCATGGCTTTCAGATAGTCCAATACTTTTTAAATTCTGTCTCCTGGATCTATTTTCCAGTTCAGTTGTTTTTTTTTTCCAGTGAGATATTTCACATTTTCTTCTATTTTTTCATTCTTTTGGTTTTGTTTTACAACATCTTGATTTCTCATAAAGTCACTAGCTTCCAATTGCTCCATTATGACTTTTCAGGAAGTATTTTCTTCAGTGAGCTTTTGGACTTCCTTTTTCATTTGGCCAATACTGATTTTTAAGGCATTCTTCTCCTCATTGGCTTTTTGGACTTCTTTTGCCATTTGGGTTAAGCTGTTTTTTAAGGTGTTATTTTCTTTAGTATTTTGGGGGGGTTCTCCTTTAGGAAGCTGTTGACTAGTTTTTCATGATTTCTTGCATCACTCTCAATTCTGTTCCCAGTTTTTCCACTATTTCTCTTACCTGCTTCTCAAAATTGGCCTGTGACTGATTCATATTATTCTTGGAGGCTTTGGATGTAGGAGCTTTGACCTTGTTGTTTTCTTTTGGTCATATGGTTTGATCTTCTTTGTTACCGAGGAAAGATTTTATGGTCTGACTTTTTTAGCACCTTTTTCTCATGAACCCAGCCAATTACTTGAGTTTTGAACTCTTTGTTAAGGTAGTGGTCTGCTTCCAGTGTTGAGAATGTGTTGTCCCAAGTTTCAGGGGCTTTGTGCAGTTGTTTTCAGAGATACTTCTAGGGACCTGAAAGTTTTAAGTTCTCTCAAAGTGGTATGATCAAAGTTGTGCTGTGTACTCCTTTCCTGGCCTGTGCTCTGGTCTACGAGTGACCACAAGCAATGTTTTCTGCCTTGGGATGGTGAGGAGGATTATCTCTCCTCCAAGGCACAAGTTCCACCATGCCAGCAGTCTTCTTCACCCCAGGATTGCCCCCCATAACTGTAACCTAGATCTAAGCACAGTCAAAGCAAGAGAATCCTGCTGTAACACCAGCAAAGAGATCCCTGCAATCCCCCTCTGGTTGGCCACTTGATTCCCCCTCACTCTGTGGTCCAGAAGCTCAGGAAGCAGCCACCACCCCAGGGCTGTGTCAGGAGTGGGGCTGGACCAAGCTTCTCTTTCCCCTTTGTCACAGATTTTTACTCCTGACCTTCTAAGTTGTCTTTGGCGTTTGTGGTTTGAGAAGTCTAGAAAACAACACAGCTGCCTGTGATTCAGTCCCCTCAGCCTGCTCCAGGTTTGCCAAGGCCTGTTTTGCCTGCACTCCCATGCTGAAAGGTGTTTCTTTCCCAGCCTGTCATGATAGACCTTTCTACTCAACTGTCCAGATTGTCTTGGGTTGGAAATCTTCTTCACTGTCTTTTTGTGGGTTCTGCTACTGTGGAATTTGTTTAGAGCCATTTTTTATAAGTATTTGGAGGGGTTTGGGGGAGAGCCTAAGCAAGTCACTTCTTTTACTCTGCCATCTTGGCTCCACCCCCAAGACCACTGTTGTTTCTTTTTTACATGTGGCATCAACATTGCCAAAGACCCAACTTGGTCTTGTGCTTATTTGTGATGTTGTCTTTCCTTCAGGGAGTGAAAAGATAGCCTTGACTCTATCCACTGGAATGTGTCAAAGCATCCCTTCAAGGGGAATTACATATAATAGCATTTTACATCACATGCTTATAGTTCTATTCCTGTTTTATTTTATTATTTTTTTTTGCCTACAGTTTTATTTTGACCAAGTGGGGCAAGAGTAGACTATATAGTCCTCAATTTTATTTACACAGTTTTATCTCAAGATACAGTTTCTCCTTACATTAATATTCAGCACCATTGCATGACTCTTGCCCAATTTAACATCTGCATACTTCAGCTATTTAGTTTTGGCTCATCAAATTTGGAATGCTATTCTCAAGCAGACCTGATACATGAGAATCCAGGCACGAGAAAATCTGGTACTTGGAGAGTCTAATACTCCTCATGTGTCTTGTGGTAGCTTTGCATGAAGGTTGTACCAGGTGCAGCTTCTCAGTAATTCCCTGGAAGAAAATGCATCATTCTGTCTCACTTATCTTTTTATCTGTCTATCTATCATCTATCTATCTATATCTATCTATCTATCTATCTATTTGTTTGTTTGTTTTTATTTAGCAAATAATTTGAATTAGTTAAGAATTTTTTTTTGTAAGAGAACAAGATTACAAACTTTGATTTCTTTACCTTCTTTTAAAGCTTATCCTAAAGAAACAAAAAGCTATGTGGAAAACCTCAAACCACACATAGATAGAATTATTTTATTTTTTATACAATAAGTGAAGTTGATAGTAGACAGAAAAAAATAGCACGATGAAAATATTTTTTTAAATCATAATCACTTTCTATTCTAGGGGTTTTTTTTTTGATTAAATGTGAGTCCATAGAATCAGAAATGTTGTCAGTGTGATTTTTTTTTCTGAATTCATCTATGAATATATATGCATTTTCCCATACTAGCCACAGATGATTAATTTTTAGGATGGCAACAAAGATCAAATAGCTCAGTCAAAGAAACCAGCAGGTTCCAGAATATAATCTTACACATATAGGCATCTGCTGATTCAAGGATATTCTAGTGGTATGGAGATTATATCCTTACAATTTTGAGTTCTCATACTTCTAACCTTATTTTCCCAAGTAATATGTCATGTTTATACAGAGGGAAATACCAGTATTCAGGTTGTGTAGTGAACTATTTAATGACAAGTTCTCAGGTGAAAATATTCTATAGTCATTTATATAAGTGAGTCATTTGAACAGAACATGTTCATGTAACATTATTGTTTGTTCACAGTATAAACAATTTAGAGGGAACAGTGTCCCATACTCATGGGACATCTACTTCGTGAATTGATATTTGGGTGATTAACTGCAGTGTGTATGTAGGGGGGGGGCGGTGAGTGGTGGTGGTTAATCCTGGAATCTTGAATGCTAGGACAATAGATGGAAATGAAAAAGAGGTTCTAAACATGCTATAAAATTTGCAATGATAGCTATCATAATAGACATTGTTGATTTGCCAAGAAACACTCTACCTCAGCATGTACAGACTGATTACTACTAGGCTCCCACTTGGTGGTAAATTTTGTTATTTTTGTTGTTTGTTATTTCTTTGTTTCTTGTGACACCCCTTACAACAAAGAAAAGTGTAAAGTAAATTCTAACCTTTTCCAACCCCATTCAGTTTCTTCAGTTGTAGTGACAAAGAATGATTTAAAAAATAAAATCTATGGGGAACTTACTAAGACCATCCAAAATAGATACCAGGCAATTTAATCAGATGATGGGTATGGGCACTAGCATAAAGATAGGCCAAGAAGAGTTTCATGTAAAAAGTATAATTTCATTAGAATTTTGAAGGAAATAAATGGGTTGAAGTGAGGTAAAGTTTCAATCTAAGCATGGGTTCCGCCAGTCAGGAGTGGGAATGTCTTATGTTCAGAAGAACAAGAAGGTCAATTTGGTTGAACCATGGAGTGCAGAAATGGAAGTAATATATAATAAATTCATAAATATAAGTTTTGGCCAAGTTGTGAGAGGTATTAAAAGCTAAACAAAGACTGTATTTATTATGGAAATCATAGGCAGTCATTGAAGTATATTGATGAGGGCAGTGACATAATCAGACTTGCACTTAGGAAAATCATTTTGTTAGCTATATGGTAAATGGATGGGAAAGGATTGATGAAGGGAGGCCAATTAGTGGGCTATATACAATATGTAATATATAGTTAAACATGGTCCAGCAGTACAAAATAAGAGAGACCAAAGGTGTGAAATCTATCTAGGAGTCTTATGTCCATACATGATTACTTTTTTGAATAAGAGTATCAAGAAGAATTAGATATAATGAGTAATGAAATACTATAACAGAAAATAAAATTGATTGTTTTCTAACAGATATCAAATGCCAAAGTCTTTTTCTGAATGGTTATCTGTGTATAATATGCCCATTAATCTATAGGACCATAGATCATAGCTTTAGATCTGCAAGTGACCTTAGTTGCCACCTAGTCCAAACTCATCAGTTTATAGATAGGGAACTAAGATTAAGTGACACCTTATGAATTTCTTTAAGATCTCTTCCATGTATGTTTTTAATGATTCACTGACTCTCTTTTATTTCTTTGACCCCTTGACCATTGATATTAAATCAAGCATAAAAAAGAGTAGTGCATGCTTGCCAAAGTTGTTTGCCACTGTCATGAAAAATGCCTAGCACAGAATAGGAATGAAAGGGACCTCTGCATACTGCTGTTTGTGGATGGTACTATGGCATACATGGCACATGGATTTGGCAGCTAGATGGGCACAGTGGATAGAGTGTCATTCTTAGAGTCAGAAAGATTCATTTTCATGAGTTCAAATCCAACCTCAGGCACTAGCTGTGTGAACCTGGGCAGATCACTTAACCATGTTTGCCTCAGTTTCCTTATCTATAAAATAAGTTGGAGAAATAAATGACACACCCCTCCACTATCTTTGTCAAGAAAACCCAGATAGGGTCGTAAAGAGTCAGACATGACTGAAATGACTCAATAACAAATTCTATATGTGCAAGAGGGCTTATGTAGGATCAGAAAGCTGTATAAAATACACATTAAAAAATAAAAGCACAGAAAGTAAATATCCTTAGGCTCAACTGATGAGGCTAGAGTAGCCAAGAATTCTCTTCATTTATTTCTCTTTCTCTCCTTTGTGTCCACATCTGGCACCAATCCTGTTCTCGAAGCAGAGCCAAGCAAGCTAATGAAATGCTTCTCTGAATAGTATTATTTGGTGTTCCCAGATAAACAAATAGTTATGTATTCTATATTGCAATTAAGCTTTACAAATTAGGCATCTATACAATGAACATGTATTGCACCCTATAAGTAATATTTAAGCACATCTGTGTTCTCCCTTCCTATTATCAACAATTGAAGAAAAGTTGAGGCACTTGAATTGGAAGTATTTGTAACCCTTTCATAAATTAGCCATCACTCAAAATTGTGCCAAATCAGCATGCTAAGCTCTGTATTGAAATTCATTTATAATTAAATAAGTTTTATTAAAGAATTAAAAGAAAAAATATCAGCAGTCCTTCAGAAGAAAAAGTCTATTACATGAAATAGACATCATCATCATCATCATCATCATTATAATGATAATAATAATAAAATAGTGAAGAGTTCAAAATTATTATATTACCATGTCTGGAAGATGGACTACCTAAATGTGGCCTCCTTAGATGCACAGACAAGAAGTAGTAAATCTTGGCCACCAAAGAAATCATTTAATTTTGAAGACTTTTTTTAACTGTTAGAGATTATTTTCTTACTAGTATGAAATAGGACTTTTAATATATATTGTTGAACTATTTCCTCAAAAATATACAGGGGCAGCTAGGTGGTGCAGTGGGTAGAGCACAGGCCCTGAAGTCAGGAGGACCTGAGCTCAGATTTGGCCTCAGACCAAACACTGTGTGACCCTGGGCAATTGCCTAAAAAAAATATACAGAATTCCCAGTGACTACTTTTTCAATCTTTTAGCTTAATGAGTATACTTGTTATATAAATGGCATATATAATTCTTAGTCAAGGTAATATAAACATCACTTGACATGAATTGATATGTATTTACATATGTATACATACATATACACATGTATACACATAGGTGAAAAAAGATTATATAGATATAGATGATTAGATATAAATGTAAAAACTATGGCCTTCTTTTCACAGCTTATATAAATGATTGAAAGAATACATAATTCTGTCTAAAACAGATAAGCCATTTCATATCACATATCATATCACACCACATATGTAAAAATACATATATAATTGTATGTACAAAAGATCCTTTTTTCTCTCTAATGATTACTATCCTTCCTTTGATAAAATGCTATGGAACAAAACAGAACAAAAATTAAGCTGTAGAAAATGCTTACTGGCAATTTAGGAACAGAGACCACTAAAGAAAGAGTAACATAAAAGTGCATTTCTCATCATACTGATTCACTGAGACATAAGAGATGATGCTAAACCTGTCACTCACCCTTCATGAGGCTGTAAACATATTACTTTGTTTATATGAACACAAGCAATTCTTTTACCGCTCTAGGAATAAAGCAGGGGTGTTATAAAGAATGCCATAATTAATGTTAGAATGATTCATTTTGAACTTTCTTTAATGCAAGGAGTTCATTTTTTTCCTGGCAATAGAGATGAAAGTGTAAACCCTGCCATCTCTCCTTTTTGCATTCTTAACAATAATATGGAGAATGAGCTAGTTACTTTGTGGGTGTCACTGATACTCCATGCTCACTTACTGAGCAAAATCCCTAAACTATAAGTAGACTTCTGGTTTCAGACATATTTTAGAATAGAATAAGACAAAGATATTTCTCCAAAAATTCATCCAATAATTTTCTATCTGGTTCAATCAATATTCCATGCTTGGTTATACTACCACCTTGCTTTCTCCAGAATATGATCCATTTATACATCTGATTAAACAATTCACATATTATTAGCATTAACTTTCCAAAGTGATTCTAATTGGATACATTTCCTTCCTTCTTCTGACCACCATTATGGAGGAAAATGTTTGGTTTTCTGAGGCTCAGTTGGTTTAGTCAAATTTCCTTTACACAAAAAAGGCTGCTTCTAGCTGTGTTTTAAACTTTAAATTCTGATGACCTTGGTGCTCTATTCCAGTGCATTTTAGGTACTGGGATAAGTGAATAAACTTTTATTTATCAATACTTCATATTCTAGTGGCTTATGTTGGGCATGAGATTTGTGATTTATTATTGGCTACTTTTTTATTTATTAAATTTTGAAAGTAGTTTGTTACTTTAAAATATCTAACAGGCTGTTAATAAAAGGTATCTGTGTTTAAAATTCAGAAATGTAGACAGATGTATTTAACCTATTCATGATTTACTATGCTTTGTCTTTTTTTCCCCATCTCATTCAACAGAAGATACATAAATCACAATGTTACTGATACCAATATTTTCTTTCTGATAAGATCTCCAAAACTTGAGAGTGCACACATGTGCATATGTGTGTTAAAAAAGAAAAAAAATATGAACTGAGGTACAATATAAATTCTAGCTATTATTACAAGAGATGTAAGATCTGCTTGAAATGTGCTTAGCAGAGCTAACTTAGGGATATATTTAACCATTGTTAGGATCACATGCGTATACATATTTAGTGACAGAAACATGAGCAAACATGCAATTTTTCAATCAGAAGAAAATGATTAAATTTTAAAATAAGTCTCTCTTACTTAGGCATTCTTTTCTTGAGTATACCCAAAAGACTATGACAATAATATCTTTCTCCTCAAAGACATTAAAGTTTCTTATGGACGTTAACTGATTTGTCCTCTCAAAAGATTATCTACATATTTCTGTTGAACTACAAAACACAGAGAATACTAACGGGGGAAAATACATCTTAGTTTCACAGAGACTTTCTTACTTGGATGAGATTATGCTATCTGGGTCAAGGAAGATTAAAGCAGAGTTGTTAATGTTTGAAGGACAATAAATTCAGTTTCCATCAGATTAGGAATGATGTGTACATGGAACTTCATGAAAATCTTTGCTTGTTCTCAATTTATGTCTTTCTTAGTTGTTGGTATGTGTTATAAACTGCAAGGTGGGAAAACAGCCTATGGGGACTCAGGATATAATCTATATTGAGCATTCATTGAAAATACTCCTTGGCCTCTTGCTAAGGATCTAATAAGAAGCAGTCAATATGTTGGGATTCTGTGTAGGGAACTTGGCTGTCGGGAGAGGGGAGATCAGGGAAAAGAGTTTACATAGCGGTCAAAGTTAACATAAGTTAGAACACAGAGACAGCATACACAAGAGGATTTAGAGACAGTGGACCTCTGTTCAAAACCTACTTCTGCTCTACCTCCTTTTGTTACCATGGACAGGTCACTTAACCTCTTTGAGTCTTGGTTTCCTCATGTATAAAATGAAGGACTTGGACTAAATGTCCCCTGCATCTGAAAATCTATGACTTTGTGTAGCTGAAGTTATTTCAAACACTGGTTAAAAGAGGATATGTTATCATGTTCAGTACAAGTTTCAAGACAAACATTGTCAATTAGACATCCACACAGCTCAAAGAACTGTCTCCTGGCCTGACTTGGGTATCCTCAGGGGTATTCACGTCTTCAGAGAGTGCATCAGGTTGATCAAGATCAGACAAAGAAGGAATTGTTTTTCTCATCATGGGTATAAACAGAGGACAATAACACATGGCTTTGGCTTCCTTGTACTATTTCTGTCAGCTTAATTAACTATGATATGATACGTAGCTTGAGGTAATGAAGGGAGAAATGTCATTGAAAGTCAAGAAGATATGGATGAAAGTCCAGTCTCTGAAGAAGACTCTGTGTGATCCTGGGTTAGTCATTCAATCTCTAAGTCCCCCAGGTAACTGTCTAAGAATACAAATTGCCAAATAGATGTTGATCTGCCTTGGTAGAAGAGATTTCCTAAATGGAAGTTTATTGAATCAATTAAAGCATAGATTATTTCCGGCTCCCACTCCCCTTGCACACAAGTTTAACTATGTGAAAATCTGTAGTTATAAGACATGTATGAGCTCAATACCAAGCAATGCCCATCATTGTGTACTAATTGAAACTTTTGTCTGCTACTCAAAATGTTCTCCAAGCAGTGCTTATTGAATTAAATCTAATTGAGAGATCACTAAGATTATGGTGGTAGCCATGGACAAAGGAAAGAAAATTACAATGTGAAATGTGAAAACACCATGGAATAATAAAATAAACAGTGACCTTTAGCTAATAAAACCACAATAACTCTACATTGTTATTTATCTGACATGGAGATAGGATTGTCACTGCTATTAAAGAATTAACAGTGTAAACCCTTATGTAGATATGACTACATTGCTTTGTTCACTGGGGGCCTTTACAACTTTAATCAGTATTGTATTTTATTCATGCACAGTGCCAACAGATATGTAAGACTTATTAGGCTAACATCACAGAATCTCTGGTAGCCGTGCTAGTTTAAGTATCAGTAGTCATTGGGATGCCAGGGTTTTAGAATTGCAAAGGTTTTGAAAGATCAAATCCCAATCTTGAATCTGTAAATGAGGAAACTGAGGCCTTAGAGAGTTTAAATAATTTTAACCATGATTGTGTCAATAAAAACTTCAGAACTGAGGCAAGAGCCCCAGTCTTCTGGCATTATGAAAAGGAAGGGAAGCTCTCTTACATACTAAATGCAATTAAGGCAGTGCATAATTTTTGAATGAAATATGATTGAATAAACTTATTATTTAAGTTTCAGGTGTATGAGCCTCATTCATAATTAGTTAAACTCTCCAGTATCAAATAAACAGATTTATTTTCTTATGCATGAGAAAAAGTGTGATTTATTCATCTGTACAATGGGATCAAATTCATCAGGGTATGGGTCATTAAACAAATTCTTGGAATGTATTAGAACATAAGGCTAAGGAATCAACTTGTGCACAGACTGGAATGCATTCTTTCTCTCCTCTAGGCTCCAGACTTATAGAAAGAGCACAAAATGAACTCCCTGTGGAGAAAAACATACTTTTATAGGTGATTAGACCCAAGCCCAATAGAAAAATGGATGCTATTTCAGTACTTTTCTTTGCCTTCTCATTCTTAGACTTTTTCTTGCTTGTGTGGTATTCTTGGCCCTCATTGTCTTTAGTAACTGATGATATGTCTCTCCCCTTTCTCTACCATCAACATCTGCTCTAAGAAAAAAAAAATCTGATATCAGTCATTTCTAACGGGTAAACTCAAAACAATGTATTTTGTCTGCAATGTTATTTGTATATTTGGTATTTCATTGTCTAGTGAACTTCCAGGGAGGAAACTCCCTCTCCCAATGTTTATCATCTCTATGTGTTCTGCAAATTATAGTTTCAGAAAGTTGCCTAGAGCACTGAAAACTTAGGCATCTGGTCCAAGTCACACAGCCAGGGTATTTACATTTTAAGTTGTATTTTCAAATATACTTTTATCTCCTGTTTGAGGACATTTCAATCATCAGCAAAGAGGCAAAGAGAGGCAGATGGTATGAAGGGGAGGGGATCTCTGCAGCAATCCTGAAATCATACCATGAGAACAATAGTCTCTCCAAATTTAAAAGACATATAAATGGATAGATAGATAAGAGAGAAAGAGAGAGAGACAGAGACAGAGACAGACAGAGACAGAGAGAAAGAGATAAAGACAGAGACAGACACAAAGAAACAGAGTCAGAGACACAGAGACAGAAGGACAGAAAGAGAGACAGAGACAAAGACAGAGAAACAGAGAAAGAGAAAGGCAGATAAACAGCTACTGAGTGACCAAGACAGAGATGGAAAGAAAGATGAGAGATTCAGAAAAAGAAAAGAAAGAGAGAGGAAGAGACAGAGACAGGAAGGGTTAGAGACTTACAGATTCTGAGATGGAGAGAGATGTTAAAGAGACAATAAGAGATACTCTTAAAGAGATAGAGAAAAATACAGAGAGCAAAAGGAGAAAGACAGAGAAATAGAGAGATAATATGTTATGCTTTTCTCCCATCTAGAGTAATTTGATCATCAGATCATAGTATTTAGACACGTATGGAACTTTACAGATTATCAGAATTAATTTCTTTGTTTTACTGAAAAGACAACAGAAATGTACAAAGATGAACTTCTTTGCCAAAGGTCCCACAGGTAGTAGGAACAAGAGTTGACATTCAAATGCACAATCTCTGATTCCATAGTCATTGCTATTCCTTCTGGACCACAAATGGTTAATTGAGACATACCAATTGCAATTAGATAGATCATTGGTCCCTTTAGATTTCACCTAATAAATTTTCGATCTTAAGTGAGATATATCCAATTCACATCAACCAATAGCATCTAGGTCATGTATTAAAGAACTCTACAATAAACTGTTTGAATCCAAAAACAGGGTCTCAATTTTCATTGCTTTTCTGAAGACTACAATTTCCTTTAAACCTGGTTCCCTGTCCTCTCAAATTCTTGGTGGTATTGTTCTCATTCTCTGGTTGATGGATTACATGATGACACATTTCAATAGGATGACTCAAGCATAGCGAATGTTTTTTGAAATTTTACCAATTGACTTATATCTCAGAAAGACTTCCCCACTTTGTTAAAAGAATTACAGTACATTTAAAAAGCTATTTTTATAGACTGTTCCATCCCAAATGATTGCTTAGATTGTCACAGGTAATTATTTAAAACAGCTGCTCTGGAGAAATCTGCTGTTTAGGATTAAAAGAGGATAGACAATACTGGTATTTTTCCAGAAATGAGCTTAACTCTTCATACAAACTAAATCTTGAAAATTTTTGTCTGATTACAATTGTTTAGATACAATTGACTGAAATTTTGAAATCATTTATATGGAATTAGAAGAAGTTGTTAGTATTGTGTAGTGGAAAGAACTGGATAAGGAGTCAGAAGACTTGCTTTCACCTCTAAGATTCTTAGATCCTTCATCTGCAATGATTAGGTATACATTGTATACATACACTTTCACAAAGTCATTATAAGCTAATAGCTAGCATTTGCATAGTATTTTATAGTTTGAAAAGTGTTTTAAAAGTATGTCATTTTATCCTCATATCAACTGTAGGAGGGAGACAATATAATCCCCATATTACAGATAAAACTAAAGCAGATAGAGGTTAAGTGACTTATCCATGGTCACATGGCTAATACAGGTCTGGGGCAACATTTGAATTCAGATCTTCCTGACTTTGAGTCACTGCTATATCCACTGTACCATCTAGTTGACAATTTATAAGAAAAGTAGTATCTGATTGTTATTGGACTAAATTTTCATTGATTCAAGTCACTTTCCAGCTTGTGGTTTGATTCAAAAGATAAAATCTGGGGTGTAATAGTCTAGTATTAGACTACGAAAGTAATAAAATTAATTTCCTTCATAATAATTCTTCTTTTAATCATCCCCTTTTCCAACGAATGAGTATGAATTGAAATAAAAATTAATATATAATACCTGAATTATCTACAAGGCTTATCTTGGAAGAAGGGAAAGTGAAACTTTGTAAAATTCTACATTAAGGAATTAACTTGCTTGTTATGATATTGAATAAAGTACTTGTTTCTATAGATAAACAGGATTCTGTGATCAGTAAAGAACTTGATTATACCTTTTATATAAGCGGCACAAGTTAATAAAACTTTAATCTATATAGTAAGTTCATGTAGTTATGTACTATTTTGTGCTAGCATGTTGAAAAGTCTTATGGTTGCCAACGTTCTGATGACTATGACATTCCTTTATTCATGACCATATTTTCCTCCCCAGTGGAATGGAAGCTCCTCAAGAACAGAAACCGTTTCATTGTTGACTTGTATTCCAATCACTCAGCATAGTACCTGGTACATAGTAGGAACTTAATAAATGTGTACTAATTGATTGATTCTGTGTGATTTGTTGTTCATTCATTTCAGTTTTATCTGACTCCTCATCACTTCATTTGTGGTTTTCTTGGCAAAGATACTGGAATGGTTTGCCATTTCCTTCTCCAGTTCATTGTACAGATGAGCACCTGAGGCAGCAAGATTAAGTGCCATACCTACGGTCACACAAGTAGTAAGTGTCTGAGACCAGATGAGCTCAGCAAGATGAGTCTTCTTGACTTCTTGGCCCTCTAACCACTGCATCACCTAGCTGCCCATTCTATGTGACAGCCCTTCATAAACTTGAAAATATGTATCATTCAGCAACCACAGTCTTCCCTTCTCCATGCTAAACATCTACTATTTTTAAAAATTTTCCCAGTTCTGATCATAATCCAGTCACCATTCTGGTTATGTTACTTCTAGGGGTGGGGAACCTGTGGCCTCGAGGCCACACATGGCCTTCTAGGTCCTTGGGTGCAGCCTTTTGACTGAGTCCAAATTTTACAGGACAAATCTTTTTATTAAAGAGATATATTCTGTGAAGTTCGGATTCAGTCAAAAGGGCTGCACCCAAGGACCTAGAAGGCCACAGGTTCTCCACCCCTGCTTTAGACTATCTCCAGTTTATTGATATCCTTCTTAATATGTGGCACTCATAATTGAATAGAGTACTCTAGGTGTGGTATGACTGGTATTTCTTGCCTTCTGAAATGATGTCTTACTTTGGCTAAATAAAGATTTTTTTAAAAAAAGGAAGAGAAGATGATGAAATATAAGGAGCATTGAAGAATAACATATGTATTCTACATTATGTTCTTTAATAAATGAGAAAGGAAAGCTAAATGGCATGGTGGATAGAGTACCAAGCCTAGAGTCAGAAAGACTCTATTCAAACCAGCCTCAGACACTTACTAGCTGTGTGATCCTGGCCAAGTCACTTAACCCTCTTTGCATTGGTTTCCTCATGTGTAAAATGAGCTGGAGAAGGAAATGGCAAACTCCTCCGGTGTCTTTGCAAAGAAAATCCCAAATAGAGTCAGAAAGAGTCAGAAACAACTGGAATGACTGAACAACAGGAACAACCAAAAATGAGAATGTGGAAATTAAAATTATAATGAAACATTTTTGATAATATTGTCGCTTTACCTTAGGGGGGCAGTGTGGCATAGTGGACAGAATGCTGTCCTCAAATGCAAGAAGTCCTATACATACTTGCTGTGTGATGCTGGGAAAGTCACTGAACACCTCAGTGTTGCAGGAAACTCTCTGAAACTGAAGTTTCAGAGACAGTGCAGACCAAAGCCTGGGGTTTCTTTGCTAATGAAATTACATACCCAATTCATAGCTTTATCCTTATTCTATAATTTAGGATTTGGGGTGGGAGCATAAGAAAAGGATGAATGATTTTCTATGTCCCTGACCAGGGTCCCAGGAAGAGGTGGAGGAGGATGGGACGCAGGTGGACACCCACTAAAGGTAAGATGTAACATTCTGGAAACAGGTTTTATGCACTTTGTACCTCCCCCCATTTTTTTTTTTTTTACTAAGACTGGCTCTACTTATCCATGGTACACTGTGCAGTTGTATCAGTTTCAGTCAGGGAAGGATTTCAATATTTTGCTTTTATATACATGCTGTAAATATATATTCCAGTGTGTGTTGCTTGTCATTCTGTGAGAGTAAAATTCTTGAGCAGAGAGAGTGAAAAAGTGGTTTTGTTTTAGAATGCCTTTATACGTGGTTAACTATATGCATTTTTATATATTGGTAGTATAGATGAAAAGGTACATGGCTGGCCATAAACAAATGTTGCTAATAATTTTTAAAACTGATTCAAAAAATTGTCCATAGCTGTAAATGACATAAATTCTGGTGCAGTTGAAATGCTGGAGAAATGTGGTCATCTTTTATATAACCTACATAAATCCCTGTCATTGAGAAGCACGTGCAGAGAGGGGAAAAGAAAGCAGTATGATACTTGATCTTATCATCAAAAAACACCAGGGAACAAATAAACTACCACCGATGATTCACTCTACAAAGAAATGGAAAGATTAAAGGCTTTAGCTATAGGAGAAATTAACAGCACTGAGGAAAGGTACATAAATGGCCCGAAGTGGGTAATCAGACATCTGGTAGGAAACATCTACAGGTCTGTTTGACAATGATTGCTAGTACATAAGAGAATTGGTAGTTTGACTGTAATTGATAGATCCACTCTAGTTTTCTTAGGTAACAAGATTTGTGAATTATCTAATCTTTCCCATCACCAGTAACCACCAGAAGTAGTCTCCAGCTACAACTCCACAATTTTCTAATCTCAACATTGATTGCAAATAGAAATGAAAGCTCCCCCCCCCATTTCCCTTACTTCTTAGTCCACTAATCTCTCTGCTTTAACAGTACTGTAAATAAACAGGAACTCATCAATGTGGCTGATCCCATCTCCAGTTAAGACTGAGACCTGCCAACACTTCCCTGACCTGGCCTGCAGCATTCCTCCTCTTCTCATTTTAATTGTTATCAATCAGTAACTAGTTGCTCTCTACTGATTTGACTATGTGAATTGGTCTCTAGAAACATTGACAACAGCTATCCCCACATTTTAAATTACAATCTTCTAAATCAAAACCTTCCATACCTAAAATAAATTATTTTAAAAATGTGAAATGGAAATGGTCAAGCTGGATGGGATGAAACTAGTTTTAGGCATTTCTTGGCTGAGCACAATTGCTACATTATTCATGAATGTAGCAACAATGTTTGAATTTAATTCTTTCTCTTCATAATTACTCTTTTTTTCCTAAATTATTTGATTTCTTAAAATAATAGCAATTTATTTTTTGCACCCAGAATGACTGTAGTGGCAAACTACCCTGATTCCCTCTATTGTCTGTCATTCTGATTCAGGGAGACATATTTTTTCTCCTTTCTTCCTGATCTGACTGAATTTTTTGAGTAAAAAAAACTATATTATACATGGCATGTAGTAATAACTGAATACAACACATCATTCTCATTTCCCTAGAGTTCCTAGAACCCCAGAGTATTTTGAAATCTCCTATTTCATCATAATACTTACATTGTTTTCACTTAGAGTTCATAATACCTCACCTGTTCAAAGAATCTTCTCATCATTAATAGGAACAAAGGGATTTACTTTTGACTGTGTGCTGTCTTTAAACACATAGCTGCTAATTCCACCCATCCTTCTTTATTTTTATACTGTACTGAAAAAAAATAATAATAAATTTAACCTGCCTCTCATAGGATCATAGATTCAGAGCTAGAAGAGGTCTTCTAAGCTTTCAAATCCAACTCTCTCATTGTACAAGTGAAGAAACTGAGGGCCACAGAGGTAAAGCAATTTCCCCATTGTCATCCACATAATAAGTAGTAGATATGGGATCTAGATCCAGATTTTCTTTTCATTTCATCATTTTGTCAAATATTATTTTTCATTTTGCCTTCATGTCTTCGGAATTTATCATATCGCTACTTATTGAAATGAATTACTGAATTAGAGAACTGAATTGTAATCTGATTAGATGGAACTACCTCTCTGTCTGTATGTCCTTTCTGCATTGGTCTCCCTTTACATCATCTGTTCTAAAAATCTTTATAGCCTTCCACCTAAAAAATCACCAAATAATATTTTAAACTTCTTGACAAGAGAATCTGTCTAACAGATTCGCATGCTACATAATCATTTATTCATAATAACATATATGCATTTTTTGTCCCAGTTCATCATCATAAACATTTTCTGTAAAAAAAAAAATTAAAAGTTATAGGAAAACAAAATGTGTACATGGAAAGAATCCAAATTCATGCATAGCCCTTCCCCATATTCCCTGACCTAATATCATTACTGTTGAATTTATGTGTTATGAGCATACACAAAAATAGATATTGAAAATGCATTACTAGCTGACTGTATTTATAATTCTACTCAAAGTTATTTTCATCTAAGAATGTTAAGAAATAGAGGAAACAAATTATAATGCCTCAGTATTAGAGATAACAGTATATTCTGTACCATAAAACAAACAAAAGATACTGTAGCAATGCATCTAGTACAGTGTTTGGAAACCAAGTGGATTAATGTTTTGAAAAACAATGAAAGCTTTGCAGATTTTGTGAATATATGTGGTTAAAAAAAACATTAGTAAGTTAAAGAAATATTATTATAAAAGGAAGGCAAAATTCTTACGAAAATCTTTTCTTGGTATTAGACTTGTACAAGAGGGCAAAGCAGTTACCTATATTATGCATATTTTCAAGAGGAAAACACACACACATGCACACATGCATGTACACACATGCACACACACACACAAATTCTGCACACGGTCATTTCCTAATTGTGATAATGTATGCACAAACAGCTCTAAAGGTGAGTTGGATTTTATTGTTTGTTCATGGCTCACCAATACTATATAACCTTGCTAAATGATATATGAGGTACAAAACTTCCACAGTTTTACTACTTCTGTTTTACTGTGTATGCTATTTTTCTTATTTTAAGTAATTTTAACCAACTTCTTCCGTCTAATAATTTTCCTCATAGCTAATTGAGAAGATGGGTTGGTGGAGGAAGGGAAGTGTTGCTAAATGTAAGATTCAAAATCAGAAGGTCACTCTTCCTGAGGACTGCTTTGCTGCCAATCTTTAGTTCAAAGGAAAAAAAGCACTAAAACCTTGGGTTCTTATTTCCTAGAACCAAATGAAACTAAAACAAATCACTTTAAAAAGGGGTATTTCATGAGAAGATATCTACAAATAAGAAAAAAAATCTTTATCCAAAAGTCAATTTGATTTAACAATATTGCAGTAAATGGATTTCTATAAAACACTCTTTAGCTAAAAACTAATTGCTTCCTGTACAAAAGTGAATTAATGCATTTAAAACATATGAACTGCCAACTAAAAGCCAATGACAATACACAAGTTTCATGCAAACATATCTAGCTTTTACAAAAAGCATTGCCAAAAATATTGGTGCCTTGGAAAGAACAAAACCTTTATTATTGACTCAGTTTGCTGGACAAAAATATTATGATAGAAAAGAACGGAATATAGTAATCATCTCAGTCTTTATATATGTTTAGTTTTAATTTATTATATTTATATGCATTCAATGTACAATTGAAACATAAGAAATTTGTTCATCAACAATGCTTGTAGCATTATGTTTTAAAAATGTGATTAGCTCTTCTAATATTATTTGGTAGTTCCTCCAGGGCATTTTTTAAAACTAATATGAGAATTCCCAAAGAAAAAAGATGCAAATAAGAATAGCAGGGGAAGTTCTAAGGGGCAAGGTTCAAAGACCTAAATGATTGATTCAGTGGTTCCATTTTGACAGTGTATATATTTCCTTCATTGACACCGATCACAACTCCACACCAGCTCAACAAGGTTAGTGTCAATGAATATTAGAAGACTCATAAGGGTAAATCACTTTTTATGGTTGATATGAAACAGATAACTTCTATTTTTTTCTTCTTCAATTCCAATTTTTCATTGTTATGAAACAAACAAACAAACAAACAAACAAAAAGATCAACAGACAAAAGACCAAAATGAAAAGAGATTCAGTAGGCTTGTAGCTTGATATTTGGGGGGGGAGGGTTCTATTTCTGTTTCTTTCACTAATTTTATGCTTTCCTCAATGAGAAATATGGAACACAGTTTTTAGCCACATTTTCAAGTAAATGACTAATTCAACTCATTTTCTCATTTTGTATGTAATCCTGGGTCATGGCATGCAAGGGAACAATTTTTGTAAGTTCTCACACAGTATCTTTCTGCCTGATGTCTGCACTAAGGGAAACCATAAGAATATTAATTTCTGAGTTATTTTCCTTTCCCAAAGGAAACCTTAGTTCCCTCTGCAAGCACTTAAACTACCAAGACATTGAATATAAAACAGATTTCATTTAATACAACAAAGCAAAACTGATGAGAACAGCAGAAGCAACAGAAACACACAGAAACGCCACCACCACCAGAATGGATTTATACAAAGCCTTGTAACCATAATAAAATCTTTCCTTCCCTCTCCTTTTCAAAGGTAGTTAAAGAACCCTCCATTGTGGTAGGTTAGACTTTCTGTCGGTATTCATGCAGACTGCATAATTCATAGTAACAATGAGGGCACAGATCTGTGTTTATACTCACTGCGTGTGTTTCACTGCTTTACCATTCTTTCTAGTACCACTGAGAGTAAGGTCCATGAATTTACTCCTCCCCATAGTGCTTTTGTACCTTTTCATTCTTAGTACATGTGGTTTCCTGCTGCATTGATTGCTTTAGTACTTTCAAGAACAGATCTTCCCTATTGTTGCTTTATCACCATATCAGCATCTACATCTCATGCCAGAGTTTAGTGAACAAGATCTTTTTAGAGGTCCTGAAGATTCACAAACTTCTGTATAATTCCATTAGCACGCATTTCCTCTATTCAAAAGCAGTCTCTGAATTCCATATAAATCAGGAGAAATATACTTATCAGCATGACTGACAAATATAAATACAGCACATATCAAAATTTTGATCTATAAAAATGTTATTAACGCAAAAACTAAAAAATATAATCACAGTGATATTCAAGCAAATGGTTGGCTAAGACTATAATTTTGCATTCTGGAAAAGAGTGGAGAAACCATTTTTTGGTCTGCTCAATTCCATAACAGGGGCATCAGCAGCAGCTTAATAAGGAAGACCTCTGGTCACCAACTATTCATAAAATGATGACCTTTTGGTATAAACTTAAAACAAATCAAGTGACCCTTCTTCATCATCTCCATTCCCATGCTGCAGCTACCAAATCTTGTTTCCCAGAGTTTTGGATTTTTTTGGTTTTGATTCCCCACCTCCTTTATTTTACTGCTAGATCTGATTGGTTCAGTTAGCCTTTCCATTTCTTCAATATATCATCCTTCTGTCTACCTTTTCACAGTCCATCCCATGGAACTGGTTGGCGACAACCCTTACCTCAATTTCCACACTATATGATTGAAAATGCTGAGGAACTCAAGGTTATAAATGCCCTTGCATCTGCTAAATTTAATAATCTTTTCTCAGTCCTCATGTTCCTCAATGCTTGCATGGCTTTAGGCACCAGTGATCATTTTCACTTCCCAAACACACTCTTTTTTCTTGGATTTTGGGACTTCTATCTCTTGATTATTTTTCTATTTATCTGATAACTCCTTTTCTATCACCTTTGCAAGATCATCCTCATCCTCCTGCCAAATCATCATAAGCATCTATGAATGATCTCCCCCCTACCCTTTTCTCTTTTTCCTGTTCTCTCTTTGAAATCTTCAAGACCTATGGGCTCATTCTTATGCATAAAATTACTAAATCTCTAAATCCAGTGTGAATTTCTCCTGAATTTCAGGCCTTTATAATCAACTGACTATTGGACATCTCCACTTCTATATCACATAGGCATCTCAAATTCAGCATGTCTAAAACAGAGATTATTATCTTAACTCTTCGCCCCCTCAACCAAGACCTACAAACTTCACCATTTCTATTTACAGCATCACCATCTTGCCAATTTCCCAGATTTGCAAACTTGGAGTGATCCTTGATTCTTCCCCCCTCCTTCAGCCCCCATATCCAATTATTTAACTAAATTCTATCTACTTCAATATGCACTCTGTTTTCTTTGCTGCACTCACAGATATTATACCCTAGTTAAGATACTTAACATTTTTGCTTGGACTATTGCATGAGCCCCTTAATCAGTATCTCTGACTCCAGTTTCTTTCTCCTTTCTAATGCATCTTCATCATAGCTGCCAAATTTATAGTACAGGTCTAACAATAACAAGCCCTGACATCACACTTAAAAATCTTCACTCTTTGAATTGCATTTAGGATGGAATACAAACATCTAAATCTGACATTAAAATCCCTGTACATTATGGCTCCCATTTACCTTTCCAGTCTTATTACTTCTTATGGACTATCCTTCACAAACTCTCCATTTCAGTCAAATAGGTTTGTTGATTTTTACCAATATGGTATTTCATCACTATCTCCTGTACCTTTGCACGTATGGAATGTGTTTCTTTTACATCTGTACTACCTGCAAACACAGGTCCAGTATTGCCTTTTATATGATTTTTGTTGTTGTTGTTGTTTTCCTGGGCCTCCAGATCTTAGTTATGAGCTAGTGGATCTCTCCCTTGAAATTAGTTTTTCATTACTTGATCTATTCTTTTTTATTTACTTAATTATTTGTATCTGCTCTCTCTTCTTTGAGGGTAAAAATATCATTTTTGTTTGTAATCAAAGGATTTCATATAATGCTCTACACATTTTTTTTTAATTGCGATTACTCAGTCATTTTTTCAGTCATGCCCAACTCTTCATGACCACATTTGGGGTTTTCTTGGCAGAAATACTGTAATGGTTTGCCATTTCCTTCTCCAGCTTATTTTACAGAAGAAATGGAGGCAAACAGGATAAATGACTTGTACAAAGTCACATATCTAGTAAATGTCTGAGGTCAGATGTGAACTGAAGAAGACCAGTCTTCCTGGCTCCAGGCCCAGCAATCTATCCACTTTGACATCTGGCTGCTCCACCCTGCACAGAGTAAGCATTTAACAAATATGTGTTTAAATTAGTTCAATGGAGTCTATATGGTTCACATAAATAGTATGCATTGAACACAATGAATGTCACACCAGCATTTGACTATATCATCCATTGTGCTGCATATATTTCCTAAGCAATGAAAATTACCCCATGTTATTTCTACCATAGCAAGAGTATCGAATTATCTCTTTTCCTGCAGGTACTGAAAGATAAGCAACTACTAGAATTAATATTTCTAAATATATTTACCAAACAAAAAACAGATTGGATCTTTTCTCTTTCCTGCAGCAACCAAGACACCTGTGCATGTTCATGAATTTGTATATAAAATATTTTCTTTTAAAGCTGCCATACTTTAATAAAGGAAGAAGAAGCCTTTAGGGATCCATTTTTCCTTCCTAAGAGTGGTTATTGATCACAAGCCTAGAGTTTCTTAACATGATTTTTTTCATGACTTTATTTCTTGTAGTATTTTCTTAACAATTTTAGCTACAATTTCCATTAACTGTTTAATATTAATGAGTATTAATCACGATGTTGATTCAAATTCAGTGGACTTGTAAAGGCTAGCCAAACTATTGGAGAGGCTAAAATTCTTCAAATGTGGTTATAGGCAGCCTCTGAAAATTACAGACCAACACCAAAAATGATCTCCAACACAGAGAATAAAGTAATTTTCCTTGTGCATCTGGAAAAATTATACTGTCACCTCAGAAAATTTAGTTTTTATCTCACACACACACACATATAAATTTTGGAACTTTTAGTAGCTTACATTCAAATTTGTGTTTTAATCTTTTCCATATTTGTAAGTTTGTTCTTACTTTCTTGAAAAGAGAACAGAATGAGTTAATATTTTGTCTCTGAGAAATGCTGCATTTTTGATAAGATGTTTCATTTATTTGTCTAGGAGGAGTTCAAATTTGTCCTCCTTCATTGCTGCTTTTACAAAATATCTTCTACAAAGGAAGATGCTTTGAGATTCCTTTGATTTCCTTTCAAAGTTTTGATTCTCAGAAATTGTTCTTTTAAAAAATAGATAACTTGAAAAGCATCATTAACATTTCATTCTGTCTCTTCATTAAGGATTTTCTTTTGAAGTTTACATAGTCATCTCATCCTTTGTCACTTCCAGGTTTTCAATGCCTTTTCTTTTTTCTGTGGAAAGAAAGGCTAGAGGAGACATATGTTTTATATTGCCTTTTATTTGTGTGATCAGCTATTAATAATAAGTTTAATACATCAGAAATTTAATTTTGGCTGATAAGGTAAAAGCACAAACTCTGAGTCATTAAATCTAAATGCACTGCAAATGCTGAGGATGGAAATTTGTGAGACAAACAATTGTGAGGGGAGTTATAGTCCAAAATGTCAACAGCATGTAGGACCTTGGGGCATTTTACCTTCCAATTCATTGTAGGAAAGGATGAGAAAGTGCACAGGCCTCGTCTTTTGGTGAAGACATGCATTAGGAATTACACTTTGGTGAGAGGTGGTTGAAGCAGATGAAGCCTAGGGTATTTATCATGGTCACCAACACTTGGAGGCCAATGATGGAATCACTATTCCATCACCATTTACTAAAGATTGTGCATGGTAGATTGTAGTCTGGGAACTTGAGAGATGGAGATTATCATTGGGTAAAACATATAAAGGAAACCGTGGTATTATGAGAGAACCATGAGATGACTTTCTTGAATATGAATGTTTTGTGAATTTAGGGGATTTTGGTTAGACTCATTTCAGAATTTGTCCTCACATCTGTTTTGCCCTGGGAAAGTGCACTTCTGATGTTCTCCCCTTTCTATCTTCCTCAGTCTACCTGAGCAGCAGGAAAATATGGTCAGAATAAACACTTGGGACACACAAGTAATGAAATGAATTAAATCTTTTCTCATGCTTGGTGCATCCTTTTTTCAGGGATTCACTTATTATTCCAAAGTAGAGCACCTATAAATCAAACTTTGCACTGGTAAGCTATTTGGGAATTAAAACATTTTCCCACAAGGGGAAAAGATATTTGCACATATTGATGAATTTCCTAAGCCAGCAGACAAATTCCCTAATGTACATGAAGCGTAACTTTGTATTGAACCTGACCATTGGGGTATAACAATGGCTGTGTTCAGTCTTCCAACTTGAAAACTTAAGAACAAATCTAAACACTTCAAAACTCCAAGGAGGTTTGGGACACCTCCTTTCCCTTACTTCTTCTCTTTGTTTGGCTTTGGAGACAGTGATTCTCCTAATTCTAAGGCTCTACTGATGGCACAAGTGACTTGAGGCCAGAGATCTTCTAAGACAGAGAGTGGGGCAATAAATGGGTTGAAATGTGAAGCTGGAAGAGAAACCTGGAGTGTTTCTGGAAACTCTGGGAGTTTAGGTGAAGTACAGGAAGGACACCAAGGTTTAGAGGTAAATTGTTATGAACTGAGGGGAGAGAAACATTGCCTTATGGAGAAAAAACTGGGCAGCAGCAGAGTGAGAACAAAGGAAAAGATGAAGGGATTAGGAAGTAACAAGTGGTAACGTTTTGAGAAGAACGCAGTCATATTATTTCTAGTGTAATTTGGTTAGGATTATTTGGGCATCAGGAAATTTCACAAGGCAATAGATTGTTAATGTCAACAAGAGACAGGAGGGAGTAAGAAGGTCAGGTGTATGAGTATTTCATTTTTGTGCTGTGCTGAATGATAAAAGCCATTACTATAAGTACTTAAGTTCCTAAAAATAGCAGGAACCAAGTTACTTCCCTAATTTCCATGCTAGAAATTTAGGCCTGAGAATGACTTTAGGTAGTAATAATCTACCAAGCCCCTCTATTTTACATGTCGGGAAAATGAGGACAGTAAAAAGAAAATGCTTTCTCTCTGATGTTTTACATATATATCTATATCTCTATCTCTATATATAGAGATAGAGATAGAGATAGAGATAGAGATAGAGATAGAGATAGAGATAGATAGAGATAGAGATAGAGATAGAGATAGAGATAGAGATAGAGATAGAGATAGAGATAGATATAGATATAGATATAGATATAGATATAGATATAGATATAGATATAGATATAGATATAGATATAGATATAGATATAGATATAGATATAGATATAGATATAGATATAGATATAGATATAGATATAGATATAGATATAGATATAGACATAGATAGATAGATATAGATAGATATAGATATAGATATAGATATAGATATAGATATAGATATAGATATAGATATAGATATAGATAGATAGATCTATATCTATATCTATATCTATATCTATCTATCTATCTATCTATCTATCTATCTATTTAGTGTGTAGCAGCATGGGTATTTAAAAGCAGTACAAACTAGCAAACTCCAGTGATCTCTTCTCTCCAGTACTCTATTGTGTTCCCTCCTTTGTTGGAACTTGCCCAAAACATAAGAAAGGTGACATAGTGATAAAAGGATTTACTATTTCTGAAAGTTAGGGAAAGCCAAACAAGTGCTGATTTGAATTGGTTGCTCACTACTCAACATATTTCTTTAAACTCCCTACCTTCTTATCCTTACCATCCACTCACTACATAATCCTTTGCAATCTTCCTTTCTACACCATTCAACTGAAGTTATTTTTACAAAGGTCACTAATGACCAGCTAATCCCCAAATCCAGAGATATTTTCTGTTCTCATTCTCCTTGACCTTCTAGTTGCACACTGTTGACCACTTCTTCCTTCTAGAAACTTTTTCCTCTTATAGTTTATTTGAAACTGAACTCTCCTGTTTCCCTCTAACCTATTCTACAACTTTATCTCTTTCTCTTTTGTTCAGTCTTGTATGATCACTATTCTCTCTCCCTTAATGAATTTATTTACTACCAGTTTCAGTTATCATTTCTATTAAGATGATTTCTGAATCTCAGTTTCTACCCCTGATCTCTTTCATCTGCTCAAGTCCAAATTTTCCATCTGTTTGCTGGACATGTTGATCTAATAAGCACCTTTTTGTGTACTCCACACAAATTTCCATCATTCAAAAAATTTTGGAACTCTTCTTCTGGAACTGCGTTCAACATCAATTTGGAAGCCATGTAAGGAAAAAAAATCTGTTTTCTTTATAGTAACACCTCTGCCCTTGAACAAAATCTATGTTGTCCACCTCATTCAGCAAGTATTGGCCAGATGTGGATTTGAATATCTTTTGTCTGTTTGTAATGACCAAACTTACCACTGGGAGTTGAGGATTTCCTACCACTGTGAGTATTTAAAAAAAAATATGTCCTGTTGTTTTAATCATAATACCAAACGAAAAGTTCCAAAAGTGTTTTGAACAATGTCAGTAACACTGTAATAAATAAATATATTGACAACCAAGCTGACTGTTTCAAAGAGAATAGCATTCCCTTGGACATATAAGTTCCAGTGTGTTAATTATTAAGACATTAATCTCCCTACCATAAAGACATATTGAATGTATTTGTCCTCGAAAAGTAAACGTATTGCCTTGACTGTCACGAGGAATAAAACATTAGAGTTACAATGATAGAAGCTCTTTTTGACATGTCATCGTTCATGATATCTAACAAGGATAACATTAACATACAGAACATTCAGAAGAATTTGCAAAACCACAGCCCCTAATGCTACCTAGTCCTTTTATCATCCCAGATTGTGTACCAGGCTCCATTTAAAAAACTCTGTTTTCAGGCAGCTCTAAAATTTTAGAAGCTAGTATAAAATAAGATTTTCATACTTTAGTGATTTCTGCAAAATAAAAATAATAGTGAAAAATAGAGATTGCATTTGCTATAAGCTGCTTAATGGCAATTTTTTGCCCACATCAAGATCTCATTTAAATAGCCCTTCAGGCTATTGCACAGTATAGACACAATCCAGTGACCCTACTAAATATTAATCTAATTAATGCAGTGTGCAATTTAAATGTGTAGTATGCTTGTTCTTTCATATTGCAACAGTATCCTCAGTTTGTAACTGCTTGCCAAAATTTGTCTAAAATATATGGGAAATTCAGTTTGAATAGGGGTAATTCATAGCATTGCACGTGACCAAATAGCAACTGGACTGTTTTAATTTCTTATACTTCAAAGATTATTATATAAAGAAATTCTTAGAGCACACATCTGGTTCTTGAAACTAGAAAGGAAGAGAAAAATAAAATTTGGTAAATAGCAATGATCCATAATAAGAATTATTTTTTAATCCATTCTTATGGCCACCTCACTGTTAGACACCTCTCTTACTTTCTCTCCTTTCACTTCCCCCTGCCCAATTTCTATATGATCTCAAATGCATAAAACTTACCATGTTTCTTGTTCATTGCTCTACTTGGAACAATTAACATTTGAGTATTTGTCTCTTTCTGCCTTCCTGACTCTACCTTTCTATCTCTTCATTTCTCATTAGCTATACTTCTTCGAAATTTCTCTGACTTCTTCACCATGCTCCAGGAAGCTCACTATTGGGGACACCTCATTGTCTTATGTGATCCCATCAGCCTTTGTACTCCACCTTATTACTACCCTCTGTCCCTCTGATTGGAGCAGAGAGCCATGACACTCCAAACCTCCATTTAAAGAGCTCAGAACATTTCACTTCTTACCTGGCTGCATTACTTTGGGATTTCTCTGACTTTTTCACCATTCCCCTGAGTCTGTTACCTTCCTTCACTTTAAACTCTTCCCTCCACCCCTTTGTTATACCTTTCCAGCTTCTTTTTTTATGTTGTTTTTTCTTTTAGATCTTAAGGTCCTTAAGGACAAGGAATGTCTTTTCATATAAGAATCCCCAGTGTTAAGCATAATATCTGACACATAGTAGGTCCTTAACATACGCATGTTGAGTGAATGACTATTCATTTATCTATCATCTATCTGTCAACTATCTACTTATTTACTTGTTTCCTTATCCTATTTCTCTCTGTCTGTCCATCCTTCTGTTTCTGCCTCTCTCTGTCTCTCTGTATATCTCTCTCTGTCTCTGTCTCTCTTTCTCTTTCATTATTTTAGTAACAATACAAAGTGATAAAGATATCCCGAAGCTTGAGGCAATATAGTATGTCCCTCACAGGGCATGACAAAGCAATTTAGTGAGAAGTAATCTGCTAACATTCATCTGCTCCTCCAAAATCTTCAAAAAGAGGGGTTTCCTATTATGCCTCCAAATACATTTTAAGCTTGTTTGCCTGATATTCAAATATATCTATAAAGTGAGCCCCTCATCCTTCAGAGTCATATCCCATATTTCTCACGTGAAAACACTGCCACTTTTTGGCCTCTTTACCCTTTGCTCATGTAATTATCTATAGCTAAAACATCCTCCTCCTCCATGTTTGTCTGCTTAATTACTCTCCATCTTTTTAAATGAATGCCACTTCTTTCATATAGATTTCTCATTCTCACCTCACATTGTTCTTTCCTTTGGAATTCCCCAATGCTCTTACTATATCATATTGTGTACTATATGTATTTGTTTGTATCTTACCCAGCTCTTAGACTAGAAGATGCAATTAGGCAAAGAGCCTGTTTTATATAAACTCTGAACTGTGTTACATTTGTTTTATTTTGTATTTCAGCAAAGGATGGGGAAGAAGTTTAGTTGCTACCACAATCTTCCATATATACACATATATATATATATATATATATATGTGTGTGTGTGTGTGTGTGTTTGTGTGTGTGTGTGTGTGTGTGTGTGTATTTAGAGAGAGAGAGAGAGGTCAGAAGAGATAAAGTCAATACCAAGGCATGTTCTTCCAACATCGACTAGTCTTCTTTTTTTTTAAATGCTTAAAATTTCATAGCCACACAATTTCAATAGCTACACAATTCTTCATTTTCCCACCTCCACCCCACCACATTCAAAACTAAGACATCTTAGTAAAAGGCACTTGCATAGAGGCACCCAGTTCAGCCATTTTTATCTTTATAAACTTTCTTTTTATTCACCTCTTCCTCTTCAATCTACTCTAACCACACTACTCCAGGGCTTCATCACTTAAGTCTGGATGATGCAATGACAGGTTAAATTATGTCCTTCAATCAAGCTAATCTTTCATGAAATGCTTTCTTTTCTCTACTCTGTCCACCCTGATTTCACACCACCCTATAACAAGATAGGGATAGGCAGAAGGAAAGTAAAGCAAGCACACTTCATGAAAAGACATAGAAAATGAAGGGGCAGTCAGCTAGTATGGATGCCAGTCAGTCCAGAATGATCCTGGATAGAATAAGCCTCCCCAAACAAGTGAAATTGGTTGATTTTTATAAGCTCTTGGTCTGGGTCAAACAGGTCCAGACAATAAAGAGCAGCAAGGCAGGAGAGAGATGTTCAGATCTGGTATGCAAATCAAAGTTTGGTGACTGGTGCTGATTCATATTAAGGGTGGGGGAATGCATGGGGAATTAACAAGTAGTTGATATCTGAAATCTCTACCATTAGAAGAAAAGAGATCTTTGACCTTTCCTGCAGGTCTTCCTCTTGTAGAGGAACTCTGGATTTTTGAACATCTGAAAGGATTCTCTCTTTACTGATTCCTTACAGAGAAGAATATCCTTTTCAGTTGTACAATTTGGGGTATATTCCATCTATAAGCTTCATCTACAGGTACCTCCCTATCTCTTCATATGTTTTAAATATCTCAATATACATATATGTGTGTGTACATATATGTGTGTATGTGTGTGTTTATATATGTGTGCATGCAAATATACATACATACACACAAATATGTGTATATACATGCATACATCTACAAACACGTAAATATATGTTTTTGTGTATATACATGCATACACATACATACATACACAAACACATATATACACATACATATGTGTGTGTATGTGTGTGTGTGTATAGTAGGCAATTTATTAACTTCTTGTCAATGAATAGATGATTTGTGTAGGTAACAATCTAAGTACACCTAGGAGGATGAATAACAGACACTGTGTCTTCTTAGAGATCATACAATCTTTGGATATTAAAGCTGGGAAGAAACAGCAATTTATATCACAGGATTCCCTCAAAACAAAAACAAACAAACAAATAAACAAACAAGAAAAATAAAGAAAATAAGAAAAAAGTCTGCATTCAGACTCCATCAGTTCTCTGGATATGGATAGCATTTTTCATCCTCAGTCTTTCAGGATTGTCTGGGATCATTGCATTGCTGGTAATAGCTAAGTCTTTCACAGTTATTCATCATTTTACATTGCTTTTACTGTCTATGTTGTTCTCCTGGTTCTGGTCATTTCATTTTGCATCAATTCATGTAAGCCTTCCAGGTTTTCTGAGAGCCTCTTGCTTTTCATATCTGTTAGCACAATAGTATTCTGTCACAATCATATAGCACAGCTTATTCATCCATTCTTCAGTTGAGGGGAATCCTCTCAATTCTCATTCTTTGCTTCCACAAAAGAGACTTTTATGAATATTTTTGTACCTATGAGTGCTTTTTTTTTGTTAAATATTTTTTAGGGATGCAGACCTAGTAGTGGTATTGATAAATCAAAAGGTATGCATGGTTTTATAGCACTTTGGGCAGAGTGGCAAATTACCCTGTGGAATGATTGACACAGTTTATAACTCCTCCAAGAGTGCTTTAGTGTGCCACTTTTTCCACATTCCCTCAAATATTTGTCATTTTCCTTTTCTGTCATTTAAGCCAATCTAATAGGTGAGAGATCTTTCCATTTGTAATTTTCTAATCAATAGTGATTTAGAGCATGATGATATATGACTATAGGTAGTTTTGATTTCTTCTTTTGAAAAATGCCTATTTATATCAATTGACCATTTATCAATTGGGGAATGGTTTGTATTCTTATAAATTTGACTCAGTTCTCTGTATAGTTGAGAAATGAACCTTTTGTCAGAAAAACTTGGTGTAAATTTGTTTCATAGTTCTGATTACTGTGTATTTTCCTCCATCCTCTTTTCCCCTGTGTATCCTTCTTTCTCTCTTCTGTCACCCTTTCCCTCCTCAAGTGGTTTACTTCTGACTACCATCTTCCCCAATATACCCTTCCTTCTATCAGTACGTACATTTCTCATATCTTCTTCCCTTCCTACTGCCTTGTAGAATAAGACAGATTTCTATACCCTATTGAGTGTGTACATTATTCCTCTGCAAGCCAATTATGATGAAAGTAAAGTTCAAATGTTGTCCACCACCACCATCCCAATTATAACATCTACTGTAAAACCTCTTTTGCATCTTTTTATGTGGCTTAATTTGCCCCATTTTGCCTCTTTCTTCCCTATTCTTTCAGTGCATTACTCTTTCTCATCCCTTAATTTAATTTTTTTAGATACCTCATCATACTCACTTTACACCCATGCTATCTATGTATATATATTCCTAACTGCCTAATTAAGTTCTTAGGAGTTACAGGTATCATCTTCCCATGGAGGAGTGTAAATAATTTCACCTTATTGAATCCCTTATGAATTTTCTTTCTTGATTACCTTTTTATGTTTCTATGCTTGAAAGCATTATAAAGCTTCAATCATGAGGCCCTTGGAGATGTCTTAGATCCTTGCATTGCTGAGAAGGGTTAAGTCTATCAATACTAGACATCGTACAACGTGGCCGTAATTGTGTACAATGTTCTCCTGGTTCTGCTCACTTCACTGAGTATCAAAACAGGAAAGTCTTTCCAGGGTTTTTTGAAGTCTGCCTTTTCATCATTTCTTATAGCATAATAGTATTCCATTCCAAAAAAAAAAAAGATTGTTTTGGAGTAGAAATAAGAATAAAACTCCAAATTCTAAAGATGTGCATGCTGTTTATAAATTTTTGTTTCACTCTTTTTGATTACAATAGATAAGGAAGGGCTACTTTAATTTGAAAATAGGCTCTTTGGAGCACCACTGCCAGAATTGCTGTAATTCCCCGTAAATTGTTAAGGTTTTGACTTTGCAGGAATGGTCTAGATTGTTGCAAAGAATCAGAAAGGAAGATATAAAAACATATCACCTGGAAAAATTACTACTGGAATTTTTAAAATATTTAAATAAACCACAATCATTTTCTACACACATTTCTACACTGCTTCTAGAAATAATGCACACAATCACCAGGTTTTATTTTTGATGGAAATTATTTTTAAATATCAGTGCATAGATGTTTGCAACTTGCTAACTTCCACACAATCATCAGATATCTCATGTTCATAGAAAATAATGATTTTTTAAAAAATTAATTTATTTTGAATTATCAACAATCGCTTCCATAAGCTTTTGAGTTTTAAATTTTCCTCTCCCTCCTTCCCCACCTTCCTCCACAAGACAGCATGCAATCTGATATAGGTTATACATATACATTCCTATTAATCATATTTTCATGTTAGTAATGTTGTAAGTAAAAATTAGAACCAATAGGAGGAACTACCAGAAAGAGGAAACAAAATGCAACAGAAGAAAAACAATAGCAAATAGTATGCTTCAATCTACATTCAAACTCCATAGTTCTTTCTTCTTTGTAGATAGCATTTTTCATCATGAGGCCTTTGGAAATGTCTTAGAACCTTTGTATTGCTGAGAAGGGTTAAGTCTATCAATATGAGTCATCGCACATCGTGGCTGTTACTGTGTACAACATTCTCTTGGTTCTGCTCACTTCACTCAGCATCAAACCATATAAGCCCTTCCAGGTTTTTCTCAAGGCAGCTTGTTAATCATTTCTTATAGCACAATAGTATTCCATTACATTCATTTACCACAATTTGTTCAGCCATTACCCAACCGATTGTCATCCTCTCAATTTCCAACTCTTGGCCACCACAGAAAGACCTGCTTTAAACATTTTTGTATGTGTATGTAGTCTTCCCATTTGTATAATTTCTCTGGGATATAGCCCTAGAAGTGCTATTTCTGGGTCAAAGGGCATGCACAGTTTGGGCATATTTCTAAATTGTTCTCCAAGGTGGTTGGATCATTTCCCAACTCCACCAATATCGCATTAGCATTCTAATTTTCCCATATCTTCTCCAACATTTATCATTTTCCTGTTTTGTCATGTTGGCCAATCTGACAGGTGTGATGTGGTACCTCAGAGTTGTTTTGATTTGCATTTCTCTAATCAATAGTGATTTACAGCATTTTTTCATATGATTACAGATGGCTTTAATTTCTTCGTCTGAGAACTGCCTGTTCATATCCTTTGACCATTTATCAATTGGGGAATGACTTGCATTCTTAGAAATTTGACTTAATTCTCCATATATTTTAGAAATGAGGCCCTTATCAGAGACACTGGTTGCAAAAATTCTTTCCCAATTTTCTACTTTCCTTCTAATCTTGGTTGCATTGGTTTTGTGCAAAAAGTTTTCAATTTAATGTAATCAAAGTTATTCATTTTGCTTTTCTTAATGTTCTCTATTTTCTGTTTTGTCATGAATTCTTCTGCTCTCCATAAATCTGATAGGTAAACTATTGCTTGCTCTCCTACTTTGCTTACAGTATCAGACTTTATATCTAAATCATGAACCCATTTTGACTTTATTTTGGCATATGGTGTGAGATTTTGGTCTATGTCTAGTTTCTGCCATACTCTTTTCCAGTTTTCCCAGCAGTTTTTTTCAAAGAGTGGGTTCTTATCCCAGAAGCTGGGGTCTTTGGGTTTATCAAATAATAGATTACTATAGTCATTGACTACTGTGTCTTGCATATTTAACCTATTCCACTGATCCACCTACTCTATTTCTTAGCCAGTACCAAGCAGTTTTGATGATTGCTGCTTTATAATACAATTTAAGATCTGGAATTGCTAGGCCACCTTTTCCTGCATTTCTTTTTATTAGTTCCCTTGATATTCTAGACCTTTTGGTATTTCCAAATGAATCTTGTTATTATTTTTTCTAACTATAAAATAATTTTTGGTAGTTTGATTGGTATGGCACTGAATAAGTAAATTAGCTTAGGTAGGATTGTCATTTTTATTATGTTAGCTCGGCCTACCCATGAATAACTGATGTTTTTCCAATTATTTAGATCTGATTTTATTTTGTGAAAAGTGTTTTGTAATTGTGTTCATAGAGTTCCTGGGTTTGTTTCAGGTAGACTCCTAAATATTTTATAATGTCTACAGTAAGTTTAAATGGATTTCTCTTTCTATCTCTTGCTGTTGGGCTTTGTTGGAATATATAGAAATGCTGATGATTTATGTGGGTTTATTTTATAGCCTGCAACTTTGCTAAAGTTGTTTATTATTTCAAGTAGTTTTTTACTTGATTCTCTAGGATTCTCTAAGTATATCATCATGTCATCTGCAAAGAGTGATAGCTTTGTTTCTTCTTTGCCTATTCTAATGCCTTCAATTTCTTTTTCTTCTCTTATTGCTAAAGCTAAATTTCCAGTACAATATTGAATAACAGTGGTGATAATGGACATCCTTGTTTCACCCCGATCTTATTGGAAATGCTTCTAGCTGTCCCATTACATATAATGCTTGCTGAATTTAGTTTAGAAGATGCTATTTATTATTTTAAGGAAGACTCCATTTATACCTATGCTTTCTAGTGTTTTTAATAGGAATGGGTGTTGTATTTTATCAAAAGCTTTTTCTGCATCTATTGAGATGATCATGTGGTTTCTTGTTTTGTTGTTGATATGCTCAATATGCTGATAGTTTTCCTAATATTGAACCAACCCTGCATTCCTGGTATAAATCCTACCTGGTCATAGTGTATTATTCTTGTGATAAGTTGCTGTAATCTATTTGCTATATTTTGTTTAAAATTTTTGCATCTATATTCATTAGAGAAATTGGTCTATAATTTTCTTTCTCTTTTGACTCTTCCTGGTTTAGGTATCACACCATATTTGTATCATAAAAAGAATTTGGTAAGACTCCTTCTTCACCTTTTCCCAAATAGTCTATATAGTATTGGAATTAATTGTTCTTTAAATGTTTGATAGAATTCATGTAAATCCATCTGGCCCTGGAGATTTTTTCCTAGGGAGTTCATCAATGGCTTGTTCAATTTCTTTTTCTGAGATGGGGTTATTTAAGTATTTTACTTCCTCTTCTGTTAATCTGGGCAATTTATATTTTTGTAAATATTATCCATTTCACTAAGATTGTCAAATTTGTTGGCATATAGTTGGGCAAAATAATTCCTAATTATTGTTTTAATTTCTTTCCTTGGTGGTAGCTTCACCCTTTTCATTTTGATACTATAATTTAAGTTTCTTCTTTTTTTTTTTTCATAAAACCACCTCTTACTTTTATTTATTAGTTCAATAGTTTTCTTAATTTCAATTTTATTAATTTTTCCTTTGGTTTTCAATATTTCTAATTTGGTGTTTATTGAGGATTTTTAATTTGTTCTTTTTCTAGTTTTTTTTAGTTGTATGCCCAATTCATTGATCTCCTTTTTTCTATTTTATTTATGTAAGCATTTAGAGATATAAAACTTCCCCTAAGAACTGCTTTCACTGCATCCCATAAGTTTTGGTATGTTGTCTCATTATTGTCATTCTCTTGAATGAAATTATTGATTGTTTCTATGATTTGTTGTTTGACCCAATCATCTTTTAGGATTAGATTATTTAGTTTTCAATTATTTTTAGTCAATCTTTCCATGGCCCTTTATTACATATAATTTTTATTGCATCATGATCTGAAAAGGATGCATTTAATATTTCTGCCTTTCTGCATTGGATTGTGAGGTTTTTATGCCCTAGTACATGGTCAATTTTTGTGTATGTGCCATGTACCACTGAGAAAAAAGTATATTCCTTTCTATCCCCATTCAGTTTTCTCCAGAGGTCTATCATACCTAACTTTTCTAATGTTCTATTCACCTCCTTAACTTCTTTCTTTTATTTTGTGGTTAGATTTATCTAGTCAGAGAGGGAGGTTCAGGTCCCCCACTAGTATAGTTTTGCTGTCTATTTCTTCCTGTAACTCCCTGAACTTCTCCTCTAAGAATTTGGATGCTATACCATTTGGTGCATATATGTTTAGTAATGATATTACTTCATTGTCTATGGTGCCTTTTAGCAGGATGTAGTTTCCTTCCTTATCTCTTTTGATAAGATTTATTTTTGCTTTTGCTTTGTCTGAGATCAGGATTGCTACCCCTTTTTTTTACTTCAGCTGAAGCATAATATATTCTGCTCCAGCCTTTTACCTTTACCTTGTATGTGGTGCTCTTTTTCAAATGTGTTTCCTGTAAACAGCATAGTGGAGGATTATGTTTTTTAATCCATTCTTCTATCTGCTTCATTTTATGAGAGTTCATCCCATTCACATTCACAGTTATGATTACTATTGTGTCTTTTTCTCCATCCTTCCCCCCCTTTATGCTTTTCCTTTCTTCCTTTTCCTCACTAGTGTTTTGCTTTTGACCACTGCCTCCTTCAGTCCCCTCCCTTTATTATCCCTTTCCTTTTCCTCCCCTTTACCTTTCTACTTCTTCCTTCCCTTGTATCCCCTCTCCCTTTTCTTTCCCCTTTTCCCCTCCTACTGCCTATAGGGCATGTCAGATTTCTATACCTAAGTGATTGTGTTATTCCCTTTTTGAGCCAAATTGGATGAGAATAATGTTCAAACAATGCTCATCTCCCTCCCTTCTTTCCCTCTGCTGTAATAGTGCTTTTCCTGTAATGTAATTTACCCTTGTCTCTCCTCCTCCTTTTCTCTCAGTACATTTTCTATAGATCAGATCAATCCACTTACTTGGATCCATTTAACCCACTTCATTAGATTTTTTTCATCATTACATCCAAGTCAATTTATACCCATGCTCTTTATGTATATTCCTTTAACATGGTGTAATAACAATACAACTCTCAAAAGTTACAAGTATAATCTTCCCTTGTAGGGATGTAAACAGTTTGCCCTTATTAAGAACATGTTGTTTCTCTATCTCAGTTACCTTTTTATGTCTCTCTTGAGTCTTGTATTTGAAGATAAAATTTTCTGTTGAGCTGTGTTCTTTTCATCAGGAAGGCACGGAAGCCCCCCCATTTCTTTGAATATCTGTCTCCTCCCCCTGAAAGATCATGCTCATTTTCTCTGGGTAGTTGATCCTTGGTTGTAATCCAATCTCCTTTGCCTCATGGAATGTCATATTCCATAGCCTATGGTCTTTTAATATAGAAGCTGCAAGGTCCTGAGTAATCCTGACTATGGTTCCATGATATTTAAATTGTTTCTTTCTGGTTGTTTGCAGTATTTTCTCTTTGACCTGGTAATTTTGGATCTCTTTAAGGAGGTGATTGGTGGATTCCTTCTATGGCTATTTTACCCTCTGGTTCTAGTACCTCAGGGCACTTTTCCTTTATAATTTCTTGAAAGATACTGCCCAGGCTCTTTTTTTCTTCATGATTTTCAAACAGAACAATAATTTTTAAATTGTCTGTCCTGGATCGATTTTCCAGGTCAGTTGTTTTATCAATGAGTTATTTTACATTTTCATCTATTTTTTTTTCATTTTTTTGTTTCTGTTTGACTGATTCTTGTTCTCTCATAGAGTTATTACCTGCCATTTGTACAATTCTAATTTTTAGCTAATTGTTTTCTTCTATTAGATTTTGTAACTCCTTCCCCATTTGGCAAATTGTATTTTTTAAGAATTTCTTTTCTATAGTTAATTTTTGTGCTTCTTCTTCCATGCTATTGACTCTCTCTTGCATACCTCTCATTTCTTTTCCCATTTTTTTCTTCTGCCTCTCTCATTTGACTTCTAAAATCCTTCTTGAGCTCTTCTAAAAGGCTTTTTAGGCTTCAGACTAGTTCACATTCTCTTTTGAGGTTCCCTATGTCAGTTTGTTGATACTCTTGTCCTCTTCAGAATTTCTGCCTTGATCTTCACTCTTCCCATAATAAGAACCTATCGTATGTATCTTTTTGCTCATGGTGTTTGCTTATTTCCTGGCCTTTTAAGAGATTGAGCTCTCCTGCTAGGTAGCATGAGGCACTGACCCAAGCTGCTTGTGTTGGGAGCCTAGAACCTGGTCACTGGTTTTGTGTGCTTGGGCCTCCAATGTTGGCAGTTGGAAGCTGTAGGGTTCTGGCAGCTTACCTGGTGTTGGGATGGAATCAGCGAGGCTGGAACTCTAGAGGTAGGACTGGATAGTCTGGCCCCTGGAGGTTGCCTGCTTTTCCTTTCCTTTTGCTTTCTTCAGCTCTTTTCAGATGTATATTGCAAGATGTTTCTCTGCCTGGGACCCCTTGGAGCGCTGCTTCCCTTAGTTTTGCTGAGGCACTGGGGAGACTTGGTTGTTATAAAATGCCCAGGCACCTGGTGGTTTTCCATGCTGTTTTCCACCAGTTCCCTAGCCCACAGTGAGGCACTTGGGGTCCAGGTGATGGTGTTTGCCTGCTCCACCACCTGGGTTTCAAAAATCTCCTCCTGGTATGCTGAGGTGGGGTTTTCCACTAGCTTGCTGGGATGCCTCCTGTTCTGTACTGCTTTCCTTCCCCTCAGGCAAGAAGGGCCTTTTCTGTTAATCTTTCATGCTACCTGGGCTACTGGACTGCTGCACACTGTCTTTCTTCTGGTTTGGCTGTTCCAAGGATTTTCCTTGAGTGATATTTTCTTGGCTTTCAGAGGTTGATACTGAAGGGGAAGAGTGACTTACTTCTTACTCCATCATCTTGGCTCCTGGCAAAAATAATGATTTTAAAATGGGAAGTAGACAAGGGATTTCTTCTGTGAACAACAGAATCTATCCTAATGGGAGGGGGAGTGGAAGATGGTTTTAGAAATATAAGCCATAAAAGGAATTTTCTTTGGGGATTTTTTTTCTCTTCATGAATTAGAATAGTTCACAAATAAGTTTATGAATCAGAATGATCACCAATTCCTGAGATAACATTCTTAGACATAGCTAAGAAAATTTGGAAGAATAAAATATGTTTACTTTTCTTCTTTTTTTTAGATGGAATATTAGCAGAATTCTGCATATCTGGGTCTAAAGCAAAGAAAACCAGGAAACATTTTCAGGTTGTGTCTATAAAGCAGAAATAAAGAGGTGATTTAGGATTTATTTAAACATTGAAAAAAATTATTTCTAGTCACCAACAAGCATTTATTCAGAGCCTCCTGTGTTTTAGGCAGTATTCTAAACACTGAGGGGTATTTATATAGGATGTCTCAAAAATCTTAGTTTGGTTTTCAGCTTTTAAAGCTTAAAACTTGAAGTGTTTTGGGACATCTTATATAAGGTTTGCAAAGTATTTTATGTGACTGAGATGACTTGGACACCCACATCTGTATTTTTTTACGTGAATAATCTAGAATAAGAATATTACCCAAACTTCCTTCTTCATATTTTGGCATTCATAGAGGGTAAGTGATGATGTAGTCATATAATTTGTTAATCATGTTAAACTGACAGATAAAGTGATATCTTCCTTTCTTACTCCCCTCTCCCCACCCCCACTCCTGAATAATGGTTTGAATGTATTTATATCTAATCAAGATTATAAAATGGAAGCCTGCCCCAGTCCCAGGTAAAGGTTTATAGACATGATGTATCTGGGTACTATATTGCATGTTGCTGAGAATTTGCCACATTGTTCATATGAATGGAGTTTGCTTCAATAGTGAGTCCAAGTATTCTAAATTGTTAGATGTTAACATTTTGCTCTATTTCTCAAGGCATATAGATGATAATAAATATTTCTCAGGCTCATAGCTTCCAAGCTATCATATTTCCTTAGCATTAATTGATCAGCAAATATTTCAGAAGTACATTTTATTTTTTAGCTTCTATATAGTTGAGAGAAAATCTTAAAAAAGTATGGATTTTTATTGGATAGAAATACAGAAACTAGGTTTTCAACTGGATGGATATTTCTTTGAATAATAAAAGATACAAAATACAAATTGCTTTTGGTACCAGAATGCTGAGAAAATGCTGAACAAATCTACAGGCAAATAATAAGGGACATGTAATTTGCTTGCTTGTTAAAATAGAGACAATTTCAGTGATTAACAAATAATTTATTATATTCCCAAATGAAATGCCTAGAATACATATGTCTTAAATAAAGAAATGCCCATTCATCAAGGCATATTCTTATCTCCCAAACAATCTACAAATGAATTGAAGTATAAATATTTCCCTCTAACAGTCAATGTTACAGAATGAAGACTTTCATAAAATATTACTAGAAACCACCCAATATGGATAAATATAAGCTGCTTTTGAAAAATTCTAGGTACTAGTTTTTATACTGAAACTATTTATACAATGCCATTCAATTTTACATCATGTTACATCTATTTTAGAAAAAAATAAGACCTGAGTAAGGGAAAAAATGTTTTCAGCTGAAATTTAAAATGAAGTAGGTGATCCAATAACAGACAAATTACCTTGAATTCAAGATTTAAGAAGAGCTGACACTCATCCCCAAACTACTGAAAGTATGGGAATAAAACTGTTGAAAAGATTAGGACTCAGTGAGGGGGCAAAATGTATGATACACTGAGACAATATACAATGAATCCTTCAAAAGTCTTAAAAACATGTAGAAAAGAAATAAAAACATAAGGCATCAATTAAATTATTTTATAAGGGTTACTTACAAAGTGAGCATTAGGCTAGAGATTTTATCATCTGGGTAACTGAGCTTCTTCATAGTCTATAGATAAGTAAGCCAAAATAAACTTAAAATAATTAGAATTTAAAATGAGTTGAAGTTAAGGAATGATTTATACATGCAATATTTTGTAAACATGAGTTACATACCACAATTAATATGGAAAAAAGAATTTGTACCAAATAAAAAAATCAAATTTATAGTAAAACAAAATTTATAATTCTGACAAAATGAAAACAAACTATAAATTTTATTATTGTTTATTGTTAAATAGAAAAAAATAATTTATAGTTACTAAGCTAAAAGAGTATGTATATAATCTCCCTCATGCCTAGGTCAGACCATGAAACTGCCCTTTTAAAAATGTTTACAGAATCAGATTCCCAGAACATGGAAGGGATTTTTTGTACCATCTTGTTCTATCACCACCTGAACAAGAATCCACTTTACAACTTCCTGGACAGATAATCATCCAGCCTTTGCTTCAAGTCTTCTAGTGAAAGCACATCCAGCACTTCCAGAAGTGGCCCATTACACTTTTGGAAAGTTAGAAGTGTTAGGAAATTGTTCCTTACATTGATACAGAGTGCACACTTAATTCATATATTTGACCTTTCTAATCTACCTAAAAACTCATCTTCCTCAAGAAGACTTTATTATAGCATCCTTTTGTTTCTTCAAGGGTCAGCTCAGGTGTCATATTTTCTATGCAATTTGACAACATTTGGAGTAAGAAAATGGTTTCAAATCTTACCTCTGACTATTAGATGAATGAACATGTGGAAATAACATTTCCAATTTCTCCAATCATATGGCATAACTTCCCATCCATTCACCAATCTGCTTGTTAACATTTCCAGATTTTCATCGTTTCTCATACCTGATGAACAGAACTAGACACAACATTCCAAATGTGCTCTTTTCAGGGGATAATAGAAATCAGTATCGCTGCCCATATCTGGTTACTATTTCTTTTTTTTTTTCTTCTGTAAATTAGACCAAAGATCTTCAAGAGGAACTTCTTCTACCAATGCAGATTGGCACTTTTAATGCATTTTACAATTTTATAAAATGTTCAGAGGCATTGAGGGGTTAAATTATTTCCTAGAGTGATACAGCCAGTATGTCCCAAATGCAAGACTTGAACCTAGGTCTTCCTGTCTCTGAAGCCAAGTTCTCTGTCTACTAATGCACACTGTTTCTCTACCACCAAGGGAGCTCTATCCCCTTCTTTTCTCCTTTCCCCCTTCCCATTCCATGCAACTCCAGAACTCATGCCCAAAAGTTGGGCAATGGCAAGAACCTACTATTGGGGTATAATTCCCACTTCACTGTCTGTCTTGAAATTGAAATTTCTTTTATGGGTTATCTCAGTAAATTGCATCCTTAGCACTTGGCATAGTATTTATCACAAAGTAAGCATTGAATGAATTATTTTTCGTGCATTTATTCATTCATATTAAGTAAATTGGTATGGCTAGAGGCTAATTACTATTTCCTGTCATATTGAGGTAGCAAATTCAAAATGTACCAATTCTGCTATCATTGCCAATGTGTCTACATCATTATAAATGTAAAAGATGCTTTGTTTTGCGTGTTTGTTGTTTTCCATCCATTTTGATCTACAAATGCTTTGGGGATGAACTAACTTAGATTTGACACTAAGACATCCACAGTCTCATTTGTACTCATCTCCTTTTTAGTGTTTTTTGAGGTCATATTTATTATCAAATCCTATTGTCTTTCCTTTGTTATGTTTTTGCAAAAAGTTTGAATTCCCACTGGTGATTTCCCTTGGTTTCTGTGTCCCTCTATTTGGCCAAGAAATGCTTAGCAAAAGGAGTTTCTGGGAACTTTAAGATTCTTCGATATAAATGCATCACAGAAGTTACACTTTCCAAGTTAATGATGATAGTCAATGAGTCCTATTTTGACTATCTTTTCCATCACTCACCATTTTCTTTTTCAGTTGACATTGTCTTTATATAGATTGAGATGAAGTTTCTGTGATTAGATTTGGTGTCTTCTCATCTCCATAATTTCTTCTTATTTTGTTTCCTTAGACCTCTTAGACCTGCCTTTACCTTTTAATTTCTTAAGAGAAAAAAAAATAAAGGAGAAAGAAGAAAGAAAAGGAAAGATAAATAAGTAGGAAAAGAGTTAGTAGGAGAAAAGGTAAGAGGAAGTAATAGATGAATTTCTTTGACAATCTTTATTGACTGCTTTATGTGACAGTACCTCAATTAAATCCAATGCATGCCAAAGTCGAAATATCACCCCATGATATCATTTGGTCTCTTTGGAAATGAATGATGAACAACAACAATACAGTGTTTAAATCACTTTCATGTGTATAACTTCATTTGCATGCCAACACTAGCATGAGGAAAGCAGGGGAGGCAATTTTATTTTCATTTGGCAAATGGGGAACTCAAGGATACCAAAGACTATGCAACTTGTACAAAATCACAGATGGATTAATTGATGACATTTTGCTTTTGGATTCTTTTTACTGTTCTTTTAATATAAAATGCAAGATGACACTAATTTTGAAAGTAAAAAGCAAATAAAAGCTCAAATAGGATGATATGAGGAGAAATTGGAATCAAAATTAATTTTCCCAAAATATTTTATTATTGGTTCAATTAGTACAATACTTATTCTATCCGACACTATTTTAAAAACAAAATTTGAACTTTCCCATTCTCTATAATTTGTTGTTGTTCAGTCATCTCAATCACATCTGACTGTGACCTTATTTGGGATTTTCTTGGCAAAGATACTGCAGTGACTTACCATTTCTCTCTATAGCTCGTTTCACAGACAAGGAAACTGAGGTAAAAAAGATTTAAGGGACTTTTCCAGGGTCATAGAGCTAGTAAGAATCTGGGGACAGATTTGAATTTAGGTCCTTCTGACTGCAGACCTGGCACTCCATCCATTGTACCATCTAGCTGCCTTTCTATGCCATATTTGCCTCTTAATTAAGTTTTATCTTTTAATAGTACCACTCTAGAAGAACTGATAGACTGACTTGCTTACTCTGCATTTTACAAATTTAAAATAGATTGCCTGCCCACATTTCTAATTTATCTTTAAAATAACCCTCATAGTTTAAATTGAAAAGAGCAAATTGAACAATATTTGGTAGTGTTTGCCTTACATAACAATTTGTACAGTAATACTTCTCAGTCAGGGAGCCTGGGTTTAAGGCATACCTATTTTCTCTTTCTTCTTTTTAAAAATAAGTCTTTGTTGATACTTTCAGTTTCTTACATCTATATAGTACCCTACACCTTCCTCCTCTCCAAAAGCAATCCTACATGACAAAGAGTACTGGACCAATCATAGAGTTATTCTCTCCAAGCTAACCATTTTCATTCAATAAAAGTACAAAGCAAGACAAATACCAGAAAACTTAATATTAATAGATTAGAGCACTTCTCATTAGTGAACAGTTTGTTGCTGACTTAGAGGGAAGGCTGAGCAAAATATTCCTGGCAATGGTGGAGGAGAAAATGAGTGAGCAGCTTTCAGAGATTTGGTGTATAACATTTCATTTACTCCTCCGGGCCAGGACACTTGCAGACATCAAGATTGGTTTAATGAAAATGATTGGGAAATTAAGAAGCTTCTAAATGAAAAATGAGAATTCCACAGGGTTCACCAGCAGGATAGGTTGTTCATATCTAAGAAGGCAGCATTTAACTCCATCAAAAGTAAACTGCAGGAGAGCTTAGAGAGACTCAGTATTCTTGGTTCAGTAAGAAGGCAGATTAAATTCAGTTTTACCCTGTACTAACATTCCAAAGCTCTTTTATGATGCCCTGAAGGTTATTTATGAATCAGAGACTTATGGTGCATCTCAGCTATTCAGCACTAATGGAACAACATTGATTAATGTTAAGGACATGGCCCTGGGGAGATGGGCTGAAAACTTCCATAGTGTTTCCAATAGACCATCATCAATTAATGGTGAAGCCATTGACCATTTACTTCAGGTTGAAGTTAATCCCTGTCTAGTCAAATTTCCAACTAAAGAAGAGGTTTTGAATGCCACTAGGCTACTCTTGAGTGGTAAAGTGACTGGTGACAATTCTATTCCAGCTGAGATTTACAAGGCAAGAGGGTCCAGTGTTCCCACAAAAGCTTACTAAAATCTCCCTGTTTATATGGCAAAAGGAGGTTATTCCTCAGGACTAACAAAATTCATCTGGAAGAACAAAAGTTCCAGAATATCAAGGGAATTGACAAAAAAGAGATGCAAGAGAAGGTGGCCTAGCCATACCAGATATTAAATTGTATTATAAAGCAGCAATCATCAAAACTACTTGGTACTGGCTATGAAACAAAATGGTGGTTCAGTGGAATAAGTTAGGTGCATAAGACACAATAGTCAATGACTATAGTAATCTGCTGTCTGATGAACCCAAAGACTCTAGTTTCCGGAATAAGAGCTTACTATTTAACAAAAACTGCTGGAAAAACTGGAAAACTGTATGGCAGAAACTAGGCACAGACCAACATCTTACACCATATAGCAAAATAATGTCAAAATGGGTACATGATTTAGATATAAAGGCTGCTACTTCTATAAGCAAAGTAGGAGAACAAGGAATAGTTTACCTGTCATGTTTATGGAGAAGGGAAGAATTAATGACCAAACCAGAGATGGAGAACATTATGAAATGCAAAATGGGTGATTTTAATTACATTAAATTAAAAAGGTTTTTGCACAGACAAAGCCAATGCAAACAATAAGGGAAGCAGAAACCTGGGAAATAATTTTTGCAGCAACGGTCTCTGATAATTTTAAAATACATAGAGAGCTGAGTCAAATTTATAAGATTACAAGTCATTCCCCAGTAGATAAATGGGCAAGGGATATGAACAGGCAGTTTTCAAAGGAAGAAATTAAAGTTATCTATAGTCATATAAAAATGATATAAATAACTATTGATTAGAGAAATGCAAATTAAAATAACTCTGAGGTACCACATCACACCTGTCAGATTTACTGACATGACAAAACAGGAAAATGATAAATGCTGGAGAAGATGAGGGAAATTGGAACACTAATGCATTGTTGGGAGAGATGTGAACTGATCCAACCATTCTGGAGAGCAATCTGGAACTGTGTCCAAAGGGCTATAAAACTGTGCATACCCTTTGACCCAGCAATAGAACTTCTCATTCTGTATCCAAAAGAGATCATAAAAATGGGAAAATGACCTACATTTACAAAAATATTTATAGTAGCCCTTTTTGTGGTGGCAAATTATTGGAAATTAAGGGGATGTCCATCAATTGAGGAATGGTTTAATAAGATGTGGTATATGAATGAAAAGTAATAATATTGTGCAATAGTTAATGACGAAGAGGCAGATTTCAGGGGAAAAAAGAAAACAAACAAACCTGGAAAGACTTGTAGAAACTGATACAAAGTGAAATGAGCAGAACCAGAAAAACATTGTACACAGCATCAGCAACATTGTATGATAATCAACTATGAAGGACCCAGCTCTTCTCAGCAACACATGATCCAAGACAAGTACAAAGGACTCAAGAAGGAAAATGCTATCCACATCCACAAAAAAGGACTGATGGACTCTGAATGCAGATCAAAGCATATTTTTTCCACTTTATTCTTTTTTGTGTTTTGAGTTTTTTTTTTCCTTTTGATTTGTTTCTTCTTTCACAACAGTGACTATGGAATTATTTTTTACATGCTAGCACATGTATAACCTTTATCAAATTGCCTACCATTTTCAGAAGAGGTGAGGGGATGCAGGGAGGGAGAAAAATTTGGAAGTCAAAATCTTATAAAAATGAATGCTAAAAATTTTCTTGACATGTAATTGAGGAAAATACTATTAAAATCAAATAACGAAAAAGCATTGGAATCGATTTTGAGACATGGGAGACACTGGCACAGGACCACCCAGCATAGCATACCTGCCTCAAAGAAGGCACTGTTCTTTAAGCACAGTTCGGAGCTTGTATTGGTCTGATCAGCCACAGTTGGACATACTGTATCTTGACTCTGACATAGTGATGTCATTTTGGTCCTCTTTGAATATCAAGGACAACAACCAGATGACTATTTTTCTGTTTTTTAGAGAGTTAAATAAAAGTAATTTCAACTGATCAATACATTGGAAAGACCAAAATTATTGGCAATGGACCTCCCATCTCCAAAAAGGAGTAGGTTGGAGATATCTTCTCTAATCTCTTCATTCAAGTCCCACTTAACTTGTTTAACTTAGCTTCCTTTACTTTTTTTTTTGTTATGTCTATTCTTTTTCTACATTTTTAGTTACTGTGTATATTGTTTTCTTGGCTCTGTTTACTTCTTTCTGCACCAGTTCACATAGATTTTTCCATGCTTATATATTAATCACTCACATGCATACTTCCCAATTGGAACTAGACACTCTACTAGTCTTAATGAACATCAAAAAAAAAATCAAGGAATCAGCTTTTTAAAATTTTATTTTCTCCTTTAAAATCAGTTCATCAGGGATGTCACATACGTATGGCGATGTTATAATTATGTTTGTATTCAAATATTAAAGAACTATCAAAAGTAAAATAGAAGACATCTTGAACAATGTTGTTTTTCAATGTGAACTGCTGGGGTTAAATTATTCTGAGTGACTCAAATTACTTCTGTACCCAAGAATATGCTTGCATTGAAGTTCATCCCCACTAGTACTTTAAGTATGATATGATGTGTATGTGTGTGTCTGTGTGTGTCTGTGTGTGTGTGTGATGAATATGCTTCCACTGGGAATGTGAACGGCCACTAAGTATTGAACCTCAGCATGTACAGAGAACATGCATTATCAAACAATAATGATTATCAGAAATCTATTTTGAAATAATCACTCTTATTTGTAAGCTTTATGCTCATAATTCAAGTCATAAAACTACTCGTAGCAAGTGAACAGCATAATCAAACACAAAGACATCATAAAAATTATTTTTCATGAGTGAATATGAAATCATTACATCACATCTTTGGTATGACCCATGATTCCATTTAAATGCCTGTTTCATCCTTTAGTAGGATATTTAGAAAATACATGACAGATTAATAAAGAGTAAAATGAGTCTGATAGAGTTGTTAACACTATATCCAGGTTGGAGGCAAACATGGTATGTATGCTAGAAATGATGTGTCTGTCAATGTTACACCTTTTAAGCCTCTAGATTTCTTGTACATTCTAAGGGTATTTGTTCCAACTGAGATTCCTGAAATTCTATGTGGCATGTTCCTAGTTGAGTTTAGCCCAAAGTAATTTCTTATACTATCATGTTGGTGCTGCTACTTCAGGACAAATAAGTAATCAACAAATATTTAATAAGTGCCTACACTGTGCCAGGTGTTTAGGATACAAAGACAAAATATGTAGGGGAAGATATGTCTACTAACACATACAGAAATATATATATACATATATATATATATATATATATATGCTTATACAAAATAAGCTTCTGTAAAATATATACAATAAATAAATTAATCTCTCATGGACATTGTTTCAAGTGGAGATTTTTTAATTCCAAGTTTCTATGCCCATTCACAGAATGTAAGGTTCTGGAGGACAAGGATTTTACACACACACACAAGCACACACACATATATATATACATATACATATACATATATTATATATTTTAACTTTATATTTCCATTTCTTAGCTCAGTATCTTACAGACAGTATTTCTTGCATATTTAATAAAGGCTTAATAGATTATATCAGGCTATAGGACTCTAGATTTGGATGATCCATAGATAATTAATTTAAAGAAAGACATCAAGGAGCCCTACCTTAATTCATCGGATTTGTCAATTGGGAAGGTATTTTACCCAAGGTGATAACAGCCCCAAAAGTAATAGAAGTAGCTTCTCCAGAGCTATGCTGGCATTGTTATTCAAATAATGGCCCCTGAGAACTCACACAGGCCACAGAATGACATAGCCAATAATTCTTCTCTGACAGAGTAAAGTTACATAGCATTTTGGCATACTCTAGTATAACAAAGAGGCAGCTTTGAAAAAAAAAAGTACTACCTTACTTATTTAAAGATCATTTTAGCTAAAAGGAAAGGAGTTTATGTATCAGAGGCTTACCCATATAGTTTCAGCATGTATCCTCATCTTCTTGCTATTTCATTACCCAGAAAGTTTAGTTTCATGTACAAACTTGTAGGATACACTGCATTGCAAATGCCTTATAAAAGCCCTTGAGACACTTGTCCTGGTCGCTAAACCTTACTTTAAAAAAAAATTCTTCTGAATTGCTGGCTTTATTTTCACAGTATCAGAGCCATAAGAACTTGTAAGCACTTTATTCAATATCTAGTCCAATCCCAGTATTAAACAGGAAACAGAGGTCCAGAGAGATGAATTAGCTTTCCCCAAAACATATATCTATTAAGTAAAAGGTATATTAATTTAAAGATATACAAGCTAATGGCCTAATCATTACCTTCTCTACACAAAAGGGTGTGCTGGTAAATTTTTAACAACTGGTTTTCTGGTGGAAAAATTAATTCATGAACATTTAATAATCATTTTTCCAATTGGGTAGGAGCTAGGTCTAGTATACTACCTGAATAATGAGAAAAAATACTCTCAAGCACCAGCAATTCTTCAATTCTTTACATATCTCCTTTTTTTCCCTGGAATTTCTTTTATACAGAATATAGTCTTGTATTATAATATTTGAATTATTTTATATATTGGGTATGTGTTGAGAAAACCATAAAGAGTATCAGATAGAACATTAGGGGAAGAGGGTTGGGCTGATATTCTTGTGGGGGGAAAATACTCCTTAAAAAATTCCATAGTCAGGCATACTTGTGGACAACTTTAATTTCTGCTATCATGAAGGCTGAGGATGTTCCATGAGTGTTGGAGCTCTAAGCCATAATAGAGCTAAAGCAGATCCAATATCAGTACTATTTCTGGCAATAATATGGTGAGGCTCTGGGAATGGAGGGCTACCAGGCAGCTAAGAGTGGATGAACCAGACCATGATGGAAAAAAATGTGTCAGGTTAAAACTCTCACACCAATTGGTATCAGGATTGCCTTGTGAATGTATGTTATACTGACAGCACCAGTAAGGTAGAGTAACTCAGTCTAAAACAGATAGATAGATAGATAGATAGATAGATAGATAGATAGATAGATAGATAATTTCCTAAAAGGTAGGAAACCAATAGTACACCATTAAGAGTATTAATTTTTCTTTTCAATAAATACTGAAAAAGCACCCACTATGTGCAGAATACTATACTTAGTGGGGAAAAAAAAGATAGATAAAGGCAGAGTTTGTTCCTTCTGTCAAAGAACTTGCTATTTGGTGAAAGTGATGAGGCCCATAAAATATTTGTTTAACACAACTATTAAATAAATATTGTTAATTAAAATATGATATCTATAGAGTGTTACAAAATTCTTTGAAGTCATGTGAGAGCATTATTTTGGGTGTAAATCTGAGACAATTACATAGAGGAGGTGGCATTCAATCTTTGATGTCATGTGAGAGCATTATTTTGGGTGTAAATCTGATAAGACTACATAGAGGAGGTGGCATTCAATTTGGACTGAGAGGAAGAGTAAAATTTCATATGGCAAAATTCAAGGTAGAAATTGGAGCTTTTCTAGGAGTAAGAAATGATGTAAGTCAAGATTCAACAATGGGAAAATATAGAATATATCAATGAAATAATGAATTCATTGTTTTTGATGGAGCATAAGACATAGGTACACAAGATAACGTGCAAATGGTAAATTATAGATGGCCCTAATTTTTGGCAAAAGGAGTAGACTTTAGCAAAAGGAGTAAGCAATGAGAAGTAATCAAAAGTTTTTGATCAAGAACATGACTTGATCTGAGTTGTGCATTACAAAGCTTAACCTACCTCTAATTCCTCAGATGGATTGGACTGAGGAAAAGGAGGGGGTTGGGACAAAACATTTGTGGCCAAAGATTTGCAAATGGAAAATTCCCATGTGACCTATAAAATCCTGTCCTGAAAACTCCTCCCTATAAAAATCTCTATTTAAAAACTCTTTGACAGAAAAATCTCCCTCCTGGCTACCTGTGCCCCAAGGGTCCTTTACCAAGCTAAGCAAGCTCTCAGGATCAAGTTTGGGCAGCTAGAAAGGTTTTTCATTATGTGTGAGTTTTCAGGATGGAAGCTGAGATTTGGACCAATAAATAGAAATTAGTCCCAAAGCACTGTTTCAAAGTAGTGATTTTCAATGGCTCTAAACCATGTCTAAATGGCACATTTTCAGTATAGTTAAAAGGCATGCCCAAAGTTTTATTCCTACTTGTTCACTGCAATTTATAAGTATGGACAGTTTTGCGCCAGCTAGAAGGTTCTCAGATATAGTACTTCCCACTACCCTTTCATTTTGTCCCATGTGCCAAGAAATGCACAGTCAAGCATTTCATTTGTGTAGCATATTTCTAAATCCATATGTTATTTTACTAAACCTCTTATAGAGATATTACTGATAAATCTATTATAGTGATACTACTGATAAAGTAATTAAAATAGGATTGACCAAATGACTTATCACAGGTCATTTAAATAAAGAAAGCCATTTAAACCAACATCCAAAGCTTTTGATTCCCAGTTTAGCACTCCTTTCACTCAGTTATTCCCCAAAGGAAGGATATAGCCTTCCATTTTGTAGTAGTTACTCTGAAAAAAAAATAGTTAGAATAGCTCATATTTATATTGTTTTTAAAGGTTACAAAATGTTTCCCCCCTTACAGTTTAATTCAATAAGTATTTATTAAATCTCTACTACATACTTCGCTGGGCACTGAAGATGAAAGAAAAAAGAAAACAAAATAATAACTACCCTAGAGGATATTGTATTTTTACCAACAATGACAAGACTATCATCTGTGTGGTGACATACCCTGGAAGAGTATGCTAATTAATCCTTGCTACTTCTGGCTTATATTTCATGGATGCCTGCCTACTAAGGACATAATATGTACAGCTATTAGTAAATACAAAGTAATTTAAGGATCACATAATAGTGGAATTTAAGATTTAGAAGAGACATCAAAAGCCACCTAATCCTACTCTCACAGGGAATTAATTCCCAGTATGTATGTAACATGAGGTCAAAGCCTCTAAGAAAAGAGGGTCCACCACCTCTTAGGTCATGCTAGTCAACTTTTCATCAGCTCTAATTGTTAAGAAGTCATTGGGTTGTTTGTTTGTTTTTTAATTTAATTTTCTCTTGAATTCTAGTCCAATTTCGCCTCTTTGGAATTTCAGTATCTTGCGGAAGGATCTGTCTTCTAGGGTCAAATAGAACTTGACTAATCCCTCCTGCACAGGACAGCCATTCAGATTATTAAAGATAGCTATCATATTCCCACTTCCTAGCAGTTATTGTCAAATAGTGAGTTCTTATTCTACTAGCCGGAATTCTGTGTTTGTTGAATACTAGGGTGGTAGATACATTTGCTTCTGTATGGTATGTTCCACTGTATCTGTTCCACTGATCAACCTCTATTTCTTAGCAAGTAGCAAATTGTTTTCATAATTACTGCTTTGTAGTTTACTTTGAAATTTATCAGAATGAGGGCTCCTTCTTTTCATTATTTTCCTTCAGGTACTTGAACTTTAGTCTCCATATGAATTTTATTATTATTTTTTCTCTTTCTATAATGTAATCATTTGGTAGTTTGATTGGTATGGAATTGAATAAGTAAGTTAATTTAGGAAGTATTATCATTTTTATTATATTCACTTATTTTACCCATAAGCAATTAATATTTTCCAATTATTTATGATTGTCTTTTTTTTCTAAATAGTATTTGTGTTAATTTCTATAGTTCTTTATAGGTAGACTCACAAGTATTTTACAAATTCTGCATTCTGAAACTTTTCTATCCATCTTTTCTGGTCTTATTTTATTGGAATTATGTAGAAATATTTATTACTTGTATAAACTTATTTTATATCCTGCAAGATTGCTAAAGTTATTGTTTCAATTAATTTTTGGTTGATGTCAAAGTTCTTTAGTTCACATTATATCATCTGCAAAAAGTGAATTTTGCTTCTACCTTATCTGTGTTTAATCCTTCAATTTATTTTCCTTGTCTTATTTCCATAAATAGCATTTCTATTTCTATATCGAAGAGAAGTGGTTTCCCTTTTGACTAGTTTAGATGAAAAGGAAGTTCAAGTATATTCCTGGGCATATATAGGATTATGAAGGATTTTAAATATTAAACCTAAGAATTGTTATGTTATCCTTGAAGAACTAAATTGCCTCTGGTTGGACCTGGGTTTTAGGAAGACCATTTTGGCCACTGCATGAAAAATGAATTAGAGAAGGGAGACTAGATGAGAAGTAATAAGGTTTTGAACTCAGATGGTAAATGTGGATAAAGAGAAGAGGACAAAAGCAAATTAATTGATAAGCTATAGGGCATAAGAGAGAATGAATATTTCTGGTGGCCTCTACAGAAATTAGGAGTTTTAGAGGAAGGTAAGATATAAGGAACAATAGCCTATATCTGAAGTGTATAAGAACTCTAAGTGGAAATGTATAGCAGAAAGTCAGAAAGTGTACTGAGCTCACAAGAGAAAATAGGGCTATAGAAACAGATTTTACTCATCTGCATTGAATATCCATGGTATCCTTGGGAACTGATGAAGTAATCTAAAGAATGAAAGGATGAGGGACATGACAGAATATTACAGAAGACCAACACTTCCAGAGGAGACATGGATGATGGTTAAGAAAAGGAATATGGGAAGAGAAATATTATTTGTGAAGTACCTATTATGTGGCAGGCACTATGCTAAATGCTTTTAAATATTGTTTCATTTGATCCAAAAATCCTATAAGGTAAATGCTATAACGATCCCATTTAACAGTTGAAGAAAGTAGGCCAAAAAAAGGCTTTAATGACTTGTCTAGGATCACAGCATTAGTGTCTGTGGCTGGATTTGAATTCAGGTCTTCCTTATTTCAAGCCCAGCACTCTTTGCACTGTGCCAACTAGCTGCCTCTGAGCAGGAACAATCAAATAGGATCACAAAAGCCAAGAGTAAAGAGAGTATTCAGAACCAGAGGAATATTGGATGATATTTTGTGTCAAAAACTTCAGAGAATTCAAGAAGAAGTAATTCAGAAGATATAGGCATGCAGTATACTCTGGCACACACGACACAAGTTCTATGCATGTCTGTGTCAGGGAGCACTAGAGTGTACATTCCTTGAGAAGAGTTAAAACTTTGATTATCTATTATATGTATATGTATATATATATATATATATATATATATATATATATATACATATATATATATATACATACATACATACATATACATATAGATATATGTGTGTTTGCACAATTTACATATTTAATACTGAGTATAGTACTTTGTAGGTATTTAGTAAATAAGTAGATACTTAATAAATATTTCATAAATGGAACTGAACTGCAAAAAGTCCATCATATTTAGCTAATAAATAGTCTTTGGTAACCTTAAAGAGAGTAGTTTCATCAAGTGTGTGGGTCAGAAGCTAGACTTTAAAAAGGTTGAGAAGAATGTGGGCTGTGAGAAAATGTAGTCAGTAATGGGTGTTTTTCCTAGAATTTTGGCTACCTGATGGAAACAAAATATAGGATACTAGCTTGAGAAACTGGCAGATTCAAATGAAGGTTTGTGTAAAACATGGGCTAACCATAGTCAATATGGAAGGAAACAGGAGACAAAGAAATAATGGGAAGGGTGGAAGAGGGTGTGGGAGATATTATTTTGAGGTATAAATAGACTACAAAAGAAGAAGGAACTCAATATCTCTTACCTCTATTTTTTCAGGAATATGTGAGCAAAGATCCTCTCTAATTAGAGGGAAAAGAAAAACGGTAAGGAAGAAAACAAAATGAAAGATAAAAGAGACTGTGGCTGGGAAAGAGCTGTGGAAGGGCTACTATCAGCTCAATAGAGAGTCAATTAGGGAATGTGAAAAGAATTTGTGTGAGGCAGAAAAGGCCCACTTGACTCTGGAGAAGAAAGTGAGACTGATGACTTTGCTCAGCTCTGCTTCACTCAAATCAAATTCATGTGCAAGTAAAGATATCACCCTCTTGATTCTCTCTTTGAGAATGAAGGACAACCAAACAACCAACAAATAGTTGTAACATACTCAGTATAGGTGTGACTTCTTTTAGTGGTAATCAGCAATGTGTGAATAAGAGTGAAGAATAATAGGGCAAACCAGCTTTGGGTTTAGACAAAGCATAAACAATGATAGGACAATACTTGTTACAACTTTCATTTATGTAGTGTATGAATGAGCTAGAGAAAAGGTACAGATCAAGGGAACTGAATAGGTTGATGAACTGGGACACTAAAGAGTCTAAACAAATATTAGTGAATGTAATGGAACCCCATAGTATGAAGACAGGAGGTAAGGCAGAGAGGAAGACTGCAAGCCTGTCACTGCAAGTATTTGATAAAAGAAGATGACTGCCACAAAGATCTAAATAGGCTCACATAGAAAGAAGTGCACTTAAAGAAAAAGTGATTATTAGGTGGAGGGAGGTGGGGTTAAATTAGCACTCAAGAGTAAAGGATATGGCTCCTCCTCCTGGATATGGATGTCAGAATTGGGGCAAGAGACATGACACAGTATTGAAGTAGCCACAGTTTCAATATTTTTTGTGAAGATAAGTTTCCATGGGTGAAAGATGACAAAAAGAGTAAATATTATATGAATGTGAATATAAATCAACCTGAAAATAGCAAGAAGTTTAATATAAAGGAAGTTTCTTAATTATAAAATAAGGATTCCAGGGACACAATGGAATGAGGATTTATTATCCTCATTTTATAGATAAAGTTTTCCATCACAGAGTCCCAATGGAAAAGTGTTCTCCATATATATTAAAGTCTTAAAGAGGTTTTGTTTTCAAATATTAATATATATATATATACACATATATGTTATATATGTGTATATATATATATTATAATTTAATAATATTAACTATGGAATGTTGCATACTATTCTAAATTAGGGTTAGACCTATTCTTGAGTTTGGAATGAAGAATACTATTTTTCCAGACTGTGATGTGTATTTGGTATCTATCAGTAGAGGTAGTACCTTTAAAAAAATGTTATTTCTATTGATCTCTTCCCATCAAACCCATGTAAGGGATTTTCTCAATAATGCCCATGGAGGGAGTTCTCAACATTTTGGATTTCCCTCATGTTTTATTTTTTTTAATGTCTCATACATACTAAAGCAGCATTCAGACTTGTCTTCTATTACTCTCTAACCATGCTTTGTGATGGTCTCATCCTCTTTTCCAGTTTGACGTGTTTTTGGTTATGCTTTATCTACTACATCTCATGCAGAAGTCTTTGAGTAATGTACTGAAGCTCCCCTATCTATCATGTATTATTCCACTGACCTTCATGTCATGTGAATTTCAGATTCTTTTGGAATCCCGGATGGTACCACTGGGAGAATATTACTTTTAAATGTATGGACTTCTATAGAAATGAGCCATGGAGCTCAGTACAGAGGACCCAAACACCAGAAAGCTGGCCAAGAGATGATGAATTTTTGGCTATGGTGACCCATGAAAAGGATAAAAATAACACCATGAAAGAATGAACTACACAACTTTGAAAAGTGGTTTTGCCTACATGGCAAATTCAATATCATTTTTAGTAGTCTTATTTCTTCAGAATAGAAGAAAAGGAATCATTTTTTATCTAAATCCTTTTAGACTTTTTTTTAAAATTTAGAGTAAAGTCAGTGAGTGCCTGGTAGTCAGCTGATGAAGGATAGATATGACAAAGCAGTATAGCCATCTGCCACTTAGCAAAACCTCACAGTAGTGTCAGAAACTAATTCTGTTATATAAGCCACTTGTATTTCTAGAAACCCTACATACCATTAACTGCTTTACTTAGTTTTATTTTTAAAAAATCATTTATAGGAAAAAAAAAAAGCTAGAGTGTTCACAAATTTCTACCTCCCAAAAGGTTTATTATCACTAATTATCGACAGTCATTTAAAAAACAAAACAAAAAAACTGAATTCAAAGGAAAATTTTCCTTCCCTTCTTTTTCTCTGTATTTGTTCTTTTGTTTTCTGCTCTCCCAAGTCTTGGTCTATTTGCTTTACTGCTTCTTTCATCACTGGTCCTTATTGTCCTTGATCTTTTATTGCAGTCATGAGTAACATGATAGGGGTAAGAATGTAGGATGGCGAAAATGTACTTAGGAAAATTCGGCAACAACTATCTACCAGGAAAGTTTCTAGGCAGTTGACTATAATATTTGTCTTATGGAATATGCACAGTTGATAGAAATAAAATGTAAATAAACATGGTTTGCAGGCATGCATAGAAGTCTACGTGCATGTGTATAAGTAAATATGAAACATAGATATGTACATCTCATAAAAAGTCCATCATATTTCTCTTCCTGAAATTTTTTTAAATATTAAAATATTATGAAGACTGACCTTATGCAAATTAGACATTATGGTGAGACACCAAAATTCCCCTAATTTTTTCTCTCTACCCTGTCCATGGTTCTTAGAATTCTCAGCTGTACACTCTTTTTGTTTAAGTAATTGAAAGGGCTAAATAAATATTTAGTGGGTGTGATGGGTTTCAACATTAAGCCAATATCATCCATTAAAACTTTCTCTTAAATTACCTTAACTTATTATATAGCAAGGGATAGAGTGCTTAAGAAATACAAGACAAAGAAAGTAGGAAGCTATGTACATAAAACTGGTTTCTGCCTGGGAGGGGAATCAGAGTGAGAACACAAGACCACCAGGGCAGCCAGCAAAAACTAACATAAAGACAATTTTTACTTGTGGAGTAGAGAAATGGTTTTGCAGAACCATGGAAGAAATACAGAACTGGGATAGCCAAGGACAGTTATTCACTTCACAATGTTATTTGTTGTTGTTCAACCATTTCAGTTGTGTCCAACTCTTTGTGACCCTATTTTTGGGGATTTTCTGGCAAAAGATGCTGGAGTGGTTTGCCATTTCATTCTCCACTTCATTTTACAGATCAAGAACTGAAGCAAACAAGGTTAAGAGACTTACCCTGGGTCACAAAGCTAGTAAGTTTCTAAGGCCAGATTTGAATTCAGCAAAATAAAAATTCCTGACTTCAGGCCTGGCTCTCTAACCATTGCGCCATGAGAATTGTTTTGACAGCCCAGTAATGTACATAACTATAAAGTGTTGGAGTGACCAAATATTTAGACAAGTACTTAGGGTATTACACCCTAGGTGCATTATATGTTAAATCATTATCATTAATAAAAGTGTGGTGTGAATTAAATGCATATTTTTTGACCAAATAGTAAAGAATTGTTTCTTTTTGGCTTTTTTGTCTTTTCTTTTATTTGTTTTTGAAGTGCAAAGCGAGAATAGGGGGAGGAGATCTAGATCCAGAGAATATTGTTGCTAATGGAATGTCTGCTTAAGTAGATGTAATGGTTACTATAAGATGTTGCTTAAATGTTGGGGTGGGGTTATGTAGGGAAAAACAAAAAAGAGAAAGAGATTCTGAAAACAAAGAGAGAAGGAAATTGAACCAAACTTTACACTATTTTGTTCTACCTTTACAATTTCTCTTGCATTTGTTTAGTTCCATCTACTCATATAACCACTACATTAATTGAGGCTGGGTTATTACTATAGCTTACTAATTCATCTCTCTACCTTTAGTCCTTGCACTCTCCAATCTATGTTCTTTACCCATGTCAAAGTGATATTTCTAAAATACAAGTCTGAGTATGTCATTCCTCTGTTTAAGAAAGACCAGTGATACCATATTGCCTCTAGTACCAAAAATAAACTCCTCTTTTTTAGCATTTAAAGCCTTTCATTTGGTTCCAGACTACCCTTTCTGGAATTGTTACACAATATTCCTACTTACGTATTAAATGTTATATCAAATTGCCTTCCTCTCTTTCAGAAAGCACATTCCTTTTCCCATTTTCATTCCTTTGCACAGCTTCCCCTAATGTTCTAATGTATTCTCTTCTTACCTCCATCTCTTAGAATCACTAGCGTCCTTCAAAACTTTTTCAAATACCACAGCCTCCATGAGGATGAATGAAAGAATTGTGCATGAATGAATTAAAAAAAGCATTAATGTAATGAAAAATGCACTGTGCTGGCAGGGCAGAGGCAAGATGGTGGAGCAAAGGGAGGGACTCACCTAAGGTGTCCCAAATTCCCTTCCAAACAACTTAAAATAATACCTCAAAATAAATTCTGGAGAGGCAGAACCCACAAAACTATGGAGTTAAATAGTTTTCCAGTCTGAGACAATTTAGAAAGTTGGCAGGAAAGGTCTATGGGACTGGGGGGAGAGTAGAATGCAGTCCAGTCCAGGCTTTGTCAGTATAGGCCATACCACAGGAAACCAGCAACAGTTCTTGGGGGAGTGACTAAATCAGTGGCAATAGTGACTACTTCCACAGCTCTCAACCCATAGACAACAAGGGGGTCAGACAACTCATCAGAATAAGATTCCAGGGTTCCCTTTGCTGGCACTAGGGATAGGACTCTGTTGCATTACCAATGCTCAATTAGGGGTCACATTCTTGGATCATGGTCCAGGGTGAGGAGAAGCATTAGCACACCAGAGCTTGCAGTCACAGGGGAGCCGGGAACATGATCACAGTTCCAGGGCAGCAAAAGAGTGCTTATGGTAAATTCTAGACCACAGCACAGGCAAGGAGAATAATAAACACACCTCTCCTTAGATCATATCACCTTGAAAAAGCTGAAAACTTACAAACCTCCAGAACTAGCTCTGAAAACAGCAATACACACAAACACACACACCCACACACACACAAACCTGAAGCTTGTGACAGTGCCTTCTCCACCCCAGGAGCAGAGTCCAACTTTAACACAAAGTTAAAAGTCAAGAAATAGGTTGGAAAATGAGCAAACAGCAACAGAAAAAGAACCTGACCATAGAAAGTTACTATGGTGACAAGGAAGATCAAAAGACAAACACAGAAGACAACAAAGTCAAAACTGCTACATCCAAAGCCTCAAAGAACAATGCAAATTGGTCTCAGGCCCAAAAAAGAGTTACTGGAAAACTGCAAAAAGATTTTAAAAATCAATTGAAAGAGGTAGAGGAAAAATTTTGAAAAGAAATGACAGTGATAAAAGAAACGGCAAATGCAAAAAAAAATGAAAAATAGAGGCAACAATTTTGCAAAGGAAGCACAAGAAAAAATACTGAAGAAAATAATACCTCAAAAAACAGAATAAGTCCAATGGAAAAAGAGGCACAAATATCCTCTGAAAAGAATGTAAAAAGCAGAATTGGCCATATGGAAAAAGATGTACAAAAATTCACTGAAGAAAACAACTCTTTAAAAAGTAGAATTGAGCAAATGGAAAAGGAGACACAAAAACCCACTGAGAAAAGAATTCCTTAAAAATTAGAGTTGGACAAGTGGAAGCTAATGACTCCATGAAATATTACAAAACAATAAAACAAAATCAAAAGAGTGAAAAAATAGAAGAAAATGTAATTATCTCATTGGAAAAACAACTGGTCTGGAAAATAGATTGTGGAGAGAGAATTTAAAAATTATTGGACTACCTGGAAGCAAGATTAAAAATAAAAGAACCTAGACATTATCTTTCCAAAAATTATCAAGAAAAAATATTCTGATATTCTAGAACCAGATGGTAAAATAGAAATTGCAAGTTTTCACCAATGACCTCTTGAAAGAGATCCCAAAATAAAAAATAAAAAGTATAATATTCCAAGAATATTATAATACAAATTCCAGAGCTCTCAGGTCAAGCAGAAGATGTTGCAAGCAGCCAGAAAGGAACAATGCAAATATGGAGCTATAGTAAGTAACACAAGATTTAGTAGCTTCTACAGTAAAGGATCAGAGGCTTGGAATATGATATTCGGGAGGGCAAAGCAGTTAGGATAACAACCAAGAATCATCTACCCATCAAAACTGAATGATAATCCTTTGGGGGTGAAATAGATATTCAGGGAAATAAAAAAAGATTCAAGCATTCCTAATGAAAAGATCAGAGCTGAATAGAAAATTTGACTTTCAAATACTAGTCTCAATAGAATCATGAAAAGGTAAACAGGAAAGAGAAATCATAAGTGAATCTATAAAGTTAAACTGTTTACATTCCTACATGGGAAGGTAATACTTATAACTCCTAAGAACTTTCTCATTATTAAAGCAGGTAGAAGGAGTATATATAAACAGAAGACATGAATGTGAGTTGAATATAATGGAGTGATATAAAAAATTGAATTAAATGAATCATTGTTAAAGAGGAATGTACGTTGAGAAGGGGGAAGGGAGAAGTAGAATGGGGTAAATTAACTCACAAAAAAAGAGGCAGGAAAGAGATATTACAATAGGGGGGAAGATGGGGGAGGTGAGCAGGGGCACTTGAACAGTGCTTTCGTTGGAACTGGCTCAAAGAGGGAATAACGTACACACTCAGTTGGGTATAGAAATTTATCTTACCCTACAGCAAAGCAGGAGGTTAGCGAAATAAGTGAAGGTGGCAGGGGAGGGTGACTGCTAGAAGGGTAGGGGTATTAAGGGAGGTGATAGTCAGAAGCAAAACACTTTTGAGGAGAGTCAAGGTTAAGGAAGAGACAGAACAGTATAAACAGAGGGAAAATAGGATGGAGGGAAGTACAGTTAGTAATCATAATTGTGAACATAAATTTACAGCAATTATCTCTGATAAAGCCATTATTTCTCAAATATATAGAAAATTGAGTCAAATTTATAAGAATACAAGTAACTCATCAATTGATAAATCATCAAAGGATATGAACAGGCTTTTTTTTCAGGTGAAGAAATCAAAGCTATCATAGCCATAAGGAAAAAAAATTCTCTAAATCACTGTTGATTAGAGAAACCCCACACCTGTCAGATTGACTAATATGACTGAAAAAGGAAATTGCAAATGTTGGAGGTAATTTGGGGAACTTGAGACACAAATGCACTAGTGGTGGATTTGTGAACTGATTCAACCATTCTTTAAAGCACTTAAGGGCTATAAAACCATATATATAGCCTTTGACACAGCAATATCATTTCTAGGTCTGCATCCCAAAAAGATTTTAAAAAAGAGAGAGAAAAGGACCAATATGTACAAAAACATCTGTAGTTCTTTTAGTGGTGGAAAAGAATTGGAAATTGAGAGGATGGCATCAATTGGGAATTGGCTGACCAAATTGTGGTATACCATTATGATGGAATACTATTGTGCCATAAGTAATGATGACCAAGATTCTCTTTTTAAAAAAGAAAGAAAAGGAAGGAAGAAAAGAAAAGAAAACTGAACTTATATGAACAGATGCAAAGTGAAATGAACAGAACTAGGAGAACATTGTGCATTGTAACAGCAATTAACTGTGAATGAGTTGGCTATTCTCAGCAACACAATGATCCAAGACAATCCTAAAGGACTTACGATGAAAAATGCTGTCCATTTCCAGAGAAAGAACTGATGGAGTCTAAATGCAAATTGAAGCACACTTTTTTTTGCTTTCCTTTTCTTCTTTTTTAACCTGTTTTCTTTTACTATGTGACTAATATGGAAATATGTCTTCCATTACTGCACATGTATAACCTGTGTCAAATTGTTGCCTTCTCAATAAGGCGGGGAGGGCAAAGAGGAAGAGAATCTGTAACTGAAAGTTTTAAGAAATAAGTATTAAAAATTGTTTTCACATGTAATTGGGAAAATACAAAAGATTTCTAAAACTTAAAAAAAATACACTGTGCTAAATGTGCTAGAAAAGCAAGGCAATCCATAATCTGAAGGAACTTGCATTCTAATAGGGAAAACTCCATATTAGGACAATTCAGCAGCAAGTCAAATGGAAAAGTCCTCGGGTCTTTAGGATACAAAGACCAAGTAGGTGGCATTGCATCTTCTTTGTTGTCATTTAAACTGATGAAATCATTTAAGTTTATTCACCCTTTTCTGATCCCTCACTTGCAGGTATTAGCACACTCCCTGAAATTACTTTGTATTTATTTTGAACTCAATTATGTGTGTATATGTTTATTTGTTTTTTTTTTCCTGATAGAATGTAACCTTCTTAACGGCAGGCACTACTTAATTTTTGCCTCTGTATTTCAAGTACATAGCCCAAATTCTTGAAAATGGTACATAGGTTAACAAATGTTTGCTGATTATTTGATTCCATAGTTGTAATTTAATCATTCAGTCATGTCCGACTCTTCATGACTCCATGGGCAATGCTATCCATGGGGTTTTCTTGGGAAAGATACTAGAATGTTTTGCTACTTACTTCTTTAGTGAATTAAGGCAAACAGATACTAAATGACTCGCCCAACACCACATAGCTAGTAAGTGTCTGTGGTCACATTTGAACTTACTCTAGACCCAGTTCTCTATCCACTGAGCCACCTAGCTATGTAGCATTGTACAAAAAATAATGATAACCTGACTCTTCTACTTTCTAACTATCTATGTGACCTTGGGCAAGAGACTTAACAATTCTGGGCATCAGTTTCTTTTTCAACTGTAAAATGAGGGTATTTTATTAGATAAGCTTTGAGTTCTCTTCCAAAACTAAATTAATGACCCATTGAATTGAACTATGTTCAACCCTGTCTTCTTTTATGTCTCATTTTCTTGAATCATTCATGGGAAGGAAAACTCCTATGTAGCTACACTAGGAGGTATATAGAGTGGTTATAAAATAGTGCAACATTTTTTTAAGTGTGACTAATGGAAATCCACCTCATTACTTTATATGGCCATACTATGACCTTGTTCTAAGCCTTCAGAGAGAGACTTTAAGGTCGTTAGTTGTGTTTCCTCTCGTTTCATAACCATTTTTTAGCGTCTTCCTTTTAAAATTGGCCCTTGACTTGAGTAATGTAGGTACTCCCTTCAAAAGTGAATACCAGTCTAAATACATCTTCTCATCCCACTTAACTCTTTCTTTTATATGACATTCACAGGGCTCCCCACAACATGATGGGGGGGGTTTCCTCTAGATATCTTGACATTGTATGGATACCATTATTTTTCACTGTTTATGCTACATGAATGGCTTGTCTCCTTTTATTTTTTTTTCTGATCTCTCTGATTTCCTTTACAGAATAACTATTCTGTAATTCTTCATTGATAATACATTGTACCCTACTCATAGCCATATTAATTGTCCTTTGGGTGACCCACAATTTAAAATTTTCAGAGAGTATTGTATTTCATGACTTGAAGCTATATACCATAATTTTAAGAATATTGGTGTTAAAAGGAATCTTTGTTTCAGGGAAAGTTTAGAGTCATCAAAATTGTGTTTTTGCATATTTTCCCAAAGACAAGCATGCCTACTTTTCTCTTATTCAGTTCTGCGTCGAGTGCATTGTCTGTCTCTAGTATTTAGCTAGTATGTATGTGTTGAAGACCAGCTCTGAAGTTTGTCAATCCAAATACATATTATAATGTGAAAAATAGCCATTCATCATCTATTTTTCCCCATGTGTATGGTTAAGCTGACTTCTTGTATAATTTTGGATCTTATTTAGAAGCATTTACAATGCCCTATATTTTCATGATTCATTAGCATGAATCCATCCACAAATAGGAGCTTGAGAGAATCTCACCCAATGATGATAGAGAAACCTTCTGTTTGAACTCTATGCTGATTATCTTGGCAGTGGATAGAACACAGGGCCTAAAGTCAGGAGGATGGTCTTCCTGAATTCAAATCAAGCTTCAGACACTTCCTAGGTATTTGACCCTGGGCAAATCACTTAACCCTTTCTGCCTAGGTTTCTTCATATATAAAATGAATTGGAGAAAGAAATGGTGAACCACAAGTGTCTTTGCCCAAAAGGTGTCATGAAGAGTTGGACATGACTTTAGACAACTAAACAACAAAAACTTCCATGATAATGGTAAACATTTTTGTTAGCTATATGTTTCCATTTTTATGTCTTGCTTTAAATGAATAATCTAAGGGTCATCCATCAAATATGTCTCTGTGGCTAAATCTTTCAAAGATTCTCACATGATTTTGATATATGCATGGGGGACACATTTGCAGAGAAGAACTTTTAAGGTAGCATTTTGCTATGTTCAATAATACTCAAGACATCATCTACTTGGGTAAGGGTTCCCTATTTGATAAGTACATTGGAAAAACTGGAAAGCAGCTTGACAAAAAGCAGGCTTAGGCCAATATCTTATAAAAATTGTTGTAATTTCCAAATAGATAGGTCACACATGGATATATAAGATAAAGACAAAAGGTCACATCTTTCAAAAATGGAGGAAAATGGAAAGAAGTATTATAGAAAGTTATGCTGATTCAGAAATCCATTGTTTCCCAGACCTGTTTGGGGAAGCATCACCTAGTCTAAAGCATTGTATTACCCATTATTTGTCACATACCAATTCACTCCTTTCCTGTTTTGTGCCTGGCACATTTTTCACATACTTGTTACCTTGGGGAGTAATGGAGATGTAATGGGCTATCCCCTTTTGCTTATGTAAAACTATCCTAATTGTCTTTACCTCATTATGAAAGTTATCAATAAAAGCTGGCCCATCTTGAAACCCATGCTGATTTCCAGTGACAAATTCATCAATGTATTGCTACCTTGGTATACTTTTAATAAATTCTTTTTTTAATTACCTTTTTTCCCTGAGCTTTGCATCATTAATTAGGGTGAAACCCTAAAAAAAACTTTTTAACAGTATCTTCCTCAGCTATAGCTGGGGAGAGAATTCTCAATCAAATAAGGAATAGGAGCATCAAAAAAGATAAAAGAGATAATTTCAATGATATGACATTAAAGGTCTTGATCTTGAAAAAAAGTTGATGCATCAATGTTAATAAAGGAAACAGGTGATGTGGAAAACTTTACATCAAATGTCTTTAATAAATTCTTATAGCAAAATTATTTAAATAATTAGTACAAATATATTAGCTGTAGAGATGCAGCATGGTATGATGGATTGAGAGGAGCCAACCTCAAAGGCAAAAAGATTTGGATTCAGGTTCTACTTCTGACACATACATGGCTATGCAACTCTAAACAAGTCCCTTAATCTGTCAGTTTGCTTACTAACTCTTTCAGTTAAAGAAAAGGTGATGACCTGCATTGGTACAGAAAGTTTGCTCCTATAGAAATTCTTATACTTATGATGTCCTGTGTGCAGTCCTTGACACCATACTAGGTCTATTTCTTGAAAGAATCACAAGCTATTAACAACTCTAAGAAAGATCACTCCAAATCACTAAAAAATGAAATATATGCATAGTACAACAACTTTGAGATCTCACATCACTCTCCAAAAAATTGGGAAGGGAAGGAAGGAAACAAACATTTATCAAGTACTTAGGAGACATTATATAAAGGCTTATTTTCTCTCTCTCTCTCTCTCTCTCTCTCTCTCTCTCTCTCACTCTCTCTCACTCTCTCTCACTCTCTCTCTCTCTCTCTCTCTCTCTCTCTCTCTCTCTCTCTCTCTGTCTTTTAGCCAAAGACAAGGTTTATTAGAACATCCACCATATTGGCCAGACTCTTAAGGAATCTGAACATTAGTGAGCTATTGGCTAGATTATAAGAATCTGAGCTCTTTCCTCTTTTCTTCTTCTTCTTCTTCTTCTTCTTCTTTTCTTCTTCTTCTTCTTCTTCTTCTTCTTCTTCTTCTTCTTCTTCTTCTTCTTCTTCTTCTGCCAAAGACAAAGTTTATTATAGCATCCACCATATTGGCCAGACTCCTTTTCCTCCTCCTCATCTTCTTCTCCTTCTTTTTCTCACAGAGTTTGCAAGCATCCACCTCCTTTCCCCTGAAGGGTAGCACCTCAAGGTGTGCTCCCTGTGAAGGTGTGGGCTCAAAGGGCTCTTCTCAAAGGGATGTGGATGGTGGCGGGTTCCCAGCCCAGGTAACTTGGAGTCATCAGCAAGCCTCTGAAGAGCTCTGTCCACAGAAAGGTCTGGGCTACTCTGTCAGTCACAGCCCTCATGTCCATGGTGTCCTCCTTCACATTCACATACTGGGAGGAGGAAGAGGAGGAGGAACTGCTGTGTGGACCTCTGGGCAGGCCTTGGCAACTGGCTAGTCTTGTGTCTGCCATCTGGGAAAGGACACACAACAGAGCCATGTTTGGGCCGCTCAGCTGGAGGAAGGGGCGGCGCCACTACTGAGCCCTCCCTCTTTTTCTAAGGAATTTATAAATATATCTTTGGATCCTCACAGCAATCCAAGGAAATAGGTATTATTATTATCATCCCCATTTTATAGGTAGGAAAACTGAGGCAAACAGAGGTTAAATGACTTCCCCAGGGTCAACCAGATAGTAAGTGTCTGAGGTCAGGTTTGAACTCAGATCTTCCTGACTCTGAGCCCATCACATATCCCATGGGAGGTCAAGTAAAAAACAATATTATGAATATCAGAATATTCATAGCATATTTTTATGGCAACAGGGATTTGGAAATAAAATGAGTCCTCATTACTTAGAGATGGCTAAACATATGATATATGCATGCAATGGGATAATATTAAGCAATAATAACATTCCTCTATGAAAAATTCAGAGAAATATGGGAAGACTTTGATGAATTGTCATAGAACTCTATAAGTAGAACCAGAAAAACAATATAAACAATGCCTACAAGATAAATAAAAATATGCAATAAAACAAAACTGAAAATTGTGTATATCATGACAAGCTACCTCTCAGAGAAGAGATAAAGAAATGTAAAGGTGAGTAGCTGTGGATGAAGAATGTTAAACTTGCTATGAGATAGTGTTGATTTATTACTTTTAATTTATGCTTATCATTTCTTACCCTTTTCTTCTTCTCCCCTTGCCCTCTTCCCTCTCCCCCCCACTAAAAAAGTCTCTCTGAGAAGGAGAGGTTAGAGTGTTATATTCAGAAAATAGTCTGGTAGTTTTTTTTTTTTTAAGGATAGTTTTACACACACACACACACACACACACACACACACACACACACACACACACACAATGTGGCAAGGAGATGTGGAAAATTTTTTAGCTTCTTTCTCTCCTCCCTCAATAGATAATTTCACTTCTTGTTCACATTTCCAGATTTCCCAAGCAAAATGTCCTGGTAGACAAAGTTAGCCCAATTGGAATGTTTTTAAAAAGTGAAAATTTTAGGCAAACCAAACCAAACCAAAACCAAAAGTAAATACCAATTATCTCCTTCATAGATTGACAGTTAAAAATTAATCAAAGAAAACAAAAGAAAGGGGAAAAAATAGCTCTACAAAGCTGCCCCATTACAGGAGTTATTTTTTTCAGAAGTCTTTATTTTCAGGAAAGTGAGTCCAAGGACCCTCGTCTAGCACAGGCTTTTTGTTTGTTTGCTTGGCTACATCTATGTACTCAGTGGAAGGCAAAGGAAGCTGCAGCAGTGGGGAAGAGAACCTTCCTCTGACCCTTAGAATCCACTTGCTTTCACTACATACCCACTACTCACAAATCTCTATGTGGTATATGTACTTTTTCAGAGTTAGATACTGCTTCTCCCATTCTTCTCCATGAGTGACTTACTGCATATATATGCTGCATCTGGTATTTGGCAACTGGACCAATAAAGCTGGGTATCAATAAATGTCTCCTAAAACACACACAGATATTTGTCTAAAATTATTCATGCACTTACGTTTGGACAGGGGTGTGATGGGGTGCTTGGGTGCTTGTGCTTGTACTTGGACCTCAATTTCTCCCTAGTGTCAGAAACACTGTCTCTAACAACAACTCCCCAGCCAAAGGACACAGTGCCTAGCAGTTATTCAAGTGTGGGCCCCAGCACAACCCTTATCTCTCTACCTGGTGCAGCTATGCAAAGCTGGGTGAGAGAGTGCTGGGCTGCTCAGGCCCCAGCCCTCAGATCATGTCTCTGAAAACCTCCCAATCCCTTATTAAGTTCCTGTCTTGTAAGAAAGCTTTCCCTTATTGCAGAGCATTCTCTTATCAAGACAGAGGGAGAGAGGTACCTTGCCCAGCCCAAGGAGTTTTGTCCTTGGCCAGCCCAAGGACTCTTCCTCCTGCCAGATTCCAAAGATCCATCTCTGTCATCTCCCTCCCTGTCCGGTACTTTCTTATACATAGCTCCCAAAGACACCTGGAACTTTAGATTACCTCATCTATCTCCCTGGCATTCCTTTCCCATGTCCTTTTCCATAAAAACTCTAGCTTCATCCTCAGTCTTTTGCAGGTTCCTTAAGAATCCTTGCCCTCTGAAAAGCATAACAATAAATCTTTGCCACCTTGACTTGAAGAATGCCTGAGTCTGTGAATTCATTCCAGACAACCCATCCTGTACTCTGGTCTTTGAAGGGTCTCAATCTCTCAGACCACAACAGATGGAGAACTTGCACATGTGGCTATATAGGTCCTCAAGTTCAGCTCTTTGACTGAATCTAAACTTCCTTAAAAAAAGGATTTATTCTGTAAAACTTGGGCTCAGTCAAAAGGCCACATCCAAGGATGTAGAAGGCCACATGTGGTCTCTAGGCCACAGGTTCCCTAACCCTGCATTAGGAATTTGAACTTCCATTTAGGTCCCAGCATTTCTTCTTGTAGAACACTTAGATATCCACCTGCCCATTCATGGGTCTCAGTGATGTCTAAAGGCAAATCTCATCCCTGAGTACCAGCCCCTGGCTGATATAACTTTTATAATTAAGAGAGAGAGAGAGAGAGAGAGAGAGAGAGAGAGAGAGAGAGAGAGAGAGAGAGACTTGAGATGTAAAAGTATATAAATTGGTGGGGGGGGTTCTTTTTCCTTTAAAAGGGAAAAAAATCTGCATTTCTATCTATATGTCTAGGTGGCACAGCCAGCAGAGTGTGCTAGAGTTAGAATTAGGAAGACCTGAGTTTAAATACAGCCTCAGGCATTTATTAGCTGTGTGACTTTAGGCTAGATACCACTTTCAGCCTCAATTCCCTAATCTCTAAAATGGGAACTAAAATGTCTCCTACCTCTAAAGGTTGTTCTCAAGATCAATGAGATAACATTTATAAAGCCCTTTCCAAATGTTAAAGTGCCCTATAAGGGTTAGCTATTGTCTGCTTTGTCTTTCCGCCTTTTTTTCTTTTTATTCCCTCCTCACTTCTGTTTCCTGTCCAGCTTTGAACAATTAGGATATCTACTAGGATTCATCTTTATCTTTCAGCTTTCCCACACTATAATTTGGAATGCATAGGTATTATATCATCACAATCATCATCATTGCTATCATTATTATTATTGTTAAACAAAGGTAGTTAAAATTAGCCTTTGGTTAAACAACAACAAAAAGTTTAAATAACAAATCTTAAGATAAAAGCATCAGGTGGGGGTAGGGGGGCAGCTAGGCAGCACAGTGGATAGAGCACCAGCCCTGAAGTCAGGAGGACCTGTGTTCAAATCTGGCCTCAGACCAAACATTTAACACTTACTAGCTGTGTGACCCTGGGCAATCACTTAACCCCAAATTCTTAAAAAAAAAAAGCATCAGATTAATACTTAATAATGAATTATTTACAACATTAATACTGTCTATCCCATGCCAAAACAATTGAGAATCAAAAGTGTATGTGATAGATACCTTTGTCCTTACAATATCAAGCAATTTTTAAAATAATTCATTGATTTTAATAAAAATCTTTTTTTTTAATTCATTGACAATTATTTTGTGTCATAAAGGCCTAACTTAAATCTAGATAGCTGGCAAATGATGCTTGCTAGATGAAATAGCTTTCAACTAAATAAAGTTTCCAAATATACTTAGATTGACCTCTCAAATGAACTAAAATGATAAATTATATATAATTAAAATGATATATATGTGAGTACCTTTATGAATACTTTTTTTTTGTAAGATAATTGGGATTAAGTGACTTGCCCAGAGTCACACAGCTAGTGTTACATGTCTGAGGTTTGAACTTAAGCCCTCCTGATTCCAGGGCCTGTATTCTATCTACTTTGCCACCTACCTGCCCCAAGACTTTCTCAAAAGAAGTTCAAATCAGTTACTCTATCTTTATTTTGTCTCTCAGTGAAGAAGATAAGGGAAAGAAAGGGATGACACACATTTCCAAAATGAAACTTGAATTATAAAAATAAAATAAATGAATTGTCCAACTATGATTCTTAAATGTATTAACAAATATACAATGGATATAAACAGGATTAGAAGAGATCTCAAAAGTCATGTAATACTATCCTTAACTACAATGTGAATTCCATCCCTCAAAATAGCATACAGGTATTCTCCCATCCTATATTTCAAGACATCTTGTAATAAGGAATTCTGTCTATTGTTCAGTATAATTTTAGCTTTCAGTAATTATAATATTGCATTCATATAAATAGAAAATCATCTTACAGCTCCCAAAAGACAGAGCTTGTCTTTGAAGTCAGCTTATGTAAACAATCAACATTGCTCTTATATGATAATTTAAAATGTCAATAAAATACTTAGTACAATAAAATATAATCTTGAAATAGATTGGCCTTGACCTTGAAAGATTTAAGTTAGACAAACTTATTCATGTAGATAGGAAGCAGACCAGATGGCATGGGAACGTTTTCCAGTTGGTAGTTAGGACTGTGGAAAAGGTTCTAGTTCTTGAGGTTAATTATATTCATATTTACTTAGCATCTGCTATGAGTGTTTAGAAATGGATTTGCCAAATTGCTTTGAGTTTTTGAATTTTCTAAGTGGTTCTGTAGTCTTTTTTTCTTAATGAACTTTAAGTATTACTATAGTTAGGGCAAATAGAATTTCCAATTGGAACAAGTATTGGACCTGCATTCACATTCCATCTCTGCAACTTGCTAATTAAGAATCTTATAAAATCACTTACTTTATTTTGGACTGACTTTTTCTTGTTATAAAATGCAGATAGAGAAGGTCTTTTCTTTCTCCTTAGTAAATAAGGAGATAGAAGATAATCAGGCTGTAGAATGTGAGAATATTAATATTCTATGTATTTAAAATACATTTGCATTTTCTGCGTACTTTGAGGTTCAAAAATGAGAAAATGCCTCCACTCCTTTATAAATACAATCTGTGTGAGAAACAGTTTGACTGACAGGGTCAGCTTGAAAGTTTATGGACCTAGTGAATTAATTGACCTTAGCTGGAGAGCTAAGCAGAGGGCTGAGGGATTGAAGTTCAGCATGGTGACAAAGATAAATACTTATTTTAATTGGATAAAGAAATCACTGGGGAGATGCTTTCTTCCCACCATTTTCTTTCTTTGGGATTTTTAGTTGAGTTTGAACCACTTCAGGCAAATGAACTCAAGAGCTAGCTAGATTGTTTGTAGTTCTGGCTGAAGAGGGAAGCAAGAGATGCCTGGGTCTCATTAGCAAAAGGGAAACCTGTGAAGCCTGATTCTGAAGGGCACCCTGAGGGGCTCTTACAACAAAGTTTTGGTGGTGTGGCCTGTGGACAGGCAATAAAGGCTGCCTTTCAACTCTGGAAAGTACAGCCATTCAGAAGGAGGAGTTGGGCCAGGGGCAAAATCACAGTTAAGTGTCCCCCTCAAAATTTTGATAAAGGTGAAATCAGGTTAAGAGCTGCCTTGAAAGGAAAGGAGTCTCACACAAGAATTGCAGAATTTGAGAATTGGGAAACCTGAAAGATCAACCCTTCCTAAAACAGGAATTTCTTGTTAAGTATCTACTCTTACTGGGGATGAACAGAAGGGAGAATAAGTAGGGAATTCTCATCTAATTAGCTTTGAAGAGGCAAGGTAGGAGCAAGGTATGATTATGAACTTAGTATATTGTCATACACAAACTTGAGGTATGTCTTGTTCCCCTACATCTGTCTCCAAGCTACTGTGTAGTTACCAGTTACAGGAACAGCTCAAATCTGCCAAACACAGGACAAGAAAGAATAAGGATTTGAGATAGCATTGCCTTAAATTGGGACTGTGCATAAGAGAGCAAAAAACTAAAACTGGAGGTTTGATTTGAAAGAGAACAAGCAACTGGTAGCTGTGGTTAAGCTTTGTTGTTGTTTAAAGGCAACTATAAGAGTCTAGATTTTTTTTGTTTTGTTTTGTGTTGTTTTTGGATAGATTTTTGAAATCTATAGCTCAGATGAATATTTATAAAGGTACTTTCACATATAGTTTCCCTATTTTGTTATGAAAAATACTCCAGTGGATAGAGTGTGATTTGCATTGTTTCAGGCCTTAGGCATGGTCATTGTTATTAATGAACTAAACATTACCATTGGGTAGTAATGACCCTTAATCATAGACAGCAGAAAGTAACTACTCTCTAGAGGTCATGCTTTGTCAATTCAATCTAAGTTAAATGATGGAGATATCATAAAAGGAGAATAACCATATAAATCCTATAAATCTTATCAAAATACAAGATTTCAACATTTTGTTCATTATCTCACCATTAAAGCTGTTTTAAGACTTAGTAGGTAGTATTCATGAATTATTGTGTCTCTGCTTGTTTTCCCTTGTCTCCAAATGCTCCTCTTCATGGAGGCTAGAGCTTTAATCTTAGACATAGATGGAATGGAACCCATCATTAAAGCTTTTTCCATCTTGCTAAGAACTATGAGAGCTTTTATTTAAGTGGCATAGTCATCAAAACCCAGGGCCAGCTGCATATCATAATATGGCACCAAAATATGGCACAGATAGTTTTGATGATTTGCAAGTGTGGTAGGTATGACAGGTCCAGATATATGTGCTTCTATAGACCTAACTCCTTTCCCTCCTCTCTACTATTATGGAAATCAGCAGCTTATATGACTAATTAAACAATTAATTAACCAACTGAGTGGAATGCAGTATATCTAACCCAAGGAGGTCAAAATATTTGTGAGTAGATATCTTTCTGTCCCTGGTGTAGCAGCTGATCCCCAAGTTTAATTGAGGTGTCAAGATGTTGAAGTTTAATGTTAGGGGCTCTGGGACTCCAAAATCACAACTGGTGGGTCCTGTCTGAAAGAATTCAACCCAAGCCTTCTTTCAGCCAAATACAAGGTTTGTTAAAGATCAGGCCACATAGACTCTTAAGGAATCTGAACATTTGTGACACTTGTAAGGCTAAGCTAGGATGAGGAAGTCTCAGCCCCTAAATGGTTGGCAGGATGGATCTTATATACAGAAAGATTCTGGGATGGATCTGGGAGTGGCTAAGTAGTTTGGGGTGATTAGAGGAGAGCTAGGAGAAGGAGGATCTTGATGGGAATGGACAGTAAGCTGAGGTGACTGGAGGGACTAGGGAGGATCTGGAAGGGAGGGACTGGGAGGTACAATGGGCCATCCAGGAATTGATAATGGAGAGAGAGACTTAATTAGAGTAACAAAGAATTGGGAGATTGGGCATCTGTGATAAAGGCCAGTTGATAGAATTATAGCCTCAGGCAACCACTAGAAACTTCTTTGTACAAATAGGAGAATTCAAGGAGAGTCTGTAGATAAATGGGACCCAAAGTTTTTTGGGGGTAAGAGGCAAAACTCTTTGTTTCTCTGAAATTCTGCAATGATTTAGAATACCCACAAAAAATTACCAAAAATGCAAAGCCACTCATCTCTACTCTTGAGTGTAATTCCATTCCACTCCTCCCTCCTTGGGTAAACTCCTCTCTTCTTATTCCTAATTCTCCATGGATAGGATTTGGCTATTTCACTCTTTGTGTCCTAAAAAATGATTAGGTCAAACAACAAGTCATAGAAACAATCAATAATTTCATTCAAGAGAGTGACAATAATGAGACAACATACCAAAACCTATGCAATGCAGTGAAAGCAGTTCTTAGGGGAAGATTTATATCTCTAAATGCTTACATAAATAAAAGAGAAAAAGAGGAGATTAATGAATTAGGCATACAACTAAAAAAACTAGAAAAAGAACAACTTAAAAATACTCACCTAAACACCAAATTAGAAATACTGAAAAGCAAAGAAAAAATTAAGAAAATTGAAATTAAGAAAACTATTGAACTAATAAATAAAACTAAGAGCTGGTTTTATGAAAAAACCCAATAAAATAGATAAGCCTTTGGTTAACTTAATTAAAAAAAAGAAAGAAGAAAACCAAATTCCTAGTATCAAGAATGAAAAGGGCAAAGCTACCACCAAGGAAGAGGAAATTAAAACAATAATTAGGAATTATTTTGCCCAATTATATGCCAAAAAATTTCACAATCTTAGTGAAATGTATACATATTTACAAAAATATAAATTGCCCACATTAACCTAAGAGGAAGTAAAATACTTAAATAACCCCATCTCAGAAAAAAGAAATTGAACAAGCTGTTGATGAACTCCTTAGGCAAAAATCTCCAGGACCAGATGGATTTACATGTGAATTCTATCAAACACTTAAAGAACAAGTAATTCCAATACTATATAGACTATGTGGGAAAATAGGTGAAGAAGGAGTTTTCCCAAATTCTTTTTATGATACAAATATAGTGTTGATACCTAAACCAGGAAGAGTCAAAACAGAGAAAGAAAATTATAGACCAATTTCTCTAATGAATATAGACACAAAAATTTTAAACAAAATAATAGCAAGTAGATTGCAACAACTTATCACAAGAATAATACACTATGACCAGGTAGGATTTATACCAGGAATGCAGGGTTGGTTCAATATTAGGAAAACTATCAGTATCATTGAGCATATCAACAAGATAACCAACAGAAACCACATGATCATCTCAATAGATGCAGAAAAAGCTTTTGATAAAATACAGCACCCATTCCTATTAAAAACACTAGAAAGCATAGGTATAAATGGAGTCTTCCTTAAAATAATAAATAGCATTTATCTAAAACCTTCAGCAAGCATTATATGTAATGGGGACAAGCTAGAAGCGTTTCCAATAAGATCAGGGGTGAAACAAGGATGTCCATTATCACCACTGTTATTCAATATTGTACTAGAAACCTTAGCTTTAGCAATAAGAGTAGAAAAAGATATTGAAGGCATTAGAATAGGCAAAGAAGAAAAAAAGCTATCACTCTTTGCAGATGACATGATGATATACTTAGAGAATCCTAGAGAATCTAGTAAAAAACTACTTGAAATAACAACTTTAGCAAAGTTGCAGGCTGTAAAATAAACCCACATAAATCATCAGCATTTCCATATATTGCCAAGAAAGCCCAACAGCAAGAGATAGAAAGAGAAATCCCATTTAACCTCACTGTAGACATTATAAAATATTTAGGAGTCTACCTATAGAAACAAACCCAGGAACTCTATGAACATAATTACAAAACACTTTTCACACAAATAAAATCAGATCTAAATAATTGGAAAAACATTAGTTGCTCATGGGTAGGCCGAGCTAATATAATACAAATGAGAATCCTACCTAAGCTAACTTACTTATTCAGTGCCATACCAATCAAACTACCAAGAAATTATTTTATAGAGTTAAAAAAAAATAATAATGGGGGCGGAGCCAAGAGGGTGGAGTGAAAGCAGTGACTTGCTTGAGCTCTTTCCCAAACCCCTCCAAATACTCATAAAAAATGGTTCTAAACAAATTCTGAAGCAGCAGAACCCACAAAAAGACAGAGTGAAACAAATTTCCAGCCCAAGACAACCTGGATGATTGATCAGAAAGGTATATCCCGCTGTGCAGCGCAGCGTGGGCACGCAGACCGCAGCAAACCTGGAGCAGGCCTCAGAGGACTGAATCATGGGCAGCTGTGGAGGTTTCCAGACTCCTCAATCCATGAATGCCAAAGATAACTTAGAAGGTCAGTGGGAAAAGTCGGTTTCTGTCAGTGGTCAGAGAGGAAGGTGGGGTTTCAGCTCCATTCCCCAAGAGCGTGGCCATTGGGGGGGCACCTGCTTCCCAAGCTTCTGGCCCACAGACTGAGGGGAAATCCAGTGGCTGATCAGAGAGGGACTGCAGGGATCTCTTTGCCAGTGCTGTGGCAAGAATCTCTTCCTTTGCCCATGTGCAGATCTGGATCACAGTTCTGGGCGGCAGTGCTGGGGTGAGGAGGAGTGCTGGCATGGTGGAGCTTGTAGTGGCTGTGGAGAGGAACCCCTCCTCACAGTTACAGGACAGAAAGGAATACTTGTGGTCACAGGCCAGGAAAGGAGTAAACACCTCGCCCCTTATCATACCACCTTGGAAGAACTGAAAATTTACAGGTCCCTACAAGTATCTCTGAAAACAGCTACACAAACCCCTGAAGCTTGGGACAGTACACTCTCCACATTGGAAGCAGACTCTTACCTTAACAAAGAGTTTAAAACTCAAGTAATTGGCTGGGATCATGAGCAAGCAGTGCAAAAAGAGTCAGACTATATTATCTTACTTTGGTGAAAAAGAAGATCAAAATATACAACCAGAAGAAGACAACAAATCAAAGCTCCTACATCCAAAGCCTCCAAGAAAAATATGAATCAGTCCCAGGCCTTGGAAGAGCTCAAAAGGGATTTTGAGAAGCAAGTAAGGGAAGTAGAGGAAAAACTGGGAAGAGAAATGAGAGTGATGCAAGAAAATCATGAAAAACAAGTCAACAGCTTGCTAAAGGAGACCCAAAAAAATACTGAAGAAAATAACACCTTAAAAAACAGCCTAACCCAAATGGCAAAAGAGGTCCAAAAAGCCAATGAGGAGAAAAATGCCCTAAAAAGAAAAATTGGCCAAATGGAAAAGGAAGTCCAAAAGATTACTGAAGAAAATACTTCCTTAAAAATTAGAATAGAGCAATTGGAAGACAGTGACTTTATGAGAAATCAAGACACTGTAAAACAAATCCAAAAGAATGAAAAATTAGAAAACAATGTGAAATATCTCATTGGAAAAACAACTGACCTGGAAAATAGATCCAGGAGAGAGAATTTAAAAATTATTGGACTATCTGAAAGCCATGGTCAAAAAAAGAGCCTAGACATCATCTTTCAAGAAATTATCAAGGAAAACTGAAATTGAAATTGAAAGAATCCACAGATCTTCTCCTGAAAGAGATCCCCAAAGGAAAACTGCTAGGAATATTATAGCCAAATTCCAGAGTTCCCAGGTCAAGGAAAATATTACAAGCTGCCAGAAGGAAACAATTCAAGTACTGTGGAAACACAATCAGGATAACACAAGATTTAGCAGCTTCTACATTAAAGGACCTCAGGGCATGGAATATAATATTCCGGAGGGCAAAGGAGATAGGATTACAACCTAGAATCACCTACCCAGCAAAACTGAGTATAATCCTTCAGGGGAAAAAATGGTCATTCAGTGAAATAGAGGACTTTCAAGCATTCCTGATGAAAAGACCAGAGCTAAACAGAAAATTTGACTTTCAAATACAGGACCAGTGGAACATGAAGAGGTAAACAGGAAAGAGAAATCATAAGAGACTTATTAAGATTGAACTGTTTACATTCCTGCATGGAAAGATGATATTTATAACTCATGAGACTTTGTCAGTATTAGGGTAGTTGAAGGAAAAAAATTGTATGTATGTATATAGATAGATAGATAGATAGATAGATAGATAGATAGATAGATAGATAGAGCACAGGGTGAGTTGAAGATTAAGGGGTCATATCTGGAGAATAAAATTAAGGGATGAGAGAGGATGATACTGGAGAAGAAAAGAGAGGAGAGTAGAAGGGGTAAATTATCTCACAAAAAAAAACAGAAAAGAAAAGTCTCTCACAGTGGAGGGGAAACAGGGGAAGGTGAGAGGGAATGGGAATCTTATTCTCATAGGATTTGGCTTAAGGAGAGAATAACATACACATTCAATTGGGTATGGAAATCTGTCTTACCCTACAGGAAAATAGGGGGAGAAGGGGACAAGAGAGCGGGGTGATAGAGAGAGCAGATTGGGAAAGGGGTAATCAGAAGTAAATACTTATGAGGAGGGACAGGGTCAAAAGAAAGAATAGAATAAATGGGAGGGCAGGATAGGATTAAGGGAAATAGAGTTAGTTTTTCACAACATGTCTACTAGGAAGTGTTTTGCATAACTGCACATGTACAACCTATATTGAGTTGCTTGCCTTTTCAATGAGGGTGGGTGGGGAGAGGAGAGGGAGAAAATTTAGAACTCAAAGTTTTAAAAACACATGTTTTAAAAAAATGTTTTCACATGCAACTGGGAAATAAGAAATACAGGAAATGGGGTACAGAAGTCTATCCTGCTACAGGAAAATAGAAGGGGAAGGGATAAGAGAAGGAAGGGGGAGAGATAGAAGAGAAGGCACAGGGGAAGGGGTATTCAAAATGCATGCCATCTTGGGGTGGGGGGTGGGGTGAGAAATTTGGAACTCAAAAACTTGTGGAAGTGAATATTGAAAACTAAAGATAAATAAATTTATATTAAAAAATAATAATAAGATTCATTTGGAAAAACAAAAGGTCCAGAATATCAAAAGAACTAATGAAAAGAAATACAGGGGAAAGTGGCCTAGCAATTCCAGATCTTAAATTGTATAATAAAGCAGCAATCATCAAAACTGCTTGGTAGTGGTTAAGAAATAGGGAGGTGGATCAGTGGAATAGGTTAAATATGCAAGACACAGTAGTCAATGACTATAGTAATCTATTATTGGATAAACCCAAAGACCCCAGCTTCTGGGATAAGAACCAAGTCTTTGAAAAAAGCTTCTGGGAAAACTGGAAAAAAGTATGGCAGAAACTAGTCATAGACCCAAATCTCACACCATATACCAAAATAATGTCAAAATGGGTTCATGACTTAGATATAAAGGCTGATACCATAAGTAAGTTGGGAGAACAATAAATAGTTTACCCATCAGATCTGTGGAAAACAGAAGAATTCATGACCAAAAAGGAGATAAAGAACATTATGAAAAGCAAAACAGATAATTTTGATTACATTAAATTGGAAAGTTTTTGCTCAAACAAAGCCAATGCAACTAAGATTAGAAGGAAGGTAGAAAATTGGGAAATAATTTTTACAACCAGTCTCTCTGATAAAGGCCTCATTTCTAAAATGTATATAGAATTAAGACAAATTTATAATAATACAAGCCATTCCCCAATTGATAAATGGTCAGAGGATATGAACAGACAGTTCTCAGATGAAGAAATTAAAGCCATCTATAGTCATATGAAAAAATGCTCTAAATCGTTATTGATTAGAGAAATGCAAATCAAAACAACTCTGAGGTACCACATCACACCTATGAGATTGGCCAACATGACAAAACAGGAAAATGATAAATGTTGGAGAAGATGTGGGAAAATTGGAACACTAATACATTGTTGGTGGAGTTGTGAAATGATCCAACCATTTTGGAGAACAATTTGGAACTATGCCCAAAGGGCTACAAAAATGTGCATACCCTTTGATCCAGCAATAGCACTTCTAGGGCTATATCCCAAAGAGATCAAACAAATGGAAAAAGGACCCACATGTACAAAAATATTTATAGCAGTTCTTTTTGTGGTGGCAAAGAATTGGAAATTGAAAGGATGCCCGTCAATTGGGGAATGGCTGAGAAAGTTGTGGTATACGAATGTAATGGAATACTATTGTGCTGTAAGAAATGATGAACAGCCATGTTATACAATGACTAAGATTGTTAAACTGAACCCTTCTCAGCATTACAAGGATCTAAGACATCTCCAGAGGCCTCGGGATGGAAAATGCTTTCCACATCCAAAGAAAGAACTATGGAAGTTGAATCGCTATCATTTATTTTTACCTTCTGTTGAGTTTTGTTTCATCTTTCTGATGGTTCCTCCTATTGGTTTTAATTTTTACTTACAACTTCACTAATGTGAAAATATGTTTAATGGATATGTAAATGTGTAAAGCCTATATCTGATTGTGCACTGTCTTGGGGAGGCTGGGGGGGAGGAAGGGGGAGGAAAATTTTCAACTCAGAAGAATATGGAAGTGATTGTTGATAAACCAAAATAAATTAATAAAAATAAAGATTTTGAGTTCCAAATTATCTCTCCATCTCATCCTTCCCCCCACCCCAAGATGGCATGTATTCTGTATACCTCTTCCCCTAATCTGCCCTCCCTTCTATCTCACTCCACCTTCTCTTATCCCCTTCCCCTTCTATTTTCCTGTAGGGCAGGATAGATTTCTATATCCCATTTCCTATATTTCTTATATCCCAGTTGCATGTAAAAACAATATTTTTAACATGTGTTTTTAAAACTTTTGTTTCCAAATTTTCTCCCTTCCGCCATCTCCACCCACCCTCCTTGAGAAGGCAAGCAACTCAATACAGGTTATACATGTGTAGTGATGCAAAACACTTCCATAGTAGTCATGCTGTGAAAAACTAAGTATATTTCCCTTAATGCTATCCTGCTCCCCATATATTCTATTCTCTCTTTTGACCCTGTGCCTCCTCAGAAGTATTTGTTTCTGATTACCTTCTACCTCAAGTTGCCCTCCCCTCTATCATCCCCCTGACCTCTTCTCCCCTTCCCCCCATTTTCCTATAGGGTAAGATAGATTTCTATGCCCAATTGAGTGTGTATGGTATTCCCTTCTTAAGGCAAATCCAGTGAGAATAAGATTCACTCATTCCCTCTCACCTTCCCCCACTTCCTCTGCACTGTAAAAGCCTTTTCTTTTCTGTTTTCTGTGAGATAATTTTCCCTATTCTACCTCTCCCTTTCTCCTTCTCCTAGTATAATCCTCTCTCACCCCTTAATTTTATTCTCCAGATATTATTCCTTCATCTTCAACTCACCTTGTGACATCTATCTATCTATCTATCTATCTATCTATCTATCTATCTATCTACCTATCTATACATACATATAATTTTTACCCTCCAACTACCCTGATACTGACAAAGGTCTCTTGAGTTACAAATATCATCTTTCCATATAGGAATGTAAACACTTTAACTTTAATAAGTCTCTTATGATTTCTCTTTCCTGTTTACCTCTTCATGTTTCACTTAAGTCTTGTATTTGAAAGTCAAATTTTCTCTTCAGCTCTGGTCTTTTCGTCATGAATGCTTGAAAGTCCCCAATTTCACTGAATGCCCATTTTTTTGCCTTAAGGATTATACTCATTTTTGTTGGCTAGGTGATTTTTGGCTGTAATCCTATCTCCTTTGCCCTCCAGTATATCATATCCCAAGACCTGCAGTCCCTTAATGTAGAAGCTGCTAAATCTTGTGTTATCCTGATTGTATTTCCACAAAACTTGAATTGTTTCCTTCTGGCAGCTTGTAATATTTTCTCCTTGACCTGGGAACTCTGGAATTTGGCTACAATATTCCTAGCAGTTTTCCTTTGGGGATCTCTTTCAGGAGGTGATTGGTGGATTGTTTCAATTTCCATTTTGCTCTCTGGTTCTAAAATATGAGGGCAGTTTTCTTTGATAATTTCTTGAAAGATACTGTCTAGGCTCTTTTTTTGATCATGGCTTTCAGATAGTCCAACAATTTTTAAATTCTCTCTCCTGGATCTATTTTCCAGGTCAGTTGTTTTTCCAATGATATATTTCACATTGTTTTCTATTTTTCCATTCTTTTTGATTTGTTTTACAGTGTCTTGATTTCTCATAAAGTCATTAGCTTCTAATGGCTCCATTCTAATTTTTAAGGAAGTATTTTCTTCAGTAAGCTTTTGGATTTCCTTTTCCATTTGGCCAATTTTTCTTTATAGGGCACTCCTCCTCATTGGCTTTTTGGACCTCTTTTGCCATTTGGGTTAGGCCATTCTTTAAGGTACTATTTTCTTCAGTAATTTTTTGGATCTCCTTTAGCAAGCTGTTGACTTGTTTTTCATGATTTTCTTGAATCATTCACAGTTTTTCCTCTACTTCTCTTACTTGCTTCTCAAAATCCTTTTTGAGCCCTTCCATGGCCTGGGACCAATTCATATTTTTCTTGGAGGCTTTGAATGTAGGAGCTTTGACTTTGTTTTCTTCTTCTGGTTGTATGTTTTGATCTTCTTTGTCCCCAAAGTAAGATTGTATGGTCTGACTCTTTTTGCACTGCTTGCTTATGATCCCAGCCAATTACTTGAGTTATACACTCTTTGTTAAGGTAGGGGTCTGCTTCCAGTGTAGAGAATGTACTGTCCCAGGCTTCAAGCGTTTTGTACATCTGTTTTCAGAGATACTTCTAGGGACCTGTTAATTTTCAGTTCTTCAAAGGTGCTGTGATCAAGGGCTAGGTATTTACTCCTTTCCTTGTCAGTTCTCTGATCTATGAGTGGCCACAAGCACTCTTTTCTGTCTTGGAACTATGAGGATTCCCTCTTGATCACCACCACAAGCTCCACTATGCCAGCATTCCTCCTCTTCCCAAGACCACCACCTTGAACTGTGACATAGATCCAAGCACAGGCAAAGCAAGAGAATCCTGCACCAGCAGAGAGATCCCTGCAATCCACCTGTGCTCAGCTACTCTATTCCCCCTCAGTCTGTGGGCTGAAAGCTCTGGAAGCAGCTGCTGCTGCTTCTAGTCCCCAAGCTAGGGGACTAGAGCTGGGACCCCGCATTTCTCTCTCACCCCGCAGACATAGACTTTTCCCACTGACCTTCCAAGTTGCCTTTGGTGTTCGTGGGTTGAGAAGTCTGGAAACCACCATAGCTTCCTGTGATTCAGTCCTCTGAGGTGTGCTCCAGGTTCATTGAGGCCCGCATGCCCACACCAAACTGTGCTCCTCTTCCAGCATTGTGCAATATACCCTTCCAATCCACCATCCAGGATGTCTTGGGCTGTAAATTTGTTTCACTCTTTCTTCTTGCAGATTCTCCTGCTTTAGAATTTATATAGAGCCATTTTTATAGGTATTTGGAGGGGTTTGGGGGAGAGCTCAAGCAAGTCACTGTTTTTACTCCACCATCTTGGCTCCACCTGCCCCCCCCAACTTTTTAAGTGACACATGACTTGCTTATCTGTTTCACTAGATGGAAATCATACTACACAGGATTCTCTGCAATTGTGTCTTTTATCATTACTTACTGCACAATAATGTATTATATTCATATACCATAATCTCTTCAGCTATTCCTTGGTTGTCTAAGGAATTCCTTTAGGTCTCATTTCTGTTCTTTTATTTATATTTGCCCCTTTTACTTCACTATGATATTTTCTGGATTTTTGTGGGGTTGAAAGGAATAATTTATTTCAGGAAGCAATCAATGAATTCTTACTAATTTCTCTATGCCCCCTGTTTCTAATAGATCTCGGTAGTATTTACATAAGATTTCTTGAAATAATACCTAGGATTTTTTTTTAAATCCTGGTTTTAAAAGAGACAAACAATTCTTAAGTTGTCTTTCTTGAATGTTTTCTTTTTATTTTGTTTTTACCTTTCATTTTTCTATTTTTTGATTTTGTTTCAATTTTTTTTCTTTGTGGTCTTTATTCTAGTTTTCAAAGATTCCATTTCTTGAGTAAAGCTTACCACTTTCTCTTCTAAGTGAATTCTCTTTCTAATCATTTCCTCAAAGATCAGTTCATTTATCAATCTATTTATTACATTTTTCCAGTTATCTAGTTCTCTATCCTTTTATTCATTTATATAATCATTCATTCATTATTTACTTACCTATGTATTTGTCTATTTATGTCTCTGCATCATTTCTTCAAGATATTCATGTAACCTTTGTGAAAATCTACCACCCGCTTTTAGTCTCTGCTTGTAATTGAGATGCAGTTAGATTTGCAATAAATTTTGGTATTAACATTGGTTATTATCTGATTTATTAAACTCTTTAGCTTTAGATCTCCATGCTGTACTTTTGGGTGGATTGTTTGGCCCTGCTTTGTCTCACCTTAGGTCCTTGAATTATTTCACTGATTGCCACTTCTTGATGTGAACACCTTTCCCCACTTGGAAGATTATTTTCTCTGCTATATTGGAAGAGAGTATTAGGAACTACAGTGGTCATGGACCAGGGCTATTATATACTGAGCCCAGTGGCATCATGTTGATTGTCACCAAGCAGGTTGCTTTTGATTTCCATTCCCCTGGAGATTCAAGATCACCATTCAGTGTCATTTATTTTTTTAATTTTTACTACTCTGGAGCTTTTTTATAGGAAACCTTTCCTATATTGAATATTCTTTCCTCCAGGTACTCATTCTGTCTTTTCATGGCTTTAACCTTTCCACAATCTTTAATCTGAGTACTCTCTGCACTATGCAGACTTATCATTTATATCCTACCTTCTACTTCTGCATGTACACCAAGGATACACTCTGCCCCTCTTTCCTTTTTTCTTTAATGTCTTTTCATGGTTTCTTCAATTCCTATGCATTCTTTATGCAAATTACTCAAAGAACTTCATATAATCTTAATCTCTCTTCTGAAGTCTAGCCCATATTACAGACTGACTTTTGCATATCTTGAACTGAATGTCTCATAGACATCTCAAATTCAAAATGTCCAAAACAGAATTACTATCTTTCCCAAAAGCTCATCCCACTTCTGAACTTTCCTAACTGTTTGGAGAACACCACCATCCTTCCAGCTTCTCAGGTTCCTTGACATTGTTCTCTACTTGTTATGTTTTTCCTCTGCCAAATTTTGCAATTTCTGCAATGACATTAGGTCTCATTTATCTCATAACTACTTTTACACCCACTATCTTAGTTCAGGGCTTTACTATTCTTATCATGACCCATTACAATGGCTTCTTAGCTTGTCTTCTTGTCTCAAATATCTTGCCTTCAAACCAAACTGCAAAAGAGTATTTCCTTGAGCACATCATATCATATAACTACAATATTCAAGAAAATCCAGTGGATCTTTATTGCCTCTAGGTTAAAATGTAAACTCCTCTGTTTAGTTTTTTTTGTTTGTTTTTTGTTTTGTTTTTGTTTTTAATGCAATCTGGCCCCAATCTACCTTTGAAGTCTCACTAAGTATTATTCCCTATTTTGTACTCTCCTTTCTAGCCAAAATGAACTTCTTGCTATGCCTAATGCATGACACTCCATCTCCTGTTTTCTTGCATCACTGATATGGGTTAGAAAAAATGTGTATTCCTAATATCAGGATCTTTAAATACAAGAATCTTGGGGTTTTTTTAAAATCATTTATGTTTCTTTCACACGCAAATAAACCTAGGAGGATTAATACTTTAACTCAAGCAATACCTTCTATGTAGTTTCAGTAAGTACTTACATTTTTCCACCACCAACTCCTGAAACCATAATAGAATTGCTGTTTGATAGCTGTTATGTCATTTATGCTTTAGTAACTCCTAAGGCTGTAAAACAAGTAAGTGAAGAAGGACCTGAAAGCTTTCATAGGTAGAAGGAGGACTCAAAGCAATACATCTGTGGCATTATGAGACATCTGTTTGTGTTTTAGTCGCCATGATTGAATAAGGGAATAAGAAAGAGTAGAGAGTCAAAGAGAAATCTGAAATTTCAACTTTGAGTGACTGAAAGAAAAACAATCTCATAAACTGAAATAGGTAAGTTGGGATGGGCAGGTTTTATTTGGAAGATGTTTAGTTTTAGACTTTTTGTGTTTTGAGGTAGCATTAATTATCAAAATGCACTTATCCAGGAAACAGTTAAGAAAGATCAAAATTGGACAAATAGATTTGAGAGTCAGCTGCTTTTGAACATTTTTTTGGACTCTTCCAGAAACAATTTTCTTTACCCTATTGTAGTTAGGTAGTAATCAACAGCATGGAGGCAGATAATTAAACATATTTTTCTCTTATTGTATTGGATGCTAGAAATGAGATTAGTTAGTTTGACAATGGATTTAGTGTATAGAAGAATGAACCTAACATAGATTGGGGTTATTGGGAAAAATGGATAAGAAAATGGTAGACACTTTATACTTTCCTCCAAAGTAATTTTTGAATCATTGCCTATCCTGATTTCTGTCCTTCTAACCTGATCTTATTGCTTTTGGGTTTCCTACTTTTTCCAGTTCAAGCACCTCTGACTTATATCTACATTTGCTTATGGAGTTTCAAAGTATTGATAACAAACAAGCATATATTCATATAGTATTTTATGGTGGCTGCAAAGCATTTTACACCCATTACCTTATTTGATCATTACACTAACAAATATTGATATGCTCATTTCACAAGTGAGCAAGCTAAAGATCAGGGAAGTACTTTGCCCCAGATACCAAGAAATCTTAACATACATGCCACATTATAAGTACACTAAACTATTATGGAATGGAATCAAATGGGTCACATAGCTATTAACTCTAAGAGCTGTGACTTGAACTCAGGTCTTTGCAGTGCAGGTATGTGATTTTTTTTCTATCACACTATCTTAAGTTGCCACATTTTTATACTTGTAGTCAGGAATACAAATTTACCCCCATATTTGGGTTTGAAATTATGATTTCCTTCCTAGATAAAAAATTCATACACACATATATACACACACACATACATACATACATACATACATACATACATAAATATGTACATACGATATATATAGCAGTGTGTGTATGTATGTATGTATGTGTATTGTGTGTGTGTATGTGTGTGTGTATAGATATAGATATATATAATTGTTATGTTGAAGTTGGATTATCACCAGGATTATTTTCTTTAGTGTAGTCCTACCCTTCAAGACCACCCAGCAGCCTTAGCTCATGCTGAATTCAGCAGCTCAGCAACTAAGTGGTTCAAGCCACAGGGAGCACATTATATCAATTTTCCACAGTCTGCACTGCCTACCCATTTGCTTAAAAGTGCAATTCAAGATGTTGACTTTAGTCTATAAAGCTCTAAGTGGCTTGGGCCCTGGTTACCTTAGAAATCCCTTCTCTCCCTGTGCACTGTCATGACAATTGAAAGCAATCACTGAGCTCCTGCTGATAGTTCCTAGATCTCCAGCATATGGAACTTTATTTAAAATAGGGAAGCATACTTCACATTGTCATCCCTAGCCTAAGATTTTCTGGCCTGCCATGATCCGGTAGCATCCCACTGTGCTGAACTGCTAGGCCTTTTTAAACATACAGATTTAAATTTTTTCTGTAGTAACAGTTTTCTGTATTTTACCTAGTGTTTTATTTTTATATTTATCATCAGAACAATTTTCATTAAAGGTGCATTTTAAATTTACTTTTACATAACATATTCAGTAAATTATGATAAAATTAGCAAAGCAGTAAGAGAAAAGTTACTATTTTAGTGCTACATAAGGAATTTTGGGGATTTTTATGGTTAACTATTAGAATTGTGATTTAAAGAAAAGTCATGAATGGAAAATTTATACAGAGTCATCAAAAAGCAATCACCAAGCATTGAATAAATTATTGTAAATCTTTTGATATATACCAAGAAACAAAACACACATTTTCCTGTCCTATTGCCAATGAACTGTTTTGATGAGAATATAATTGTGTGAATGATACTAATACAATTAAATCCATTTTTTGTCAAACACATGCTTGCATTTTCAATAATCAGTCTTTTCACAATCAATATTAAATTTAAATTATGTGACTGCTTTTGAAATTCAAATTTAACAACCAAGATATTCAAAGAGTAAAAACTAAGAGTCTCTTCAATGTAAATTATGGTTAAGTTGCATTGATTTTCTTTTTCTTTATGCACTAATACCCAGGTCTACTGGCCATTAAGTCATCATTAGGAAGAGCTTGTATCTTTACAGTTAATTTTAAATATACCTAACATGCATTTTAGACATGTCAAAACTTTTTTTAAATTATTTTAAGGTGGTGAATCTTAAATTTCTGTAAAAAATATTTTGTGTGACTGAAAATCAATTTTCTGAGAGAAATATTAAAAAGCCATAATTGTATGATTCTCTAGAACATTTAACATCAATGACAGAGCAGCTGGAGAAATCAGCCCATGTAAGGGTACTTAAGGATGTATTGACTGTCCCTTTAATGTGAAAAAGGGAGAATCTTCTTATCATAGCATTGTTTCCATGCATTCATTCAATGCTTGATGTTAAGTTTTTTAAACATTATATGAGGGTCCCAAAGCGAAGTAATTTTTTTAATTTTTCCCCATATCTCAGTTAATAAAATATAGAATATTTCCTTTGACAATGTTTCCTGAATGAACATTCTTTCTACTCCCACTGCTACCAACCTAGTCTCTGCTTTCAGTATTCCATACCTAGATTAACACAACAGGATCTTAGTCATCATTCCAGACTAATTTTCCTGAACTAGTACCTGCAAAATGCCATTTCCTTTTTCAAGAACCTCCAATGGCCCCTTATTGCTTACCATATCGAAACTCTCTTCTGTCAGGATTTCAAGGGTCTTTATGATCCCATTCTATCTAATGAAAGTATAAGGGTAAAAAGTCCTAAAATGTAGGAGATGAAAGGAACTTGAGGAATCATCTAGTTTAACTCGCTCATTTTATACATGAGGAAATAAGAACTGAAAGAGGTAAAGTGATTACCTCAGTATCATTCTGTATTTTGATTCCAAACCTGGATTTAGATTCTTTCAATTATGTTGCTTAGCAAACCTTTCTTATTTTTCAAGACCAAATTAAGTTCTTCCTCCTTGGAAACTTTTCTGGTTACTAAAAGTCATTTTGGTCCCTCCTCTCTGGATTACTATACAAAGATAGCATCTATTATAGTTCCTGTTTTACCAACATGATGTTCCATCAATAGAGTCTAGAAAGCAATTTTTGAGTGACCAAGTATTTTTTTTTTCAGATTTGTACTTGTAGAGAACTACATGTAACAAGACTTGTCATTCTATCCCCAGTGAAGGTAGTAGTAGTGTATGTAGGAGTGGAATATAGGGTATACAAACAAAACTAACCTCTGGTGTGAGGGCTGCCAAAACCTTTTCAGGGCTGCTTTCTATCTTTGGTGTCTACCTGATTCACCCAATTTTGATCTACAGCTACAAAGAAGCTATGTAATACACAGTGACCATACCCAATAAACTGTTTTGGCAGATAGGCTAAACCAGGTTGAAGGTAACTGAGGGGTCTTAAACCCATTGGTGAGGTAGAAGAGTGTCCACCCCAAGCATATGAAGACTTCTCCCAGCAGAATGAATAGATGAGAACAGTTTGTTCCAATGGTCATGAAAGTGACTGAAGCAGATGCTGTGGAGCACTTAGAACTAGATTAGATTTCAAAGATGCCAAGGTCATCTACTACATCCTGAGCTATTGTCAGTCATCTTGACTTTTGTCTTGCCACTGGACTCCAATGACTCTGGGAGAGAGAGGCCAATAATTTCCTGTAATCGTGTGTCACATACCAATTTATGTATGAGTCAAAAAATATCACCCATATCATTTTATCATTTTTGCCTACCTCCATATTCTGTGGTGAGAGACAAATGATGAAACATCAAGTGAGTATACATTGGGAGCTGTAGTCACAACCCTGTAGACAGATGACCCAGGCCATAGGGTCATCTTCTCACTGGACTGAAGCAGCAGTGGGACTCAGCAGCTACCTGGGTGTCTGAACTACATTTTTAAGGACAACACTGTTAACCTCATGGCATGAGGAAGGGGCTGGAAAAGGTGCTCTAAAAATTATTTACTTCATCCAACCCTGATCTGTTTACTATGGCAGGTGGAGATCCCATCCTGTGGTTGAAACATAAAAAAATGTACAAAAGCTTTTGGGAAGATGATTCCATTTTCCATTGTTATATGGTATATGCACACACTTATGGACAACACAAAATCCAATAGGCCTGAATGATGAACAACTCTCATTGTGACACAATTCAGCAGGTATCACATACAAATAGCAGCCCTGAGTGAAACAAGGCTGGCAAATGAAAGTCAGATTATGAAGGTTAGAGCTGGATAGACATTTTCTGGAATGGCTACAATGATGGGGATCACTGTGAAACTGGGGTAAGTTTTGCAATCAAATCCAATCTAGTCCACAAGCTTATATGCCTACCAAAAGGAGGGAATGACAGACTCATAACAATGAGATTGCCTCTTGTAGGAAAGTGTCACTTAACCATTACCAATGCATATGCTCCCACCATGACAAACCCTGCCTGAAGACTCTTATCATCAATGTGCTGAAAAAGCACACGCTTTTAATTCTGGGTGACTTTAATGCCAGAGTATGCATAAACTAGCAAAGGTAGCAGGTAGTTTTAGGGAGGAATTGAGTCAGAAATAGTAACAGCAGTAACTACTGAAGACTTCTGCATCTCATGACTTTCTCATCACCAATGTTTTCAAACACTTACCTAAATGCAATAAAACTTCATTGATGCACCCTTGCTGCAAACAATGGCTTTTAATAGACTGTGCCATTTAAGGAAAAGAGAAAGACAGGATGTGACAGTGAAGAAGGTGATGCTAGACCAGTCAGGTATTTATTCTCACCAAGCTAAACATTCTCATTCAACAAAAACAGTGGTTCCCAATGCAAAAGAACTACCAGAAGACTTAATGTCAGCAGATCAGAGGGCTTCTCAGAGAATGGACATTTAGTTGCTCATGGAATAAAAGCTGAACTAACACACAGTTGGCAACAGTGAAGCAGAAAAGGAGTGGGAAGCTTTCATAAATTTGGCGTACAGTAACATAGTTGCTCATCTGGTCCAGAGCACTTATAAACATCTAGACTGGTATGACAAAAAAAGATTGGGAAATTTAGAAGCTGTTAAAAAATTAAAAATGAGAACACCAAAGGGTTCTTCAGCAGGATAGTTCTTCCATCTCTAAGAAGTAAAGTGCAAGTAAAGCCTGAAGAAATGCAGGATTCTTGGCTCAGTAAGAAGGCAGATTAAATTCAATTTTACACTAATAATAGCAATCCAAAGCATTTTTATGATGCCATGAAGGCTATTTATGAAAGATCCATGGTGCATCTCAACTACTTAATAGTAATGGAGCCAAATTGATTAGAGATCAGGACATTATCCTGGAAAAACGAGCTGGAAACTTCCATAGTATTCTCAACAGATCATAATCAATGGTGAAGCCATTGACCGTTTATCTCAGGCTGAAGTTAATCCCTCTCTAGCCAAACTTCCAACTGAAGAAGAGGTTTTGAATGCCATCAGGCTCCTCTTCTGTTGCAAAGTGACTGGAATAATAGGCCCCTGCCCAAGCACCTCTTAATGTTTATTGTTTGGGTCCTCCTGCCTCAGAGTGAATGTAAATAGTAACTGTTTCTCTTTTGGTCAGCAACCCTGAGGGTTTTCCCCTCTCAGTTTTTTTTTTTTAATTAAAGGTGCCATCCTTCAACTCACTTCTTAAAAAGGCCTATTCACTGAATGGGTGTTACCTCACTCAAAGTGAGTACCTGAAAAGATCTTAACTTAAAAGGGCCAAGATCTCCTGTGGCATTCTGGGTCATATTCAGTCTTCCTGATAGATATCTGGTAACTGGACCCCAGCGGTTCTGGAGGAGAAAGAGGCTGGTGACTTTTCACAGCCTTCCCCCACTCAAATCAAAGTCAATTGCAAGTCATGTCATCATACCGCACACAAGGTGCTAATTCTATTCAAGTTGAGAGATTTACAAGGTGGAGGGGTCCATTGCTCATACAAAAGCTGACAGAAATTTCCCAGGTTATATGTCAAGAAGAGGTTACTCTCCAGAAGTTGGAGGATGCCTCCATTGTCCATCTTTATAAAGGAAAGGGAAATAGATTTTTCCTGTAACAATCACAAGGGCATGATGGTTGGCAAGATTCTCACCAGAGTTTTCTGTAATGAACTGATCCTTCACTTGGAATGCGGTCATCTACAAAGAGATGATGTGGTTTCAGAAAGGGCTGAGGAATGCTTGATATAGTTTTTATTGCTGGACAATTCTAGGAAAAGTGTCAGGAGCAAGAAAGAGGTATAGATATAATTTTCATTGATCTAACTAATTCCTTTGATACTGTTAATCATGAAGGCTTGTGGAAAATTATGGCAAAATTTTCTTGCCCATAGAAGTTCATCAATTTTGTACTTCAGTTTCATGATGGTATGCTTACGTGGGTTCTGGATAATAAACAATGCTCTCATGCTTTCCCGGTCACCAATGGAATAAAGCAGGGCTGTGTGCTTGCTCCCATGATTTTTAGCTTGATGCTTTCAGCAATTTTATTGGATGCCTTCAATGAGGACAAAAAGGAATCGAGGTAAACTATTGCACTGACAGTAAACTATTTAATTTGAAAAGGCTAAATCGAAGGGAGAATTGGTATGTGACTTCTTGTTTGCAGATGATTCTGCATTTAATGCAGCCTCTGAGATGTAATAGAATATAAATTGATTCTCTGCTGCTTGTGTTAATTTTGACTTGAGAATTAACACCATGAAAACAGAGGCTCTTCACCAGCCATCACCACACCCTCACTATACATACATGGAACCATCAGTTACTGCAAATGGGGAAATTCTGAATGTTGTGGATAAGTTCATTTACCTTGTCAGTATATTTTCAGGGATGCACACACAGATGATAAGGTTGACACATATTTCTAGGGCTAGCTCAATGTTTTAGAGAGTCCAAAGGAAAACATGGGAGAAAAGAGTTATTAGACTGCTACCAAATGTCTACAGGGCCATTTTGCTGACTTCATTGTTGTATGGCTGTGAAATGTGGATAGTCTACCAGTGCCATACCAAGAAACTGAATTGCTTCCATTTGAATTATCTTGTGAAGATTTTGAAGATGACCTGGCAAGATAAGGTTCCAGACACTGAGGTTCTTTCTCAAGCTGAAATGTCAAACATTCAAACTCTATGGCAGAGAGTGCAACTCCAATAGTCTAGCCACATTATTCAAATCTCAAAATACATTTGTCTGAAAGACTATTTTATGGATAACTCACATAAAGCAAGCACATACATGGAGGTCAGAAGGAGTAATGAAAGACACTCTCCAGGTCTCTTTAAAGAACTTTGGAATGATTGTGAAATATGGGAGACACTGGCACAGGACTAACCAGAATCACCTGCTGAAATCAAGGAAGGTACTGTACTTTATGAACAAAGCAGAATTGCAGTAGCTCAAAAGAAATATGAGATGGGTAAATTTAGAGACATCTCCACTCCAAACATTCATATGGACAATTTGTGCTTGACCTGTGGTAGAGTTTTCTTTGCTGTTGTTGGTGTGATTAGCCATAGCTGACACATTGTACCTCAACCCCAATATAGTGATGTTGTTTTGTTCCTCTTGAGAGCAAAGGACAACAACCACCAACCAACAACCGTTGTTTGAGTTCATGATCTTTCATCTGTATTATCACAGTAGTTTTCTAACTGGTTTCCCTCCATCTATTTTCTTCTCTCTCCAATCTATGCTCCATAAAGTTGACAAATTAATACTATTTATATCAGACCTCTAATCCCTTGCATTATATTCTCTATGATTTCCCAAAAAGATTTTAGAGCTCTTCATTATCTGACTCCAACCTATGTTTCAGGTAGATTCTTCATTCCCCCTTCAGAGACTCTATGTTTGAATTAAACTGGCCAAATACTGCTCTCTATTTAATCTGCTATTTTTGTGTTTTGGCCAATAGCAGTGTCCCCAGTGGCTGAAATTCCCTCCATCCCCAACTGTGTACCTTAAAAATTAATATCTTCCTTCAAGCCCCAATTCAAACACTATCTCCTATAAGAGATTTTTTCTCATCTTCCTAGTTAGCATACTTCCTACTTTGAAATTACATCGTTTTTGTTTTGTATGACTTATGATTGTTGACTTATTATTTAACTTCAATGAAATGTAAGCTGCATGAGGATAGGGATTGTTTTATATATTGTCTTTGAATCTCTAGAATTTACTACAGTTATCTGCCACTTAGTAGAAATTTAACATAATGTTGAATGAATGAGTGACATGAAAACATCCCAGATGGAATCAGGTTTTCATAATGGTAACAGCAATGAGCACAATATTTCTGATGCTCTGAGAAGCTGGCTAAGGTACTCATCAGGGGCATCTTTTGCAAGTAATGTAATTGGAAATAATAATTAGGTTCTTAACAGTTTGAAAATTTTCAGAAGAGATCTGGTTAAAATTATATGCTCAGGACCACTCAGATGCTGTTTAGAACCCCTAAGATGCTTCTAGAAAATGTCATTTTTTTGCTCCATTCCCTTTAAGAAATTCTGGAATAGATGCGATGGTCAGAACCTGTTACCTGAAATTACACAATCTCATGGCAATAGGATAATCCTAGGAATCTTCCTTTGAAAACATATAATTGTCATGGGTTAATGAGTTGAGTATATCTATTGAAGTCGTTCTGCTGATCACCTTTTAGCCATATAAAACATTTTCCATATAATTATTTGGTTCATCACAGAAGACTTTCCTTTGGAACATAGGTTGTCAAACTATGGTTAGAAGGTCAAATCCTCTTGCTCCCTGATTTTGTACGTGCAACAGGCACATTTGGTCTTCAGGCCACAATTACTCAACCTTGCTTTAAAGGATTATTTCACTCATAATTGAAGAGTGTTTGTTTATTTGCATGTATATACACTGTAAAAGGCTTGACAATAAATGTGAACTGTTTACAGATTTTATGAATATTAATATAAATTTATTCACATTAACTTTATAATATTCAGTCTCATCATTCCAGATAATGTAACACTATTAAAGTGTTAGTTATCATGGACTAGGTTAGAATTAATCTCAAGATTTAGTTCAATGGACAGAGGTAGTTAAAATAAAAAATCTAAGTTAGTGATTTATTAAAATTGGGGACATCTAGAGTATGGAAAGTAGGCAAAGTTGAAATATTAGGTACACGAGAATATATCAAATATATTTCTTAAGATTCTTTGTAATGGACCCAAAGATAAGCACAAAATCCAATAGATTATTATAGAAATGCTTCATGGATGGAAGGGGGGAGGTGTTTCTGGATTTTTGAAGGATATATCAATGGAACACAAGCTTTGGAGTGGAACAGTTTGCTAACGTGGAAAGGTTTTGAGTATCATCCACATGATGGAGTGTGCATCAATTGTCCAAGGGCCAGCATAACCCTACTGATCACTGGTTTGGCATAAGGGTGATGTTTTCTTTTGATTTTTATGGGAGTAGGACAGAAAAAAGTTAATACCTCTCAAACACTACTTAATTCTAAAGAAGTTACAGTCTATATCAAAGGAAGAAATACTCAGTCAATGAAAATATACATCCTTAAAGGATTATAATAAAGTAAGTATTGAAAGAAGCAGCATAGACACTATGCTTAATAATAGTAACTAATAATTTATATAGCTCTTTAATGTTTGCAAAGCATTTCAGGTACATTTTATCATTTTATTGCCACAACAGCCTTCTGAGTTAGATATTATGACTATTCACATTTTACAGATGAAGAAATTGAGGTTTGGAGACATTTTGACTTATCGAGTGCCATACAACTAGTTATTCAAGGAGTCAGACAGCACTCATATTTAGGTCTTGCTTGACTCCATGTCTCTACCACACTCTGTTGCCTAGGATGAATTAGTGATATATTACTTCTAATATTTACTGTGTGATAAAATCCCAAAATAGCAAAATACTGAAAGTGAATATGAAACATAAAAATATGGCAGGATATACAGAGACATGCTTTGGGTATAGTCAATGATGATACATTGGTTGCCTGCATTTTATAACCATATTGATAACTTGTCTGATCCTTTACATTCTTTACAACATATAGCATATAGCATTCTTTACAACATATAGATGCACAACATAGTGACATTTTGGTTCATGTGAACACTTAAAGTACATCTAGCTCCAAGCCTTTATTTTAAAGATAAAGCAACTGAGGCCTAGAGAGACTTAATGAATTGCCCAAGATCAAATAGCTACATGGCCCCAGCAAAATCACAACTAGAACCTGATCTTTTCAACACCAGGCAAAGGCTCATTTCATGAAGCTCAAGTAAAGATGTGTGCGTGTGTGTGTGTGTGTGTGTGTGTGTTTATGTATGCCTCACCTACTCATCAAGGAAGGTACTTCCTAATACAGCTTTCTGTAGAATCAGTGCAGAACCATATGAAATTTCTTGATAGTCTCAATTTACAAGTCCCTAACTATGCCCTCTTCCAGCAGCATTCTTTATATCTCTCTCTGTGAAATCCCTACTGAATTTCAAAGTGCAAGGGCAGCATGAAACATATATCTTACTGTTGAAACCTCCAATGTTGCTAAAAGTTGTCCAGAATTAGATAAATCAGATTTTTTTTTTCCGAACATCATTCATAATTTAGGGTAGAGATGACTCCTGAAGTCAAGAGACATTAAATTTCTGAGGAAAATTGATGGTGTTTCTTACTATAATATTTTAGCAATTAGTTGCAGAATTTTTACACTTGAAGGTGGGCTAAAATCTTATCTGAGCATAAAACATTCAAGAAAATTTACTCTCTCTCTCTCTCTCTCTCCATATATATATATATATATATATATATATATATATATATATATATATATATATATATATATATATATATATATATATATATATATATATATATATATATGTACTATTTCCCAAAGGAATATTCTTACCTAGCACTTTTCTTTTTTTATGAGTTTCTATTTGAAATTTATTATCCCCATTGGGCTCTTAACATCTTTAGTGGGCTTAAATTTAACTTAAAAATCAAATGAAAATGTGATAAATAAGGGCATATAAAAGATCTTGAGGAAACATCTGATATATTGCAAGTATGTGTTTTACTATCCATACATTACTCAAATATACTCCATGATATAAAACCTTTGAAAAGATTATCATGAAAGCTACATTTAGAAATGATTTAGTAAACAAACAGTTAAAATTTGTATGCTACACATATTAAAAGTAACAAAGAATGAAAATATTTCCAAGTCTTACCAACAGTGGTAAACTGTATTTTGAATTGAACTTAATGAAAAAGTGAGTTCTTGTGGGTTTACAGTATAATATATTATCCTGGACTTCTTCCAAAGTCTGTAATTTTTTTTAGGTATTCTGAGTCCCACCAAAACTGATCAGTCAGCAGTGGGAGCCTCCAGAAGTAATTCCCTCAATACTGCGGAGATAGAATATGAGTATCTTAATGTACTATCAGAGAACAGATAACTTCCACATATTTTAAACTATCTATATACAGGCTATTCCCAAAGTCTTCGTGCAGTTTTAAGCTTTAGTATCTTAAAATTGTGCTGATTTCTGAAATACCTCAGTATTTTTGGATTCAAATTCTGTCATCCATTGAATTAGCTATTCTTTCCAACTTCACGTCACAAACAAAATAAAAAAGTATATGATCTGTGCCTTTGTAACTTGTTTATAAATTGTGAACAGCAAGCAATCAAAAAAACAACCTCTGCAGCATCCAAAGACCACCCTTTAAACAACCATTGATCTGTTAACCAACATTATTTGAACTCAATCATGAGTTCCCAACTTTATGGATTACTCTGTTATACTGATTGCCTCTTTCATCTTGTCCACTATGCTATTGGATCTTTTCCAATAGCCAGACATTCCCCTGATCTATAAGTCTCAAAACCATGTCCAAAAAGGAAACAAGGTTAGTCTGGCATGATTGCTCTTACTGAACTCATGCTTGCTCATAGTGATTACTTCTTCCCTGAGTGTTTACAAACTAACTCTTTAATAATGCATTTTAGGATTTTACCAGAAATCAATTTCAATTTCACCAATCTATCATTTGAAGTATCTACCTTGTTCCTGCTTATTGAAAATTTGAACATTAGCTCATCTCCAGTTCTGTGGCCACTCTTCTCCTGTCTTCAATAATTCCTTAACAACTATTAAAAGATCATCAATCACATTTTCAAGGTCTTGACATAAAATGAATATATTTTGTTCCAGTTTGGGCTCACTGACACAAGTTAGGTAATCTTTGACTATTTCATAATTTATTTTGTATTTTAATCCCTTGCTAATCACTTTTGTTCTTTGACTCCCTATCTAAAAGTCATTTTTTGACAAAGTAGAAGCAAAATAATAATTTTGGAGGGGCTAGGCGATGGGTAAAGTGACTTGTCCAGGGTCACACAGCTAGTAAGTATCAAATGACTGAGCCCAGATTTGAACTCAAGTCCTCCTTACTTTAGGGCCCATTCTCTGTCCACCCCACCACCTGCTCTTCAAAATAAGAATTATCTAGAAAAGTATATCAACGAATGTAACAAAGGCAGCTAAATACAAATTAATTCAAAGTGAGATAGGTTGATCAAGAGAATGCTGTGGATACAGTGAGTGTATGTACAATATGTGCAATAGTGAGAAAGCTGGAATAATGGTATGGTCAGTTTAATATTTTTTCTGCATAATTCCAAATAAAAATGAAGAGTAATTGGACTGCTTCATACCTCCTATATTGGCATGCCCATTTTTTTCTTCAATGTCTCCTTCACTCTCCCTAACATTAAAAAATAATAAATAAGAAAACTTTATATATTTACATAGGTTTCAATATTTTTAGCATTTTTAAAATTAAAGTAGTTTCTTTTAGTACTTTAGGGCATATTTTATAGGGTCATTGATAGTATGCAATTAATTATTCTTTATAAATTGTTAATATTCTTTAAATATTTTGTTATTGGCATATACAACATACATGTATGTGTGTATTATATAGCATACTATATTAAATTAAATATATTTAATAATATAAATATTAATATTTAGATATTTTATGTATATATACATACACACATATATAAATATATATTCCACATATATTTTGGAGATCTCTTTTTTTAGTGATATTTGATGCATATAATTTTTTCACTTTGCTGTTTCTATTATAATTATATTAATATTTCTCTTATTTGTGCAAAAGTATACCCTTAATTGACTCTTGTTTATAGCACTCTTTTCGGAGTTTCATGTTGTTAGACTGGATTCTGGGGGAGTGACAGTTACTCAGAACAGAAATCCTCAGCAAGAGGGTAGGGCCCAGAAAGACAGGAATTAGCTCTCTCAACCAAACATATTCTACCAACAACCAAAGCTATAAGCATGCCACCAAGACTGCTAGGTATATTTTATATTCTCTTCTATAACTTGCATGGTTAAGATTTTTCTCATCTACTTTTGTTATGCTCTAATCTTTTACATTCAGGTATAAAATGTTGTTCCAAGCCTAATTTTTCCTAAAATACTTTCATTTGTCTTGCAGTTATTTTCAAAATGTTGTTAATTTGTCCAGTAATTTATATTCTTAGGTTCATGAAACACTGGGTTGCTGTTGGAACCCCTAAATGTGTCTATTGTGCTTGCTCTCATTTATGTCAATGTTAATGTCCTGTGGGGAACATCTGGAGGCATAAGCTGGTTCAGAAAAGCATCACACTTATTACTTAAATAGATGAGTCACAAGAATTTTTTTCCAATAGTATCCTAGAATCTGCATAGATTTCCAGTTAGCTTCCCTAAGTGTCAATTTAATACTAAGTTTTTGTTTTACAAAGTCCTCCTATCTCTTAAATGACATGTGCTTATAATCCATACTTAGTAAAAGTTGTTTTGGTTAGATAGCTAGATTGTCAATTTTTTCTTATATACTGTCTCTATTCTTAGACCTATTTCGGCTAGTTCAGATAGTACATGTGATCTCCAGATTTAGACTTAATTGACTTAGATGTAAGGGGTTTCAGTGGAGGGCTTTAAAATAAGGCCATGCAGAACTTCAATTTAGGATAGTTCAAGATAAGGAAAAATATGTGTCTCTCATAATAGGATGGCTAATCCTCTTGGAATTATCATATTTATAGAAATCTAGCTTGCTGTTATTCTTCAATGATATTTAAATCTACTTGCTGAGGTGTTCTAACACGTTCATGATAATTTTTTTAAAAAAAATACATGAGGGAAATGTCTTATTTCAATAATAGAGGAAAAATCAAGCAGCCTCACACAATGTCCTATATTCCATTTTCCTTTGAAGATGTACTAAGTTTGGTTGGTTTGTGCAAAAAGTAGGGAAAAAATAAGTATGTGACTGATGGAAATAGATCATTGGGGTAATTTCCTATTTGGGTATCAGCTACACTGATATTCTTACTACTTTGAAAAAGAAGCACTTCAATTTCTGCAGAATACATTAGAAAATATACCAGATGCGCATTAAAAATATTTTGCACTCTGGAAAGGTAAAGTTTCATTCCACTCAGATTCTGTTCAGCCTTCTGAAAGGCACTTTGAACTAAATGAAGCTCAGTCAATGTGCTGCACATGATTAAAAAGATAAGCAGAGTCATTAACTAAACTGACTAATGGACTACAGAGTTCTAAAACTCCCAAATGCCATCATGATGAAACGGAGGCATTTACTTATTAATTTTCCTGCATAGATCTTATTTTGGTAGCAAGGGACTGGATTCATTACAACTTCTGAGACAGGATAAGTGTCGTCAGCATGCAATGATATTGCTTACCTTATCACAGGAAGAGGCCCTCATTTGCATCTCCCAATATAATTTCAGGCAATATGTTTTTTATCTGTCCTGTTTTAGTGGCTATGATTGCACTGGGACTTGCAAGTAGACAATACAATGTGTCCAACTTGACTCTCTGTTTTAGTACACCTTATTCATTAAGCTGGGTAATGTCCAATTAAGTAAAAATTCAGGGCACAAAAAGGTAAGATATAATCTCCATGATCTGGAGGTTCTTGTTTTGTAACAAAAAAAAAAAGAATCCCAGGGAGTGCCTGTCCTCTTTTGAGAGATCACTCCTTTTGAAAATATTAGAACAAATTTTAGTTGTTGATTGCTCTTCAAATATTCCTTTGGGTCATTCTTCTTATATGTTAAATCAACAGAGTAAAATAAATCACAAATAAGTGGTGATTTTATGTATACATTGTTTTTAAAAATTAATCCTCCAAAAATCACCATAAAATTAAGAAAAAGTCTGAAAGCTTTGCTAAATAAAACAAAGGTAGTTGCAAAGATTGATGAGGTCAAATGCTGCTGTTGGACTGCTACTGATAAAAGATGCTGCAGGCTAGAAGTCTTTTGACACTGTTGAGAGAACAAGAGGCACTGAATAAGAAAGTTGGATTGTAAAACAAATGAAAGTGAGGTAAGCATTAAGAAGTCCCTTGAGATTTTTATAAATAGAACAATGGTGACCTGGTTCATAAAATGAGTCTGGAGCCACTAGGAATAATGACTTGAACTTCATATTAATGAGTACGGGCAGGCACAAACTTAAAGTCAATTGACATATCGGGAAAGTCGCTATTTGAAAGAAAGCTTTTTGTTATCAAAGGGAAAAGATATAGCCAACTTTCAATTACCACTGCTAGTGGAGGAAAGGAACACTATGAGTGAAATGAAATATATGTATAACCTCAAACCTCGTATTAGTCAATGACGTACAGTATTCACACAACTAGAACTTTTACCAAGTACAGGGATAAGAGCTTTGGACTTGGAATTAGGAAGACTCAAGTTTAAATCTCAGCTTCAGGCACTTACTAGTTGGGTCACTTGATGTCTCTCAGCCTTAGTTTCCTCATTTGTGTGAAAAATGATTTTTCTCAGTAACCATTATCTGGGTGACTCAGAGCTTTCCACATCTCTCTTTATCTAATTTAATGGCTCTATTCCCATTCATTGCATTGCCCAAACAGGTCTGGGAAAATGTTAATTCCTCCCTAATTGTCAAGACAAGTGATATGGAAATTGATGTCTCTTATAGCCCGCCTCCAGGTGTGTCGACCAATCATGGTAATTTGGCAACCCTTCGGAACATCTTTTCTTCAAAGGGCATATAACTCTGCATCCCCAATCCCCAAATTGAGGCAGTTCTGGATTGTAACTCCCACGCAATGCATGTCACCAGCTTGTGAGGAAATTAAAATGTGGACACACAGACATTTCTTTTTTTTTTCTTAGAACAAATTCTGTTTTTTGGGATTGATATCTGTCAAATGGGAAAATAAAACCTTCCTTAAAGTGCTATATAAATAATGCTAACTATAATTAAGAAATTCAATAGTGTGATGTGACAGTCAACAAACTAATATGAATTTAAGCTACATTTATAAAAATCTAATATCTACCAAAAGATAGTAATACTTCTGTCCTATTTTGAACTACAGTATATCTGGAACATTACTATGTCCAGTATGTTACAGACATTGAAGGACAATGAAAAGCTCATATGTATTTGGAGGAGCAAAACAAGAATAATGCAAGACTTGAAGCCATAATTTATGAAGATTAGTGAAAGGAACTGGGGATGTTCAGTCTAGAGAATAAAAGATTTAGGAAGGACATGGTTTTTATTCTCACATAACTCACAGGGCTCTTATTTGAAAGAAGTATTCAAATTGTTCTTGTTGGCGTCAGAGATTGGATGACTAAGGAGCAGTAGTTATAGGGAGGCAGATAACAGCTTAATATAAAAACCACTAGAGTGTTCCTAAAAACTGAATGGACTGCCTTATAAAGTAGCAAGTGCTCAGTCCCTTCAGATATTAAATCAGTGACTGAGAAAATTATAAATGTAGTTCATGTTTTAGGCAAGGGATTCCACTGGAAAACCACTGACTCAGTGTTATAGGATTCTAATTATTGACATCAATCATTTATGTTTCTCCATTCCCTTCTAATTGCCACTATCTGGTGGTGGTTCTAATGAGGGAAACCACAAATTGAAAAAAAACCTATTTTTGAACAAAAAGAGAGTTTTAGTTACATTTGGAAAGGATGAGGCTTAAGGCTATGCTTTTCTGACTAATTAGTGGATAAGTGCTGGTAGAGAAAGTATAGAATTTAGTTTTAAGATAATGTGAGAGAAGGAAGCATGATTTGAACAGATAAAAAAGAAAGCATATTCTTGTGATGCTTAGTAGCTGTATGTTTTCCCCTCATTTCCCACCTGGCTGCATGCCTCTGGACTTTTCCATCATGTCCCCATGAACCTCATTATCCTGCAAGAAGACACTAGCCGTGGGACTTGTACCTCATCAATACCCCCTGGCCCTGGAACATCTCTGATTGGGAAAGTGGAATGGGGAGCTCCTCCCCAAACCTCCATTTGAGGGGGGACACCCAATTCAAACATCTCTTCATTTCCCACCTGGCTGCACTGCTTGGGACTTTATCATGCCCCCATTCTGGGTACCTTCCTTCCCCCCTTTCAGCTTCCCTATTAGATTGTAATGTCCTGGAGGGCAAGGACTATTTTATTCTTTTTCTTAATTTTTTTTTTACTTTTTCTTAACATTTTTATTCTCCTTGCTTAGCACAGTGCCTGGCACAGTGATACACTTAAATGTTTCCTCACTGACTGTTCTTCTACACTGTCTTCCCTTCATCATTTCAAAAGACCACGGTGGGGCAGCTAGGTGGACACTTATTAGCTGTGTAACACTGGGCGAGCCACTTAACCCCATTGCCTAGCCAAAAAAAAAAAAAAGACCATTATGTCATGATGAAGCTAGCCCTGAGGAACTACCACTGCTTCCCATATTTAACATGTTATTTTAGGGTCATAAATTTTTTTTTGCTTTCTTTTTGGGGGGGTGAGGCAATTGGGTTAAGTGACTTTCCCAGGCTCACACAGATAGTAAATGGCAAGTGTCTGAGGCCATATTTGAATTCAGGTCTTCCTGATTCCAAGGCCAGAGCTCTATCCACTGCCCCACCTAGCTGCACTTGGGGTCATAAATTTTTTTTATGTTTTGGCCTAAAGCACCTCAAACATAATTTTTCTGTCAGAATATATGAAAGAACAACAGTAGTTAAAATGTTCAAGAATGTTAAAATTAAAAAGGAATTTAATTAAGATAGAATAAGTATTTATTGAAAGGCCAAGAAATTGAATCAGGTATTAAATATTATTTAGAAAAAAAGGTTCTTAACTTGAGGTCTGTAGATGCATGGGGATCTATAAACTTGGATAGAAAAAATTACATCTTTGAATATGATCAATTTCCTTTGTAATCCCATGTATTTTATTTTATACATTCTGAGAAGGGCTTTAAAGGCTTCATCAGTCTGCAAAAGGGTCTATCGAATAAAAACAAAACAAAATACAAATTTCTGCTCTAGACCCATATTAAAAAAAAAAAAATATATATATATATATATATATATATATATATATATATATATATATACATGCATATATATCTGCTAAGTTTTATCCTTCCAAGATAATGATTCTCAAACACTTCTTTGATCGCTCTCTTCCATAACATAGAAGGAAAGTGACACTGAAACAGTTCAGATTCACAGGAGTGATAGTTGGAAAATAAGTCTGATGCCATCTGTCTCATGTTTTTTCCACTCGAGTCGCAGTGTGGCAGGCTAGAGCAATACTGAAGCCTTCAGATAGGCTTCTCTATTGCTGCTGTTCTGTAATAATCATATCTTGGTTAGGCTGCATCACATGATCTAAACCTATGTTTTTTCATGGCTCTACAATCCCAGTGCTGGCTTCCTCCAACTACTAGTCCTGAGGGCTATTGTAATGCTTAGCTCTGGTTCCCTCTCCCTTCTCAGAGGAGCTTCCCTCCTCCAAGTTTGAACCACCTGCTTACTAATTACTGCTACATTCATTTATTCTGCCTGTCTTTCAGTTCTACATTTCCAGCTCTCCCAAATCACACAGGTGTGATCTTCTTCCCAATCCACTGCAGCCTGATAAATGTATGTATTCAGCTGTAGGGCATCCTGGGAGTTTTGTGTCCAGGAGCTTTCTCCAATGAAAAGGAGCTCTGTCCATGACTCACTGTAGATTATCTAAGCTTCACTGGAGTGAATCCAATAAAAGGTCGATGCACTCTCCACCTGTACATATACAAATATATGCATACACACACACACACACACACATACAGAGAGAGAGAGAGAGAGAGAGAGAGAGAGAGAGAGAGAGAGAGAAAGACACACAGAGAGAAAGACACAGAGAGAGAGGTATCTGGTTAATTTACCAAATGATTTCAAACCTGTGAGGAAAATGTAATATTTTAAAGTTCTAATTTATTTCATTTTAAAATATGTAAAAATTTCTAAGATATAGGATATTTGCACTGATGGAGAAAATGCAGAATTCAGAGTCTCCTGGATAGCAATTTCATATGAATTTAAAGAGGACTCCACCATAATTCACTTTTAAATTAGACCATTAATCATTATGCAAAAATATACTCAGCACTTATCAAATGGTTCTCCAACACTTTTTATAAGAAACAAAACGTAAATTCCCATGAGTAGTGGTCTCATTTTAGAGCTTAGGAAATGGAAAAATTCACTTTAAGTTCTAGTGACCAATTAATAAAAGGCAACATGATGGCTTTTATGGTGGCTAGAAAGCTGGCCTCACAGACAAGATCAGCTGCATGCCCTGCTTCTGTTGCATCTTGGTTATGTAACCCTTGGCAAGTCTCTTAGCCTTAACAACTTAGCCAAGCAACTCTCAGAGTATATGTTACTAAAAAGATGGCAAACTGAATTACTAGAGTGAGTTTACTCATCTGAGATTTCTCTAAAATGCTGAACCCAAGTTGAATCCTTATGCCTAGAGAATGGAAATAGGCATTATTCAACTGAAGAGATTTTTTTGGGGGGAGAGGTATTTGTTTCTTCCTTATCCAATCTCTTGGTCAGAAGTATCTAGCTACAGACCCAGTTTGTTTCCAAATGTGAAAGTAACTTCATTGAAATTTGAAAGAAATTTAAGATGATTGAAGGAAACAGATAAAAGGAACCAGATGTTTGCTTTTTATGAAAAATTGTTTTCTCTTATTCATTTTAAATTCATATGTGATTAATTTTATCTTTCACTACAAGCTTGTAATGTAGCACTACATAAAATGAAGGTGCAGATAGATGAGCTTTGGTAATGTGCTTTATAATCTAACATTCCTGGGGCATCTATAGTAAAGAAATCATTTATTGATTTAAAAATTAGTGTATTTTTCATTGTAACATTCGATTGGGCTTAATCTATTTTCTTTAAGCAGTTTTGTTTATACTAAAAAGATTTATACTAGGATGAAAATAAATTTCTAAACTACATTTTGGCTTCAGAAATTTACTAAAATTGCAGCTACTAATGTTAGAACAAGAAAATGAAATGGAAAAGGTGAAACTGTGATCCTTGATTCAATTTTTCTATGTGAATACTACACAGTAGTATATTATGCTTCTTGAAATCATGCTCATATATCATGACACTGCTGAATAATTTGGCTTATTTATTATTTTTTAAATAGCCATTCAGTGTACTGAGTTGGCATTTTATTTCCCAAGCTACTTCAACATGGTGTGTGATTTTTACATCAATCCACAGTAAGCAGAAGTTATTTTCCATAGAAAACAACAACAAATATAATTGACAAATTGTGTTTGCTTGTGGAAACATAGTGCATTATTTTCTAATAATAAGGCAAATAACACATCACCACTGATCAAAGTCCACAAACAAGAAAAGAACTGGTGGAGTAGATTTGTTCTAAGTCAAGCTGATAATTGTCAGAGCACAAGAGGAACTGAGCTTTGGTATAATAAGACATAGAATGGTGGATCTCTGTTTAAGGAAGTCTGATGCATTCAGCAGAAAGGTCAGTCAGGCGGCAAAAACCAATTATTTTCCTGCAGTTGGGACCACATTGATTTCTATACCTGAGGCTGTTCAATGGGTGGGCCGTGAATATATACTGAATATTTTTATCTAGCCTTACCTGCAGAATAGCTTATAGAGAAACCAAACTGTCAACACACATTGTCCATGAATATTTCTTAAGAGTGATAAAAAAAAGAAGTGACTTCTTTCCCAAAAGGACCTATTAAAACCACAGTGTAATCGTATAACAAAAGATATGAATTTTAGACTATAGGTAATTCTTATGGACTGTCTTGGGGAAAGCTTCATTTCCTAAACTCTCACTAAGAACATAAAATGAGGTTAGTTGGAACATTAAATATCATAATCACACTATTTGCATTGGGTAAAATGTTTTTGCTGTCTCACAACTTAGAGTTTATTCAAGAAATCAAGGCAAAAATAATGAGGACCTAAGTTCTAAACACAAACAATTGATTAAAATGCTCTCATGTTTTTACCACTACACCACTGTCATCATTACTATATCCCTTTAATGTATCTCTAGTATGCATGACAGTGATAGAAAGCTAGATAAAGAAAAAGATATATTGAGAAATCGAAGGAACCTGAGAAATCAAGTCCCATTCCATCATTCTATAGATGAACAAACTAAGGACCTGTTTCTAAAACTCATCCATCTAATGAACCCTATGAAACAACTAGGATTAAAATCAGTTTTCCTTATGCTTGGTTTAATAATCTTTCTACTATACTACCCTTTCTCTCATCTGCAGGGTTTTAAAAAAATGCATATACTTACACTCACATAAATAAATATAAATAATTATAGGAAAGGGAAGGGTATTGGAAGTGTGAAAGATATAGGGAATTCCTAGATGATGAAATTCTCAACCAATGAAAATTGGCACATTTTCCACAACTTATAGTGTCATTGAGAGGTTAAGTTCTTTGCCCAGGATTATGCAGTGATTATTTGTCAAACTCAAAACTTGAACCTAGGTCTTGCATGCACTGAGGCCAGCTTGCAAGCCATTACACCATCTGTATATGTCTATATTTATCCATCTATATGTATACAGCATAGCTATTAGATAATTCATTTTCTAATGAAAGAGAGACAAATATGTCATTTGCATATAGGTACTATCCCCACCAATGAATCTCTGAAACTCATCTGCCGCTTATAGTTTTAAAGAGCTTCCGGAGTCATTGGGAAGTTAAATAACATGTACATGGTCACATGCTTGATATCTATCTGAAATAAGACTTAAACCCAGGTCTCTCTTACCTTGAGGTTGTCCTCTATTCACTATGCAATTCTCTTTCTACTACAGTTATTAGTAGGTTAAGATGTGATATACTATGATATGTTATGATTCTGGTATTCTCTATAATTAATTAGCATCTTGTTGATTCTTTTGGTACATTTCATGGTAATTTCATTAATATTCTGTATGTTTATCATGATTATTGCCACATATGTAATGGCTCATTAATTTTATTGTAAGTAGTATTTTACTTTTTCTAATTATATGCAAAAGAAGTTTTTGACATTAATTTTTAGAAGATTATGAGTTCCACATTTTTATCTCTTCCTCCCTTTTCTCCCCCCTCCCCAAAGACAGCAAGGAGTCTGATATAGTTTATACATGTACAATCATGGAAACATATTTCCACATTAGTAAATTTATGAAAGAAAAAGAACAAAAGGGAAAAGCCACAAAAAAACCAATAAACAAGTTGAAATAATATGTTTCAATCTGTATTTATACTCCACAGTTCTTTCTCTGAATGTGGATAGCTTTTTCTATGAGTCTTCTGAAATTATTTTGGATAATTACATTACTGAGAAGAGTTAAGTCAATCAAAATTGCAATGTTCTCCTCTTGGTTCTGCTCATTTTACTCAGCATCAATTCTTGTAAATCTTTCCAGTTTTTTCAGAAATCCACCTGCTCATTATTTCTTACAGTACGCTATTATTCCATTACGTTCATATACTTCAAATTGTTCAAACATTCCCCAATTGATTGACATGCTGACAATTTCTAATTTGCCACAACAAAAAAAATCTGCTATAAATATTTTTGTACATGTAGGTCCTTTTCTCTCTCTTTTTTTTTTTTGCTTTCTTTGAGATATAGACCTAGTAGTGTTATTGCAGGATCAAAGGGTATCCAAAGTTTGATTGCCCTTTGGGCATATCTTGAAATTGCTCTTCAGAATGATTGCATCAGTTTCCAACTCCACCAAAAGTGCATTAATGTCCCAATTTTCCCACATATTCTTCAACATTTATCATTTTTCTTTTCTCTCCTATTAGTCAGTCTGATAGGTGTGAGGTGGTACCTTGTAGTTGTTGTAATTTGCATTTCTCTAATCAAAAGTGATTTAGAACATTTTTTTTCATATGCCTATAAATAGCTTTGACAAATAATCACTTGGAAAACTGCCTGATCATATCCTTCTATGGTTTATCAATTGGGGAATGGCTTATATTCTTACAAATTTGACCCAGTTCTCTATATATTTGAGAGACCAGGTCTTTATCAGAAACACTTGCTGTAAACATTTCCCATCTTTCTGCTTTCCTTCTAATCTTGATTCTGGTAGTTTTGCTTGTGTAAAAACTTTGTGTAAAAATTATCCACTTTGCATTTCATAATGTTTTCTATCTTTTCTCTGGTCATAAATTCTTCCATTCTCCAAAGATCTGACAGGTAAATCCTTGCTCTCCTAATTTGCTTATGGTATTACCCTTTGTGTCTAAATCATGTACCCATTTTGACCTTATCTTGGTCCAGGGTATGAGATGTTGGTTTATGCCTAGTTTCTGTCATACTAGTTTCCAGTTTTCCCAGCAGTTTTTGTCCAATAGTGAGTTCTTAGCCCAGAAGCTGGAGTCTTTGGGTTTATCAACAATAGATTACCAGAGTCAATTACTGCTGTGTGTTGTGTTCCTAATCTAGTCCGCTGATCAACAGCTCAATTTCTTAGCTAGTACCAAATAGTTTTAATGATTTCTACTTTATGATATAGTTTTAGATGTGGTGTGGCAAGACCACCTTCCTTTGCATTTTTTTCATTAATGCCTCTGATATGTTTGACCTTTTCTTCTTACAGAAGAATTTTGTTATTTTTTTTCTAGCTCTATCAAATAATGTTTTGGTAGTGTGATGTTTATGTCACTGAATAAGTAAATTTATTCCAGTAGAAATGTCATTTCTATTATATTAGCTCAGTCTATGCATGATCAATTGATTTTTTTCAGTTTTTAAAAAATTTTTTCCAGTTGCTAAGATCTGATTTTATTTGTATAAAAAGTGTTTTGTAATTGTATTCACATAATTCTTGAGTTTGTCTTAGCAAGTAGATTCCCAAATATTTTATATTATCTTCAGTTATCTTAAATGAAATTTCTCTTTCTTTCTCTTGCTGCTGGGCTTTGTTGATAATATATATAAATGCTAATGGTTTATGTGGGTTTATTTTATATCCTATAACTTTTCTGAAGTTTTTAATTATTTCATGAAATTTTTTAGTTGATTCTCTCAGATTCTCTAAGTATACTATCATATCATCTGCAAAGAGTGATTGTTTTGTCTCCTCATTGCCTCTTCTAATTCCTTAAATTTCTTTTTCTTCTCTTATTACCAAAGTTAAAATTTCTAGTACAATAATGAATTATAGTCATGACAATGGGCATGCTTGTTTCAATCCTTATCTTATTGAGAAAGCTTCTAGCTTACCTGCATTACAGATAATGCTTGCTAATGGGTTTAGATATATGATGGTTTAAGGAAAATTCCATATTTTTCTTATGCTCTCTAGTATTTTAATAAGAATGAGTGCTATATTTTGTTAAAAGTTTTTCAACATCTATTGAGATAATCACATGGTTTCTGTTAATATTATTATTAATATGGTTAATTATGCTTATATTTTCCTAATATTGAACTAGCTGTACATTCCTGGTATAATATATATGACCCACCTGGTCATAATGTATTATCCTCATGATAAATTGCTGTAAACTTTTTGTTAATATTTTATTTAAAATTTTTGCATCCATATTCTTTAGGAAAATTGTTCTATAATTTTCTTCCTGTTTTGGCTCTTTCTGGTTTAGGTATCAGTGCCAGATTTGTGTCAGAAAAGTAATTTGGTAGGACTCGACCTATTTTTCTAAATAGTTTGTATAGTACTGGAATTCATATTCACATTCATTGTTACTACATAATACTACTGTGTATTTCCCTTCATTCTATTTTTCCCCTTTTTATACTTTTCTTTCTCTCTCCTCTCACGCTGTCCCTCCTCACCAGTGTTTTGATTTTGAAAGCTGCCTCACTCAATCCATTCTCCCTTCTATCAGCCCCTCCCCCCCACTTTTCTTATCCCCTTCTTCTTTTACTTTCCTATAGGGTAAGATAATTTTTTTTTGAGTCAACAGGTATTTATTACTAAGCACCTACTATACTAGGACTAAAGATCAAAGAAAGGTAAAAACAAAGCTTTTGTTCTCAAGGACATCACAGTCCAATGGGATAGACATAAGCCACAGATATCTGTGATACTCAGATTTGTGACTGAAGACATTCAGGAGTAGTATCTGAAATCAGATCCTTGAGACCAATGAGTGTTTGGGACTCAGCTGTGCACCAGGCTGCATGACCAGGGTCCTTTACATATTCCTCCCATGCTGAAGTGTCTGGGCCCAATTGCAGCTGCTTACATGGCTTAGGGAAAGAAAGACCCATGACAGTGGAACAGAGTAGCACATTGTAAGATAAATTTCTTTGCCTAACTGTGTGTATGTTACTCCCTCTTTCAATAAAATCCAATGAGAGTAAGATTCAAACAATGATCACCCTCTCCCTTCTTTCCTTCTACTGTAATAGATCTTTTATGCCTCTTTTTATAATTTAATTTACTCTATTCTTCCTCCCCCTTTCATGTTTTCCCAGGGCAATCTTTTTTTTTTCACTCCTTAATTATTTTTTATATCATCACATCAAAATCAACTTGTACCCACACCCTCCATCTAAATATACTCCTTTTAATTGACCTTATAGAGATACAGTTCTTAAGACTTACAAGCAACATCTTCCCATGTAGGGATGTAAACAGTTTAACCTTATTGAATACCATGGTTTTTTTATGTTTCTTTCCTGTTTACCTTTTCATGCTTTTCTTGAGTCTTGTTTATGAAGATCAAATTTCTTTTCAGCTCTAGTCTTTTCATCAGAAAATTTTGAAAGTTCCCTATTTTATTGAATGTCCATCCTTCCCCCTGAAAGACTATGCTTTGTTTTGCTGGGTATTAATTCTTAGTTGTAATCCAAGCTCCTTTGCCTTCCAGAATATCATATTCCAAGCCCTCAGATCCTTTAATGTAGAAGCTGCTAAGTCCTGTGTAATCCTGACTGTGGTTCCTTGATATTTAAATTGTTTCTTTCTGGCTGCTTGTAAGTAATTTCTTCTTGACTTGATAGTTCTGGAATTTGGCTCCAATATTCCTTGGAGTTTTCATTTTGGGATCTTTTTCAGGAGTTGATCAGTGGATGTTTTCATGGACTACTTTACCCACAGGTTCTAGGATTTCAAGACAGTTTTCCTTAATAATTTCTTGAAAGATGCTGTCCAGGCTTTTTTTTTAATCATGGATTTCAGGTCATCCAATAATTCTTAAATTATCTCTCCTGGATCTATTTTCCAGATCAGTTTATTTTCCAGTGAGGTACTTTACATTTTGTTCTATTTCTTTATTCTTTGATTTTGTTTCATTAGTTATATTATGCCTCATATAGTCATTAGCTTTCACTTGCCCAATCCTAATTTTTAAGGAAGTGTTTTCTTCAGTTAGCCTTCATACCTCCTTTTCCATTTTTACTTTTCTACTTTTAAAGGAATTGTTTTCTTCAGCAGACTTTCTCTTTCCCTCTCCCCATTTTCTGATTCCATTTTTAAAGGAGTTGTTTTTTTCATTCAATTTTTGTGTTTCCTTTTCCAAGCTGCTGACTCTTTTCTTCATAATTCTCTATCATAACTCTCATTTCCTTTACCAATTTTTCATCTATCTCTCTTATTTGGTTTTTAAAATCTTTCTTGTGTTCTTCCAAGAGGACTTTTTGGGCTTGAGATGAATTCATATTCCCCTTTGAAGCTTCACATGTAGGCATTTTGACATTGTTTGTGTTCTGAGTTTGTGTTTGATCTTCCTTGTTGCCATAGTAGCTTTCTATGATGTTTTGTGTTCATTTTTAAAAGTTGAGCCCTGGGGGAAGATAGGTGGGGCAGTGAAGAGAGCTCTGGCCTTGGAGTCAGAAGGACCTGAATTCAAATCCAGCCTCAGACACTTGACACTTACTAGCTGTGTGACCCTAGGCAAGTCACTTAACCCTGATTGCCTCACTAAAAAGCAAAAAAAAAAAAAGTAAGCTGAGCTCTGCTCCTAGGTTACAGTGGATACTGTCCCAAACTTCTTGCACTGGGGGCCAGGGATATGGTCACTGGCTTTCTGTGCTGAAGCTTCTGGGGTTTGTATTCACCCAGTGCACTATGGAGATTTAGCCTAGTTGTGTCTGTTGAGCCCTGGGTTCTGGGCCAGGCAGTTTGCCTGCTGCTAGGGATCAAGGCCTCGCAGCTGACCTGCTGTGCCATTGACCTCCTTAGCTGGGACTTTGGGGTCTCAGTTTTTGATCTGTGCCGTGACTAAGAGTCTCCCATTGGTTTGCCTGGACACCATCTCAGCTGGGTGGCACTCCCCTTTTATTCAACTGAGACAGGCCTTTCCTGAAGTTTTTGTAACTTTTCTTGAGCTAGAAAGCTGTTTTACTCTGCTTTTTGTGGATTCTGTTGCTCCAGAATTCTTCTGGAAACTCAATTTAAGGTTGTTTCTGAGGGAAACTGGGGAGAGCTCAGGGAACTTCCTGGCTTCTTTATACCATCTTGGCTCTGCCTATGATGGCTCATTAAGTTAAGATTCCACGCTAGTTTTTTCTTCTATTTTTTTTTCAAGGAGAAGAATAATAATAAAGTCCACCAATACAAATTAATTAACATGTTGAAAAGATGACAGTTTAGCTATGCACTATATTTTATGTCCTCTGATCTCTTTCACATCTTGTGTTTATATATATATGTATATATACGTATATATATATGTATATATAAATATACACAAATGTATATGTATATGTATGCATATATATGAGAGATCTCTTTTTATGTAGAGATATTTAATAAAAATTTGACAAATTCATATTCCCCCAGGCTAATTCAATAAATACCTTTAAACATTTTTTCAATAACTATTTTACATTCAAAATTGGACCTCAAAAAAGAAATGAAAAACAATTGTCAGATCAAGAAAAAAAGATTTGATTTTAATTACCTTGAGTCACCCAATTATTATTCCTGACCAAAAAAAAATCATATCTTAAAAGTTACTACTCAATGAATTAAATATAATTCGGTTTAAAACATGATTCAGAATGCCATAATTCAACTTAATAAATATATACTGATAGAGAAAAAATTAAAATATTGAGTTATGTTCATGAGGACATTCTGGGCAAGGATCATGATGTGTCATTAAAGAAGGTTTATGGAGGAAGTTAATCTTGAATGTGGTCACTAAATATGACCCAATATGATAAGGATAACTTTGTTTTTATAGAAAAAGAACTAGATTGCAACATTAAGCAACTGGTGAAATTAAGGCTTTAACTAATACATTTGAATGAAAGACTAAGAATAATTTTCAAGACACAAGATTATGGGCAAGCTTTAGAGGTCAGGATAGAAAGACAAAGGTATCCTGAACACAACAAGATTATCTCTTTGCATGCTGAAAATTCAACATGATGTTTGAAAGAATAATTTTAAGACTGTCACAAGCTAACTGAAGTTTCAACACTGTTTCTTTGAGCTATTTTAAATAACTGATGACATTGAAAATGATTCCTCACATCCAATTCTTCATTTGGAAGGGCATGTAAGTTCAGCTATGTGAGGTTAAGGAACCTGAAGAATTACAACTTTATCAAAAACAAAAGCAAAAACTTTTTGGAGATTTAGGCTAAAAGATTTTCCAGTATCTGGATTACTTACACCCCCCAGGAATAAATAGGCCTAACTTATTTGGGCTAAGGTGCAACTTAGTTCTTAACCAGGGGTGAATTTATGGGTTGGTTCATTTGAGGAAAGAGTCATATGCATATAATGATAATCCTTTATAATAGGATAAAATAAAATGAAGTGAAGGTTAGGGTTAACATGTGAGTTTCGGTCATCATGCGTGGGGTAAAAAAATCATACACGGAGGAGAAAGGGACTTCGTTTTAAAGTTTGGCTTCACAGAAGGAGCAAAATTCTCAGTTGAGTGAAAATTTAGGAAAGAGAACTGCATAGAGAAGTAGAATGGCAAAATTATTTAGTGAATTACAATTTTAGCAGATAGGGTTTTAGGTTGAAACTTAGCCTTTATACTTTAGTTGGTTTGAGCCAGTGTCTCCATGATGTCCTTAGAAAGACAAAGGTATTCGAGAGATCATCCTCAACTGGATCTCAAAAGTTAAGAATTTTTTTTTAATAAAAACCTTTATAGTAAGTGTGAGTAGGAAATAGAAGAGTGAAGGAAGACCTCTGCTTCCCATAGCAGTAGAATGTGTCCATCATATGTCATTAGTTTTAAAATATTTCATGATCATCTTCAAAACTTATTTTTCTAGTTTATGAGTCTGTCCTGATTTTATTTATTTTCTTTTTCCATTCCAAAAAAAAAATTACTTTCCTGTTTGAATAAGTAATTCTCTTTCATACTTTTGTGTCCTGACTTGTTTTCCCCATAGTAATTATCTTCAAAACAAAACAAAACATCCTTTTATTCTATTTCCCATCCTGCCATCTTCTGTTGATTTTTAACCCTAAGGAATGGGTTAAAATTATAATGATGAAGACAGTACAACCTGTAAATGAAAAAATAATTTTATGTGAGAAATGTCATAAAGGGAGACCACATATGTGGGTTCATTAATATAGAAGGGAAGGAAACAAGGTAACAGGCCTCTATTAAGCATTTATTACATGCCAGGCATTAAAATAATCCATGATCTTAAGGAGTTTACAATCTAATGGTGGAAAACAATACACAAAAGGAAGCTTAAAAAGTGAGAATGAGGTGAGAGAAGAAAATATGCAGTGATGGTACATGATTTTGAAATCCAAAAGAGCAGGAAAGGAGTCCAGAAGGATTGAAGGTAGTTGCCCTTGGCTCCCTTCACAAAATGGAGGCTCCAGAATAACGTCTTTAATGGGAGAAGGAGGGTGGGCTTGCAGAGGGATATTCCATTGTGAGTAGACTGCAGAGTTCTTGTGTGTTCCAGGGCAAGGAGGTCCCAGGTGCTCATGGAAGATCCAGGGTAAGATACAAGTAGAGGCATGAATTTGAATACCAGGTCAGGAACAGGGCAAAGAGGAAAATGGCTCATATGGAGAATTTGTACATGAGGAAGCTGTAGCCATTGATACAAATGAGTAAGTTCTTTGTAACTTCTATTCTTAGAGATTAGTCAAGAGCACTGAGAGTTTAAGTGACTTGCCCATAGTCATACAACAAATAAATATCTGAAGATAACAGACAGTCCTGAAAGTCATTGGTGAGTTAGGGGGATGTCTACTCCAACCATGTGAAGATTTGCCTGGTGGAGTGGATGGGTGAGAGCAATTTGTTTCAGTGACCATGAAAATGGCTAAAGGAGGCACTGTGGAGCTCTTAAGCTTAGTCAAACATCAGACACCAAGGTCATCTACTGCATCATTGGCCAGCAGCTTGACTTTTGCCTTGCCACTGGACTTTGATGACTCTAAAAGAGAAATTGAGACTGACAACCTTGTGCAACTCTGCCTCACTTAAAGCCAATTCACATTCAAGTCACAAAATCACTTGTGATATCATTGTTCTTCTTTGAAAACAAAGGATCAAAGAAAACAAGTATTCAAGGTAAGACTTGAACTCAGGTCCTTTTAGCCAATTCTTATTCCATTACTCCATGATGCTTTTTCTATGGGCTTAAGACTATGGATTAAAAGCTAGAAAAGACCCTAGAGACCAAGGAGAGAAAAGAGTGGTGGGTTTTTTTGTTTGTTTGCTTTGCTTTACCAGAAAAAAATATTGCTATGATAATTTAAATTTGTACATGACCCAAAGTCTACCATCTTAAAATTCTGACATGGCCTAGATAAAGCTAAGTAGCAGCTCCAAAATAAGTTTAATAAATCATTGCCTGTTTTCATTTTTAGCTTTAATTTTGTTTTTGTAAGAATTGGTAGGTGGAATTTTTTTTTATTTCAGGTGATTAGAGATAGGAAAATTAGCCTGCAAGAGAAGCTTGGCAACAGCATAAAATGTGGGTGGTAAGGAGAATCATGCCAGTGTTTCAGTCTTTGATAAAGGTTTGGAGACAAAAGATATTTTTAAGGAGATCCATTTGATCTGTTAATGGCAAATGTTCACAATTCCTGCATCACCCTTTCACCCCCAGAGATATTGTACAGTAAGTCAGGTGATTACCTGGCAACAATGTCCACCTTTACAAAAATGAAACAACAAATAACAAACTACAAGAACAAAGGAAGAAAGGTAATAACAATATTTCTTTTTTAATTTGAATCACGATCCTTTCACATTACAGTGCTGAGTTATGTTAAGGGCCTCTTCTTCCTTCTAAGTTTTTAGAAAGTCAATTTCAACCCTGAGGCATTGAGCTAAGATGATGCCATAAAGGCATGTTCTTCTCCTCCGAGGCATTTGTCTCATGATTCTATTTCGAGGGCTGTTATGTGCCAGAGGTTTAGTGAGAGTGGTCATTCCAGTGGTTAGGCACCAGCTGCACCTTCTGGTGAGTGAGTACAGGGTGCCAGGTGTTATCAGGCAACCGACACGGAATGATTGATTAGGAGAATACAGGAGCAGGATGGAGTATGTTGCTAATGTTAGCATAGAGAGTGCAAGAGTGGAGCAGAACACTATTTGACTATTGTAATATTTCCTATTTCAAGGGATTTGCCAACCAAGGACTGTTTTATTTATCTATTCTTTGCCCTTATTCCCCAACCTTTTAGGCAAAGGTCAGGAAAAAGCAAATTTCTGAACTGCAGGTTGGGCAAAACCTACTACAAGAGTATCACATTGAAGGAAGGCTACAACTAACGGTGGCAACTCCATTCACATGGAACATTCCAAGGCAGTATTTATTCAAAATGTAAATGTGTTCTCCATTTTCATTTTAACTGTTGACAGGAAAAAGATTGATAACATTAACCCACTTTAAGAATGACATGTGTAGGCTTAGAAATTATGATCCACATTCTTAGTTTAATAAGCTTTTAGAAACACTGAAATATAAAATAATTCAGTGTGATTATATTAACAGTTCAACCTGACTCAAATCTAGGCTTGCTAGATAAAGAATTGACCTCTCTATTTCTAGAAAAGATGTGCTATTAACTTCTGGGATATTATTTGATGCATAATTATGGATCCAATTTTTAATATAGAATTAGAAATTTTGCTGCTCCAAATATAAGTATACCTATTTCCTTGTTTGTGATACTAAAGATTATATGTCCATCTAAGTTTCTATCAAGTAAATGTTTGTATTTATGGAATAGCATGTTGAGACAATAACAGCATACTGACAACGAAAATGCCAGTCAAAGTTTGTTTAGTTTACAGGGAGATAGATACATTTACCTAAAAGACAATTTTATGAAGAACTCACACAAGGCAAACACTCACATGGAGGTCAGAAGAAGCAGTAAAGGGCATTCTCCAGGTCTTGCTGAAGAATTTTAGTATTGATTATGAGATATAGGAGACTCAGGCATAAGACCACCAGGCACGGCATGCCCATATCAAAGAAGGCCCTGTGCTCTATGAACAAAGCAGAATTTCAATATCTCAAAAGAAACATGAGATAAGCAAATTTAGACATCTCTGCTCCAAATGTTCATAAGGTTGAGTTGTGCTTGATCTGTAGTAGAGTCTTTTGAGCTCATATTGATCTAATCAGCCATAGTTGAATACACTGTACTTTGACCCCAGCATCATGATGTCATTGGTCTTTTTCAAGGATGAAAGATGATAACAACAGGGAGATAGATTAGACTTCCTCTGTTAAAAGAAGGAAGCCCCTTTTAAGGAAATTCCACATGCTAATACAGGATGGCCCCTTCCCTGCAATTTATAATCTTAAAGAGCTGCCTTGAGCACTGAGAAAGTGAGATCTGTCCAGGGTTACGCTAATAATAAGTTTCAAACTCAGAACTTGAACAAATCTTCCAGGATCCAAGGCCAGCTCACTATACGGCATGTCAAGCTGCCTTGGTAATTAGCTTATAAAGTAAATTTTTTTATTGTTATAATTTTTGTAGTAATAAAGATATATTTACTCTATAAAATGAGACAACTTTCAGGGGAATTATTGTCTCCTATTTAGTACTTGGGTACTTTTGGCCACTTAACTTCAACTCTCTGGGACACTGTTTCCTCATCAGTAAAATAAGTAGGGGGGGATTTAGATTAGATGATTTCCAGATATTTTTGTAGATCTTAACTTTGTTGTCTATTGTCTTATGATTCAAATATAAAGTTCTTATTTAAAATATTCTCATACTAATTTTGATGTGATAAAGTTTGCGTGCTTTATTTGAGATAGAGGAAATAAAGGAGGGGTGAAAAGACAAGCAAAAAGTATTCTTTATATTATTGAAATAATTTTGAATTCTATTTTCTCACCTAGAAATCCATCAGTGAGAAAAAGTTAAGACATGATCCTGAGAAGGAAAAGGAATGAATTAAATGACAGTACTGTTTTCACCTTTCACTGATGGATTATCACTAGATCTGAAACAGATATTTGAATGTTATTTAACCCATAAATGCTCACAGCTCCAGATGTTCAAGACAATCATTTCCATATTCCCTTTCCTGTTCTTTTTATTGTATTTGTTTTGATAGAACCCTAGAATTGCAGCCAATTCTTCATGAGTAGCCTCATTTTCCAGTATGCCTTAAGACATCTGCAGCAACATGAATTTATAAAGCATCTGTTGTTCATAAATCACTCTGCTGAACTCTGAAGGACACAAAAGAAACATGGGATTAAGTTCTACTCTCCAGGATCTTAACTGTATAATTAAGGAGGCAAGATATTAGCATAGGATATAGTTAATTAACAATATCATATATAAGATAAATATATGTATATGTATAAAATATATCTATGTCTTTCTATCCATACTAAAATGAGTGGTTCAGAAAAAGTGGAAACAGTTCAGAGAGAAGGAATACAGGTACAACAGATAGCTGGATTCCGAAATTGCTTGAATGACCTGATACAAAGAGTAGTGATTAATGGACCTAGATAGGACCTCTCTATTAGAGTGTTTGAGGGAGCTACCCTTGGATATATTCTGTTCAACATGCTATAAATTACCTGGATGAAGGCATAGAAGGCATGATGATGAACTTCATCCAGACAGCACTATAGGCAAAAAGTTGGATGAGAGAATATGATATGGATGAGAGATCATGAAAGATTGAAATGAGAGACTATATTCAATAAAATAAAACTTAATAACAAAACAACACTTATGAAAGATAAAAATTATCAGACAGCTGTAGACTCTTTGTGTAATCAAATTTTCCAATGGTCTAAGCATTCATTCTCTCCCCACAAAATTAAGCTTTCGTCTGGATTCCTCCATCTCTCATAGTTCTCTCCTCTTCTTTTAGTTCTGTTCCTCAAATGCTATGTGTTTTTTTTCTAATATAGTCTCTAACCTTATAGAAAACTTCTTTTTCTACAGGTGGATAGCATTTTGCATTTTGAGTCTTTTGGAATTGTCATAGGTCATTGTACTGATTAGGATAGCCAAGTCTTTCACAACTGATTATCATTACAATATTGTTTTCAATGTGTACAGTGTTTTCCTGGTCCTGCTCACTTCGCTTTGTATCAGTTCATATGTCTTCTCAGCTTTTTTTCCCCTGAAAGCATCACCTTCATCATTTCTTATCACACAATAACATTATTCCATCACAATCATATATCATAATTAGTTCACCCATTCCCCAATGGATGGACATCCCCTCAATTTCCAATTCTTTGATAAAGGGTTGGTCAAATAATGAAAGTAATAGTAGTATTTCATAAAGTGTGGCAATGTTGCAAAAATCAAAACGGAAGATATTTTCTATCTGGAGAAGACACTATTTACATGAGCCAATTATGACTCCAAAATTGTGCTTTATATCAACTGCTATTCCTACTTAGCTTTTCTAATTCTGAACCCATATTTTTTTTCTGACATTTTATATAAAATTTAGTGGGTTTTTTTGTTTTATTTTCTATAAAAGAACTTTAGCAGCACAGACCCTGTTGATGTCACGGCTGGATTAAAATAAGGGTTATGATTGACATTCATATGTATGGGTCATTTTACAATTCTGGCTTATGTAAGTAGGAAACTGCCTACTTTTACCTACGTTCGCAATAGTATTTCTATCAATACTGACAGCTAGCACCAGCTACCCAGTATTGCCAGTTCAATCAAACCAATAATGTTATTTTCCAGTTGACAAGTCATTTTCTTGTTAATGTGATCCTGTGAAGACACAGAATCCTAATGAGAGGAAATAATATTTATATAGTATATCAATTTTGCATATGTAAGTATAATTTGTGATGCAGCCAAAGAAATATTGGATATGGATAAATGCCATTTTGCTTCATATCTATCAATCTGTGTGTGTTATGTGATATATATATATATATATATATATATATATATATATATGATATCACATACATCTATATTTATATATCTATGTTTATGGAAGTGCATATTTGTATATGTGATTCTATCTATGGATATATATCTATATACATACATGTACATATATGTGTGTGTGTGTATATATATATATATATGTGCATGTGTGTGTTATATGTACACACAAAAATACAGACAGATAGATATTCATTATTTGCGTGGAGTGAATAAAATATTTAAACACTACTACCTGCTCACCAAAAGCAATTGTTCTGTAAAACAACCAATTTGATACCTCTTTCAAGGACTCTTAATAAAATTAGTTATGTAAAGTCTAATTATTCCAGGATATATGAAGAACCATGTCTACTTCAAATCACTACAAAAATATCTGTGATAATTGCTGCATTGGTAAACTTTTTTTTGTAACATTCTTAATAAAATAATATGATATCTAAACAGCAAAAAAAAAAGTATACACAAAGGCTAAATTGTGTTCCTCAGTTGACAACACATTTTAACCACATCTCTACCCAATAGCTATTGCTTAAAATTTAGGATTCGAAAATACCAACCAAAAAGAGATATCCAAATGCATTAGAGTACAAAAAGTATGTGACTCAATTTACCAGAATGAACCTTAAGCTGATTCAAAAACAATGAAATTGATGGGAATATATGGAGTAGATGTAGTCTATGTAAAAATCCTCAAGAAGAAATAAGTAATTTGGAAGCAGGTAACTTCATCCATGAAACAAGAACAATACAGAAGTTTTAATTTCTGCTTAATTAATGCTCCTAAATTACACATTACTCACACACACACACAGTCATATCTAGGTATTTCTATTGTCTCTATATGTTTATATAGCAATCTGTACATATCTATCATCTCTACATCTATTCCCATATCCATATCTGTTTCTATTTCTATCTGTTATCTTTATATCTATGTTTATATCCACAACCACATCTACATCTATCTTCCATCTTACCTGTTGACCACATGGAAGCCAAATCAAAAAACTTCCTAGAAGGTCCCTCCTGACAAAGTGACCCATAATTCTTACTAAAGATTGTCTATGAGGCTAAATAATACAATTCAATGACTAGCTCTAAACTGCTCTTATCGGTGAGATGGCTGACCTGCACAGGTAGAAGCAGCTTCATCATTGATAAGTCAGATTCTGTCTGGCAAGGAAACTATTCCAGGTATAAATAAGACATAAATAAGTCCTTTAGAGTAAGTACACACTAGCCATTTCAGGACACTAAAGGATAAATTAATCTAAGAAATCAAACCCATTTAACCTATGCACTGTCAAAATCTGAACCAATATATATGTAGTAAAAATAAATTGAATCAAAATAGACTGGATTACCAAGGATGGATTTAAATATTTCCTTGTTGTACTGACTGACTTCCCTTTTGTCTAAAATCTGGCTTTTGATTTTAACTGAAAATAGATTATTCGAGAAAAAGGTAACCCCCAAAGACTAGGGAAGACTGAGGCAAGACACCAATCCAAATGACATATTTATGATTGAGGAAGTCTTCATCATCAGACCTCTGGGGAGGGGGTGGACAGTAAAGGAACGTCGTCATCAGGGAATTAGATCCTAGGTTATTAGCATGTTTATTCCACCTTAACAACACAAACTCCTAAGGAGAAAAAATTATTGCTTTCTCTTCTCTTTTTTTTCCCAAGTCCTCTACACTCATTCACTTCTTAGTCTTTTTAATGTAATTTCCAATCTTAATTATCACCTGAAATTGCTGTTTTCCAAAGTAACCACTCAGCAAATCTAATGGCCTTTTTTTTTCATTCTTCATCATCTTTCATTTCTGCAGCATTCACTGTTGTAGGCCAAATTCTCCTCCTTGGTAGGCTTGCCTCACTGGGTTTTAGTGACATTGACAGCTTTTGATTCTCCTTCTATCAGTCTGACCACTCCTCAGGCTTCTTTGCTAGATGATCATATATATAACACCTTAACTGTGGGTATACAGTGAGACTCTGTCCTAGACTTTCTTTTATTTTTCTTAGCATACACTGCTGCTACATTCTTTTACTGTTGTTCTCCCTTACTGAATAATTACCATCTCAAGGCAGAGTACTCCCAGCTCTATACAGCTTTATTTTCTCTCCTGAATTCTAGCTATGTATCACCTTGGAAACATACACTAGGCAACACCATTTTAACCAAACAGACCTCTCTTCTTTCTGTCGAAGGCATTACCTTTTTTGTCACCCAAATTTCAAGTGAAGAGCCATAACTATTTATTATTTCAGATGTATCTTTGAGGTCCAGTACTACTTCTTTTTTGTCTCTGTATTTTTTAAACACTAGGACAGCTAGGTGACACAGTGGATTGAGGTCCAGCTCTGTAGTCTAGAGGACCTGAGTTCAAATTTGACTTCAAACATTTACTAGCTGTGTGACACTGGGCAAGTCACTTAATCCTGTTTGCATCAGTTTCCTGCTATAACTTAGCTTCATCATTGATAAGTCAGATTGACTTATCACAGATGACTCAGCAACAGCAAATCTTTAAGCACTAACACATTACCTTTTGCATACCAATGCTTCATGTTTTGCATTTGGAATAGTCTCCAATTGTTCTTCCAGACCCAAATGTTTTCCCTCTTTAAGCTATCCTCTACACAAATATGTGTGGAGTGCTTATCCCTAGGTGTAGGTGTGACCCTTTCATTCCTGTATGCCTTCTAGGTTAATACATTAATTCTTCTCTTTGGTGTTTACAACCCTTCACTTCTTGGTTCCAACCAATCTTGGAAGTAATATGTATTCACACATCCTGTGGTCAATACAAAGGAGCCTTCTTGCTGCTCCTCACATAGGAGATTCAATCTCCTATCTCTAGTACTGCACAGGCTGTTCACCACAACTGGACATGCCTCCACTCCTCAAAAGCCTGAGGCATCTTGAAAACTCAGTCTAAATGCCACTTTCTATATGAATATTTTCTTCATACTGCAGACTACTAAGTCCTTCCTACCCCTAGATTACCCTAAGTTTCTGATTGACCTACTTTAAACTTCCTCTTCTGTACAATTGATTTAATATTAGCTTTATGTATCTTAGTCCAGTCCCCCCCTTTTTTTTTTCTCTTTTCTGTGGTTCAAGCTTAGAAATTACAATTGATTGACAGAAATAATGTCAAACGAAAGTGATGCCAAGTAGTAGGAGTAACCCTATAACTCAAAATATGAGGCCTGTTCTCATCATACTTAGTTCTGACCTCTAAGACTACGCTATTCTATTTCTGGTTTTATGAGACTCCCAACATCATTCTGGTTGCCAGCTATCCTTAGGAACCCTAAACCTTGCACTCCAGCCTTTCTTTGCAGTGGCCTGCTGTCCATGGAGGCACCAGCATCTGACAGTTTATCTGCTTGTGAATTGTGTTTATGCTTTTTCGATTTGGTGTTTCAGATGTCTTGTACTCTCATTACTCATTCTTTGCTCTACACCCTTCAACTGATGAACAGATACCAGAGGATTAGTGTCTTAATTTTAACTTAGCCCCCTCAAACTGAGAAATACAGGCCCTGATGGGGCTGGATACTGAACTTGGGTAATACACAGGGGGAAAAATGGGCCTCAAGTTCTATTTCATGTTCTGTCTAGCCTAAAATTTTGTTCCCCTTTAGTTTTAGAATTGTATATACACACGTATATACATACACATGTACATATACAAATATGAACACATGTACATGTATGCACACATATATACATACTTATATACATATATGCATACAAACACATAGACTCATATGTGCATACATATTCAGCCCTAACCAATTTCTTCATCCTTAGCATCCTTCTTTTCTTTGTGTGCTTGAAGAAAATTAGCCACTTCTTGGGTGAGGAAAGAAGGTGGTAAGGGAGGGATTGGTTGTCATCACTGCTAAGGTTCAGTGTCACAAATCTAAAGGGTTGCTTGGGCTTACTCTAGTGGAGAAGTCTGGGGGCAGGAATGCTGAATGAGATTTAAAAGAACTGAATTTCTTCTGGAACACGTTATTTCTAAAGGATTTTAAACTTGCATGTGGTATAGAGCACTCTGTCTTCTTATTTTGTTGACAGAGCTATACTTACTTTTTATCTAGCACATAATTATTTTCTTTTCAACAGAGGCAGTTAAATGGTATGGTGAATAGAGCTCTGAGTCTGGAGGGTAGAAGACCTGAGTTCAAATCAATCTTCCGACACTGTGTGACTCTGGGCAAATCGCTTAACCTCTGTTTGCCTCAGTTTTCTCAATTATAAAATGGGGATAATGATAGTGCTTACCTCCCATGGATGATGTGAAAATCAAATGACATATCTTTAAAATGCTTAGCACACTGTCTGACATTTAGTAATCGTTTTGAGGTTATAAAGATGAAGAGATTTATTTTTCAATCTGTTTTCATGACTTTTTGTGACCCCATGTGGAGTTTTCTTGGCAAAGATAACGGAGTGGTTTGCCATTTCCTTCTCCAGCATATTTTATAAATGAGGAAATGGAGGCAAATAGGGTTAAGTGACTTGTCCAGGGTCACACAGACAGTAAGAGTCTGAGGGCATATTTGAACTCTGGAAGGTTGTACTTTCTGATTCCAGGCCCAGTGTTCTATGGACTGTACCACTTATCCACTGAACCCCCTAACTGCTGCAAGAGGTTTGTAGAAAAGTATTCTTCCAGCTTGCTGGTTAGGTAAAACTTTGTATTTAGAAGCATCTCTTCTATCCATTTTCATTCATCTTAGTGAGAAGAATAATCAGTGTACTCAGCTCTCCGCCAGTGTCTTTGGAGAGGAAAAAGAAGGAAAATGATACGTCTGTCCTAAGAGAGTTTACTGTTTAGTTGAGGACATAGGCTTGCACATTTGAAACAACTGGAGAACAGAAGCAATGGAATGTTAATATATGCTGTATACATTGTGCAGCAAAGTAAGGGAGGCATCAGCATCCAGTCAAGTTAGTTGAGGAAAACAAATGCAAAGAAAAGTCAAGACATAGCTGATAAATAACTAGTTATCCAAGAAATAGGTTTATTTTACTTCCCTGCAAAATGTGTGTGGTGCTGTCAACACTCAATTTTTCAAGGGCTAATTATCCAGGGCCAATGTGGGTTTTTTTCATCTCTTCTGCTTAACCTTTTGGTCATTTCACTGCTCATTTCACTGCTCATTTGCACAGTCACTAGAGAATAAACAGAGGAAAGAATAGGTCATTTTTGTTGGTAGGTTTCTGAGGGTTTTTTTCCAGTTCAATTTAAAGAGTTGATGAAGGAACAGGGAGAAAAAAGCAACTAAAAGGAGGGTTTTGGATTATTTGTGGAAGAAAGCATTTGTACAAATTTTTAACATAAATTTTATTATTCTTGTGAACATTAATTTCTGCATTGCCTTTGTCAATGAGAAATAATGGTACATAGTGGATCGAGAATTTCCTTGGAATGAGGAAGACATGGATTTAAATTCTTCTCCCAACATATGCTGACCTTGACATTTACTGACCAGTGAAATCATTTAACCTCTCCTTGCTACATTCTAAGTCAAATTAAACAGAAGTTGCTGAAGGTAATTTCAACACTGGGAATTCCCTAAAATAATGAAATCATAGCACTGAAACAATCAATGTAGCAGAATCTATACAGAACTGTTATCTCTTTCTCAAGCTCTCTCTTGGAGAAGAAAATGGCAAATCATGCCAGCATCTTTGCCAAGACAATCCTCCGAATGGGTGACAGAGTTGGGTGTGACTGAAACAACTAAGCAGCAACAATCTCTTCTCTCTCTCTCTCTCTCTCTCTCTCTCTCTCTCTCTCTTCTCTCTCTCTCCCCATATATTGAAATAGATAGACATAGATTTATATATATATATATATATATATATGTATATGTATATATATATACATATATATATGTATGTATATATATATGTGTATATATATATATATACATATATATATATGTATATATATATATATGTAAATGTGTTAGTTTTGGTATGTAATGTATGGTTTTCCCAAATATCTGTACTATATATTATTTTAAATCATAATATCTGTATGGTATATGAGGTGTATTATGCTATTTTCTGAGAATGCTAAGGCAATTACCTGACTGAAAGTTACTTGACTGAAATCTAAAATCTTCCAAAAATTATCATAGTAGGATTGTTGCTTTCATATGGGAGTGGCCCATTGACAATAATTAATTGTCCAATAAATTTCAATATATGTGTGTTTCAATGCATATATGAATGTTAGAATGTAAGCACCTTATGTATGTAGGGATTATTTTGTTCATTATGTTTGTATCTCCAGCATGTAGCACAGTACTTACCACATGGAAGACATTTAATATTTGTTGATTTTCTATGTATATGCATGCTTTACACACACACATATGTGTGTGTGTGTATGTACAGATGTATATGATTTATATATGTACATGTATGTATATGTGTATGTCCACTTTCCTATCCACATAGCTAAATGAAACAATGGTCCTGGTGCTTCTTACCCTACCTCAGTGACAAACTGAAGCAATTAAACAAAAGCCTAGAAGCATGCTGTGTGCTGTAGAAATAATTGCAAGATAATACATAGCACTATGACAAAATACAAAATTTTAAAGAATAGCTAATGAAATAGATTCACCTGCTTCCTAGAAACATAGAACAAAATCATTATGGTCCACTTCCTAAGACAAATGACAATGCTACAAATGGGATTCTCTATCTGAGATGATTTTCAAATAATATTGAGATGCAATTGGAAATTTTTTCAATGTGGTATGTAAAACAATTTGCAAATTGCAATGAAGAGCCATATGTATACATATTCACTCATAGCAGACCAAAAGTAAATTTGGATAAGTCAGATTTTCTGATCACCTTTGTATTATCCATAAAGTTTGTTTGTATTTGTTTGCATGTTATCTCCCCTATTAAATTAGAAGGTCCTTGTTACATCTTTTTGTATCCCTAGTATTTAGTGCCTGGAACATAGCAGACACTTTATAAATATTGATTGGTTGATTGATCATTAAACAGATAGTTTACTTGCATGCTACTCCTCTCCTAATAAATAATCATGTAGCTGGCTGGTTTCAGCATTTTTAAAACGGTCTTTTGCCTCAGGCTTAAGGCAGAAAATATTTCTTAAACATGTTATAATTTTTTCCTCCTGAACCCTTGAAAACACATTTGAATGCCATAATAGTTTTGAAAGGATATATATGCATCCATATATATCCACATGTAAAATATGGAAATATATCTACTTAAAATTGTGTGTATTATTGTAAATACACATACATGTAGATGCACTAACGTATGCATCCACATACATATCTCAATGTATTATTGACTTTATCTTCTAGCTCTAAATCTATGATTCTAGGAATTTAAACCTCCATCTGACTCCACAAATCAAACATTACTTCCCTTGCCTCCACTTCCCTATAAGTGCTATCTCCCCTATTAAAATTTAAGCTTTTTGAGGTAAAATATAACCTTATTAATGTATTTGTATCTCCAACACTTAGCATAATGACTGAAAAAGAAACACTTGATAAATGCTTTTTTTTCCCATCCATTCATTATGCCTTAGTCTTAGAATGAATGATCAAAAAGCATCTATAGTCTAACTGGTGCCGGGAGCGCCTGCGTCCCCGGCTGTGGTCTGATGCCCGGCAGAGTATGAAGAGAGAAAGAATCACAGGCCAGGTGAGAGCAGTGAAGAACAAACTCTGTTTATTGATCTGAGGGCTCAGGCTTATATAGTATTGGATCAAACAATAGTAACATTATTATTCATGAAAAGTACAAATCTAATTAAGTGATTTCCTTACTTCCTTGTACCTTGTCTGCTACATTCTTTTCTGTGTCCTGTCCTGTACCCGATCTGTTTCCTCCCTTCCTGCATCCTGTTCTCAAGAGATGGAACAGGGGGGTGGTGAGCCGACATCCTGAGTTTCACAGCTGTCAGTCTTAGTACAAGCTGCAGGTAAGACCCGGGCTGGCCTAAGCCCTCCAACTCCCCAAAACCGGCCCTCTACAAACTGGGACCTACAATAGCCAATACTTTCCCCAAGGATCTGAATAACAATTCTCTCCTGACTGAGGGACTATTGTGGGCAAGTCTGGAACAGAGCAAATAGATTTCACTTCATTTTTGGAAAAAAATAAGTAAATTAAACACAACAACAGAAATAGTATACTTTAGTGATATAATCTTCCCAACACTTTCTCTATATAAACAGTGCAGAAGAACATTCATTCTATGAAATAGCATCATTAAGTTGAAGCCAGGTCCTTAGAAATAATAACCAGAAAAAGACAGAAGGCATCTACTGGTACTAATAATAGAGGTAAGTGATTCATCTCTATCTGACTTTCCTGTTATGAAGAATCGTCCTTGCCCCTTATTGTAGTTTTACTGTGGGTATAGCACAATCAGCTGTGGTCAGACTCACAGTACACATTCCCCAAATGTTCAATGGAGATTCAAAGGTGGCTGGTATCCTGTGCAGTTGTGTGACATCTGTAGCCAAGGTTTTAACATCATTCTCTTCTTGGTATCATAATGGTCTTTTTGATTTGCCAACAACTATAATCATGCTCCAGACATTGTAATGAGATCATAAAAATGCCAGATCAGAGATAGCTGTTTGTTCATTCAAATGTTTGTGCAAATCTGCTATCATTATGAAACCATGGCCAAAGTCAAAACCAAAATAAATAAATAAACAAATCAGCAAATAAATAAATAAATAATGGAAAAATATAAAAAGAAAACTTTATTGTCCTTGTTCAGACAGCCAATCATCTACCATGTATCATATTCTTAAGTGCATTTATATACTTTACAAGTACATTGGGAAAACAACCATACCCTGTTTTGCTTTTAAAAATCTATCCATTTTACTGCTATTTCAAGCATAGCACAATGTGAAAATATTCATTGAGGGACTTAACTTTTGCAATTAATTTTCTCAGTTCACATATACTGTTATGCATGAGACAATTGAAAATTGAGATAGGAACTAACATTTAGAAATGAAAGATCTTTCTAGAATCTTATAATTAATTTCAATGCAATTGCCATATGGACAAATATTGATTTCCCCCCCAAGATTGGGACCATTAGCATTCAAAGAGCTATCAATATTTGTGTTTTCTTCAATAACATTTTAGAGCCCTTACCTGAATTTTAAAACACATGCTTTCTATTAAAAATGTCAAATCTGTAATTTTATTTTCTTTATGGAGCAAAATTCTCTTAAATTCACAGTGAAGCTTTCCATTGGATATTTATTTTCTTTCTCTGATGCCAATGACTCTAAAGTTGATTTTAAAATAAAATACACCATGGATCATAGAAATTTGAGAAAAATAGTGTGCATTGCAGACAGTTTTTTTTTTCTTTTGTTCTTTCACGCCTTATTTTTTAAATAGAGGATGTTAAATGAATATATATGTTCCAGGCTATTTTGAAGACAACCTTGTATGAGTGCTGCCTTCTCATGTGTCCTAAGATTTTCTAAAAGTCTTGGTCCTTAGAGATTTCAACTTCATGAATTAATATTAGTGTTAATGAGCTGCATAAAAACAACCAAATCTAATTTGATGCTGCATATATAAATACAACTTTAGTCTTTCTTTACATAGTGGCAAGTAAAAGGGAAATTTGGCAACTATCTCTTTCATTTCATCTGTGCAGACAATCAAATCAGATGATTCAGGGCTAAAAGAAATAGAGTTGGATGATTATCAGTATTTTATAGAATATGATATTTAAGCACTGCCATACTATGAATATAATAACATTTTTATATGAATAACAACTCATATTTCTAGAGCACTTTAAGTTACATGAAATGGTTTTCTTAAAAGAACCCTGTGAGGTAGTTAGCACAAAAATGATTATTCCTATTTTATAGTTAAGGAATGTACAGTTCCAAGATTGAAATCACTTGCACATGGTCTCACAGAAAGTATTGTGCTGGGATTTGAACCCAGGTCTTCTCGCTGAAGGTCATGAATATTCAACAAATTCCCAATGGAGCATATATTTCTTAATAAAGTGCCCTTTATACCTCACCTTATATGTGAGTGCTCTCCAAAGAACTTGCAGACAAATTGAGTCTTGATTCTTACAACACTATAGGAGTAGAAAGGGCAAGTATTGTTATGTCTATTTCACAAAGGAGGAAATTCAGGCATAGAGAGATTAAATGACTTGCTCAAGATTGCACATTTAGTTAGTATTGAAGCTAAGACCAAAATCTAGGTCTCTGACTCCTAGTCTGCTGTATAGATAAATTGAGGCTTTTGTTATTAAGTTGTTTTTCAGTCAAGTCTGAATCTCCATGACCCCTTTTGGTGTTTTCTTGGCAAAGATACCAACATGGTTTGCCACTTTCTTCTCCAGTTGATTTTATACATGAGGAACTGAGGCAAACATGGTTAAGTGACTTGCCCGAGATCATGTAGCTAGTAAGTGTGATCTTCCTTCACTTAGGAAAATGAGTCTTTCAGACTCCAGGGCTGGCACTCTATAGACTGCACCACTTAGCTGCCCCTAAGTTGAAGTAGGCAGGCTGTAGGTGGGGTATTTAGTCAGTCTGTTGAACCAGCTAGGTTGCTCAGCAAATAGAATGCTAGTCTTGGAGTTATGAAGTCCTAAGTTCAAATCTGGACTTAGACAATTCCTAGATTTCTGACCTGGGCAAGTCACTTAGTTTCTAACTAACTTAGTTTCTCCATCTAGAAAATGGGAAAAGTAACACTGCCTATAAATAGGAAAAGTCCAGAATCCTATGGGCAGAAAATGGACAGCTGTTGGGAAGGCTCTAGCACTGTAGGATCCACCTTTTTTTAAGACAGGGACATAGGAATTCATTTTGGCTCTCTGCGTGTTAAGACCACAACAAAAAAGGCAATAAAAAAGAGTGCAAACACGCCACACAATGAGTTCTTAAATTAGTCTTCCAAAGGTTCTTTTTTAAATTTATTGTTTGGAGTTTGGGAAACATTGTCACATTGATGCAATGTTGGTTGTTTGGTTGTTGTCTGTTGCTCTTGAAGTGGAAAAAAAAAATGACACCACTATGTTAGAAGCAAGTTACAGTGTACCCGACTGTGGCTGATGAGACCAGTATGAGTGTGGAATGCTCTACTATGGATTGGGTACAGATAGGCCATGTGAACATTTGGGATGGATTCTCTAAATTTGTGTATCTCATGTTTCTTTTGAACCACTTCAATTCTGCTTTGATCATAAAGCACAGCACCTTCTTTGATGAGGGCATGCCATGCTGGGCAGTACTATCACCTCCCATGTCACACAATCAATTCCAAAGTTCTTCAGGCAGACCTTGAGAGTGTTCTTGTATCATTTCTTCTGACCATCATGTGAGCACTTGCCTTGTGCAATGTTATATGTATAGGAACTACCCTTTGTCTTTCTTTATATCCCTTCTCTCCCTACTTAGCGTAGTGAATGGCATATTGTAGGTGGTTATTATCAATTTTTTTTTGCTTGAATTGACACATACTGGTTAGGTTGTTAGGCCCTCTCATGAATACCTATTTAATTTAACTCCTAACGTGCCTGGTGTATCTATGAAACCCAACCATTATGTGTAACATGTTTTCTATAGGACAATCAATCCTCATTCCAAATTAAGAAGCAAGAAAAGAGTCTCTTAGTACCATCCGACCCTTCAAAATGGGATTCAAATTTCTTTGCAGCTCATCTTTTCTTCTACTGATCTAGCTGTGGGAATTCCCCAATAGCAGGCCATTTCTGGAAGCTCCTAGGTCATGAGTAAGGCTTGAACACAGCTTGGCTTCTGCTGTTGTTGGATAGAAGAACATAGATTATGTGTGGGGAGTGTGGAACAAGAATGGATTTTCCAGGATGATGGGCTTAAATATTGTGAGAGGCTAGGACATCTTGCTAATGTCAATTCTTAAGAACAGTTCTTATTGTCATTCTAGGATCAAGTCTTTTTTGTAGATTTTCTAAGGTTATCTTTATTATAAAAGGTAGAACAAGATGAAAATAAAAGTTTTATTCTTATACTGCCTCTCAAATTGATTATGAATGCATGGACTTTCAGAACTAGAGGGAAGTTTACCACAATCTAGTCCCTACCCTCATGTTACAGATGACCTTACTGGGCCTCAGAGAAGTAAAACGAATTGTCCAAGCTCACAAATCTGATTAGTAGCAGAGATGGGACAGAAACACATTTCTCTTGAATCTCAGTTCAGGTATTCTCTAAGGATTATAAAAGTTTTCTAATACATTTATAATTTTCCTAAGTTAGAGAACTAAAGATATGATTTAAAGGAAAAATAAAAGTTGTTTTTAGGGGGGTGGATTTTGAATTTGTCTTTGGTGGGGAGAGTAGGTTTTAGTCAAAATATATTTTCATCAGTATGAGGAACTTGTTCTCCCAATGCAGATCAGAAACTCCTTTGTAATTTGTAATTTTAGGGCTTTGTTCAGGGACACTAAGCAAAAGTAGTTTTCACATACTCGTACAGTCAGTATGTGTCAAAAACAGAACTTGAGCCTAGGTTCTCCAGTCTCCAAGCCAGCACGTAGATATCCACTATATTATACTAACTCTTAAATAAATGTTATGTGATACAAACTCAACATTCAAATTTCCAAATATAAAACCTTCTGAACATTCCTTCTCTAAATCTTTTATTTGAATAACTACTTGAATTTACAGAAAAAGATCTGACATTTCCAAAATTATACTTAGCTTCAGTGCTTTCTAAAGAAAAGTGTTCTAGAACACTTTTAGGAGACGAACACGTGGAAATGCTGGCACATTTCTTTGTCTATTTCTCATTTTTCTATAATAGAGAAATAGAAGTAATTATTAGCATAAAAACAAATATGCATCCAGTATCATTTCTGCATATTAATTTAGATTAAAGCAAACATTTGTTCAAGTCCAAACAATTCCAATATGTAGTATGAAATGTTTTTATGCTTTTTGCATCTAGCTAAGATAAGCATTCCTATAAAGCTGGGAGTTAGGGAGACATAGAAGAAAGATCAAGAGCACTAGCATCCTGAGGCCCACCAGACTGACCCTTTATGTATGTCTATGTTAGGAATAGATGTCCTAACCTAATTAAAGTAGTAAAATGTAAAGGAAGATTGGTTAATGATTATCATTTCTGTAGCCTGTGTTTGGACTAAATTTTATAAAGTATATTATTTATAGTAAGTTTTTTAAGTTCTTTGAATTGTTTTATTAAACCTTCATGTTAGCCTCCATATATTCTCTTAATCAGAGTTTGCAGGAATATGCAGTAATGTCACTTATTTCTCTCAAACTCAGTTTCCTTAGTTATAAGATGAAGATAATATCACCTACCTCCCAGTGTTGTTGCGATAATCAAATGAAATTATATTTGAAAAACATTTTATAAACTTTAAAGTAATATATAAATTGTATTATTGTCGTCATCATCATCATCATCATCATCATCATCATTCAAACATGCTATAGTTCATATTCATGCCTGATCATACTATTCATCATTCAGAAAGAAATACCTCTGTCCTGCACAAGTATTTTGGCAATCATAACAAGTGCAAATGATTTTTGACATAAACTAGAAGAGCTTTTGCTAGAAAACAAATATACATATACTAATTGATATAGAAATATTTTGAGATGGCAAAGCAATGTTACATAGTCATCTCAGAAAGATTTGTTTATACTTGTAATGAATTTAGTCCTAAGATATTTCAACATTGCTAGTGATGATTTTTCTTCATTTAAACAGCTGGTTGATCTGGAAAATAAAACTGAAAGTAACAGAGAACTTACATACATGGACTTAAAACCAATTTTCTCCTTTTTTTAAAAGAAAGAAAGAAAAATAACAGAAGCTGAAATTATTGAGATTATGGAGAATTAGATAACAATAGCAGGCAAGACCTGTTTCCATTGCCCAAAAAAGAGAAACTGAGAAACTAATCGTCTCTTTCACCATTGAAAGGAAAGCGTGTCACATTCTGCACAGCTCTTTGCTACATTTGGTACAGTAATCTCCATCAAGGGGCAAATTGGCTTTTCTTTTACAGACCATTACCAATCACAATCCAGCCAATGGCACTTGGATAAAATAGTTCTAAAACGATCTGAAGTTCAGATGCAATTTCTTATTGCATTTTACAAAGCAAAACTTTCTAAATTAAAAAATAAAAAGAAATAAAAATCCCTGCTTCCTTACTGTAGTGCCTAGTTCAGGTCTCTGACATCAATAAAATTGTTTGCAATGGGTTATATGATTTACGTATTAACATTGTAAAGCAATCATTTCAAATACTATGAAGCAAAGACATTGCCAAGATGCCATTTGGTGCAATGTCACATGCTAGTGGAAATGTTGACACGCATCTTCACGTATGACTGAATATATACATATATGTGTGCACACAGAAACATTTATGTATGCATTATTCCTTTCCTAATTATTTGAAAAAATGGTCTTCAGATGGTAATGCTAAAAGTCCCATTTCCCCATGATGAAGAATAACTGTGCTAGCATCATAGATTGACCATTTTTATCCAATGAGTCAGCTATTCAAAGAAGAAATAAATAGTTGCCTTGACTAACTGAAAGGAACACTAGTTTGGACAAAGATCCAAATGATAGTATAATCTGAGGAATAAAAACAAAAAGAAATTTATATTGAGTTGGCTTGAATGGAAATTTATCTTACATTCTGAAATCTTGACTTCCAAACACATTTTAAATGCCTAGAAAATAATTTCTTCACAGATTTTTCCCATTGCAAATTTACAGTCCTCAGCAATGCTATGAAACTGAATGGCGTAGTTCACTTACATTTCCAAATGTTTTAGAAAAAAGAAAAGATGTTTTTGACTTGTGATGTTTGCTGCAGAGCATGTTTTATTTTACCTTATCTAAAACAATTGTTTTATTATTTTGCCTTCCCTAATCATGATCAACATGAGCCTGACAGAATTCTATTTAGTACTGAAAAAGTCGTCTGACTTTTCCAGTTAAGAGATTCTATACTTTCTCTAATATACTGAAGACTTGTCCCCTGCCCCATTTAGTAGAACTATCTGCTGTTGCCCTGGGCATATACTCAGTCATCCTCTTCTCTACAGTATGTCTTCCTATCCATAAGGCTTTGTTAATTTGCCTTGAGAATAAATGAATACAGATAAAGGCAATTGCAACACAATAGGAAAAATTGACCCTGGGGACATTTAAGTAAAAAGTAGGCTATATGTACAGAGGGGGAATGGAAATAAGTAAGTGGCTGGCAATAAGTGGAAAGACAACAGACAAAGAAGAAATTCAGGGGCTTATGATGTATCTGCAGCTGTCTGAGTAAAAGTTAAAGGTCAAGACCAGGTTTGTTACAACAGAGTAAGTTTGATCTGAAAAATCCCTTAAGGTCTTGTCTCACTGAGCAAAGGAAAGACTGTGATAAATGTGAAATTTTCCAGTATAAAAAAATGATTATATTACTATTACTTATCAAGACATAATGAAACAAAATTGTTGTTGTTGTTTTTTTAACTATTTCTTCCCCATCCAAAAGGCAGCATTGCAGAACATATAGAAAGCTGGATCAGGACTAGTACATCCTGGGTTCAGGTTCTGCTGTGATACATAATAGATATGTGACCCTGAGAAAATCACTGTTTTAGATAGCTCTGAAAGATTGTAAGTTGCAGAAAAGGTCCTGGCCTGAATTGGGCAAGCAAGGTTAAAGAAGGAAGCTTTAGTTCCATCTCTCGAGAAGTACACAATACAATAGAGGAATGACCATATGTATAAGAAGTATGAAACAAGATACAATATTGTAGGTGAAGGATAACCAAGGGGAACAAAGTATCCAAATAAAATTTTAGGTGGGAGAAGCTACTTTCAGTTAGGTGGACCATGAAAAGCTCCCTGGAAAGTCACTTGAATCAGTCCTTGAAGAAAGAGGATTTCAAAAGACAAAGAGTGGAGATGAAAGTTAGGGGTGAGTGTGTGTGTGTGTGTGTGTGTGTGTGTGTGTGTGTGTGTGTGTGTGTGAGAGAGAGAGAGAGAGAGAGAGAGAGAGCGCACGCACATACCATACTAAGGTGTTTGTATTTGACCATTTTATCCTATATTAATTAATCAAACATTTATCCTACAGCACTTTTTTTTGTTTCAGGGAACTTTATTAGATGCTGGGAATACAAACATAAAAATGAAACAGTCTTTCCCTCAAGTAGGTTACATTCCATTGGGAGAGAGTATATTTTTAATATGGGAATGTAATTTGTCTTTGAGAAGGAATTGTGTGGATGAGTCACACAGGCTGCTGAGATTTAGAGGGTTTTTTGTTTGTTTGTTTTTTGGGAAATTGGGGTTAAGTGACTTGCCTAGGGTCACACAGCTAGTAAGTGTCCGGTGTTTGGTCTGAGGCCAGATTTGAACTCAGGTCCTCCTGACTTCAGGGCCAGTGCTCTACCCACTGCACCACCTAGCTGCCCCAGATTTAGAGTTTTTGCTCATCCCCTGAGTCTAGGAATTATCTCATGGTTTAGGAATGGGAACAGAATTGTAAACAATGCTTTGAATCAGGTAGAAAGAATAGACTCAGAGGATGTTGGACAGCAGAGTTTGAGAGAAGGCAAGAAGGTGGCAGAGAGAGCAGTTTCAAAATAATCACTGGTGTGGCATTTTGAATTGCAGCAAGAGATAGATGCTTTTTGTTTTGTTTTGTTGGGGTTTGATTTTCTCTTCCCAGACTACAGGAAATGAATGAAAAAAGAGAGGACTGGCCAAGGATGTAGTCACTACTGTGCTTAATGGCATAGGATCTCAAAATGAACTATTCCTGTTTCCTTTTCTTTCAATTGGGTATGACAGGCTTCTATTTCTAAGTGTTTCCTCATTCTTTTATGGAAGTAGTTACTTCTTATACACCCCTCTGGTATGCTCAGTATATGTATTTCCTTATGTCCAGTGGTGCACCTACATGGAGACAGCTTTGTTAATAAGAATGTAATAACCTAACAGGGTTAGGATTGCAACCAATTTACTCTTAGAGATTCTCTCTTCTCTTCTCTTCTCTTCTCTTCTCTTCTCTTCTCTTCTCTTCTCTTCTCTTCTCTTCTCTTCTCTTCTCTTCTCTTCTCTTCTCTTCTCTTCTCTTCTCTTCTCTCCTCTTCTCTCTCTTCTCTTCTTCTTCTTCTTCTCTTCTTCTTCTTCTTCTTCTTCTTCTTCTTCTTCTTCTTCTTCTTCTTCTCTCCCTCCCTCCCTTCCTTCCTCATTCCTTCCCCACATGCCTTTAATTTATAATCAAACTCTCAAGAACAGAATGAATATTAATCTGAATATTTTCTTCTTTCTTATCATATTATGGGTCCAATTGGTTGTTTTGTCCAATAATTCAGGTGACTAGTTCACTAAAAGTATTAGGGCTCTGGTACTTGATAGTGGTATTCAATTTTACATAAAATTTTTACAAAATAGAAATAAAGTATTTTTGAGGGGAACAGAAAAGTATAGGGAACTGGGGAAGAGAATCAGGAAAAGAAAAAAACTTCATATAGAAGGTAATACTTGAAATGAGTATTGAAAAAAACAAAACTTGGATTCTAAAAGGCACAGACAGGGGTCCAGGGATAGGGGTGTCAAATGTCAAAGCACAGAAATGCCAGAGAGATTCATGTGGACAAGAAATGGTAGGGGCAGCTAGGTGGTACAGTGGATAGAATGCTGGCCCTGAAGTCAGGAGGACCTGAGTTCAAATCTGGCCTCAGACCAAACACTTGACACTTACTAACTGTGTGACCCTGGGCAAGTTGCTCAACCCCAATTGCCTAAAACCAAAAAAAAAAAAAAAGAAAAAAGAAATGGTAATAAGACCAAATTTATTGTACAGTAGAATGCATGAAGTGAAATACTATGTAATGATTTTGGAAAGGTGAGTTAGATGTGGTTGCGAAAAGCTTTAAATGTCAAAAAGTGAAGTTTATTGTACATTGGCTTTCAAAGGTAATAGGGAGTCAATGAAGTTTATTGAATAGGGAAGTTACATGGTCAGGTGTTTACTTTAGAAAATCACTTTCCTGTTGTGTGAAAAAGACAAATTAGAGCAGGGAGAGACTTATGACATGGAACCCAATTAGAAGGTGATTATAAAATTCCAGATGTTGCTTAAACTCTAGGCAAGAGAGAGCCACTGACTTGTTTTGAACATATCTGTGATGTGCATTAGAACTAAAGAATTTGACCTCTGTGTGAAGCATGGATTAGAGAGGGGAGGAACTAAATACAGAGGTTTTTTTTTTTTAGGAAGCTATTACACTATATTAGGTGAAAGGCATGAGCGGATGACCTATTGTAGTGGCCATATAGATGAAAAGCATGAGAAGAAAATGTGAAATACTAGAAAAGTAGAATCTAAAAGATTTGAACCTACCCAGTGTTACATGTAGAGAGGGAGAGAGGACCTCAGACTTGAGTAGATAAAACAGTGAAGGTGCCATTAGAAGATGAGAAAGGTGATTTTTTAAGAAAGTATTTAAGTGGTTAAGAATTGAGTATAGACTTTTGAATAGCACAATAAAGACATTACTGAAGGACTTAGAATGAGTGGTTTCACTAGAGTGCTGAGGATAGAAAACAGATTGCAGAAAATTTAGTGGGTTGGCAAGGAAGTATATCTAATTAGTATAGATAAAGAATCTTCAGAAACTTAGCAGTGAAGAGAGGGGAAATATAGAACAACAGTTTATTTGTTTGTTTTGAGGGGACTGGTAAGTTTAAAGGAGTTGTTTAAATGAGAAATTCTCCATAAAATGCTGTAACAAGTGTACAATGCAATGTAAACATCACCTATGGTTGTTGTTGTTGTTGTTTTTACTTGTAAATGGAATTCCCAATGTGTATGTAAGCAGAGAGAAGAAGTAGTTTTCAAAAATATAATAAAGATGGAAGAAAGATGAGGGATGATTGATGAAGTAGAGACTGAAAGGAGATAAAAAAGGATTGCATTAGAACGCAAATAGGAAAGCTAGCCTTGACAAGGATGGGGAACAGGTCATCTTCAGAGGTTAATACAATGGAAAAAAAAAGATTGGTGAGGACATGAAGACATTTTGCCGTATGTAGGAATGGTGATAAGAGAGCTCATGACAGATGCTCTCAGCTTCTTAGTAAAGTATAAAATGAGGTCATCATCTGTTCAGGGATTAAGAGTAAAAGTAGAGCTTCCTTTTAGTCTCTGAGCAGATGACCTCATCTTATTGGGAGTTTAGAGCTTGAAAAGAGAAAAGAAGGTTTAGAAAAGCCACTACAGTAAGGGTAATAGGGAGTCAGTCAATCAAAGATGAAGAGAATTGTGTAGCAGTGAGGGTTCAATTGAAATTAGTTAGTATGTCATTGAAGTGGAACCAATCAACATGGTTTTGTGATTCCTTTAGTAGTGTCCTGGAGCTTGAGTGTACAAGCAGAGAAGTGAGATTACAAATATATGTATGGCTACAAATATTTCTCGAGACACTGATGAATAATACTCCCTATCTTCTTATGTGTAACAGTAGAAAATTTGAAAATGGTCACAGTAGTTAGAAGATGCAAAATAATATCTTTGCAGTTATCTAAGTGAAGATTTTCAGTGTTCCTATAAAGGAGAAGAAAAATGGGTCATTGTTATTATTGGTGAAAAAGGCAAATATTTATAAAAATAAGGTTAGGTTTTAAGAATCTATTATTTTATTTTCTCAATTAAGTTCAGTATTTTGGAAAGCATCATATATTGAACAAGTAAACAATGACAGACTGTAGATTGATAAATAAACACCAACTATGAATCAGGTAATATGTTAATTACCTGTTGGTTGATAAATGTGAGGTTATGTTCCATATTGGTCCATACTATATCACACCAACAGTAATTTTCTCAAGTTTTAAATCTATTGAGAGAGCTAACATACAAACAGAAATCAGAGACTATCAACAAAAGAAATGCACCAGTTTAGATAAAGAGAATCCCAGGAAGGGTTTATAGAAGGAAGGATTTTAGCTGATCTAGATTTGAGAATCATATGCATAGACATACTTGAATTCATGGGAGCTGGTGAGACCACCAAGTGAAATAGAAGAATAGAAGAGGACCTAGGACAGAGATCTAAAGGTCACCTACCACTACTAGAGATGACAAAGACCTACCAAAGGAGACTGAGGAGTTACTGAAGAGATAGGAGGAGAACCATGATAGACTAAGGTCATAAAAACCTAGAAGGAAGAAAATATCTAAGAGAAGAGAAGGATTAATAGTGTCAAAAATGCATTGCAGAGAGGTCAAGAAGAATGTGGATTGAGAAGAAGCCATTAGATTTGAAGGTTAAGAAATCATTGGCATATTAAGACAGAACAGTTTCATTTGAATGATGAAGTGAAGTCACATGGTAGGGAGTTAAGAATAAAGTGAGAGGAGAACAAATGGAGCCATCATTTATAGATAACCTCAAGGAGTTTAGGATAGCTAATGAAGGAGACCTAAATGGAATAACTGCTAGCATAGATGGATGGAAGAAGTGAAATTATTTAGAATGCAGAATACATTGTCATGTTTGTGGGCAGTAGGGAAGCATCTAGTAGACAGGAAACAATCAAAGATAAGAGAGAAAGTTAGGATGACATGAAGTAATATGACACAGAAGATGGAATAGAATAGTATAAATTTTTAAATGATATTTTTAATTTAGCAAAAATCTGCCCTCTTTATCTGCTCCTCCCTCCACTGAGAAAGAAAGAATAATAAACTCCCTTTTACAGACATTAATGGTTAAGCAAACAAAATGTCTACATTGGCCCACCCTCCCCCTCTCAATATCAATCTCATTCTATGCTCTAAGTCCTTCACCTACCTATCAGAATGTGTGTATAAATCTTCGAGAATTGTGACTGGTCATTATATTGATCAAATGTTTTTTTTTTCCCAGTAAAGTTTCTTTTTTATTTTCTTAATAACATTTTTCCAATTACACATAAAAGCAATTTTTAACTTCCATTTAAAAAAAAATTTGAGTTCCAAATTTTTTTTCCCTCCTTCCTTCTCCTCCCAGTCCTTAAGACAGTAAGCAATTTGATATAGGTTATACACATGCAATCATGCAAAACATACTCCCATATTACTGTTGTGAAAGAAAACACAGACAAATACACACAGACACACACACACACACACACACACAAAGTGAAAAACTGTATGCTTCTATCTGTATTCAGACTTCTCAGCTCTTTCTCTGGAGATGTATAACATTTTTTGTCGTGAGTCCTTTGGAATTACCTTGGATCTTTGCATTGCTGAGAATAACTATATCATTCACAGTTGCTGATCAGAGTTTGTCTTTCAAATTTATTTGTATTTATATTATTATCATTATACAAATTGTGCTCTAGGTTCTTTTTACTTCATTCTCATCAGTTCATACAACTCTTTCAAAGTTTCTCTGAAACCATGTCTTTCACCATATTGTATTCTAAGTTGTCTGCTTCTTTATAATGATAGACTAAATTGTGAGTCATCCTGACTATGAATCCTTGCTATTTGAATCCTTTCTGGTTGCTTACAGTTTTTTTTTAAATCTAGAGGCTATAGATTTTATCTGCGATGTTTTCATTTTGCTGTGCTTTCAGGAGGTAACCAATGGATTTTTCCTCCCCTGCCTCTTCTTGACCCTCTGTTTCAATACATGTGAGTAGTTTTCTTTTATACTTTCTTGAAATATTATTTCTATGCTCTTATTTTTGGTCATGAATTTCAGATAGTACGATGATCTATTTTCCAAGTCAATTGTTTCTTCCATTTATCAGTCTTTTGACTTTGTTTCAATATTTACTTTTGCCTCACAGAGTCATTAGATTCAAATTGGGCCTTTCTAATTTTAAGAGACTATTGCTTACATATTGTTTTGTACCTCTTATAATAAGTTATTAATTCTACTTCCAATTCTTTCTTCCATATATATCATTTCTGTTTATTTTATTTTATTTTGCCACAGGCACTATTATATGATATTATTATAATTGTATTATATTATAAACATGTCTAACTTAAAAACAAAGCAAAACAAAAGAAAAACAATCCTTGCTTCATGTCTTCCAGGAATTCATTTAATTTGTGCCAAGTCATATTTCTCTTTGAGACTGTCCTGGCAAATATTTTGGAATCCTTCTATTATTCTGGTTTTGTATCTTGAACATCCCTGTCACCATAATAACTTTTTATGGGGACTCTTTTTTTGTTTGCTGATTCTTCCAGTCTACTTCCTGATTTTAGACTTGATGTTAGGGCTGAGATCTTCACACTTCTGAAGAACACATCCAGGCTGATCTTGTTGCTACTTTCTTGGTGTATTTCTCAGAATGGGGAAATGCAAGCCTTCAGGGCTCCCCATGTGGTCTGATCCAGGGCAAAGTCTGATTGCTGCATCCCTGGTTTGCAAACCTGGGTTTAGGTTTCAGCAATCACCCCAGTTTGTTTCTTGTCCAGTTTGGAATTCTAGTAGACTGCTGCTGGACTGTCATTATCAGTCAAAGGGAAAGTTCTGTTGATTCAGACTGAAAGAAGTGTAAGCTTTCATTTGATCTGGGATGTCTGCTGTGGTTATTCCTCCACATAATTGAAACAGCTTGAAACTGAAAATGAGATCCAGTTTGTTTTGAGATATGAGTCACACAGCTACTATTGGCTTCTTAACTTGCTCCTGGTTTGTTACATAGCCTAGGGCCTGTCACCACTGGTATGAACAGCTTCCCTTCTCCATCAGCCCTTGATCTATGACTCAATAATGGGTGATAAGCTACAGAAGTGTTGTTTGGCACATGCCCCTTCACCTTTCATAAATGTGGACCTTTCTATGCTAGATACAGAACCTTTTCTTGCCTGATTGAAAGACAATAAGTGTTCTGGAATGCCCTAAGCAGTTCACCGCTGGCCAAACCCTGTCCCCACTGCCTGTTTCACAATGCCATCCTGAGCTAGAAAACAATAACTCACTGTGAATTTTTTTTTGGATTCCCAATTAGAATTAAATCTAGTGTATTTTCCAGCTCTATTTGTTGGAGATGTTGAAGTGGGAGCTTACTCTACTTCTTCTTGCTAGTCCCCTGTCTTGGCTTCATTTCAGAGAGAGAATGGGATCACTTGCACATACAGTGTTGTTTGTGTTGGCAAGGAGAAAGGCCATATCTTCATGATCAACAATCTCATGCTGCAGAGAGGTCAAGAAGGATTAAGACTGTGAAAAGTATATTTGATTTGTCAATTAAGAGATCACTGGTAACTTTGGAAAGAACAGTTCCAGTTAAATAATGAAGTCAGAAGCCAATGTACATAGAGTATAGTTCCCTTCCTCCAGGAATTTATCTGAGAGGTAAAGAATGGTAGATAAACAAATGGTAGTTAATTTTTTTTTCAGTTGGTCACAAAGGAGGAGTATGTGCTTGAAGTTACCAGGTTTTTTGTTTGTTTGTTTATACTAGTGATTTTATTAATGCAAGGAAATGTAAAGAAATTCACTCTGTCAATGCAAATGAAATATTACACAACTTTAAAAAAAAATCTTACAAAATTGCCTGGGGGTATTGAAGTAAATAGCTTACCCATGGTCCAATATAGTTTATATAGGAAATAGGAACTGAGCCATGGTAATCATGACTCCTAAACTGGCCCTTTATCTACTATGCCGCATTGTTTTTCTAAGCTGGTATATTTAACCTTAATAGGTTGATCCTTCCCTATATATGATGTCCATTGGAGTTCTGAAGACCTTGTTAAAATTCTAGACTTAAGAGATGACACCAGTGATTCCCATTTAGTGTTTCACAAACAACTAAAAGGTTCATTACCATGCTTCTGCTAAAAATTCTTTAATGATGTTTTATAGACAACATAATTGCACAATTATGTTACAAATATATCTTACGTATGTACAACTCATCGCTAGGGTTTCACAATTGTTGCTGTTGTTGTTGTTTAAAAGGTGTTCACAAAACAAACATGTTGGGAACCATTGGATTACACTATATCATAGGTAACTTTAGATTTCAAATCTATGATGCACCAGTTTTTGAAGTCTCTTTTAATGATTTCTTATTTATTTGTTTGTCTCTTTGTATCACTTAAAAAGAATTAAAAGGAATGCAAATGACAAAGAAATAAAAATTAATATGTTTTTGGTATTCACCTGGGATTTTTATGTGCACTTTCACTACAGGTATTTGAAGTATGAATTTAAAGGGGAAAAAAAGGGAAGGGAGAGAGCAAGAAAGAAATCCTGTCTATTTAAGACAGAGAATATAAGCAAAAGATCAGGCAACATTTTTAAGCTGCTCTTTTATGAAGATTAACCTGCTTTTTTTTCTACAGCTATAACCTCCACCTCCTTTGCATACTAACAAACTAGTGCCATGCAAACCTTAAAACATTATATAATGGCATTTATTACTGCTATTACTTTGATAGAAGCAGAAGTCAGCTAAAGAGAGGCAACAGAAAAGTGGAGGCAATAAGGTATATCAAGGAAGTTTCAAAGTGAGGGAGACCAGTTCAATTCAGTTCAGTTCAATTAAACAAGCATTTTTAAAAGTGCAAGTGTTATGCTAAATATTGGCCATACAACTACAAAACATCCTACCTCTCGCATATACTCTGTAACTATAGGTAAGTCATTTAAACTCTAAAAGCTGGTATTTTAAAGGTTTAAAAAGCCCTATTCTCCAGGATTATTGTTAGAATCAAATGAGATAATAATTTTGAAGGGCTTAGCAAAACTCAGTGTTATATAGATCATCATCATCATCATCATCATCATCATTATCCTATTATTAAAGCATCCTGATTTTGGAAACTTACAGAAAACCTGAGTGCCCAGAAGTTTCAATAGCATAAATAGAGATACACCCTGCTATTGTGGTTATTTTTGGTATTCTATATGAATATATTAAATTATATTTACTTTTTGGTTTATTTTCTCTTCATCTTTTGCGCTGGAATGTTAAATTATACACACATGCACATTCATACGTGCACAGGAAGAAAGGAATCTTTGCAAGATAGTTAAAGCACCAGGAGGTTCGTAGGTGGTGAATGGGTCTTGAAATACTCACCTCATTCACTCATAAATAAATATAGTTGGGAAGTATCCAGATTTTTCAACATACAATAGGCTGTCTCTAATGACTTGATGTAAGTAGCTGAAAGGGAGTCCATATGCATAATTAGAGATGAAAGAACAAGAACATACTTTTCTGAGTTAAGAATACACTTGGATCTAGTAGGATCAGGGCTTTTAATTAAAATTCAAACCTTCTGGGATTTAAGCTTTTGTTATTTTTGGCAATATGCAATGTTTTATTTCTAAAGAAAAGCACAAATGTCTTATGAAATATCTACATTGAGCAAAACATATCATGTTATCATCTGGTTCCTCTTCAGTGTTTTCATATGGCTGGACATTGACAGCTAGGCTCCATATCTTTCCCAGGTTCCAGGCATTCTTTTGTATATAGAACATCAGCTATATTTGGGTAGAACTTAGACTAATAGTGGGAAAAATCACAATCTAGTAATTTGAATCACAATGAAAAGAAGAAAATCTATGCTCAAGTCATTACAAGTACCTTTCTTTGGTGAATTTCCAAGAGCAAGGTACACAGCAAGACTACAAGATAGTAATGAGTAGGATAGTAGTTGGAGGATAACATGGGTAAGCCAGCTAATCTTCACAATGATGAGCAGGTAAGACAATTTTAGGAAACCCAAGTTTCCACATACAAAGGGATATAATGGTGAATTTTCTTATAACTACTGAAATGAATGAAGAAATACCTATCAGATCCGTGTTTATAAAGAGCAAGCATTTGGTTAGGGGAAAAAATGACCTAGTCTTTGTATTTTCCCCCAATCTAATAGGCTAACTTTAATAACAATATGACTAATGAGATTCATGGTATAGAAAATGATCATTAACATTGACATCTGTATGTACTCTAAAACTTAATGCGTCTGTGATTTAACTGATGTGGAGATTCCCTCCAACAGTATATATCATAATCTATACAGTCAGTCAGTCAACAACAATTATTATCCTCTTGCTATATGACAGGAACGGTTCTAATCTCTTGAGATACAAAGAAAGATAAAAATACTTCCCTTGCCCTCAAGAAGCATACATCCTAATGAGAGTGTCAACATATAAATAACTATACACGTCTATCTATTGGAGGTCACTTCTATTCGTGTCCTTCTATAAATTCACCATAGGGGATGCACTGAATATGCTAAGAGTATTCCTTTCTTTACATTGTATTAACATTGCATGGATATAAATGGAAAACACAGGCCATCTATCAGCTGACAGTTGTCCCTTCCTCTTGCTATATTAGTTATCCTTTTGTTTTTTGGTCATATACTTCTCTGATGGCTTCTTTTATTATGACTTTGGTACAACTAATGGCTAACATATACATAATACTTTAAGATTTGAAAAAGCACTTTTCAAATATTATCTCATTTTACACACACACACACACCCACACACACACACACACACACACACACACACACCAAAAACAAAACAAAACAAAAATCCTAGGATCTAGGTGCTATTATCATGACACCAATTTTTCAAAGGAGGAAATTAAGACTGAGAGGTTAAGTGACTTGGCCACATTCACACAGCTAAGAAGTATAAGAAACCACATTTGAACTCAGGTCTTCTTGATTCCCACTGTAGCACTCTGGCCAATGAGCCACCTATCTGTCTATTGAATAGCATTTTTCTCACATAATTCCTTGTGTGTAAGATACTATAGACCTCTGCATTGCCTTTTTTCCTGATCAGTCAACTATATGATTGATTTATGGGCCTCAAAGAGATAAAAATATAATTTATTTTTCTTTATGCCTAAAACATTTAAATTTAGGTATTATTTATAACCAAATTCAAAAAAATATGTTGTTTACAATGAAGTTTTTAAATGATAGCAATATAGATAATGACATAGTTCTGCAGTATATTTTGTGACAAATTCAAAATATATAGTTTTATCAAATCTCATCTTTCATGCAGTTAAAAACTATTTAATAAGTGCCTGGTGTATACAGAACAATATAGTAGACAAAACACTTAATATAGAGAAGATACTGCCCTTATCCTAATGGCACTTAAAATTCAGTAGAGGAAATTAGCAAATAAAATACATGAAATATGTTTCATTTATATAGATACATGCAAATTATAGTAAAAATAACGCCATAGTAAGCATGTGAGCTATCAGTAGGAAAAGTCATTAATAATAATGGCAAGGAAGGAAATCTGGGAAGATATGCTGCAGGATGGTTGTATTTTGATTGGTTTTTAAAGGATGAGTTGGAGTTTTGTAGGTAAACAGGTGAGGGCTGGTATTCCAGGTGTAAAAAAATAGTAAGCAACACGTGGAGGTGGGATTAAACAGGATGTGTGCCAAGAAAGAAGAAACAATTATTTAGAAAGACTACGTTATGATAGAGCACTTTAAACAATGGAAAAAAAGGATAGTGACTTTTTTTTTTGAATGACAGCTATTGAAGGAGTTTGAGAAGAGGAATAATATGACTAGGTATATGCATTGGTAAGATAAACCAAATAATGCTATGAGGGGTATTTAGTGTGAGAGAGAATGGAGAGAGAGAAAAGATCTATTGAAATAATATTATTATGTGGGTTCGGGGAAACGTTATAAAGGCCCCTACCAGGGTGGTGGCTGTAGGAATAGAAAGAGGAATGGATGACAGAGGACTTAATAAATGCTTAAATTGAGGGGTGAGAGAGATGAAAAAGTGAAATATATAATATGAAGGTTTAAAATGTGGAAAATTAGATGAATTATGATGTCACTAATAGAAATGATAGAGTCAGAAAGGATAATGATTTAAGTGAAAGATAATAATTTCAGTTTTGGACATGAAACTGAGGTAAAAGTGATGCAGTTAGTTAGAGATATCCTGTAGAAATCTGAGGGTTCATGTCTGGAATCTGGGACATAGTTTGGGATTTGTGATTTAAGTTTGGGATTCATTTATGCAGAAATTACAACTGAAGTCATGGGGGCAAGTGAAGTTGCCAAGGAAGAAGTTGTAGGAAAAGGAGAGAAGGGTAAGGAACTTGGAGGGGAAACTCACTATGAAGAATTTGGGAAAAGATGAAAAAGCAGCAAAGGATTGGCCAAAAAGTAGGAGGTGAATTAATAAAAAGTCATTTACATTCAGAAACAGAACAGTGATTTGTGTATGAAACCAAGGAAATAAGAGAATATCTGAAAGGGGCAGTGGACAACAATACTATAAACTGTACATAATTTAGGGAAAATGAGAACAAAGTAAAGGCCACTAAATTCAGCATGTGTGAAGCTATTAAAGTACTTTTGAAAGCACTTTCAAGAAAGTGAAGTGGTAGCAATCAAATGTAGTTTATGAGAGAATAAAGAGTGTGCATATGCTAGGAGAGTGGAAGCTTCAGATGTAGCATTTTTTTCAAGAAGATGGAACTCACATGGTAATTGGATAAATTGGAAAGGTTATTGAATTTGTAATTTGGGAAAGTTAAACATTTTAGTAGGCATATGGGAGGAATTCAGTCGAGAGGAAGTAGAATTAAGGGTCTTAGAAAGGAATATTTCTCTATCTTTCTCTGTGACCAGAGGGAAGGAGAATAAGAGTATCTGAGAAGCTGAATACTCTTGAGGGACTGAAGAGGGGAACTATGGATGATTTCATCATTTTACCTTGAGTTTCTTAATGAAGAATGTACTCTGTCATTTGTAATTCGTAATTTATGGTATACCTCTGTTTAGAAAGTTAAACATGGAATCCACAGAAGTAAATGGTCAGATATATATATATAAATAGTAATATTAGAATTCAGTAATTCTATTTAGGAGGTAAGAGAACTGAACATCACTAACCTCAATATCCAATATATTTTTAGTGTAGCTTACGTTGGCAATTATTTAAGATGTTTGGATCATAATGCTAATGAGATCAGGGTAAGGATGGGCCTAGAAAGTAGTTTTAACCCAACCAAGCGCAGACATCTTTCTACATACAGAGAAAGACACTTCTCCAAAGGCCGCAACACCTAACATAGGCTGTCTATCTTGGAAATAATTATTATTGGTCAGAACATGCTCAAGGGAGAAAAGTCTAGGCATTAAAACAAATGTAATAGCAAAGTAACAGAAGAGTTCATTATACATGCTATCGTTCTGAAGTACAAGTGTCTTACAAAGACAACACATGCTATATTTCATGTGGCTTAAAGGGAAGGCATCATTAAATATCTTCTAACATTGTCACTGTGAATGTTGTTTATAGAAGTCCTAGAAGCTTAGTTGCAAAAATATGCAACAACATAATGAAAAAGAGAAACAAAGTTTCATACGGTAAATTTGTTGTTGTTGTTGTTGTTGTTGTTATTGTTGTAGTTAGTAATGAAAAAATCTAGCCTTTCTTTTGTATATCAGAGTTTCACATATAGCAGATGTCATCTCAGTACTATCTGACAAGCCTCAGATGGTCTGAAGAAAATGGCTATGTTTTTACTGGACAACTAATTGGCACCCTTATGATGTCAAAGTCAAGGTACTCTGGATTGAAAATAGCCTTTTCCCCATAGGTGGAAAAGCTTAAGCCTAAAGCATAGTCTCTGAGTACAGTAAAGAATACTATAGTGATTGTACGTATAAATAGCAGACTTGTCGTCTTGGCCTGTCAAGCTCACATATCTCATGAGTATTGAATTCATTTTAAAAATAGGAAGAACCATATAGGATAGTAGCCACAGAAGTCATTCTAAAAGAGATCATAGAGGACTTGAAAAAGATATGTGAAAAGTACATTAGAGGAGAAGTAAATCAAAAGTAAATATCTTTTAAAAGTCCCACTTTCACTCACATTAGATAACCACTCACTGTCCTGAAGTAGGTGGTCTAGAGCATTTTCCCCCAAGTAACTTTTCCTTGCCTTTTATACAGAGCTAGCAAGCAAAGATCATCCATTAATGGAGGACCTTGAACAATGTCATATACCCAGCAGGTACTCAACAAATGTCATTTGATGATGATATTTGAATAATACCACTGCTAGAAATGACAAATGTGTCCATGGAATATAGCCTGCTGCCTTGAATCAAGTCTGACCCTTCTATTACCTATTGAGTTCATGTTTTCTCTGCAGTCATCACAAAAATAGTGGAAAGAAAGTTGTTGCATTCAAGAACCTTTCCAGATGAAACCTTGGGAACCTGTTTTCTAATTTCATCTTTTACAAGTGTTAATAGTATATTTAAACAGATCTCTAAATGAATAGTGCAAGGTTTATCAATTATGAAAAGATAAATAATACATTAGAAAAGATAATTGATAATAATTCATCTTTTAGTCTCTTAAATAAATGTGTTACTCATATTGATCACACTAGTGATAAATTATTCAGATATTTTAAAGCACAACAAATATTACCAATTATACTTGAAGATTATGAATTCTTATGTGACAAAATTAGATTTTCTTAGGAAACCCATCCATAGTAGTACCTATACTTTTTTTTTTGGTAAAATAATTATTGCTTTTAAAACAGTGATAGATTCTGGCCCTAAATGTAGAATGGTGATGTCTTATAATCATCATTAAGAATAAATATTTTAATAAGTTCTACATTTAACATGGTAAATTTAAATACACTTTTAGATTTCTTAACAATATGGGCAGGAATTTAATTTGATACTTTTTTTGTTATATACTCTTAAAAATTGAATGGATGATGACAATACATGTAAAAGATGGGACTGGATGTAGGATTGTAGGGGTATAGGAAACTCCAGGATGAGGGAACTCTCTATCTGATTGCTGGTAAATGCCTTCTCTTTAACTTATAGTCTTACAGAACTGCCTATATCGCTCACCCAGGGTCAAATGTTGGGTACTTATCAGATGTAGGATTTGAACTCAGTTCTATTCTGATTCTGATGCCAGTTCTATAGCTACTACATCAATTTGCCTCTCTTATGAAATCAAAATTAGGGGAAAAAACCCCTACATACCACACTCCTATCTTAAACAGATCTATGATAACATTTTTAAAGAGAGTAATTGCATCATACACATAACTTTCCTACAAATAATAATTAACATTAATTTAAAATTCTCACTAATGTTCACAATCAGGAAAAAAAATTTAAAATTCAAATTGAACACTTATTCAAATTTCTAATTGAGGGAGGGATGGTAGGACCCTTACCCTGACCTGAAATAATTGTTGTAGAAAAAGATTTCGGTTTGTTTATTGGAGGTTTTGTTTTGCTTCTTTTTTAATAGGCAGCAGCAGGAGAAAAGGGTGTCAGTTGGGAATCCTGCAATGCATTCCCTGAGTGCAGAAGTGTCCAAAATAACCAGCTGATACTGAGACTGACTACATAGTAATAAAAGATGCTTGTTGAACTTGAATAAATAACTTTTTAGCTTATGCTAGAAAACTAATTTTGATTCTAGGTACTTTGCTCCTAACACAAAGATACTTTTGATAATGTCTCTAAAATTGTAAAAGGTATAATACATGCCACTGTTGATTTGAATTTGTTGTTATTTTGTGGAATGTTACCCAGTCAGAGCTCTGAGCAAACTGTACATCTTTAAATGATCAACCAAAACAAAAGTATTTCACCAGCATGTTGTCACTTTTCAATGGACTCTGACCTTGTACTTCAATACAACAATTTCCCATTTTATATTTCCTTGCATGACATTTGTAGATGAAAATGAACCATTAATCATTCTAAGCACTCTTTTACAGTATCTTTGCAACAAACTCACTTCACATTTACACAACATGGCTTTTTATATGCAAATAAAGCTCCCCAGTTTCCTAAGATTCCTTCTCTGGCAATGGAAGTGATTAGATGTTGGCATTCTCAGTGGCAAGCTCCTGACAAGCTGATTATCCCCCTCTGTGCTTGCAGTAGTCACAGTTTGTAATAAATAAGAGGCTGTAAATTCTAGGGACCTCTCATTTTCCCATTTTACTGTCTGCGGGAGCTAGTGAGACCTGGAACCCTCCGATTCTGCCCTTTTGTGTCAGTTAAAATAATATGTAAAATCCTTTTTCTCCCTACAAAACATAATTGAAGGATAGACAATGGTTCTAATAAACATAGCATGTTTTCTTCAGAGATCAAATTAGTTTTGTTGTTTAATTCTACACACTCCACAATCCAAGGATTTCTGGTTTTGTTGTTAGCATGGGAAATTTTGAGATAGTACCACTGAGGACATGTGTACTCTTGCATTTCCCCATGGTCTTTCTGTCATGGTGTTTTCTTGTGCTGCTGTGTTGCTATGAAATTTTGCATTATTTTTCTGGGCTCAAGGACACAAAACTTTTCAGGAAAGAAATCATGAATAGAAACATTATTCTCAAAAATGGCTGATCATGCTATGTTGTCAAAGTGTTATATGATAGTAGGTCTTCCAAGGGAAAGAAAAATAGGAAAAAATAACATATTTTCATTTTGTTGTTTTCTATTTTACAGTGTAAATTTAGACCTAGAATTAATATCTTCTATCCTAAAAAATAATCCTTCAGCATTGTTTTATGATGACTAAGTTATATATGAATACAGAAGTAATATAGACTAATTGATGGAACTGGTCACATGCAGAGAGGACAAATAATAGTTGAGCTTGCTACTGAGAATATTCTTTTTCTGGTTTTAATATGATGCATATATATTTATTGCTTTCTAGGTGATGTGAAGGAGAAGTAAAGTTTAAGTGGAAGAAATGTTTTATTATATCTGTTGTAACATTTAAGAGTTTTAAAAAGTATATAGGCAGATATTCACTGGTTATTCTTCACTAAGGCCAGCACCTTTTGCTTTCTTTGTATATTGTTTTAGATATTCAACAAAGTACATCCACGTAACACTAAATAACCTAGTGTATTCCGATAATTGATTGAAGGTCTCTCTCTCTAGGAAAAAAAGAGTCATCAGAAGTTTAAACAAAATGTAGTGAGGTAGGGATCTGATAAATATAATCTGAAAACTAAAACCTCAGAACATTGAACAAATCTACCAAAAATGTCTGGAAATTCTCCATAGTATAACATGTTGGCCTTTGCCAGTCAACTATCCAAACAAGAAGAATATGGTTATTTTCAATATTATTTTATAAAAATGAAATTATTTATTAAGATTAATCAATATTAGATGGATTTGAATAAGACATTGAGAAGGTAATAGAGTGAATATAAATCACTGAAAGATTAAATGAATATCTATAGACCCATCAACAATCTGTCCTTTTGGTCAGTGGACATGCTCTCTAATCACAGGTTACCTCTCTGGACAACTCAGTAATATGTGTATTTATCTTAGTTAAATCTCTATCATGTCCCCTATCCTGTTTCCAGTCCTTTTCTACACTTTTCAATCCTGAACCATAAGCTCTAAAGATAACCTTAACTCTTAGTTTGCTGAAAATGAGGACATTCCTCAACATACCTCACCTCCACTTAAACACTTCTATGATTCTTAAGGCAACTAATTCTCCTTACCTTAGTGTCTTAAAGGAAAATAGTGTCCTTTATTCTCTCCCAGATTCACTGTTTCATTTGTGCCTAGGATTATATCCCTTTCTGTCTCCTCTAGGTTCTTGCTTCATAAATCTTTCCTTCCTTACACTTCAAATAAGCCTTCATAAGTATTTTCCTCTGTACTTTTCTTATAACATATAGTACCAAAGTTGTGAGTGTGTGTGTGTATAGGTGTGTGTGTGTGTGTGTGTGCGTGCAATATTCAGTTATCATATTTTTGACCACGTTGAGGAAAGAGACTATGTGTTCTATCTTATTTCTCCACCATGTCACAGCTGTCTTCTAATCATGGAATTTCACTCCACCACTGGCCTTACACTGGAAGTAAATTTTACTCCTTTGTCTCCTTCATCTGACTGGTCATTTCCTCCCACAATCTGCATTTAAGAAAAATGACAAGGCCAGCCATATTTTCATTCCTCTTAGGGCTTCAGCCCAGATATTCCATACTCTTTCCAACAACACCTCCAACAGTGCCTTGTGGTTTTTAATAATTTCTTTTATAACATAAATCAAACTTTCTCTAAAAATAAAAAAACAAACCCAATAACTTGTAAATCAGAAAGAATTGATTGCCCTATTTGGTCACTTCTAAAGTAATTGTTATTTGTTTAATTTTCATGTGTTTGTGTGGCTTATGGGGTTTGCTTGCAAAGTGAATAAACTCTTCACCTTTGAATTTTGTTTGTTTACAGGATGAATATTTTGTTGAAGATATATCTGTCTTCTTTTGATAATTAAGCTCATGTCTATAGTATATTTTATTTGACTTATGGCCAAAACTCATTTGATTTTTGGCATATACCATTGCATTCTGTTTTCTGATTCATGGTTAGTGAGTAATAATCCTTTGTTATTGGAATTACCTTTCCTTCACATAAGATAGTGATTCTGCTGACTTTGATAAATTTACTGTTTTCTATAGAACTATTAAAGATTAACCACATTGAACCATTTCTTCCAGTTCTGGAAGTGTATTCTCTCAATCAATATCTTACATTTAACAGTTTTAAAGATTTTTTTTTTGCTTTACTTGTAGGTTATTTGACTTCCCATATTCTTCAGGAAGAACTTATGATTCTTAAATTTTCTTCTGCATATTCTATCTTCAAGGTGAAACCCTTTTAACAGCATAGTATTCATGTCTTCTCTTAACATTGTGGTCGTTGGCTTTTATTCAGCAATATTTTCTCCCATCCAGCATCAGTAACACCATCTGCTATTCCTTCTCTCAGAGCTTCTACATTAAAAAAGAAAAAAAAATTCTACCATTTATTCCTTTTTTCCTGTTCTGCTCTGTGTTTTGTGTTGTATAAAGAGCTGTTCTTTTTTAATCCTATCATAATTCTAATTTCTTCTTGTAAGAATTTTTCATTTCTTTTTTTTAAACAATTAGGGAGTTCCTTAATGTTGTTTCGTGATCTTTTGGTGTCCTAAGTATTCTCTCTTCAGTAACATAATATTTCTAGACCTTCTTTTGCATTTAAAATATTATTTATTCTTAACATTCTTTTATTTTTAAATTTTGAGGTCCAAATTCACTTTTTCCCTCCTACACTCTCCCCTACTCACTGAGAAGGCAAGAAATATAACATCAATTATACATGCAAAATCATGTAAAACATAGTTCCATGTAAGCCATACTTCAAAAAAAGCAAAAAAAATAAGAAAAGTGAGAAATTATATTTCAGTTTGCACTTGGGAGTTCATCAATTCTTTCTCTGGAGGTGGATAGCACCTTTTACTGTGGGTCTTTTGTGCTTGTCCTGGATCATTGTATTGATCAGAGTGGCCAAGTCCTTCGTAGTTGATTATCATTGCAACATTGTTGGTACTGTGCACAATGATGTCTTGGTTCTTCTTACTCCATTTTGCATCAGTTCATATACATTATGCTAAGTTTTTTTTTTTCTGAAATTACCCTCCTTGTCATTTCTTGTAGCACAATTTTGTACTCTATTACAGTTACATGCCATAACGTGTTCAACCATTCCCCAATTGATGAGTGTCCCCTCAATCTCTAATTCTTTGTCATGACAAAAAGAGTTACTATAAATATTTTTTTGTACATATATGTCCTTTTCCTTTTCCTTTGATCTCTTTAAGATACTGACCTAGCAGTGGTGTTGCTGAATCAAAGAGGATATGTAGTTTTATAATCTTTTAAGCATAGTTCCAAACTGTTTTCCAGAATGGTTGGACCAGTTTACCACTCCACCAATGGTTCATTAATGTACCTATTTTTCCACCCACGCCAGTATTTTTCACTTCTGATAGATGTGAGTAGGTACCTCAGAGTTGTCTTAATTTGTCTTTCTCTAATCAAAAGTGATTTATATCATTTTTTTTACAAGACTACAGATAGCATTGGTTTCTTCTAAAAATTGTCTATTCATATTTTTTGACTATTTGTTAATTGGGGCATGGCGCTTATTTTTATAAATTTGACTCAGTTCTATACTTAGTACATAACTGAGACATGAGGTCTTTATCTGAGAAACATAATATAAAAATTTTAATATTAGTTCTTTATATTACCTTTTAGAAAAATAGAGTTGCCCTGAATATCCCTTTTAATTAGAGCTATTTTTGCTTTTAATTTGTCTGAGATCATGATTGTTAAGCCTGTATTTTTTACTTCAGCTGAAGCATATTAGATTTTATTCCAGTTCTTTGCTATAACTCTGTCTTTCTCTTTTCAGTGTGTCTTTTATAAACAACATATTGTTGGATTCTGTTTTCTAACCCATTCTGCAATCTGTTTCCATTTTATGGGTAGGCCCATCCCATTCACATTCAAGTTATGAGTACTAACTGCATATTTCCCTCTATCTTATTAGCTTCCAATTCTTCTTCTTCTCTCTTTCCATCTTGTCTCTTTTTGAAAGTCCCTTTTCCTTCTAACTACTGCCTCCCTTAATCTTCCTTCCCCTTTATTGTCACTCCCTTTCTCTTAGATCATTCCCCTCCTATTTCCTTCTTGAGTAAGTTACATTTCTACCTACATCTGATTAGATAGATAGATGCATAGATTGATAGATGATTGATAGAGCTTTCCCTCTGTAAACCAATTCCAATGAGAATGTTTCAAGCATTGCCTGCCACTCCCTATTTTCCCTTCCATTCTAAAAGCTCTTCCTTGCATGCCTCTTTTATGTGTAGACAGTTTTCCCCATTCTACCTCTTCCTTTTCCTCGTACATGGCTTTTTCTTACTCCTTCATTTTTTTGGCTCATTCCAGCATAATTGACCCACACCTATGCCATTTGTCTCTGTAGATGGTTTCTAATTACCCTAATATGTTAAAATTCCTAGAAGTTACATGTATCATTTTCTCATATAGGAAGGTTAACTTTATGGAATCTTTTATGATTACTCTTTCATGTGTTTGTTTTTTGTTTTTGTTTTTGTTTTTGCTTCTCTTGAGTCTCGTGTTTGAATGACAAATTTTCTCTTCTGATCTGGTCTTTTTTTTTTTTTAAATCAGGAATGGTTGAAAGTCCTCTGTTTCATTATTAAATACCCATTTTTCCCTTGAAGGATTTTACTCAGTTTTGCTGGGTAGGTAATTTTTGGTTGTCATCCTAATTTCTTTGCCTTCCAAAATATTACATTCCAAGCCCTCTGCTCCTTTAATGTAGGACATGCTAAATCTTATGTTACCTTGATTGTGGCTCCACAATATTTGAATTGTTTCTTTCTGGCTGCTTGACTTATTTTCTCTTTGGCCTGGGAGCTCTGGAATTTGGCTATTATATTCCTGGGATTTTTCATTTTGAGAACTCTTTCAAGAGGTGATTAGTGGATTTTTTTCAATTTCTGTTTTATCATTTGGATCTAAGCTATTGGGCAGTTTTCCTAGATAATTTTATTTTTGAAATATGTCTAGGCTCTTTCTTTGATTGTGGCTTTCAGGTAGTCCAATAACTCTTAAATAGTCTCTCCTGAATCTACTTTCTAAGTCAGCTGTTTTTCCAATGAGATATTTCACATTTTGTTCTATTTTTAAGATTCATTTTTACTTTGTTTTATTGGTTTTTTGATGTTTCATGGAGTCATTACCTTCAATTTTCAAATTCTAATTTTTAAGGAATTATTTTCTTCAAAGAGATTTTGTACTTCTTTTGGCAAATTCTGATTTTTAAGACGTTCTTTTCTTCAGTGAAATTTTGTGCCTCTTCTACCATTAGGCCAATTCTCTTTTTTAGGAGTTACTTTCTCCAGTATTTTTTTGTTGCCTCTTTTATCAAGCTGTTAATTCTCTTTTCACAGTTTTATAGAAATCACTGTCATTTCTTTCCTCATTTTTTCCTCTAACGCTCATCTTTTTTCTTTAACTCTTCCAGGAATTTCTTTTGGAATTGGATCCAAATTGACATTTTTTTCTTTTGAGACTTTTTTGTATCTATTTTCCCATTGTTGTTTTCTTCTGAGTTTATGTCTTGGTCCCTGCCGTCATAGTAGCTCTTTATGGTCAAATACTTTTTATTGTTGCTGTTGTTTGCTCATTTTCCCATCTTAATTCTTGACTTTGAACTTTATATTAAAGTTAGGCTCTGCTTACCTGGGTGTGAGGAGGCAGTGTCTCAAGCTGTTATTTTCAATGCTAGCTCTGGATGTTGACACATTTTTGGTGATTTGAGGGTGGTGTGAACCTGAGAAATGTATGCTCACTGTTCCCCTGGTCTGGGCTCTGGTTTTTACCAAGGAAGAGCCCCTGGTCCCCTGGAGCAGTGCACACTACTGCTGTTCTTAGCCTTGGAACAGTAACCAGGGCTACTACTCCCTTGTGACATCACTAGCACTGCTTTCTGCCCTGGACTTGAGAACCAGAATTGCCAAACAGTACCAGCTGTATCCAGTGCCAGCAAAGGATCCCCTACAATCTCTGTTTGACCAGTTCTTTGACTATCTTACTGTCTTTGGGACCTCCACAAGCTGCTGCTGCTGCTGCTGCAACCACCATCACCCATATGTGGGATCTGGACAGACCTCTACCAGACTGTCTCCCAGGTGTTACAGATTGCTCCTGCTTACCTTTTATGTTTTCTTAGGCAATTAAAAAAAAAAAATCTCACCCTGACTTTTTGTTGGATCTGCCACTCCAAAATTTAACATGAAGTTTCATTTTAAAGTTGTTAAGAGTATTCAATTTGTTGGCTGCCTCTTATCTGCCATCTTGGTTCTGCCCATACTTTCATATTTCAATGTGTGTTTTTGTGCTTTCTTTCCTCTTTGTAATTTTACTATTTTGAGCAGGGGTGAGATAATTGGCTTTGTTGGTTTATCTGCTTTTGAGCTTGTTTATACCTATTATTCACATGACCTTGTAATCATTCAGATTTTCTTTTGAATTTACTATCTCTGCTATTAAGCTTTCTCCTCACAACTATTATTGGCTCCTCCTTGTTCCATTGCTGCACAAAGTACTGAGAATGAGTTAGTAGTTACCCTTATATCTTCAAATTTGGGGATTAGCTGGGTCTGAGTCCCTGAACTGTCAGGAAAAGGAGTAGTTCCAGTTGTGTTTCTAGTCCTCTTTCTTACAGACTTCACTTTCATTTATTTTTAGCCTGTGACTTTGAGAATTACAGGATCCCTGTAGGGAACTTGGAGTATCCCTACAGCTGGATGCTAAGTCATAAGCCTGAAAGCTTGTTTGTGTTCACTAATAAAAGTGGGAAGAACTGTGAGTTCTAAATTATCTATTGCTAATTATGGTGATATTTGCTAGTAAGGTATTTCAATTTTTTATCTTTTGGCTTCAGAGGTGATGAACTTTACCTTTCAGATCAGAGTCAAATCATTCTCCTTTTTTTTGGAGCTGAGATTTGTATTCCTTAACACATATCCCCTACTGTTGTTGTTCAGTCATTTCAATCATGTCTGACTCTTTATGACTCCGTTTGGGGTTTCCTTGGCAAAGAAAATGGAGTGTTTTGCCATTCCCTTCTCCAGGTCTTTTACAGATGAGGAAACTGAGGCAAAAAGGGTTAAGTGACTCATCCAGAATCATATACGTGGTAAGTGTCTGAGGCCACATTCAAAAACAGGGAAATGAGTCTTTCTAATTGCAGGCCCAGTCTTCTATCTATCTATGCCACTATTCAATTTGCAGAAATTTTCACCTATTTCCCTCTGTTTCATCATTTGTGCAATGAACATAATAATAGTACGAACCTCACAGGACTGATGTGATGATGAAATGAGAATATAAATAAGTATATACTTATTGTTAATATAATTATATATGTCAACTATTTACATGCACATATATCTACACATTTTTGCAAGTATGAAGACACTATATATTAGTTAATAATATTCTTAATCATACTTCTACTAATACAATCTTTTTTTCCCCACCATCTTTGCCAAGGTTATCTAAATAAAGGAATAAAGGTAAGGTCCTTACGATATGAAATTCTCTCTTCTCGAGATGATTGAATGATGCTTACTAACTGTGTGACCCTAGGAAAGTCGCTTAATTTCTTTATACCTCAATTTTATCACCTTTACACCTGGGTGTTTTGACTACATGGCTTCCAAGGACATTTGTAGCTCTAAATTTCTGATCCTATGATCTGTGGTTCCCCAATTATAATAGCTACTATGTATTTTACTTCTACTCTTGTCCTTCAGGGAATTTCTTTTTTTTATTTCAGAATCTGTTTCCTTTTAGGTTTTTATAACATCAAGAAAGTATTACTCCAACAGATCTTAGAATGAGAAATTAAGATATGGAAGGGACCTTAGAACTAAGCTATTCCAATACCCTCATTTTACATATGAGAAAAGTGAGACATAGAAAAAATTAGAGACTTGCTCAAGGCTACACAGGCAAGGAGCAGAGCTATGATTCAGGCCCCTTGTTTGCAAACTTATTGCCCTTTTTAGTGTGTTTTAAAATATAAACATTCATTTATTAGGTGTTCTTGTCAAGCATTTTGCAATTTCCTAAGTTTACATTTACATAGGGCTTTGCATTTCAAAAATTTTTTTAAAAGGACTTCAGCAGTAATCAACTTGTTTAAAAGTTCTTTTCTGTATATGATAATGCCCAAATTTGCAGGATGCTATTTCATATAGAGGGCATATTCTTATATTTATCTTTAGTGCCATCCTTTGCTTCCAAAGCTATTATTGCTCTCTCCTTAAAATTACTTTGTGTTCAATTATTTTTTTATAAACATGTGTCCACATGTGTATGCTCCCAGCTGAATATATATACATATATATATGTATTTGTATGTATACACACATATGTACACACAGAGGCATATGCACACACACAGAACCTGACACACATTCATACACATACACATATACTAACACATATAGAATATAGGTAACACACATGCGTAAACATCTATATGCATACACACACAGAAAGGCATACACACACATACACACACACAGCCTGACATACACGTTCATACACTCATATACAGAATATATGTAGCATACACATTTATAAACATCTATATACATATATAATATAATGTACCAATTTTTACATCATTTGGCATTGCTCAATATTTCTTACAGATTTACTGAAACCCTATCCTTTTTTCTAAATTTAGTACTAATATGCTAAGTTATTTGAGCTTGTATTTAATAATTTTTTTCAATTTTTATTGATAATTCTAATTATTCTCCTTAGCTCTTCTGTCAATTATTTTGTTAGACCTTTCATCTATTCTCTGGGTTCTTTTTGATTATTTATTTTACTTTTCTGAATTCTATTTATAGATGTTATAGAATTTTTCTTTTCTTCTAAGGATTTCTCTTGACCTTTTCTTGACTAAAAGGATATAGATATATCTTTATTCTTATAAGAATTTTTCTTTTATTCCTTCTTTCCTCGACCTATTTGCTATTTTTATTTTCCATCTTGTTTTTTTCTTTCACTTCTTTTAGTTGTAATCATGATGGTTGAAGTTCATTTAACATTTGTCTGTTTATTTTGAAGTGATAAAGATAAGAAAGATTTCAAAGCAACTGTTGTTCAGCCATCTTGTTTAGATGCCAGTATTCAAGTATTTGAGATGCTGACATGAAGAAAAGAACTTGCTTGACCACAGAGTTAGGAAGAAGAAGAGGAGGTAGAAGTTCCAAAACAGTGGATTTCTTTTTGTTCTCAACATAAAGAAAATCTTTCTGAGAATGGAAACAATTCTACTCAGTGCATTGTTTCAAGACATAAATGGACTCCTCATCACTTGAGATCTTCCATAAGATCTTGCATTATTAAATTTTGAATCATTCATAAAGAGAATGCCTGTTCAAATACAACTTGGTCTAAGATGACTGACCTCTGAAGTCTCTTTGAACTATCACATTTTCTGATTCAGTGATTAATGAATTAGAGAAGAAGAGAAAAACACCCATATAACTAGAAAAATCTTCTTGATGATGAGAACCTAGATACATTTGTTTGTTTGTTTTACAGAAAACATCTCTTTCCATTTTGTTTATTGAAAGGACCAGTATAATTAATACCCATCTAGTGAAAAGAGAGGGTGTGGTGCTTCATTCATTCATCCATTCATTTATTCATCCATCTATTCATTTATTTGTTCATTGATTTATTTATTTGTATCTATGACTAACATTTTCTACTTAGGAAATAATTCCTATTGAAGATCATGAGATTATAGATTTAGAAATGGAAGACATATGAAAGGCCATCTGATTAAAAACCCAGCATTCTAAAATGAGGCAATTGAAATTCAGAGTTTAAGTAACTTGCCCAAGGCCTGCAGTGCTTTAAGAATTGTTGACATTACTTCATTTTCTTATTTTTCACTTCTCATGTAGCTGCATGGATCTTTATTTTATGACATGCTCATTGCTTTAAAAAAAGTTGTAAAAATGAAACAGAGTAAATACACTCATTTGCATAAAAATTTTATTGATAGGCAATCAAATGCTACTGCACTGAAGTGAGAAAGATCTATTTTTTTGTCTCCAACTAGTAGATTTAACTTGGTCATCCCTTATGATCTAGATACTGACATTGATCTTGTTTTTTTTGTTGGTTTTGAAGAGTTTAATAATAAAAATAAAGTTGTGCAATCCTTCATGGCTATAGACTTTGTTTTCCTATCAAGAATTTTCTTTTTCTTTACCTTTGAGTATTTATGGTCTGCATTTGGCATCAATTATTTCTGCGGGTTACTAAAGAACACAATGATCTCTCCAGTGGGAAATTATATTTCTTTACATACTAAAGAAAAAAACCCCCTTCATTCCATCATTTCATTAAAATTTAGCTTTTGTTGTGAATAGAGAAATTTAAAGTTGCCTAGACTTTAAGACTTTTGATTATACTCACTGCAGTTCTTCATTCAACTATTGTAATTATTCTTTTCCCAAAGTCAACTAATAGAGAACAATCACAACGAATGAATAAAATTGTTTCTGCAATTTTGTCTTTCATTCAATTCATGTGGCAACAAACACAGTTATCTGAAAAGTAAAGAGAATTATAGGCTAGCAATTCACTATTTTGAAAATAAGTATTTAACCCCAGTTGCAAAGATACGTATGGATATCTTTATTACATAATGGCAAATCTCCTGAACTATAGTCCCTTGTTATAATTTTTTTGGTTTTCCTCTATTAACTTTTTAACTAGGAGGAATAAATTTTCTCTCCCACCCATCCCCTCTCCCTACTTCATTGCACAAAAAGAAAAGAAAAACAAATTCCTTTGACAACTATGCATGGTCAAGCAAAATAAATTCCCTAATTGTCCATTTTCAAAATATGCATGTCTTTTTTATGCCCTGAATCCATAACCTTTTTATGAGTAGTTAGATATTATGCTTTCCCATAGATGACCTGGAATCATAGAGGATTAAGGTGTTTAGCAGAGTTCTTCATTCAAAGTTGTATATGTATATACTGTTGTTTTTATTAAAATTGTTCTAGTTCTGGTCACTTCATTATGTATCAATTCACACAAGTCTTTCAATATCTCTTTGAAATTACTTCCTCATTTATTATACTACCCTAGTATTCCATCATCTTCAGATATGACAAGTTTTTCAGCAGTTCTTCCAACTGATGGACATCCTCTTGGTTTCCATTATTTTCCCCCCAATACATAAAGAACTGCTACAGATATTTTTGTACATATAGAATCTTTTGCTTTTCCTTTGATTCCTTTTGGGCCAAGGCCTAATTTTGGCACAGCTGTGTCAAAGGGTATGCACTCTGTACTAATTTGTTCTGTATAATTCCAAATTGCTTTCCAGAATTGTTATACCAAATCACAGGACAGCTTAAGCATCTTAAATGTTTGTGTTCAAAGTGAAATTCTTTATAGTTAATCAAAAATTTATTTCTCCACCCAATATTACTTTTATTTTGAAAGCACCACTTCCTTGTCATCCAAGTTCAAAAAGTTGAAGTTAATCCTGCCTCTTCCTTCTCTCTCAGTCCTTATGGGTAATTAATTTCCATGCCTTTTGGGTTCTAGCTTTTCACCAATACTTTATTCTTTTTCCTCCTCCCATGTAGTCACTACCTAAATTCAAATCTTCATCTAGATTTTTACATTAGTCTCCTAATTATTCTCCATTTCTCCTCTCCCTCCTCCAATCTGTTTTCCAAACAAGAATCAATTAATATCACTGAAGAAGTCAGACCCCTATTCAATACACATTCAGTGGCTTCCTATTTCCTTAGAATAAAATACAACTCTGCATCATGACATTTTAAGGCTGTACAATATCTGGCTCCCATCAACCTTTCACAGACTTTTCAATCAAAACCTTTTCTTATATTTTCAAAAGAAAAAAAGAAAACAAAAGAAAAGAAAATAGATATGTTAATTGGAGTTAAGTAGCTAGCTCCACTTTATGTGCTTTTGCAATCTTTTCTTTGTATCTAAAAGGATTACCTCACTCCTACCATCCCATCCCATCCCCACCCTTATTTTAAACTTTTAGAGTTTTTAGCTTCTTTCAAGGCTGATTTCAGGTACCAAATTTTATAAAAAGCCTTCAGATACCCACTTTGCTTAAAATTTTATCTTTTTCAGAAATTACTTTGTGTTTATTTATGTATATGTGTGTTCTATCCCCTGGAGAAAATTTAATCACTTTGACCTTGATGCAAGTTGGGCAGTTTTGTTTTTGTCTTTATGTCTCCAATATCTTTCATGTAATAGGTACAAAATATATCTATGTAGAATTGAATTGAGTTGAGTATTTCCTCTAATATTTAAAAAAAAACTTTGTGAAATGTTCATTTTTATATTTCTGTAATGTTTAAATTATTGAATAGGTTTCTAACAACATGATAGGATGAATATCTATAGAATGTAATTACAGAATTAGTAATTATTATGTTGAATTTGTCTCATTTGAGTTAAGCTAAGGATGTGGGTAGTAAATAAGCTGGTATAAATGCACTGTGGCCAGCACATGTTGATATGAAGTCTATGAACACTTATCCCAGAACAGATTCTGTTCCAAGACAGCAACTCCAGGGATCTTATCATGAGCCAATAGAGCAGAGAACCTTGTGGTGGGTTGAATTTCACTCAATAAAACTGACATGACTTTCCTGAAGAGAGGAGTATTTGTGACTAGCAAGCATATGGTCTTTCTGGCAAAATTCTTCCACAGTAAAAGCATTTAAATTTATAAAAAATATTCCATTAAATGTACAATTTGCCTAGGCATAATGAACTCAATTTCCTTTTTTCAATGTCAAAACATATAATACTGTGTAAAATGATGGTACAGTCTTTGTCCACCACTTAAAGTAGATTTTAAAAAAAGCTTTCAATGTTTCCTTGTTATAAATATTGCTAATTCTTAGTTGTGCATGCATATTTTTGTTTCTTTTATTATAAGTCTTTTTGTTTTTTTATTTTTGGAGGCAATTAGGGTTAAGTGACTTCCCAGGGTTAGGTAGCTAGTAAGTGTCTGAGGCTGGATTTGAACTCAGGTCCTCCTGACTGCAGGGCCAGTATTCTTTCCACTGTGCCACCTGGCTGCCCCTAATCTTATTTTATTATAAAATATGTTTTTTGTTGTTGTTGAAGATTTGTATTGAATCTATCTATACGATCATGGTATTTTTGTAGAATTTATTATTAGTATACTTAGCTTTTTTTGAAATTTTGAAACACCTTTTCATTCCACCTTGTAAATGAGACTTTATAATAGTGAATAACTTGGAACTTGACTGTTCTTTTCTCTATTGACAACTTTTGTGGGTTCTATCTTCATACAGTCTCTCCATTCCTTTTCTCCACTCAGTTACTACTTGCTATCATGTCTGGCTTCCTTATTAATCTTTGGTTTTTATCTTTTCTCTTTCAATTTGATAACATACAGGTACCATTTTTCTAACATTTGCCTAAAGTTATAACTTACACATTCATTAGTGATATATATATATATATATATATATGTATATATATATATATATATATATATATATATTTCTGTCTTCCTCTGGTATTTTAAGAAATCAGGATCATTTTTTTTAAGTAGAAGAAATGAGTTAAATTTCTCTACTTTAATTTGAGAATACTTTAAGTTAGCTTACGTAATACAAGAAACAATCATCTTTAAAAGTTTGAAAGAATAAATATCAACTTAGATGAAAGTTTTTTTTCTTTAGTTGCTTATTTATGTATTGTTCAATTTTTCATTATGAGATTGAGTTGTTTAGAGTCTTTTTATTTTGTTGATTTGGGTATATTATATCTTGCAAATATTAATCTATTTATACAAGTTTTGAGATTTGTTTCAAGGTAATTTGATAATTTTTTTTCCTTTCATTGCCCTTTAATTCTTTCTGCTGGCTATAAATCCCTTTCAATTTTTTAAAAAATATTGAACTTTTGGGTTTCTTCTTGTTTATTTACTCAAATTAGCTAAAAGTTCATTGACTTTTTATCTCATGAAAAAATCTCATTTCAGTCATGCAATGTTCTTTTTATTTCAATTTTATTTATTTCTTTTCTAATTTTCACAGTTACTGCTTTGTATTTATTTGGAAATTGCTTATTTGTTGTTTTTTTCTGCTTTATTGAATGTTCAGTGCATCAATAAGACTAAGCATAGACAAAATGGAAACAGAATGATTGCCTTTTATTCATGACTATTCATGACATTATGATGTGATTGTGTACTTAGAAAACTGTAGAGTCAAACAAAATTAATTGAAATAATGAATAACTTCAGTAAAGTTGCAAAGTATAAAATAAATCACATGTGTTTTTTGCATTCTTAAATATAACCAGCAAAACTGAACCAGAAAAGCTAGAAAGGGAAATAACATTCAAAATGAGCATAAAATATTTTGTATTGTATCTCCATTAATTATGGAACCAACAACAAAATACTATCTAGAAATAAAAATGGACTATAAAATTTGAGAAATATTAATTGCTCATGGATTAAAAAAAACAATATGACTTATGGCTACACCACACATAGATTTGGAGTTTATTTTAGAATATCATGTGAGATACTGATCTGCCAGCAGGATTGTTGAATAACGAGCTTTTATTCTCAATAGTTTGTATCCTTGCATTTATCGCTATCTTTTTTCTTTCTTTTCTATGCAATATTGTATATCTAATCTGTTTCACTGATCACTTTTTCTATTTTTAAGATGGTTAAACATTTTTCTGATTGTTCTCTACCTTACCCCCCCCCCTTTATTCTCTTTAAAAATATAGGATGGATCTCTTGGAGGGTCAGGGGAAAGAATACTGGGAAAAATCTTGGTGATGTAAAAAATTCAATATAAACTTATTTTTAAAAATATGTCCATAATCAACCAACAAGTACATTTTTGGTTCTTACCCTCTTCTCAGGAATCCTTGTGATACATAAGGTGAAATATACAGGAAGTGTAAAAAAAAATAGCTATTACTCTCAAAGAATGAACATGAAAGAATTTGTGAATATTAGATAGTATATGCAAATTCAAATGCAAAACTGTATAGTACAGGCCACAAGTGCTACTGGAGTTCAGAAAATAGGGTGATAATTGACGTCTGGTGTAATCAGGAAGGATTGACATAAGTAAGATTTTTTTTCTGGGCCAGAGAAAGGGTTGGATTTGGACAAATGACTTGGAGAAACAAAACCACACCAAGCAAGCAGAACATACTAAAGGCATGAGGACAGGAATGAACATGACATTTTTTGGAATATTGGGATGATTGTTCCAGATGGAGCAATATATATGTTTGAGAATAGTGGGATAAAGCTTAGAGAGCCAAAATGGAATGAACATTGCATTTGAAGCCAGGCAATCTTGATTTGACAAACAAATTTTCTATATAAGAACTGTGCAGTTTAAGGACAAGCTATTCAGTCTTACTAGTCACAGCTTCCTTTCTGTGAAACAAGGAAAATAATACTTACCCTTCCTAGTAACATCCTGTCTCATGCTGTGCAATAAGAGTAAGCGTGTATAAAAGAACAAACATGAAAGATGAGATGTTATTAATGAGGAATAGTAAATAGGCTGAGTCAACTGGAACATAAGGTACATGATGGAGAATAATGTTTTATAAGCCTGGGAAGAGAAGAGGCAGCCAGGTGTTGTAGTGGATTGATTACTGGATCTAGAATCAAGAAGACCTGAGTTTAAATCCAGCCTCACATACGTGTTTAGCTATGTGACCTTGGGCAAGTCATTAAATCTCTTTTTGTCTTAGTTTCCTTAAATATAACATAGGGATAAGGATAGCATCTACCTCCCAGGGTTGTTGGGAGGATAAAATAAGATAATATTTGTGAAGTACCTTGCAAACCTCATTTTGATATAATAATGTCAATTAGTGTATATATGCCAGACTTTGATTGACTTATTTATTGTTATTGTTTTGTCTTTTATTTTGTATTTTATTCTAGAGATCATAAGGTGCCTTGCTGATGTTGATAGCAATGATGATGGTGATGACACAATGATTTCCAAATATATGAATATATGAAAAAAAATTAGCCCAAAGTTGCTAAACCATTACAGAGTTTTGACCAAAGAAATAATATGGTAAAAATGGTCTTCAAAAAAAAAATTCATGTGTAAATGGTTTGTGGTATCAGTAGGGAGTGATGTTTCACTTTCAAAGAGACAAGCTGGATTTGAGTACAGATATAATAAGGATGGGTTAAGGAAGTATAAGCAAGAAAAATTAAAATGAAGCTATATAATGAAATGTTACTTTTATTTAATCATCAGATTTTTAATATGTAAATCTGTGTTCCAAAACTGAAGTTTGTTTCAATATTTTTATACACAATTCAGCAGAACAGAGTCAGAAGTCTGAGACCAATAATCTGCCAATGAATATTGTTCTAATTTAAATGAAGGAAAACAATCAACTTTCTTGTAAAACATTTTTGGTATTTAGTCTATGAATTTTTCAGATGCCGTATTTTTTAATTTAAAAAATTTGCTGTTCAAACCCTGGAGAGGAATAATTTACTTCCTGCCTCTGATTTTGGGCCTTATTCTTTAGGGTTTGGTGGTGATGAGTGTTAAAATTCCAACTGTCTAAATCCCTCATTAATGGAAAGTTGTTTAGGAAGGTGAATTAATTCTTTCTGGTCACTAAGGTAGGATTTAGTGCACTAAATCTGTTATGACAATTAAATGAATGAAACATTTATTAAGAAGCCTGGTTAAGTGGATTTTGCTATATTTAATTAATGACTAATTGCCCATCAAATAATGCCTTGTTCATTAGGGTCTAATAAGAGTACTATAGTAGAAATATTTCTCTTTGGATTCCTGGAAGATGTACTGTCCTAACCCAAGTACCCACTTTTGAGGGAGCAAACTCAATTCTGGAGAGAACACAAACCAATTGCTAAAAGTTGCTCAAAAAAACTGAGATATTTCCTAAACTGCCTAAATGATACCCAGAGGTTTTAGCCCATCACATTCCAAAGGTCTCCTTTTTACGTTTTTCCTGAGGGATGAGAATTAAACTTGGTTAGTTTTAGCATGATGACAGGTCTAGAACCTGTTATCTGACTAGAGGAAAGAATCACAGGGAGCAAAGGCCAGGCTGGCTGCCCTATAGGTGAAAGAGGAAAGAAAACCAGATATAGTTCATCATAGCATTTTCTGTTTTGAAAATAATTAGACATATTGATGATCATTAATTAAATACAATAAAGCCATTTAAATGAAAACCTTAATAAATGACATATTAATTTAATTGTCAGTTGCCATTAAGTATCACTTCAGTTTTTTCTAATATATTAGCCTATATTATTAATGATGTGTTTTATCTAATTACATAGTATTTTCCTCATGCACTTCATAATCTAGTCCAACTGATCTATTATTGGACATATATGGCATTCTATTTCATCTCTTTGCCTTTATACTGGAAGTCCCTCCTACCTACAATACGATCCTTCCTTATCTCCTTCCCTTAAAATCCTTAGTTTTCTTTCAAGCAACACCACTACCTCCAACCTGTTCTGATGCTCAAAATCACTATTGCCATTTATTTAAAGAAACCTTATATTTGTTCTGTAGCAGTTTTAAACATATCTTTATGTCTATATCAGAGGTTCCCACAGTTATTTGGTCTACCACCCCCTTTAAAAAAAATTACTCAGCACTGACCTGGATATCTTTAACCCTTTAACTGTTTTTATTTTAATCTTCATCATTTCAAAAATATTTTTAAAATGACACATCTTAAATTTAATAATTTATTGTAAGTTTGTGAGTTTTTTCCTGCATTGAAATTTTATGACACAAAATTGCAGCATGTAACCATGTAGTACCACATTGTAAACAAGTCATTACTTGTACATATTCCTGCAGATGCATGCTTGACTTCTCAACAATTCACTACACCCTTGCCTGCCAACACTTGCTTGTTAAGACCTGTGGTGGACTTGACTACTGATTAGTTATAACTTGCATTTTGTGTGCTTATTTGTAAAATAATGTAGTCACTATGACTTTAACTCTGTTATACAACAGGTGAAACATGTATGAATGAGTTTTTCAAAATTTTCTTATATTCCCTTTCCTTGTGCTTCCATACCACCCTTGTTTTTATTCAGTGCCCCCCAATTTCACTCAAGGCTACTACAACTCCCTTGAATCATTCCAGCACCCCCCAGGGGATGGTACCACCCACTTTGGGAATCTCTGCGCTTATCTATCTTTCAGTCTCTCTATCTGATGTATCCTTACATAGAGTGTTAAACTCTAGATGTCAGGGGCTATTTCAACTTTGTCTTTGAACACCTAGTATCTAAGCATAAGGCTTGTCACATAGTGGGAGAGGATTAAATGATTTGAGCTTAGTTGAAGAAGGTACTAGAGAGAATTCTTCCTTATATTTAAAATAGAAACTATGGGTTTTTGGGAAAAAGACACAGAAATCATTCATCTCATTTACATGAGTATTTCTATATCACCTTTAATTTTTCTGGTAGTGTTATAATTTGTTATATAGCAACCTGCACCATAGATTTCAATTTAAAAGTGTAATAGCAAATCACATGCTGCTATTCCTGTGTGAAACAGTCTCTCCACAAATTCTTGTCTAGACACACTTGCATGCCTACTGCAAATTCCACTTTCTCAGTAGAAATTTCCCTTAATCACATCTGACCTTTCTGTCCTCTAACCCCTTACCAATTACTTGACACTCAATCATAAATACTGTGTGTTGTCATTAACTCCTATGTGTATAAGTCTTACCTTCTCAATTAGTTTTTAAGCTCCTGAAAGACAGGTACTGAATCTTTCTGCTGCTTTGTAGTAACCTTTCTGAGAGGTAACCTCACTAGTGGGGTTAATTACTACCAATTACCTTGTTCATAAGAATTGCCCTAGCCAGGACTTCCAATCTATTTAGGCTTTGTATTTGCCCCTTACTGTGGCCCTTCCTCTCTACAGCCTGTCCCTTTCAGAAAAGCTCATTGTCATTTCCTCTGTCTTCTTACATAATAAATAGCAGATCACTTTTACCTAGTAGTTGAGATTTTATAATGGTTTTCCTCAAAACAAATGAATTAGATAGATATTTTATTCATCCATCCATCTGTCTGTCTGTTTATATCTATCTATCTATCTATCTATCTATCCATCTATCTATATCTATAGAGAAGAGAGTAATACTGAAGGGTGAAATAAAGAACAGAGATTCTTGAGCAAGCAACTATTAGCAAAATATATATTTACATTTCCAAAGTTATTTATAGTCTTAAATGTGAAGTCTCTTTTTTCTTCTCTGACAGCCACCATAGTTTGAATTGGACCACTGTTCCCTGTCCATGGTTGGGTAGATTTTCTTTTTCTTTCTTAGGTAATGCCCTTTAGAGATCTGAGACACAGAGAGCTTACATAGTGACTCATACTTAGGGCTGGCCGATTCTAGGGCCAGTACTCTATTAGCTAGACCACTGCCTCAGTTCCTATTACCTAGTGATTTACGGCATTCCCTTAACCCCATGACCCTTCACTTACAATCAGGATATAGTTACCTGGGTAATCAATCTTCTAGCATAGGCAATCCCAATTCTCTCTTCTTCCTAAACTAACCAAGCTCCTAAATCAATAACCCTTAAGCATATAATGAAATTCTTTCTTAAAACAGGACTGCCAGAAGTTTCAAAGCTTCTTCTTATCCAAGACCTTTCCTTTTCTTTTTAACTTGAGTTCTTAAAGGGGTCAGGCCATTTCTTGTCTGCAACTTTAAAACATAAGTTGAACATTACATTAGAGTTTTAAAACAGTTACCCATAGAAATATATTTGACCTATTATAGCAGTGGTAATACTGTTTGGTTCTTCATTCTGTAGCTCTCCTTTCATTAAAATTGATCAGTGACAGAGGAAGTGTTATCTTAGTACATCATAGGAGCATAGAATTTCAGAATTGTAGGAACCTTAGAGAGCTTCTAAACCAAGCCTCTCATTTTACTTTTGAAGAAACTGATGCCCAAAGAGGTTAAGTAATTTGAAAGGCAGCATGATTTTGTGGAAAATCTGCTGTATTTGTAGTGAGAAGAAACTTGGGTTCAAATGTCACTCCTAGCGTTTGCTAGCTGGTGACAATAGCCAAATTATTTAACCTCTTTGAGCCTTTTGTCTCATTTATGAAATAATGATAATAATACCTGCCCTGCCTAGCTCACAGGGTCATGCTGAGTGTTAAATGAGATAATGCATACAAATTGCTTTACTCACTTAAAAACCTATGTGAATGCCAGTTATTATTATTGAGCAGGGTCACAGAACTATGCTTAGGCAAAGAACACCTTGAGTTCCCTGAAATGTCTTTGACAATAAAATAGACAAGGTAAAACCATCATTATCTAGTTGAAAACCAGTTGCAGTAATGAAAAATTTATCAGAAAAGATATTCTCATACTCTAACCACTCAACATTGTCACAGAAATAACCTTCAAATCTTATTAAAATTTTATGGAAAACTAAATAAACTTAATAATCCACCTTATATTACTAAATCTTATGAAGACAATTACAGTATACTGTAGAAATATTGGGGAGTGCTGGACATGGAGTGAGGAGGACCTGGGTTCAAATAATTTCTCTGATATTTATATACTAGCTGTGTGACCTTGAGCATGTCACTTAAACACTTTGTCTCAGCTACCAAACTCCCTCAGACTTACTAAATTATAGATAGGTTGCCATCTGCAGAAAGTATTACCTTATCAGTAGTAGCCATGCTGATGAAATCATAAATTATTCTTATATTAAAATTTAGGTCATATCAATTGAGACTATTAAGCTTTCTAAAAAAAGTTAAATTTTGAATGAATGGAATATTTTCCACCATTTTTATCACTAGCATAGGAAAGTAACCTTGTCTTTTTTTTTGCTAGCCTCCATCACTATCATTGCTTACTTTGAATGTAATATTCTATAGCTATCAAATAATGTCATCAGCATTTCCATAACAACCCTGAGCATTTAGGGGCATTGTCCCAATTTGGGATTCCTGGGCCACAATGAGAGTCCCACTACTCCTCTGCTTCCTATTACAAGAGCAAGGAGACACTAATAGTCCAAGTTGTTCATAATATTCACTTGGCTTAGTTTTTACAGATCAACCAGAGGCATTCTGATTCCCCAAGACATTACCTGGCTATTTATCATGCGATAGGTCTAATACAATTATAATTTTAGGCCACCTCCAAAGAAATCATTTAAGTATGATTCTAAAAGCTTTTAGTAGCTTACAACTGTTCTTAAGTAGCATATTGATTTTGAATTCCAAAGCATTCTTCAAAATCTCCCTCCATATCTACCCCAACATTCCCAGCCTTCACACACAAAAAAGACTCATGCATTATTAGAATACAGTACTTCTGATTACTCCAAACTCATTCAGTGGGTAAACCAAGTAATGTGGGAAAGGGTGGATAGGGAAATAATGAGGTTACAGTGATTGGTTAGGTGGTTTGACTCCCTAAGTGATTCTTATGCTTACCCATCTACACTTCCCTTTTGGTCAAACACTATTTTATTAGGTGGTAAAGATGTTTCTATTTATAGAAAAATTCTGTGAAGACAAAGACTGTTATATTAGCTACCTTTCATGTTTCCTTGGAGTTTGTGCAAATACTTCATACATTTGGAGAGGAATTGAACAGAATAGAACAGACTAGGGGGAAATAGAACTTAAAGAAACAGAATAGAATGCTAGAGAACACGTTTGAAAGTAATGGTATATATCGGAAAGGAATTTTAGAAGGAAAAGGTCTGGTAATTTCTAAAAGTAGGATCTCTAAATTGGTTCCTTTGAAGGATGAAGATTCAAGCTTGTGATGGGGTGGGGAGGGGTTCTGAGGGTAGACTGTAGGTTCTCCAAGAATGTATTTTCAGGATCATTTCAATAACTTAATCACTACTCATTGTATTAACCTATTGTATCACATGAGTGATATGCTGGCAAAAGTTTAACTGCTGACTTGAAAAAGAAAGTTTTAAAGTTTAATCTTTACCATTAATATTGTTTCCATCAAGTTCTTAAGTCTAGACATTTCACAAAACAGTAAATCTAGCCTTGGTTTGTAGCACTTGCTGATTTCCAAGGTGCAAATACACTTTAATAAAAGTCAGTTCTCAATATGGTTCAAGTTGGCTCCAGTGCCAATGGAGCCCACTATAAAATGAGTAGAAAGGAGGAGAAAGAAGAATGAAATATGAAAAGAGGTAACCGCTGCCTCGTGCACTGTTTGGCTAGACTGTCAATGAGATCAGAAATACCAGGGATAGAATAATAATCATTTAAAACTGGAATGAATGGCTGGGTGGTCTGACATCAATGGACAGTTGAGAAAGCTATGATAGTAGCGCAAAGGGGGAAAGGAAGTTGCGTCCTCCATGCATAGTACAGTCCAGTGTGAGTAGTTTCTATAAAAGAAACTTTCTTTTTCATGGACAGGTTGATGTAGTGCTCATTGTTCTTTAGTTGTTTAGGTATGCCCAGTTCTTCATGGGAGGAGTAAGGATCGATTTTATTTCCATATAAGGAAATTGAGGGGAAAGTAGCTCTGGGTGAGGAGCTTCAAGAACCAGCTAAAATCTGGTGAAACTGGTCGTGTAGTTGGGGAGGCTGTAAGTAGGACAAAGGTTAAGCATTACTTAGAGTGTGCCTACTTAATAGGTTCATGAATATTAGCTTCTCCACCACCAGGTAGGGTTAAGATGACATTTTCTGAACATACAATGTATGAAGAAGAGGAGAGAACATACCAAGGGGAACATGTGGTGGGCATTTTGTGAAGTCTGTGACCTGTGCTAACTTCTACCAATGAAAGTCAGCTAGGAGGGACTTGTGGCCAGGAATAGGAATATAAGGTTTGCTCTAGCTTCTGTACTTTGTGTGTGTGTGTGTGTGTGTGTGTGTGTGTGTGTGTGTGTGGTCATCTTGAGTTCCACACCCACTTCTTGCAAGGAGCGTATTAAAGGTTCAGTCATCCTGAGTGTATCTAAATTACCGTGTCTATTTGGGCATCAGAGGTTATTTCCAACATTCATGACCCTGAATGAGGTTTTCTTGACAAAGTTGCTGGAGTGGTTTGCTATTTCCTTCTTCAGTGGATTAAGGCAAGCAGAGGTTAAGTGACTTGCCAAGGATCACAGAGCTAGTAAGTTTCTGAGGCCAAATCTGAACTCAGATCTTTCTGACTACAGGCCCAGTGCTTTGTCCATTGAGCCTCCTAGCTGCCTCATGAAGTATGCTTATTGTGTTCCAGAACATTGCAGATCAGTACACCTTGCATTTCAATGTCTCCCGTAAGTATTTGTGGCATCACATTATTATGAACTTCCTGTACAGGATTTTATTGATCCATCATATATAAATTATCAGAGCACAAAAATTAGAAGATTACATAGCAACTATTTGGAGGGTTTTCTACAGAACTATCATCTTTTTATTGATCAAAAGTAAACGTGTTTACTTTTACTATTGTTTTTAGAAATGAGAGTGCTTTAACACTAAAAGGCTTTTTCTTAGTGTCTCAGGAGACAAAATTATATCTTATCTTACATATGACAAGTCCCCAACTGGGCTATTGCTATTGTTTCAGATGCTGATGGCAATGCTGATTTTGAGAAATAAAATGTTGCTGCAGATATTCACATTACAAGACAAAGTCAATGTAAATTGACATAAATAGGTAAAAAATTAGAGCTTACCAATACAGTATTTGAAGGCCTGAATCTGCATTTGAAAAGCATGAAGAAGTCTAACATTAATTTTTTTGAATGGATTTAACTATTCAAAAATTCATATGACTCAAATTTTAAAGATAAGCAATCCACATTATTAAAGCTCTCTTCCCCCTCTTTACTTCTACCAATGCAATTTCCTCAATAAAATAAGAATATTGGGAAAGATATAATTCTTCATTTTTTCACTAGATTATATACAGCATTAGAAAAACAAGAAATTCACAATACGGTACAATAATCCACTCACATGTGACTCAAACTTTTGACAGAGTCAAGCACATCTGTATTTTGAAAAGGTTAAACAATTGGTAGTGGTAGACAAGTCAGAAGCAAAATGAATGTCAAGTCCCTTAGCTAGAATGTATTGGAAAAATAATCAAAGAAAATAAAGGCCATTTGCACAAAGTAGCAAACTCTCTATCCATTCAGTTAAAAAAAATACAAGTTGACATACTTAACTTGAAATACGCTTAGTAAATATTATTTATGATAACATAAAATGTACATCCATTTAAATATGAGTAAAATAAATAGTACATACAGTATCACATGGTAGCAGGATAAGTTCAATAAAAGGTTTCTATGTTCTCCAGATATTGAAGTTTTGTAGAAGATGAGATACAAAATCAGTTATTGTTAGTTTCTTATATGTTATTCGGTTAATCTATTGTTTTCTAATATGTTACTAGTTTAATGTCACTAAATAACAATAGAAGCATGTCAAAGCATTCATGACAGAGATGGAGTAGGAATGGAGGACCACGAAAGATGTGAGTTTAGCTTATGCTTCTGACACTACTTGTTTGTCTATTGGTAAGGAATGTAAACTCTTTCCGTGTTTTATTTTCTTCATTTGTAAAACAAAGATAATAATATCCATCAGATCTAATTCATAAGGTTGTTTTTGTAACTAAATGGGAACCCTCATCTTAAAATATTATATGTCAGCTACCATCATATTCATCATCAAACAACATAAGCATTGTCACCACCATCTTCATCACCATCATCACTGTCATCATCATCATCATCATCATCATCATCATCACTTGTTCAAATAGTTTTGATGTGGTCCACTTAGAATCAGTCCTGGAACAAGTTCTGAGAAATTGGCAACAACAATTTGAGCCTGCAGCCCTGTGAGCCAATCAAATATCTATGAACATCTTAATATGTTGTAAGGGAAAACTAATCTAACCTGCATGGGGGTTGAAGAGGACAAAGGATTAAGATATTAAGCCTACAAAACATATTGTATATATTTTAAAGATTATAATAAAATTATTATTATTTTACTAACTTTAGAATTATCTTTAGAATATGTAAATGGTAGGAATTAGTATTTTATTATTGTTAGTGCTATGTACCAGGCACTGGTAAGTGCTTCACAAATATCTCATTTAATCCTCATAAAAATACTACAAGGCAAGTGCTTTAATTATCCACATTTTATGGTTAAAGAAACAGCCAAGCCGAGGTTAAGTGACTTGTCTAAAGTCACACAGATAATTTGTGTTATGAGATCAGAAAAAGGAGCGAGTACTATGCAAAGAAGTGATCAGAGAAGCTTTAGTAGAAAAAATGAAACTTCAACAGACACTTGAAAGATGACCTTAATTTAGTACATGGAGATGCCATGAGAAACTTAGATATAAAGGATGTCAACCAAAATTCATTTAAGTAGGAAAATGCAAGAAATATTAAGGTAGCTCAATTTGGTTAGAGTGAAAGATTTGTGTTAGAGAGTAATGAGAAATAAGACTGGAAAGATAAGCTAGAGGGACAGTGTGAAGGGGCTTTGAGTGCCAAACAAAGGGGAGTTGTATTAAGAAAAATGTATACACCTTGGTGGAAAAGATTATTTTTATCTTTGACTTTGCACCCCAGTGCCTGGCACAGTGTATGGCTTATAGCCTAATAAATGCTTGTTAAATTAAGCTGAACTGAAATCTACTTAGTAGGAAACAAGGAGACAGTGAAAGATTTAGGATAAGGAAATAGCATCAAGGGAACAATTTTTGAAAGACCAATCTAGGAGCAAGTAGTTAGTATAACTGGAAGAGCAGAATGACTGTATATTTAAGGAATTTATGAGACTGTTATAATAATCCAGGAGTGAAATTATAAGGATCTGTGCAAGGGTAATATTAGGACAAATGTAAAGAAGAGGGTGAATGTAATAAGTATTACAAAGGTAGAATTAAGAGCATGTGATTAGTAATTTCCATTGATTAAATAACAAAACTACTTCTAGATATTATTTCTGTTTAAATAGTATCAGAAAAATAAAGATTAACTTCTAAGTTTTTAAAAGTATTCTAATTGTATTTTAAAAATTTTTTGTAATATGCACAAAACAGAAATCATTTCATTTTGTTCTAAAAGTAGTATCATATTAAGGATATGCCAGTGTCTTTACTAAAATAAAATAATCTGTTGAAATAAAACGTGTCTATTAATTCAGTGAAATCATTACTGAGTAGATTACAAAGTACTAATTGAGTGTAACTATGTGAATGGTAGTATGCTGGATAGAGGACACAAAGAAATATGTCACTGTCTCTCATTCTCCAGGACCCTACAATCTTAGGGAGTGTTTGTGAAGTTAGGCACAGATGAAGGAGGCATCATACAAAAGACATATGTACTTCATAGTACAAAGATACTTTCCGACAAATAAGGAGAAACTGGCTACCTAACTGTGAAAGTTTCAATACAGATTATGTGAAATAGGACGAGAAAACGAAGTTAGGCTGTTGTGCTGTCTAGATTTGAGGAACGTCAAATATGGTGTTATTGTAGGGAAAATCTTTTCTGAGCACTATAAGTTTTAGAAGAATTTGAATTATGGTTACTCAGTTTCTTCCTCATTTATCTTGTCCTCAATATTATCAATTCAATTTTAATTTAAATGACTCATTACTCATACTGATGGATTTGGAAGAGAGCCTCATAATCTGCCTTTAGCTACAATAATTTGAGTCTCACTGTCCCCATACTAAAAACAAAAACAAAACAAACGAAAATAAACCAATGCAGAAGCAATGTTACCCAAAGGACTTTTATTTTTCTTAGAGGATGAAGTTGGTAACTGTAGAATATAATCATCTACACAACAACATCAACTGTGGAATACTGCTCAGGGCAACAAGTCATAACTGGATTTGAATCCTAGGTCTATAAACTTTAGCAAGTCCTTTCACCACTATCGGCCACAATGTTCCTATCTCTAAAATGGGAACAATAATAATTGCACTTTGGAGGTTATAATTGATCAGATAACAGGTAACAATGACCTCATAAATGGCAACTACTGTTATATAATGTCATTGTTCAGTGAGTTCAGTGGTGTCCTACTCTTTGTGATTCCATCTGGGGTTTTCTTGGCAAAGATACTAGAGTGGATTGCCATTTCCTTCCTCCAGCTCATTGTACAGATGAAAAAACTGAGGAAAAGAGGGTTAAAAGAATTGCCTAAGTCATTTAATCCTGTTTGCCTCAGTTTTTTGAGGAATTCATCATTTAAGCACTTAGAGAAAAAACATTAGTCTCTGCTCTTCCCCTTTCCTTCATTCCCCATAATCCATCACTTGCCAGAACTTAGTGATTCTATCCTCACAATAGTTCTGACATCTACCTTCTTTATTCTACTCAAAATGCTGCTTTCCGAGGTCAGGTGTTTATCGTAGCTTACTTGGACTACTAGAGTAGTCTTCTAATTGCTTTACCTGTCTCCACACCCTCCCCTCTCTCTTCTGTCCTCCAAAGACCTGAACTGATATTCCTGAAGCACAGGCTTATCCATTCTGATTCTCTTCTCAAAAATCCCCATTGACTCTCATTTACCTGTATGACATGAAGCAAAGTCTTTATTTAAGATTCAAAGCCCTTCATATGCTGGATTAAATCTCTATCTAAACTAATTTCATAATCTTTTTCTTTTCTTTTGCACTTTACATTCCACTCAAAGTGTCCCACTTGCTATTCCCCTGATACAACAGCTTTATGTCTCTGGCTTCAATATCTTCCACAAATTATGCCTCTTGCTTCCACTTCTCCCTGCTTACTCTTGGAATTCCAATCTCTTCAGTGTTTGACTCAAGTATTACTTCTTAAATGAGGACATCCATGATGTATATTTTTAAATGTACTTAATTTGGGCTATTCCCCAATAGGATATAAAGAGAAGTATTTTTTTTTTAATATTTGAGTCACATTTAGTAGGATACCTGGCACAAAGCTCTTATGGATTATGGAGAATGAAGGAAAGGGAAAAGTAGAGGTTAATTGAAAAGTTTTGAGCCTGTTTGAATGGAAATATATGAACCAGAAACAATAGAAAAATGTTTTCATTGAAGTGGGGTGGAGGGAGGACTAAGATAATAATGTACATTTTGTATATATTTCTTTTTAGGTGTCCTATAGGACCAAGAAATCCCCTGGAGAGGAAAAACAAAATACGTGAATCACTTGTGCATGTCTGTTGTATGCTATGTAAATTTAATGAGGAAATACATAGGAAATTGTGTTCTCTGATTATCTAAAGCAGCTTTTCCTCCAAAATGAGTTGTTTCCCACAGTGTCTGTGTTAGTAGAACTATAAATCAACAAGGCTTCAGTAGAAACTTTTTTTGACTTTATTGCAAAAACTTTGTACCACAAAGTAGTTTCCATCTTAAATATTGTGTTCATTTAAAGCACATGTTAAAAAAAAAGATACAGTTTTTCTCTAGGTGCTTAAATGATGAATTACTTGTTAAGAATCATAAGGAAAAATAATATTGGAGTGTTTTAAAGTCATTGCAGTAACTGTGTTAGATTTGGAAATTGTAGGATAAGGTTTAATTTTTTATTTATCAAATGTGAAATGTAGCTGTATCTATACTGTTAGTTCTGCAAATAGTAGTAAAAATATATTAGTACTTAAATAAGTTTAACTTGAAGTACTGAGGTTTAATACATGTTTCAAAATATGTCTGTTTGAAAATCAGATAATATATTTAGAAATAGGTTTTTTATTTTTTGTTTTATTTGATATTTTAAAATTTAATTTTCATGCTTTTATTATTCTTAACTTAAATCAAAATGTGTTCTATACATACATTGAGATCGCTAATGTTAATTGCAAGGATGATAAGTTCATTTATATTGTTCTAATGACATCACCCTTTCATTATTTTGGCTATATATTCACAAGCTTTTATTGCAGTTGATTATATTTCTTTTTAAGAAGCATGTACTGTTTAAGCTTTATTTCAATTCTATAAGCTACTTTACTACTCAAATCAAAATGTTCAGAAGGTAGTTATTGATGTGGGACTTAAGTTCAGCTAAAAGATGAAGGCTGAGTGTGCATATTTGGAATAATGTACGTGGAGATGCACATAAACAAAAAACCCATTTAGTTCAGACCTTTGCCCATCTAACTATACAACCACATACTTTTGGTTCTTCCAACAACCTAATTTTGGGAGAGGGATTAGGGATTTTGGGCACAATGATAATCAGGGAGGGGAGTTAGGTGGAATCACTCCAACCCTGAGAGACAAATTAAAAGTGCAGATCCTTGACACCCCTTTTCATCATTTTCATTAGGTCCCTGGTCAGCTATCTTTCACCAATGAGCTGGGGCAGACCACTAATGAAATGTGGCTTTAAGCTAGACCTATAATTCTCTGGGTTAATTAGGTAGTATCCACCAAAGGTATACCTGTTCTAGTCTAGCAGCACTGACAGTTGGTGGGGTCCTTCCCTTCACTTCTTTCTCCTTCCCCAGGATGTGATACCTCCCAGCCGGTGACCAAGTGGCAAATGCCAGACCTGTAAGTTTTTCTGCTCTCCCTACATCATTGGTTTAAGAGGCTCAGAAGAAGCAGACAGAGTGCAAAGGTTGGGGTGTGAGGATGAGGGGAAAGGCTTCTGGGAGCTGTTGAATAGGCCAGGGGAGTGGGTGTCCTACACTCTGACCATTGGGCTGTTTCCAAAATACTTGACCCAAAGGAGTTGATGAGATCCGCAAGAGGGAGAGTGTAGACAAAGACAAGAACTAGGCCTGGGACAAAGCCCTTGGATTACACGTATTCATTGGTAGGACATGGATAAAGATCCTTCAAAGGAGGCTGAGGGAAAAGCAATAGAGAGTTGTGTATTATGACTTTATATTCCTTTTTATTGTCATATCATATAATCATTGTTTCACAATTTGATTCTAAGATTTGGGAAGACACAAGACCTGCCAATAATTAGGGCGGAATTTTCTAAGTTCCAATTCAACACATATTTTCTGAAATGATAGAGAAAAGCAATAGCATCCTGATATTTCACTTTTTCCCTCTCCCATGAGTTGTTTTTATCATAAATGTTGGTCCTTTAGCTTTTAGATTGAAATCATGCATAATTTAAAGCATATATGTATAAGTATATATCACAAATACTTTTGGAAAAAAAGAGAACAACTGGCTTCCTTTTGGATAAATACTGTCATGTTTCTCTTGCTTTTAGCAATGTCATATTTTCATCATTCTTCAAGGCTTGGAATTTATTTTTGTGACATAGTAAATTGATTTTATTTTCACACAAATTACAATAAAAATTGAGACTAATGGCTTATAGTTCAGATCATAGGCTGAGTTATATCAGAAGTTTAATTAGTATTATGATATATTTTATTATACTATATGGTGGGCTTAATTGCCTTTTCTATTTTTCTAGTTAATGGAGATCATGATTAAATGATGAAATATATATCTGGGGAAGTAATAGAAGCAAAGAGAAAGATCAATCATTCAATCAAAATACATTTATTTACTGCCTATTTAACATCTGTCATTGTGTTGGGTACTAGTATAAAAGTGAATTTAGTCCTCTCCTTGAGTTTATCAAGAGGAACAACATGTATCACATATGTTACATGTATATACACACATGTATTTATATGTACAGATAAATATTATTTAAATATAAATTCTGTAACATGTGTTATAAAATTATTTTAAGATCTGAGTCAGATGAGCAGAGTCCCTGCTATATTCACTCCTACTCCTACTCCGACACAAGTTACTGGTCGGCAATCAATCAAACAATGAAACAATGAAAAAGAGTTGTTGTTGTTGTTGTTGTTGTTTTTCTGTGTCAAAGTGGGAAGATGTGTGAGAGATTACTTCTCTCTTTTTTTCCATTCCACTATAAATTGGTTCATAATTGCTGATATTTCTTAACTGCAGTTTTACAACTCTCTTTCACTGAGCTTATATTTTGATTAAGTTACTTGAATTCTTTATAACAGCACATAGATACACATAAGTATAAACTGCAATCCTTAGGCTGTATTCTCAGCTGTACTGACTAGTAGTTCTGTGAAGCACAAATGCTCAAGTAATATTGTCTTAATTTTTTTGGTTTGTTTTTACTCTTATCCCTAACTTTTATTAACAGAAAAAAATAGCAAGAAATAGGTAAGAATAGGTTGAACATATAAACACACTAATTTACAAGATTGTTCAATTGATTCTGGTTATCAAAGTTTTATTTTTCTCTCCTTATTTTTGGATATAAAATATTCCAGTTAAATTTAAATTAAAATTAATTTTAGGAAGAAATATTCACTAAAAGAATGGAATATTTTCATTCATCTCAACTTAGCTTTGAAGGAAGTTACACACACTGGAAGTTGCAGTACAGAGTAGGCATTTTGGTGACACTTCACTGACCTTTATTAAGTATTATTGGAAAGAGATTCTTTGGAAATATATGCAACAAAATAATCAAAAGACCCAAATCACGTAGTCAGTTTATCATCTTACATAATTAAGTAATGAGAAATAGAAAAGGAAAATGTGAAATAGTTTTTTCCCCCCTCAAATAAGACAGGTAGGAGTGTGTGATTTTAGTCTAAATTGAAACTGTAAGAGAAAATTCTATATTCTGATGTCTTTAAATAACTACTTTTATTGCAATTCATCATTTCATTGATACTCTCAACATCTCAAGATATATTCAATAAATAAATATACTCAATAAAACAAGAATATTTTACTTTTATTCATAGTAGTATTAATATTTAAAGTGCATAAACTTACAGGTATTTTTATTGTACAATGTTTCTTTGCACTTTTTAATACATAAATACTTCATGAAAGTAAAATATGTATATATAGAATTGAAATATATGTGTACATATAAATAACAGTTATTGAGAAGATAAAACAGAAAATAAAATAGTGCATGCTGCCAGCAGTCTACATATGGTAGAAATAGAATAACTTCTAACAAAAACATTTTCAGCCCTCCAAGATAAAAAGAAAAATTCTTTTCTATTTTTCTTTCTACAAGAACTATACTTTTGGAAGTTCCACTTTATTGTTGTTTGTCCTTCATTACTGAAGAGGACCTATGACATCAGGAGGTGATAACATGACTTGCAAGTAAATTGGATTTAAGTGAGGCAGGGCTGTGCAAAGTTACCAGACTAACTCTCCTCTCTGGAGCCATCTGGGTCTGAGAACAAGATAAAGATCAGGACAACTGGAGATGGCCCATGATGCAGTGGGAGACCTTGGTCTTTTTAAGCTAAGGTCTTTCAGAGGTCTCAGTTTGTCTTTGCTTCACAAAGTCCATTCAGTGATTATGGCTAGGTAAGAAATGAGGCAAAGAATAACTTCTTTTACCTAGTCAAAGAAAAAATAACCGACCTGGGAGGGGAAGACCATTAGGGTTTCTGGCTAAAATAGAAACAATTGCTATTTACATTCACTATGAGCCATCAGAAACCAAACAATGACCTAGTGAGGCTTCGGGTGGGATCGATTGCTGGCTGATCAATGAGAGTCCCAGTGATTTGGTTTTAGGGAATGGTCCTTAAAAAAGAAATCTAGCCCATAAATGTCAAGATACCTTGCAAAATTTCAGCAATCAAAATGTATATTCTTTTGGTCAGAGCATCTATAGTTAAGGGTATAATTCCCTATGTGAAAAGAGTGAGAGGAGGCAGAGGAAGAAGAGGAGGAAGGGAGAGAAAGAAGGAAGAAGGGAAGGAGGGAAGGAAGGAAGGAAGGAAGGAAGGAGGGAAGGAAGGAAGGAAGGAAGGAAGGAAGGAAGGAAGGAAGGAACGAAGGAAGGAGGGAAGGAAGGAAGGAAGGAAGGAAGGAAGGAAGGAAGGAAGGAAGGAAGGAGGGAAAGAAGGAAGGAAAAAGAAGCATAGTCCAACTGGAACTGGCTGGTTGGCTTCCCAGTGGGGCAGCTACTACTGCTCATAGTTTGTTGTTTGTCCTTCATTCTCTAAGAGGACCAATGACATCAAGAAGGTGATGTCATGACTTGCAAATGAATTGGATTTAAATGAGGCAGGGCTGTGCAAAGTCATCAGTCTCACCCTCTCCTCTGAAACCATCCGGGTCCAGTGGCAAGATACAGATCAGGAAAACTGGAGATGGCCGCCAGGTTCCACTTTAACCATTGTGTATAAGGAGACGAACATCAGGATGCTTTTTTAATATGAATTGTGGCATAGCGAAAACTGCTGATGTAGGCTGCAACTCTACTTGTATAGTACCTGGAACATAGTAGATACAACTCCAGTCTAAGAAACTGTGGTGTGGGTAATCTATCACAGAGACTACTATAACAAACAACTGACCTGTTTGCCATGCAACACTCCATGTGTATCTTATTCACGTCTTCTTTCTTCATGGAGCCTAATGTGTCATTATTAGCAAGGCAGGGGGAAAAATTGTTTGCTATTATATATAACATGTGCTAAATACTTTTTTTTTGTTTTAACTATGAAACCTAGAGTCTAGAAAATAGCTCTACCAGGGCCTAAGACACCCAACTCAGCAATCTGAGCATACACAAAGACTAAGAAAAAAAAGTGTTTCTTGCTTTTGGTTCTAGATCGTAAGTTTTCCAACGATATAAAATCCTGGAAAGTGTAGAAAAAGGTGACTCTTGGACCACCACCAAAGATCTTTGATTTTTATCAGGTAGACTAGCTAATACTTGAAATGGAGCTAATGTGGAAATATCCATAGAGACACAAAGATAAGAGGAAGGAACCATTTCAGCTTTGACTTTATGGTGAAGGTATCATATGACCTACAGTAAACAGGTGTCTTTGAATTCTATAAGTTTGAAAGGGGTTGTCTCCCCAAGAGAGGTTTCTTTACCCAACTACCACACACTATAGTGACATGAAGAACTAAAGCTCAAAAGCTAAGAATCCGTGAACTTATTATGATACCTAATTTCTATCTGGTTGCATTTGGCTCCTGTCCTGAAGAATCAATATGCAGCCAAGAGTTATAGAAACTGAGCAGTTAGTTAATTAGCTAATTGAAATCACTTAGTGTGGCTGACTCATGATCGTTGCTAAGAGCAGTAGGTTTTTACGTCACATGTTGTTTTGGACTCGGGTCTGTAGAAGGTGTGTGTGTGTGTGTGTGTGTGTGTGTGTGTGTGTGTTGTGTGTGTGTTCAGAAAAGCTTCCTCTCTTTCTTGGCCCAAGTATCAGAATGGGTTACTCATTTTAACTGATGCCCTTTTTGATATTTTATATCAGTCCCAAGGTAATAGAGAATCTTGTCTAGCATTTTGTCTTTTGTATATAGTGGAGTAATAGAGTGGTAGGAAGATGGAGAGAAGATGATATAGAGATGATCTTTCTCCTGAACATAATCAGGTCATTGAAAATTAGGAAGAAGAATTTAATCTTAGTTTGGTTATTATTTCCAAAGTGCTAGGCATGAGAAGGAGGGAATTAGTTCAGTGTCTTTCTGTGTGTGTCCTTAATAACTTGAAAGTTATTCTGATCATTGTTAGATATGCTAATCTAGGTTATTAGGATAGAAAAGTCAATTTTGTAACTAAAGGCAGTACCAGTTTGTGAAAGCATCTAACAGAGTTACTTGAAAACAACTAGGACAGAGAGAATGGTTCAGATAAAGAATATAAAAGGAAGTCCAGAAAACTAGAATCATGAGTATTTCCAGAAGGGCAAGAGGCTTGAAGCTCAGTGAGATAGCCTCTGGAAACCAGGGAAGGAAGAATAGTTGTCATTTAGGATGTTGGGGGAAAGGCAGTTCCTCTCAAGATCCTTGGCAAGAAGGTGGAGAACCTGCTATTAAGAAAATGTACAGGAAGAGGGTGCTAGGCAGGGGCCAATTCACCCTGAATCATAGGCATTAATGAAGTATATTCTATATCATATGAATGTGTGTATGTACATGTATATGTATACATTTATGGTCCTACTGCTAATAGGTAGAGAACATTTCAAAGTCAACAGATGCCAAAGTACACCTTATGAACATCCTACCTAAACTTTTTCCTCCTTTTGACTTCAATATTTGTCAGTCACATTGTCATTTACTCAATTTCTCCTGTTCAGAACTTTAGACTCAAGACCTTGGGTTCTTCTGTCTCTCTCATAATCTGTTTATCTTGGTGATTCTGCCTCTACACATCTCACTTCTGCCCCCTCCTTTCTATTCCAACTGTATTTCCACCTACCAAAATCCTCCCTATTCCTCACTCCCAAGTACAATTCCACCTCCTCTGTGAATTCATAATTAATGTTCTTCAATAGCATGTGACTTCTTTGACACTCTTTAACTATCTTTGGGCACTTACCACCATGGTCCACCATATGGCATTGTTAATTGTATAGTACATTTGTTTTGAGAAGTAGAATGGCTCAGTGGATAGAGAAGTGATCTTGAAATCAGAAAAACCTGGGTTCTCCCTTTAACCTACTGACAATATGACACTGGCAAGTCACTTAATCTCTAAGGGCCGCTAGGCAATTCATTAAGACTACAAGTTGCAGAAAAGATGACAATTTGCCTTGGTAGAGGGAGTTCCCACCCTCTACATGGAAAAGCTCTCTACGTGGAAAAAAATAAAATTCTAGTTCTTCTCTTCATTGCTATCCCCCAGTTGGCAGTTTATAATTTACTAAATAAAATTTTAAAGCCAGAGATACGTTAAAGATCATGAAAATCAAACTTACTTTACATTTCAACCAGCCAATCAATATGATTGTAGTAAGCACCTACAAGGAACCAGGCATTTTGATAGACAAGCAATAACGGCTCACATTTCTGTAATTTGTGTCATTTTGCCATTTATGAAGTTCATCCTTCACAATAACACTTTGAGGTAGTTAGGGGTAGTAGAACAATCCTTGTATCACAGGTAAAGAAATTGAATACCTGAGAGATATTATGATAAGAAAAATGACTGACACAATGGGTCAGTGAAAGGGCCAGGCCTCCTAATTTTAAATCAAGTATATGTTCTTTTTATATTTTACTTCTCTCCCCCTCCATTGTTTACTTAAAAATTGAGGTTTCCCCATTACTTACCTGTATAGAGAGGTAAATACTTGTTTAAATAGGCTCAAGTGATGTACATGTAAGCATCCTATTGGGGTAGCAGTGGTTTTGGAATGGCTGTTTTCCTTCATCTTTGGCACAGAAGAATATAAAATCAACTGCTCATTTTATTTCAGAACTGGAGCTTGTCGTCATGGAGTTATACATTCTCAGTTGCACCATAAACCTTTAACAAAACCATCATCATCTAAAATACCTAACATAATGCCTAAAACTGCCCCAACATTTGATGGCACACATTATCCAGTGAACAGTGTCAAAAATGCAAGAACATAAAGATGAATATTTGGAGGGGATCTTTACTCAAATGGAAAAAAGTATGCTGAATCTAAGAAGATGAATGTTTGTAGAAATCTTGGGAACATCTTGTAGGAAATGCATATGTAAAATTATGCTATGAAAAGGATCCCTAAAGAGCTGTTATTGACTTAAATGATCACTAGCTTAATGGGCAGCCAGCTCATGCAGTACTTTCACCTGTGGCTAATTTCAGAGGAGCTGATTGTCAATCATATAAAAGAAGAAAATGCAATTGAAGAAGCCTCTGTTCGGTCATGCATTTGAAACCTATCTCTAGAGAACTAGAGTAGGAGCTGTATGGCTCATTGATATGAAACATAAATCCCAGTCCAGTTTTTGGAAATGTCATGATTGATGGAAAGATTGTTGACACTGGTAGTGGTGGCAGCAGAGGTGAAAGAAAGTACAACTGGACCAGTATTTTCCTGATAGAACTTCCTTTAGCTTCAGCTTCCTTGACACAGCTTCTTGGCCTGTGGTCATTAAAGTTTCCAGATAGATGTAGTCTAAGTCTCTTAGACTGGTCAGGGGCCTAAGTGGAATATTTTGATGAGACACTGACCAGACCAAGTTTCAAGATGGAGACAAGGGCAGGGACAGCACAGAAAAGAAAATTAAGCACTGCTGTATTCTTGTACATATTTGCTCTGTTAGGTCAAAGCAAACCTCCTTCTTTGTTAAAAATTCAATGACTTGTGAGTGCCTCATTTCTCCTAACATTAAATCTGACCTAAGAGAGTTCCAGCTTTAGAGCTATACCTAAAAAATTGAAAGGAACATGAAGTATTCAAGAAATTGCGTCCAAGAGATTGTAAAAAAAAAAGTCTAATTCTGAGCCATGCCAGAATTTAAGTAAATTTAAGTAATTTTGAGTAAAATCTAACTTAACATAGAAATAAAACCTAATGCTCTAATGCTAATCTTAAACTTAAGAACTTATCTCACATTCTAATATTATGACCTAAGCTTATTCCTTAACATAAACTTTAACCATCCTTATTAGTAGCCTATTGGTAAGAAAGCACTTTCATCCCATTTAAAAGCCCAGGCTGCCTATACTTTTTGCTGGTAGACTAAAAATAAATGAATAGCAATTAATGTACTTTGATAGAGCAATGTGCTTTGGGAGAGTGTTTTTGAAGAAAGCATTTTCTTCCCTTTAAAATGTAAAAGCAAAAGCCAAGCTCAATTGAGTCATTATGTTGTCACTGGCAGTGTAGCCTATGAAGAGTTCCACCTTTGCCTTTTTAATTAAAAAAAATACCAAGAAGATCAAAGTGAAGGGATTAAAAGGGCATTTTTTCTACTCAATAACAGTAGCAAAAGTTCACTTCTATTCACCAATATGACAGGACGAAACATAGAATAGAAATATTGCTTCTAACTTTAGCCAACATTGTAACAGAATGCCTACAATATTTAAGGTCAATGCATTGTACCACGAAGTATTGAAATTCAAGAAGCACAAACACTGAAGGGGTTATTCATTTTCTGTTCTGGCCTTTATGTATTCTCTTTTCTTGCATGTCTCCAATAGCCCTTGCTCTATGTGAGTCATTGTTATGTCTCCAACCAAACACTTAGGTATCTCCTTAGATTGCAGCCTTCTTGGATCTTTTTCAAATAATCAACAATGGCCCACAACAAAAATGGTATCCAGGTTCAAGTGGTTACTGTATGACACATAAGTTATGTATATGATTACATATGGATTTAACACATTTCAATAGTTTGCCAATTCCATTAAATCTTTCTTAAATGAATGGTTTGCAGATGTTTTTTTTAGCGTTGCTGGCATTTCTTGATGATCCTATCTATTATCCTTCCTCACCCACCTCAGATTAAAATATCCTTTGTTACAATAAGGAACAGTTAAGCAAAACAAATCCACACTTTTCCCATGTCTGACAACATATTGTATGCTGTACTCAGCATCTTATTTTGCCAAGAGGTGAAATGCATGTTTTGCTTTCAGTCTAGTCTTGAGCTTCATTAAGATGTAGTTTGAAGAATGAGATAATAGCCCTGATATACTCTCAAATGGTTAAACACATCCATAGTATTATATTTAAGAAAAATGTGGTTTGCCTACTTATCTCTTTTAGCAATATCTACTTTTGCTGCCTTTTCTGAGATCAGCAAATACTATACATATATAAATGCACGTGTGTGTGTGTGCATATGTGTGCGGATATGAGATTACATCTCAAATATTTTATTTTGCATTTCTTTAAATATTAGTGACTTGGAACATTTTTTTCAGTCAGTTTATAAGCATTTCCTGAGTACTTAACTATATTCCAAACACTGTCCTAACCACTGCGGATACAAAGAAAGGCAAAAGACAGTTGTTGCTCTGAAGGAGCTGACAGTTTAATGGAGTGTACAAGCTATGTACAAAGAAGACATATATAAAAGAAATTGAAGGTAACCTTAGAAGGAAAATTCTAACATTAAGGAAGAGTAGGAATATAAAATTTTTGCTGAAATCTGAAGGAATCAAGGGAAGATAGCAGGTAGAGATGAAGAAGAAAATAATACTAGTCATGAGGGACAAAAAATGGAAATGCCAAGTTAGAAGATGTATTATCTTGTTCAAAGAACAGTAAGGAGTGCAGTGTACTGGATCACAGAGTTTGTGGAAGCAAGTAAATTATAAAAATATTGGAAAGGTAGAAGGGAGGCAGATTTCAAAGACTTCAAAAGCCAGACAACTTTATATTTGATCCAGGAAGTAAAAGAGAGTCACTGGAATTTATTGATTGGGGAGAGGGAGTGACATTGTCACACTTGAGTTTAAGGAAGTTGAATCTGACAGGTGTGTGGAGGATGGGTCAGAGGGAGGGTATTCCTTGTGGCAGGGATACAAACCAGCAGGGCACTGCAATAGTCCCAGCATGAGATTATGAGGGCATGTACAAGTGGGCTAGAGTGCCACAGGAAAGAAGAAATATATATATGAGATTTTATGAAGGCAGAAATAAAAAAAAAATTGAAAATTGAACAGAGATAGAGGTTTCAGAGAGAGATTAGAAGTTGAGGATGACACCTTGATTGTGAGCCTGATAACTTAGAGAACAATGGTAGTCTCAGCAGTAATAGGGAAGTTCAGAAGAGGAGAAGGTTTGGGCAAAATTTTTGATAGTAAGCTCAATTTTGGACATTTTGAGTTTAAGATGTTTATAGTATACCCTGTACAAACATCTAATAGTGATTGGGAGATTTGAGACTAGAGGTCATCAAGAGGTTAAGGATGGATAAAGAGATCTAAGAACCATCTACACAGAGATGATAATTTAATCTATGGGAACTGATTAAATGACTAAGCAAAACAGTACAGAGAGAGAAGAGAAGGCATAGGACAGAGTCTTGGTGTACACTGATATATGTGGACATGGCCTGAAGGAAGACCTAGCAAATGAGTAGACAAAAGGAATATGGAAGTGAGGAGGAGAAACAGGAGAGTTGAGTATCATAAAAACCTAGAGAGAAGAGGGTATCAAAAAAGTGATCAAAAGTGCTGAAAGACGGGGAAAGTCTGCTAGATAGCACATTGGTAGAACATCAGCTCCAGAGTCAGGAGGACCTGAGTTCAAATCTAGCCTCAGACTCATAACCCTTACCAGCTGTGTGACTCCAGGCAGGTCACTTAATCCCAATTGCCTCACAAAAAAAAAAAAGTGCTAAAGGATAAAATAAAATTAAGAGGGATGAAAATTTAGAAAAATACATTACTTTTTCACAGTTAAGAGATTATTGGTAACTTTGTTGAGATCTGTTTCAGTTGAATGATAAGTTTGATAGACAGCCTATAGTGATTTAAGAAGAGGAAAGGAAAAGAAGAAAACATCTTGTAGATAGCCTTCTCACAGTTTCACCATGAAAGAGGATAGGTTTTGATGTGGACGTTAATAATCTGAATTTCTTCCTTTGAAAACTGTTTGTCAGACTTTTTTTCCCTTCCTGAACATAGTAAGTGAGGTAAGGATTGCTCTGAGCTTCCAGTTGGGGAAGAGCACATATGTCATCTCCCACCAAGAAATTGCATATCATTGAGCTAATGGTATCTTGGTTCCTTTTGAGATCACTGTTTGCTTACTGTAAATAATGAGTATTTAGAGTTGGGAGTGAACAAGAGACTGAGTTCATGAGATCATAATAACATAAGAAGTCACATCAATAACTGGAATCTGTAGCAAATTCTAATAGAATTTGCCTCTAATAGAGGAAGTAGGATAGGCTACAGGAGGGTGGTGCCTAAACACAGGCGAAACATCGGAAGACAAATGCAGAGAGATAATTACTCTAACATGGTGGTGGCTTCGTTAATCATGAGAGAGAGAAGTAATGGTTATGAATTATAGAAAATAATTGATCTTTGAGGCCTGAAAACTCTACAAATGAAGAAAAGGACTCCTAGGCTTAGGAATTAGTAGTTATCCCTTTACCATACATGTGCTCTACATCTCTACTTCACTATCACTCCCCCCAGGGAAAATTGGAAGAAGAGGTGTTCAGCATTGTTGTTGCTGTTTCAGATGGCATTGTTTTGTAATAACTGTTCATTCTACATAATTTCATAATGCTTTTTAGCTAATAGAGTTCAACTAGTTGATTGATAATAAGAAGAATACTCATAAGGGCTCATAAGTGCAGCCTCTCAGGTTGCCCTTAGAATCACGAAGGAAATAGTCAGATGCTCTTTGAGCATTAAACTTGTGATTTTGAGAGTAAATGGAGAGGCTGGACAATCCTGTGAAGTGATCAGTTAATTTTAGGGAATCCTTTTACAGAGTAAGTACATTTCAATTTATTTTCAGCAAGAGATTATGAATTCTACTTGTACTAGGTTAACCATGCCACACTATTTTTGTACTCCCTCTCAGAAACTGGCACCATGTCTTATCACTAGTAGACTGACAATAACCATGTCATTTATTCATTTATTCAGTGATTATGCCTTTGTTTAACATCTTACCTTACCAGATAATACAGAACATTTGTCCCAAATGAGTCCTAGACCATCTCTAATTCCAATGTATTCTGATGTAGTTTATCTTCACTTATTACTTCCCAGCAGTCTCCTTATGTAATTTCCTTTTAAATAGTTTCCTAGAGTGTCTTGAATATTTGTTTGTCACATTGATTGAGGTTGGCCTGTCTGTGTATTGATTATTTTGGCTGACCTGACTAGTCAATTGAGTCAAACAATTGGTTTGAATGACTTTTTCCCCCTCATTCACTTGAGTACTAAATCAGTCCTAATGAGTAGTTATACTGCAGTATCTGGTGGTTGATGACAGCCTATTTTTTTCTCCTTTTTTTCTGTTTTGTTTTTCTATTTCTGTCATTTAAATTTCAACCTACTAGTTCTTTCATATTTTTCAGAATTCAGTCTAGTAAAGTAGCTCCCTTTCTTTCTCCCTCCTGCATTAAATTGTTAGCTTCTCAGGGTCAGGAACTATTTTGTATTTCCAGCACATAGCAAAATGCCTGACACGTAGTAGGTACTGAAAAAATGATTATTGACTGACTTGCTTCCTCTAGCTATTAGTGAATTAAATTATGATTGGGGCAAATTAACATTTTATCAAGGGCTTTGCTTTCAGCAGAGAAATCTAACAGATACTCATATAATTAAAATGATCCACTGCTACTCTATCATATTTCTATGCCAAGTTTACAATCCATATCCTTATGATTTCTTCCTTCTGAACAAGGGTGTCTGTAGTACTTTGCTATAAAATTATGAATTCTTTCTTTTCCCTTCTTCATTGATCACCACCAAAATTCTTGTCACCGTCTTCCTCCTTTCCAATTTTATGAATTTGTTAGCATCAGTGTATTTTCTTAATATAAAATACTAATCTTCCTCCCTTTTTATCTAGGCTATTTCTTTTGAGTTAGTTGTACCCTTCCATAGCCATCTGAGAATTGAATTCCAACCCAGCAACTCTCAGGATCATGCATGATGTTTAATTCTTTCCCAGTTAGGAGCTCTTGCCCACCTTATTCATGACTTACATGTTAAGCCATTTAAGTAGAGGAATCTGTGACCATAGGTTTTGTTGCCAGCTCTCTTCTGGAGTTTGTTCTTTTGAGCTACACTTTCTTTCTCCTGTTACTCTTCTTCATGTATTATACGGGCTACTTTAGAAGATCTCTGCGGATGGTTTTTGCCTTCTTCTACTTATGTTTACCTATCTTATAGTATTCTGCCTTGCCTTCAATTCCATGTAAATAACATTCATTAAGTGACTACTATGAGCTAAGCTCTGTGCTAAGTGCTTGGAATACAAGTAAGAAAAAGACAGACAGACCCTGTTGTAAAGGTGCTCATAATCTAATTGGGAAAAGATAACACACATAAGAAAGCTAAAAAGAGGGTGAGAGACATTGCTGACCACTCAGCTCCAGCGTATGATGTTTCATGAAATCTAAACTGAGCAGAGTTAATGATGGAAAGTGGAGAGTTACCTGGGGAAAAGTGGAGAGTTGCCTTGTCTCTCACCTTCACTCTCTCTTTTCAGTTTAAAGTCCTTTAGATAAGATTCATTGCATACCAGCCTTCAATCCATGTTAGACTCTCTCTAATCGTGAGCAAGGATTTATTATTCTTGCTTTTAAAGCTATGGTCCAGAATTACAAATACCATTTTCAGATTTGACCTTATTGCATTCTTCTTATTTAAAATTAAGATTTATCATTGCTATTTGGAACCTCTATTTTTTAACAAAAGTAGATTTATTATTTATTTTTAACATTCATTTAAAGAGAATTAAATCCCCATTTCTCTTCCTCCCTCCTACCTCTCCTGCACCAATTGAGAAGGAAAGAAATGTATCAATTATACATGTGACATCATGCAAAATATATTTCCATATTACCCATATTACAAAAAGAAAAGCAAGAGAAATAAAGTGAAAAAAAATTGCTTCAATTTGCATTCAGATTTAGTCACTTCTGCCTCTGTGCCTCGAGTGCCTATGTCGGCTGGCCATGGTCTGATGCCGGCAGAGTGTGAAGAGATAAAGAATCATGGGAGCCAGGTGGGAGATGTCAAGAACAAACTCCGTTTATTGATCTGAGGGCTCAGGCTTATATAGTATTGAATCAAGCAATAGTAACATTATTTTCCAAGAAAAGCACAAACCTAATTAAGTGATTTCCTTATTTCCTTGTACCTTGTCTGTCACTTTCTTTCCTGTGTCCTGTCCTGTACTCTATCCGTTTCCTTCCTTCCTGCATTCTGTTCTCAAGATACAGAACAGGGGGAGTGGTGAGCCAACATCCTGAGTTTACACAGCTGCCAGGCTTAGTACAATCGACAGGTAAGACCCGAGCTGGCCTAAGCCCTCCAACTCCCCAGAGCTGGCCCTCAACATCTGTGGAAGTGGATAACAGTTTTCATCAAGAATCTTTTGGAATTGTAATGGATCATGGTATTGAGCCAAGTAGCTAAGTTTTTTTTTTGTTTTTTGTTTTTGTTTTCTTTTCTGTCTTTTACAACTGATAACCCTTATTACTATTACTATGTACAGAGTAGCTAATATTCTACAACTGATAACCCTTATTGCTGTTACCATGTTCTCCTGGTTCTATTTGCTTCACTTTGTATCAGTTCATATAGGTCTTCCCAGGTTTTTCTGTAACCATCTCCCTTATCATTTATTTTAGTACAATAGTATTCCATACACAATCATATATGACAGTTTGTCCAGCTATTCCTCAATTGATGGACATGCCTTCAATTTCTAATTGTTTGCCACCACAAAAAGAGCTGCTATAAATAGTTTTGTACATATAGATATTTTCCCCTTTGATTTATCTTTTTGAGATACAGATTTAGTAGTGGTATTGCAGTGTCAAAGAGGTATATACAGTTTTATAGCCCTTTGGGAATAATTCCCAATTGTCAAAAGATATGAACAGGCAATTTTCAGAAAAAGAAATTATAGTTATCTATAGTCATATGAAAAAAGGCTCTAAATTACCATTGATCACAGAAATAAAAATTAAAACAATTCTGAGATAGATATTCTCATATCTATCAGATTGGTTAACATTTGAGAGAAGGAAAATGACAAATGTTAGAAGGAATGTGGAAAAATGGGACACTAATGCACTGTTGGAGTTATGAGCTGATCTAAGCCTTCTAGAGAACAATTTGAAACTATACTTAAAGGGCTATAAAACTAAGCTTATCTTTTGACCCAGTAATGCCATTACTAGTCTGAACTGCAAAGAGAACAAAGAAAAGGGAAATGGACCTATAACACAAAAATATTCATTGTTTATTTTTAATAGCATAGATCAGAAGTATCAAACACATACCTGTGGGCTGAATGTGGCCCAAACCAGATGGTAATGTAATTGGGAAATATATACATATATACATGTGTGTATGTGTGTGTATGATTGTACATATATATATATATAGATATATATAGATATATATCTATATATATCTATATATATCTATGTATGTATATATATAAATACATGTGTATATATAAATACACACACACACACACACACACATATATATATATATATATATATTACAATGGAGTAAAGCCATATAAGATGTAGTTTATGAATACAGAATACCAAAAAATGAGCTTGATTGAAATCAGTTCAATCACGAAGCTTTTTGTACAAACATAAAGCTAAAGAAGCAAAAGAGGAGAAATATATGGATCATTGAAGGCTATCAAACTAAAATCAACCATTTTATTCCATGTTTAGAAGTCACAAACTCAGAAAATAAATGATAAATGGCTTGTATGAGAAAAGGCAATAAAATAGAGAAACTCATAAAGGAATTATGCCATATTTTCTAAGTCAGTGTTATCAAATAGAATCAGGGCTATTAAATTGTACATAAGGACCCCTACAGGCTATATACTGATTTAGAAAAGCACGTATTAACATCATCTATGACTTGCTGCTTGAAACAAAGGTTTAAGGTCTCTAAAGTTAATAGCCATATATAGTGTCTTGTTATCTTTGCTCAGCTACAGGTCAAAGTAACTGCATGTTAGTAAAAGTAAAGCTATGAGGCAGCTAGCTGGCTCAATGGACAAAACACTGAGCCTAGAGTCAGGAAGGCCTGAGTTCAGATCTGGCTTCGGACGCTCACTAGCTGTGTGACCCTGGGGAAGTCACTTAACCTCTGTTTCCCTTAATCCACTCAAGAAGGAAATGGCAAACTACTTGAGTACCTTTGCTAAAAAAAAAAAAAACAGGATTACAAAGAATCAGACATTAGTAAACAACAACAAAAATACAGCTGTCCAATTTAAATTCACAAATAAAGCACATTTATCTGTTGTGGCCACATCATGGCTTTTGCAGGATTTGTGGACAGTCTCTAACTAACACTTGAAAAGTCTGTTATTTCTTAGGTCAATATCAAGTTCATTGAGTGCATTTTCAGACAGCATGGCAAGAAAGGATCCAGAGATATTTCAACCAAAATAGCAACAAACAAATCTGAGTATATTTCTGCAGTGTTGACAGTTTCTATTTCCATAAAACTGCCCAGTGTGTGACCCTTTAGTAGAACTTAATTTACAGATTTCTCTTTCAATGAACCACCTATCGATGGTATCACATTGTCAGTCATGTAGCTGCACATCAAAGAGGTAAAACATGGGCTAAATTGCTCCAGGGAGTAGATTCTGAAAAAAATGAAATTTTGTGCATAATGTTTCCCCTCATTTCTATTCTTCTGGTACACAGAGTGAGAAGGAAGGCTTCGTTGGCCAATAAACTGCTCTAATTTTCACTCCAATTGTGGAATTTCAGATCTTCTAGTGTTTTGCATTGCACCAGGTCTCATGTCAGTATGACACCTTTAAAACAGCAAAGCTAATACTCTGGTGTATGTTATGATCTACATTAAAGTAAAACTCTGAAGTATCCATCATAGAGAAAATGAATAATCTCATCTTTCAGTAAATTTACTAATGTATCATTTTCTTAAACACGTGAATGTTAAAAAAAAAAATGTTTCAACAGACAAAATACCCAAAAAGCTCAAGGTAGTCTACTTCTTCCCCAAGATTTAATTCTAATACTTAAGATAGACTGTGTTTCTAAAATTCTATCCTTTAATTTGTCTGACAAATATATGAATCCCAAAGATTACAAGTACTCTGTTTTTGTAAAAACACAATTTTGCCAACTCAAAAATCAGCCTATAGTGTGATGTAGAATGGGATACAAGGGAGAACCCTTAAATGTGCAATTTCAGTATTTTGATCATTTTACTTTAACTGAAAAATAGGGAAGCTTATAGTCATGTACTTGTTCAGTTTACCCAGTAAAACACTGATTTATGCCTTCATTCATTAACTGCATTTTGTTGTTGCTTGACAATGAAGATAATGAAGTCACCAGAACTGAAAATTCTGTGCTCCTGGTTTCTACCCATAACAAAGTAATCGGGTTGCTACATCTGCTCATTGTTTTTAGTTACCCATTTGTACCTGGATCATTCTTTGTGAAATCATCTATTAGTAGGGTTGTACATCTCTTATCGGTAATCCCAGCTATGTGAATCACCAGTGATTCATCAAACAAGACACTCACCCCAATGTATCTGCCACCTTTCACACTGGAACATCAATGACAGTAATAACTAACATGTATAAAATACCTTTCAGATTTGAAGGCATTTTTCTCACGATACCCCACTGAGGTAGGTAGTGCATTCATTGTCACTTTTATTTTGAAGGTGAAGAAACTGGGGGACAAAGAAATAAAATTATTTAAACTTGGTGACTTAACTAAGAAAAAAAAAAACTTACATCATTTTATTATAAATCTTTCTACTTTTTCCAATACTCTGTTTAAAAAAAAGTCATTTGAACCCATGCCATTTGAATACATATTTTTCTAATGAGAATTATTCTCTGGCTCTTGACAAGTTTAGAGGTCCAAATTGAAAGACATTTTCACCACAGAAAAGAAATGAGATTGCAGGTAGGAATAATAATAACAAAATTAGCATTTATATAGTGTCTATTTGGTGCCAGTCACTGTTTTAAGCACTTTTTTTTTACAAATATTATCACATTTAATCCTCACAACAAGCTAGTGTGATAGGTGTTATTATTATCCCCACTTTACAGTTGAGGAAACTGAATTAGACAGGAGGTAAGTGGTTTACCCAAGGTCACACAGTTAGCAAGTGTCTGAAGCCACATTTGAACCCAGGTCTTCCTGACTCTAGACCCAGCACTCTATCCACTGTACCACCTAGCTGTCAAAATAAGTAACAGAAATAAGATTTTTTTAAACTTTTTAAAATCAATAACATAATTTCATCCCATGCCTGACATGTTTTAGCATCTGCACTCTACTCCCTTCTCTGTCATTCTCTATCTCTCTGAAAAATACCTAGAGAAATATATAAAAAAATGCAGAGAGAAATGTGACCAACATGGAGTTGGTTAGAATAGGTAGGTTATGGGTCATGTATTCAGGAAGCAGTAGATTCAACTACTCCCTTTAACCTGAGGGTAAGATTTATCAATATTGCTCAACTAGATGCATGTATTTGCATAATACAATGAAAATATTGATTTACAAGCTTCTAAAGCATCTTTGAGGCAATCTAGTTAGTAGAAAAGAAAATACAACAGGCATATATGTCCTTCATCTTATTCTTACATGGTTTTAATTTCTTTTCCTAAATCAGTTATGTTTTAAAAGCTTTTTATTCAACATAATTTAGATTACGAGTATAGGGCATGACCACATATATCAAAACTGTAGATTCTTAAGGTTTTATTGATCAATATTTTGTCTAAACCATTGTGGGCAACATTTCTTCCTGGAATGATGTTTTGATTCCATTATATATCATGCATGGAATTCTTCAGCATATTTTATATGCTGTCGATATTTCTAGCACTGGGATTTGTTTTGACTTAGCTTACAAAGGTAAATACAACTTCTTTAGTCTCCTAATTTTAGCCATGTAATTTTTGGCTTTTTTGGTATCAGGTAGATGGCAAATTTTTAATAATAGTGAATTGCTACATATTTACTATTACTTCATTGCACTATCCACGTGGGTCAATATGTCTAGGCTTTTGAAGGCTAACCATTCTATAATTTCTGTGAGTGATGACATTTTAAATAGCTATCATGAAGCCCTATCCTCCAGAAATTAAGTAAATTTGGCTCCATTCAACAAATCCTGTTACCAGCTTCTATTGATACTCAGTGATATCATCTTAAAAGTATATGTGAAAGTTTTTTACCTGTTTAGTTATGCCTTCTAAGAATGTCTATCAATCCTCCTATTCTTATTTTTTTGGCAAAGAAATGTTAATTTTATTATTGTTACCATAGGATGATGGGCCTTATGTTTATTTAATATTGTAGGATGCTTTCCAAATTGGTTATGGTATATTTCACAGTTCTGAAAGTATATATTTCTTAGGTGTTAATTGATTTAAATGTTGTTCCCATTCATCCCTCATTTCAGGATTCCTGTAAATCTCTTAATGTGTTCAGCTACAGTCTTCTTTTTCATATCTTTATGCTTAGTGTTTTTTACCTGGAGGAGACCAAGGCATTTGTTAAGTTTCACCTTCATCTGCTGGCTCAATATGATTTATAGATTTCAGTTCAAACTCTTTAATTTCTAGTTTTTCTTGTTTTATATTGAGTGTTTTGTTTCTTTGTTTGCTTATTATGCCAAAATTATATTTTGATATCATTGGGAAATAAATCCAGAAGAAGAAATTATTTCATTTCCTCAGTAGAAACCACAAAGTATATACCATGTACAAGAAATGACAAGATGCTTTAACTTATAAATCATAATTGATTCTTTTAAAGAGATGAGATTAAGAGATGAATTTATGTTCTTGTTGTTATTGTTGTTCAGTTATTTTCACCTGTGTCCAACTCTCCATGACTCAGTTTGGAATTTTCTTGGCAAATATACAGGAATGGTTGGCCATTTCTTTCTCCAGCTCATTTTACAGATGAGGAAACTAAGGCAAAGAAGATTAAGTTACTTACGTAGGGTCACATAGCTACCAAGAGTCTGAGGCCAGATTTGCACTCAGAAGATGAGTGTTTCTGTCTCCAGGCCTGACACTTTATCCATTGTGACACTTATCTGTCTTTTTAGGTAGAGTAGATGAGGTCACAAAGAGACTTCCCACTTTACACCCCTATAAAAAAAAAAGTCATGTTTTAGATCCTTTGTTCTTGACATTACTGAGTTGGTAGTGTGTTTTAAATACTGAAGACTTTTTTTTTAATAACTTAAAAAAATAAAATTCCAATTTATTATTGGACAGCATGTTTTACATGTACATCAAACAGACAAATTTTTTTCAAACAAAACAAAAAAAGAAAAAAAACCCAAAAAGTATAACATCAGAGACACAGAAAAAAAGAAAGAAAAAAGAAATACATTTTATTTTTGGCCTTTTAACCATCTCATACAAACCAACTACTTATTGTACAGCTAAGTTTAGACACACACAAAATGTTATTGGAATGCTCAGAATAAGATTGCATTTTTGTCATCATTTTTGCTTTTTTCTTTTTTCTCCTTTGAGATCATAAGGAATATGGTCATACCACAAGTAAACTCAGGACAGAGAACATGTCAAAGGCTGGTCATATGAGATAATAGAAAAATGTCTGACCTCCCCCCACCAACAATATGTAAAAAAATATAAAATGTAAATAAAAATAAATGTTCCTTGTTAAAATACTTTTAAGAAAAAAATACAGGGCCTTGGAATTTTTATCTGCTTTTTTGTTTCCTCGCCTGTTGGCAATTCTCATTGGTGATTGGTATTGATTAGTAGGTCAGGAGAGTGCCTGTTATCTGGGTGGGTGGTGGCATGCCTTTGGGCTGAGTCTCTTTATTTGAAAGTGAACATATTTAGATTCTGAGGTGGGAAGTTGAGGGTGAATAGGTCACAGTGGACTTTTCTTTTCTTCATCTCTCTCTCTCTCTCTCTCTCTCTCTCTCTCTCTCTCTCTCTCTCTCTGTCTGTCTCTCTCTCTTTCTCTCTCAATTTAAAACTTTTCCCTTTTTTCTTTGCAAAAAGTAGTAATGAAGAATTTAACCATGAAGATATAAAAACTCTGAGATTCTTACTGTACTTTGGTTTATTTTATGTTTCCAGTAAATAAATAGGACAAGGGTAAAAGGCTTTTCATAATAAAAAAGAGGAGGCAATTCCGCTTCCAGGAGCCAAGATGGCAGAGTAAAATGGTAGTCGCTTTCACCCTCCTCTATCAACCTCTGAAATCTGAGAAAATATCACCCCAGACAAAAAAAAAAAACCTGGAACAGCTGAACTAGAAGAAAGATGGGTAACAGCAGTGCAGCAGCCCAGCAAATGGCTCTTCCAGTACCTCAGCAAAAATAATGGAAGCAGCACTACAAAGGACCCCAGGTGGCTAAGCACTCTGCAGCATTCAACTGAAAGGAGCTGAAGAAAGCCACATAGAGTCTTCTTAAAGTCCCACCATTGATGATTACAACCTAACACCAGGTAAGTTGTCAGAACCCTACAGCCTCCAACTGTCAATCAGGAAGAGATCCTGAAATCCAGGTGGTAGAGCAGGCAAACAACAACACCTCTGAGTGGTGGACCTCTGCATGCCTCAGTGAGGGCTCAGAAAACCACTACCACACTCTACAGCAAAGGAATCTCCCAGTGCATTAGCAGAAACAAGGGAAGCAACATTGCAAGAGGCCCCAGGCAGATAAACACCCTGCAGCACCCATCTAAAAGGAGCTGAAAAAAGGTAAAGGAAAGGAAAAGCAGGCAACCTAGAATTTCTTGAAAGTTCCAGCCTTGCTGATTCTAGCCCAACACAAGGTATGCTGCCAGAACCCTACAGCCTCCAATTGCCAACATCAGAGGCCCCAGCACACAAGGCCAGTGATCAGGACCTAGGCTCCCAAAACAAGAAGGTTGGGTCAGTGCCCTCTGTTCCCCAGCAGAAGAGCTCAATGTCTTTAAAGGACAGAGAATAAGGAAACCATGAGCAAAAAGAAATGTACCATAGATTCATATTATGAGAAGAGTTAAGATCTAAAGAGAAATTCTGAAGAGGACAACATTATCAACAAACCCACATCTGCAACATCAAAAGGGAATATGAACTGGTCTGAAGCCCAAAAAGCCTTCTTAGAAGAGCTCAAGAAGGATTTTAAAAGTCTAATGAGAAGAAGAAAGTCCTTAAAAATACAATTGGCCAATTGGAAAAAGTACACTGAAGAAAACAAGTCCCTAAAAAACACAATTGGCAAACTAGAAAAAAAGTACACTGAGGAAAACAAATCCCTTAAAACTACAGTTGGCCAAGTTGAGAAGGAACTACAAAAACTAGCAAAAGAAAAAATCTGTTAAAAACTAGAATCGAACAAGTGGAAACTAACAACTATATGAGAAAGCAAGAATCAGTCAAACAGAAAAAAAATGAAAAAAATAGATTAACACATAAAATACCTCATCGGTAAAACAACTGACCTAGAAAATCTATCCAAGAGAGACAATTTAAAAATCATTGGACTGCCTGAAAATCATGATGAAAAAAAAGAGCCTGGACAGTATCTTTCAGGAAATCATAAAGGAAAACTGCTGAAGTCCTAGAACCAGAAGGTAAAATAACCATAGAAAGAATATACCACTCTCACCACCTGAAAGAATCCAAATTGACAATACCAAGGAATACTATAGCAAAATTCCAAAATTACCAGATGAAAGAGAAGTTGCTTCAAGCAGCCAGAAAGAAACAATTTAAATATCATGGAACCACACCCAGGATTACACAGGACCTTGCAGCTTCTACATTAAAAGACCACAGGGAGTGGAGCATGATATTCCATAAGGTAAAGGAGCTTGGATTGCAGCCAAGGATCAACTACCCTGCAAAAGTGAGCATTATTTTTCAAGGGAGAAGATGGATATTCAAGGAAATAGGGGACTTCCAAACCTTCCTGATAAAAAGACCAGAGCTCAACAAAAATTTGATCTTCAAGTACAAGATTCAAGAAAGACATAAAAAGGTAAATGGGATAGAAAGACACAAAATATTGTTAATGAGGGCGGACTGTTTACATCCCTACAAGGGAAGGTGAACCTTGCAACTCTTCAGCACTGTATTGTTATTACGCCATGTTAAAGGAGTGTACATAAAGGGGTGGATATTAGTTGACTTTGATGTAATGATAAAAAAAATCTAATCAAGTAGGTTAAATGGATCTAAGTGGATTAGTCTGATCTTAGAAAATGTACTGAGAAAGGAGGAGGCAGAAAAGGGTAAATTAAATTACAGGAAGACAGAAAATCCTATTACAGCAGAGAGAAAGAAGGGAGAGGGGAGAGCATTATTTGAACCTTACTGTCATCAGATTTGGCTTATGAATAACATAGAAGGGAATAATATAGCATTATCGTTTAGGTATAGAAATCTAACTTGCCCTAGAGGCAGTAGGAGGGAAAAGGGAAAATAAAAGGGAGGGGGGATAAAAGGGAGGGAAGAAGCAGTAAGGGCAAAGGGGAAGAAAAGGGAATGGGATAATAGAAGGGAGGAGAAATTGAAGGAGGCAGTGGTCAAAAGCAAAACACTAGTGAGGGGGGCAAAGAAGAAAGGAGAAAGAAAAGCATAAATGGGGAAAAAAGATGGAGAAAAAGACACAGATAGTAATCATGACTGTGAAAGTTGAATAGCTTTTTTTTCTCTATTGAGTTTTGTTTACTCTTTCTAATGGTTCCTCCTATTGCTTTTAATTTTTACTTACAACTTCACTAATGTGAAAATATGTTTAATAGGAATGTAAATGTATAGCCTATATCAGATTGTGTGCCATCTTGGGCAGAGTGGTGGGGAGGAGGGGCGAGAAAAATTTTAAACTGAAAAGCATATGAAAGTGATTGTTGATAAATCAAAATGAATTAATAAAATAAAAAAATAAAAAAGAGGAGGGGTGGGAAAATGTTACAGCATTTTTAGGTAACTTGTTGAGTAACTGCAAAATCAGTAGTAATTTGTTTTTTTTACACACCTGGAACTTTTATGCATACCTTTTTTACTTCTCATCCAGTTTTTTTTTTTTGTAAATGCTTAGACATTTATGTGGTTTTTCTTTTGGGAGGTAGTGCTTAACTGTGAATACATTTATAAAGTATATAAACACATAATTAATTATGTGGTTGCTAGTATTCTTACCTTTTGGCAAAATATTTGTGGTACCATTTGGTAAGAAAGGAAGAAATTAAAGTGACTTCTAAGAAGCTGGTATGGTACTTTACTAATAACTAATATGACACTGAGAAGTGTTTTAGCTTTGAATTATGCATATTATCCAAGCCTAACTTCTTGTACTTTTTTTTTTTTAGTGAGGCTAGTACTTTAGGGATCTCTCTTATATAACTCCTGTCATTCTTTGTATTTATACCAAAGACTGCATAATTCTTAGTTGATCTGATTTGTGTTTTCACTGTTTTGGATTTTGTATGATCATATAGATACTCAGAAATTTTCCACATCTTTGTTCTTAGAGAGTTATTTCTTGCTTCTGTTTTCTGAAAGGCTCAGGTCTCTGTAATGAATTTTTTGTTTGATGTTGAAATATTTGGTTTTGTTTGAGCGTGTGTGTGCATGTGTGTGTTGCTTGTATTGCCTTAACCTTTTAATTGCTGAGAAAAGAAAAAAAATTGTGATAAACTTTTGTTTACTGCATTCTTTGTGTGATGTTTGAGATTTCTATTGTTTGAGTCATCTTGGTTCTGATATTATCTTCCAAATTCATTTTATAATTTTTAAAAACTATCCTAAGTTTCTTCTTCCGGAATGTAATTGATCTTCTTCCTTAGACATATTTCTTGATAGCCCCACCTACCATGGCAGTGGCTACCACATATATTTCTGTGTGTTGATCTTGAACTAGTTATGTGGGAGAATGCATTTATTCATGACGGCCATTACAAATGTCAGCTTTTAAAATGATTATGTAATTTGTATGATTGGTCTACTTATTAGATTCATTCTGTTAAACTGAAGAAATGACTTTCTGAAATTCCAGCCTAAGCATGCCTATCTCCTTGTCAAAATATTTTTAAGTATTGGTGGTATTTTTGTCAACTATTTTTATCAGCTATAATTATTAGATTTTGCATTAATACTTAGAAATCTTAGATTTCCAGTAACCTTAGTGCTTTGTTTGTGCCTTTATTTTGTCTAATCAAGCCTGAAGCATAAAATTTTATTTTGATTCATTTGATTTCTCATGGTTTTCTTGAACTGCTGTACTGGTTAGCAATATGTTATTATGTTGCTTGAATCTAATGGAACCACTCACCAAAAACCAAAATAAAAACAAAAACAAAAAATAGTACAAAGCCTTTTTTTTGCCCTATAACAGGTGAGATGTTTCTAATTTTGTTATAATACTGGAATATAAAAAATACTCACATTTTCACTATTTCATATGCACAAATGATTTGCTTACAACTAAACTGAGTAAATCATATGTGCATATGAAATGGACTAATATGTGACTATATATATATATATATATATATATATATATATATATATATATATATATACATATATACATACATACATATGTATGTATGTATGTATATGATTTGTTCTCATCTTCTTCTGGTGCTAAAACACTAAGGGGGACTGCCATGTTCTCTGCTGTCCTCTGTGTTAAGTTGTTTATCACAGCATTATGTCCAAGTTCTTATCTGGCCTTCAGAGTTACCATAGTAGTAGTCTCAGGGCATATAGAATACCTGCTGTATGTCACCTTGACTAGTATTCCTTTACTGTGCCTGTTGCTCCTCCACTATGACCAATAAGTTTTTCATCCTTTTTCCCCTTCTTTTCCCTCTTTCTCTTCTTGTCAGTGGCTCTTCTGTTCTCTAATGTAATTTGGCCTCCAAAAATCAGTATCAGAAAAGCCATTGGGCAAAATTCTTTGTGTTCCGTGTTTAGGTAAGGATTATTTCCTGCCTTAAACACAAGAATACAAGAATACCTCGCACTCTGAGGATAAAGAAAAATGGGCATTTTCTCTTTGATCTTGAAAAAAAAATCACCACAATTTCTTGATATTTGTGATAAATATAGAAAAGTATAATACCAAATACATATTAACTTTAATAAGTGCAAAAGGAAAACTTAGGTATTCAAGCTGCTGACTGTTGGAAGATCACAACACTGTTGCACAGTTTGGGAGATTTAGTATACAAAAAACAAATCCCAAGCTTTTCTCTCATGTCTCTTGCTTCACTTGCCACCAGTATTTTCATCTCTAAAATGCAATGGAAAAACCAGCTTCTTTGTTTTTGTTTTTATTTAATTTCAATTTATTCCTGGAAGTATTATAATTATTTTAAGTAGAAAAATTATAAGGATGATTAGGTTAGTGTTGCATTTAATTCAATGTAAACTTCTTACATTTTTTTCACAGAATATAGACATTTATTCAAACTTTCCTCTATTGGAAATTTTCCTGTTTCGTGTAGTTTAAAGATACATTTTATGAAAATCAATTAACAAGCAAATTATCTTTTTTTAAAAATCCTTTATATATTGTATCCCCCAATTAGAATGTGAGTTCCTAGAGATTAAGCTCTAACTCTTTCTATTTGTATTCCCAGTATTTAGCACAGTGTGTAAAAGCACATAGCAAGCACTGATAAATTATTTTTTCATTCATTTATTTTATTTATCCCTGCCTTAACCTCACTAAAGTTTATAACTGCCTATTATTAATTAAGGTCCCCTGAGGAAGTATTTTAGCTCAAACTGTTCAGGTATCGTGGAAAGAGAAAGGACTGGCAATAAAGACTAATTAGAGGTCTATAATATTTCCTAAGGCACCATTATGAGTCATTGAAAGACAGGGTAGAGTACCAGGAAAGATTTTATTTTCCCTAATGGCTTTGAGAATTAATAGCATACTATTGCTGTTTTATACCAGATGTTGGCCTGGAGATCTGAAAATACCTTCTTATTTGTTCTGCAATTCCAGTGTTATTTCACTTGATTTTCTTTTATACAAGTTCCAGGTAAACTGACTCTCAATTTCTTGACTTCATGCAAATAGGCTTCCCTCTAAGCCTAAAACATAATCTCTCCATTTATCTGCATATGGAAATCCTTGTCATTCTTCAGTGTTAGGTTGATATGCTACTACATCCATGATACTTTTTCTGATTTTCCCTCCAAGATGAAATTGATCTGTGCCTCTTCCTATTTTTGCAGCATATTGTACACACAAACTCTCTCTCTCTCTCTCTCTCTCTCTCTCTCTCTCTCTCTCTCTCTATATATATATATATATATATATATATATATATATATACATATATATATATATATACACACACACACACACAAACATATATATATACATATATATGCATACACACATATATATACACACACACACACACACACATATATATACACACATACACACACACACACACATATATATATACACACATACACACACACACACACATACATATATATATATATATATATATATATATATATATATGTATATCCTTTTGTGATCCTGTTCTCTTTCATTATGACCTTGGCCAAATCGTCTTTTTATCTACTTTTTCTCCAAACATTACTGATCTATTAACTGAGAGAGAATTGTCTTACATGACCTCTCTCTCCTCTCCATATTTACAACTACTGTATATGTTCAATGTAATTTAAATGTGATATAAAACTTAGCTCCTATTGACTACATTTTTCCTGTTATTGTGTTCTATAATACCATCATAAAAGTGATTAGATAGAAATATTATAATTTTTCTTCAGAAAACAATGTTTTTTTTTCTAGTCAGCACCCAAGATATTGTGCTTTTCTATAAAATGTCTTGATTTTTTTTAGACTTCCTACCTTATGAAAAACACTATTGCTTCATTCTCCACAAACAACATGTATTTCCTAACACACTATGATGCCACATCGAAATAGAATGCTGTTGGGCTTTTTGTTGTTGTTGTTTGTTTATTTGTTTTCACTCCCCCTGCCCCAGATTTTATCTACCTGCACATTTTCCAGGAGGAAAAATATAATATTGATTTTTCTGTCAGTCAAATTCATCAGGCAACAATAGGGGGCCAACAGAGACAAGTGGAATAAATTCTCCTAGGAGGATGAGGAAGTTAGATCATCCAATGGTCCTTCAGAAAAGCCAGTAATTCACTTGCCTATAAATGAACTCCTTTCTACTCATTATCCTTTCTAATTTTCAAAATCATGCAAAAAAGTGGTTTAATTTTCTTGAGGTAATAAAATAAATAAGGTAGGGAATGTTCTAAAGAAATCAAATTTACCATAGGGACACAATGTCAGGGGGAGCATCTGCTAAATGCTTTACAAAGTTATTTAGGAAGCATCTTTTGAACATTTTCAGAGCATGTTTTTGTTTATCTAGGATATATGTGCAGGTTTACTCATAAATATTTTTAAATTCCTTTTCCAACATATTCCCCATTTAGTTTTAAATATCTCAAACAAAGTCACTGAGATCTTACCAAGAGTACACTTTAAGAGCCAGCTGCTACCATTTGGAAGAAAATGTGCATAAATACACATTTCAATAGATCTTTTCTTTTTAAACTGCATAATGGTGGTAGAACTGGTACCAGAATTACTCTCCTACATAATTTGGGGCTCAATTATCAATCTTAACATCATTCTTTAGAAATACACAAATTCTATTTCTGTAAGAATTTGTGAGAGGGTTAAAAACTACTAGCACAAAATTTTCTCAAAAATTCTTAGATATGGTGAGCTCTATATAGCACATAACCACCAGAAGTCCAAATTTATGCACTGAGAGAGTACCAAAGGGGACCAGAGTAGACCACCAACATTGATATAGGGAAATTTCCTGTTAGGGAAGCTTTCTCTACATTGTGGGTTGGGACCTTCCAGGCAACTTATAAACATAGAGTTGCCTAGAGAAGAGATGCCAAACTCCCCATTGAGGTCTAAATCAGATGAAAATGTAAATGAGAAATGTTAAAGAAAATAAATAAATACATAGTACAACATAGATAATGTTAAATTTGTGGTTTTCTAAGTTAATTTGTGGCCCTCACAAAATCTATTTGAATTTAATAACCTAGAGCACGAATAGGTAAGTGACTAACCCAGGATCAATATGTATTAGGAGCAGGACTTCAACCTTCACCAAACTGATGAAACAAAATATATTTTCTTTTTCAGAATTTCTAGTGGACAGATTTATAATTTGTAATATAGGATCCTTTGGTAGGCTATGTAGTTTGAACCAGGTATCCTTTAATGAATACATTTTAAATAAATTTTTGAAAAGATTGTCTCAGTATCAAAAATGTATTATCTCTTGAAGACTAACACATCAAGGTACTTTGGGAAAGGAAAAAAAATAATACCCAATAGTAAAGAAATTGATTTATTTGATAGTAATCAAATGTATTTGTTTGAAAAAAATAAATTTTTTTTCCCTTTATATTGATTGAATGTTTGGATAACAAGGCTATACATATTTATTACAAGGAAGAGCTCTATTCAAGAAGTGGATATGGTAGTGTTAATAGGTTTGAGAGATATGGAGAGAGAGAGAGAGAGAGAGAGAGAGAGAATCAATAAAACATTTTTTTAATGCACAGAAGAAAGCAAAAGGTCACAAACAAAAGTAATGCTTTTATACTACCATATACACACACACAAGGTATATGTATGTATGTATTTATACATATGAATGAAGTTTATGTAACATATGTATGTAACAGAAGTTTAAAAGTTCTTATACAAACCCTATCCTTGTTCTTCTTGGTATATTGAAATGTTTGTGATTGTTGGTGATTATTAAGTTCACAATAAAAAGGGAATTTTCATTTTAAAAACAATCCTAAAGGGTCATTAAATGATGTTGTAAAATAAACATAGCATAGCATACCAAGCTATTTTTACATGAAACAAAGAGATACCTTCATGTAACTGTCCCACTGGTATCTCAGACTAAGCATGTCACAACTAGCCACAACATTTTTCCTCCAAAACCTGCTATTCATTACAATGGCCCTATTTTTTTTCTCATTGCAATGCCTTCCTCCCCAGTCATTCAGTTTTGAAACCACAGAGTCATTTTAACCTCTCCCTCTCCCCTGGACCCCTGCCAATGTGAACAGTGATCACTCTTCTCCTTTATCCTTATACTGCCTCTTCTCTAGTTCAGAACTTTGTCACTTTTTTTTAAGGCAATTGGGGTTAAGTGATTTGCCCAGGGTCACAAGTAAGCGTCAAGTGTTTGGTCTGAGGCTGGATTTGAACTCAAATCCTCCTGACTTCAGGGTTGGTGCTCTATCCACTGTGCCACCTAGCTGTCCCAACCCTTGTCACTTCTCAGTGGGGCAGCATGGTTTTCCTTCCTCCCTCCCTCCTTCTCTTCTTTCTTTCCTTCCTTCCTTCCTTCTTTCCTTCCTTTCTTCTTTCCCTCTGTCCACATAGGGTATCACATCCTTACCTGCTAGTGATTTGCCCAAAGGGAAGGTAATTTTTTTAAATTTCTGAATGTTTTTGTTTCCTTTTCTCTTAAAGACTTGGCTTAACCCTATATCACTCTGGCTCTCCAAATCATTCTAGCTCTCATTGATTGACCAATAATAGGTCACAGGTCAGGTCCTACTTGGTCATTGTTTGAGCCCAAGTTGTCTCAGAATGAATGTATATAGCAATTGTTTCTGTTTTGGCCAGAAACCATGAGGGTCTTCCCTCCTAAGTCTATTTTTTAAGAGGCTATTCTTTTCTTCATTTCTTATTAAGCCTTAGTCACTGAATAAGCTTTGTCTCAGTCACAGACCTGATAAAAACCTTAGCTTCATAAGGTCAAGCTTCCCCACTCTATCCAGGGATATCTCCAGTCCTCCTGATCTATATCTGGCCACTGGACCCTGATGGCTCCAGAGGCATAAGTGAGGCTGGTGACTTTGCACAGCTCTACCTTACTTAAATCCAATTCATTTGCCTGTCATGACATCACCTCCCTGATGTCATTGTCCTCTTTGAGAATGAAGAACAAACAGCAGCAGCAAGCAACAAGCAACTTCTTAGGTACTACAGGGATTGTTAACTCATATTATTGATCAGGAAATTGAGGCTTAGAAAAGTTGTTATTTACCCTTGTGCATGTAGCTAAGAATAGGGGTTTTTTTTGGCTTTTAGGCAATTGGGGTTAAGTGACTTGCCTAGGGTTACCCAGTTAGTAAGTGTCAAGTGTTTGGTCTGAGGCCAGATTTGAACTCAGGTCCTCCTGACTTCAGGGCCGGTGCTCTATCCACTGCGCCACCTAGCTGCCCCAATAATATTTGAAAGTAGAATTCAAACTCATATTTCTTTTATTTCCAAATTCTATACACTTTCTTTTACAACACATTGTCTCTTTCTTGACCATGTCACATTCCAAGTCTATCACATTTACTATCATAATGTGCATCTACTACAAATATTCCTTCTACATATGTGCCTTCCCCCCCCCAGAGGTCAGTTCAGATTCTACCACCTCCATGATGTTTACTAAAATGTTGGTGATTTTCTTCCTTCTCATATTTCTTGAAATGTAGCTTCTTTGACCTTAAAATATTAGACCTTGCATCATCTTATTGCATATTTCATTTGGCTAAAATTTCCCTCAAGGCAAGGAATGTGTTTACATTTTTTAAATTCCCTAGCTTCAAGTCATGGAAACTATATGCAGGTAAGAAGTGTTTGTTGAGCAAACACTTAGAAATGCTCATTGAATTAGAAGCTTAGGAGAGCTGCAATTCTGTGATATGGCTCCTAATGTCATGGTTCTCATGGGGTATGGGCATAAGCTGAGAACATTGCCCCTTGCCCCCAAAAGAATTTGGGTCCTGTTTTCCTATGGCTCCAGAAAATCCTAAACTTTCTTTGACCTCACTCTGTTCTTAAATGGTTATCTGAGGCTATAGTCCAGTCAATGGCCTTTCCTTATTTACTCTCCCTATCTTCCTTTGAAAACTTAATGAAGAGATTTCCCACCTTTGATCTTATCCAGACCACCTATTCGCATTGCCTATTCAACCTCTCAGATATTCCAATGGAAATTCTTCCTCAACTCATCCCGAACTCACCTAAACAGCTTCATGATCTTTCTCTCAGGCCCTCCTCTGAACACCCAAAATTATTTGAGTGTATATAAGATCCACCCTGTCCCCATTTAAAGGCCAAGATTTTCTCATGCCCATTTGTCCTTATGGGCATCACTAACATTCATATTCCTTAAGAGTCTGGCCTTTATGGTTTATCCCTAATAAACTTAGTCTCTGGCCGAAAGAAGATTTGGGTCAAATTCTTTTGGGCAAAACCTGCATGTTGTGATTTTTGGGGTTCCAGCACCCCTAAACCTCTAGACATTATCAGTTTTATTGATAGCTTTCATCAAGGTTGCCAAGAACATTGATAAATCCAGTGTTTTTTTTCCTAGTTGTCAATATGTTCAATGAACTTTTCCTAAACTTTTGACACAGTTTATCATTTCTCTTTCTCCTGGATACTTTTTTCTCTACTGACTTCTTTTATGATTTTTTTTTGCCTCTTCTCTAGCTTGTCTGATAGCTCCTTAGCCTCCTTTGTTGTTTCATCATCCATTGACTGCTCCACTCCAGCATGGGTATACTCTACAAATCTATTCTAAGCCTTTCTCCCTCTTCTTTTTACACTCTTTACCTTAGTAACATTACCTGATCCCATTGGTTCAGCATTCATTTCTAAGGAGATCACTTACATATCTCTATATCAATGCCCAATTTCTTCCCCTATCTGCAGTACTACATCTCTGACACTACTGGAATTTTCTCACTAGATGTCACACTAGGGTCTCAGATTCAATATGTCATAAATTTAACTCATTACCTTCTAATCCAAAACACCCAATCATCCTCTGCAGTGTGGATTAATTGAAATGCATAGAAACATAACTGTCCACACAAAGACAATTATCCAAATTAAAATGAAAACTAATATCAATTCCCTTAATGAATACAATGATCTTAACATTTGGTGCTATGAGTTATGAAGGCAGCTAAATGGCTCAGTGGGTATAGTGTTGGATCTGGAGTTGGGAGACCTGAGTTTATTTTATTTTTTAAAAATTTACTTTATTTATTTATTTTGATTGGTCAACAAGCACTTCCATATACTTTTGAGTTTAAAATTTTCCTCCCCCTTCCTCCCCCCACCCTCCCCAAGAGATCACACAATCTGATATATGCTATACATTTACATTCCTATTAAACATATTTTCCCGTTAGTGAAGTTGTAAATATAAATTCTCATTAGTGTTTTGCTTTTGACCACCTCCTCCCTCAGTCCCTTCCTCCCTTTCCCTTTTCTTCCCCTTTAGCCTTACTGCTTCTTCTCTCCCTTCTTTTCACCCTCCCTTTTCTTTCCCCTTTTCCCTCCTACTGCCTATAGGGCAAGTTAGATTTCTATACCTATGTTATTCCCTTCTTGAGTCAAATCTGATGAGAGTAAGGTTCAAACAATGCTCATCCCCTCCCTTCTTTCCCTCTGCTGTAATAAGATTTTGTGTCTTTTCCTGTAATGTAATTTACCCTTGTCTGCCTCCTCCTTTCTAAGATCAGACTAATCCACTTACTTGGATCCATTTAACCCACTTGATTAGATTTTTTTTTATCATTACATCAAAGTCAATTAATACCCACCCCCTTTATGTATACTCCTTTAACAAGGTGTAATAACAATACAGTTGTCAAGAAATGCAAGTGCCATCTTCCCTTGTAGGGATGTAAACAGTTCATCCCTACTAACAACATATTGTATCTTTCTGTCCAATTTACCTTTTCATGTCTTTCTTGAATCTTGTACTTAAAGATCAAATTTTTTTTGAGCTCTGGTCTTTTTATCAGAAAGGTTTGGAAGTCCCCTATTTCATTGAATATCCATTTCCTCCCTTGAAAAATCATGCTCATTTTTGCAGGGTAGTTGATCCTTGGCTGCAATCTAAGCTCCTTTGCCTTAAGGAATATCATGCTCCACTCCCTGTGGTCTTTTAATGTAGAAGCTGCAAGGTCCTGTGTAATACTGGCTGTGGTTCCATGATATTAAAATTGTTTCTTTCTGGCTGCTTGAAGCAACTTCTCTTTCATCTGGTAATTTTGGAATTTTGCTATCATATTTCTTGGTGTTGTCAATTTGGGATCTCTTTGAGGTAGTGAGCATTGTATTCTTTCTACGGTTATCTTACCTTCTGGTTCTAGGACTTCAGGGCAGTTTTCCTTTATGATTTCCTGAAAGATACTGTCCAGGCTCTTTTTTTCATCATGATTTTCAGGCAGTCCAATGATTTTTAAATTGTCTCCCCTGGATAAATTTTCCAGGTTGGTTATTTTACCGATGAGGTATTTTATGTTTTCATCTATTTTTTCATTTTTTTTTCTGTTTGACTGATTCTTGTTCTCTTATAGAGTCATTAGTTTCCATTTGTCCAATTCTAGTTTTTAATTGATTGTTTTCTTCTGTTAGTTTTTGTACTTCTTTCTCCAATTGGCAAATTGTATTTTTAAGGGATTTGTTTTCTTCAGTGTACTTTTTTTCCAGTTTGCCAATTGTGTTTTTTAGGACTTTTTTCTTCAGTGTACTTTTTTTCCAATTTGCCAATTGTATTTTCTAAGGACACTTCTACCTCTCTCATTAGACTTTTAAAATCCTTCTTGAGCTCTTCTAAGAAGGCTTTTTGGGCTTCAGACCAGTTCATATTCCCTTTTGATGTTGCACATGTGGGTTTGTTGACAATATTGTCCTCTTCAGAATTTCTGTCTTGATCTTCACTCTTTTCATAATATGAATCTATGGTACATTTTTTTTTTATTTATGGTGTTTCTTTATTCCCCGGCCTTTAAAGAGACTGAGCTCTTCTGCTGGGGATCAGAGGGCACTGACCCAAGCTTCCTGTGTTGGGAGCCTAGGTCTTGGTCACTGGCTTTGTGTGCTGGGACCGCTTGTGTTGGCAATTGGAGGCTGTAGAGTTCTGGCAGCTTACCTCATGTTGGGCTGGAATCAGTAAGGCTGGAACTTTCAGGCAAGTCTAGGTTACCTGCTTTTCCTTTCCTTTAGCTTTCTTCAGCTCCTTTTAGATGGTTGTTGCAGGGTGTTTATCTGCCTGGGGCCTGTTGCAGTGCTGTCCCCCTGCTTTCTGCTAATGCACTGGAAGATTCCTTTGTGGTAGAGGGCCAAGGCACCTGGTGGTTTCCTGAGCTGGTTTCCACCAGTTTCCCACACCCCCCAGCCCTCACTGAGGTACTCAAAGGTCAGGTGTTGGTGTTTGCCTGCTCTACCACCTGGGTTTCAGGATCTCTTCCTGGTTGACAGTTGGAGGTTCTGACAGCTTACCTGGTGTTGGGCTGGAATCAGCAAGGCTCAGACTTTGGGAAGACTTTAGGTTGCTTTCTTCAGCTCCTTTGAGATGAATGCTACAGGGTGCTTATCTTCCTGGGGACCTTTGTAGCACTGCTTCCCTTATTTTTGCTGAGGCACTGTTTGCTGGACTGCTGCACTGCTGTTCCCTGTCTTCCTTCTAGTTCAGCTGTTCCAGGGTTTTGTTTTGTTTTCTGTGGTGATATTTCGTGGGTTTTCAAAGATTGATAGGGGCGGGTGAGGATGACTACCTTTTTACTCCTCCATCTTCTGAGACCTGAGTTTAAAACCAGCCTTAGATATTTACTATCTCTGTCACCCTGGACAAGTCTGTTTGTCTTAATCCAATGGAGAAGAAAATGGAAAATCTCTCCAGTATCTTTGTCAAGAAAACCTCTTGGACAGTACTGGTCTGCTATGGTCTACAGTGTCATGAAGATGCAAATGTTTGAAAAAAAAATATCTGATTCATTCCTATTTGACATCCTGAAGAACTAAAGAAATAATCTGATAAAGCATAATTTAAGTCAATAAAAAGTATAAATACAAAATAGTCAAGTAACAAATGAATCTTAAATACTTTTACAAGACTAATGGCTGACATAATATGTGTTCATTCTGAATTGAAAGCTAAGTTCATATAATCACAGAATTAAATAGCAGGTCACCTTGCTTATCATTTTGCCATTAATGACTTCTTACCTACCTTATCAGCTTCAATATATATTTCTAGTGAAATTGATTTCAAACCTTTCTTAAAATAACCTTGTATTATTCTCTTTTCTTATGTAGCCATTAAATTGACCTATCATTCATGTTTCATAAGGTTACATATTAAATATTAGTTATAAAGCCCATCATATTTTTCTATTATGGAAGATGAAAAGAAGGTTATTATAATACATTATTTAATTAAACTTGGTAACATTTATAATCTATTACAATGACTTAATAAGGTTTCAAAACTCCATTCTGGAAAGTTAGAAAAATGAAATGTGTGTGCGGCTGTGAGTTTTCTGGAGAGGAAATAAGATACATAAATAGTTGAGGACTAAGGATTTCCCTGTTATATCTAATTTGACTTAATGAGAAGTATCTCAATCAACTCTCAATAAGATGAAGGATGAAAAATTACTTTTGGAGATATCTTTTCAGATTGGCATCTCAGTCACTTTTGTGTTATCCCCTTGGTAATAGATTTACTGATTTAGCACTGAAATTTTTCAGAAGTAATTATTAAAATAGATAGCATTAAGATCTTTTTTTTCATTGTAAAACTTTTATGTTAAATAAGAATTGTCTAAGTTGTCAAGGGGTTTAACCAATTTGTGTCAATCACATCAGCTCATAATTAAACACATTTCTATTTTGGGAGAATGATAAAATCTGCAGTTTCTTTCAATATGAATCAGTGAAAATAGGTCTAAATCAGATTTCATCTTTGAACATTTTGCATCCTTGAATTGCATCCTTTCGGTTACCAACATATATGTATTACATGTCTCAAAATTTTGCTTATCATTCATAATTTTTCAATCCTCAATTATTGTAGAAGTTCAAAAGCTATAATATTCAAAGATTACTATATCAATTACTTACAAACAGGACCCCAAAACTATGGTCATATGCCCTGAAGGCAAAAATAGAGAGAAATCTGAAGTAGATGAAATATGAAAAGATATAGCCATCTGGGAGAAAGCTGAAATGGATGTAGATAAGAGAGAAAAGAGAGAGAGGTAAATAAACGCAGGTTAAAAAGAAATAATCATGGAGAAACTACCATTAATAATATAAATCAGGTGGAGCCAAGATGGCAGAGTAAAGGCAGGGACTCACCTGAGCTATACCAAATTCCCCTCCAAACAACTTTAAAATAACACCTCAAAATGAATTCTGTAATGGCAGAACCAACAAAAAGATGGGGTGAAATCATTTTCCAGGCCAAGAAAATTTAGAAGGTTGGCAGGAAAGGTCTGCCTCACTGTAATGAGAGTTGAACACAGTCTGGGTCATGCTATACCTGTGTAAGCTACTAGCAGGACTTGAAAAACAACTTCTGCAGTAATTAGCCCACAGATGGTAAAATGGTTGGGCAATTGGTCAGAAAGAGATTAAAGGATTCTTTGCTGGTACTAGGTGCAGGAATCTATTGCATTTCCCATACAGGGATACACATCATAGTGCAGGGTTGCAGCAGTACGGTAAGGAAGAACACTAGCCCACTAGAGCACAACCTTCTACTTGTGAGCATTCACAGACTAGAACATAGGCCAAGAGAGCAGTGACCACACCTCTCCTTAGATCATACCATCTGGAAAGAACTCAAAGCTTGCATACCACCAGAACCAGCTTTGAAAGCAGCAGCACAAAAATCTTGAAACTTGGGATGGTGACCCCTTCACCATAGGAGCAGAGCTCAACTTTAAATTAAATTCAAAATAACTTTAAAATAAATTCAGAAGTCAAGGAATAATCTGGGAAAATGAGTAAACAACAAGAATCTGACCAAGAACCATGAAAGTTACTTTGGTAACAGAGAAGATCGAAACCCAAACCCAGAAATGGACAATAAAATTAAAACAGCTATACCTAAAGCCTCAAAGAACAATGTGAATTGGTCTCAGGCCCCAAAAACATTATTGGGGTTTTAAAATCAAATAAATTAGGTAAAGGGAAAGTTGGGAAAAGACATGACAGTGATACAAGAAAATAATGAAAAAAAGAGTAAGGAGCATAGTAAAAGAGGCACAAAAATGCTGAAGAAAATAATACCTTAAAAACAGGCCAAATGATAAAAGAGGCACAAAAATCCATTGAAAAGAAGAAAGAGTGATACACTGGGAGGAGTTAAAAGGGAGATATAGAATTGGGTAAATTAGCTCACATACAAGAGACACAAAAGAATTTTTACAATGGAGGAGAAGATAAGTGTGACGGGTGGCAGAAAATGCTTGAACTTTACTCTTATTGGAATTGGCTCAAAGAAGGAAAAACATGCACATTCAGTTGGGTATAGAAATCTATCATACCCCACAGGGAAGTAGGAAGGAAAGAGAATAAGAAGGGCAGGGTGGGGAGCTGATAGTAGGAAAGACAGATTGGTATAGGTGGTGGTCAGAAGCAAAACACTTTTGAGGAGGGATATGGTGAAAGGAGAGAGAAAGAGTATAACAGAGTTAGTAATCATAACTATAAAAAAAATTTAGAGTAAGTTTCTCTGACAAAGGTCTCATTTCTCAAATACATAGAGAACTAAGTCAAATGTATAAGAAGTCATTCCCTAATTGATAAACAGTTAAAAGATACAGTTTCTATATGAAGAAATCAAATCTATGTACAATCATTTAAAAATGTGCTAAATTGCTATTGATTAGGGAAATGCACATTCAAATAACTCTTAGGTACCACCCCACAGCTATTATATTGGTTAATATGACAGAAAAGGAAAATGACAAATGTTGGAGTAAATGTGTGAAAATTGGGACACTAAAGCATGGTAGAGTTGTGAACTGTGTAACCATTCTGGAGAGCAATTTGAAACTATACCTAAAGGGCTTTAAAATCATGTATGCTCTTTGATTTGGAAATACCACTAGTAGATCTATATCCCAAAGAGTCTTTTTTTTTTAAAGGAAAAGCATCCATATGTACAAAAATAATTATTGCAGCTCTTTTTGTGGTGGCAAAGAATTGAAAATTCAGGGCATGCCCATCAGTGGAATGACTGAACAAGTTGTGGTATGTGATTGTAATGGAATGCATTTGTACTATAAGAAATGATGAGCAGGATGTTTTCAGAAAAAAAACTTGGAAAAACTTACATGAACTGATGCAAAGTGAAGTGAGCAGAACCAGAACAATGTACACTTAACCACAAAGTTGTACAGTGATCAACTATGAATGACTTAGCTGTTCTCAGCAATACAATGATCCAAGACAATTCCAAAGGACTTATGATGAATGCTGTCCACTTCCAGAGAAAGAACTGATGGAATCTGAATGCAGACTTTAGCATACTTTTTTAAATCTTTCTTTTTCTTTCCTTTTTTTTTTTGGTTTGTGTTTTTTTTTTACATAACTAATATGGAGATTTTTTTTTGCATGACTACATATGTATAATCTATATCAAATTGCTTGCCTTCTAAATGAGGAGAGAGGTAGAGAATTTGGAACTCAAATTTTTATAAAATGAATGTTAAAAATTACTTGTGGAAAAATAAAATATTTAAAATAAAAATACAATCAATAGTGTACAACTTATAAACTAATTATAGTTATTATAGTTATTGTATGTTTATCTTCATTGGAAGCATAGAATTCCTTAGACAATTTGCATTTATATTTGTGAGTCCTATAAAGGCAGAGGACTAAGGAATAATAGAGAATGTAGTCAATTTTAATAGCAAACTTCTACTGGATGTTTGCCATTGTGTAGAAAGTTATGTACTAATTTACATTTTCTTTCACAGAAAAAAAATTAAGTGGTATTTAATTAACTCCTGTTCACCATGACGTCTAGTTGGAGGAGGAAAGATTTCAGTGATAAAATCCCAAACTGTTACCTAAAAAAGTCGAGTTACTGAGTCAAGACTGAGTCAAGAAAATATTTCCACCAGACACTGAAGACATGGCAAAGTCGTCTAAGAGTAAAAATTAGTTCTATGATGTACCAGGATAATTAAAATTTCAAGTTACAACCACACTTTTAATACCCATTACACAGAAAACTAACATTAGGACAGAGAGGCAGCATGATGTAATGAATAGGTAGTCATATATTTAGAATCAGGAAAATGTGGGTTCAAATCTGACCTCAGGTAGTTGCTGTTGTGTCATCTTAGGCAAGTTATGTAAGCTCCCTTGCCTCAGTTTCTTTACATAGAAACTGAAAGTTATGAGCCCTCTTTTAGTTTTGTATTGTTCCCTTCATCCCTAAATCTATGATTATTTTCCTTATATTTCCATAGTTCTTTCTTTTCTTCCTTTGTTACTTTGCTATATTTAAAAGTAAAGGGAGTGTTGGGCATTATCTTAGAAAAGGTTGGTGCCTAGGTAATTTGTGTTATTCAGACTCCAAGGATTATTTCCTATCTGACTCGGTCACCAACCCATTCCAAATCAACCTTGTATGGTAAAGAAATAGCCAAAGAGGCACTTTTGAGTAGTTATTGAGTACCTCTAATTTTACTTACCTGAAAGCTATGCTCAATCAAAAAATGCAAAAGAAGAAATTAAAAGTGTTATATAATTTAGGCAAAACAAAATTAAAATAGAAAAAAATTCTTGGAGAAAGTATATCTCAACTTAGCTGCTCTATTTAGGATCATTTTCTATATTTATAGATTTCTGGTACTGAAAGGACCTAAAAATTTTATTTATTCCATCTTCTTTCCCCTAGACAGTATTACTCTCCAGTGGTTCCACATATATACATCATTGTTTACTCTTAAACTATAATTTAGAGAACCATTAACAACATATAGCATCACCTAATCATTATGTTAAAGAATTTCTTATACTCTGACTTCATCTTTCTTAGTGCTCAGGAAATTATAAACCCTCTTTTTTCTCTCCTCATGGCAGGGCTCTTCACTGCCCCTCATAATGTTAATAAATTTAAAGATCATTACCAAGTTTTATTTCAAATTTTTGTTCTCTGTGAAATAATAAATGCTGTTATCCTCTTTCCCTCTCTTCATAATCCATCACCAGCATTTTGAACATCTCCAAATCATCCATGCCACCATTTTACGTTATAGGAACACACACACACACACACACACACACACACACACACACACACACACCCCAAAATTTAACTCAACTGTAGTCCTTTGTGAGAAACACTTTTGTTCTTACATGATAAATAGTGTCCTAGAGCTCTCTGTCTCTGTCTCTCTGTCCCTCTGTCTCATTCAATTTGTAGATAAATTACTGAAAATTCTACTTTTCTTTGTCTTTGGAGACACAGTACAACCATTCTCAGGAAATCTGTTCCCTATTACTAGGACCTTTTAAAACTTCTTTTGATTGTATTTCTATTTTTATTAATTTTTTACCATAATTGTGTTTTTTTAATTGATCAATGTATTTTAGGAAAAACATATCTACCTCTTCACCAATAAAATGAAAAGCAGCACAGTAAGCTAGCAAAGCTAAATATAGAGAGCAAGTTGACACAGACTTACTTATTCTTTAATGACTTCCTATAACAAAGTACAGTATAACAAATTATTTGAAATGTCAGGGCTTTGATGCTGTCATTGTCATTTTCCCTGAGTGTGGTCAATGTGAAACCTCATTTATTATGAGTAATCGATAAATACCATGTTTGTTCTGATTTTATGTGCTTGTCAGGTTCAGTGAGTCTTAATAGTTTTTTAGTGTTTATAATCATTAAGCTTTTAAATAATTTAGCTCATAGGAATGGAATAACCTAAATGATCCAAATTAAATTTAATTAAAGCTCATCTGCAGTATCACATTTTGGGAAAGATTAAATGCTCTCCCTTCAACTCCACCTCCACCCTGAGACTGCTTAAACTATAAAAGCTTTGGATGAGTTATAGCAAGCAATAATGAATAGCTCTGTCAGATCTACATGATCCACACTACTCTGCCAAATACATTATGACCACAGGAAGCCTCTTAGATACAATGTAGGGACAAGGAAGCTGCTAAAATATTTGGATTATGCACCAGAAGAAAAACTTAGGTTGAGAGGGGAGAGGTATTCCCACTATATGAGTCCCATGCTTCATTATTTCTTGGCTGTTGCCTTTAATAATTCCACTTATGTGGAATAGCCCTTTTCATACAAATGAATCATTTTTTTCCAAACCAATATTATCACTAATCATAAATATAAGGCATTTGCCTCCTCAAAGTGCTTTGTAAATATGAATCAATTTTTTAATAAACTATGAGAGGTGAATAGATTAATGAAAAAGTATTTATTAAGGGTTTATTTGCCAAGCACTGTACTAAGTGTTCAGGATGAAAATACAAAGTAAAAGTATCTCTTGCCGTCCTCAGTTAGCTTCCATTCTGATGGAGAACATTCATTTTCTGTATGTATGTATGTATGTATGTATGCATGTATGTGTGTGTGTATATATATATATATATATATCACACACACATATATCCACACACACATGTGTGCATGTGTGAGTTGTGGCCAGGTGGGGCACTCTGGTCAAAAAAATTATAAGGAAAGTAAATAGGGCCGTAGGGGATTTGAATGACACACTCCATCCAGAGTGGGTAGCATAGTGGTTTTTGAGGCTATGGATGAGATGACTGAATTAATACTAAATACATTCTACACATACCAAAATGAAGTGCTAAAACTAAAACTAATCAATAATTTACAATAAGAACACTGCATTATGACTCAAGAACAAGCATAGAGCAAGACAAATTATGGAAATGATTTTCTTTTACTTTTTGTTTCTCCACATAACCCATGATATTCAAGGTATAATCCTAAAATGGCCACATGGTCAGTTATGGTCTTTTTCTTTTCTAAATATATGGTGGAGGGAACAGACAGTAATAATAGCACATGGTACTCTTACATTTCATTTTTATGGGAAATGAGGGAGGACTGAGATAAAAATAATACAAGGAATTCAAGATACCTTCAGTGATTAACAGCCATTTGTAAATTCTGAATCTGCATGTTGTCAGTGCACCATAGGATACTGGGTACCTTATATTCATATGTACACACATATATATGTGTGTATGGGTATGTTGTTGTTCATCCTTTATTTTTGAAGAGGGCCAATGACGCCATGAGGTGATGCCTCGACTTGTGAGTGAATTAGATTTAAGAGAAGCAGGGTTGCACAAAGTCATCAGCCTCACTCTTTCTTCAAGAGTCATTGAAGTCCAACGGCAAGACAAAATTCAGAATGACTTGTGATAACTCAGTTTGCAGTGGATGACCTTGGCATTTTTGATGTCTCACTAAGCTCTAAGCACTACACAGTGTCTGCTTCAGCCATCTTAATTCAACAGATCAAATTGTTCAAATTATCAGCCCATTGTACCAGGGGAAGTCTTCACATACTTAGGGTAGATATACACTTTATGATTTGATTACCTTGGCCTCTTTGCTGTTTCTAGCATAAGACATTCCATCTCCTTACTGTGCATTTTTATTGACTTGTCTCCCATGCCTGAAATGCTCTCTCTATTTGTCTTTGTCTCACTAAAATCCCACCTTCTTTAAAAAGCCTTTCCTTGTTCCACTTGTTGCTGGTGTCTTCCCTGTAAGATTGACTCCAATTACATCTATACACACGTACACACACACATATATATGCTGATTATATATATATATATATATATATATATATATATATATATATATATATATATACACACACACACACACACACACACATACATACACATATACATATATCTTTTCTATGTATTGATATTTGTAGGCTGATTCTCTCATTAGATTGTAAATTCCTTGAAGACACTGCCCGTCTTTGCTTCTCTTTGTATCCCCAGAGCTTAAGGCACTTAATAAATGCTTGCTGAATTTACTTGACTCATAATAGTACTTGGGTTTTGGAAAGTTTAAAAGAACTACAATTCCAAGACCATCCCCAAACAAGAAAATTTGAATGTTGCTAATATTAAGGTGTGATTTTTGTCAAGTAGCCAGAGGAATTAGCACATCACTAGAGGAGGTAAACACTATCCACATGTTGTCAGTGCATCATAAGACACTGGGTACCTTATATTAATATGTACATGATATGCACATGTGTATGTACATGTTGTTGTTTGTCCTTCATTTTTGAAGAGGACCAATGACACCATGAGGTGATATCTCAACTTTTAGAAGAATTAAATTTAAGAGAAGCAGAGTTGCACAAAGTCATCAGCCTCAGTGTATCTTCCAGAGTTACTGAAGTCCAATGGCCAATATTTCCATTATTAGTATCAATGAAACCATAAATTGAAGCTAAATGGAACGATCACTCACATATTCTCCTCAAAGAGTAGCTGTTAGAATTGGATTCTTCAAGGTTCCAAAGGCAACAAGAAGCATTTTATAGGACATTCTGTTCTCACGAAAATACTCAAAATAAGTGCAATTTATGTGCCAACAACATTAAAAAAGGGAAAAAAGAAACATCTCGAATGAGAATTAGAGAAAATGGGATTCAAATTCTACTTCTGGGGGCAGCTAGGTGGTGCAGTGGATAGAACACTGGCCCTGGACTCAAGAGGACGTGAGTTCAAATCCAGCCTCAAACACAAAACACTCACTAGCTTGTGCCCGTGGCAAGTTACTTAACCCATTGCCTCGCCAAAAAAATCTACTTCTGATGATTACTTGCATTATTTAGATAAACAAGTAAAATTCTCTGAGCCCCAATTTACTCACCTTGAAAATGAAAGGGTCAGACCAGATACATTATCAGATCTCTTTCAGCTTTACAACTATGATCCTATGATATATTGCAGATGTTGAAGAAGTAGAGCAATTTTATGAAAAGCTTAAAATTATCTCTGAACATGGTTGGGGAAGTAGAGATAGAACTAAATAAAAAATGTCTTATGATAAAGAAACTAAAGAAGCCACATTCTTAATGAGTTTAAAAAATGTGTATTATAAATATCTCCTTTTAGAAGAAAATTAGAAGGCTGTAGATATGACCAACTCTTAATCACACAAATTGAAATTGACAATCTGAATAGAGAGGAATCACTCTGATGTGTTCGGTAAGAGTTCACTGGATCTGGATTAAAAAGAGTTGGATTCAAGTCCTAGTTTAAATATTTATTCTCTATCTTCAGGCCATAATTTTCTAATAGCTAAAATGCAGAGGTTGAATCAATTGATTTCTGAGGTTTTTTCCAGCTCTGAATCTTATGAACAACAGCATTAGTTTGGTTAATGATGTGGGAATCATTTCAAAAATGAACAGTCTGTATAGTCAGATCATTGAGTACTTAGAGCAGAGGTCAAAATAAGCATAAAATTAGAAGAATTCAAGTTCTTCTAATAAGGAATTAGAAGACAGTGTGCAATTGTAGCAGCTCCAATCTGACCTGTAACACAAGCTGTTAACTCTGAAAAATGGGAAATGGACAATAGAAAAGAGGCATTGTGTTTGACTATTTCTTAGAAAACATCATCCACTGCAAAAGTAATTACCACAGTGAGGAGACCAAAAGAGCCGGAATGAAAGTTAAGGAAAATATTACCCATTTGTAGCATCACCTTACAAAAGAGTGAATAATCATAAAAAAGAAAAGGAAAAGCAAAAATTTTGGCATGGGATCCAGCTGAGCCAAATAACCTAAAGACATTATAAATGAAATCAAAAAGAAGACAACAGAAGATTGAACAGAATATCTCTACTGATCTAGTCTCACGTAAGGTAGTGGAGCCACTAACTGCTATTCTACCACATAAGTACATCATGTATTACATGAGGAAATAGCAATGAAACTCCAAAGGGTAGTGTATCCAAGAGCTTGGATGCTTAGAGTGAAAACTCTCTGGTTTCATAAGAAATACTGGGATTTCCTCAATTTATAGGAACTGGTCCCACGGGTTCCATTCAGAACCCTTTTATCTGATGCACAATTTGTTAATAAAGAATTATACTCTGAATGCAAAAAGAAACCAATACTAGGAGAGGAGTTTCTAGACCTGTTGTCTTTGGAGAGCAGTGATCTCTTCATTTCCTACCTGGCTGCACTCCTTTTTACATCTCTATGGTATTCCCAGGAACCTCATCATCAGAAACCTTATCATCACTCAAGATCAAATCAGCCTTGTGCCATTCACCTGTTTCATACTCTCTGAACCTGTGATTGGAGGATTTGAATGAAAGATTCTTCCCCAAAGGGAGCCCAGGCTAGCCATCTCTGCGTTTCCTTCTGGCTGCATGCCTTTAGATTATTCCCATTAGAATATAAGCTCCTAGAGGCCAGGAACTATCTTTCTTTTTTATATTTGTAACTGCAGCCATTGCTTATTAAATGTTTATGACTAACTGGAGCCATTTCAAGCATTTTATTTTCTAAAGACCTTCCAAATCTGGTTTTGGGTTTATGCAAGAAAGAAAACAAATCTTTATTAAGCATCTGTTGCATGCCAGGCATTTGCTAAGTGATTTACAGATACCATCTCCTTCGATCCTCACAAGAACACTGGGAGGTAGATGCTATTATCCTCATTTTCCATTTGAGGAAATTGATACAAACAGATGTAAAGGCATTTACCTAGGGTCACACAGCTAGTGATATGTGATAACAGAGTTTAACTCAAGTCTTCCTGATTCTAGGTCCAGCACTCTATCCACTCTGCCACCTAGTTGTCTCTTGTTTGTGGGTCTGAGGCTTTTAGAACATAAACAAACAAACAAAAAAACCTACTGGCAATGATTTTAAGGAGATTTAGTTCAGTCTATGGCAGTTTAATGCTGCATAAGGAAAACATGATATGTACATCACCCTAAATCCATTCCACAGGGACTTTCCACAGTCATTTGCTTGAAAGAAAATACTAAAAACTAAGAAAAAGAATGAAAAAAGGAGACTTTTGTACAAATAGGTTGCAGGAAGTAGGTTGACTCATGAAAGCTAAGTTGGAAGTTAAAACCTATAACATTTGCATAAGATTCTCCTCATTGATGGAGAGAATGATACTTTGACATTATACATGGACCTGTGGAAGGAGTTGGAGAGAAAGCTTTGGAGATGAGACATATTCTTTTTGCTTTCTTGCTTGGAGAGAAGAAACACATGTTCTCTCTTTACAAAAAGCTATACGGAGAAAGACAACAGACTTAAAAAATGGAAATGTAAGGGAAAGCTGGCTCTTTCCTCAACATGTCACAGATTTCTAGAGTGCCTTTCTGGAAACTGTGGGGAATTTTCCCTTAGGTGAAATCAAGGCCTCTTTGCCTTAGTGGAACTATCTCAATTCCCGTGGGAGAGCTTAGTTACTCTATTATTTTTCTGGTTGTGTTCTAATCTGTATAATTTGTCTGATTTCTGTTTGGTAACTTACAAGATTAAAGTGTTTGCCTACTGTTCATTACTAGATGTGGTCTTTTGTATAACTCAATCATTTGGTGGGAAAAAGTCCAGTTTTAAGATATAAGCTTGGCATACCTCTTTTTCAATGAAGAATAACAAATAACAAAATGATTTATATTTAATAAAGAAATTCCTTTTTTAAACCAGCTGTATATGGGCACAAAAAATTAAATTTTTAGACTTGCACTGCTCTTTGAGAAGACTGGAGAACTCAGTCTTGTAACACTAATCCCCTTCCTCACCTCAGGCAGATATTAATGTCTCCCTTGGAGATGGGTGGACAAGATCTATTAAGCTTCCACTGGGCCACATTTAGAATAATCTAAGTAGATACAACTATAACCTACCCAAAACCAACACTTAGACTCCTTAACTTCTCTCAATCTCAACTCTTTAACTTTTCAAACTTGGGCAAAATCATATCAACTCTGTATGGGTAAGAGTCATCGTTTGTAAAAGGAAAAGTTGGAGTAGGTGATTTCTAAAGTTCCTACCAGCTTTAAATTCTTTTATACTGTAATCTTTACTTAGTAAAGTCATACCAAACAGCTTTCTGAAGATTTTGGAAAATCTCCCATGCTCTCAGGGTTTGAAAACCATTTGTCCCTATTTGCATCTAATCCTCAAAGATAATTCATCTAAATTCCTTGGCACTTTCTTTTCCTCATTTGCAAAGACAGAGATGGATGAGATGATCTCTAAGTTACCTAATAGATTTAAATCTATTATTAGGGTGGTAATAGGTTTTATCTTTGTTACTATGTGGCAGACTGAAAGCTAAATAGTACCTTAAGGTTGTAAACATTATCTGCTTTGAATTTTGCAATGTATGAGACGAGCACTGAGGTGTGTTTTTTTTTTAATTCTCATTTCCCAGATGACAAAAACTATAGCTGATGGAGGAGGTGAAGTTATTTTTTCCCATAGTCATACAACTAGTAAATGTATGAAGTAAGAAGTGGGATCTGACCTCAACCTTCTCCTGGCACTACATCCATTAAGATTAGAGAGAAAATAACAGAAAACCTTTAAAAGCCGTCACAGTTTAGCTCACAAAGTTACAATTACATTTCCTAGGATTTTCTCTAGGCCAAAAAACTTAACCTGTGTTCCATTAGTTTTTCTTTTTTTTTTCTTTCAATATTTGATTATTGTATTTCAAAAAATTGGTTTATTTTGTAGTCATACATATTTCATTTTATGTACTTAAAAGCATCATTCTGAGAATGGATCCATAGACTTAACTATAATGCCAAAGGGGACCATGACACAAAGCATTCTAAGAAATAACACCGTATACTGTTCCTAGCTCATCCTTATCTCCTGATATATCTTCAGTTTCTTTCTACCCATCCTCCTGTCACTCACAAGAACGAAATAACTCATTATTCAGTAAGTGTCCTAATTTGTTTTTGAAAGTGTACTTTTCAGATCAAAGACTGACTACACACTTTCCCATCCTTTAGAAAGAGAAAAAAATGTCCTGCTGAATCCAGTTCAGGTCAGAAATCAGACTTTGGCAAGTTTTGTCACAGATGTTACATCTGTTCCCTCAACCCCTCCCAAAAGTCTGACTGGTATGTGTGGCTGGCTGCTCGTGAGGGAAATTCTTATTTGTAACCGCTGTTGACATATACGAACAGGATGATGTTGGGTTACAACTCCTAATTCTCTTCTCTCAAAAGCCGAGTAAGCTCAGGCACATATAAGCACATCATTCTGAGAGCTCAAAGTCTGCTCCTACTCCTCACTTCCTCTCCCTTCAGGAAGAGCAGAGGATTTCTTCCTGATTCTAGCCTTCAGCAACTAATTAAAGTCTCCTCTCCCAATAGGTTACATGATTCATACTCTCCAGTATAATTGCTTTTTAGCAAGATGTTTTCAGCCATGTTGTCAAATGCTTTCAAAAAAGATGAACACGACATCAAGGTCAGCTACTACATGGAGGGTAAATTATTATTTAACTTGAAAAGGTTACAAGCCAAGATCAAAGTAGAGAGAGTGTTGTGCATGATTTTCTCTTTGCAGGTGATTGTATACTCGATGCAGCCTCTGAAGCTGAGATGCAACATGGTATGGATCGATTCTCTGCTGCTTGTGCTAATTTTGGGATAACAATTAACACCAAGAAAATACGGGTGTACTGTCAGCCACCACCACACCATCCACATAGGGAACCATCGGTTCCAGCAAATGGAGAAATTTTGAAGACTAAGGACAAGTTCACTTAGCTTGGTAGGGTACTTTCTAGGGATGTACCCATCAATAATTAGGTTGAACCATGTATTGCCAGAGCTACATTTCAAGAAATCACAAAAGAAAGCTGCTTGGAAACCTCAGTTGTTCTAACCTGTTAAATAGTACAAATGCTATTGAAATTCAAGTAATATTTGAATTACACAATCCTTCCAAGTCAATATATTTTATGTTGTTCTCTAAATTTTATTGGGGCAGAGCTCCAATCACTGCTTTCTAATAAATGCTCTGCTGCTACCACAGAGAACAGGTAGGTGGTAGAGAAAATCCATGCTTTGATGACTCCTAAGAACCTTTCTAATCCTAATATTATGTGATATAGTCTCTCCTTGACTGCTACTACTGTTGTTTCTAAGCAAATTATAGCTATGCCATGAACATGTCACTTGTTAGCCCCAAATGATGCTCTAATGTTTATTGAGAACATGAGTAGCTTGAAATCAGTCAGTCAATAAGCATTCAATCAGTGCCTACTGTGTGCCAAGCATTTTGCTAAGCTCTGGGGGTACAAAAAACAAAAATCAAAGAAAGTCTCTTCTCTGAAGAAGCTCACATTCTAACGGGGTTGAGAATACCACATGGAAACACACAAATACACATATGCAGATAAAGATATAAATATACATATAGATATAGATGTACATACATATATTTTGTTGTTGTTTAATTGTTTCAGTCACGTTTAACTCCTTGTGACCCATTTAGGGTTTTCTTGACAAAGATACCAGAGTAGTTTGCCATTTCCTTCTCTAGCTCATTTTACAGATAAGGAGGCTGAGGCAAACAGTTAAGTGACTTTTCCAGAGTCAAATAATTAGTGATTGTCAGTGGTCAGATTTAAACTCAGAAGATATGTCTTTCTGACTTCAGGCTCTACACTCTATCTACTCTGTCACCTAGCTACATATACACATTATATGATAAATTGGAGAAGGCTTCAAAAAAGGTTTTTTTTTTTTATGTAAGATAGAACTTCAGGAGTAACTTGAAGGAAGCCAGGAGGAAGAGATAAATAGTCTCAGAATAGTGAACAGCCAATGAAAATACAGTGTCCAAAAATGGAGTGTCTTTTTGAGGGGCAACAAGAAGGCCAGAATGGTGTCACTGGATCACAGAGTATGTTGAAGGGGAAGGAAGAATGGGGCTAAGGTGTAAGAAGAGTGGAAAGACAAGAAGATGTTTAGATTTAAACAGTTTCAAATAGCAAACAGAAGAGTTTACATTTGATCCCAAAGTTGATAAGATGCCACTGAAGTTTATTGTATAATGGAGTGCCATGGTCAAATCTAAATTTTAGAAAGATTATTTTGATAGCTGAGTAGGGTTTTGTCTTTTAATAAGCACAAATATATATACATATATATATATATATATATATATATATATATATGTGTGTGTGTGTGTGTGTATGTATACATATATATGTATATGTATGTATGTACATATATATATATATATATATATATTATAACCTTCAAATAAATTTACCCTATTTCTCTTTTTATACCATCACTTATGATGCTCTATGGTAATTTGTTAATCAGTAAATAATCTTTTCTGCTTATAATTGATTAGTTTTCTTAAAGTGACTCTGTATTTGGAATGATACTGTTCATCATTACTATGCATGTTTTGGATGATAAAGGAAACATAACTAGTGTTTCAAGGACTGCTTTTCCAACAATGAAGGAAGGTTTTATTCTTTTCATTTTGTCTATTTTTTTTTCTTCATGCTGTTCTTCTCACTTCTTTATACTACTCACTGTAAACTTCCTGAAGCTGAAAGGTACAAATGTGAAATTCAAAGCACAATTCAGTTCATTCAAGAAGAGGTACTTCAAATCTTTTGAAGCCAAACAAATAAGGTATGTTATAATCAGTAAACACTGTACTACACAGTATTGTACAGATGCCAATACATAAATGACATTTTAAATCCTGAAAAGCACCAATTGGAAAAGTAATTTTATTTGTCAAAAGGTGAAGGATATAGAACCAATGGAGTGAGATAATCCCTGTTAGAGTATCCAGTGCATCCCCCAGGTAGTTCTAACCCCTACTGTGTTTACCTTATGTCTGAATCTCTTCCCAATTCAGATTTCCAACACATCTCTTTTACTAAAACTGAATAAGTCAACACAATTGCCAAGAATGAATAGGGAGGAAAATCAAAAGGGTACAAATCAAATAGGTATATAGTACATTAAGGAGACGGAAGAATATGTTTAGTTAGTGGATACTTTAGTAGATTTATTTCAATTTTTACTGTAGTACTTACAAAATATATTTTGATATAATATGAATTATTGAGGTATTTAGGTTTAAAAAATGAAATGTTCAAGGAAAAGCAGAGGAAGTATTACAGCTTAATCATTTTGAAGTATAAGAGATGAGGAAGTAACTAGCACATGGGTTCTTGATCTTTTTTTGTATGTCCTGGACCTATTTGGCAGTTTGGTAAATCTCAGAATAATGTTTCAAATGCTAAAATAAAAAGAAAAGAATTACAATGGAAACCAAGTATGTTGAAGAATAGTTATCATAATGTATTTAATGGAAGTTTAAAGACCCCAAGTAAAGAATCCTTGGACAGAAGAAAGTTTGTTTACATTATTATGGAAAGATTTTATTTTCTTGACTATAGACTTAAATGTAGGCTTTTGAGAACTATTTTGTATTGTCCTATTAAATATGCTTTTAAATGTTTGTAGTTTCATTATTTTTTAATTCTACTTTTTATCTAATGGAAATTACCATTCCTATCCAAAAATATTGTTCAGTAAATGCAAGGAAATTTGTTTATCTTTCCAAGTGAACTTAAAAACATTTCTTAAAAACTTGAATGAATATTCATTTCATAAGAAATGTTGAAACCAACTTGACTCTGCCATTTTCTGACCTTGCTGACACTAGAGAAGGAGGATAAGCTGCTGTGGGCTTCCTGGTGGGGGTGGGGGGTGAGACTTCAGGTCCTCATTCATCTGGAACTGTCATGAAGCTTCAAGCATATGTCCTTTTTGTTGCTCCTCTTTCTTTTATTTGATTTCTTTATTTCCCTGTCACTAGGTAAGGAATGTGTGTGGCTATGACTCTGTGAGTTTCCAAAGGTCAGGGAAACAAGCTAATAAAAGTATAGAACCTAGAGTCCATCCTGGGATTTACTAGAAATCATGCAATAAGCAGTGAAGGCCCAAGTGACTAGTCAATATAGATGCAACACCCACTGTGTATGCTACATTTGGAAGTGAACTTCATAGGAGTGAATGCAATGGTAAAAAAAAAAAAAAACTTCATTAAGTTTGAGCCCATTCTCCCTAAAGACTGAAATTGTTTGTACTTCTATTCTTGTCAAAGAATATACAGTTAATATCCCTTTATGAAAACTTAAAAAAAGTTAAAACTGTGCTCCTTGTATAGAAACAAGTCAAATATTTGACTGATATTAGTTCATTTCTGAGAGACTTCATGTTTGAACTTTGCTATCATTTGCCTAATTTAGAAGCTCAGGCTAAGAAAGATTTAAGAGGAAGATGAACAGCCATTTGCCTGAAGAGTTTAGATGAAATACTGTGTGTAAAACCTGTAATGAAATGTTGAGAAAAGTTATGGAAGCAAATTAGTGCTTCAGTCTCTATTTTTACCCCCATTCCTTTCTATAGAGTTTACCTAAACTAGTAGGGCAGCCAGTGTTGCAGCAGTTAGAGTAGCAGAGCTTGGAGCTATGAAAACCTCAGCTCAAATTTAGCCTCAAACAATTACTAGCTGTGTGAACTTGGGCAAGTCATCCAACCTCTGCTTGCCTCAGTTTCTTCACCGGTAAAATGGGCATAACAATACCTACTTCTTAGAGTTGTGAGGACTAAATGAGATAATATATGTAAAATGCTTACTTTGTCCCTGACACATAGTTAAGTGCTATATAAATGTTGTTGTTGTTGATGATGATGATGATGATGATGGGACTATCCTCAGAGGAAAAGGAGCACCACAGAGAAGTATTTCTTCCTTTATCACCTGAGTAGTAAACATGATTCTACTAAAAGAAAGCTGAATGGCAAATATATCTCTAGAGCTGTCATGGATCACAGGAGGGCTCTTTTACTGAGTTGGGTTTTGAAGGAAAAAGTATGCATGAATATCGTGGGACAATGTAGAAAAGAAAACAACCCATATTTCTTGTTTGGAGGATTTCATCATAGAAAAAAAAATATTCTCCCAGACCTTTTTCAGATTCTCGGAAGGTTCACTTCAGGTACATTATAGATTTCCTAGACTGCAAGATCACAGGATCATAGATTTAAGTGGAGAGGGAAGCTAAAGGATTTATTTTTCAATATTCTAGTTTTACAAATGAAATTGAACTTGTGTCACCTGTCATAGAGGGCAGCTAGGGGGTACAGTGGATAGAGAACTGGGCCTGGAGTCAGGAAGTTCTCAGGTTAAATATGGCCTCAGGCACTTACTAGCTAAGTGACCCTATATAATTCCTTTAACCTCTATTTGTTTCAGTTCCTTATCCATAAAATGGGGACACACTGGAGAAGGAAATGGCCAACCACTCCAGTACCTTTACCAAGAAAATTCCATGGACAAAGTCCATTGGGTTATGTAGAATCCAACACTACTGAAGAACACCTGTTCTAGGTCACACTAGGAAGCAATGGTAAAGTTAGGACTTGCCACCCCATGCTCCAAGCTCACTATTTTTCCATTATACCTCTAATCATACACTGAATTTCTCTGACATTGAAGATTCTCAACAATAAAGTATTATCATACCTGCTCAGACATATGCCATACTACTCCATGCACTTTATGCCCCAGCCAAAGTGAACTATTCTACTAACCCAGAAGTTGCTTGATTAATTAAGTGGATAGAGTGCTGTACTTGGAGTCAGAAATATGTGGCATTTACTAGCTATGTGACCCTGGGCAGGTTAATTCACCTCCCCTACCCTCAATTACCTCATAGGTAAAATAGAGATGCTAATACCATCTACCTGGGGATTGAAGTGAAGATTAAATTAGATAAGGTATATAAAGTGCTTTGTAAACCTTTAAAGCATCACAGAAATGCTAGACAGCTATTCATATGTACTGTGTTCTCAGAACTTAAAGTCTTTCCTCAGCCTGATCCTGATTCCTGGCATACCTTCAGTCCCCATTCTGTCTGCTACATTGCTCTGCATCCTTTACAGATCAACTCAGATGCTAACTCCTCTATGTAGTCTTCCTTAATCTCAGTTTACCAACTCAGCACCCCTGGCTCCAAGACCCCAACCCAGACCATACATTGTTTTTTGTTTTGTACATTTTACTTGACCCATATCATTTATGGTGTAATATTGTGTAATATATCTATTCTAATTTGTAAACTCCTTATGGGTAGGAACTATTTCTTAGCTAAACTTTGTACCTTCCCTAGCTTGTAACCCAAGGCTCTGCATATGATAGACACTTAATAAATAGAATTCAAGCTTGTTGAGGAAAGGGGCTATGTGTTTGTCTTTGTTTCCCCAGCATCCAGCAGAGTACTTTGTGAATAGTAGACACCAGGTAGATATTTGCTAACTGGAATGGAATTGAATGGAATTAATGTACCCAGTTTATTGTCTTAAGGGAATAATTTTTTCCTGTTTTCTGGTTTCTTTCCAACACTGAATCTTCAAAACCACAGTCTCTACCTCTCACCACTACATTACTGTCATTGCTGTAACCTGGTTTTCCATGAACAGCATATATTTTAGAATTACAAAACGCTACAGAGGATGGTTTTGGGGAAAAGTGGTTTGCTTGTTAAAGCTATATTTTAGGAGGTAATAGGTGAGTCACTAATAAAAACAAATGTTAGTTTAGCAAATCAGTACTATAAGCAACCTATGATATTGCAGTGCAGAATAGACTATAAACAGATACCAAGTGGGTATATAAAATATTGCTGCCCTGGGGCTGTACCATTATATGCACATTTCTTCACTGGTGATAATAATTATTTTTGATGAGATCATGAATGTGGGCAAAGTTGTCAACTTGTCAAAAAAATTAAGTAAAATAGTAGGTAGTGAATTTAAACAGTTGTGACCAAGATGACAATGATTTAAAAAAATACTTTATTTGAACATTTTCCATTTTGTTTTAGCAATTATAGGAGATCTTACTTTTTGTTATCCTTTGTGTTTAAACAGGACACTCCTAGACTAAATATTTTTATTATTTTTCTACTAATGAGGATGGATTTGTACTACTCCACTTGAATTTACCCACTTGGACTATATTGTGATGAATAATATGCATTTCCAAGGTGCAAACCTGAGATTAGGAGCATATGTGGGCAATAAGCAGAAAGCTAACTTGACCATATAAGTATAAACAGTGCAAAGAGGACAGGCCCCCAATATTCTGGACCATGAGCTACTTCAAGTGGGTCACATGTAGTCAGGTGAAAATAATAATAATAATAATAATAATAATAATAATAATAATAATAATAATAATATAATAATAATAATAATAATTAGAAGAACAGGAAGAGGAGAATGAGAAGGAATAGGAGAAAAATTGTCATTTATATAGCACTTTGGGCTTGCAAAAATATTTACATAAGTTATCCCATTTGATTTGGTAATCAAATCATGTAACCCTCTATTTACATATGAAGAAGCTGAAGCTAAGACAGGTTTAATAACTTTCCCAAGATCTTTGGTCTAATAAATATTTGAGGCAGAATTTTAGCTCAGAGCTTCCTGACTCTGAGTCCAGAACTCTATCTTTGGACCATCTAATTGTCTGTTTCAATGCTAGCATATTTACGTTCAGTTCAGAATACAAAAATGGTATGGAAAACTCAAGGCTGTCCCTTATTCAAATCTCCAAACTCCCCATAACTAAGGTTAATGCTGTCAATTTTAATGCAGTGACTCGGACTCAAAACAACAATAACAAGAATAACTGCAATAGTATTTTACAGTACATTAAGTTTTGCAAAGTGCTTTACATAATGTGATCCTCACAACAAACCTGTAAGGTATGTACTCAGGAACCCCACATTTTGCATGTGAAGAAACTGAGATATGGAAAGGTAAATGACTTGTTTGGGATCACACATATAATAAGTATCTACGGTGGAATTCAAACTCAGGTTTTACTGATCCTATCCCTAGCTATCCTTGCCCATTGCACTTCCTATATGCCTCAATGATTCATGTCAAGGTCTTCCTTGCTGGAATGTTGAGTACATAAAACATCCCTTCTTTTGAACTTTCTGAGAGAAATGGTGATCACTCATAAATGTCAACTAGAGTTAGTTCTCCTACAGGGGAGTCTAAGTCCAGATTTTGGGCCTTGCATGCCTCTTCTACTTTGTAATTCTTTGCATAAGCCCAAGTGTCCCAAAAGTCAACTTAAAATATACATGTTCACCCTTATAGTCACCTTGAGAGGTGTGGGGGTGGGTGGATTAAAAAGTGCTTGGTAAAACTGTTTAAGTGCTCCTTGCAAGAAAAGAAGGTTGCCAACGGAGGAATCCCTGGCCTGAGTACAAAAGACAGACTTTGACAGAAAGAGTATAGAGTGAGAGTGAAGATAAAATGACTGATTCATCAGCCTCAAAAAATGCTTCATGTTTGATCTTTTTTTTTTTTTTGGTGAGGCACTTGGGGTTAAGTGACTTGCCCAGGGTCACACAGCTAGTCTCAAGTGTTTGAGGCTGAATTTGAACTCAGATCCTTCTGACTCCAAGGCTGGAGCTCTATCCACTGCACCACCTAGCTGCCCCCATGTTTGATCTTTTAAGAGCCTCCTGAAAGAGTATAATTGTAGTTGTAAGAAAGTTACAGCTTAATGTTTTTCAAGTCTTTATATATGCTTTGAATCATTTTTAAGGGTAGGACATTTCTTTTTTCTTTACCATGTTGCTTCTCAGTAGAAAAAAAAACATCCTGTGCAATGTTTTATAATTCTAAAATACATGCTGTTTGTGGAAAACCAGGTTACAACAATGACAGTAATGACAGTGGTGAGAGGTAGAGGGAGGTTTTACACACACAACCACAAGCTCCCATGAGCTTTTGTAAGAAGGATATAATGTATTCCCAATGTTTTAGGAATTACCAATGGAGAATTTTTTCTTCTGCCTGACTTTGGATGGTGTTTTTTGTCCATTCTAGGTCTGGAATAGTTCATTCTAGTCCAATTCAAACAAGTATCATCTGTAGAGTATCTCATATGTGTAAAGCACTGGGCTAAGCACTAGGGTTCCCAAAGACAATATCTGCCTTTATGGAGTGTACCAATCAGGTAGGGGACGTTAAGCAGTATTACATTGAGTACAATACAAATTAGAAAGTAACAAATCCTAACCTTACCTGTTACCTATTAATAAAGTTTTCTATGGAATATAATCTGAATATTTAAAGGAATCATGTAACTCTTCTTAACAGGACAACTCAAAGGACTTTCGATATCATTCAGTGCAACTTCATCTGTAAAATGATTAGAAGAAAAATCTGGATTTTAAACCCATTTTTCTTTTTTGTTAACACATGGTGCCTTATCAAAGAACTTCTCTCACTAATCTGTGAAATCTTTTGTCCCTAAAAATCTAATTCAGTTCTGGTTAGAAAACATTACAGGGATAGGAAGAGGGGGAATCACAGCACCTCCTTCATGTTTTACCTTAATTCTCACTTGAACTCAGACAGAATTTGAATATTCTGATTATATAATTACCTTTTTGTGTAACTATTTCCTTGCTGCAGAATAGTAATCTGAACAGGAATTGGAGTTTCCATTAAACCATAAAGGTTTTTTCTTCTACCTGTCTAATCTGTTTTTCTTTAGGATGTCACTGAGATATTTTATAGAAAACGGAGACATTTTATATAAAATTCAACCGTGGAAATCTCTTTTTGTGTACTCAGTCATGTTTTCACAGAAGCTAGACACACCGACAGGCAGTTCAGCAAATTTGTTAATTATGATTAAATGTAGCAGCTGAGGCCCTCTAACATTGCCCGCAATGGGCTACTACCAGTTCCAAGACAAACAATGGATAATAACCTATCACAAGCCATAGCTCACAGGCCCCCAGTTTAGTGGAGACTCTTCATCTAGGCTAGTATTAAACAAATAACATCAGAATAACACAAAGGGCATTAGCTGAAAGAACACTAAACTGAATTGAATTGAATTGGTTCAGGAAGCAAGTATTCCCCTCAAAAGATACCATTTTCCCTGACTTCTAAAATGTGAGGATTCAAATCCATCCCAACAATTCAATCCCTTGGTAATCCTAAAACAGTAGTAGAGGGCCAATGGTGTTTTAACTCAGAGTAGAGTATTTTTTATGTTATTTATCTTAGAGAAAGAATTGAGAAAGACCAAAGACTTGTCAATTATGTAGAAGCCTTATCTATTCTGATATCAATCTACCCATCTCAATCCAGCTTGGGTCTTGAAGTCTATGACTGTGATTTTCATAACTTCCTTCTCTAATCACACAACTATTCTCTGATTGTACTGTTCCTGGATTTATAGGCAGAAAAATTAGGCTACATCATTTCAGGCTGTCATTTACTATTTATGATCTCAGACAAATCATTTCACTTCTATGAGCCTCAGTTTCTTTATCTGTTAATGACAGGGTTAATTTAGATGAGGTATATGGTTCCTTTTAGCTCATAATACATGATATCTTTATTAAAACATTTCACTAGAAGATGATCTCAACTCTTCACAAAATGAAAGCATGTCATTCAATAAAAGTTTTGATAAATTCTTTGTAATTATTTTATATTGTTTGTGATATTTAACTTAAAAAAGAAATGAGGAAGGCCAAAAGACTCATCAATTGTAGAGAAGCCTCATACCTCTATATCATGAACATTGTAAAAAAAAATCAAAAATGCATTGATAAGGGCTGGGCATGCATGTTGAGCACCAAATAACCTCATGAGAATGAAATTGACTACATTTTACCATGCTGAAATCATTGAATCAACTATCTGTTAAGCCAGACAACTGACTTAGCAGCACTAAAGTAAGAATTTAAAATAAAATTTTTAAAAATTGAAATAAAATAAAATATTTAAAATAAAACAAAAAAAGAAAGAAAAGGATATGGTAGAAAATTAACAAGATTTAAGAATAAGACCATCAGAGCCCAGAAAGTATGTTAGTCAACAAACAATTGACATTGTTATTTTTAATTGAATGATATCAAGGACATTTGATCAAGGGGTTTCCTTATTAATTTGTAGAAGGGAAGATTCTAATGGAATACATCTTGGATAGATAGTTGGGCCTCTGCCAGATTGCATAGATGAAGAGATAAATGGCAAGCATGTAAGTTTTTCAGATCCATAAAATCTGGATTGATAGCTAATATATTCAATGATGGTATTAGAATCTAAGGACACATCAATAGTCTAAATAATTTAATGAAAAAATTTAATGAGGATGTAATCTGTAGCTCATTCCTCTTCTTCTTCCCAACAAATGGATCTTTGGTTTATACAGAATGAGTTTGGTGATGAAAACCTAGTCCCAAAGGGTTGGTTTCTTTCTTTGACTCATCTCCTGACTTACGATATTAAAGGCAAATCTGTAAGTATATTCATGGCATAGCTCTTGTTTAGGTCTCATTAAATATTGATGGCAAGGTTCCTAACTTCTACAAAGACACTAATGCATGTCCACTATAGTGCAGTCTTCATTTTACTTCCACAAAAAATGCATTAGTTACAGAGCATTCTCAATAATCTATACACAGATAGAGAAAGACATAGAATACTCAAAAAAACCCTTTAGATACCCAATGTGGTGCTATACAACAAATACTTAGACTGCCATGGCAAGCGGAGAGTAGTAAGGTCAAGTTCTCCTGCCCTATTATGTGCTATCAGATTACTCCCATCCTTTGGTTTTGAGGGAGCCATAGTAGAAATCCTCTTCCTTATCCCAAAAGCACACTGTTGATAAAAACTTCTGTAGGTAGGGATTTGGTGTTTTACTCTTTAACTTGAGCACTTTCAAACCGGGAATTGTCCTTGAGGTAAGACACAAAGCTGGGGAAGGCCAATTTCAGTATCTCTTCTTATCTGCATGTATGAACATGTGTGCATCGATGTCATTTGCTTCTTCTGTAGGAACTCTCTGAATTTCCAAGCTGCTGTCATGTTTTAAACAGGGAAAGTCTATACTCAGTAACTCCAGCCTCTGACCTGTAGAAAAGCAGAAGGTGGCCAAACATCTGAAGTCCGTAGACTCTTATATCAAGTTACCTAGACAAACACAAGAAGATCAATATACCCTCTTCCTACAAAATATGACTGTTTCTTGGGGACAGAGGAGTAAGATATTCTCTCCCTCCTATCTTCATGAATGCAAAAATAAAAGGAGCAAGGGAGAAGACAAAAGAGGAACCCTTGGGTTGATCTAGTAGTTCACTTGATACAGACCACAAAAACAAGAGTTGCTTCTCTGACAAACGTCTGTCCCCCTGACTCCCAGTAGCCAAGCATCATGGAGATTTCCCTAGTTACCAAACCAATGAAAAAGTTGACCTATGACCTTTCAGCAAAGTGCCAGTGCACATGCCTATCATCCATGGGGAAGTGATCCTTAGATGACTTCAAACTAAGATTAAACCCTGTAATATTATAATGTTTATCAGGGGACACACCTAGATGATCAGAGACTCCCCTGATTAACCAACTTATCTATAATATAACTCAAGCATCATTTTAAACCTTGCTAGCCACATTTATTTCAATTAAGGTTCAGGTTTGGCTTTTGATCACTTATAAACAGAGCCATTACTAGGATATAACAAAATGAGGACTTGGCATGGCTTCATACTTGAGAGTACACATGCTGCAGTGATTGATCACTGTACAGTTTCCTTGAGGGGCTGCTTTGAAAACTGAACATACTAGAAGTACTTTCTAGAATTCCAAGTTTCATAACATGAAATATATGAACTTGTCATGCGCGCACACACACACACACACACACACATATGTATATGTTGATACCTGTATTTTAATGCAATTGATTTCCTTTATAATACTATGGCTTTTATTTTATGCTTATAAAATCAGTATCTGAGAATATAGGAATACATACAATAATTATACCTTAGCCATCCACATTAACCCTAAGAAAATTGATTACCAAAATAGGATTTCATGTTTTAGGATGGGATTGTAAAACATAACCTTTAGGATATCTTCAGATTCATAATGCATGATTCAGTGTTTCCCATTTGAAACTTCCTTTGTCTTTCAAGAATAATCTTAATGTGATTTCAAAATATTGAGAATGGCAGAGGCACAGATTGATGATAGAATAAGGGGGGCAAGGCACTCGAGAGAAGAGAACAGCATAGAGTTGGACTTATTCACCAAAAGATCAGCATAGGAAATGCATGAGGTCAGTGCAGCCAGCACAATGGTGTTATTCTAGGAAAGAACTGAAGGGTGGAGAGATTCGAGGTCCTGGTGAGAACAAAGAATAACATTAGGGGTTGTACAGCAGAGGAAGATAAGGAATGACAGCTGATCATGATCAAATAAAGGAATTTCAGTGTTCATGATTGTGAAAAGGTAAAGCATTTGGTGACAGCAAGATCAAGAGTATGACCATCTTATCTGAAGTGTAATAGAGTTGTAGGTCATATGACATGAGTAAACTGAGGAATAGGAGGCTATGTTTTTTGGGGTGGTATCAATATATACATTAAAGTCCACTAGTAGGATGGCAAGAGTTGTTATTAATGTGACTCAGTTAACTCATCTATGAAATGAAAGAATTGGATTGAACAAGTCTAAAGTTATAAAGTTGATTTTTTTATGCAGTCTAAATATAAGTTTGCAACTTTTTTTTTATTGCGCCTAAGTCTACATTCTGGGATGAAATAGAATGATACTAACTCCCTTTCCACAAAGCAGCCCTTCAAGTACTTGAAGGCTGTCATTATGTTCCTGATGCCTACCCAGAAGTCTTTTCTTTTTCAGTTAAACATTACTGCTCTTTGAATCCATTTTTTTTTACAATGTAGAATATACCTAAATGGATCTTATCGATTCTATCTTTTTCACTATGATATTGTGAAAGAATTTTTCAAATGTTTGATGAAATCCAGATATACTCCATCTATGACATTTCTCTGATGTAACAATCCAGTTATTGAAAAAAAAAAAAAGCAAATGTGGCCAATCTAGCATGACCTGTCTTGATGAAGACTGTTCTCTTTGGTTCTAGGGGAAAAAAAAAGTGGAGTCAGTTGTTATGATCAATGAAAAAAATAGGTAAAAGTATGATATCTTACCCCACAAACTTCACAATCTAATTGGTGAAATAGCACATGTGCTCTGAACAATTTGTACTTACTGACTTCCAGGGACTTCTGAGATGGTGAAGTAGAGAAAGCTAAACTCTCCCAACAACTTTAAAATAGGTCCCAAAATTGAAATCTGGAGTGGTCAGAATGACACATTCTTCCGGCCAAGACAGGTCAAAAAGAGAGTTCTGTGACACTGGAGCATATGTGGATGAAATACCATTTGCGGGAGCGGGTGGTGGTAATAGAAGTAGCAGGAGATTCAGGAGGTCTCAAGCCAGAGATGGTAAGAACTGAAAAATGGTCAGAACAATATTACAGGGTACTTCTATGCTAGCACTGGACACAGGACACAGTACTCCATTGCCTACTCCCACTTCAGGGTCATAATTCAAGGGCAGAGGGGAGATCTTTCAGTCAAGAGGGAGTGGAATCCCTGAGGGACAGTATCACTTCTAGCTCCAGGGGATCAAGAACCTTGAAGAAAAGTATCATGTCCTATGCAAGGGAGGAAGGGCCCTGAAAAGCTGTACCAACTGCAATGCCAACAAATGAAATCAAAGCAATTATTAGGAGTTATTTTATTGTTATTTGTATTACTACTAATAATAATAATATTTGTGAGGAATTGTTTTGCCCAATTTTATGCCAGCAAAACTGATTATCTAAGTGAAATGGATTACGTATTTACAAAAATATAAGCTGCCTGGATTAACAGAAGAGGAATTAGAATACTTAAATAACCCTACCTTAGTGGGAAAAATTGAACAAGCCTTCAATGAGGTCCCTAAGAAAAAAATCCCCAGCACCAGATGGATTCACAAGTGAATTCTACTAAGTATTTAATTGCAATACTGTACAAACTACTTGAAAAAAATAAGTAAAGAAGGAGTCCTACTAAATTCCTTTTGTGATATAAAAATGATTTCAATACCTAAACCAGGGAGAGCAAAAACAGAGAAGGAAAACTACAGACCAATTCCTGAATGACTATTGATGTCAAAATTCTAAGTAAAATACTACAAAGATCATACACTATGACCAGGTTGGATTTATACCAGGAATGCAGGGCTGGTTCAATATTAGGAAAATTATCAACATAATTAACATAATATCAATTAAAAATAATGAAAATCACATGATTATCTAACAATGCAGAAAAGGCCTTTAACAAAATACAACACCTATTACTTTAAAAACACTAAAAAACATAGGGGTAAATAGAGCTTTCTTTAAAAAAAAACCTATCTATCTAAAACCATCAAACATTATCTGTAATGAGGATAACCTAAAAGTCTTCCCAATAAGATCAAAGATGAAGCAAGGATGCCATTATCATCACTATTATTCAATATTCAATACTGTTCTAGAAATGCTAGTTATAGCAATAAAAAAAAGAAATTGAAGGAATAAAAATAGACAATGAAGAAAGAAAACTATCTGTCTTTATAGATGATATGATGCTATATTTAGAGAACCCTAGAAAATCAACCAAAAAAACTTGTTGAAACAATTAACAACTTCAGCACAGTTGCAGAATATAAACTCACATAAATCAGCATTTTTATATGCTACCAACAAAGCAAAACAAAAGAGATAGAAAGAAAATTCCATTTAAAAGAATAGCAGATAATATGAAATATTTGGGAATTTACCTTCCAAGACAAATCCAGGGATTATGTGAACACAATTATAAAACATTTTTTAGACAAATAAAGGCAGATATAAATAATTGGAGAAACATTAATTGCTCATGGGTAGGCAGAGCCGATATAATAAAAATGAGAATTCTACCTAAGCTAATTTACTTATTCAGTACTATATCAATCTAAGTAACAAAGAATTATTTTATAGATCTAAAAAAAATAATAGTAACAGAATTCATCTGGGAAAACAGAAGGTCAAGAACATCAAGGGAATTAATGTTAGAAAAATAAAGGTACATGTTCTAACAGTCCCAGATTTCAAACTTTGCTAAAAAGGGATAATCATCTAAACAATCTGATACTGGCTAAAGAAGTGAGTGGTGAATCAGTGGAATAGATTAGGTACACAATGAACAAAGTAAATGACAATAATAATCTAGTATTTGATAAACCCAAAGAGCCAAACTTCTGGAATAAGAACTTAACATTTGACCAAAATTGCTAAGAATACTGGAAAGGACTTTAGCAGAAATTGGGCATAGGCCAATATCTCATATTGTATGCCATTATAAGGTCAAAATGGATAAATTATTTAGACCTGAAGGGTGATACCATTAGCAAATTAGGGGAGCAAGGGAAAATATGCCTGTCAAATCTATGGATAATGAAAGAATTTATACCAAATGAGAGAAAAAGGAAATTAGAGAAGTAAAACAGATAACTTTGGTTACATGAAATCAAACAGTTTTTACATAAACAAAAGTAATGCAGCCAAGGTCAGAAAGAAAATAGAAAACTGGGGACAAATTTTTGCAGCAGGATTCTCTGATAAATGCTTAATTTCTCTGACATATAGGGAACTGATCTAAATTTATATATATATATATATATATATATATATATATATATATACATATATATATACACATATGTGTGTGTGTTTGTGTGTGTGTGTATGTATGTATGTATGTATGAAGAAATGAAAATGGCCATTCCTCAGTTGATAGATGGTCAAAGAATATTAACTTAGTTTTCAGAAAAAGAAATCAAAGCAATCAAAAAATCACAAAAATGCTCTAAATCATTTCTGGTTAGAGAAATGCAAATTAAAACAACTCTGAGATACCACCTCACACCTCTCAAGTTGGCTAACATGACTGAAAAGGATAATGACAAATGCTGGAGAAGATTTGGAAAAATTGGGACACTAATGTACTGCTGGTGAAGTTGTGAACTAGTTTTGAACTAGTTGTCAAGTCTGGAGAACAATTTGGAATTGTATCCAAAAGGCTATAAAACTGTGCATACCCATTAACCCAGAAATACAGTTGATAGGTCTATATCCCAAAGAGATCAAAGAAAAGGTAAATAGACCATAAGCACAAAAATATTTATAGCAGCTCTTTTTATGGTGGCAAAGATTTGGAAACTGAGATTCCTATCAGTTGGGGAATGGATGAACAAATTATGGTATATGATTGTGATAGAAGGCTACTGTGCTATAAGAAATGATGAACAAGATGGCTTCAGGAAAAAAAAAAACATGGCAAGAATCATATGAATTGATGTAAAGTGAAATGAGCAGAATGAGGAGAACATTGTCCACAGTAACTGAAATAGTGTGTAAGGTTGATCTACAGTGAAAGACTTAGGTACTCTGATCAAGACATGGTCCAAGAAAATTTCAAAGGATCCATGATTAAAAATGCTAGCCACTTCCAGAAAGAGAACTTAAAAACTCTGAATTCAGATTGAAGCATATATTTAAAAAAAAAGAACTTCTATTATTCATTGTTTAATTTTGTTGGGGGGGTTTTGGCTACATGGCTAATATGGAAATATGTTTTGCATGACTTCACATGTATGTTATTAGTGTCATTGTTTTTTAGTCATGTCTGACCCCATTTGGTGTTTTTTCTTGGCAAAAATACTGGAGTGGTTTGCTATTTCCTTCTCTAGCTCATTTTACATATGAGGAACTGAGGCAAACAGAGTGACATGACACAAAGCCTAGTAAGTGTCTGAAGCTGAATTTGAACTCACAAAGGTAAGTATTCCCATCACCAGTCCCAGTGCTCTATCCACTACACTGCATAACCACATGTATAATAGAAATCAAATTGCTTGCCTTCTCAAATAGGGGGGAAGAAGGAAAGGGAGAGAGAGAATTCAGAACTCAAAATTTTTAATTTTATATACAATACAATTTTTTTAAAGTTTTAGTGAAACAGTATACTGTTTATACAAATTACTAAGCAAGTAGTTTGGAAATATTTAACAAAATAAATAAACTAATTTTAGAAACAATTTATACTTACATGTACACAGAGAAATAAATACTACATTTACTATATAAAGCATTGGGCTTGAAAGTGTTAAAGAAACTAAGCACCTATCTCACTGCCAGGTAACAGTATAATAGATAAGAAAAATGGGGATAAATAATTTAGAAAGATGTATAAAGTTAATAAATTTTTAAGTTTCCATGTATAAACACAACCTATTAAGTTGTTCGAATTTGCAAAGGACATAATTTGCTACTTCCCTTCCCAAGTTTTGCCATAGGCAATTTCTGTACCTACCTACTACTACTACTACTACTACTACTACTACTACTACTACTACTACTACTACTACTGCTACCTTGGGGAATACATAGCAAAGTGTCTCAGATTATTGTTGTTGTTGTTATTATTATTATTAGTATTAAAGGTAAATAAATAGGTTGAATATAATGCTCAGGCTTTGTAGCATTCTGTATTATGTCTCACAATTCCATTGACTTATAGCTTTGTCAAACTTATTTTCGTGCAATGTTTCATTTTTTTAATGCAGGAATTGAAAGTTTACTGAAATATTTTGGAAATATAAACATCTAATATGAACATAAATATTTGAATTCAAGAGAACTATATCTATATATGTATGTTTGTATCTCTATATACATGTGTGTATATGTTTATATTTAAATATGCATATATGTACCTATGCACATATATGTAGATACAGATAAAAGTAAAGTTATAGCTCTAGATCCAGATGTGATCTATCTATACTTGGACTTTGCTAAAACAAAAATCATCCAAATACCCTATTTGAGATGCCAAAATGTAACATACAGGCTGCAATGTTTTCTTGGGGGAGATGCTTCTTTTGCCTCTTGTTTCATGCCAACCAGTTTTATCAAACTACAGTCTACAGCTCAAAACATCAAATCATCAAAATATTTTGGGTCACATCTCTGACCTATATAACTCATGAGGCAAAATGTTAAAGGGTTTGCCTTGCTTGCTAGTGTAGGTAGTTCAGAGTTTTGTTTTGTTTTTTGTTGTTATGTTTTCATTTTTTTAAATGATCAACTAGATAAGCTATTAATATGTAATTTATAACCCAATACTGAATCTCCACTTTGGTTGCTCGCTGGGAATGAGTTGCCTCTCCTTCATCACAGCCATTTTCTTGTCTCACTTTTTCCTATTCCCCCCTCTCCCACCCCATGTGCTGAACTCCTGTTCCATGCTTCAAAATGGTTCTCCAGAAACCATGCCTTGGAAGATCTGAGTCACTCACCTATGTATTTCCCAAATGACATTTAGTCTTTTCTTCACCCCTGCTATCTTTCTTTATTTCCATAGACACCTTCCACCATCCCTTTTTCTATCTTTTGGTTTGAAGACTTTAATCACATTGAGAGTATCAGAGTTTTAGCAAAGTACATGTCAGTTGACTGGCTTATTATTTAACTTACCATCTTTGTGATTCCTTAGACCCAATTGCCTACCTAAATTACCATTTCCCCACATGTGTGGTCTCTCTCATTTGAATGTAAGCTGCCAAAGGAGAGGGACTTTATCCCTTGGTATCCCCTGAAGTTATGATAATGCTGGTAACATAGTAAGTGTTTAGAAAATGATTTATACTCATTCATTCATGTGAAGAAATTTGGGAATTAAAAGTGGAAAACATAGAAGCATTTGAGTGAAGAATTATGAAGGCAGAAATAGAAGCAATATCATTATCAGAGAATATTGCAAACCATTACACATTGAACAGAAAGAGAAAATAGATGAGTTTGATAAAAAGCTCACAAGCCTTCAAGAGTAGTTCAAAACTATCAGGAGGGGCATTAATTATGTGGACAGCTGGTGGACCTCTCCCTTTTCTTCTCTTCTATGTTCAATACAGAAATTCTGAAGAGAGAAAACCAATTACAAAAAAATTCTAATCAGGAGAAAAGGGGGGTTGTCTGAAGTAACCAATGTATAAGAATAGAGAGAAGTGTATTGTTGTGGTGGTGGTGGTGATGGTGGTGGTGATGGTAGTGGTGGTGGTTTTGTTTTTGTCTTAAATGTTAAGAATCTGGAGACAAAGTGAATGTTGGTACCACAAATAGAATACTGATTCAGGAGAAGTAGCAGGTTGGGGTTAAGGGTCCAGGGATGATAATGATTTTCATATAGGTGGACATCTTATTTGTTGATTTTTAAGAGATATAACATTTGGGATATAGATATAAATGGCAATGATAGCTAAAGATACATGTCTGAGTGAAATTGTTGAGAGAGTTTTTAGAAGGAGAAGGAAAGAGATCCAAGGACGGTACCTTGGAAAGAATTGGGAACAGAATGAAGAATCAGTGACAGTGACAAAAATGATGTCTGTGGAAGGAGAAAAGAGACAGTGATAAAGTAGCAAGGTGTGGATATCAGAGTTAAAAATTATAATGACATCAGGGACAGCTAGGTGGTGCAGTGGATAGAGCACTGGCCCTGAAGTCAGGAGGACCTGAGTTCAAGTCCTGCCTCAGACCAAACACTTGACACTTATTTACTGGCTGTGTGACCCTAGGCAAGTCACTTAACCCCAATTGCCTAAAACAAACAAAAATTATAATGACATCAAAAAGAATAAGGACTGAAAAAAAATCATCTTTAGTGATCAGGAGGCTACTAGGGACCTTACTGAGAGTAGTTTTAGTGTAATGGCAGAAAGCAAATTGCAGAGAGTTGAATAAATGGGGGTATTGGCTACCTAGAACTTTGTAAAGTTTAGCCCTGATAGGAGAGAGAGAGAGTACTCATTTGGACTATCTAGAATGGTCAAGAAATAGTTTTAAAATTTAAAAATTACATAAATGTAATTTTAGGTAGACAAGTATTCAGTGGTAAGGTACAGACTGACAACAAGTTTTGACAGATAGTCCTCAAGGAAGGAGGAAGGAATGTTATCAAAGGCTTAGGTAGAGGGATTAATTTTAGTGTACATTTGGAATACATCTTCTTCTGTAGCCAGCAAGGAATAAAAACAGTATAATGAATCTGGGATTTCATGAATTCAGGATGAGAAATAAGGAAAATCTCTCCATATGGTTTAGTCTTAGGTCTTCTGCTCTAAGTGTGGGCTATTGAAGTGGGGCTATTAGTAACAGAGGGCTAGGAAAAGTTTGGAAGTCTCACTATGCAGTGGAGAAAAGATTATTAAACATCACTGAGGGCCCAGATGAGGTTGTGCATGATAATTTGAAGATGAATCATAAAAAACACTAAATTAAATTCTTTAAATTGCATTTAAGGGTATTGATAATGTGTTACACATTTTAAAATGTGGAACTTAAAAAAAATTCTTAACTTAGAGCTTAAATGATAAGATTGGGCTATCTTGAAAATTTACTGAATCTGGACACTTCATTGTACAAAGATACCAGAGTAATAAGGTCTTGATGTCTGTAACTATTTCTTACCAGTTGATATATATTCACAAAACGATCTCTTTTAGACAAGAAGAAATCAATGTACTGAGGGGGCACCTCAATATACCCCTCTTCATTCTATCAGCATTCAAAAAGACCCTCAGAAAAGTCTTGATTTGCTAAAGCCTATAATAATACTGAAGTCAAGTGTTAGTTTCAGTGTAGAGCACAGTTTCAGAAATCATTCTTATCTCAAATCTTATATTATCCTATTTTATTCCTATAGTATGCTCCAGAGGAGTAGACCCTAGATTTAAATCAGAGTGCCATAAAATCAGTATCCACAGTATTAATAGGTTATTTTTAAACTGGTGATACTAACCCTAAATACTTGGAAGAATTCACTTCAATTACAATGAGATAAAAAGGTTTAGACTATAAACTAGTAGTAGTGCACAGAACCAAATTCTTTCCTCTGCTAAAATGTCACAGGGGACATTCAAGAAAAGACCAGAAATATCCCAAGGTTTCAATGAGTTAGTGCATTTGTTCTAAGAATAAGCTCGTACAAACTCAAAATTTTAATGTATTAGGGTTAAGGCAAAACAGAATAAGGTATGAAAATATTGACTGATGGTAGGATTTTATACCATGCATTTATAGTAAAGAAAATACACACTTGGTACCAAATAATAAATATCTTACAATTAATTTGCTTTAATTCATAAACATACATACATATTCATATGTATGTGTGTATATATGTAATATATATATATATGCATATATATATATATATATATATATATATATAGAGAGAGAGAGAGAGAGAGAGAGAGAGAGAGAGAGAGAGAGAATGATGGTGTATATATATGTATGTGTGTGTATATGCATACAAAGAGAGAGAAAAAAGAAGAGGGAGGGGGAGGGAGGGAGGAGAGAGAGAGAGAGAGAGAAGAGAGAGAGAGAGAGAGAGAGAGAGAGAGAGAGAGAATTATGCAATGAATGTATCTTTTTCTTCAATTAAAAGAAATACTGACTCAAATATGTACTATCTGTGTGACTGTGGACAAATCATTGAAGTTCTGTGTACTTCAAGTTTCATTTGTAAAATGATGAAAATAATGGTACCTGTCTCCTGGGACTGTTGTGAGGATCAAATAAGATAACATTATATTCTGCAAACCTAAAAGCACAAATGTTAGTTATTAATATAATTATTATCATTACCCCTACAGTTATTACAATATTATTGCATTATTTTAGGACACATTTAGAGTAAATTGAAAGCAGAAAATACAATTGTGATAGCTCACAAATAAATATTTCATTCCAAAGTATGTATTTTTGAAACATATACACAATCTCTTTATTTAAAAAAAAACTTAATCATTCATGTTTCTATGTTCATCATTTACATAGCTAAACAAAATAAAAGGCAAGGTTTCTTATATGTTTTTCAGTATTATAGCCCAAGAAGATTTAAATTTACTCTGTTGGAATGGCATGGTGGAAAAAAATGTTGAACTTAGAGCCAAGAACACCTGTTTTTGAATTCTGTCCACTGAATCTAATTGAATAACTACAAGCAAGTTACTGAACCTCTCTGAGCTTTAGTTTCTCATCTGTACAATGGAAGTAATGATGCCTGTAGTAACTGTTTCATGGGGTCATTATTAGAGCAAAATTAGCTAATATATCCAAAGCTCTCTATAAACTTTAAAATGCTATATATTTGCCTTTTTTGTTGTTATTGTTATTAGGAAGAAAAAAAAACTAGTTTAACTCAGAAATTGAACTTGAGAAGACTCAAATATCCTACTGAGGTTAGAATTCTTACCCTAATACTCCTTCAGTCTTGTATCTTGGGATTCTAGGGAAATCACTTCTTCCACTGGGCTTCAGTTTTTAGATAGATAACATGTAGGGATCCATGTACATGTAAACTGGGAAAACTCAGCATTCCTAGTTCTAACATGGAGATACCCTTGAGAGGCATTTTGAACATGCTTTGGTTATATAAATTACCCCTGAGATCTCTTCAACTTATAAACTTACACTATTTTAAGACTTGCCTAGGTTCTTCTGGAGAGTAATCTGAGAAGCTCCATTCATTTCCATATTTCATTTTTTTGTCCCTACTTTGAACCAGAATTCTTTACAAGTGGGCTTCATGAGTAGGAAGACTCAGATTCTACTCTTCGATGTGACCATTTGATTGACATCTGGGGCAAAGGTTATCATCTTCCAAAAAAAAGAGAACACCTTTAATTCTACTTTAACACACTAATTTCTATGAAATTCAGTGAATCTTTCAGAGACTAATTTGAAAACATATTTTGGATCTTTAATTGGGCAATGTTACTGCTTCTTATGGAGTAAACTTGTTTGTAAAGGTAAAGAAGAAACTTAGTGACCCTTAGTGGAATTTTGAAGAGACTCCCCATCTTGTGAAACTGTTAGACTTGGACCAATGGGATAACACATTAATTTCTATTCTAGTAGGTTAAATAGGTTGACATCCATCCAGTCTTCCTCAGTTTATTGATAATTTCAAATATTTGCTGCCTAAAATTTTGTTCCAGAATTCCTTAGAACTTTCCTGATGGGGAGCTTGCTAACCTTACTCACTTGTGTAAGTGATCTCAGCTTCAAGTTTCACTTATTTTTGCACATTTTCCAGTAGTTGCCTTGTTGCTCTATTGAGGCCCTAGAGGGACATCTATCTACACCTCAACAGGGAAGCACCACCTGTGTAAACCAATCAAAGGAATAGTTCTGAATTGAGTATTTCTCTTAATGAAATCTGATTTTCTAGCATGTGGTACAGAAAGATAGAATTAAAATAGACAAAAGGAATATACTCTTATGTAGATGTCTATAGAAAGACCAAGAATTTAGGGGGAGCAGAACCAGAATCACTGAAGTCCTAGGTAGGAGGGATGATGTCCTAGGTCTTCTCTATGGCTGCATAGCTTAATACGACCAAATGAATATTTTCTCTAACTGGCCTGTTTGAGTAGTAAATCAGGGGGAAAGAGAAATAGATTTAAAAAAATATATTATTATTTCTCCTTTGGTAGCTACAGAGATAATTCAGATATGTCCTCTATACTTCAAACTCGGCTTGATCAAAATTGATTTTGCTAATGTTTTAGGAATATGTTATTTTGGGGTTGTATTTTGAAAATCACTGCATTAAAAACTATGTGGTATATTTCATTATCTTTATTGAGAAGCATGGAATTTTGAAAGTGGAGCTAGAAATGATCTTAGAAATAATCTAGTCCATCTTGCAAACTTTCCAGATTAAGAGTCTACTTTATATGTTTTATTTCTCCTTACTTGGACCCAATTTCAAATTGACCTACAATCTCAGATACTAGTCCAGAATGTCTGAGTTTATATTTAGTTATTATGTTTGTTGTGGGTAATTATAATGATCCCAATTTTAATTTGGATTAAATCAATAGCTGACCAATGACTTTTTCAAATCTTAAACAAGTGAGGAGGTTTGGCCTCCAAATAGACTCCTGGGTAAGTTCAGGAATACTAGCCCTAGGCAAGTACAAAAATTAAAGTCACCCACAAAAATACACCCTTAATAATTTGGTTTTGGATTTGCTAATCAGAGTTTTCATGTTTTAACATCTAGTCATAATCTTTCTCTTGTTTTTGCAACTTGCTACTAAATAACACACAGAGAAGTGAAAAAAAAATTAAGTGGTTTTTCAGTAATAAGATAGCCATTATTGACATAAATCTGAAAATAGATGCAATTACAGCATCTCATTTTAGTCATTTTATTATAATGGTCTTTTGTCAAAGCCTCACATTCAAATAACTGCATAGAGGCATTTGGTATGTGTTACTGAATATCATAAAAAAAAAATATGTGGTGCATTGAATATTCAATTGAATTTCATTCAATTTACCAAGCATTTATTAAGCACTTACTATGTGCAGGGCATTGTGCTAGGTGCTGGAGATACAAACATGATAATTGTGTAGTTCTTTATCGACAAGGAAGATGATGGGAAGTGTAGGTTTTTGTTTTGTTTTGTTTTCCCAGATGGAAGGAGCATTGAAAGTGAAAGTTGTGCTTGACAGGAAGAAGTCTGGGAAATTTGTAGCTTTGTGGAAAAGCTCTATATCCAAATGTATACTAGCAGTGGCATCCAAAGGACTGCAAGTGAAGAATCCTGGAAGGACCAGGACCAGGTGAAGACTTATCTTGCTCACTGATCCACCTAAGGAGTGACTTTCTCCTCTTCCTCACTTGCCCCTTCTCTGCTGGTGAATGTTCTTGACTTCCTCTTAAATCTTACCTCTGTGCTAGCTGTTCTTTAATAACAGCTTTTGTCTTCAGATGAGTATCAGATGATTTTAGCTAAATCAAGTCTTTGCTCTAATGCAATTGATTATGTAACTTGGGAAGGACAAGTGGACCTACATGTAGTCTTAAATACAAGCTTATATTGAAACCGTCTCTGTCTTTCTATCTTTGCCTCTTTTTTTAAACTCGTACACACCGTTCACACCTATACTTCAAGTTCAGAAACTTATATATTCAAACAGCAATACAAAGTAATTATCCGTGAAGAATGCATAATTTCTGAAAATTATGAAAACATCCCTGCTACCATTACTTCTCTAAATACAAAACTGAATACCATATTATTTCTGTTTAGAGAGAGAAGTTCATTTTCAAAACAGATAAAATTCTTTAGGTATGAATGGTAGGAATGACAGTCTTTAAAAAAAATTCTCAGTCATTTCAGATTATTAAGCATGCAAACCTTGTGGAGGAGGATCCCCAAAGAAATCGGGGCAGGCTTGGGATGTCCAGTTTATGGCAGAGCTGGGGAGGCCTCTGGGTCATCTACATAAGGAGCAGAAGCCTTTGACTTGTATGTTCTGCTTCCTCAGTTGGGATGTCAGCAACGTTTTTGTCCACCTCTCCTGCTCTGCCGCCACATCCCGGGAGATTAAGGTCTCCAAAACTGATCTCCATGTGGGACATGATATCATTGGTGGGCTTACGGTAGTGATGATCCATCATAGATGCTTCGGTGTGAACCTCCTCATTCTTGAACTTGTAAAGCACAAATCCCTTCTTCCACTGCCCATTGGCACCCATGTCTCTCTCCCTCTTGCTATCTCTTCCCTCTCTCTCTTGTCCAAGGTTATATAGCTATTAAATAGTAGAGCTTGGATTTAAATCTAGGCCCCCTGACTACAGCTGAAGCAACTTTTTCACTGTATGATGCTGACTGAGAAAATTTCTGTACAAAGCACGTACAGTATACAGGTAGTGAATAAATTAAATCATGTCAAATTCAGTTTGATTCAAGAAACATTTGTTAAACACTTCAAGCAAGGAATCCTAGACTTTAAAGATACAAGGATGAAAAATGACAAAATCTATGGCCTCAAGGAGTATTCAGTCTAATATGGGAAAGGTTCATACACAAATAACCATACTATAAAATAGTATGTGATTTGCATACAAGGAAAGTTCATGAAGAGGAATGGGAGATTTGGGGGAACATATTATCTGGAAGAAAATTTCTTCAAAGAGTACACAAAAAATGTACTAATCATTATAACATTTAGTATGACTCAAAAGAAAATAGCTAAGGGATATATAATTGATTCTCTTAATCTATATTCAACAGTTAAACTATATGTATTATAAATAATGGTTGGACCTATATCCTCTTATACCATATGTGTGAAATCATGACTTATAGAACATTTTTGCTCAAAGTTGCCTTAGAAATAATTTCATTTTACCCACTAATTTTACACATGGTAAAACTGAATGTGTTATATTCCTTACATTAACAGAGCTAGTTACTGGAAGATCAAAGATTAGAAAAAATCTGATGTCATCAAGATTGCTGAGTTTTCCACTGCACCACATTATGAGTTACTTCACCAATATGGATGTCAGGAATATAGTCATCATCTCTTGTCCTTATGAAGTGTGAAGACTTCTGAATTAAATTACTCAACAGACTCCCCCTACAATTATTGACTATACTTTACATATACAATAGTTATCAAGTCATTGTTACAATACCTTGACTTCTTTCAAACTTATATCCAATTTACTATTTTCCAAATTCTTTTTTAGGGAAATTAAGCAGTTTTAAAATTCACTACTTATTAAAACATAGAATTCTTCATGAAATATCTAAATAGTTATTGATTGCTTACATGTTAATGTATTTTGTGATAATCACCTTACACATTTAGTTTATACAAGTTTAATTTTATAAACACTTTTAGTTCAATGTTTAATTATGCCATTGAAATAAAACTCACTATGAACATTTCATTTTAGTTGATATCTCTGTCATAATTATTCTAAGGCTTTTGTCTTCATCTTCCCACAATTATTAGAATATTAATTAAATTAATTTAAAACATGATATCTCTGTACTATGGATGATTTTTTAAAAGTCATAGATTATACTAATGTTTATATAATACTAATATAATTTTATAAAGATGTCATTTATCTCAGTTCTCTCTCATTAATAATCCTTTCAGTTTCAACTGTTTTCATTTGAATTTGAAGTCTTATCCCTAGATTGATGTATTGAGATATATTTCTAACTGAGAAGTACTTGAAGGATGTGTATGTTGGGATTTGGAGGTGGTAAAGAAGGGATTACTTTATTTCTGTTTCCCCAGTTGTGAGTGGTTATAAATCATTTTATAGCCACCCTCTTTTTATTTCTATCCTTTTTCTTCTCTTTCTCTGTTCTTTTATTCTTTAGTTCCTTGTGCTTCCCTATAATCTCACTAAAAATAAAAATGATATTTATTGGAGGGTAAAATTTGTATCAAGTGCAGACATGACCAATAGACACTGGCAGCAATTCCAGTTTCCTTTGTCCACTTTCTTAAATTCCGATTATCATCTAACTTTTGGAGGAAAAAAAAAAGAAGAGTAAATTAAGGCAACATATTTTAGTGTCACTTTTAAAACTGCAAAAAGAAGATCAGTAAAAAAATATCGAATTGGGTTGACATCACAAATCTGTATGCTGAAATATTGTCAGATTTTGAAGATGGGAAAAAAAGAATCTTCAAATTACATTTTTTTTTAAATTGAGAAAAAAGACAAGCTGAGAAATTATACTGTTCAGTTTGATTTAAATACTTAGAAGGATATGGAGAAAAGTAACCAAACAATCAATTTGCAAACACCTGGAAGATCATAGGGTGCAGAGTAATAACCAATATGGTTTTCTGAAGAGCAAGCCTTGAAAGACAGTTCTAATTTCCTTCTACGACAGAGTGACAGGCTTTGTAGATGAAGGGAAGCAATAGATGTAATATATCTTGACTTCAGCAAGTTTTTGATTCTGTCATGAATGACATATTCTTCAACAAGCTATAAAAACATGGCTTCAGTGATATTATGGTTTGGTTGGAAGCTTGAACTCAAAGACAAGTCATTATGGGTTCATTGCTGACTTGATGCAAGAGGTAGACAGGGCCTACCAAACAATATCCTATGGATGGATGATCACTCCAACATGTAGCTGTGTGTATTTTTCAAGTATGTATGCATGTATATGTGTATGTATGTATGTATGTGTATGCCATACACAAATTAATGTGTGTGTGTGTGTATGTGTGTGTGTGTGTGTGTATAAAACATATAAGATAACAAATGTCTGTGTGAGGGGAAAACAGAAACAGAGAGAGACACAGAAATAAATTCTTAATGTTGGAGTGTAACACTAATAAATCAGTATTCTTATAGCTGTATCTCCCCAAAAGGAGTAAGATATCTAGATTACCTTGTTTGGAAAAATAGTCAAACACAAGTTAATCTTCTTTGTATTGGTATTTCCTGCTTCTGTTTAAAAGAATGGAAATAACAAGATAATTACATGAAATAAATAAAATGCAATGGATTTTAAAAAATTAATATGCTTCCATTATGGAAATTTCTCCTCTAAGAGTTGCCTAGGCCACTGGTATAACCAGAGGTTACTTCTGGCTCTGCAACATAAAACCTATGTGATTGTGGGCAAGTCACTTAACTGTTTTGTGCTTCATTTCCTCATCCATAAAATGAGGTATTTACCTAGATCACATCTAAGGTCTCCTACAGTTTTCAACTTAATCATCCTATAATAAGGCACTTAGCACAGTGCCTGGCACATGACATAGTAGGTACTATATAAATGTACATTGACTATGATTCTTTAGACTATTGTATATTAATGTACCTCAGTATCTTGAGAAAATATATATAAATGAGGTAAATATTTAACTCATCACACTAAATTAAGTGAGATCCCGGTAAAGAAATAATTTATACCTACTGTATTGTTAGTGGAACTCTCATTAAATCATGTGCCTTGGTAGTATGTTAGAAAATTATTATTGTAATATCTGGAATTCTTAATAACAAATCCCACAAGTCTAGGAGCTTCTAATGAGCACATGTATGTTCAAGAAAAATGAAATAACACTGCAAAGGAAATATAGTCTCAATTAGCAACAATTTTATATTGTGGAGGTTATCTGTAACTCGCACCTCTTGCCCCTGTGAGGGATTTTGTTCTGTTATAGGAACTTTAAGTTACAACTTGAATTCCAGGCTTCTAGTTTTCATATGGACCAAAATTAGGTTAAAGATTGAAGATCTGTTTAAAATATATTTTTTCAAGAATGTTACTAGTAAATTGGATTGCCCTGAAATCTGATGACTTAGTTCAGCAAAATTTAATAACGTGTGCTAAGGATTATGCTAAGAGATGGGAGAGATAGGAAATTTGGATCAGGCTCAGTCCCTGGCCTCATGTTACTTACAGTCAAGCATGGGGACAGGTAAAAACAAGCCAGAGTAATATAAAATTAGTATGTCATTTAAGGATCAAATAAAATTATTTGAGCCCTATTGTCCAATTATTCCTTACTATTACATTTTTTCACTCAAGGAATTTATTGAGAGCATTGTGAGACCCATTTGAGGGGGAAAATATTCATAATAGCATTCTTTGTAAAGTAAAAGATTGGAATTAAATTGAGTTTCCTGAGGATTAGGAGATGGCCAGCCAAATTCCAGCAAATGAATATATTAAAATATTTAGTATTTTTGCACAGATCATAAGGAAATATAAATATGAAATATTCAAAGAATTATAGGATATTTGAATGAAGAATTATATAAAATGTTATAGAGTGAATACAGAAACAAAAGTATATACAATATTACAGTTGTATACATAAGGACAACTTTAAACAGCAATAAAACTCATTTTAAAAAAATGACCATTTAAAAAAAATTCCTGGTATTATAGTTCAAGAAAGCGAACTTTGCTTTTATTTAACAGATAACAAGGCATTTAATGAATTCTTATCAAATTGAACATCTATTTTAAGTTATGTAAAGCCATGACCTCATGCCCTATGAAAACTTTCCATTTGCTACACTAAGTTAGTACTGATTTGTCTCATTGAAACATTTTCCAATGTGACTTGCAGATTATTTGTTATTTTGTTGGCACTCTTTGCTTTTTCAGGCAAAAGAGGTGTGATAGGAGAAGCATCCTGAATTCAATTGAGTCTTGTGTTTGTAACTGTGTAAAGCAGGCCTGTATGACATACAGCCTGCGCACTACTTGTGGTTCAAAGGATTCGGGTAGCCTATGAAAAATGTAGAAGAGACAAAAATAAAGTAAATATGTAATGATACTTTGTCTGTGGCCCACTTAACGTACCTTCCACTAGTCACTATTGTGCCCCGTCACATAACTTGGCAGCTGGGTCGCCACTGCACACTCTCTCCTGTTTGTCATGTGACCCCTGGCACCCAACCATAATCAGTTTGCCTCTAGTCTGAGAGGAGCAAGAGTCAGATCTTTTTGCTGTGTTTTCAGTCCTTACTGGCATACAAAGTGAGTGCAGGCACATAGGAACGCAGCTGAATCCTGCTATGCAACGAGCAACAATACAGTGAGGCCTTTTCCTCTCCCTCGGAGCATGATGCCCTCCAAGTTACATGAGTGTCTGGCACTCTCTCCAAGGTCAGATATTCAGTTCAGTATTTCTTTATATGATATGAGCAGTTGTTGTAGAGATTTTTTGGTTCTAACATTAAAGTTTTTGGGATGACTGTAAAATAGCTGATAAAATGAAACAGTTGATTAAATCAGAATATAGAGCATTTAATCCAGAGTGGACAAATAGGCAACTTGTTTACTTACACAAGAGACAATAAATTATGCTTTGTTTACTAAGAAGTAATAGCCGTTCTGAAGGAATAGAGTCTTTGTTGCCATTTGGAATCAAAGCATCCTGACTTAAGCAAATTGAACATCAATGAAAAGCAAATTAAAGCATCCAAATTGTTGAAAAATCTCAGTGAGGAATAAAGGTTTTTCAAGAAAGTAAACTCAGAAAATGAGGCGGCTACTAAGGTTAGTTTTCAGATTTCTAAAGAAATCGATTTCAAACATGATTCTAGAGTACGATAACTGACTGCTGAAAAGAAATGTAATATGTCCCATTAACTAAATGTAAACAGTAAGAAAACCTGAAAAATGTATTAAAACTTGTACTGCTTAACAAAATAATTTTTTAACATTAATGTGAATTTGTGAAAATTAAAAATCTTAAGTAATAAGTATAATTGATATTAATTGAAACTTATTTTTTTAATATGGTTTATTTGCAAAATACTTTAGTCATTAATTATACCTTTACTTGGAAAGTGAGCTTCTAAGAACCTGTAGCCAGAAGAAGTTTAGACTATTTTAATTTTGGTCCCTACTTATGGCCAAATTGTGCAGCTCTAGTGATATGGGTCTATCAGGGCTGGTCAGTATAAACTATATGTTGACAAAATTGGAAAGTAGACAATCTTTGTCTTTACAACCTTCTCAACTCCTTTCATAAATATAATCTCTCCCTATTTGCAAGAGCCCAGAGTTCCCATTGTGATCTCTGATTTCTGTTGCAAAGGATTTTATTTGAAATCTACTTCATCAATTCAATAAAAAAAAAAGACATTTATTTTATGTCTGTTCTGTGCAAAAGATTGAGTTCTCAATTTTAGTAAGCCACTCCAGAATCTCTTCCAAACTTACCTTTCACGAAACCCCTTCTCTGTCCCAAGATTATCACTTGTTCCTTTCCACACCCAAACAATACCCTGTCTGGGGTGTGAATTTTTTTTTATTGCTATTTCATAATAATAGCTCTTATTTGCAATGCTCTAAGGTTTTCAAAGGCTTTACAAATATTATCTCATTTGATCCTCACAATAACCATCAGAGATAGGTGCTATTTTTGACATCATTTTACAGAAAAGGAAATTGAGGTAGAAAGAAGTTAAGTATTTTGCCTAAAGTCACACAACTAGTAAATGACTAAATACAGATTTGAATACAGGCCTTCCTAACTCCAGGTCCAGGCCTTATTCCTTGTGCCACTTAGCTGATATGAATCATTTAATGAAATTTAAATCAGTGCTGTTTGGTGAAGGGGGACACAACTCTTTAACCAACACAACTACACTGATTTTTGAAGATTTTAAATCTCTTTAAAATGTCCAGTATTTTTCCATCCATAAATAACTGCATACAAAAGAATTCCCATTAAAACAAAATCTAGGACAATTGTAGAAGCGGAAAAGAATTAAAGAAAGAGGAAGCATGGTAGACTAAGAGAAGAGAGAAGGCATTTACCTTGGTGAGTAAGTAGTGAGAGGTGTATTGTTGAATTTCTGGGACTCAAGTTTTCTCATCTGTAAAATGAAAGAGTTTTGATGGGATGATCTCTCAAGTCCTTTCAAGTTCTGAAATCTATGCTCTATGAACATCTGATTGAGCTTTCTCCTGTTTTCTGGATGTCCTATTTTTTTAAAACAATTTTAATAAGCTGAGCTAAGTATTTTCTTTCCCTAAGGCAAATTAATGGCAACAAAATACAATAAAAATTATATATACAAGAACTCAAATAGTATGACATCCTAGGACCTTTTTCTTACCTGGGCAAATAGCCAATACACCTCAGTAATGCCTTAAGGCACTACTATTAAGGCATAACGATAACTGATGTTTATAGTAACATTCCTTGAGTGTCAAGAAAATATGTCTTGAATAATCATGAAAAACCTCAGTGATAGTCAATATTCCTATTTAAGGAGGCAGAACAGTTTATGAAATGTTTATTATAAAAATAAATGGTGTCATTTAAATGAATAAGCTTTGGTTATCTAGAAGAATGTGCATTAACATAGAATACTTTCTCCCATGATAATGATAGATAAATGAGGTATTGTCACAAGCTAATAGAGATATAATCATATAACCCTATATAAGTACAAAGAATTAGTTACAAAAAGCTGCTTTATGAACATCATGTATAGATATCAATGATAGGAGCCAGCTAAGCAACTTCTATTTTGTTTATATTTTTTCCCACTGAGTGAAGCAAACACATTATCTCAGCACCCTTCATCTTTCATTATTCTCACAAATTGTATACTTTGCCCAGGGAGATTCAACAACATCAGCTATTAAAATCAACCTAATTTAAAGTGATCCTTAGGTAATCTTTAAGTTTATTTCCTATGTGTATATTTTCTGACAGGATGTTTAAATTCAGGCACTATGGATTTTTGTTTGTTTGTTTCTTTCTTTTTCATCAAAGTATACCTAAGACATAGATCTTTTAAGGTGGATAGATTATTTCTTTAAAAAAATGATGTTCCATAGCTTGGGCAACTGTCTCTTAAATAAATAAATGTGTACATATGCATATGTATATGTATGTACACATATACACATACATATATGTGTAAAGATTTCTATAGCTATCTATCTTTCCATCAGTTGATCTATTTGTAATGTAGAAAATCTTGCTGGAAGAAAAGAGTTCAGTTGGTGACATTACAAAAGGTAGGTTTCACACAGTCACTCTTCAAGTTTCCTCCTTTTCTTATGCAACTCCTTTTCTCTTTTTACATTTTTTAAATAATTTTCCATTTTTTGTAAATCAACCTTTATCAGGACTGACAAACATAAATAGTGATAGCACTACGCTAATATGATTGGGAAAAATGCCATCAGTTTGGAAGTTAAATTATATATGAAGATAATGAACATCAAAGTCCGTGAAAGGTCCTAATATTTCCTTTCAAACTCTCCCTAGATGTCACCTTTTATCTCTTTGTCCTTCTTTAAGGCTAACAGTGGTCCCTCTAACTGGAGGTCCAAGCAAAGACTACATGGTAATGTGTTGGTTTTGCTATAGAGGGAATTCCTCAGTTTTGAGTTATAGAAGTTGCCCTGTAAGTCCCTTCTAACTCAGATGCTGTGGTTCTATTTTTTTCTCAAATACTATCTTTCAATACAAATTGATCCCACTAGGTGGCAGGGTGGATAGGATGCTGGGCAGACCTGAGCTGAAATAGGACCTCTCTTATTAGCTGTGTTGTCTTGTCACTTAATCTTGATTTGCCTCAGTTTCTTCAATTATAAAATAGGGATAATAAGAGCACCTACCTCCTAGAGTTGTGAGGATTAAATAAGATAATATGTATAAAGCACTTAGTATGGTTCCTGATACATAGTAGGCACTTAATAAGTGTTTTTTTTCTTCTCCCTATAAATGAATCATGTAACATAATAAATTCAATTTTTTTTCTATTTTTAATTGCTTGTATTTTGTAGCTCAGGAGATTCTTACCTCATGCTGTTGCCTCTGTGACTCTTCCATGGGTTCCGGAATTATATCATTTCAGAGTAGGAGAGGACCTCAGATACCATGTTGTGCAATCTATATAAGATGAAGAATTCATGAAATGGTGAAGAGCAAAGTGAGCAGAACAAAGAGACATTTTATACAGTAATAGTAATACAGAATTAGTAATACAGAATAGTAATTACAGAATTATGTGTAATTTCTTTTACACATAATACCTCACATTCTTGCTCTAGAGATTAAGAAAACTTTTTTTAAAATTTGATACCTATTAAGCATTCAGAATTTGTAATATGGAAACTAAAAATAAAGGACATATGAAGAAAGATGCTATCTGCATCCAGAGAAAGAACTAATAAATAGAAGTATGCATAGAATAATTTTACACACATATATGTATATGTATGCACACACCTACTTGTGTCTAATAGTAGCCATATCTAGGGAGGGAGAAGGGGGAGAAGAAAAAAGGGGTGAAAGAAATTGACATGATAAATTTGTTATATATTTGGAGGGAATAGCAAGTTATACATAGTAGATTTGCAGTTTCATGTGCAATTGCCTTTTTTATTGTACTGTGTAATGGAAATGCTTGCTTTGTTCCATAAATTAAAAATAAAATAAAATTTTTTAAAAAGATGAAGAATTTCTCCATATTATACACCAAAGTGATAGGCCAAGCAAATTTTATTTGAAGAACTCCAGTTATGGTGGTGGTGTGGTTTGAAGTTTGGGGGGGGAACAGGGAACCCACTACTAACAAAGAGGCGACCCATTACATTTACCTCTATGCATTGCTCCTAATTCTGTCCTCTAGGATTCAGCAAATCAAATCTAATATTTTTATATATGTAGAATCAGGTATCAATAGCATTTCTTTTTTTTTCACTAAGTATTTCAACCACTCTATATTGACCTTCAGTATGCTGATTTTGCTCCTCTGGACACTCCCTAACTTATCATTATCCTTCCTAAAGTGTGATGCTCAAACACAAATCCAATTCTCCTGATATGGTCTGACCAGAACAGAGCACAGTGAGACCATTACCTTGCCAGTTTATATAGTATCTCTAATAATGGAAAGCATTTTCTCTTTCTAACCTAACTCTCATCTGCTATCATGAATTCTAGTTTGAAAGACTGAAAAATCTCCCCGAAGTCTGAAGCACTTAAATAATTTAAATTAATTTTAAATTGTGTTACACTTTACAAGCCCAGAATCATAGCCACATCTTTACTGGAAAGCTTATAAAAATTTGAAATGCTCCAATAATTTTAAATCTTGTAGAAGCCTGGTACCTTCCAAATTAAAGTGCTAATAAAAAAATTAGCACTGAAATTTAAATCTCCATGTGCAATGCATGATGATTTAAAATTATTGAAGCCTTTCAATTTTTTATGAGCTCTCTATGTGGAAGTGAATCAAGCAGCTTCTTAAGTCACAGAGAAGTCACTTTAAAAACAAACACAAATGGTCACAGTCATAAAACCATGAAGGAATAAAACCTTTTCCCCTGTACCTTGTAGAAGCTATAGAAGTGCAATTAGTGAAATGGGGGCAGGGCAGGCTAGAACAATCCATGCAAAACTGTCTGTCTCCAATGAAGGGTGAACATGTCTCAAGAGCTTTCTGCTTAAAGAATTGTTATTTCTGAAAAGAATATAAAGTCTTCAGGGTATGCTCTTGGACTTTATATTCAAAGATGGAGCTAATTTAGTTATTAGTATCCATTAGGTCCCTCTTGGATAAGAACAATAGAGCAGTATAACATTGCACCCTTGCATAACATAGCAAGTACATAGCTGACCTGACATGAATTGAGTAGGAGCAACTGAGTCAGCATGCTCCTAATTAAGCACCGTGTGGCTAGCAGCTCCAAGTTTCTGCAGTGTCAAGGGCCTTTGGCTCATCCTAGAGCTTGAGATCATGGCTGGGACATATTGGTAGTCTTTTAGCAGTGGTGAATTAACATTGGTCATAGGATAACATGAAATGGCTGGCCAATTCCTCTTGGCCATAAAAGGATGAATTGTATATTGAATGTGGATTATCACAGTTATACTTCAACCATGACCATATTTGTGGACTATAGAAAAGACCTAAAAGGAGAAATAAGTGATGCCATGACACCCCCCAATAACTGATTATGTACCATTTTAGAGTTACTGTGGCATCTTATACTGGATTTTTCTACTGAGTTTTGGTAGTTCTTACTCAACAGGCATTGAAATATGCAAAATATGGAATTTAATTGAAAAGAAAACTAGTCTTTTTTTTTTAAAGAAAAGTGAAGCATAACTAAAGTAATGCAATTAAGAATTCTATTAATACAGTATTTTAATTTTTATCAAATTATATGCCTTGAATAATTACATTATAAATTCTGCAGTGTTAATATAAATGATTTAATAAGCAAAAACTTGCTAGAACAATGCATATTGTGCATGGTAAAAAGTTATTTGTTAACTACTTTTGGGAAGGATGGGGTTGCCAATTTTGACCCCTTTGAGGATATAACAAGAATAACTGAGTACTGGTTCATCTATAAATCCTTAGTGATTCCTGCTATAATCTAAGTTAGGACCAGAACCCTACCCTACCATTAGGAGTTGAATACTGGGTGAGTATCTATATTCAACTATTTAATATTCATTAGTTGGGATGGCACACCTTAGGGTTCAACTCAAATATTTCTTTTTTGGCTCTCAAAAAAAGGAAAACAAAAAAGAGGAAGCTTAACAAATGTGTATGCTTAATTACAAGCCTCATTAACACCATGGGATATCCCTCTAGTAAACTGGGATCAAAATCTGTTGCAACTCTGAGGTCACTACCAGTAAGTTGCCTCCTTTTATTTGTTTCCCCCATTTCTCCCCAAAGATAGGAAAAGAAAAGATTGTCTTGCTCTTCCAAACTCGTTTTTATTTCTTTACTACCCTTCAAGGATTTTGAATAATAAGTTTCAATGTGTGATTCTCCTTCTTCTTCCCCACCCATTATAGAGTAATTCTACTCTATTTACCCTTACCTATTTCTTTTCAAAGCTTCCTGTCCTTGGGCCTCTTAAGAAAGGACACTCTAAAATTTCATAATTTAAAACTGCAGCCTCTTTAACAAGTACACTGTATCTAATATATCAGCATTAGCACTTTTTTTTTTACTACTTGCCAATGAAACATAAATCAGGGATTTGCCTATTTTCTTTTTCACCAATAAATCCTTGCTATGAATCATAGGGTAGTCCTGGGTTCTCTAAATCTATGCAAGTAGAGATCAACTTTGGCATATTCAAACAAACTAAAAGACTTCTGCTATGAGTCTGCAAAAAAGCTGTATCAGGCAATTACTAAAGAACAGAGTAATTTCAAAGAAAGGGCAGCTAGGTATCATAGAGGGGAAATGAGGAAGACCAGAGTTCAAATCTGCCCTTGCACCTTACTAGCTGTGTGATGAGCAAGTCACTTAACCTGATCTACTTCAGTGTCCTCATCTGCAAAATGAGCTAGAGAAGGAAATGGTAAACGACTCCAGTATCTTTGTCAAGAAACAGGCTCACGAAGAGTCAGAAACAATTTCAAAGAGGTTCCGTTATTAGACCATTGATCACCAACTGCTGATTTGTTTATTTATTTATTCATTCATTCATTTGTCTAAATATCTGTCTCATTAAAAATATACAAAGATTTGAAGGAGTTGCAAGTTATGTCAGTGAAGGCAATACCCACATGTATGAAACTGAGGATCTGTGCAGCTTTCTTCCAAGGGCAAAGATATTTTAGCTGATTTGAGCAAACACTATCTTCTAAGTTCACATAAAAGTAAAATCAAACAAACAAACACTTATTATGTTCCTACAACGTCTAAAATACAAGGGGTTTAAGACATTTCTATAAGTAAGCCATAGGGATAAAAAGATAAAATTTTATATATATATATATATATATATATATATATATATATAATATATATATATATACATATATATATATATATGTGTGTGTGTGTGTGTGTGTGTGTGTGTGTATACATGTATATATAAATGTATATATGTATAAGTGTGTGTGCGTTTGTGTGTGTATATATATATGTATATATATATACATATATATATATATATACATATATATATGTATATGTTTATTACCTGCCCTCAGGAACTTACATTTGAAAAAGAGAATGTTGTAGGAAATCAAAACCATATTTCAATGCTTAAATGCTTTGTTACTTTCATGTTGCTACAACTCTCAGTTCTATTCATAGAAAGCCAACTTTGGCACTCTTTGGAGGCAGCATGGAATTGTAGCAAGAACAGTGTACTTTGAAAAAGTAAAATATGGGTTCATGTCACAAGGGTAGCACTTACTAAGCCTTATAATGTCATACGAGTTTCTTAATCTCTTCAAGTTTAAGTGTTTTCTTCTGTAAAACTGGGATAATGATGCTTCCATTTCAAGGTTGCTTTGAGTATTAAATTTAATCATGTACAGAATATGTTTTATGCTGATAAAACAAAATATTAATGCATGTTTTAAATTGTATTTACATTATTATAGATAGATAACTGTTCCATGCTACTTTTTTTTTTAGAAATCAAAAGTAAGTTAAATTAGTATGTAGCTTTCAGCCTCTTCCAAATAGTAATCTCCCATTTTTCATATGGGAAAACTAAGTCACTGTAAAGTTAAAGTGTCAAAGACTATATCAATATCAGCAACAAAATAGAATGTAAAATTTATAGCTCATGTAATAACCATTGTAACCTATTATTACAAGAATATATAAAATCTTAAAGTAAATGACAATTTAGAAAGTCTTTTTTCAATTTATACATTAATGTAAAAATTAAAAAGATCCAAGAAATGTCTATAACTCATATTTCATAACACCACAGACAGGACTATCCACAGTCTAAGTAACAAAGCCTGAGACTGTTAAAAATACCCGTAAAACTTAACAGGAATTGGGTAATGTATTTATACTTAATGAAGCAAAAAAGGACTTGAGTCTGAAAAATCTTGCATTTCATGGGTAGTTTATGGGAACTGAGATATGAGCTGAGTATGCATGTTAAAAACTACAGTAAAATCCTAATTGGCACATCTCCACTGAAGCAAAAATTTGCCAATTAAGTGATATGCTGATTATAGTGATAGAGATTTGATTTTACACTATAGTTGTTTCTCGATAGTAGAAGAAATATTTGCTAGAGCCACTCTTACAAGGAAGCACCATAGGCAGCCGATGACTGGATGCCTACTCAGTGTTCCAGGGAAACACTATCCTTCCTCACCTATAAACGTATCCCTTATCACCTGGCACAAGGACTGAAATTCTACCACTAGAGATTCATCATATATAGATTCAGAGATTAGAAAACTATAACCAGAAGGGGGCCTCTAATCCAACCCCTTCATTTTTACAGATAAGGAAATTAAAGCTTAGGAGGTAAGTGACTTGTATTAAGTTGAATTGAAAATATGAAATAAGGTCAGATAGGTGGGATGAATGCAGATCATGGAGCACCTTGAATTCCAGGACCAAGTTTGTGTTTTATCTGATACACAATAGGGAGCCACTGAAGGACTTGAGTAAAGGAGAAACAATCACAGCAGCACATCAGGAAATTACTTGGGTAATGATGTAGAGGATGGATTGGAAAGGTTATTATCTGAAGGCTGGAATCCCATTTAGAAGACTTATAATCGTTTAGATGTGAAGAGAGGAGGCCCTGAACTAGGGTGATTGCAGTGAGAAGAAAAAGAAGGAGTAGGATGTGGAAATTTTTGCAGAGGTAAAAACAAGAGGAGGTGGAAACTGACTAGAGAGTTACTGTGAAGGAGGGGGCAGAGTTAATGATGTTTCCAGAGTCATGAGCCTCAGATACTGTGAGAATGTGATGCCATTAATTTGACCATTCGTTCATTCAATGAGCGCTGATAATGAATCAGCAATGTATGCACTGTCTTGGGTATTGGGAATAGAAAGGCAAAATGAAAAATAGGCCCTGTCCTCCAGGACCTGGATTCTACTGGGGGGGATACAACATTTACACAGACAAAGAAGTAAAAGTTATTTTTAAGAGGGAGAAAACACCAACAACCAGGAAAATTAAAAAAAAAAACACCTTCCACTAGAAATAGTACCTTAGTCGAGCCTTGAAGGAAGCTAAGGACTCTATGAAGGTTGATAGAGCAGCAGATGTGGAATCAATCAGGAAAACCTGAGTTGATTCCTATATCAATACATACAACCTTATATGATCCTGGGCAAGTCACTTGTTCTCTCTCAGCCTCAGTTTTATAATACTAGCTATTTCACAGAGTTGTTATAAGGATCAAATGAGATAACATATAAACTTCCTTGAAAACCATGAAGAGTAATATGAATGCTTGCTATTAGCTATTATAAAGTTAGGGGGAAGTGTAAGTTTAGGGGTCAAAAAGATGAATTCAGTTCTGCATGTGTTCAACTTAAAACACACCCAAGTAGAGATATCTAGTAAGCATTTGGGCTTCTAGATCTGGAAATCTGAGGAGTTATTGGGGTTGAAGTCAATCGATTTGGAAATTATCTACAAAGAGATGATAACAGAAGCTACTGTTATGCACACATCCTTCAGAGGAGACATTGCACAAAAGAAAAAAAAGAGAGGATGAGAAAATGCAAAGAACTCAAGGGCAAAATCTTGGGGAACATATATGTTTAAGTAGGAAGAGGAGGAGGAAGAGGAAGATGAGAAGCCGGCAGAAGTGATGAAGAAGGAACAATCAGAAAGGTAGGACAAAGGGAGTAGAGTGTCATCGAAGCTAATGGAGAAGAGAATACAAAAACAGCATCAGCTATGGCTATTATTAGTCCCCAGAGGCTGAAAAACAGCACTTTCTAATAGATGCAAATGATTATTTCTCCAAAATTCCACTGTGCTTTTCTAAAGGTTTTATAAATAATCTGCCATTCTTATATTGAAAGTACAGTGGTCTCTGGAGCTTGTGAAAATAATATATTTCACTTTACCTGAGTAGCAGCAGCCTTCTGAAAAGCATTACAAATAAGCATTGTACAACACAGGAGACAGCTAGACTTCTACTGCAGAGAAATCTGTTTGATTCATTGAGACTTAATAAACTTTTAAAAAATAGCACATGTGGGGAATGGTAAGAATAAAATGATATACTTATTATTGTATAAAGAGCTCAATTGTATATAGTGCATTTTTGTTTTAATGTTCTAGTTATCCCTTAAACTAATTAGAGCATAAGGCCATAGTGAGAGCAACATAATATTGTGAAGGTTATTTCTTATTCCACATATTTGCATTATTTCAATCATTCATGGTTTTAACAAACGTTTTTCAAATGCTTATTGTGCACAAAATACTAGGGAGCACACAAAATGAAGTTAAGACAAAATTTGACCATCCAGAACCTTACAATGTGGTTCAAGGGATAAGACCTACATGAAAATAAATTCAATACAATGTGAAACCTGGAAATGCTAGAACAACATAGAGGAGGAAGAAATTCCTTTTTTTTTTCCCTAAGGGAATGAGAGGGGACCTTACTGAAAAGGATGTTAGCTGAGCCTTGAGAGATTTTGATAAGAAAAGATGGTAGAAGAACATTTCAGATGCGGGTGGAAAATACAGAAAAAGTAAAATGTTTTATTTTTACTTTCCCCCCCAAAAAAATCTACTATAACTTCAATATATATGAATTCTAATTGGGAATATACATGGTGGTTGTTGTCCATTCTTGTAGAGGACCAAAATGACATCACTATATTAGAGTCAAGTTACAGTGTGTCCAACTGTGGCTGATCTGATCTTTCACAAGTTGGATACAAATAGTCTATTTGAAGAATTAAAATGGACTCTATCAATTTGTGCATTTCATTTTTCCTTTTTTTAATTTTATTAATTTATTTTGATTTATCAATAATCACTTCCATATGCTTTTGAGTTTAAAATTTTTCTCCCCCTTCCTTCCGAACACCCTCCCCAAGGTGGGGCAACAATCTGATATAGGCTATACATTTACATTCCTATTAAACATATTTTTACATTAGTGAAGTTGTAAGTAAAAATTAAAACCAATAGGAGGAACCATCAGAAAGAGGAAACAAAACTCAACAGAAGGTAAAAATAAGTGATAGCGATTCGACTTCCACAGTTCTTTCTTTGGATGTGGATAACATTTTCCTTTATGAGGTCTCTGGAGATATCTTATATCTTTATAATGCTGAGAAGGGTTAAGGTTGTCAACATTAGTCATCGCACAATGTGGCTGTTATGTACAAAGTTCTCTTGGATCTGTTCACTTCACTCAGCATCAGACCATACAAGTCTTTCCAGGTTTTTCTGAAGTCAGCCTGTTCATCATTTCTTATAGCACAATAGCATTCTGTTACATTCATATACCACAACTTGCTCAGCCATTCCCCAATTGATGGACATCCTCTCAGTTTGCAATTTTTGCCACCACCAAAAGAGCTGCTATGAATATTTTTGTACATGTGGGTCCTTTTCCCATTTGTATGATCTCTTCGGGATATAGCCCTAGGAGTGCTATTGCTGGATCAAAGGGTATGCACATTTTTATAGCCCTTTGGGCATAGTTCCAAATTGTTCTCCAAAATGGTTGGATCATTTCACAACTCCACCAATAATGCATAAGTGCTCCAATTTTCCCACATCTTCTCCAACATTTATCATTTTCCTGTTTTGTCATGTTGGCCAATCTAATGGGTGTGATGTGGTGCCTCAGAGTTGTTTTGATTTGCATTTCTCTAATCAATAATGATTTAGAGCATTTTTTCACATGACTATAGATGGCTTTAATTTCTTAATCTGAGAACTTTCTGTTCATATCATTTGACCATTTATCAATAGGGGAATGGCTTGTATTCTTATAAATTTGTTTTAATTCTCTATAAATTTTAGAAATGATTCCCTTATCAGACAGACTGGTTGCAAAAATTATTTCCCAATTTCTTACCTTCTTTTTTTTCATTTTACTAATTTATTTAGATTTATCAACAATCACTTCCATATGCTTGTGAGTTTAACATTTTTCTCACCCTTCCTCCCCACCACTCTCCCCAAGATGGCACACAGTTTGGTATAGGCTATACATTTACATTTCTATTAAACATATTTTCACATTAGTGAAGTTGGAAGTAAAAATTAGTCACTAGTGCTTTGCTTTTGACCTCCTTCAGTCCCTCCCTCCCTTTCCCTTTCCTCACCTTTAGCCTTACTGCTTCTTCCCTCCCTTCTACCCCCCTCCCTTTTCTTTCTCCTTTTCACTCCTACTTCCCATAGGGCAAGTTGATTTCTATACCTAACTGATTATGTTATTCCTGTCTTGAGCCAAATCTGTTGAGAGTAAGGTTCAAACAATACCCACCCCCTCCCTTCTTTCCCTCTGCTGTAATAGGATTTTGTGCCTTTTCCTGTAATGTAATTTACTCTTGTCTACCTCCTCCTGTCTCAGTACATTTTCTAAAATTAGACCAATCTACTTACTTGGATCCATTTAGCCCAATTGATTAGATTTTTTTAAATCATTACATCAAAGTCAACTATTATTCACCCCCTTTATGTATGCTCCTTTAACACGGTGTAATAACAATACAGTTCTCAAGAGTTGCAAGTGTCATCTTCCCTTGTAGGGATGTAATCAGTCCACCCTTATTATCAACATTTTGTATCTTTCTGTCCCATTTACCTTTTTTATGTCTTTCTTGAATCTTGTACTTGAAGATCAAATTTTTTGTTGAGTTTTGGTCTTTTTATGAGGAAGGTTTGGAAGTCCCCTATTTCATCAAATATCCATCTCCTCCCTTGAAAAATCATGCTCATTTTTGCAGGGCAGTTGATCCTTGGCTGCCATCCAAGCTCCTTTGCGTTGTGGAACATCATGTTCCACGCCCTGCGGTCTTTTAATGTAGAAGCTACAAGGTCCTGTGTAATCCTGACTATGGTTCCATGATATTTAAATTGTTTCTTTCTGGCTACTTGCAGCACCTTCTCTTTCATCTGGTAATTTTGGATTACTATTATATTCCTTGGTGTTGTCAATTTGGGATCTCTTTGAGGTGATGACCAAGTGTATTCTTTCTATGGTTATTTTACCTTCTGGTTCTAGGACTTCTGGCCAGTTTTCCTCTATGATTTCCTGAAAGATACTGGCCAGGCTCTTTTATTCATCATGATTTTCAGATAGTCCAATAATTTTCAAATTGTCTCTCCTGGATCGATTTTCCAGGTCGGTTGTTTTACCAATGAGGTATTTTAAGTTTTCATTTATTTTTTTGAATTGAAGGAATGGGAGAAAATCCCAGCCCACCCAGGCAATGCTTTAGTGGCTCAGGTGCCTCAGTATCCTTTTTTTCCTGGAGTACTAACCTTGATGCCGTCAGGTAAGTTTCTCCCGTTCCCAGCTTCCGTGGATCTCCCACTAGTTTGGTTGAAGTCTGAAAGAAAATTCCCTTTAAGTTAGCTCTGGGGTTGGGGATCCAGTCAAGGTTCAGATACTCTGTCTACTATATCAGGACCCTCTAGTAAGGACCAATATAGGCAAATTGGCTATGGGTCACTCAGAAACTAAATCTAAAAATCTGGCTAAGGATACCGCTGCCTCTTATATGTCAAGCCATTGCCAATCTGGTGTCCCAAGTACTGCTTGCACTGATGTTAGTTAAACTAAAGATAACCCCAAATTATGTTGGCCACAATATGGGGTTCTTTTGATCTGTCAAAGTTACTTTATCTTAAAACCAAATTAAGTTTAAAGGCCAAGAAAACATCTAATCAGAAGTGGGAATGTTTTCATCATTGGGTTGCTGAGATGGCTAAGGGAGAAGGAAAGGCAGAAGCCTCTTCCCTTAAGGCTCACAAAGTCACATCAGCACTCTTTCCCAGGCTCCAAATAATCCCCTTCTCTTTCCCCTTTTCCCTTAAAGGCTATGGTCCTGACAGGGACTCAGATCCCCAAACTTAACTTTATTGGGACTTGCCCCTTTAAATCTGCAACCTCAGGGGCACTCTGAGGAAGGCTAGCAAGATCCAGTTACACTATCAGGTCTTGGATCCTTGTGAATCCTCCAACCCCCTTTCCTCATAATAATAATAATAATAATAGCCAATTCCTGTTGGGGGCTTTCTAACAAGCCTCTAATTCCTTCTCTCTGTGTCATTAAGTGAGCATTATGTCACTATGTTTGTAATGTATTTGTTCTGTCAGTTTGTGTGTTGGTGTGTGTCTCTGTATGTATCTGCACCTTGTGAGATTTTAAATGCAGCCAGAGACTTCTAAGGGCTGCAAGTAGGGAAACAACAAATTGTAAAACTCCTTTCTTGTGGGTCCAGGCCTGGCCAGCCTAGACCTACAGTGAAAAGTTAGATACAGCTAAAGACATCTTAGCAGATTCTGGAGGTTTTGAGATTAATCATTAAGAAATTGGGAAGTTGTTCATTTTGGGACTGTTGGAGAAAACTTCTGAGACTGGGGGTAATTCCAGGAGCTCACCCTCTGCTAAAACACCTCCTCCCAATCCTGATTCCTCAGCATTCCCCACTCCCTCAGAGATAAGCATCTCAATAAGGGGATTCTAAAAGAGAAGAGAATGCTGGAGAATTGTAGGGAAAACTTAAATCAGCCTTCCCCATCTGGCAAAAGGAGGAGAGGGCAACTAACACAGACTAGTAGTGATAGTCTGCAATCAGCCCTATGCCCCTGGGCACCTTGCAGCCCACCCCTCTAGGCAAGGCCTGGGAGTAACATCCAGGTTCAATACATTCTGCCCACCCTGCCCCAGCAGCTGCAAATGGCACCAGCCTCAGTAAATTATGCAGCTGTGGGGAGGAGAGAAGTGGACTTGTCAGAACTATGGTAAGATTCCACATGCCCTGTCACCAAAAATTATCACCACTGGCAAGGCCCTGGTATCAGCCACCCAAACCCCTGGAAGGCCTGGCAATAGCATTATGAGGTGAGAAGCCAACTTCTACTCTTGGTAAGCCCCATACTTCTCTGTTCCAGTTTTGGAATTTATGGCAAGTTATTTTATCTCTGTTTGCCCTGATTCCTGATTTGTAAAAGGAAAATAATAATGTTGTTGTTATGGGATCAAAATGATATAATGATTGTAAAGTGCTTAAAACAATGACTGGCATATGTTAGACAACATTATTATTATCTCTCTAATTTAATGTAATTGTTCCATACCTGATAACTTTGAAGTGGTTTTTAAATACCATGAGTAATAAGATCAATAATTTCTATATGTGATAATCTGGAAATGCAACTGATGTCATCTGAAGTTTGTTGTTTGTGTTATTAGTATGTTTCTAAATTGTATTGTATTTCTAAAACTCTCTTAGATTGTAAAATTTGAGAGATCATTGTGAGGGAGAAATGGTACATATGGATTAGTCTTTTTAAAGGATGTGATAAAATTGGATAATTTGAAAACTGTTAACATTTAATGAGGTATATTTGGTTGTAAGCAGGTAATTAATTGGTTCTGTTTCAAGTTTTAAATACCTGATAATTGTTTATGGTATGGTTATATTTCTGAGATTTTTTTATATGGTGTAATCTGGTAAACAAATTGTATCAGCTATGTTGTTGAAAAAAGCAATTTCTCTTATAATCTAGAGATATTAGATCAAGAATTGTTACCCCTCCAAAATAAATAAATAAGTAGGGGAGGATGAATGGATTAGAATAAACTTCCAAGTTTTATTTGCTTTTAAGAGGAAGTTTCACCTAAAATTCTTATCAAATTTGTGTAAAAGATTCCTGTGTTGTAGAATTCCTGAGTAAATGAGAATCCTTGAGATATGTTAATTTGCAGATTTATGGACTACCACATTCTTTATCTGTCTAAGATTCCAGAATGTAATAGTTTTTCCTAATTTCCAGTGATATATTTAAAGACAAAAGGAAAAAAAATACTAAGTAAATTTTTAAAGGTTTGATAATATTTGTTATTGTGATAAGGCCAATTTAATTGGGTATGTTCTTCATGCATTATAAAAACTGAATTTTTTTCTCCATTACAAATACCTTTTTGACTAAGGAACTTTGTGATATCTAGGAATTCTGTAATAACTAGGAATTTAGTTTGTTATAGTACTTTGGGAAGTTATTTATGTTACTTAAGGACATTTTACATCAACTTAGTTTTAATGAATTCCAATTTTAAAGGTTTATTTTTACTTCAAGGTGGAAAAGAAAGATCTCTCTCACTTTAAAAATTTCCAACAAATGTTCTTCATAAAAGTTTAGTGATTATACTTCTTAACATCAGGATAAATTTTAAACTGTTTTTAAAGAAGGGAAATACTTTTAGAAGAAATGTCTTGCTTAATTTTTTTGAGGCCTACTAAATTTTCATTTGCAAGATAACTTACTGCTAAATTATTATAATAAGCTGTAAAGCAGAAGAGATCTTGCTGTTTTGATCTGAATCTGTAGTCATTTCATGGCCTAAGCAAGAGTTAAATTAGTGTTAGAACTTATACGTATAAGATTCAAATCCTGAAGTATCTCATTCTTTCAGAGTGAATATAATTAGAGAAGAATAAACAAGCTTGTGAACAAAGACATAAAACTTGTGAAGTTAAAGTTAGTAATCTCTTTGTTTTGTTTAAGGAATAGGATTCCAGTATAGTTATGTTAGTGAAGAGTAGTAACTTATGAGCTCTTTTGTGTTAACTTAATGGGAAATCTAATATTATTTTTAATCTGGAATTCAAACATGTGCAGAAATTTATACAAACTTCTGAAGACTCACCTAAAGAGGTTCCTGTTATTTAAAGGAATTATGAGAACAGTAGTATTTTTCTGTGATCAGTCTCTTATTGTTACCAATTTGAGATTAAATTTTTATTATCTAGGCTATGTGATTTTGTGGGACAGAAATTTACTATTGTTTTGAGCTTTGATTACTAGGATAATTGTCTGAGTTGTCATGAAGCCAATAGTAGAATGACATGTGCTTCAGGCTGAGAACAGATAAAGGTGGATGTCTGTGCCTGGAAAGGGTTTGAGGACGATCTTGGACACAGCCTAGGTAGGATCTTCCTGACTCTATTTCTCAATTGTGCTATTTCCTTTCTGAAAAGGAAAATTCCCCACCTAATTAATCTAAGCCCTGCTTTTAACATCCAGTGACTACATGATTGGCTATCAGATATGACTCATGCCTGGAATCAAATAGAGCTAAGGAAGTTCTTTCCTTCTGATATGATATATGACCTTGTCCCTCTGGAACATCTCTGAGTTGTTATAATATGATGCAAGTATGAATAGCTTACAATTTTAACTTAGATTCATGGCTCAATAATAATAGTATAGGGATATCATACTCCTAAGGAGGAAATGTTTAGACAAAGTAATAAGACTAATTAAGTAGGATAGCAAATTTTGAGAAAAGCAACAGGATTAGGCTGATTCCTCTAAGAATTATATACAGATGTATATGATTGACTTCCAAAATGTATCTATCATGGAAATCCAAGCTTTAAGCATGTTTAGGTAAGGAGATCTCAAATTTGGATTTTTACACAAAAATTGTATAGGATAGTGGTAAAAAATAAGTGAAATTATTTCTCCTTTATTAAGGTATCTGTCTTATAATTTTTAAAGGCAGGAGAGCTCATTTTCTGGTTGGACCTTCATATTTTAAACGATTCTTTTACCAGGTATAGGATGTAGGTAAGAACAGAAGCAGCAGATAATATCAAAAATGAGAACCAAATTTTAGTGACTGTACTAATTTATACTAAAACAGAATTATCTGGGAAATTCTAAATCTAAACCAGAGAAGCATAGTTCCCTTTTTAAACTGCCTATGAATTAAACCTATTGTACACGAGCAAGGAACTTAATGTTGGTTAACATTGGTAATAATAATTATATTGATTTGTATGGTTCATGTTTGAAGTTTTCTTTGTTATCTTGGTTACATATAAATCTCTCTTCTCAAAACTAGTCTATTGTGAGCTCTCTGACTAGTTTAATCTGTTCCTGACTTAATGTAATTATGTGATTTTTTGAATTATGAGAAAACTTTGTTGTATTGTTTGTACGTAGTCCTGTGTGGCTGGGAAACTGAACCACCTGTACGTACCTTTAACTAAGGACTTACGTTATACTATTTTCTCTCAATTATCAACTCACACATCTCCTAAGAGCCCGTATCAGGTCTATGGAATTATTCCCATCAGCTGCCAACTTCTGGATGTGGACTCCGGGCTCATCTAAAGATGCCCACTCCAAATGGACATCTCTTTCCATCCCCTGAGGAAGAGGAAGGTTTTTACCAACCTTTTCTTGGTCTACAGGTGAAGTGTTTGGCTTACCTTTGAACAAAAGGAGGAAATGATAATCATTTAAGATTGAGCCCCAATAAGGGCTTCAATTAATTAATCTTTTTCTCTCTGAGGGAACTAAAACACCCCTTCCTTTGTCAACAAATTCCAGGATCAGATAGAACTGATCAGCATTCTTCCTGTTTGTTACCACTAAGCCCAGGATGTCTGGGACCAGATACTTTCTTGAATAATGGGACTTTTCTTATCTTGAGTTTCAATTGACACTTTGACATTCTCCTGTTTTATTGTATTTACAACTTATTCAACTAAGAAAATTCCTTTCCCATGCTATATGTTAAACAAACATATGAAGGCTGTATTTTTTTTTTTGTAACACAAACATCCTGAGTCTGATCACTCTAAACTGTATAAAACCTCTCTCATTTTAACTTAATCTCGGAGTCAGAATCACATGCTGGCTTCCATGTATACATGACTAGCTAGCTAAAAGAGAATAAACTATATAATCATATATAATTATGTTTCACCTAACTTGTTTGCCTTCTTTAACCAAACTTTCAGGTCGACAAGTCATTAGTTTCCATTTGTCTAATTCTAGTTTTTAACAGATTGTTTTCTTCTGTTAGTTTTTGTACTTCCGTCTCCAATTGGCCAACTGTATTTTTAAGGGATTTCTTTTCTTCAGTGTTCTTTTTTTCTAGTTTGCCAATTGTGTATTTAGAGAGTTGTTTTCTTCAGTGTACTTTTTTCCCAATTGGCCAATTGTAATTTTTAAGGACCTCTCTCATTAGAATTCTAAAATCCTTCTTGAGCTCTTCTAAGAAGGCCTTGTAGGCTTCAGACCAGTTCATATTCCCTTTTGATGTTGCAGATGTGGGTTTGTTACAATGTTGTCCTCTTCAGAATTTCTGTCTGGATCTTCACTCTTCTCATAATATGAATCTATGTTACGTTTCCTCTTACTCATGGTGTTTCTTTATTTCCTGGCCTTTAAAGAGATTGAGTTCTCCTGCTGGGGAACAGAGGGCACTGACCCAAGCTTTTTGTGTTCGGAGCCTATGTCTTGGTCACTGGTTTTGTGTGCTGGGGCCTCTTACGTTGGCAACTGGAAGCTGTAGGGTTCTGGTAGCTTACCTCCTGTTTGGCTGGAATCAGCAACGCTGGAACTTTCAGGCAATTCTAGGTTACCTGCTTTTCCTTTCCTTTAGCTTTCTTCAGCTCCCTTCAGATGGGTGCTGCAGGGTGTTTGTCTGCCTGGGGCCCTTTGTAATGCACTGGGAGACTCCTTTGTGGTAGAGTGCCGAGGCACCTGGTGGTTTTCTGAGCTGGTTTCCACCAGTTCCTCCCACCCTCACTGAGGCACTCAGAGGTCCAGGTGTTGGTGTTTGCTTGCTCTACCACCTGGGCTTCAGGAGCTCTTCCTGGGGTTCTGACAGCTTCCCTGGTGTTGGGTTGGAATCAGCAAGGCTGGGGCTTTATGAAGACTTTAGATTGCTTTCTTCAGCTCCTTTCAGATGAATGCTTCAGGGTGCTTATCTGCCTGGGGCCATTTGTAGTGCTGCTTCCCTCATTTTTGCTGAGGCACTGGGAGACCTGTTTGCTGGGCTGCTGCACTGCTGTTCCCTTTCTTCTAGTTCAGCTGTTCCAGGGTTTTTTTTTCCTGGGATGATATTTTCTGGGTTTTCAGAGGTTGATAGGGGAGGGTGAGAGTGACTACCTTTTTACTCCGCCACCTTGGCTCCATTTCATGTTTCTTTTGAGTTACTTCAATTCTGCTTTGCTCATAGAACACCACACCTTCTCTGATGAGAGCACGCCATGCTTGGCAGTCCTGTGCCAGTGTGTCTCATGTCACACAATCTATTCCACAGTTCTTAAGAGATCTTGAGACTGTCATTGTATTGCTTTTTCTGACTACCATGTGAGTGTTTGTCCTGTGAGTGTTCTCCATGAAGTAGTCTTTATGGAAAACATACATTTGGCATTTGAACATACATAGAGAAGAAGTGGAAGGTAAGACTGGAAATATAAGTTAGGAACAAATCATGGATAATGTGTAATTCCAGTTAAAAAAGTTTAAAATTTAATTAGAACATAATGATTGTTTAATATGTTTAGTGAGGGAATGTCATAGTCAAAGCTATACTTGAGAAAGACTATCCTGACAGTACTATGAAATATGGAGTAGCAAGGAAGGAGAAAACAGGAGACAGGACAATCTTTTAGGAAGCTATTGCAATAACCTAAGTGAAAATTAAAGAGAGGCTGACCTGAAGTAGTAGCCATGGAAATGGAGAGACATCAGGAGAATAGGAATTGGTGGCTGGCTTAATGAGAGGGAATAGATAAGAGAAAGGTAGGAGTCAAGTTCAGTAAAATAGTCTATTCATTTTTGAGTTGTTAAAAATTAGCTTCTGAAAGAAACTTAGTTTTCTAATTAAATACAAGTCGATGTTTACTAAAACAGACTAACATTTAAAGATCCCATTTTTTTCTTCTAAACCTGAAACCCATATTTGTCAACTTTATAACTTAATTGGGTTGTGAAGCTGACAAATTGATTTTTCTTGGCCCTAATTTATTTAATTCAGTTTTCACAATTAGGTGAGCAATTAATCAATGGATGAGTCATTAAGATTCATTGCACTAAAATGGTTCCCTGACAATCATCCTAAATAAGAACTATGCAATTTATCAGAATGCCGATGCCCCACAAGGCCTCAGGTAGAAGACTATCATTGTGCTTCTTGACATTTTAACTTCACAAAAAAGTGTATGATAATACTTTTCTTGATCATTTGTGCTTTAGATCTTCCTGCTATTTGATCTAGAAATTATGCGATTATCACCCATGAATTACCACAGCAGAACTTAAAGAATAAAGATGATGTGTTCCAAAACAAAAATAATTTTATGGTTCATTTAATACTTTATTTTTTTCTTAAAGTAGTATGTTTGTGGTGGGTAGGGGAGGAGGCATAGAATCCTTCTGGCTAGTTAAGATTCAACTTCTTGGCATTTGGATGATATTCTATTCTTATATTAATGGAACATAAGAAGTCTTATTTTGATAGAAAAAAAAATTGGTAGTCCCTACTCCTAGCTTTGTATATTAAATATTTCAGAGAATTTATTGGATGACATCTGGGATGCTTTCTCTTAATTGAGCTGAGTTACTTTGCTCCCTATGGTATGTGTTCTCCTATGAATAATTTTTTTTTCCTGATTTTTTTGCTTTGAAACTGATTTGATAAAATAGATTTCTCTGCTACTTGTTATGTATGTTCATTGTGGAAATGGTTTTGATGGAAAGGAAGTCAAATCTTAGATATAAAGCTTGGTGGTCGTGGGGATGATGCTTTCCCCATTTAAAAATACCAATCAGAAGTTTAGTTTGAACCTGAAAATCACATCCACTAGACTAACAACATTTAAGGCAACAGGTAGATATACTTCCAGTTTAGTACACCCTCCCTCTAATGAGCTTCTGTTGCCAAACCTAGTGCCTCCCCTCTGAAGGAATAAAAATTTCCCTTGGAGAAGGGTTGGTGGAGAAGAAGCTAAATATGTCTCTGCTGCATCCCTGTGAGCCATATATAATACCCCAGGTGATCTGGGGGGGACAGCATTATTACATTTATAACAAAATTATACATTATAAGCATAAGAGATCATAGTCTTCATATTTTTAACCTCCTATATATCAGTTCATGATTCTTCAAAATAATAGCAAAAAAGTTGTCTCAGTCCTGAACATAAAAGTAAAAGTATTTTTTCTAAAGTAATTTTAATAAACCAGATGAACATAGTTAAGTATATAAAGACAGTAATAGAGAATAGCTATAACTGCATTAGAGTATATAGGCTCAGTTTCACAGATGATTGGAGCCTGAAAGGACCTTAAAAATCATCTAATTTTATAAAACAGGAAAATGAGGCACAGAGAAATTATGACTTGTCCTAGGCCACAGAACTGGTTAGTTGCATAATGTGGCCTCTTATCCTGGGCTCACAGTCCTTTCTATATAAGCGGTGTGCTTGAAAACTTTAACAATTAGTTCTATGGACTACGTGTGCGTGCATATTTGCATGCATAGACTTACATGCATATACACATATACACATATATTCATGTGTGTGTTTTCTGACTTCATAAATGCTTCATCACCATAATATGCTTTGTTGTTATTCAGTTGTTTCAGTCATGCCTGACCCTTTGTGACCCCATTTGGGGTTTTCTTGGCAAAGATGCTGGAGTGCTTCACCATTTCTTTCTCTAGCTCATTTTACAGATGAAGAACTGAAGCAAACAGGCTGAAGTGACTTACCTAGGGTCCCACAACTAGTAAGTGTCTGAGGCCATATTTGAACTCAGGAAGATGAGTCTTCATTATTCCAGGCCTAGCATTCTATCCACTGTACCACCTACCTGCTCCATAACATACTACATGCACCTGTACATATACACACATCACACACTTTTAAGTTGAATCTGTATTATCAACTTTTCTCCATCTCTTTATTAACTCCATACTTTTATTAACTATTATATTATCAACAAAACAACAATCCCTGATTCATAGCCTTTATTGTTTTGGGGGATGTAAATGCTTACAATGAAAATTTAACAATCACCTCTGAGCCAGCTGAAATTGACTCCAGTACTCTCCTGGCTGCCTCTGAAGAATGTATCAAGAAAAAAAATAATGAACAGTCCTAGGTAAAGACAAGTAAGACATAGAGAGACACCTCCAAAGTTGTTATCATGGCTATGGTGGTTGTTGTTTAAAGTAAATTTATTGAAATAATTATACGTAATAAAAAAACTACTGTGAAATGAAGCTCACTCATTTTTTGCATATAGGTTTTAATTATTATAAAAATAGAGTGGGTCAGCCTGCCCTTTCCTCAAATGCTACTTGTAAAGGAAAGGAGTCAGGGAAGGGTTATTTTTAAGTAAGCATATGATGCTTTGTACAACAGTCACTGCATCAAAAAATTTAGGAAGATAATCGCATTCAGTGTTCTAAATTTACCATTGAAAAAGCTGAAGCCCTAAGGATTTTAGGTGAAACTCGAAGTCACACAGCTAACTGAGTGCCAGATCTGTGACTAAAATGCATACCTTCTAAATCCCAAACAATTTTCTTTTCACCATACATAATTATTTCCTTATTCTTGGTTATTGGAAAAGAATAATTTTCTTGCACAGTTACCTCTCAGAGGGGCAACAGGAAACAAATGTTTCATTCCCCTCCTGGTTGTGTTTCTGAATCTCTGGTCTACAAACTTCAACATTGCCCCCATTTGTGGAACTTCATTTGTTCCTCTTCTAGTTTTTCAGCTTTCATTTATGTGTTATCTTCCCCCATTAGAATACAAGCTCTTTGAGGACAGGAATTGTCTTTTGGCTTATATTTGTATCCTTAGCACTTAGCACAATGCCTGAGAACAACAGGCACTTAAATGTTTATTGACTCTGGTTGCCTGTCGCCTCAGTATTTATTATGTCTAATTCCAAATACATTTGGCATTTTAAACCCTTCAGAACCTGTACCCAACCTACCTCTAGCTGAATTATAAATTACTTCCATTCTCCAGTGGTGTGGTCCAGCCAAACTGATGTTACTGTTCTTTACATATGACATATCTTTCCATAAGTAGTCTCCATGGAATGGGGGGAATGAACTTCTTCCTCACCTCTGCCTTACAGAATTTCTCATTTTCTTCAAGACTCAATTCATGTGCCAACTTCTATAGAAAGCTTTCTTGATCTCCTAGCTACTAATGTCTTGCCACCATTCCCCCATTACCCTGAATTAATTTGTATGTATTTTGTTTACATATCATATTTTTATACAAATGCATATGTACGTGACATCTCCTGATAGAATTTAAAATCACTGAGTGCAGGGAATATTTTACTTCTACCTTTTCATTGTCAGGACTTAGCTTATTGACTGACATGGAACAGATATATAATAAATGCTTGTTGATCAATTGATTATATAATTTCAATAGAATTAACGAGGACTGCTTGGAAGGAGCAACATTTCTCGCTTTGAAATCTCCTAAGAAGAGTTTTCCAGAAACAATAGCCATCATGTGGCTATGCCAAGCACAATATAGGCAAATTACAGAATCACAACATGAGAGAATTGCTTATTGCAATGCCAAAAACAATAAGGGAAAATTGGACAACCACCACGTGGGAGAATTGTAGAGGCAGTATTGTGACATTATATAAATACTTGTAAAATATCAGTTGGAAAATTCATGTTGCCAAATGCCTATTTATTTATTAAAAATGAAGAAATAGGGGCAGCTAGGTGGTGCAATGGATAGAGTTATCAGCCCTGAAGGCAGGAGGACCTGAGTTGAAATCTGGCCTCAGACCAAACACTTAACACTTACTAGCTGTGTGACCCTGGGCAAGCCACTTAACCCCAATTGCCTAAAAATTAAAAAATAAATAAATAGATTGAAAAAGAAATGAAGAAATAATAGTTGACTAAATGAAAGTCACTAGTAAAAAATTAGGCCTTTCAATAAAATCATTATAACAATATAAGGTCTGAGGAAATAATTTTTGTCTATATGAAAGTCATTAATAAAAAGTTAGATCTATTCATGAAATTACTATAATAATGTCATATCTTGATATATATTATTCAACCATTCCTTGTATAATGGCTAAGGGGCATTATTATTGTCAAGACACATCTCACATAATCTCCAAAATATTGCCTTATTTACAATTTATTATGCTTACCATTTAAGTTGAGAGTGTAATCCAAGTCCTAGCTGAGGGAAGGTCACTATCTCCTGTGAGGCTCTCAAAGTTATCCCATGTCTTCATATTCCAAACAAACATAAGAACAGGGTAACCACAGGAGTTTGTGAGTAATAAGATTAGATCTATGAAACTATGTATTAGCCAAATTCCAGAAAAAATAAAAGACATTAGAAGCAAGTACCAAAAACACCACGCTGAAATCAAGCAAGTGGCTGGTGTTCTAATATTTTTCTCATTTCTGTTTTCTCTCAAAGCTTTACTTACAACACACATGCACATACAGTTCTCCCTTTGTCCATTTTAAGGTCATCTTTCATGGTCTCTTTTGGAGATTTGGGTTTAATAAACGTATTGTAGATGTCACTGCTGCTGATCATTTCAGTCCACTACTGCTCTATGTGCTTGAAGTCCCTTCCCTTCTCTCTCCGTACCTTCTCTTTTTCTTTCCAGAGTTTCTTAAAAATACTGCTTTACTGGGAGGAAACCTAATCTCCAATCTTTATCTCTCAACATGGGGATAAATAAAATTTCCCATGTCTTAGAAAAGCCTATTATATTTTATATACATATATATGTATAGTTAGATACAAATGCAATATAATATATATGTGTCTATGTATGTTTCTACTAGTTTATCTCTTGTAGAACATAATTACTATGTTGTGATGAAAGAACTAAGTGACAATAGTGCACCAGAAATGGCCCAGGATTGAAGTGATAACAAATTTTGTTGCCATGTTGAAAATGGGAGCATGGGAATTGTGCGTAATAGTGGTTAGAATAAAAATCTTAGTATAGTAAGTAACATTGAAGCTCAATCTTTCATTCCTCTTTGCCCTACAATTTTCATGGCCAATTTTATTTTTGAAGGAAACAGAGGTAAACCAAACTATTACAAAATTAGTATAGTAAGAGGAACTATAAGCAGGAGGGCTTTGTATGTAACAAAATAAGTTTTCTTTAGAGTTACATAGACTATAGGAGGTGGTGTGTGTATATATTTTAAGAGGGCATAGTAGCATCTCCTTTGATTCACAGGGCCATTTCACGTGTGATAGCTCAAACCATGCTGTTGGATTCAGAGAGATGAATGGTCAACACAGGTCACACTAGCGCAGGTTTAATAGTAAACACCTTGGTTACTGAAATAATGTCTCTCAGCAGGAGTTTTGGCCTGTAAATTGCTTAAGGCAATTAGTGTTAAGAGGAAAAATTGAATGCAGCTCATTTCCACTTAGCCTTTTCAGGCATCTGTTGGAGAGGATAATGGCAGCACCACAAATTTGACATATGAAAAGTACATAGGGATTTGAAAGGTTAAGGCACTTTTCTACCCCAGCTACTATTCAGTGTTTTCAAAGCTATAGAGCAAACATAAAGAAGAAAAAGGGGGAAAATCCCTCTAGCAGTAGTCATACTTCTCTTTGCTGGTAAAAAGAGGGGAGTAGGTAATCAGTATATAAAGGTATTTTCTTAAATAAGGACACGTTCTTAGATTACAAAGAATTCTGGTAAGGGGACATAATTCCAAATTGCAATGTGAAGATGAAAATATATAAAGCTTTTGAAATCCAGATTTTTCAAAGTTGAATTGTTACATTTTTCCAAATTATTACAAAATTGCTGTGGATGCTACAAATAACTATTGGCAATAGATAAATGTGATAGGTGGGGAGAGGGCCGAGGGAAGTGAAACTCCTGTCAAAATCCCATCCTGAAGAATATTTAGGTGATACTCACAGTTGCCTGACTTGTGAAACTAGAAATGGGAAAACTGACTCTGCCCTCAAATACATTACTTACAATTTCATCTAGTGTTACCCTAACTGAAATATCTACATGATCTACCTAACTGTGTGGAACACACAAAAAAGGTATATAAAAGAAACAAGTACATAGATTTAGAGATTGAAGGGGCCTCAGAGAAAATATAGTCTAATGGCTTCATTCTTCAGGTGATGAAATTGAGGCCAAAAGAATGTTAAGTTAAATGCTGTAAGTCAAACAGGGAGAAATATTAGAGGCAGTACTGAATGAAAGTCCTCTTATTAAAGAAACTTTATGTTTTCTATTGTGCCGTGCAATCATATATGCATCACAGAAAAAAAGGTGGTTTAGTCATGTAACAAAAATGATGAACATATGTGTGTGTGTGTGTGTGTGTGTGTGTGTATGCACATATATTTCAGTTGTCTGACTTCATGACGCTATTTGGGTTTTTTTTATGATAATTTATTCATTTTAAGTTTTCAACATTAAATTCCATAAGATTTTGAGTTTTACATTTTCTCCCCTACCCATTCCTCTCCTCCCATCCAAGATGGTGGCATGCAATCTCTTATACATTCATATTAGGCATATTTTCCCATTGATAATGTAAATAATAATTATGACTAATGGGAGGAACCATGAGAATGAAGAAAAACAAAAGAGAGCAAATAGTATGCTTCCTCTGTATTCAGATTCCATAGTTCTTTCTCTGGATGTGGGTAGAATTTTCCATTGTGAGTCTTTTGGAGTTGTCTTAGATTCTTGCATTGGTGTAAAGAGCCAAGTCTACCAAAGTCAGTCATCGTACAATGTGGCTGTTACTATGTGCATTGTTTTCCTGGTTCTGCTCATTTTACTCTGCATCAGTGCATGTAAGTCTTTCCAAGTTTTTTGAAGTCTGCCTACTCATCATTTCTTATAGCACAATAGCATTCCATTACATTCATATACCACAACTTGTTCTGCCATTCCCTAATTAATGGGCATCCTCCCCTATTTGGGGTTTTTCTTGACAAAAATACTGTAATGGTTTGCCATTTCCTTCTCCAGCTTATTTTACAGATCAGGAACTGAGGCAAAAAAAGATAAAGTGACTTGAACAAGGTCATACAGCTAGTAAATGTTTGAGACTAGATATGAACTTGGGAAGATAGGTCTTCATGATCTCAGGCCCAACAGTCTATCTATTGTGCCACATAGCTGATACATGTATGTATGTGTATGCATGTATATGCATACATATTTATATAGGTATATGGATGCACATATGCATATATATGCATGCATGCATATATACACACATAAATGCAGACACGTAGATAGATAGATTAGATAAAAACACTGATGCTATACTATTACTATGGCAGCTAAGTAGCACAGTGGATAGAGTGCTGGGCCTGGAGTCAGGAAGACTCATTTCTTGAGTTCAAGTCTGGCCTCAGACACTTACTAGCTGTGTGATCTTGGGCAAGTCACTGAATGCCATTTGCCTCAGTTTCTTCCTCTGTAAAATGAGCAGGAGAAGGAAATGGCAAACCACTTTAGTATGTTTGCCAAGAATAACCCAAATGGGGTTGTGAAGAGTCAGACATGACTGAAAAAAGACTGAATAACAACAACAAATATTATTATCCCAAGACAATAAAAGAATGAGACATGAGGTCTTTAAAACATATACTAGATGATCCCTGGATGATGTAAAGAAAGAAATGGATTAGGACTGGCCAGTGACACAGTAGGAGGAAGCAGTAAAGGTTAACTCTCTCCCACTACTACTTTAACAAAGAATTAGGAAGGCAACAAATCTAATGGTGTTTGGGAAATCCAAGAAAAAAAAATTAAACTCTTTTTTTCCCCCTAGTCCAGAAAACAAGAACAAGATTCAGACACCGTCTGTGTCACTGTGATGAAAGAGCTAGGTTTGGATTTGGTATGGACTAAGGAGTAGAACTTTGTTTGTGTTCAGGGCTGATCTATCTCTGTGTAAAAACAAGAAGCAGAGACTGGGCATGACATTGAAGATAATCAGGAAACAGGAACAAGATGCAGACAATAACTTTGTGCTGTTGACACAAAGTGAGAGTTAGCACCAGTTTGACTCCTAATCAATTCTTAACTCTATAGCTGAGTGATCAAGGCAAGAATCTCAAACCAAGATTGGTACGTAGGGCTGGGGAGGGGATATGTGACTACAGTTGTATTGCTCTAAAACTGTGGAGCTGTCCAGCTACTTGAAAGAGGGTGGTGCAGATTACTAGGTCTTTAAACAGAGACAAGCCTACATTTGTGTCACCCAGATCCAAAATGCACTCAAGAGCTTTCAAGGTTCAGGAAAGATAGCAGTAATCAGATTTCACTCTAGATCAAACCACTTGGGACACATACAAATTTGGAGATCAGCCTCTTCTTCACAGTTATCCCTGAGATTCTTGAAGAATTTAGTACTCAATGACCAAAGAAAGCACCAGCAGAACCATAGGCATCCCCTCCAGAAGGTGGTAGAGCTAATGTAGACCTAATATACAGTGCAAATTTCTGGAAGTAAGGCCAGAATAATGAGGAAATTAAAAACAATAACATCAAAAACAACAATAAATAGCTAGCATGGTGATAGGGATTCTCAAGATGCAAACTAAGAAAATATAACACTAATATGTCTACAAATACACTCAAACACAAGCAAACACAAACCCCACAAACACAGAGACAAAGAAAAATATACATATGTGAGCACAATGTTGACTAGAAAAACTGAGAGAAATGAAGGCTTTTTTAAGAGTTTGAAATTATGTTATACATGAAAGAGAGCACTAGAGCAAAGAAATGGAAAATTAATGAGAATTTTGGAGGAAAGGCTTGGATGGAGAATTAAGAGCTTCATATCAGAGGTAACAAACCTCATCCAAGTAACAGAAAATTACATTGAAGAAAATATGTTAGCTCTAAGGGGGGAAAAGGACTTAGTAGATGGAGAGACAATAAAAGGAACAATGGGCTACCTATAAATGACTCCCTCCCTCAAAAAAAAAACAAGACTGTACCTCATATTTTAAGAAATAATGAAACTCCATATTTCAGAATGAGAGAAAAGTAAAAGGAGAAATAATCCACAAATTGCCTTATGAGATAACTCTTCAAATTAAAGCTAATGCAGCCAAATTCTGAAGCTTCAAGGTGAAAGGAAATATATATATGTAGCTAAAATAAAAAAAAAAAAGTTCAAGTACCAAAGAGCAAAAGTTAGTATCACACACATTTTAACACCTACTACACTAAAAAAATGGGGAGCTTCAATAACTTACCTAGAAAATTGAGCATAATCGAAAAGGTGAAAAAATGAAAGAGCAATAGGAAGGATTGAGATAAAGATTCAACATAAGAATGAAATGTCTACATTCTAATAAGGAGATAAGATACAAAGGTCCTCTCAGAACCTTGCTATAATCAGGGGGAGATGAATAAGCCAGGGAGCATGGAAATGCTTTTATGTTCTGAAGACCTCAAAAGAAAAAAAAGAGGAGGAAAAGAATACATTAGGGAAAAGAAGCAAGAATTGTGCAGGAACTTATTATCTCACTCTATCAAGTATTAGACTATTAAAACAAGAAGGAAAGCATATGCTGTTTTTGTTCAGTTCTATCAGATGCTTTGTGATCCCATTTGGGTTTTTTTGGAAAAGGTACTGGAGTCGTTTGCCATTTCCTTCTCCAGTTCATTTTATAGGTGAGAAAACTGAGGCAAACAGGGTTAAATGACTTGCCCAGGGTCACACAGCTAGTAAGTATCAGAGGCTAGATTTGAACACAAAGCCCTTCTGACTCTATGATCTGCATTCTATCCACTGTGCTACCTAGCTGCCTGAAACAAAATGAGGAGTCTGCATTTCTTGAATTTCACTTTCATCAGTAGCAGGTGAAGGGAGGCAGAATACCCAAAAATATTGAGAACTGGGTAGAAAATTGCAATCAATTGAAATTGGATAAGAGGTAGTGCTGGGCCTATTGGTACTTATCTGAACTCAGGGACCATCAGTTCTGTGATTTAGTTGCTGTAAATTTCATCTAGTGCACAAAGCATTGTTGTTATGCCAAGTTCAGGGCACAGCTTGATTCCTGGGCCTTAGCTCTGCAAAATAGAGTGTGGCCTCCAAAAGGAGAGAGGTGTTCTTGGATCCCAACACTACATATCCACATACAAACACAGTACTTAGCACAGTGCCTGGCACATAGTAGATGCTTAATAAATGTTTATTGACTGTCTCATACACTCACATATACACAGATTGTTTTGAGCAAAAAAAAAATTTGTTTAGAAAAACATTAACATCTGCTTATTTTAAAATTATTTAAATTGTCTTAGAGTTTTTGCATGCATAAGTAACTAAATTTTTTATCATCTACTTATGGATAAATTAAACTAAACCAAGAGTCTGAGGAAACTTGAATAATTGGGGAAATAAATTGTTTTCTAGAGAACTTAGAATACTGCTTCCTGTTGGACTAAGCAGTCTAAAAGGCTATGTGACTGTCCAAGAGCTGTGCCAAGTGTCTTAATCTTATTATTCCCATTCATGCATCTTTCATTCCACATAAATTGAACTATTTGTTATCCCCTGATCTCATCTTGCTCTTTATTGTCTCTATCAATTCATCCCCCAACTTTAAAACTATGTCCTAGTGTCTATCATAGTTCCTCCTGCTCAGTAAGTGCTTACCAAATGTTTGTAGAATAAATTAACTTGAATTTAATTGGAAGACATTCCGTCCATCTCTCCACCCATTGGAATCTTCTCTTTGTTCGATGGAGCAAATTATATGCCAACACTCTGGTTCTCATTTTTTTTTTAACCTATAAAAGAAGTAAGCTACTCTAAAACTTTACAATTGTAATAATCTCCAATTGGATGTCTGGTAGTCATCTCAGACCCAACACTAATTAATTTCTTTACATGACCACACACACACATACACACTCACACACATTCCTTCAAAGCGATCATGGATCTGTGGTTAGAGGGACCCTCAGCGTCCACCTAGTCTAGCTCCTTCATTTTATAGGTGAGGATACTGAGGTAGAAGGAGATTAAATGACTTGCCTAAGATTACAGAAATAGTAAGCAAAAGAAAGCATATGAACCTAGGTGCTATGATATAATAATCAGTTGAAAAAACAGAGCCTATCAAAAAAAAAGGTTTTGGAGGGCAGGTGCAGTGGATAGAACACTGGCCTTGGAGTCAGGAGGACCTGAATTCAAATTTGGACTCATACACTTACTAGCTGTTTAACCTTGGGCAAGTCACTTAACCCCCATTGCCTTTCCCCCCACCCCAAAAAAAATTAAAGCTTTAGTCTTATTCATTAGAAGGGAAAAAAGAAAGGGGTTTAATAATTGTCTTCAGGTGTATTTAGAATTTTTTATAGGGAAAAGGAATTGCAATTATTCTACTTTACCCTCTATCAGTAAGTGGAAGTTGATAAAGAAACAGACATATATAATGTAAACATAAGCTTCCTCACAATTAGAGCTGCTCAAAGGTAGAATAGATCATCTTGGACCATAATGACTTTTTCTATCACTAGAGAAAACAATAAATTGAATGACTTCTGGGGGTGGTTTAGAGGGCATTCAAGTACATGCACCAGTTTTACTAAGTGATTTCTAAACTACCTGTCAATACTGAAATTTTAGATTTTTTATATTTCTTAAAGACCTTGGTTGGGCCCCTACTTTTCATACTATATTTATTTTATAGTTACAAATAAACATTCCATTAGAATGTTAACTCATTGAGGACAGAGACTAAGCTTTTCATCTTTGTGTCTTTAGTGTCAAACTCAGAATAAAAGCTGCATAAAAAACTTTTGGAATTGAATTTCTGATTTTTTGAATAAGTAATTATAAAAGAGAATGATTTTAAATGTGTGTTTGCTTATGAGAGTATATGTATAAATGTAAAAATATACACATATAGATATGCATATCTGTTCACACATACACATTAATGTGTATACTTTCACAATGCTCAAATGTGTACAGATCCCATATGTGCATATATATATGTATATGTATATATACATATATACATATATATACACATATATATGTATATATACACATGTACTCTATGCATTATAATCATAAATGCATACATATGCATTTACATACATTTATTTAACCATGATTAGATATATATGTATTGTATAAATCTAATTTAATGATCTTAAGACCATTAAAACTGTATAAATTTTAAGATAAGATGCCAATCTCCCATATTTTGCAGATTTAAAAAAAGAGTGCCAGAGAGATGAGATGATTTGTCCAAAGTTAATTAGAGTTGTCTTGAACCCAGGTCTCTTGACTCCAAGTATAGTACTCTTTCTTCTATACAACTTTGCATCCTGTTTTATTGGCAATTGGGAAAAAAAAAAGGTGTGTGGGAGAGACTGCAGTTTGGATAAAATTTCAGGTGTAAAGAAGAAGATTGGTAAATCATTAGCATGAAGATGATTGATGATTGCTTAAACCATAAGGTGGCAAACTATGGAGTGGGGCCAAATCCCTTCCTTTCTCTGCTTTTTTGTTTGTTTGTTTGTTTGTTTGTTTTTGCATAGCCAGGTGAGCTAAGAATGCTTTCCCCCCCCACCTGTTTAAATACAATAAAACTTTATTTAAAAAATGGAAAGAACACTTATTCTCAAGTACTGAATAAAAATAGGCTGCCAGCTGCAGCTTGACAGCTCCTGGCTTAATCTATAAAAGTGAATCACCTTTTTGAGGGAAGGAGTATAGAGGAAGAAGAGCAGAGGTCAGAGGAACTAGTTTTAGGAGTGAGAAAGAAAAAGGAGGGGTAAGAGAAATGCCAGATGCCAGGATAATTTAAGGTCATGGAAATACATAAAAAGGAGAGTTTCAAGAAGAAAAAATTGCCAACATTTGTCAAGTAATGTTGTAATATAAGAGGTTACATAATGAGGTAACATAATGTTACTTTGGTAATAATGTAAGAGACTAACTCTTAAGACAACTTTGGTTAGAAAGATATTATGCAGGGATCTTAAAGAAAAAAAGTTTCTGTAGATGAGGACAGAGAGCAAAAGTGAAATAACAGAGTCAAGAAAGAAGTGAATAATGAGCCAATGAAGAGCTGTTATTTCTTAATTAGTATGTTACTGATAAACAGGACAGAAAGATCTGCTTTGCATGACAATTCTCACTACATGTGAAAACGAGTCATCATTCTCTGTAAACCACAACGTCAATGTCAAACTAGCTCATACCTGGCAATATAATAATGATTTGATGTTGTTGTTGTTGTTGTTAGCATTGTTATCCTTCCCTTTCAAAGATGACCCAAATGACATCACTCTGCTAGGGTCAAGTTTTAGTGTGCCCAGCTATGGCTGATCAGACCAATACAAGCTTGGAATGTTCTACTTCAGGCTGGGCACAAATAGCCCATGTGAACCTTTGGGATGGATACTCTAAGTTTGCCTATCTTACATTTCTCTTGAGCTGTTTTAATTCTGCTTTGCTTATAGGGCACAGCACCTTTTCTGATGTGGGCATGTCATGCTGAGCCATCCTGTGCCAGTGTCTCTCATGTCACACAATCAATTCCAAAGGTCTTAAGAGAGACCTTGAGACTGTCCTTGTATTGCGTCTTCTGATGACCATGTGAACTCTTGCCCCATGTGAGTTATCCATTAAATAGTCTTTTTGGCAAGTATATGTTTTGCATTTAAACATTGTGATCAGCACTTCAGAGTTGTGCTTTCTGATGCAGAGTTTAAATGCTTGGCAGTTTAGTTTGAGAAAGGACCTCAGTGTCTGGTATCTTATCCTGCCAGGTGATCTTCAGAATCTTCCTAAGACAATTCAAATGGAAGTGATTCAGTTTTCAAGCATGGGACTTGTATGCTCTCCAGTTTCACAGGCTTAAAACAATGAGGTCAGCACAATGACTCTGTAGACCTTCAGTTAAGGTAGTTAGTCTAATACTTCTCTTCTATACTTTCCTTTGGAGCCTACCAAACATTGGGCTAGCTCTGGCAATGCACGCATCAACCTCATTATCACTGTGTACGTCCCTGGAAAGCACACTACTAGGGTAAATGTACTTATCCACAGCCTTAAAACTTCTCCACTTGTTGTAACCCGATGGTTCCATATATGGATGGTGTGGTGATGGCTGATGGAGCGCCTGTGTTTTCTTGGTGTTTTTGGTCAAGATTAGCACAAGCAGCAGAGAACTGCTCCATATTTGAAACATAATTCTAATGCCCAAAGTCAATAAGAATGTGACTCATAGAGAATGTCCATAATACACATATCCTGGTGGCTTTTGTATTTCCTTTTACAACTACCTTTGTTAAATCTAGCCACTTGAGATACTTCTAATGGAAACTTAAAATGTTTCCAGAGTATCTTACTAGCAATGAGAGGAAACGACTACGTGTAAGAGAAGTGCATGCTTTTTTACTTTCTAGTAATGTTTTTGCTCAATCACTGTCAATATTCTCATAAAATGATCATAGAACTAAAAGATGACAAGAAATCTCATTGAATTAGGAGTTAAAAATCCAACTCCAAAATACTTATACTTTAATCTTATGTCCAAATTATAAGCCCAGTTTTTCCTTGGAGTTCAGCATAAAGGTCTCTTTCATCTCCTCCCAGATAGAAATATTCACAGCAACATATGGAAAAGGAAAATGGTCAGGATTTCCAGTGCCAAGACTACAGGTTGAGGAAGGAACTCGACAAAGCCCTTTCAAATTCCCCTCCTAACAACTAAAAAAAAACTGCCTCAGAATTGATCTAGCAGCAGGGAAGCAGCTAACCAGCCAAGTAGGAATGGTCTATCTCACTGGGGTGGGAGGGGAGCAAGGTTCAAGAGCAGCAGCAGTAGCAGCCAACCTCACACTAGGGGGCCTAAAACCAGGCTCCAAGCCTGCAGCAATTCATTAGTGAAGCCCAGCCCTCCTGCAAACTAGCAGCCGCTTTAGGCAAGTGATCAGTCTGTGTAGCACAGCAAGGCCACAATCCAGTGACCCCCCCCAAACACAAGACACCAGAGAGGGCTTGACACCATTGCTGCCCAGTAATAAAGCCACTCTCTAGCCAACAGGGAGACCTTGCCCTGGGGCCTAGCAGCAGAAAGACCCTATTTCCATGCCAACCCACCATCAGAGCCCCACCTTTGCAGCACATCAGCAATAAAATCCCTCCTCCTTGACTAGCTAATAGAAAGACTCTGTTACCATAGCAACACAGCAACAAAGCCCCAATCCTTGAACAAGCCAGCCCATAAATCCCACACCAAGAGGAGGCTAACAGAGAGTCCCAACTGCCCAGTAGAAGTCAGAGGGAAAACCTGCCTTCTAGAGAAAGCAAGAAGCTAAGCCCTAAATCCCAGTGAAAACCAACAGTAAGAACTAAAGGCCTAGGACAAAAAGCTTGGGACAGTGTAGTTCCAGAGCCAAACTCTCACATAAAAACACCAAGTCACAAAAACAAGGCAGAAACATTGAGCAAAAACCAAAACAAACAAACAAATGAAAGAGCTTGACTATAGAACATTACTATGGTGATAGGGAAGATAAGATACAAACTTAGAAAAGGACAATAGTGTCAAAATGACTACATATGAAACTTCAAAAAATGTAATTTGGTCTCAGACCCCATAAGAATTCCTGGAAGAGCTTTAAAAGTAATTTTAAAAAGCAAATTAGAGAAGAAGAAAAATTGTGAAAAGAAATGAGAGTAATGCAAGAGAATCATGAGAAAAAAAATAGTCAATACCATGGGAAAAAATATACACCAATTTACTAATGAAAATAAGTCCCTAAAAATAGAATTGGCTAAACGGAAAAGAAAGTACAAGAGCTCGCTGAAGAAAATAATTCCTTAAAAATTAGAACTGAACAAGTGGAAAGTAATGATTCTATGAGATATCAAGAAACAATACAATAAAGTCTAAAAAGCAAAACAAAAAATAGAAGAAGAGGAAAATGTGAAAGTTCTCATTGGAAAAACAGGTCAACTAGAAAATAGATCCAGGAGGATAATATAAGAAATACTGGACTACCTGAAAGTCATGATTAAAACAAAACAAAACAAAACAGACAGACAAAATAAACTGGACATCTTTCAAGAAATCATCAAAGAAAATTGTCTTGATATTTTAGAACCAGAGGGCAAAATAGAAATTGAAAAAATCCACCGTTCACCACATCAAAGAGATACCAAAATGAAAACCAGAAACATCATAGCCAACTTTCAGGATTCACAGATCAAGGAGATAATATTTCAAATAGCCACAAAGAAACAATTCAAATATTGTGAGCTACAGTCAGGATTACATAGCATTTGGCAGATTTTACAATAAAAACCCACAGGCTTGGAATATGATATACCAGAAGGCAAAGGAGTTAGGATTATAGCCAAGAATAAACTTCCCAGCAAAACTGAATATAATCTTTCCGGGTAAAAAAAAAAGACATTTAATGAAATGGAGGACTTCTAATCATTTCTAATTTAAAGAACAGAGCTGAATAAAATTTGACATCCAAACAAAAGACTCCAGGGAAACCTAAAAAAGTAAAAAAAGAAATAAGAAAGAGAAAATATAAGAAATTCAGTAAGGTTAAACTGTTGATATTTCTATATGACAAGATATTTGTAATTATTTTTTTCCATTTTTTTTAACTTTTTAAAAAGAGTTTTGAGTCCTAAATTCTATACCTATTTTCTCCTCTCCTTTTACTTGCCCTCCTACCTTGAGACAGTAAGCAATTAGATATGGGTTACACGTGTAATTATATAAACATTTCTGTATTAGTAATTTTGTATAAGAAGACTCAGATAAAAGAAAAAAAATTAAAGAAAGTAAAAAAAAAATAGCATGCTTTAGTCTGTATTCACTCAATGTCAGTTCTTTCTCTGGAGACAGATAACATGTTTCATCATGTGTCCTTTGGGATGGTCAGATCATTGTATTACTGAGAATAGCTAGATCATTTGCAGATCTTCACTGAACAATATTGTTGTTACTGTGTACAGCGTTATCCTGGTTCTTTTCAGTTCACTATATTTCAGTTCATGTTAAGTTTGTCCAAGACTTTTTTTCTGAAATCATCCTGCTTGTCTTTTCTTATAACACAATACTATCCAATTGCAAGTACATACTACAGCTTGTTCAACCATTACCCAATTGATGGGTATCCCTTTGATTTCCAATTCTTAGCCACACTAAAGAGACCAGCTATAAAATTTGTGCACAAATAGGTACTTTTCTGCTTTTTTAAAAAATTCTTTCGGATATAGACCTCCTAGCAGTATTGCTGGATCAAAGCATATACAGAGTTTTGTAGCCATTTGGGTATAGTTCCAAATTGCTCTCTAGAACAGTTGGATCAGCTTCTACCTCTAACAATTAGTGTCCCAGTTTTCCCACATTCCTTCCAATATTTGTTGTATATCTTTTTGTTGTATTAGCCAATCTGATAGGTATGTGGTGGTACCTCAGATTTGTTTTAATTTGCATTTCTCTGACTAATAGTGATTTAGATTTAGATTTTTTTCATATGACTAAAGATAGCTTTGATTTCTTTGAAAACTGCCTGTTCATATCCTTTGACCATTTATCAATTGGAAAATAACTTGTATTTTTATAAATTTGATCCAATTCTCTATATATTTGAGAAATGAGCCCTTTATCAGAGATACATGCTGCAAAATAGCATATAAACTATTTGGAAAATAAGCAAAGAAGAAGTCCTACCAATATCCTTTGAAAACACAAATACAGTGCTGATACCCAAAGCAGAGAAAGAAAATTATACACCAAATTTCCTAATGAATATTAATGCAAACAGTTTAAATAAAATACTAGCAAAGAGGTTACAACAATATATCAAAAGGATCATACACTATGACCAGGTAGAATTTGTGCCAGGAATGCGGAGCTGGTTCAATATTAGGAAAATTATCAGCATAATTGACCATATCAATAACAAAACCAACAGAAATCATATGATTATCTCAACATATACAGGAGAACCCTGTGTCAAAACACAATGCCCATTTTTATTAAAAACACTAGAGAACATACAAATAAATGGAGTTTACCCTAAACTGATAAGTATGATTTGTCTAAAACCATCAGTAATGGTTTTATATATATATAAATGGACATAAGCTAGAAGCCTTCCCAATACAAGCAGGGTGTGAAGGAAGGATGCCCATTATCACCTCTATTATTTAATATTTTTCTAGAAATGTTAGCTATAACCATAAAAGAAGAAACAGAAATTAAAGGAATTAGACTAGGCAAGGAGGAAACAAAACTATTACTCTTTGTAGATGATATGATAATATACTTAGAAAATCCTAGAGAATCAACTAAAAAATCTACTTGAAATTATTAACAACTTTAGCAAAGATTCAGGAGAAAAAATAAACCCACATAAATCATCAGAATTTCTATGTATTACCAACAAAATATGGCAGCAAGAGAGAGAAAAAGAAATTCAATTTAAAATAACTGCAGCTCTAAAAAATGTTTTCGTAGTTTTATTGGTGTAGCACTGAATAAGTAAATCACTTTAGGCAGAAGTGTCATTTTTACTCTATTGGCTTGGCCTACCCATGAACAATTGATATTTTTCCAGTTGTTTAGATCTGGCTTTATTTGTGTGAAAAAGTGTTTTGCAATTGTGTTCATATAGTTCCTGGGCTTGTCTTGGCAGGTAGACTCCCAAGTATTTTATATCTTTTACAGTTATTTGAAAAGAAATTTCTTTTTCTGTCCTTTGTTGCTGGGCATTCCTGGTTATATAAAGACACGCTAATGATTTGTAAGGGTTTTCTTATATCCTGCAACCTTGATAAAATTGTTAATTATTTCAGATAGTGTTTTAGTTGATTCCCTAGGGTTCTCTAAGAATAGCATTGTATCATCTGCAAAGAGTGATAGTTTTGTTTCCTCATTGATTGTAACTGGAGAAAAAATAAAATAATATTAAATTTAAATAAATAACAAAAAATAAAAAAAACATTTAAAAAATAAATAAAATAGTTGTGTCCAATATAAAATACTTGGGAGTCTACCTGCCAAGACTCACCCAGGAACTATATAATCACAACTGTAAAACTCTTCTCACACAAATAATATCAGATCTAAACAATTTTTTAAATAGATTAATTTCACATGGGTGGGCTGAGCTAATATAATAAAATAGCAATTCTATCTAAGTTAATCTATTTATTCTATGCCATAGCAATGAAACTATCAAAAATCATTTTATAGAACTAGAAAGAAACATTTAAAAATTCATCTGGGAGAACAAAAACTCAATTATATCAAGGGAATCAATTAAAAATAAATGTGAAAGAAGGTGATCTAGCCTTACTAGATATCAAACTTACCAGATATTATAAACCAGTAATTATTAAAAAAGAATCTGGTACTGGTTAAAAAATAGAGTGATGGATCAGTGGAATAGATTAGGTACAAATTATACAATAGTAAATGACCATATTGATCTAGTATATGAAAAACCCAAAGATCTAAGCTTTTAGAAAAAAAACTCATTATTGTACAAAAACTATTGGGAAAACTGGGAAACAGTATGGCAGAAGCTAGATATAACTAACATCTTACTCCAGGGTACATGATTTACACGTAAAGCTTTATACCATAAGCAAATTAAGAGAGCACAAGATAGTTTATTTATCATATTTATGGATAAGGGAAGAAGTTATGACCAAACAAGAGATAGAAGGTATTATGAAATATAATATAATATAAATAATTTTGATTATGTAAAATTAACAAGTCTTTGCACAAACAAAACTAACATAACCAAAATTATAAGGAAAGCAGAAAGCTGGGGGGAAATTTTACAAGTATCTTGGATAAAGTCCTCACTTCTCATGAGTCAACTTTGTAATATATATATATATGTATATATAATATATATACATATATATATGTAAATGATCAAAGGATATGAACAAGTTGTTTTCAGACAAAAAATCAAAGCTATCTATAGTCATATGAAAAAATGCTCTAAATAGCTATTGATCAGACAAATGCAAAATAAAACAACCTCAAGGTACTTCTTCACACCTATCAGAGTAACTAATATGAAAAAAAGGAAAATGTTGGATTTTGGAGGGAATGTGGGAAAATTGGTGTATTATTTCACTGTTAGTGGAGTAATGAACTGATCCAACCACTCTGGAGAGCAATTTGGAGCTATGCCTAAAGGGCAACCAAAAAAACTGTGCATACCCTTTGACTAGGCAATACTACTGCTAGGTCAATATTCCAAAGACATCCACAAAAGGGGAAAACAATGTATTTGTACAAAGATATCTATAGCAACTCTTTTTGTGGTGGCTTTAGAATTGGAAATCCCAGGGATGCCTATCACTTGGGAAATGATAAATAAAGTGTGGCATATGATTATAATGGGATAGTTATTGTGCTATAAGAAATGACAAACAGTGAAATTTCAGAAAAAATTGGAAAGACTTACATGAATTGATGCATGGTGAGCTGAACAGAACTGGGAGAACACTACATAGCAACAGCAATACTGTTCGATGAAGAATTGTGAACAGTTTGCTATTCTCAGCAAAAAAAAAAAAAGATCCTAGACAATCCCAGAGTACTAATGATGAAACATACTATCCACCTCAAGAGAAAGACCTGATAAACATGGAATACATACTGAGGCATGCTATTTTCCTTTTCCTTTTTTATTTTTTAATTTTCTTTCAATTTTTCATTTACTTGTTTTCTTTTTTTTTGTCTTCTTGTACAAAATGAATAATATTGAAATGTTTTACATAATTACACATGTATAATCTATATCTGATTGCTTACCATCTCAAAGAGGATGAAGGTAGGGAGGGATAGAATTTGAAACTTAAAACTTCAAATAATTTTTTTTAAATTGGAAAAAAAGAAAATATATGAAAGAAAAAAAGAAAAAAGGAAGATGTTTTATAAGTTTAGGTTATATGATAATTCTGTTAATCCTGATGTTAGGTGATGGAGGAATCTATCACTAAATTCAATCAAATGGTAGGAAAACAATTCATATACATAAATTTAATTTAAATTTATATGCATATGTACCTATATATGCATATATATGTACATGTGTCTATACATGTAATATAGAGATGACTCCTGGAATATTTTTGGATATTTTTGTCATTTATTCTACCTCATGGCTGAAAGTCATTTTTTTCCACTGGCTATTTTGCCAGAAAGGTTAGTATCATTAACACAACCTGAATCACGAACTTGGGTGGCTTTTCCTTCATTTCCATCTGATGGTGAAGGATTGACTCCTTCACTAATATCTGCTAATATCACATGATAAGAAGGAATGGCCATAGACTTTTCTTTGTCTTGCTTCCCTTTTAGGACTTGGGACCCAAGGAAAAGGCTTGAGATTTTGTCCTTGTTCCTTATCCTTTTCTGTTCTAGGTGCAAGAAGTGGAATCTCTGACCCTGGACCTCAAGCCATAGGTTTCTGAGAGGCCAGTGATCCAGCATGTGTGTTCTAGTCAACCCAACAATGAAATCCTGAGGACCATAGATCCAGGATGTTAGCCAATCAGTGATTTAGAACTAAACTTGGTGGGTGTAATTCTTTGTAAACTGTGAATCTAAATTGTGAGCCTTCCTCTTATCTTGCCCCCAGTTTTTTTTTGACAAATGTGTAAATATTTGTTTACCCTAAATCTCTGAAGTAAATATCTCTTTATAAATGCTTATCTGTTCTCAAGTGGTTAAATGGAACTGGGTTGATAGTGACTAAACCCTTATAAATGGGGCAGCACAGTTAGTAAAGGCTGCAGCTGAAAGGAGGGAGAAAGGAAGATAGGAGAAAGGAAGAAGGAAGGCAGGCAGGCAGGCAGGCAGGAAGGAAGGAAGGAAGGAAGGAAGGAAGGAAGGAAGGAAGGAGAGAGTCATTTCTTAAGCACTTAAGTAATACACTTACTATGTGTTAGGAACTGTGCTAAGCATTGTACAAATAGAAAAATACAAATAGAAAAAGAAAGATAATCTTTGTGCTCAGATAGCTTACATTCTATTAGAGGAAGACAACACCAAAAAAGGAAACTGAAAAGGCGTAGGGTGTATGAAAGTACCAGGCTACCAGGATGGTTTTGAATTTCAAAGGAAGCAAGCAACAGATTCTGGAGAAGAAAGAAAACAGGTCAGCCTGGGCCTCTCTTTTTATTGAAAGCTCCCGGAGGAACTCACCAAGGCGAGAAAGGCAGAGTTTGGTGAGGGGTGCTTTCATAGTGATATTCCAATTTCCGTAGTAAGTGGGCCATGGTAATTTGTTCCTGAGTGAGTAGGTTATTTGAACCAAGAGAAGTTCCAATATGGTTCAGCAGTAGAGGGGGCATTCTTTCTAGACCCAGAGGAAGTCAGAAACAGCTGGGAGATTAATGAGATTACTAAATAGAAAGAATGAGACAGATTCTTTTAAAAGGGCAAATGTGGAAAGTAAATAGATATTTATTACCAGGATTATTCTTTTCTTTCTTTTCTTCTTTTCCTTCCACTGGTTTAGTGAAGTATGTGAGGGGGATAAATGTTTGTCAGTAGGGGGAAATTTTTTAAAAGAAAAATGAATAAGTGGTTTGGTTTCCAACAAACTTTGCAGTTTAAAATCTTGTGATTTAAAAAATACTTATCTTTCCCAAAAATTAAAAAACTAAATAAAGCAAATACCGGTTAAGATTTACAAGGCAATGCCTTTTCAAACAGATTTTTGTTCCTAAGTCCCAGAGAAAGTATTGCTGAAGAAAACAGAATACTTAATAAATCAGGAGGTGTTTGAAATTAATGACTCTAAAAAAAGGCTTAAATCCTAAAGTCATTTAAAAAAACTATCTCTAACATGAAAAATGCAGGGGAAAATGGGTAATTAGGAAGTAATGAAGACTTTGCGGAATAAACTATTGACAAATAGAAGATGAGAGTAAATTTGGACCATAATGAAATGTATACAAATAAGCATCTCTGCATAACTGGTCTCCTGGGGGAATTAGGGAATTTGCTTAGGACATCCAATTACTTATTAAAAGTCAAATAAAACTGGAAAGTTGGCATAATTTTGGAAAAGAAGCTGCACTAGAATGCCAACAGACCAAAGGAGATAAATTTGAAGTTAGTGAGAAATAATAAAAAAGCAATACTCATTTTGATAATACAGATGAAATAGGTGGGAAATTCTTTAAAAAAAAAATATCCAGCTGTCAGTGGGATCCTAAGAAATAACCATTTGAGAGGGGCAGGTAGGTGGAGCAGTGAATAGAGCACAGGCCCTGGATTCAGAAGGACCTGAGTTCAAATTTAGCCTCAGACACATAACACTTACTAGCTGTGTGACCCTGGGCAAGTTACTTAACCCCAATGCCTAGCCAAAAAAAAAAAAAGAAAGAAAAAGAAAGAAAAAGAAAAAAAAAGAAATAACTATTTGTTTTAGGTAAATAGTAAATAATTTTTTCAGTCAGCAAACATTTATTAAGTGCCTGCTATGTTCTAGGTACTGTGCTAGGCATGGTAAAGGAATTATCAATATTTTATTATTATATAGGATTAAGGTAAGGTAGTGATATAATTACTTTTATATTTTTTAAAAGGGTGCACACATACACACACACACACATATACACATGAAAAATGCTATTTAAAGCATAATTTGGATAGAGTTATGTACACCAGAAATAAAAATAGATACAGATGCATGAAATTAAAAGGAAATTATAATTTATTTAAAGCTGGGATTCATAAGTAGGCACTGTTTTAAGCATTTTTATTTCTCAGGTAGGCTTTAATATCAGCAAAAAAAAATGATTTAGTCACACAAATTTCCTGACATGTCCCAATAATTATGGTATCAGTAGTAGTAGTAGTAGTAGTAGTAGTAGTAGTAGTAGTAGTAATAATAGCAAGACATATTTGATGGTTGTTTCTGCTATTCAAACAATTTTCATAAATTATTCTCAATTGATACACGGAAGAGATAAGTTGAGGTAAGTCCTGACTTTCTAGTCCCCAGAAGAATGAATATATTAGATTTCAAATGGATGTGAGCTACAGAAGCATATACTACTTTTATGACATTATCCTCTCTAGGTTCAAGGGTGTGCATATATATTAGGTTGATGATGCATAATGGGGAAGGGAAAGAAGCATATATCTACACACATATAATGGAATCAGAAAGTATCATAGAAAGTAGTTTATCTTTTCTTGGCATACAAGTGGTTGCTTAGCTATTCTTGGAACTGCAGATCAAAATATAGTTCACAAACCTATTGTACAAAGTGAATCAGTTAAAATGAATGAAACATTATTTATTAAGCCTTTACTATGTTGTCGACATTATGCTGCCAGGAATACAAATACATATATAAATACACACACACACACACACACATACACATATATAAGGACTATTCTTGCACTCAAGGAGATTACATTCAAATGGGAGGAAATAACACGTGAAGATGATCTGGAAAGGGGAAACTAGTAAGGGGGTATGCTAGGCAATTGCATGGTCATGTGGTTTGGAAATATCAAGGAACTGGTATGGGTGCCTAGTTCTAAGGTAATAAAGAGACAGCAAAGTAAGCCAACTTTTAAATACAATTCTACTTCAAACTACTACTATGCTTTGTTTTGGTTTGTTTTTGGTTTTTCTTTCTTTTTTTTTAGTGAGGCAATTGGGGTTAAGTGACTTGCCCAAGGTCACACAGCTAGTAAGGGTCAAGTGTTTGGTCTGAGGCTGGATTTGAACTCAGGTCCTCCTGACTTCAGGGCCAGTGCTCTATCCACTGTTCCACCTAGCTGCCCCTCAAACTACTGCTATGTTGATAAAGGCAAGAGTTGGAAAACATTTTTGGTCAATTTTTTTCACCTCCAGTTGCATTCTGTGCACTGATGATTCATAAGACATGATCAATGATTCTATACTCATTATTTCTCCCTTTGTTCAAATGCCTGGAACATTGACTCAACCCATCAAGGTTTTGGCTTTCTAATAGCTGTTTCTTGTCCTATGAATTCCAACATGCTAATCAGACAACTTACTTCTTGTTTTTGATCCTTGATTCATTGCCAATCTAGTGGCTAGCTGTATGACAGACTGATTTGTCATGACAGACACCCTGATGCCCCAATAGAAATACACACATAAATACACATAGAATCATACATTTATAGCAGGAGGTTATAATCTGAGAAATCATCAAGTTAACTATTCTCACTTTACAAATAAGGAAACTGAGGCTCAGAAAGGTTATGTACTTGTCCAAATTCATACAATTAATACATAGTAGAGTGGAGGGTAGAAAACCAAGATTTTTCACTCCATTATCTAGTTCCCTTTTCATTCCACAACACTGAGTCCCTAAACACGGTTATTTGAATGTTTCAGCACCAAGTAGGAAGTGACTATCCCCCTCCCCAACAATATCTTTGAAGTATAATCTTAAAACACATATACATGTTATGCCAGAAGACAGATGAAATGTATAACATAAGAATAGAGACTCAGGTGAACCCAGATGATATTGAAGAACAGTATATATGTGACTTAGTAGGGCAGAAGTCAAAATGGTACATCTTCTTCTATACTCCAAACAAAAAGGTCCTGTATCAGTTTATTTTTTCAAAGGAGTGATCGTGCTACCCTCTGACTCTGCTGAGCATTCACATGATTTCCCATATCCATTTATTTCTTTAGTAAGTGGAAATTGTGGAAAAATTGGGTGCAGTTCAGAAAATAAATCAGCACATCTGATTGAGGGAAAAAAATTGATTTATGATAAGAGTTTAAAGAAATTATGTATGTATAGTTTGGCTAAGCAATAATGAAGGAGGCTACCAGAGATGGATGAGGTTGCAGTTATTTAAAACCTGTGAGCACTAAGGAAAAAAATAATTGCTTGATCTCAGCATAAAGGGATATAATAATATTAATGGACCAAAATAAATAAATGGTTAATGAATGCTGAATGTAAGGGGGAAGGGAGGACGGATTCAAAATTATGTCTCTTACTGGTATCTTAAGGAAAGTGGAAGCATCTTTAATAAATTGATTATTATTAATGAACTTTGCTTATCACTTGGCCTTAATGTCTATCGCCCAAAAGTGATCATGTTATTGTATCAGCAGAGAGGGTGATCATTGGAAATTATGATTACAGCATAAGGAGTTATAAATAATTTTCCTTCAAATACAGAAAACTGAATAGATTTTGAAGGATTATATAAAACCTAAAAGGAGTTAAGGAGTAAAACTAAAACCAAACCAAAGAAACAGAAAAGTAATAACAAAAGAAATTATCTAAGTTAATGAAAAATATGCCAAGTAACTGAAGAAAATACAACTAATTCAGAATTTGTGCACAATTTGAATTTTACAACTTAAAACCCAACAACGAGGTTGGAGCCAAGATGGCAGAGTAAAATAAACGACTTGCTTGAGCTCTCCCCCAAACTCCTCCAAATACCTATAAAGAGACTCTGAACAAAATGTAGAGCAGCAGAATCCACAAAAAAAGGTGAAACAAATTTCCAGCCTAAGACAACTTGGATGGTTGATTGTAAAGGTCTGTTGCACTGGCCTAGAAGAGGAACACAATTCAGTGAAGACAGGGCTGCAGTGAACCTGGATCAGACTTCAGAGGATTGAATCAAGGGGAGCTGTAGCCGTTTGAAGACTTCTCAACACACAAATGCCAAAGACAACTTAGAAGGTCAGTAGGAAAGGTCTGTGACCGCAGTGAGAGAGAAGCTTGGTCCCAGCCCCGGTCCCAGGCTACTACCTGAGCTCAGCCCACAGAGTGAAAGGGAATTGAGTGGCTGATCAGATGGGGATTGCAGGGATCTCTTTGCTTGTGCTGAGGCAGGATACTCATGTTTTGCCTGCACTTGGATCTGGGTGGCGATCCTTGAGCAAGGAAGAGCACTGGTGTGGTGGAGCTTGTGGTGGTGGTAAAGAGAAAATCCACTTCACAGTTCCAAGGCAGAAAAGACTGCTTGTGGTCACTTATAGACCAGAGCACAGTCCAAGAAAGGAGTAAACACTTAGCTCTTGATCATACCACCTTCTTAATGAAGGTGGGTGGGGAGGGAGGAAGGGAGAAAATTTGGAACCCAAAGTTTTAAAAATAAATGTTAAACTTTGTTTTCACATGCAACTGGGAAATAAGATTTACAGGCAATGGAGTATAGAAATCTGTCCTGCGCTACAGGAAAATAGAAGGGGAAGTGGATAAGAGAAGGGGAATGTGATAGAAGGGAGGGCAGATTAGAGGAAAGGATATTCAGAATGCAGACTGTATTGGAGTGTGGGGAGCACTGAGATGGGGAGAAAATTTGGACTCAAAATCTTGTGGAAGTGAATGCTCAAAACTAAAAATAAATAAATTAACTAAAAAAAGAATCAACAGCACAACTCACCACAACTTTATTAAACTTATGTTATGTTCTGAATTACTCTTTTTCCCCCTAATGTAAAAGCACAATGAATTAGGAATAAGGATGATTTCGTAATTATGTGGTAGAAACAAAAGTAACTCTAAGAAGCTAAATTTTTCATTGGATTGTAAAACATATTATATGAGGTATAAAACTATTATTATCTATCTGCAAACTTAAGTATTCAGGTAATTAGAATATTTAGTGTGTTCTTAAAGGCAACTTGGTAGCACAGTGGAAGACATGGAATGTGGAAAACCTTAGTTTAAATCCTTCCTCAAACACCACTTATGTGAATCTGGGAAGAACATAAACTCTCTAAGATTGTTTCTTCATCTATAAAATGGGAAGAATAATAATAATAATTAGCACTCAGCATTGCTTTGAGGATAAAATTAGCTAACATATGTAAAATACTTTGAAAAACTTAAAATGCTACATAAATGCTTTTATTACTGTTACGATCCCATATTAGATTTGTAAGCGAAAGTGTTTGCAGAATGCCATCATTCCATCAAATATCATTATAAAACTCCTTTAAGTTGAGAAAAATTCTAATTACTTCCTTTTTGTATTTAATAGTATTTAGTTTTCCCAATTTCATGTCCAGACAATTTTAAGCATTCATTTTTACAAGATTTTAGGTTCTAAATTTTTTCTCTCTCCGTCCATCGCCTCTCCTCTTCCAAAGATGGAAAGCAACTTGACATAGGTTATACATGTGCCATCATGTAAAATACATTTCCATGTTAGTCACAGTTGTGAAAGAAGAAACAGAATTAAAAGGAAAAAAAAACTCAAAAAGAATAAAGTAAGAAATATATACTTTGATCTGCATTCAGAGTACATCAGTGCTTTATCTGGATGTGGATAGCATTTTCCTTCATGAGTTCTTTGTATTTGTCTTGGATCATTGTGTTGTGAGAAAAGCTGCATCATTCATAGTTGATCATTGCACAATGTTGCTGATGCTGGATATACTGTTTTCCTGGTTCTGCTCATTTCACTTTGCAGCAGTTCATAGAAGTCTTTCCAGGTTTATCTGAAATCTGCTTGTTCATTATTTCTTATTGCACAATAGTATTCCATTACATTCATGTACCACATTCCCTAATTGATGGACATCCCCTCAATTTCCAATATTTTGCAAACACAAAAAAAGGGCTGATATAAAAATTTTTGCACATATGTGTTCTTCCCGCTTTTTGTGATCTTTTTCAAATATAGACCTAGTAGTGGTATTGCTAGATCAAAGGGTATGCCTAGTCTGTTTGCCCTTTGGGTATAGTTCCAAATTGCTCTCCTGAATGTTTGCATCAGTTCACAACTCCACCAACAGTTTATCAGTAACTCAATTTTCCTGTATCTACTTTAATATTTATCACTTTCTTTTTCAGTCATATTAGCCAATCTGATAGATGTGAAGTGGTTCCTCAGAGTTGCTTTAATTTGCATTTCTCTAATCAAAAGTGATTTAGAGCACTTCTTTATGTGCGTATAGATAGCTTTGATTTCTTCATCTGAAAACTGCTTGTTCATTTGGGTAATGGCTTGTATTCTTGAAAATTTGACTGAATTCTCTACATATTTGAGAAATGAGACCTTTAATAGAAACACTTGTAAGGATTGTTTCCCAGCTTTTTGCTTTCCTTCTAATCTTGGTTGCATTGGTTTTCTTTGTACATAAGCCTTTTAATTTAATATAATCAAAATTACCTGTTTTACATTTCATAATGCTCCCTATCTTTTGTTTGGTCATGATTTTTTCCCTTCCCTATATCTTTGACAGACAAATGATTCCTTGCTCTTCTAATTTGCTTACGATGTCACCTTTTATCATGAAATCACCCATCCACTTTGACCTTACTTAAGTATACAGTATGAGATGTTAGTCTATACCTCCTTTGTGTCCTGCTGTTTTTCAGTTTATCCAGAAGCTTTTGTAAAATACTGAGTTCTTATCCCCAATGCTGAGGTCTTTGGGTTTATCAAAGACTAGCTTATTATGGTCATTGACTACTGTGTCTTGTGTACCTAATTTATTCCACTGACCAACCACGCTATTTCTTAGCAAGTACCAGATAATTTTGATGATCATTGCTTTATAATATAGTTTCAAATCTGGTATTGCTAGGCAACCTGCCTTTGTATTTTTTTTTTATTAATTTCCTTGATGTGCTTGACCTTTTGTTCTTCCAGATGAATGCTGCTTTTATTCCTATGCTCTCTAGTGTTTTTAATAGGAATGGTTGATGTATTTGGTCAAGAGTTGTTTTTTTTCTGCATCTGTTGACATAATATAATTTCTGTTGGTTTTATTACTGGTATGCTTAATTATGTTGGTAGTTTTTCTAATATTGAACTAGTATTTCATTCAATATTTTTACATTGGTATTAATTAGGGAAATTGGTCTATAATTTTCTTTTCCTCTTTTAACTTCCTGGTTTAGGTATAAGCACTATATTTGTGTCATAAAAGGAGTTTGGTAGGACTTTTCCTTTACCTGTTTTTTTTTTAAAGTTTATATAGTATTGGAATTAATTGTTCTTTAAATGTTTGGTAGAATTCACTTGTGAACCCCTGTGGCCATGGGGACTTTTTCCTAGGAAGTTAATTAATGACTTGTTCAATTTTTTTCCCCTAAGATGGGGTTATTTAGCTATTCTATTCCCAGATCAGTTAATCTAGATAATTCATATTTTTAAATAATCATCAATTTCACTCAAATTATCAGATTTGTTGGCATATAATAGAGCAACATATTTCCTAATGATTGCTTTAATTTCTTCTTCTTTAGTGGTGATTTCACCCTCTTTATTTTTGATACTGGATATTTTGTTTTCTTTTATTTTTAAATCAAGTTAACCAATGATTTATTTGTCTTATTCATTTTTACATAAAACCAACTCTTAGATTTATTTATTAGCTCAATAAGTTTTTTTTTGGTTTTGCTTTTATTTTCAATCTTATTAATCTCATCTTTGACTTTCAGGATTTCCAATTTGGTGCTCAAATGAGGATTTTTAATTTGTTCTTTTTCTAGCTTTTTTTTTAGTTGCATGCCCAATTCATTGATCTATTCTTTTTTCCCCCATTTTGTTGATGCAAGAATTTAAAGAAATAAATTTCCCCCTAAGTACTGCTTTGGCTGCATCCCATAAATTTTGGTACGATGTGTTATTTTTGTCATTCTCTTTAATGAAATTATTATTTGTTGCTATGATTTGTTCTTGACCCACTTATTCATTAGGATTATTATTTTTTTTAGTTTCCAATGGGTTTTTAATCTATCTTTCCACTGCCCTTTGTTGAATGTAATTTTTATTGCATTATGATACAAAAATACATTTAATATTTCTGCCTTTCTATATTTATTTGATTTGGAGGTTTCTATGTCTTATTACACAGTCAATTTTTGTGTAGGTGCTGTGTTCTGCTGAAAAAAGGCATTTTCCTTTCTGTTCCCATTCAGTTTACTCCAAAGGTCTGTCATATCTACCTTTTATAATATTCTATTTACCTCATTAATTTCTCATTTATTTTAGGTCACATTTATCGAGTTCTGGGAGGGGACAGTTGAGGGCCTCCACTATTATAGTTTTGCTGTCTAATTCTTCCTGTAACTCACTTAATGTCTCCTTTAAGAATTTGGATGCTACCCTACTTGGTACATATATGTTTAGTATTGCTATTGCTTTATTGTCTATGTTACCTTTTAGAAAGATGCAGTTTCCTTCCTCATCTCTTTTAATTAGGCTTATTTATGCATTATGTTGTCCGAGAACATGATTGCTTCCACTGTTTTTTTTTTACTTCAGCTGAAGCATAATAGATTTTGCCCCAGCCCCTTACCTTTACTCTGTGTGTGTCTCTCTGCTTCAAGTATGTTTCCTGTAAACAACACATTGCAGGATTCTGATTTTTGATCCACTCTATCTGCTTTCATTTTATAGGATAGTTCACATTCACATTCATAGTTATGATTACTAACTGTGTATTTCCCTCCATCCTATTCTTCCTCCTGTCTGTGCTCTCTCTCCTTTCACCCTTTCCCTCCTCACTAGTGTTTTATTTCTGGCTACTATCTCCCCTAATCTGCCCTCCCCTTTTCAGTCCTAACATCTTCTTTACTTAATCTCTTCCCCTTTTCCCTGTTGTGTAAGAAATATTTCTATATTCAACTGATTGTGTTTATTATTTCATTTTTTAGCCAATACTGATGAAATAAAGTTTGAGCAATGCCCATTTTCCACACTCCCATCTTTCCCTCAACTGTAAAATGTCTTTGCTCCTCTTGAAGTGGAACAATTTACTGCATTCTACCTCTCCCCTCCTACAACCATGGTGTTCTTCTTTCTCATTCCCTCAAGGTCACCTTATACCCATACCCTCTGTCAATGTATATTCCTTCTAGCTGTACTATTAGTGATGCAATTTTTAAGAATTACAAGGCTCATCTTCCCATGAAGGGATGTAAATAGTTTAGCTCTGTTGAATCCTTTAGGTTTTCTTTTCCCTTTTTGCCTGTTTATGCTTCTCTTGGCTCTTGATATTGGAGATCAAATTTTTGGTTAAGTACTGGTCTTCTCCTTATGAAAGCTTGAAAACCTTCTATTTTGCAAAATGACTACATTTCTTCTTAATGTATTATGCTTAATTTTGCCAGATAAGTAAGTCCTGGTTATTGTTCTAGCTCTTTTGCCTTCAAGAATATCATGTTTCATGACCACTAGTGCTTTAATGTCACAGCTGCTAAGTCCTATACAATCCTGATTGTGGCTGCCCCATATTTGAATTCTTTCTGGCCACTTGTAGTATTTTTCCTTGACTTGATAGTTCTGAAATTTGGCTGTAATGTTCCTTGGAGTTTTCATTTTGGGATCTCTTTCCTGAAGTTATTGTTGGATTCTTTCAATGCCTACTTTACTCTCTGTTTCCAGGACATCATGGCAGTTTTTCCTGATAATTCTTTGAAAGGTGCTGTCCTGTTGCTCTTTTTGATTATGGCTTTCAGGTAGTCTAATGATTCTGATATTGTCTCTCTTGGATCTATTTTTCCATGTCAGTTGTTTTCCTCATGAAGTATTTAACATTTCCTTCTATTTTTTTATTCTTTTGAATTTTTCTAATTGATTCTTCATGTCTCATAGAATCATTATCATCTACTTGCCCAATTCTAGCTTTTAAGCTATTGTTTTCCTCAGTTAGCTGTTGTACTTTCTTTTCCCTTTAGCCAATTGTACTTTTTAAGCAGTTGCTTTGTTTTTCTTAGCTATTGACTCTTTTTTCGTAATTCTCTTGCATCATTCTCATTTCTTTTCCTAATTTTCCTTCTACTTCTTTTATATGATTTTAAAGCTCCCTTTTGAGCTCTTCTATGAGTTCTTTCTGGGTTTGTGACCACTTCTAATTTTTCCTTCAGGTTTTGTCCATAGGTGTTTTGACATTGTTGTCCTCTTCTGAGTTTGTGTCTTGGTCTTCTCTGTCACTTTCTATGATCAGATTATTTTTTTGTGTTTTTTTTGTTTTGCTTATCTTTTTTGCCCTTTTTCTTTCTTCCTTTCTTTTTTAAATTTTGAGGTCTTCTACCAAGGTGCAAGGGGCAATGTCTTGGGCTACTTGTGCTAGTGGCTGCAGGCACTTGCTGTTTACCTGGTGCTGCACTTATGTTGGCTTTGCACCCCCTGGCAGGATTCATGTGTCTGATGTTGTGCTGGGTTGAGGGGTGGGGTACAGATGCTGCTGGAAGCCATTGTGCCTGGCAGCATACCTTGTGCTGAGCTATGGTCCTAGTTCTGAATGTGCTGAGGCTAGCATATTTCCCTGGGTCTACAATAAAGCATGTGTTGGGCTGCCTACTAGCAGCTGCCTGTTTGCCCAGGGCTATGATGAAGCACATGGCAGAGGCCCAGTGCTGATAGCTGCCTGTTTGCTTAGGCACCAGTAGGCTTGACATCTACTTATTTGCCTGGGGCTACACTAAAGAAGATTTAGTCAGGCAGCTGGAGGTTGCCTCTTTCTCCAGGGCTATGCTGAAACATGTGGTGTCTCTCAGAGCTTAAGTCTGCCCATTACTTTACTATCCAGATGCACGTGGGGGGTCCTGATGTTGGCATTTGCTTGTTCCACTGCACTGGGGCTCAGGATCCACTGCTGGTTTGCTGAGGTGGGACTTGCTGCTGGATTGCTAGGATGCTTCCTGTCCTGGACTGTGCTCCCTTCTTCCCATGTGAGATAGGTCTTTCCTAGAAATCTTCCAAGTTTCTTGTTCTCTGTGGTCTGACTTATTTTGTGCCATTTGCTCATGTCACCAGCTAATTACTTGACTTTTAAACTCTTTGTTAAAGTAGGGTTCTTCTTCCAGTGTGGAAAATGTACCGTCCCAAGCTTTGGGGGGTTTTGTGCAGTTGTTTTCAGAGATATTTCTAGGGACCTGCAAATTCTCAGTTATTCCAAGGTGGTATGATCAAAGGTAAGGTGTTTACTCACTTCCTGGCCTGAGCTCTGGTCTATGAGTGACCACAAGCACTCTTTTCTGCCTTGGAACTATGAGGAGGATTCTCTCTTCACTGCTGCCACAAGCGCCACCATGATAGCGCTCCTCCTTGCCCCAGGACCACCACCCAGAACTGTGACCCAGATCCAAACACGGGCAAAACAAGATAATCCTGCCTCAGCCACCAGCAAAGAGGTCCCTGAAATTCCCCTCTGATCAGCCACTCAGTCTCTCCTCCTTCTGTGGTCTGAGAGCTCCAGAAGCAGCGACAGCCCTGGGGCTGTGCCAAGACTGGGGCCTGTCTGGGCTCCTCTCTCACTGCAGTCTGAAGACCTTTCCTTCTAAGACCTTTTAAGTTGTCTTTGGTATTTGTGGGTTAACAAATCTAGAAACCACCACAGCTGCCCATGATTCAGTCCCCTGAGGTCTGCTCCAGGTTCTATCTTTACCTGCCTGCTCATGAGAACTGCATTCCTCTCCATCCCCAGTGCCATAGACCTTTCCAATCAAACATCCAGGTTCTCTTGACCTGGAAATTTATTTCTATCTGCTTTTTTGTGGGTTCTGCTGCTCTAGAATTTGTTTAGAGCCATTTTTACAGGTATTTGGAGGGGTTTGGGAGAAAGCTCAAGCAAGTTATTGCTTTTACTCCAGCATGTTCCAAGTTTTTTGTTCTCAAAGATTGCTTCATCCCTGCTTTTTGCTGTTGTTCCACAATTTGTTTGGGGGCACCATTTTATGGTTGTTAGGAGAGGACTATGGGAGAGGTATGATGATTAACTCCTTACTCCACCATCTTGCCTCCTGGAAGTCTAATTACTTCCTTTGGAAAGGAATACTTCAGCTAACTATGTTTTTACTATACTACCTCAATATTTATTGAGCTAAAAACCTTTTTTTAAAAAACTTTTCATTATTTGCCATTTTATGAGATGTTTTACAAGAATGTGAACACTGAGTCTTTTTATTTGTTTCACATTGAAATAACTGAATTGCATGCTGTCATAGACACTTTTTATTATTTTCTTTTTATTTTGAGTTCTAAGTCCTCTTTTTGAAAATGCAAGAAATATGATATATATTATTGGAAATGATTCTTATTCTAGGAAAGTTTGAAGGCAAAAGGAAAAGGAGATGGCAAAGGATCAGAGGGATAGAGAATGTAATGGAAACAACTAATACAAACTTGGATAGATTTTGAGAGACAGTGGAGTTTAGAAAGGTTGGGAAAGCTGGGGTCCATGGGGCCACAAAGAGTCAGACACAACTGAGTGATTGAGCAACAATTAAATACATATGAAGTGATATAAAATATATTTTCCATAACAGACATGCTGCAAAGGGGAAAAGCAAGAAAAATAAAGAAAGCAAAAAAAATATGCTTAAATATGCACTCTGAGTTCTTCGGTTTTGTCTCTGGATGTAGACAGCTACAGAGAGATTCTCCCCTGAGTCTTCTGGTATGTTGAGGATCAGAGAAGCTAAGTCTTTCATAGATGACTACCATTACATTATAGCTGTTTTATATAATGTTCTCCTCACTTCACTTCACATCAGCTCATATAAGTCTTCCAAGGTTTTTCACAACCCATCTCCATCTTGATTTCCTCCAGCATTATTGTATTCCATTACAATCATTTACCACAATTTGTTCCTCATTCCCCAACTGATTTTATCCCCTGTTTCTAGTTCTTTGCAACTACAAAAAGAACTGTTATAGATATTTTCATAAATGTGGGTCTTTTTTTCCTTTTCCTTTGATCTCTTTGTTGTGCAGACCTAGCAGTTCAATTGCTGGGTCAAAAGATATGCCCAGTTTTATAACCCTTTGGGCTTAATTCCATATTTTTCTCCATAATGGTCAGACTAATTCACAGCTCCATATTCCCTGCTGTATTTATCACTTTCCTTTTCTGTCATATGAACCAATTTGATGGGTGTAAGGTAATACCTCAGATTTGTTTTGTTTTGTATTTTTCTAATTGTTATTTATTTAGACTATTTTCATAGTATTATTGATAGTTTTGATTTCTCCTTAAAACTGCTTAATTGTATTTTTTGACCATTAATTGATTGGGGAATGGCTTTGTGTTTTTTTTTTATTAATTTGGCTAATTTCTCATATGTTTGAGAAATGAGGCCTTTATTAGAGAAACTTGTAAAATTTTCCCCCCAGTTTCCTGCTTTACAACTAATTTGGCTGTATTGATTTTGTTTATGAAAGAGCTTTTTAATTAAATATAATCAAAATTACACATTTTGCCTCTCATGGTCCTCTATATCCTGACCTCTTCCTTTTTCTACAGGTTTTACAGGTAATTTTTATGCTCCCCTAATTTCCTTTTTATCACCCTTAATGTCTAAATCATGTATATATTTTAACCTTATGTTATTAAATGGTATGATATGTTGGTCTATACCTAGTTTCTGTCATATGGCTTTCTAGTTTTCCCAACAGTTTTGTTGAATAATGATTTCTTGTCCCAGCTGTTTGGACCTTCAGATTTATGAAATGTTAGGTTACTGTAATTGTTTACATCTATATATTGTGTGCCTAATTTATTTCATTGACCAACCATTCTATTCTCTTTCCAATAGCAGCTTTTTTCATGAATACTTCTTTGCAATATTGTTTGAAATGTGGTACTGCTAGGCTACCTTTTTCACTTTTTTATTGATTCCCTTGAAAATTTTGACTTTTTTATCTAGGGGAATTTTGTTATCATTTTTCTAGCTCTAGCAAATTATTCTTTAGTTTTCTGATTGGTATGGCACTGAATAAGTAAATTAGTTTGGTGAATATTGTCATTTTTATCATATTGGTTTCATGGAACATTAATATTTCTTTATTTAGATCTGTCTTTGTTGTCTTAAAATTATTTTGTAATTGTATTCATATAATTCCTTGGTTTGTCATGACAGATAGACTCATAGGTATTCCATAATTGTCTGCAATTATTTCAAATGGAATTTCTCTTTCTATCTCTTTCTGCTGGATGTTGGTGACTTATGAGGATTCATTTAATATCCTGTAACTTTTCTAAAGTTGATTATTCTTTCAATTACTTTTTCAGTTGATTATCTAAAGTTCTTTAAAAAGATCATACATTATGACCAGATTGAATATATACAAGGAATGCAGAACTGATTCAACATTAGGAAAATTATAAGCATAGTTTGTCACATTAATAAAAATTATATGATTATAGTGATGCAAAAAAAAGAAACTTTTGACAAAATACAATGCCCATTCTTATTAAAACTACTAGAACACATAAGATTAAATATATCTTTCCTTATAAGAATAAGTAGTAGTTATCTAAAACCTAGTGCAAACAATATTTGTAATGAGTATAAACTAGAAGCCTTCCCAATAAGAACATGGGTGGAGCAAAGATGTCCATTGTAACCACTATTATTCAATATTGCATTATAAATGCTAGATATAGCAATTAAGCAAGAAAACTAAAATAAGCTAATAAAAATCATCAAGAAAGAAATAAAACTGTCCATCTTTGTAGAATATGATGGTATACTTAGAAAATCGTGTGAAAAATTCATCGAAATAATTGACCACTTTATCAATTTTGCAAGATATAAAATAAATCCAAATAAATCATCAGGACTTCTATATCATTTCAAAAAAATCCAGCAGGAAGAGATAAAAAGAGAAATAACATTTAAAATAATCACAGACATTATGAAGAACTTGGAATCTACTTACCAAGATAAGCCCAGGATCTATATGAGCACAATCAAAAAACACATTTCCACACAAATAAAGACAGACCAAAATAACTAGAGAAACATTCATTGTTCTTGTGTAGGCTGAGCCAAAATAATAAAAATGGAAATTCTACCTAATTTAATTTTTTATTTGATGCCATACCAAATTACCAAGAATTATAATACAAAGCTAGAAAAATTACAAATAATAACAAAATTAATCTGCAAGAACCAAAGGTGAAGAATATCAAACAAATCAATGAAGAAAAATGTGAGGGAAGGTTGACTAGTAGTGCCAGATCTAAAACTGCACATCATCAAAGCAATCTGATACTGGCTAAAAATGTAATGGTGGGTCAGTAGAATAGATAAGGAACACAGAATACAGTAGCAAATGTTCATAGTAGTCTAGTGTTTGCTAAACCCAAAGACCTCAGTTTCTGGGATAAGAACTCACTATTTGATAAAAAAAACTGCTGGGAAACTGGAAAACAGGATGTCAGCCACTAGGTATAGACCAATATCCTATACAGTATACCAACATAAGGTCAAAATGGGTACATGAATTAGATACAAAGGCTGATGCCATAAGCAAATTAGGAGAGCAAGAAATAATTTATCTGTCAGATTTATGGAGAAGTTGTGAACAAGCAAGAGATAGAGAGCATTACAAGATGTAAAATGGATAATTTTCATTATATTAAATTAAAAAGTTTTTACATAAGCAAAACCAATGCAGACAAAATGTGAAAGAAAGCAGGAAGCTAGGGTTAGGGGTTCATACTAAGTTCCTTTGATAAAGACCTCATTTCTCAAATATAAAAGGAACTGAGCTAAATTTGTAAAAGTAAGAGCCATTCCTCTGTTGATATGTGGTCGAAAGATATGAACAGGCAGTTTTCAGATGAAGAAATCAAAGCTATCCATAGTCACATAAAAATGCACTAAATCACTATTGATTAGATAAATTCATATTAAAACAATTCTGAGATACTATATCACACTTATCAAATGGCTACTATGACAGAAAAACAAAATGATAAATACTGGAGGGGATGTAGAGAAATAGGGACACTAATATACTGTTTGTGGAATTGTGAATTTATCCTACCATCCTAGAGAATAACGTAAAACTATGTGCAAAGTGCTATAAAAACTATGAATACCCTTTGACCCAGCAATCCCACTGCTATATCTGCACCCCAAAGAGATCAAAGAAATGGCAAAAGTACCTACATGTACAAAAGTATTTATTGTAGCTCTTTTTGTGGGGGCAAAAATTGGAAATTGAAGAGATGCCCTTTAATTGAAGAAAGGCTGAACAAATTGGAGTATATGATTGTGATGGAATATCTACTCTATATATTGTGTTACAAGAAATGATCAGGGTGCTTTAAACTTATCAAGACGTATATGAACTCATCAAAGGAAGTGATCAGATTTCTAATACTTAGCTACTTATATCAATACAGTAATCCCAAAGGACCTATGATGAAAAAATGCTATTCATCTCCAGAGAGAGAGAGATCTGCTGAACTCTGTGTGCCAATTGGAGCATACTTTTTTTCATTTTCTTTATTTTTTTTCTCATTTTTTGCAGCATAGTTAATATGGAAATATGTTTTAAATACTTTTGCTTGTATAATTGATTTCACATTGCTCGCCTTCTAAGTGGTTGGGGAAGGTGCAAGAAAGAAGGAGAGAATTTGGAACTCATTTTTATAAAAAAACAATATTAAAAATAAATGAATCAATGAAGGAACAGATAAAATTTTAAAAAGAATAAAGATTGCTTTTTTTCAAAAGCATCTATAAATATAATCATATTAATTTTGTTATTTTAATTGATCTGGGAATTATATTATACTTTTAATTTTCCTAATGTTGAACCAGCCTTATATTCTTAGTTCAAATCTATACTAGTCATAGTTTATGATATTTGTTATGTTATATAATATATGATAATTTTAACATAAACATAACCAATGTAATTATATATTTTGATCATTTATGTCATATATATGTACATATAAACACTAAGCAATCTCTTTCCAAGTATTTTATTTAAAGGTTTTGCATTAATATCCATCAGAGAAATTGGTGTATAGTTTTCTTTCTCCATTTTTGTTCTCCCTAGTTTAGGTATCAAAATCAAATTTGTGTCACAGTAGGAATTTTGTACAACATTTTCTTTATGTATTTTTTCAAATAGTTTACATAGAATTGGAATTAATTATTTTTTAATGTTTGGTAGAATTCAGTCATAAATCTATCTGATCCCTTTTCTCCCACCCCCCCACCTCTCCCAGAGAGCTCATATATGGCTTGTCCGATTTCTTTTCCTACGATAGGGTTCTTTACATATTCTATTTCCTCTTCTGTTAATCTGGGCAATTTACATTTTTTGTAAGTATTCATCCCTTTCAATTAGATTGTCAGTTTTATTGGCATATAATTGTGCAAAATAGCTCCTAATAATTCCTTTAATTTCATCTTGTCATAGATACTTAATGTGCCTTACCTCCCTGCCTATTTCCCTTTATTTATTGACACCCAAGATATTGTCCTTCTTCAATATATTCAGTGTCCAGTTCTCAGTATTTCTCTTCACACCAGCTCTTGTTCTCATATCAAGAGATGTCAACATACATACCTGTAAAGCATTTTATGTTACCTATACAGGTTAATGTGCATTCATGTGGATTTGTCTGATTTCAGCTTACAGAGAAGAATGAATAGATTATTATGGAATCTCAGCCATCTTTTCCAAGGGAGACTTTGATTTACCCCCAGAAAGTAGCAGGAGATAGGTGACATAAGGTTGGTCTATGCTACTCTTCTGAGAGGGGGGACTTTAATATACATTTATATTTATCTTCATACCCACCCTCATTTTTCTAGACCAAAGGAAATAATTTTTACTTTTAAAGATCTCTCTTAAGAGGGACATGGTGCCCCAGTGTCTCTCTGAAGGCTTGACTACCTTCCCAACAGTTGCTAGTTACACAAAGACCATCACAAATATTGAATAGAAAATGAATTTATTTATCTAAGCAGAAAGAAATGAAAAAGTGGTAATGACAATACTACTACTACTACTACTACTACTAACTATTACTACTAATAATAATAATAATTAGCATTTATATAGCACTTTTTTTTAAAAGCACTGTACATATTTTATCTTATTTGAAGCTAAAACAAGAAAGTCACCAATCTCACTCAAAGAGAAATTCCTGGAAACCTCTAATTCAGTAAACTAAAAATAGAGACATACTTGAGGCTCAGGCTTCTTTATGTGTTGGCCTTTTCCTGTCCCTGTCTTCCTGTTCCTACGGAGGCCTCCCTCTGAAGAGAGCCTATACCTCTCTATGGGCATACTCTCAAAGCTGCAAGCTAGAAGAACAACTCTCTTTTCCAAAGCTCTGGCAAATTCCACCCCTCATGAAGGCATAGAATAAGGAGCAATCATTCTTTCCCAATAAGAAGAGTCTTCTGTAAATGCCTAGGATTGAGCTTTGGTTACATTTGATGCACTTTCAAATATTCTAACTTCCCAATTACTTAATGCCCATAAATTATTCCTTCACTCTACCTTAGTTTTAGGGATGGTTATAACTATGTTCTTTTTTTTTATAAGCTCTGAAATTCCTCTGATTAATTTTTTTTATCATTCCATCTTTCCTTCTGTCTTATGACCTTTTTATCCCTAACCCTGTTCTTAGCCCTTACTTCAACCTCTAATCCCATCATTCTCACTTCTCACCAAGTCATTTCCCTTGCTCTGGCTTCATTTTCCTCCTTTCCCCATCTTGACCTCACGTTAAATCATTTTAAATCTACGCTATCCTTCACACTATTGTCCTTTGCTTTCTCATTCTTTCATGCCCTGCCAAGTCCCAACTTTGCAATACTCTCATTATCTTTCAGTCTTATTCACCTGCCACTAAATGGAGGCAAAGTCGCACATGATTCTACCTGGATCCATTCTAAATTCATGTTATATAATCTCACTTGTTCCCTGAATTCAGCAAGGCTGTTCTTTTATAACTCCCTAGTCAATTCATTCTTCCATTCACCCTTGAAGTTCTTCTAAACCTTTTCATCCCTTCTCAAGGCTTCCTTGCTTCTCCCTCTTCATATCTCTCATCTAAAGACCTCATCATATACTTCAGTGAGGAAACTGAAACCATTAGCCAAGTGCTCTTTCTTCTTCCCTCCTCCTCTTCATCTCACATCACTTAGATATCTTCTCTAACTCTCTTCACTCTTGACTCATAGGAGGAAATTTCCTTTCTACACGGCAGAGTAAAACTAGCTGCCCCATCCTATGCTGTCCTCTCCAACAAATTACCCACTCTGTCTCTAATATTCAGTCTATCCTTACCTATTGGATTCTTCCCTACTGCCTAAAATATACCCATGTCTCTAAAAACACTTATTTGATCTTTCCATCCCTACTAGTTAGTATTCTATATCTTTCCTCCCTTCCATGCATAAAGAACCCATATACAATTGTCACCTCCACTTCTTTTCCTTTCATTCTCTTTTATCTCCCTACAGTCTAGTTCCAGATCTCATCATTCAACTTAAACTTCATTTCCATTAGTTACTAATGATCTCTTAGTGGCCTGATACAATGCCCTTTTCTTAGCTGTCATCTTCTTTGAACCTTGTACAGCTTTCAATACTATGTAACTCTGTCTTCTCCCAGATTCTCCCCTTTCTAGGATTGAGTGAGATTGTTCTTTCCTGGTTCTCCTCAATACCTGATCCTTTCTTCTCAATAAAGCCAGGTCCAGATGAGTATAAATAACAAATCCTTGAAAACCAATGAATTTATGATTATGTGAAATATGGTAATTCATTCCAGTCAAATGGAAATATGAGGTGTAAATATGAATAATGCCATCACTTGAGGAGATTCATTATTCCCATTAACCTGGACCTAGTTGCATCTTTTACTAGATCTTTATCTAGGTCATACCCACTAATGATGAGGTGACTCTCATAGTTCTGTTCCATTCCCTCTTCTATTTCTGTGATATTTCACTTGGTCATCTCAGCAGCTCCCTTGCTTTTACTTCTTAGTTCACTGAATCAGATGCCTTCTCAATCTGGACCTTCCCCCAGTGCCTGGAGCCTTCTCATCCTGGAACATAGCCTTCTACTGCCATTGCTGAGTTCTTTTTAGGGGCGTCTGTTTTGGGGAGAAGCCCAGGCCAACCCTTCTGTCTATCTCAAGCACCCTCTGCCACCATCATTCACCAGTATCTTCCTTTATTCACCCAACCATGGCTTTTCAGTTCTCTTTTATGTGTTGTCTTCTGCCATTAAAATGTAAGTTCATTGAGGACAGGTATTTGTCTTTTTAAACTTTTTTTTTGTATCCTTGACACCCAAAATAGGGCTTGACACAAAATAGGAAGAAAAGAAATAAATTTTTATTAAGTGCCTAGTACATGCCAGCCATGGTTAAGGGCATTGCAAAAGGTATCTCAATTGATCCTCACAACCACCCTGGCAAGAAGGTGCTATTATTATCTCTGTTTTATGGTTGAGGGAACTGAAACCACCAAAGGTCATGTCACTTGCCCAGAGTTACAGAGCTACTAAATTTCTAAGGCCATATTTGCATTCAGGTCTTCCTGACTCCAGGTCCAACACTCGATCACTAACCACCTTTAGTAGGTAGCAGATATTTAATAGTAGATACAAAGCAAGTGGTTAATAAATGCTTCTTGTGTTGTCTTCTTACCTCTCTGCAGATGACTTTCAGTTCCATATACACAGCCCTAACCTCTTTCCTGAGATTTAATCTCATATCAATTGCCTTCTGGACATCTGAAACTTGATGCCTTGTAAGCATTTCAAATTCCCGACATGTCGAAACACATCGCATTACCTTTCCTTCCCAAACCATTCCCTCTTCCATATAGCCTTGTAAAAGTTTAATAAGCCACTATCTTCCTGGTCACCAAAGTTTGAAACTGTGGAGTCATTCTCATCTCTTTATCTGCATTCAGTATACAAATCCCATGTGTTGTCCATGTCTCATACTTTCTATCTTCAAAATGTCTTTCATATAGGTGTCCTTTTTACCCACACGACCACCACCTGGTACAGGCTCTTATCACCTCACACCTAGCTTATTGAAAAAAAAAAAACTTTCTAATTAGCTTCTCTGATGCGTGCCTCCACACTTTAATCCAACTTACACTTATATCCCTAAGTGGTTTTCCTAAAGTGCAGGTCTGACCACCTCCCTTCTTCCCAGACCCCTCTACCCGATAAGCTTGTGTCTGCCTATTTCTTGCAGTATCAATCATAAAATCCTCTGCTGGACATTTAAATCACTTTATAGTATTCCTTTCCTGCTTTTCCAGTCTTCTTATATTTTGTTCTCATGAATATAAATTATAATCCTTTCCCTTGCACACCTCACTCTCTCCTGCCTCTGTATGTTTTCACTGTCTTTCCATTCTATTCCATACCAGGAGTGCTCTCCTTCTTCACTTCCTGGCTTTTCTGACTTCCTTCAAAGCACAGCTCAAATCCCATCTTTTACTAGAAGCCTTTCCTGCCCACTGCTGGTGCTTCCCCTCTGAAATTAAAAACATTGTATATCTCTTGTACGGTCAGCTAGGAGGCTTAGTGCATACAGTGCCAGGCCTAGAGTCAGGAACTGATCTTCCTATATTCAAATCTAGCCTCAGACACTTCCTTGCAGTGTGACGCTGGGCACATTGCTTAACCCTATTTGCCCCAGTTTCCTCATCTGTAAAATGAACTAGAGAAGGAATTGGCAAACCACTCCAGTATCTTTGCCAAAAAAAAAAAATGTTCCAAATGGCATCACTAAGACTCAGAACTGCAAACGACTGAACACAAAAGCAGGTTAACTTCCATGATGATCTCAAAAATTTTTGTTAACCACCACAACAAAATATCTTGTATTTTCATGGTCATTTGCCTGTTATTTCTCCATTAAAATGTGAGACCCCTGAAGACAGAGATAATGTATTTAACCTTCTTTGTATATTTAGCACTTAGGAGAGGACCTGGAACAGAGTAAGAACTTAGTAAATGTGTTTTTGTTTTCTTTTGTTTTTCTTCTGATATGTCCCAAAGAAAATAAAACTAACCTATAAGGCATGTTGCAGCAGATTTATTGTTCTACCTAGAACACTTAAAAAATTCCCAAGATAAAGATTTGCATGTGGTAAAGGCTAACTTTATCAGTCAGTTTAAATTCAGTGTGTTTTGAAATGGTATCCTGAACATGGGAGATAATAGTATATATCCAAGGTTTGATTTTTTTCTTTTGGTTCTTCTGGACATACCTAGCCTCTGGAACATGGAAATGGGAATAGCCAGAGAGCCATGTAGTTTCAATGTGAAATTACTTCAAGGAAGTCACTGGGTATTGGGATAGAGAGGTTTATTGCTTTTTTCTTAAAAAAGTCATAAAATCTGAGACTTATCATGAGACAGAAGATACGGTTCTTTTGTCACTGAAGCCCTGGCCTTTTGTTACTACAGTCTTATGAAAGCAGCCTTCTGTTAACCCAAATGTTCCATGTTTAGGTAAAAATATAATATTTTTAAAGCATTTAATTGAAAGTCTTGTGGCTTTGCAAAATTGCAAAGAGGTCAAGCAGAGAGCACACCTGCCTTAAATAGGAAGCGCACATTTTCACATAGAATATAGTGCACTTTTTTTGGACTTAATCCAGCACTTTTGGTGAGAAAAGTAATATTTAAGATAATTCCCTCAGTGAAGTAAATTACTGATGTTTAGCATTTCATGATGTGAATAAACCCTAAAGTGATGCTACAGCGCAGCATAACTGAACTGATGTTTCTTAAGTAGGGGCATAAATGATTAGCTTCTTTTAATTAAAATGCAATACTTAGCAATGTAGTTTTGTATAGCTTTTTTTTTCTATTTTAGTTTTGCACATGGCTGGCTTTTGACTAGATCCATATTCAGAAAATAACCCTTTCAGGTAAAGCATCCTGAATGCATGTGGGTATTATACACACCATTCTGGCAATCACAATACTATTTCTGAGACCAAATAAGTGAGAGTGAATCAAATAATTGTAATACTGCAATAAGAAGTAATATCTAATCACTGGCTGCCACAAACTAGGCAGACACAAGCACTCTGGGTCAATGTTTGATGTAAAAACAAAACAAACATGGACTTCAATTATAGTAAGAATCAATGACTGCACATTCAATTTTTCCCTATGGCTAGGGTTCAAAGCCACCATGCAGTAAAATGGAAAATTCCCCATTGTACAGTACCTACAACTGAAATGCTACCTCTTTTTAATTCCCTGAGTCTCTGAGGTAACATTGGACTACTCGAATAGTAGCAATTAAATCCATTGCCTCCAATGGTTTTTATACAAAGTTTGAGTAATGAGGAAGGGAAAATAGAAATCCTAATTTTGGGAGGCAAATTCAAATTCATAAGTATCACTGACACATAATGGGATACAAATCCTGAATTAAAACATGATTTAAAATAATATACTTTATGGTAAAATAACAGGACAGATGGAAATGGAGTAGATTATTTGTTATGTACTTCATGGCCATCAACATCTTGCTCTTCTGGTGTTTTTCACTGGAGCTCAGAAGGAAATAGTATTCAATTAGCTATCCTGATAGTTTTCATTTAGATTTACTATTTTATATAGTATTATATAAGTGATTATATATTTGCAGTGGAATAAAAGTATTTGAATGTCAGTTTAGCCTCTACAGACTCCCTGAAAGCAACCTTTGTATAACTACAGAAGCCTGCCTAAGGTCTGTCTTTGTCTTTGAGACTTGTGCCCTGCTTCTTTTGGATCCATTGCTAGCTTTCAACCTATAACCTTTCTCTTTGCTTATGAGACCTACTAGGTAGTTTTATTTTAGCTTGGTCCAGTCTGACTTACATGTGACTTCATGATTTTTCCCACTGTGCCTTGTCTAAACTCCATCTAAGCCTCAGTCTTCTCTTTTCATCTCAAGGCCTTCTCCAGTGATAGGTTAATACCTACCTAGACTGACCTCAATTTGCCATCTATTGCCTCCTGTCCCAACTTCCCCAAACTGTACCTTTGCTTGCTACTACCAGTGATGAGATAGGGTTCCTAGGCCTCACAAAATTCAACATTAGCATCTGCTACCAGTTTGGACTTTGAGATATAGCCCAGAATATTCTAATCATAATCTTCCCTCAGTGGACTTCTCTCCAGTCACTAATATTCTGCTTGAACTCTTTCCTCAGTGGTTTTCCATATTCCTACCTGGTCTTATTTGCCCTATCCCAGTGATACTGAACCCCAGCTGTTACTGCACAAGCCCCATTTCCATTCTTCCATAGCTCATTTCCTTGGTCAAATCCTTCTCAATCTGCCCCTCTCCATTGCCCCAAGGCAAATCTACCTATCCCTTCTACCTTACTCTCTATAATGCTTGCTCCACAGTTAAGGAACTTGATTTCATATTAAACATTTTTCTTACTCATTCCTTTTTCTTCTGACATTCACTGAGATCAGGATAGCTCCTGCTGAAAAGGTGCCCCAGACCATTCTTTCCAGCACTGATTGTTCTTTCACTGATATCCCTGAAGTTCTGGTTGTGATGGAAGAGAAAGAATTCTCCTTTACTCCTATTGTCACTTCTAGAATCTCCCTCTATAATTATCACTCAGTAATCTCTCCTCCTCTGAGGTTCATTCAATCCATTCTTATCTACCATTTTACACCCTCTCTCCACTTCCCCTCAGCTGAACAGAATGATCATGTACCTAGTCTTGTCGTTATTCACAAGTATTCTACTTCCACATTCATGAACTTCATGTTTGCTACAAGCCTGATTCTTCTGGGAGTCTTTCTCTCCCTACAGGGGCCTCCTCCTCAATAGAGACTAAAACTATGGGAGTTGGAAGCCAGAATGACAAGTTTCCTCTTCCAAGCTATTACCAACTTTAGCCTGCATGACTGCATAGAGTGAGGAACAATCATTCTGTTCACAAATAAAAAGGGTCATATGCAACCATCACTTGATCCATTCCTCCCAACTATCTATTTTGAATCTCCTTTGTGGCTGAACTCCTTGAAAAAGCCATCTACAATATGTCTCCACTTCCTTTCCACTTACTCTCTTCTTACCTCTCTGTGCTCTGCAGTCTGGCTTCAGATGTCCTCATCCAAATTAAACTGTTGTTTCCTTAGTTATCAGTGATTTCCTAATAGCAAAATCTAATGACCTTTTTTCTTTCAAACCTCATTCTTCTTGACACATCTATTGCCATAATTTTCTTCTTCTCTCCTAGATAATCTTTTCTTCCTAGCTTTGTTTTTGTTTGCTTGTTTGTTTTTCCACAACACTGTTTTTTTTCCTATTTCACTCTACCCCCAGCTGCCTGATTGTTTCTTTTCAATATCTTTTGATGGTTCTTTTGCTACCACCCACCAATAATGGGTGTTCCCTGAGGCTCTGTCCTATTCCCTCTTCTCCTTTCTAATTTTCTGTTGCTTAGTGATCCCATCTGCTCACATGATTCAGTTGCCTTATTGATAGAAAATGCCAATTGCAGTTGATTCTTTGATCCATATATCCAGCCCTAATCATTTTGCTGATCTCCAGTTTTATATCTCCAATTGCCTAGTGTACATCTCAAGCCAGATATCCTGTAGAGATCTTAAACTCATTATCTTTTCCCCACAGCCCTCTTTTCTTTCAACCTTTCTGATTATTGTGGAAGATATCACAATTTACCTAGTTACCTAGTCTCACCAACATGGTGTCACCCTCCACTCCTCAATCTCAATCTTTCTTAAACAATCCATTGTCAAGTCCTCTGAGATTCTCTATTTTCAGCATCTCTTGCATATCTTCTCTTCTCTTCTCTAACAGTCACATTTCCTGTGCAGATAGGCATTACTTTACTCTGAATTACTCTAACACTTCTAGCCAGACTAAAGAGTTTTGGTATGGGAAGTCACAAAGATGGTAAATGAGAAAAAGAGGTCAGTTAAAGATGGGGAAACAGAGTTTCAGAGAGTGCAGAGTCAAATCTCTCAATTCTTTCTGTACTTGTGGTGAATAATTCTAGACACCAGGATGTGTCTTGCTGAATATTTGCTAGGTTCTATTTTTTTTTCAGCCTTCAAAAATGTTTTACATATTTCTTCCATGTCTTTATATTGAGGTCCGTAATCTTTTTTTGAGTCTATGGATCCTCTTATCAGAATAAATAAAACGATGCATAAAATAAAACACCTAGGAACCCCCCAAAAAATCATTCTATTGAAATAAAGTTGTCAGAATATATTTTAAGAGGTTCACTTATCCCTGGTTAAAAATGTCTGCCTTACACAACCTACCCTTTGAAGAAAAGTTTTCTCTTAAAGCAGAGCCCTTGTCACTTCTGTGGACTCAGGCAGAGAAAAGTGTTCTGATGGATATGGACTAGAATGTTCTGTTAGGACTCCTCCTTACTGACCTTACAAATTCCTTTGATGCACACTAGATTTCAGAGACCTTCACAGAATGCAAGGACTTATATAAGTCCCTACTGGCCACTAATACCAAATTTTCCTTTTATTTGTATCACCCTAAACTTTTATTATAGGGTTGGGGGGGAAGCTATTATTATTCTTACTTTATAATACTCTTATAAAGGTAGTTGTACCTATCAAAAACTATGCTGAGAAATTAAAATTAAGTACCAGGAAATAAAATGTATATTACACTTAATCTTTCTTCTCTCTCCTTTCTTCTCTTCTTCTTCTTATTTTATTCTCCTGATACCTTTACTCTTCCTCTTCCTACTTTCCTGTTCAGAAAGTATTGAATCTACATTGAAAGATCAGAAATAACTGGAAGCTCAGATGATTCTTAGCTTAGAAGCATTCATAGTATTTTGCCTTTGATCAAACTAATGTAGGAATGCTTTTCCAAATTTTGATTTGGAGTTGTTCTCAAAATAATAGACTTTAATTGCAATGTGAAGTACCTCCTGAAGTACAAATAAACCTAAATGGTACAAAGGGATACCTAACTGTTTTATGTAATCTTTCTTTGGATACTTATTTATCTAGAATGTGTCTTCTCTCCTGTACCATCTTAGTAGGGTGGTCTGGGCCTATGATTTTATTAGTATAGGGAAAACCTGAACAGAAACCACTAGTGTAGTTCAACAACATTTCTGTAATTTATAATCTTTGAAAATGCCTGGGGCAGTAAGAGATTAATTGAATTGTCCAGTGTCACACAGCTGGTATATATTGGAGAAAGGACTTGAACCCAGCTCTTCCTGATTCCATACCCAATTATCTATCCAAAGCACTTTCATCTGGAAAGGTTCAACTGCCTAAAAGAGATGAAAACAAAAATTTTGGAATCATACACAGAATCAGAGAATTTCAGAGTTATTTTGAGATCTCTTTCTTGAGGTTAATGGTGGATTCTTTCTTTCTTTTTTTGCATATTTTATTAATTATTTATTATAATTATAATTATATTTATTATAATATATTATAATTATATTATAATATGTTATAATTATAATATTTATTAATTTATTTTGATTTATCAACAATCACTTCCACATGCTTTTGAGTTTACAATATTTCTCCTCCTTCCTCCCCAACCCCCTCCCCAAAACGGTGTACAATCTGATATAGGCTATACATTTACATTCCTATTAAACATATTTTCACATTAGTGAAGTTGTAAGTAAAAATTAAAACCAATAGGAGGAACCATCAGAAAGAGGAAACAAAACTCAACAGAAGAGAAAAAAAAATAGCGATTCAACTTTCACAGTTATGAATACTACCTGTTTCTTTTTCTCCATCCTTTTTTCTCCCTGTTTATGCTTTTCTTTCACTTCTCTCCCCCCCCCACCAGTACTTTGCTTTTGACCACTGCCTCCTTCAGTCTCTCCTCCCTTCTATTATCCCCCTGTCCCCTCTTCCCCTTCACGCCCACCGAGTAGATTCTTTCAATGCCTATTTTGTTCTCTGTTTCCAGGATATCAGGGCAGTTTTTCTTGATAATTTATTGAAAGATGCTGTCCAGGTCCTCCTTTTGATTATGACTTTCAGGTAGTGCAATGGTTCTAATATTGCCTCTCCTGGATCTATTTTCCAGGTCACTTGTTTTTCCCATGAGATATTTTACATTTTCTTCCACTTTTTTTCATTCTTTTCAATTTGTTCAATTAATTCTTGATGTCTCATAGAGTCATTAGCTTCCATTTACCCAATTCTAACTTAAAATGTTGTCTTCCTCAATTAGCTTTTTTTGTTGTTTTCATTTAACCATTTATACTCTTTAAAGAGTTGTTTTCTTCAGTCGATTTTTGTACCTTCTTTTCCATTTGGCCAATTCTACTTTTTTAAGTAGCTTTCCAAGCTTTTTCACAATTTTTATAACTCTTGCATCACTCTCATTTCTTTTCCCAATTCTTTATTTACCTCTCTTATCTTATTTTAATCTCCTTTTTGAGCTCTTCCATGAGTTCTTTCTGAGTTTGAGAGCACTTCCCACTTTTCTTTGGGGTTTTGCCTATAAGTGTTTCAACTTTGCTGTCCTTTTCTAAGTTCAAGTCTTGGTCTTCCCTGTCTCCATAATGACTTTCTATGATTAGATATTTTTTTTTAGTTGTTGTTCTCTTTTGCTCATCTTTTTTTTTATTGCCCTTTTCTGTTTCTTTTAAATTTGATCTCTGCTCCCAGGGCACTATCTCAGGCTTCTTGTGCCAAGGACTGCAGGCCCTAACTATTTACCTGGTGTTGCACTGATGTTGCATGAGGAATCCTAGGGATCCTCATATATGATGTTGTGTTGAGGAGGTGTGGTGGGGGCTGGCTGGTGCTACTTGAGGCCATAGGGGTCTGGCAGATTACCTGGTGCTGAGCTGGGGTCCCAGTGGTAGTGTCTGACATGAGCCTCTGGTGGAGTGTTTCTGCATTTACCTGTGGCTACACTGAAGTACATGGTGGTCTGGCCTCTGGAGGTTGCTTGCTTGCCTGGGGATATTCTGAAGCAAGGCTCACCAGTGCTGGCTAGCTGAGTGCTTGCTTAGGCACCCATTGGACTGGGGTCTACTTTTGCCCAGAGCTGTGTTGAAGCATAGGGATCTCTGGCCACTAGAAGATGCCTATTTGCCTGAGGCCATACTGGAGTGTAGCAGGGCCTGTGCTGGCTGGAGGCTGCCTGTTTGCTTAGGCACCAGTAGGCTGGCCTCTACCTGTTTACCCAGGACTGAGCTGCAGCACTTGGAGGTCTGGTCCTAGGAGGATGTCTGTTTTCCCAGGGCTACACTGAAGCATCATGTTGATTCATGGAGCTGGAGTCTGCCAGTTTCCCTGGCTCTGCTAACGCACTTTAGGGATCCTGGTGTTGGCATTTGTCTGCTCCACCACCATTGGTATTAAGATGTCCTACTGGTTTGGAAAGGTGGGGCTTGCTGCTGGTTTGCTGGGACACTTCTTCCCTCTTCTTTTCCCCATGTGAAATGGACCTTTCTAAGTTTCTTGGGCTAAAAGATTGTTTCACCCCACCTTTTTGCTGGTTCTGTTATTCTAGAATTTGTTTTGGGCCACTATTTTATGGTTGTTTGGAAGTGAATATGGAAGAGTTACAGTGATTTACTGCTTTCTCCTCTATCTTGGTTCTGGGGAGTCAATCCAGAATTTCAGAGTTAGAAGTAACTTTTGGAAGTGATGAATCCAAACCATAACTGAGCAACATACTAGGGAAACTTAGGATCTGAGAGAACCTTTAAGGAACCTTAATTCACAAAAAGCTGTGGTTCCAACACTCTTTTTGTCATTATGGCTTGAGGAACAGCCTTTTGTATGCTAATTGAAGTCAAGATTCTCTTGTAATTTCCCTATTTTTGTTTCTATGTAATTTTGAAATGCCATAATATGAAAATAGCAGTATTAACTGCAGTTGTCATTAAAATCTCTATATTATTAAGTAAAATTAACTGTAAAATCAAGCATATTAGTTCATTTTACCTTATTATTGTTGCATAATAGGTAATTAATTTTGGATCTAGGCATTGCTGGAATACAAGTCTGCCTACATGATACCATTTTAGAGGCATTAAAAAACAGTGATGAAAAAGAGTTTCCCCCATCATCCTACCAAAAATTAAAACAAAAAAAGTGGAATTAGTATTATGATTAAAGAAACTGTTTCTACAAGCTCTCTACTAAAGTGTATACTCTCTCTCTCTCTCTCTCTCTCTGTCTGTCTGTCTGTCTCTGTCTCTCTCTCTCTCTCTTCTCTCTCTCTCTCTCTCTCTCTGCCTTAAGTATTAAGTCATCCTAGGAAGACAATTTTGTGAATATTTATCAAACTAGCTGGCTTTCACTTGTTATAGCTTTGAGGGAATGGGGAGCAGGGCAAGGAAAAAGATGAATAAATTGTAAGGCTAAAGGTTCTTTTGGAAAATAGTTTGCTGCTTGAGAACAGAAGTCCCAAGGAAAACTCCTGACAGCCCAAGTGTATGATGGTGCCCTTCACATAGCATGGGACCTTAATATTTTATTGGGTGTCATCTAATGAGAAATCTCTAACTGGAAAGATACAATATTATAGTTGGAAAAGAACTCATAGGTGATCTAATTCAAAACCTAAGCATGTCAAAAATATTACCTGTAATGTACCAAACAGGTGGTCTACAAGCCTCATTATATACCACTTGTGACAGGGAACTCACTAGTTAGCAAGGTAACTCATTCCACTTTGTGACAACTTTGGAGGTTATAAGTTTCTCTAGATGTTTTGTTTGTTTTTTTAGGCAATTGGGGTTAAGTGACTTGCCCAGGGTCACACAGCTAGTAAGTGTCAAGTGTTTGGTGTGAGGCCCGGATTTGAGCTCAGGTCCTCCTGATTTTAGGGCCAGTGCTCTATCCACTGCACCACATAGCTGCCTCCATTTTCTCTAGATGTTGAGCTGAAACTTGTCTCCCTATGGCATTTACCTATGGATACTAGTTCTGTCCTCTAATACCTAGAAGAATAAGTTCTTCATACATTTGAAAACCTGAATTATCTCTCTGCCCAATTCTTCTCTAAGATTCTACCATCATTTTATTCAATTGATCTCTAAATTATAAGGTTCTGAGTCTCTTCATATTCTGATTATCCTTTATATGAATTTTCTCAAGCTTACTGACATTATTGCTAAAATATGGAATACTAAACTAGACATGATATGCTAAATGCAGTCTTACTGAACCAGCATAGGGGATCTTCATTGTTTTAGACTTCATAAGTCTAAAGCATAAGTCTTCCGGTATAAGACCCCAGTAGTATCTCACTAGTCTGTCAAGAAACACTGTGTATTCAATCCATTAAGTTCCACAGCTTCATATAATGAACTGCAAACTCTAAATAATTTTTCTATCTTGAATTTAAGCAATTATATTTTCAAATGTCTGAGTGAGAGTTTTCATTTTTCAAAATAATTTAATGCAACAAATATTTACTAAATACCCACTATGTGTAGAAACTGTCATAGTTGATGAGATTAAAAGACAAAATCAAGCCCAGGAGCAAACATGATGGCATAAGCATTAAATTGTTTCAACCCTTCCATATTCCCCTCCAAACAACCATGAAATAGCAGCCCAAAACAAATCCTGGAAAGCAGAATCAGCAAAAAGATGAGGTGAAACAATCTTTTACCCCAAGAGACTTAGAAGATCAGTGAGAAAAGTCCATCTCAATTGGGTAAAAGGGGGGAACATCCCGGGACAGGAAGCATCGTAGGAAACGAGCAACAAGCCATACTTCAGAAAACCAGCGGGAGATACTGAGCCCCAGTGTGGTGGAGCAGGCAAATACCAAAACCACAACTCTGCCACATGCCTTATTATATCCAGGGGAACTTGCAGTCTCTAGCTCCAAGAACCACCATGTGCTTTAGCATAGCCCTGGACAAACGAGTATCCTCCAACATGAAAAGAAAGTAGGTCAGACTTCCACATGCTTCATTGTAACCTTGGGCAAATAGGCATCCTCTGGCAGCTAAATCTCCAAGTGTTTCAGTGTAGCCCTAGGGAAGTATAAAAACAACATACTGGACCTCAGCACATACCAGACATCACTACTAGGACTCCAGCTAAGCACCAGAAAAGCTGCCAGACCCCTATGGCCTCCAATGCCAGCACTACTAGCCAGCCCCCACCACATCTCCTCAGCACAGAACCAAACATGAGGGTATCCCAAGGCTCTCAGGGAAACATCAGCACAAAACCAGGCAAATAACCTGTGCAGTCTCTGGCACAAGAAGCCTGAGATAGTGCTCCTTTCACACTCCAAGAGCAGATATGAAATTTAAAAGAAAGGAAAAAGCCCTACCCCCCCCAAAAAAAAAGAAAGATGAACAAAAAGCAACAAAAAAAGAATCTGACCAAAAAAGGTATTATGGTGACAGGGAAGACCTAGACACAAACTCAGAAGAGGACAACAATGTCAAAACGGCTATGGGCAAAACCCCAAAGAAAAATGGGAAGTAGTCTCAAGCCTAGAAAGAACTCATGGAAGAACTCAAAAAAGAGCTTAAAAATAATAGAAAAGAGATATAGAGGGAAAAAATGGGGAAAGAAATGAGAGTGATGCAAGAGAATTATGAAAAAGGAGTCAACAGCTTGGGAAAGTACTTAAAAAGTAGAGTTAATCAAATGCAAAAGAAAGTACAACAGCTAATTGAGGAAAACAACACCTTAAAAGTTAGAATTGGGCAAGTAGATGCTAATGATTCTATAAGACATTAAGAATCAATCGAATAAATTCAGAAGAATGAAAAAAATGGAAGAAAATGTAAAATACTTCGTGGGAAAAACAACTGACTAGGAAAATATATCTAGGAGAGACAATATTAGAACCCTTGCACTACCTGAAAGTCATAATCACTGCATTACCTGACAACCAAAGGACCTGGAAAGCATTTTTCAATAGTTGTCAAGGAAAACTGCTCTGATGTCCTGGAAACAGAGGACAAAATAGGCTTTGAAAGAATCCACCAATAACCTCAGGAAAGAGAATCCAAAATAAAAACTCCAAGGAACATTACAGCCAAATTTCAGAACATCAAGTCAAGGAAAAATACTACAAGTGGCCAGAAAGAATTTAAATATAGGGCAGCCACAATCAGGATTGCACAGAACGTGGCAGCTGCAACATTAAAGCATTAGTGGTCATGAAACATGATATTCAGGGAGGCAAAGGAGTGAGGAAACAACCAAGAATAACTTATTCACCAAAATTAAGCATAACACATCAAAGGGGGAAATCTTCATTCAGTGAAATAGAAGGATTTCAAGCTTTCATAAGGAAAGACCAGAACTTAACCAAAAGTTTGATTTCCAATATCAATAGCCAAAAGAATCATGAACAGGTAAAAAAGGGAAAGAAAAACCTAAGGGATTCAATAGAGCTAAACTATTTACATCCCTTCATGGGAAGATGATCCTTGAAATTCTTAAAAATTGCATCACTAATAGTACAGCTGGAAGGAATTTACATAGACAGAGGGTATAGGTATAAGGTGAACTTGAGAGAATGATATAAAAATGAAGGGATGAGAAAGAGGAGTAGATGTAGAAGGAGGAAAGTGGTAGAATAGGGTAAATTATTCCACATGAAGAGCTGCAAAAGACATACTGCAGTGGAGGGGAAGATAAGAGGGTGGAAAATGGGCATTACTTGAACCTTATTTTCATTAGTATTGGCTCAAAAATGAAATAATATACACAATCGGTTAAATATAGAAACATTTCTTACCCAACAGTGGAGTAGGAGTGGAGGAGGATTATGTAAGGAGGATATGGGGACTGACAGAAGGGAGGGCAGATTATGGGAAGTGGTAGCAAAAGACTGAAATGGAAGACTGGTGAGGAGGGAAAGGGTGAAAAGAGAGAAAGGACAGACAGGAGGAAGAATAGGATGGAGGGAAATACACAAGTAATAATCATAACTATAACGTGAATCAGAAGACTCTCCCATAAAATGGAAGTGGATAACAGAGTGGAACAAATACTATAATCCTACAATGTATTGTTTATAAGAAACACACTCGAAGCAGAGAGTCACACAAAGAGTAAAGGTAAGGGGCTGAAGTAGAATCTAGTTTGCTTTAGTTAAAGCAAAGACAAAATGAAAATAGTCCCTTCCTTCAAGGAGCATACATTCTAATGAATAAATAAAATATTAACCCAGATAAGTACAATATGGAGTTGTTAGTGAAGAAGGCAAAGGCAAGATCAAACAAAAAAAAAACTCTAGAAGTATTTGAGAAAGGAAAAAAATGCACTAATGATAACGGGGATGATAAAGTTTTATCTTATTCAATTTGGCCCATTTATTCTAACTTACTGAAATCTTTTCAAAATTCAAATTTATATTCAAATATAATCCAGATTTGCATCATCTAGAACTTTATAAGCATGCCACCTATGCCTTCATCCGACAAACTGATAAAAACATAAAGTTTAAAATAGGAGGGCAGAGGATAGAGTTTTGGTTGGGTAGAGCAGTGTGATCACATACAAAGAGTGATGTATTCTTAGTCTAAGGATCTGAATTTGAATTCTGGTGAGCCTCTTCTGCTTAGTTTTCTTATGTATGAAATGTCTATTTTGGACTTTGTGACATCTAGTCTATATATCAAAGACAGTAATTACATAACTTATCCATGCTTTGTTTTCAGTCTTATTGGAAAGTTTAACCATCCCAGTTACCTAAATTTTTTTAATGGACAATGTGCTGTTTGATGATTACCTCACCATCTATTCTACCTCCCTCATTTTTCATTTAAGGAAACTAATACCCAGAGATATTAAACAGTGAGTGAAAGCAGGAATATGTATTAATCACTTGCCCTGTGCCAGGCACTGTGCTAATTTCTTAGTATAAAAAAAGTGAGAATCTTGGTTCTAAAATAGCTTACATTCAAATATAGGAAGAAAATGTAGATAGCAGAGTGGTATATAGGAAAGATTAAGGTCGCATTCATGGTAAGGGAATGGTATGACAATGGAATAATAATAGTAACTGTAATCATAACATTTAATTAGCACTTTAATATTTATGAAATGTTTTATATATGCATTGCCTCATTTGATCCTCATAACAGCCTTATGAAGCAGATATTATTCTTTTCCACAATTTTACAGAAGAAGAAAACTGAGGATGACTTTGTATGACTTATCCAGTTATTCTTTGAGGAAATACCTCAGGAAGGGTCCAAACTTAAGGGGTCTTTACTTCACCCCTATTATTCCATCCATCATGATGTAGAATGATATGACCTCTCCAGAAACAACAGTGCTGTTGACTTGATTATTATCACCAAGACAATAGGTAGAAGGTAACAGGTGGAAATGGAATGGGAAAGAATATATCCTAAGAAGAATGCTAGATGTAGTAAGTTCTCAACAGTCAGTATGGCTCCTTTTTGTGAGCTAGAGTTCATTTTGGGAGTGTGCATGATAAGAGGCAGGAATCATGTCAGGAAGATGGTGGCAAGGTGGCTGAGAAGATTTTGTGTAGTGAGTCCTCAACAAGGTCACACAGGAAATGTTAAAGTGGAATCTGAACCCAGCTCATCTGACTCCCAGCTCATCTGACTTTCCACCATACCATATTGCCTCCTTACCTTGTGTTACAATTCCATGCTAACTATTTTTGATCTATCTTCCCAGCCTGAAGATTGGCAAGATAGAGCTGGAAAGGAACTTATGGATCATTTCATTTAATCCTTCCTTTTACCCATGAGGAAACTGAAGCCAAGGAGGTGGTTTGCCAAAGGTCACACTTTCACACTTTAACAAAGTTAAACTCCAAAGCTATATAGTAATTTATCCAAGGTCATATAGCATATTAATGTCTACGGCATAGCTAGAACCCAAGTCTTCTGGCTCCTCCATAGCTCAGAACTCTTTCCAATAAAGCTCATGTACTTGTTTTTCAAATAGCTAAAAAGAAATGAGTTTATAAATTAGATGCCAAAATTTGAATTTCCACTGTCATGTATGTTACACATACTTTGTCTTTTTTTTTTTACTCAAAAAGAAACATGGAAAGAGACAAAATAATCAATAAATCAAAATCTTGTTTCTTGGCAAATGGGCAAGCAAAGTTTAGCTGTTACAATTAGCTAATTTAAAACAGAAATGTCAAAGTTAGTAAATGTATAAATTAATGTGCTAAGTTTTAATGATCTATTAAAAATTCAGAATTCAAGAACACAATTTCCTGCTCAAAAAAATCCTTAAGCTGCAATTGCACTACAAGAAACAAAGAAAAACACTCCTTCAAAAGTACACAAAATAGTTTGATTCAAATAAATTGTTTTAATGGTTTTTAATTAAATGTTTTCATTCAAGAAATGACTAATTATATACTAGCCTGTTTTTTCTGATAATTTTTATTCATTACTCCATATCTGAAAGAAGAAAGTATATATATATGGGTATGTTATATATTTCTTATATACATACATATGCATGTGTCTACTATACATAGTGATATACACGTGTTTATATGCACATATGTATGTGTGTGGGCACATGTGTGTGCATGCATGTGTGTATGTGTGTATATGTGTGTATATGTGTGTATGTGTGTATGTATGTATGCATGTATGTATGTAGCTGTGCATTCATCTTCTCCCTACCCATCAGTGTACAATTGCCCTCCAAGGAAACAGATTGACAACCTGTCTGTAATGCATAGGTTTGGATATTTCTCTAGGGTACTGAGAGTTTTAACAATCACTCAAGTGATCATGGTCACAAATTCAGTATATGTCAGCAGAAAGACTTGCATTAGTTTTTTTTAATTTTATTTTCATTTTTCAAACTGGGTCTTTGTGTACAAGATCCCATTATCTTTCAAGACGTGTATGTGTATATGTGTGTATGCATAGACACATACATGTGTGAATATATAATAGAAAAATATATGTAGTATAGAAAGATGTAACTGGAATATTATGGATGCTATTATTACATGTTGGTGATGTTGTAGTGGAAAAAGCTCTCAACTGGGAATCACAAGATCTGAGTTCTAGTCCCAGATCTACCATGCAATTTTAGACATACACAGCATTTCTCTAACTAAGATTCTTCATACGTTAAAAAAAAAAATAAAGTTGATGCTATCTCAGTCTGTTTCCCAGGATTATTTTCAGGATCAAGTATAGTAACCTCTAGGAAAGCTCATTGTAAATTACAAAGCTATATACAAATGTAAGGTATTCTCATATTTGGGAAAGTGCGTATGTAACTATGAGTCACTAGATGTCCCAACCATCAACATAATTACCATCAGGTTGGACTGAATTAAGGACTCCATGCTGGTACCTTATTTGTTACCCTGTGGCTTCCAAAGATAGGAAAAATTTTCAGTTTTTAGCTAAATATTCAATATTAACCTCTGTGCTACGTAAAACTGCAGGCCTGTTGAGTTTCCATTGGCTGACAGCCACAGAAGCTAATTATTCTTGAACTGAGCTCCATGTGGGTGCAATTTCCTGGGAGTCTTGGAATTCTATAAAGAAACTAGCAGGGAGAAAAAAGAGAATTTGCACTCTTCTTACCATGAAGAAATCAAGATTATTGTATATTCTCTGATTGACCTCAGGGCATTGATAATTGCCTTATCCATCTTGAATTGAAAAACAGTATTCCTTATAAAAACAACCTTTTATCCTTAGCTATTTTTCTATGGAATAAAAATGTTACTTTATTTTTTTCTGATTCAGCCAATTTAATATTTTCTGATATTTTTCTTTTCTTAGATTTAAAACAAATGCTAAACAGATTTAATCATCGTATAGCAAAATCATTTTTTTTAAAGTCAGGACCACCTTGATTTTATCCCAGACTGCTTTTTCCCCTTAGATGAAATGGAAACTTTTTTTTCCTTAGATGAAGTAGAAACTTTTTATGCTTTAAAAACTACCAAGGACTGAAAATATTTCTTTCTTAAGTTGACATGCCTCTCACCTTATCTGAAATTCATTTTGGAGTCTCAGCAGGTCCAGTCATCTGCCATAAGTGAAGTGCATTGGCCTCACCTTGTGAGTTTTAAGGCTTTCTTCTTAATAGTCACATATGTTATGGCCATCTGCAAGAAAGACTTGACTGCTTCTTTAATGAACAAACACATTTTTCTTTTAAACCACTGGGGTTTGGATTTTTTTTTCTTCTTTCAAATAACTGAAATTTTCTCAACCAATTCAAACAGTTTTTCTGAAAAAAAGCACATGATCCTTACTTCCCAGAAAGAACCATAACCTTTCCATATTGATCTGCATTTCACTTATTTTAACTTGACAGTATCCTTTATAAAAAGAAAGAAGGCTTTTTTTTCATAGTGGCAGACTTGTCTCTATCTTCTAAATTATATAATCCATCTAATTTCAGACCCATCTATTCAAATCATTTTTGCATTGTCTACAAGTATTAAAAACTGAGCACTTTGATGAGGACTTCAACAACCAAGCAACAAATTAATTCAGCATTTATCTTTCTTGGGCTTCTCCTCTAGGATGTATCTAGAACATGCTTGTGGAGATTATCAGATTGTGCTACTTGTGTTGAACTAAAATCATACTCACACCAAAACACAAAATGATTATTTCAATTGATGCAAAATAGGCAGTTAGACAATATGTTTGTAATAAGAAAATAAAAAGAAAGAAATTTAAAGAACAAGAATTCACTGTACATAAAAATCAAAGTTGATTTCTTCCTATTAAAATTGAAATGGAGAAGTGTATGCTTTTACTTTTAGTTTATTTAGGTCATTTAATCTCCCAGTTCCTGGATTTTGTGAAGTGAAGAGTAAATTTCTTTGTATTTCTTCCAAGCACCTTGACACATATTATTTTAGCCCAAAACAATTCTATACATTTGATAGGGTAGGTTTTTTTAAAAATATTTGACTCAAGAAATTCAGGAAAATTAAGTGAATTGTTATAGGGCATCCAAATAATTGGTGGCAGAGATAAGACTAGGAACTTGATATTCTCAGTCTTTATCCATTATCATATGTACTATACCACAATGCTGGAAAACATTATTTTCATGAAGCAAGAAGTGAAAAAAAGGTTTTTGTGTGTTCGTAAGAACAGAAGTTTTATTTGTTCTTATTCAGGCTGTTACAACATAACATAGGTTGAATATGAGCAACAAACTATATTGTTTCTTGAAAAAAAATTTAAGTCACATTTTGTCAAGAGGTATACTTCATTCTTAAATTCTGGCTAAAATAATCATGCATTATTCCATTTTTTAAAATATAAATTCCTAAGTTCAACTAAGATGGGCCAGGTAAGTGAGAGCAAGAAATAACCAATAGAGAGCCTGCATGCTCCATGGTTATTCATGGCATGTCAAGAGAAAGTATCTATGATTTTTTTTTTTAGTGTGCACCACTTGCAATGTTTTTACAAGAGTACAGGGATGAGAGTTACATAGGGGAGTAGGATTAGATGGTTGCTTTTTGGGGGGGTTGAACTTTTTAAATTTAATTTGTTATTAATTAATTTATTTTGATTTATCAACAATCATTTCCATAAGCTTTTCAGTTTTAATTTTTTCTCCCCAAGATGGTGTTTAATCTGTATAGGCTATCCTATGTTGTAAGGAAGAATTAGAACCAATAAAAGGAACCACAAGAAAGAGAAACAAAACAAAACAGAAGGAAAAATAGAGCAAATAATATGCTTCAATCTGCATTCAAACTCCATAATTCTTTCTTTGGATGTGGATAACATTTTCCATCATGAGACTTTTGGAGATGTCTTAGATCTTTGCATTGCTGAGAAGGGCTAAGCCTATGGAAGTTATCTATCACACAACATGGCTCTTACTGTGTGCAATCCTCTTCTGGTTCTGCTCACTTCACTCAGCATCAGTGATGGACTGCTATTTGAATCAATGAGACGATATATCCAACTAAAAGCAAATGGGGTGACATTTTTTTAAATCATCATGTGAATTTCTAAGGCCATAATGTTGTTTTTCTTCCAGTCTTAATGTCTGAAGGGAATAACTTAGGAATACGTACTACACAAGTCCAACGTAGTGACTTAAGATAAGTTTTCCCACCCTTATTTCAACGAGGTAGGAAGGAGTTGTTTTGTTTTGTTGTTTTTTTTTCTTTCCTTTCCTTACATGACAATAATTAGTATGGCTGATTTTCCTGTCGCCCAGAATAGAAGTCATTACAAAGGAAAGTGTGTTATATCTAAAGAAATAGTTACCCAAATTGCTGGGAAAGTTTATATACAGAAGCAGTTATTTTATTCTTGTTAAATTTTAATTGTGAATCCCTGATGTAGTCAATTCCCCAGAAGGGAATTCTTTCTTCCAGAGCAGATAGGAACCTACTTGTCAGTTTAAAAGAGTTTCCAGTGGCCCAGAAGGTTAATTAACTTGCTCAGTGTCTAGGTAGGGTTTAACTTAAGCCAGTTTCCTAGTAGATATTGGAAAGAAATGAGACTTTTACTTCATCTAACATTAAAAAAAATGGGAGGTGTATTTACTCAAAGCAGAGGAAGGACATTCAGAGAAGGGGAGGAAGGTTCACTTGATTCCAACCAAATGTCGGTTCAATCTCTCCTGTGTTGGTGTTGGTCATTCCTGGTAGTCAGTAGTCAGAAGCCAGAGGGAAGAGAGCTATGCTGTCATGTCCTGGGGATTTTATAGCTAAGCATCTAGGAAGATTTTTCAATGTCCCAAGCCTAAGTTTCTTGATCCAATAAAATCTTGAGGACAATATTAGTACCTTGTAAGGGAAAACTGACCTAGCTTGTATGGTGGTAAGGGAGATTAGGATAATGTTCTCATTACACCCAGAGTCACTCAGCCAGTATATGAGTAAGAGACAACCTGTGGTAGTAGATAAAGGAATTCCTAGAGGTTGAACTTCATACAGAAATGATGACCATCGAGAGAAAGCAGTCTCTTATCTGATAGCTTGGTAGAGCACCCGTCTCTGGTCATGCAGTTTTTTAGAATCATGTAATTTAGATCTGAAAAGGACATTAGAGATCATCTAATCTAATCCTTTCATTGTGATACTGAGGAAAATGAATCCCAGAAAGGTGTACCCACAGTTATATAGGTGATAAATGTCTCAGAAAATTTAAAACTTAGGCACTCTTATTCCAGATTCGAATGTGTTCTTTGTACTTTACTATGCTACTCCACGGCATACTTAACAAAGTGGTATGGTGAGGAGAGGATAAGACCTGCACTTAAGAAGACCTGATTTCAAATCCAGCCCCAGACCCAGATGCTTAATATCTTTATGTCCCTAGACAAGTCTCTTTACCTCTGTCTGTATCCATTTCCTCACTTGTAAAATGTGGATTTTTTTTCTTCCATAAAAAAGGGGATAATAACAGCATCTATTTTATTTATTTATTGTAACATTTGGGTTGGTAGGAGAATAAAAATGAGCTAATATTTATAAAGTGCTTTGCAAATCTTAAAATGACATATAAATGCTATACCTCTACTAGCCAAATCAGCAAGGAAGCTCTCAAGTATCCTCTGACTACATTTAAGGTGCCCAAGGTGAGCCATAGGGATTTTAAATGGGGAAAGGCAAAGAAAAGGAAAGTGCCTACTTTATTAAGTGCCTATTACATATCAGGCATTTTACTATGTGCTTTTTACAAATATCTTATTTAATTCTCATGACAATTCTGATAGGCAGATGCTATTATTACCTCCATTTTTACATATGAGGAAATTTGAGCAAAGAAATATTAAGTTCCATACCAATGTTAGTAAGTATCTGAGGGTGGATTTGAACTCAGATCTTCCTGATTCCAGATCCAGTGAGATCTCCATTGTACTATCAATTGCCTCTCATTGCTAACAGTGTTATACAATAACAACATAGAACTGACTGACTAAGAAGCAAAGAACTGAATGTACTGGGCTAATTAAACCAACATTCCTGCAGTGTTGTAATAGAACTTTTATTTTCCCCTAAAATAAAGTGTAAGCCAGAATAGTAGCAAGTTGGGAATTTTAATGCAATATTTAATGCAAAGATTTTGCAAGGTTTCTAGGTAGTGGAACAAACCAACAAAATTATGATAAATGAATAAATAATATGGGTCATTTACATCATAGGTATCTGCCAATATGTTGTGGGATTAAAAGTGAGGAATGAGATGTTATAAATAACTAGGATAATTAAAAGAATACTCTTTAAATACTGACATTTTATTTAAACTTTTTATAGGACCTTTTAAAAATAGTTTATATGCATCTCTGCCTTAGGAAAAAAGTATAATGAGTTAAGTTATTTTTAAGCTTTAATTTTTGTATCATAATATTAACCATCATTTATTGTTTTTTGCTATAGATATAGAAAGGAATGTGCACTGAATATTGATCTTAACATGTTTACTCACACTTCCTTTCTTTAAAATTTTCTCATATTATTCTGCTTTTTGTTATTTGCCTCTTTTTCATAATTGTCTTGAAATATTGCAATTGAATAACATTCTGTGCAGTATATAATGTAAATAGGACTTGAACTCAGGTCTTCCTGATTCTAGGCCCTACCTGCAGAAAGGAACTTACATTCAATAGGCTCTACTCCTCAACCTTGCTCCCTTTTTCTTGAGTGCTTTTGTTCAAGTGAGGAAGCAAGAATGATTATTATGCTCCCATTGGAGAGAGAAAGAATGGACATTGAAGGCCTAATTTCTAAGATTTTCACATAGAAAACTTTTAATTAGTAGTCATATGCTTGTCTAGTGTCAAACGTAAGGCTCCTGAGCCATCACCAATCATCTTGACTTTTGTCATGCCACTGGACGTCTATCACTCAGGAAGAGAGAGTGAAGCTGATGGCTTTGCACAACTCTGCCACACTAAGATACAATTCACACACAATTCATCACCTGTGATGATCCTCTTGGAAAACGCAGGATGAACAATAATAAAAGCAACAACAGCAACAAAAGCAATAATGATTTTAAGAAAGAAAATACAGAAGTTCTCCTATTGTAGTTTTAAATTTTTTTTAAAATATCAACACTTGAAAGGTTCATGATTTTATCTGTATGGGTTCTCCTGTTCTACCAACATGTATCAAGTGTATCCCTTCTCTACCTTTATCAGTGACTTCTCTTTCTAATAATCCAAAATTTCACTCAAATGTCACCTTCTTCAGGAACTGTTCCTTAATATTAGTCATGACCTTTGTCCTCTAAACATATTTACCATTCTCCCCAACTTTCTAAGTAATTTATCCTTAATATTGTGTATTATTTTATTTGTATTTCTATTTTATCACCTTAGTAGGATATAAGTGAATGATTACACTCATTGTGCCTCATCTAACTTTATCTCCTTGAGCACTTAGCCTGATATTCTGCATATGCACATGTTCTTAATAAATGTTTGTTGTTTCCTTCGTTAGTTGATATACCCAATCTATTTTCCTGTGTTCCCCACAGCCCCCACACCCCCCATCAAAAGAAAATAATCACTTGCTGGTCAAGATTCTAGTGATAAGACTTTCTAAACATAGTTCATTCCTTTAATGACAAATACACAGATATTTATTGTTTTGTTGTTCCATCATTTCAGTCATGTCTGACTCCTCATAATCCTGTTTTCTTGGCAAAGATACTTAAATCGTTTGCCTTTTACTTCTCTTGCTCATTTTATAAATGAGGAAACTGAGGAAAACAGTCAAGTGACTTATTCAGAGTCACACAACTAGTAAGTGTCTGAGGCTGATTTGAACTCAGGTTTTTCTGACTCAAGGTCCTGCACTCTATTTACAGTACTACCTGGCTGTCCTAAGATATTGTTTTTCCTGAATTCAAAGCCTAAAAGCCCTACTACCAGTTTCTAGTACCCACCAAAGACTATTTTCTATTACTATAGTTTTTTGAGAAACTGGAGTCACCTTTATACCTTGATATGTCAATGGAACAGGACTTTGGTGTACAGTGATGTTTGATATGGAAGAATAACACACTTCATCTCTTAATGCGTATTCAAATGTTGTATATAGGATTTTTCCCCTAACAGCAATGCTAGAAGACATTGAAGAGAGTATTTTACAAATCTGCTTCTAGTCAAGCTGTTGAAAATGTTCCATAGAAAGGTTAAATTTAACTTGAGTGAAGGAAGGTCACATTCTTTTTTGAACATGAGAACAATTTCCACCACAGTGTCCTTTAAAGGAGAAAAGTTTCAACAAGTGAAAATGCTTTGAAAGCAAGTCTCTAATCAGATTTTTATAAAAAGATATCCTCCATTGAACAACTTTACCAGGCAGTTGAATGCCAAGTGGTAATAGAGGTCCCTCCAAAGAAAAATGAAATATCCATCATATCAAGCTTCAGAAAGGTATACAAATGAATCTGGTTTTGTTTAGTGCTGATTTTTGTTTTTTGGCCCTCAGACATACTGATTTATGCAACTGTCAGGTCTCGATGCATGCAACACAACTTTCTCAGATTGAATCCCATTGATTTTCTATAACAATGTCAAGCATTCAATGCTTCACAGCAGCAGTGGGGTTGTGATAAATAATCCTTTCAAAAAGAAAGTGGTTCTTCTCTTCTTAAATACATAAGTGAACATCTTGCTCTTTCTATCTATAGAAGTGAAAGCTTTATGGGCAGTTCCATTTGAGAATCTCCATAATCCCTATTCATTTTGGATATTCATTTTGGATAACAAGCTTTGTTTTTCTTGTGACCTTCTTTTCACTGTCACCTCTGGGACAACTGTGAGAATTGCCTGTCATTCTGGTTATGAAACAGTCAGAGATGTAAAGAGCAAAATAAATGCTTGCAAATTCTGCTTTGAATAATTAGTGGTAATGAGAGATAATAGGAGCAGCTGAAAGGCACAAAAGTAGTTCTGAAAGATACACTTTTGCATGAAAGGTTTGCCTTTGAGAGCTACCACAAGCTTAGACCAAGCACCACATAAAGAGATTAATATTTCTAATGAGCTCTCCTCTATTTATGATCTCCTGTCAGTCATAATCTCCCCCATGACAGTGTTACTTCTGGTTATTTGAATTTTGAATTTATTGGCTGAGATTTTCATTTATAAATTTTAGTTTTATGGGTTTAGCATTCTATAGAAATTTACTGCTTTTTTATTGATTTTCCAGTCATTTATCACTGCATTTTTTGGTACAGACTATATGATTTAAAGTTGATAAATAATTCAATTTCCATAAAGATATCCATTTTGGTACTTCCCAAAGTGATTTAAAAAACCCGTTTGCCACAATATAATATTACACCAACATTTGTAAGAAGTGACACACTATTTTCATTTAAATGTTTCCCAGTAGAAAGCAATTCAAAATCCAAATATATTCAATTGATGTGTAGCTACCACTGTGTGAAGTACGTTTCATTTCAGTGGGCCAAACTGAGATATCACAGAAATGGGAGTTGGGTATACAGACTCCAACCACATCCACACCCACATCTAGATTATTATATATAAAGCTTTCGTTGCTTTGGTGGCATATTGACCAAATTATTACTTTTAATATGAAGAAATAAATGCATCATTTTCTCCTGTTATTTCTTCACACAAAACAAGTAGATTTTATTAAACAATTTTTTTATTGTATGCATACTGTTTTAAAGATACTTTGCTAAGTGTTCTGGAAGATTAAAAGAAATCAACCCTTTAGAAGAGTCTCTCCCTTTAGGTAGCTAACACTCTACAATCACATCTAGATAAAATGTATATGGCAATTTTCTTGAAAAGGTCTCTTACAATTATTCTTTCTTTTCTTTTCCCACTGCTAGTATGCTCGGCTAAGATCCTCTTCCTATCATATCTGAGCTATTGCCATAAATTCCTAAATAGTTTTCCAGGTGATATTTTCCATTTTGTGTGCTCAATTATTTCTCTGAAATGCTGTTTTAATGTTATTAAGTTCCAACTCAATAACTTTAAAGGAGGACTATTCGGTAGGACAGCGAGGTGGCATGGTGGATAGAGTGCTAGGCCTAGCATCAGGAAGACTCATTTTCTGAGTTCAAATCTGGCCTCAGAGACTTACTGACTGTGGGACCCTAGGTAAGTCACTTAACCCTGTTTGCCTCAGTTTCCTCATCTGTAATATGAACTGGAGAAGGAAATAGCAAACCACACTAGTATCTTTGCCAAGAAAACTCCAAATGGGGTTTGTTTAACAGCAACAAATTTGCTACAACAGGAATTCAAACTGCTCATCCTGTCATCAATAACCTAAATAAACTTTCTACTCCTAAAGTATATCCTTTGCTCTGAATATACATTTTGCTTCTTTAATATTCTTTCCATCTGGATGTCCTAATCCTTCATCATGCCTATTTTTAAGGTTTAGCTCAAAATCAGCTTCCCCCAGGAAACTCTTATTTCTATTAGTAAGATGTCTCTCTGCAGAAAATTATCTCTTTTCCTCATTTGGTCTTGATGCAAGCCAATTCAAAGAGCATTTGTTAAGCATCTATATACAAGATACTGTGCTAGGTATTGTACATACAAAGAGAGAAAGGCAGTCTGTATTCCCATGGAGCTTACATTCTACTGGAAAGAAGCAATATTTGAACAAGTAACTCTTTATAACAAAAAACACACAAAGTAATTTTTTAAATCATCTCAATTAAAAGTGTTAATGACTCAGAGGGATTGGAAAGGCCTTTTTCAGGGAACAGCATTTGGAAATACTGTTTTGATGGAAGCTAAAGATTTTATGAAACAGACAAGGAGGGAAAGCCTTTCTGTCAGATTAAAAAAAAGAGGTGAGAAACAAAATGTTCTTTATAGGGATCAACTTGCAGGTCAATTTGGAATATATTTAGGGGGAAAATGTGGAGACTAGAAAGGTAGACAAAAGCCAGATTGTAACACTAATTGTTTTCTTTCTTCTCTTTTCTTTTCTTTCTTTTTTCTTTCTCTTTCTTTCTTTCTTTCTTTCTTTCTTTCTGTCTGTCTTTCTTTCTTTCTGTCTTTCTTTCTTTCTTTCTGTCTTTCTTCCTTTCTGTCTTTCTTCCTTTCTTTCTATCTTTCTTTCTTTCTTTCTTTCTTTCTTTCTTTTTTCTTTCTTTCTTTCTTTCTTTCTTTCTTACTTCCTTCCTCCTCATTCTCTTCACCTCTCCCCTCTACCCCCCTTCTATCTTTCTCTCCCTCCACTCTATTGTCCTGAAGGCAAAAAAAAAAAAACAACAACACTAAAAAGTTTTGAGTAGAGGTATGACATGGTCCTAACTATGGTTTATGTATATCAGTTTGTAGCTTTTTGATGATGAATTGTAGAGAGGGATAGTGAAGAAAGGGAGACCAATTATTGTACTTTCTTCAAAATCCAAGTAAAGATAATGAGGTTACACACTAGGTAAGTGCAATGAGAATAAAGAAAAAAGGGACAATAATAAGACATTCTGTATAAGAAGGAAATATATCCCTTGTCAACTGCTTGGGTATGTGAGATGAAATGAGAGGGATGAATCAAGTATGATATTTTAAAACTTGGGTATCTAGAAGGATGTTGGCGTCATACATAGAAATGGTAACATTTTGAGATAAATCTGGAGAAATTTTAATGGATGGTGAAAAAATTCTATTTGGGACATGTTGATTTTGAGATGTTAATGTGATATCCTGGTAGAGATGTGTAATCGGTAGTTGGTGATATGTGAGTCAATTTCAGAAGATGTTAGAAATGAACATAGAGATTTGGTAATCACCTTAAAAGTAAATATCATTGAACTTTCAAAACCTTATGAAATCAGCAAAGGAGAGAAGAGGCTTCAAAATAAATCTCTGGCATCTAACCACATTTAATGAGTAGAAGGAGCAGGATGTTCTAAGAAAGGTATATAGAATGTAGTGGTCAGACTGATACTAAGAGAGCCAAGAGAAAGCAGCGTCACAGAAACCAAAGAAGGAGTGTACAGGAAAAGAGAATGGCCAACAGTTGCAGAGAGACTGAAAATTATATGGATGGAGAAAAGGCCATAATGAATGTACATCACAGTAGAGGGGAAATTCCTTGAGGTAAGAACCTGTGGTGTTTTTTTGCCATCATCTAATCTGTGTCCTTCATACATTAGGCATTTACCGAATGCTTTTTGAATTGAGCCAAATATGCTAATGTAGTATTATAATATTTTAAAATTACCTATTATGTATTTATCATTTTTTTAATTTTATTTTTAATTTATGGAATAAGACAGGCATTTCTGTAACATAGTACAATTAAAAATGATAATCGCATATGAAAGTGCAAATCTACTATGCACAACTTGCTATTTCTTTCAATATAAAACAAAATTGTCATTTAGATATTTTTTCTTCCCTTCTCAAACCTCCCACCCTAGAGATGACATAAATAGGCATATACACCTGCATACGTAAATATGTAAAATTATTCTATACATACTCCTAATTAGCAATTCTTTCACTGAATGTAAGTAGTATCTTTACTTATATGTACTTTATAATTAATTTAGTTATTTATAGTAGTCAAATTAACTTATTTGCTCAAAGTTGTTGTTAAAACAATATTGTTGTTACTGTATACAGTGTTCTCTTCTTTTTGCTCATTTCACTCTTCATTATTTTGTACATATCTTTCCATGTTATTTTAAGATCACTGACCTCACCATTTCTTTAGCACAGTAGTATTCTGTCACAATCAGATATCACAACTTGTTCAGCCATTTTCCAATTTATGGGCATCCCTGCAATTTACAGTAAAAGAGAACTGCTATAAACATTTTAGGATATATTACATAATCCTTGATTACATTTTAACCCATCAAAGGTTCTCACATCAAAGATTTCTTTGTAGTGCAGAATGGTAGTATTTTGTCCATGGAATGTGCTCAAATATTTGCAAATTGCTACATTTATAAATAATACTAATTATTTTATTAATTGATAAAAAGAATCAACATTTAAAGCATAGATTTCTCAGTACACGTGGTAAGAATGAAAGAATCCAAATTCAGAAGTTCTGGATTGGTTCTGGCTCCATTGTTTATTAATAGTATTATCATACGAAAATCACTTACTCTTCTGGGCTTTAGTTTTATTCATCTGTAAAATTAAGATAATAAGATGTATGCTACCATGCTGTGAAGATCAAAACAAATATGTCATTGAATAGTGCACTGTAATCCTAAGTACTATGTGAATTTACACTATAAGATAATCATATAAATACATTTATGACCAATTTTCACAGAATCACTTATCTGAAGAAATACAGAACTATTGATAATGAACTTTTGGAGAGTCATCATTTATTAACTGTGGTCCTTTTCTCCTCTCAGAGAAACAACACAATACAGCAAAATCAACCTTGTCACTTCTTTCTTCTTATAGTAGTCTTATAATTGGTGTCCCTGTATTCAGCCTGTCCTCCTTCCAATCCATCCTCCTCACCACAGCTGCCAAATTGATATTCCTAAAGCATAGGTCTTACCATGACATTTTGTGACTTTTTATAACCTCTATGATAAAAGAAAATTCAAAGTCCTTCATTTTCCACTTAGAGATGTTCCTGATCTGGCACGAAATTATCTTTCCAGGATGATTATGCATTTATACATACCAAACACTCTTTATATTTCTACTTATCCCCTATACACAACATTCAGTTATTTAACTCAATTGTTAGTGCCTCTCCCCCTTAAAAATTCTATCTATGTTTTTCACTGTATTTTTTTTTATCTATGAACTTACTGTTTCCAAATTACCCCCATAGTAAAATAGAAGCTTCACAGGGAAAGGACTATGTCACTTCTGTTTTTATATCTCCAGAATACAACTCAGGTCTATGCTATACATTAGACTTTTAATAAATACTAATTGAAATAAAGTGAATTGATTTCTTCACATTTAATCTCCATACATGAATATATCCAGGGAAGTTCTACCCTACTTTGCTCTGTTTGGTTACTGGGTGTAAAATTTATCTGCCTCTATTCATTTTATACTACAGAAAAGACAAGGCCATGGAATCAAATGCTTGTAGCTTCTCCTTTGCAGACAACAGGTCCACAGAAATAGACAGATGAATGAAAGGGAAATCTTATCTAAATCAATAGGCAATGAGGGAGGAGCATTTTCTATCAGATTTCAGTTTCTTGATCTATTTTCCTGTAGCACATTGCCTTGCCCATAGAAGGTATGTTGACTTAAAATGAATGGAAGTGGTTTTGAGGACAAGAAATGCACATTCCTACTGGAGCATACAATCCTGCTAGAGTGCTCAAACTGTGTTGCAGAATTTTACAAAAAATGCTGTACTCCTAGGTTGCCCCCAAACATTTGTTCTTGTTCCCTGGGACTACCCACTTAAAGCTAATGAGCCTATCAAAACTTCTTTCTAAAAGCCATATTCATTCATGGTTGAGTTTTCATCACCCTCATAATAGGAAGTAGGAACTCAAAGTAAGTGATGCTAGTTAACATTATGAGCAGCAAACCTCCACTCCATTCCATTCTTATATGATTTGTATGGGCATGAGCACTGAAGAACCAATATAATCATTAAGCTAAACCAAATGTGTAACAATGTGTATGTGTTGTTACTAAAGCAGAATAATGTCTCGTCATCAGTTGTCTGGCCTCTAGAAGTAGATAAATTATTTAGCTATGAAATCTTAATATTAACATTATTAAATTACCAGGCCATCTAAATTCTTCTGTACCTACAGAAATTGTGTTGATCTCATAAACACTGACCTCTTCCTCTCTCTTAGCCTTTCTTTGTCTCAGATCTCTAGGTCAACAGAATTAATTCTCTGCCTAAAACAAATACACTGATTTCTTCCACAGAAGCAGATTTCTTTTAAAACTAACTTTAAAAAATAGTATAAAGGGGAAACAATGCTTCTGGTGGCAAAGAGCCTTGAAATGGAGGAGGCTGTAGCCAAAGTTTTCAATATACTCTGGGTACAAATGGTGCAAGAAATGATTAGTACTTGAAGGACAAGCATTCTTGTGCAAAGAAGAGTTCAAGTGGGTCAGAGGTACAAAAGTCTGGGTCAAAAAGAGCATTCAGGAGATAAGGACAAAATCAGAAATAATGTTAGCTTTGAAAGCCTAGAAGTATTAAAGACACTTGTCAATAAAAACTTCACAATCAATTGTTCTGGCGAGTGGATTTGGTAGATCTGGACAGACTTTGAGGAGTTAGCTTTCTTTACCTGATATATTGAGCAGTCCCTAACTATGGATATTGTCTGCCATTTTTCTGAATGAAAAATATATCTGTTAGAGATAGCCTCCAAATTACAAGATATTGACATTATTTTATGCTTGATATCAAATTCCTGTTGTTGTAAAAGTGTGGGTTTGGGATTTAGGAATACTTGAATTTATTCCTGCCTCATCTGCTAACAAGCCATGTGACCTTGGAGAAATCATTTTATAAATCTAGACCTTCCTTTCTTCATAAACAAAATGAAGACGTTGAGCCAGTTGACCTCTAAGATCTTTTCCAGCTCTAAGATTCCATGATTCTGTCATCTGCTCAAGATTTAAGTAAAATTTAATCCAATACTGCAGGAGCAGTGATCTTGAAAAAAAAATATCGTGCACACTCATCATTACCAAAAGTCAAAACAATCAAAATAAAACAAAACGAAAATCCTTTAGCATACACCAATAACAAATATAAATTTTATAAATCATACAAATGTACAATTGTATTGATATTTGTATAATGCATATTATAAAACCTACATAAAACATAAATTAAAATGAAATAAAATTATATAATATTTTATCTATGAATCAACAGAGATAAATAAATTTGTGTAGTTAATTGAATAATGGAGTGATGTAATATGATCAGACTGGTACTTTAGGAATATCACTTTGGCCACTGTCTGGATGATAGATTAGAGAGGTGAGATACTTGAGGCAAAGAAACCAATTAGGAGATTATTGTAATAGTCCATATGAGTTTATGAAGGTGCAGACTAGAGTTATGGCTACGTAAATAGACAGCAGAAATGATGAGATTTGGCAATTTGTTTAATATTTGCTGTGAGAGGGAGGACTTGAGAATGATCTCAAGGTTTCAAGGTAGTTCCCTCAATAAAACTGGTAAATTCAGAAAATTGCCAGGAAAATGGGATCTAATCAACACTGATCTACACTTACCATCCTGTGTGACTCACTCTGTCCCACCAAAATACTCCTGGCCACTGCGCTTAAGAATAGAATTCATCCCTTACAGACATAATTGTTGCATTTACTAAATGATATGGGATATATTGTTGGGAGGAATTTTATCTGTATAGCTGCTAGCACAGCTGACTGGGTCGTAATTGGGTTACAACTTCACCAGAGGAAAATACTCATTGGAAAAGAAAAAGGCTAGATGCCTGCAAAATCTTGGAGAGAAGAGAGAAGGGGTAGAGTGGAGGAATATTAGTTAATGAGTGAAGGAGTGGGTGTGATTGTGTTAAAGAAAATAAAATATTTGATTAACTATAGACATAAGGTTGAGTAAGACCCATCTTCAATCCTCGTGATGTACTGATCATATACAATTTTGGGTCACGACACCTGGACCTGCTCTGGACATCACTGCATAAGACAAATAACTTTGTTATCTTTGTAGAAAACATGTGCTTCCACTTCTTGAAATGGTGGTGTGCTCTCTCACTATATACCTTCTATTTTAGCACATCCTTCACTCCTTGCCGTATGTGAGGTTAATTTCATTTTACTTCTATTATACTTGGATGGAAGTATGTGATTTTCTAAGTGATAAAGTGTGCTTGAGTTAACAGTGGAATCCCCTCTTCTCCAGTTCAATGACTCCTTACACATACTACTTTGAGATAATAAGATACTATTAAAGAAAATGACTCAAACAAAAAGAAAAGCCTTTTAGAAATTGGCTAATGCAATCAGTTTAACAGTAAGAGAGCAAGGAGTCATAATTGCTTTCTGTCCTGATTCTACATTGCCTGCTTATTTGTGGAAGTAGTATATGATGTGGGAGACCTCAGTTTTCACCTGGGGGATGATAGCAAGACAATATTTTGCAGAGTAGTTTGAGGCAGGAAATTTCAGCTGCTGATATGAATGTTGTGGTACATTAAATAAGCTAACCCTAGGTGAAGCTTCTCTTTTTGGCTGATTCAGAAACAGGGCTTTGGCAATATGGGGATTCTGCAGATACTAATGTATCCATTCTTGATCTTAATATCATCCAGAAGTAGGATAGCCCATTTTTTAAGGTCTCCTACACAGGCCTAGATTCACAGCTAACCTGAGGAAATTAACTTTGATTTTCATTTTTGTATTTTACAGATTTTTTAAACTTTTTTTTCCTATCTTTCCTCCTTTTAATTCCCCTTTAAATGGAATATACTAATGAATATTAATTTATTAGTATAAATGGATTCTTTGAAGTACTGTTTTAGTACCCTATCTGCCACATGTTCTTTACTCATAATTTAGTTCTTTCCAGGAATCAAAATAGACCTGTTGATCTATTTTGAATTATTTTATGTAAACTGTGTCTGTATTATGCCATCTGTTTCCCCTGTACACTTTGGAATGGATACTAAGTTAAAAAAGAAGAGACATGGAAATTTTAAGACAGTGAAAGGGAGATCAGAGATATCTAGTCCAACTCCTTCCTTTCCTGAATGAGCATATTGAATTAGAGAGAAGTTGTTATTTGCTCCAGCCAGTAAATGGCAAAACCAGAATAAAAATCAGTTTGCTTTACTCACAGATCATTATTCTTTCCTCTTAATGAAGGTTTTGTTTTGTTTTATTTTTAAACCTGGTAGATACTTCACAACAAAAAAAACCTCATAAATATTGTTATTTATATTTATTTGCATTTAATAATAGTAATAGCAATTAATAATAATTGATTCTCATGATGCTTTCAAAGACTTATAAAACACTTCATTTATTTGATCCTTACAAACAGCACTGCGAGTTAGGTACTATATTCAATCAGTCAATAAGAACTTAATAAAGTGCTGATTATGTGGCAAGCATTACACTAAAAACTCTGGGGTTATGAAGAAAGAAAAAAACATTGTTCCTGCTCTCCAGGATTTCCCAAGATGTAATGTAATCAGAGGTAAGCAACTAGTGGATCAGGGTTGCAATAGAGAAAGACCTCCTAGAGAAGGGAATTTGTGCTGAATGTGGAACACAGCCAGAGAATCCAGGAGGCAAGGGTGGAGAAAGAACATTCTAAGAATGAGAAACAGCAAGAAGTAGTGAGATGAAATGTTGTATGCAACAAACAGCAAGTAAGCCAATGTATCTGGATCGTAGGGTGTATGGAGAGAAACAAAGTATAAAAAAAATCTTTAGAGGTTTAAGTTCTATTTTACCCATCAAAAAAATTGGAGAGTAAGGTCACTTTCTCATGCTCACAAAAAATAAGCAGAAGGTGGTATTTGAATTCAGATGTATTCTAAATCTTACTCCCTTGTTCTATTAGGAAAGGTATTATAATGCATTTGATATAAAGTCAAAAGATAATACTTTGTAATATTCTCAAAATTTTGTCAAATAGTAGCTGGACATCTACAGTTTACATTCATGCTCTAACAAATAAATACACTACAGGAATTTGGAAAAGTTTGTTTTTTGAAGAAATCAAACTGTTAGAATTCAGTATTTGCCATTAAAAATCCCATTTTTCAGAAGCCAAGATGGTGGAGAAAAGTCAGCGATTCATCTGAGCTCTACACCAAATACCTCCAAATTCCTTTAAATAATACCATAAAACAATTCCTGAAGTGGCAGAACCCACAAAAGGACATGGTGAAATAATTTTCTAGCCAAAGACAACCTAGAAGTTTGGCAGGAAAGCTCTGTTGTACCTGGATGAGAGTAGAGCATAGTCCAGTGCAGGATGTGGCAGCAAAAACCAGGCCCCAGCTAACCAGGAGCAGGTCTTAGGAGGAGCTGAATCTACAGTGGCAGCTGTCTCAGCCCACAGAAGGTAAAGGGTTTTAAAAGAGATTGCAGGGATCGCTTTGTTGGCACAGGGGCAGGACTCTGTTGCCTTGCCCACACAGATTTGAGTCACAGACTTGGTGGTAGTCTCCAGGCAAGGAGGAGCACTAGCACACCAGAGCTTGCAGGTTGCAATGGAGCAGGGACCCTTGTCATAGTCCCAGGGCAGAAAAGAGTATTTGTGCTAACTCACAGACCAAAGCACAGACCAGGAGAGTAGTAAATATCTTTCCTTATATCATACCATCTTGGAAGAACTGAAACCTTAACAGATTCCTAGAAGTATCTCTGAAAACAGCTGAACAAAACCCCTGAAGCATGGGCCACTGTGCCCTCCACCCTGGAGGCAAAGACTCTCTTTAACAAAGAGTTAAAAGTAAAAAAAAAAAAAAATTAGAATGAAAAAATAAGAAAACAATAGAAAAAATTCTCACCTTGGTCACCTTGGATCAAAACAGACTCAGAAGAAGATAAAAAATTCAAAAGCTCCAACATCCGAAGTCTCCAAGAAAAAAATATTAGTTGGTCAAAGGCCATGGAAGGACTCAAAAAAAGACTGAAAATCAAATAAGAGAGGTAAAAGACAAATTGGGAAGAGAAATGAGAGTGATGCAAGAAAACCATGAAAAATGAGTCAACAGCTTGGTAAAAGAGATGTACACAAAAAATGCTGAAGAAAATAACACCTTAAAAAACAGAATAGGCCAAATGGTGAAAGAGGTACAAAAATACCGATGAGGAGAAGAATGAATGGAAAAGCAGAACTGGCAAAATGGAAAAAGAGGCACAAAAATTCACTGAAGAAAAAACTCCTTAAAAATTGGAATTGTCAAGAGGATGCTGGGAAGATGGTAGAGTAGGTCAGAAAAATCTCAAGCTTTTGAGATTTTCCTCCATAAAAGAGATAAATAGCACCTCTGGGCAAACATAGAGTCTTGAAAACAAGTAAGAGTAGGGGCAGAAGAGGGGTCCTCCTGTGACAATTGGAGAAGATCTGAAGAAAAATCCTGAAGAAAAAAAAACAATGATTTCCTTTCTGTGAAGAGTAAACACCTGCATGCTGGGGTCTACTTTAACAACTAGCAGCAAGCTCTGGGGTTAGCTGGTTTGGGAGGCTGCCTCAATCCCAGCCACAGGACATTTACCCCCAGAACAGTAAAGGGAGTTGGGCTTCTGACCTGGGAAATATCTAGGGAACCTCTGCTGACAAGGAACACCAGACCCAACAATACTGTGGAGACATGGTAGGGGTGAGAAAGAACCAACACATGCCCAATGAGTGCAGAAGCAGTGGGGTAGGGATGCCTCTGATGTGGGTACTTACAGGAAGCTGAAAGACTTGGTTTGAGTTCAAGGCCAGAAGGGAGAACTGAAGAGATTAGAATTACTATACCCCATACCACAGCACTAGAGGTGATTATAATAACTAAATTGTTACCAAAAAATGCACAGGCAAAGGAGAAAAAATCCAACCATAGAGAGCTACTATGGGAATAGGGAAGATCTGATTCATCTTCAGAGAAGAGTACTGAAACAAAGAAATCCTCTTCTACCCCAAAAAGTAATGTCAAATAATCACCTGCTCAGAAAGAATTTATTGAAGAACTTAAAAGAGATGTTAAAAATCAAATGAGAGAGATTGAGGAGCAACTAAAAAGAAAAATAAGAATAATACTAGAAAAACAAGAAGATTATGAAAAGAAAGTTAGCCAATTAGAAACGGAGATCCAGAATCTTAATGAAGAAAATAACTCCTTGAAAATCAGAATTAGGCAAGGGGAAGACAGCGAAGTTTAAGAAATACAGAAGAAAAAAAAAATATATATATATAAAATGAAAAACTTAGAAGATAATGTGAAACATCTCATAAGAAAAACAATGGATCTAGTGAACAGATAAAAAAGAGAAAACATAAGAATAATTTGACTACTGGAAAGTTATGATCAAAAAGAGAATCTTGATACAATAATACAAGAAATAATTAAAGAAAATTGTTCTGAAGCATTAGAACAAGAGGGGAAATTAGAAATAAAAAAAAAAATCCACCAATCACACCTGAAAGAGATCCTATGAGAAAAATTCACAGGAATATCATAGTCAAATTTCAAAACTCCCAGATCAAAGACAAAATATTATGAGGAACAAGAAAAAAAATTATATAGGCAGTACCACACTTAAAATCACACAAGACCTAGCAATGGCAACACTAAAAGATCACAGGTCATGGAAAACTGTATGTCAAAGAACAAAAGACTTGGGATTCCAGCTGAAAATATAACAAAGCTAAGATTAATTCTGAATAAAAAAAAATGGATATCTGATTAATTGTCAAAGTTTCATATCTTTGTGAAAGAAAAAAGAAAGAAAGAAAGAAAGAAAGAAAGAAAGAAAGAAAGAAGGAAAACCTGAACTCAGTAGAAGATTTAACATATAAGAGCCAAGAGCAATATAAGATACATAACAATGAGCAATTACAAGGGATTAAATGAGGATATAGAGTTTATATTTTATGCATGAAAAATGTAAAACCTATGTCTAAGATTGTTACTAGTAATTAGGTAACTTCTTAGGAAGATTGGGGTAGATCTGAGTATGATATGACTTCAAAAAGTAAAACCATTCAAGTACAGCTAAAAGAATAATTATCTTTTACAAATGAGGTGCAAGAGGAAGAATCACTACAAAGGAATTAGATGGGGGAGAAGAGCTGTTAGTTCCTGAAACCTCCTTTCATCAGAAATGAGTATAAGAAGAGAAAATACATATGCATTTAGAAGAGTATAAAAATCTTCTAAATTTAGAAAGAAATAAAACTCTAAGGGGATAAGGAGGGAGGAGAGGATAATGGAGGGATCTTCAGAGTGGAGTGTGTGGGAAGGTTAAAAGAGGGATATAGAAGAGAGTTTAGATATGGGGAAATGGGAGGATGAAGGAAGGATTGTTGGAGTTGGGGTAGGTTAAATAATAGGAGCATAAGGTAACAGGTAGAGGAAAAGTAGAGGAGTTAGGTGAGATAGAGAAAAAAGAGAGATGCAAAAACATAAAAATAAGGATTAAGAGTAAAATCTCTTAAGGAAAGTATATGTTTATGTATGGGTATGTATATATATATATCTATATATCTAGATATATCTATATATATCTAGATATATATAGATATATAGATATAGATATAGATATATATATCTATATCTATATCTATATATATCTATATATATCTAGATATATATAGATATATCTAGATATATAGATATATATATATCATTACCTATACATAAATATATCCAATGCTCAATTGTAGCCTTATGGTGGTGGGTAGGGGAGAGGGAGGGAAGAAAAGAAAAAAGTAAAAAATGTACAACAGAGAACAAAAGAAAACCTACAAGGAAGCAAAGAAAGGATGGATAACTTTCAACATAATGCATAATATTTAATATATCAGCTTTCTTGAAATAAAAAGATATTGCTGGATTTTTGAAACCTCTCTTATGTTCTGCTATTCACATGACATTTTTTCTATTGTGTGTTTCTATTTCTTTTCTTATTATGTATTTAAGTTTTAGCATTTACCTAATATTTAAAAAAAAAGCAAAAAAAAGTAGAATTGTCCAAATGGAAAAAGAGATACAGAAGTTCACTGAAGAAAATAATTCCTTAAAACTTAGAATGGAGCAAATAGAAACTAATGACTTTAAGAGAAATTATGAAACAATAAAACAAAACCAAAGGAATTTTTTTAAAAATAGAAGAAAATTTGAAATATTTCCTTAGAAAAATAACTGACCTAGAAAATAGATCCAGGAAAGATAATTTAAAAATTATTGGACTACCTGAAAGTCGTGATCAAAAAAAGTGCCTAAACATCATCTTTCAATAAATTATTAAGGAAAATTGTCCTGATATGCTAGAATCAGGCAGTAAAATAGAAATTGAAAGAACCCACTGATTGCCTCCTGAAAAGAAGATCCTAAAATAAAAACTTCCAGGAATATTGTATTCAAATCCCAGAGCCCCCAGGTCAAGGAGAAAATATTGCAAGCAGCCAGAAAGAAAAAGAAAAAAAAACAACGTTCAAATATTGTGGAGCCCCAGTTAGAATAATGAAATATTTAGCAGCCTTAAAGGCCTTGGAATATTGTATTCCTGAGGGTAAAGCAGATTTTATTACAACCAAGAAACACTTACTCAGCAAAACTGAGGATAGTCCTTCAGTGGAAAAATAGATGTTCAGTGAAATAGAGGACTTTTAAGTATTCTTGATAGAAAAAAGAGTAGAATAGAAAATTTGACTTTCAGATCTTGGACTCAAGAGAGGTATGAAAAAGTAAACAGAAGAGAGAAGTTATAAGAGATTTAATAAGGTTAAACTGTTTACATTTCTTCATAGGAAGATAATACTGGTAACTCATAAGAACTTTATCATCATTTGGGCAGTTAGAAGGGGTTTATATAGACAGAGGGCACAAGCATCAGTTGAATATGAAGGGATATCTAAAAAAATAAAATTAAAGGGTGAAAGAGGAATGCATTGGGAGGAAGGGAAAGGGAGGGGTAAAATGGGGTAAATTATCTCACATAAAAGAGGCAAGAAAAGCTTTTACAATGCTGAGGAAAATAGGGGCTTTGAAGGGGAGTGACTGAACCTTAATCTCATAAGAATTGGCTCAAAGAGGGAAGAACTTATACATTCACTTGGGTAAAGAAATCTATCTTACCCTACAGGAAAGTAGGAGGGAAGGGGATAAGAGAAGGGCAGGTGCTAGAAGGGCAGATTGGGAGCTTTCAGAAGCAAAACACTTTTGAGAAGCAACAGGGTGAAAGGAGAGAGAGAGAGAGAGAGAGAGAGAGAGAGAGAGAGAGAGAGAGAGAGAGAGAATAAAATAAATGGGGGGAATAGGAGGTAAGGAGATATATTTAGAAAGAGTAACTGTGAAAAAAACTGAAGCAAGTTTCTCTGATAAAGGCCTCATTTCTAAAACTTATAGACAATTGTAGCCAAATTTATAAGCACATGATCCATTCTCCAATTCATAAATGATCAAAATATATGAAGTTTTCAGATGAAGTAATCAAAGTCATCTATAGCCATATGGGAAAAAATGCTCTCAATCACTACTGACTGGAAAAATGCAAATTAAAACAATTCTGATACCATCTCATACCTATTAGATTAACTGATAGGACAGAAAAGGAAAATGACAGATGTTGGAAGGGATGTGGGGAAAATGGGACATTAATGCACAGACTGCTGGAATTGTGACCTGATTCAACTATTCTGTAGAGCAATTTGGAGCTATTCTGAAAGGGCTCTAAACCACACTGCTATTGACCTAGCAATACCATTACTAGGTCTGTATCCAAAAAGAGAAAAAACAAAAAGGTAAAAGGACCTATATGTACAAAAATCTTTTCTCTTAGCAGCTCTTTTTCTGGTGGCAAAGAATGGGAAATTGAGGGAGTGCCCATCAATTGGGGAATGACTGAATAAATTGCCCTATGTGTTTGTGATGGAATACTATTGTGCTGTAAGAAATGATGAGTAGGATGCTCTTAGAAAAACCTGGAAAGAATTACAGGGGCTGATGAAAAATGTCATGTACTGTGTACAAAGTAACAGCAATATTGAAAGATGATCAGCTGTGAATGACTTAGCTCTTCTCAGCAATACAATGGTCCAAGATAACTCTGAAAGACTTATGATGAAAAACGTTATCCATCCCCAGAGAAAGAACTAATGATGTCTGAATACAAATTGGAGCATACTTTTTTTTCACTTTCTTTTTTCTTCTTGAATTTTTTGTCTATGTTTTCTATCACAATATAACTAATAAGGAAATAGTTTTTCATCACTATACGTGTATAACCTCTACTGAAATGCATGCCTTCTCAATGGGGGGAGGGGGAGGGAGAGAGGAAGGGAGAAAATTTGAAGCTCAATGTTTTAAAAATGAATGCTATAATGAATGGTAAATGAATGTTAAAAATTGTTTTTACATGTAATTGGGGAAAAATAAAACACTAAATTAAAAAAAAATCCTATTGTTCCATATATCAGATATTTGTGAAATGGCATGGATGGAAAACATACAGATTCCACTGAGTGTGAAAGGGCAGTTTAGTGACCTCTCAGAGACTGACCTCATAATAGAGTCAGGGACAAGTTTTTAACATAAAAAAGTTATACCTAGAATAGCTAAAACTAAAGCAAAAGTGACAGTTGGAGAAATATTCAATCACTATTTCTAGATAACACAGGAAAAGAAGGTAACCTCCTCAATTAATCAATGATACACTTGGGTGCTTTGACAGATATCCAGTAGACATCATGTTCTTATTCTATTTCTTCATCAAGCAGCCTTAAGATCTATAGCTGGGTTTCTTGAGATCAAAACCAGGAACACAAAGATAATAACAACCCTGAGGCTCTACCTTATATTACAGTTGCTCTTAATCTCTTCTGATTATACTGTCCTGGGATTTTTTTTTCCTTTTCAGAAGTTAAGTAGCCGACTGCTCCAGTATTTAATGTAAGAATAGACACTAGGCTAACATTTTACTTGCTCAGCTACTTGTGTCAAAGCAATTAAGGTAAAGCTCACCTCACACCTTGAGAATTATTATCTTGACATAATGACTTAAGCAGATCTCTTTATGGACACAAATAAATGCAAACATACCCCAATGTCTGCATTTATATATCCTAACCACACTACCACCCAGAGAGATATAGGAACACCAACTTAAAGACCAGCACAAAAAAAAATAATACAAATAATGATAATACTTCCTCATAGGTTAAAAAATGCTTTCATGAATATCATAATATATTAAAAAGAACACTGGATTTGAAGACAGAGAACTTGGGTTCAAATCTCATCTCTGCTACTTATTACAATTGTGACTTGGACAAATAACTAACAACCTCTCTGGGTTTCAGTTTCCTCCTAAAATGTGGAGGTTGCACTAGATGTGGCCTCTAAAGCTAAAATCCTATGATCTCTTTTGTCTCTCAGAACAGCCCTCTGAAAAGATAAGTATCATTGCCCTCATTTCACTGAAAAAAAAATGGAGTCTCAGAGCAGCAAAGTAATTTGTCAAGATCACACAGTTACTACAAGAAATAGCTATTAGGTTCATCCAAATTTAAGTCCAGGGAGTTTTTTTTTCTTTTTGATATTACATCATACAAATATAAATATGCACATACACATGGCTCTCTATGGAGGAAGAAGACAGTGCCAGGATGTCTTCCTTACACATGATTCAGGGCATTCAAACTGACTTTTCCAATTTTTTTTTTCTGTAGTATATTACCTGACCAATGCAGTTGGAGTTCAAAAATATGTCATCCAACAACGAGAAGTGATACAGTTCAGTGGAAAGATCAGTGAACTTGGTATCAGAGCCCACCAGCTTAGACCTTGGTCTTCCCAATTAATATTTATTTGACCTTGAAAAAAAAAACTTGCATTTTTCTCAGGTTAGATTCCTCTTTGTCAAAAACTAGAGGATTAAGCAAAATGCGTCTATGGTCCCATTCTAATTCTAAATCCTAGGATTCTCATTAAGTGTTGACAGTTTAATAACTAATTCTATGTTTGCTAACTAGACATACTAGAGTTTGATATTGTGTATCTTTTTTCACTGTGTATATAGGAAAATAAGAAATTTAAGATGAAATCATAGCAATTCCATATTACACATTTTGTCATGGGATCATTTGCTTTTCAATATAAGGAACTTTTCAGCAGATGGTAAGCCTTCATTAAGCATCATGCATATACATTTTCCACCTGCCGTGTTTTCTTGTGCATAAGTATTATAAGCACAGAGAAACAACCACTTAAATTTGAAGTCAGATACCAGAATACCTTCCATATGTCAAGAATGGCAATGAATAGCCTAGTATCAAAGGAAACACATGCTTCCATCAACTACCATATGATTTTTTTTCATTATGTATTTCTGATGTGTGCTTTGGTGAAAGCTGGCTCTATTTAACATTTAAAGAATGTTTCTGTCTTATTTTGTAGGGTATTTATTTCTGAAGCTTTGGATCTCTCCTGAATTATGCTCATGGGGAAGCTCTAGGTTTTTTTTCCTGTTCAGTTTGTGTGTCCCAATCAAAAAGAATTTTGTCTTTTGTCCATGATCTTGCACTTCAAACACTCACAGAGAGTAACATCACTTTTGTCTTCTAAAAAGGTATCCATTTTCTTATCATATTTTAAAATTTATTAACTGTCAACTTTTCAGATCTTTATTATCAGTAAAATTTAATTCCAGAGTATACTGTAGTGTACATATCTTTGATTTCTTACTATTAAAATCCCTGAGCAATAGCAGCATGTTTGAAGGGAAATAAAAGAGCATCTCTGCTTCTGTGGCTTTCTGTTATAAATTAATAATATCTAGTATTTGTATAGTGTTTTTTTGCAAAATGCTTTATATGCATTATCTCATCTTGTTCTCATAACAACTTTGTTATTATTATCTCCATTTTACAGAAAAATAAACTTAAGCAGAGAGAGATTGAGCGTCTTGACCATGGTCACATAGCTAGCAAAGGTCTAAGGTATGATTTGAAATCAGGCCTAACATGACTCTAATTCAAAGCCTCAATTTATTATGCCACTTATCTACTTTACACCTTTACCTACCTGAAAGGGATTTAAAATATTTCCCATAATGGCCAGACATGGTGCTGTTATTTCTTGTTATATTTTGTGACATTCTTACAATTTGTATTATGAACTGTGGACAATTCTCTAGAAGGGACATGTTATGTTGTGCAGTATTTTGGGCTAGGGGCTGAAGAATTAGGAGATTCAATTTGTATTAGTCTTGCATAAAGTGGAAAAGCCAAGTGTAGCCAGCAATATCTCAGCTGGACCACAATGACTGTGGCAGGGCCAAGTGGTTATTGTTATTAAGACACTTGGAATGGGAAAGCCATCCTAGGAATAAACCAGCAGAATTCTATGAACACATATTTCAAGTTTTTACCAGGGAGTTTGCGAGGGATCTGTGGGAAATAGAAAATAGAAAATAGTTTAACAGACCAATTCATGTGTCCAGATAAAAGAGACAGGGAAGGAGGTAAGCAGGTATCATACATTCTCTCTGTGTTTCTTTCCCTGTACCCTTATACTCCTCTTCTTCTCCCATCTCCTTCCTTTCACTTCACACTTCAACCATTTATTCCCCTCCCCTTCTTTCCTCTCTCTCATAATTTAGGTCCAAATGGGTCCAGGATAGGCATTCCAGGTCCATCCTATTTGCTGGAATGCTTATATATTCTGTCTGGATTACTATTAAGAATTATACATTACTAGTAAGATTTATAATAAGAAGTAATAGTATTGATTCCATGTCTTTGTACTGAGCTAGAAACATACTTCCCAAATGCAAGATCTTAATCACAAAATCTCAGAATTTGAGAAATTTAATGTCTCTGTCCAACCATTAAGCCAACTAGGAAAGAATCTCTCATATATCTGACGGTTGAGATCTAAACCCTACTTGAAGACCTCCAAATGAGGTAGACTCTTTTCTTCTTGAGGAAATTAATTATATTTTTGCACAGGAAGTTTTCCCTGACATCAAACCCAAATTTGACTCTTTCAACTTCTTCCCATTGCTCCTGATTCTGCCCTCTAAAACAAGGAGAATATGTCTAATCCCTTATCCACTTGACAATCCTTCAACTGTTATCATGTCTGGACTGAGTCTTCTCCAGACAAAACATGGTCAATTTCTTCAAATCATTCCCTTGTGTCATAAACTCAAAGATCTTCACCATTCTGGTTGCCCTTTTCTGGATGCTCACTAGTTTATAAATATTAAATTTTCTTCTCCTCTCATGAACACAATTTTCTGTTTATTCATGGAGTTCAACCCACTAAAGGTCTTTTTCACATTGCAATACCTTCAACAGATCAGTGTTAGTGCTTGTACCATTTTGATGGAGGAAATATAGACACAGAATCTTAAAGGCAAGCAAGAATTGCTCATAAAAGGAAGCTAGGATAACAGAGCAGTCAGAGTTTAGTGGGTGAAGTGACCACTTATAGAGTTTTTGTGTGTCCTGGTTGATTCCCACTGACCAGTCAAGGCAGCAATAATCCCTCTGGCATCTTAAAGTGCTAACATATTGGACAGTCTTAGTATGAAGAAAAGCACCAAAATAAATAAATAAATAAATAAAAACAAACAAAAAGCAAGCAAAAACCTACAGTTATAAAATATCAGATTTAGAAGACACTGGATAGGCCCAATATTTCAATTCATAATTGATGAATAATGTAGTCCATGCTGTAGCGTACCTGAGAGACTTCACTCTACTGAAAGAGCCCCTGTGGAATGAGCAGTGGGGTTCGTAATCTGAGGACTTAAGTTCAAATCCCATTTCTGGCCTTTACTACTTCTGTAGTAAATGACTACAAGTCATTTAATCTCTTTGGGTCTCAGTTTCCTCATCCATGAAATGATTGGGGCTGAACCAGATAGCCTGTAACTGCCCTTTCAGCTCTAAATCTACATTCCTATAATCCTATTGCAAAATGAGAATGCACTGCATCTGAAGGTAGCCTGTCTAATTCTTATAAAGTTATTCTTTTTTTTCTTTTATAAAATTGAAATATGAGTACAACTTTCACTTAATTCTAGTATTTCTGTCCTTTGGGTCCTAAAAGAACACACACAATTTATCACAGGGCTCAAATGAGATTATATTACAAAAAAACCTATGCCCTTGGCACCTAGGTCTATAGGTTGTGGATTCTTCATTTGCGTTCTCAAGAGGAAAGGAAGTTCTTTTAATTCTCTTAATATCTTATTATCCCAGGGGGCAATTCCAGTTGGGAATGGAAGCTAATAAAGCATGTGCTTTTCTGCTAGGCTGCACCAAGCACAAGTACACGGCAGGATATTAATGACTTGGATGACTTTCCCAAAACCTTGCATCTTAAGGGACTCAATTCTTTTTATGATCTTCTTCAATAATCCAAAAGACTAATGTTTTTTCTTCATGTGATTACTGTCTTTAATGGCCTAGATCATAGCCCACCCTCCCTCACACACAGTCATAAAATAATCTTTGTGAATTTTAGGAGCCAAAACTTCCAGTACTGAGTGGTGTCCAACATTTGTGTGTTGAGTGCCCATCTAAAGGTAAAGGATGTTGTGGGGAAAATACACAATTGGAGGTTATGAGTTACTGAAGGAATTTATACAAGCTGTGAATGGTCCAAAAAAGAGCAGTGGAAAGGGGAATCTTATCAGTCTTTTGTAATTAGACAGTAGCTCTTAGCATTAAAGGCAAATTCTGCCTAATTAAAATGTTTGACTGCGGTCAATTTTGGAAGAGAAAGAGTACATGAGAATGAATTGGAATTCTGTTTGTTTCATTCAGATGGAGCACTGTATTCTGACTTTGTCCCACCTCCCATGACTCAATGCATATTTCTCTCTTTGATCAATTTATTAGTATCACTAAAGGAGTTCCATTCCACATTGTAGAGTGGTAGACGATAGAGGGTATTAGAATGTATAAATAACTTAAGTACAGATTTGGGATATAATCTCATGACATATCATAACCGTTCTAAGGAACTATTAAGTTATGGTAAAAGTTAGAAAAATGTGTATTCATGAAAGTAGGAAAAGGTTGAGATATTTTAAAAAATATTTAATAGTAAAAGAAATGAGACGTGTTTGAGCTAAGTGATTCATTCAGGTAAGTGAATTCATCGTTCACTTGGTCTTCCCATTTAAAAAAAATCTATTAAATCTATTGCCTCTGCAATTATGTAGTTTATTCCTTGGTGATTAGTAAGGATATATTATTGAGTGCAAAACTTCCTGGCAGAACTAGATTTTAATACAATGGAATTTTTTAGAGCTTGTAGGAAGCCTATTCTTGTATGACAAAAGTTAATTAATAATCAACATACATATGTTAAAGGCTTAATATATGACAGGCACTGCACTAGGCACTGGGCATACAAATACAAAGACAAAAGAGCCCCTTTCTTCAAGGAGCTTATATTCTAGTAAGGGGGAAAAAACTCATATACAAATAAATAAATAGAAAGAAATATAAAAAATATAAAGCTATATGAGCAAATTCGAATCCCTTTTTATCATTATTCTACCACCTTACCACAACTTACCAGCTACAATTCTTCCAGTAAGATAGAGGGACAACTAGTCTTACTGTTTACTCTGTAATAACTGCTCCCTAAGGACTCTCTCACTGTTCAAGGGCACTGTAGTTAAAACTTCTCATATGTGTCATTTTATTCAATTATAATATAAGCTCCTTTTTTTTCTATTTGTATTTGCAATGCTTGGCACTTAATAATTGTGTAATAGATTATTTGCATTTTATTCCCCATTTTTAAACATTTTGCACTAATGATTCCCTTCTTCGGGTTATTTTCTTTTTTGGGTTAATTTCAAAGGACTGCTGTTTCCTAGCTCCCCTACCTATTTGACCAGTCCTTCAAAATAGCTTTTGCTTTTCCATTTCAAATGATAGTTAAGTTTTCATGAAGGAACCAAACAAATATTATGCACTTAATAATAAGCATTAATCTCTGGCTACTTAAATGTAAGTGTTCTCTAAGTCTCTGAACTGGGCCCCCTCACTCTTTTCTATCTAAGTAATCTCTCTTGGTGGTCTCACCAACTCTCTTGAGTTCAACTATTGTTCCTGAAGAAACTTGCATATTTATCCCTAATTTCTTTTTGTTAAATTCTGATCCAGTATCTCCAACTGTCTGATGGATACATCCAATTGAATACATAATCAGCATATCATATTCATTATTACAAAGCAGAACACATTGTCTTTTATCATAAAGCTATCCAACTTCCAAACTCTCCTGCTTTGGTTGTGTTTGGTTTGATTATTATCTTCCAATTCACCTATATTTATGACGTCTTAGTCATCTTTGATTGTTCTATTAGGCTCTTAATAAATGGTTTTGAAAGTAAATTGAAAGCATATAACCAAGTAGAAACAAAATCTGGTGAGAAGCAAAGCTAAGCACTTCAGCAACATGGATAAAATAAGAGCTGAAGAGCTGGGGTCAAATCAATGGAGAATCAAGATAAATGTATTTAAAGTTTGGTCACTATTGAAAAAAAAGCATAGAGAAGTTATTGCCCATAGCCTCCTTTTGATGAGGCACTGGGGCATGGCCTTGTGTGTTAAAGGAACTATTATATGAAATCTAGATTGATAGCAGAGTTCTTTCTCCTTCTATTAAGCATATAATGCTGTCAAATCAGTTATAAGGAAAGGAATAGAACTTTGGGGAAGAAAACCATTTTTTTTTCTTAGGAAATAGGTATTTGGGGTTTATTACAGGATCTGCTGGTTTAAAGCAATCTAAAATAAAGTATGCCACAGACAACAATTAGGAATCAGCAGGACTCAAGAGCTCTCTGCCATTTTGCTTTTTATGTGTTTACAAAGCTGCAACCTATTGGCATTTAATTCCATATTTACTGTCTCGTGTGTCTCATTGCACAGCAGGACATGGAATAAGCAATAAACATGTTATCATAAGTATTGTACTGAATAAAAATTTAATTAAATCACAAGTTTCTAGTAGTTCCTCTTTTCTGTCACTCTCATGTTTAGCATTTTCAGGGCAGATATCAATTTTTATTAATGTAAACAAACAATATTCTGAGATTTATATTGTGATAGTTTAAAAAATAGTTTAAAAATCATTTTCCAATAGTTTTGGAAAAAAAGCATTCATGTAAATATAGAACTAAAGATGAAGAATCTATTCATCCCTGGTGACTTAAAATAAGAATTATACAATTCAATACATTAATTGAACAAATACATATTAGATAAGTAAAGTAACATGGAATGCCTATCATATGTACTCTTCTGTCAACTAAAATGTACTCAAAATCCAGAGAAAGAGGTCTATATTGTGTGTGACTATCTGCTTTTTTTTTAAGAAAGAAAAAATCTGCATACATATATTTAACATCTGTGGAGTCATTGTCTTTTTTATTATATTTCTTGCCCTGTAAATAAATATGATTTATTTCATTAGTCTATATTTTGGTTCATATTATGCTTAAAATGATCAAAAGAAGTTCCTTTAAGAAACTATCAGTTTTTACCTATTCAGTGACCAATGCCTATGATCACCCTTATCTCTACCTCTATATGTATTTGTATGCACATGAGAGATTTTTTTTAAAGGAGATTTGCAATCATTCCATCAGACAAAACAAAATAAATATTCAAAACACAGAAAGGAATATAGTACAAGAAAAGTGTATTACTATATTATTCTAAATGGAACTGTAGACAACAGGCAACATCACTGTCAAACTTCCATTCTCCAAATGTCTTAACATCTAATCATTAAGGAAATATTACCTAAACTACAATAAAACAAGGTAACCCAGTAGTAGTTATGAGAGTCTTTCTCTCTCTCTCTTCTCTCTCTCTCTCTCTCTCTCTCTCTCTCTCATTTGCATGTCTAAAACAAGGATAAACAAAAGGCAACATGTAGAAATGAATAAATTGCTGAAAAAAAACTGCAGCATACTTGCCATTTTCCAAATGGAACTGCTGGAGAATATGTTTTTTTTTTCATGGGGGAAGAGCCAAGATGGAAGAGTAAAAGCAGCGACTTGCTTGAGCTCTTCCAAAAGCCCCTCCAACTACCTGTAAAAATAGCTCTAAACAAATTCTACAGCAGCAGAACCCACAAAAAGACAGAGTGAAACAAATTTCCAGCCTAAGACAACTTGGATGGTTGATTGGAAAGGTCTGTTGTGACAGGCTGGTTGAGGAGCACAGTTCAGCATAAGCTATGCAAGAAAAGACCAAGCCTCAGCGAACCTGGAGCTCCCTCAGGGGATTGAATCATGGGGAGCTATGGTGGTTTCCAGACTTCTCAACTCACAAACACCAACGACAGCTTAGAAAGACAGTAGGAAAGGTCCATCAGACCTCAGTGAGAGAGGAGTGCAGTCCAGCCCCAGTGCAGGGGCAGCTACAGAGTGGCAGCTGCTCCCAGAGCTCTCAGCCCATAGACAGAGAAAGGATCAAGTGGCTGATCAGAGGAGTATTGCAGGGATCTTTTTGCTGGCACTGAGGCAGGATTCTCTTGCTTTGCCTGTTCTTGGATCTGGGTTGCAGTTCTGGGTGGTGGTCCTGGGACAAGGAGGAGCACTGGTGTGAAGAGACTTGTGGTGATGGTGTAGAAGGAATCTTCCTCACAGTTCCAAAACAGAAAAGAGTGCTTGTAGTCACTCATAGACCAGGGAACAGACCAGGAAAGTAGTAAACAACTCACCCTTGATCACACTACCTTGGAAGAACTGAAAATTTATAGGTGCCTAGAAGTATCTCTGAAAACAGCTACAAAAAGCCCCCAAAGTTTGGGACAGTACATTCTCCACCCTGGAAGCAGATCCCTACCTTAACAAAGACCTTAAAACTCAAGTAAATGGCTGGGAAAATTTAGCAAACTGTGCAAACAAAGTCAGACCATAGAATCTTATTTTGGTGACAAAGAAGATCAAAACACAACCAGAAGAAGACAACAAAGTCAAAGCTCCTACATCCAAAGCCTCCAAGAAAAAATATGAATCAGTCCCAGGCCATGGAAGAGCTTGAAAAAAGATTTTGAGAAGCAAGTAAAAGAAATAGAGGGAAAACTGGGAAAAGAAATGGGAGTGATGCAAGAAAATCATGAAAAACAAGTCAACAGCTTGCTAAGGGAGACCTCAAAAAATGCTGAAGAAAATAACACCTTAAAAAACAGACAACACAAACGGCAAAAGAGGTCCAAAAAGCCAATGAGGAGAAGAATGCCTTCAAAAGCAGAATTGGCCAAGTAGAAAAGGGAGTCCAAAAGCTCACTGAAGAAAATAATTCCTTAAAAATTAGAATGGAGCAAATGAAAGCTAAAGACTTCATGAGAAATCAAGATACTATAAAACAAAACTAAAAGAATGGGAAAAAAAAAACTAGAAAACAATGTGAAATATCTCACTGGAAAAACAACTGACCTGGTAAATAGATCCAAGAGAGATAATTTAAAAAAATTATTGGACTACCTGAATGCCATGATCAAAAAAAGAGCTTAGACACCATCTTTCTAGAAATTATCAAGGAAAACTGCCCTGATATTCTAGAACCAAAGGATAAAAAAAAAAAACGGAAAGAATACACCAATCACCTCCTAAAAGATCCCCAAAGGAAAACTCCTAGGAATGTTATAGCCAAATTCCAGAGTTCCCAGGTCAAGAAGAAAATATTGCAAGCAGCCAGAAAGAAATAATTCAAATATTGTGGAAACACAATCAGGATAACACAAGATTTAGGAGCTTCTACATTAAGGGATCAGAAGACTTGGAATATAATATTCCTAAGATCAAAGGAGATAAGATTACAATCAAGAATAATCTACTCAGAAAAACTGAGTAGATTTTTTTTCAGGGAAAAAATGGACATTCAGTGAAATAGAGGACTTTCAAGCATTCTTGATGAAAAGGACTTATTAAATTTGAATTATTTACATTCCTACATGGAAATATGTTTTTTGTAACTCATGAGACCTTTATCAATATTAGAGTAGTTGAAGGGAAAAAATATGATCACCAAGTGGATTTCAGAAAAACCCAGAAAGATTTGTATGAACTGATACTGAGTGAAGTGAGCAGAACCAGAAGAACATTGTACACAGTAACAGCAACAGTGTGTGATGATCAGCTATGAAAGACTTAGCTCTTCTCAGCATTACAATTATCTAAGACAGTTCCAAGAGATTTATGATGGAAAATGCTCTCCACATCCAGTGAAAAAAATATGGAGTCTGAATGCAGATCAAAGCATACATTTTTACTATTTTTTAAATTTTTTTCTTTCTCATGTTTTTTCTGTTATGTTCTGATTCTTTCATAACATGACTAATATGGAAATCTATTTAATATTATTATGCATGTATTAAAAAAGGGTTGGACAGAACAAAATCAACTAAATAACAGTAACTGTTCCCTAAACTGCCTTGTAGGCAGATTTCCCACCTATCTACCCACCTCACCAAACCACTGACCACACCCTTGTAACAAAGACAAACATTTAAGTAAAGGCAAGAGAAATAGAAATCAAGTATGGTTATATACTATCCTGCACATCCATAGTCTTCTACCTCTTTACTGAAAAAAGAAAGATAAGTATGATCTTCATTTTTCTGAGACTAAGGTGTGTTATAATTATTTCAAGTTTAACTTATTTTTATTGCTGTTATCACTTGTGTAATTATAGTTATTCTGTAGGATGTTCTCCCAGTTCTTATTGTACTGCATATATTCATAAAAATACTCTTTTAATTCCTCATATTCATTATTGCTTATTCCCATCACATTAAAATCCCACCATTGATTTAGCTATTTCCTAATTTAGGAACACCTTCCTTGTTTCAAGCATTTTATTACTGAAAATGCACCGTTGCAAATATTTTTGTAGATATAGAACTTCCCTTTCTGTATTTGACATCATGTACCCAGAGATAGGATTCCTGCATCAATATGAATGAATTCTTCAGTGACTTTTTGCAAAAACTTTCAAAGTTTTCCAGAATGGCAAGATCAATTCAATGAAAGTAGGACCAGTCCTTCAACATTATATTAGTGTAACTCTAGATCTTACTGTTCTTTGCCTTCTTTATTTCTCCAGTTCTCAAATATTCTACATTTCATACATAATCCCTTCTCCTAAGAGCCTGTAGAGAGATCTCTCTGACTTGTTTTTACCTTCCCATCAATCAGCATTTTGGAACACTCCTTTTACAGGGAATAAGGAATGTATTTTTGTATGTATTGACATGTATTTTTACTTTCTATAGCCCTTCTCTATTCTATAAATAGGCCTGGATTTATTGTCTTCTGTGAGATTCTACAAATGATTTTACATTCTAAACTGTTCCTTGTTTGACATATCTTTTCACTTGCAAGGAAAGTACATGTTTGCTAAAAATTATACCGAGATTAAGGAGTATACAAAGATTCACGCAGTTTTTAAACTACCTATAAATATTAACTTAGCTTTAGTGTTCTAAATGGGAGATCCTTATCCAATAATAAATTAGTTGACATGCTAAAGGAGGAACTGAGTCATATCAATCTTGGCATTTTCGTTAAAGATAAAAACAGTAAAAGGAAGTTTCAGTGGAATGAAAGGATGGCCTACAGGTTCTATTGGAGAAATGAATAAGGGTATAGCTAAAGGAGTTTTTATTACACTTCCAAAGGACTGGAGGTAAACATTATTCCATGGTGCACTTCTTTATTTTGTATTGCAGTGCTTTTTGGTGGACATTTGTAAGAAAACCACTCCAAAGACAGTTACTACTCCTGTGCCAATTATCGTACAGTGAAAAGACTGACTGGAGTAACTCAAACATTCTTTGTAATTTGTGATCCCAGGATCTATGAGAAAGGATAACATGGAGGAATTCCTGAAGAACATGATAAATCAAACAGCATTAGCATCAGGAAGACCTACTGAAAATTTTACCTCTGATAAATACAATACATGGGGAAAGTCATTTAACCTTTCAGTGTTTCAGGTTATACAGATATGTGAATCTTCAGTGGAATAAGAATTTCCTCACAGAGAACTGCCTATAGTCATTAAATCAAAGATTAGATAAAGGCATATATAGATATAGATGCATACATATGTATATATGTATTTCTATATATGTATGTATATTACATACAAATATATTAATATATGTCTATATATTAGTACTCAGTAATTTCTATGGAAAGGCAGGCATAGGAGAGAATGGTGTTAAACATTATATAAGAGAAGTCAAAGGGTTTTGGATGATTCAGAAGTCTCATATCTATATATATGATTAATATTGTTTTCAAGACAGAGAGGCACTAGGCATGAATATCAAAAAAAAGCATGACAGAAATTAAATTGACTATTTTTAACAGGCAAGAAACAACTTTTTATCAACACAAGAGTAATTTCTGAAGTAGCTCTCTGTGTACAGGTGGGCCATTGACTTATTAGAGAAAACATTAAAATTATATTTAAAAATATATTTAAAATTAGAAGAATAAAAATGAGGAGTCGAGCAGCACAATTAAAATATCTTTAACCCAACCTATGTAAACAAGCCAGTGAAAATTTAAAAATGAGAAATGTATAAAAGACCAAATATCAACACAGGCTATCACACGTAGATAAGTTGCTAATCTGAAGCATCAGACTTTAGCCCACTCTGGGTATTATCCATACTGATTAAATCACAGACTAGTGATAGGCTCCCTGTACAATGACCGATGCTCCTCTTTTGTTTGTATATCTTTCTGATAGTAACTTTTGGATTGATTCTGGTTAGCTATTCCTAGGTCATTCAGTGGAAAGAGCACTGGGGTAGGAGCCGGGAAGATTCATCTTCATGAGTTCAAATCTGGCCTCAGAGACATCCTAAGTGCCTCCAGTCATTTAACCCTGTTTGCCCTAGTTTCTCAACTGCAAAATGAGCTAGAGGAGGAAATGGCAAACCACTCTACTATCTTTGCCAAGAAAACCTGAAAATGGGGTCATGAAAATGTTGTCCTGATTGAAATGACACAATAGCATCCTTCGTTGAAAATTTTTGAATATACACACTCACTATATGTGTCTCCATTTCAAATGAACCACAATATATTTTCCCATAAAATGCAGTTTTCCAGAATACATGTTTAGTATCATCAGAAAGTTTTTGTTTTCCAGAGTTCCCAGGCCAAGGAGAAAATATTGCAAGCAGCCAGAAAGAAGCAATTCAAATATTGTGGAAGCACAATCAAGATAATACAGGATTTAGCAGCTTCTACATTAAGGGACCAGAAGACTTGGAATATGATATTCCAGAGGGCAAAAGAGATAGGATTAAAGTAAAGAATCACCTACCCAACAAAAGTGAGTATAATCCTTCAGGGGAAAAAAATGGTCATTCAGTGAAATAGAGGACTTTCAAGCATTCTTGATGAAAAGACCAGAGCTGAATAAAAAATTTGACTTTCAGATACAAGACTCAAGAGAAATATGAAGAGGTAAACAGAAAGAGAAATCATAAGAGACTAATTAAGGTTGAAGTGTTCACATTCTGTATGGAAAGACGATATTTGTAACTCTTGAGACCTTTGTCAGTATTTGGGTAGTTGGAGAGAAAAAATTATATGTATGCATATATAAACATATACATATGTATATATATATATATATGTACATATACATACATACATACATACATACATACATACATACATACATATAATTTTATAGAGAGAGACAGAGACAGAGAGAGGGAACAGGATGAGCTGAAGATGCATGTGTGATAGGATTATACTTGGAGAAGGAGAAGGGGAGAGGTAGAATGAGGTAAATTATCTCACATAAAAGAGACAATAAAAGACTTTTACAGTGGAAAGGAAGGGGGGGGAGGAAGGTGAGAGGGAATGAGTGAATCTTATTCTCATCAGATTTGGCTTAAGGAAAGAATAACATGCACACTCAATTCAGTATGGAAATTTATCTTGCCCTACAGGAAAATAGGGAGGGAAGGAGACAAGAGAGCAGGGTGATGATAGAGGGAGAGGGCAGATTGGGGGAGGGGGTAATCAGAAGCAAACACTTCTAAGGAGGGATAGGGTCAAAAGAGAGAATATAATAAATAGGGGGTGGGATACAGTGAAGGGAAATATAATTAGTTTTCCACAGCATGACTACTATGGAAGTGTTTTGCATAACTACACATATATAACCTATATCAAATTCCATGCCTTCACAATGAGGGTAGGTGGGGAGAGAGAAAGGGAGAAAATTTGGAACTCAAAGTTTTAAAAACAAATGTTAAAAAAAATGTTTTCATATGCAGCTGGGAAATAAGATATACAGGCAATGGGGTATAGAAATCTATCCTGCCCTACAGGAAAATAGAAAGGGAAGGGGATAAGAAAAGGTTGGTGGTGGTGATAGAAGGGAGGGCAGGTCAGGTGAAATGGTATTCAGAACACATATCATTTTGGGGTGGGGGGATAGTACGAGATGGAAAGAGAATTTGGAACTCAAAATATTGTGGAAGTGAATGTTGAAAACTGAAAATAAACTAATTATTTTTAAAAAATATAAAAAAGAAACTTTTGTTTGTTTGCTTGCTTTTGTTTTGTTTTTTACTACTAACATGATTTCATCAGGGTCCCCTATTCTACACTTATTACCAAATATTGAGATACAGAGAAAACATTCACTCTTCTCCCCTCTACCCATACACATATATATTTTGGCCTACAATGGATATTTATGATGAGGCATGAATGATATTTGCCAAAGATGAGAAAATTTCATATGATCTCTGCTGTGAGAGGGACTGTCAACATCAATTAAGCTCCAGCTACAGCACCGGACACAATTTAGAACATTTCTTATTGATGTTCGGTTGATCTATTGAAAAATAAGATTTTCTCCATTTTTCCTAACACTCCACATTTTAGATGAAATATATCCAATTTCTTTGGGGTTATTATCATACATTAAGCACAAATGCAGATTGCAATTAAAATAAAAGCCTATTGATAGAGCATCATTTTGAGGATTTGTTTTAATCTGCAAGAATAAACTATCATAACATTTAAAAACAACATTTGATGACTTGTATTATCACCCCAATAATACATTGTCAAACTTTATACAATACCAAAAATAAATTCACCCACTCTAATCCAAAGAAAGCAACTTCTTAAATCAACAACACAAGCCAGGTCAACTCAATAGAAACACAGATGTTTATAATTAAATTAAGAAATATACATGAGCTGGGATATTCTCCTCTTAAGGTGGGATCCACTTTAAACAAACCTTGTATTTTAAAGTAAGTTATGTATTGTCTCTATAAATGTGTCAGTGTGTGTGTGTGTGTGTGTGTGTGTGGTGTGTGTGTGTATGAGAGAGAGAGAGAGAGAGAGAGAGAGAGATGGGGACAGAAAAAATAGTAGGTCAGGTAAAAAAAATCATTAAAATCTGTATTTCAGCCAGTTAATTAACTAAGTAACTTCTTCTTCAAAAAGTTACTCTCCTTTCATGGTCACCTGAAATTTCCCTTAATATAACCGTAATTTATCTTATTTATACTTTATGCCTGTTTCTTTTTTTGGACTAGACCTTTGGCTTCATTTGCCTTAAGAACTTTACTAAGGAACATTTCTTCATGAGTACAAACCAAAGTCTTCTGTGCAAATCATACTTATTTTTTCAGCCAAAGAAAAGGTTTATTAGAACATCTGTCACATTGGGCAGACAATATAAGGAGTCTGAACATTAGTGAGCTATTGACTAGATTTTAAGAATCTGAGCAGTGGCTAGATTGTAAGAATCTGAGCATCTTAATGGAGACAAATTGCACCTTATATACAGAAAGACTATGGGAGGGATCTATGAGTGGCCTATGAGGTCACTCATATAGACATATATGAGTAGTCTATGAGGTAACAGAACTCCAGGGCCTTGGCTAAGGGAGAATGCAGCCTAGATAGGATTAAGAGTTGGAAGTGGCCAGGGCCACAGGGAGGTAAGACAATGGGAGTGCTAGGATAGGTTAAGGGTAATAGAATTGGGAGATTGGGTGTAACCTTAATGAAAGGCCAGTTGATAGTATTATAGCCTCAGGAAAATGCCAGAGATTTGGCCATGTGGGTTTTTTTTTCCTTTTTGGGGTCTAGATCCCATCTTCATCATTCCCCCCTCAAACAAATGGGACCCACATTCTTTTGGGGTAAGGTGTTAAGGTCTTAGCTTCTGAAACTGCTTCCTGCTGGCAAGGGGTGTAGAGCAGTCCCTGCCTCGAGGGGGTCCCAAAGGGGAGGTTGACTAGAACCAAGAACAGATTGCATCCAGGGAACAATGTGGGGACATTGGCTGGTACCTGCTGTTTGCTACCAATGGTAGGTAAATGGGCCATAGTCTGAAAGACACAAATCTGACAGAAAAGACTACAGGGCCCTGATATGACATCCTTAGCTCTGTTTGGATTCAGATAATTCTATTTTCCAACCATGCAGTATCAAATCCACCTCATAGCAGATTTAGGAATAGTCAGGTGGGTAATATTCCTTTTCAAAGGAACATAATGGGGAAACTGAGACAGGAGGATACCATCTTAGGCTGAGGCTAAAATTGTCCTCTCGGCTTTTCCTGATGTTTCCCACCGGTAATTCATTCATCAAAAGCTTTTCCCTATCTTTTTTTTCTCATACTTCCCACCAGTATCACATTCTCTGAGTAATGTGGCATTTCTCTCAGATGTCAGATTATTGATTATTGATGGATTATGATCCATCAGACAACTCAAAATAAAATCCTATGAGCTTTTATCTCAAACAGCATCTCAAATATAAATATGTTCTGGTGTAAAAAGCCAATCAAAAGATTATTTCTGCATACTTGCGAATTCTCAGCAAGATAAAACCCAAACAAGCTTTTTGGCAAGTTTATACATTAAAACAACCAACAATAGCAAAATTATTTTGGGAGTACCCAAATTATGAAAAATTGCTTGACATAACTGATACAAAAAGTTCACCAATTTGAAACTTGAAACAAACTCATTACCAAACAGATGACTTTAGTGTTATTGAATAAATGCATTTTCAAATTACTTTACATAGGGAATCATCGTCTCATCATTAACAGTTAAAACTACAACTTTAAAAGAGAGTGCTTAGCCAAGTTCTGAAGCTAGCTTCTTTACCTTGAGCAGGATGTGCTGAATCTGGGTGATGCTTACATGCAAATGCTGTCCTAGTACCCGAGGCCATTGCCAGTTGGGACCATGCTGTAGCTGCTGCCACTTTCCCCTCCTTCCTTTTGGGGGAGGGCAAATTCAAAGGTGGATGGGGAAAGGATGAAACTCTCTTCTCCTATGAGAAAGGTTAACAGATAGATACCCTCTTCACTGAAGGGAAGGGAGTGAGAAAAAAGGAGTGACCAGGGTTGTAAGGAAGTGTTTCAAAACTCCTTAATGATCAATCACAAAACTTCCAGAATCTGCTAAGATATTTTTAGCTGTTCTATTTTTTCCCTGTAACCTCCATCAACAAGGCTCTCTCTACATCAAAGGTGTAGAGAGAAAGGAGTAAGTAAGATTCATGGAACCAAAAAGCAGTTTTCCCAATTCTCTAGTGCCAAGAGAATTGACAGAATTGGGCATACACTTCCAAATAGGGCATCTGTCCTCCTTCTCCATGCTGCAGAAGGTGTACCCAGGTCCACAGCCTCGAACAGAACCAGTGGACTGACAGCCTGAGAGGATCAGGCCAAGTGTGACACAGGCTCGTGTCTGCCCAAAAAGCATCTCCAAGCCTTGGTGCTTGGAGAGTGACCCCAACAGCAGAACAAGAAAGGGGCAGGGGGGCAGAGAAAGACATACATACCATGCAGTCTTGGCTGGAGAAAAACTTGGGGTTAGGCATTTTCCCTATATGGGCCACCAAAATGTTGAGATTTAAGAGTTCTAGAACCCCAGAATCACAACATGCAGGTCCTTCTCAAAAGAATTCAACCCAAACTGTCTTTCAGCCAAAGACAAGGTTTATTAGAACATTGGTCATGTTGGTCAGACTCTTAAGAAGTCTGAACATTAGTGAGCTATTGGCTAGATTATAAGAATCTGAGCAGTGGCTAGATTGTAAGAATTTAAGCCTGCAAATTATAATCTTAAAGAGTTATCAGGGAGAGAAGCAAAGTTTCATAGTGGTTAAAAAGTTGACTTATGAGTTAGTAGGAGTTGGGCACAAGTACCACTTCTATTGTAAAATGGTTATGTTGTATTGAATAAGCAATGTTAATATGAGCTGATCATTTAACATTATTGAAATGCTTTATTTTGAGTAATGATAGTAGTATAATTTATGACCCTCAACATAGCCATCAAGATCATGATGCCATTTAGTTGGATATTCATCACATAACCTGAAATGGCCATATTTATGGTTTGTTTAGTCTCCTAGTGACATAGTGACATTAGTGCAAAATACCATTTATTCTGTAAGAAAATGAATTTTTTTTTCTTCTAGGAGTTCTTGTTTGCCTCTTCCCATACATTTTCCACCTCAACCAGATGATCCCAATAGTCTTCTAGGTTTGTTCTATAGTTGGCAAAGGTGAGGTAGTCTATGCTTCCATAATAGTCATAGGACTTCCCTTTACCACCACCAACAAAGAAGTTTCAGCTATCAAGGTCTGCAAAGGTTGTCCTAGAACCCAAGGTCATTGCTAGCTGGGTTATCATTGGCCTTCCATAAGTTTTGTTTGACCATTTCTTTGAGTTTCTACCTAGTTCAAGAGGATTTTGAACCCCCCAGTTGTTGTTGTTGTCATTTTTTATTTTGCTCTCCATGTGATTTGTCTGGCCCCTTCCTCAAATTTACTTTTCAAGTGTCTTGCATACCTTATTCTCATTCATGGCCTTTAGCAATGTGCTCTAACTTCTCCCACCAATATGTTTAATTCGTATTATAATTTATCATTTGCAAAATATGTTTATGCAAATTGACTCCAATTATTAGAGAAGAAAAGGACCTTTGAGATAATCTAGTCCAATCCTCTCATTTTACGAATAAGGAAAATCAGGTCAGTTAAAAAGATTTAACTAAATAATAAATTTCTTCTCACATATTTAATGGCAGTGCTAAGTCTTGAGCACAGATTTACCTGGATACCTGGATCCAAAGCCAGGGCTATTCCCATTATACCACAGTTTGATATGTCCTCTGTGTTGATTACTCATCTGGCTGTAGGTCTCAGGCTGCAGTTTGATAATTGGATTCTGGAACTGTTCCTTACTCTAGAACATCAGGAATTGGTTCTTTACTTTGAGTTCCTGTTCTGCCTCCAAATCTCCCACTTCCAGGTCTTTGCCCTACATTTATAACCACTTCACATAATTGTGTTAATTTACATCTGTGATTTCCACATTTTTAAACTTCAGTTGGTCTCAGTGTAATTTTGTTGCTGTCTAGGGGTGCTAGGAACACTGAAATGCAAGGGTCTGCCTCAAAAGAATTTGACCATTCAAACCTTTTAGTCCAAGTAGTGAGTTTATTATAACACCATTTGGGTTAATGAGATTCCTAGTGAGTCTGTGCATTTGATAAGGAGAAAACTAATGCTTTTATAGGGAAAAAGACTATGGGAAGATCTGAATGGGACCTAGGAGGGCAAGTAGTCTGTGGTGGTCCAAAGGTAATAGAGAATAAAGGGTGGGGTTGGGTCCAGGGCCACAATGAAAGGACAGTTGAAAGGATTACACTGGGATGGGCCAGATTCCTCAGGTGAATGCTAGGGATCTGGGCTGCTGAAATGTGGGAAAGTTCAAGAACCTCTTTTTAAGGGTCCCATTGCTCCATCAGCCCCATAATTTTTAGGGAAATCCTTTAAGTTTCAGATATAGCACTCACTGTGCTATGCTCTCTATTTCTCATTTACCTGTGGCTTTTCATTCACAGTTTGCATCACACATTCTGATATTTTGCTGTATTCTGAGCCCCAGGGTCAACACCAAATATTTAAGTCTAATTCTTTGCTGATGTGTGATCTCTGCCAGATATTTCCTAGAAATCTCATCTACCAATTCAAAAAAGAAACCCTCTCTCTACTGATCATTCTGTGTTGTTCTACTCTGTGTGTGTATGTGTGTGTGTGTGTGTGTGTGTGTGTGTGTGTGTGTGTGTGGGGCTACCCTTCACACTATTCACCTCCTGTTACATATAACCCTTTAAAAATTAATGCAAATAATTTAAATTACAAATATTTCATTAATGATGTAAAGGTAAATAATTTCCAAAATACTGATCAATGTTAATCCTACTCAAATGCCACTCACAATACCAATGTTGAGATTATTATAACTTCTGTAGGGTCTTTCTGGACTTTTGTTGTCTCTTCTGGTCAAGTCTTTCATTTTTCATTCTTTACCCTTTTTACTATCAATTATTCAGTCTCATATATTCTGAATTAACTCTATTCTAGACTGGGTAACTTCATATGCTTGATAGACACTAATTACTTTTTGAAGCATTAAATTCAAGTGTTCTCATTCATATTACCATTGATCTCTGTTCAGGGTAGCTGCCAAGGCCCTGGAATTGATTGGCTAAGGAGCTATAGCTTAATTACGAATTCCAACACCATTATCTCTTCTAAGAGCACCATTGGACAAATACTTAAAAGTTTCAATTCTCCTAATATTTCAATATTCATTAGATTTCTATAAGACTCATTTTTAATTGTATTATTCTTTTGATGCCTAAGTTACTGTGAGAAACTAAGGCTTCAAGTCCAGAAATTCTGAGGAAAAAGTTATCAGAATCACGATCGATGAACTATAGAAAGTATTGGAAGAGATACCAGCAGCCACAATTGGTCATCCAGCCTCTACATAAAATACTAGCCTCAGAAAAAGTCTGTTCCACTTTTTGAAATTCAGATTATAGTAAATTTTTCTTTATACTTAACTGTATTTCACCTATTGGTTCATGTTCTGCCCCTTTGGGACCCAAGATAACAAATCTAATCATTCTTCCACATAAGCATTCAACTATCAGCATCTTTTCATAGGTATGCTCAAGTCTTCTCTTTGTCCCAAAAGTGATTTATGGAACTTATATTTTCTGAGAAGCCCTGCCAGTGGAAAAGAAGTTGATATGCTTTAATAAATTGTAAATGATTTGATTGTGGTTCCAGTGAAAAAGATAATCTAGTATTCTATGACCAGCCTAGATTTAGAGAGTGTTCAATCAATTAACTAATCAGCAAGTAATTATTAAGCAATTACTATGTACCACACACTGGGTGAGGAGTTTAGTGTTAAAGTATAAAGGACACCAACCATATTCACAAATCATTTAGTCTTTAGACTATCTGTTGTTATTGTTTTTGTTGTTCTTCAGTCATTTCAGTCATGTCCAACTATCCACCGGAGCACTGATTCTAGGGCCAGGAGTTCAAATCTGGCCTCAGACACTTTCTAGTTGTGTGACCCTGGGCAAGTCACTTAACCCTCTGCCTCAGTTTCCTCATCTGTAAAATGATATGGAGAAGGAAATTGCAGTCCACTTCAGTATCTTTACAAAGAATACCCCAAAGAGTTAGATATGACTGGGAAATGAATGGCAATAGAAGTTCATTTAAGTGCTGACCCCATAACTGGTAGTATTGCCTAATCTTGAGCAAATACTATTTTTTGACCCATGATTTCATCAGCATAAGAATATGCCCAGTGAGGATAATTCCTCTATTAGTAAAAGTCAGGTGCTCTTCTATAACCTGCAGTCTCAGAAAGTTGTTGAAAGAACTGAGAGTTTACAAGACTTCCCCAAGTTCATAATATTTTAAAAAGGCGTGATTTGAATACATGCTGTGATTTATTGATCAGCTTTCCATCCATGCCACATGTGAGTTAATACAATTTTGAAGTTAATACCTAACTAAAACAATACATACATTGATAATCTAGCTATACATGATTGAAAAAGGAAACATGAAGATGTTTTGGCTAAACACAAAAGTGGCTCAGAGTTCTTCATTGTAGAGGCAAAGAAAGGAGTTGGTAGAACTGGTGTCATTGTTTACTCAAATGAAATAAGAAAAGTTGCTGCATATAGTTAATTATGCTTATGACTAACATAAAGAGATGGAGCAAGGAGTATTCCAACTCCCCACCTCAACCAGAGGAAATGAGTGAAGGTACAGGTAGGACTGGTAAAGATGGCCAAGGAATTTTTGTCATCATGGCAAAGGCAATTTTCAATAAATGCTAGTCTATGGAATGAGTGGGAGAGGAATTGAGTTAAGATGAAGAAAACTTCAATCCCTGTTGAACAGAGGACACAGTATAAGGGCTTGGTAAAGTTAGGATTTAACAGCCATCTATAGTCATACGAAAAAATGCTCTAAATCATTATTGATTGGATAAATGCAAATCAAAACAACTCTGAGGTACCACATCACACCTATCAGATTGGCCAACATGATAAAACAGGAAAATGGTAGATGTTGGAGAAGATGTTGGAAAATTGGTACACTAACACATTGTTGGTGTAGCTGTGAAATGATCCAATCATTTTGGAGAACAATTTGGAGCTATGCCCAAAGGACTATAAAAATGTGCATACCCTTTGACTCAGCAATAACACTTCTAGGGCTATATCCCAAAGAGATTATACAAATGGGAAAATGACCCACATGTACAAAAATATTTATGGCAGATCTTTTTTGTGGTGGCAAAGAATTGGAAATTGAGAGGATGCCCATCCACTAGGGAATGGCTAAACAAGTTGTGCTATATGAATGTAATGCTATTGTGCTATAAGAAATAATTAACAGGCTGACTTCAGAAAAACCTGGAAAGATTTGTATGGTCTGATGCTCAGTGAAATGAGCAGAACCAGAAGAACGTTGTACACAGTAACAGCCACATTGTGGAGTGACTAATATTCATAGACTTAACCCTTCTCAGCAATGCAAAGATCTAAGACATCTCCAAAGGCCCCATGATGGAACATGCTATCCACATGCAAAGAAACAACCATGGAATCTGAATGCAGATCAAAGCATACTATTTGCTTTTTTTTTTCTATTGTGTTTTGTTTCCTCTTTCTGTTCATCCCTCCTGTTGCTTCTAATTCTTACTTACAACATCATTAATGTGAAAATACATTCAGTAGGAATGTATTTGTATAGCTTATATCAGATTGCACACCATCTTGAGGAGTGAAGTGGTGAGGGAGGGGGAGAAAAATTTAAAACTCAACAGTTTATGGAAGTTATTATTGATAATTTAAAATAAATTAATTTTTAAAAGTTAGGATTTAACTTTGAGGTGGAAGTATTGAGGGAAATAGGCAATTAATCAATTAGCAAGTACTTATTAAGCACTTACTATGTGCCAGGTACTAGCCCTGGCACTGGTAATATACATAAAGAGCAAAACCAGTCTCAGTCTTCAAGGAGCTTACATTCTAATGAGGAAGGCAACACATTCATTAATTAGTAGGTACATACAACATAACATATAGAAGTGAAAGGTAATCTATGTGTGAAAGGCATTAGCAGTACAGGAGACTGGGAAAGGTCTTCGTACTAAAGTCAAGTAAACTAAAGAGTTTAGAAGGAAACTAGGAATACCAGAAATTGGAGAACAGAAGGAAAAGAAATTCAGGAATAGAGTCAGACATCATAAAACCACAGCTATAGGAGATAGGACATTATGTTTGAAGGCAAAGGGAAGAACAGAGAAATTTGATGAGGTGAGGGATTAAGTGATGAAAGAAGGCAAAGGTTTAAGGATTATTCAGAAACCTGAAGCCACAAATATTTTTGAAGAAGACTACTGATAGGTACTAGAAATAGCAAACACTGAATAACCACATTAAAACTTGAAATTGACTATATCTTCATTGATAGAAAATAGACGATTATCGATACGTCATATTAAAATCTATTATTTGTGTTCAACAAGATCATTTACTACGTAGAACAAAAGTCAAACTAACAATATGTCAAAATAAAGGAGAAAAGTGAAAGAAGCTCCAACATGATTTTCTTTAAAAAAAATCCATACTGAAAGTAGAAAATGCATAAAAACAAAGACATTTACTAAGATGATCACCATTGCTTAGAAAAATATAATTGGTATAAAATTCGTCTATGAAAAGAAGGATCAAAAATAAGCAAACAAACTCAGAAACCAGATCTGCCAGTAATTTTCTTTTTATTTCTTTGCTAGGTATAGAGACATAGTACTCAAGGGCAATGGCTCCTTAAAGCATAAACTAATATGCAAAACCTTATGGAAGGGGATGACAGAAGATTATAAGAAGCATTACCTTGCAAAACAGCAAAAAGCTTCAAGAGTGAAAACAATTCTGCAGAAAATCTGGTGGGACAGCCAAATAAGACTGAGAAAATTTGGAGATCATACTAAAAATAAAACAAAAAAGAAGAACATGGCCAGTGAGGTGGCACAGTGGATATAGCACCAGCCTTGGAGTCAGGAGGACCTGAGTTCAAACCCAGCCTCAGACACATGACACTCACTAGCTATCTGACCCTGGCCTAGCCAAAAAGAAAAAAAGAATACAAAAAAGAACACAAATAGAACAGGTTTACCACGCTAAAATAATACAATTTTAAAGTCACTTTTTAATCATTTTTAAAGTTCTTTCAAAAGGTATTAGAGATACTTTTTGGGGGGAAGGAAGGGTGTTATTAAATTTAGTTTTGTCGTTATATTTTTGTGTCATTTCTAAATGAAACTTTCCCTCTTCTCTTCTCAGTAAGTAATATCTTATAAGAAAAAAAATTCAAAAAGGTGAGCAAGTAATTCACAGGAGCTAACCAATGCTTATCGCAGATCTGATGAGTATATACAATGTTTATTACCCAGTTCTCTATTTCTTTGAAGAAAAAAGAAGAAATTCATCTATTAATTTTCCTTTGGGGGCAAATATGGTAATTATAATTATACAGTGTTCAGTGTTGTTCATTTCATTCTTTCAATTTAAATTATTGTTGTCACTGTACATATTTCTGGTTCTGCTTATTTTGTTTGGCATCAATTTATAAAACTCTTCCCTTGCTTCTCTGAATTTTTTGTATTCATCTTTTCTTGTGGTTCAACAATAGCCCATTATATTTATGTATGCTAGTTTGTTTGAATTCCCCAATTCATGAACAATCTACATCGTTTTCAGTTCTTTACTACTACCAAAAAGTGGTAACATATGTATTTTGGAGTAGACAGGACATTTCTTTCTTTCTTAAATATCTTTGTGTTACATGCCTAGCAGTAGGTATAGTTTATTCATTTTTTAAACAATTTCAAATTACTTTCCAGGATACTTGAAACACTTTGTAGCTCCACCAACAGTTTACTTATCTTTTTTGGGGGGGAAATGATTCTTTTTAATAATGAAAAAGATCATAGAAGATATTTTTTATTGAAAAGATGATTATGAAGAAATTAAACACAACCAACCTATACTTCTCTTTTATCTCTATGACCAATTAATGAGAATGTTCTAAGCACATATCATACGTATCCTGATGAAAAAAGAAAAAAAATGATTAAGATTTTGTAAATGATTTCCTACAACAAAAACATTTTAGAATTATATAACTTACTGAGAGCTAGAGCAAATTCTGCTGTATTAATTATGTCTGCTATGTTGTATGTCCTGATTAACAGAGGAAAAAAATACTCAGAAAAGCATAACATAGCCTTAATGACTCCCTTTCTACAAGGTGACTTTATTTCACATTGTTTTTAAAATAATATACAATTCCTTAATACAGGCAGCCATAAATGTAATTTTGTTCAACAACTTTCTGTGAATCAGTGGCAAATAAACACTAAAACAGGGAGATGCATACTCATTTAAAAAAATATATATCGTGATAGATATTGTGCACAAAAAAGGAGAGGGTTTCCACACAAGTAATTATATACTCCAGATGCTTCTATTGTTGCATAAAATTGTGACAATTTCATTGAGCCTTAGTCTACTATGGGACCTCCTAAGTATGAGTCATATTTACTCTAAGAAGCTCAGCCTAATAATACAAGGATGACATAAATAAATAAACAAAAAACAAATAAATATGTAGCCAGACAGATAGTGAAATAAATATATGCACAAATGAATGAATATAAGCACACAAAAAATAACAGAGAAAAAGATAGTTATCCAATTATGCCACATAGCTATATCAGTGATCCCTTGATCTAATTCATCAGTATGGATGTCTTAGAAAGACATTGCAGTTAAACAATGAGTTGGGTCTAGACTTGATTAAGAAGACAAGGGTTGGCTGAATTAAACTTGGAAAGACATACATTTATTTTTTCTTTTCTTTTCTGTGATCTCAAGGTATGTGCCATTTCAAAAGACAATGTTTCTAGCACTGCCAGTCCCATGAGGATGAAAAAAAAAATGAAAGAAACAGAGACATTAAAAAAGAATCATGGAAGGAAAAAAAGAATCATGGAAGGAAAAAAAGAAGAGGAGAGGATGAAGGAAGGATGGATGGAGGAAAGAAAAAGGGAGAGCAGAGGAAGGAACTGCAAATTTAAGGAAAGAAAAAGTGAGGAGAGGAAGGAAGAAAAAAAGAAGAAAAGAAAGAGTACTGGAGGGAATGGAGAAAGGAAGGAACAAAGGATTGCAGGAAAGAGTAAAGGAAGGAAAGAACATTATGGTCTCATATGTATTTCAAATTATCCCAAAGAACATAAGCCAGGTTGGTGCAAATAGCTTGCAGCTCCTTGCCAATTATGTCCAATACACAGGAATTGGCCCAAAAGATAGCACCAAGGACTATATGATCAGATTTTTTTTTTGTTTCCTAATGAAGTAAAAATGAGTGATAACAGATGATTAGAAGAAGTGTTGCCTTGAGATTAAAAAAAAAAGTACTAAAACATCTAGGGGAAAGCCTATAGGAAATTTGGTAGATCCATTACAGAAAACATATGGAGATACATGAAACAGAATGGCACAAGGTTGTAAGTCATGAATGGATAGGTTAAAAGTCTAATACCTGAAGCAATGCCTATATTAGTAAGATCATAGATAAATATAAATTTATTCCCCCTCTATGTCATGTCTTCTCCTAGATAAAAATTATGAGTTTTTTTTAACCAATATTTGTGTAGCATCTCACAGTGCTGCCTACTCTTCTCTAGACTTGTTCTATTCTACCAATGTCCCTTGTAAACTGTGGCACTCAGAAATGGCCTAATTCTCCATATATGGTTTCACTATTATCTGTATTCTTTTTTAGGAGGCCATACAATTATAGAATTCGAAATTAGGAAGAACTTGGAAAGTTTAATTTTCTACCAAATGTAAGAATATGATTACACTATTTCTTTGCTCTGTCTTATGAAATTTTTAATGACACTTCATGAAATTTTCTGGGGAAAAAATGAGTGAATAATTGGTTGACTATCAGACACTATGCTACCTCAACCCCATAAATGGCCATCCATTCTCTGAAAACTTGAAGTAATAAGGAGCCCTATTACATAGGAAAGCTCATTTTATGTTTAATTGGCTCTAATTATTAGAAAATTTCTTCATATATTGAACTAAAATATTCTTGAAATTCCAAACAAATTTTTTCACCTCCAGACGCTTCATAGGATAAATCTGAACCCTCTTTCACATGAGAAATCTGCAACTTCATAAAGACAGTCATCATAGACACCTTGCAGTTTGAGTTTCTTCAATCATCATATGAAATATTTTCCAGATACCTCTGATAACCTGGTAATTCTTCTCAAAATATGTAGCAATTACTCACATCTCTTTGAAGCAAATATCATGAAATGACTTGCATGTTGTAAATTGTACTTCTATTAATGCAGACTTAATTAAAAAAAGCTTTCAGTGGTTTCCCACTATTTTATTTCTTTTACTTAAAGACTTAAGATTGTAGTCCTTTTTCTCAAAATGAAATATAATTTATCAACCTAAAGGATACAGCGGGAAAATTCAGAGAATATAAATACTAAGAATATTAGAAATACAGAATTTCAAATATGAAGTTATTGTTAATGATTCACACAGAAAGCATGAAGAATCTGAATGTGGAGATTCTTGTGCTATATTACTCCTTCAATGGTGCTGCTGAGAAAAGGAAAAATACAGATAATCTAGAGTACACCAGGATAGGGAAAATCAGGATCATATGAACATTGATTAAAGCAACTTGAGATGGTTTCTCTTCACTCCAGAGGAGAAAACTATAGTAATGGGTGAAAATAACAAAAGCTTAGATTTGAGATAAGGAGAAACTTCCTCATAATTAAAGCCCATTCAAGATGGGCTGACTTGGAAAGTAGTGGCTGCAGCCTCACTGGAGTTTTTTAGGGTTTGTTTTTGTTTTGGTTTTGGTTTGGTTTTGGTTTGGTTTTTTTGGAGAGACAATTGGGGTTAAGTGCCTTGCCCAGGGTCACACAGCTAGTAAGTGTCAACTGTATAAGGCTGTATTTGAACTTAGGTCCTCCTGACTCCAAGGCTGGAGCTCTATCCACTGCACTACCTAGCTGTCCCATCCACTGGACTTCTGCAAACGAAGGAAGGATAATTACTTGCCAGATATAGTGCAATGAGTATGCATATTCAAGATATAGACTGAACAAAATGGCCTTATTTAATAAGGTTTCATCAAACTCTGAGAATCTGTGATTTCGTGTTTTCAGTACTTAATGCTCAGCTATTATAAGCTAGAATTTGGGGGTCAATTTTAGAAAGTGAATGGGTAAGTCTTTCATGAGGAATTGATATTTTCTATACAGTTATATTGTTCAATACACAGGGGGAAAAAATATGGTACACTTGTAAACCTGGAATTAAGAAACACATTCTATATTTTAATGAGTTATAAAAAATATTTTTTTTAATTTTGAGGGATGTGTGCGTTCATGCATGTGTGTATGTGTGTGTGTGTGTGTGTGTGTGTGTGTGTGTGTGTGTGTGTGTGTGTGTGTGTGTGTGTAAAATCAGAAGTATAAAGTAAGCACTGGAAATGTGTACACCCACAACTACTTCAGTGTGGATGCCTAAAGATACTTAAATATCTTCGGCCTATTTTGTGATAGAATGGCTAGTTGAGTTAGTGTTGAATAGATTTTTATCTGATTCATTTCCCAGTACTAGCTGTGTGAAGTATGACAGCATAATGGGTGTAGTTTTAGACAATTGATTTTATGCAGCTATGCTTGATGATGCAAAGAAGGACCTTGACACTGTTAACAGAATACAGAAATTTGCAATTTTCTAGAAAGCTTTTCTACCTTGGCCAACTAGGAGGCTTCACAAAAATCCTGAATGTAATTCATGAGTGACTATGCTAATATGTGAACCCCAGAAATACACATCCAAGAAAATGCACACCATATTATGGATTGTTTTGCAAAGTTAATGAAGCACAGTGTAGTGACATTAATCTTGAAGAAGACTAGAGTCATATATCAACCTGTACCAGGTAAATAGGCATCCTTACATCAGCACATATGGTAGAAAACATTCACTGTCTTCTCTGGCAAGGGACTGTGGATGATAATTGGAAGTATTTTGTTGAGAGAGGACAGATGGTGTAGGATTATGAAACATCAAAAAGAAAAAGAAAATGAAAATACATCAATGGTTTTACTCCACATAGAAACAAAATTTAAAAGAAAATTATTTAGCTCGATTTTTGAATTGCTAAAAGAAAGGGGCATGATTGGAAATGTGAAGATGGAAGAACACCAAATCAACAGTGAAAGCAACTTTGCTGTTTCTCTTATGAAAACATGTTCAATTTTACCCAAACACAGGTTTGAAAGAATGGAGGGCATTGGTAATTTGAGCAAAGCAAACATTGCAAAGAATACAAAGAAGACAGGGCCAGCTTTTAAAATAGAACAAATATTTGTTAAAACAGTGTCTCTCCAAGATTTGAGAGGTTAAAGAGAAAAATATAGTCTGTTTGGTGGATTTTATATATGTTAATATGAATAAGGGAATAATGAAATAATTGCAATTAACAAGCCTCAAATCAAAGTAAAAATGATAAATGCTTTTAAGTAGTAGAAGAACAAGACAGAAATAGAACAAGAAAGTTTGGGTCAGAAAAACTAACAGATTTTAAAGAAATCTTTAAAGTTATTGATGTGGACAATTAACTACATACACACACGTATACCTTCATATTAAATCATATATACATAATATAAATAGATAGATACACTCCCATATTATCAATGTCTATATACATATATATATATATATATATATACATGCACACACACATATACTATCATACATATATGCATTCATATGGGTAAAGTTGAGTAATGTTAACTGTTTAGTAAATATTTAGGAAAAAAGACAAATTTTTAAGGAATTGCTATCAGGAAAATTAATGATTTAAAAAAATCTTTTGAATAAACTTTGTGTTTTGTTTCTGTTTTTTGTAAATGCATGCTGATAAAACATGATGCCAGAAATAAACATAAATTTTTCCTGGGAAAACACTAAGGGAAAAAAGCACACAAAAAAATTAACCGCAAAATTTAAAAGGTTGAAAATGTATTTAGATATATAAATTGTGCAAGAAATAAAGATAGCGTCTACATAAAAAGGAGAAGGAAATGACAAACCAGTACTTTTTTTTTGGTGGGGGGATGAGGCAATTGGGGTTAAGTGATTCACCCAGGTTCACATAGCTAATAAGTGTCAAGTATATTAGGCCAGATTTGAACTCATGTCCTCATCACTCCAGGGGCAGTACTCTACCCACTGTGCCACCTAACTGTGTCTATATAAGGATGACAATAGGGCCTATGATTCCACTAGTGTAAGGAAATTCTAAGAGGAAAAACTCTATGTCTATGCATATTGTCACCTTCCCTGTAACTTAGAGAGTTGCCTTCCTCAGTGAGAGTTGCAGTGACTTGCCCAGGTGATGAAACAACTAAAATATTTCAGAGGCAGTACCTAAGTCCATGTCTTCCACTGACTTTGAGGTGTGTTCACTATTCATTACATGATGCAGTCACTCCTATGTCAATATGATATTAGAAAACATATTTGGACCTGGCTAACTTGACTAGGGATTGTGAAAATACTAAAATTGACTTTTTTCAGTTTTGATAATAGGATGATTTATCGAGGTTATGATTTTAAAATAATAAGATGTAAAAATGATGGTTCAGTTTAAAAAAAGAAAGAAGAAACATTAGGATGACCAGGAAAGCTATAAAATTTGCTGATTGATGTGGGGGCAAGGTTGGGAACAATGCATAGAAAAACCCATTTAAAAGATTTTCTTGGATAGTGGCCCTTCCTATATGAATAACTCTCTCAGATGCTAAGAGTTAATAACTCATAGTTAATAAGAATTGTGATATTGTTAATTTTGTTAATTAAAATGTGGAAATTTTTAAAACTCCTATATTAATAAAATTATAAGAATAAACAATCATTTCTGAAGTGCCTACTATATACCAGGAGTTGTGCTAAACACTGTGCAAATATCTTTTTTGATTCTCACAAAACACCTGGGAGTTAGGAGTTGTCATTACTCCCATTAAAATATTATCTAGTATTTTATTTTTCTCCAACTACATGTAAAAACAATTATTAACACTTGTTTTTACAACTTTGAGTTCCCAGATATATCATTTCCTCCCTCACCACCCTCCTCATTGAGAAGGCAAGCAATTTGATATAGATTATAACTGTGTAACCATGCAAAACATATTTCTATGTTAGTCATGTTGTGAAAAAAAAAACATAGACAAGAAAAGCCTCAAGAAAAATAAAATTAAAAAGTGTGCTTGTCTGTATTCAGACACTATCAGTTCTTTCTCTGGGGATGGATAACATTTTTCATCATAGGTCCTTTGGAGCTATCTTGGATCATTGTATTGCTGACAAAAGCTAAGTCATTCACAACTAATCATCAAAAATATTACTGCTAATTTTGTACACAGTATATTTCACTTTGTATCAGATCATGTAAGTCTTTCCAGGTTTTTCTGAGAGCATCCAGCTCATCATTTCTAATAGCACAATAGTGTTCCATCACAATCATATATCACAATTTGTTCATCCATTTCTCAATTGATGGGCATACCCTTAATTTCCCATTCCTTGCCACAAGAAAAAAACTGCTATAAGTATTTTTGAACACATAGATACTTTTGTCCTTTTTCCTTTGGATTCAGATCTAGTATTGCTAGATCAAAGAGTATGCAATGTTTTGTAGCCCTTTAGGCATAGTTCCAAATTTCTCTAAAGAATGGTTGAATCAGTTTGCAATTCCACCAACAGGGCATTAATGTCTCGTTTTTCCCACATCCCCTCCAACATCGGTCAGTTCCCTTTTATTTCCTATTAACCAATCTAATAGGTATGAAGCAGAATTGTTTTAATTTGCATTTCTCCAATCAATAGTGAATTAGAGTATATTTTCATATGGCTATAGATAGCTTTGAATACTTCATCTGAAAACTTTATATCATTTGATCATTTATCAATATGGGAATGCCTCTTATTTTTATAAATTTGATTCAGTTCTCATTTGAGAAATGAGGTCTTTATCAGAACAACTCCCTTCATTCCCCCCCCTGAAATTATGATTGCTACATGTATTTCTCTGGATCCTATTGCCCCTCCCCCATTTATTCTATTCTCTCTCTCCTTTCACCCTGTCATTTTTCAAAAATATTTTGCTTCTGACTACTGCTTCCCTCAATTTGCCCTCTCTTCTATCACTCTCCCTTCTCTTACTCCCTTCCCCTCCTACTTTCCTATCACATAAAACAGATTTCTATACCCAATTGAATGTGTATGTTATTCCCTCTTCAAGCCAATTCTGGTGAGAGTAAGATTCACTAATTCCCTCTCACCTCCCCCCCCCTTCCCCTCTACTGTAAAAGCTTTTTCTTCTTTCTTTCTTCGTTTCTTCTTTCTTTCTTTCTTTCTTTCTTTCTTTCTTTCTTTCTTTCTTTCTCTTTCTACCTCTCTCTCTTTCTCTCAGTACACTCCTCTCTCACCCCTTAATTTTATTTTTAGATATCATTCCTTCATATTAAACTCACACCTGTAGCCTCTATCTATACATAGTCCTTCTAGCTACCCTAATAATGAGAAAGTTCTTATGAATTATAAGTATCATTTTCCCATGTAGTAATGCAAAGAGCTTAACCTTATTAAGCCCCTTGTGATTTTCATTTCCTGTTTAGCTTTTTATGTTTCTCGTTTCTTGTACTTGAAAGTCAGATTTTCTATTCAGCTCTGGTCTTTACATCAGGAATGCTTGAAAATCCTCTATTTCATTAATATCCATTTTTCCCTTGAAGGATAACAATCAGTTTTGCTTGGTAGGTAATTGTTGTAATTCTAGTTCCTTTGCCCTCTGGAATATGATATTACAAATCATCTAAACATTTAATGTTGAAGCTACTAAATCTTATATTATCCTGACCATGGCTCCTTGGTAATTAAATTGTTTCTTTCTGGCTGCCTGAAATATTTTCTGCTTGACCTGGAAGCTCTGGAATTTAGCTAACATATTCCTGGGAGTTTTCATTTTGGGATCTCTTTCAGGAGGTGATCAGTAGATTCTTTCAAATTCTATTTCAATTTCAGTCTCTCTGGTTCTAGAATATCAGGGCAGTTTTCCTCCTTAAATTCTTGAAAGATGATGTCTAGGCTCTTCTTTTGATCATGAATTTCAGGTAGTCTGATAATTTTTAAATTATTTCTCCTGCATCTATTTTTCAAGTCAGTTGTTTTTCCAATGAACTATTTCACAGTCTTCTATTTTTTTTAAATTCCTTTGGTTTTCCCTTATTGTTTCTTGATCTGTCCTAAAGTCATTAGCTTCCATTTGCTTCATTCTAATTTTTGAGAAGTTATTTTCTTCAGTGAACTTTTGTACCTCGTTTTCTGTTTGACCTATTCAATTTCTAAGGTGTTATTTACTTGAGTGTTTTTTTTGTGTGTGTCTCCTTTACCAAGCTGTTGACTCATTTTTCAAGATTTTCTTGCATCACTCCCATTTCTCTTCCCAAATTTTCCTCTACTTCTCTTACCTGATTTTCAAAATCTTTTTGAGCCCTTCCATAGCCTGAAACCAATTCATATTTTTCTTGGAGGCTTTGAATGGAGTAGCTTTGATTTTATCTTCTTCTGACTGTGCTCCACTCTTACCTGGCTGTGACAGACCTTTCCTGTTGATTTCTAAGTTGTCTTTGGCTGTAAAATTATTTCACCCTCTCCTTTTGTGAGTTCTGCCACTCCAATGATTGTTTCACAGCATTATTTAAAGGTGTTTGGAAGAGAGCTCAGTTGACTTGCTGCCTTTTCTCTATCATCTTGGCTCTATCCTCCCATTATTCCCATTTTACATTTGAGGAAACTGAGCCAGTAGAAGTTTAAATGATTTATCTAGGCTCTCACAGCTGATAAAGATTTGAAGCCATATTTGAACTCAGGTCTTCCTGAGGTCAGATTTTTCTGCACCCAGGTCCAGTGTTCTACCCATTATGCCACCTAACTGTCTTTTGGGCTGAAAGAATTCTTAGAAATCAACTAGTCATTTTCCAGAAGTCCTTAACAGATTTTGTGTTATGTGTCACTTTGGAAATTTGATGAAGCCTTTGGATCCTTCCTAATAATGATGGCTTTAAATCCATGAAACAAAACACAAAGATGAAAAAGGAAAAGAGTTATATTGGAATGTAATTATCAAAGTATTTTAAAAACAAGTTCAGGTACCCATATTAAGAAGTATTTATCTAGTCCATGCCATTAGATATGAGAAAATTGAGACATTGGGAGGTTGAGTGAGTTACTCAGCCTCTCATAGCTATGACTAGAATTCAGGTCTCAATGCTGATCAACCATTTTTTTCCTTCCAAAAGCATAAGGCTGTATTATCGCTCTAAAATTCAGAACAGAAAGTAAGCTTTTCTCTATTAAGTTTCACATATTTTATTTTAATTGAATAAGACAGTTGATGGAGTCAATTTACTATTTTCCAAATCATTTGCAGTAATTAAATATACTGTGAATGTGTGGATGTGTGTTTTTACAAACACATTTCATATTTTTATGTTTCATGACTTAAAACTATCTCAATTTTCTTCAACAGTTTTTTGAATGATTTATAATCAATAAAAAGTGTTTAGCAAACACTAAATGAGGCAAGTAAGTGGTACAGTAGATAGAGTACTGGGTCTGAAGTCAGTAATATCTGAATTCAAATCCATCCTCAGACACTTACTATCTGTCATCAACAGCAAGTCACTAAAATTTATTTGCTTTGGTTTCCTCCAATGTAAAAAGTGGATAAGAATAACATCTACTTCATAAGGTTGTGGCAAGAATCAAATAAGGTAATATTTGTGAAGTGCTTAGACCAGTTTCTGGTGTGTAGTAGTCACTATATAAACACTATTTACTTTAGCTATTTTTAAAAAGAATGAACATTGGCCTCCCATCATACAGAACTAGATGAACAACTATGAAAGCTGGTCCATCACAATATTTGTGTATATGTGTATAACACAGGTATTACTATTTTATTTTTAATACTTTATTTTTAATACATTATAAGTAAGTTCTATAAGTATTTAGAAAAAAATTAAAATGAACTTTATTACATTTTCACTAAAGGCTTTGTGTGAAGGAACCTCAAAATACTAAATAACTGACTACGTTTTCTATCTCTAACAAATCAGCCTCATATTTTAAATAGATTATATTTGAAACATTCATAAGTCAGTAGTTTGGAATTCTTAATGCATTTTGCCTTAGGAATACTTACAAATAGTGACTAGGTTTCTAGGATAGGATTCCAAAACCTATGTGATCCATAATGATATTGGACTAATTGTATTAGCTTGAGTTCATAATATTATAAGATCATAGATTGAGAGGTGAAAGGGAACTCAAAGGTCATCAAGTCCAACCCACTTATTTTAGAGAAGAAGAGACTGAGGCACAGAGGAATTAAATGTTTGCTAATAAGTGTCTCAGGTAAGATTTCAGGCCAGATCTTCCTATCTTAAGTTCCCTAGTTTATCCACTTCTCTATGATATCTTTTTAATTCCTAGAGAGGGTGACAGGGAGGAAAGAGAAGAAGGAGGAGTTTCCTTTCCCTTTCCAGAGAACATGGACTTTTGAATGGATTGAAATTTCTCTGTGGCTCCTCACAAAATTTCTTTCTTCACCTCCCTTTTCTACCTCCGAAGGCCCCATTTCTCCAGCTATCCAATATCCTTAATCTACCGTAATTATCCCACTGTGGCAACCCACTCAGGCTTACTCCATTCCTCAAAGCACTCCATGCTCCCAAGTTATGTATGGCTTTTCCATCTTCTCTAGGTGTGGAAAAATACATTCTTCTTTTTCAGTGCAGTGATCTTATTTTGGGGGGGGGGCAATTGGGGTTAAGTGACTCACCCAGGATCACACAGGTAGTAAGTGTCAAGTGTTTGGTCTGAGGCTGGATTTGAACTCAGGTCCTCCTGACTTCAGCGCTGGTGATCTATCCACTGTGCCACCTAGCTGTCCCTCAGTGCAGTGATCTTAACTAGAAGGCAAGCAGTCTGATTGAAATATTTTTACCTAATGTATGAATGGAAATAGCCCATTGATTTTCTTAGAGGCAGATTGAGGATGCCCATTAATTCAAATGATAATTTCTAGCAGCATTAAAAATGTAGTTTAAGAACCACACAAAAGGGGAAAGTATTTTTTGGATAAGAGAGCATACTTGCTTCCAAGTTTGTCAGCATCCTCAGAAGTTGTTGTAATAGCTGTTTTCCAGCTTTTTATACCTTTACATTTATGAGTCTATATTCTCTAAAACCTCTGAAGATTTCTACAATGGCTTCTTTGACAACTGTGGACTAGTAGGGAAAGTGTTAGGATCATAGCCATTTTTTAAAGAGGTCGAGTCTTAGGTTTTTATTGGTTACATCTATATGTGGTTGTGTGTTTCTGTCTTGCTTTGTAGGATTTACATCCATTTCTATCTCTTCTCTCTTGCTATTGATTGAATTTATTATTTCATTTAACTGTTAGTTAAGTTGGTATTATTAATTTGACCCTCTTCTTATATCACCAATCAGAGTTGTGCGTCATAGGTATGTATCTTTTATGTAATTTACATAGGACTTTTAGTTTATATAAAATTCCACTGATACCACCTGTAATGTTTTGAACTCAAGAACCAATAAAATGCATAGATTAATGACATATATAAGGGATATTTCCCACTAAGAAAATACCCTATTCCTCTGAGGCTCTGACTGTGGACTGACAGCATGACTAATATTCTTGCTAAATGTCTTTGCCATGACCAAAAAATCAAGGACCTGCTGAGTAATCTCTGAAAATAAAAGATTCCATCATATATAGAAAAAATGACTTTAAATACTAAGACAGTAAAAAGACATAAATGAGGGATATTTCAAGTATGGCTTTATGTAATACAACACATTTTCTTGTATCTTTTCCAAAGTGAAATATAATAAAACCTAAACCAAAGAATACCACAGGACAAAACTCCAGTGAAGAGGCAGAGTATTCAGCTCTGATATACCTACTATAACAAAAACCTGCAATTCAAATGACATTGTATTATGATTTAAAAGAAAATTACAATGAGAAACTATAATGTTATCTTCTATCACAAAATCACTCTGAAAGATAGCAAGAAAACTAGAAACGTAATTTGAGGAATTAGAAGTTATTGCATAATGAAATAGCACTAACATTCTAAAAAAAAAGAGAAGGAATAAGGTCCTTTCAAAAACTCAATATCTTCAAATGGTTTTAAAGGAGATAAGTAAGAAAAAGAAAACACATCTGTGTATTTATTCTATTCTGAGAATTTTAAGGATTTAATTATCATTAAAGAAAGTCAAAAGATTATTTGCTATTTTGATTTTGGCAAAGAGATATCAAGCTTATGTCAGGATCATTGAAATCACCTATCACTATTACAAGATGCCTCTCTACCAGGCTTCTATTCTATTTTGCAGACTCCACATCTATTTCTTTTTTGTTTGTTTGTTTTTTGTTTTTGTTCTTTTGTCCAGATAGTCAATAGCAAACTTTAATGAAGTTATTTTTATTTTTCCTTCCATTGATCTTCACCTTCTCCACTATGCTTCTTTTACTCTGTTTCTGGCATTTTATCATTTGAATATGCCAATACCTTAATACCATCTTCACCCTACCATACCAATATTTAACTGAATAATTTTCCTCTCTCAACTTGCATGCTTCTCATCTTCTTTTAGTTAGAATTGATCAATAATATTCCCTTTTCTTTGCTTAAATATCTTCAAAGTATTCATCCTTATATTCAATTTCTAGCCTTCTTCCCAAGTTCAACACCTTCCAAAACACTGTCAACATTTCCTTCTCCTTAAACTCTAGTACTCTTTTCTTCTGTTTTTTTTTTTTATGGAAGCTGATGCATGAAAGTACATTATTGTTGAATTATATCCACAAGAGTTTAAAGTCATTAAGCTTTTAAGTTGGAAATCAATAGCTTAATTAATGCTAAATTGTTAACAATAATGACTTAATATATCTTTAAGGAATCTTTTCATTTTAATGTGTATATTGTCCTAAATGAAAATGAAGAGGTTCTAATGTTGTATATCAGGAAACATGGGAAGTTTGTTAAAGTTACATTTTTGCTAGAACTACTATCAAAGTATCCCTTGAATAGGTTCAACTGAAACAATTTATTTCACTAGACTTAACCCTTATAATGAAACAATGAAGTAACTAAATAAAATAAAAATAAAATGAGATATGTGAATAAGAAAATAAGATTTCAAATCAGTCTCAAATAAAACATATTTTACTATTACAATAAAGGGATAAAAAGAGAAGAATTGTAATAAGGGCAGCTGAACAGAAGAATTAATATGAAGTATTTTATCTTCTTTGTCATTCAACTAATATCCCCCAAGTGAAGAAGACATTAAAAGTGAAAAATGAGAAAACTGATCTTGCACAAAATTTTTGATGGGAGGAAAGTGACATGCTTAAAAAGAAAATAACTGGGATGAAAGCTTAACAGCATATTTTTTTTAATTCAAATTTTTGTTGAAAGGTTTGGGATCAATCTGCCTTTCTAAAAATCATCAGTCTTTGCACAAATCTTTTATTTGTTCTGAAAAAAAATGTACTAGGAAGATCCTGTGATAACTTACTTGAAAATCAATTTTCAGCCATTAAAATGATATACTTTCCTTTTTTAAATGATTTTTCTGGGTGAGGCAATTGGGGTTAAGTGACCTGCCCAGGGTCACAACGCTGGTAAGTGTCAAGTGTCTGAGGTTGGATTTGAACTCAGGTCCTCCTGACTCTAAGATGAGAGCCATATGCACTGCACCACATAGGTGCCCCAACAATATATTTTCTTATATTAAAATGGTGGTTACTCTTTTCTAATTGGTCATATATAATTATAGAATTGGATAAGTGAAGTAGTTTAAAAATAAGAATAAATAACATCTTCTACCTGGTTAACTTTTGGAAGTGTCACTATGATGTCATCAGTGTCCTTAAGCGTTTCGTGCAATATGAAATATAATAAGATAAAAAAAATTCCCAAAATCCCAAATTTTCAAACCTCTAAAAAACAAAACAAAACAAAAAAATGCCAAGAATGTGGACATGCCCAAATAAAATTCCTTCAATCCCTTTCTCTTGGGTTTTCATACACTCTTTGCTATTCTTATTAAAAACTAAACCAAAAGTAAAGCTATCTTTACTGTTGAAGTTATCTAGAAGGATTTTTCACATAATATATAGTATATGGACATCTAGACTTGGAATATGGAAGAACAGTGTTCTAATCCCACCCACAACATGTAATGATGATAAAGTAATGGAGACAGTCTTTGAAGAACTAAATAATTTTGTCCAAATCAAATCAATGTTCATTTTGAAACATGATGATTTCAATTCAAAAGTTTGAAAAATAAACATGCAGAAAAATATATTTATAATTCAAGAGAAAGTAAATAGAAGCCAAAGATTTGTAGGTTATGTGGAAACTTTATTATGAACTTTATTATGACTCTTTATTATGAACATGCCAAAAAAAAAACTTGAAAGAATTGGTAGTTTCTCTATGTGGTGTGAACCAAATAATGTCAAAAAGTATAAAATTGACAGCATTTTGATGAATAGGAACATATTATTTTTGATGCCACAGTTATTCTTGAGCCAGCTATGGTTGTCCCATTAGTTTCTAGTTCTTTATAACTATACAAAAAAAAGATCTTCTTTGAATGTTTTTGAATATGTCAGTCCTTTTCCATTTGATCTCTTTGGGAGACCACATCTTTAATATTGATATATATTCAATGACTTAAAGTATAGAATATCCCAATTCCAGGATATTAAAAGTCAATAGGATTCTAAGCGAAATGGAATCAAGCAGAATGAGCATAAGTGGGCTTTGGTATATTATCCCTCAAAAAAATGACTTAGACACCTAAGTTGACATAATAGGGCATAAGTGGGATTACAAAAAGAGATGACCCAATCATGTAGTAAGAGTAAGAGAAAAACAATTGAATAATACATATACTACCTTGGTAGCTTTGAGATATTTTAAGAACAAGAGAAAGAGAAGGATCTTCTGCAGAATATTTATAAAAATACATGAATAGGGATAATATAGACTGAGAAATAAAAGCAGAGTTGTGACTGTACTTCCTAATGGAAAGGCTGTCCACACTGAAATGATCACAGATTGGTCTAAGTAAAATATATGGTATAACTAACCATTTAAATATTTTAAAAGGCACAAATTAAGCAAATTAATATGACTAATGATTTGTTTATGAGTCCAATTCTTTTCTGAAATCTCATTTATATGAACTAACATTCAAAAAGTTCTCAAATGTAAATTATGGATTCAGAAAATATATAGATGAATGTTCATTCCTCTTAGGATATACTCACTCCTCCTCATAACAGAAGCCCTTATATTCAGGGAAAAAAAAAAAAGGAGTACTAGAATTCAGAGCTGATACATTCTCACCAAAGTTCTCTGATAATGAAGCAAGGAATTCCTGATCTAGAGTCAGGAATGTCTGAGTTCAAATTCAGCCTCAGATAATCACTAGCCATGTGACCCTGGACAAATAATTTAATTTGTTTACCTCAGTTTCCTCAACTATAAAGTAGGGATAATAATAGTTCCTACCTCACAAGGCTGTTGTAAGGATCAAATGAGATAATATTTGTAATAAATATATGTGTGTATATATATATATATATATATATGTATATATATGTATGTGTATACATATACACATATATATGTATTTACATACACACATATACATACATACAAAAATACATACACACATACATACATATATACATATATATTTGTGTATGTATGTATATATATACATATATACATATATATATATATATATATATATGTATATATATGTATATATATACATACATGCACAAATATATATGTATATATGTATGTATATATATACATATATATTTGTGTATGTATGTATATACATATATACATATATATATGTATATATATATGTATATATATATATATATGTATATGTATATATATATATATGTATATATATATATATATATATGTATATATATATATATATATATATATATATATATATATACACATATATATATATATATATATATGGCTTGGAACAGTGCCTGGTACATAGTAAGTCATATGTAAATAGTTATTCTCTTCCCTTTCTTTCTCCATCAATCCACTATAAACATAAGAGGCTTGGAAATCTGGAAAGTAGTTCTTTAGAAACTAATACCTTGGGCAGTGAGGTAGCATAGCAGACAGACTGCTGGGCCTGGAGTCAGGATGACTTGATTTCAAATCTGGCTCAGACATTTGCAGGCTTTGTGACCCTGTTTGCCTCAGTTTCCTCAACTGTAAAATAAGCTTGAGAAGGAAATGGCAAATCACTCCAGTATCTCTGCTATGAAAACCTCAAATGAGTCACAAAGGGTCAGACATGACTGAAACAATGGAACAAATCAACACATTACACAAGATACTCCAATAAGTTTTAAATAAATATAAGACATAAATATAACTTATCACATCATTTTTAAAAACTAGAGGAGAATGAAAGAAAGTTTCTTTCATAATTATAGCTGGAGAATTCAATTAAACAAGGGATAGCACCTCAGTTTCCTCATCTACAGAATGAGAGTACTAGATTAAATTATCATTACAGTCCCATATAACTCTTATACAGTCCTCATAATGATATATTCAGGGAAACTCATGGAATTTTCAGTGCAACTGATATTTTTATGTTCCTTTACATGTACTTTCTTTCTTTCTTTCTTTCTTTCTTTCTTTCTTTCTTTCTTTCTTTCTTTCTTTCTTTTTTTAATAGTATATGGGGCCTTTTTTCCACCTTAGAAACTGATGGCAGTTTTTAGTTGCAGTTTTCCAAAGTAGTCACAGAAATTTGTCATCAGTTATGATAAAGCCATTAGAGAATTATTAGTTTAGGAAGAGTTACCAACATAATCTTCTCTTTTAGCTAAGTCACCAGAGGATATAATAATGTAGAAAGGGTCTGATACTACTTATTCTGTACTTTACTATCCATAAGCTCAGAGGCAATAGCTGTATAACACTGTTGGGTACTATAAAAATGGTAATGGAGAATTAGGAGAAACTTCCCTACAATTTTCTGACTGCCACTGTGAGCACTGAAAGTGAATATTGTTATTTTGGTGTTGGCCAGTTTTGACTAATGCATTTTTGTTTGTTGATTTCAAAACTCTTCTTTTCTTCTGTATAGCCTTGAAGACATCAATTTGTATTTCTGATTTATTAACAGATTCATTGAATATGAAGTACTAGTAATAAAGGTAAGAGTACAATAATATGGTGTTTTGCCCAGGGAATGAGCAGAAACAACCTCTTCTATTTGTTTTTGGGGAAAAAAAACATTCCGAAAGGGAAGATGAGAGAAAAGCACTTATCCTTACCCAGAATTTTTCCATAAGTAGCAGTACAATGGCTATATCCCTTGTAATGTTCCATACATTGGATGTTGCTAAAGAAAATGTTGGTAGATAAAAGCTCCTGATACTCAGCTTCATATCTAATTTTTCTGTTAACAAATATGTTTTTTTTCATATACTGACATACAGTTATTGGGATAAAAGACCTCTCACCAAGAATGAGAGAACATGTTTTGCTGCATGTGCGTCTTTTATTTTAATTTTTTGTTTCTTTTATTTTTTTTCAAAATAGGTCCTAAATGTACCACAATGAAAGGAGCAGCAGTAGCAACAGCAGAAGCAGCTGGTGTCTGTAGAGTAGCTTCAATGTAATTATTTTAACAGTCCAAGGACATTCTTGTAGACTTCCCCATAACAAAGCTTCATAATGTTGCTTTTTAAGTTGTTTTGCTTAATTCCTGCCCTGGAACCTCATCCTCACCATTTTTGTAGAAGGAATATGATGGGAAGGGTCCAAAATTTAATCTTACAACCCTTCCCATGCATTTCATATATTTTACTCCACAAAGGTTCCATGATTGATCTCCAAGGCTTAGCCTCAACCATTTTTTTTCCTGATTACTTTTCTCTCTTTGTAGCAAGAGAAAATTTTAGAAAACTTTCAAGTATGCAATTTTATAAGCAATTTGGCCTGATTTTAAAGTAGATATATTTTTAAAGTTTTCTATGTAGCCTCCTGATGTGTGCTTTATTAGTTATTAAAACAATAAATAAAAATCACTGCAGGGTATTTGAGTATTTGAATAGTTCCAGGGAACCTATGGGTAGTAATTATATATTCTGCTTCTAACTATTGTATTTTGAACTGATTATCTAGTTAAGCATAAAAATTTATGCATATAATTTAAAGTACCAAGTTAACTATTTTCTCAAATGTGACAATTCAAGCAGAATGATTCTTCATCAGCTGTCATTTTTACAAATAGGATTGAAAAGTAATCATGATTATATCATCAGCAAATTGATTAGTTATAGAAATAATGGAAAACAGTTTGAAATGACAGCTTTGGTTCTTCAGTTATTAAGTATCAACAATAGAAGTCTTTGTATCATGTTTTGTATTCTTAATAAAACTATATGTGAAATTTAAAATTAAGATTTTATACATGTATATTAATGTGGCAACTGTTTTAAATGATTGTACTAATTTCTCAATTTTCAGTTTAATTAATTTTTGATAAAGGTTATTTTTTTTAATATATCATAGTAGCATTGCAGGTCAGTCTGCCTAATAATCTTCTGGTATTTCTATCTAAATGTACCACTAACATCTCAAACTCAGAGTTACAGCCATGATGTCTCAGAAATGAAAGAACCCAGAGACTGTTTATTTTAATCTTTCCCCTGCAAAGAAATCACTACTGTAACATAAATGGTAACTTGTTATGTCTCCCTTGAAGACTTCCAGTAAAGGGGAGTCCATTAGCTCTTAAAGAAACCTACTCAACTTTGAGACACTTTTAATTATTTGGAGGGTTTCTGTTTCTTCTGTTTTGTTTTCTTCTGTTCTGTTTCTCCCTCACACTGAATCTAAATTTACATTGCTTCAATTTTGATCCATTATTTTTAGTTCTAGTCTCTGTGCAGTCCATCATAAGTGTAAATCTTCTACACAAGATCTTTTCAAATATCTTTATAAAGCTACTTCATTTCCCTTGAATCTTCTCTTACTCAGGTTAAATAATTCTAATCAATCTTCCTAATGCTCATACGGAATGGTATCCAGGCCCTTCATAGCTATGTTTATCCTGCCCTTGATAAGCTCCAGCTTGTGAATGCTTTTCCTAAATTGTGGTGCCCAGAACTGAAAATCATACTCAAGATGTGTTATGTGTTTAGCAAAGTACGCCAGTACCATTACCTCCTTATATTTCACTTAATACAGCTCATTGTGACATCACTTTTTTTAGGGGGGCAATTATATCTACTGTTAACTCATATTGACTTTGAAGTTCACAAAATCCTCCAGATCTTTTTTTTTTTCAGGTCAACTGCTGTCTAAACATACTTTCTCCACATGTCATGGGGGAGAGTGCTTGGTAAAGTCTGAGGATAAATAAGAATTTATATTTATCTTATTAAACTTAATCCTATTAGATTAATCCAGTAGGCTGTTAAGGTCTATTTGTATGTTGGTTAAAGCAGTTGGAAGACAGCTATCATGCTATTGCATAAATTTTCTGTTCAATAAGCTAACCATCAGTATTTCCTTCAATGATTTCTTATATCGTAGTTTTCCAGTATAGTCATCAAATTCTAGATACTCTAGAGTTTTTCAATGATATTTCTAAATATGGAGGCCAAAGCTTAAAATGATATCTCAAATGTGTCTTCAGCAGGACAGCATAACCCTCATCATTGTACTTGCATTTTTGTACTCTTCAGTAATTGCCTTTATTATTGCCCTTAAACAATTATGGACCAGAGATGAGCTATTTCTGTCAAGATGTCATTATTCATTCCTGATAATTTGTTGCTATTTTTTAATTGCTTCATTCTTGTACTACTTTTTGTGATCCCATTTAGAATTTCTTGGCAGAGATCATGAAGTGGTTTGCGTTTTCTTCTTCAGTTCATGTTACAGGTGAAAAACTGAGACAGAGGTTTAAGTAACATGCTCAGGGTCGCATAGCTAGTAAGTGTGTGAGGTCACATTTGAACTCAGGAACTGACTCAGCACTCTACCCACTGCTCCATCTATCTGCCCTTAGCCTTTATAATAATTAATATCTTTAGAATGTATTCATATTATTAATTGCTCTTTTATTTTGTTAAAACCTGAAAAGTATATGCCTAGTATTTCTATTTTGTCACAATAAAAATATGTTTCCTGTGGTCTACAGAATGGTTTTTTTTGGTAAAAGTACCATATGGTGCTGAGATATAAGTTTATTTGATGTTCTTTCTTGAGACATGTTATAAAGATTTCATATCCACCTACTTCAATAGTTTTTTAAAAATTCTTTATTTCCCTTTTTTTCTATTTCTATTTTTTCTCTGATTCTCTCTGTCTCTATAAACACACACACAAACACATCCATCCATACACACACACACACACACACACACACACACACATACACAGGTACACATGCGTGCACACAAATGATATGTATATATGCTAGTGATTGTACAAAAGAAGGGGCAAACTGTTAAATGTTTAACAATAAGCTCTCTGAAAAATATGGTAATGACACTTTTAAGTTTGATCTGCATTATAAATATTTTCTTCATTACTTTTTAAGTGTAGACAGTTGAGAGAACAATAATTCAAACCCTTATTTGTAGCATTTACCACTTTTTGAGGGGAAAATGCTCACACCAATAATTTAACAAAAGTTCAATACAACTTTGAATATTGTCTTCTATGTTCAAAATACTGCAAATCAACAACCCTTGCAAACATTTAAAATTGTATATGTGGTATTCTAAAATACATGGTATTCTAAAAGTCTTAAAGCTTAAACTGAATTAAAATTTTCTAAATACTTAGTATAAAATCATACAGTCAGCCATGAGTAAGACATAAATTATGTGATTTTTTTCAAGTAGTTTTAACAGATTTGCAATGATTCAATCACTTAAGTTCCATTTCACTCAATGAAATATAGAATTGTTGAATTTGAATGTGTCATTTATCACTTAGCCTAATCTTATTTTAAAAAATGAAGAAACTGGGGCAGCAAGGTGGGGCAGTGGATAGAGCACAGGCCCTGAAGTCAGGAGGACCAAAGTACAAATCCAGCCTCACACACAAAACACACTACTTGTGTGACTCTGGGCAAGTCACTTAACCCCAATTGCCTCACCAAATAATAATAATAATAATAAAAATGAGGAAACTGAGGGTCACAAGTACATAATTGAGAAATGAATGAACTGCCTAATAGTTATATAGTATGTCACCTCAGATGGTCATATAGCAGCTAATGTTCTCATTTGAAAATCTATTTTAAAACTCTAAAAGTTTTTCTATTTAAAAACTCAAAATTAACATTTCTAAAAATGTCATCATAAAATAATTGCAAATTACATTCCATTATTTATTTTAGAAGAGAAAAAGCTTAAGACATTTTATGATTAATTTGCCAAAGCCCTCCAAATTAAATCAACATAGATATTGATATATGCAATGCTAATCTAGGCATAGCAAGGATATAGAAATAATGGAAATATAGATTTTAGTGGTAAGAAACAAAAGGGGTCAAAGTCTTATATACACATTATCATATCCATATACAAAATCTTACATACACATATTATGTCATTTATACATATATATATGTATATATCATATCTATTAATATTATTTGGTAAGAAGATTAGGGTGGTACTGGCTATGGTAAATACCGAATAACATACAAAATGATATTCATTCACTGTTTTACACAGAAAAAAATTACTTGTTAATAATGTGGTAAGCATCTCCCAATCACCTGTTCATACACAAAGATCAAAATAAGATGAAATGATAAGAAAGAATAGAAATGACAAAAAAAAGTTATGGAATTGAGAAAAAATTCTGCTTTACTGAATTAAGCCAATTGTTGACATCAAAAACATATATAAGAAATTGGATGGAGAATGGACATTGCCTAAAGTTATATGGCTCTTTTACCACGTTTAACTAATTTAACTCATCTGAAGTTACAAGGAAACCAAAAGGAGTAAGACATTATTTCAGCCACCAAGCAGGTGATCTCTTGGATGACTGGGGAGATGTGACAGACAAAAGTAACAGGTATTAGTTGCTTTTAATAGTCAACTATTAGTGGAACCTCTTCATAAAGTAGAAAGAAGCATGATGGGAGAAAAAAAAACTTTTTAATCCCAATGGAGTGATGTCATTCCCAGAAAATTTAAGGATTGTATTTGAAGATTGACAACAACAGAAGTAAAATGAAACAGATCTGTTCAAACATTTTTTTTAAAAATCACCATCACTACATTTGAAATCTAACTGCATAGTCCTAGATACACTTATTGCATGAAAAAGTGGAAATGTCACTAAAGCAATCAAAGATGGAAAAGAGTAGCTAAATTAGACTAAATATATAGAGAGATGCATGTTAAAGATGACCGGATTTGGAACGTATAAAAGGATGGATTCTCCAGGTATATGAAAGCAGGGATGATGTTAGTGTCATTTAAAAAATCACACTGTATTACATACAACATAACCAATAGGATACAAAGAACTAACAAGTTATAGGACTCTTTCTCACATCTACAAATTTTTATGACAACAATTTACATGTTGATTAGGTATATCCTTGAAAAGAGAATGAGAAATACAGTCTTTTTTTGACAAATAACATTTTTAGGAGAATAATCTACATATATTTTGAGGGCTTCTGTAGTGCATGAGGTATGCAAAGTGAACAGACAGGCTTTAGAGAATGATATTCTATAGTACCCATATTTAGTATGGCTATTAAATGAAATAAAACATGCAAAAAAAGTACAATTGCACTTATTTATTATATAAAAGTTTTGATTCAGAATTAAATGCTCTAACAAGTGTTTTCCACGTTTCTTTCTTCGGAAGATCTGTGAGTTAGTCTTTTCAGGTACTCATTCCAATGACAGAGATCACAACCAATCCATGCTTGACTGTCCCATGAAATTCTTTGCTCATTCCTTCCTATACATCCAGCGCAGGGTGTCTACTCAACATTTTGAGAACAATTTTCTCTTTCGCTTGACTCTGTGTGGACATCAATGGAGCATGGACCTCTCTATTGTTTATCCCTAATTTATGCTACATGAGCTGTCCATTTTTTTTAAATTAAAGTTCTATAATGACATATTTTACCTAGTAGGTGCTTCTATGTAATTCCTTATTTGTAATATCTTTCAGTATATTAATGCCACACACACACACACACACACACACACATACATACATATTTATCCATTGATTTTTCGGTGATAATAAATATCAGTTCCTCAGAGAGCATGGGTTGCAGCTATATAACATTATTGGAAGAATATGAATGTTGAAATACTTTGGTGTTTGTTTTAGGGGGGAAATAACAGAACTTAGAGTCATTAAAAAAGAAATTTAAAATTTTCCAAAAAAATGTTACCTATTCTCTGATTTCTATTCAATTCTGTGTCCAGGTCATAAGTTTATATGTCTTAGATGGGTAAACTCTTATGTCCATCTAACTGCAGATCAAAGTATGGAAGATAGTATGTCTTTATCCAGTTAACTTCTGTTGTAAGTAGAACATGATTTTGATTGTGAATTTCTTGAGATGGTGGCAGGCCAGATGCTGAATGACTGTGGATCTGATTTAGGAAGCTCTGAAATAATCTTCAGAAGGATGTGGTCATTTTTTTATCCACAAACAGGAACATCTAGAGGACCTCAACATTCTCTAGGAATACCTCCTTAATATGAATTTTGTCCTGTATATCTTCTGTAATGGTGAAAGCCACCTTTGGAAAACACATATTACTTTGTTTGATAATTTTTTCTGTGTTAGCAGTCATAAAGATACCAAACAAAGTTACCTATGTTGCTAGATATTTGAAAGCAGACACACAGGTCCATATTTATTGACGTTTTCAATGACCTTTTTTTCGATAATAATAAGGTGTGTAATCAATCCCTCTCCTCTACAATAGAATAATATGTTTCTCTAAAGGGCACATTTGTATTTTTTATCATAGGTTGCCAAGGTCAAATAATTAATCTTTTTTATAGTTTACTTGTGATTATTCTTCCAAGTTAGCTAGGACGGTTCTAAAAAACAACTCATTCTTTTGACGGGACCATGCCAGATTATTTTCATCGTGATAGAATGAAGAACGATTTGTATCTCACCTAAATAGGAGTCAAGACCCCAAATTTACCTCCACACCATAAAGATACATGCCACTGACTGTAGATCTAGGGCTAATAGATCATCTAATCTGACTCCTTCATTTTATAGGCAAGGATACTGGTACTTAGAGAAATTATATGCATTTTCAAAGTCACTTGGGTCTTAAGTCACACACCTGGAATTTAAGCTCAGGCTTTGGACTTTAAATTCATTGTTCGTTCTATCGTACCATGCTGCCTGCCACCATAGCAGGATTTATAGAGAATCTAATAAGATAAACGTACTGTACAATTACTTTTTGTGATCTTTTTATCCCCCACAGTTTTATCATTTGTTTAGTGGGAATTCTAAGATCATTCTTCCTGTCTTTTAAGATGCAGCTAAAGTTAAAATACTTACTGGATGATAACTTAGTCATAAAGTGCCCAGAATTCTACTTAATCTTGCAGTGTATGAGAAAATTCATTGAATTGAGAGCAGTAGCAAAGGAATGGCTAAAAGTTCATATTTATGCTAAATAGTCCATATTTCTCCAATTTGAATCTTTTCCCTATCCCCATGCTGCCTTTCCATTAATTAAACTCCATTTGCTACCAACTTTTTTGGTGTATAAACATTTTCTAACCTACTCACAAGGTTGCAGAGTGCATGCTTAAAAACTTTATCCACTCCATCTGAAGCTTGAAAGAAACCCAGACACATCATAATTCCCATGCACTCTTAATCTACTTTGTGCAAATTACACACTCAGACTTTACTAAATTTATTGTAATTAGGCCTATATATTACAAAGGGTCTACTCATATAACTTCTGCCTAATCTCTCATTTATATGCAGAGTAGCAAAGCTAAAGAGTTTAGGATTTTCACATTTAATGCTCTTTTTTCCTAATCAAGTTATACAGCTTAGTAGCTTGCTTCCCTGTGGTTCCCACACATTTTTAAAATAAATCAGTATAGTTCTAGCCAAGCATTAATGCTACTTCTGCAACCTTTCTCTATTCACTGATTGTTCATTGGGGACATAGTAATTCATCACTCAGAAGTAAATGGTGCATGAGTAACCCATTTTAAATAATCAGTTTATAGGCAAAGCACTACTAAATCCAGATTGAGTTTAAATGAAGTTACATTCAGCACTTTTTTTCAGTTTTCCTTTAAAATCATATTGAGATTTGGTTTGAAATTAGAATTTTATCTCCAAGGTTGCATAAATTTGCATGGAATTGTCATTTTCCATTTTCACTTGGAACCAATTTTTGATGTGCATTATTTCTGTGTAATGTTTAATGGTACAGTTTTTCCTTGGGGAGGGGTAAACTTTTCAGATCTCACCTACTGCTACTGTAAACACTCAAAAACATGGAAAAACTGCATAGCCCTAATCATACATTTGAGATTATATATAGTAAATCTTTTTTTTCTTCTTCTAAAACAGAACTACCAACCACTGTGGTAATATGGTCAGTGTTTTCTTGGGTAAAATTTCATATTTTTTCCATTAAAATGCCAAGAATGGAAGTATAGTATTTTATAGCATTAATGACACTGCAGCCTCCAAGAACATTACATTCCACATTCCCAAGAAATATTATCTTGTGATTATATTGTGAATCCAGCTATTTGGGTCAGCAATTGCCTGTGTAGTATAGGTAGGTGGGGGTAATAATTCATTTCTCTAAAATCTGGTGTTTAAAGAAGGGACATTTAAAAGAAATAGAAAGAATATGTGGCTATCACTATGAATATACAAAACTATAGAAGACAACAACATACATTTAGATCATCTCTTTTATTTATACGTGTTCTATTAGTAGAAATTCATGGAAAGCATTTTGGGAATGCCTTTAAGGCTTACACTGTAAATGATACACATTGATATAAGCAGAGGTATAATCCACAGTAGAGATTTGCAGTACTATGAATCCAATGTGTTATAGTAAGTCTAATGTAATGACATATGTCATTAAGTATTCAAAAGGGAGAGAAAAGCATTTCTTGTGACAGCTCATTTTGTATAAACAATATGAACCAGAAGTTCACTTTCAAAACACAACTATTTCAGCCAATTGAAATTTACCACTATCAGTTCCTTGTCCTACTTCTATGATTTTAGATAAAACTAATAACAGCAAAAGGTATTGGAAATGAATAGAGTGCTTGTTTTTCTTCCTTTGTGGCTTCTTTTCCCCACTTCCTAAATGACATTTCTTGTACTAACATCATGGTTACCTAAAACGTCAAATAAACAAATAAAGCTCATGATATAATCCTAAAACACTTTAAATTAGTATGCATATTTTTCTTCAATCCAAAAATTATTTTAAAGACATTTTGAAGCATGATTCTATACCTCAGCCTGCCATTGTAAGAGCCTAAGTTAATGTAACTTATTATTAAAATGTTTTGTCTGCATTATCTCTGTGATTTCATAATCCCATATGTGCTTATCTTACAGATGAGAAGACTCAGACTGAGAGAGGTTGTGTTTTGCCTAAGGTAAAAAACAAAAAAACAAAAAACAAAAAACTGACTTGAGTGCTGGGATTTGAACTGAGTTCTTCTAGTGCTGAGTCCAATCTGTAATGCCTACCTTATACTCAACAGAAAAACAAATGTAAACTATTTACATTTATTTATTTATTTATATGCAAAGGAGATTTACTATAATAATTACTATACAGTGACTCACTCTACTCAATATTCTAATGAATCTATAATTTCCCACATGTGAGAATGCCCTCCAATAATGCAGATTGAAACCAGTTCATTTCCTTCCCTTTTTTGTTTATGTGCTTCTAAGTGTTTACTGTAGACATTCAACCAAGCCTGATAAGAGATTTCTCCCTTTTTCTTGGTATGCTATATAATGTGGAACACATTAACTTTGCAATAATTATCCTTAACTTTCATCAAGGAACCAGACTATCTTCTAATTGTGTGTGTGTGTGTGAGTGAGTGTGTGTGTGTGTGTGTGTGTGTGTGTGTGTGTGTCTTTGATGACTTGGAGTCCATATAATATCTTTCAAACTACTGAGGCAACTTAATCCTCTCTCTACTTCCTTTATAATTCTAGGACCATTTTATTTTCCATATTGTCTTTCTTTTCTGTAAGTGTTGTACTAAATGGTAGCTAAGGTCCCTTCCAAGTCTCAAATTAAATGATTATGTGATTCTATTTATCAGAAACAGACAGAAAGGCAGAGATCTATGATAGAGATGTAGATGCATCTCTCTTTATGTATCTATTATCAGTTATGTTTAGCTAGCTAGCTAGCTATATTTTGAACTCAAAATACCAAGATAACAGATTCTATAAGTTTATAAGGACGTTTTAGGGCCTGGCATGCAGAGATTTCTTTTGCAGGAGTACAAACATTTCCTCGCATACTTGATATCAATTTTGGACAGTCTTGATCTTTAAGCTCAAAGATGGACTTGAGTTACGTGAAGGAATTATGTATATATAAATTGCTACAAAATAATAGACTTTATTACCAAAAACATATGCGTGCATGAATGGCTAGATTTGTATATACACATAGCTAGATGCATTTGTGTCTCTTTACATATGTGTATATACATGTTTGTCACACTCTGTTAAAAGAGTTTTAACCTGAGGTCAATATTATTCATATATATCATATATTGTATTCAAAATACATTTTGAATAACAATAGCTAGCATCTATAATACACCTCAAGGTTTTTGAAGTGCTTTGTAAATATCATATTTTATACTGAAAAAAAAAACAGCAAAAGAGAAGTGCTATTTTTGTCACCATTATAGATGAGAAAACCCTAGCAGTCAGAGTTTAAATCATTTGTTCAGGGTCAGAAAGCTAGTAAGTGTTTGAGGCTAGAGTTGAACTAACATCTTGACTCCAGCATCAGCATTCCATTCATTTTACCACCAAGCTGTCTTCTGAAACTCAAATACTGGGATGCCAGCCATTGTTACACATAGGTTTTGTAGTTGCATAAGATTTAATAAAATACATATGTAGATGGAAAAGTAGACATATAATCTGTTAATTATTGACAGTCTCAGTGGACATTTTGGGGTAATAATCGAATTTATGATTTTACTGACAATTTAAAGTATAAAATAGGCACAATAAGTGCTTTATGATTAACTAATGGATTGAGGTCCTTTTTCACTATATAGTTCCTAAAATTACTATTTGGCAATAATACTAATGAAATTGTACAATTCAACAAGGATTTATTAAATACTTACTATAGATAGGATCTCATCTTGAAATCTGAATGAATAGAACAAAAGCAAAATAGTTCCTGCCCTCAAAGAGCTTACATTTTACTGGAGGGATATAATATGTACCCAGATAAATAAGTACCAAGCAATACAAAATATTTCTAAGGGGAAAGAACATTAAAAAAAAACTGGGAAAAACAGTAAATGTTCATTGAACTGTCGGAGGTGGTCCCTGAGATATGAGATCGAGTTCTAAGACGTGGAAGTGAGCACATGTAAATATAGGTACATCCTATGCAAAGGTATGCAGGCAGAGTATGTGATGTCATATTCTGAGAACAGCTTGTAGGGAAGTTTTTCCTTGAAAAGAGTTTGTAAAAGAGAGGAATATGAAAATAAATAGGCATGATCCAGATTGTAGAGGATTTTAAATGCCAGGGTGAGAAACTAGTATTTTATCCTAGCAACAATAGGGAGCCAGTTGAGTCTTGGGGATAGAGGAGTCATGTAATAAGGAATACCAATATGACAGCTGTGTGATGGATGGACAAGAGAGAAGAAAGGAATGAAGGTGACCATTTTATGAAGCTATTACAATACTTCTAGTCAGATTGATGAGTGTTTGAGGCCAAGCTTTTCAGGTCTCAAATGATAAGAGACAGATGCACACACAAACACATACACACACACACATACACATACACACATACACACACACATATATATACATACATACATACATACATATATATATATATATATATATATATATCACTGACAAAATTTAGCATTGCATAATTGAGAATATACTATAACTCTAGAATTAAAAGGGAAATACTTGCAGGGAATAATTTAAAAAAAACACTTTCCATTCTCAAATTGATTGTGATGCAGAGGGAGAGTCCTATCACAACTATATAGCATCTCCAGATGGCAAGCGCATCAGTGGGGGATTGAGGAATTGCGAGGATTAATCTCGACCAGGTAAAATTACACTGCAAAACAGAGCTATTAATACAGTGAATATGCGTCTGGATACAATTCTATGGACTACATAAGGACATTTCTCTCTTACTCTAACTAGGAGAATCTTACATGTTGTAACTTAACTTCTCCCCAGTCTGAATTGAGACCATATGTGAAGTGTAGGCATATCCCTGAGGAGTCCATCTGGAGCAACTTATGTCCAACCCATTATCAACTGTTGCTATTCCATACATGAGGCACAAAGGGATAGGGACCAAAAAAATCCTTTAAACAAAAAAACTCTATAGTATTTTTCAGGTGTTTCAATGATTTTTTCCTTTACCTTGGTATTTTTTCATTGGATCATTATATTTATATTCAGGACTCTAGTTTGTAAAGAAAGAGTCAACAACAGTAATGATGGAGCTGTCATTAACACTTCCATTTCCCTAGGTTCCTGTTAGAGTACCAACAGAAAGAAAAGAAATACTTAATGAGAACTTCAGTAACTGGGAAAAATATTACTGCAACTACAGGGGAGAAAATTCTTCATCCAAAATACTGACAGCACAATAAACCTCCAGGTGAATTTTTTTTTTCAATGAATGCTATTTAGAGAAAACATAAAGTTGTGTTCCAATGGATTTCAAAAAAGTTGAAGCAAAGAAAGAAAACACTTATTTTAAATAATCCAACAATTTTCTCTCTGATAACTTTTCTATTTCCCTAATTAATTGGACTATCTATTTTGTTTCCCAGAAATTAACAAATCCCATTTGTAATTTTGGCAAATTTATCCAATTTTTACTTTTATTGAAGAAAAAAAGAACAGCATGAGTCCTAGTCAGGTTTATGCTTGAAAACATTGGCCAGTTCCAATAATGGAATTCAAGTTTATAATCTGTGTGTGTGTGTGTGTGTGTGTGTGTGTGTGTGTGTGCGTGTGTGTGCACATATACATATACTTTACGAGAACTTCTTATGTCTTAAGTTCATCTAAAAGATCTGGTACCTCCCCCTTCCCAAGATGTGGTCAAAATCTCCCAGTATATACATCCATTTCGCAAGGCCTAAAGATAAAATAACTTTGGTTACAGGTAAGTAAAATTAAAACACAACATTCTTGGATATTATGGAAAAAATTCTCTCCCTTTCTATGTCTCTTTATCTTTTTGTCTCTGCCTCTATCTCTTTCTCTCTGTCTCTCTCTTTGTTTCTAACTGTCTATCTGTTGTGGTAAACAAGTCACTTTTCATTGCCTCAGTTTCCTCCCATAGAAGGTGATGGGTTTGGACAAGATGATTTCTAACATCCTTTTGGCTCTAAAGCCTATAGTACTATAATCCTTTCCAAAGACAAGAAGTTTATACACACCAATAATTCTGAAGTCTTCGTAATGACTATATTCTCCAAATAAACAGACTGAACTTTATTGTACTTTCCTTTGTACAAATCTTGTAAAAGTGTCTCATTTCTTACACATGACTGATGCCATTATGCACTAGAATAATTTGTTCCATGGCATATAATGTATTTTTTAAAAATTTTCTTTGTCAAGTTATCTGAAATCATCATGATTTTAGGGCTAATTACTTTGTGTACCTTGCATGGGATCTTTAAAAGTGAAATATATTACTCTACTCTTAGATTCCAACTCAGTGATTCTTTTAATAGTAGTTTGAGTTCGGGGGTGGTTAGCATCTTTCTTTAATTGTTAGGTCCCTTCCTGGCCAGCACCAAAACTCACATTCTCTTATTATGTACCATCTCTCTCTCTCTCTCCTCCCTCTCTCTCTCTCTCTCTCTCTCTCTCCCTCACTCTCTCTCTCTCTCTCTCTCTCTCTCTCTCTCTCCTCACTCCTCAACTCTTTGCAATCTGGACCCACTGATTAACTTTTTGTTCAACCTGGGCATGAAAGATTGGCTTAGGATTATGTACTTCCTTGATGACATATCATACTTTTTTGTGTCAGTATGCCTGCTTCCTTTGCACCACATGTTGCCTCCCATTCCACCCCACCCTGGTGGAAAGCCCCATAGTCCTCCATCCAAGGATCTTATAGGTTATCTTTTCTATCTACACTACTTCTTCTTGGCCTAGAGCATAGAATAAATTCCAATTGGTCAGTGCAACTACACTTACCTGGGGGCATTTAACTGGTACTTGTCGGATTATAGATCAGGGTATTTTCCTTCTATATCTGAAACTGTTTCATACATTCTGGTTTCAGGACTTTTCAGTTACAACCATAATCAAGGACAAGAATTCCAACTTGTGAATGGGGAAATGGGTTTTATTTTCAAATAGTACCTCAATGGCAAATTTGAAAGGATTCTAGAAACCATCTCTCCCAGGTGCAAGAAAATTCCCAAGCCGGCAAGGTTAGCATCAATGTGGGGTACAAGTAGCTTAATTAGATATGCAAAAGTCAACATCAGTGCATATATGATGCAGATATTTTGGCCTCTAAGCACTTGATCAAATTTCTCATTCCAATTATCTTCAAAGAGGTCTTTCTGAAAGAGGCCTAACTTCTGACCTTTTCATCTACACTTTTGCTTATAGTTACTACCAATAAGATATTCATAGTTTAAAAGACTACATGGACTTTTGCAATGATGAAGAATTTTTTCAATGATCTCTAATAAAAGATTAAAGAACTGAAGAAATGTCTGAGAAATTACACTGGGCAGCTGAAAATCTGCTTGACATTTCAAAGAATATTTCCCAGAGTCATTTCAATCTCAATGTGTCTGAAACTCAACTCATTATATCTCCCCTCGTAACCTTTTTTTTCTTTTTTCTAATTCTAAACTTCTCCATTTCTGTTGAAGGAACTACCAACCCTCCAATGTCTCAGGTTCATGTTTTCAACATTATCCTACACTCCTCACTGTTCCTCATACTTTACGTCCAACCCATTCAACCTCACTCTCATAATATCTTTCATATCCAAGTTTCTTGTTGTCCATAAGCATGGACATATTCCTTATACCAAGAGTGAGTAGAATCATCTTTGCAAGTTTTTTGTACATTTTCGTACATTTATTTTGTGTTTCAGATGCAGGATAGGATCCCTTCTTGCTGCAGTAAACAGGCCAGGGTTAGGTTAAGTGACACAGACAATTTTAGGGCACATTTTCTAGCCCCTTCCTCAGTCCAGGAGGTGAACAGTGTGGTCCTTTAAGAAAAGATGCTCAGATACCTAGGGGGCTGCCAAGTTCCTGTGCTGCTTCAGTCCAGTGAGATGAGCCTATTGCCTCAGCCACCAGTGTGCAATGTTGTGACCACAGCTCCCAATGTATCCACACCTGCTGTTTCGTCACTTGTTCATCACTACAGGATTTTGAGGAAGGCAAAAATGGTAAAATGCCATGAGTTATGCCTTTTGCCTAGTGCATAAATTCCATTTAAATGAGGCACAGTAGCGTAAAGTTATTGCTCTCTCTTTCTTCCAGTCATGGCTCCAGTAGCAAGATAAATGTCAAGATGACTGGTGATGACTCCAAATACAGATGACTTTGGCATCTTCAATGTCTACCCAAGCTCTAAGTGCTCCACAGCACCTGTTTTTGCCACCTTCATGGCCCATTGTTCACATCTTCCTATTCCACCAAGGAAGTCTTCACATATTTGGAGTAGACACCCCCTTAACTCACCAATGAGTTTCAGGCTCCTCAGTTACCCTCAACCTGGTTTAACCATCTGTCCAAATGGTTTACTGAGGTGTGGCCACTGCACATTCTAGACCTTCTTGGAGCCACAGGTAAAAGTAAGAGTGACAGGTAGACAGCAAAAGTGGAAAGCAGTCCTGAAAAGGGCTTGGTAGCCCTCACAGCAAAGGTATTAGTCTTCTCTGAAAACCTATATACCTCATTTTTTGACTTGAAACAAATGTGGGTAGGGTGAGGATTTTCATATGGAATGTGAGAGGCAAGGGAAAGAACAATGAACCAGAACATCAGGAAAAATTTAGACTGTTAAAGATGAAAGACAACAATAATAACAAAGAATTGTTCTATGCTTGCATGTGTATATGTGATATGAACAGTTCATAAATTTCCTAAAGTGGGGAAAGTACCAAGTGGATTAATTCTACCAATATCTCTTATGGTGGCATATCTATTAATTAAATTGTTTTCAGTTTTCAACATTCACTTCCACAAGATTTTGAAGTCCATATTTCTCCCCATCTCTCCCCTCCCCCCACCCCAAGTCAGTGTGCATTCTGAATACCCCTTCCCCTGGGCTTCCTTTTTTTCTATCTCTCCCCCCTCCCTTCTCTTGTCCCCTTCTTCTTCTATTTTCCTGTAGGGCAGGATAGATTTCTATATCCCATTGCCTGTATATCTTATTTCTCAATTGCACGTGAATTTATTATTTTTTTTGGTGAGGCAATTGGGGTAAAGTGACTTGCCCAGGCTCACACAGCTAGTAAGTGTTAAGTGTCTGAGGCTAGAGTTGAACTCAGGTCCTCCTGACTCCAAGGCTAGAGCTCTATCCATTGTGCCACCTAGCTGTCCCCAAAACAAATTTTAACATTTGTTTTTAACCTTTAGGTTCCAAATTTTCTCCCTTTCTCCCTCCCCATCCACACTCTTTGAGAAGGCAAGCAACTTGATACAGGTTATAGATGTGTAGTCATGCAAAACACTTCATCCTATCACAGCCCCCCCCATTTATTCTATTCTCTCTTTTGATGTCCTTCCTTAGAAGTGTCTGCTTCTGATTACTCCCTCCCCCCCAATCTGCCCTCCCCTAGGCCATCCCCTTGCTCTCTTATCCCCTTTCCCAATTTCCCTTAGGGTATGATAGATTTCCATACCCAGCTGAGTGTGTATGTTATTCCCTCCTTAAGCCAAATCTAATGAGAATAAGAAGCACTCATTCCCTTTAACCTTCCCCTGCTTCTCCTCCACAACAAAAGCCTTTTCTTGTCTGTTTTATGTGAGATAATTGACCCCATTCTACCTCTCCCTTTCTCGTTCTCCCAGTATAATCTTCTCTCACCCCTCAATTTTATTCTCCATATATCACCGCTTCATCTTCAACTTACCCTGTGCCATCGATCTATCTATCTGTCTATCTATCTATCTATCTATCTATCTATCTATCTATCTATCCATACATATAATTTTTCCCTCCAACTACCCTAATAATGACAAAGATCTCATGAGTTACAGACATAATCTTTCTTATTTTCTTTTTTTAATTTAAATTTATTTATTTTTCATTTTCAACATTCACTTCCACAAGATTTTGAGTTCCAAATTTTCCCCCCATCTCATCCCTCCCCTAACCCCAAGATGGCATGCATTCTTTATGCCCCTTCCCCTAATCTTCCCTCCCTTCTATCTCTCCCCCTCCTTCCCTTATCCTCATTCCCTTCTATTTTTCTGTGGGGCACGATAGATGTCTATACCCCATTTCCTGTATATCTTATTTCTCAGTTGCATGTGAAAACAATTTTTTTAACTTTTGTTTTTAAAACTCTGGGTTCCAAAATTTTTCCCTTCTTCCCTTCCCACCCACCCTTATTGAGAAGGCAAGCAACTCAACACAGGTTATACATGTGTAGTGATGCAAGACACTTCCATGGTAGTCATGTTGTGAAAAACTAAGTATATTTCCCTTAATCCAGTTCTGCCCCCCTTTTATTCTATTCTCTCTTTTGACCCTGTCCCTCCTCAGAAGTGTTTGCTTCTGATTACCCCCTCCCCCAATGCATCTTTCCCTTTATCATTCCCCTACTCTCTTGTCCCCTTAATCCCCTATTTTCCTGCGGGGTAAGATAGCTTTCCATACCAAACTGAGTGTGTATGTTATTCCCTCCTTAAGCCAAATCCTATGAGAATAAGATTCATTCATTCCCTCTCACCTTCCCTTGTTTCCCCTCCACTGTAAAAGCCTTTTCTTGTCTGTTTCATGTGATATAATTTATCCCATTCTACCTCTCCCTTTCTCCTTCTCCCAGTATAATCCTCTCTCACCCCTTAATGTTATTCTCCAGATATCACCCTTTCATCTTCAACTCACCCTGCGTCATCTATCTATGTATCTGTCTATCTATAATTTTTTCCCTCCAACTACCCTAATACTGACAAAGATCTCATGAGTTTCAAATATCATCTTTCTATGCAGGAATATAAACAGTTCAATCTTAATAAGTCTCTTTCCTGTTCACCTCTTCATGCTTCTCTTGAGTATCATATTTGAAAGTCAGATTTTCTATTCAGCTCCGGTTTTTTCAGAAAGAATGTTTGAAAGTCCTCTATTTCACTGAACGTCTAGCTTTTCCCCTGAAGACTATACTCAGGTTTGCTGGGTAGGTGATTCTTGGTTGTAATTCTATCTCCTTTGACCTCTGGAATATTATATTGCAAGCCTTAATGTAGAAGCTGCCAAATCTTGTGGTATCCTAATTGCATTTCCACAATACCTGAATTGTTTCTTTCTGGCTGCTTGCAATATTTTCTCCTTGACCTAGGAATTCTGGAATTTGGCTACAATATTCCTAGGAGTTTTCCTTTGGGGATCCCTTTCAGGAGGTGATTGGTGGATTCTTTTGATTTGTATTTTACCCTCTGGTTCTAGAATGTCAGGGTAGTTTTCCTTGATAATTTCTTGAAAGATGATGTCTAGGCTCTTTTTTTTGATCAAGTCTTTCAGATAGTCCAACATTTTTTTTTAAATTATCTCTCCTATATGTATTTTCCAGTTCAGTTGTTTTTCCAATGAGATATTTCACATTGTTTTCTATTTTTTTTCATTCTTCTGGTTTTGTTTTCCAGTGTCTTGATTTCTTATAAAGTATGGTGGCATATCTAACAGAATCCTCATCAAGAATCATTGACTGGAGAATCATGCTTCAGTTACATGATCAATATGAGAGAGGAGTAGACATCTTTTCCAATTCTCCAAATCTCTCAAACTTCTCCAGAATAAGAATCATGTATAAGAGATTAGATAACTATAGTTGTCACCACAGGCTAAGGCACGAACAATCTTAATCATGTAAAAATCTTATGAATTAATGTCACAGGAATCCTAATAGGTTCACCTAACACCCTCTCCCCCACCAATCCTTACACCCTAGCAAAGCAGCACAGGGAAGCCCATGAGTTTATGCTTCAGAATCCACTCAGTAATTCCTTTGTTGCGACTATAATTTCTCCCAGCCAAACCTCCTCCTTCAACCCCCTACTCCATTATTTTGTAGAAATAAATAATTGACTCCAATTCTGTCACACAGACACCCCCCCACCAACTGCAATGAAAAGGTGGAGTTATAGGAAATCAGAGGTGTGCTATTTAGGGAGGCAATCCATATGTTATACTATAGGCAGAGAACAAAGGAACAAAGTGAGCTGGGGCAAAGTATCAGATCTACCTGAGGCTGTTTTTGTTCCCCCTAAAGTCATTTGGAGCAGAGAAGGAGATTTGTAAGAAGTTAGTTACTCAGAGTGGAAGGAGGCAGAGACAGATTTGAGAGCCAGATTTTGGGAGATTGGTCATCAAAGGAGAAGGCATTACAAGCGAGCCAGAAAAGAATATAAACAAGAAAAAATGATTAAAAAGTTATTAGATTTTAGCAGGAAGAAAACTTGTTTTAAAACCCTGAGCACAAGCAGATAAACCAATAGGTTTATAACCAATAGGAAAAACAGTAGTCCAAACATCTCTTGCAATAAAAATTGTGAAAACAAACAAGATTCAAAATCTGATAAAGCAAAGGACTCTGTGGATTCCAAAGAGGAGACTAGAACAAAAATAGAAATTATAGTCTCCTGAGCAGAAATAATTGGCAGAACAGAAAAACTTAGATATAGATGCACCTTGAAGAAACATAAGAACAAACAACTGATTGGGAAAGCAAATACACAAAGGTGAAGGGCAATTTGGAAGAAAAGAAGCAAAAGGGAGCAAATTAAAATAAAATATGATTTGTATAAAAGTGAAATACATTGATCTCAAAGACAGCATGCCAAGAGACAACTCAAAGATTATAATCCTCCCAGAAGAAAAAAAAAAGCCATAAAACCTGAAATGCATAAGGCAAGAAATGAGAAGACACTGTCAGAAACTTCTGAAAACAGAAAACAAAGTACCAATCAAATGAATTCACAAATCACTTTAGAGAAATCAGGCCTCTCTGAAGAATGAAATCAGCTTTATTTTTTTTTTGCTTATTTTATTGAATATTTCCCAATTACATGTTAAAATAATTTTTAAAAATGTTTTAAGATTTTGAGATCCAAACTCTCTCCCCACACCTTCATCTACACCCTCCTTAATAAGGCAAGCAATTTGATTTCAATTATACTTGTGACTTCATGTAAAACATATCTCCAGATTAACCCTCTGCAAAAGGAAAAACAAACCAAATAAAACAATAAAAATAAAGTTTTTTTAAAGTATTCTTTAAAATCTGCATTCAGAGTACATCAATTCTCTCTCTAGAAGTAGATAGAATTTTTCAATGAGTTATTTCGAATTGTCTTGAATCATTGTTTTGATCAGAGGAACCGATCAAAGTCTTTCCCAGTTGATAATCTTTACAATATTGCTGTTACTATGTACAATGTTCTCCTAATTCTATTCAGTTCCCTGTGCATGAGTTCATATGAACTGTCTTAAGTTTCCTGAAATGATCCTACTCATCATTTCTTATACCACAATAGTATTCCATCACAACCATATACGACAACTTATTTAGTCATTCCCTCAATTTCTAAGTCTTTGCTACCACAAAATAGCTTTTAAAAGCTGCTATAAATATTTTATCCAAAGTTATGTATCATTTTTATTTGATCTTTTTGGGATGGAAACCTAGTAGTGGCATTGCTGAGTCAAATAGATACACAGCTATATAGCCCTTTGGCTATAAATCCAAATTGTTCTCCAGAATGATTGGCTAGTTCACAACTCCACTAAGAGCACATTAGTGTACCAATTTTTCAATATCCCCTCCAGCATTTGTTATTTTCCTTTTTCATAATGTTAGCCAGTCTGACAGGTGTGAAGTGATATCTCAGAGTTGTTTTAATTAATATTTCCATGATCAGTAGTGATTTAGAGAACTTTTTCATGTGACTATTGGCAGTTTTGGTTTCTTCTTCTGACAATTGCCTGTTCATATCTTTTGGTTATTTATCATTTGGGCAATAACCCTTAATTTTATAAATTTGGTTGAGTTCACTATATATTTGAAAAATAAGGCCTTTATCAGATAAACACTACAAATTTTACCAGTTTCATATTTTCTTTCTAATTTTGGCTGTGTTATGTTTGTGTGGTGTTTCAATACGAAGGTATTTTATTTTGTCAATAGCTTTTTCTACATCTATTGAAATAATCATATGATTTTGGTTATTATTGTTATTGATATAGTCAATTAAGCTAAAAGTTTTCCTAATATTGAACCAGCACTGCATTCCTGATATAAATTCCACCTGATCGTAGTGTATGATCTTTGTTATATATTGCTGACATGCTAGTATTTTATTTAAAAAAATGTTTGCATCAACATTTATTAAGAAAAATGGCCTATAGTTTTCTTTTATTATTTTTGCTCTTCATGGCTTAGGTATCAGAATCATATCTGTGTCATAAAAGAAATTTGGTAGGCTCCCTCTATGTTTTTGAGATAGTTTGTGCAGTATTGGGATTAATTATTCCTTAAATGTTTGGTAGAATTCACTTTTGAATCCATCTGATCCTAGAAAATTTTTCTTAGGGAACTCATTGGTGTCTTGTTCAATTTCTTTTTCTTTAATAGGGTTCAGTATTCTCTTTCATCATAAGTACATCTATTTCATCATTCACTTCAACTTACATTAATATGGTCACTTTATATTTTGTAAATATTCATCCAATTAACTTAGACTGTCAGATTTTTTATCATATAATTGTGCAAAATGCCTCCTAATACTGCTTTAATTTTATCCTCATTGGTGGTGAATTCACCTTTTTTATTTTTGATATTACTAACTGGATTTTCTTTCATTTTTAAAATTAAATTAACCAATAGTCTATCAATTTTATTTTTTTTTATAAAACCAACTCCTAGTTATATTCAATTTATTTTATTTTTTACTTTCAATTTTATTACCATCTCATTTGATTTTCAGGATTAACAATTTGGTGTTTACTTGGGGATTTTTAATTTGTTCTTTTTTTTAGTTGCATGCACAATTCATTGATCTGCTCTTTCTCTATTTTATTTAATTATGCATTTAAGATATAAATTTTCCCCTAAGTACTGCTTTGGCTGTATCTCATTAATTTTGGAATATTTTCTCATTCTCATTTTCTTTAATGAAATTGTCTTTATAATTTGCTCTTTGACTCAATCACTATTTAGGATAAGATTATTTAGTTTCCAATTAGCTTTTGATCTATGCTCCTATGTCTCTTTAGTGAATGTAATTTTATTTCATTACGGTCTGAAGAAGGTGCATTTAATATTTCTGCTTTGCTGTATTTGATTGTGAGGTTTTTGTGTCCTAATACAAGGTCAATTTTTGCAAAGGTGCCATGTACAGCTGAGAAAATGTATACTTCTTTCTATTCTCATTCTGCTTTCTCCAGGGATATGGCATATCTAACTTTTCTAAGATTCTATTCATCTCCTTAACTTCTTTCTTATTTATTTTGTGGTTAAATTTATCTAGCTTTTAGGGGGAAAAGTTCAGGTGCCCCACTAGTATACTTTTATTGTCTATGTCCTCCTATAATTCATTTAACTTTTCCTTCAATAATTTGGATGCTATTCCATTTATGTTTACTATGGATATCCCTTCATTGTCTATCATTCCTCTTAGCAGGATGTAGTTTACCGGTTTATCCCTACTGAATCTATTTTTGCTTTAGTTTTGTCTGAGATTATGATTGAACCCCTGCCTTTTTTTACTTCAGCTAAAGCTTAATAGCTTCTGCTTCAGCCCCTTATTTTAACTCTTTATGTGTCTCTCTGCTTCAGTTGTGTTTCTTATAAACAAAATATTTTTTTGGGGGGGGGGATTGTGGTTTCAAATTCATTCTGCTATTTATTTCTGTTTTTTTTCCTGTTTTATGTTCATCTCACATTCATATTTAAAATTGCTAATTGTACATTTCCCTTCATCCTATTTTCTTCTATTTATCCTTCTTTCACTCTTTTTATCTTATATTTCCTCTAAAGTTTGCTTGATTTCTAACCTTTTTATCACCCCCACTTTATATTACCTTCTTCTCCTACTTCTCTGGTGGGTAAGAAAGATATATATTACCAACTGAGTAGGTGTGTGAGTATGTGCATATACACACATACTTACATATACAAATACACGTGTGTGTGTGTGTGTGTGTGTGTGTGTGTATATATATATGTATATTTGTGTGTATAGATATAGATATATAGATATAGATATAGATATAGATATAGATATAGATATAGATATAGATATAGATATAGATATAGATATAGATATAGATATAGATATAGATAGATATAGATATAGATATAGATATAGATATAGATATAGATATAGATATAGATATAGATATAGATATTTCTTTTCAAACCAAGTTAGATGTGAATGAACTTCAAGTATTGCTTGCCCCTCTCCCCTATTTACCTCTCCACTCTAAAAGCTCTTCCTTGTGTGCCTCTTTTATGGGAGATGATTTTAACCATTCTTCCTCTCCCTTACTCCTTCTCCCAGGGCATCTCTCTTTCTCACGTATGATTTTTTTTTTACCTCATGCTAACATAACTGACTCACTCCTGCACACTCTTTCTATGTAGAATCCTTCTAACTGCCTTAAATGATAAAGATCTGAGAAGATACAGGTATCATCTTCTTATATAGAAAGGTAAACAGTTTAACTTCATTGAATCCCTTATGAATTCTCTTTCATGCTTATCTTTTCATGTTTTTGAGTCTTGAATTTGGAAGTCAAATTTTCTATTTAGATTTGATTTTTTTCACCAGGAATGATTAAAAGTCCCCTATTTCATTGAATATCTATTCCTTCCCTGGAAAGATTTTACTCAGTTTTGCTGAGTAGATCGCTCTTGGTTGTGATCTTAGCTCTTTTATCTTCCTTAATATCATATCCCAAGTCCTACATTCCTTTATTGTGGTAGTTACTAAATCTTCTCTGATCATGACTGTGGCTCCATAGACTTGTAATGCATTTTTCCTTGCTGTTTGAAGTGTTTTCTCTTTGACCTAGAATTTATGGCATTTGATTATAATAGTCCTGAGAGTTTTCATTTTGAGATCTCTTATAGACAGTGATTGGTGAATTCTTTTAATTTCTATTTTACCCTTTGGTTCTAGGATATCAGGACAGTCTTCCTTCACAGTAACTTGAAATATGATGTCTAGACTCTTTCTTTGATTTTGGCTTTTAGGCAATTCAATAATTCTTAAGTTTTCTCTCCTTGATCTATTTTCTAGGTGAGATGTTTTTCCAATAAAACATTTCACATTTTCTTCTTTTTTTCATTCTATTGACTTTGTTCTTTTGTTTCTTGATGTCTCATGGAGTCATTGGCTTCCACTTGCCCAATTCTAATTTTTTTAAGAAATTGTTTTCTTCAACAAGGTTTTGTCCTTCCCCCCCCATTTGACCAATTCTGCTTTTTATTATTTTATTTCCTTTCGTGCTTTTCGTGTCTCTTGTAACAAGCTGGTAGTGTTTTTATAATTTCTTCTTTTGCTTTCATTTCTTTACCAATTTTTCCCTACCACCTTGATTTTGAAAAAAAAATACTTTAGCTTTTCCATGAATTCTTTTTGGGTTTCTGTCCAATTCACATTTTTCTTTAATGCCTTCCTTGGCCGCTTCCAGGAGCCAAGATGGTGGAGTAAAAAGGTAGTTGCTTTCATCCTCCCTGATCAACCTCTGAAAACCCAGAAAATATCACCCCAGAAAAAACCCTGAACAGGTGAACCAGAAAAAAGACAGGGGGCAGCAGAGCAGTAGCCCAGGTAGATTGAGGGATGAAAGGGGAAAGCCCCTCCTACCCTGGGGGAAGGGGAGCAGTATGGAATGGGAGGCATCCAAGGCAACTAGCAGAAAGCCTCACTTTAGCACACCAGGAGGAGATTCTGGTGCCTAGGCATTCTACAGGAAATCGGTGCCTCAGCAAAAATAAGGGAAACAGCACTACAAATGGCCCCAGGTGGATAAACATCCTGCAACATTCATCTGAAAGAGCTGAAGAAAGCAACCTAGACTCACCCTGAAGTCCCAGCCTTGCTGATTCTAGCCCAACACCAGGTAAGTTGTCAGAACCCTACAGCCTCCAACTGCCAAGCAGGAGGAGATCCTGAAACCCAGGTGGTAGAGCAGGCAAACATCAACACATGGACCTCCAACTGCCTCAGTGAGAGCAGGGGAACTGGTGGAAACCAGCTGACAAAACCACCAGGTGCTTGGGTAATCTACAGCAGAGGTTTCTAGTGCCTCAGAAGATCTAAGGGAGGCAGCACTGCAAGGGGCCCCAGGCAGATAAACACCCTGCAGCACCCATCTAAAAAGAGCTGAAGAAAGCTAAAGGAAAGGAAAAGCAGTCAATCTAGAATTGCCTGAAAATTCCAGCCTTGCTGATTCCAGCCCAATACCAGGTAAGCTGCCAGAACCATACAGTCTACAATTGCCAACATAAGAGGCCCCAGCACACAAAGCCAGTGACCAAGACCTAGGCTCCCAAAACAAGAATCTTGGGTTAGTGCCCTCTGCTCCCCAGCAAGTGAGCTCAATCTCTTTAAAGGCCAAAGAATAAAGAAACACCATGAGTAAAGAGAAATGCACCATAGATTCATATTATGAGAAGAGTAAAGATCAAGACAGAAATTCTGAAGAGGACAACATTGTCAACAAACCCATATCTGCAACATCAAAAGGAAATATGAACTGGTCTGAAGCCCAAAAAGCCTTCTTAGAAGAGCTCAAGAAGGATTTTAACAGTCAAATGAGAGAGTTAGAAGAGTCCTTAAAAATACAATTGGCCAATTGGAAAAAAAGTACACTGAAGAAAGCAAACCCCTTAAAAATACAATGGGCCAATTGGAAAAGGAAGTAAAAAAAAAAACAGAAGAAAACAATTTATTAAACATTAGAATTGGACAAATGGAAATTAATGACTCTATGAGAAAGCAAGAATCAGTCAAACAGAAACAAAAAAAATGGAAAAAATACATGAAAACATAAAACACCTCATGGGTAAAACAACTGACCTGGAAAATCGATGCAGGAGAGACAACTTAAAAATTATTGGACTACTTGAAAATCATGATGAAAAAAAGAGCCTGGAGAGTATCTTTCAGGAAATCATAAAGGGAAACTGCCCTGAAGTCCTGGAACAAGAAGGTAAAATAACCACAGAAAGAATCCACCACTTCCCACCTGAAAGAGATCCCAAATTGAAAACGCCAAGAAATGTAATAGCTGAATTCCAAAATTACAGATGAAAGAGAAAATACTGCAAACAGCCAGAAAAAAAGCAATTTAAATATCATGGAACCACAGTCAGGATTATACAGGACCTTACAGCTTCTACATTAAAAAAGACCATAGGGCATGGAACATGATATTCCATAAGGCAAAGGAACTTAGATTGCAACCAAGGATCAACTACCCAGTGAAAAAGAGTGTAATCTTTCAGGAGAGGAGATGGATATTCAACAAAATATGGGACTTCCAAACCTTCCTGATAAAAAGACCAGAGCTCAACAAAAAATTTGATCTTCAAGTACAACATTCAAGAGAGACTTAAAAAGGTTAATGGAACTGAAAGATGCAAAATTTTGTTAATAAGGGCAAACTGTTTACATCCCTACAAGGGAAGATTACACTTGCAACTCCTGAGAACTGTATTGTTATTACACCAGGTTAAAGGAGTATACATAAAGGGAGTGGATATAAGTTGACTTTGATGTAATAAAAAAAAAAATCTAGTCAAGTGGGATAAATGGATCCAAGTAAGTGGAATAGTCTGATCTAAGAAAATATACTGAGAAAGGAGGAGGCAGACAAGTGTATATTACATTACAAGAAAAGATGCAAAATCCTATTACAGCAGAGGGAAAGAAAGGAGGGGGTGGGCATTGTTTGAACCTTATTCTCATCAGATTTGGCTCAAGAAGGGAGTACATAATCAGTTAGGCATAGAAATCTAACTTGCCCTATAGGCAGTAGGAGGGAAAAGGGGAAAGAAAAGGGAGGAGGGACACAAGGGAGGGAAGAAGCAGCAAGGGTAAAGGGGAAGAAAAGGAAAAGGGCTAATAGAAGGAAGGAGGGACTGATGGAGGTGGTGGTCAAAAGCAAAACACTAGTGGGGGGGAAAGGAGAAAGAAAAGCATAAATGGGGGAGAAGGATGGAGAAAAAGACACAGATAGTAATCATAACTGTGAATGTGAATGGGATGAACTCTCTCATAAAATGGAAGCAGATAGCAGAATGGATTAAAAACCATAGTCCTACAATATGTTGTTTACAGGAAGCACATTTGAAGAACAGTGACACACACAGGGTAAAGGTAAAAGGGTGGAGCAGATTATGCTTCAGCTGAAGTAAAAAAAGTAGGGGTAGCAATCTTGATCTTGGACAAAACAAAAGCAAAAATAGATCAAATCAAAAGAGATAAGGAAGGAAACTATATCCTGCTAAAAAGCAACATAGACAATGAAGTAATATCATTACTAGACATATATGCACCAAATGGTATAGCATCCAAATTCTTAGAAGAGAAGTTTAGGGAGCTACAGGAAGAAATAGACATCAAAACTATACTAATAGGGGACCTCAACCTCCCCCTCTCTGAATTATACAAATAAACAAGAAAGAAGTTAAGGAGGTGAATAGAACATTAGAAAAGTTAGGTATGATAGACTTCTGCAGAAAACTGAATGGGGATAGACAAGAATATACATTTTTCTTGGTGGTACATGGCACATACACAAAAACTGACCATGTACTAGTGCATACAAAACCTCACAATCCAATGCAGAAAGGCAGAAATATTAAATGCATCCTTTTCAGATCATGATGCAATAAAAATTATATAATAAAGGGCCATGGGAAGATAGACAAAAAAAAATTGGAAACTAAATAATCTAATCCTAAAAAATGATTTCATCAAATAACAAATCATAGAGACAATCAATAATTTCATTCAAGAGAATAACAATAATGATACAACATACCAAAATTTATGGGATGCAACAAAAACAGTTCTTAGGGGAAGATTTATATCTCTAAATGCTTACATAAATAAAATAGAAAAAGAGGAGATCAATGAACTAAAAAAAAGACTAGAAAAAGAACAAATCAAAAATCCTCAGATAAACACCAAATTAGAAATATTGAAATTCAAAAAAAAAATTGATAAAATTGAAATTAAGAGAACTATTGTACTAATAAATAAAACTAAGAGCTGGTTTTCTGAAAAAAATAATAGAATAGATAAACCTTTGGTTAACTTACTTTAAAAAAAGAAAGAAGAAAACAAAATTACTAGTATCAAGAATGAAAAGGGTGAAGCTACTGCCAGGGAAGAGGAAATTAAAACAATAATTAGGAATTATTTTGACCCACTATATGCCAACAAATTTGACAATTTTAGTGAATTGGATACAAATTTCTGAAAATATAAATTGCCCAGATTAAAAGAAGAGGAAGTAAAATACTTAAATAACCCCATCTCAGAAAAAGAAATTGAACAAGCCATTGATGAATTCCCTAGGAAAAAATCTCCAGGGCACCGGGTGGATTTACATGAAAATTCTATTGAACATTTAAAGAACAATTAATTCCAATACTATATAGACTATTTGGGAAAATAGGTGAAGAAGGAGTCTTACCAAATTCTTTTTATGATCAAATATGGTGTGATACCTAAACCAGGAAGAGTCAAAAGAGAAAGAAAATTATAGACCAATTTCTCTAATGAATATAGATGCAAAAATTTTAAACAAAATATTAGCAAATAGGTAACAGCAACTTATCACAAAAAATAATACGCTATGTGCAGGTAGGATTTATACCAGGAATGCAGGGTTGGTTCAATATTAGGAAAACTATCAGCATAATTGAGCATATCAACACCAAACCAACAGAAACCACATGATCATCTCAATAGATGCAGAAAAAGCTTTTGACAAAATACAACACCCATTCCTATTAAAAACATTAGAAAGCATAGGTATAAATGGAGTCTTCCTTAAAATAATAAACAGCATCTATCTAAAACTTCAGCAAGCATAATGTAATGGACAACTAGAAGCATTTCCAATAAGATCAGGGGTGAAACAAGGATGTCCATTATCACCACTGTTATTCAATATACTGGAAATTTAGCTTTAGCAATAAGAGAAGAAAAAGAAATTGAAGGTATTAGAATAGGCAAAGAAGAAACAAAGCTATCACTCTTTGCAGATGACGTGATGATATACTTAGAGAATCCTAGAGAATCAAGTAAAAACTACTTGAAATAATAAACAACTTTAGCAAAGTTGCAGGCTATAAAATAAACCCACATAAATCATCAGCATTTCTATATATTACCAACAAAGCCCAACAGCAAGAGATAGAAAGAGAATCCATTTAAACTTACTGTAGACATTATAAAATATTTAGGAGTCTACCTCCCAAACAAACCCAGGAACTCTATGAACACAATTACAAAACACTTTTCACACAAATAAAATCAGATCTAAATAATTGGAAAAACATCAGTTGCTCATGGGTAGGCCGAGCTAATATAATAAAAATGACAATCCTACCTAAGCTAATTTACTTATTCAGTGCCATAAATCAAACTACCAAAATTATTTTATAGAGTTAGAAAAATAATAACAAGATTCATTTGGAAAACAAAAGGTCCAGAATATCAAAGGAACTAATGAAAAGAAATGCAGGGGAAGGTGGCCTAGCAATTCCAGATCTTAAATTGTATTATAAAGCAGCAATCATCAAAACTGCTTGGTACTGGCTAAGAAATAGGGAGGTGGATCAGTGGAATAGGTTAAATATGCAAGACACAGTAGTCAATGACTATAGTAATCTATTATTTGATAAACCCAAAGACCCCAGCTTCTGGATAAGAACCCACTCTTTGAAAAAAACTGCTGGGAAAACTGGAAAAGAGTATGGCAGAAACTAGGCATAGAAAATCTCACACCATACCAAAATAAAGTCAAAATGGGTTCATGACTTAGATATAAAGGCTGATACTATAAGTAAACTGGGAGAACAAGGAATAGTTTACCTATCAGATCTATGGAGAACAGAAGAATTCATGACCAAACAGGATAGAGAACATTATGAAAAGCAAAATGGATAATTTTGATTACATTAAATTGAAAAGTTTTTGCACAAACAAAGCCAATGCAACTAAGATTTAGAAGGAAGATAGAAAATTGGGAAAGAATTTTTACAACCAGTCTCTTTGATAAAGGCCTCATTTCTAAAATATATAGAGAATTAAGACAAATTTATAAGAACAAGCCATTCCCCAATTGATAAATGGTCAAAGGATATGAACAGACAGTTCTCAGATGAAGAAATTAAAGCCATCTATAGTCATATGAAAAAATGCTCTAAATCATTATTGATTAGAGAAATGCAAATCAAAACAACTCTGAGGTACCATCACAACCTATCAGATTGGCCAACATGACAAAACAGGAAAATGATAAATGTTGGAGATGTGGGAAAATTGGAACACTAATATTGTTGGTGGAGTTGTGAAATGATTCAACCATTTTGGAGAACAATTTGGAACTATGCCCAAAGGGCTATAAAAATGTGCATACCCTTTGATCCAGCAATAGCACTTCTAGGACTGTATCCCAAAGAGATCATACAAATGGGAAGAGGACCCGCATGTACAAAAATATTCATAGCAGCTCTTTTTGTGGTGGCAAAGAATTGAAAATTGAGAGGATGTCCCCCAATTGGGGAATGGCTGAGTAAGTTGTAGTATATGAATGCAATGGAATACTATTGTGCTATAAGAAATGATGAACAAGCTGACTTCAGAAAAACCTGGAAAGACTTGTATGGTCTGATGCTGAGTGAAGTGAGCAGAACCAAGAGAACATTGTGCACAATAACAGCAACTTTGTGCGATGGCTAATACTGATAACCTTAACCCTTCCCAGCAATACAAGGATCTAAGACATCTCCAAAGGCCTTGTGATGGAAAATACTATCCATATCCAAAGAAAAAACTATGGAAGTTGAATTGCTATTTTTCTTCTCTTCTGTTGAGTTTTGCTTCCTCTTTCTGATGGTTATTCCTATTGGTTTTACTTTTTACTTATAACAACATTAATGTAAAAATATGTTTGGATGAAAGTAAACATATAGCCTATATCAGATTGTGCACCATCTTGGGGAGGGTGGTAGGGAGGAAGGGGGAGAAAAATTTTAAACTCAAAAGCATATGGAAGTGATTATTGATAAATCAAAATAAATTAATAAAATTTTAAAAAAGAAAAAAAATGCCTTACTTGTAGATGTTTCAACCTCATTGACTTCTTCTGAGTGTGCATGTCTTCATATTCCCTGGCACCAGAATAGATTTTTGTTTGTGATGTTTGCTAATTTTCCATCCCATTTCTTGATTTGTCTCTCCAGATTCAAGCTTTTTTCCACTGATATTTCCAGAGCAACTTCCTGGGGTTTGGAAAGTTTTGGCACTTTCCAGGTAATGTGATGTGGAGAGAAGTGGTCACTGCTCTCTTGCTCTGCTCTCTGGTCCTTATCTAGAAAAGGTCACTGATACCTCAGGACTGCAATAAATACTTCTGCTCAGGAATCTTTCTTCCCTTGGGACTGGAAGTGATACTGTTCTTCAAAGTTCCTGATCTCTTGGGGCCAGAAACAATACTGACCTTTAAGGCCTGCACTCTGTCTTGACTAAAAATGACTCCTATTCACCCTTCAACCCAGAAGTGAGAATTAGTAATTGAATGGATAAACAACATCTGATCCTGGGTGTAGTACTAGCCCAGGCATCCCCTGAAATCTCTTTCTAACCACCTAGCAGATCTTCTTACCATTTCTGGCTTGAGAGCTCCCAGAGCTGCTTTTCCTTCTGTCAGCACTACCTAGGCCCACCACTAGTGTTTTATCCATGTGGGTTCAAGGCTAGCCTCCACCTCCACATCACAGATCTCTCCTTCTCTCTCTCCCCAACCTCCTGAGTTTTCTTGGACTGGAAGACAATCTCAGTCATACTTTTGTCGGTTCTTTCATTCCAAAATTTGAATTCAGGAATTATTTTAAAGTTGTTTAGAGGAGAATATGGAGAGAGCTCAACTTCTCTACACTGCCATCTTGGCTCCTAGAATCTACTTTGATAAATGGCTGTTTAATCTGATTCAGAAATACATGGTAAAAGTGGAATGGCCAGATAAGAGTGAAGACTTCTAGCCTATAATGGCATTTTTGCTACAAACTACATGCTAAAACCTGGGCAATTCACTTCATCTTTTTGTGCCTCAATTTCCTCACCTGGGAAATGTAAAGATTGTACTAGGATCAATTTTCAAAGTCCCTTTCAACTACAAAATTCTTTGACTATGACTAAACAAGACAGGGAAAAATGAATCAATGACTGCACTATTTTTTTTTTTTTGGTGAAAGAGGGTCTCAACAAAGATAGATTCTCAGCAAAGGAATAAAGCACTTACCAGGTCAGTGAAGGCCAGACTAAAATCCAGAGTGAGAAATATAAAAATTTGGAAGGTAGTAATGCTAGTTAGAGAGTCGAGGAGAATATTATTACTATTATTATTATTAGTTTTAGTTTTATGGTAATGAGATTTGCTACTTACAACTATTTTACATTAGGCAACTGTCTTTACCTTAATTTCCTCATCTATTAAGCAAAGGAGTTTGAACTCAGTAATCTTTCAGGTCTCTTTCAGCTTTTAAATATCCTATGAGCAAATGAAATAATGTATATGTAGCACTTTGCAGAACATAAAGTACTATTTAAATGTTATTGATGATGATGGGAATGGCGATTATGATTTTATGGACCAATGAAGAGGAAAAGTATGGCATAATGTTGGAAAAGTTAATTGGTTTTAGACTGTAGAAGGTCTTGAATTCTAAACTAAGACATTTAGACTTTATTCAAGAATCAGTGGAAAGTCATTAAAGGGTTTCAAGCAGTTTAGTGACATATTCTGAACTGTGCTTTAGGAAGACTATAAATAAATATTTCCCATTTGTAAGCCCTTTACAATTTACACTTTTTTCCATATAAACTCTATGAGGAAAATAGTGTAGTCATCCCCCTTCTTCACCTCCCCACCCTTACAAATAAAGAAACTGAGACTAGGAAAATTCAGTTGACCTCCTGAAAACCATACAGCTAGTAAGATGGAAGCTAGGATTCAAATCCAGCTTTCTTGACCATTTCTGTTTTCAATTATGTCATGTGGCCTCTTAAAGATTAATGTCAGTGATATATAGTTACATGATTTCTTAGAAGGATGTTCTTAGAGGAACCCATGAACAGGTCTCTCTTCTCTTTGACTCTTATCCTTTACTGTTGAGCATATTAAGAAATAATGGGTCTAGGAGGATTCAGGTTCCTATTATAAATCACTCTTTTTGGTCTTTATTTCTTCCACTTATAGGAATTGTAACTGGCTATGTAGAGTTGATAAATTCCCTAAGGAAAGTCATTACTAATCTGTCATTTGCCAGTCCAGGGTCAGTTTCCGTAAAGCACTCCCATGTATTACTATTATTTTCATCTTACTCTACCCTACCAATTTCAACTTTTCCCAAATAAACAAATAATGTTTATACGTGTATCAGGATGGACAAATTAAAACAGAAAGCTGGGAGCAGTCAGAGCATTCCATAAAAATAGAAACAGATCAACACAGGCAGTAGAAATAAGTTAGCAACAATTTTCTAACTGTTTAGATAGCAGTGAAGTGGGAAGTCAATCACTCTTTGCCTTGGGCTCAGTGATACAGGAAAGAGAGAAAATCTGTGAGTGCAACCACCTCTCCAAAAGTGAATTCACTCCATGCTACTGTGGTCATATATCTCTGAGAGTAGTACTTCTGCAATTTATAGTTCTTATTGACTTTCTGTATGCAAATTCTAGGGTAAAAAAAAAAAAACTGGGGCTACTGATACCATCTCCACATGACTTTAAAAGTCAAACAAGATTTTTTTCTATTTCATAGAGAAGGTAATAGGGAGCTATAGGATTTTGTTGAGTAGGGATGTGACATGGTCAGACCTGTCTGAACTTTAGAAAGATCACTTTGGCAGCTGAGTGGAAGATAGATTGGAAAGATAAGAGACTTGACTCAGGAAGACTCATGAGAATTTTATTGCAATAGTCCATAACTTGAGATTAGAACATATATACGTGTGGCAAATGAATGAATAGAGGAGAGTTATATGAGAGATACCATGAAGGTAGACAGTACATGATTCAGCAAGGCCTTACCCTAATGGGACTTGCCCTGTGTGATTGTCTGAAGCTAGTTCAGGTCTTCCTTTTTATCCATGTCTCCCTGAAGCACAAAAATATTAAATAGTTTGGCCCAGCAGGAAATATATAAATATACACATATATACATACATACATACATACATACATATATATATACACACACACACACATATATATATATATATATGTATATATATATACATATGTATAATTTATATTAGAATGGATCAGAATTTTATGTTTGTGATAATGATTCTTAGAAAATAAAGACAATGTGGTAAGATGACTTTAGAGGAATAGAGACTAGATAGCGATTTCATACATATTGGGAATTCCCAGATAAAGAAATGCTGTCTAACATTGCACTTTCAGAGTTTCCTAAGACATTGAGAGATACAGTGACTTGCTGAGAATCACACAGCCTATCACACAGTGTGTGTAAAATAAATGATTGTTGACTGACTGACAACACGTCTGACTCAGTTCCCTCATAAGTACATTGGAAACAATCGTAGCACCTACCTACCAGGGGCATGGTAAATATAAAACATATTTTTGAGCTAGGCAATGGGGTTAAGTGACTTGCCCAGGGTAATACAGCTAGTAAGTGTCAAGTATTTGAAGCTGGATTTAAATTCAGGTCCTCCTGACTCCAGGGCTGGTGCTTTATTCACTGCAGCTCTGAGCTGCCCCCAAAACAAAAATATTTTTAAAGCATTTTGAAAACTTAAAAGTGTCATATCCATCAATGAATTCAATCAATTTAGTTTGGAAAGAAACATCAATGTGGTTAATTTTAATTGATTTTTTTCTTAGTTTTTAACAAGTTCTTTGATGTTGCATGTACTAACTTTGCCTTAAGAGACTTTCCAATTTATGATAATAAAAAGACTAGAAACAATTCAGTATTTTAAACATATATATTTCTATTTTTTCCTTTTGTTTTTATATTACCTGTATGTCCATCCATATTCCTCCTCTCTTCAATACAAGAGATCTATCTCTTTATCACAAGAAACTTTTAAAAAAGGAGACAAAAAAATCCACAAAACCAATCAACACATTGAAAAATTCACTTGTCACCAGTCAGCTGGAATGCAATAGTCAACTAAAATGTTTTTCAAAATATTACTGTGAAAATTGTTTCTTTGTTTTTTTAAATGCTACTGTGTCTGATAAATCAAGCAAAACAAGTGTGGTTTTTAGGACACTGGTTTCTTTCATAGAAGAAGTGCACACAAGAGATTTAAAACAGAGAGAAGTAGATTTTAATTTATATTTAAGTAATAGACTGAAGAAAGTCTTATGGCCTAACCTATTAGAGAGAACAGATGGAGTGTATATACAGTTCTAAAATACCAAAAAAACATGTTAACAGTTTTACTCATGGGTCCAAAAATATGAATATCTGTGGAATTGTGAGTCTTAGATCATGCTGCAAATAAGAAATATTATATATGTATATGTACATGTATGTATTTATATGTATGTGTGTATATATATATAAAGTATCACTTATAGCAACATTATTATGGGCTTATTGGTGGAACTGTGTTATGTGTTTTCAAGTTGAAATCCCAGACTATTTTCATGTTTATTCAAGTTTGTAGGAAGTTCACTTCATTTATCATTTATGGAATTTCAACTTTACTTTGATATCTTAACATTATCTTGGTTATGCATCTAGTGCATATTGAAATATGAGCAATGGACTCTTTTTATCATCTTAGTCTTCACTATGGATAGACAGGACAATTTTCTTTGAAGGATCACAGGGATCTTCCTAGAGCCTCTGAAGTTTTATTGGCCATCATGAAATAAGGACAATGTCATCTTGGAACAGTAGCACCTAAAGTGCCCTTCCAGTTATAAGCAACCACTCTTTGATTTGAGCTTTTCACTGGCTCGTCTCCATCCTGGCTAACATACATCACTCTAGTTTGTACTTTACCTAATAGTAGTTATTAGTGTTATTTGAGCAGGGTATTTCTGGTGTTATATATTCCAGTGAACCTTGAATTATTTTCATGTGTGGGGAGGAGACACTTTGTTTTAAAAGAATCTCTAAGGAAGCCTTCCACAATCTTTCCTAATGCTATTGCCTTTTTCTGGTGTTTCTTATTTATCCTGTCATAGCTTGCTTTGTATATATTTGATTGTATCTTATCTCTTTCCCATTAAATTGTAAGCTTCTCCAGGTCCAGAACCGTCTTTTGCTTCTTTTTTTTTTCTATTCCCAGCATTTAGCACAGTACATAGCAGGCACTTAATAAATATTGATTGATTGACTACATATAGGCATTTGTTTCTTTGAAGCTAAAGCTTTCTTAATATTCGAATAAAATAAGCACAATTATGTTTTATATTCTATACATCTTTCAGTAATTTTGAAATTGTAAAGATTTGGCCTATTGTTGAATATTATCTATAGAAATCCTGCACATTCCATATTAATAACCTTATGAGGGCAATACTCTCGTTATGCATATATGATGATCATAAATATTTCTTAAAGATGTGGAAGTAGGCATGTACATGATGTTTTCTCAGTTGTTTTTTTTTCCCCATATTAATATCTGATATGCTTTCTTCTCCCTCCATTCCTTTGTTATCTTCTCCTTTTTTGGATACCTCTTATGTCAATATTCCAAAACCATTACAATTTCCTTCCTATTCAGCTTGTCCATCAGTATGTTCATATGGGACAGACAGTACTGATGGGTAAAAAGTTGGTGCCAGAATTGAATAGGAGGAAGGAGAAGATTATATTGTCTCTCAGTAATTACAAAGCTCTTTTTAATTTTTGTTTTTGCTTTCTGGTGAGGCAATCAGGGCAAAAGTGACTTCCCCAGGGTCACACAGGTAGTAAATATTGAGTGTCTGAGACCGGATTTGAACTCAGGTCCTCCTGATTCCAAGGCTGGAGCTCTATCCACTTAGCAGCCCCTACAAAGCTCTTTCATTGACCCCAAAACTCCTGAGATAGCAAAGGGATATATGTTACATTAAACATATAATCTCATCTCATCGCATATCATATCAACATTCTAGTACCATTTCTATATAGCAATGAGACATGGAATATGATTATATATAAAAAATTAAAACAATATCAAATAAAAAGCAATGAAGAGAGAAATTATGGTATGGGTAGGCTGCTGGATATAATTAATGAGAAACCACAAAGAACCAAAGAAAAGATGTCAAGTTATCATATGAGAGGCAGAAAACACCCTGGTCATTTGGAAAGAACAAGGGATGATAGCTGTACAGCCACAGTTTTCTTTTATTATGAATATGACGTTGGGAGAAAGTAAGGAAGACCTCGAGAATATTGGGTGAATTCCCATGGCAGATTTATAGGAAAATACAGACAAGAGTCACATAAGATGGGCAAGCACTGATGAATTGCAATCTTCATATCTGTAAGGAACTCCTGAATTAATGAGATCCCATATACATTTCAGTAATTGAAGATAACATTATCTGAATACATGTGCTGAAGTAATGGACAGAAATCTTTTTGGACAGGATGTATTTACAACTTTCGGGGGGGGGGGGGCCAGGAAAGACACTTCTTACTGGAGTCACAATTCTGTAATGCTAGGGGTAACAATGTCATTTATTCTATGAAAAGACTAGAAAAAAGCTAGAAGTCCTTTTTGTTAATTTTCACAAGTCAAACTCTTCCACTCTATCCCTATTTTTTTCAATTGTAAAGGAAATGTGACATTCTTGGAAAATTTCACCATTAGGCAACCAGATGGTAGCTCCAGGGAATCACTCTGCTTGACTAGGTACCCATAACAGTTACTAAGCTTTAGCAAAGAATAACCCATAAAGAGACCAACAGTTTAACTTTAAATCCCTATTACAGCACCATCATCACCATCACCAAAAATGAGTGTAATTTTTCTGTTTTAAAAGCTATCTGTTGTAAATATCCCTGTATACAGACACTTGATATTTTAGGTAGATTTTCTAACTAGCTATAAAATTGTACTTTTGTACTCAGTAATTAGGATTAAAAGTAAACCCCAAAATGATGTTAACAAATGACACCTATTATGTCCAAGTAGAACCCAAAGGAAATGTCAGTTGTTAAAGAGACCAGGCACAAAACTGCCAGGAAACCACCAGTAGAAGTATTTAACACCATCTTTTAAAAGCACCCTATTATTGCCTTAGAAACTTTTTACCCAATTACACTTTTAGTGTTGGTATTATTTGGAATGTCCACTTTTGGTTTCCACAACTCACCAAGCTCTCTTCATTCCATCATTCAAATAATTCCTTTGGTATTGTATTTGTAATCACCCACTGATTGGAAGAGAGGTGAATATTTTCCCTTTGACTCTATCATAGTTTAAGTATGTGGCCCTCATGACTCCCACTGTATAACATATATCTCTTATTTTAGCTAAAGTTTTAGTTCAATTGCCTAATTGTTTTCATTTGCCAGATATAAAGGGCAGGGAGCTCTGTTTCATCAAATCATAGACATTTAGAGCTGGAAATAAACTTCATTTAATTCAATCTTCTCTTTTTGTAAGGATGGGAAAACTTGGAGGTCAGAAGGATTAAGTGATTTGCCCAAAGATTAATTCATAATGTATTATTTCTCACAAAGTTCTATGTGCAGATAATAATATGGTGGCAGTGGTGATGGTGATGCTGCTGCTGCTGATGATGATGATACTTCATTTTGTTGATGGATCTGTGGTCTCTTCAATCTGGGTATTCTTTACAATGATAAAGATCACAAACCACTGCCTCCTCATCTTCTCTGATTCTTGTCCAGACCCCCTCAGTCCTCAAAATTATTTACTTAATATATGTGAGGTTATCCTCTTGGTATTTTAATAACATTTGGCCATATTGGTGGAGTACTAGACAAAGAGGAAATTCAGGAAGCCCTGAATTTAAATTCTAATTCAGACATTTAATGGTTCTGTAATTCTGAGTAAGTTGTCTAACTATGCTTATCCTCAGTTTATTTATCTATCAAATGAGGATTATAATAGTGCCTACCTTCAGTACATTCAGAATATTGTGACTTACAATATTGATTTCTTCTGTATGTATTTTATCTTGCTCAGATATTTTTAATTACTTCATCTTTTTCATTGTCATTTTTACTTACTTATTTAGCACATGACACAATGTGTGGGGGAAGAAGATAGGAGATAATTATAGTAACATTGGCAAATTTATTCAATTCTCTACATATGTATTATCAAAATTTAATTTTGACATATAAATGTCTTTGGGATGATATGGTTTAGAAAGCAACTAATAAATATTCTACCTATCCATCTATCTATCTATCTATCTATCTATCTATCTATCTATCTGTCTGTCTGTCTGTCTGTCTATCTATTATCTATCTATCTATCTATCTATTCTATCTATCTATCTATCTATCTTTTTCCATATATCTCATACCAAGCTTTCTACACACTTATTTTCACTTCCACTGTTTTAGTTTTTTTTTTTTTCTGGGAAGATACAGTTCATGATTTTCCAGTATCTTATATGTTTTACAAAGTAGTTTATATATGTAAAGAATTTTTAACCTTAGATGCAGTTTCCCTACTTGACAAGGTTTGTTGAACACAGTAGCTTCTGGGATGTTTTGACTTCCTTGTGGTCAGATTTATATCTTTTTTATTTTTATTTTATTTTATTTATATTTATATTTATATGATTTATTTCAGGATATAACGAGAGATTTTGTTAGTGCCCTATATTAAACCAAACAAAGGAAAAAATTCCCCACCACTGTACTAAAGTTCCCATTTGTAGAACATAGGATTATGGACATGGAGATGGAAATGATCATAAAAATCATGTAAAACAACCCTTTCATTTTATAGTTGAGAAAACTGAGAGCTTGTGACCAACAGAATTAATAACTTTATTTTTTACCTTTCTCTCTATTTTAGAGTCAACAACTCATGTTAAAACTATTATAATTTTAGCTTTACATGTTCTAATTAATGTTGAGTTTGATATTTGCTGTGATTTTTTTGCCCAAGGTTTAACACATAAATAGCTGATTATGAAATAATCGTAACATCTGTTATTATTTGTTTTCTATTTATTAAGTTGTATTTAATTGTATTCCCCATGATATTTGGAGCTGACAACCATCAGTGTCTTCTGACTCTAGAATAAGCAAATAGGGGAATATTTCATTTTATTCCCAAAGACAACAGGAAACCTAATTTCATAGGATGTTTGGAAAACTCATACAGGATTCCTGATGACATAAACAAAAATAAAACTCTGAGGATAATCATAGCCTATTCACTAATATCTGTTGTAGACACTGAAGAAATAGAGAAGGAATTGATAGAATTTCTCAAACCAAATTTATATACCTTAATATCCATTTTGATTAAAAAGTAGACATAGGGGAAATTGGCAAACAAATGTTGAGAAATATGATTCAAGCTTGAAAAATATGTTTCAAGACTGTTTAGGGTATAATTTATTTATTTCATTCTTTTTATTACCATTTGATTTATATTTATCATATGAGTTATATTTAATTTTAGTCTTTTGAGATTTTGCTATTCCATGATTCACTGAAATACAGCATTACCAGGAAAATATTGGTGGGAAATAATGCTTGCTTTTTGACAAGCATTTTGGAATCTTTGAAAATACTGTTAGTTCCTCAAGGTTCTCAAGCTAATCTACTGCAATACTACTACAAGCTTATCTCAAGATAGTACTCTTGATGACTTAATTTGAAAGACTGAATGTCAAGTATGTACTGTAGTCATTGCTATTTGAATTAGTTTAGACAAGATGTATTTTTCATCCACTTTGTTTGCCCAGTGTGAGTGGATATATTAATCTGTTTTCATTGCAGTAGATATCATTGAAGACCCTTTATAGCATTGTAGAGTTATAGTAATAAGGTAATCAGAACAACATGGTTAATTTGAAAGGGATGTGTAAAGTTGAAAGAATACTGAATCTTTAGTCACAAGCTCTTAGTTTTCTCAACTATAAAATGAAAGGGTTGTTTTACATGATTTTTATGATCATTTCCATCTCCATGTCCATAATCCTATGTTCTACAAATGGGAACTTTAGTACAGTGGTGGGGAATTTTTTCCTTTGTTTGGTTTAATATAGGGCGCTAACAAAATCTCTCCTTGTTATATCCTGAAATAAATCATAAGCTATTAGGTAGCACTATGTAATTACTAACCAACATACAGCTTTTAAAGATTAAAGTTATATGTTTATGTGCATATCCACAGACACATGTATTTGGTATTGTTTAACTTCTATTCCAGTTGTCAAATTCCTCAGAGTTTATGGCAACAGCATTTTTATCACACTCTTCTTGTTCTCATTTGATTGTGCCATGATTTAAAATAATTCACAATCAATATAGCTTTTACTTTTGGTATTTTGCCTATCAAAATATGAATGAACATATCACAACCTCCCATTGCAAAATTAGTTTGCTTGATATTTAGCTTGCTTTTGTATTTTTAAAATTATAACATTTTTGATCCATTACTCTAACTAGTTCTCTTTTCTGGTCCCTACACACAATTACTGAATGTTTTACTAAACATTGTCCATTTTTGTGTAGCTCCTTAGATTAAGATATGCAAATGGCTAAAATACATATTCACAATATATCCAGATCTTAGAATCTTTTATTGAAATAGTGACAAGTCAATGTGTTTCACTCCTACATTAAACCTTGATTCAAGAGGCAAGGACATCAGATAATCTGCATTTAAATATTGATTAGACTCAATGGTTCAGTTTTTATTTGCCATTTCATGTGCTTCAACAGTAAAGTAAAAAAGGCTGTCATTCCACTATCCTGATACACACTTCAGTGCCAGGCATTTAGTTATCTTCCAGAAATTACATGTTTCCTGACCTGTACTCTTTATCCCAAAAAGAAATTGTAAAGGCCCAACAAAAATGTAATTTTTTTGCATTGCGTATTATCTGGGAGAATGGCAGAAAGGGTTGAATTCCAATCTGAAAATGGACTATGGGTAGGAGTTGATGGCGGAAGAGCACAAGTTCATTGTTCTTGGAGACCTGTGCTACTTGTGCTATCCATATCACCTAGCCATATCAAATAGGAAACTCCATCACATGTCCACCTAAGCATGGTGATGATTTATGAAGTGGTAAAAGTGAATGGACCAATCTGCCAGGCATATTTTTTTCTTCAAAAGAGCCAGTAGGCAATGACACTTGGGTATAAGTACTGTCATTTCACACTAGTGAAAATGGAAAGTTCATAGACTATGCAAAACAACAGCCTTATAGATAATTTTTAAAATAATACTATTTCCTCAAGGAGGGGAAATGACAAAAAGTTAAGTAAACAAGAAAATTAATTATATTCCCTAAAAAACATAGAACTAGGACCGGGAGAAATGTGTATAAATATGGACCACTTATTAGCTCAGATTATTTTGAAAAGATTTAGGCTTTGTAACATAACAATTTAAATTCCTACACAATGATCCTGAATAAATGCTCAATTCTGATATCGCCTTATCACATGGATGTGACCGTTAGTTTTCAAAGTCCATACCAGAATGTTAGTTTTTCTAAGTCCTATTAAGCTAGAAAGGTTCCAAATTTTGGTCTACTGTCTGAAGGCCAGCCTGGTGAAGGTATGGGAGGTTTATCAACAGACTGGCAGTAGATTGTTGTTGTTGTGTTTTCATCTAGCAATAACATTCAAATAACATCTACCAAGTTGTAGAGGAATGGCAATCTATGTTCTGGAGAAATTACTCAAACCCATAAATTCATCTATTTTTATAGTATTAAAATAAATAAAGCCAAACCAAAACCAAACAAGCCTTGGCCAACTACTCAATTCCCTCTGTCTCTGTCTCTTTCAGTATCTCTCCCTCTCAGTATCTCTCTCTCTCTCTCTCTCTCTCTCTCTCTCTCTCTCTCTCTCTCTCACTCTCTCTCTCTCTCTCCTTCCCTCTCTCACTTATTTTTAAAGAAGAGATACTTGGGGAGAAATTTTATTTTGAAGAAAATATATTTAGTTAACTGATTTTTTTTTAAAGTTTTGAATCTAAAACAGAATTAAAATTTCAGATTGGCCTCCAGTTCAAAATCCAGAACTGAAGAATGTTGGGAAATGTCTAAACTGGGACTAACTCATTCTGTCAGACCACCTGCTGGGCTTATTTCTGAAATACATAATTCTGCTAAAAGAAAAAACTGGGTCCTAAAGATTCTATATGTAGCAAATGGAACCTTGCCTAGCCAATAAACATACCTGATTTTACTTTCCAAGTTTCTAAGATAGATAGATGACTTATAAAAAGCTAAAGATGGTACAGAATGATAGTAAGAAAGAAAAAATAGGGATGTATGATGTATAGAATCATGAAATCATAGTATTTGAACATGAATTTTTGAGATTGCTTAGTCCAAACACTTGATTTTACAATGGTAATGTGTCTTTGAGACTTACCCAAGGTCCAGCAAATGTCCTTCCTCTGAAGATTTTAACAGGCCTTCACTTAAATTATTGACTCTTGTAATATATGTAGAAAAAGGTGTTATTTTCTAATTTAACAGTTGGAAAATCTGATCAAGTTTCAATTGTATTCAATTAATGGATATAATAATGCCTACAGTATGTAAGGCACTTTGTTAGGATAGAAGTAGCCTCTGACTTCATTGAATTCACAATTTAACTGGGATAGAAGCAGAGTAGGTGAAACATGCATAGGTAACTATTATATGAAATTGAAGTGAAAAGAACAAAGGAGGACTCATCATTCAACTTGCCTTTATTTAGTTCCTACTCAAAAAGGGGTTAAGACATATAGAGAAAGTAAATTGCAGAGACATACATTGGTTCAGGGAACAGTTAGTGAGTAGATCTAGATATGTTTAATCAAATGAGTAACGTGTCTAAATAAGTGTATTAGCAAGTATTTTGGAAGGTATATATAAAAACTTATTTGGAGAGGAGTTCCTAGGAATAGGAAGCAGGAAATTCAGACAAGAAGGGATAAAGAGCTTCAACAGGCATAGTAAGGGAAGAAGATGATCTTATTGTAGTGCAATACGCATGACTGGATAAGTAGTTCTATGAGACAACATCAGGAACAATATGTGGACATTTCATATTCATATAAAGAAAAACTACCAGATAATTAGAGGTGTTCAAAATGGAATACTTTGGTCAGGTAGTTGGTTTCCCTTCAGTGTAGGTTCATAAGGTGACACTGCATCACCACTTGCCAGAGATGTTTTAGAAAGTATCTTTCCAGAACATGGGTTGGACAAGATGGCTTCTGAGTTTCCTTATAACTCTGATACTTAGAAGTTATATGACTGGATGCTAAGAGAAAAGAAAGAAAGAAAGAAAGAAAGAAAGAAAGAAAGAAAGAAAGAAAAAAGAAAGAAAGAAAGAAAGAAAGAAAGAAAGAAAGAAAGAGAGAGAAAGAGAGAGAAAGAAAGAAAGAAAGAAAGAGAGAGAGAGAAAGAAAGAAAGAAAGAGAGAGAGAGAGAAAGAAAGAAAGAAAGGAAGAAAGAAAGAAAGAAAGAAGGAAAGAGAGAGAGAGAGAGAGAGAGAGAAAGAAAGGGAAAGAAAGAAAAGAAAAGAAATATCCACAGCCAGTGTCAAAATCTGGCTTTTGTACACCCTTTTAATCTTCATACTACTTTCCTAACTTAAGAAGGAAGTGTTAGACAGATAATTGAAATATAGAATTGCAGCTAAACAGAAAAATTAGAAGGGAATTAAAGATGAGGGCATCCTATATATAGAAGTGATAACGGAAGTCTTTGAAATGGTAAGAACTCCACAGGAGACAGTATAGAGAGAAGATGAGTAGAAAAAGAAGCTTCAGGCCCTTCAGTAAATCAGTGAAGGAGGAGAGCAGAGCTCAGATGGCAGAGTATACACAACTGAACTCTCCCAACATTTCCTTCAGAAGATTTTTAAAATAACACCTCAAATCAAATTTATAATGGCTAAGCCCAACAACAACAAAAAAAAAAGTCATGGTGAGACATTTTTTTCCAGGCCAAAACAACTTAGGCGATTGTTAGGAGAGGTCTATTACTTGGGGTGAGAGCCTATCTGTGGAATACAGCAGCAGTACCACTTGTGGGCCATAAAGGCTAGGACAGTGGCAGGAGCAGCAGCTTCAGGAAATCTCAGATGAGAGACTGTAAGGAGAAGTGGTCAGAAAGAGATAGCAGAAGAGCCTTTGCTGGCACTGGGAGCTCCTAGAGCTGATTACAAACTCTATTGCCTATACGAAGTTCTGGTGCCCACAGATGGGCACTAACATTTGTGAACACATGAAAGCGGAACACCTGATAACAGTTCTAAGGCCAAGAGGACTAGTTCTTGTGGCTACAAGGGAGCAGGGGCCATACCTTAGATCTGTAGAACAGTGACCACACTTTTTCCCAGATCACACCATCATGGAAGCACTGAAAAACTGAAGACCTAAATAACTAGCTTTCAAAAGAGCAACAAGAAAAAGGCTGAAACTTGGGACAATGCCTCCCACCCCCAAATTATCAGAGCCCAACTTTAACATTAAGTACAAAGTAAAGAAATAAGACAGAAAAATAAGCAAATAGCAAAAGAAGAATTTGACAATGAAATTTTCTGAGGTGGCAGGAAAGACCAAGACACAAACTGAGAAGAAAATAATATGAAAACAGTTACAACCAAATATTCAAAGACAAATGCTTATTGGACTCAAGGCCAACAAGAATTCCTTGAAGCAGTAAAGAAAGGAATAGGAGTTATAGAGGGAAAACTGGGAAAATAAATGACAGTGATGTGAGAAAATTATGAAAAGAGAATTAATAGCTTAGTAAAAGAAGCACAAAAATTCATTGAAGAAAAGAAGTCCTTAAAAAAAAAGAATTGATTAAATGGAAAAAGAGGCCCAAAAGTGCATTAAGAAAATAATTACTTAAAAATTAGAATTGGACAACTGGTAGGAATGACTCTATGAGACTTCAAGAAAAAAAACAACCAAAAAGATTTTTAAAAATAGAAGAAAATATGAAATACCTCATCAGAAAAACAACTAGCCGGGAAAATAAATTGAGGAGAGATAATTTTAAAATTATTGGACTAATTGAAAACCATGATAAAGAAAGAGCTTACACATTATATTTCAAGAAATTATAAACAGAAATGCTTTATATCTTAATTCCAGAGGGTATAGAAGTTGAAAAAAATCACTGATCACTTCCTGAAAGAGATTCAAAAGTTAAAAATCCCAGGAAGATTATAGAAAATATTCATAGCTCTCATGTGAGAAATAAAATATTGAAAGTAGACAGAACAAAGCAGTTCAATTATTATGGAGCCACAGTCCAGATCACACAAGATTTATTAGTTTCCATATTAAAGGGCAGAGGACTTAAAATATGATATTCTAAGAGGCTAAAGAGCTAGAATTACAACCAAGAATAACCTACCCAGCAAAACTGAGTATGATCCTTCAGGGGAAACAAAGGACATGTTTAATGAAATAGAGGACTTTAAAGAATTCTTAATGGAAAGGCCAGAGCTAAGTAAAAAATCTGATATTCAAACACAAGACTCAAGAAAAACATAAAAAGTAAATATGACAGAAAAATCAAAGGGATTTAATACAGTTCAAATATTTATGTTTCTATACAGGAAGATGCTAAATGTAACTGCTAAGAACTTTATTATTATTAGGGTAGTTAGAAGGAGTCTATGTTACATAGATGGAGATTATAGGTATGAGTCAATTATGTTGGAATGAATGATTTCCCAAAAAAGAAAAATGAAGGGGTGAGAAAGAGGAATGCACTAAGAAAAGGGAGAAGAGAAAGGTAGAATTTGGAAATTTTTCTTACAATAAAAGTGATATGGCAGGAAAAGCTTTTTTTTTTATTTTTAAGTGCATTTTTTCTCAACTGTATGTAAAAACAATTTTTAAGCTTTCACTTTTAAAAATTTTTGAGTTCTAATTTTTTCCCCACCTTCTCTCCCCTTCCCTCTTCTGAAAATGGTAGGCAAATTGATAAAGGTTATAGATGTGCTATCATGTGAAACATATTTCCATGTTAATAACAGTTGTGAAAGATGAAATAGAGGGAAAGGAAAAATATGAAAAAGAATGAAATAAGAAAAAAGAATACTTCAATCTTAATTCAGAGTCCATCCGTTCTTTATTTGGATGTGGATAGCAATTTCCTTTGTGAGTCCTTTCTACTTGTCTTGAATGATGTGCTGCTGAGAAGGGCAGAGCCATTCATAGTTGCTCATTACACAATATTTTTGATTCTGTGTATAGTGTTTAACTAGTTCTGCTTATTTCACTTTCCATCAGTTCATACAAGTCTTTCCAGGTTTTTCTGAAATCTGCCTCTTCATCATTTCTTATTGCACAATTGTATTCTACTACATTCATATTCATACCACAGCTTGTTCAGCCATGCCCCAATTGATGGGGATTCCCTCAATTTCTAATACTTTGGCACCACAAAAAGGGCTGCTATAAATAGTTTATGCATGTAGATCCTTTCTCTCTTTTTTATGACCTCTTTGGGACAAAGATCTACGAGTAGTATTGATAAATAAAAGGATACGCACAGTTTTCTCGCCTTTTGGGCATAGTTCACAATTGTTCTTCAAAATGGTTAGATCAGTTCACAACTCCACCAACAGTACATTAGGGTCCTAATTTTCCCACATCTTCTCCAACATTTATCATTTTCCTTTTTTGTCATATGAGCCAATATGATAGGTATGAGGTGTTACCTCAGAGATGTTTTGATTTGCATTTCTCTAATCAAAAGTGATTTAAAGCACTTCTTCATATGCATATAGATAGCTTTGATTTCTTCATCTGAAAACTGCTTGTTCATATCCTTTGACCATTTATCAATTGGGGAATGGCTTATATTCTTATAAATTTGACTTAATTCTCCATATATTTGAGAAATGATGCTTTTGTCAGAGACACTTGATTTAAAAATTATTTCCCAGCTTTCTGCTTCCCTTCTAATCTTGGTTCCACTGGTTTTGTTTGTGCAAAAGCTTTCAAATGAGCCTGTAACCCACTTAACTTCTCTTTTAAGAATTTGGATACCATGGCAGCTAGGTGGCACAGTGGATAGAGCACTGTTCCTGGAATCAGGAAGACCTGAGTTCAAATCTGGCCTCAGACACATAACACTTACCAGCTGTGTGACTCTGGATAAGTCACTTAATCCCAATTGCCTCACTAAAAACTAATTTGGATGTTATCCATTTATGTGTGTGTGTGTGTGTGTGTGTGTGTGTGTGTGTGTGTGTATAGTATTGATATTATTTCATTGTCTATGATGTGTTACCTTTTAGCAAAATATAGTTTCCTGTTAAATATATATATATATATTTAACAGGAAACTATATATATATAGTTTCCTTTCTTACCTATTTTAATTAGTCTGTTTTTGCTTTTACTTTGTATGAGATCAGGATTGCTATCCCTGCTTTTTGTACTTCAGCTGAAGCATAATAAATTCTGCTCCAGCCCCTTTCCTTTACTCCGTATGTGTCTCTGCTGAATTTTGATCCACTATGTTATCCACTTCTGTTTTATGGGAGAGTTTATCACAGTCAAATTCACAGTTATAATTACTGTATATTTCCCCCCATCCTATCCCTCCTTCTGTTTGTCCTTTCTCTCCTTTCACCCTGTCCCTCCTTGGCAGTCTTTTGCTTCTGTCCACTGCCTCCCAGATCTGGCCTCTCTTCTGTCAGCCCCCTGCCCCCACTTTTATTTAATCTCCTTCCCATGTACTTCCCTGCAGGGTAAGATAGATTCCTATATTCAACTCTTATGTATAGTATTCCCACTCTTTGATGAGAGTAAGATTCAAGCAATGCCCATCACCCATCCTCCCTCTTCCCCCCCCAACTGTAATAGGTGTTTCATGACTCTTGCATTGAAATAATTTACCCTATTCTACCTCTCCCTTCTTTCTGAACCCAGTGTACTACTGCTTTTTCTCATCCCTAATTTATTTTTTTATATTATTGCCTCAATTTCACCTTACATTTGTACCATCAGTATACACACACACACATATATATACACATATATATATATATATATATATATATACATATATATGTATATATACATATATATACCTTCTAACTGTACTATTGGTATATTCTTTTAAGAATTACAAGTATCATCCTCCCATGTAAGAATGTAAACAGTTCAATTCCATTGAATCCCTTATGTTATCTTTTCCCTTTTTACCTTTTAAGGCTTCTCTTGGATCTTGAAACTAGAAATCAAAATTTTGGTTCTATTCTAGACTTCTTATGAAACCTTGAAATCTTTCTATTTCATTCAATGATCAATTTTTCCCTTGAAATATTATGCTTAATTTCACTGTGTAGGTGATTCTTGATTGTAGTCCTATTTCCTTTACCTTCCAGAATATCATGTTGCGTGGTGTCTGATCTTTAAGCTGCTAAGTCTTGTATAATCCTCATTGTGGCTCCCCAATATTTGAATTGTTTCTTTTTAGCCACCTGCAATAATTTTTCCTCAACCTGATAGCTTTGTAATTTGGCTATAATGTTTCTGGGAGGTTTTATTTTGGGATTTCTTTCCTGAGGTGGTTGGTAGATTCTTTCAATGCCTAAGTTACCCCCTGGTTGCAAGATAGCAGGGCAGTTTTCCTGGATAATTTTTTGAAAGATGCCATTCAGGTTCTTCTTTTGATTATGGCTTTCAGGTAGTCCTGTAATTCTGATGTTGTCTCTCTGGGATCTATTTTCCAGATCAATTGTTTTTCCCATGATTTTTTTCTAGTTTTTTATTCTTTTAAATTTATTTGATTGATTCTTGATGTCTCATAGAGTCCTTAGCTTCCACTTGACCAATTTAAAATTTTAAGTTGTTTTCCTCAGTTTTTATACTACCTCCTTCCATTTGACCAACTATTCTTTTTAAGGAGTTGTTTTCTTTATTGGAATTTTCTATCTCCTTTTCCATTTAAACAATTTCATTTTTAATCAGGTGTTTTCTTTTTCCAGTGTTTCTTTTACCTCCTTATATGATTTTTAAGCTCATTTTTGAGCTCTTCTATGAGTTCTTTCTGGGCTTACACCACTTCCTATTTTTCTTTGGGCATTTCCTCATAGGTGTTTTGCCATTGTTTTCATCTGAGTTTGTGTGTCGATCTCCCTGGGGCTTCACTGAAGCATGTGGCAATCTGTCACTGGGTTTCCTGTTTGACCAGGGATATTGTGAAGCATGTGGCAAAGACCCAGCACTGGTGCCTGCCTGTTTGCTTAAGTACCTATAGGGTTGGCATCTACCTCTTTGCCCACAGCTATGCTGAAGCGCATGGCAGTTCTCAGAGCTATATTCTGTCAGTTTCCCTGGCTCTGATGAGACACATGCTGGGTCCTGATGTTGGTGTTTGCTTGCTCCACCACCCTGGAATTCAAGATCTTCCATGGTTTACTGAGGTGGGGCTTGCTGCTGGCTTGCTTGGACACTTCCTGTTCTGGACTGTGTTCCCTTTTTACCAGAGTGGGACAGACCTTTCTTGTTGACCTCCCAAGTTTCTTAGGGTAAAAGACTATTTCCCTCCATCTATTCCAGGTTTTACTATTCCAGGATTTGTTTTGGTGAGGTATTGTTTTTACTCTGCCATTTTGGCTCCCAGAAGCTGTAATTAAGGTAGAACTTTTACAGTGGAGAGGAAAATAGGGGTGTACTAGACAATGCTTGAACCTCAATCTCATCAGAATTAGTTCAAAGAGGGAAACATGTATACATACATATACATATATACACTCATATATGTGTATGTACATAAACATATATACACATATTCATACTTGCATATGGTTATGCATACATGCATATGTATGTACATATGCAAATATGCATATGGGCATGTGTATGTTGCCCACATGTATGTGTACATAGTTATGTGCATTTATGTTTATCTATGTGTGTGTGTATGTATATACACACACATGTATGCATATGTGAACATACACATACACATATACATATATATGTGTTCGTGTATACAAATAAATACACATACATATATACACATTAAAACTCATGATAAAATGCTATTAGAGATGGAGCAAAGATGGTGGAGAAAAGGCAGCAGTTTGCCTGAGCTCTCCCCCAAAGCCCTACAAACACCTTTAAATAATACCATAAAACAATTCTTGGAGTTGCAGAATTCAGAAAAGCACAGGATGAAAGAATTTTCCAGCCAAAGAGAACTTAGATGTTCAGACAGAAAGGTCTGTTGAAAGTGGAGCACAGTCTAGCACAGGTTGTGCCAGTGCAGACCAGGCCCCAGCAGCTCCAATTCTTTTGCTCTTCAATATATAGTGTTCAAAGACCTGTGGTCTTTCAGTGCTTCTGCTGATAATTCTTGTGTCTCTGCCCCACTGTTTTGACACTTATGGGGCATGTGTGGGTTCCTTCTTACCCAGGGCTGCATCTGGGTAGCACAGCCGGTCCTGGTGTCCCTTATCAGCAGAGGTTTCCTCAATCTTCCCACCTGTGCAGACACCCAACTCCACACACTGTCTTAGAGATGAAGATTCCTATGGCTGGGGGCAATCATAGGCTACCTCCCAACCCATCTGTCCCCAGCTGCACTGGCCTGAAGGTATTTACACCTCAGAGATACCAAACCTGGGTCCTGGGATTTTTCATAAGACCTTATTTGGTTGTCCCAAGAGGACCACTGTTGTGCCCCAACCCTTGTTTTGTTTTTGTTGTTTTTATTTCTTTTGGTTTTTTTTAACCACTCTACATTTGCCCTGAGGAACTATTTTGTCTTGTTTGTGGGAGAAATCTAGAGAACTTGGAATTTTCTGACCTACTCCACCATCTTCCTAGAATTCTGTCTCCCAGGAATATTACAGTCAAATTCCAGAGCTCCCAGGTCAAGGAGAAGATTAAAAAAAAAAGTCAAGTATTGGGGAGCCAGAGTCAGGATAACAAAAGATTTAGCAGCTTCTGTATTAAAGGGTTAAAGGGTTTGGAATATGATATTCTGGAGGACGAAGGGGCCAGGACTACAATGAAGAATAAGGGACTTAACAGCATTGGGCTGTTTACATTCCTGTACAAGAAGATGATACATGTAACTTTTAAGACCTTTCTCATTATTAGGACAGTTAGGACTATATATAGTCAGATGAACCATGTATGAGTTCAACGTGAAGGGGATACCTAAAAAAATAAAATAAAGGGGTGAGAAAGAGAAATACACTAGGAGAAAAGGAAAGTGAGGGGTTGAATGGGATAAATTACCTCACATAAAAGAGGCAAAAAAAAATAGCTTTTACGGTGTAAGGGAAGATGGGGAGTTGGGGGGTGGGGAGTGAGTGAACGTTACTCTCATCAGAATTGGCTCAAAGAGGGAATAACACACACTCAGTTGGACAGTGAAATCTATATTACCCTTCAGGAAAGTAGGAGGAGAAGGTTAAATAAAGGGGAGTGAGGCTGACAATAAAGAGGCCAGACTGGAGAAGACAGTAGAAGGGGATGGGGATAAGAGAAAAGCATAGTGGGAAGGAATTGCAGATTGGGGAAGGAGGTAGAAGCAAAATACTTTTGAGGAGGGACAGGGTGAAAGGGGGTGGGAATGGGATGGAAAGAAATATAGTTAGCAATAGTACCTGGGGGAAAAAATGAAGCAAGAGTCTTTGATAAAGGTCATATTTCTCAAATATTTAGAGAACTGAGTCAAATTTATAAAAATAAGAGCCAGTCCCCTATTATTAAATAATCAAAAGATATGAATAGTTTTCAGATCAAGTAATCAAAGCTATCTATGGCCACATGAGAAGGTGTTCTAAATCACTATTGATTGGAAGAATTTTAATTGAAACAATTCTGAAGTACTACATAATAATTATTTGATCGAGTAATAGAACAGAAAAGGAGAATGACAAATGTTGGAGGGGATGCAGGAAAAATGAGGCATCAATGCACTGTTGGTGGAGGTGTAACCTGATTGAACTTTTCTTTAGAACAATTTGGAACTATGCCCCAAGGGCTATAAAACCATGCATACCCTTTGTCCTAGCAGCACCACTACTAGGTCTTTATGTTAAAAGAGACAAAAAACAAAAGAGAAATGACATATATGTATAAAATATTTATAGCAGCTCTTTTTCTGGTGAGTAAGATTTGGAAATTGGTAGGATGCCTATCAATTGGGAAATGGCTAAACAAAGTATGCCACGTGATTGTGATGGAATACTAGTGGGCTAAAAAAAATTGATGAGCAGAATAATCTCAGAAAAACCTGGAAAGTCTTACATTAGCTGTAAAAGTGAAATGTACTGTGTACAAGGTAATATTGTAAGATAGTCAGCTATGAATGACTTAGCTAATCTCAGCAATACAATGATCCAAGACAACTCTAAAGGACTTATCATGAAAAATGCTATCCATCCCAGACAAAGAACTGGTGGTATCTGAATACAGATTGAAGCATACTTTTTTTCTTTACTTTTTTTTTTTGAGTTTTCTTTTTGGGGGTGGGGTTTGGTCTGAGTTTTCTTTTACAACTTGACTAATATAGAAACATGTTTTGCATGACTAAACATATATAACCCATATCAAATTGCTTGCCTTCTCAATGAGGGTGGGTGAGGAGGGAAGAAGGGAGAGAAATTTGAACTCAAAGTTTTGAAAACAAATGTTAAAAATTGTTTTTAGATGTAGTTGGGGAAAAATAAAATATTAAATGAAATTTTGAAAAACCTAAAAAAGCAAACCTGCTATCTACCTTGAGAGAGAGAACCAATGATCTCTGAGTATAAACTGATATATAATTTACTCTTTCACTCTCTGTCTCTCATATATACACACATACACACACACACACACATGTCCTTTTTTGTGAGGCAGACTTGCACAAAATTGCCAATTTCACCCATTCTTCCACAGTCACTGAAGTCCAGTAGCAAGACAAAAATCAGGATGAGTGGCAATAGCCCAGGATACAGTGAATGTCTTTACATCTTTGATGTCTGACAAAGCTTTAAGCACTCCGTAGAACCTGCTTCAGCCACTTTCATGGCCATTGGAATAGAAGGAAGGGAAGGAAAGAATTTGGAACTCAAAATTTAAAAAGAAAAGAATGTTAAAAATGTTAAAAAATACACTTATTTTAAAAAAATAAATTAATGAAGGATGCAATGAAGGAATGATTTGTCACATGGAAGGAAAAGTGGAAGAAATCAGTAATAGAAGCCAAAAGAAAAAAGTTTATCAAGAAAAAAGAAGTAAATAACATATCCAAATGCTGGTGAAAGTTAGAGGAGGGAAATGTATTAAGAAAATGATATCAGTTTTGTAAATTTAGAATTTACAACCTAACAAATTTACTAAATTTAGAATTTATATTGGTAAGTTTGGACTCATTAGATTGTTTGCTCCTTGAAGGCAGGAAATGACTTTTGTCTCGTTTTGTAAGATGAGCACTTAGCACAATGCCTGGCACATAGTAGACACTTAATAAATTCATTGAGTAATGGTCATTGTAGAATAATGAGGATGGAAGCCATTTGGCAGGAGGTTGAAATGTTAGAGTATATTCTCTAATTCTTTATTTTTTCTTTTTCTTTTTTTTTCCTGGTGAGGCAGTCAGAACTAAGTGACACACCCAGGATCACACAGCTACTAAGTATCAAGTGTCTTAGGGGATTTGAAATCAGGTCCTCTTGACTCTGAGGCCAGAGATCTATGCACTCCACCAGCGCACTACCCCACAGTCTCTAATTCTTAAAGATTTAATGGTGTACAGGAGCAGTAGTTTCTACGATAACAGCTTGAGGAGAAAGTAGAATCAAGGGAAAGTTTTTGTTTGTTTTGTTTTATTTTGTTTTTTGCTTTGTATTATTTTAGAATAGGAGACATAGGAACCTATTTATAGGAAGAGTAGAAAGAACAAGACTGACACAGAGACCAAGGTGAAATGATAGTCAACACAATGTTCTTGAGAGTGTGGGGGCTGATGAGATTAAAATGACAATTAGAAATGCTTGCCTTGATAAGGAAAAAAGGCTCCTTACCTCTTTGAGGCTGAAAATAAGGATAACAAGTTAAACAAGGTAAATGCCTTGGATGCAAGGACTGTGTCTTTTTTTTTCTTTATATATTCCCTTTTCTCTGTATATACTCATTACTCAGCACAGTTCATGGCAAGTTGTGGGACCTTAATAAATATTGTTGACTGACACACGTTCATTTTACACTTCAATCTGCTGGGGGTCAGAAGTCAGATGTCAAAAATCAGGCCTATTTATTTTGAAAAACACCTGGCATACTACTACACCCAGGTAAACACTATGGAAATACAATTTGAAGATAAAAGGCTTGAAGAATAGGAGAAATAGTCACCTAAAGATTCTGAAAGAGTTGTTAGAATAGTGCCAAACTGTGATGAATGGAGATAAAGTACAATGACTCATCAGTTGGCCAGACTGGCCTTCAAATACCCATATAATTGTTCCCAAAGCTGCTAAGTTTTTGAGTGTCCACTTTTCTACTTCACTATAAGACAGGGTTATTTCTGCTAAAAGACTTATATCTATAATCTCACAAGATAAAGAAAAGAAAAAAAAGAAGAAGAAAAGCACTCATTCTATTTACCCACTCCCTATGGGACTTTTAATATTGCTTTTACAGGTAGCAAGGATCATCCTGTGCTGAAAAGATTGACACCTATGCTGAAATTATAGGAGGGGGAACAAATTTGCTGTTTCCAAACCACATCTATACAAAGGTTTCCATGGTCACTGAAAATGACCTTTCCAGAAAGGCTCAGTCAACTTACAAAAAATCATTCACCAGAGAATAAGTAAGGAAGGGTCAAGAGGAAAGTTTATAGAACTAATGGAGACCTTAGGTATACACTATTAAAGGTTTCTCTTGTCTCCAAAATATCTTCTTGGGGACAGATAGGATAAAAGAACTGTGAAAATCTGACAAGTGATACCCAAAGTACAAAGCACAGAGTGGATGTAGTTCCCAATAAATAAAAACAAACCAAAATAATATCATATTGATTTGAGATTGGGAATTTGAGATAATCCAGACATGAGCTGGGCTAAAGTTGACCTTTGTGTCATCTATAAAAGAGGAAACTAATGGTGTAACTTTTAATTCAACTAGCATTTTTTAATCTTCTACTTTATTTGCTGCCTTCAAGGAGCTTACATTATACTCATCAAGTTTTTAATAGATGTTTATGCCACTTAACAGACCAAACTATTTTCTGTCACTTAAAACCACTTCAGCATCTGTTTTTAGCGGGGGGAGGGAGGAAATATTATCAAGTTAGTCAATAAAACAAGAAGACATAGAGTTGAGGATTAAGATCTGGGAGGTGGATCTATTCTAATGCCCTCATTTTATAGAGAAGGAAACTGAGGCTCAGAAACACCAAGTGATTTACCTAAGGTCACACAGGTACTAAACAGTAGAGTGAGAATTCCTCAGGACCTTTTCCCAAACCTTGTGCTCACCCCACTGCCACCTTCTAGGTAAAGCAAGGTTGAGGGACCAGACTGTGGTGAGATTATCAGTCACTGTCATTTTATTATGTGATATGATTGTGATGATCAGTTGTGAGTCCCTGCACAGAAGATAAGGTGTTCACAAATCAAGAGAAAATAGATACATCATTATTAATTTCAATGAAAGAGACCAGGGTTGAAAAAGAAAAGAAATCAGTAGAAATAACACAGTCCAAAGACCAAAATCAGGTATGTTTGGATCAGTGATTACTAAACTAGCAGCCAGGAAAGAAAACAGTAGGAACTTATGAATCCAAAGGCCAAAGGGAAGATCCATCCACACAGGTCAGAGATAGGGAAAAAAAAAATCATCATTTTTGCTCTATCATTTTTTTCTCAAATACATTTTCCTTTTAAATTATAAACTTTACAGACATGAGCATTTCAATATAAAAAGAACAGGAAAGAGGTTGTATATGGAACTGTGAAGTTCTGTTAATATGCTATTTGAAGTGGTATTAAATTTTACACAGCAATAAGAGAAATGTCTGGCCTGTTTTTATCTCCCTCTAAATTTTCTTCTGCTCTCTTCTATTTTTAAATGTTTTATTGATACTCTTTCCTTTTTTTCTTTAGAAAAAAAAAAACAACATACCACTAATCATGAACATCAAACCTCCATACCCAAAAGTTTATATTTTCAAGTAATTAAACTGTAAGGATCCTTGTACCTCAATGAGAATCCTTTTACCTCACTTAACTTCTATTTGTCTCAGTTTTCCCAACTGTAAAACAGGGACAATAATCCCTGGATAGGTGTGGGGATTGAGTCTTGTTTTTTTTTTTAAGTTCTTAGTACAGTGCCTAGAATTAAGTAGGCATTATATGCATCCTTACTACCTTCCCTTTTATTCCCCTTGTATCTCTCTGATAATAAATTGTTAAATAAGTTGAATCTACTCTGCATCACACTTGCTTTATAGCCCAATGAAGCAGCAAACAAATCACTCAGTATATGCCTTAGTCTGTCATTATGCTGTTTCTACAGGTCAAATCTCATTACCAACTTTAAGATAAAATCTCCATGTTGCCCTTCCAAATTCTTTCCAAATATACACTAATTCCTACCATCACCATTAGTTTCCAAGAGATCCAACCCCTACTCCTTTTCTTAACCCCCACTCCTACAATATATCTTTCAGCCAAGACCTAATGAACACACGAAGAGCTTATTTACAAGAGAAGGATAAAATCACAAACAACAGATAGGGTACCAAATCTCATAATTCTGAAAAAATGATATGAACAGTGAATCACTCACTTCTGCAGAATTTCCCACTCTAAATTAATTTCCCCAACTCCACATCACTTCACAGCCCTGTGCCTGTTGCCCTTGGCATTTTCTTTTTTCTACTAGGACCACCCTCCCATAAAAGTACTTGTCCTTTATTACCCACTCAGCATGGAAAATGTGTCTTCCCCCCCCATTCCCCATTTTCCTTGCAGTATCTGACTTTGCCAAATTATGGTCCTTCAGATTTAGCTCTCAGGTAGAATTATAATTAACAATAGACAATCATAAAGACTCCATGCTACATCACAGAACTTGTCGCTCTATATTCCTATCACTAAGCATAATGACATAATAAGTTTATAGATTCAGAACAGTCAGTCAACCAATTTTTTTTGAAACACCTGCTATGTGTCACATATTATGCTAAGTGCTGGGGATGCAAAGAAGGGCAAAAGACAGTTTCGGCTCTGAAGGAATTCAGTCTAATAGGAAAGAAAACTAAGATTAAACAGGATTAGGAAAGGCTTCTTGTTGGTGAGGTTTTAGTTGAGATTTGAAGGAAGCTGGGAGGCAGAGATGAGGAGAAAGAACATTCCATACATGAGGGACAGCCAGGGAAAATGCTCAGCGAGGAGATAAAGTGTTGTGTGAGAAATAGCTAGGAGGCTAGTGTCACTGGATCAAGAGAGCATAGGGAGGAAAGTAAGATGTAAGAAGACTAGAAGTTAGAAGGGGCCAGGTTGTGAAGGGCCTTAAGAGTCACAGGGTTTTATATCTTAAGAAAGAACCTAAACTAGAGTTAATCTAGCTTAACCACTTTTTTTTTTTAAAGATGAGGGGATTGATATTCAGAAAGATGTAAATATTTGCTTAAGGTCCCAAAAGTGGTGATTGATAGCAATGGGATTTGAATTTAGGCCTGCTGACTCATGTGCTCTAGTTGGCATGAGAGAAATTGGCACCAATAATTATTTATCAATTACCCAAAGCTCACCAGAGACATCCTCGTCCCTCCCTATTTCTTCTTTCCTTTCTTATGTTCTCATCTCATTCTGTTCTGGGCATTTCTGTATCTATCTCCTCCTACTGAATCGAAAGCTCTTTGAGAGCAAAGGCCTTGCCTTATTTCATTTTCCTCCTTTGATCATTCAACTTAATTGACTGAACTCAGTTTTTTTGAATTTGACATTTCACTCTCTGCTGTCCCATAATACTAATACCCCAGGAACTTCATCAACATTTTGTCTTCTTTACAATCTTTTTTGTTAACCAATATCCTTCCTTTTCTTCTCTTGTACCCTTTCATTTTAAACCAATTGCCAATCCATACTCTCACTTTGCCCTTTTACTGCTTACCGTACTTTTCTTCTTACTCTATCAATCACTCCATGAGCTGTTTAACCAGACCACAATCCTAGCCTTTAGGATTCAGAGAGCGTTAATAATTTTGGGTGTACGTATGCAAAGATCTGGCTTGGGTTGTGTGATATGCTTCAAGCTATTTGGGTATGAGTATTTGTGAGAGTGTAGCTAAATATGTTTGCATGAATATGTGAGGTTTATTCAAACAGACATTCTACCTCCCCTCTCTCTGTCATGATGTTGACTCCTCTGTACCTACAGTGCCCTCCTTCCTTACTTCTACTCCTTAGAATTCCTAGTTTTCCTCAAAACTTAGCCCAGGTACCACCTCCTACATGTTGCCTTTCCTGATCTTTGCAAGTAGCTGGTGTCTCTCCACAAAAATGTACATGTGTGCATGTTGCCTCTCCCAATAAATGTAACTTCTTTGAGGACAGTTTATTTTATTGTCATCTTTGAGTCACCATCACCTAGAACATAGAAACCTTTTATTAACCAAAGATTTATTAAAAAGGTTTCTATGTTCTAGGTGATAGTGACTCCCAAAATGTTAAATATAGTTAAATGTGGTGCCATTGAGGTAGAAGGGACAAGTTGTTTCCTACATAGACTACTTCTAAATATCAAGGAGATAGAGATATAAATATGTGTGTATATGTATATGCCAAAACATACATTTACAACATATATGTGTATATATAAACACATGTGTGCATATATGGTTGTATATACACAGGTGTGTGTGTATTTCACAGTGACATCAGTATACCCTTGACCCCAACCAATTATTTTGCCCCTTGCTACCTGTTAATTATATAGAAAATTGTGTAAGTTTGGGCAGCTCAGTGCCCTTATAACTAGTGTTGAAAACATCTCAAATGGAATGTCTTAATGATTCTGGTCCAATAAAAGCTTCTTTGCATAGGATGGATAAAAAATGAGTTTTTATTTTCAATTCTCTAACAAGTTCCTAGTCGAAATGTCAGCAGGAACCTAAAGCCAGTTACAAACTGAGTAACTTGATAAGGAGAGAAGAATTGCATTTGGATAATTACATGCAGTCACTTAATGTAATAAATTCATTAAGACATCTATTTTGTCTAACACTTTCTAATTTCCTTCTTATTTCTGTACTTTGTAACATTTTCTTTGCCTACAGCCTTTCCCATGGCATGTTGGCTTCTCTGAGCTGCAAACAACGTGCCTGACTTGCATTCAATTTGTTGAATTCCCCTTCTATGCCAACATTCTCCTCTCCCCTACATCTCCAGTTATTTTAGTCTCAATGCTGGTTAGTATCTTTTGCTAGTCTATGTTTTCAGGACTCTGGAAAGATTCTTAAAATACTGACAGCCTACTAAGAGGATAAAGATGCTAATTTGATCCCTCTTCATAGAAGGCAATTAGGTTTTGACCAGCCAGTCTGTGATTCATCATCAGGTGTGTTAGCTTTTAAACTAAAAGCATTTTATTTAACTTGTATTTGAAAGAATCGGGTAGAAGTGATTTTCAGGAAGTCTATTTCCCACCTCTAATATAAAAATGAGAGGCTTGAATCCTTCAGCATCACTAAATTGAATTTAGAAAACAAATTATTTTCAATAAGAAGAGGTCAACATGGTTCCCCTTAGCTATCTCTAAGGAGCTGGGGCCCATAGATCAGCCAGAAACTGTAACATTTACAACATCTCTAATATTCTAACTGCCTTCTTATGTATATTTCTCTGATTCTTCAACCTGAAAGGGTCTTTGGGATCAGTTTTGTCCTTAACTTTTCAACAAATTGTGATAACTGCACAGAAGTTATTTTTACACATTTCACTTAACTGCTTTTCTGTGCAAAAGCAAATAAACTGTTGCATCTCTCCTCAGTGCCATAAAAAAAGCCTGTACCATCTGTAGCCCATCATTTCCTTGGTCAATTATAGATGAAGAAAGCCCTGAAATACTGAATGGATAATCTATCAAATACAACCAAGGGCAGGAGGCTATCTCAAAACAATTTCATGATCTAGGTAGGAGCGGCAATCATTTGACCACCTACCTTGCTTTATTTCCCATGGCGTAAATTGTCATGTGCAAAAGACATTAGCCTCCTGAGGGACATAGTCCTGTAATTTCAGTTGCTTAATTAGAAGAAGCTGAGAATTAACATTAAAAGCTGCCATGTGACAAAGTCAAGATTTCAAGATTCATCATGAAGTGACCCTAGCATGAAATCTTCAGTAGCATGGTAATGGGGTAAGGGGTGGTAAAAATGAGAATGTGAGCATGGTTTCAGTGAAAAGGCCAAAGCTAGATAAACCAAACACTGAGAAATTGAATGTCCTTGTCACCCAGAAAAGGCTAATGGGATAAAACTGGAACCTGCTAAATTTAATTCATATTTTCTATATTTTTCTTTAGGCAAGATTTCACTGGATTGGGGTGAGGTTTTTTGTTTGTTTGGTTGGTTTTTTGTAGGCCATTTGGAATCTAAAGATTGGCCTGGGCCAGTCCAGGAATATTGTATCTGAAAAAGAATGTCATAGAAAACATTAGCTGTTTGTGAATTTTTTTACTTGAAAAAAAGATACAGTTGCTGTTTTATGCTAAAAATGCTTGATAGCAAATATTTCATCTCTCAGATACCAAATGGGAGAGGCAGAGATTCATTTATTCACCCAACACATATTTGTTAAGCAGTTATGAATAGGGCATTGGGATAGGTATTGGGAAGAATATGGATAAGAGTTAGTTTCTATCCTTGAGTAAATTATAATCTTGTAAAAGAGATCACACAATATCTCTAACGAAGTATAGAAAAGTTAGGTGCATCAATGAAGTTCAAAGAAAGTATTCTGTAAGTTCATAAGATTATGAATTGAGACCAGTAGTACAGAGTTGGGAGAGTTTTGAGCAGTTGAGCGGAACTATGAATTAGTCCAATTTGGACAGAGCTATGAAAAATGGTAGTAGATTTTGCCAGGAAAGCAGGTTGGAGCCAAATCTTGAAGGATGCTACCAGTCAACATAAAAAAAAATAATAGCCAAAATTCTTAAATCCATTACATGTAATCACCATACTATCAGCATCCTTATGTTTCTGGTTCTCTCCCTATTCACTTGTCAGACAGGTAAAAGCCTACAACCATGCTACATCAGGTCACTAGGTAACGTTAGCTTTTTCATAATATAATTTTACTTCAATGAGTTATATTTTGCATTTAAAGATATTCTTCAGATTTATTAAATCATGAGGTTCACTGAAATAGTCATATTTAAATAATTTACTTAATTCAACTAGTCATCATACAATAACGGATAGAGACATGGCCTCAGAACCAAGAAGAGATATAGGTTGAAATCTTACTTCTGATTAGCTCTGTGACCTTTGAAATGGGAAAAATCAATAATCAGTGTCTTGAATGCCTTGCTTTGTAATAATTTATTAGATATAATTATTTTAGTAGGATAAGAAGCTACTGCGTGACTTATAGAAAAATATTTGGACCCAGGGAAACCTGTGTAATTGAAGTTATGATGTTATCCCAAGGAAATTCCTGTGTTACTTAACCTAAGGAGTATAACTATAATCATTATAAGAGTATAGGACTATATTAATTATCTTTATTTCAAAATGTAATTTGACCTGAGCTTCTGATGGAAAAGGACCCTGTTTTTCACAAGAGCCTGCTTGAGTAAAAGCAAAATGATGTGCACAATAAAAAAGCCTTTTCTCACCATACATGAATTAAAAAACAATAAATAATTGTGAGTATTATTTGCCGACAGACCATAACTTTTGTTTTCCTTAATAAAAGTTTGTTTCTTTGCCAAGAAAAGCCCCCAGTTTGTTCCTTATACCCTAGGGAAGTCACTTAACTATTCAATGCTCTAGAAGGGGGGATTTTAGCTACAACTTAAGTCTTTAGTCTTTATCCCCTACCTAATTAAAATTGATAATTTCTCCATTTGTTATCAGTTAAGAAAATTTTAAAAGCAGTACTTGAAACTCTATTAAAATAGCATAATTTATACTATTTTAGTATTGTTTGGGGTTCATAAATGAAAATCCTGTACTTTTAATTGCCCATCTCTATGGGCAACCAAGAACACACATTATCATTTATCCCCAGATTTTTGCCAGAATACCAACTTTAATTAAACATATTAAGAAACTCTTAACTAAAGCTTATTGGGGTGCTCTGGGGGACACTATCTCGAAGATATCCTCCATGAAATACAATTTAGTAAGTTGAAATTGCTCTACAGTGGAGGAGCTGATACTATCGAGAAGAATTCAGGTAAAGTCTGCCAGTTTTTAAAATCTGGAGAAATTACCGTAGGAGCCTTTGACATTGGCCTTGGAGAGGAAGCTAATGAATGTTCTATTATCCTTCTTTGCCTTCCCTTACTTTTAATAAGAAGAAAAATACTAAAGAAATAGTTATGTCAAAAGCCTACAGCAAGCAAATTAATATAATCTCCCTCTAGTTACCAACTGTCAATGTTTCTGAAACCTTGTGATAATAGCTCTGGTTTTACTTCTTCATTCTAATAAAGATAACAGTGTCGCTTAAAAGACATTTTACAGGGAGAGCCTGTTGGACTAAAAGATTATTCTCATAATTAAAATAGACTTCAGGGGGAAAAGTTCTTAACTTAGGCTATATGCAAGAAAGAGTGGGTGATTAATACACAGGAACATACACAGATGTCTAACAGAGACATCTACATATGAAGATTTTATCAGAGGCACCTGAACACAAAATTCTTATCAAAGCTTTTTAATGAACAGGTTTCCACCAACTTTCATTATTAGAATTATGAGACATAGGTTACTGACACCTTTCTGACAATTTATTGATTTAATCATTTGGAAAGAAATATATCGATCACTGACAGATGACAAATTACTATACAAAACAATATTTGTTCTTTGTTTACCTGATTTACCCTGGAATTCAGCTATACTTTAGCCAGGTTGCCACCAGTAGAAAACAATAGGCTTTTGGAAATAATATTTCATTTTGCTTAGTTGTATTTTACATTCAACAATATTCCTCAGAGCCTCTTTAAAAATCATCAGCTTTTTTCTCATGTGTTAGAATTTAAAGAATGTATGGATTTTATTCTTCCTGCTAGAGTGTAAGTTCCTTGATGAATTAACAATTTTTTTTTGTCTATCATTGGGCCCAGAGGTCCTTAGTATAGTAATGGAGAAACCATTACTAAAACACATGTCCCTCCAAACAAGCTACCATAGGCTTAAGATACTCAAGTTCTGCATCCACTGAGAAGGCGTAATTCATAAACCACTGACAATGTGGTAACCTTTACTAGTTAGTCTGATGACATACTTAGTTCAAATAAGAGACATTTAATAAATATAGGCATCAATAAATCATTTTATCCGTAAGTCTTGGGCACATGCTGACACAAATCTAGACACCAAGGGAACACGTGTGAAGGAGAAGCTATGCAATGAATGTGTATGGTTACAAAATATTCTTTGAAGGATACATACTTAGAGAGCTAGTGCAGCTAGAGCAAATATGGACAGGGGCACATACAAAGGTAATGTGCACAATCAAGACAAATGTACACAAGAAAACTCATGTCTCTGATATTCCAGACTCACCGATGTATTCTTATTGTGTTATAATACTGCTTGTGCTGGGCCTGCTTCATTCTGGTCTCAGGTGTTCACTGATGGCTGGTGCTCCATAAATCCATTGGTTTATAATAGTAGTTGTTAGTCAAGAATTCACTGGGGATGTGGTTTTGGAATTTCTGTTTCCAGCTTCTACGTTTGGGAGTGTTCTCCCCTCATAGCACTTGGTACTTAATAGGACTATTTTCCTGACACTATCAGTTATTTGAACTTTAAAAAAAGACCTATTGACAGCCTGTTGCTGCTGTTCAGGATATGCCAGATGGCCAGAAAAAAACACTGCATAAATGCTAATCTGTAAGTTGAGGAAGAAGATGCATTTGGCATCAGTGAACTCTCCTGATGGTTCTAGGAATAGAGATTAACCCAGAGCAGGAGTCTCAAAATTCCATTGCTAACATGGTGAGGTACCTTTTGGTGAGTGGAGTGGCAGTCGACTAACAGCCTTCTGAGCTGGCCCACAAACTTCACCTGATAACAGCTGGGCAGTGGCTTATCCTGGGTGATGCAGAAACTGAGTGAGGGGCCAGTCTACATCAAGTTTAGCTTACTCTTTACTAATAGATGTCAAATGTAACTGCACATGCATCTGTTCCAGTAGGTAGTGGCTCAGAATAAAAGAACTCAGATAAGCATTTTAAACTACTCTGTGAAAATGGGCAAACATTTCCCTATGAAAGGGATGAGTTGATTTTATAGCTTCCTCTCCCCTCAAATCCCAATTTCCAATCCCCAACCTCCAAAGCAATAAGGCTTAGGTCAAGCAAAACAGTCAGGTACCCCTGTTCCATTGTATAGTACCTGGTGCTGGAAGTAGTCTTTGAGATCAAGTAAACCACTAAAATACTTCGCAATTATAAAGCATTCTCTAATTATCAGGAAAAAAATCCAACCAAATATTTAGAGCTCCCTAGAATAGAACTTAGAGATGCCTCATCTAATCCAAACACTTCATTTTATGGATCTAAAATCTGAGGCCCCTATAAGACTATTACTGTTTTCCTCCCACTAAACGAATTAAAATAATTGAAATAAATAATATTGTCATTGCTGTTGCTGTTCATTTGTGTCCAACTCTTTGTAACTCCATTTCTTGGCAAAGATACTGAAGTGGTGTACCATTTCCTTCTCCAGCTCATTTGACAGGTGAGGAAAATGAGGTAAACATAGTTAAGTGACTTGCCCAAAGCCACATAGCTAGTAAGTGTCTGAGATTGGATTTGAACCCAGGTCTTCCTGACTCCAGGCCCAGTGCTTTACACCCACTGCTCCACCTAACTTCTCCCAAATATCATTAAAATGGCTTAACAAAAGTAAACTCTCTGTAAGTGGCCACTGCACTAATTTTATATTCTGTTTTGTTTTTTTTTTCTACCATGAAATATCAGTTGTTATGATATAAAAGTTAAGTCTTCATAGATCACCAAATTTGTAATTCTGTCTGAAGAAAAAAAGAGAAAAAACCCATTATCCTATAGTTTTAGAAGAATCATATAATGTGGGAAATATCCCTGAACTTACATTTGCCTACTACATTTACTAAGATATTTTATTTAATTCTGAAATTCAAGTCCATACCAATTATTCACTAGAACTTCATTTGTAGGCATATTTTCAATGTATATTTTCTTTGTTTTGTTTTTGTAGTTTATGAAGCTGTATGAACCAAGTGTTCATACATAAACAAAGGTTCACATATGAGAGATCCATGACAGTTCATCTAATTTTTATTTTTATCTTTATTCTAACTTGTGAGGTCAAATAATCATAAAAATTACTATGTCAAAAATTATGCTAGGCTGTTAATAAAATACATTTCACTGATTTATTCAAATATAAAAAAATAAATGTTTATTAGGTATCAATTATGTTTAAGACATTATACTAGGTTCTAGTTATACAGGGTTAGAGATAAAGAAAAACTTTCTGCACCTATACAAATATAACTAGAATACAAATAAAACCATAAAAGCATAAGACATGGATTGTATCCATTATTATAATAGTATATATATTATACCCATATATAATGTTATATACGTTATTATATCCATAAATAACATTATATCCATTATTACAATGGATGTATTCCATTATAAAATGGATTAATAGAATAAAGAAAGGAAGGGTAACTTCTAGCTAAAGGTTGGCAAGAATAACTGGGAAGAAGATGGCAGAGTAAAAGCAGTGACTTGCTTGACGTGTCCCCCAAACCCCTCCAAACACTTGTAAAAAATGGCTCTAAACAAATTCTAAAGCAGCAGAACCCACAAAAAGACAGGGTGAAACAAATTTCTAGCTCAAGACAACCTGGATGGTTGATTGGAAAGGTCTATCGCTCTGGGAGGGGAGAGGAACGCAGTTTGACATGAGCTGGAGGAAAAACGGGCCTCAGTGAACAAGACTCAAGTGAAACATGAAGAGGAAAACAGGAAAGAGAAACCATGAGAGAGTTATTAAGTTTGAACTGTTTATATTCCTGCATGGAAAGATGATATTTATAACTTATGAGACCTTTGTCAGTATTAGGGGAAAAATTGTATGTGTAGATAGATTGATATATCGATAGAGGGGACAGGGTGAGTTGAAGATGAAGGGGTGATATCTGGAGAATAAAATTAAGGAGTGAGAGAGGATTATATTGGGAGAAGGAGAAAGGGAGAGTTAGAATGAGATAAATTATCTCACATAAAACAGACAAGAAAAGGCTTTCACAGGGGAGGGGAAGTGGGGGAAGGTAAGAGGGAAAGAGTGAATCTTAATCTCATTGGATTTGGTTTAAGGAGGGAACAATATACACAATTGGGTATGGAAATCTATCTTACCCTACAGGAAAATAAGTGGAGAAGGGTACAAGAGAGCAGGGAGATGATAGAGGGGAGGGCAGATCGGGGGAGAGGGTAATCAGAAGCAAACACTTCTGCGGAGGGACAGGGTCAAAAGAGAGAATAGAATAAATGGGGGGCAGGATAGGGTTAAGCGAAATATGCTTAGTTTTTCATAACCTGACTACTATGGAAGTGTTGTGCATGACTTCACATGTATAACCTGTATCAAGCTGCTTGCTTTCTCAATTAGGGTGGGTAGGAAGGGAGCAAGGTAGAAAATTTGGAACCCAAAATTTTAAGAACAAATGTTAAAAATTGTTTTCACACGCAACTGGGAAATAATAAATACAGGCAAAGAGGTAGAAATCTATACTGCTGTACAGGAAAATAGAAGGGGAAGGGGATACAAGACAGGGGTGGGGGAGATAGAAGGGAGGGCAGATTAGGGGAAGGAGTATTCAGAATGCATGCCATCTTGGAGTGGGGGCAGGGACAAGTGGGGAGAAAATTTGGAACTCAAAGTCTTCTGAAAATGAATGTCAAAAACTAAAAATAAATAAAATTTTAAAAAATTTTAAAAAATTAAAAAAAAAGAATAATCAAGAAAAGCTTCTTGAATGACTTCCCACCTTGAAGAAGCAAGGGAAAAATTCCAATAGGTAGAGATATAGATGAGGCCTACCAGAGATTTTACATGTGTCTTGTACTCTCTTTCCTAATCAAACTACATCTGGAGTGTTATATTCATTTTTGGGAGGACCCCATTTGGGAAACAAAACATTGATAAGCTTCAGAATGTCCAGAAAAGAGCAATGAGGATGGTAAAGGGTCAAGATTTTTTTGCCACATGTGAAAGTGGGATGTTTATTCTGGAAAAGAGATCTGTAAAGGACACATTAGTCACCTTCAAGTTTATGAAAGACTGTCATATAAAAAAGGAATTAGACTTGTTCTCTAGAAGGGAAGGGACAGGAAGCTGGCTCAGTGAACACAGCTCAGGGCCTAGAGTCAGGAAGACTCATCTTCTTGAGTTCAAATCAGACACTTATTGGCTATGCGACCCTGGGCAAGTCACTAAACCCTGCTTGCCTCATTTTACTCATCTGTAAAATGAGCTGGAGAAAGAAATGGCTACTCACTTCTCTGTCTTAGCCAAGAAAACCTCAAATGGAGTCATGAAAAGTCAGACATGACTGAAACGATTGAACAACAACTAGGGGGAAAAACTAAGCACAGTAGTTGCAATTTGCAGAGAAGATTTAGGCATAGTGCAATTAGAATTGGTCAAGATTTGTCTTAAGAACGAGTGGGCTTTTCATAACTGGAACTGTTCAGATGGAGGCTGGATAACTTTTATTTGTGGAAATTTGATAACAGGGATTCCTGCTAAAGTACAGTGTCATCTATAAGATCTCCTAGTTGTCTTTGACTTTTGAAGGCTTGTGAGTCTATGATTCTCCTCCCTAATTTAATGTAAATAGCAGGTAAATAGATCTTTTCTTGTTTGGGCCTTGGTTCATATAAAGTTCACATCTAATTGTTGCCCTTACTTTGTCTTTTTTTCCATCTCTTTTTCTTCTTTCTGTCTCAAACCATTAAATGCCCACAGTACAAAGTAAAAATATTTTTCCTTTATATGAGAATGATCAGGAAATCATATAAAAACAAAGAAAGAGCCATCTGTTAAAGGCAGGAGCTAAAACACACGCTGTCTTTATCTCTACCTTTCATGATCTTTGACTACCTTTAAAGCTCAGCTTGTATGATATCGTCTCTATGAAGCATTCTTTAATCTCCTCCTCTGTCCCCTCTTACCTACTTCTGGTTGTTAGTATACTATACCACCTCAGTTTACTTGTACTATACTTTTTTTTTTGTATGCGCGTTATATCGCCCAGGACAATGCAAGCTAATTAAAGACAGGGTCAGTTTTGTTTTCTTTCTTTATATCTCTATCATTTAAAATATTTAAGGCCTACTGTTGGTTAATATCTCCAGTAATAATAGGCATTTAATAAATAATGATGAATTATATTTAAAGGTTTTTTTCCTTACTCTTAACACATCCCAGCATGACAATGAATTCTTTCGTTTAAAAAACTTTTTTCATTTATAATTTTTTTGAATGTAAGAAGATATGCTGAGGAGACTAATTATGAGAAAGCTTTTGACAAAGTTGACATTTAATGAAACCTTAATGCATAGTACTTCTAAAAGGAGGGGGCAAACTTTAAAACTAGAACTTTATTAGACATTATTACTCATATAATCAAGATCTGCTGATAAATTCAACATCAAGAATGACAGCAGATAGGTCCTAGAGACAAAGGGCAGAAGGAAAAAAAAGATTTATTTATACAATTCATTTGAGATTATATGAAATCATCCAGGACTAATGGAGTTTTGACAAGGAAATGAAAGCTTATTTTTTTGTATGTGTCCCCAATACAAAGAATCAGAAACTTTAGAAATGATGCATTTCTATTTTCTAAATCATCATGGTAAGTTCTGTCTGCATATGTACACACAAACACACACACACACACATATATATTTATATATATTATTATATCTGTATGTGTGTGTGCGTGTGTGTGTATATATAGTGTGTATATATAGTATGTATGTATGTGTATATATACATATACATGTATACATACATCTACATGTATACACACACACACACACACACACACGCACACACACATATATAAATGGAGTTAGACATTCCAATCCCCTAAGGAAAACTGACACAGTAGAAAATTTCAGGAAGGTATTCTTTTTTTTCTCTTCTTTTATTTGTTCCTTTAAAAATACTTTTGTTTTCCTTTGGAACGCAGCATATATATCCCAACAAGCGGCAAAATAATACCTCTTTCCCTAAAGTATATTTCAGATTTTTTTTAAATCAGCAAAATCACCTAATACAAAATTTCCATGTCAATTTCTATTTTTTATATTTCATAGATGGAAGGACGAATGCTTTGATTTCAATAACTACATTGTTCATTAGATTTAACCTTTTATTACTTTTATGTACAGTCTAGAAATTTAACATTTTTGGGGGGTGGGGGGATTTTGTTCATTTTACCTCACTTCATACATATGTAACACAGTGCTACGCTCCCAACAGGAATATGTTCAAAAGGCAACTGTTTCTTTAAGTTTTAGAGTATCTTATAGATGACTTTTCTGACTATTACAATTCACAATGGCCCTGCAATATTCTTATTATAAATCAGCCATAAAACATAATTTGCTCTTAGGAAACTCATTTACTCATGATGTCAAAATAAGAAGCATACCCTTCCCCATTAAATCTAGGGTGCATATTCCCACAAACATACATAACACTTACAAAACACTTACTAAATTTGTGGGCATAAATTTAGAATACAAGCACAAGGAAACATGTGCTAAGATAATAAACAACTTAGGAATTATGAGGCTTGGAACTCTCTTATCCTATGTGCACAATCCCCCAGGTCTCAATTGTCAGGGCTAGCCTTCACCTGAGTCTATAGCAGGCTCCCTTCTCTGCCACATATAGTCCTCCTAGAAGCTGCTTCTTCTTTCAATTGTCTGTTTCTCTATCTCCATATCCCTCTAGAGTATATATCTCTCTCCCTGCAGAATACAGGTTCTCTTTCTGGATGACTACCTCTGATTCAAATTGCCATGAGCAATGGTGTAAGGAGGCAGGGTGGGAAGTTATATTCCTCTTTATGCCCAATAATTTCCTCTCAGAGGTGGGACTCTTCTTCCATTGGTGACTCATGGCTCTCCAACTACTCAATTGCTTTCATGTTTTGTATAGTTCCTGACTCCTTTCTCAAATCACAGGATGATTCCTATATGGTATCAATTACCTTCAAGCAATGTCCAGGGCCATATAATCCTTTCAAGTTGATAAAAGAATTTCTTCACATTATGTTATGCAACCAGAGGAAAATTCCTTAAGCCTACTTTTATTTTATTTATCTATGTATTTATTTATTTATTTTTGTTAGGAAATTGATGTTAAGTGACTTGCCCAGGGTCACACAGCTAGTAAGTGTTAAGTGTTTGGCCTGAGGATAGATTTGAACTCAGGTCCTCCTGACTTCATGGCTGCCCCTCTTAAGCCTACTTTTATACAAGTCTTTCCACAGTTAACTGTATTTTTTTCTTCATATTTTATAGGCCTAGCAATATTACATTGTAATCAGATTTTATTCTTTATTTAGCTATTGCATAACCATAGTTTGGTGGCTTGGTTTTTTTTTTTTTGCTTGTTTGTTTTGTTTTGAAGTTGTTTATATTTAATGCTGCTCTCTCGCTCTCTCGCACTCTCTCTCTCTCTCTCTCTCTCTCTCTCTCTCTATATATATATATATATATATATATATATATATATATATGTATTTATCTTTTCTTGATGGCAATAGCCTTTTTCAGGTCTCATACCTGTAGTGGCATCACTGGATCAAAGGAGATAAGCAATTTATATTATTCATTTACTTTTTTTTTTAATCATGGCAGGCCATGGCCTCATCTGCATACATTACTTGAATTTAGGTAGGCCCTATGAATCTGAATTTCAATAAATAAATCCCTAGGCCATGGAGCAGACACTGAAGATTAAAAGCCACATGCAAGTCAGAAGATGCTGCCAGACCATATTTCATGTCATGTAAGCAAAGTGCAAAGATGTGTTTAATCTATGTATATCATGTACAACTGAATGTTTCATACATGTGACAAGTATCTTACTGCCCAATTAGTGTGTAAAAGCTATCCATTCATGCAGCCCACAGCCTTCTCAGATCTGCAGAATTCCCAATTCTATGTGGGTCACCTAAACATTGATTCCATGAAGAAAAAGTTTACAAGGGAAGAGCTTGGTGTTCAAGCTAAGGGTTAGAGCCAGTACCAGAATTAGAACTACCAATGTGTATTCTTTTTTGTTTGTTTGTTTGTTTGTTTTGTTTTTAGGCAATTGGGGTTAAGTGACTTGCCCAGGGTCACACAGCTAGTAAGTATAAAGTGTTTGGTCTGAGGCCAGATTTGAACTCAGGTTCTCCTGACTTCAGCGCCGGTGCTCTATCCACTGTGCCACCCAGCTGCCCCTACCAATGTTCTTCTCGTGTGTTTGATACCTACGTCCTTAGGAGCTGACTAAGCATCCTCTTTCATAATCTCTTGATCTCATAACTGAGGAGAGCTGCCAATAGTAGCAACCAACCACAGTTGCCTAAGTCTAAATTGTTTTCCAGAATTACTATTAATTTGTAACTTCACAAGCTGTCTTTTCATAACCCCTGTTCAAAATCTTTATTTCTTAATTTATTTTTTCAAATTATTCTCTGAGCACTTTAGTTGCTTTCTTTATTAAACTTCTCAACCACTATGATTTTGTCCCTTTTATTTAATGTTCGTTTTTACAGTTTTCCATTCTTATTTTTGGGATTCTAGTTACAGTTATTACAGTATTATTCCCATCCAGAAATTTTTCTTTACATTCTTTAATCTCATAGAATTTTTCAACTGTATTAGGAAACATTGTGTCTACTCATTTCTTCAATTTTATACAAGTGTTTCTGTGCAGTTTTTCTCCTGAAGATGTTTTTTTTCTCCCTCCATCCCCTTCTGATGCATGTGTGTGTGCACTCATGCACATGTGTGTGCTTTTTGAACTTATGGATTTCTTGATAGCTTGAGATAATAAAGGGAGCTGGCCTGAGACACTATCACTGTCGTCTATCTTGACAGAATCCTCAGGCATTCATTGTTTCTTTCTAAAAATTTTCCTTTAAAAAAAAAAGTCCTTAGTTACATTAAATAACGTTTTTGTTGTTCAGTCATGTCCAGCTCTTTATGACCCCATTTTGGATTTTCTTGACAAACATACTGGAGTCATTTGCCATTTCCTTCTCCAGCTCATTTTACAGATGAGGAAACTGAGGCAAAAAGAATTAAATAAGTTGCTCAGAGCCATACAGCTAGTAAGTGCCTAAAGCAACATTTGAATTCAGGTTTTCCTGACTCCAGGCCTAGCACTCTATTTATTGCACCACCTAGCTGCTCACATTAAATAATGAATAGTAAAAATGATGATCATTGCCTAGAATTTCAAAGTTTATATGTATATATGTATGTATGTACATACACACATATAGGTATATATGCATGCAATCATGTGTGTGTATAATCACAAGTGATACCTACAATAGACTTGGTAGAAAGGTGCTGTTATAATTATCTTCATTTTGCAGATGAGCAAACTGAGGCTGACAGAAGTTTAGTGTTTTTTCCAGGGTCATACAACAAGTGATTATCTCAGGCCAGATTCAAAACCAAGATGTCCTGATTTCAAATCCAGAGCTCTTTTAAGGACATTACTTAGTTGCATGACTCACTTCATTTCTGAACATATGGCTCTCCTATCCCCATCCACCCTGGAATGCTTCTCTTGTAACAAACATTTTTTTAAAAGAGGAAGAAAAATGCTTCAGCAAAGCTAATTGATACATTATATGTGTTTGACAGTGTATGTAATATTCCTTACCCATAGACCTCAACTTCTGTAATTAAAGCAAAGAGGTACATTTTCTCAAATCTTCTCTAAATCTAAGTCCAATTATTATGATTACAACATTTAATTTCCATTTCTTTACTGTTTTTCTTTCTGTTTATATTGCTACAGTGATTCTACAGTGATTCTGCTTTCTCCACTCTGCTCACTTCTTTCTAAAACAGTTTTATAGGTCTTCCTATATGTCTCTGAATTATTCATTTTTTTCTTTTCTTATGAAGCAATGATATCCTATTTCATTTATGTACCACATTTTTACTTTTGCCATGACCCAATAGATGGAACCCTATTATTTTTATACTCTCTGCTACTACAGAAAAAAAAATGCTGATATAAATGTATTGGTGTATAGTGGCTCTTTTCCTTCCTTAGCAAGGTGTTCTCTGGATCAAAAGCTCTGGCTATTTATTCACTAATTCAAAGTTGCTTTCCAGAATACTTGCACAAATTCAAAGCCTGAGCAAAAGCACATTTGTAAGGCATTCCTACTTTTTCCTATTTTTCCTATTTTATGTGTAAATTTTGAAAGGAACACACCTGAATCTTCATCCCCCTGCTTTAATCTGTACATGAGAGGCACAGTTTTAATTCCATTACCCCCAGTTCACTTTCAATGTTGGGATGAAATCAAACACTAGAAAGTCATTGAATATTTGACAAAGAAGGTTAGCTTTGCTCTTACACAGTACAAATATGCACCAATGATACAGTAGCACTTCAGCTCCTTGTCTCCACCTGGAAATGCATCTGGGCAATAGGTCACCAGCAACCACGAAGTCTGAAAAGTACAGAATGCTAGTGGTGTGGATTTTTTAAAGCCCCACCTAGATATCTAGGAAGCTATTAGGGAAACCAGGGCCAATCAGGTCAGATGTGTAATTTTTTCCCAACCCTTCCTCATGTTGGTTGTGGAGAGTGGAAATGGAGAGGAGGAAGAAAAGGAGGAGGAGATGAAGAGAAGGAGGAGGGGAAGAGGGAAAGAACTCTGCATCAGGGAAGCTGCAACCAATAAAGCCCAGTGGTCAGCTTTATAGTCTTTTAAGTAATGGCTCATTTATGTTATGGATGAGAGGTAAAATGTATCAGGGAAATGCTGGTTCTATCACACCCTAGAATGAACTTAATTTTTACTTAAATATATTATTGCAAATACATATATACAAATGTGTGTACACACACTGTCTTTTTTCCCTACAAATAATGTATTCTGTAAACTTACATCTATATTGACATGTCTGTCTTGGCTTATAAATTTGAAGATGGCCAGGACTAGATCCACTTAATTTTCTTGAAAAAGGATATAGGACTGTATCGTATAAAGTTATGAACTTGAAATAGCAGGTAGAAAGTGGCGATGATGAAAATAATAATAGGTAACATTTATTTAGTGATTTAAAGTTTATGGAATACTTTCTATATGCCATATTATTTGATCCTCACAAACATCGTGTAAGAGATATGCTATTATTATTTCGATATTAGAGATAAGAAAATTGAGGCTAATGAAATTTAAATGACATGCCCACATTCCATGACATGTCCATGCTCACACATCTAGCAAGTTCCAGAGATAAGAACTCAGAACTTCCTGAATCATATAGGGAAAACTTATTATTAAAATAAGAACAGAAGTGTATAGCTTGTTTTCTTTTGAATAACTGATACCTTTTCATTGTTTCATTGATTCAGAATACATAAATCAACAAGAAAGAATGGGGAGAATAACAAAATGTGTCATGAGAATCTATACCTCTATAGAAATATATGATACTTAGCATAAAAGTATAATAGAGGACAAGCTAATGAGTCCAAAAAGAAAGAATGTGCATGCCACTGAATTGCAAACTATCCAGACAGATAAAGTAAATTGATATTTTCCTAATAATAAATTACAAAATTGGCATAAAGTTAAGATGTAATGGTGATAGAAGATACTAGCTATCTCAACAAGATACTGAGGATCTCATTATGGCAAAAGTCAAATACCTGATATATTCTGGAATTGCTTTGCTCACAATTTCATATTTCAAAGGTTGAGAAAGCGAGGGTAAATTCATTTGAACAACACAGAAAATGATGATGTGAAGGTGACAGGAAGCTTGGAGAAGATCACCATATTATGCTTGGGTCCTTGGTCAGTAATGTGGGGCATAAGGCAAAAACCTAATCTAATGATCACAACTAAAGAAATATGTGATTTGAACTCCTGACTTTACAGATGAAGAAATTGAAACCTAGAAAGAATAATTAGAACAACCAACATAACGCCTAACAAATGTTAGAGGAAGGATTCAAACCCAGTGCCAAGGAAATCCCTACTTTGGGAAATGTTTTTTATTATTTTTTTTTAATCCAGATGATAGGAAAGATTTTTGAAATTCTAAAGGAAAATGTGGCTTTTTGTCTGTCCTCTGTGTCTCTGCCTCTAGCCCTTTTTCTCTGCCTCTGCTTCTGTCTCCATCTCAATCTCTCTGTCTCTCTATATCTGTCTTTCTGTCTCTGTTACTCTGTCTCTGCCTCAATCTCTAGATGTATTTCTATCTCTCTCTGTCTCTGTCTCTCTTTGTCTCTATCTTTCTTTCTCTTCTGCCTCTGTCTCTCTACCTCTGCCTGTAAGCCTCTCTGCCTCAATTTGTGTCTCTGTTTCTTTCTCTCTCTGCCTTTTTTTCTCTTTCTGTGTCTCATCTCTCTTTATCTTCCTGTCTTTGTCTCTTGATCTCTACTTCTTTTCTCTCTGTCTCAATCTCTGTCTCAGTCTCTGTCTCTCTCTGTCTCTGTCTCTCTGTCTCTCTCTGTTTCTACATCTGTTTCTCGGTCTATCTTTTTCTCTGTCTCTATAACTTTCCCTGTTTGTCTATGTCTCTCTTTCTATCTCTGTCCTTTTGGGCTAGTTTTTCTCTGCTATTATTTCCACTGAAATTACTCTAGTAGACATTATCCTACTACATGTGTGCCTGGGAAGAACAAACCAAATTCCTTTCAAGAACTCTCAAGACTCTGTTTCAAAGAAAAGGTACATAAGAGGAGGCTCCATCACAAACACAGGCTTGTTTAGGAACCCCTGAGCTCATGTCTTCTGATCCAGGCGGTGGACCTCACTGACAATCTAAAGTTCAGAGAGTCTTCTTTACAGCTAGCAGGAGGAATTCCCTGTTAGTGTATCTATAGGGTTCTGGCTGACAAGAAGCAAGTCCTTACCAGCTTTGAAGGATGACAAGGGCCTCTCCCTCAGGCATTACCAAGGGGGTTCTACATGAATATGAGTTATTGTCAACAGAAAAGATGAACTTCAAATTGAAGTATAGAAGAAAGCAAAATCACAGATAAGTGAGCAAGAAAGTACGTTGCTCATTTTTTGAGTTTAGGTATCAGACTTTGATAAATGGCTTCTATGGGCATTAAATTAGCTTGTAGATGATGTTGTATAACTACTGATATAAACATTTGAGAAATCATTGACAATAAGAGATTGCCAGGGAACTCTGCTTGAGCAGATGACCTGATTGCCAAAAAGATTTTTAAAAAAGCATATTTTCTGTAAACTATAAATCAGTAAGCTTGATATTTATTGCTAGCAATATTCTAGTAGAATTATTAAACAAATGGTTTGCAAACACTTGAAAAAAAAATTTTTGATCAAAAGATGAACATACCTTAAACAAAAAGTTCTGTTAAAATAATTGAAGTTCTTGTTTCTGAGAAGGCTCTAACAAACTTGTCAAAAAAAAAACTTAGATCAAGAAAATATCAAACCCTAGTGTAATTTTATTTCTAGGAAGCATCAACAAAGTTCTTCATGATGTTCTTGAAGACAAATGTGATGGTATTGTAATGAAGTAGTTTTAAGAAAACCTGTAGGGAGGTCTCCATATGATACTGCTATGTTCAACTTTTGTCTCATTTAAGCAAGGAATTGTCTCTTAGTTTGTATGTAAGGGCTAAACATTTTATTTAGATAAAGAGAGAAAGCATATGGTCATCTAGTTCAATGATCCCATATATAGCACATAATTTAGTCCCACTGTTTTTAGAAAGGGCTAGGAGACAAATAAAAGATTGTAAACATTGAGAATCTAGAAATTGTTATGAGTGACACTTATGCTTAATGGCAATAGGATTGGGAGGAGTTTGCAACCACCAATATTTATCTACACATTGAACTGCTGTTAATACTATCATGGATATGTAGCTAGAAGGGAACTTACGGGTCACCTTGTCCAATTTTGTCATTTATACATGAGGAAAAAGACCCAGAAAGATTAAATGGTTTGTCTAAGCTCACAGAGGAGGTAAAGCACTCTTTATGCTTTACTATTACATAAACATTTATAGGTGGGCTACCTAGACATGCAGTACTTCCGGAAATACCCTATTGTTGCTGTTAAATATTATTCAGCATGTATTTAGGGAGAAGAGGGTGTAATTCAATTTCACTGAAAAAGAATAGGTGGAGCCAATTCATATAAAATGAAATTGGAAGGTGGAGAACTACTAGGTTGTGGAAAGAATTGTATGACAAGCAAAAACATTTGAACTTTACCTGTAGACAATGAGAAGTTCTTGTAAACTTTAGAGAAAATAAGGAATGGCATAATCAGAGATAAAAAATTATCCTGTTACTAATATTAAAAGATAGGTTGGAGGTTGAAGGAATGAAAGGAAAGAACTATTTAGAAGTTAATCTGTTAGTCCAAGCAAGTCCAATACATAAAATGATGATACTTTTTATATAATGAGCTTTTGCTAGTTATCACTTCATAAAGCATTAGAATTTTGTGCTTTTGCTTTCTTCTAAATAGCAGCCTCTTCTCTCATATAGTTAGTAGATTTTCTATCATTGGAAAGCAATCAAGATTTCATTGTATTTCTTTCCCTGTGCCTGGATATGTGCTTCCTTAAATTGGGAAATCAGCTGTGATCTAATGGAAAGAGCCTTACATTTGGATTTAGAAGACACAGGCTATAATTTCAGTTCTGCTCTTGCAGCTGTGTGACCTTGGGGGAGTCATCATCCTGAGCCTCATTTTCCTCATATTTAATTCTGGGAGCTCCATAGTAAATAATTGCTAACATCACTTCCTACTCTAACTTGTATGCCATTATAGTTTGCCATAAGAAAGCCTGACTGCACAAGTAAGTAATGAATCAGTGGGTTGGGAACAACACATAATTGTAACCCCTCTCCTGAGACGTTTTGACTTGATGGGATTGGGTGAGTGTTTGCTTACATGTGCATTTTGCCCAGAGTTCCCTAAATTTCTCTGGCTTGTTGATTTTTGGATTATTATCATCATCATCATCATTATTTGAGAAACCCTGAGATAGAGATGCAAAGAAGATATTCAGAGAGATGCTGGAAATGGAGATGAGGATTGTGTGAGGGGATCATTAGCTTCTTCCTCCATGGTTCTTCTGATAAGCCAGCAGAGAATAGGGTGTTCTTTGGCAGAAAGCAGGGGAGGGAGGAAGCTCATATCTCAAAAACTCTTGGGAGTGGCAATGAGTTGGCTAATGAGACTCCAGGAAAGTTCCCATCTCCTCTTGGGCCTCAGAGTACTTTCCTTCCTAGTTCCCCTACCACTGGTGATTGCATGAATAAATAGAAACTATCAAAAGATTGATTCCATTTACATCTAAGCATGTGGTTGTATTTCACCAAAGATTATAGTGCTTCTTAGAAGTACCCCAGCCTGTTTTTTTTTTTTTCACTGTGAAATATCTCTTTGGTACAGGGGGGGAAAGTTTCCTTGTTTTATCAGATATTTTAAAGACGGATAAAATAAACAATAATAATCAGTGTTTATATAAGGATCTAAAGTATGTCAAATGCTTGATACGTATTATCTCATTTGGTTTTCACAACAACCCTGTAAGGCGGAAAGAGTGCAAATGAAGAAACTGAGGCCAACAGACTTAAGGTAACTTTCCCTGGGTCATACAGCTAGTAAGTGTCAGAAGAAGAATTCAAGCTTAGGTCTTCCTGACTCCTACGTGTCCTAGTTATTGTGGTGGGTACTATGTCCTGTTAATAATGCCATTTAAAATATTCTCAATACTCCAGAATTCTTCATTTTTATTAAGTATCACTGAATGTAATTCTCAAATTCATGTATTAAAGGTATAGATATTTGAAATAAAGGGACCTTAGAGGGCATCTAGTCCAACTTCCTCATTTCATAATGAGGACTCAGGTGCAGAATGGTTAGGTCATTTGCCCAAGGTCCCACAAATGGTGGAGAGGGAAAGGAATAGACATTTTTATAACAGCTACTATGTGCCAGGTACTTTGATAAGCTCTATTAAAATTTTATCTCATTTGAGTAGCAGAAGAAAGATTTAAATCTAGGTCTTTTGACTCCAAATTCAGCATTATTTAGGCAAACTAATACTTGAAGGAGTAATATGAATGGTGTGTGTGGTGAATCAAAACAGATAATAGGAGAAAGGTTTTCCACAATCTCTGCAGAATATATAGAAACACACAGCTGAGCTAAGAGGATGAGAATGAAACAAATTAATCCCATTACTAAAAAGTCAACAGGAATGCATAAATTACACAAACAAAGCATCTGGATTAGCAAAGAGGAACCAATTACCAAAAAAAAAAAAGTCTGGTCTCTGAATTAGAAGAAATATCATAAAGGGTATAATCATAACACTGAAAATTATTGCTGACAGACTTTTGTAGCACACACATGTTCTCCCAAAGGAGACATATAATTACATCAAACTGTATTCTAAATATTTATCTGTAGTTTGGTAGACATTAATTTTCTTTTGCATTCAAACATTTTCAAACACAAAAACTTGACTTTTGAAAAACTATAAAGAATTTGAAGTTTCAAGATTGGAAAAATATATCTCAGCATTTAAAACTTTGAAAGTAGTGCTTATCAGCTGCCCAAATATAATACTTAACTTATATATATATATATATATATATATATATATATATATATACGTATATATATACACATATATATATATGTGTGTATATATATACGTATATATATGTGTGTGTGTATATATATATGCATATATATGTATATATGTGTGTGTGTATGTATATATATATATGCATATATATATATATATATGAACTTCATAGATATGACCTTAGATTTCTCATTATTTCATATATTTCAAATAGTTCTCCATTCCCTCAATGAAATGAGGAAAATTACATTCCTCCACCTTTTCTTCCAAGTCAAGCTTGTGCAATATAATTATATATGTCAATGCTGTTTGGTCTTATTTTTATTTTAACATATATTATTAAGGCCATTGTGAACATTGATTTTCTGGTTCTGTTTAAATCTTCCTATGCTTCTCTGAATTCCTTTATTCATAATCTCTTACATTTCAAGGATATTTCATTTTGTTATTTTATACTCACATACAACAATTTGTCCAATCAGTTCCCAAAGGACGCATATCCATTTTATTTCGGATCAGTGCTCCTATGAATATCATAGGACCCAGAATATCCTTTTTAAGCCTTTCATTCAGAAACGAAAAATGTAATGCAATAGACAAAATGTAAATTCCTTAACTTGGGTTAAAAAAGATTGCCATCACTAGCAAAGCATGAGAGACATACGCGTGAATATTTTAAAAATATGTATATCCTAAGGATTATAGTACAATGCAGTCTCAAAATAAGTCATCACATGTCTAGAAAGCATTCCCTCCTCACCTGAACTTCATAGAATCTCTAGATGCCTGCGAGGATCTTCTAGGGCATCAACTTATATACGAGACCTTTTCTGAATCTTATAGTGGAATTGTTGCCAAGAAACTGAATGCTATCCAAGACTAAGTAAATATAGGTATAGTGCCAGAATGAGGGAAATAAGAGTTGTAAAGAACTGTCTCTTGACTGGGCTACATTTTATCTGTTAGGTTCAGATTTAGGCACCTAATTTTATTGAAGTGCTTAGAAAACTGGCCATCAAGGATAGAGAAGAGACTGCAGAATGAAGGAACTTGAAGTGTTTAACCTGGAGAAGAGGTGAATTAAGAGAGGCATGCCAGCTATCTCAAATATTTAAAGGGTTACCATTTGGAAGAATTATACTTATTCTGCTTATCCATTTAAAGCAAAAGTTTAAGCAATGGATACTAAGAGGATTTGTATAAGGAAAAATGTGCCAAGAATTTTTTTCAAGGGAATGAACTCTTTGCTTTTGGTGGCATGACATTAAACTTCCTCACTTGTGGTTTTTAAGCAGTGACTGAATGGATACTTTTCATCGATGTAAAAGAGATGCCTGTGCAATTGTGTCTTGTGCTAGATGGAATTTGTAATCCATCCCCACTATGAGATTTTTAGTTGGCTCAATGTAAAAGAGAATTCTCCAGATGAAAAATAAAAGTAAAAAATCAACACTTTTTAAAAGCCTCCAAAGTATCTTGGAATCACATTTGATCAATTATGAAAATGACAAAGATGGAATAAGTGTATTAATTGCTAATATTTATATTGTGCTTTGAGATTTGCAAAATACATTGCATATATTATTTTCTTTTATCCTTATAATAATCCTCGAGTATCAGTACTCTTATTATTTACATTTAATTGATGAGAAAACAGAGGTTTAAGGAAATTAAATGCCTTTGCAATAGTCACACAGCTAGTGAGTGTCTGAAACAAGATTTGAATTCAAGTCTTCCTGATTCCAAGTGCAGTGTTCTGGTCACTGTACCTCTTAGCCTATTGTCTTGCCACCTCATACCTTTCCCATCAATTTTTTTAAAAAATATTTTTATTGATTTTTGTGTTTTAGCATAATCTACATTTCCAAATAGATGTCATCTCATAACAAAGAAGAAAAAAGAGAAAATAGTTCAACAAACCTAACAAAACACATCATGCAAGTCTAAAAGTGTATGCAGTGTTCCATTCCCTTATTTCCTTACCTCTGCAAAGAAGAAGTAAATATTCACTTCCTGATAAATATCTCTGGAAGAACACCTAAAGATGATGGAAATAAATGTTCTACAGTAATGAGTTGAACTTAATGAGAAATCTTATTGATAAATAAAATTGGATTGCCATTTCTTTATCACTTTTGTGTATAGTTGAAACTACAACCCTAAGATGACTTTAATTTATCACTTAAATGACAGTACCCTTGCAGGTTAGGCTAGAAATCAAGATGAATGATGCTCAGATTAGTGGACTAGTGTTTAATCTGTGGGCAGGAAAAAAAATCCCAACAATTCTCATCTCCACCTGCAAATATTGTTAACAGAAGAGTATTATTGGTGGGTAATAATGAACAATTACATGAAAGGAAATGACAAGTTCTTCCTTTGCTCTCCAGAGCAAACAAATGGAAGGAATGGCACAACTGTCTAAATATTACCTAAATGCCTAAAAAGCAAGGTCAATGACACTAAGTTTTAGAACAAACACACCAGAATTTATGAAATGTATTTCAAGAGTACAAAACTTGTTTCTCTTAACTGATTTTTTTTCTTTTCATTTCTACTTTATAGTAGCTTAGTACTATAACATTAAAATTCAGGAAAAGATGACAGGTGTCCACACTGAGGTGAAAGCACTAAAAGAGATAGACAAGTTCCATTTTTATAACTCATTAAGATATTCAAACAGAATAGTTATTAAAATGGAAAAAACTATATGATTATGTAAAACAATGAAATGGGACTATCAATGTGTTTACCTCCATGCTTCAAAGAATATATAGGAATAATAACTGTAGCAATAGTAATAACAACGATAACAACAGCAGCAACAACAATAATGGTTTACCATGATAAGCTATAAAAAATTTTTATGTAAATTAGAGTATATTTTCCTCACCAGAATATTGTGAAATAAATAATAACTTGTTTATTTTAAGGTTTATAAATTGTTTCCCTCTCAACACCCCTTGGTTGATAATGAGACTATTACCCTTATCTTCCAGATGAGGAAACTAACAGGTAGAGAGGATATGCCCCAAGCCACACAGCCGTTAAGAACCAGAGTCATGTTTCAGCCATCTTTCTGTTGACTTTAAGTCAGTGTACTTTACATTATACCACACTGTTTTCTGATGTTTTCTTTATTTTATTCTAAAACCATGGCACCTTTTTGTTTTCTTTTTTAAATGTTCTTTCATTCTTTCTCTCTTTCTTCTTCTTTGTTTTTTTTTGCTATTTCATTCATCTAAAACAAATGTCATCTTCCTATATGCTAGTCATTTTACTCTATTAGTTATAACTTTTGTAAAATGAGAGTTTCCAAAAAGATTAACAAGATAGGAATAGTAAAATTAGGAAATTACTTTCAAACATCTGTCAAAGAACCATTCTTTTCTTGTTAATCACATCTTTTTTTCAGTCAAGACCAAAAGAAAAGGATGAGGTAGAAGAATGTAATTACATACAATAAATATAAGTACATCAGACAGGGCTTATGGATATAAGTATATTTATATATACTTAAAAATAGAAAATAAAAACATAATACTTACCTAGCATTATTTTTAGATATTTAATAGTAACAGTATGAAGGCATTATTGTTCACTTTCTTTTTTTGGTGAGAGAAGACCAGTGTTGTGATGCCATTCATATGAAAGTACCTGGGAGCTGAAAATCCTACTTATCCTGTATTATAGTTGGTTTGAACATATTTTTTTTTGCTTTGTTTACTCCTACATTAGACTTTGAGCTCCTTGAGGTCACAAACTGTCACTTCCCTTTTCTAGTCCTTTAATTATAATACTAGGAGAAGAAAGGTAACAAGAAGAAAGAAAGATATACCACACTCCCACATACTACCTGGGCCTAATGCTTTCTACATAGTTTCACTAAATTTAGAGCTTAGAAAAATGATCCAGGATTTGTAAATTCCCAGAAAGTATAATAATGTGTAGCATAACCATGCATACATAAATAAAAAAGTCATTTCCGGGAGCCCAGATAGAATAGTAAGGAGTAAATTCCTATAATCCTCCCATATTAACCTCCAAACAACAACAACCACAACAACAAAATAGTACTCCAAAACAAATCCTGGAAATGCAGAACCAGCAGAAACATGAGGGTGAAACAATCTTTGAGATGAAAAACTTTGGAAAATTGGCAGGAAAGATCTGTCTCACTGAAGCAAAAGGGGAACACAATCAGGATGGGAAGCATCCCAGAAAGCCAGCAACAAGCCCCACCTCAGCAAACCAATGGTAGATCCTGAGACCCAATGTGGTAGAGCAGGGCAATGCCAAGACCCCCACTTGTGCCAGCATAGTCAGAGGAATGGGCAGATTCCAGCTGAGGACTGCCACATGCCTCAGGCAAACAGGCAGCCTCCAGGAACCAGACTGCCATGTGCTTCAGTGCATCCCCAAGGAAATGGAGAAACACCTCACTGGTCTCAGCACACACCAGACACTACCACTTGGACCCCGACTCAGCACCAGGTAAGCTGCCAGACCCCTACAGCCTCCTACAGCACCTGCCACCCCCATTTAAGTGTGCTAGACACCAGGGTCGCCCACGAGCTTCAGGACAACATAAGTGCAGCACCAGATAAAGAGCTAGGGCCTGCAGCCCTGGGCACAAGAAGCCTGAGACAATGTCCCTACTACCTTTGGGTGGAAAGCACAAATTTAAAAGAAAGGAAAAAAGTCAAAACAAAGATGAGCAAAAAGAGAAAAGAAACAATAGAATAAGAATCTGACCATAGAAAGATATGGTCAGGGGCAAATTATTGTTTCAATAATATTTTTAAATTATCTCTACTGGAGCTATTTTCCAGGTCAATTATTTTTCTAATGAGATATTTCACATTGCCTTCTATTTTTTTAAAATTTCTTTGGTTTTATTTTATTGTTTCATGATTTCTCATAAAGTCATTAGCTTCCATTTGCTCCATTTGTATTAGTACAGCTAGAAGGAATATACATAGACAGTGTGGGTATAAGGTGAACTTGAGGAAATGATATAAAAATAATTAAGGGATGAGAAAGAGAAATACAATGGGTGCAGAAGGAAGGGAGAGGCATAATGGGGTAAATTATTTCCCGTGAAGAGGAATGAAAGGCCTATTACATCAGAGGGGAAGATGGGAGAGTGGGTGAGGGGCATCACTTGAACCTTACTCTCATCAGTATTGGCTCAAAGTGAGAATAATGAACACCATCAGATGAATATAGAAATCTACCTTACCCAACAGGGAAGTAGAAAGGGAGGAGATTAAATAAACGAGTGGGGGAAACAATCTAAGCTAAATCAATGAATATTTGCAGAAATATAAATTACCCAGATTAATGGATCAGGAAATAGAATGCCTAAATAACCCCATCTTAGAAAAAGAAATTGAATCATTACCATTGAAATTGAACCATACTACCATTAATGACCTCCCTCAGAATGAGTGAATCTTATCTCATCAGATTCAACTCAAGGAGGGAATAACATGCACACTCAATTGGGTATGGAAATCTATCTTACCCTACAGGAAAATAAGGGGAAGGGGATAAGAGAGCAAGGATATGATAGAGGGGAAGGCAGATTGGGGGAGGAGGTAATCAGAAGCAAACATTTCTGAGGGGGAACAAGGTCAAAAGAGAACAGAATAAATGTGGTGGGGGGCAGGGCAGGATAAGATGAAGGGAAATAGAGTTAATAGTCCACAACATGACTACTATGGAAATGTTTTGCACATGTATAACCTATACCGAGTTGCTTGCCTTCTCGATGAGGATAGGTGGGGAGGGACGAAGGGAGAAAATTTGGAACCCAAAGTTTTAAAAAACAAATGTTAAAAGTTGTTTTCACATGCAACTGGGAAATAAGATATACAGGCAATGGGGTATAGAAATCTATCCTGCCCTACAGGAAAATAGAAGGGGAAGGGTATAAGAGAAGAGGGGGAGATAGAAGGGAGGGCAGATTAGGGGAAGAGGTATTCAGAATGCATGCTGTCTTGGGGTAGGGGGAGGGGTGAGATGAGAAAAATGTGGAACTCAAAATCTTGTGGAAGTGAATGTTGAAAAACTGAAAATAAATAAATTAATAGAGAAAAAAATGAGCTCCTTCAGAAAAAATGTCCAAGACCAGATGGGTTGACAAGTGAATTCTACCAAACATTCAAACAATTAATGCCAATACTTTATAAACTATTTGGAAAAATAGGTGAAGGAGTCCTACAAAATACCTTTATTATGCAAACATGGTGCTAACACCTAAACCGTGAAGAGCTAAAACAGACAAAGAAAATTGTAGACCAGTTTCCTTGTTGAATATTGATGCAAAAATTTCAAAAAAAAAAATTGGCAAGGAGATTACAGCAATATACCACAAGAATTATTTACTATGACCAGGTGAGATTTATACCAGGAATACAAGGTTGAGTCAATGTTAAGAAAGCCATCAACAATTGATCATTGACCATACGACCATATTGACCATATCAATAATAAAACCAACAGAAATCATTTGATAATCTCAATAGATGCTGAAAAAACTTTCAACAAAATACAACACTTATTCTTATTAAAAACACTACAGAGAATACAAATAAAAGGAGCATTCCTTAAAATGATAGGCCGTATCTATATAAAACCATCAGCAAGTATTATTGATAATAGGGATAAACTAGAAGGCTTCCCAATAAAAACAGGGGAGAAACAAAGATTATCATCATTATTATTTAATATAATAGGAAAAATGTTAGCCATAGTAGTAAGAAGGAAAAAAAGAAATAGAAGGAATTAGAATAAGCAATGAGGAAACAAAATCATCATTCTTTGTAAATAATATGATGGTATACTTAAAGAACCCTAGAAAATCAAGTAAAAAAAAACTACTTGAAATAATTGACAACTTTAACAAAGTTGCAGAATATAAGATAAACCTACATAAATCATCAACATTTCTTTATATGACCAATAAAGCCCAGCAGCAAGAGATAGAAATTCCATTTAAAATATCTGTAAACAATATTAAATACTTGGGACTCTACCTACTAAGCAACCCACGATTTCTATGAATGCAATTACAAAACGCTTTTCACACAAATAAAGTTAGATCTAAATAATTGTAAAAATATAAAATGCTCATGGGCAGGCCATATCAATTCTGGCTAACCAGCACCAAAAATATTTAATAGAGCCAGAAAAAAATAACAAAATGTGTCTGGAAGAACAAAATGTCAAGAATATAAAGGGAATTAATGAAAAAAAAATACAAAGCAATGTGGCCTAGCAATACTAGATCTCAAACTATATTATAAAGTGGTTATTACCAAAACCTTCTGGTGCTGGATAAAAAATAGTGTGATGGAACTCAGTGTCTGGTATCTCATCCTGCCAAGTGACCTTCAGAATCTTCCTAAGACAATTAAAATGGAAGCAATTCAGTTTCCTGGCATGGTGCTGGTATATTGTCCAGGTTTCATAGGCATACAACAATAAGGTAAGCACAATGGCTCCATAAACCTTCAGTCAGGTAGTTAGTTTAATACATCTTCTCTCCCATACTTTCCTTTGGAGCTTCCCAAATATTGAGCTAGTTCTGGCAATGCACTCCTCAATCTCATTATCAATATGTACATCCCTGGAAAGTACCCTACCAAGGTAAGTGATCTTATCCACAGCATTCAAAACTTCTCCACTTGCTGTAACCAATGGTTCCATATATGGATGGTATGTTGGTGGCTGATGGACCTCCTGTGTTTTCTCAGTGTTAATTGTTAGGTGAAAATTAGTAAAAATAGCAGAGAATTGATCCCTATTCCATGTCATCTCAGCTTCAGAGGATGCATTGAGTGTACAACCATCTACAAACAGAAAATCCTTCACCAAGACTCCCTCCATTTTGGTCTTGGCTTGTAGCCTTTTCAAGTTGAAGAATTTACCATCAATGTGGTAGCTGACCTTAATGTCCTATTCATCCTCATTGAAGGTATTTGACAACATGGCTGAAAATATCATGCTTAAAAACATGGGAGCAAGTGCATAGCCTTGTTTCACACTATTGGTGATTGGGAAAGCATGAGATCATTGCCCATTATCCAGAACCCAGGCAACCATGCCATTGTGGAATTGACATATAATCCTGATGAACATCTCCAGGCAACCAAATTTTGACATAATTTTCCATAAGTCCTCATGGCTGATAGTATCAAAGGCATTGGTTACCTTAGCAAGATTCTGAAGATCACATGGCTGGTTAAGGTACTGAACACTAAACTGCCAAGCACTCAAACTCTACTCCAATGGTCCGGCCACACTGTTTGAATGACAAGTGTACACTTGCCAAAAAGACTATTTTATGGAGAACTCACACAGGACAAGCATTCACATGGTGGTCAGAAGAAGCAATACAAGGACACTCTCAAGGTCTCTCTTAAGACCACATAGCATGACATCCCTTCATTGGAGAAGGTGCTGTGCTCTATGAGCAAAGTACAATTGATGTAGTTCAAAAGAAATGGAAGATGCTCAGATTTAGAGAATCCATCCGAAATGTTCACGTGGACTATTTGTGCCCAATCTGTGGTAGAATATTCCAAATTCATATCAGTTTGATCAACCACAGTCAGACATACTATAACTTGACCCTAGGATAATGATGTCATTTTGGTCCTCTTTGAGAACAAAAGATAACAACCAGAGTGCTGAATCATTGGAATAAATCAGTGTTTTACAAACCCAAAGACCCCAGCCTTTGGGATTAAGAACTCACTATTTGACAAAAACTGCTGAGAAAACTGGAAACAATAGGACACAAACTAGGTAAAGATCAACATTTCACACTGCGTACCAAGAAAAGGTCAAAATTGGTGTATGATTTACACATAAAGGGTGGCACCATAAGCAAATTGCAAGAGCAAGAAATAGTCTACTTGTCAGATCTATGGGGAAAGGAAGAATTCAAGACCAAATAAGAGATAGGCAGCATTATGAAATATAAAACAGATAATTTTGATTATAGTAAAATAAAAAGCTTTTGTACAAACAAAATCAATGCAACCAAGATTAGAAGGAAAGCAGAAAGCTGAGAAACAATCATTAGAGCAAGTGTTATCTGACAAAGGCATCATTTCCCAAATATATAGGAGAATAAAAGCTATTCCTCAATTCATAAATGGTCAAAAGATATGAACAGGCAGTTTTCAGATGGAGAAATCAAAGATATCTACAAGCATACGAAGAAGTGCTCTAAATCACATTTGATTAGAGAAATGCAAATTAAAACAACTCTGAGATACCACTTCACATCTATCAAATTGACTAGTATGACCAAAAAAAAAAAGAAAGAAAGAAAGAAAGAAAATGGTAAAAGTTGTAGAGGATGTTGGAAAATTGGAAAGCTAATACTCTGTTGGTAGAGTTATGAACCTATCCAATCATTCTGGAAAGCAACTTGGAACTATGCCCTAAGGTGCATCAAAACTTTACATATCCTTTGATCCAGCAATAGCACTACAAGGCCTGCATGCCAAAGAAATCATAAAAAAAAAAGGGGGACAGGATCTACATGTGCAAAGTTATTTACAGTAGCCCTTTTCATGTTGGCTAAATATTGGAAATTGAGGGTATGCCCATCAATTGAGGAATGGCTGAACAAGCTGTGGTATATGAATGCAATGGAATATTGTTGTACAATAAGAAATGATGAGCAGGCAGATTTCAGAAAAAACCCGAAAAGGCTTATATGAACTGATGCAAAATGAAATAAGCAGAGCCAATTAAACACTGTATGTAGTATCAACAACATTGTGTGATGATCAACTATGAGTGACTCAGCCCTTCTCAGCAACAAATGATCCAAGACAAGTAGAAAGGACTCACAAAGAAAAATGCTATCCACATCCAGATAAAGAACTGATTGACTCTGAATGCAGATTGAAGCATATTTTTTCACTTACTTTATTCTTTTTGTATTTTTCCTTTCTGTTTTTTTTTCTTTCACAACTGTTACTAATGTGTAAATATGTTTTGCATTATAGCACATGTATAACCTTTATGAAATTTCTTACCATTTTCAGAAGATGGGAAGAGAGAGAAAGAGAGAGAACAAATTTGGAATTCAAAATCTTGTAAAAATTACTGATAAAAATATCTTGATATGTAATTGGAGAAAATTATATTTTAAAAAAGAGAAATGAATCAAAGCAGTAACATTAAAATTTTCCTATCCCACAGTGGTTAAACATCTGAAACCTTAGTTTTTCAAACACATTACAGTTCTCCCCTTGCCTAAGAGACAATTTGATCAACTTTACTTTTTTCCCCCAAAAGGAATGCCTTATTGTTACAAATGTCCCCAAAAGCTGAGCAACTAAGAAACCACAGACACTTCTTATAGGAATGACTATAATATTTCCGAGAGTTAATCTCTATTTCTCAGTTGGGGAGCTGGCTTCAATTTTCATTTTTTCTGTATTGATTATGATTTTTAGATCTTATAGCCTAGAGAATCTCCTCTTAATCCCTTGAGCTGGAAAGGATGGCTCAACATGACTATTTGCCACATAATTGCCATGAATGCTCAGCTGGCCCTGTGCAGTTTATGTTATTCTATTCCCAACAAAAATGCAGATGACTGGACAACCAGGAGGTACTGCTGTGAATAATTTCTAAACAAATTAATCTACAATATTTAACTCTAGCTACCAAAGACTTTAATATTGCAGTACAATGGTAATATTTATAGATGTAGATATATTTAGATAGAAATATGTATACCTACATATATATATGTATATATACACACACACACACACACACATAGACACACATGCATATATACATACATATATACACATATGTATATATGTATGAGTATTAACCCACACAGCTAGGTAATACAGTAGATAGAGTTCTGGGACTGGAGTCAGGAAGACTCATCTTTCTGAATTCAAATCTGGCCTCAAAAACTAACTGTGTGACCTTGGACAAGTCACTGAGCTCTCTTTCCTTCACTTTCCTCATCTGCAAAATAAGGTGGTGAAAGAAATGGCAAACCATCCCAATATTTTTGCCAAGAAAATTTCAAAGGGTCACAAAAAATCAGACATGACTGAAACAACTGAACAACAATTAGATGTGTGTATATGTATATGTATATGTATATGTATATGTATATGTATATGTATATGTATATATCTATATCTATATGTTATCAACTGAACAGGAACCACCTCTCATCTGGGAATGGCCAGAGCTGAACAGAGCAGTCCAGTGTCAGCTGTCTCAGGAATTAAACCAAAGTTTACTTAATTTAGGAATGAGGAAAATGCTTACAGGCAGAAACCTCTCCCCCACCCCTGAGAAAGAGGGCTTAATATGGGAAAAGGCAGGTGTTATGTGCATAAAAAACCACAAGTGGGCTGGACCATGACACAATTATTCTTAGCAGTTCCTATGGCAGGCTCATATGTGGACAATGTAGGTGATCCTGGATATTGTGGGAATAGTTCTTAAGTTGATTGTCTTAAGTCTTAATTACATCTTATATCTTAATTGCAATACTGCAATATATACTGCAATAATACACCCTTATGGCTATACATTGGGGAACAAGACCAGAGGTAGCAGGGCAGGTACAGTACCTGGTTTGGTTCATTTGGCTATTACAAGAAACAAGGATTGTTAAGAGGTAAAGAGATGTGATGGATAGCTTTAGGATAATTCCTTCAATGAACTCCTAGTGCTGGTCAAAGCAATGCACTTTGCTGGAGGGTGAGATCATCCAGAGAGCAAAGGATTGTAGTTATGTTAGGCTCAGGGCAAAGCCTACTTGCTGGGCCTTAGCTCTGGAAAATAAGGTGTCTCTAAATACTTTGACACTGTTCACCTGATACATTTATATAAATTGTGTGTTTGTAGGGAGGAGTGTTGGTGTGGGTGGGTGTGCAGGAATCCTACTTCAAATATCTAATAGCTGTATGAACCTGAACAACTGCCTTAACAGTTTCTTCTTTAATAAAATGGGGATAATAATAGTATCTACTACACAGGCTTTTTGTGAAGATCAAATGAGAAATTGATAATTCTTGAACACCTTAATACAATATAGAAATGGGAAATTGAGATTTTAAATCATCCCAGATTTAGGTACTTGGCTCCTAAATTCAAGCATTATGTAAATAAGTTTTGGGGTCTTTCAAAGGAGGCTCATCTTAAATCTCATGTCAAGCAGTTTCCTTTTTACAAAAAAAAAAAAGCCCTCAATTTGCTCTTGATGGCTGATGCTGTTACAATCAAGATTTTAGGTGCTCCTGAAATTTTATGTGCCTCTGCTAATAAAATCTATTATTTGAGTAAGAGGGATAAGTATTTAAGAGTCTCAGAGAATCAATTGATTAAGTCTCTTCCTAAGGGGGGAAAAATTGTTGGCAGGGGAGAAAGATTTGGGGAGATGAGTTTTGCATAGGAGCTGACAGAGAAGGGAGAATGTTATAAAATGCAAATGCCCCAAATCTCTAAATTTTATTTTCTGAATTCTCTAAAATCTCTTTTTGGTTGGTAACATTTTTTTTCAGTCTTATATGATCATTTGAAAGTAAAGACCCATATTTAGGGAGGGTCTACTCAAAAGACATGATCTAGATTAGAATCGACTTCTGGGAACCAAGATGGCAGAGCAAGCAGTAAATCGTTGTTACTCTCCCATACTCACCTTTAGACAACCATAAAATAGAGCCTATAAACAAATCCTGGAACAGCAGAACCAGCAAAAAAATGAAGTGAAACAATATTTTAGCCCAAGAAACTTGGAGAATTGGAAAGAAGGGTCCATCTCAGTGGGTGAAATGGGAGCACAGTAGAGGATGGGAAGTGTCCCAGCAAGCCAGCAGCAAGCCTCACCTCAGCAAACCAGTGGTAAATCCTGAGCCCCACTGTAGTGGAGCAGACAAATGCCAACACCAGTGTCCCACATATGCCTTAGCATAGCAAGAGGAATTGGCAGATTTCAGGTTGGAGAGCCACCAAAACAAATAAGCAGCTGCCAGTTAGCACCACCCTGCCGCATTTAGTGTAGCCCCACCTAGCAAGCAGCCTCCAGAGGCCAGATTGCCATGTGCTTCAGTGTAGCCAGGGGAAATGCAGAAATAACCTACCAAGCCTCAAAACATGCCAGACACCACCACTTAGGATCTTTACCCCCAGCACCAGGTAAGTTGCCAAACTCCTACAACCTCCTGTAGCACCAGCCAAACTTCCCACTCCCTTAGCACAGGACCTGGCACAAGGGTCTCTCGTGTGCCTCTGGGCAACATCAGCACAGCATTAGGTAAACAGCCAGGGCCTAAAGCCACTGACACAAGAAGCCTGAGACAGAGCCCCTTCCACCCTGGGAACAGGTATCAAATTTAAAAGAAAGGAAAAAAAGACAACCAAAAAAAAGCAAACAACAACAAAAAAAAATGATCATAGAAAGTTATTATGGTGACAGGGAAGACTAAGACACAAATTAAGAGGACAACAATGTCAAAACATCTACAGGCAAAACCCCAAAGAAAAATTGGAAGTGGTCTCAAGACAAGAGAGAACACATGGAAGAACTCAAAAAGGAGCTTAAAAATCATAGAAGACAGGTAGAAGAAAATTTGGGAAAATAAATTAGAGTGATGCAAGAGAATCATGAAGAAAAGAGCCAACAGCTTGGAAAACAGCTTGAAAAGTAGAATTGGCTAAATGGATACAAAAATCACTTGAAGAAAACAACTTCTTAAAGAGTACAACTGCCTAAATGGAAAAGAGTACAAAAACTAACTGAGGAAAACAACACCTCAAAAATTAGAAGTGGATAAGTGGAAACTAGTGATTCTATGAGACATCAAGAATCAATCAAACAAATTCAAAAGAATGAAAAGAAAAATGCAAAGAAAATGTAAATTACCTCATTGGAAAAACAACTGACCTGGAAAATAGATTCAGGACAGACAACATCAGAATCACTGGACTACTTGAAAGCCATAATCAAAAGAAAACAGCCCTGATATTCTGGAACAGAGGGAAAAATAAGCATTTGAAGAATCCACCAATCACCTCAAGAAAAAGATCCCAAGTTAAAAACTCCAAGGAACATTAGAACCAAATAACAGAACTCTCAGATCAAGGAAAAAATACTGCAGGTGGCCAGAAAGAAACAATTCAAATATCTGAGAGTCACAATCAGGCTCACTCAGGACTTGGCAGCTGCAACATTAAAGGATCAGAGGCCATGGACCATGATATTCTGGAATGAAAAAGAGCTAGGACTACAACTAAACATCAGTTACCCAGCAAAATTAGGCAGAATACATCAAGGAGAAAAATGACCATTCAAAGAAATAGAGAGATTTCAAGCTTTCATAAGAAGAATATCAGAATTAAACCAAAAATTTGACCTCCAATATCAAGACCCAACAGAAGTATAAACAGGAAAAAAAGAAAAGAAAACAGAAGAGATTCAATAGAGTTAAATGCGTACATCCCTACACAGGAAGATGATACATATAACTCAAGTATTATATCACTAACAGTACAGATAGAAAGAATATACATAGACAGAGGGTATGGGTATAAGGTGAATAAGATAAGTAGGGAAACATAAAAATAATTAAGGAGTGAGGAAGAGAAGTACAATGGGTACAGAAGGAAGAGAGAGGTATAATGGAGTAAATAATCTCACATGAAGGGGCACAAAATACCTATTACAGTGGAAAGGAAAATGAAAGGGTGGGTGATGAACATTACTTGAACTTTACTCTCATCAGGTATTTGTTCAAAGAGAAAATAACTTATACAATCAGTTGAATATAAAAATCTATCTTACCCAACAGGAAAGTAGGAGAGGAGATTAAATAAAGGGGTTTGAGGGAGAAAGGAGGGCAGATCAGGGGAGGTGGGAGACAGAAGCAAAACACTGGTGAGATGAGAAAGGGTAAAAGGAGAGAGAGGACAAACAGGAGAAAGCATAAGAAGGAGGGAAATAAACAGGTAGCAATCATAACTGTGAATGTGAATGAGATGAATTTTCCCATAAAATGGAAGTGGATAGCACAGCGGATCAAAAAACCAGAATACTACAATATTTTGCTTAGAAGAAACACACTTGAAGCAGAAAAATACACAGAGAGTAAAGGAAAGGGGCTGGAGAAGAATCTATTATGCTTCAGCTGAAGTAAAAAAAAAAAAGCAGGGGTAACAACCCTGATCTTAGACAAAGTAAAAGTAAAAATAGACCTAATTAAAAGAGATAAGGAGGGAAACTACATCTTGCTAAAAAGCATTATAGACAATGAAGTAATCAAATTAGAAGAACAAAAAATAGTCTAAAGATAGAAAGAATTACATAATATAAAACAGATAATTTTGATCATGTTAAATTAAAAAGGTTTTGTATAAATAAAACCAGTACAACAAATATTAGAAGGAAAGCAAAAAGCTGAGAAATGATTTTTACAGTAAGCATTTCTGATAAAGGCCTAATTTTTCAAGTATATAAATAACTGAGTCAAATTTATGAGAATGCAAGCTATTCCCCAATTGATTAAGGGTCAAAGAATATGAACAGGTAGTTTTCAGATGAAGAAATCAAAGCTATCTATAGGCATACAAAGAAGTGCTCTAAATCACTTTTAATTAGAGAAATGCAAATCAAAATATCTCTGAGATACCACCCCACACCAATCAGATTAGCTAATATGACAAAAAAAAAGGAAAATGATAAATGTTGGAGAAGATGTGGGAAAATTGGGATGCTAATGCACTATTGCGTAGAGTTGTGAACTGATCCAACCATTCTGAAGAGCAATGGAATTATACCCAAAGAGGCAAACAAACTGTGCATATCTTTGATCTAATACTACTACTAGTTCTATATCCCAAAGAGATCACAACAAAGGGAAAAATACATACCTGTGCAAGAATATTTATAGCAGCCTTTTTGTGGTGGTAAAACATTGGAAATTGAGGGGATTGCCCATCAATTGGGGAATGGCTGAACAAGCTGTGGGATGTGAATGTAATGGAATACTATTGTGCAATAAAAATGATGAATGGGTAGATTTCAGAAAAAAAAAACCTAGAAAGGTTTGTATGAACTGATGCAAAGTGAAATGAGCAGAACCAAGAAAACACTGTACACAATATCAGCAACATTATGTGATAATCAGCCATGAATGTCTCAGCTCTTCTTAGGAACACAATGATCCAAGACAAGTACAAATAACTCACAATGGAAAATGCTATCCATATCCAGATAAAGAACTGATAGTCTCTGAATGCACATTGAAGCATTTTTTTTCACTTACTTTATTATTTCTCATGGGGTTTTTTTTTGGCCTGTTTCTTCTTCCACAACTGTGACAAATAAGGCAACATGCTTTATGTGATAGCACTTGTATAAACTATATAAAACTGCCTACCATTTTCAGAAGAGGAAAGAAGAGGAAGGGAGGGAGTAAAATTTGAAACTCAATTTTTTTTTAAATAAGTGCTAAATTTTTCCTCATGTGTAATTGGGGGAAAATACTATTTAAAAAAAGACGTGATCTAAATTGCACCTGTAGATATGGAAAGGCAGAAAGGGAGAATTTAAATAGTACACCAAAATCATCTCTTTAAAGATTTCACCCTCTACCTTGCTATCATGTATCAAAGAAATGGCTACAAAAATAATTCATCTTTATGTAGCCAAGTGCACATAATTCCTCAATTTATCCAGTTAAAAATGGATAAAGGGTCATACCCATCTAGGGGCTCCAACTGATTTAACTGATTTTTTAAAAAAATCATTTGTATGTTTATTCAATCTGTGTAATTCTGCAATTGGCAAATGCTATATATTACCTTGATTTGACCATACCATCATTTGTTATTTGTCTAAAGTTTCATTGACTTGTTTAAATTTCTCTTGAAACATTCCATGTTCCTGGATGTAAAAAGCCTACTCATTCTCTTTCCCCCATGCTAAAGGATTCTCCCCAGAAAGTAGTATAATGGTGCAGTAATAAGAAAATTTTATGGCTCTGTTAACCAACTGCTCTTATTTCCAATAAAAATTATCCCTATTGTCATCCTACCTTACCTATTACTGCAGAGGGCAATATCATCCTCCCAATCTCTTAGCTTTGCAATCTAATGTATCATCCTTAACTCATCACCATCTCTCCCCCACTTAATCCCCCCATCCAATCTGTTACCAAGGCCTGATGATTTCACCTTTCCAAAAACTCTCCCCTTCTTTCTTCTGATACTGCAGTCACTATAGCATATGTTGTCTTCATCTCATGCCTGGAATCTTGCAATAGTATGCTGATGTGTCTGCCTATTTCAAGCCTTCCCCAACTCTAAATTGTCCTCCAATCAGCCACCAAAGTGATTTCCCTAAAGCAAAGTTCCAACCATGTCACTCCCATATTTGATAAACTCAGGTAGCTTCCTATCGCCTAAAAGATCAAATATAAAATCCTCTTTTTGGAGTCCAAAGTCCTTCATGACCTATCCTTTCCTACTTTTCTAGTTTTCTTACACCTTTCTCTACACAACATATTCTCCAATCCAATGACATTGTATCCCTTACAATTTCCTGAACAAGACAGTCTATCTCTCTCAGTTTTAGGCATTTTCTCTGGCTAATCCCCATGTCTGGAATATTCTTCCTCATTTCTTCCCATTGACTTCTGTGGCTTCCTTTAAATCACAACTAAAATCCCATCTTTTATATGAAGTGTTTTCCCACCCCTCTCAATTCTAATAATTTCCCTCTCTTAATTATTTCCTAATCATTCTATATGCAGTATTTTCTGGTACGTATGTGTTTGTTTTGTTGTTTCCCACGTTAGATTGTGAGCTCCTTGAGGGCAGGGACTATCTCTACCCTTTCTTGGTATTTCTAGTACTTGTCAGTGTTTGATTCATAGTAGAAACATAATAAATGTTTGTTTCTTTGTTTGTTTTACTAACTGAATTTTACAGTCCTCAAATCATTAGAGTTCAAAGCATTCTCCTGAGAAAACTCTGAGTCAAAGAGTATAAAATTTTTCTTCTCCAGGCTATATTTTAATCATTGCCTCCATTAAAATTTACCATTTTATGTGGAGAATGAATAAATATATTTGGTGGTTACATGACATCATTCCACTTTAAAGGAAAAAATGAAAACTCATTTATCTCTATCTTTAACTCAACAATTACATTAAGGATCCTTAATCCTTAATCCTTAAAGACATCTTAGGTTCTTTCTCCTTGCACTGGCATTATGGCTTTTACATAGATGTCAGAAAATGCCAAACACTGCTTCCAGCCTACTTTCTTCTTAATATACATGGTAACAATCCAAATGAATCAGTACAGACATTTTCTCATTTTCAAAAAGAAGTTCTTTATACATTGTAAACAGGGCTTTTGGTTTTCAACTAAAAAGAAAAAGAAAAAACTTTCCAATCAGCCCTTTATATTCAAGAAAGCTAAGTGTTGCAGAAGCAGCTGGTTGGCACAGTGGATAGAGTAGTGGCCCTGAAGTCAGGAAGACCTGAATTTAAATACAGTTTCAGACACATACTTCCTGTGTGACCCTGGGAAAATCACTTAACCCTCTTTGCCTCAGTTTCCTCATCTGTAAAATGAGCTTGAAATGCAAATCATTCCAGAATCTTTGCCAAGAAAACTCCAAATGGATTCATGAAGTCCAACATGACTGAAACATAATAATCCTTTCTTCCATTAAAAAACACCTTTTTCTCCCATTAAAGAAAAGTAGCTTGATGTTATTATAATACCTCCACCACCACCTTTCATGGCTAAAAAGCTTGTTCCTACATTGAGTTCCACTTAGATCCTCCATTTTGCTATGGGACTCTCAGGCATCTCTTATTTAGGCTTTGCCTGATGATCTTCCCTCTGGCTCCTAGACTCTGGAAGTGTCACAGATGGACCTTTGCCACAAGGCTTTGGGTTGTACTTTGTCTATCTTTGTCAAAAGCCCTTGTCTTTTCTCTAGGCTCAGGCCCTCTAACTCTCACATAAGGCATTACTTTGGCTGTTGACTGTTTTTACAATCTCTCTCCTGTTTTTCCAGGTCTGCTTTATACTTCCTGCTCTGACTTGTCTACTTCAGGGTTTCTCCAAAATTATACTGACCCTTTGTTCATCCTTTGTCTGGGTGGAGGTGTTATCAACATTCTATAATATCAATCAGAATACCAAGAAATATTAAGAGAAAAAATTAGCAGATTCAGAAAATATTTATAACAAACATGGCATTAAAACTGGACATGTAAATTATGCAAACAATAGAATTTACAAAGTTAACAATGGGTAAATAAACCATCAAGTTGCATAAACAAAAAGATACACAGATTATTAATAACTTGAAAAAATATTCCTACTTGCCAATAATCAGAGATAAGCATACTTTTCCCCATCCAATCAGCAAAAATAATTAAAGGCAAAAAAACTCAATATTAATGAATTTATGGAGATAAGATATACACAGTAATTGTTGCGGGAATTATAATCTAGCATTTTGAAAGCTTATTCAATAATTTTTTAAATATGATAATTGTTTTTGACCCAATGAGTCCAAATGTATCCTCAAAGTATAACTAAATGGACAAAGGCTCTGGCAAAATCTGGTTTTCAAAAAGTGCCATTATTTGTTATTTAAAATTAAAAAAGAAAAAACTGTGATCAGCTTACTTAAGCACTCAAATGGATCTGAGATGTATTTCATTTGAATGTTTCCTCTACTATTTAATTCATATGCAACTGTGTCCACTCTTCATTATAACACAACATAGGGCCCACCCATAATACTAGGGAACTTATTTGCTCCCAGTGGAACATTTGAACTGTCCATTTGTTATCCCTCATACTTCAGAGATGATTGGCTCTGGGTAAAGTATCTCATATTCTTATGGAGATGGAAAGATATGGATTAAGATGAGGATGCAATTAGATGGATTCAGAGCTACTTGGATAGTCAAACTCAAATAGTAGTTAGAAATTTCTGATGTCATTGTGGCAAGGGGTTTCTAGTGCAATGCACTAAGGATTTATGGCTTGACTCTGTATTTTTATCATTTGCACTAATCAGTTGGATTAAGGTATAGATGACATTTTCATCAAATTTGCAAATGATACAAAACTGGGAAATAAAGAAAGTAAAACAAATGACAAACCATGATCCACTAGACTCTTGGCTGTTTACAATCTCTCTTCTGTTTCTCTAGAAACTCTCTCCCTCTCTCTCATGTGTACCATCGGTGCTGGACTGAATCTAAGAAGACAAAACTCAATAGAGATAAATGCTAAGTCTTCTACTTAGATGCCAAAAACAAACAAAACTCCTTCTTCATAGAGAGGATGGGAGAAGATGATTAGACATCAGTGGCTATGAAAAAGTTATTGGGGTTTTAACTGTAAGCTAATTGTCATTCAGCAGTTTAATATGGTATCCAAAAGAATGAATGCAATCTTGGTCTTCATTAAGATAGGTGCAGCTTCTAGGAGAAGGAAGTAATAATCCCATTGTCCCACTTTATCCTTGTATGATGACATCTGGATTATTATTTTCAGTTATGAATACTACAATTTTTAAGGATATTGATAAGTTGGTTTTTTTTAAATATTCAGAGTAGGGCAAATAAATTGGTGAAAGACTTTGAGTCAATGTCTCATGAGGGTTGATTAAAGGAACATAAGGTAGGGGCATGATAGCTATCTATAAGTATATAGAGTACTACCAAATGGATAAGGATTGGATTTACCTTGTTTAGCCCCAGAGAGAGAAGCAGAAATAATAGGTCGGTCAGCAAGTATTTATTAAGTGCCTACAATATATCATTGTTTAAAAATGGCATGAGAAAAAATTATTACTTAGACCTGTCTGATAAGCAGAATGGGCTGTCTCAAGAGGTGGTGGAGTCCTCCTCCTTTGTTGTTATAGTGTCCTGTCGATTCTTCATGACCCCATTTGAGGTTTTCTTGGCAAGGATACTACAGTGGTTTGGCATTTCCTTCTCTGGTTTGTTTTATACATGAGGAAACTGAGGCAAACAGATTTAAATGACTTGCCCATGACTCAGGAAGATGAGTCTTTCTTACTCCAGGCCCAAATGTTATCCACTGAGCCACCTAGCTGCCTCCTTAGAAGTCTTCAGATAGAGACCAGACACAAAGCCACTGCTATAATGGGGATTCTTTTCATGTATAGGTTGGACTAGAGACTACTGAAGTTCCTTGCAACTCTCAAATTCTATAATTCTGTGACCTGTCCATCTCTTTTTGCTTGTGCATTTTCATTATAACATCCTTTAGGAATCCAATTAGGCATCCAAAGATACTATTTCTTACATGTACCAGTGTTCTTGTACCCACAATATACCTGTTCTTTGCCTTGTCAGTGTGAGTGTGATACTCAATTTAATTTTGACAGTTACTATAGCGTTTTTGACTCACTGTCATAAAATACCACTAATAGATTATACCTATATATGATAGACCATTGGAAGTACCCTAAATATTTTGGAATGATTAAGCAAGTTGGGGTATATTAATGTAATAGACTTTATAAGTAAATTAAATAGACAATTGTAAGAAATTTTGGGAAATCCGGAAGGAAATTTATGAAATAAAGTGAAGGAGAATGAGAAGAACAGAATACAGAAAACATAAAAAAAGAAAAGTGGGCATTGACAAAAAAAGTCTGATATATGTTAGAGGGAGTGACTGAAAATATCATTTTATTGATGAAATTCATTTATTTAAGTGCTAATGATCCCAACACTTTTAATTAGACTGATATATGTTTATAATAAATCATGTGGGTTTTAAAGAAAAGAATAAATAACTTGATTTTCTTTTTACTGACAAAAACTTAAAAATTGGCTTCCAGTTTCTTCAAAAATTAAATATCATTCATTCATATGGTTATTATATCCAGTTCTGCAAAAAGGTAGGCAAGCAAAAAATATAACTGTTGCTTTCTATTATGCACTAAAAGTACCATGCATTTTTCTATCCTGTCTATTGAATTTCATCCCCATGCATTTGAAAATGGATGAGGCATTATTTGGTTTTTAAATGTGCCCATCACTGCGCCTGAAAGGAATAACTGTGTTACTAATGGAAACCAAACTAAATGTAGCTATTATTTTGTGATATGTCACCATAGTAATGCTACCAGTTTGTATTACATGACACCTTTTACTACACAATCTCAAAACACTTTGGAGAAACTAATCCAACATTCAGAACAGCCATTTGAAGTGCATTTTAAACTAATCTAAATCAGATTTATTTTGAGGAATAATTAGAAAAGATAAAGTTTCTATTGTTTTTATTCACACTTTCCAACCCTTTAGTTATCTATGTTACCCTCCCATGGCCCTTATCTCAATTCTCCATATCACTCTGTTCTGCACCATTTAATACCTTACTCTGTAGCATCTTTTTCACCTGTGTCAGTTTCAATAAATATTTCATTCAAGAAATCCATTCATTTGTTCTCTGCTTGGCTCTGTAGAAGATATTAAGTTCAGATAAAACCCAGTCTTGTGCCTCCTGGAGCCAACATTCTAATGGGGAGATAATTCACAGACATTAATAAGTATAATACACAACACTGCATGATAAATTCATTAGAGAGATACAAAACATGATGTCATTACATCCAAGGTGAAAGCTTACTATTAAGCTTGGGATATAGGACCAGAGCATCAGGCAAAACTTCATGTAAAAAGCAGCATCTGAACTGAACTGTTAAAGAGGAAAGGAGAACATTCTAGGTATAAGGAACAACAGCAAGAAATGCATGAAGACGGGAGATAGATAGAAGACCAGTTTGTTTATATCAGTGGTGTCAAACTCAAATAGAAATGAGGTCCTATAAACTATATAAGGGTCTCTGTAGGCTGAATATTGATTGAGAAAATCACATGTTGACATTATCTATGTTCTATTGTATTTTTATTTGTTAAACTATTTCCCAATTGCATTTTAATCTGTTTCAACCTCACTTTGGAGTGTTGAGGGCACTGTAACTGGCTGGCCATTCTTTAACACCTCTGGTTTAAACTCTGGCTTGTGTAAAAAATAGTTACATGACAAGTGGCTGGAAAGGTTGCTTAGGACCAGATTGGAGAAAATTGTGATCCAAGGGATTGGTGTCTTTATTCTTCAGGGAAAATGGACTATATTAGGTTTTTAGAGCAAAGAAAAAGTATGATCAAATCACTGAATGAGAAAGGTTATCTTATAACACTATGACTGATGATTTGAAAGTCAAGACAATGAAGTCTAGGAGGCTATTGAAAATAGCACTAATAAGAATTTGTATACTACAGTGGGGACAGTGAGACTAGGAAGGAAGAGACAGGTGTGAGAGACATTGCAGGAGGTAGATTTAGTAGGATTTGATAATTAATTGTGTACAGGAAGTAATATGGAAGAGTACAAGAAAACTCCAAAGTTATAGACAGAGTGAATGTAATGAAAGGCAGAGCCAGTGACAGAAATGTTAATATAAGGAGATGGAGTTTAGGTAAGGTATTGTGTTAGATACTATCGGTTGTTGGGAATAAAAAGAACAAAGTAAATTCCTTGTTCTAGAGGAAATTACAGTCTTGGACTATAAGTACAAGCATGGCTGGTCACTGAGGTGGTTTTGGTAGAAAATATATCTAAGGCAATAGATATGTAGTAACTACTTATTGATTGACAACTGAATGCTTTCAGGGAATCAGGGTCATAAAGCCACTATGAGGAAGATTAGACCAGATCCAAATGAACTAGTACAAAGGATATGAGAGAAGATAGGATTTGACTGAGCAAGTACAGAAAGAGTTAGCAGAAGCCTAAGAACTCCACTATGGAATATTTCCACACCCAAATACTGGTGTGTGTGTGTGTGTGTGTGTGTGTGTGTGTGCGTGTGCATGTGTGTGTGTATGTGTGTGCATTTGTGTGTGAGTGTGTGTGAATGTGTGTACATTTAGGGGGGCAACTAGTGGGTGCAATGGATAGGGCACTGTGCCTGTAGTTAGGAAGATTCCTCTTTCTAAATTCAAATCCAGTCTCAGATACTTACTAGCTGTGTGACCATGGGCAAGTCACTTAACCCTATTTGTCTCAGTTTCCTCATCTATAAAATGAGTGAAGAAGGAAATAGCAAACCAGTTCAATATCTTTGCCAAGAAAATCCAAATGAAGTCATGAAGAGTTATGAAACAGTTGAATAACATATAGATATGTGTGTATATATATATATGTATATATATATGATAAATTGCAGTTCTCCCGTCATAATTTTTATTATCTATAAAATACAATGAAACTTTACAACTAAGAATATTTTTAGTTAACATGGTTAGTCTTAATTTAATGCTTTTGCAATGCAAACAAATTGCAATAGTTATCCATCACAAATTAACATGAAGGGGAAAAATAAAATTTCAATATATTGTGACCGTCCATATCCAAAAGAATATAAATTTCTAAGCTTTCACGTGAGTTTTATGTTAATTTTTTCAAGAATATCATTTTTAAATGGAAATAATTCTGAAACCATTATATTAGCTCAACTTTTTGTTTAACAGTTAAATGAGTTTTTGTAGAGTCTACAAATAACTAGTTCCATGAAATTATGAATTGGTACTTGCTTAGAAAAATATTCCAGATATTTATCCAAAAATATATGCTCATGAATATCAGCACCATCATCATCATCATCAATACTTCCTTGCTAATTGGGAGTGTCCATGGTTTTCCCACTTTTCTCCACTGGATCATCTCTTCAAAAGTATTCTGAGGAAGTTGATTTACTCTGGCTAATTGCTTAGTAAATCCAACACCCTAAAGTGTGGGTGATGTCCCTTTCAGGTGCTTCTTTAGGCAGTGTCTCAACTGCAAGGAAAACATTAAATTCCTTCCCTTTGAATAATCCATTTCTTTTTCTAGAATCAAGATCCAGCAATTCCTTGTAGTCAAAAACCCATGCCCTTCATAAAACTGAATCTGATGGTCTGGTCTGGCATAAATTTGAGATGTAGATGACTTGGGAATTTTCATATTTGAAATCGTCACTGAAACTTATTGGTTTGGTTTATCTTCCTTGGTGTGCTCTGAAGTCTTTTTTTCATGTTTCCTTAATTGACCAAGAAACTCTGATTTGACTGACAGCTTGTCAAAAGGAAAAAAAGAAATCAGCAACACAAGTTGCAGCAGTCACTAATTCAGGACTCAGTGACTGGTGACTCTCAGGTACAGAATTTTTCACAGCTTTCTGAGCCATACTACTTGTCCTTCTCAGGTTTTTAACTTCTTCATTGCTTTATGTATTGGTTGTGTGACTTTTTTATGTTCCATAACACATTTGGTATACTTAATTCAACTTTCATATACCTTATAATATTCAACAAGTTGCTATTTGTATTTTCTTTTTCGTTATGCTGGTTATCTGAAACATTTTCAAAAACCTTTGCCCTAGGAACAGAAGACTCATCTCTTTTTTTTTTTTTCTGTAGAAGACACTGTGTCAAAACACCTGTGAATTTTGTATTCTGCCCTGGTTGGGTCAGCAGAAGCCATGATCCCCAAGTCTCCATTGCTGCTTCAGAGCCACCTGGGGTGCAGGGAAAATGGAGGAGGTAGTGGTGGCTGGGCCCACAAACCGAGATATGGGAGAACATTGGGGTGGTGAACAAGGAAGCCTACTGCCTGTTGTGTATTTAATGTTTACTTCTGGAGGCAAAGAAGAAAAAAAGTTATAATGAAAGCCCTGTATTTTCAATCACTAATAGTGATTCAGTAAAAATTAAGTTCTTAATATATGCTCAGCATTGTTCTAAACACTGGTATGAGGAAAGGCAAAAGACAGCTCATGATCTCAGGGAGCTCATGGTCTAATAGGGGAGAGAACATGCAAACAACTATGTACAAAGAATCTATAAATAGTATAAATTGGAAAGAATCAACAGAGGGAATCCATTAGAATTCAAGGAATTAAGAAAGGCTTCCTGTAAAAGATGAGATTTTAGTTGAGATGTGAAGGAAGCCAGAAGTTAGGAGGCAAAGATAAGGAGGGAGAGCATTCCAGACATGGAAGACAGACAATGAAATATCTGGAGTTGGGAGATGGTGTATCTTGTTCAAGGAACAGTAAGGAGGCTAATATCATTGGATCACAGACTACAGAGGCAGATGTATGGTATAAAAAGACTGGAAAGCGGAAGAGGGAAGGCAGGTTATGAAGACCTTTGAATGCCAGAGGATTTTATTTGATGTTGAAGGTGAAAATGACTCATTGGAGTGTATAAGATTGTCACTAAAAAGAACATTGTTTATATTTTCCTTGGGTTTACAATTTTAGTCAGTATTTGAAAAAGTCTGATGTTGGTAACAGCCTCTTTGCATCATGCCCCAGCTGCTGAATCAGTTCAAGTTAAGATACCCTGTCCCCTCTTCTCTCATGGTGCCCTGTCCTATCTGCTTCTTTTGTTTTGTAACAGTGCAAAATATACCAACCTCTTTACTGAAAATCTGAAATGATTCCAGGCTTTTACCAAAGATGTAGCATCAGAGAGCTAGAAATCACACAGACTATCCACAAACAAAACATTGTAAAAGTAATAAATTAATTTAAAAATGAGAATTTTAAACGTTATCATTTTGGAATTTATATCTCTAAAAAGTGAAAAATGATCTGTTCAAAGAGAAATGATTCTCTTCAAGCTTTGTATTTATTTTAGTTTTGATGCTTACAGGATCATAAATCTATAGCTAGAAGGATCCTCAAGTCCATGTAGCACAATTCTATCATTTACAAAAGAGGAAATTGAGGTTTAAAGATGTTAAATGATTTCTCCAAGATCAAAAAATATAACAAATGACAGAGGTAGGGCTTGAACCCAGGCCTTCTAACTACAAAGCTAATCCATTTAGAAGATACCACTATAATATGATGACTCAGAGACTGAAGATTTTTCTGTGACAAGACTTCCTGGTATAAGAGTTTAATTTCACTCCAGATTTATTGGTTGTATTTCTTTTAGCAAATTATTCAATCTGTATGAGACTCAATTTCCTCATCTTGTTTTCAGTACTTACTATGTAGGGCTATTGTAAAGATGAAACATGATAATGTATACAGTGTTTTGTAATCATTAAATGCTAATTAATGTAAGTAATAAAGGGAAGATCATATCCCTTCTGCATTTTTCTGAAGACACTAGCTGTATAACAGAATGCTTTCTCTCTTCATCTATCTATCTATCTCCTAAATTTTTTGGCTTTCCTTGAAGTCTCAGCTAAAATCTCATCTTTTATAGGAATACTTTCCTTATTCCCCCTTAATTCTAGTTCAGTCTGTTGATTATTTCCAATTAATCCTATATACAGCTTGTATAAATCTCATTTTCTTATCTGTAAATTGGGGTAAAATATACTACTTCCTAATGTGATAGTTATGGATAAAGTGCTTTGTAGTCTTCAAAAGACTATGTGATAAGTTTTATTATCATCATTCATAATAATTAAGAAATCTGCATATCATATTGGATGTTTCAGACAAAATCTACAGGCATAGTTGGTACATCAAAAAATCAAGAAGCCATTGAAGGAGATCAAAGCCTTGGAATGTCAAGTACTTTTCGAAATACATGAAGAGAAAAATTGTCATGTAATATACCAGCAACGAGCTCTTGAAAAGGACCCTAAGCCTGGAGAATGAGGCTAGAACATTGCCTGTTTTAAAAGAAGTCTTAGAAGACCCTGAAAACTAAAAGATTTAAACATTTTCAGAAATATTTGAATTCTGAGTAGAATATAGCAAATTAAACACTGACATTGATGTTGATAAAGACTGGTGCTCATTTCATGTCATAACAAATATAGTAAAGGAAAACCTTATTGATCATAAGACAAGAGATATATAATGAATAGGAAATCAACTGAAAATGTAGCTAGACTCTCTGATGCTGGCTTCCCTGGATTATCCTCATTGGCTTAACAATGAGAGTTCTCTCAAAAAAACATCAGATTGGGAACCAAATGAAAGTGGGCAAACACAAAATTCCAAGTCATCAATCAAACAATCAATCAATAAATATTCATCAAGTGCCTATTATATGCAAGGCACTATAATAGAAACTACAAGAGATATAATAAATATATTTTTTAAAATCTTGATTCTACTCACTATATATTATGTATGCAGGTACAATGAAAATGTTGTTGTTTTATTACATTTTTCTTTTTGTCTTGTTTTACTTTTTTTTTTGACTGCCCATATTTTGATATGATCTATTTCCTTGATGTAGGTAACACCAGAGAAGAAAATTCTCTACCAGTGCTGAACCAATATACTTTACAGCTTCTTTGTACATCTAAGTATTTTTTAAAATTTGGTTTGGTTTTGTCCTGAGTTGTGATTTTATTGGAATAGGGAACATTAGTGAGGAACTTTCTTTACCAATGCAAATGGGCAGGATTTCTAGACAATCACTAAGTCATTATGTGTCAGAAGCAGGACTTGAACCAGTGCTGGGCAACCTGATATAGATAGATAGATAGATAGATAGATAGATAGATAGATAGATAGATAGATGTGTGTGTATGTATATGTATACACAAATATATATATGTATATATGTACATACATACATATATACATATATAGTGCATATATAACATGTATGTGTACTTCTGTAATCAAGTAAATTTATAAAGCATATGATGAGCAACAAATGTATGGAGCAGGAGTATTTATTATTAATTCAGCAGTGGTTAGAGATCATTGTGGACTTGAATAGACAGGGATGATCCATGGAGAAGTTTGGATTTAAATTGTACCTCAGAGAGTGGGTACTATTTGTATAAGTGGAAGGTAAGAAGAGATATCATTATGGTAAATAGCAATTATCTCACAAACATGAATTATTAAATAAACTGATCTAGAGTTATATATGTGAACAAAACAATCTAATCTAGCAGAAAATACTTGCTACAAAATATGCTGAGAAATATAGAAAATAGAAAATAGTTGCCACAAGATATACCGAGAAAGTCATAGCAACAAATTTTTTAAAAAAAGACAAAATACACACCATTCCACACTTAATAAATTAATAACACAGTGGAAATTATAGAGCTATTCTACTTACACAAATTAAAAAGACCTAAACAGAAAAGAATAAATATTCATTTTTCAACTAAGGCTACCAGTAGTCAAGGAAACTGTGAAGTAGGTAAGGTTTTACTTCAGTCAGCATCAGTGAGAGACCTTTTTGGATACTGGGTTTTCCTGGTGTTTCTTCAATAATATTGTGAAGGAATTATCTAAGTTGTATACTCTGCTTTGAAAGTTCCACTAAATGTGGAAACTGGGGAACTACACAGTATTTACTTAATAAGTGGTGCAGTGGTTTAATTCCATAAACCTTCTGAGTATATGGGGTCTCTTTAAATGACTGTACTAATCCCATCACATCCCCCCCCAATGCACTGCAACATCTGTAGGATCTTAAACAGTGCCTGTATACTTTGAGTACATGTTTTCAATGACCTGAATTAAGACTAGATTATTTTGAAATCTTCAACTACCCTAGCTATTACTAATCATCTAAAAAAAAGTCCTGGTCTGAAGCATTGCTATGGTAAAATGATGACCCTGAGCACCATAAGGCTTGTTTAACTGAAAGGCCATACCCAGCTGGACTGAATATTTTCGAGTATGAGATCAGATGACAGGCTCTACAGCTATTTGTTGGAATAGATAAGCATTTTTTTAAGTACTTACTATGTGCTAGGCTCTGTGCTAAGTGCCAATTAAGGACAAAAGGTATTTAAGTTCAGAGACATTCACCTCTGAATTTGTCACAAGATGATCAATTGGGTAGCCGCAAAAACACTGTCTGCTAAATCACAGAGGGGTAGTGACTTGTGTCAGGAAGAGAGAATATTTACAGCTATAAAATTAAACCTCTTTGGAACAATGAAGTAAAAAAGCTTGATTATTATTAATAACCATGTCATGTATTTCTATTACATTTCAGCCAAAGAAACCAAACAACTTTTTACATGATACCTTGTAATCATGACTTCTAGAGGAAAATGGTCAGGGCAGGTATTTTTTTTTATTATTATAACTTTACAGCTGAACATCAAGGATGAAATGTAGAACCTTTGGAGCCTAGTAGTTGGAATTTAGATAGGTAGAGGATAGATTTATTACTTGAGATAAGGTAAGAAGCAAGTTTTTTTTTTTAATTTAGGAAGCTTTTTTGTATTTGTAATTGTATCTTATAGCTAATATGGCAAGTACCAAGTTTATGATTTTCCACTCTGTAGGAACAAGTGAGAATGTTTCCCCTTGGAAATCATCAAGTTTAAAAATACAATAATATTGGACAACCTAAGGATCATTTTCATAAGAAACATGTTCATTCTTATCTTCTCTAACAAGTGGGAATAAATTTATTCCACTGAAGTTATTTGTTTTGAAACTATAAGCCCAAACATTTCAAGTAAGTTCTTTACTTGTCAAAGCATATTTGCATAACTCTTTCTTCACCTTCCATTTCTAATAGAATGCTTAAATCTTTCCTATCAGTTACTAAGCCCTGTCAATTCCACCTCCACACTCTCTTACATCTGTTCCCCTCAATCCCCATTGCTACTACACTCAAATAGGACCCATTACTAACCACCTAGTGATCTCTACTATTGAAAGAGTATACCAAGAGTAGACTTTTTCCCATTCCCCATTTACTCTGCCAGGGCAAGATACTAACTCTCATACCAATTAATTCCAAAAAGCCCAGACACCTTAGTTTACACACCTAATCAACCAACCAACAGTGGGAAATAGGTATGAATATTTGAAAGGATTAAAGTGTGTGTGTTTTTTTTTTATTATTCCATGAAGACAGATGTAGTTCACTGTAAAAATCTTAGGATTGGTTGAAAGAATCAGACCTTTGGTGCTTTGCAGAACTATGATATATAGTTTGTAATTAGTTTAGAAAAGAAGTGGGGCAGACTATTGGTAGAAGAGCTCCACTTCAGAAAACATTTTTAGGTGGAATAGACAGATGATTTTTGTTTGTTTGTTTATATATCTATTCACCCTTCCCTCCATTGACCATGTTATCAGGGAGATGTGTTCAATAGGAGACATTCCAACCATTTGGGAGCTGAGAAAGATACCTCAAGAAGAGACATGGACAAATACAAATACAGAGAGATAGTAACCCATGGGAGAAAGCAGCTTCAAGGACAGTGATTCCTTATACCCTGGGAACAGTGCTAATAGACTGAAGAAAAGGTATCTAGTAACCAAGAGTTTGGCTGCAAGTCCCTACATGTATGTATACATCACCACCATCTAAAGCTGCTCTTCCTCTGGACTCATGTATTTGTGAAACAGTGTGCTCCAGTTTTTTGGGGTTTTGTTTTGTTTTGTTTTGTTTTGTTTTGTTTTGTTTTGTTTTGGAGAGGGATAGGGAATGCTTTGTGCTTATTGTTATTACTATGCCATCTTAGTAAGTGCCCTTAGTAAGCTAATTAAGATTCATGGGCTACAAATGGAAGGCTCCACATGGAGGGTAACTGATGACAATTTGAAAACAAAAATACCTCAGGGTTTCCACTAGAAACCTGATAATAACAAAGAACTTCCATCCGGTGACTTCTCCCACAAATACCAGTTGGAATTGAGAGAAGTTACCCTGGGTAGGGGTGGTGCATGTATCTTTTAAAAGTTGGCAGAATAGTTTTTTTTTTAATTTTGCATTGATCCACTAATGTTATTTATTAGGAGAAAAATCTTTATTTGTTCTTCATTGCCTGTGGAATAGATTTCGGTTTCCCTGGAGTGACCATCAAAGTTCTCTAAAATCTTTTAATACCATGGTTTCATTTCAGTTCCATTAATTACTTTATCTTCCATCTAACTTATACTATTAACTATCCCCTAAATTATTTCCTGCATTTTCCTATCTCTTTGTATTTACTAAAAATGTCCCCTGTATGTTTAGAGTGTCCTTCATCTCTTTTATCACCTGTTGAATTTTTCTCTCTTTTTTAAAGTTCAACTAAAAAAAAACTTTCCTTAATTCCAGAAATAAGTAATTACATTTTATCTATTGGACTTCATATGCCATTTTGTTTTCATAGCTATGAAGCACCCATCATCTCTTATTTTGTAGTGCACCAGGTTTTATAAACATTCATTTTCTGTTATAAAGCTCTAAGCTCCAGAAGGGCAGGGATTGTAGCCTATCTACACTATCTGCCAGTGTTCTATAAATATAAACCTATGGCACCTCAATATTAAAATGGATCTGTGATCTCATCAATGAGGATCCTCCTTCCAATATTGGAGATCACAATCCATCCATTTCTACTCATCTTGTGTAATTCTTGCCTATGATCTCCCATAAATTCTCCAGAGGAAATTCCAGAAATAGAGTACAGTTTTCCCTGTTTTCTCTCATTATCTCCAATATAAAATATAGCATTCAGACTATTCATCAGCTATCCTTCTCTCTTGTTCTTCTCTCATGTAACAATTTTATCTCCTTTTTATTCATATATTATTTTGATGACAACCTTCATCCTGCTTCTCTTTCATGATGCATTTTCCCCCATAATATTCCACGGCTTAATCATACCAACCCTGTATGTCTCCCTTTGTATGACTTTCAATTTTGGTTCTTTGGAGATTCTATCAAGTAAGAATATTGGCATTTAAAAAGATAATCTTTTTCTTCCCTTAAGGAGAATATTGGGGGTATTAAAAGAACTGTATAATTTCTGTTAGAAAATTGCGCTCTATTGATACCTGGCTGTTCATTATGCAATTGAAATTTTTATCTCTATATATGTGTGTGTGTATATACATATATACATATACATACATGTATACAAACATATATGTGTATATAAATATACTTATTTACAAGTTTGCAAGCAATCTTCTGAAGTACAACTATATTCTGGAAAAATAAGCAACCTTATACAATTCTTTTTTCTGTGTGGATAGTTGGGTAAGTTTTTCAGTGATATTATGAATCTCACTTATGAAGTTCTTCAATTTCATGGGTTAATATATTCTATTAGAATATTAATATATTCTATAAATAAAAATATATGAATGGCCTTTCCATGTACAGAGAATCATTTTTGACTTGGATTCTTTTTAGGATGTCCTCTACTAGATTATTGAAAAGAAAAGAATAGAAAAGAAATGAAAGGAAGAGAATACAAAATATCACAGAGACCAAAGTGAAGTCCTTATTCAGGGGCATGCTGTTGAAGTGAAAAAGAACTTTTGTTCTACACAGTCCCTAAAATCAGCAAATATTTTTCTGATATTCCTATGCCTCAAGCTCACCATCTATTTCAAATCTTATTAGGAGGCACAAATTCTCATACCTACATCTTTTAATTCTTCTACAAAGAAGAAAAAAAATTAAAATAGGGATCAAATCATTGAAACTTGGACCTTGAATGTGCTCTGGAAGTAGAAAGAGCTATGAACAAATTATGTAAGAAAAGTGGAAGAAAAGAGGGAAAATACGGAATTCTGAAAGAAATCAACTCAATTCTTTTTGAAAATGGTCTAGAAGATCATGCAATTTGCTTTTGATTTGACTAA